>NC_080770.1:7500-2487500 GCF_020826845.1 Diceros bicornis minor
GCTCAAATTTGCCCTGGGTGCAGTCCTGCCTAGGCAGCCACATTGCTTTGTTACAGATGACCTCATTACATATTATTTCTCCTATATTCTTGGAATTCTGTGTGTAAGTAGCTTGTATTATCTACAGATTTCATTTCATGTTAGCAAAGGGGATTACAGAATACTCATAAAGAGGAGCCTGCGTGGGTGAGATGCTCTGTGTGCTCAGGAGGGCACAGGACAAGCATCTGGGGTCTGTGACAGACTCAGGGCCAAGTGGAGGCAAGTGAGGGGCAGAGTGACAAGGGACACCATGGTAACCAATCCAGACAAGGTCGTTCTGGCGGTTTGGGTGAGGTGCAAGCCGGTGCTGAATAAGGAGGCCCCTGAGGACTGGGTAGCAGCTGAACTCCTGGGTCCTCACAGGGACCTGCAGCAGGTGAGCAGGCCGGTTGCGCAGGATGCCATCAGCCACCAGGTGGCAGCAGGGGACAGGAGGAGAGGGCCAGGCCCCACCGTGGAAAGTCGGGGACACCAGCACCTAGGAATCTGCTCCTGGGGCAGACTGGCTGGGGGCCCAGGTATCCCACCCCCTTGCTCCATTATAATATAGGACTGTCTCCCCAGATCCCGGGCTGCCCCGGGCTGGCCAGGCCATGGAGGGAAGCTGTGTCAGACTGCAGCCCCTCACTTCCTGCAGTGACAGGGTAATCCCGCCAGGCCCCAGGGATGGTCCAGCTGCTCACTTTCCTCTCTCTCAGGCCCACCTTTCATCCCCTGGAAGCTGCTGCCCACTTCAGGCTTCCTGCGGCCCTGGGCACATCTTGCACCACCCAGATCCACAGGCCCCAGGAAGCCCCCCACTCCTCTGCCCCCAACCCTGCCCCCATGGAGACTTCTGGGCTGAGGCCCAGGGCTCAGAGCCCAATGCTGACCCACAAGGCAAGGTGAGCAGAGTGGGGATTCTCACTCCAAAAGAAAGGCCTGGGCCCAACCCCAGAGCTGCCATTCTCAGCCACAAGCCAAGCACGGCGAGAGGCACTCAGCGCTCCGGTTCCGTCAACCTTTCTCACTGACCAGGCTCACGTCGCCCCCTCACATATGTTCGCTCACCCCAAAACCATCTGCCCACCGCCCCTCACACAGCACCCCAAACCCGTTGCTGCTTGGCACCCCCGGGGGGCCAGGGATGAGGACACACCCTCGGCTCCCCACCTGCGCTCTCACTGGCCAGGTCCTAATGGGCAGGTCCGGCCCGCCCCCAGGCCAGGTGCCACCTGTGAGGAATAAAGCTTCGGCCACCAAGGCAGCTCCAGAGGAACCTCCGCTGTCTGCCATGAAGGGGAGCAGCATCCTCCTGCTGGTGGCCCTCACCTCGCTCTGCACCTGCAGTGAGTCTGACAGAGGCTTCCAGCATATTCTACAAGTCGGGGATGGGCAGGAACCCGGGGAGCTAGAAATCCAGGCACTGGGACCCTTGCAATGAATAGCGCCCGCCTTCCCAGGCGCCCACCTGCCTCCAGCACAGGACACGGACAGGGCCGAAGACTCTGGCACCCCTGCAGACCCCAGTCCCCCCAGAACCCCACCTCAACCCCAGACCAAGCCCAACTGACCCCAACTCCAGCCCAGCTCCAACCTCTGCCCCAGTGTCACGACCAAGCCCAATAGCACCTACCCAGCCCAGCCCAGCCCAGCCCGACCCCAACCCTCCAAGCCCCAGGTCAGCCAACCTCAGAGGGAGGGGAAATTCCTGCCACATCAGGGGGTGACTTTCCTTCCCCAGTGATGACAGGGGACCCAGAGTGGAGAGAGGCACCTGAGGTTAGGGGTGACAGGAGGGGTCTGCAGCAGGTGGAGTTGGGGATTTTGTGGAGGAAGATCTGGGGCAGGTAAGATGGGGTAACCGTGGGGCACACCTGGGTCAGGCGAGATGGGGTAATGGTAGGGGGACGCCTGGGGCAGGCGAGGTAGGGTAATGGTGGGGGGACGCCTGGGGCAGGTGAGATGAGGTAATCGTGGGGGTACACCTGGGGCAGGCAAGGTGGGGTAATCATGAGGATATACCTGGGGCAGGCGAGGTGGGGTAATCGTGGGCGGACGCCTGGGGCAGGCGAGACGGGGTAATGGTGGGGGGATGCCTAGGGCAGGCGAGGTGGGGTAATCGTGGGGGGACGCCTGGGGCAGGTGAGATGGGGTAATTGTGGAGGTACACCTGGGGCAGGCGAGACGGGGTAATGGTGGGGGGACGTCTCGGGCAGGTGTATGGGAATTGATAAGGAAGGTCTGAGACCGCTGAGCTTGGTACACGGGGGAGGTCTGGGGCTGGGACTGAAATGGAGTCTTCTTGTCCTGGCATCATCTCACCGCACGATACAGGGCTGGCCACAGGGGAGGACAACAGTGAGTTGTTCATGGACTTCCTGCAAACGCTGCTGGTGGGGTCCCCAGAGGAGCTCTACGAGGGGCCACTTGGCAAGTACGATGTCAACGCAGATGCCAAGGCAGCGCTGACGGAGCTCAAATCCTGCATAGATGGCCTTCAGCCCATGCACAAGGCGGAGCTGATCAAGCTGCTGGTACCGTGGCCGGGGGTCTCCCCATTCCCTAAAGGACCCACAGCCCCGCTCCCCAGGCCCTCCACCAAACACCGTGGGCCCTGATCACCCGCCCAATGCAGCGCCCCCACAGCCCACCACCCACAGACACCCCAACCTGCCTCAGCCAGCAGAAGTGGACACCCCAGACCTCACTGTCCACAGAGCAGCCCTCGGCCTCCCTCCACACGCGCATATATGCATATGTACACAAGTGCACACACACAAGCACACACACCACTTCCCCAGTGGCTAGAAGGGCACTGCCCACAATGTGCCAGAGCCCACCAACCCCCAGAGGCTGGCTGGGCCTGTCTGCCTGGTGGAGCTGTGGCTCTCTAATTATGGATCACCAGGCACGGGATCCCCAGCCCCCTTGGCCCACACATGTCTGCCTTCCAGGTCCAAGTGCTGGGCAGTGAGGACGGCGCCTAGCAGACCCCAGACATGGCTCCAGGCAGCCACAGGACCAGCTATACAAGCAGCCACGGCCACACTGCCCCACTACCACTTCATCACGTGTAAATTTATTGCTAAACCTTTCAATCAATAAAGCCTCCTGCAGCTCAGGCTCTGGCTCCTGTCTGTCCCCACACTCAGGAAAACAACCACATGCGCATGCAGACTCACATACACAGGGCCACAGGCGCGGAGCGTGCACCTATAAGTAACCCCACACAGAGGGCAGACACCCGTGTGGGCAGATACACAGAACCAGACAGACACATAGGCAGACGTGCGGACGCAGGGAGGCATCTGGACACAAGAAGGTCTGCAGAGGCAGTGGTGGGAGGCAGGAGGAGGGGCTCAGAGCAGGGAGGGGCAAAGAGCCTCAGAAAGAGGATGCGGCCAGGGCTGGGGGGACAGCTGGGTGGGGGTGCTCTGCATCTAAAGGCTGTTGTTCCAAGACAATAAATACACACAATATACACATGGCACGAGTCCAGGGAGTCGAGAGCAATCTCTCTCCCCAAAGTCACCCAAGGAAAGAGTCTGCCTGGGAGAGATGCAGACCCAAGTCGGGGCCCCAGGAGGAGCCCTGACCAAGTCAAGAAGTGCACTTGCTCACGAGGACGCCGGAGGGACAGCAGGGTCTGAGAAAGCTCCCACAGGAGTCCCACGCTGACTCCCGCCCACCCCTAACCGACACAGAACCTAGTCTCACCCTGGATCCCAGGATCCCCAACAGCCAGAGCCCTCCTGTGCCCCAGCTTCCCCAGCTCAGTGGTCTCCACTGGAGGCAGGGTTGAGTAGGTTCAGCCCCTCACGACCTTCGCTTCTTGGCCACCCCAGCTCTGGGCCCTGTGGCCTCGCTGTCTCTTATCCTGCCCTCCATGCCTCTGTCCCACCCACCGCCATGAGTAGCAGAGCAGTCCTGGGACCAGAGCCATGCCTGGCAAGGCTGGGAGTCCCTCGGGCCAAGGCCATTGTCTCCATCACAGACAGTGATCTAGAACCCACCTTCCCACAAAGCCACATTCTAGAGCTCAGGGGCCGGGACCCCTCCCCAATTCTCGAAGTCCCTGGACGGAGAGGTCTTCCTCTCCATGCTCCTTTTTCAGGAACAGCCTGGCACCAAAGCCAGTGCAACAGGACAACCTCTGAGGAGGCTGGTCCATATGTTGCTCTGAGTGTCGCTCCTGGACCGAGGAGGTAAGCGCGCCTCTAGAGAAGCCCCCTCCCTGTCCCATGGCACAGCCTCAGCCAAGAAGTTCCGCACCTTTGCCGGCTGCTCCTTGCCCAGTCACGCCCAGGGTCCTCTGAGTAGAGGAACCTGCCCAGACCCCCTTAGAGCCAGAGATGGGTGGTCAGTGAGGGCCTGAAGAGGCAGCTCTTCTGGGCTTGTATAGGCGGGTCCGACGCTCCTCCTCTTGGGGGTTGGTGAGGGCAGAGTGAACCACTACTCCAAACAGAGGCTCCCACTGCCCTTACGTCCAGGCCCCAGTTTGAGACCCCGCTGAGGAGGCAGTGGCCTACAGTTCTGCCTATCAGTGGGGGCAAAAGCACAGACAGGGGTGGGGGCTGGGGCTTCCCAGCACCTGGTCACCCTCCCGTCCATGGACAGAGCCAGCCATGGCAGAGGAGGTATGGGTGGGCACCTGGAGGCCACATCGTCCCCGGGGGCCCATCATGGCCCTCTACAGCAGCCCTGGACCCAAGTACCTGATTCCACCTACCACGGGTAAGCACCAGTGAGCATGGGGGCAGGGGGGACTGGGGTGGGGGCAGGAGCCAGATCTGAGGTGCATCGGGGGGTGGGCCTGGGGAGGGTCTGAGATGCATCTGCAGAGGGTCTGAGGTGGGCCTAGGGAGGGTCTGTGATGGGTCTGGGGAAGGTCTGAGGTGGGCCTGGGGAGGGTCTGGGATGGGCCTGGGGAGGGTCTGAGGTCGGCCTGGGGAGGGTCTGAGGAGGATCTAGGGGGGGCTAAGGAGGGTCTAGGGAGGGTCTGGGATGGGTCTGGGGAGGGTCTGAGATGGGCCTAGGGAAGGGTCTAGGGAGGGTCTGAGGTGGACCTGGGGAAGGTCTGATGTGGGCCTGGAGAAGGTCTGAGGAGGGCCTGCTGGGGCCTGGGGCTCATCCCTGACTCCCAGCCCATCAACTGCCCTGCAGTCAATAGGGTGGGGAGAAGGGCAGGCTCTGGTTCCACGGTATTCAAAGCCCCTTCCCCCCAGGTTTTGTGAAGCACACACCCACCAAGCTGCGAGCACCGGCCTACAGCTTCCGGGGGGCCCCCATGCTCCTGGCAGAGAACTGCTCCCCTGGGCCACGCTACAGTGTGAACCCAAAGATACTGAGGACTGGCCAGGACCTCGGCCCCGCCTACTCCATCCTGGGGCGCTACCGCACCAAGACCATACTGACGCCGGGCCCTGGTGAGTAACCCTGGCCCAGCCCCAGCCCAGCTCAGCCCAGCTCAGCCCAGCCCAGCCCTGCCAGTGGCCACTGCATGTCCCAGTGAGGGGAGGGTGTGAGGGAGCACAGCTGTCCTCACCCTCCTGTCCCATCTTTCTCCTCGAGGGGGATACCACGAGGCCTGGGCAGGAGAGTTGCTGACCCCAATGCAGCCTCTGAGACCCTCGAGCCCAGGTCTAACCCGGGCCTTGCTCGGCCTGAGTCCCTATACCAGGTCCACATTAGACCCTACTCTCCCTCTTCAAAAGTGGCCCATCCCCACAATTCCTGCAGCCAGCATTTCCATTCTGGACACTCCCTGACCAGTCTTAGTCATCATCCATGTTGGGGCCCGGAAGCCCCGTGCCTGCAATGTTGAGGGGTCCTCCTTGAGCCCCCTGAGCCAGGGCTGCATGGATGGTCCTCGCCCTCACAGCACCTTCTCCTCTCCTTTCCTCCCCCAGGCGACTACTTTCCAGAGAAATCTACCAAGTATGTGTTTGACTCGGCACCTAGCCACTCCATTTCTGCCCGGACCAAGACTTTCCGAGTGGATAGCACCCCAGGTTTGCAACAGCCCCCAAAGCCCACCGCCGACGGGGTAGGGGATCCCACCTGGGGCAGTTGGGGCGGGGCAGCCAGATGGCTGGTGTCCTGGAGGTGGAAAGCCCCAGGGAAGGAGCTGGCGGAGGTTCTGGACACAGGACCCTGTCCAGCCTGAGACTCAGTGGCCATGCACCCCACAGGCCCTGCCGCCTACATGCTGCCCATGGTGATGGGGCCCCACACTGTCGGCAAGGTTTCCCAGCCCTCCTTCTCCATCAAGGGCCGCAGCAAGCTGGGCAGCTTTAGCGACGACCTGCACAAGGCAAGGGCAGAGCCGGGCAGAGCAGGGCTTACCCCCCAGAGAGACGGCCCATCTGACCCCTTCTCCCAGAACCCAGGACCCACGAGCCTGACCCCACCCTCCTGAAGCCCCTCAGCTCTTCATTCTCTGGGTGCCTGGGCACCACCCCTACCCCCTCCAGTGCTGAGGAGGGGCAGACAATGGACAAGGACGAAGAGGCCAAGGCCGATGACAGTGCTGAGGAGGGCTGAGCAGGAAAGGGGTTTAGGGAGCACTGCTTGGCGGGTGAGGAGCAGTCTTCGATAGGGCGGCACGCAGGAAGCAGATGAGAAGCAGCTGTGAGATGTTTGGCGGGAGGGTTCTGCCTACGGAACAGCTGGTGCAAATGCCCTGGGTGGGTGTGTGCCCGGGAGCCTGCGGAGCCTGGGGAGACTGGCAAGGTGGCATCACAGCACCGCTGACCTCCCCAGCCCAGCCCAGCCCAGGAGCCTCAAGTCCACAGGACAGCGTCCTGCCAGGAAGGGCCTCTCGCACACACACTCACAGAAGGGACGAGCCTGGGGCTGGCACACGCGGGGGTGTCACTGCCAGGGTGAGGCTGAAGCAGAGCAGTTACTTCCCACATCAAGAAGGAGTCCCATAGCACGGGGGTGTGACCGCTGATCGGAGACAGACAGGGCCCCTGGCACACACACACGCAGAGCGCCTGACGCCTTCTGTCCGATGCTGGCCCCCTGCCTTCTGGGATCACATGCCCTGGCAGGCTGAGCTTGTCTGAGCGTCTTTTGCCTCCCAGACCCCAGGTCCTGCAGCCTACCGGCAGACCGACGTGCAGGTGACTAAGTTCAAGGCTCCACAGTACACCATGGCTGCCCGGGTGGTGCCCCCAGGGGACAAGACCCTCAAGCCAGGACCAGGAGCCCACAGCCCTGAGAAGGTCTGGGAAAGGCACAGCCCAGAGAGGTGGGGTGGGGGTGACATGGCCCCCACCAGAGGGGGTGGGTCGGGATGCACGGCCCAGGGGGTTGAGTTGGGAGGGGGGGCACAGCCTGGGGGGGATGGCGGGGGAAGGGACTGTGAGCCTGCGTGGGTCACGGTGGCCATGCACCCTCAGAATGTTGTGCACCTCGCCCTTTTCTCCAGCTGGCAGGCTCCGCATCCCCAGACAGTAGTGACAGTTAATGCTGCTGAGTGCCCACCACATGCCACACTCTGAGTTCAAAACTGGCAGTGTGGCCTTCGTCCTGGTCACCTTGGCCCGGGGTTCAGGAGGGACAGCAAAGCCACAGTCAGCAGCCCCAGCCCCAGTGAAGGCAGAGCCTGCGGGGTCGGGGCAGGGGTGCCAGCTCCTCTCACAGCCTCTCCTCTCCCAGGTGACAGTGACCAAGCCCTGCGCCCCCATCATCACCTTCGGCATCAAACATTCCGACTACATGACACCCCTGGTCGTGGACGTGGAATAGCCCTAGCCCCCACTCCACCCATCCCCTGCGCCTCTGCACATCACGTTCCCACAACAGATTCCCTGGACTGTGGGCCTGGGCCACCTCTACCAGCTGGGCTGCGGCTGGCCTGCCCTACAGAGTAGAGCACGCTCGTCGGACAATTGTGACCAGTTATTTTTTCTATGCTGCTTTCCTATTTGCTAATCCTGTTTCCTGCTGTCCCCAAATATTTAATAAACCACAGATTCCATTAGTATTGGGTTTGTCTCACGGAGGAGGATCAAGCTTTTCCATAACAGGGGTGCAGTGCCAGCCCCCGTCAGGTCCCATCCTGGCTTCCAGGTCCTGGGGTCTGAGTGGAGAGAGAGGAGGGCTCCGGAGTGTCAGGCCCTCCCACGCCTGCCCTCCTGATCCCCTCTGCCTCGAACCCTGCCCTCCAAGTTTTGCTGTACACACCAAAGACGATCACACTGCATGCATCACTCCCATGTGCTCTTCCCCCTCAGAGAGATGGGCTGTGTGTCCCCCCACCCCTAGAATCCTGTGACTACCCTGCATAAAGTGATGCTACGTGACTTCTGGGGCTAGGCCATACAACGAGAAACAGCTTCTGTCTGGATAACCCCCCTTTGCTCACCTTAAGCACCAGCCAGCACGTGGTGAGAAAGCTCAACACATGTGAGGCCCTGCGCAGCCTCCAGGCAGTCAGCCCAGCTGGGCCCTCAGCTCACACCAACACGACCTGCAGATGCGTGAGCGAGCCTCACCGTGATGGCACCCCCAGCCTCACAACTCCCAACTGAGGCCTTGACATCCTAGAGCAGAGACAGCAATTCCTGCTCTGCCTGTCGCAAAGTCTGACCACAGTGGTCTTGGGACATAAATTATTATTGCAATGTTAAGTGACTAACTTTTAAGGTGACCTGTTACATATCAAAGGTAATACAGGAAGCACAGGACGTGGGCAGGGAAGGTACATCTGAGCTGTGCCTGAAGAGAGGCATATGCAGAGGCTGCCCACAGTCCAAGGCCAGGCCTCTACGATTTCACCTCACCTTGAGAGGTCACTGAGGACCTCAGGGCAGGTGGCCCTGTCACCCGTGGGACCACCGACTGTAGCTGTACAAAGCACAATACAGATGTTGACCCTCACTCAGCTGGGACCAGGCCAGGCTACATGTTCTAAGCACCTCACATTTATTCGTTTAACCCTTGAGAGGTAATGCTATCATTAGCCCCACTTGAGTTACAGAAACATGGACAGAGCAGCAGGAAGTGGCAGCCTGTGACCGCCCGCCGGAGGGGACAAGTGAAGTGGGGCAGGGACCCGGGGGAACCGGAGACGGGGAAGGAAGCAGGGTCTAGACACTCAGTGCCCACGGCCAGTCTGTGGACCATGGTCAGTTCCAGACAAAACTCTCAGGCCCCGAAAAAAACGAGAGCATCAGAGACCACGTGTACTTCGTCAGGAAGCTGTTTATTCCAACTTTTACTGTTAATGTCTTGTCCGTGGATTATGGAATAGGGCCTGGCAACCTGTCAGGCACAGACTGGCACCCAGGTTTTTTTGTATTCCTGGTCTTAGGATCAATGTGAGCAAACCCCACTGATACACAGGATTAGGTGCTGAGGGTACAGGGCCAAGGGGCGGTGGGGGGGGGAGGTGAAGGCCCCACAGGAAACCCTGCCCTGCCAAGCCCCTGTCACGGAACTCATCCCAAAACAATGAGAACGAGGAACAAAAGGTAAACCAGAAAGGAAGTAAAACCCAGACCCAAGACCTGGCAGGGCTATAGGGAGCCATGAAGATGGAGGTGGGGAGGCAGAGATGGAGACCGAAGAGAAAATGGGTCTCAAAAGAGACAGCAAAAAGCACTTTCCAAGGTCACTTGAAACGCAGAATCTAAATTCCTCATCTACACTGGCAAGATGAGTGGGCACAGCACAGCAACGGCATCCTCGGTGTGGCAGTCTTCCCGTGGCTGAGGCAGGCTCTCAGGAAGTGAGGTTAGCACCTGAGACCCAGGACCAGAGCTTGATTTGCTTCTGCGGGCCTGTGGCAACAAGATGGAGACGCTGTGCAGACAGCGGCTATCAAGCTTGGTAACCAGTGGACAAGTCCCTGTGACAAGGTGCAACGTAAGATGAGGAAAAGGCTAAGCCAAAGCCACGGTGTGCAGGGACGCTGGGGAGTGAGGAAGGACCACAGGGGCCTGTGAAGGTACATGCAAGGGTTGGGGGGCAGCAGACGAGCCCCAGAGACGTGCAGGCAGGCACACAGATCTCTGTGTGCTGCAAACCGAGCATGCTAGAGCAGTGGGGTGATCAGAACACAGTGCCTGGAAGTAAGAAGGTGCCATCCTCCTCCTCCAGGAGACTAAGGGGCCCAGCCAAGTCCGATGGAAGGGAGGAGAGCACTATGGTGAGGAGGGGTTGGGCCTGATGGACAGAGGAGGGAGAGGAAGGAGAAGGGAGAAGGGCAGAAGGCAAGGTGCCCAGGGATGAAGACCAGAGCATGGGGGCGTCAGGAGCTGACAAGCGCCAGGCTGTGGCTGATGCGTGGTCCACATGTGTGACCACATGTGGTGTAACAGTGTGGGTGGGTGGATGATGAGCCAACAGTATTCCAGGAATAAAGAAGAGTGACTGGGAAAGATGGGAACAAGGACAAGGAAGCACAAAAAGCCAAAAACTCGTTTCTTACAAGTGTTTTCATGGGAACACAAAGCTGCTGGGATCTTGCTGTGGGGAGAGAAGAGGCGAGTGATCCAGCTGGGCCTGTGCTTCAGTTGGTGTGAGCACGGGGCTGGCCAAGTGGGCAGTGAGGGCCCTGGGAGAGGGGGGCAGGGAGGGCCATCTGCAGACGCTGGGGAGGAGGGTGTGGCTCAGACCTCCCTCACAGCAAGGAGAGACTTGCTGTGGGAGGAAGGGCTGGGCCTGGTGGAGGAAAAACTGCCTGGTGATCCTCAAGAAGTGACTTACAGGTCCTATGAAGAAAGTCCTTACAGGAAAGCCTCCTGTCTGGGCCCACAAAAGGTCCCCCTCACTCCCATACCCTGACTGACTCTGAAATACCAAATGGGCCTGTTTCTAGACATCTAGTCTCCAAAAACACATATTTGGCGCTGGGGAGATTCCGCATCCTGACAAAATATGAATTTCTGCTCCTGGAATACATGACCACAAAATCCAGAAGGATCCGGGCCCAGTGCCTCCAGCCAAGGCTGCAGCCCACTCCTCATCCACAACCCCCTGCACTTCCCCAAGGGTCTGGCTTCAGCCATGGGACTAGAGAGCAGGCACAGAGGCCTCACTGGTCCACCCATGCTCAGGACCCCTGGCCAGGAATAACCACCATCTCTAGGCTGAGACTGTCGGTTGGAACAGACAGTGCTGCCTGGAGCTTCACAGAAACACCCCTTCTCTATCAGCTCCAGGCACCTCAGACACCAGACGTGGCCTTACCTAGACAAGGATGGGGCAGAGGTGCCTGGAGACATCAGAGCCCCTAGGGCTGGGGGAAGGACTGACCACAGGTAGCCACGTCCAGGATTCCTAGCTCCTTTGCTCAGACCTGGCTCTGTTGGCACCTCTAGCACCTGGAGTGGCAGAGGGTGCTGGGCCTTGGTTTCCCCAAAGGAAAGGGTCCCATGTCTGCATGGGACCAGCAACATGGGACAGCCAACATGATCTCACTGGGCCAGAAGCAGCCATGGGCTCCCAGCCACACAGGAAGAAGATTCCTAAGCCACGATCATCGTTCCAAAGGAGTATTTTGTAGGAAGGTCCTCTGGAGCCCAGGACACCAGGTAGAGGAAGATGCTGGTTGCCCTGTGCACCCACAGACGCCAGCTCCCACTGGTTCACGTCCTTGCCCTCGACAGAAGGTAGGAGAGGATGAAGAAGACCACGATGAGTCCCAAGGCCATACCGCACAGAAGCTTCCGGTTGTCTCGCCCAGATCGCGCCATTGTGGAAAAGCGCTTCACACTCCCCGTGAGCAGGCCCGTCATGCTTGTAAAATCCGAGTCCTGAGGGAGGAATCCCAACACGATCACACAGGGGTGGACCCTCCAAGACCCACAGGAGAGTGCTGCAGGAGACACTGGGGACCTATATAGCAGGCAGTGTGGGGCAGAGCTGACCGAAACACTCACGCACGCTGCAGACCCTTACCATGCCATCCAGGTACCGGTTCTGGTCCTCTGCATCCCTATCGATGTCCAGGGCAAGCTGATCAGGACACAGAGGGGGCAGGGTCAGGCCAGGGAAGACACTGGATGGTGCTTGACCCTCCATGAGACCAGCAGACCCAACCAACGATTCTGCCAGACACAGTACCACCAGCAGAGATCAGGAGGTCCAGGTATCACCTAGGCCTCACACAAGAGAGTGCTGCCACGGATGGGACAAGGAAGATGAGAACTACATGAAACCCTTCCAAGCCTCTACCCTCCCTCTGATCCCTGCTCCAAGGTGCCAGGTGGAGGTGAAACAGGAGGACCACCACTGACCGATTTGAGCCTGGTGACCTTGGAGGCCAGGCTGTCGGCCATTCGCTTGTTCTCCCGGTCTAGAATCTCCTCCACAGCGCCAGGGCTCTGAGCTGCAAGGAGAAAGAGAGGCTGAGGGGTGCATCCACCCATGAGCACTGCCCTTGACCCCTGGATGTCAGCCCTTCGTGGCCTCAGGACTCTCTCACTACAATCCCATATACCTGAGTCGGAATCTGGCGGGACTAGGCCCACCTGTGTCTGATGAACAAGTCCAGCCCTAACCCAGGATCCGGTGTAAGGACTTCACACACACGTGAGACAGGCTGTGTCAACAACAGCGTGTGCGGGCACCCATCACGTGACCACATGTCCTGTGTACACATCCAGGCCAGGGTGGACAGGCATCCCCAACATGTACAGCCTCAAAGGATCAGCCCAACCGGCACTTTCTGATACTCTGTGACAGAACCTGCACCATCCCTCCACAGACATTACTATCAGCGTACAAGAGACCTGTTCCCAGAGAAAAACAGTAAACTCTGGTATGGACCAAGGAAAGACTGGTGGGGGGGCAGCAGGAAGACCCCTGCAGGGACGACCTGTGAACTCGGTCCTCAAGAGATGACAGGTAACCAGGGAGGAGACAACTCAGCACAGCTCCCCAACACCCAAAAACGGGGGCGCTGAGGTCGATCCCGAGGGCAGGGCCTGGGCCTGCTCACCTCTGCACCCCACCCAGGGCCTTATATGACACCGAGCACAGTGCTTGCTAAGACCGGTCCCATGACTAGGGAGCGGCCAGGCGGTTCGGCATTACTGTCACATCAGGTGGGTGAGAACCGCGTCCCCCCAGTTCCGAGTGCAAACTTGCCCCGGGCCAGATGCCTCCACGTGACCCATCTAATGGGGGTGCAGCTCT
Source organism: Diceros bicornis minor (assembly GCF_020826845.1). Lineage (NCBI taxonomy): Eukaryota > Metazoa > Chordata > Mammalia > Perissodactyla > Rhinocerotidae > Diceros > Diceros bicornis. The sequence continues at coordinate 20,677 of NC_080770.1, forward strand.
AGGAACCACAGATGGATACAGACGCCAAAGGAAGGAGTGTTGGCGTTCTACCAACCCCCTCACGTTCATTAACTTCTCAACGGTCACAAGAGCCCGGCGAGACAGGCATCAGCATCCCACATCGCAGACGAGAACACGGGCTCCCAGAGGGCGAAGGGGCTGCCCTCCCACCACGCAGCCTCCCTCCTAGGGGCTGGCCTCCGCGACCGTGAGGCCGGCCGGGGTGCCAGCAGAACCATCTGACAGGGACAGAGGGGTACGAACTCCGGGCAGCCGGGCCCCGCGACGCAGGGACCCCACGACCCGCCCACAGCGCAGCCGCCAGCGCCCGCAGGGCCTCCCCGCCGAGACCACCCAGCGGGCTGGGCCGCGCGGACGCAGCTCTTGCGGGCAGCGGCGTCGATTACGGCCGGCCCCGACGCCATCCGGCTCTGCTCTCCCGCGCTCACCGCGAGCCCAGTCCGCCATCGTGCCGGCTCCGGGCCCCGGCTCCGTCGCCTACCCGGCCCCTGCCGCGGCGGACGTGGCGCAGCCGCGGGAACGAGCTTCCGGCGTCGCCGCTTCCGCCTTGGCCCCGCCTACTTCCGGCGGAGGTCACCGCCCCCTCCGCCGCGCGCCCGCCGACTTCCGGCGGAGGCTCCGGCCGCGGGGCGCAGGGCGCCCGGGTGGGGACGGAAGTGGCCTGATGTTGGTTCCTCCGCCTGACTAGGACCGCCTAGGGTTAGCGTTTTTAACGCCAGCTCCGGTGTCCAGACGCCTCTATCAGCCACGCCTCCGGGACGGCGTCAGGCCCGAAGTGGGAGGAGCTCGCGGGCCCTCTCCCGGGCGACGGGCGGGGCTGGGCGCGCCGAGGGACCGGCCCCGAGGTCCCCCGGCCCGCCGGGCTGCGGCGCGGTGACTGCTGGCGGACCAGGTGGTGCTCGGGGCCCGGGACGCCCCCGACGAGGACGGGGAGCCGGACAGTGGGTGGGGCTGCTGCTTGTGCGCTGGCGCCGACCCAGGGCCCGGCCGAGTGGACGCTCGACCGGCGCCTGTTGCAGGGCAAGTCGCCCGCCACTGCGGGGGCATCCGCTGTATTACTGAGTTCTCCCGACAACCCACTGGAAGGGCGACTTTGGTCTTCTCTGCTCTTCGAGAAAGAGGCCTGAGTCCAGGCCGATCGTGTGTCTGGGTTGCGCAGCGAGGAGCCGCCGCGCACTGTGGAGCTCTGCTCTCCTCCTGACCCTGACCGTAAGCCTTCCTCAGCCCCAACGAGGTCCGTTTCTCTCCCACCTGGCCGTTCCCCCGTGCCTTGAATGCCCGTCCCCAGATCTTCCTGGCTCCCCTCTCGTCCGGCACCTCAGACCTCTCTGCAGCCCAGCAGCCTCTCCTCTTCCAGTCACGGCACCGCCTGCCTAAAATCGTCCTTGTTTGTCCTCGCCTTGGGAACATAAGGTCCGCGAAGGCAGGGTCCGCGGGTCCTGTTCGCCCGCATCACGGCGCCTCGCGTGTAGTAGGCGCCCAAACGCCCGTTTAACAAACCAAGTGGTGCGGGGGCTGGCAGCCCTTCCCACCGTGGCTGTACCCGCGACATCCTGTCCGTCCTGTTCATCAAGAGGGGCGGGGGGTGGGGCTGAGGTCGTCTCCGCCAGGAATTCCTGCCCGAGAATTCCCGAGGGTCACTCTTCGGTTCGGGGGCGTCTCGGGACCTGAGGTCGGACGATCACCGAGTCGGATCTTGAAGCCCGGGCGGCAAAGCCTTCACGCTCTAGGAGGCTGTTCCAAGTCTCGCCACCTTAAAGCGCGCCACCTTAAGGCGCGCGCTGCCCCGTCCCGGCCTCCCCCGCGCGCGGAGCCAGGGCGGGGCTGGCGGACTCAGGCCCGGGGCTGCGGAGCCACGTCCCGCCTTCCGGGCGCCAAGTACTGGAGACGCCATGGAGCCCCGGGCGGTGGCCGATGCCGTGCAAACGGGGGAAGAGAACGTGGTTATGGAGGCTCTGCTCGCGTACAACCAGGAGGTGAGCGGGAGTCGTGGGGCGCGCAAGGAGGCGGTGGGCCGGGTGGGCGCGGCCGGCGGAGGGGTGGGTGACTGCGGCGGGGCCCGAGGGTGGAAGGGAGCGGCAGGAAGGGGCGCCGAGCCTACGAGGAGTCGCTGGTTGGAGTCACGTGCGCACCTGGGGGCAGGTGTGCGGGGCGCCATCTGTTCGGAGCGGCGCCTGCAGCCTCGGGCCTCATCTCGGAGGCCGGGATCTGCCCGTGCGGACCTGCGCTCCATGAGCCCCTGGGTTTCCCTGCAGAACTCCCAGAGCTTCACATTCGATGACGCCCAGCAGGAGGACAGGAAGGTGGGTGCTGACCGAGGGGTAAGGGGCAGAGACGGGGGCCCCGGGTCGGGGAGCCTGGTGGAGCCGCTCTACTCCCCGCCCACAGAGACTGGCGGAGCTGTTGGCCTCGGTCCTGGAGCAGGGCTTGCCACCGTCCCGCCGCGTCACCTGGCTGCAGAGCATCCGCATCCTGTCCAGGGACCGCAGCTGCCTGGACCCATTTACCAGCCGCCAGAGCTTGCAGGCATTTGCCTGCTATGCTGGGATCTCCGCCTCCGGGGGCTCGGTCCCCGAGCCCCTGGACATGGACGTTGTCCTCGAGTCCCTCAAGTGCCTGTGCAACCTCGTGCTCAGCAGCCCGGTGGCACAGGTGCTGGCAGCAGAGGCTCGCCTGGTGGTGAGACTCGCAGAGCGCGTAGGGCTGTACCGCAAGAGCAGCTTTCCTCACGACGTCCAGTTCTTTGATTTGCGCCTTCTTTTCTTGCTAACTGCGCTTCGCACCGACGTGCGCCTGCAGCTGTTTCAGGAGCTGCGGGGAGTGCACCTGCTGACAGATGCGCTGGAGCTGACCCTGGGAATGAGCCCGGAAGAGAGCCCCCCTGCGCTCCTTCCTCCCCAGGAGACTGAGCGGGCCATGGAAATTCTCAAAGTGCTCTTCAACATCACTTTCGACTCCATAAAGAGAGAGGTGGACCAGGTAAGAAGAGAGCTGATCTGAACCCGTGGGTGGGGCTTAACAGCTTGAATGTTTCCTGGATCTGCTTCCCTGTTGGGTGCCTTCAAGTTTCAGGGTGTTAGGCTCAGAGAAGACTGGAGGAGGCGAGGAGACGCCTGGGTAGGGGCCCCAAGGAAGGTTTCTGAGGGAGGTGGAGAGCACATTTGGCTTTTGGAGCCTGGCAGGAGAGCTGTGTGATACATGGGGACAGTGTAGGAGATTCCCAATCACGAGGCTGTGAGCATGGGGTCAGAACACAGAGTGTGACTCAATCCCAAGGACATCTGTTGACGTTCTTAATCAGGAGAGTGCTTTTCAGGTTGTGTAGGAGAGGCGGAGGGGCCGGGTGTGCAGTGGGGGAGATGTGTAATCGGTGCACTTGGTCCTGGAGTGGGGCAGACGGTGGAATCTCAGCTGGCAGCAGGGGGACAAGTGGGGCTCTCTCTCACAGGAACCTCTTACTCTTTGGTCAGGAAGATGCTGCCCTTTACCAGCACCTGGGAACCCTTTTGCGGCACTGTGTGATGATCACTGCTGCTGGAGACCGTACAGAGGAGTTCCACGGGTGAGGGTGGGGCCTGTTGTGTTGGGAGGGAAGTGTGCTCACGTGTCTAGATGGTGGTTGCCAGCCATGGTTGTGGACAAGGCTCCACCCTAGCGAGTCTTTACCCATCTGGGTGGGACTAGACATCAGTGGGTTTCCAGAGAGCTCTGGCACTTAGAGTACATGGCTAGGACGAGAGCCACGAGTCTGGGAACAGGAGTGTGCCCCAGGACCTTAGGCAGGGGCAGTGGATGGTGTAGTATCTACAGGGCAGTGTAGGTTCCTCATTCCTGTTCTCGGTGACCTGTCCCTGGAGGCAGGTTTTGGTTTTCCAGAGGTGGTCTGTGGTGCTTCAACCCAGACAGAGGGTCATAGGTGAGGTGTTTGCATAAGAGTGCCCCCCTCCTCGGGGACCCACTCCACTGAGCAGGAGTGCCCCCTGAGAGCAGTCCTCTCCTCAGCTCGGGCCCCTTGTGCTGCTCCTTAGGCCCCTGGACACTGGTTCACGTCACATGCAGCCCCAGCAGGAGGTACCAAGGGTTGTGCCTGTGCTGGGGGATTGGATTCACCAAGCCCCTCTCCCCGTCTGTCCTCAGCCACACGGTGAACCTCCTGGGGAACTTGCCCCTCAAGTGTCTGGACGTCCTCCTCACCCTGGAGCCACACGAAGGCTCCCTGGAATTCCTGGGAGTGAACATGGATGTGATTCGTGTCCTCCTTAGCTTCCTGGAGAAGCGTCTGCATCAGGTAGGCAGAGGGGACTTGCTGTGTGGGCTCCCCAATGGCTCTGGCTTTGGCCTTCCTGAGCAGCTGTGGTCACTGCTTTTGTGCCGTCCACGTTAGTGAGTGAAGATTAGCTCGCCAGTATGATTCAGGTGATCCTCCAGCTGCTCTGTGGTCCAGCCAGGCAGGAAGCCAGACCCGTCCTCCCTGAGAAGCATGTGGACACTCCTACACACACACTTGAAGGTTTCGCTTCTGGTTACTACAAGGAAACAAGTTTTCAGAGTCTGCTTTTTAGATTTCTTTATGGATCTCTCTGGCATGGTGTTGAGAAGCCCCCAGTCCCTGCCTGTGATCTTAGACTCTTAGTGTTTCTGTGCACGGGCAGCCCTTGGTGACGAGCATTGGTTGTCCCTAGACGTCCCTGAGGGGACCCACAGGGACCTCGAGCCAGAGGCTTCCTGATTCCTGCGACTGCACCATAGGATATTGGCCGTCCAGGGCTCTGAAGAGCCCCTGTGGGAGCTTGCAGACATCATGCAGGCTAAAGAGTGCAATGGACTGAGACTCAGTAGACCCTTCAGGGATCCCCATTACCCAGGTGTGCTGTGAGCTGGGGCACACACACCTGGAGCTGGGCACACTGGCCATGACTATCTGTCCCTACCACTACTACTGCTGGTGTTGGGGTGCAGGGAGGTTAACTGGGGGGAGGCTAGGGAGGGACAGGAGCTCCCGGCTCTCTTGGTCTGTGAAACCCACAGAGTAGGGATTTTGTTCTTGTTTTTTTTGGCCAGTATTTTCCAAGAGCACCTTAGATGCCTGTGGTGTGCTAACAGCTATAAAACGTCTGTGTTTTCCTCACAACCCTGGTTACAGGTGAGGAAGCTAGACTCGAAGCAGTTGAGTTATTTGCCCCAAGTAACAGAGCACAAGAGTGGCCTCCTGAGTCAGGTTCCAGCCCCGCCCCTCTCAAAGCTCACACAGACACTCACTGCCCGCCCTTGGCCCCTCAGCTGACTAATTGTGGCAGGGTCTCTTCCCAAGTTCCTCCTGCCAGGACGGTCTGGAGCACGTGTGTAGCCCCTGGGCCTCAACTCAGGTGGGGGCCCAGCCCCGGTGACAGAGGCTTCTCTGCAGACGCATAGGCTGAAAGAGAGCGTGGCTCCTGTGCTGAGTGTGCTGACAGAGTGTGCCCGCATGCACCGCCCCGCCAGGAAGTTCCTGAAGGCCCAGGTACAGGGCAGAGGGGTCAGGGCTGGGCTCTGTTCACAGACCCCAGCCGCTCCAGGCCCAGGCTGAGGGATGCCGCCTCCCCAGGTGCTGCCCCCACTGCGGGACGTGAGGACCCGGCCCGAGGTGGGGGAGCTGTTACGGAACAAGCTCGTTCGCCTCATGACACACCTGGACACCGACGTGAAGAGGGTGGCGGCTGAGTTCCTCTTCGTCCTGTGCTCGGAGAGCGGTGAGTGGGGGGCCCAGCCCCGCGCCTGCCCCTCCCCAGCCACATTCGCACACTGACCTCTGCCCTGGCCCTCAGTGCCCCGGTTCATCAAGTACACAGGCTACGGGAACGCCGCTGGTCTCCTGGCTGCCAGGGGCCTCATGGCCGGGGGCCGGCCTGAGGGCCAGTACTCAGAGGACGAGGACACGGACACAGACGAGTATAAGGAAGCCAAGGCCAGGTGTGGTGTGTGCCCCCCTCCGCCCTCAGGCTCCCCTCAGTTCGCCCCAATCCCTGTTCCCACACTGTCTGGACCCGTGGGGTGGGTGGGACAGGATGACAAATGCATAAGACTTTTGGGAATCAGTTGCCTGTTCCTACATGATGTGTGTCGTGCTGTCAGATGTTTTGTTGAGACTGCAGAGGCTGAAGGGGCCTGGCAGTCTGGGACCAGGGACAGGAGCTGGTTGCCTGCTGGTCCTGGAGGGAAGTCAATTTGTGCAGTTGCCTCACCTCTCCCTGCCCCCAGGAGAGTGGGTTTTTTGCCAGTCCAGGCACAAGCAGGAAGATGTGGGACTCCACCCACCCCAGGCAGCCCCCCTCCTGTCTTGGAGAGTCACTAATGCATACCCCACGCCCCTCTCCTGGGAAGCAGCATAAACCCAGTGACCGGGAGGGTGGAGGAAAAGCCACCAAACCCCATGGAGGGCATGACGGAGGAGCAGAAGGAGCATGAGGCCATGAAGCTGGTGAACATGTTTGACAAGCTCTCCAGGTGCGTGGTGTGGCGAGGGGCCCATGGCCAGGAGAAGGGACAATGGACCCATGTCCTGTCTTGTGAGCCCCAGAGGTGGAGTCAGAGGAGGGCTTAGGATTCAGGCAAGGTTGCGTTATTAACGCTTGAAATCACCGATCCTGGAGAAAATCCCCCAGGGAAAGGTTAGGGTTGTGATCAGTATTATGTCCATTTTACAGATGATGGAAACTAAGGCCCAGAGAAATTAAGAGACTACCTAAGGTCTCAAAGCCGCTAGGTGGCAGTTAGGATTCAGGCCTAGTTGACACAAGCTCCCATTCAGGCTTCCCCAGTAAACAGGAGCAGCTCGGTGGAGCAGAAGGTAGCAGCCAGGGGTGAGCAGGACCCCAGCCCCACTACACCTTTCCCCCGCAGGCACAGAGTCATCCAGCCCATGGGGATGAGTCCCCGGGGTCAGCTGACGTCCCTGCAGGATGCCATGTGCCAGACCATGGAGGGGCAGCTCTCCTCAGACCCCGACTCGGACCCCGATTGAGAACAGCCACTGTTCTACTCCCCCTTCAGAACTGGTGCTGCTTCCAGAGATGTCCATGCGGCTGTGACTGGGGGAAGCCACAGCCCTCTCTCCACCTTTTCCTTACTCCCAAAGTCCTGTCAACAATTTGCCTCTGGTCCAGTCTCTTACCTCTAGGACTGCGAGGGTCTTGTCCTGCTACAGCTCTGGGAACTCGGCCTTGATTTTCACAAACGAAGTGGTTTCTTTTATGTGCGCAGGGGCTGCTGCCTGAGGGCAGAGCTACCTGGATGCACAAAGGAGCGGGAGGCTGAGGGCTGAGCCTGGGTGCGTGCAGACGCAAGCACTTCCACAGCTGGCCCAGAACCGGTGTGTTGGGCAAGCGCTACATTTCACAGGGGAAAAGAACCTGCTAGAACTTTATATAGCAGTGTCAGAAACACACTTCCACAGTATGCTCTGCTCACTCTTTGCCCACTGAGCACAGGGTGGGTGGGCTCTTGTGCATTCTTGGTCCTGGCTCAGCCACCTGCTGTAGTGTCCACAGCACCCGAGTTCTCACCAGTGGTGACAGGTGAATCTTGAGCCTTCCCACTGGCTTAGAGCATAAATACACAAAGGAAAACGCCCCTTGTGAAACCATAAAATCTAGACTTCTATCATGTGCCACAAAGTGTCTCAGAAACATCATCCTGAAATAAAGAGTTTCAGGCAAGAGTGTGTGTGTGTGTGAGAATATATGTGTAAAATATCAAGTAAAGGCACATTAAGTAGAAATAGGAACTAATTTCATTCTTTTCAGAATTCAACACTTTTGTCTTGTCCTTGAGGAGTGAAGCCACCAGACCTCCTTCTGAAGAGTGTCAAATTTGCTCTCAGTGAGCTCCAGGGGTCCAGTGGGGAAACAAGATGCTAGGAAGGAGGAAGCACACATGGGGTAGGAGCCAGGCATCAGGAAGGTGTGCCTGGAGGTGCCATCCACACTAGGCCTTGGGCAACCCCAGCAGAAGGAGCCTGTTCAGGAGTAGGAAGCTCACAGCAGGTTCTGCCTAAAGGTAGTGTTGCCTGAGCACGGGTCAGGGAGCCCGGCAGGCAGCCAGGAGCCAGCCACAGTTTGTGAGTGAGTAATGCCTTCTGTGTCTTAGAGTTCATTCCAGCAATGTTACTGGAAGAAGGCCTGGTAGGGGAGACTGGGGACAAGGGGATGGTTAGAAAGCTGCTGGAACAGATGAATTTCTGGGGGAGAGGTTGATGTGAAACGCATCCAGGTAGAGTGAACATGATGTGAAGGGTGCCGGGGGCTCTCAGCTGGAAGAGAGGGCGCGAGGGCCATCTCCAGAGTGAATCCGGGGACAAATGTTCTCAGTCCTTGGATTATTCCAGTAGAGGAGAAACACCCATGCACCACCAAGGTCCCCTTTCCACATTCACTGTCAACACGTGCAGTCCCTTGGAGGAGACAAAAGGAAGGGATGCCCAATTCCTATATTAAAATTTATTCCATGCCAGAAATGGAGAAGGAGCTTTCTCTTAATAATTAAAAAGAACCATTCTAAGGCGGCCAAGATGCTAGAAGACCTTAGTGCATTATTTGGGACCCAGGCCCACACTTTGGGACGTTAACTGGGGCCACTCAGCCCAAGACTGGGTCTTGCTAACGGACAGAGATGCTGAGCCTGCCCTTGAGATGGAGCCGTGGACACAGGAGAAGCAGATCCGGTCTGGGATTGCAGTCAGTCTGAGTTCAAAAGGGTCAGAAAGCTTTTGGCATTAAGAGCTCAAGCAGCATGAAGAGTTAACCACAGCAAAAAGGCAGCTCCTTTGCATCTGTGAGGGGGCGTCTCTTGAGTCTAAACATGACCCTACCTGTCAGCACAGTGCTGACAACCTGGGAAGACCTCCCATGTGTTGGTTCAGCCAATGGTAAACCTGCCCACGCTGTTCTTCAGGCATGAGGTCTCCCAGAAATGGGCTGTGACTCCCGTGAAACCATTTCTGCTATGTGGGGCAGCCGTCACCCTCCTATCTGTCCTGTCCATCGAGCTGGAACACAAAGGAGAGAGAGAATCAGTTATCCAAAAACACACCTGGGCAGGCCAGCAGATCTCAGGGCCTGGGCGCAATTTTACAAAACGGAAGCTTTTCTGCCTCTTTGCAAATGCTGCCGTTGGGCCAAGTTAAGAGGATGTCAGCAGGGCTGGGCAAAACTGGGTGGCTAAATGGAGGGCCTCGTTTAAGTAGGCGATCAAGATGTATGAAGGTCAGGTGCTGAAGAACATTCACTATGGAAAAGTAACTCAGGTTAGACTGCAATTCATCCCTCAGTGTTTACTCTTGGACAGCAACTCTTTTTAAATAAATAAACCCCTAAAATCATAGCCCACTTGACATAAATTTCTGTGAAACTAGAAAACAGCACGAGTCGAACCCTATAGGACTACTTCCAAAAATCCCTACGGGCCACTTGACTCAGTCTTGCTGTTGAATGGAAACAGGAAGTCAGAGGCAGGAGAAGGCTCCCGCGCATGCTGCCAGGTGGATCTGACCAGGATCTCTACTGCCCTGTGAGAGGCCCCTGCTGCCGTTTCTCTTGACGTGGAAAGTGTCAGCTTCGGTGTTAACTGGATTCTCTGCTTCCACAAAGTGACTCAGTAACACGATTCTGACATTTGATGGTCTTTATTTACCCCCATGTGAGATAAGAAATGGCACCAACCTACATCTTAGCCCTAAGAGCCAAACTCTGGAATGAAAGGCTAGAAATAAGAGTGGCAACATTGTCTAATACCTGTGGAAACGGTAAATGCGAAGTCTCATCTCCGTGATAAGCTTCGTATTCTTTTTGGTTCGATTGGTAAGAAATCAGGCTGTGGCCGGAGGCTGGGGGCTGTTGCCAGTGGAGGCGAGAGGGAAGGGCCCTGAGGCAGCCACAGCTGAAGGGTGGGGTTTTCCCAAGACGTCTGCCTTGGGGCAACAAGACCCTCAATTCCGGCTTCTGGTGAAATCCCCTTTGGGCAGTGTTATACCTGCTTGTAATCACCATGATCCTCTGAGACAACTGGACTTCCAGAGCTTAGTGCTGCCTCCTATAGAAAAGAACCCCTCACGTCACAGGTGCACATGCTAAGTGATTCTCCTGGGAAACCGCATTTTCTGTAACTTCACTTGTTTATGGGAGGTTTGAAATCCAGAGAGCATCAAGGCTCTTTGGCTTTCTACTCTCCACGGATTGTAACAGGTCACACTGATTATTTCCTAAAAGCATCCCTGGTGTGGGCTTCGTCCCACACAGGTACAAAGAACTTCAGCTTCTCAAAGTTCCTGAACCTGTATCACCTCAGAATCGTGCCTTGGCCTCGAGCCGTTCGGTGCTGCCTTATTTTAGGGAACATAAGGCACCTGCTGAAGTGTGGTAAGAGTGCAGGTTCCCACAGCCCAGCCTGCCTGGACTCGCATCCCTGCTCCGCGGCTGACCACAGGCACTGAGTGTCGGTTTCTGCATCTCTAGATCAGGTACTAAGAATCGCAACACCCAATTCATAAGCACACAGACAGCCAAACAGTGCCTGGTGCAGGATCAACAGCCAATATTAGCTAACCCTGCTGCTGTTTTAGCCAAACAGCTCCACACCAAGTGTGCACCAAGTGGACGCAGACCCCAGGGCAGTGAAGAAAGCAGCCCCTCGATGACCATGCTCAGCAGCCTGTACCTTTCCAGTTTCCTGCTGGATGAGGTCCTGCATCTCTTCCGTCCAGCCAAGAAGCTCCACCAGCCTTTCCACGCCATGGACCACGTCCCCCAGCTGGACCACATCCCTGCTGCGAGGACGCCAAGCCAAGGGCCCCACCAGGTCCCGGTTAATGAGCAGTCGGGGCACCGAGCTCCGCACGGCCTCGCACAAGCTGGCAAAAGGTTCCACCTGAAAAGACGTGAGGAGCACAGTGTCTACCCTCCGAGCCCCTCAGGACACTTCGTGCACAGCCTCTGAGGCCTCAGACGGACAGCACAGACTGACAGTGAGACCTTGGACACAGGAAAACACACCACCCACTTTATTTCTCCCAGTTGCCTTCCTGCTCTTTGGTTTCCATGCCTTTGTTTCCTCCTCCCCTGAGCCTCCCTCTCAGCCTCATCCAGCTTCTGTGGGTGTTCCTGCTCAGGCGCATCTGGGTTTGATCCCAGCAGTTACACACAATCTCACCTGTCCTCCACCACACACCATCTTCTCCTAGCACGCCACTGACAACAACACGTCTCGTCTGTCTGCTCTCACTCCGAGAGCAAGGACCTGGTCCCACACAGAGCGGCCACCACCGAGGGCTGATGGCGGTGGTCCCACCTCTCCACAGCCCTCACCATCTGGACCTCCAAAGAGACCTAACACAGGGGCTTTGGGCTTCTTCATCCAGCTCTCAAATGAAATTTTCATTCAAGAGTAATAACATAAATGGATAGATTAATAAATAGTATTGAGACTGGCTCATTATCTGGGAGGAAAATGCTCAATTCCTGCCTTTCACTGAAAAAATTTCAAATGGATTAAAGATTTACATGTAAACAAAACAGTTCTTGAAGAAAATTTAGGGTTTATAAGTAAAGCTACGGAAGGACTCTTTAGGCATAATAGCTGAAGTCAGATAAAAAGAGGGAAAATAAGACAGATTTGACTATGTGATACTATCACATCATTATCTACATAAAACTCCTATGTAGAAAAATAATTTTTTAAACCTCATCACCATAAACAAAATGCAAAAATACCTATAACATGTGACAAAAATTTTATATTGTTAATTGATTAGCTAATTTATAAACATTTTACATAATTTATGAATTTATATTGCTAATTTATGAACAGAAAAAAAACCCAATGAAAAATAGGCAAGAGATACAAATACGCAGAGAGAAGAGATACAGTGGTCAATAAACATGAGAAGATGAATGTCACTCTTCATTACAGAAACGCAAAACCTCTCTCTCACTCACACTCTCTCTCTCACACACACACACACACACATTTATTTATTTACTTTTAACCAATCAGACTGGTAAAAACTTAAAGACAGGTAACATTTGGTATTGGTGAGGACGTGGGAAAATGGCCACTCATATACTGTTGGCGGCAATGTAATATGTATCTTTCTGGAAAGCAAGTTCTCAATATTTATTTACTACAGAAGTACATGTGTGAGTGTGTAAAAATGCATATGGATATTCACTACAACATTATTTTTAATATAAAACTGTATACTATTTATTTTTGCTGTTCATCAATAGGATATTGCTTAAACAAATTTTGTTATAGATCCATAATCCCTTATCTTAAAACTCTTGGGGCTGGATGTGTTTCAGAATTCAGAATATTTCAGATTTTAGAAAAGACCACATGGTTAATACCATGTATTATGTCACACCTCAGTGAGATCCAGAGCGCTCCATAATCAAGCACAGTAATATTTCTTCCACGCAGCATATGAGACAGATCAAATCCGTGAACAACACAACAGATTCTGAGTGCTAGTGGCTCCATGCTTAGAGATGAGCACTCTGCTTTTGGGGTCCCCAGCTGGGACCTCATATCCGTATCTATAAGGGACGCTGTAGGCACTTACAAGGTAGGTCTCTGTGCACAGTGCTGTCCCACTTCTGGTTAAAGATCACCACACCTGTATGTGTACATACTTGTACAGAGGAGAAGCCTGAGAGGACACAGAGCAAAATGCTAACAGTGCTGGTGGGATTGAAGTAGATTCTTTGTTCTCTATTTTTATATAATGTATGAATTTTTTTTAAAGCAAGCATATGGTACTTTTATAATCAGAAAAAAAAAGGCCATTTTCATTTCACTTAAAAAATAAAGAGGGGACTGGCCTGGTGGCGCAGCGGTTAAGTGTGCATGCTCTGCTTTGGCGGCCCGGGGTTTGAAGGTTTGGATCCCGGGTGTGCACCAACACACCGCTTGTCAAGCCATGCTGTGGCGGCGTCCCATATAAAAAGTAGAGGAGGGCCGGCCCCGTGGCTTGGTGGTTGAGTGCACGCGCTCCGCTGCTGGCGGCCCGGGTTCGGATCCCGGGCGCGCACCTCGCAGGGTGCACACCGAGGCACCGCTTCTCCGGCCATGCTGAGGCCGCGTCCCACATACAGCAACTAGAAGGATGTGCAACTATGACATACAACTATCTACTGGGGTTTTGGGGGGAAAATAAATAAAATCTTTAAAAAAAAAAAAAAAAAAAAAGTAGAGGAAGATGTGTGCAGATGTTAGCCCAGGGCCAATCTTCCTCAGCAAAAAGAGGAGGATTGGCATCAGATGTTAGCTCAGGGCTGATCTTCCTCACAAAAAATATATAAATAAATAAAGAGGGCTGATGGCCCCAGTGTCCACACAGTGGCCAGCACAGGTCAGCAAAGCTCAGCACCACATACCACTGACGACCACTGGCCCCTCTGCTTTCCCCTCTCGTGTCCCTCTGTCCAGGCCCAGTGTGCGGACCCCCAGATCTGTCCACACTCTGGGCTCTTCTATCTGCTCACTCTGGCACCCCAGTTCCTACCTCTGCTCCTTCCTGGACTCCAGACTCGAGAATCCACCTGCCTGCTCCACACGTCCACTCAACAGCCCAACACACTCCTCAAATCAGTGTGACCAAGGCCGAATTCCCCCAAACAACCACTAGGCTTCTCTGTCTCAGGAAATCAGCTCCATCCTTGCAGCTGCTCAGTCACAACCCTGGAGTCCTGTAGGCATCCACACTTTCCCATGGACTCTACCTTCACATCGGCCTGGGCTCCAATGCTCTCTGCTGGCTGCACCTGGCCACCCACCATCGCCACCAGGATCACCACCTGCAAGGGCCTCTACTGGCTCTCCCTGCTCGCATGCTTGTCTCTATTCACCACACAGCACCTAGAAGGACAGGAAATCAGACCATCCTCACTGCCGCCTTTGCCTCACGTGCTCCATGTGGCCCAGCGCCGTGTCTGTCTCCTGCCAGACATCTGCTTAGCTGTGGGTAATGAATAAAGAAACCTCAACTAAACTGGATGGGGAAGGCCTGCAGGGAGAGCTCTCATCCGCATCACACATCACACCAAACAGGAAGAAAGGGACATTTGCATCTCCACAGGAAGTACAACTACTTTCCTAACAAAGGAAGATTTCTCTCCCCACCTGGCAACAGTCCAGCCAATGAGAAACACCACAGCTCAGCCAATAAGAAATGCCGCAGCCCAGCCAATGAGAAGCTGTTGCCACCCTGAACTGTCACTCTCCCCCAATGGACTTTCCTTTAGAACAGCCCCTCCCTCTCCCCCCCTTTCTCTATAAAAGCAGCTCCTCTCCTTTGTTCTCTGGATTTGCCTGTGGTTTGGCATGGCATGCACATCCCGAATTGCAATTATTTTGGCAATCCCTGAATAAACCTGTTTTGAGGGTAAAGTAACAGGAAAATTTGCTTTTTAGGTTGACAGTAACACTCTCACCTCCTTCAGCTCTTAGCTCCAATGTCACCTTCCTGACAAAGCGATGCAAGCCAACCAAGCTGATATCACAACCAGTTCCCAGCCCCTCATGGCCTTTCTATCCTACTTGTCATTCTTCCCATAACAGATACATCACCTAGAATACTATATAACTTACTATGACATCTTACTATGTCTGCCAAAAGCACTAGGATGGCCCAGCACATGCAGGCAGATTTGCTGAAGAAACACACAACTCCAGGCCTTTGTGGCTGGCCAGGACCCCTGAGCGCAGGTCTTTCAGGCCCTTCTGCCCCTGTGGTGCCTACATCCAATCGGGCACAGCTCATTTCAGGGTCTTATTTCTTGCTCTTATCACATCCTTTACAAGTTTCCTGATTTTCAGATTCAGATGTAGAACAGTTTCTTGAACAGGTCCAGTGGGTGTCTCCCAGGCACCTCAAACACACATGTGCAGAACTGAACTCAGCATCCTCCCTCTAAATTTTTCCTCACTAGGGAATGCCCTGAACCCCTGCAGACTGAGCCAGACACCTCCCTCCCCCAACCCCAAGGCTCCAAGTCCAGCCATTCCCTCTCCTTGCTGTCTCTCATGGTCATATGGTCTGACTGTGCCCTCAGCTCTGCCTTCTTTAGAACCAGCCTCCTCGACATCTGGTCACTTCAACCCCTGCACCCCAACAGTCTCTCTGATCCCGAGGATGACCAGCTATGTCCCTGGTCCAATCCCTTCAGGTTTATCACTGCTTCTAGCACAAAATCAGTCTCTGTGATGTGACCTGGAGGCCTGCTCCCACCTCACCACTCCCACACCCCTTCCCTTCTCCCTTCCCTCACACGCTGTGCCCCACCCACACTTACAGCACCTCCAAGAGGCACATCCTCCCTTCTCCCCATTCTCCTGCTCTGGCTGCTGCTCCCCAGGCCTGGAACACTTGTGCTTCCTCACCAGTTGAATCCACTCATCTCCCAAAGGTAGAGACCCACAGTGCTCCCAGGGCACCTGGAGCCACCCCCACCAGCCCCCACCTCCTCTGCCTGGTCCTTCCAGCCTCCTCCCCGTACACTCTGTGTACCACTGGGCCTTTTGACAAACCTCCAGGGAGGTCCCAAGGATAAGCAGAAGATCTGCCATGGGAAAGTCAACCACATGCAGCAAGAACCTCTGGGGCAGCGGCTCCCCAAAGAACACGATGTCCGGCTTCACGATGCCAGTGCAGACTGGGCAGCGGGGGACCCTGTCCACCAGCACATCGGCCTGGGGTAACACAAACAGAAAATGGGCCTGAGGAAGATGTTGTAACACACTTTAAAAGGAAAAGGCAAAAACAACTTATTAAGAAATTTTCAAATATTCACAATAGCTGAGAGAGCAGTATAATGAACTCCCATGTACATAACGAACCCAGCTTCTGTGATTATTGACATTTTACCAATTTTGTTTCATATAGCCCCCCAAATTTTGGGGAGGTTGGAGTATGTGAAAGCAGATCCTGGACATCACATGATATCTAGCACATCTAACACTATGCTCTGCATCTGGGGTGGTTATCAGAGACATTCAGGCGCTAAAGAAATACTCAGTGGATTACACAGTCCTCAGAAGTTACTCTGAAGGCATTTGGCCTACAATAGGCATTATTCAATGAGAAAATTTGTCCCTCATTTTAGCTGAAGTGGTCATGATATTGTCTTAGCCCTGGGAGATGTTCAGGTCAGCTTCAACTCACTGGCTGGAGTTATGAGTAACATTTACCACAAACCTCTTCCTTGCAGGCCAAGGTAGAGTAGATGCAAATTATTAACATATCCTGCTACACTTGGATTGATGCCTTGGGCTAGATGCTAAAGGAGGAAAACTAAGGAAGAAGACACTTGGCTTTCTAAGATAAACCTTTACAGCTAGTGGGATTTGTTTTAGCAGGCTGAACCCAGTAAAAAACAGCAGAAACACTGGACAAAAGAAACAGACTATTCAAAGACTTCAGATATTATCAGATACACATTAAAAACTATATTATATTTAAATTAAACAAGACAGGCTTGAAATATCTACTGCAGATAGAAAACTATAAAAAATAATGTAGTGAATTTGAAAAAGAACAATAGAACTTCCAGTAATACAAAGTAAAGTAAGGAAAATTAAAACTCCATGGAAGAGCTTTATTCTCTAAATAGAACATTGATAAACTGGAAAACAGACCAGAAGAAAGCACACAGAATGCAGCACAAAGAGGAGCAAGACGGAACATAGAGAAGAGTGGCCAAGAACTGTGGGTGAGAGCATGAGAAGGTCTCACAGATATTTAATCAGAGTTCCACGAGGGAGAGGAGAGGAGGTGGGAGGGGAAATCAATGTTTGAAAAGATAATGGCTGAGCATTTTTCTAGCAAGGATGAAAGATATCAAACCACAGATTCAGAAAGCCTTACAAATTTTAAGCATCATAAATAGATAAAAGGAAATCCATATGGAGACACACCACAGTAAAATTGCAAAACTCCAAAGACACAGAGAAAAGTTCTAAAAATGATTCTAAAGTTTATATGAAGAGGCAAAATATCCAGAATATACAACACAATATTGACGGAGAAGAACAAAGTTGGAGGACTGACACTACCCAAATGCAAGACTGGGTAACTTAAAATAAATTTAAACTATTCTGCGTACTATAATGGTGGATACATGTCACAATTTGTCCAGACCTATAGAGTGTACACACCAAGAGCGAACTCTAATGTAAATTGTGGACTTTGAGTGACAGATGATACGTCAGTGTAGGTTCGCTGATTGTAACAAATGTACCACTCTGGTGTGGGACGTTGATAGTGAGTGAGACTGTGCTGTGTGTGTGTGTGGGGGGGGTATGTGAGAATTCTTTGTAATTTCCACTCAATTTTGCTGTGAACCTAAAAGTGCTCTAAAAAATAAAATCTACTAAAAAAAAGGTATCTTAACTATCCTAAAATTCATATGGAATCTCAACAGACCCCGTACAGCCAAAACAATCTTGAAAAGGAACAAAGCTGGAAGACTCACACTTCCTGATTTCAAAACTTATTACAAAGCTACAGTAATCAAAGCAGCATGGTACTGGCATAAAGACAGGCATTATAGACCATAGAATAGAAGGCCCAAAAATAAATCCTTGCATAAGATCAATGATTTTCAAAAAGGGTGCCAAGACCATTCAATAGGGAAAGGATAGTCTTCAACAAATGGTGCTGGGAGAACTGGACAGCCACAAGGACAAGAACGAGGAGAGCCCTTACCTTACACCATACACAAAAACTAACTCAAAATAAAAAGCCTAAACGTAAGAATTAAAAACACAGAGAAAAGATTCACAATGTTGGATGTGGTGATGATTTCTTGGATATGACACAAAAACAAAACGTAACCAAAAAAAAAAAAAAAAAAACCAGATAAATTGGACTACATCAAATTTTAAAACTTTTGTGTGTTAAAGGGCACTATAAACAGAGTGAAAAGGCAACCCACAGGATGGGAGAAAATATTTGTAAATCCTATATGTAATAAGGGGTTAATATTCAGAATATATAAAGAACTACAACTCAACAACAACAAAAAACAAACAATCCAACTAAAAAATGGGCAAAGGACTTCAAGAGACATTTCTCCAAAGACGATATACAAATGACCAATAAGCACATGAAAAGATGCTCAACATCACTAATGGAAAATGCAAATCAAAACCACAATGAGATATCACCTCATACTCATTAGGATGACTACTATCAAAAAAACAGAAAACAACAAGTGTTGGCAAGGATGCAGAGAAATTGGAACCCTCATGCATTGCTGGTGGGAATGTAAAATGGTGCAGTTACTATGGAAAACAGTATGGAAGTTCCTCAAAAAATTAAAAATAGAATTATCATATGACCCAGCAATTCCACTTCTTGATATATACCCAAAGACTTGAAAGTAGGAATTCAAACAGATATTTGTATGCCCATGTTCACAGCAGCATTATACACAATAGCCAAAAGGTGGAAGCGACCCAAGTGCCCATCAACAGATGAATGGATAAACAGAATGTGGCATATGTTAAAATGGAGTATTATTATATCTCAAAAAGGAAAGAAATTCTGCAGTATACTACAAAATGGATGAGCCTTGAGGATATTATGCTAAGTCACAAAAGAACTAAATATTGTGTGATTCTACTTATATGAGATACCTAGAATAGTCCAATTCACTGAGACAGAAAGTAGACTAGCAGTAACCACAGGCTGAGGGAGGGGAGAGAGGTAAGTTGTGTTTAATGGGAACAGAGTTTCAATTGGGGATGATGAGAAAAGTTCTGGAGACGGATGGTGGTGATGATTGCACAGCAACGTGAATGTACTTAAGGCCACTGAACTGTGCACGTTAAAATAATAAATTTTATGTTGTATATATTTTAAAACAATAAAAATAATTTTTAAAAAGAGTATTTTAACTGTGAAAACAAAAACTACACAGGTGGTAATTTTAAAAGATTAGAACAGAGAATACACTTCCCAAGCTCGTACAGGGGGAAAAAATGGAAGGACTAAAAAGGCAGGAAAGACAGAAAGCGCAAAATAAGATGGTAGACTTAAATCCAATATTTCATTGATTACATTACTGTAAGTGGATAATTCTTCCAATTAAAAAAAGAAATTATCAGACTGGGTTAAAAGATAAAACCTAACTATATGCTTTATAGAATAACATATCTAAAAGAATAAAATAAGAATACGGAAAGACTAAAAGCAGACACATGACAAAGACACCCCAGCAAATACTACCCAAAAGAAAGCTGACGTTGTCAGACAAGACAGACTTTCAGGTGAAAGTGATTTCTAGAGATGGAAGAGGATAAAACAATTGTATGTTTGAGTGCACCTCAATTACTTAATCTCAAGATACATAAGGCAAACATACAGAAATACAAGTAAAAATAAATAAATCCACAGAGTGGCACATTTTAAAACAACTCTCTCAGAATAATCAAAAAAATAGGTCACGATATATAAAAGACTTGAACAGAATGAAACTTGACTCCTGACCATATGTGCAGAACGATGCTTTCAACTACTGCATAATGCTCTTTCTTTTCAAGTACATTCTGAAAGGTACATCCATTTACAAAAATGGATCATATATGAGGCGGTAAAGCAAATCTCAACACATTTCACAGGACTCAGATCCAACAGCAAGAAGGACAAGAGAGAATTCGAATACTGGGATAGGAGAGTAGAGTAATACAAATTGTTCGCAAAGTGAAAGATCTTTTAGTATTGCAGAATGGCAGGACTTAAATTATAGCTATATCATTTTTGGCAGGTGGCCAGGGAAATTCACACATATTCCTATGGATGAGATTAGAAGAGGGACAATGAACGTAGGCAGACTTCACAGGGCAGGACCTCAGAGAAAGAGAGGCGGTGGGCAGGGTCCGAGACTCCCAAGGCCTGCTCGGCTCCAGACCAGTCCCAGCTCAGCCCAACGTGCGCCTCCCTGGGGCCTCCATTATGAACCTTCCAAGCCTGACCCAGGGAGAGTCTAGTCCTGTGGGAAGCTTCAAGTTCTTTGCAAGATGGTTGTACCATTTAAAAGAACAGTTTTTGGGCCGGCCCAGTGGCATAGTGGTTGGGTTCACGCTCTCCACTTCAGCGGCCTGGGGTTCGCAGGTTCGGATTCCGGGCACAGACCTGCTCACCGCTATCAAGCCATGCTGTGGCAGGCATCCCACATATAAAGTAGGGTAGGATGGTCCCAGATGTTAGCCCAGGGCCAATCTTCCTCAGCAAATGAGGATTGGCAACGGATGTTAGCTCAGGGCTAATCTTTCTTAGATAGATAGATAGATAGATAGATAGATAGATAGATAGATAGATAGATAGACAGACAGACAGACAGACAGATAGGGCAGTTTCACCATTTTTTATCCTGAGGTTCCAGAAACACAAGTGGGGGATAAGGAGGTTAGGGTGATTACAGTGCTATGGCTAGTTTCCAAAGGTTTACCAGAGCCTGCTCTCAATCTGTACTGAAGAAAAGTCTCTCAATTTGTTTGATTTTTTTAAAAGAAAGAAAAAGAGACTTCATCCTTATTCACTGTTTCCACCACCGGTTTTCTGAGAATTCTGAAACTTAC
Source organism: Diceros bicornis minor (assembly GCF_020826845.1). Lineage (NCBI taxonomy): Eukaryota > Metazoa > Chordata > Mammalia > Perissodactyla > Rhinocerotidae > Diceros > Diceros bicornis. The sequence continues at coordinate 41,308 of NC_080770.1, forward strand.
ACTTCCTGCTCACACCTCTTTCCTGAGCTCCAGACCCCCTGGACAGGTACACCCAGAGGACCTGTGCCCAGGTCATCTTCCTAGAGCCCTTCCTCTCCCCCACCCCCAGTCAGCCCTGAAGCATCACTAATTCTACCTCCTAGGTCTCTTCAAGTCATCTCCTTTCTCCACTGTCCTGCTCAGCCCAGACCCTCAGCATCTCTCACTCAAATTTCCTGAAAAGCCCATCGTGAAAATAAATAAAGGAAACCTCATTTAAAATGGAGCTGGGAAGCTCCCACACACTACTGTGCCCTACCTCACATTCCCCAGCAGGAAAAAGCGTACTTTACACACCCCAGCCAGAGGAAGGAAGATTTTCTCCTTGCCCAGCCAATGGGAAGCCATCACCATCCTGGACTCTTCCTCTCCTCCAATGGACTTTTGTTCAAAAAAGCCCCTCCCAACTTTCTCTTTTCCTCTTTAAAAGTAAGCTCCTCTCCTTTGCTCTCTTGTACTTGCCTATAGTTCACCATAGTTTGCATGTCCTGAATTGCAATTCCTCTGCTGTTGCCAAATAGACTCATTTTGCTGGTAAAATAACTGGCTATTCTATTTTTAAGGTTGACATTACATGGTGGTCAGAAGTGGGAGCCAAAGGAAATGAACCCCTGAGAAACTAATGACCCCCAGAACCATGTGAAGTACTCCTTGGAGCCCCTCATGCTCTCCACTTCCATGAGTCATCTTTTTCCTTTCAGTTCGGTAAGTCTCCTCTTGGATCCCAGCTCTCTCCCTTTGGTTGAGCTCTCCAGCTTTACTCAGGATCTGTTTTTATGAAGGCGTCGCCCTTCCTTGTGAGTACTCTTTCGTTTTCCACTTCTGTTTGTTTGTTCTTGTTCTGGTTCTGTTTGTTGAAGCTCCTTGGTAGGTCATCCCTCCTGTTCAAAAGGGGGGACATGTGATTCCTGGTGGTGTAGAACAGCTGTTGGAAAACAGGGCCCCTCAGAGTTAAGACACTTTAGGGAATCCAAAGGCAAGATAGGTTCCACTTGGTCCTTGGACCAGGATCTCGTGCCTTCCTAGAAAAACAGGTGAACTTCTGGATAATTTGGAATTTTAATGGCCACTCTGGGGAACCTTTGACTTAGATAAATCTACCTTAAGGGGCACACTTTTTTTGTGTGTGTGAGGAAGATCAGCCCTGAGCTAACATCCGTGCCAATCCTCCTCTTTTTGCTGAGGAAGACTGGCCCTGAGCTAACATCCGTGCCCATCTTCCTCCACTTTATATGGGACGCCACCACAGCATGGCTTGACAAGCGGTGCATCAGTGCACGCCCGGGATCCAAACCTGGGCCGCCAGCAGCAGAGCGCACGCACTTAGCTGTTCGGCCATGGCGCCAGCTCCTAAGGGGCACCCTTAAAAGAGAGGATTCCAAACCTCTCAGAGGCAATGGAATGCATTCTTTGGTTGGTATGCAGAAGCTTCTAAAAGACAAAATGACTCCAAAAACAGCTCTAAAAGGATCCTAACAGCATGCAAAAAAAAAAAAAAAACAACAAAGAACTTTAGTAAAAGACTTTGGCCATTAGAGCAAGTAACCTTAATTTAGTCCATCTGCCAGAATCACAATTTGGATCCAACTATTCTTTTGAGTTTTTCACCTGAGACACAGCTAAAATTTGTAAAATAAAAGCTATAAGATCTCTGTTTGTGTCTATCTGTATGTTATGCATGTCTATGTATGTATGTTATAGATATGTGATATTTTTCCACCTCCAGATGGTATTGACAAAATTAATTTGTAAATAGCTCTATTTAATTGGCTTAAAGAAAAGTAAGTGCTTATATAAATTAAGTAAACTAACCCAAGTGTCTTTCAAGTTCACGTGATCTGAGGTAATCTTTGACAAATAAAAGCTGGTTTTAAATTTGTTGGTTTAATAAAAACAGGGATGTCTTCAGAATCATCAACATTAAATACAGTCACATGTTGCTTAACGACTGGGACACGTTCTGAGAAATGCATTGTTAGGCAATTTCATCACTGTGAGAACATCGTAGCATGTACTTACACACACCTAGGTGGTATAGCCTACTACACACCTAGGCTATATGTTACTAATCTTATGGGACCACCATTGTATATGCAGTCCGTCATTGACCAAAATGTCGTTATGTGGCACATGACTATATCAAGCAGGTAAACAACTTTTATTCTACCTGGGTACATAGGCTGATCTACTTTTGGCTTCCTACTGCAGAGAAACTAAAGATAAACTTGGGTCTGTTAGTAACCATGTCTTGTGCCACACTGAAGATTGCACTATTTAAAATGACACATGCTTCTATAAATTATAAAATCTATATATAAATTTGGCAGTCCACAGTTGCTTACTCAGTTTTCAGTAGGAATAAAGCATTCTAAGGGTTAAGAATTCTAATTAATGTATATAAAAATAAAACTACTAGAAAAAATAAGGATGAAAGAAAATGACTGTATATGAAAAGCATGCAAGGAAAGTAGGATGGGTGTTTTCGGTAAAAGAAAGTACGAGCGGGCCGGCCCGGTGGTACAGCGGTTAAGTGCACGCACTCCGCTTCAGCAGCCCAGGGTTTGCAGGTTTGGATCCCGGGCACGCACTGACACACCGCTTCTCAAGCCATGCTGTGGAGGCGTCCCATATAAAGTAGAGGAAGATGGGCATGGATGTTAGCCCAGGGCCAATCTTCCTCAGCAAAAAAAGAAGAGGATTGGCATCAGATGTTAGCTCAGGGCTAGTCTTCCTCACAAAAAAAAAAAAAAAAGAAAGTATGAGGAATGAAAATGCATTTTTGTTGAGGGAAAGGAAAGTGATTTTGTCATCAAGTTGGTTATTTTGGAAAGGGAAAGAAAATAAGGAACAAACTAAAATGGACATAGAAAGTTGTAGAAGGTTTGTGGAAAAGAAATCCTTGAAAAGAAATTTTAATATGTGGTCAAGCTGGTTAAGATTAAAATGAATTTATTAAAAAATGAATTTTTTTTTTTTGTGAGGAAGATCAGCCCTGAGCTAACATCCATGCTAATCCTCCTCTTTTTGCTGAGGAAGACCAGCTCTGAGCTAACATCTATTGCCAATCCTCCTCCTTTTTTTTTCCCCCCAAAGTCCCAGTAGATAGTTGTATGTCATAGTTGCACATCCTTCTAGTTGCTGTATGTGGGACGCGGCCTCAGCATGGCCAGAGAAGCGGTGCGTTGGTGCGCACCTGGGATCTGAACCCAGGTCACCAGTAGTGGAGCGCATGCACTTTAACTGCTAAGCCACGGGGCCAGCCCTAAAAAATGAATTTTAATGTCAAAAGCACACTGTGCAAAATTACAATTTGGTTTTTCTGTTAAAAGGACAAATTTTTCTTAGATTATTGATCTGCTCTTAATAAGAAACTGTAAACAAAGTTTCTTTACCTTTAATGTAATTTGCCTAGGAAACAAAGATTCTGTGTTTTTTAAAAGGCTTATTTATTTATTTATTTATGCTAGGAAAGATCGGCCCTGAGCTGACAGCTGTTGTCAATCTTCCTCTCTCTTTTTTTTACTCCCCAAAGCCCCAGTACATAGTTGTATATTCTAGTTGTAAGTCCTTCTAGTTCTTCTATGTGAGCTGCTGCCACAGCATGGCTACTGACAGATAAGTGGTGTGGTTCCACGCCCAGGAATCAAACCTGGGCCACCAAAGCAGAGCGTGCTGAACTTTAACTGCTAGGCCATCAGGGCTGGGTCAGATTCTGTATTTTGCTTTATCAGGTCTTTGATTACTTAGGAAGGCTGAGTCTTCTGTATTAAAAGAGCTAAGGCTTTTTGTAGCTACGTAATTTTCTATATTTGTCTTCGAAATCTTTCTGTCATTCTGGTTAAATGGATAATTAAGTATTACTTCATAATTTTCTGTGATCCTATTTGGTCAAGTGTCCAAAACCTTTTGATATTTTTGATAAACTTCCCAAAATCAAATTCTAAATAGTTTTTTTGACCTGAAAATAACTTTGGTCATCTCAAAGGGCCCCTGGAACACCTCAAAGGATTTGTTCGCTCTCCTTATAAAAAGGGAGATGTTAAACTAATTAGGATTATTTGATATGTTAAATTACATGGGAAGCATTGTCAAGTAAGAAGTTACACTAAAATTTCTTTACCTTATATTTGTATTTGTATGAGTATATGTTAATGTAAGTGTTCCAAAAATTACATGAAATTCCCAAAATCCTGTTATGTCCCAATATAATGTTATCAGTCATTATCAGTCATAATTTAAAAAATATATGTCACAGAAATAAGCAAATCTCCTTGCAAATTCCATTATGTTGACCTCTCATCAGATCTTTAATAATGGGCATTTTTAAGTCTTCTGTCATTTATAGACAGTTACGATTTTACTCTGATGCCTTTGCAAATGCATTTCATCCTTCAGAGAAATTCATGGAAAGAAATCTGACAAGTACTCTAGAACACAGGTCTCAGATAACTTTAAGATCATATCACTGAATTGGATTTAAGGAAACTTTTTCTCTTAAGTTATCAATGACTTACAGCAATTTGGTAAAGTATATATCTTTGTGAACAAAGATGAAACAATTACTTTTTCTCCCTATCTGATATCTCCAGAATTCAGAAATTCTCAATGAATATACTTATTTTCATGGCAATATAGTTACTTGCATAAGTTCAATAAGAATCTATTCTCCTTGTAGACAGGCCACTGTCTCCTCCATGGCTAAGATCCTATTAGAAAGGATCATTCCTACCTGGGGAAGCCCCCACCTCAAATTTCTTAGTAACCAGGGAACCCACTTTACTGCTCTGGTATTTAAGCAAGTTTGTGCTGTTTGGCCAGTTTAACAACATTTTCACTGTCCTTACCACCCTCAATCTTCAGGACTAGTTGAACAAACTAATGGCATCATTGAGACTCAACCTGGGAGAGTGATGTCAGCATCAAGGCAGAGTGAGCTGTTCCCTCAGTCTCTCCCCTCTAAGATACAATGAAAAGGACATTCATAAACCAACAGAGGACATTCACACAACACAAAAGATGTCTGAGAGATCCACGCAGCCATATGTCTGAAGGTGGGGGAGCTGGATCCCCTGGGAGACGGTGGAAGGAGGTAAGCGGATCTCCTCCCCTTCCCCAGCAACAGTGATCTAGGGTATGGGACCTCGAGTGGCAGTCAGCGTGCAACTCTGAGAGGAGAAGGAGGAAAAGGCAGCCCTCCACGAGAATGCTTTCACTCTCAGAGTTGCTTCCCAGCCTGCGGGAACGCTCCACACTGGTGGCTAAGCCACCACGGGGGTGCCCCAACCAAGCAAAGCAGCCCAGGTGGGCAGCCAGTGAGTGCAGAGCAGGAATGCAAGCGGGAAAGAAGGGCCCCCCTCACCCCCATCCCGCCTGGCACATCAGCTTGGCTGATCAGCCAGGGCAGAGGATCCGCACCAGAGTGCCTGTGCCTGCATGTGAGAAGCAGTGGCAGCCAGACGCAGAGAGCCCTGTCAGCACAACTTCCAACAGATGGGCACAACTGCCAGGGGTCATGGTGGGCTCAGAAAACACAGCTCCTGCTCCCCCCCAGTGGTGGCAGGTGGAATCTGTGACCAGAGACTACCACAATGCGACAGCAAAGGTCCACCCCATAAAACAGCATGAAGAAACACATTAACACTCCAGAGCAGAAAGAAAATGACAAGTATCCAGAAACCAATCCTGAAGTCACAGAAATTTACAATTGAAATGACAGAGAATTCAAAATAGTTATCATGAAGAAACTCAATGAGTTACAAGAAAACTCAGAAAGACAGTTTGGTGAACTCAGGCATAATTAATAAGCAGAGGGAATTCTTCACAAAAGAGATTGAAACTATAAAAAAAAAAAAACCAGAAATGTTGGAGATAAAGAACACAATGAATGAGATTAAAAAAAAAAATCTGGAATCCTTAGAAAACAGAACTGATGTTATTGAGGACAGAATTAGTAATTTAGAGGACAGAAATATAGAAATGCTTCAGGTGGAGGAGGGGAGAGAACTAAGACCAAAAAGAAATGAAGAAATTCTCCAAGAAATATCTGACTTGATTAGGAAATGCAACATAAGGATTACAGGTATTGCAGGGGGAGAAAGGAGCAGAGAGCTTCTTCAAAGAAATAATAGCTGAGAACTTCCCAAACCTGGGGAAGGAGCTAGAATTACATGTAAATGAAGCTAACAGAACTCCAGTTATATCAGTGTAAAAAGACCCTCTCCAAGGCATATATTAGTAAAACTGGCAAAAGTCAAGGACAAAGAAAAAATATTAAAGGCAGCAAGGCAAAAAAAATAACTTACAAAGGAACCCCTATCAGGTTTTCAGCGGATTTCTCAGCAGAAACCTTACAGGCTAGGAGAGAGTGGAATGACCTGTTCAAAATACTGAAAGACAAAGACACTCAGCCAAGAATACTCTATCCAGCAAAACTATCCTTCAAATACAATAGAGAAATAAAACTTTCCCAGATAAACAAAAGCTGAGGGAATTCATAGCCACAAGACCACCCCCCTACAAGAAATAGTCAAGAAGGCCCTCATACGTGAAAAAAAAGAAAGGGTTTACAAAGCCTTGAGTAAGGAGATAAATAGACAGACAAAATCAGAAAACTGCAGCGCTCTATCAGAACAGGTTAGCAAACACTTAATTATAACATTAAAGATAAAGGGAAGGAAAGCATCAAAAATAACTATATCACTCCATTTTAATCACAAACTCACAACACAAAATGGAATAATTTGTGACAACAATAACTTAGGGAAGAGGAAAGGGATGGAACCTGCTTTAGGCTAATAATTTGTGACAACAACAACTTGGACAGGGAAGAGGAAAGGGATGGAACCTACTTAGGCTAAGGAGACAGGCTATCAGAAAATGGACTATCTCATCCACAAGATCTTTTATACAAACCTCACGGTAACCACTAAACAAAAAATCAGAACAGAGGCACAAATGATAAATAAAGAGAAATCTGATAAAAGCATCATAAAGAACCACACAACTGAATTGGCAGTCTGAAATACATGGGACGAGAAACAAGGGAAATACAGAATAACCGGAAAACAAGTAATAAAATGGCAGCATTAAGCCCTCATATATCAATAATAACTCTAAATGTAAACAGATTGAATTCTCCAATCAAAAGACACAGAGTGGTGGGATGGATTAAAAAACAAGATCCAACAATATGCTGCCTCCAGGAAACACATCTCAGCTCTAAAGACAAACACAGGCTCAGACTGAAGGGATAGAAGACGATACTCCAAGCAGATAGCAAACAAAAGAAAGTGGGTGTAGCCATACCTGTATCAGACAAAGCAGACTTCAAGACAAAAAAGGCAATGAGAAACAAAGAGGGGCAGTATATTATGATAAAAGGAACATTCCACCAAGAGAACATAACACTTATGAATATATATGCACCTAACACAGGAGCACCAACGTGTGTAAAGCAACTATTAACAGACCTAAAGGGAGAAATTAACAGCAACACAATAATAGTAGGGGACCTCAACACCCCACTTACATCAATGGATAGATCATCCAGACAGAAAGCCAACAAGGAAATAGTGGAATTAAATGAAAAACAAGACCAGATGGATTTAATAGATATATATAGAACACTTCATCCAAAAACAGCAGAATACATGTTCTTCTCAAGTGCACATTCAGCATTCTCAAAGACAGACCATATGTTGAGAAACAAGGAAAGACTCAATAAATTTAAGAAGACTGAAATCATATCAAGCATCTTTTCTGACCATAATGATATGAAACTAGAAATCAACTACAAGAAGAAAGCTGGGAAAGTCACAAATATGTGGAGATAAACAACATGCTACTGAACAACCAATGGATCAATGAAGAAATTAAGGGAGAAATCAAAAAATATCTGGAGACAAATGAAAATGAAAATACATCATACCAACTCATATGGGATGCAGCAAAAGTGGTCCTTGGAGGGAAACTCATAGCAATACAGGCCCACTTTAACAAACAAGAAAAATCTCAAATAAGCAATCCTGAACTACACTTAACAGAACTAGAAAAAGAAGAAGAAACAAAGCCCAAAGTCAGTGGGAGGAGAGAAATAAGAAAAATTAGAGCAGAAATAAATGAAATAAAGACTAAAAAAACAATAGAAAGGATCAATGAAACTAAGAGCTAGTTCTTTGAGAAGATAAACAAAATTGACAAACCCTTAGCCAGACTCACTAAGAAAAAAAGAGAGAAAGCTCAAACAAATAAAATTAGAAATGAAAGAGGAAAATTTATAATGGATACCACAGAAATACAAAAGATTATAAGAGAAGACTATAAAAAATCATATGCCAACAAATTGGACAACCTAGAAGAAATGGATAAATTCTTAGACTCATACAACCTCCCAAAACTGAATCAAGAAGAAATAGAGAATCTGAATAGACCAATCACAAGTAAAGAGATTGAAACAGTAATCAAAAACCTTGCAAAAAACAAAACCAGGACCAGATGGCTTCTCTGGAAAATTCTACCAAACATTCAAGGAAGATTTAATACTTATCCTTCTCAAACTATTCCAGAAAATTGAAGAAGATAGAATACTTCCTAACACATTTTACAAGGCCAACATCACCCTGATCCCAAAGCCAGACAAGGACAACACAAAGAAGGAAAATTACAGGCCAATATCACTGATGAACATAGATGCAGAAATCCTCAACAAAATATTGGCAAAGCGAATACAGCAATACATTAAAAGGATCATACACCACGATCAAGTGGGATTCATACCAGGGATGCAGGGATGGTTCAACATCTGCAAATCAATGTGATACACCACATTAACAAAATGAGGAATAAAAACTGCATGATCATCTCAATAGATGCAGAGAAAGCATTTGACAAGATCCAACATCCATTTATGATAAAAACTATGATAGAAGGAAAGTACCTCAACATAATAAAGGCCATATATGACAAACCCACAGCCAACATCATACTCAATGGGGAAAAACTGAAAGCCATCCCTCTGAGAACAGGAACAAGACAAGCGTACCCACCCTTGCCATTCTTATTCAACACAGTACTGGAGATTTTGGCCAGAGCAATTAGGCAAGAAAAGGAAATAAAAAGGATCCAAATTGGCAAGGAAGAAGTGAAACTCTCACTGTTTGCAGACGACATGATTCTATATATAGAAAACCCTAAAGAATACATCAGAAAACTATTAGAAATAATCAACAACTACAGCAAAGTTGCAGGGTATAAAATCAACTTACAAAAATCAGTTGTATTTCTATACTCTAATAACGAACTAACAGAGAACTCAAGAATACAATCCCATTTACAATCATAACAAAAAGACTCAACTGGCAAAATTTGTAGAAACCCTTCAAATACCCTGGCCAAAAGCACTGCCACTGGTGCTTCTAAATCTCAGATTCAACCCTTTTGGTACCCATAAACTCTCTCCTTTTGAGATAATCACAGGATGCCCAATGCACCTAGCCCCTGCTTCTTTTGATCCACAGCTGATAAAAGGGGATATACTTCAATACTGTAAGGGCCTAATTGCTTCTGTTGAAAATAACCATGCTTTGGTAGAACAATCTTTTTGCAGCATGCTCCCAGGAGATGAAAACCTTAAGCATCATTCCTTAGAACCCAGAGATTTCATCTATTGGAAAAGACATCTCCAGACAGACACTCTTCAACTCCAGTGGAAAGGCCACTACCAGATTTCCAGGAGTTGAAGCAGACGGCAGTGAAGGAGACAACTTTCCCAAGATGACCAGACCAGGCCTATATACCTTTTTCCCGCTGTTGCTATTCACCTTATTTTCTCCGTCGCTTTCTTGGAAAGACAATGCTCTTACCCACATTTCTCAATCTGTTGCAAAAGGGGGAAACCTTTCTGACTGTTGGATCTGTCACCAGAAACTCCAATCTGTTCATGATGTCAGAGACCCCCTGGTTTTCCCTGTAACCAATTTCTCTTTAATCCCAAATGCCACTGTCACCCACAAGCCTATGGATGTCACCTATCAAGTTAGGCTATTATGGCCAGGTGTTCCCATACCTTGTTTCAACCCTTCCCCACTCAAAACCATACTAGTTCAACTAAACACCTCCACCTTTGCCAATCACACGATCTTTACTCCCCCATGTTCTTTTCCTTATTTAAATACGATCTCTTCTCCTGCACCCGAGGGAAATACAAACCAGCTAACTCCTCTTTGCAAGGCTTTTAGAAAAGACCCCTTTAGGCTGGGGTGGCACCTCACAGAAGGTCATCCCAATTCCTCTGACCCCTACTTGAAAGTGTCAATCAGGAAATTCCAGGTAATGGATCTATCAATAACCAGACCCTAACTGGAGTCATCTGTGCTCCATCTGGTTTCATTTTTATCTGTGATAGGTGGCATTTCCCGTGGGCATATGAATATTTAGATAGCTGGCAAATTGGAGGTCAATGTTTATTGGGACATTTAAGTGCCCCTATTAACATCCATAACAAATCAGAAACCTCCCACTGGTCCTCCCACTGGTCCACCCCATTAAGTCTCCATGGCCATCTTAAATGGGAAGTTACAGGAAGCATAGATGACTCTGGGTTTGCCTCTGTAGGGAGAGCCCTGGGTTGGAGTAAGTGCCAATGAACTGAACGCATGATCAGAAACCTCTCCCTAACGCTAGGAGAGCCAGCCAATTCCACAGCCAAAGCAGTAGCAGCCCAACAATGACCACTGGACTCATTTGCATAAGTAGTTTTGGACAATCACATAGCACTTGATTACCTACTTACTGAACAAGGAGGCATTTGTGTGAAAGCAAATACCACCTGTTGGCCATGGATAAATGCTTCTGGAGAGGCAGAAACTCAATTACACAAGATCGGGGAACGAGAGCACTGGTTACAACAAATTTCACCTGACAATCCATGGTCCTTTGACCTCTTTAGCTGGCTGCCTTCAGGTTTGGGCTTTTATACAAACTGGGTCATTATTCTGCTCCTCATCTTATTCTGTATAGTAATTTTTAAGTTTTATACTTGTTGCCTGTCATGCCTTTATAGAAATGACATGCCCAATGGGATGAGGCTAGCTCAATGCTTCGAGATGATCTCCAACACTTATGACCCTGATAAGATAAAGACTTCAGATGGGAAATGCCAGAGAATTCTCCCTTCTGCCCTTCCGTATTACTCAAATGTGGCGTCAACGGTTTCCCATCTGTGCACTTTCCCTCCAACATGGAACATGACAACCAGGAAAGGCCTATGAAAATTAATAAACAGAAACTTCATTTAAAATGAAGTCAGGAGATCAGAAGGGGAGCTCTCACACTCTATCACTCGACATCAATTGCAACCCAACAGGAAGAAGCCTGTCTTGCTACCCCAGCAGGAGGAAGGAAGATTTCCTCTTTGCCCAGCAGCAGCCCTGACAATGAGACACTGTCACAACTCAGCCAACGAAAAGCCACTACACTTCAAACTCCCTGCTTCCTCCAGTGGACTCTCTATACAGCCCCCCCCCAACCCCCTTCTCCTCTATAGAACATTCCTCTCCTTTGTTTCTCTGGACTTGCCTGTGGTTCGCCATAGAGTGCACAACATGAATTGCAATTCTTTGCTGTTCTGGAATAAACCCATTTTTGCTGGTAAAATAACTGACTTTTATGTTTAAGGTCAACAGGTCCTTCCTGGCACCAAAGGACAAAACCACTAAATATGGAAAATCTGACTCTTCATCAGCAATGCTTTTGAGGAAAAATCTTGATCAAAAGGGGAAATGTGAAAATAAATAAAGGAAATATCATTTAAAATGGAGATGGAAAGCCCTGAAGGGGGAGCTCTCACACACTACCACTTGCGTACCTCACAGTCCCTAACAGGAAGAAGCTTACTTTACACACCCCAGCAGGAGGAAGGAAAGTTTTCTCCTTGCCCAGCAACAGCCCAGCCAACGAGAAGCCGTCTCCACCCTGACTTGCTCTCCTCCCAGACTTTTGCTCAAAACAGCCCCTCCCAACTTCTTCTCCTCTATAAAAGCAAGCCCTCTCCTTTGTTCTCTGGACTTGCCTATGTTCACCACAGTTTGCATGTCCCAAATTGCAATTCCTCTGCTATTCCCAAATAAACTCCTTTTGCTAGTAAAAATAACTTGCTATTTTATTTTTAAGGTCGACACCCTAAATGATCCCCCTTCCCACAGTAGAGCTATTCAAAATAGTAAAAAGGTGAAACAACCTAAATTGTGGTGCACTGATACAATGGAATACAATTTAGCCATAAAAAGGAATAAAATACAGTAGTTCCCCTTTATCCATGGATAAGGGATACCCAAGACCCTCAGTGGATGCCTGATACCATGGAAAGTACCAAACTCTACAGTAGTCCCCCTTATCCCCGGTTTCAGTTACCAGCAGTCAATCACGGTCCATAGGTAACTGAAACTGTGGGAAGTGAAACTGCAGATAAGGGGGGACTACTGTACTGATACATGCTACAACACAGATAAACCATGAAAACATGAAGCTAAGTGAAAGAAGCCAGACACAAAAGTCACATATTGTATTAGTCCATTCACATGAAATATCCAGCATAGACAAATCTATAGAGAGAGAAAGCAGATTGCTGGTTGCCAGGGGCTGGGGGAGAGGAGGGAATAGGGCTGACTAATTAGTGGGTATAGAGTCTTCTTTTGGGGTGATGAAAACGTTTTGGAATTAGATAGAAGTAGTGGTTGCACAACACTGTAAATGTACTAAATGCCAATGAATTGTACACTTTAAAATGGTTAATTTTACGTTATATGAATTTCACCTCAATAAAAAATAAAACACAGGGTCCTCTTCCACTGGGTCCTGTGATAGTTCAGAGTTTCATCTTTATTTAAGATGTTCCATTCTGTCCTACTCTACTTTAAAAAACCCATCCTACAGAAGCATCCACAGAAGTACACAGGGGTATAAACAGGGGTATCATTGCTGTATTATTTTTAGTAGTAAAAATTACCAACATCAAAAACTATCACACAATAGGTGAATGCCTAAATGTACTACTCTCTAGTCACTAAAAAGAGTAAGCAGAGCTATGGTTATTGACACAAGATATCCATGAAATTTTGCTCTGTAACAAAGCAAGCTGTAGAATATGATCCCATTACTGAAAAAGATTGCAGCTATCTGTGGGTGACCACAGATACGTGCATGTATGTTTCCATACACATTTTTGTTTTAAAGGCCTGGAACATTACACACCAAACTCTTAAAAATGGGCTCTAGGAGCTGGCTGGAGCGAGATCCATTTTCCACATGTTTCTCTGCTGCCCTAATTTACAAGCATGTATTACTTTTCTAATTTAAAAATAAATAAAAATGTTTTCATACTATTACTGTTCCATTGTCCTTCCAACATGATACTTATAAAATGCCACTTTTCCAGATCACGCCCCCTGTGAAGTGCAGAAGGGAGAGAACCGTCAGTGTGACAACTCACCCAAAAGTCCTCTCCTGGGGAGGGTGTTTGGCAGACGGTGCAGGTGGCAGAGGCAAAGGATCCGTGAGCTTCAATCAGCTTTGAGGCTGGGATGCCAGATGCTGAAATTCAAACCAAAGCTCAGTGCTGCTGCCTCCAGGTGGGCACACCAACCCCAGAGTGTGAGCCCCGGGAGGAGTCACAGCACTCAGGGGAAGCCTGATGTCCCTGCCTCTATCACCCACTGACCAGAAGCAGCACAGGGATGAGGGCTCCCAGCCGGAGCCAAATCAGAGTTATAACAAAGCCTGTCAAAACACAGTACAGGGGCCGGCCCAGTGGCGCAGTGGTTAAGTGTGCGCGCTCCACTGTGGCAGCCCGGGGTTCGCAGGTTTGGATCCCAGGCGCGCACCGACACACCACTTGTCAAGCCATGCTGTGGTGGCGTCCCATATACAGTAGAGGAAGATGGGCACGGATGTTAGCCTGGGGCCAATCTTCCTCAAGGAAAAAAAAGGGGAGGATTGGCATTGGATGTTAGCTCAGGGCTAGTCCTCCTCACAAAAAAAAAAAAAAAAAAACCCACAGTACAAAAAAAATGTGATGTAAGTTCAGATGAAATGATACCCAATAGCTAGGAAAACATTTTCTATTCTACAGGCACCAAGTAAAAGTGAGAAAATAATATAAACACAATAAATTTCCAAAAACTTGTGGGAAAACAAAAGGCAACATTGTGAAAGTTACCTGTTAGCACAGTCAACTTCTGAAAGGTTGTGGGTGGACAGACAGTGCCAGCTGCAGGAGGCTTCCCACCATGTCCCCGTTTGTCCTAACTCATCTTATGCTGAAGCCCACAGCCAGATGCTCCTGTCTTCCCACAGGCCTGCCCTGCTGCATCTCCAGGAGAAGAGACCATCCCCACAGGGTGTTCACTGCTGCCTATGTGAGGCCACACTGTAGAATCCTTCTAGCAAGGAAACATTTTCCTGGAATCGAATGAGTCCTTTTTTCAAATCACAAGACATCTGCAGCCTGGCTGAGCTGCTGCCGGCTTGCAGAGAGTTGACTGTCAAAACCTGTCAGTGTCACTCATGTGATAAAAAGGCCTAGCAACTGCTTCTCCAAGTGCATGGCCAGAGGTTGTGGCCACCATCTGGACAAGTCAAGAAATCATCATACATCGAGTTTGATAATATTAAGCAATTATTACTGCTTTCTTTGTGTGAAAGTATCATAATTATGTTTTAAAAGTCTTTATCTTGTAGAGATACCCATTGATAGGTTTATAGATTAAATTTATGATGTGAGGGATTTGCTTCAAAATAAGCTGGGGGTAAGAGAGAAGGTGGGGAGAGGACTCAGATGAAACAAGGACTGGCCCTGATGAGGACATGAGGGTTCACTGCATTCTTCTCTTTATTTTTGTGTGCTCGAAAAATTCCATAATAAAAGTTCTTAAAAAGAAATCATATCAGATTAGCAAAACCAGAAGCTCTCAATGTCAACTTTAGTTCTACCCAAAACTTGCAGCCCAGCAGGCATTCTGG
Organism: Diceros bicornis minor; assembly: GCF_020826845.1. Lineage (NCBI taxonomy): Eukaryota > Metazoa > Chordata > Mammalia > Perissodactyla > Rhinocerotidae > Diceros > Diceros bicornis. Next base: position 56,362 of record NC_080770.1, read on the forward strand.
GGAAACAGGTCCACCAATGAGGTCCCAACAGTGACCCTTAAACACACAGCGGGCGCTTTTGTCAGGAACGAAGGCATGACTAGTTGGCACAAAATCAGTCACAGGATGGGGTATAAGCACTAGGCCTCAGCCCCACCTAGAAACAGGCACCCAAGCCTTCCCTGCAGGAGAGGAGTGAGACGGATGGAGCACTCACCTCTCTCGAGCCCATCGATGTTCTGTGTATAGAGCCGCAGAAGTAGCCCTTTCTCGTGGAGCAGTCGGAGGAAGTAGTGAATGACGTTGGGCCTATAGTTCCCAGGGTACAGCTCCTTGGCCAAAGCAAAAAAGGGCCTGGGGTTGTGAAAGAAAAACCCGAGTTCAAAAATGGCCTCGGGGTACGGGACGTTGTACTGCTGGAGGTTGCTGTAGAGGCCACTCCCTGGAGATCTGCAAACAGAAGCAAGAGGCTCGGAGTCCTTCAGAGAGAGCAGGGAAGTGGAGTAAACCAAGGGTGGCGTGGGAGGAGTGTGGAGACCACAGGGATACCTGAAGTCTCGAATGCCGCTGGGGGTGCTGATGCCGGCCCCCACCATGACCACCACCCTCTGGCAGGCTCTGGCTCGAATCAGCTCAGCCACATCCTGCAGGAAAAGCTTCTCCTTCTTACTGTGGCCTCCACTTCCAAAGACGCCTGAAGCACCAGCAGAAAAAGATATGGGCCTTCTTCCAACTGTAATACTGACAGAGAAAGGAGAGTGGCCAGGTAACCAATGACAATTGGCTCACGCTGGTGAGAATGAGCACTGTCTGCCCTTCCACCATCCCCACCACTGAGAATGACCATACACTTCTCTCCTGTCCCCAGAAATGACCACCTTTCTCATCATGGATGACTATGGGCTAAAATAGAAAGCAGTCTCAACTCAGAAATCAAGACTTATTTGGGAGCAAAAAATTCAGATTAATGGGAACTGTGCAAGTAGGGAAAGTGTCATTTCATAATTCCTGTTATCAAAGGCCAGTGCTGAGAGAACAGGGATCCACACCAAAGGCTCAAGCCAGACCAAGAGCATCCCGTCATGGGGGCTCTGGGCACACTCTCTGCAAACCATACACCCTAACACCCCTGGGATGTGACAAATACGGTGACATTCACAGAAAGTTAAACATCTCAGGCTTTACCTCAAATGTTATTAGCATGAAAAGTGGGTTCTAGAGACCATTCCAGAAAGAAACATTCATACCCTGAAAGCTAGGGGTTCAAACTGCTGCAGAGACTTCATCTTCAAGGTTCGCAGCCATTCAGGAGGCTGCTCGTATTACGTGGCAGCCTGACAAACCACACAACCAAGGCAAGGCTAGGCAGAGTGCAGCTCAGGGCCATCTCTTCAAAGCTCCAGAAGGCTTCTCAGATCTCTCCAGAAGCCATGAGCCGAAACACTCACAACGAGATTCAGTGTTAGGAGCCTGAGATGGTCTTCCACAAGAAAAAAAGAACCAGACACACAATAAACAAGCCACAGGCTTCAGTGAGGCCTCAGGAGCCGGTAAATGACTCAACGCCCAGGAAAGCCACAGGAAGAAAACAAAAGCCATACAAACCACACAGAGCCTGGAGCAGCACCTGAAAATGTCCCACTGAAGCTGCAGCTGTGGGAGGCTTGTGGCACCAGAGCCTCACGTGGGCCTAGAGAGGCCTCCTGGGTTTACAGATGTGCTCTTAGGGCCCCCACTGGGCATCGCACCAAGCTGCACGACTTCATCTCCTGATATCATGCTGGTGACTCGCCCAGAGTTCACGACCACCACGTCCCACTGCACAGTGCACCTTCCTCACACCCCAATGGCTGGCAGCCACCACGTCCATTCTTCCAGGAGAAGGTCCTTGATGACCCTCCCCCAGGACATCTCTGACGTCGGTATAGAGACCCCTCCACCCTGACGGGAAAAGAGATTCAACAAATTGAACTGACAACCCTCCCCAAATGAATGATGAATCTAAGGTAAATACAGACATAAAAACAGGAAACCAAGAGTGTTTCTTTCAGTCATAGGCACCTAAAAGCACATCCTTAGACACATGCAAGAATAACTCAGAACTTGTCTTCTAGGAGTGTGACCTAACTCACTCTCCTGTTTGCTGTCTTTGGGTTTTTCTTTTGCTCCTTACAAAACCAGCACTGCAAAATCTCTGCACAGACGGATCTACTTTACACACTGCTGCTGAGGGTTTCCCTGAAACTCTCTGCTCTCACAGGACCCCAACATATCCCACCCCAGTCAGTTTCAACCCCCACTACTCCCTCTCATATATCCCTCCTTTCAGCCAAACAAAAGGACACCCTGGTTCTTGTATATGTCCCAAACCCAGCTCCCTCTGCCTGAAAAACCTGTCTCCACGTCAGCATGTCCAAATCTCCTGGAGTCAAGGCCAGGATCAAATGCCACCTCCTTCATGAAGCCACTGCCGAACCCCAGTGAAAAGTCATTTTGCCCTCTTCTGAAAGGTGACAGTACTGGCTCCTTTTAGGGTGCCTGTCACCCCTGCCCCACTTCCTCTCACACTCCATTCTGGGGTCAGCAATGATGCAACCTAGGGACTTGCTTGCCACTCACAGTCCACTTGCATGCTCCTGTGTTGTCACCTCTCCTGCCACACAAAGCATCGTCTTGGTTTTCCAAAAAACAGACCTCTGGAAGATACGTAATGAGAAAGAGGAACGTAGGGCTGGCCCCGTGGCTTAGCAGTTAAGTGCACAGGCTCCGCTACTGGTGGCCGGGTGTTTGGATCCCGGGCGCGCACCGACGCACCGCTTTTCTGGCCATGCTGAGGCGGTGTCCCACATACAGCAACTAGAAGGATGTGCAACTATGACATACAACTATCTACTGGGGCTTTGGGGAGAAAAAGGGAAAAAAAGGAGGAGGACTGGCAATAGATGTTAGCTCAGGGCCGGTCTTCCTCAGCAAAAAGAGGAGGATTGGCATGGATGTTAGCTCAGGGCTGATCTTCCTCACAAAACAAATAAAAAAGAGGAAAGAGGAAAGTGACAAAGGAAGGCATATGTGCAAGGCTGAGGGCTCCACAAGGAGTCAGAGCCCTAGCTCACTGCCTGTCTCAAGTCACTCACACACCCTGAGCCTCAGCTGCCAAAGCCAAAAGCAAGGGAGCGAGCAATGACTCTCACAGTCTTGCTTGAAAAGATCTACAGCTGGAAACCTCTCAGCAAGAAGTACAGGAAATACACACAGCAGGGAAGATGTCCCCCCTCCTCCCCATGCTACTGCAGAGATGCCCACAGATTCTGAAGAAAGTTCTGCTGCACCAAAGACTTGCATAAAAGCACCCATCAAGGCAGCTCTTCTGAGTGCAAGTCGATGAAATCACCAAAGGGGGTTTCCTAGTGAAAACTGGTCAGATGCTCAGGAGGGGAAGAGAATGCTCTGGCTCCAAGTATAGCTATTAAATGCCCCACTTCACTCAGCATTAGGAACATCTGTTCACCTAAGGTCCTCACCCAAACATTTACTGAGCTCCTCCTAAATGCAATTACTATGAAAAATACAAAAGAAATAGGAAGGAAGTTGTGATATTGTGATTTATAATAAATTTATATTTTGGTTTTCGTCCCCAAACCCTTGTAATTTCCTAAGGGCAATGGGAACATCTTTTGTTATAATATTTGGTCTTAGATCCTCAGTTCCTGAAATCGCTTCAGAGCCATGAAGGTGACATGGGTGTCTTGTTATTCATAACAAGCCCGTTTTGGGGTTGGCCCAATGGCATAGCGGTTAAGTTCACACATTCCACTTCAGTGGCCTGGGGTCCACTGGCTCAGATCCTGGGCATGGACCTACTCATCGCTCATCAAGCCATGCGGAGGCAGCGTCCCACATAGAGCAACTAGAAGGATGTACAACTACGATGTACAACTATCTAGTGGGGCTTTGGGGAGAAAAAACAAGAGGAAGACTGGCAACAGATGTTAGCGCAGGGCCAATCTTCCCAAAAAAAAAGCATAACAACCCCCTTTCCACCACAACTGAGTTTATGTCAATGAGGTGACTTGTGGAAACCCCCTAAGGATGAGGGCTGGTTGCCAGGGGAATAAAGTGTGATTAGAGGGTTGGCACCTCCATAAAAACCCAAAAGGAGGGGATTCAGAGAGCTTCCAGGTTGGTGAACCAGAACACTTCCACGTGCTGGGCCCCAGGGGCCCGAACTCCAAGGGGACAGAAGCTCCTGTATTTGGGATCCTTCCAGACCTCACCCTAAGTATCTCTTCATCTGGCTGTTCATTCACATCCTTTAATATTCTTTGTAATAAACTGGTAATCTAGTAAGCAAACTGGTTTCCTGAGTTCTGTGAGCCGCTCTAGCAAATTCATCCAACCACAGGGGTCATGGGAACCTCCTCATTTATAGCCAGTTGGTCAGAAGCACAGGTGGCAACCTGGATTTGCATCTGAAATAGCAGTCTTGTGGGACCGGACCCTTGTGGGACTGTGGGAGCTGGTGCTATCTCCAGGTCAATAGTCTCAGAATTGAGTTAAATCTGTGGGACACCTTGTCAGTGTCCACAGAAAACTGGAGAACTGCTTGGTGGTGTTAAAAAAAGCACGTATTGTAGAAGTTATTGCCATTGTTGAGCACGTACTGAGTGCAAAGTATTACCCAGGGTACTTGATATATATGTTTCACCTACATAAGTAAAACATTTGCCACTAAAAAATGCATGGACAGGTTTTTACCAAATGTCTAGAATATACTTAAGGTGTGTGACTTCAAGTATATGCTACATGGAACGAGACTTACTGAGAGTGGGAGGACCCTGAGGAGCAAGCATGGGTGCTGCCTGGGAAAGGGAAACAGGATGATTTCATACAAGAACCCCAAAATCAAAACTCAAAAGGGCAGAACTCCCAAACTGCAGAAAGCCTGTGCAAACAACCTCCTGTTCGGGGGCAGTGGTAGCAAAGATTTGTTTAATGACAGTCAGCAGTCCCCTGAGCAGCAGCCCGTAGACCAGGTCACTATTCAGCCATGTCCCACGCACACAACTGCCTGAGATTCTGAGACTGGAATGCGCTCCACGGAAAGAAGCGTTTTTCAGGTCCCTGCACCATCCTCAGCACCTGGAACAGACTCTGGTACCGAAGAAGAGTTCAATAAAGGTTTCCTGGATGAACCGAAGACTCCTTGCTATCTCTGCATTAAACTCTTCACCAGTCTTTTAGTAGCTGTGTGGGATGGCATCAAGTGCATGTACCGTTAGTTACTTAAACATTCGTCCATTATTGGGCATTTAAGTTAGCTTCCCAACAACTATGATTAACAACCAGGGGCCTGAAGATTTTTCCGTCTGTAGGCCCAGTTCCGAGGCAAGAATTCCAAAATCTGCAATTACTGTGTAGAAGAGTGATCAACATATGCTGGTGGGGACAATAAAAACGTATATACCTTTAGACCCAGAAGTTCCACTACTAGAAATTTATCCAAAAGGTGGGGTACAAACAAGGTGATTCACCACAGCATTACTTGTACCAACTAAACATTAGAAACGACTTCGCTAAGACAACGGTTAATTTACGAAACATCAATATAATGGAATTCCCCAGATCAGTATAAAAGACTGAGAAAGCTTTCACGCTTTCAAGGGAAGCCACTCCAAGACAAACTGTTACATAAAAAGCCAAAGCACCGAATACAATCCGACTAACAGGGGTGGGGTAGCAGGCCCCAACGCGCGAGCGCTGCTCGCAGGCGCCCAAAGCGCCGTGAGGAGGAATGACCCGCCATCCGAGCCGCGCCTCGGGGCTGCGGACACCGCCGGCACGGCGCTCCAGCTCCGCGTCTCGCGCTGGACCCGCCCGCCCCGCGGCGGCCACCGGGACGAACCGAGGCTTGCGGGCCCAAGCCCGCTCACCGCCTGGGCCCAGGAGCCTGAGGGCGGGAAGCACAGGCCGAGCATACAGCGCCATGTTCCTCCGCAGCCCGCTGGCGTGAGCGTCCCCGAGGGTCACGTGCCCATCCGCGCGCTCGCCCCGCCCCCACCATGCTTGCCCTCGCCCCGCCCCGCGCGCCCGGTGTAGGTTAGCTCCCTAGTCTGTTGAGATGCCGCCTCTCGTCCCAAGACCAAACCAGGACCCTGAACTTCTCTATCCTGCATTCCCGCCTTTTTCAGTCGGGATGGTGATCGTGATGACAACTGACACTGTGTAAGCGCTCAATATGGTCAGGCATTACATTTACACTCGGTCCTCGCAAGACACTACGAGGAAGGTACTAGTTGTATCATCCCACTTGAGCTTGAGAAACGCGGGTCACAAAGGCCACAGAGCCAGTCGATGCCCGGTGGACCCCAGGCGCCTGTTCTGTGCCCCGCCTCAAAGGCAAAGGCAGCCGCGGGGCTAGCCGGGGACGACCCGAGGAGAGAATTTCATCCACAGCGCAGACGCGCGGTTACCCTGACAACCGACGGGCGCGGGAGGCCGCGCTCGGCGCTCCCGGCCTGCCCCGCGAGACGCGGCGCCGGAAGTGAGTGAGCACTTCCGGCGGCCATCCCCTCTGCGGCGATATCTTCGTTTCCCGCGATCCCGGGGTCTTCCTGCCGTGATGAAGGACGTGCCCGGCTTCTTACAGCAGAGCCAGAGCTCTGGTCCCGGCCAGGCCGCCGTGTGGCACCGTCTGGAGGAGCTCTACACGAAGAAGTGAGCGCCGGGCTGAGGGGACCCGGGCCCCCGGGGAGAGGAGGGCGAGGCGGAGGGGCGAGACCTGACGCACTGAGGGTCTCGGACCCGTGTGGGCAGCGTGAGGACAGGCGAGGCCGGGCGGTAGCTGAGGACCCCGGAGGTGCAGGGCCGAGGGGGAGGAGGGGTGACAGCCCGTGAGGACTGAGGAGCGGAGCCGTCGGCAGGGTTTTGGGGTGTAGGATTCACTCCCTTCCTGCCCGAGGGACTGTAGCTGAGCCTTCTGAGCTCTCCTCTGGTTTTAGAATAGTGCTCAAGGCTGGCCTGTGCATTTAGCTCTTGACTCCGGTCAAACAAGCATACGCCCTTTCGGGGTCAGGCTGCTACCCGTTTGGATAACAGATGCTGGTGTCTTGTACTTAGCCTTGTCATAGCGTGACCGTGTCTACAGTCATCTTTCTCAGCGGCCTGGAGTGGATGGACCAGGGGCCAGTGCAGTTTTGTTCCTTTCTCTGTTGATTCTGCAGCTGGTTACAGCTCAGGTGCAGCCACATTCCCCTCTCCCATGGTCCTTACGTTCCGTTGCGTTTCTTATTGGGCTTCGTGCCTCTGGAGACACCTCAGAGTTTGAGTTTGTTTAGAAACAGGATAAATTGCAAAACGATTAACTTGTCTGTTGCTAAGCACCAGTCTCTTTTTAAGTGAGTAGAATAAATTGTTGGCATTGTGCTAGCGATGTTCTATAGGAAAATACACCTCTTGTAAAAACCTCCGTGTTAACAACCCTAGCGTTAGGCATAGTGTCTTTCATGTAGATATTCAATACATGTTTTGATCATGTTCAGCATCCTGCTGTTAGCAGTTTTTGAGAGAAAATTCTTAGTGTTTGGGAAATAGTTGTTTGTGTTGGATAGCACTTTGTATTTTTCAGGGCATTTTATTTGCGTTCTTAAAAATTAGCCTTTGGGGGCCGACCCTGTGGCTTAGCGGTTAAGTGCGCGCGCACCGCTACTGGTGGCCCCGGTTCGGACCCCGGGTGCGCACGGACGCACCGCTTCTCCGGCCATGCTGAGGCCGCGTCCCACATACAGCAACTAGAAGGATGTGCAACTATGACATACAACTAGCTACTGGGGCTTTGGGGAGAGAAAAAAAAAGGAGGAGGATTGGCAATAGGTGTTAGCTCAGGGCTGATCTTCCTCACACACACACAAAAAAAATTAGCCTTTGGTTTCAAATGTGCCATGTCAGTGTTGTAGAGGATTTATGTACTAGCTCATTTAAGCCTTCATCCGTTTCACAGATGAGGAAACTGAAGCTCAGTTTAGGCTTCTTCCCGGAGATACTCAGCTAATAAGTAGAAGAGCAGGATTTCAACTTAAAGATGTGTGATCAAACTTAACAGTAACCTCTTGAGGTAGTTTAGCAAGATGTTCTCCATTTATAGCTGAGAAAACTGAGTCTTAGAGAGGTTAAGTGATCTCAAGGTGACATAACCATTGAGTAGTAGAGCCAGGAAAAGAACTCAGGTTTATGAGCATCTGCCTTTGCATTCTTCCTGTTACACCATAGAGACTGGTTAGTATTTGTTATCTGATAGATCTATCACAGCTGACGGTATCTGTGACTGGATATTAGTTTATAGGTCTCAAGGGCCTTATGTTTTTCAGGTTGTGGCATCAGCTGACACTTCAGGTGCTTGATTTTGTGCAGGACCCGTGCTTTGCCCAAGGAGATGGTCTCATTAAGGTAAACGATTTGCTATGCTAGGTCAGATTATATAAATGTGCTCAAGGACTTTTTAAAATAATAAGTGGGCTTTATCATAATAATACACCGCATCTATTCAGCAATCAGTTTGTGTCAGGTACTGTTCTAAGTGCTCTACGTATTTACTCCTTTACTCAGCATAACAGCATTGGAAGATAAGTACTACCATTATCCTATTTTTTTGATGTAGAAGCAGACACCAAGAGATTAAGTAACTTGCCATAGATCAGAGCTAATAAGTGGCAGAAGAGGATTCAAACATAGAAATTCTAGCTTCTTCTAAAATCCAGGGTAAAATACTGTCTCATTGTATTCCCCTGCATCTTATTGTTCATAGTCTTTTTTTTTTTTAAGTTCTGTACTTTTGGAAAACTGTTATTCAAAAATTGAAAGTCCAAAACCCGTTAGGAGTGAGGGGATACAGAGGAAGATTACTGTAGGAGTCTTTCAGATCACTGCCTTCACTCCTCTTCCCTCACCCTCGCTGACTCTGCTTGCCCAAACACTTCGTTCTGGGTAGTGTGGATGAGAGAGCACCATTTGTGCTTCACTTGGGGGAGGGGATGTTTCAAGGGGAATGCTGCGTAAATCATGCTGCCTCTGTAATAGAGCACTTTTAGAATTTTGTCAACAAAAAACACACTCTCTATCACAGCTTTTCTCAGATGCCCTAACAAATCCCCACAAATTTGTTCAGTGGTAGCCTCCTCTTTGAAATCTTTCCTGACGTCTTTCTCGTTAATGCCTGTCTCTTGGATTTTAATGAATCAGAGTTTTGTACCTGCATTGAGACTGAAAGCTCGTTCATAACAATAGCTTGAGTTATTTACCCAGGAGACATTACTTCATGCGTGCTCACAGTGAAGCTAACCACCTTATTACCCCACCCTCTGGGCTCCTAGTATTTTCTTGTGGTTTGTACCCATCGATTTGACATTTTACTACTCAAAGGAACTTGTACTCATCTGTAAGCCTGGAGATTTTGCTGGGCATTCTGTCTTCTGGATTGTTTGGAAAAATGATAAATTAGAGCTGTCTTAATATTTGTTCCCTAAGGTCATATGTCATAGTAATGGATAATTCATAATTGTTCATCTCTATCATTTGCTGTCTTGTCTTTAAATCACTTTCTATATATATCAAAATATTTCCTCAACCTCATGGTAACATGACACTTATTCAGGTCAGTAGATTTAGGTTTACTATTTTCATGGACAAAATAAACCTTTAAAAATTGTTGGGACGCAGCCCACATAACTTTCAGATAGATAGTATTCATGAGTTTGCAGTCACCAGAAGTAATTTTGAGGTTCTAGACTTAGTGCACTTTTTTTTTTAGAGGGGTTTTTGTCTTTAGGTAATTCTGTATAATTATAATGGGTATCAGAAAAGTTGAAACTTTCCTTCTTAGTGAGGAAGATATCTTTGAAATAGTCCTTTGTAATGAAAAAGCCATTTTAATTAGATGGCTCTTTGCTGGGTGCCAGATTTAAATATCTAACTGGCTGCTACAGGGACTTTTTTCTCCCTGGTTTTATTGAGAAGTAATTGACATATAACACTGTATTAGTTTAAGGTGTAAAACATAATGGTTTCGTATATGTATATATGTGAAATGATTACCACAATAAGTTTAGTTAACATCTGTCACCATCCCTAGTTACAATTTTTTTTTCTTGTGATGAGAACTTTTAAGATCTTAGCAACTTTCAAATACACAGTACCGTATTATTAACTATAGTCACCATGCTATGTATTACCTCCCCAGGACTTATTTATTTTGTAACTGGAAGTTTGTACCTTTTGACCCCCTTCACCCATCGTCCCCCCGCACCCCCCACCTCTGGCAACCACCAGCCTGTTTCCTGTTTGTATGAGTTCACTTTTTTTAAGATTCCACATATAAGTGAGTTCATATGGTATTAGTCTTTCTCTGACTTACTTCACTTAGCATGATGCCCTCCAGGTCCATCCATGTTGTCACAAATGGCAAGATTTTCTTCTTTTTTTATGGCTGAATAATATTTCCTATATACATACCACATTTTCTTTCACAGGGACATTTCCATCCTTCTGTCTTCAAATCCCACAGGAGCTTCAGATTCTCCTTATCCAGAGTTGACATCTGGAAGTTCCCTCTCCTTGCTTTGCCCAGCTACCTAGCCATAAGCTCAGAGGTCACTGTCAGCATCCCCTCTCTGTGACCTGCCCAGATCTGATCAAGTCTGGTTCAGTTCACCAGCAAATCTCTCTCGGACCCTTGGTCCATCCTCGCTACCATATCTCCTTCACTCTCCTGTCTTGACTACAGTAGCCTCAACTGGTCTCTCTCCCTCAGTCTTTTCCCTTGCTGTCTTCTCTGCCCCCAGTAATATTTCTAAAACAGAAGTGTGGTCGTGTGTCTCCACTGCTTCAGCCTTGACTTTAGGACAGAGACCAAGTCCCAGTGCCTCCCGCCGTGTGCCCTTCAGAGGTGCTCCTACACTCTGTGTTCTTCAGAAGAGCTCGTAAAACAGATGCAGTTTTTTCTTCAGTGCTTTTGCACATGTTTGTTCCTGTCTGGAATGTTCTCCCAACTGCCCCTCTTGCTCACCAAATTTGTCCACGTCTCTAACTGCTCTTCCTTCCTTAAAACTCAATTATCACCATTTGTGGAATAACCTTCTTGAAACCTCTCCCTTTGGCTCCTCCACCTATGTGCTTTTTTTCTTTGCTCTTAAACTCATAGTCTTGTGTATTTGTTTATAAGTCTGTCTGCTCTACAAAAGCCCAGCTTTTGTCTTACACGTTCTGTGTCTGTAGTATCTAGCAAAGAGCCTGAGTAAGCGCTCAAGTGTTTGCTGAATGGCTAAGAAATTTGGTAATGGGACGTAATTAGCCTGCAGCCTTCTAAAATCTGTTAGGTTAGTGAACCTTTCAAACTGATAGTCTGTTTCGCTTAGAGTACTTCGGAGAAAGAATATAGGAATTGGTCTTCAGGAGATTCTTAGAGGGCAGGGTTCTAATTCCCAAAGTCAGAAAAAAACTCAAGCTTTCCTCAGTAATCCATTGGTGATCATTTATGTGAACTTAATAAGCCCAAATACGGATCTCTTATCCTTCAGCAAGCATTATGCAGTGCCCCCTGTGTGATGGCGCTGTGGTGGTGTTTGGAGTCTTGATTTTGCAGCATGAAAGACGCCCTGTAATTACTCTCCATGTTTTGGTTCCACAGCTTTATGAAAACTTCATCAGTGAATTTGAACACAGGTAAAACTCTCTTGTCAGTTTTTGGCTTTGAAAATGCAAATGTTGGTACTTGACGCTCAAAGACTGGTGGTGTTTTTATTTCAGGGTGAATCCTTTGTCCCTGGTAGAAATCATTCTTCATGTAGTTAGACAGATGACTGGTGAGTCTCACTTTGTTTCATAAAGAAGCGGATCCAAATGGTAATTAAAATAATCTTGAAATATAAGGTAATTGAACTTTTGCATTTTGATAAAAAATTTCAGATTCTAAATTATGTTTTTATTATATTTTGTGGTCTAAACCTAAAGATTGTCCTACCTAAAAGTGTCCTGGTTGGTAAAAACCCATCTGTAAAGATACTCTGTTGCTGGTTCTTTGACTTTGTTCTTCTTTCTTTTCTAGATCCTAATGTGGCTCTTACTTTTCTGGAAAAGACTCGCGAGAAGGTAAATGTGAAGTTTAAGCCAGACCTTTTGAAATATGTGTGACCTGTAGTTTGTGTCTGTGCTCACCGTCCACACTTCTAGAGACCTGTGTGTCTAGTCGTGCGCGCTGAGTCAGGTGCACATGCCTTGCTGGTCTGCTGCCCCCACTTCTGAGCTTCCTCATTTCTGATGACTTTAGGTGAAAAGTAGCGATGAGGCAGTGATCCTGTGTAAAACCGCAATTGGCGCTCTGAAACTAAACGTCGGGGACCTCCAGGTTACAAAGGTGAGAGTGCCGTGATGTAGATTTATCTATGGTTTAAAAGCTGTTTAAAACTGTAGGGGCAAATCCTATTTTTCCTCTGTAACTATTTATTTTAAAATAATTTCAGATTACAGAGAAGTTGCAATATAGCACAGAGAACTCTCTGCTCTCCTTACCTCAGATTCCCATTGTCAGCAGTTCAACACTTTGCCCTCTCATTCTCTGTGCGTGTGAGTGTGTGTTTTCAGAACTGTTTAAGAGCAAGTTGCTGATGCAATGCCTGTTAGCCTTCAACAAAAGAGTGTGACCTGTATGACCACAGCACGTCCCTCCAGCAAGAGTCCACACAGCCTCAGCAGGTCCACAGCACGTGGGTTCTTCTGACCAGGGTCGGCCTCCTCATCACTGAGGGTGATAACGCTGCTCCTCCACCCTCTTTCTGCCTCCTAATCATTATTGATGTTTCCTGTGCGAGTTCATGCCTTTCTTATTTTCGTTTCAGTGTAATTTTGGGGACAGGTATGGATACGGGTGGCAGTTAGACCCACTTATGTGGTCAGTCCACCTTGTTTAACCAGACTACATGTGTGGGGGTTGTTTTGTTTTTGTTTTTGTTTTTGTTTTTTTGGTGAGGAAGATTAGCCCTGAGCTAACATCTGTTACCAATCCTCCTCTTTTTGCTGAGGAAGATTGGCCCTGGGCTCACCTCCATGCCCATCCTCCTCTACTTTATATGTGGGATGCCTGCCACAGCATGGCTTGATAAGCACTGCATAGATCTGTGCCCAGGATCCGAACCCACAAACCCTGGGCCGCCAAAGTGGAGCGTGAGAACTTAACCACTGTGCCAGCCCCTATATGTGTTTGGTTTTGTTCTGTTTTGGTTTGGGGTTTTTTTGGTAACCATAGTATTAAAGAAAATATTGAGAGTAAGTGTTCGTAATCTCATTGCCTTAAGAAAATAATTCTTAATGTTTCTTGTTGCTTCCCAGTCATAGCCCACTTGCATACTTATTGCATTTTTGTTTCAGAATATTTAAGACATACTGAAAGCTATAAAATACTATAAAGACTGCTGTAATGGGCATCCACAGGCCCCACCCAGCTTAGGAATGAAGCTGCACAGCACAGTTGGAGCTGCTGGGCCCCTCAGACCATGTTCCTCCCCCAGCAACGCTCCCTCAATCGTGTCTGGCGTTTCTCATGCTCATGCATTTCCTTACGCTTCCCCAGATAGGGATGTGTGACTCTAAGTGACATGTGGTATTGTTTTATTTATTTATTTATTTTTTGAGGAAGATTGGCCCTGTGCTAACATCTATTGCCAGTCTTCCTTTTTTTCTTTTTTCTCCCCAAAGACCCAGTACATAGTTGTATATCACAGCTATAGAGTTGTAGCTCTTCTGTGTGGGACCTACCTCAGCTTGTGGGCTTGATGAGCGGTGAGTAGGTCCATGCCCAGGATCCGAACCGGCGAACCCCAGGCCACCAAAGTAGAACACGCATGCCAGGCTGACCCTGATATTGTTTTAAATTACTGGCTTGATGCTAGGTTTGAGAGTCATGTTGATATGCATGACCAGTTCATTTTTACTGTTATGTGGTATTTCATTGTATAAATGTTTCACAGCCTGTGTTTCCAGTCTCCTATTGAAAAGATTCAGATTGCTCTTTTCTATTACAAGGAATACTGTTAGCAGCTTTTCTGTGCCTGGTTCCTTGTGTACTGGGCAGAATCTCACCAGGATATACACCTGGAGAGGAGACTACAGGTATAAGGCGCTTGCTCTTCACCTTTACCAGATATTGCCAGGTGTTTCTGCAAGGTGGCCCACGCTCCTGTAGCTCCACACAGCACTCCCGAAGCTCTGTGTCTTCAACACTTGGTATTTTCTGACTGATTCCTCCGATCTAGTGGAGATGAAAGGGTATCTCGTAAGGGGTTTAATTTGCATTTCTTGATTACTGGTGGTTTATTGACCACTCCATTCATGTCTCCACTTCTGTAAATTGCCAGTTAATTTCTTTTGCCCATTTTTCTGTGTTTTGGATAAACTGAAGTTTTCCATTTTAATGTAGTCAAATTTATCAATCTTTGTGGCTTAAGCGTTTCATCTTGTCATATATTACTTTAAAAATGTATTAAATTAAAAAGAAAGGTGAGGGGCCAGCCCCGTGGCTTAGCGGTTAAGTGCACGTGCTCCGCTACTGGCGGCCTGGGTTCGGATCCCGGGTGCACACTGACGCACCGCTTGTCCGGCCATGCTGAGGCGGCGTCCCACATACAGCATCTAGAGGGATGTGCAGCTATGACGTACAACTATCTCCTGGGGCTTTGGGGAGAAAAAGGGAAAAAAAGGAGGAGGAGTGGCAATAGATGTTAGCTCAGGGCTGGTATTCCTCATCAAAAAGAGGAGGATTGGCATGGATGTTAGCTCAGGGCTGATGTTCCTCACCAAAAAAAAAAAAAAGTGATTTTGCTTCCGGTATGTAGGAAACAATTGAAGATGTTGAAGAAATGCTCAACAACCTCCCCGGTGTGACATCAGTTCACAGTCGTTTCTACGATCTCTCCAGTAAATACTATCAAACAATTGGAAACCATGCCTCCTACTACAAAGATGCTCTGCGGTTTCTGGGCTGTGTTGACATCAAGGATCTGCCAGGTAACACAGGCTGTTAAGTCCATGTCGCACAGGAGCTCGCTCTCAAGACCTAGCAACTGTGAGGCACTTGAGGCAGCAGATCTCAGGAATTACTCAGATGTCTTCATCCCTTTTGGAAGAAAGCCCACGTGGCGAGGGGTAGGGAGTTGTTTAAGCTGTAGTTTCTACGCTGTATTTGTCTTGGGCATTTGATTCAGATGAAAACGAGGCTGCTCCTCTTAGCCATTGCTGTTCCTTCTCCAAGTCCCTAGTGTTACCTCAGTCAGAGGTCTGTGTGAGAAACATAGCGATGCAAGTAACCTTAACCCCTGCAGGGTGAAGGGCACGGTAGAACCCCTGTTCCTGAGACGCTTGTTCTGAAAACTAAAATGCTAGACCCAGGGGAATAAATTACAAAAATCTGTCAAGGATTTGAGGGTGGAAAGAAACATGACCAGTGACTTTTGGGACGAATGCAAGGAATGTGTGTTTAGAAAAGAAATTTTAGCCTATTTCAGTACGTTTTAAATGTTTCTCACAGTATATTGTTGAAGCTAAGGAGACCAGCAACTCCTAAAAATGTTAATGCAGTTTTAATTGCTGCATCTCAAGAAAAATATATTGGAAAAAGCAATTAATGTGGTCAAGAGAATAAGGGACTTGCTGTATGGGAACAAAAAGTAGGTTGATTTCGTCTGGGAGGGGCTAAATGCAATGACTCTGCGATCAGCAAGGTGGTACTGCTTCCCATAGCAGGCAGGTGATAAGGAACACATTGCTCCAGGCAGTAGAAGAGCTGAAGATATAAATAGATTCACATACCTATAGGAAAAAATATATAAATGAATGAATGTCTTCCCCACAAAACCCACGTATGTGGTTCCAAGTATAATCTAAGTCAACCCAGTGCTTCAGAAGAGATGACTAAGTTTAGTGCTTTGTAACATAACCATTACGGAGAATAGTTTCTGTACTTTTTTATGTGAGATTTTTAAAGCCAGACAGGACTGAGTCCCATGACTGGGTTGTAACTGGAGGTGTGTTGTTGCCGTAGTGTCTGAGCAGCAGGAGAGAGCTTTCACACTGGGACTAGCAGGACTTCTTGGCGAGGGCGTTTTTAACTTTGGAGAACTTGTAAGTGGATCCTGGGCACAGATTGCTGAACAAGGGGGAGACTGTGATTTTTGGCCAGCTAACCATCTCGGTCCTCGCAGCTCATGCACCCCGTGCTGGAATCACTGAGGAGCACCGACCGGCAGTGGCTGATTGACACCCTGTATGCCTTTAACAGTGGCAACGTAGAGCGATTCCAGACCCTGAAGACTGCCTGGGGCCAGCAGGTCAGTCTTGGGCAGGGATGGCTGAGCACGCCCACAGTGCTCTTGCCTCTTCATCCATGTGTCTGGGCGTTTATTCAGGAAATGTTTACTGAGCACCTTGCCTCTACACACCAGGCCCTGGGGAGGGAGGAGACTAAGACAGGCCAGCCTTGCTCTCATAGAGCAAGTGGTTATGTGGCTAATGAGTTACACTCATTAACTATAGAAGTGGTCAGTGCTACAAATGGAGAGAATACGATATAGGAGTTTCATCTGTGCTTGGTGGAGGCTTCTAAAGGAAGTAATGCTGTTTGTCTGACCTCAGGGATGAGTAGAAATTAGCCAAATGAAGAGGATGGAAGAGCAGAGGAAAAGGACGCTTTTAGCACATTGCTGGACTGAAGTAGCGCGTGCGAGGCTGAAGCGAGTGATGAAAGTGGGAGAGGGCATGGGAGGGAGGGAGGAGGGGTCAGTGCAGGGGAGTGGGCACTAGGAGAGGGGTTGGTGCAGGGGAGAGGGCGCTAGGGAGGGCGTACAGGTGAGGGAAGGAGCCTCTGGGAAGTGGAATTAGGGAGAAGAGGTGCTTAAGAACTTGAGCTTTAACAGTAAGTTTTTTCCTTTTTAAAGGAAATTATTAAAGGCAAATATTACTGAAATGCTAATGGTGATAGGAATTATGATTGTGTTGTTTCTATACTTGTCTGAAACTTTCCATTTTCTCAGCATTCAAAATAAACTTGTAGAATTCACACGTAATGGAGCAGAGGAGATATAAATGGACTGTGAAGAGGCAGAAAGCAGATCCAGCCAAACCTGACTGTAGTCTCTGTTGACATCTCAAAGAAAAAAATGTGCAAATCAGAAAGAAAAATGGCTAGCTGTAGAAATTTAAAGAAAAGAAAGACCTTCAGAGGTGCAAGCCAGCAGTATCCGTCTAAGCAACAAGAGCCTCTGTGGGGGGAGTGGGCCCTTTCTGAAGAGCTTGCCCTGTCCGGTTCCCGTGGCAGAAGTGTCCCTCTCGGGGCTGCCTGTGTCAGGGTGTGAGTTATTGAACATGTGAATCAAGTAATCCACTCTCCTTGGTTTGGTTCTGTGCTCAGCAGATAAACTTTGACCCACCTGCAAGGAGATTTAACCTTGCAAGGTCATGCAGAGGGACTGTTTATGGTTCTCGTGACAATGCTGTTTCTCATTATAAATTAGTAACTTGCTTTTTCAGTTTGGAACAAGTCCCTGGGACTTAAGGAGTGTGTTCCTCAGAGGCCCCACTTACATCGAGCTGCCTGAGCAGGCAGTGCATCTGGACCCAGGACACAGGCTATGTCCTTCCCTGCCTTTCCTTATGCCAAGAGTCTTCCCAAAACGCCTGTGCCCTGTAGTCCTGCCTCTGGTGTTGGTGACATTAGTACAAATCTTATCTTGTAAATTCCTTTCTTGGAAAATGGCCTTTCAGCGAGGCACTCTTCTAATGATTTCCTAAGAAAAGTGAGGTTCAAAATCACGTGAGGCTAATAATGAGCCTCGGTGATCTACTGTGTAAGATGTGTGGACCTGCTTAGTTTCTTTGTGTTCGACGTACTGTTGTAGGAAGAATTTCAGAGCCCAGGTTAGGTAACTGATGTCTTTCCGCTTCACAGCCTGACTTAGCCGCCAATGAAGCCCAGCTTCTGAGGAAGATTCAGTTGTTGTGCCTCATGGAGGTAAGCGAGCATCCAGGAATCGTTCTGTGATTGCAGACCCTACAGGTGAGCCCAGGCACACTCTCCGAGCCTCTCACTTCGGGCCCGTCCCCTCCACCTCCTTCCTTTTCCCTCTGCCACCACTTGCTTTTTGAAGTTTGTGTTTGGGTCTCAGCTTAGATGACCCCTCCTCAGAGAGGTCTTCCCTGACCATCAGAGCTAAAGCAGCTGCCACTTCGTTGCACTTACTGCCCTGTCTACATGTTCATCTGGCTTGCCCCACCAGAATGTAAGCTTCTTGAGAAAAGGGACCTTGTGTTTCTGGTTCAGGGTATTCCCAGCCCAGGTGCTTGTTCAGGAAAGGAAGAATGACTATTGTAGAAAACTACTATAAAGCTTATTTCACCTTCTTATCTAAGCATTGAAAGCTTGTTCTTAAAATACATGTCTAACATTAAGAGAATTTTAGGATGTGGGATACTAATAAGATCTATATTTTCGGAACATGTATTGCCAAAGTATCCTTATCAGTCAGTTCTCTGACAATTTTTATTTGGAAAAATAATAAATGAAAATTTCTTTCAGATGACTTTCACACGACCTGCCAATCACAGACAACTCACTTTTGAGGAAATTGCCAAAAGTGCTAAAATCACTGTGAACGAGGTATAGTTGTCCTTGGACTCGAAGTTACAGCAGCACAGCTGCTGCCAGAGGGCTGCTTGTGTGAGCACACTGCTCAAACACCACAGGAGGAAACAGCGTCCTGTTTCCTCCTGTGTCAAGCTAGCGGGGTCCACAGGTGTGTGCGTGTTGGCATCAGGTTGTCTTACACAAGCCCTCCCTGCAGGTGGAGTTGCTGGTGATGAAGGCGCTCTCGGTGGGGCTGGTGAAAGGCAGCATTGATGAGGTGGATAAGCGGGTTCACATGACCTGGGTGCAGCCCCGTGTGCTGGATTTGCAGCAGGTGATGTGACTGAAGTACAAAGTTCACCCTTGTGGGGGGTTGGGGTTGTATCTATGCTGTTTTAGTTTCGTTTGGATGGAAGCCATTTAGGAAGAAAGCATTACTAGACGAGAGATTTTGGAGAATGAATTACTGCTGTGGGGACTAAGTTTTTCAAAGAACCTAATTTAATGCAAGCCTGGGATTTGAACCCTGCATTTAAAAGCTTATTGTGACAACAGTGCTGGTTGTGCTGATGATGCCTTTTAATCTTAAAATTGGTACTCTGATCAAACATGTTCCTGGTTCTGTGATTTGAGCTCAAATCCATCTTGTTCACATTTGCTGGAAATTTAATCCTCTGGATTTCCTCTATTGCCTGTTTTCTTTCATGCAAGTTTTTTTAAATGTCCTTGTGATAAGAATTGACTGAGATAATCCCATCTCACATACTCCCCTCCTCTAGCTCTGATGTCCTTTCTGTTAGTGCTGCTCTCAAGAATTAGCTGGAAATTTAGAACTGCCCCCGTCAGGTGCTGTGTCTTAACACCCGTGTGCTCCTGGTTTGCAACCCAGATCAAGGGAATGAAGGACCGCCTGGAGTTCTGGTGTACCGACGTGAAGAGCATGGAGATGCTGGTGGAGCACCAGGCCCACGACATCCTCACCTAGTGTCCCCCTGCGTTGGCCTGTCTGTGGGCAGGTATTTCGTTGCTGATGAACCTGGCAGCTGAGAAGATCTGCATTTAATTGGGGGTGGGGGTTGGGATTCTGTTTGAAATAGGGACTATTCCTGCTGTGAAAACAGAGGCCCGTCATTGATGGGGGGCGCCTGGCCAGAGGGAGAAGCCTCCTGTGTGAGTGTCTCCCGCAGCCTGCAGTGGCGAGGGGTCACTGTGTCTCAGGGGATGAGGCAGGATGTAGGTACCCCGAGGCATGGGAAGATGTGGAGGACACCCACTGCAAGGCTGCTCTCCACGCATCCACCTGTGTGAATGTCTTTTCCAGTGTGGTTTGAGAATGTTCCTGGAATAAACGCCTTTGCTTTGTCCTTTTGGTGGTTGCTCCTTAGGCAGCTTCCAGGTCAAGCCTGTGCCTGAGGACATTAAAAGCAGGAGGTGGAACCTAGGGAGTGCTGGGTGGGGATCTGGCCTTGGCCCTGCACTCCCTCTGCTCTGAGAGAAGGGCATCCCTGCACACACAGGGACGGGGCAGAGCCAGGCTCAGATGGCACTGCGGCCGAGGAAGCGAGTCCTGTCTTGACTGTCACCCAGAGAGACGCGGTGTCCACCCCACTGCCACCTAGCCAGCAGCTTCTACAACCCAAGTGCCCCTGTGCTGACACAAGCAGCCCTCAGACAGCCTGGTGCTGGGTGTCCAGGGAGGGGGTACACGTACACAAAGAGGAATCACCACGTGTGCGTTAGGAAGAGGGACGGGTTTAATACGGTCTTTGATGCTGTGCTGGATCCTTCATTCTGCGGAGCTTCTCTTGTAGTTCTCCAGGTGGTACAAGACCCAGCCTGCAGGGATCAGGAAGCTGAGGAACGTCACAGAGAGCCCGATGGCCTGCTCCTGGGTTGAGGAGAGCACACATGAATCCACTAGGCCCAGTTACAGGGCTCAGTCCTGGGTCATTAAGTGGGCTGTCTTCTTCCCCCACTGTTGCCAGGTCCTAACCAGAGCAGTCAAGATAGACTGCCCCCTCTGCGCCTGTGGGACCCTTGGCCCAGCCTGTTTGCCATGTCTGCCCCAGACTTCTCAGTGTCGGGTGGAGAAAGCCGCAGGGCGTGAGCAGTGACCACTGCAGTCAGGGGAGCACAGCCTTGGCAGAGACCAGGAAGAGCAGCCTTGCCCTCCAGTCTGTGGGGCGGGGCCTCATCACAGTCCCACCCCCTGCCCGAGAGCCTGCCTGGCTGCCTGCTCCTTCTGGAAGCTGTACGTCCCTTGACCTTGAGCTCCTTCTCACCAGGCATGAAGTGCACCCCCTTCCTGGTTACCTGCCGCGCGTGTGTGTTGTGTTGTGCTGTGCAGGGCAGCAGAGACAACTGAGATTTTGACTTAAGGAACAAGTCCAGGGCTCTTTCTCTAAATGGCAGCCCTGTTCAGGCGCCTGGATGGAGGAGGTGGGATTCCCTATGCTGTAAGCGTGTGTGTGCGCCTGGAACCTCGTGTTCTCAGTGGCTGAACTTCCGGAGCCAGGTTGTACAGCACCAACTGTATTTCACCTTCACTCCATTTCTTCCTGAAACAGTCTGGGCCCAGTCCTCCCTCCCCTCTGTTCCCCAGGCTGAATCAGACGCGAGCCTGGAGACCAAGCCTTCCTTTTGACTTGACTCCCAGAGATTTGAGAGGCCTGCAGTGGCCTGGAACGGGGACCTTAGGCTAGGTTCAGATCCTCGCGTCATCTAGCCGTATGACCTTGGGCAGATGACCTTCTAGACCTTGGTTTGTTTATGTTTGTTTCTGCTTAAAGTAGAGCTTCGTGCTCTCCTGAGCCCGAGGGTCACAGGCTTACGTTTTCACCTGTGCTCTCACTGACCCTCAGAGCAGCCCACTATCCCCTTTAATGGTGGTGAGGCTGGAATACATGTTGAGCCCATCCGAGCTCAGCTGTTAGCACCCCTTGTGTGCCAGAAGGCAAGTGGGTCCTGCAAACAGACCCCCGCCCTCCAACTGACTCTGCTGGCTGCTTCCAGAGCCTGCCCTGCAGGCGATGGCTGCAAGGACCCCTTTCCTGGAGTTGGGACACTGTCCCAGCCATAGGATTGAGACCCAGCACCCGGATCACCTCTAGAAACTGCAGGCCTGAGAGGACATGCCTCTCCTCTTTACCAGCCTGGCCTTTTGTGTCCCACCCTGAAACCCACCTCATCCTGAGAACCTCTCAGGACTGCCTACTCCCCCTGCCCAGGTCAGGCTCCCCTGCTGCCTTGGAGGTACTTACCATGGGAGAAGTGGGTGTTCTGGCTGGCTTGGCAGAGACATGTGCTTTGGGAACCACCCAGCCCCTCAGGGGGGCTTGCAGCAGCCTGACGGTGGGGGCCAGCCTCAGCATGGTTGTTGGGCCGTGCTCCCGCCTGAGTTCCGTGTGTCCGCTAGGCGTGTCCTCTGCTTGCCTGGGTGTTGGGCTTTTTATAGCTCGAGGAGGGAGCCACAGCTGTTCCCTCCCATCACAGGGCTTGGCAGAAAGGACACCTGCTTGGACCCGGGAGAGAGCCGGCCTCAGACCAGTGGCTATCCCCCAGCTGTGGTGCCCGAGGTGCCTCAAGCCCCTTGCAGTGCAGGGAGGTTTGGTTCTCTCCGGAAAGGGCTTTCACTTCTTTGTAAAAAAGGAACTCAACGAAGGAGCAGGACCAGGGAAGTCAGGTTTGAGAACGCAAGAAGGGAAGAGTGACATAATTTAAGAGTAAACCTTAACTATCTAGAGCGTCGCCTGGGAGTACCACGTAGAGCTGCTTGACAGTTCTGTGACTTAGGAACTCCTGGCTGAGCTGCCCAGCCTTCTCTTTCTTAACTGATGGATCAGCCGGGTGTTACCGGGGCACAGCACATGATGCATCTGAGCAGCTTCACTGCTGACTTGGGCGGCTTTGTCACTAACAGCCTCTGTTCCTCTGCGTGGTGGGCGACCCTCAGTTGTGCCGTGGAGTAACAGAGGTAGGAAGAAGTTCGGCAGACACTTTCTCAGTGCCAGCTCCAAGTGGGCACTCAGACCCCTGCCTCCAGGCCCTCATGTAGGTAAAGGCACCAGGGCCAAATGCTGAGTGAGCGCTGCCCTCTGCCCACCTGCCACGTGTGAGCTCAGAGCCTCTTTGCTTCTCTCCTGCAGACAATGAGTTGTTCATCCCTTCCCACAAAAATGTGTTAGTGAATTTGTTTTCCTGCTCTCTGAGAGACTGTTTCACACTTTCTGTCTGTGCAAACAGCCCCCACCCCTCTGCCTGCCTTGAATACCTGCTGTGGATGTCGCTGAGAGAATGGAAGCAACCAGATGAGACCCACTGCCCAACCCCAGCCCCTGACCTCCAGGAGAGCAGTGGGCCTGTGCCCTGTGCCCCCAGATGCCAAGGCCAAGTCCCCAGCGTCTTCTCCAGCCATTCTCTCCTTGGCCCCTGGTTTTCCTCCCGTCTTGTCCAGACCCTGCATGACCTCCAAGAGCCCCAGGACCTTTGCAGTCTCCCTATCCACCCTCCCCAGACCTCATCCGGCCTTGACCCTCCCACTGCTCCTTCTCAGTCGTGATATGTAGGATGTACTGAGGACTTGTGATCAAGCCCCCGTTCCTTTCCTCTGCCAGCTGCTCAGGCCAAATGTCTGAGCACCAGCCTTCATTTCTTTCTGGTGCTCGCACTCCACATCTAGTCCACCAACACCACCACACCCTCCCCCAGTCCAACCTTGAATGTGTCCGCTACAGCTGCTCCACACGCAGCCAGGAAATCCTTCTAGAGCAATCCTTCTAGGTCTCATCACTGGCTCTGTTCAGCGTCCAAGAGGCTCCACTCACCTCCTTCCCATGGCCCCCGAGGCCTGCGTGGTCTGACCAGTGCTTGCCTTGCCCCTCACCTGCTTCCCCTGCACCCCAACACGGGCTCCTGCCTTGTCCCAGACGCACCTGCCCACACTGGTGCCTTTGGACAGCCTTTCCCTCATGTTTTCAGGTCATTCAGGCCCTGTTCAAATGATGTCTCCTCAGATATATCTCGCTGATTGTTTGCTTTTATAGCTGGAATATAAGCTCCATGAGGGCAAGGACTGTTGTGTTCACCACGGAATCTTTGGGGCCTGAAGCAGTGTCTCCTTAGCAGATGTTGAATCAATGTTTGGTGGACGGAGGGAGGGGAGGCCAGGTGGGTGGGTAGATGGGTGGCTGGCTGGGTGGACGGGTGGAGATTCCCTTTTACACGGCACTGGGTTAGACTTGAGGGACACGTGGAGTCAGACGTGACAAAACGGCAGGGATTACACTCCACCGTCAGAACGATCTGAGTGGTTATCGCTGACAATGATGGAGGCCACGCCCCAGAACGTGCTCTCTAGCTCTCTCCAGACCAGATCCGCGTGGGTGCAAGTCCAGGAGCCAAGAAGCAGCAGGGCATCTGACCGCATCGGTCCCCACGCCCCCAAACTCATCCACGGTCATTGTCTGCTCCCCCAGACTCAGCTGTGGTCACTAGGGACAATCACGCCCGAGTCAGTTGTGTTGAAACGGTGAATTGATGTGACTACATTCCGCAAGGAACGTAATTTCACTTTTGTTCTTCCCTGGAAACCTCACTTGTTCTAAATGTGGGACTCGTTTCTGGGCTCCCTGCCCCACCACCCAGGGCCCAGCCCTGACCGTCTTCCTGTGACTTGGTTTCCCAGAGAGGAGCCAAGTCCTGGGAGGCCAGAGAGGGGAGCGTGTCCTGAATGTTATCTCCAGCAGCACTGGGTCCCGATGCCAGCCTCAGGCCACGGGGGGCTCTGCCCCTCCTCTGGAATAATCCCTTCCGTCTGAACCTTTAATTATAGCTTTGGGGTCCAGCTGAGGATAAGGCTGGGGATCAGAGGACCAATTACCCAGCAAATGGTGTTTCTTCTTTCAGAGATAAGACCTGCTGCCCTCACCTCCCAGGCCTGGCTCTGAGGGGGGCCTCCTCCTCACCCTCCCCAGCTGGGGTGGGGTGGGGGAGAGTGCATGCTGCTCTCCAGGCTTCCAAGCAAGTCCCCAGCCAGCCCAGTGCTAAGAATGGAACCCACAGTGAGGGCTGGGACAGGGGAGCTGGGGGCCACCCTCCAGGGGAGAGAGACAGCACAGGCCTTTCCCTCAAGCCTGGATGGCCACACCAGCTTCAGCCTTCAGCCCCTTCTCATCCATCCCCCAAAGGCCTTCTGACCTTTCCAGCCTTTCCAAACAAACCTGCCCTCCCTGCTCCCCTGTTCACACAGCTTCTGGAGGCTCCTACTGCCTGCAGCAGTAAGCTCAGGTCTCACCCTAACTGGGTTTTTAGTCCCCAGAACCAGTTGTTCAACCAAGGCCTACGCAGACCCCTGCTGCCCCCACCCATACCGAGGCTGCTGAGGTGGGAGCCTGACACTGCCTCTCCTTCATAGCCTCAAGGCCACGTCAAGCCCCACAGAGTGCAGCCCTGCATCCTGGACTCTCCTCCTCCACCAGGATCTGCCTCTTCCTGGAAGGAAAATAATGTGACCCATGGAGAAAGGGGTGGCGCCAAGTGGGGGTCACATTGAACAAGGCAGTGAAAGGCCCTGAGGGTACAGGGTGGGGATGAGGCCCCTGTAACGGCTGGAGAAACCAAGGTGTGGAGAGGAAACAGGGCCCAGGACTCAGGGCCGGCCTGGCCCAGATGGGGGTGGCATCAGGAAGAGCTCTCAAGGGCTCTGGTGGACACAAGTGTCCCTGTTGCCTGAATCCTCACCTCACCTTCTTCATCCAACCACACTCAGCACTTACCTATCGATCTGCGCCGGACCTGTCCCTACTGCCCCTGGGGGCGGGAGGTGGGGACCAGCCACCATGCACACCCTCCCTCGCAAAGCTGCAAGGCCACCTGGAAGGTCTGGGGTGGACACTGTGGGCACATAGCACCACCCTGTGTCCACACTCGGAACCACAGAAGCTGCTAGAGAAAGTAGGGAGGCACTGGGGCAGTAGCAGTGAGTAGAGAAAGTAGTGAGGCACTCTCACAGAGAGACAGTGGGGCAGAGCCCTCTGCAGCAGAGATTTTTAGTATCAGGGACCCATAAAAAATGCACAGGCATGCAAACGTTTGCATATTATTTTTATTGGAAATCTATTTTTATCACATAAAACAGTGGTTCTCAAAGTGTGGTCCCTGGACCAGCAGCATCAACATCACCTGGGAATTTGTTAGAACTCAGAAACTCTGGGGTGGTCCCAGTCATCCATTATAACAAGCCCCCCCCGACCCCCCCACCCCCACCCCCACCCCCGGCCAGGGAATTCTGGTGCACAGCCAAGTTTGAGAACCATTTTCACGTCATATGAAAACTTAATGCTTCACACTATTTCATTTGAAACTAAGTGGCCACTTCCAGAAACATTAAAATCTCACCCAGGTTGCAAAACTCAGCCCCTTCCTTTTATCTACAAAAACATACTTCCACTAAGTATTTCTTATGTTTACCAGGATCTACTGACACTTTCTGGCTCATGGGTAGAGATCCTGTGCAGGGGGCCTGCTGCCCCCTTCCTCACCCCACCCGCTCTGTGCTCCCGACCTCTGAAGCTCAGCTTCCACCCAGGCCCTCTTCATATGGAACATGCCCACCGAGAAACTCTAGTGCCAGTTGATAGTCACAGCATTCTCACAACCCTGGCAGTTTTGTTGGTGCGTTGATTAATTTTATGTGCCAGCTTGGCCAGGCCATGATGCCCAGATATTTGGTCAAACATTTTTCTGGGTGTATCTGTGAGGGTGTTTCTGGATGAGATTAACATCTGAGTCGGTGGACTGAGTAAAGCAGATTGCTCTGCACGATGTGGGTGGGCTTTGTGCAATCAGTTGGAGGTCTGACTAGAACAAAAAAGGTTGACCTGCTCATGAGTAAGAGGCAACTCCTCCTGCCTGACTGAATGAGCTGGGACATGGGTCTTTTCCCACCTTCAGACTTGGACTGAAACATCAGCTCTTCTTGCTGATGTTTTGAGCCTACAGGCTTTAAGACTGGAACTTACACAATCTGGTCTCCTGGGGCTCCAGGTGCCGACGACTGCAGATCTTAGGACGTCTCAGCCTCCATAATTATGTGAGCCGATTCCTTATAACTGTCAACTTAAAAAAGCAAATTTGCCTGTTATTTCATCTCAAAATGAGTTTATTGGGGAATAGCCAAAAGAACTGCAATTCAGGATATGCATGCTGTGGCAAACCACAGGCAAATCCAAAGAACAAAGCAGGGGAGCTGCTTTTATAGAGAAAGGGGGAGAGGGAGGGGCTGTTCTAAGGGAAAGTCCACTGGGGGAGAGAAAAAGTTCAGGGTGGCAACTGCGTCTCATTGGCTGGCTGCAGTGTTTCTATTGTCTGAGCTGCAGCATTTCTGATTGGCTGGGCTGTTGCAGGGTGGGGAGAGAATCTTTCTTCAGTAGTAAAGTAGTTGTACTTCCTGTCTGAGATGCAAGTGTGTGTGTCGCTTCCTGTTTGCAGTAATTGACAATGTGTAATGGGGCATGAGAGCTCCCCCTACAGGCCTCCTCAACTCCAGTTTAGTTAATGTTTCTTTTATTAATTTCCACATTTTTCCCTTCTGATCAAGATCTTTCTCCGAAAGCATCACTGATCAACAGTCAGGTTCTCTGCTCGTAGTGGTCTTGTCCCTCAATTCCAGGAAGGACCTTTTCCAGTTGACATGTCCCATGCTGGAGGGACAGTACATAGGGGTTGGAAACCATTTTGGCCACATTTGAGTAACGAGGAAGGTTAGGAGGGAGAATGCTCAGGCATTTCTTATTCAAAGTCTATATTTCTCTGAGGTCGCAGGCGTTGGAGATCATCTCGAAGTGCTGAGCCAGCATCACCTTATTGGGGACGTCATTTTTACAGAGGTTTGAGGCAACAGGTACAGAACTTTATAACAAGTATACAGAATAGGATTAAGAGCAATACTATAAGCCGAGTTGCAGGATGGTTCTAAACCAGGAGCCCAGACCTGAAGGTAACCAGCTGGACAAAGCAAAAGACAGTGGATTGTTAGGTGCAATTAGTTGTAGCCAATGTGCCTGCTCTCTAATCTTATGTAATTAGGTTTCTATTTCCCCAGAGGCATTTACCCATGTGCACCAGGAGGTGTTCACCACTGCACAGATACCTCCTTGCTTAGCAAGTAGGTAATCAAGGGCTATATGATTATCCAAAACTACCTTGACCAATGAGTTAAGTGACCATTGCTGAGTTGAAATTGCTTTGGCTGTGGAGTCGGCCAACTCTTTTGGTGTCAGGGAGAGATTCCCGATCGTTTGTTTGTCAGCACTCACTCTGATCCATGGGAAGAAAGCTCTTCCCATGGAGGCAAATCCAGAGTCACGTTTGCCTCCTGGAAGTTCTCCTTTAGAGCGACTATGGAGATTCAATGGGAGAGACCAATGAGAGGTCTCTGTTTGGTTATGCAGAGAGAACAGGACAGTGAATATGGCAAGGGCACACTGTCCTTGTATTCTCCGGCTGTCAAGGCAATGAGTTGTCCAAGCATAAAGGCCATTACTGAAACCTCCACAGATAAAGCTGTAACTAGGGGGTGTACATAAGGCCCTGGCATAAGTGATATATCATCCATAGACTCGTTCATCAGCATAGAGGTGTTAACATTATCTAACCAAGGCTCAGATATTATGTTGTTACATACCAAGAGGTTGCCTAAATATATGGGTATATCAAAAAATTTACAGATGGCCTGGGTTATACTGGCCGCCCTAGAGAATTTTTCATACAAATATTCAAAAGACCTTGTTTTCCCCTTCCAATGCTGGGTTAAATTAAAGCAAAGAACAAGTTTAGGCAGGCTTAGCACCCTGAGTTGGTAAAATGGGACAGCAGAGCAATTTAGACAAACAACAGCATCTGGAATCTCAGTGAAATTACTTACAATGGGATAAGGACAGTCTCTTTAATAAATTGTGTTGGGAAAACTGGACAGACACATGCAAAAGAATGAAACTGGACCACCATCTTACATCATTCACAAAAATTAATTTAGAATGAATTAGAGACATGAATGTAAGACCTGAAACCATAAAACTCCTGGGAGAAAACATAGGATGTAAGCTCCTTGAAATCAGTCTTGGCAATGATTTCTTGGATTTAACAACAAAAGAAAAAATAAACAAGTGGGACTACATTAAACTAAAAAGTTTCTGCACAGCAAAGGAAACCACCAACAAAATGAAAAGGCAACCTACCGAATGGGAGAAAATATTTGCAAATCATATATCTGATAAGGCGTTAATATCTAAAATATATAAAGAACTCATACAACTCAATAGCAAAAAACAAACAGTCTGATTAAAAAATAGGCAGAGAGAGGCTGGCCCGGTGACATAGCGGTTAAGTTCACACATTCCACTTCGGTGGCTAGGGTTTGCCGGTTGCGATCCTGGGCATAGACCTATTCACCACTCATCAAGCCATGTGGAGGCAGCGTCCCACATAGAAGAACTAGAAGGACCTACAACTAGGATATACAACTATGTACTGGAGCTTTGGGGAGAAAAAAGAAAAAGAGGAAGATTGGCAACAGATGTTAGCTCAAGGCCAATCTTCCTCAAAAAAAAAAAAAATAGGCAGAGGATCTGAATAGACATTTTTCCAAAGAAGACATACAAATGGCCAACAGGTACACAAAAAGGTGTCCAACATCACTAATCATCATAGAAATGCAAATCAAAAATATACTGAGATATCACTTCACACCTGTTAGAATGGCTATTATCAAAAAGACAAGAAATAACAAGTGTTGGTGAGGATGTGGAGGAAAGGGAATACTTGCGCACTGTTGGTGGGAATGTAAATTGGTGCAGCCACTATGGAAAATAGTATGGAAGTTCCTCAAAAAATTAAAAATAGAACTACCATATGATCCAGCAATCCCACTTCTGGATACATATCCAAAGGAAATGAAAACACTAACTCAAAAAAATATCTGCACCCTCATTATTTATAATAGCCAAGGCATGGAAGCAGCCTAAGTGTCCATGGACAGATGAATGGATAAAGAAGATGTGGTCTACATATACAATGGGATATTATTCAGCCTTAAAAAAGAATGAAATCTTGCCATTTGCGATGACACGGATGGACCTTGAGGGCATTATGCTAAGTGAAATAAGTCAGACAGAGAAAGACAAATACCACATGATCTCACTCATGTGTGGAATCTAAAACAAAATGAAAAACAAACTCATAGATATAGAGAACAGATTGATGGTTGCCAGAGATGGGGTGTGGGCAAAATGGGTGAAGGAAGTCAAAAAGTAGAAACTTTCAGTTATAAAATAAGACATGGGGATGTAATGTACAGCATGGTGACTATAGTTAATAATACTAATCATATATTTGAAAGTTACTAAGAAAGTAGACCTTAAAAGTTCTCATCACAAGAAAAAAATTTTTTAACTATGTGTGGTGATGGATGTTAGAAGACTTATTATGGTGATCATTTTGCAATATTTACAAATATCATATCAGGTACAGCTGAAACTAATATAATGTTATATGTCAATTATATCTCAATGAAAAAGTGACCCATTGTTTCCCTAAGGCCTGGTCCCATCCTTGAAATCAGGTTGACAGCATAAAAAACCAATCAAAGAAACCACAACAATTACAACAAATCACTAAGGCTATCAAAAACATACACATTTCCTAAATCCTACCCTATCCACAAGATAAAAGGGTAGGGACTCTCTCTCTCACTTCTTCCCCCTCATTTTGCTTTATTACTTCTCTTCTACTTCAAGGCTTCTTTGGCATTTATTCTTTCCTAATTTTACCTGTATCAAAATAGTGGGGCCCAGAATGAAATCAAGTCTTGCTCTAGGACCTAGGTCTTGGCCTCCAAGGGAATAGGGTGGGGGAGAGAAGAGGATTATCCCAGAAACTTCTGGGCTTTTCCCTTTGCATCTCTTGAAAAACCTCATTCCCCATTATAGCCCCCATTTCAAAGAAAGACAAAAGGAAGGAAAATGATCCTACAGATAATAAAAAATTAATAAAAGAATATTGTGAACAACCTTATGCCAACAAATTTGAAGATTTAAATTGGACAAATTCCCAGAAAAAATATTTTTAATAAAAATATTATGTCATGAGAAATAAGAGAAAATATAGATAGTTCTATATCTAAATAGTTCTACTAAATAAATTGAATCTGTATTTTAAAAGCTCCCCACAAAGAAAAACTTAAGTCTCAGATGGCTTCACCAGTGAATTCTACCTAAAACTTCACACAAAGAAAACTCAAGCCTCAAATAGATTCACTGGTGAATTTCACTAAACATTTAGGAAAGAAATAATACCAATCTTGCCCAAACTTTTCCAGAGAATAGAAAAAGAAAAAGAGGGAATGTTTCTCATGTCTTTTTATGAAGCAAACACAACTTTGATAATAAAACCTGATAAGGACATTGATTATAAAAGACAAGAACAGGTAAATCTCTCATGAACAAAGACAAAAAAAATTAAGAAAATAGTAGCAAATCAAATCAAGCAATGTATAAAAAGAATATGACATCATGACTAAGTTGGTTTTATAGGCTTGTTTAAATTTTTTAAAAAATTAAACAATGCAATTCATTACATTAATAGATAAAGGAGAAAATCATATAGTTACCTAAATTGATACAGAAAAAGTATATGATAAAAACCAACATCCACTCATCATTTTTTTTAAAGTAGTAAACAGGGCATAGAAGGAATTTCCTTAGTGTTGTCTTTATTTAAAAAAAAAAAAGAAGAAAAAGAAAGATTGGAGCAAGCGTCATAGCTAAGGCCAAAATATTGAAAGCTTTCCATCTCAGAATCAGAATGAAGCAAGAATGTCGGTATCACCAATTCAAGTCAACATTATACTGTAGGTCCTAGCCAGTGTGATATGGCAAGAAAAAGAAATAAAAGTTATAAGGATTGGAAAGAAGAAAAATAAAACTATAATTACTTAAAGACAATATGGTTGAGGATGTCAAAAATCCAAAAGAATCTACAGACAAGCTATTACAATTAATAGATGTATTTAGCAAGTCCACTGGATGCAAAATACAAAATCTGTTGTAGTTCCATGCCATCAATAAGCAATTAGAGAATGAAACAAAAAAATGACGTATTACAAAGCATAAAATTATCAAATGGTCTTTGGTTTCTAGTCCAGCATGTAAGAAGTTTGGAAGTCACCACTCCCTCCTCATAACAAGTAAAAAGCTGAAGAATCAACAACTCTTCTTAGATCCATAAGAGAAGTGAGGTCACAGGCAAACCATTGCCCCCCACATTGGAGAGACAGACGGGCAAATACAGAGAATCACAACTTACCAGAGCAGAAAGCCACAAGCAGAAACCTCTATGGGAACCAGTGCTGGGGTAGGAAACCCTGGATTGTAATTGATGAATTTCTGGAGGCTCAGTGTGGACAAGTCTAAGAGCCAAAAGCTCTGGGGAACCCAGTCATTGGAGGCTCCCACACAGTAGTGAGTTTACCTCCAGGAGCTCATCTGGCTTCTCACAATGAATATCAGAAAAAAAATCCTTTATGTCTCAGGCAGGTGAGGGGAAGAGGAACCATTTTAAAATATACCAGACCACTCTGCTCTTCTTAACAAGTCTGCCATCAGGAAAAACTACAAACAAGAGCTAACCTGCTGGGGTTTTATCAGAGCCTACCTGACTTGGGGGAAGGGAAATACCCAGCTCCAGGCCACTTCAGCCAGCCTGACCCAGCTAAATGGGGGGATGCGGGAGGTGCGGGGGCTGGGCTGAGAAGCACTTGTGAACTTCACAGTCCAGGGGCACAGGCTCCATAAGGACTGAGACCTAATCACAGGACTACAGAACGACGCCCCTCCCTCACCTTACCTCCACATGACGGAGACAGAACGCTGCCCTCCTCCACCTCACATCCACATCACAGGACGATAAAACGCTGCCCTCCCCTCCCCTCCACATCACAGGGCGACAGAACGCTGCCCTCCCCTCCCCTCCCCTCTACATGACAGGACGACAGAACGCTGCCCTCCCACACATCACCTCCACATCACAGGACGACAGAACGCTGCCCTCCCCTCCCCTCCACATCACAGGGCGACAGAACGCTGCCCTCCCCTCCCCTCCACATCACAGGGCGACAGAACGCTGCCCTCCCCTCCCCTCTACATGACAGGACGACAGAACGCTGCCCTCCCCTCCCCTCTACATGACAGGACGACAGAACGCTGCCCTCCCACACATCACCTCCACATCACAGGACGACAGAACGCTGCCCTCCCCTCCCCTCCACATCACAGGGCGACAGAACGCTGCCCTCCCCTCCCCTCCACATCACAGGGCGACAGAACGCTGCCCTCCCCTCCCCTCCCCTCTACATGACAGGACGACAGAACGCTGCCCTCCCACACATCACCTCCACATCACAGGACGACAGAACGCTGCCCTCCCCTCCCCTCTACATGACAGGACGACAGAACGCTGCCCTCCCCTCCCCTCTACATGACAGGACGACAGAACGCTGCCCTCCCACACATCACCTCCACATCACAGGGCGACAGAACGCTGCCCTCCCCTCCCCTCCACATCACAGGGCGACACAACGCTGCCCTCCCCTCCCCTCCCCTCTACATGACAGGACGACAGAACGCTGCCCTCCCCTCCCCTCCACATCACAGGGCGACACAACGCTGCCCTCCCCTCCCCTCCACATCACAGGGCGACAGAACGCTGCCCTCCCCTCCCCTCCACATCACAGGGCGACAGAACGCTGCCCTCCCCTCCCCTCCCCTCTACATGACAGGACGACAGAACGCTGCCCTCCCACATATCACCTCCACATCACAGGACGACAGAACGCTGCCCTCCCCCTCCCCTCTACATCACAGGACGACAGAACGCTGCCCTCCCACACATCACCTCCACATCACAGGGCGACAGAACGCTGCCCTCCCCTCCCCTCCCCTCTACATGACAGGACGACAGAACGCTGCCCTCCCCTCCCCTCCACATCACAGGGCGACAGAACGCTGCCCTCCCCTCCCCTCCACATCACAGGGCGACAGAACGCTGCCCTCCCCTCCCCTCCCCTCTACATGACAGGACGACAGAACGCTGCCCTCCCACACATCACCTCCACATCACAGGACGACAGAACGCTGCCCTCCCCTCCCCTCCACATCACAGGGCGACAGAACGCTGCCCTCCCACACATCACCTCCACATCACAGGGCGACAGAACGCTGCCCTCCCCTCCCCTCCACATCACAGGGCGACAGAACGCTGCCCTCCCCTCCCCTCCACATCACAGGGCGACAGAACGCTGCCCTCCCCTCCCCTCCCCTCTACATGACAGGACGACAGAACGCTGCCCTCCCACACATCACCTCCACATCACAGGACGACAGAACGCTGCCCTCCCCTCCCCTCTACATCACAGGACGACAGAACGCTGCCCTCCCACACATCACCTCCACATCACAGGGCGACAGAACGCTGCCCTCCCCTCCCCTCCCCTCTACATGACAGGACGACAGAACGCTGCCCTCCCCTCCCCTCCACATCACAGGGCGACAGAACGCTGCCCTCCCCTCCCCTCCACATCACAGGGCGACAGAACGCTGCCCTCCCCTCCCCTCCACATCACAGGGCGACAGAACGCTGCCCTCCCCTCCCCTCCCCTCTACATGACAGGACGACAGAACGCTGCCCTCCCCTCCCCTCCACATCACAGGGCGACAGAACGCTGCCCTCCCCTCCCCTCCACATCACAGGGCGACAGAACGCTGCCCTCCCCTCCCCTCCACATCACAGGGCGACAGAACGCTGCCCTCCCCTCCCCTCCACATCACAGGGCGACAGAACGCTGCCCTCCCCTCCCCTCCACATCACAGGGCGACAGAACGCTGCCCTCCCACACATCACCTCCACATCACAGGGCGACAGAACGCTGCCCTCCCCTCCCCTCCACATCACAGGGCGACAGAACGCTGCCCTCCCCTCCCCTCCACATCACAGGGCGACAGAACGCTGCCCTCCCACACATCACCTCCACATCACAGGGCGACAGAACGCTGCCCTCCCCTCCCCTCCACATCACAGGGCGACAGAACGCTGCCCTCCCCTCCCCTCCCCTCTACATGACAGGACGACAGAACGCTGCCCTCCCCTCCCCTCCACATCACAGGGCGACAGAACGCTGCCCCTCCCCCACCTCACCCCCACATCACAGGACAACAGAAGGCTGCCCGCCCGCACGTCACCTCCACATCACAGGACAACACAACACTGCCCCTCCCCCACCTCACATCCACATGAGAGGATTACAGAACGCTGCCCCTCCCCCACCTCACGTCCACGTGACCAATGGCCTTTTCATAGCAGTTCCTTCTATGAGTATGTCGTTTCCCGCTATCAGGAAAAAATTACCAGGCATACAAACAGCACAATTAAATAATGGAGCCCAAGTTCTCAAAAAACACCCCACCAAAGAAGATATAGAGATGGCAAATGAGCATGTAAAAGTTCAACAGCATGTGTCACCAGGGAAATGCAAATTAAAACAACACTAAAATGCCATTACACACCTATTAGAACGGCCAAAATCCAGAACACTGACAGCACCAATGCTGGCGGGGATATGGAGCTACAGGAACTCTCATTCATCGCTGGTGGGAATGCAAAAAGGTACTGCCACTTCGGAAGGCAAAAAACTGAACATGTTCTTACCACACAATCCAGCAATTGTGCTCCTTGGTAATTACCCAAATGAGTTGAAAACTTACGTCCACCTGCACACGATGTTTATAGTAGCTTTATTCAAATTACCAAAACTGGGAAGCAACCAAGATGTCCTTCAGTAGGCAAATGGATAAACTGTGTACATTCAGACAATGGAATATTATTCGGTGCTAAAAAGAAATGAAGCCTCAAGCCACAAAAAGACATGGAAGAACCTTAAATGCATATTACTAAGTGAAAGAAGCCACTCTGAAAAGGCCACATACTGTATGATTCCAACTATGTGACATTCTGGAAAAGGCAAAACTATGGAGACAGTAAAAAGATCAGTGGTTGCCAGGGGTTAATAGGGAGGGAGGGATAAATAGGCAGAGCAGAGGGAATTTTTACGGCAGTGAAACTACTCTGTATGACACTGGAATGGTGGATACATGTCATTATACATTTGTCCAAACCCATAGAATGTACAACACCAACAGTGAACCCTAATTAAAACTCTAGAGTTTGAGTGATAATGATGTGTCAATGTAGGTTCATCAATTGTAAAAATTGATGCAGAATATTGATAATGGGGGAGGCTCTGCATGTGTGGGGGCAGGGAGTATATGGGAAATCTCTGTACCTTCAGTGTAGGTTCATTAGTTGTAAAAATTGATGCAGGATATTGATAATGGGGGAGGCTGTGCATGTGTGGGGGCAGAGAGTATATGGGAAATCTCTGTACCTTCTCTTCAATTTTTCTATGATCTTAAAAATGCCCTAATAAAATAATAAAGTCTATTTAAAAAAAAAGACAACAATAATGTACAGAAAAGAATATAATGGGCCTGAGACTGCCATCCTTAGAAAGGCCTGCCTGCAAGGTGGGCCCTTGGCTGGCTCTGGGAACGGATGTATTCCCATTGTTCTCTAACTAATAAAGGTGGTTTACTGTACCTAAAAAAAATCAAATGTAAGATGTGCACGATGTCTACATAGAAAACAGAACATTCTGGAGAGAGATTAAAGTACCTCTAAATAATTGGAGGTATATATCATATTCATGCGTTGAAAGACATATTATTGTAATAATGTCAAGTCTACCCAAATTGGACTACAGTTTCAATGCAATTCCACCTGAAACCCCAACAAGGTTTTTGGTTTGTGGGAATTCAAAAGCTGATTCAAAGATGGAAACAGAAATGTAAAGAACGAGAATAACCAGACGATCTTGAAGATGAAAAAGAGTGAAGTTGGAGAACTGACATGCAGACTTATCAGGAAGCTGTGGTAACTGCATGGACTGGCATGAACGTAGACACATAGACCGAAGGCGCAGGATAGAGAACCCAGCAGCAGGCAGAGTCGTGGGGACACACCGTCTTTCCAATGAAGGGCTCCAGGTCCAAATGGAAAGAGGGGACTCCTAATGCCTACCTCACACCACATGCAACAGTCAATTCCAGGTGGATAGTAGATCTCAATGGGAGAGGTAAAGCAATAAATCTTCTAGAAAATTATGTAGGAGAATATCTTTGTGACCTGGGGCTAGAGAAAGGTTTCTTAAACAGGACACAAAAGGAAAAGACTGATGAATTGTATTTCATTAAAATTAGAGAAGCCTTTTACCAAAAGACTCCATTAAGAGACTGAAAGAACAAACCCCAGGATAAAAGAAAATATTTACAGTCTGGGTTAATGACAAAGAAATCACTCCTGTAAATCAACAGGCAGACAACATGACAGGAAATGGACAAGAGCCTTGAACAGACACTTCACAAACTGCAACATCCACGTGTCCAATAAACACGGAAATAGGCACTAAACCTGTCTTGTCATCAGGTAAAAGGGAACATAAAACCACAATAAGATACCGTTACTCATACTGGAGTAGCTACAATTAAAAAGACTGACTGCCAATGCTGACGAGAAGGTGGCATATGAGTTGGTACCAGCCCGGTGGGAGCAGTTTGGCTGAAGTTGTGCCCACGTGGGACGCAGCAGTTCCGCTCCTGGTGCAGAGAACATATAACCAGGAGAGACACGCACGCAAACTCACGTGATTTGGCCGAGACTGGTTCTAGCAACAGAGTTGCCAAAACCAGAGGAAGTGTCCATCAAAGTAGAATGGACAAATACATTATTAGGGTATGTTTATACACAAAAGCACACAGCAACTCGGGTCTCAGAATCATCATATCGGGAGAAAGTGCCAGACCTAAAGGAACACATACTGTGTGATTCCATGCGTGTGAAGGGGCAAAACAGGCAGAGCCAATCCACGGTATTAGAAGTCAGGGTAGTGGGAAGAGGGTGGGTGCAATGGGCGGGCCCAGGGGCTCCAGGCTGTGCCAAGGTCTGTCCCTTGACCCTGGTGGTCATTACACATGTGTGTTTGCTTTACGATTATTCATTGATTTGTTACTTATGATTTTTATGTATGTTATACCTCAATAAAATTATTAAAATAATAAATAACGTGTTTTATCTGGTCCACTTATGTTTTATAAAAGTCTTCATATTATAAATGCATATATAGCTATTTATCTATGTAATTGCACCAAAATTGGTCTGAGGTGTCACACTAAACGATTAACAGTGATTAGCTGCAGAAAACAGTGACTGGCGTAGAGAGAAAGGCTACTTTTACATTTCATTTCATGAATATCTGTATTGTTGGAATTTCTTAAAAATAATATATTCAACCACTGCTTGTAAAATTTAAAATAACGCCAATGGGGGAACAAACACCTCAGGCCCCTTCCTTTGCCTATTGAAAATCACTGGGCTCGTTCATTCAAAAAATATTGGTTGTGCACCTACTATGTGCTCGGGACTGTCCTAGATGCTCGGGACACGTCAGTGAACAAAAGAGAAAATCCCGAACCTCACGGAGTTTGCCTTTCAGCAGAAGGAGATGAACAATAATAAACACAACAACATTAAGGTATATAACGTGTTGGAGGGCGATGCATTCTACCAGGGAGGAGGCTGGTAAGGGGATCAGGACCACAGGCGGGGGTGAGTCGTGAGTTTAAATGGTGGCCTGTGCAGCCCTCACTGAGAAGGTGGCCTTTGAGCAAAGGCTGGAAGGACATGAAGGGAGAGCCGAGTGGACTTCAGGGAGAAGGCCCTCGGGTGGAAGTGACTCGGCAGGTTCCAGAAGGAGCAGGACGGCCAGTGTGGCAGGAGCAGAATGGAGAGGGAGAGACAGAGGAGAGAACAGAGATGACCAAAGGACCCGATGACCTCGAGGGGCCTGGATGTCCTTGCAGCAGCTGGTTTCACTCTGAGTGAAGTGGGAAGCCACTGGGGCGTTGAGCAGAGAAGGAGTGTGATCCAACTTAGGTTTCACAAGACTGTCTGGCGGCTGGGTTGAGTTAGACTGTGGGGCACCTGTGCAGGCCAGTGGAGAATCAGTGAGCCAGGTGAGGGCGGGACTGGGGCCAGGCAGGGAGCAGTGAGGTGGGGATCCAGTAAAACATCATGATGGTGGATCGGAGACTGAGGGGAGTCCCAGATGAAGCCAGGGGTTTTGGCCCAAGCAACTGAAAGGAGTGAGTCACCAACAACCGAGATGGGATGGCTACAGGTAAAGCACATTTCGGGAGAAGAGCTAGGAGTCTGAGGTATCTGTAGGACGTGTGGGTGGAGCTGAGACGGGAGTTCAGGAGAGAGGGTGGAAATGTGGGTGGAAACTTACCTCTGGGAGTCTTCAACTAGATGTGGCGTTTCAAGTCACAGTCTGAAGGAGGTGGACCAGGGAGTGAGTGCAGGGAGAGGGAGTCCGGCAGGACAGTGGGCTTGGAGGGAAGGAGACAGGTAGGGACAGGGCAGGCACGAGGGGTGGGAGCCGGGAGGAGGGGCAGCGGCCACGGCATCCACAACCTGAGGACCAGAGCTAGCTCAGGGGGTTCAGGGGGGACTACATTGGGGCAGACAGAAGCTCGACCAGTGGAATTAGGAGAGCCTGGGGAGCGAGAAATGGGAAACAGAAAACACAGACACTCCAGGAGCACCAGGGGTGGCAAAGAAGGGGGTATTTGCAGGACAGGAGGAATAGCAGAGTGCCTGCCTGCTGCTGGTGACCCAGGAGAGCGTGGACATTGCTGCTGCAATGTGAGAGTGCAGCTGGAGCCCAGCCCCGGGGCAAGGTGGGTGCAGTGGGTGAGGACAAGGGTGCAGATGCGGCAGGATGTGGTCACTATGGTGAGTCTGTCTCCAGCCATGCTCAGCAGCACTGGTCACATGTGGGGTTGGTAAGATTTTTGCCAGGTGAGAACCATGGAGTGAGAAGAGGTCCGAGGTGGTGGTAGTGACCACAGCAATTGCGTGGAGTGTGAGCTGGGGGGGACCCGAGGGGCAAGGGACAGTGGAAGGTTGTGGGATTCATGACTCGGAGGTCCTGGTGGGGGAAGGAGTTGAGGGGGAGTGAACGGGAGTGGGGGGGGCAGAGAGTAGTGTTGTGGGGGCTGGGGTGGGGGTCCCACTATGGGTCTAGTCTAAGGGGGACAGAGGAGGGAGCAGCTGAGGGGCAGAGAAGGGACCATTGCAGAAGAGAAGGTCAAGAGGGTGGAGGAGAAGGTGTTGGAAAGATGGTCTGCGTTGACTTTGAAATCACAACAGTTGCAAAGGAGCGCATTTGAGAAGACAGTGATGCAGGAGCTAAAATGTCCAAGAACGGAAGGGGAAGGGCCCGGGTTAGTGGACAAGGGGCATGAGAGTGGCAGGTGATACACTCTGAGGCATAATCCGGAGCTGGGACATCTGGGAGGAGGGATAGGCGACAAGGCCAGTGGCCATCCGGACAGCTGAATGGCCCGGAGATGCTATGGGGTTGGTGCTGAGGTTTCAGGGGAGCTGTCTGGGAGGGTGTGGCCTTAGTCACTCTTACCCTGTCCTGAGAAGGAGAATCTCCCCCACTGTCAT
The DNA here is from genome assembly GCF_020826845.1 of Diceros bicornis minor. Taxonomy (NCBI): domain Eukaryota; kingdom Metazoa; phylum Chordata; class Mammalia; order Perissodactyla; family Rhinocerotidae; genus Diceros; species Diceros bicornis. Next base: position 96,674 of record NC_080770.1, read on the forward strand.
GAGGGGGTCAACTGGAAACCCCGACAACTCCCAGGGGAGTGTTTTCCTTCGCTTGTCCCCACCAGGCACAAGTGCAATGCTGAGCTTCACTTCCCGGGGTTTGGAGGACAGAGAGCTATTTCCTATTATGAACAGCATAGTAAAGTGTTGAATTAGCTACTTCAAATTGCACGTGCCCCTGCTGCCACACTGAGGACCTGCCAGAGGGTGGTCCCAGCCACTCAGCTCCTGGAGGAAGCGGGTGAAGGATGCGCCCCTTCCCCATTCTCACTGGTAAGGTGGCTCCCAGACCTGGGCCTTGGAAGTTACCTGCAAAACCTGCTCCTCCCTCTGCCTCCCCGCTCCATCCTTCCTTGCCTCAATCCTTTCCCCTCCAGTCTGTCAAGTGATGTTTAATCTCTTCTACACAAATGCTGAATGTGACTCCCCTCCCCTCCAGGCCCACCCTCTAGCCCATTGCTCCCGCTCCGGCCCCTGCTCCTTCCTCCACAGCAGGGCTCAGACTTCCCCTCACACCTTCCTGGCTCTCCCAGACCTGGCACAGCTCAGCTCTCGTCCAGGACGCTCCCGCTGGAGAGCCACATGCTCCTCTTCACATAGGACCAGCCCCCTCCATCTGGCTGCTGTCCCCCGCTGTGCTGTGCACCCACTCATGTCTCCTCTCTCTGTTCTGCCCTGTCCTTGACACCATGTAATCCAAGTGTAGTTCCCTGATTTATCCTGTTTATTTTCTGTCTCCCTCCAGACGGGATTTTGTCCGTGGCACTCAGCATTGTGTCTTTAGGTGCAACATGGCCTATGACAGCTGCACTGTGGGCAGGCACTTTTTTTTAATGGAGTAAAGTATATACAACACAAAAGTTTCGTGGTAAGCATTGTAACCAAGTGTACAATTCAGTAGCATTAATTATATTTACAGCATAGTGCAACAACCACTGCTATTTCCAAAACCCTTTTGTTACCCTAAAAGCAACCCCGTATCCATTAAGCAACAACTCCACATTCCCTCCTCCCCCCAGTGCCTGGTAACTTCTCTAATTACTTTCTGACTTTATGAATTTGCCTATTCTATTTACTTCATATAAGTGAAATCATACAATATTTGTCCTTTTGTGACGGGCTTATTTCACTCAATCTTATGTCCTCAAGGTTCACTCATGTGGTAGCATGTGTCAGATTTCATTCCAATGTGTGGCTGGATGATATTCCATTGTATGTACAGACCACATTTTGTGTATCCATTCACCTGTTGATGGACACTTGGTTTGTTTCCACATTTCGGCTGTTGTGAGTACTGCTGCTACGAACATTCATGTACAAACATCTTTTGAATCCAGTTTTTTATTCTTTTGGGTCTTTTGAGGAACCACCAAACCATTTTCCACAGCAGCTGCCCGATTTTACATTCCCACCAGCAATGCACAAGGATTCCAATTTCTCTACATCCCCACCAACACTCGTTGTTTTCCATTTTCTTTTTTTTTAACTAATAGTCATTCTAGTGGATGTGAAATGGTGTCTCATTGTGGTTTTCATTTGCATTTTTCTAATAACTAATGATGTTGGGCATCTTTTCATGTGCTTATTGGCCATTCATATATCTTCTTTGGAGAAATGTCTATTCAAGTCCTTTGCCCATTTTTTAATTGGCTTTTTGTTTTTTGTTGTTGGGTTGTAGGAGTTCTTTATATATTCTGGATATTAATCCCTTATCAGATATATGATTTGAAAACATTTCCTCCCATTATGTGGGTTGTCTTTTCACTCTCTTGATAGTGTTCTTTGATGCACAAAAGTTTTAATTTTGATGAAGTCATGTTTATTTTTTTTCTTTTGTTGCTCATGCTTTGGATGTCATATCTAAGAATCCATCGCCAAATCCAAGGTCATAAAGATTTTCCCCTATGCTTTTTCCCAAGAGTTTTATAGTTCTAGCTCTGGCCCATTTTGAATTAAATTTTGTATGTGGTGTGAGGTGGGGATCCGGCTTTGTTCAGGCACTATTTTAAGTGCTTTAAACCGTTTTTGCTATATTACCTCCCTTCAACCTCACAACGACCCTAGGAAGCAGGTACTGTCCATTCTCAGATGAAGAAACTCAGGCCCAGGGAGGTCAAGACCTTGTCTAGGGTCACACAGCGGCCAGTGAGTGGCAGAGCTAGTGGTTAGACCATGCGTCGGACCCCCAGACCTCCAGACTCTGCCACCTCTGGAGACGAGGGCATGGGTGAGGGAATGAGAATGGGGGCTGTCTTAGGCAGGTGGTCAGGGGGTCTAGGGGTGACATCTGAGTGGAGGAGGGAGGGAGCATTGCAGCTGCATGCACTGCTTCTGTGATGCACCAGAGCTGCACTGTGGGTCTTGTAGGAGAGGAGGAGGCTCACGGGGGGGCACGCCAGGCGAGGGGTGGGCCAGCCTAACGTGGCCAGCTGCGCCTCACTGCAGACAACAGGCACAGTGTAATCCTTGGTGGGAGTGGAGCTGTTGGGCCAACTGGAGCACGGGGGGCGAGGTGGGGTCAGGAGCCCCTCACTGATGTGACAGGAGGAAGCCATGAGCCAGACCCTGGGAGGGGCTCCCCAGTGCAGCAGCAAGTCCTCAGTGCTTCTCTGTGTCTAATCCCCCACTACGATGGCCTCACCAGCCAGGAGAGCCCCCAGCCCTGCAGGACAACAGGGACTCTCAGGGCCCCCTCCCTCCCACGGAAGGGCTTCGTGCAGCTGTGCGTCAGGTGCCACCTGGCTCTTTGCTCCTGCCAGGCCTCTTGTCCCCTTGGCCCTGGGCCTCCTGCAAAGGTGGGCACTCCCTCTCATCCATCTGATGAGGCAACAAGGTGGGGTCTGTCCCTGAAGCTGCAGGTCCAGGTGCCTTTCGATGCAGAACCCCACCCACACCCTCCATCAAGCCCCACCGGCAGGAGGCCCCAGGGGCAAGACCTCCCCCGAGTGGAGACCAGCAGAAACCTGGGGGCCGGGTAAGGGTGGGAGGCTGCCCTTCCCTCCCCGCAGGTGATGTGGCCAAAGGTTTAGAGCTTTGGGCTGGTGGAGGCGCCCTACTAGCTGCCAGCAAGGCAAGAGTTAATTCAGCCTTGAGGGAGTTGCAGGGTTCCAGCTAGCCCAGGGGCCAGCCCAGGCCCTGAGAGGAAGGCAGCAAGGGGCCAGCACCCAGCAGGCCTCCGCTCTCTGAATGTGGCAAAGGTCGGTGCTTGATAAGCCTGATAAGATTTTCTGGACCTTGTTCTCGGGGCGGGCCACAGCATTGCTAGTCTCAAGGTCCTTTGAGCAGCCCTTTCTTGCTAAACAGAGGCCTCAGTTTTCCACCTGTCTGGGGAGAACACTTAAGCTAATAATTAATCAGATTATGGATACATTGACTTTCTTTGTGTTGTTTTTTTAATTGTGGTAAAATATATGTAACATAAAATTACCATCAACCATTTTTAAGCGCACAGTTCAGTGGCATTAAGCACATTCACATTGTTGTGCAACCATCACCACCATCTACCTCCAGAACTTTTTCTTTTCCCAACTGAAACTCTGTTCCCATTAAACATTAACTCCCCAGCCCCTCCCCCAGCCCCTGGCACCCACCATCCTACTTTCCGTCTCTGTGAATTTTTTTTGTTCTTTTTTTTTTTGCAGTAACATTGGTTTATAACATCATATAAATTTCAGGTGTACAGCATTATATATTGATTTCTGTGCAGATTACATCATGTTCACCACACAGACACAAATTACAATCCATCACCACACACATGTGTCTAATCACCCCTCTCACCCTCCTCCCTCCCCCTTCCCATCTGGTAACCACCAATCCAATCTCTGTCTCTATGTGTTTGTTTGTTGTTGTTTTTATCTTCTATTTATGAGTGAGATCATATGGTATTCGACTTTCTCCCTCTGACTTATTTCGCTTAACATAATACCCTCAATGTCCATCCATGTTATCACAAATGGCAAGATTTCATCCTTTTTTATGGCTGGGTAGTATTCCATCGTGTATCTATACCACATCTTCTTTATCCATTTGTCCCTTGATAGGCACCTAGGTTGCTTCCAAGTCTTGGCTGTTGTGAATAATGCTGCAATGAATATAGGGGTGCATATATCTTCAATCATTCTTTTTTTCTTTACGATTTCTTTCAATAATGTCTTATAGTTTTCAGTGTATAGGTCTTTCACCTCCTTGGTTAAATTTATTCCTATATATGTTATTCTTTTTGTTGTGGTTGTAAACGGGATTGTATTCTTGACTTCTCTTTCTGCTAGTTTGTTATTAGTGTATAGAAATGCAACTGATGATTTTTGTAAGTTGATTTAGTACCTCGGAACTTTGCTGTAGTTGATTATTTCTAATAGCTTTCTGGTGGATTCTTTAGGGTTTTCTATATATAGTATCATGTCATCTGCAAACAGCAAGAGTTTCACTTCTTCCTTTCCAATTTGGATACCTTTTATTCCTTTTTCTGGCCTAATTGCTCTGGCCAAAACCTCCAGTATCATGTTGAATAAGAGTGGCGAGAGTGGGTACCCTTGTCTTGTTCCTGTTCTCAGAGGGATGGCTTTCAGTTTTTCTCCATTGAGTATGATGTTGGCTGTGGGTTTGTCATATGTGGCCTTTATTATGTTGAGGTACTTTCCTTCTATACTCTTTTTATTGATAGTTTTTATCATAAATGGATGTTGGATCTTGTCAAATGCTTTCTCTGCATCTATTGAGATGATCACGCAGTTTTTATTCCTCATTTTGTTAATGTGGTGTATCACATTGGTTGATTTGCAGATGTTGAACCATCCCTGCATCCCTGGTATGAATCCCACTTGATCATGGTGTATGATCCTTTTAATGTATTGCTGTATTCACTTTGCCAATATTTTGTTGAGGATTTTTGCATCTACGTTCATCAGTGATATTGGCCTGTAATTTTCCTTCTTTGTGTTGTCTTTGTCTGGCTTTGGGATCAGGGTGATGTTGGCCTTGTAAAATGTGTTAGGAAGTATTCTATCTTCTTCAATTTTCTGGAATAGTTTGAGAAGGATTGGTATTAAATCTTCTTTGCAGGCCGGCCCAATGGCTTAGCGGTTAAGTGCGCGCGCTCCGCTACTGGCGGCCCAAGGCGCGCACCGACACACCGCTTCTCCGGCCACGCTGAGGCCGCGTCCCACATACAGCAACTAGAAGGATGTGCAACTATGACATACAACTATCTACTGGGGCTTTGGGGAGGAAAAAAAAGGAGGAGGATTGGCAATAGATGTTAGATCAGAGCCAGTCTTCCTCAGCAAAAAAAGAGGAGGATTAGCATGGATGTTAGCTCAGGGCTGATCTTTCTCAGAAAAAAAAAACAAAAACTCTTCTTTGAATGTTTGGTAGAATTTTCCAGAGAAGCCATCTGGTCCTGGTTTTGTTGTTTGCGAGGTTTTTGATTACTGTTTCAATCTCTTTACTTGTGATTGGTCTATTCAGATTCTCTATTTCTTCTTGATTCAGTTATGGGAGGTTGTATGAGTCTAAGAATTTATCCATTTCTTCTAGGTTATCTAATTTGTTGGCATATAGTTTTCCTTAGTCTTCTCTTATAATCCTTTGTATTTCTGTGGTATGCATTGTAATTTCTCCTCTTTCATTTCTAATTTTATTTATTTGAGACTTCTCTCTCTTTTTCTTAGTGAGTCTGGCTAAGGATTGATCAATTTCATTTATCTTCTCAAAGAACAAGCTCTTAGTTTCATCGACCCTTTCTATGGTTTTTTTAGTCTCTATTTCATTATTTCTGCTCTAATTTTTCTTATCTCCCTCCTTCTGCTGACTTTGGGCTTTGTTTGTTCTTCTCTTTATAGTTCTGTTATGTGTAGTTTAAGATTGCTTATTTGACATCTTTCTTTTTTATTGAGGTGAGTCTGTATTGCTATAAATTTCCCTCTTGGGATCACTTTTGCTGCATCCCATATGAGTTGGTATGTTGTGTTTTCATTTTCATTTGTCTCCAGGTATTTTTTTATTTCTGCTTTGATTTCTTCATTGATGCAGTGGTTGTTCAGTAGCACATTGTTTAGTCTCCACATATTTGTGACTTTCCTAGGATTTTTCTTGTAGTTGATTTCTAGTTTCATAGCCCTGTGGTTGGAAAAGATGCTTGATATGGTTTTAACCTTCTTAAACATTCAGTTTTCTTTTGATTAGTGTCAGCATGGTATATCTTTCTCCATCCCATTACCTTTAACCTGTCTGTGTCTTTATATTTAATGTGGGTTTCTCGTGGACAACATATATTTGGGTCATGTTTTTTATCCACTCTGAGAGTCTCTCTCTTTTAATCAGTGTATTTAGGTCATTTATATTTAAAGTGATTACTGATATAGTTGGATTAATATTTACCATATTTGTAACTGTTTTCTATTTGATGCCTTTATCTTTGTTTCTTTTTTTGTCTTCTACTCTTTTTCTGCCTTCTCTGGTTTAGAGTATTTTGTATGATTCTGATTTCTCTCCTCTCTTAGCAATCAAGCATACTTCTTTTTTTAAATGCTTCAGTGGTTGCCCTAGAGTTTTCAATCTACCTTTACAATGAATCTAAATCCACTTTCAAATAATACTATACCACCTCACAGGTAGTACAATTACCTTAAAACAGAGTATTCCCAATTCTTCTCTCCCATCCCTTATAACATTGCCATCACACATTTCCCTTATCCACAAGCTATAATCATCCCATATATGGCTATTATTATTTTGAACAAACTGATAGATCAGTTAAGTATAAGAAAAATAAACTATTTTATTTTACTTTCATTTATTCATTTACTGGTACTCTTTATTTCTTTATGTAAATCTGAATTTTGACCTATATCATTTTTCTTCTCTCTGAAGAACTTCTCTTAACATTTCTTGAAGGGCTGGTCTGCTGGTGACAAATTCCCTGAATTTTTGTTTTTTTGAGAAAGTCTTTATTTCTCCTTCGCTTTTAAAATACAGTCATGTGTCACTTAACGATGGGGATATGTTCTGAAAATGCGTTAGGCGATTTCGTCATTGTGCAAACATCATAGAGTGTACTTACACAAACCCAGATGGAATAGTCTACTACACACCTAGGCTAAACGGTACTAATCTTATGGGACCACTGTCATATATGCAGTCTGTCACTGACTGAAATGTCGTTATGCAGTGCCAGACTGTATAATTTTGCTGGATACAGAATTCAAGGTTGGTGGATTTTTTCTTTCTTTCAATAGTTTAAATGTTTCATTCCATGCTCTTCTTTACTTGCCTGATTTCTGAAGAGAAGTCTGATGTAATTCTTATCCTGGTTCCTCTATTGGTAAGGTGGGGGTGTTTTTCCTCTGGCTTCTTTCAAAATTCCTCTTTGAGTTGTCAACTTAAAAAGCAAATTTTCCTGTTATTGTATCTCAAAATAAAATTTTGAGATTGATTGAGATTATTTTATCTCAAAATAAAATTTTGAGTTGATTGGGGAATAGCCCAAAGAATTGCAATTCAGGATGTACATGCTATGAACCATAGGCAAATCCAGAGAACAAAGGAGAAGAGCTGCTTTTATAGAGAAAAAGGGGGAGAGGGAGGGGCTGTTCTAAAGGAAAGTCCATTGGGGGAAAGTAACAGTTCAGGGTGGCAACAGCTTCTCATTGGCTGCGCTGTGGGTCTTCTCATTGCCTCAGCTTCAGTGTTTCTCATTCGCTGAGCTGCGGTGTTTCTCATTGGCTGAGCTTCAGCATTTCTCATTGGCTGGGCTGCAGCGTTTCTCATTGGCTGAGCTGTGGGGTTTCTCGTTTGCTGCGCTGTGGTGTTTCTGATTGGCTGGGCTGTTGCCAGGTGGGGAGAGAAACCTTCCTTCATTAGTAAAGTAGCTATACTTCCTGTCCGAGATGCAAGTGTCCCTTTCTTCCTGTTTGGTGACATTGATGATGTGTGATGGGCGTGACAGCTCCCCTTGCAGGCCTTCCTGACTCCATTTTAGTTAAGGTTTCTTTTCTTAATTTCCACGGAGTGAGACAGGAAGGCTGGAGAGGGCTGGGGTTGGATAGTTTCCTTCCCGCCGGTAGGTGAGGCTCAGTTAAAATCCATTTTGCCTACCCAGAGGGAACACCATGTGAAGACACTGGAAGAAGACAACTATCTACAAGCCAGAAAGGCCTTAGAAGAAGTCAGCACTGCTGACACCTTGATCTCAAACTTCTGAAGGCTGGGAGACAAGACATCTGCCTCCAAAACTCCCCATGTGTTATAGGAACAGACTCACCGCAGTGGAAACCTTCGCTCGGAGCAAAGGGGAATGAGGAGCTGGACGCCTGGCCAGCTCCTGCTGGGTGGGAACGCCAGGACCCTCCTCTTACAATAACTGATTTTTCAGATGTCAAGCCAACTTTGCGCTACTGGGATAAAGCCCACTTAGTCGTGGTTTATAATTCTTTTTATATGTTAATGGGTTCTGTTTGCTAGTAGTTTATTGAGGATTTTTGTGTCTATATTTATCAAGGATATTGGTCTCTAGTTTTTCTGTGATGTATTTGCCTGGTTTTGGTATCAGGGTAATATGGCCTTATAGAATGAGTTGGGAAGTATTCCCTCTATATTTTTTGTAAGAGTTTGTGAAAGATTGCTAGTAATTCTTCTTTAAATATTTGGTAGAATCACCGGTGATGCCATCTGGGCCTGGGCTTTTCTTTGTGGAAAGTTTTTTGATTATGAATTCAATCTCTTTACTTGTCATACATCAATTTAGATTTTTAAATTTCTTTTGAGTCAGTTTCAATAGTTGTCTTTCTAAGAATTTTTCCATCTCATCTAAGCTGTCTAATTTGTTGGCTTACAGGGGAGTGGGACACCTGTAGGTCCACCCACTCCTCCAGAAAAATAGGTTGTGGAGCCTTCAAATGGTTCTTTCTCTGAGGCCAGGATGTAAAGTGGAATGCCCAGAACAGGGAAAGGACGCTGCTCAGGGCTCACAAAGTGCTCAGGAACTAGGCTTTTCTAAGGCAGGAGGACTAAGGGGAGGGGAACCCCAAAACAGGAGTGGGTGACATTGAGGGCACAGCCAGGAGGGCTCCAGGAAGACCTCACTAGCAGCTGCCAAGAGGGCAGGACTTGGGAGTGAGGAAGAAATGATCAAAGATTTTCATGAAGTTTTACTGGGCAGTAAAACCCCTGTGGGAGGGACCCTGGAGGAAATTCACATTGCAGTTTAAATTATTTGTTAAAGATTTCCAAGTTATACCTTTGCAAGTGGCCCTGCTCAGAGACTAAACCTTGTGGGTGACACAAATCCAGACGAGTGGGCATTGCCTGCCACGTGGGCTCCACACCTCTTCCCATCTCTTACTTTCTTTTTCTCATCTGCTCATTCCCTTCCCTCCCCTCCCCCTCTCCTGGTCTCCATCCTCAGCCATGCCCTCCCTCTGCTCCCAGCCTCTTCTCCTCATCCCCATGTTTCCACATCTCGCCTCCTGACAAGATTCCTGGAAATGTTGGCTCCTGTTATCAGCAGGTGCTGAGAGTTTATGGGGCACAGAGTCCGCTCAAGGAGAGTCTATCTTAGGAGATGGGGTGACCTTGGCATCTCCAAATCACAGGCCTCAAGCCCTTCCCCATGCTGGTTATGGCACAGCAGATGCAAAGCCTCTCCTTGACCTCATGTCACCCCGGCCCCAGTGCTCTCGGACCTGCACCCCTCGGTTCCTTTGACCGAAGGAAAAGAGAATTTTAAGGAAAAGCTCATGGTCAGCAGTGCTAAGTGCTGGGGAGAGGTGAAGTGGAATCAGAACTGAAGTGTGTTTAGAAATGGGGACATTCTTGGTGATCCCAGCAAACACAGACTCATCCCCAGAATGTGCGTGATGGTGATAATGGATGCCCAGAATGTGCCAGGCACACGCATCACAACTTCTCTCTCCTCACCCTCCACATTGAAGCGTTGTCACCACGCCATTTTGCAGATGAGGAAATGGAGGCACAGGGAGGTTACGTTACTTGTCCAAGGTCACCCAGCTATTGGATGGTGGAGCCAGGGTTTGATGCCAGACAGTCTGGCTTAGGAGACTGTGCTCCTGACCAGGGCACTTTCTGTCTAAAATAACAATGAAAGGGACACAGCGCAGTTGTAGAGAACTTGCTTTCAAGAATTTGTACTCTGGAGAGAGAAAAGTGAATGTACGTTTAGAAGAAATACAGCAGTGGCCTGTGCGGGACATCCGTCTGTGCCTGGAGGAGTGAGTGTGTGTGGGAGCGTCTTGGGGTTAGAGTGGGTTCAGCAAGGGGATCAGCGAGGGGCGCACGGTGGTCTTCAGGAGTGGGGCTGTGGCCCGGGGCCCCGCAATGCCCACCAAGCTGTGCAGAGCCAGATTCTGCCCACAGTCAATCTCTGAAACTTCTGCCTCTGTGTCTGGGCTGTTGCTTTGCTTTGCAAAGTTCCCTCTGCAGAATCCCAGCACATCAGAGGAGCTAAGTCAGGGGCCAGCAAGTCGAAGGAGCTGGGAACCCCCAGAGCTCACGGTACTGCCCCTCAGGCAGGTGGGGACAGACTCTGCTCAGGGCTTGTCCCTGGGACCCTGACCCCAAGGAGACCCTGACCACTTCTCTGCTCTGCTGGGTGCTGCCCAGTCCGTGGTCTACAGTGAGGCTCTTGTCCTTGCTCTGGGCCCGGCCCGACACCACGGGGCAGATGTGCTGCCCTGCCTCTCAGGGCTCTGTGGGAACCAGTGGGATAGGTCATGTTCATGAAAGTCCTTTAAACAGCACAAAGTGCCCCCTCCCCCCAGGAAATGTGCTGGCTCTCCCCTCACCCCCCCGCCCTGTGCCCAGGAGGCTGGCCGTACAGAGGGCAGTCAGGTTAGGAGGGTGGGGCCCCAGCACGTGTTCAGGGAGCAGGAGAGGGCGAAGAGGCTACCATGGGGTGATGTCAGTGTGACTAAACAACCGTACCTTGGACAACCTGAGGCCCCCACAGGGAGAGGTGGGGTCTATTTGTCTTAAATGGCAAAAAGTCATAGGGAGGAATGGGCATCTCTGTGGGCCCTTCCTCCTGGGGGCAGCGGAAGAGGGGCGCCCAGGACTCTGGTTCTCTCCCCAGGGCAGCTCTCTGGGCTCCTGACAGAAGCAGGACTGGACACAGAGGTGACTCGTGGCCCAGAGGCGATGGAGCCGGAAAAGCAGTGACAGTTCCAGAGACAGTTCTTGCCGACACACCTTCTCCCTCACGGCGTCTCTCAGAGACACTGGGTCCTTTCCTGCGGCTGCTGAAACAAGTTATTACAAACTCAGTGGCTTAAAGCCACACAAGTTAATTCTCTTACAGTTCTGGAGGTCTGAAGTTCAAACTCAGTGTCACTGGGCAGAGACCCAGGCGTTGGCTCGGCTGCACTCCCTCCGGCTGGAGGGGAGGACCCTTCCTGCTTCCTCCAGCCTCCAGGGCTGCATTCCTTGTGCTCCTTCCCCCACCTTCAAAGGCAGCAGCCTAGCGTCTGGCTTCAGGGCCATGCCGCCAAATCTCCCTCTGCCTCCATCTGAAGACACCTGTGATGACATTTAGGGCCTGTCTGCATGATCCAGGGTCATCGCCCCAACTCAAGATCCAAAATTTAATCACACTGGCAAAGTCCCTTTTGGCATGAGGGCACATCCACAGGCTCCAGGGAGGAGGACCGGTGTCTGGGGACTATTGTTCACCGACCACAGAGGCATTCACACCAACACAGTACTGACGTGGTCACAGACACACACACACATTCACACAGCAGACACTGTCCATAGAACCCATATTCGTGGTCACACTGGTCCCACATCAGTCACACACACTTCTCACGTCCAAACCTCTTCCCATCAGCCTGCTCAAGCCAGGTGTGGAAGCCACAGAGCTCTCCCTGTCTCATCGTCTCCTGGCCCCCTGGTGACTGCCTTCTTTCCCCTGACAACACCGTGCAAATCCCTCCTCTGCTCCCAGTGCTCCCTCTACCTAGGAAGCCATTCCTCACCCCTGCCTTCAGAATTTAACCTATCTTGAGGACTTTAAGCTAAAGGCCTCGTTCTGAGCCAGCCACCTGCTCACAACCATGCCTCGCTGCCACACCCCATGGGTTCTCAGAGAACATTAATCGAGTAAAGGGGTAGTCGGAAATCAAAGGTCACCAAGCAGAGCTCTTAAAGGGTGACTGCATATGTACGACAGCGCCTGAGCCTGGGAGCTTGTGACTCTTGGACGGACATTGCAGTGCTGGTTGAGCTAGAGCTCCTGGGCCTGGTGCATGGACGGGGCCGGACAGCCCCCCAGAACTTGGCTCCAGTCAGCCTAGGGAAGGATTGCTCTCTGACCCCCACCTCTGCCCCTGAGCCCTAGACCCCGGGGCCAGACTCCAGGAAACAACCAGAGGCCTCCTGCTGCAGGTGGGTGTGGCTCTCAGAGTGGTCACTTGGGAATTGGCTGTCTCTGGCCGCTGGGGCCTTTACTTCACCCTGCCAGCCCCCTAGGCTTCACTCCCCTTTCTCCACATCCCTACCCCACTGCCCTCCAGGTTCAGGATTCTAGGGGGTGCATCTCCACCGAGGGCATCTGTGGGGTCTGTCCTCACCAGGGGTTCAGACTCAGCCCCTGGGGCAAGGCCCCCAGGCTGGGCCCCAGTGAGGGGTGCAGTGAGCATTCCGGAACACAGCCTGGGCCAGGTGGGGAATCCAGCTCTGAGACCAGCTCTGCCTCAGGCTCCCAGATAAGAGAAGGCAGGGAAGAGACAGAAAGGGAGAGCACAGGCCCATGCAGACACCGCATCTGGGGCGTCTGGCTTGGCCTGGCCAGGTGTGAGGAAGGAAGGAGCAGGAAGGCACCCTAGCGCTTGGGTCTGCGGCGGCCAGTGCCCGCCCTGGGGTGACCCCACTTCACCACCAAGCAGTGAGCGGGTCAGAGGCAAAGCCCCCGGACGGGAGTCCTGGGAGGGAGGACACTCCTCCCCGCAGAGTGCTACAAGCATTAGCTTGGAGCCGTTGGCCTGGAGCCGTCTGGGGGGATACGAAGCGGCGGGGCCGTGGTCACGAGGCGGGGGGTCGGGGGGGGGGGCGAAGGGACGACGACACGAGTTGACCCCGCCGCCCTCCGCCCCCAGCATGGAGGCCCGCGCCACCGCCGCCCGAGAGCTGCTCCTGGCCGCGCTCGAGGACCTGAGCCAGGAGCAGCTCAAGCGCTTCTGCCACAAGCTGCGCGACGCGCCGCTGGACGGCCGCAGCATCCCGCGGGGGCGGCTGGAGGGCGCGGACGCCGTGGACCTCGCCGAACAGCTCACCCAGTTCTACGGGCCAGAGCCCGCGCTGGACGTGGCCCGCAAGACCCTGAAGAGGGCGGACATGCGCGACGTGGCGGCGCGACTCAAGGAGCAGCGGCTGCAGCGTGAGCACGGGGCGGGGGTCGCCGGGGTCCCTGCGCCTCGGTGCCCTCCCTCCTGGGCGGAGTCCGGGCCAGAGGCCGCCCTCCCTCCCACTCCCCCGGAAGAGTCCCAGCGCGCCTCGGCCCGGGCGCGCTTCATTCACAAATTCGCGGGCCCCCGGGCTCGGGTCCTGGGTGCTCTTGAGGGTGGCCCCGGCCCCCGACTGCGCCCCCGGCCCCCGCACATTCGGCGGGGCCTCACCTCAGGTCTCCCTTCCAGGGCTCGGCCCCAGCTCCTCGGCGCTGCTCTCCGTGTCCGGTAGGTCCCTCCCGGTGGGAGGCGCAGGCCCCGAGCTGCCGGGGCCCTTCAGCCCCAGGCGTGGAGCACGAGTGTTCTCAACGCCACCTGGAGGTTCCCGACAGCTGGTCCCAGGGAGCAGCGGGCGTGGGAAGGCCAGCGGGGGACGGGGGAAACTGAGACCTGAGCGGGGGGGGGGGGGCACCGGGTGCACGAGGGTCGGCTGACACAGCCTGCCACATCCTCGTCCCTCTGTCCGCCTCTCCTCCGCCTCTCCCCCTGACCCCAGAGTACAAGAAGAAGTACCGAGAGCACGTACTGCAGCAGCACGCCAAGGTGAAGGAGAGGAACGCCCGCTCGGTGAAGATCAACAAGCGCTTCACCAAGCTGCTCATCGCGCCCCAGAGCGCCGCCCCGGGGCCCGAGGCGCTGGGGCCCGCGGAGGAGCCGGAGCCGGAGCGCGCTCGGCGCTCGGACACGCACACCTTCAACCGCCTGTTCAGCCGCGACGAGGAGGGCCAGCGGCCGCTGACCGTCGTGCTGCAGGGCCCGGCGGGCATCGGCAAGACCATGGCGGCCAAGAAAATCTTGTACGACTGGGCGGCGGGCAAGCTGTACCACGGCCAGGTGGACTTCGCCTTCTTCATGCCTTGCCGCGAGCTGCTGGAGCGACCGGGCACCGGCAGCCTGGCCGACCTGATCCTGGACCAGTGCCCCGACCGCAGCGCGCCCGTGCGGCAGATGCTGGCGCAGTCCGAGCGGCTGCTCTTCATCCTGGACGGCGCGGATGAACTGACGGCGCCGGGGCCCGCCGACGACGCGCCCTGCACGGACCCCTTCGAGGCCGCAGGCAGCGCGCGGGTGCTGGGCGGCCTGCTGAGCAAGGCGCTGCTGCCCAATGCCCGCCTGCTGGTGACCACGCGCGCCTCGGCCCCGGGGAGGCTGCAGGGCCGCCTGCGCTCCCCGCAGTGCGCCGAGGTGCGCGGCTTCTCCGACAAGGACAAGAAGAAGTACTTCTACAAGTTCTTCCGGGACGAGTGGAGAGCGGAGCTAGCCTACCGCTTCGTGAAGGAGAATGAGACGCTGTTCGCGCTGTGCTTCGTGCCCTTCGTGTGCTGGATCGTGTGCACCGTTCTGCGCCAGCAGCTCGAGCTCGGCCAGGACCTGTCGCGCACCTCCAAGACCACCACGTCGGTGTACCTGCTTTTCATCGCCAGCGTCCTGAGGTCGGCGCCCGCCGCCCACGGGCCCCGGGTGCAAGGCGAGCTGCGCAAGCTGTGCCGCCTGGCCCGCGAAGGCGTCCTCGGGCGCAGGGCGCAGTTCGCCGAGAGGGACCTGGAACGACTGGCGCTTCGCGGCTCCAAAGTTCAGACGCTGTTTCTCAGCAAGAAGGAGCTGTCGGGCGTGCTGGAGACCGAGGTCACCTACCAGTTCATTGACCAGAGCTTCCAAGAGTTCTTCGCCGCGCTGTCCTACCTGCTGGAGGACGAGGAGGCTCCCGGGGCGCCAGCTCGCGGCGTGAGAACGCTGCTGCGGAGGGACGCGGAGCTGCGCCACCACCTCGCGCTCACCACGCGCTTCCTCTTCGGACTGCTGAGCGCGGAGCGCATGCGCGACATCGAGCGCCACTTTGGCTGCGTGGTTTCAGAGCGCGTGAAGCAGGACGTCCTGGCGTGGGTGCAGGACCAGGCCCAGGGCCGCCCCACGGCGGCGCCAGAGGGGCCTGAAGAGCCCGTGGAGGGCACTGAGGAGCCAGAGGAGGAGGCCGAGGAGCTCAACTACCCGCTGGAGCTGCTGTACTGCCTCTACGAGACGCAGGAGGGCGCCTTCGTGCGCCAGGCCTTGCGCGGCCTCCCCGAGCTGGTGCTGGAGCGAGTGCGCTTCAGCCGCATGGACCTGGACGTCCTGAGCTACTGCGTCCGCTGCTGCCCTGCCGGACAGGCACTGCGGCTGGTGAGCTGCGGACTGGCCACTGCACGGGAGAAGAAAAAGAAGAAGAGCCTGATGAAGCGGCTGCAAGGCAGCCTGGGCAGCAGCTCGTGAGTCTCCAGGGCAGGGCTGCACTCTTTCGCAGGCTTCTGTGTGGGGCATGTGTGCCAGTGCACGCCTGTGCACCTGAGTGTCCGTCTGGACGTGGGAGATGTCCGGACCTGATGTCTGCTCCCCTAGACGAGAGGCAGGACTTTATGGCTGATTTGGCTCACTCCTTGCAAGGCAGCCTCCCAGCGGCCAACTTCGCCAGGGTGTCCTCACCATGCCCACCCCCAGCTGTCCACATCCAAGACAGACCTCCTAGCTTGGCATGTGGCCACGGCCCAGCAACCCCCTTCCCATTATGCTTTCTCATAATATGTTCTGGAATACACCACGCCTGCTGTGCCCTGACCCTTTGCATCTGCTGTTTCCTCCACCCAGAACATGCTGTTTGCTACCTATCCTCAAAGCCTGCCCAGGCTTCCCCAGCTGGCCTGGGACCCCTTTGGCCCCAAAAGTGCCCCATGGACCACTGTCCACCATGACATCTGTCCGTGCCTGGCTCCTCCTCCAGACCCTCCACTCCACCAGGGCAAGGCTTGTGCCATTGTTTCTGTGCATTTAGCTCCAACCCCACGCCTGACCCAGGTGCTCAGCATCTGTTGAGAGTGAATGTCAGGATGTTGACAGGGTGGAGCAAGGACAGACCCACACTGGGAATGCGGGTGACACGCCCCCACTGGACTTATATACATGGCTCCAGTGGGGAGGTGCATGAGGCCACAGACGAGTGATTTCACTCTGGGTTTGCGGTGAAGGGGGTGGAGGAGTCCTGGCTCAGCTTGGGGTGGGGCCGAGGCAGCTCTGACACCTCAGCACCATAAGAAGCAGCCCTCTTTAGGAGGGAGGGCATGGAAGGGGCCGGGTGGACGTCACTTTCCTCTCTCCCGCAGCTCTCAAGCCACCAGGGGAAGACCCCAGGCCTCTCCGCTGCGCCCACTCTGCGAGGCCATGACTGACCAACAGTGTGGTCTGAATAGCTTGACGTGAGTGACCGCACCCCCAGCCCTTCCCCTGGAAGGCACGTAGAGCAGGATCCCTTGGCAGAGAGAGGTGTGGCCCTGTCTGGGGATGGCTGAGGGGACAGGCTGAGTCTGTGGCCTCTGGTGTCCTGTGTTGGGGTAGACAGGCTCTGCCCACACAGAGCAGAGGAGGGAAGAGGGGCTGGGAGCAGGGTCCCCATCACCAACTTAGGTGCCAGTTAGGAAGGAGGGTTTGGCCCTGGTTTGAGTGGACATCGAGGTGCAGCTAAGCCTTCTGGGAGAGGGATAAAGAAGACCAGAATGTATTTTCCTTCCAAAAGAAGGCCGCTAGGTGCTGTTGGAAATGGCTGGGTGGTCCCTCTGGATTCTTAGAAGCAAGGGAGGAAGGTGTTCAGGGCACAGGCTCGGAGGCCACGCTGCCTCCCTCTGGCCCTCAGGCCATCGGGCTGTTGGGCTGTCTGAGCAGCAGGTTCCTCCCCTGTGAAATGGAGCCAGTAGATTCTACCTCAGAGGGTTGGTGTGAGAAGTAATAAGGAACGCAGGTACAATACTTAGTACACAACAACTTTCCAATTATCACCAAGTAAACAGAAAGTAAGAAAAATTATAGCATCTAGTACTGATGGGTGATATAGGGATGGTCATCCGTAGATGGTGACCTGGTAACGCAGCTGGTGTGGGGGCGTTTCCAGCAACCTGGAGATGATCATAGGGAGCCACACAGGTGGTCGGCACATCTGGCCCATCAATTCTACGGCTGAACTAAATGCACGAAGATGTTCCTCGCAGCATTACTTATAATGGCTGAAAAAGTAGAAACTACACAACTGCCCAGTGTTAGGGACCCGCTAACTAAATAAGTGCTGACTGCCCCCCCCGAAGAGGATGGGCAGTAAACATGTTGAGAGCAGGGTCTGCCAGGGCTCGTCAGACAGCTGTAGGGAACAATGTCCTGAGGGAAAGTGAGCGCAGCCCTGCAGGTGCACACATGGTCATGGCCCCCCAGGGACACATGGTGACAAAGGGCAGGGGAAGCTCTGGAGCCCACACAGCTCCTAAACCTCAGCCCGCGAGCCGGGCAGTTTGCATAATCAGGATGTAGTGAGGTGGCCAAGGGGCCTGCAGGCAGACCCGTGTGCTTCTTGACCACAGGTTGTGCCGCTGCAGACTGGCTGACTCGGTCTGCCGAGACCTCTCTGAGGCCCTGAGGGAGGCCCCCGCCCTGATGGAGCTGGGCCTCCTCCACAACGGGCTCAGTGAGGCGGGCCTGCATGTGCTGAGTGAGGGCCTGGCCTGGCCCCAGTGCCGGGTGCAGACGCTCAGGTGAGGCCTGGCCTGGGAGGAAGTGAGGGAAGGACTGGCCCCCCAGTAGTTCCTGAGGTCAACCTTCCCCCCAGGGTGCAGCAGCCTGGCCTCCAGGAAGCACTCCAGTACGTGGTGGGTGTGCTCCGGCACAGCCCGGCACTGGCCACCCTGGATCTCAGCGGCTGCCAGCTGTCGGGACCCGTGGTGACCCACCTGTGTGCGGTCCTGCAGCAGCCAGGATGCCGCCTGCAGACCCTCAGGTGGAAGCAGGGGCAGGAAGGGTGCTGGGTTGGGGTGGGTATGTAGGGGCTTCCCCTGACCCTGAAGAGGAGCCCCTCCCAGGGCCCTCCTGAGTGATGGCTCCCAAACCCAGCCCCCAAAGGCCCACCCTCCAAAGCCCTGACCCCAGCCCTTGGCCTCGACTGCTCTGCCAGACCAAATGTCCATCCGCTATCTGGTGCCCCGGCCAGTGTGGGCCAGAGATCCCGACTCCCCTTTACTCTCCCCAACTGGCCACCTTCTGTCACTGTGTGCCCCATCACGGCCCCCATCGCTGCCCTGTCACTGCCTCCCCCCAGCCCTGGCCTCCTCCTCCCCAACCTCCCCCTTCTGTCCTGTGCACGTGGCTGCAGTCTGACCTCCGTGGAGCTGAGTGAGCAGTCACTGCAGGAGCTGCGGGCTGTGAGGACGGCAAAGCCGGGCCTGGTCATCACACACCCTGCGCTGGACAGCCACCCCGAGCCTCCCGAGGGATTCAGCAGTGCCCTCTGAGGTCCTGAAGGCCAGAGCAGGCCAGGAGTACTCAGTCAGCCCTGTGGGGTAGACCTCCCCATTCCAAGGGCAGGAGCATGCTGCTCTCAGCTCTGGGCAACTCTGTGGAGCCTGGGGGCCTGGACAGGCAGGTAGGAGGCCCAGACAGACAGGCCCCTCACCTGGTCCTGGACAGGCCCTGGGAAATGCCCTTCCACCCACACCGTGGGAACAGGTCATAGCTTTGTCCTCCACGCCCAGGGACTCCTCCCCTAACCCCCTTCCTCTCCTGGGACCCTCCAGCCGCCCCCCATGCAGACACCCCCACACAACGAGAATGATGCTGAGAGCACCCAGTAACTGAGCACCTGCTGTGTGTTGGTGACCCCTTTGCTGATCCCATCCCTGTCCGCGGCATGGGCCCCAACAGCCCTATACTCTGCCCCTGGCCACAGGGGTCAAGCAGGGGCTGACCCTTGACCGAAGGCAGGCAGGTCACTGTCCCTCCCCAAGATTTTGGCCCTGGCCTTCGAGTGAAGTCATCCTGAGGCTGTGTGGTCAGAGCCCAGAGGCGTCCACTCCCTGTCTAAGGTCTGCGGGGGCGGCGACCAGGGGAGGGAGAGGTGGAGCAGTGGCCCCCGGCTCTGGGTGGAGCTGGGATGGCACAGGGGTGGGCCGCCCCCCGTGCACTGATAATAAATTCTTCCTTGGATTCTTTTCTGTTGGTTTCTGTTGCACTTGGCCAGGCGTCGTACGTAACAGGAGCTCATAAGTCTTTCCTTCGGTCCCCAACCCACCTGCAGTCCTGCCTCACAGATGGGGAATCAGAGGCTCAGGGAACAGCCTGACTGCAGGGAGGAAGCCCTGAGGCAAGGCTGGGCCTTGAGGGACAGGGCCAGCAGTGGACAACCCCCACATCCTCACGTCTTCACTGCTGGGCCCGCCGGCTCGTTCTCCTCCTGTGGGAGGGAACCTGGGAGTCAGCCCCTTCACTTCCCAGGGGCAGTTGTTCCCTTCCAGAATCCACTTTCAAGGCCCATCATTCATCCCACACACAGACACAAATCCTGCCCTCCTGGAGCTGGCATTCGAGGCTGGAGGACAGACAGCACACAGGTGCAGGGAGGGCCGGCAAAGCTGCAGAGGACAGTGAGGCGGGCCGGAGGGGCCGGGGGAGAGCAGCCCAGCGCCTCCTGTTACACTGAGGGCGCAGCATCTGGGAAATCTAACTGAGGACCGAGCATCTGAAGACAGGAGGAGGTGAGGGATCAAGTCCCAGGGACATCCCAGGACGACCGTCCCAGACACCGGACTAGCAAGGCGAAGGCCAAATAGGGGGGTCTCATTTAGCTTGGCTGCTGCAACAAAACACCACGGCCTGGGGGTCGTCAACAGCAGACGTTTGTTCTCACAGCCCGGAGGCTGCGAGCCCAAGGGCAAGGTGACAGTGTCTGGGGAGGGCTGCAGAGGGCTGGCTGTCTTGTCGCTATGTCCTCCTGGGAAAGCGAACCAGCTAGCTCTCTGGCCTCTTCTTATAAGGATACTAATTCCACTCTTGATGGCTCTTGACCTAATTACCTCCCAGAGGCCCACCTCCAAATGCCATCACATTGGGGATTAAATTTCAACGGATGGATTTTGGGGGGACACAAACGTTCGGTCCATACAGGGAGCACGCCTGGGACATTGCAGAAGCAGCAAGGAAGCAGGGAGGCTGCAGGGGAGGTGGGGAGGGGGCTGGACGCCCACTGCTTGTGCTCCAGGTGAGGGGGGCACCACAGCAGGCTTCTGAGCAAAAGGCCTGGTCTGACCTAACTGCTGTTGGGTGGCTGTGTCTCTAAGTTAACAAGGCCTGTAGAGGGCAGAGCAGAAGCAGGGAGCGTCCACAACGCTAGATGGCCTGGTCTCAGAGGTCACAGTGGGGACAGCGAGAGCAGGCACACCCTGGAAGGTGGGGCCAACAAGACTTGGGACAGATGGGGTGTGGAGTCGCCATCGCCTGCGCTGGGGAGGGGGCAGGAAACGCAGGTTTCGCGGGACACATTGACCCTGAGTGTCTCTGGCTGGACCGAGTGGTCAGAGCACGGGCATTTGGTTCAGGCTAGGGCGCCAGCGACAAAGCCGTGACAGGCTGGGGCCTACCGTAGAGTGTCCAGGCAGGCATGTGAGGAGATGGGTGCCGGAGACCAGAGTGTCCAGAGGGGCAGGTGGGGAGATGGGAGGCGGAGACCAGAAGAGGGTGGGGCCGGAGCAAAAGGAAGGAGCGTCTCCAAGAGGAGGGCCGCCTGCGTCACCTCTCCTAAAGGGGGGCGCGGGAGCTCACGGAGAGGGAGGAGCCGAGACGGGAGGGGGCAGGCCAGACAAGGCCCCGCCCCTTCAGATCCACCCTTGAGACTTTCTCGTGGCCGAAGTCCGCGCTGTGCTTCTCACCACGGGTTCGCGCACCGGACGCACCAGGTCCACAGACGAGCCCACGCAGTCTCGCGGGTGGGGACGCTGGGGGAGGCAGCCGGTGCCACCCGCCCGGCGGGCCCCGCCTCCGGCCTGAGAGGCGTCTGGCCCCGCTCCGCCGTCCCGCCCTGGAAGTAGGGGGGGTGTCCAGCTGACCCGCTCTAGGGTGGCGGTCCAGTTGCCCTGCCTTAGGGGTGGGGGGGTGTCCGGTTGCCCCGCCCTGCGACGCCGGGGGGCGGGGACCGCGGGGCCTTCCGGCTACACCGCACCCCAGGCCACTTCCCCGTCCGGCCCTGGAGGGGTAGCGCCGGCCGGGCTGGCGCCGAGGGACACGGCAGGGCCGCGGTGAGCTCCAGAGACGCGGCCGGCGACCTGCCCGCGTCCCGCAGCCTGCCCCCCGAGCCCCGGCTCCTTCCTCGGCCAGCGCGGGCCTCTGGCCTCCGCAGCCCTCCCCCCGCCCCGACCCACCCGCGCCCCCAACAGGGCACGTTGACCTTGAGGACGAACTTCCCCTAGGCTGAAGCCAACTTCCCACCAACAGGGCGGGGTTCGTGGGGGTGCGGCCTGGGGAGAGCTGGAAGGGTTAGGATTGAGGTCCTCCAGCCGGAGTCTGGGGACTCAGCTGGGTCTCTGGAGATCAATGTTAGGGGATTCGAGCATCTCTGAGGGTGGAGGTGTTTCCTGGGGAGGCTTGAAAGCGGCGCTCTGGAAAATCAGGACTGCCTAGGTGGGTCCACTTCCCCCACCATCTGTCGGTGGCATCAGCCGAGTTCCAAGGGGGCTATGGGGGCTTAGAGACAGAGAGGGAGGCCCAGCCAATTGCTGGGGCCCCTGACCTCCGACTTTTCCAGGCCACTGTGCTGAGCAAGCCTTTCCATGGAGGATGCCAGCGAGGACCCCACCACATTCACTGCCCATTCTCTGCCCAGTGACCCCCGGCTCTTGGCTGCTGTGACCAATGTGTACCTGGGCACACGTGTGTATCACGATACACTCCATGTGAGTGGCGTGTACAATGGGGCTAGGGGGGACACGCACCGGGCCATTCTGCCCAGTCCCCTCAACGTCCGGCTGGAAGCCCCTGCAGGGACAGGAGAGCAGCTGACTGAGAGCTTTGTCCTGGACACTAGCACAGGTAGCCACCGTCTATCCTCCCCCCCAATTGTTCCAGGTGAGTGGGGGGACCAACAGCAGTCCCCTCCCTGCGCCCGCTAACTCGGGATGCCCGACTGGCAAAGGAAAGGAAGCCCGAGAGGTGGCCTTGCAAGTTGCCCTGTCTTCCTGTCTGCCCCTCCCCAGGCTCCTTCCTGCATGCCCTGGAGGGCCCCAGCTTCCGGGCCTCCCAGCGCATCTATGCCCACCGCACGCTGCCTCACGTCCTGGCCTTCAGTGTGTCCATCACCCGTGTGGCCGCAGGGAGCTGGCCCATCTCGGTGCTGCTGCGGTCAGCCTTTTCCCCAGAAAGCCCGGACCTGGACCTGTACCTGGGTCCAGACTTCCTGGGAGCCCGGTGAGCAAGGGGACAGGAGGAGGCTGGGCAGCCTGGGGAGGGAGCCCGTCCCTCAGACATGGCTGCACTCTCGCAGGTACCTGTATGGCCACACGCTCATCCCTGAGCAGCCTGGGGGGCTGCAGCAGGAGCTGCACATGCTGTGGACACCAGTGCCCCCAGCCCTGACCCTCGGGGAAGGCGAGGAGGACAGGACCTGGGAGTTCCTGACCGTGGTGGGTGGCAGCCAGGCTGAGGCCCGGGCCTGCCTCGCCGAGGCCCTGCAGCTGCAGGCCGGGGGTGCTCTGTACACTGCCCACACCCAGGCCTGGGCCCAGCTCTGGGCAGGCTGTGGCCTGGATGTGGTGGGGCCCCTGCCCCTGCGCCAGGCCCTGCGTGGTGCCCTCTACTACCTGCTCAGCGCCCTGCCCCAGCCCGGGGCCCCAGGATACATCTGCCACGGCCTCAGCCCTGGGGGCCTCTCCAATGGGAGCCGTGAGGAATGCTACTGGGGCCACGTCTTCTGGGACCAGGTATGCACCATCCAGCCTCAACACGCACCTGCCACAGGGCGAGCAGCATGTGGGTGTGGAGGGTCCTGTGGCTAAGGGCACAGGCACAACTGCTGCCTCTGCCCTCCCTGGAATGGGGGCTTTGGTTGAGGAAGCACAGGGGCCATGGCAGAAGGGAAGGCTTCCTGGAGGAGGTGGTGTCTCTGCTGAAGGATGTGTAGGAGTTTGGTGGAAGAGAGTGGTTCAGAGCTGAGAGAGCACGTGGCATCAGGCCAGGGCAAGGGCGGCCCTCACTGAGGCAGGAAGAGCAGTTGTAGAGGGGGCTGAGGGAGCCACGGAGACTTTAATTGGGGAGTGACAAGGACAGAGGTGTGTTCTGGAAAGACCCTCGTGGCTGCCCAGTGGAGTGTGGGTGGAGGAGGGTGAAGCCTCGGATAGGAGTGGGGGCCAGGAGAAGCTGGGACTTGGTCTCTGATGGGCATGGCGGGATCAGCTGATGCCCCGAGAAGCCGGTGCTGTGGGCCACTTTACAGGCGAGGCTCAGAGGCGCTGAGGCGTTCCCTAAGTCAGGCAGCCGGTGAGCGACGGAGCAGGCTCCCCGCAGGCTGCCCACGCCCAGATTCTGGCCTGAGCTGCTGGGCGGACCCAAATGCCCGCTGGAAAGGTGAAGCGCTGGGCTGAGGATGAGGAGCATCTGGGCTGGAGACTGGGACAGAGTGGGCAGGTGGGGAGGGTCCAGGACAGACCCGGGTGGGCAGCAGAGGAGGAAGCTGGAAGGAGGCTGCGTGGAGGCCCGCCAGGGCAGGACGTGGGCAGGTGGGGAGAGCGGAAGAGGTGAGAGACCCGAAACAGGGACCCTGCGGCTGTGTCTCAGGATCTCTGGATGTTCCCGAATGTCCTGCTGTTCCACCCAGAGGCCGCAAGGGCTCTCCTGGAGTACCGCATCCGGACGCTGGGCGGGGCCCTGGACAACGCCCGGACCCTGGGCTACCAGGTGAGGGGGACCTGGACACCCACCTTACAGGGCCCCCACTCCCCTCCTAGGCCTGCACCCCTCACCCCAGGCCCCCTCTCTGGGTGGGGCTGGGACGTCCTGGATGCTCATGGGGGCTCAGCAGCATCCCCCTGTCTGCACCGTACAGGTGGGAACAGCCTGGCTGGGTCCCAGCTAGGGTCCCCTTACTGCCCTGCCCCAGGGTCAGCACACAGTGTAAACTGGGCAGAAGCCACCTGGCCATGGTGGGGACATACAGTGGGCACTCAGAGCCACAGGCCCCCATGAGGGCCCCCAGAACAGATGGCGCCCCCTTCTCTATCTGCCCTCCCCAGCTGAAGGCTGAGAACACGGGGAAGTAGGTGGGCTACCCCTGGCCCCCAAGAACAGAGTTGAGTCTGCTCCAACCCCCCAACCCCTCAGGGAGCCAAGTTTGCCTGGGAGAGCACGGGCTCCGGCCTGGAGGTCTGCCCTGAGGACATTTATGGGACCCAGGAGGTCCACATCAACGGGGCAGTGGTGTTGGCCTTCCAGCTGTATTATCACGCCACCAAGGTGAGGTGTCACGGTGCCCACCAGGCGTGACCACCCACCCGGTGGGGCCACGCTCACCCACCCTGCTGGAACTTCCTGTTTGGGGCCAGTCCTGTGAAGCATCCTGGAGCCAGGTCTTCATTTCTGGGCCCTCGGAAGGGTGGGCATTGGCAAGAAATGTGGTGACCGGTGGGAGCTAAAGTCACGGAGGCCATGGCTTCTGTCCCACCATCTCTTCCTCCCCCAGGACCTGCAGCTCTTCCAAGAGGCTGGTGGCTGGGACGTGGTCAGTGCTGTGGCTGAGTTTTGGTGTAGCCGTGTGGAGTGGAGCCCAGAGGAGGAGAATTACCACCTGAGGGGTAAGGGCATGCGGGGGCAGGTGGCCAGGGGAGAAGGAGGGGGGATGGTCATGGAGGCAGGGAGCATGGGCAGAGGGGGTGGATGGTCATGGGGGGGTGGTCATGGGGGGAAGAAGGATGTGCATGGGGGAGGGCAACGGGGGAGGGGTATGGTCATGGGGGGAGGGCATATGTCACGGGGGAGTGGATGATGGGGGGAGGGCAGACGGTCACAATGAGGGGGCAGGTGGATGCTTCTGGATTCGGTGTGTGATTTTGGCACCCAATGCTGCCAGCCCCACGCTGGCTGCTGGCATCAGGGGCAGGTCCCTGAGACCCAGATTTATGTGCCCAGGAGTCATGCCCCCCGACGAATACCATGCAGGAGTCAACAACTCCGTGTACACCAACGTCCTGGTCCAGAACAGGTCAGACCCAAGACCCTGGCCCGCCTCCATCCTGCGGGGGCCAGCCGGGAGTGCTGCGACTGCAGCCCCTTTCCCCACTCCACCCCCAGCCTGCGCTTTGCTGCGGCCCTGGCCCAGGACCTGGGTCAGCCCGTCCCCAGCCGGTGGCTGGTGGTGGCTGATAAGATCAAGGTGCCCTTTGACCCGAAGCGGAACTTCCACCCTGAGTTTGATGGGTACCAGCCTGGTGAGTGGACGCAGGGCTCCTTCATGGCCTCTTCTCCACTCCCTCAAAGACTGTGTCCGCCCCGATGCCCCCCTCTCTCTCTCTCCCTGCTCTCCCCCTTCCCGTCAGAGCCGTCCCCGCCCTCCCCCTCCCTTCCCCATCAGCAGCGCCTGCCCCCCCAGGAGAGGAGGTGAAGCAGGCAGATGTCGTGCTGCTGGGGTACCCTGTCCCCTTCCCCCTGAGTCCTCAAGTTCGCAGGACAAACCTGGAGATTTATGCGGCTGTGGTATCCCCCCGGGGCCCCGCCATGACCTGGGTAAGGAGACTGTGGGGAGTGGGCGGTGGTGCTCATGGCGCCCGGCCCTGTCCCACTGGCCTCAGTCTTCCCTTGCCACACAGGGGGCCTCACCCCAGCGTGTCCTCTGACCTCTGACCCCAGAGCATGTTTGCCGTGGGCTGGATGGAGCTGAAGGACCCTGGAAAGGCACGTGACCTCCTGGAGAGGAACTTTGCCAACATCACCGAGCCCTTCAAGGTCAGCCTGGTCACCCACACGCTGACCGTGCCTGCCTCCTGCTCAGGCCCCCTGGGTGGTGGGAGGGGGAGCCCAGCCTCAGGGGTCACAGCAGGGTCGTGCCCTGGCAATTCCTGCCTGACCTCGGGCCCTTCTAGAAGCAGAGGAACGGCCTCAGGAGAGCAGGTGTCCTGGGGTCCCGGCACTGACTGCCCTGCCCTCTGCAGGTGTGGACGGAGAATGCAGACGGGTCGGGCGCCGTGAACTTCCTGACCGGCATGGGGGGCTTCCTGCAAGCAGCGCTCTTTGGTTTCACGGGGTTCAGGTGAGTTCAGTGGCCAGCAGAGGGCAGTCACCGGCCCCCACCTGCCCTTCTCGCAGAACTTCCCCTCCCACCAGGATTACCAGGGCCGGGGTGACCTTCGACCCCATGTGTCCAGCGGGCGTCTCTGGAGTGTGCATCTGGGGCATCTCCTACCAGGGGAGCAAGCTTGACTTCTCCTTCTCCAAGGACACTGTGACAGTCGAGGTCACAGCCCCCACAGGGCCCGGGGCCGCCCCGCTGGAGGCTGAGCTGTGGCCATCACTGGCTCGGCTCCCCCTGCCCCCAGGTAGGCAGCCACACCCAGACTCCCCCAGGGGTCTGGGGCATGCGACTCCCAGGGTAGCCCACTGGGTGTGTGCCCTCACCCCCAGGATGCCCCCTCTCCCTGCAGGACACAAGATTTCCTTTCCCTGTTCAGCTGGCCGGATACAGAGGTCACTCTCATAGGAAGCTGGGGCAGCAGGTTTGCTCCAGGAGTTTCCTGCAAGAACTTTTTGAAGACCTTAGAGGCCTGCTCCAGAGCCCACAGGACCGCCTGTGGACACTCTTGGGCCCTCCAGCCCCACCGAGTCCCTCACCAGATGCTGTCCTGGCACTGCCCCTAAATGACCAGGGCTGTTGGCTCCAGGGATGTTCTTGGGTCCTTCCCTCTGGCCACTCCCTCTGCAGGTGCCCTTCTTCGATGCCCTCTTGGCCTGCCATCCCCCTCACCCACCCTGCCCCTGGCAGCCAGGCGCGCGGGCTCCAGGGAAAGTCTGGATTCTGTGGCCTGAGGTTCACGACAGTCTTCCTCTCACCTGAGCCCCTCCCAGCCTAAGCCCCCTTGATGAGCGGCTTCCCTATGGCCTCCCACAGCAGCCACATCTGGATCTGCTGTCCCTCAGTGCCCCTTCCCCAGGACGCCACAGGACAGGGCTGGGGAGAGGCTCTGCTGAGAAGGCAGAGGAGGGCACAGTCCTCCATGAGGAGGACGGCAGGACGAGGGCATTGGGGAGGGGACTCAGTCCCTGCAGGACTCTCAATTGCAGCTTCACCACAAAGGAACTTTCTGTATCACACAACTGAGCATCAGGCATGGCTGAGTATAGGTGCTCTTGGGCTGTCACAGAGACCGCATCCTCAGTCCTTGGCTCCTGTGGCCGCTGGGCCACTTCAGTCAGGTTGGATGGCCTCCGTCACATGCCTTTCCTCAGTCGGGAAGGGAGGGGGTGGGATGTGGAGCAAGACCCTTCATCTTCCCTCTGACCAGCCAGAAGGACGGGCAAGTGTGCATGGCTTCAAGGCCACGGCCCTGGGCCCATCTGTCCTGTGCAGGCTGCCTATGGCCAGAGGCTCTGCCCAGGTCTCCTGGGGCTTCAGGCCCTCGGTTGGCATGTCCAGCTTGGGTCCTCCGGGGTGTCCCAGGAGTGAGGGGAGATGGCACCTGCCGCTGAGCAAGGTGGTGAGGAATTAAAATTTGGTGCTGGGAGAAGCTCTCTCCTCCTGAGAGGATTGTGCAGCAGAGAGTGTGTCCCTGCTGCCGGTGGGAGGGGCAGTAACTTGCTCACTAGAGCAAGCAGGCGTCCGGTCCCTGGTGTCAGCAGCTCCCACCCTCCTTGGCTCCAGCAAACCGCTGTTCTCTGCTCTGCGAGAAGCAGACACCAGGCAGAGGCACTGTCTGGACGAAGCTGCATGCGGGAGAGAGAAAGGAGGTGGGTGGAGGCATCGGGGGCCCCAGAGCCGTGTTGCTTCGGAGAGCAACATGGGGGACAGAGCATGGCCTCCGAGGAGTGTGGCCACGTTGCAGACCAGCATGCATGTCACTGACGGCTACCCGAGGGCCTATGACCTCGGGGAATGCAGCCAGCGTCTTGGTGGGGCTTGCCGAGGCACCCACAGGCTCTCTCTCAACTGCTGGCTATGTAGCAGAGGCCCCGGCAGGTCTGGTAAAGCAGAGCATGGCGGCCGGGGACTGTCCCTGTGGAGCAGACACTAGCCCTGGAGCCAGACATGGGTGCAGGCCTAGGTGGGGTGGCAGGTGGCCCTGCACCCACAGGACTGGTGTAGCCTAATATTTGCTGCCTGGGCAGGCCACGTGCATGCAGCCACCTGTGGGCATAGTGGGCGACCCTCTGAGGGGCCGGGGCAGGGTGGCAGTGCATGTGTGCTGGCATGGCTGGTCAGGGGCCTGTGGCATCCAATTGCCTAAAGCTGATCAGGGTCCCTCAGCCTGCCCAGGAGACAGCCTGAGCAGGGAGGGCTGCTGGTGACTTTCCCCATGCCTGGCTTGACCACACGCTTTCTATCCTTGGCACCTGGGCATGGGCCAGACAACGTCTGCTCCCCTCACCAAATCTGGGAACTGGCAGACCATCCCGTGCCTGGGGAAATGTACCCAGCCACACGGAGGCCGACCCTGCTCCCAGCCTCTGTGCCCAGCGTGGTTTGGTCCCTTCTTGGGCCAAGCCTGGAGCTCAGGGGTGGCATGCTGTCTCCATCCTGGTCCAGGCACTGGCACACTGCCCCGTCCTCTGTCCAGTGTGGGCCCGGCACCCTCTCTGCTGGCACCCTGGACACAGCTGGGCCAGCGGCTAGGTGGGAGTTGTCTGGGGGCTCCAAGTAGAGCTGTTAGACAGAGACCCCCACCCCTAGCCCAGGCAGAATGAGCAGGAGTGGGGAGGGAAGGCACCCTGGGTGGGGTGCTCAAAACTCTGAGCTGCCCTGTGGTTAAGGCCCTGCAATTAGCTTGCCCTGTCATTGGCCTGGCCACAGCAAGGCCCAAGGGGCCTCACCCCAGCCACACAGGGTGTGTGTATCTGTTTAGCAACCCCCTTTGCCATGCTCTGCTGGTTCTGGCCGGGGCGGGCACAAGGGAGGTCAAATAATACAAGGACACGTACCTAGCACCAGAGACACTAAGAAGACCCTCACCCCCCAATTTCCTCCCTCTCTGCACAGTTGTGTGGGGGGGTGCGATCCTGTCACATGTGTATGATGTACATGTGCATGGATGACCACGTGACCATGCCTGTGTGCTTGTGTGTCTGTGTCCAGCCCCCCTGATCCACGAGGGAGGGAACCCACCGCGGAACCGATATGTCTCAGAATTCAAGGAACGCAGGAGTCACAGGACAGACAGAGCGACCCATAGAAGGAGGTCGTGCCCAACCCAGAGGAACCTGCAGGACGAGGATGAGAGAGCTCACTGGCTAGGGACTCCCACCTGACTTGTGTGCACACACATGCGTGCACACAGACTGGGGATGGGCACACACGTGGAATCAGGGAGGCACATCACACCCGTTCTGGAAGACAGGCCACTAAACCACAGCAGGCAGCAGAGACCAATGGAGTTCCCAAACTTGACCCTAAAATACTCAGGCGCCTCCGCCCCAGAAGCCACAGGCCACCCAGTGCCTGAGCGAAGGGAAAGTCGGGGCACAGCCAAGCAGACAGAAGGGGGTGTCCCTCCCGTCGACACTGGGGTCAGTCCACGGGGTTTGGCTGCAGTGGTCTCTAGCATAGCTCCCTCAGGAGGACACCCTCCCCCACCCCAGGAGGCACTTTTGGAACCAGGCACTTTTAATTGTGAAACGAGTCTGAGACTGGTGAGTGGGGAGGGAGGGTCTGGGGGTGCAGGGAGTTAGGGGATCAGAGCCACGGAGGTTGGAGTGCAGCCCCTGGGATCCAAAGGGGGTCTTCAGGGTGCCCAGGCGGGGGCGGTGGGCAGCAGGCCCTATAGTCGAGTTGGGCTTCCAGGGGGTCAGGATGGAGCCCCTGGGGCAGCACCCTGGGGACTGGGGTCCCTGGGTCAGGACGGGGACAGGGTGCAGCCCCTCAGTCATAGTCTGAGTCGTCGAACTTGGTGCTGAAGAAGGCAGCAGAGTCCTTGGCCAGCCGGGACAGGTGCAGGGCGCCAGTCACCACCAGTGCCAGGAGCAGCAGAGGGGGCACCAGGGTCCACATGGTGGCCAGGATGTTGTAGCACTTGGCTCTGGAGCCGAGACGCCGGGCTGCCTCCAGGTCTCCGGCCACCTTCTGGTCTCGGGCCTGCAGACCAGTGGCAGGGCCAGGTCTCTACACGCGCTTGGGGCCTGGGGTCCCTGCCTCCCCCACCCCAGGCAGCCACTGGGTCCACACCTTGGAGGGCCCGTGCTGGACCCAAAATCTGGATGGAGGGATGCGGCCTGAGGGGACATTGCCCTGACTTGACCCACTCCCTTCAGGGCCCCCAGATAAACACCTGGGCTTGGCCCTCAGCGGTGCCTTGGGTCTTAAGGGACCTCAGCCTAAGGTGAGGCTGGAAGGGGCCCCTGCCTCCTCCCACTCCAGCTGTGGACCCAGTGGCCATACCAGGCCAGCCTCCAGGGACTCTCTAGGTGGGGAGTCCTCTGGGGTGCTGAGAATCACCCCCCACCCCCTCCCAAACCCCTGCCCCACCACAGGAGCCAAGGTCTTTGTTCACAGGACCCTCAGCATGTGAAAATTCCCCATTTGATGAAAGAGACCCCCTTGGGTAAGCCCCCTTCGACTCTGCTCTCTTGGATGGACTAGACCCCCTTGAGGACAGCCCCTTTGTTTTTGTGAGCAGCACCCCCTTAGGAGAAGCCCGCATGAGCGGAAAAGCGCCCACTACCGCCCTGCCCAGGGAGCAGCCCCTCATAAGCAGCTCTCCTTGGAGACCCCCTTCTCCCCCTACTTGATAAGCAGCTCCCCAACGAGCCTCTAAGCCCCCCCTAACCAGCAACCCCCACAGAGACCCCACCCCTGCCCACACCTTGCACGCAGCGCCCCCTGAAACACTCTTGGGTCCCCTGGACAAACAGGCCCCTAGGAGGCACCCCGCCCGCCCACCTTGATGGAGTAGGCGAGCGCCAGGAAGCCAAGGCAGCACAGGTTCAGGTAGAGGGTGCTGAACATCGACCAGATCAGGTGGTCCCGAGGCGGGGGGCGCGGCGTCCCCAGCGCAAGGGCTGTGTGGGCGGCGCCGTCCGCCTTGCGGGGGGCCCGAGGGTCCTCGCGTGGGTACGACGTGTCCATGGGTTCCAGCGCCGTCTCAGCCTCGCGCAGACTCCACTCCGAGGGTGGGCGCCCCAGGCCGCTTATAGCGCCCGCCGCCCTCCCCCCGTCCCGCGGGCCGGCCAGCGCCGCTAAATATAACGACAAATGACAGCCTGGAGCCGGGCACGGGCCCGCCCGCCGCCCCGAGCCCCCCTCCCGGCCCCTGGCCCCTACGCGCGAAAGCCTCGATGGAAGGCTGCTGTGGGTGGGAGGGGGGCGTGCAGTGGCCGCGGACTCCCACCAGAACCCCTCCGTCCCTCAAGCCCCGCCCCAGGGAGCCCCCCCATCTAAGGCTGCTAATGGGGAGTGTGCGGTGGCTGCATACCAGCCGCGGGAGACCCCCAACTGCACACCCGCTCCCCTCACACCCCCAAAGGCTGCTGGCGGGGGTGTGTAGTGGCTGCAGACTCCCCACCGGAGCCCCCTCCCCAGCGGCCAAAAGGAGTTGGAGGGCCACCTCAGGGCCATGCGCGGGCGCGAGGCTACCTCAGCGTCAGGGAAGGGCTGGAGCCCCCCAGGCTTGTGCTCGGCCCCCTCCTCAGGACCAGGGCTGCTGGAACCCCAGCCCATCTGTTCCTAGAACTCAGCTCAGGCTCTGCCCACATCACCTTCTGGTCACCAGTGACCAGCCTGGGAATGCAAAAGTCCCTGCTGCCCTGCTAGTGGGAGGGGACCGGCCCCTGCAGGGTCAGTGCTCAGGAGAAAACAGAGTAGGGAGGAGGGAAGGCTGGAGGGGGGGGACGGGGGGGGGGGGGGGACGCGCGGGGAGGGGGGGGCCGCATGTGGGGGGTCAGTGGGAGGAGACCCGGGGAC
This sequence comes from Diceros bicornis minor, assembly GCF_020826845.1. Taxonomy (NCBI): domain Eukaryota; kingdom Metazoa; phylum Chordata; class Mammalia; order Perissodactyla; family Rhinocerotidae; genus Diceros; species Diceros bicornis. The sequence continues at coordinate 129,053 of NC_080770.1, forward strand.
CAGCCATAAGGCTAACATGGCTGTCAGGCCTGCAGTGAGCTCTCCGTGCTCGCTATGGGGCCCACCCTCCTCCCTCACCGGCAGGCAGCTGCTTCTGCCTCCTTGACTGGTTCCTCCTGCCCTCCCCGGTCCAGAGATGTTGGGGGTGACTCAAGGCTGCTCCTGGTCTCATCCCCTCCTGAGGGCCCAGCAGCCTCTTGGCTGTAAGTAACTCACGTTGACATCCAAGGGCCAGACTTCACTCCCAAACCCCTGACTCACATACTGAAGTGCTGCTCCATGGAGGAGGCTGGTGGGATCTCCAGCCTAACTCTTCAACCAGAGACCTCGGGTTCCTCCCCCCAGACCTCCTGTCATAGTCAGTTGGGCTGCGATAACCAAGTACCACAGACAGGGTGGATCATAAACACCAGAAGTTTACTTCTCACAGTTCTGGAGGCTGGAAGTCGAGATCAGGGTGCCAGTGTGGACGGGTTCTGGTGAGACCCTCTTCCTGGTTGCAGATGGCCAACTCATCAGTGTCCTCACAAGGTGGAAGAGGCTAGGGAGCTCTGTGGGGGTCTCTTTTATAAGAACACTAATCCTTATCACGAGAGCTGCACCCTCACCACCTAATCACCTCCCAAAGCCCCCACCTCCTAATACTATCACATTGGCCATTAGCTTCAACACGGGAATTTGGGGGGACACAAACATTCAGTCCATCGCACCTCCTCTGCCCCATCTCTCCCAGCACAGGTGATGGCAACTCCACCCATCCAGCTACTCAGGCCAAAAAGGTTGGCTCACCCTGCCAGCTCTGCCGCCCGTACCAAGTCCATTTGGCCCCATCCTCCAGGGCATGTAGAATCTCAACCCCCACTGCAACCTCCGAGACCAAGCCATCCTCACCTCCTGCTGGATTAGCGGAGCCACCTCTTCTTGGCACTCTCAGTACTGCCCCAGAGTGATCCTGTTACAGCAGAAGACAGGTCATCTCCCGCCTGCTCAGAATACTGCAATGGCTCCCACCTCCTCCGAGGGAGATCCCAAGTCACCACAGTGGCTAACAAGGCCCTGCAAGGTTGCTCCAGGCCGTGGTCCCTGGACAGCAAACTGAGAAGGAGATTCGGGTGTAGGACGTTTAATAGCTCTAGGGGTCAAGCCCTGTGGAAGGGAAAGGAAGCAGGATGAGGCAGAGGAGAAGCTGAGCTGCACTGAGCCTCAACAAAGACGTCCAACCTCTCAGGAGCTCTGGAGCTTAGAAGGCCCTTCGGAGACATCCAGAGCAGAGGGAGGGGTCCAGGTCTTTACACCCCTGTGTTGCTCAGACGTTGGAAGCAGGATGCCCCCTCGAAGAAGGCGTGGCTCTGAGTGACACCACTTTCTTCAGTAGAGGCAGTTCCCAGGGACGGCTGCCCACTCTCCCACCAGCCGGAGGAGTGAGTCCTTTCTTCCTGAAGGTGGGTCTGAATGTGCATCATGGCATTGGCCATAGTCTACCCCATGAGCTACTCGCGTGGGCTTCTTCAGGTGGGTTCTGGGAGCGGCCCCTCCAGGCTCCCAGTAGGCTCCTCCTCCTGGGGGAACCTGGAAGAGGGAAGTGAGTGGAAGGAAACCTGCCTCCTGCAGCTGCAGCTGGTCTCAGGGCCATGCTAGTGCTCTTCGTTTCTCTCCAGAATCCATCCCACAGTCTCCTCGCCCTCAGCTATTACCCTGCTAGGCCCAGGAGGTGACTGCGTGATGTGACGCCTTCTCTGAGGCATCTAGGCCCTGGTCACCATGCCCTTCTTGGCGCGATGGCACTGCGCATGTCCAAAACTGGGCTCCATGTGGAGCAACAGCCCTCCCTTTTCTCCAGGGCCAGAGTCCAGTGGCCCTGCCTGTGACCCTCACGTGAGGACCCACAGGGCCTGAGTGGCATCCGGGGCAGTCAGGTCAACGTGCCTTGTTGTGTCACCTGACGGAAGCTTTCCCACTTTGGGAAATAGAACTTCTGAACTCAGAACCCAAAGTAGCAGGGATGGAGAGCGTGAATGCGCCAGTGGTCCGGGGGGTCCTGCCCTTGGGTCCTTGACCCCTGCCCACACAGCACCTGATAAAGGTCTTTGATCTGATGCCCACCCTTGGGGCCATCACCTCTGCTCTGCTCGGTCTGTCAGGCATCTTCAGGGTGGTGTGGGGTGGGGCGTGACTGGCAGACCCAAGCCCTGCTCCTGTCACTGGGTAGACATGATATGATGTGGGGCCCTGTGTAGCGGTCAACATGCTGAGCCCCTGGAGGTGCTGACTGAGGCCTGGGAACAGGGCGGGCAGCCACACCCAGAATACATGTCCTCTCTCTGGAGGGGGATGTCCAGTGAAAGTCACTGGCTTGCACCTCTGCCCATGGGGACCTTTCCCTCCCAGGGGTGTTCAGGCCACCCCTGAGGGGGCTGGAGTGGAGACTCCATCTGTGTCCAGCTTTCTCCTAACACTGAGCTGACCCATGGAGAACCAGGCTGGGAATCCTTCCTTTGCCACCATCTGGTCCCAAGGGGTTCCTCCTGCAGAACCAGGCGCCAGCAGAGCGACAGGCGTTGAGAAGCAGCGCTGGATGACACAGGGTCAGGACAACCTGCCTGTTTGATCTGGAGTGTTCCATTTCCATCCTCGCATGCATTGCTGCTGGGCCCACCTGACGCTCTGACTTAGTGGGTCTGACACAACCCTGCTGAGTTGGGCAGTTCTGCCACCAGGTCAGCAGGTGGCGCATATCCATCTTTAGAGACAGGATAGGAAAGACTGCCTTCACCAGATCCGCCTTCCGGGGCCTGTCCCCGTCGTGCCCCCACACGTGGGACACCATGGAGAGCGGCACCCCGAGCACTCCCAAGGCCCACCCTGGGGACCCGGCCCAACAGCTGTCTCCTGGAGTTAGGCCGCTGATTTTCGGGGCACATAACGGGGTGTGGGTGAGATATGGAGGGGACCCTGGCAGACCCGCCCCTCTGGATCTGGGAAGGACGCACTCGGAGGTGGAAGGGCTCGCGGTGCCCCTTCCCGGCCGACAGTGCAGACTTGGGTCCGGTGACGCCCACCCTGGCCCCAGTGGACAGGAGGGCCCCCATTCCCCAAGGGCAGCCATCATGAAGAGCGGTAACACAGCACTGTCACATAAAGTTGAGCTTTATTGAGTACAGGTGTAGACAGGTCTGTCTGTGCAAACTGCTATAGAAAGGGGTGGGGGTAAGGGGGCAGGGCCAACAGCCCCAGGATGCGGGGCCAGCAGGGACGGTGGGGATGGGGCCACAGCCATGGGCAGCTAGAAGTGGCCTCTGCCCTCCTGCATGGACTTTGTAGCTGTCTGGTAGAGGGTCAGGTTGGCAAATCCCAGAAGAACAATGAATCCAGTGGTCAGAAAGAGGCCCAAGACCAGGGCCCAGATGTTCAGATGGGGCCACAGCCATGGGCAGCTAGAAGTGGCCTCTGCCCTCCTGCATGGACTTTGTAGCTGTCTGGTAGAGGGTCAGGTTGGCAAATCCCAGAAGAACAATGAATCCAGTGATCAGAAAGAGGCCCAAGACCAGGGCACAGATGTTCAGGCACTTGGCAGTGGACGCATAGCTCTGGGCCCCAGTCACGTCGTCCACCATCTTCCGGTCCCTAGACTGGAGGAGAAGAGAGGTGAGAGGGACTTGGAAGGGTGCTGGTGAGAGCCAAGTGCTATGACTCAGGTCCTCCCCTGGCTGGTCCCTGCCCAGAGCAGCCTCCACCTGCCCTTCACCCACATGAGGAGCCGCCATCCCCGGCCCCTGAGCCTGAGCAGGACAGCGCCTGGTGGGCCCCCTCCCTGCTGGGGCCTCCATCTCCTTCCTCACAGCCTCAGCCTCTCCCCGAGGCCTCAGACTCCTCCTCCCTCTGCTCTGGCCCCCTCGCTGGCCACTCACCCCACCTTGGGGCAGGGTTTCCTGTGAGTCCCTTTGTTCTTTCTGAGAGAGCCTTGGAGCCACATCCCGAGTCTGAGGGATGTAATTTCTGGTTTGGTCAGTAAGGAAATCCCTGGTCCTGGGGACAAAGGCTGACCCTGGCCATCGCCATGCACCTCATGCAGCCTCATCGTGGCCTACACACACACACACACACACACACACACACACACACACACACACCAGGAGATACCCACACACCAGGCCTCCCCACACCCCAAGTGCCATCTCTGCAGGCTCACACACTTTCTGGAGCATCCCCCACCTTCACAGAGTAGGCAAATGCCACGAAGCCCAGGCAGCACCAGTTCATGAAGAGCGTGTTGAACAGGGACCAGACGATGTGGTCGGGCACAGCCGTCTCGCTGTGGATGTTGATCACAGTAGTCGTCATGGGAGCTGAGCTCTGGGGCGCCCCCAGCACTGACACCTCATGCTCCTCCTTGAGCATCTCGTAGGTCGGGGGGACGCCGGTGTGGGTGCCACTGACGAAGGTCTGGACAGTGCGGTTCATGGCGCCGGGACAGAGCAGTTGTGGGTGGGATACTGGATGGTGCTCAGTGGGCCGTCCCTTTGCCCAGTAGTTTCGATTTCTCCGAAGTTTCTTTTTCTTGCCTTTGGGGGAATTAGGAACTGGCTGGGCACCAGGAGGGTGGAACAAATGAGTGAGTGTCAAGTTACACCAGGGCGGGGTGGGAGGAGGGGCTGTGGTCTGAGGCGGGGCTTCCTGTCCCAGGCACTCAGGCCTGGTCCTGTCCCTGCTGACCCACCTCCTCCTTCAGGGTGTGGGACTTTCCCCAGCCTGGGAGTCACCCACCCTTTCCCCCAGCCCAGACCCAAGCCTGCTGCAGCCCCCCACTGTCCCCACGCAAGGCCCCACAAGGCCCTCATTCAGACTCCACACTGCAGGCCCAGAAGACGTCCCCCGCCCCCAGAGCCCACATCTGGGCTGTCACAGGCCCCCTCTCTGAAATCCGCTGTCCTTTTTTTTGTGCCTGTCTCTGCCTATCGATGGTAGGGCTATCGGCTAGAAATGCCTGGGGGTGCTCACCTGGCTCCTGTGAGCTTCCCATGGACATAAATCCCCTCTCCAAACCGTTGTTACCATGGACCAGCCCTTGTGGTCCTTATTATGATTGCATGACGCTCTTCAACAATAACCATCAGGAAATGTGGAAGAAAAAAGTTTATTACTTACAAGTCTTGCAGTGTACAACGCACGCCCGGGGCCACACAGCAAGGTCGTGGGTAGACAGAGACATGGAGCGGGGTCCAGGCTGGGGTCTAGGGTTCCCGGGGCTCACTCTTTATTGCTGAATTTAGAACATAAGAGTGGGAATTTAAAGCACAGGAAGACAAAGACACAAAGAAAAACAAACAAGCAGCCCAAAGACCAGCTATCTAAATCAACCAGAATCTCTAAAACAAAGGATCATCATGGGGGGCCCGGAGTGGAGGGGTGCCCTGGCTCTTTATCTAGCTCAGTGGCTGGCAAAGTGTTGATTCCAGACAGACTTTCTTGAGCGGATGCCTCAGCAATTAAGACTGAAGTCAGGCACTTGCCTCAAGAAGAAAGCCCGCTCTCCAGGCTTCACAACTCTTCGTGGTGCTGAGTCCATGCTCCAGGTGGGGTTGGGTGTTTCCTGGTTGCAGGTCAGGACCCAGCAGCTGTGTTGCCTGCCCCCTAGGAGCCTTCCAGGCCCTCTCACCAGGGTGCCCCAGGAACAAGAACACTGGGCACTCTGTGAGGTGAGGAGGCGGCTGTGGGGGGAGACAGGACGACTCGGGGGCATTTGGCAGCAGCTCCGGAGCACAGGGCCAGCATCTCCGTGCAACCCCACCCTCCTCCTCCCTCCTGTCCCCCATCATTTCCCATGGGTGTTGTTGGGGTGGCGACAGGAGGAAGCTCCAGCGTTGGCAGGATGGCTCCTGGGCTGGAAGGCTTGTGCCCCCTTCTCTGGGAGAGGTTCAGGTCAGCTCAGTAGCCAGGACACAGCTCCATTTAAGACAGAAGGATCAGGTTGTTCTCGTTGTTGTCTGCAGTCCTCACCAGAGGAACAGGCTGTGGGAGGCCAATGGCCAGGCCTGCACTGTCCTGTTAGGAGCTGTCGCCTTTACCTGCTGGCCCCGTTGGGTCAAGGCTCCCAGACCAGCCTCCAGCTGCCCCAGTGGCTCTCACACCACCCAGAGGTCTGGGTCTCCCACTCTGGGGCCTCCTCCAGGTCTCCAGGTTCTGATCATTTCAGCCCCTTCCCTTGGTTCCCCTCAAGGGTGTGCGGGGAATTTGATACCCCAAAATGTGTCTCTTTACCTTGATTATTTTTAAGAATAAAAGTCTCTGAAAGTAAGTTTGATTTTCCCCCTAACTGCCTAAAAGAATTTAAGATAGAAGGCCTGTTCCAGGAAGGAGCTAATACCATGAGATAACTATGGTATAATGTAAAACCGGTGGCCTAGAAAGGCACCAGCAAGCCCATTTTTGTCAAAATCTTGTTTCTCAGGTCACATTGTCTATAGAGGGCCCAGTGAACACTTGTTTAACAAACATTTGCTTTTCTGTCTCCATGTAAATTGCCTTCCTCCCGCTCTGAAGTCCCCAACCACTGCCCCAACGTCCTCTTTTTTGTCTTTAGCTGAAGATGGTATTTAAGGCCGTCACTTCAGCCATTCTGGCGAGTTACCCAGTTTTCCTGGGCTTCTCCTAAGTATACAAAACTGTCAGGGGAAGAGGAAGAATCTCCCTCTGCCCTTTTCCTTAAGGTTCTTATGGCTGGCCAAATAATCAACAAGACATGTTAGCAGGAGAAAATAATACCAAGTTTAATAACATGTATACATGGGAGAAACTCAGAAATGAGCAACTCGTCCCTCTGTCTAAGCTGCTTGCTTAAGTATTGCAGCTAAAGGCGAGGAGCGTGTTGGGGGCAGGTAGTGGCCTGGGACTTCAGAGGGCAGGAAGACAATTCTTTTCAGGGTCATCTATAGATAATGTGGTCAGGGAGAGACAGAGTTTTTGATAAAAGAGGCTTGGTGCCTTTTCTATTGTAACCTCTATCCTACATTATCTTTACAGCCATCATGATAGAAGATCTGTTCCAGGAAGGAGCCACCATGTCAAATTCTGTAGGCAGTTAGTGGGGGAGGTCAAATGTCCTTCAGAGAAAACAATCAAGGTAAAGAGATATTTTTCAGGGTGGCCAAATCTTGATCTCCCACAATATGTTATTAAACTTTGATTTTCTCCTGTTATTCTCTCTTGTCAATTTAATTCTTAGACCAGCCAGAAGGACCTAGTGGGTAGAGGGATTGTCTTGCTCCCCTGCAGTTGGGTGACTTGGACAGGATAAAACTTCACTATCTGCACACTGCTGGCTCCTGGACTACTGCAGCTGCGAGATCCTGGACCCCTGACAAGAGGTAGCAGGAGGTGAGGGTTCTTACCATGTCAGTCTCCTGGATCTCTGCCTCAGGGTCCAGTGGCAGTGAGAGTGGTGAGTTTTTTCCTTTTCTACATTTAGATTAGCAGGAGAAAATATTGGTAAAGATAGCTTCTTGGAGTCAGCAACTCTGGGAAATTTGGCTTGAGTACTCATTGGTTTATTGATCCTTCTCCTCCCAGAGATGGTCACCATTTTGCCTTGTCTCTGTCTTTTGTGTCATTTGTCATAAAAAGGAAAAACCATAGTGCAGGATGCAGGCATAGACCCCAAAGCCTGTTGCCTGGGCCGGCCTGCAGTAAACTTCACTGTGGGTTAATATGCACAGGGGTGAAAGTTGTTGTTAAGGGACACCTTGGAAGCCAAAAGGCCACAAAATTGTTGGGCACAGGTTGAGTATTTAAGAGCCGTTAGGGCACTCAATACCTCAAGAAGACTCTTGTGATAGCATAAGTCGTTCACAGAATTAGGTAGATGACACAGGTCACTTGCCAACCTTAAGAATATTTCAGTGCAACAAGGCATTCCATAAAACAACATACAATCCCCAATCCTGCGGAACATCCCTCTTAGGTATTGGTTTGGCTCTAAGAGACCCAAGTCTTAGCTGAAGCTGTTAATGTGCACAGAAGATGAGCACAAATTCTATGTTTTGAGGTCTTAGCTTTGTGACCTCTCTGTTCTCTGCCATCCAGAGGGTGCACATACTGGCGTGCATCTTGGCAGCCAGTCAAATAGACTGGGGTTCCAAGATGCACTCTCTTTGTCCAGCTGTGTCAGCTCCCAGGGGAGTTTGTCATAAGGGGTCCCAGTCTATAAGAAACCTTTGTCTTCTCAAAGGTTCATTGCTTGTTATTCCTGGAAAAATTCAATTCCCGTAGCACCTGCCAGCGTCACAGATTAGCAGGTTTGTGACTAGAGGCATCCGTGTTCCCCTGGGAGACCGGAGACACTGTTTTCACTACATCCTCCTTACCATCTGTGCGACGAAGGCCTCTGCTTTCTTAGACTATTTTTGGGAGTGAACGTTCTGGATCTTGTGAAGGCTGCTTCTTTTGAACTCTCTTTTGGGGACACCTCCTAAGTCCATAGTTATGCCGTAAAAGGCTTATTGGTTTCAGTTGCCATTAAGATCCCACTTGTCAATGGCCAGACGATGGATCCCTTAAGTTGGAAAAACTTCTAAGTTGGAAACATTTTTAGAGAGCTCTTTTTATAAACAGCTGTTTTATTGGTACCTATGAAAAGACCAAATTAAAAGAAAATACAAAGAAATAACGATTAGCCTTAAGAACTTAATCAAATTGGGGTTCAGCTTCCCCTCATCGTCTTACAAATGCTAATGAAAGCATTAGGTTAATTAATAAGAGAATAAAAGAAGCCTGGGGGGAAATCAAGGGACTTTTCTCAATAAGATGGAAATTTTTAAAAGGGTTTTTAGAAAATAAGGTAAATAAAGCAAACATTCAAAGAGGAGGAAACAAAGAGGAAACAGAAAGGGAAAAGTCACAGGACTCACCCCTGCAGGACGAGACTCTTTAGATGGTTGTTTTAAAAAGTGGGATGAATAAAACAGACATTAGTGGGGTTAAAAAACGGTTTTAATACAGCCCTGCCTAAGGTTGGGCCAGTCAAGGGGAAACCCTACTGGCACCCCCAACATTAAAGGGCTGCAACCAAGTCTGTTCTACTTGCCCCAGTTTGGAGAAATTTAAAAAGTTGGAAGGCAGAGATCATGATGAGAAACCTCACCAACAGTCGCTTAGGGTACCAGTGAGGCCTGTTAATCATGTTAAAGACTAACAGAAGGGCCGGAGTCCCTGGGCTCGACCTCTCCCTGGGGACTAAAAACCTTTTGCACAGGAAGGGATAAAATAACTAGGAGATGGAGAAATTTCCGGGACTCCTTGAGGTGGGAACCCCACGAGTTGTGGTACCAAAACCTCTTGGTGGGACTCTGAGTCAGGCTACAATTAGATTGAGAAAATGTAAAAGTGTAAAGGTTGATGAGGTTATAAACATTGGAATGTTTGAGCTAGTATCACATGAAGAGGTTATGTCAACTTTGCCTGAGTGTTTTTTGGAAATAAATGTTATGTCTGGCCAGGAACGCTTCCCCTACCCAACACCATAAGACCAAGGCTTATTGATGAAGTTATAATGGAAGCTATGGTTAGAGAGGTATAAGAGTTGGTGAAATTAAGATAAAAATTTGTAGGAAAAGTGGTATATTTAAACAGGTTTTATGTGAAGTGATTGCATCTCTTTTGCCTGATTGTAGTATAGATTATATTGTGGGGATAGACTTTGTGTCTCACTGGGAAACGTGTCCCCTGCCTGACATTGTAAAACAGAACATACAAATCTATCCAGGCAATGTTAATTAAACATGCTAAAGGGAGTCAATAGGGTTGCCTGTGCCCACAGTGTGAGATGGAAACTAGAGGCTAATATTCGAAGGGAGACTAATAGAAAAGATAACAGACCCCCCAGGCAAATTGGTCTAGCGTTGAATTGTGCACTCAGGTAGGTGGCCTCTGTTAACCACTTTGTGCAGACTTTTTAAAGGTGTGGTATATTGTCCTGAAGTTTTAGAACATAAAAATCTCTTCATTTACCTCTTAGTTAAAAATCTCCCTGACGTAAAGAAGCAAATTAAAGAAAATGTGGTTGGATGAGCGCATCAGCCTTTTGATATCATTCAGGCTTCAACCCAAGTATTTGAGAAATTGATAGAACTATCTTTGTCTTACAAAAAGGGAGAGGAAATATTTGGAAATTTAACAACAACAACAAAAAGAAAATCTTAAATGTCTTCTCCATAAATATTAGTAAAAAGATTTAGCAGGTGAACTTAACTGTTTCCAATTGCTAAAATGAAATTTGGATCCAACTATTCTCTTATAAACTAGTGAGTTTTGTATTGTACCTGATTCATAGCAAAAATTTAACACAAGATATAAGGCCTCTGTCTGTGTCTGCCTGTGTGTTATGTATGTCTGTATGTATATGTTGTAAATGTGAGATATTTTTCTACCTCCAGATAGTATGGCCAAAATTAAGAGCTCTATTTAATTGGCTTAAAGTAAGCACTTATATACATTATTTCTAAATGTAATAAAAACTAACCCAAATGTTTTTCAGGTTAACATGATATAAAATAATCTTTGATAAGTAAAAACTTATTTAAGTTTGTTGGTTTGGTTGAAATAGACGTGTCCTCAGAGTTATCAGCATTGGAGAGGATGCAGCCTGGGTTTCCTGGTCAAAAAAGCTCATGTTATCTTTGTTACAAATTTGTCAGCAAAAATAATAACTTAGAATGATAGCTAATTTTGTCTAATGTCTCATGAAGTTTTCATCGATAATCTAAACATAATTGTTGAGAACAAATGATTTAGATAGATGTAAGTGAGAGAAAAGTTTATAGATAAACTTTTAACAACAATTATATTTTATGGCGTGTGTATTTAAAATAACTTCCAAAATCTCTTTGGTAACTTGAAACTTTGAAGTTTTGCTAGGATAAATTAAATGATTGAAAATTCATTGACTATCTAGATCATTTTCAAATAGGATAAAATACTGAAACATTAATTGCTAAACAAGTCTACATTTATCTACTTTTATTACAGAGAAGCTAAAAAATATTTAGGGCTATTAATAAATATGTCTTGTAAAGAAGGCATAATAAATGGAGATATTTTTGTTTGTTAAGAAAGGTAGAGAAGGTTTGTGGAAGAAGAACTCTGAAAAAAGAGTTTTGTGCATGGTCAAGTTGGCTAAGATTGAAATGAATTTAATTAAGTAAATGAGTTTTAATGTCAAATGTAACCTGGTGCAAAATTAGAATTTGGTTTTCTCTCTCTTAAAAGGATAATTTTCTTCAACTTTTAGTCTGCCCTTGATAAAGAGATTAAAAAGGTTTTTCTTGGGGCTGGCTTGGTGGTGCAGAGGTTAAGTGCCTGCGCTCGCTCCACTTTGGCGGCCTGAAGGTTCATGTGTTCGGATCCCGGGTGAGCACTGATGCACCGCTTATCAAGCCGTGCTGTGGTGGCATCCCATATAAAGTAGAGAAAGATGGGCATGGATGTTAGTCCAGGGCCAATCTTCCTCGGCAAAAAGAGGAGGATTGGCATTGGATGTTAGCTCAGGGCTGATCTTCCTCACAAAAAGAAACAAACTAAAAATAAAAACAACAACAACAAAAGGTTTGTCTTTACCTTTGAGTAAGTCTACTTAAAAGGCAGAAATTCTATGTTTTGTCAAAATAATTTCCTGTGTTCAAAAAGCTGAAGTCTCTCTATTAAGAGAGCTAAGGTTTTTTTTTTTTTAACTGTTTAACTCTTTATGTTAAATGGATAACGAAGCATTGTTTCACAGTGACCTATGATCCCATTGAAATTTTTTATAAACTTCCCCAAAATTCAAATCTTAAATAAAGTCTTTCTTTTGACCTGAATGTAATTTTAGGAATTTTATCAGGTCCCTGGGACTTCTCAAAAAATTTGTTCTCTCTTCCCATAGAGAGGGAGATATTAAACTAATTAGGCTTATTTGGCATGTTAAATCGCATGAGAAGCATTGTCAAATAAATGATGATAAGTCTTCCTAGGATATATTGTGTGGGTAAATGTTATTAATATGTGTTTTAAAAATTATACAACATTCCTAAAATTCTGACCTGTCCTGTTTATCAGTCATAATTCTAGTTATCTTAAAATGCTATATGTCACAGAAATAACTGAATTTCTTTGTCAACTGCCATTTTTAAGTCTTTTGTCATTTACAGACAGTTATTGTTTTACTCTGATGCTTTTGCAAATATATTTCATCTTCAGAGAGATTCATGGAAAGAACTCTGACATTTACTCTAGAATACAGGTTTCTGATAAACTTTCAGATCATAAAATTGAACTGGCTAAGAAATTACAGAACTCTAGTGGAGAAACTGATGACTTCATGAAACTGCTAGCAAAAGATCAAGATCAAGAATTGATTACATGGGGCTGAATGAACTGATGAGGATGATTATAATTTTTATGACTTTTGTTTGAAATATTGCTGAATTTTTAATGTTTTTCCATATTTAAGGAAAACTTTTCCTCTTTTCACTTAAGCTAACTATGACTTATAACAATTTGGTAAATTATACCTTTGTAAGCAAAATTGAAACATTTATCTTTCTCTCCCTACCTGATCCCTCTAGAATTTGGAAACTCTCAATGAGTGAATTTCTTATTTTCATGGCAATATAGTTATTTTCATAAGTTCAATAAGAATCTCTTCTCTTTATAACAGGATACAATGGGAAACATAGGTTATATTACCAAGGCTTTGACTGGAATATCATATTTGAGAGAGACATACATAAACTCAGATATGACCAAACAGCTTTGAGGAACAAAGGTTGACTTTATGAAACCACTAAAACCCCTTGGAAACATTGGCCTCATACATTGCTTACAGGGCTCCCAGCAAGCTTACCAAGTGAGTAAAGAATATCACTTCCTGGCGGGTGCAAAGAACCGCAGGATATTTTGGGAACCTCGGGAAGAGAGGGATTCACCCAAATCTGTAGGTATTGCAGGCAGAGTCTGGTGACAAGTCCTTGGCTTGGCTTTCCTGGCCTCAAGAGATCTATAAAGTTCAATCTGAGGTTCCTTATAAAAAGCTCCAGCAGGGGCTGGCCCGGTGGTGTAGCGGTTAAGTGCATGTGCTCTGCTGTCGCGGCCCGGGGTTCGGATCCCAGGTGTGCACCAAGGCACTGCTTGTCAGGCCATGGTGTGGCAGCATCCCATATAAAGTGGAGGAAGATGGGCATGTATGTTAGCCTATGGCCAGTCTTCCTCAGCAAAAAAAAAGAAAAAGAGGGGGGTTGGTGACAGATGTTAGCTCAGGGCTGATCTTCCTCATAATAAATAAATAAATAAATAAATAAATAAATAAATAAATAAATAAATAAATAAATAAAATATATAAATAAAATGTTTAACAAAAAAGAAAAGAAAAGAAAACAAAAGCTCCAGCAAAGCAAATTTAAAAGAGCCTATATGATCAATCAGTACTCTTGCATTACTTATGTAATTAATTGGCCCAAGTTTATTGAAACCAGACTTATTTTTGCAAACCAATTAGTCTTAATTTGGCTATCTTTTGATAAAAATGAGGGTGATTTTAGAAAGAAAAATTATGCTTCAGTAGAAACTATACTATACATACTTGTGCATATTAGATTCTACTTCTGTTAATTGTCTTTGAGGCTTTTTTTTCTATCTGTAAACTGGACTGGATTCTGATTTCTTCTAGTTTTCTCGAGTGTCTTATTACAAATCTCCAAACTAATGTTTTCAATATTTTCCATCCTTTTCATTTGGAATCATTGAGAACTGAAACCACTCTTCCTAAAGCCCTGCACACTGAAGCTGAGCAACTTGATATAAACTTGAGAGACATCACTGTGGTAGCATGCCTGCTGCTGTGTAAGCCACCCAAAAAGATACCTGAACACCTGATGACATCATCAGAGACTTTTCAAACTGCAAAAGATGCTTCAACCCTGACATCTAGAAATCTTCATGACTGGCTGTCCCCTGGGCTCAGAAACTGGGATATAATTTGATCCAACCATTAACCTTGTTTTTCTTTTTGTTTCCGTAGAAATGCTTCTTATTAAATACCTGATTGCTTGCTTATACAATATAGGCCTAACTTTGGGAGCCCACCTGCATCACTGCCTCCTGAAATGAATTTAACTGGACTGACCTGTCGCCAGGACTAAGAGACATGTTCAATGAGATGGAACAATCTACAAACTCAGCTTCTGGACCATGAAGTTTCTTAAAGTTTCAAAGGTGGGACTGTGAGGGATCATAATTTGCCACCCCAAAATGTGTCTCTTTTCCTTGATTATTTTTGAGAACAAAAGACTCTGAAAGAAGCTTTGACCTTCCCCCTAACTGCCTAAAAGAAGGCCTGTTATGGGAAGGAGCTATCACCATATAACTGTAGTATAATATGAATTAGGTGTGGTAGACAAGGAGAAGCCTAGCAAGGTCCATTTAAGCAAAGTCCTCCCCATGTCCTATTGTCTTCTTAAGGAATGGCAAACATTTGTTTACCAAACATTTGCTTTTCCAACTCCATGTGAATTGCCTTCCTTCCAGTTGAAGCCCCAAACCACTATCCCCAACATCCTCCTTTGTCTTTAGCTGAAGATGGTATTTAAGGTGGTAGCTTTGGCCATTTTGGTGAGTTATTCCATTTTCCTGGGTTTCTCTCATGTATACATGTTATTAAACTTTGTTCACTTTTTTCCTGTTGTTCTTTCTCATGTCAATTTAATTGTTAGACCAGCCAGAAGACCCTAGAGGGTAGAGAAATAGTTCTTCCTCCCCTACACATGTAATATCTCAGGCTTTGTTCTCCATCATCTACCTGCATCCTCAGGCCTCCACCCCAACTCCTGGGCCCCACCTTCCACTCTTTCTCCTCCCAGCCCCTGGTCTTCGCCACCTCCAAGCATAATGGGCTCTGAGGACAGGGGAATCCTAGACACTGTTAAAAAACAAAATTCAACTTAGTACAATTTCAAAATCTTCTTGGCTTTATTCCACAATTAATGAGTTGGGCAGCAACCTGTCCAGCAGACAGAAAGGAGCTCTGAAGAGCTGTACAAAATGAGAGACATTCATAGGCAGAAGGTGTGGGACAAGGAAGTTACTAGCAGAGTGGATTGCTCCTGTCAAGGTCACCTTGTCCAGGGGACAGCAGGGGTCTCAGGCTGACTGCCTCACTGGTGCTGACCAGGAAATTCCAGACTGACTGGTTAGGATCACAGTCCTGGGAGAGGCTGAGACTGCACTGGGGTTAGGTGCTAAGTCTCACTTTGCTGACGTGGGGCTTAGCGCAAGTGACTCCGTTTTGGGCCTGTTGTCTCTTTGTAAACAACATCTTAGGGACTGTTGGTCTCAGATCAACAACTAAATCAGGTTTCTGGACCCAATTCCCATTTGTCAGGGGGAAGGGGAAATTCCCACACAACACCAAACAATTCTCAGACACCAGCTGGGTGTCCTCCATTCGACTCAGTTCTGACACTGTCTGTCTGGGTGGCGTCAGATCGCACAGGTAAAGGCCTCCATCCTACAAGCCTGCCTTCCCCCCAGCTTCAGACCCCAGTCACAAGTCCAGGTTGTCACCTGGGCTTCTGATCCACCGGCTATGAATCAGAGGTTCCCACAACCCCCTCCTCGGGTTCGATTAATTTGCTTGAGTGGCTCACAGAACTCAGAAACATTTTGCTCACTGGATCACCGGTTTATTGTAAAAGGATGTAACTCAGGAACAGCCAGATGGACGAGTGCAAGGGGCAAGGTGTGGGGAAAGAGCGAGGAGCCTCCACGCCCTCCTGGGGTGCCTCACTCCCCGAATCTCCACGTGTTCACCAGCCCCATCCTTGTGGGTTTCTTCTCATGGGCACAGTTGATTAAATCATCGCCACTGGCAACCCGTGGCCCCTCACCCCTCCCCAGAGATGGGGGGTGTAGTGGGGGAGGCTGAAAGTTCCAGCCCTCTAACCACATGGTCGGTTCTCCTGCAACAGCCCCATCCTGGGGGGGGGGGTCCAAAAGTCACCTCATTAACATGACCAAAGACACCTTTCTGCTCTCATCACAGGAAATTCCAAGGGTTTTAGGAGCTCTGTGCCAGAAGTGTGATGAAGACCAAATATGTTTTTTATTATAAATCACAGTATCACAATATCTCGACATGCAAAGCATGATCCTGGCCCCTCTTTCATGTGGGGCACATGGGGGCCAAGGAATCAGGGGGCTCCAGGCTCACTCAAACTCTCAGGGGGGCCCCTGGCCCCCCCAGCAGGCAGTCCCCACCCCTGGATGTGAGCTGGAATAGAAATAAATGGTTGTTGGCACATCCTCACATTGGGCCTGTCCACACAAATAACCAAACACCATTCTATAGATGAGAGAAATAAGGTGAGTTTACCTGAGCCAGAGCGAGGATTATAACCTGGGAAGGCCTTGGAAAGTGTTCCGGAGAAGCACATATTCTGTACAGGTGGTCCTGACCCTGTGTCATCCAGCACTGCTTCCCACGCCGGTCCCTCTGCTCACGCCTGGGGCTGCGGGAGGAGCCCCTTGGGGTCAGAGGATGGAGAAGGAAGAATTCTCAGCCTGGTTCTCCATGGGTCGGCTCAGTGTTCAGGAGAAAGCTGGGCACAGATGGGGCCTGCACTCCAGCCCCCTCAGGGGTGGCCTGAGCACTCCTGGGAGGGAAAGGTCCCCACGGGCAGCTGCAGCAGGGCCTAGGCCGTCCTCTTTGTGTAGGGAGAAGTGGACACTGACAGAAGACACATGGAGACCTGGACGGGGAGAGGCCAGTGGCCGGCAGGGCAAAGAGTGGAAGGTGGGGCACAGGGGCTAGGATGGAGGCATCAGGACGCAGGTGGAGGATGGGACACAAAGCCTGAGATATTACATGTTACTTTCAGGATAAATCCAGATTCCATGGCCTGGCAAACGTCCTGTAGCAGAGGAGTTCAACTTCCAGGAATTTGTGAGTGGATTCTGAACACAGCTGTGATTAAAATTAAGTCCTGGAGACTATCAATCACTGATGTTACATAAGACAAAAGTCCTCATTACTCAAAACACACCACTTGGCAAGCGTTTCACCACGTTTTCCTGTTCCTCTGCATCCAGGTTGTTTCTGTCTCCTTGACCAGCCACGTGGTGAGAAGCTGCACCTGGGTGGCTGCTGCCCATCGCCTCCCTCCAGGAGCAGGACGTCATGTTGGCCTGAACGGCCCACAGGGGCAGTGTGTCCCACAGACACTGGCAAGGGCAGCCCATCAGGACTTTGAACAGCAGCAGCCCACCCGGGCCTGCAGGCGCCCTCCCCACCCCTCACGGACCTCCCCCCACACCAGGCTCCAGGGGCAGTTCTCTCCCTCCAATGCCCCTTACTGCCCATGTGTGGAGCGTCAGCTCAGTCAGGCAGGACAGCCTTCTGGGTCAGTGTGGGCGCAGCAGGAACACAGAACCACACTAGGTATTTCCACAGGGAGGATCTGACACAGGAACGGGTGGCAGGAACACCTGTCTCGGGGAGCCCCGGGCTGGCAACTGCAGGAAGCAGCTGACACCCTTGAGGGGAACCCAGGGAAGGGGCTGAAATGATCAGAACCTGGAGACCTGGAGGAGGTCCAAGGGCAGGAGACCCAGACCTCTGGGTGGTGTGGGAGCCACTGGGGCAGCTGGAGGCTGGTCTGGGAGCCTTGACCCAACGGGGCCAGCAGGTGAAGGCGACAGCTCCTAACAGGACAGTGCAGGCCTGGCCATCGGCCTCCTACAGCCTGGTCCTGAGGTGAGGACCGCAGACAACAACAAGAACAACCTGATCCTTCAGTCTTAAATGGAGCTGTGTCCTGGCTACTGAGCTGACCTGACCCTCTCCCGGAGAAGGGGGCACAGGCCCTCCAGCTGAGGAGCCATTCTGCCAACGCTGGAGCTTCATCCTGTCGCCACCCCAACAACACCCATGGGAAATGATGGGGGACAGGAAGGAGGAGGGGGGTGGAGTTGCACAGAGATCCTGGCCCTGTGCTCTGGAGCTCCTGCCAAATGCCCCCGAGTCGTCCTGTCTCCCCCCACAGCCGCCTCCTCACCTCACGGAGCGCCCAGTGTTCTTGTTCCCGGGGGTACTCTGGCGAGAGGGCCTGGAAGGCTCCTCGGGGGCAGGCCGCATAGCTGCTGGGTCCTGACTTGCAACCAGGAAACACCCAACCCCACCTGGAGCACGGACTCAGAGCCAGGAAAGGACAGCGGATTTCAGAGAGGGGGCTTGTGACAGCCTAGGTGTGGGCTCTGGGGGCGGGGGACGCCCTCTGGGCCTGGAGTGTGGAGTCTGAATGAGGGCCTGGTGGGGCCTTGCCTGGGGACAGTGGGGGGCTGCAGCAGGGTTGGGGCTGGGTGGGGGAGAGGGTGGGTGACTTCCAGGCTGGGGAAAAGTCCCCAGGGCCCACCCACTCCCCTAAATGAGAAAGTGGGTCAGCAGGACCAGGACCAGACCTGAGTGCCTGGGAAAGGAAGCGTCCCCTCAGACCACAGCCCTTCCTCCCACCCCGCCCCAGAGTAACTTGACATTCAGTCATTTGTTCCGCCCTCCTGGTGCTCAGCCAATTCACCAATTTACAAAACACCAGGAAATAGAAATTTCTGAGAAATCAAAAGTACCCTGGAGAGGGAGGGCCCCCAGAGCAACGGACCCACAGCTGCTCAGGTCTCTGCATCGGTAACTCCACTTCCCAGCCCTTCTTCACCTGGGACAACACTTGCTCTCCCGAAGGTGGGGATGATCAAGGAAGAGCACGAGGTGGCGGTGCTGGGGGCGCCCCAGAGCTAAGCTCCCATCACAACCACCGTGATCAACATCCCCACCGAGATCTCTGTACCCGACCACATCGTCTGGTCCCTGTTCAACACCGTCTTCATGAACTGGTGCTGCCTGGGCTTTGTGGCATTCGCCTACTCCGTGAAGGTGGGGGATTCTCCAGAAAGTGTGTGCGAGCCTGCAGAGATGGCACTTGGGGTGTGGGGAGGCCTTGTGTGTGTGTTTCACGTTGTGTGTGTGTGGCTGGGGGATCTCGCAGTGAGGGAACACGGCAAGGCTGCACGGGGATGGCCGGGGCAGCCTATGTCTCCATAATCCCCAAGTCTCCTTCCCAGACTATTTAGAGAAAGTGCATGCTTCACACTTTGAATTCAGACCTCAAGTCTGGTCCAGATAAAGGAAAAGGTACTCAAAAGACTCTGACCCTGGCAAGGTGAGTGGCCAGTGAAGGGGCCAGAGCAGAGGGAGGAGTCTGAGGCCTCATGGAGAGGCTGAGGCTGTGAGGAAGGAGACGGAGGCCCCAGCAGGGAGGGGGCCCACCAGGCGCTGTCCTGCTCAGGCTCAGGGGCCGGGGATGGCGGCTCCCCATGTGGGTGAAGGGCAGGTGGAGGCTGCTCTGGGCAGGGACCAGCCAGGGGAGGACCTGAGTCATAGCACTTGGCTCTCACCAGCACCCTTCCAAGTCCCTCTCACCTCTCTTCTCCCCTAGTCTAGGGACCGGAAGATGGTGGGCGACGTGACTGGGGCCCAGAGCTATGCGTCCAC
Organism: Diceros bicornis minor; assembly: GCF_020826845.1. Classification (NCBI taxonomy): domain Eukaryota; kingdom Metazoa; phylum Chordata; class Mammalia; order Perissodactyla; family Rhinocerotidae; genus Diceros; species Diceros bicornis. Next base: position 148,617 of record NC_080770.1, read on the forward strand.
CGCCAAGTGCCTGAACATCTGGGCCCTGGTCTTGGGCCTCTTTCTGACCACTGGATTCATTGTTCTTCTGGGATATGCCGCCCTGAACTTCTACCAGATCGTTATGATATCCATGCAGGAGGGAAGAGGCTACTTCTAGTTGCCCATGGCTGCGGCCTCGTCCCTACCGTCCCCGCATCCTGGGGCTGTTGGCCCTGCCCCCTCACCCCCACCCCTTTCTACAGCAGTTTGCACAGACATACCTGTCTACACCTGGATTCAATAAAGCACACTTGCCTGTGACGGTGCTGTGATGTCCCATGGGCAAGGGCCCTGCTGAGAGTCCCCAGCCTGCCCCCGAGACTGGGCCCACTCCTCCCTTGCCCACCTGCTGTGCTGCTCTGAGGGGGGCTGGGCATGTCCTCAGGTTGTGTTGGTTTCCAGCCTCCTGCTGGGAGCAACAGCTGGACCCGGGTCCTGGGACGGGGCTCCCTCTTTCCCCAAGGTCTGCGTCCTGACGCAAGGGCACACTGTGCCCAGAACACCCTTTGCCCCGAGGACCAGCCTCCCTGACTCTCGGGGGGCTGGGAGCCGCGGTGCTGGGTGAAGGTGGGCAGCTCAGACCCTGTGGGAAGGCCATGGGTTTTGCATGTGTGGGCTCGGCTGATGGAGCCTCGGCCCTCCCCGCCCCTCCTGGGCGATCCAGCCATTGCTGCATCCTGCTGCTGCCTCCTTCAGCCCACCAGACTCTGTCCTGCTCCCCTGCGGGTGAGGGGTGGGGGCAGCCAGTGTCCTCAGGGGGGATAGAGCGCTCAGCTGTAGGCTGACTGCAGAAGCCAATAATCAGAACTGGTGACTCAGCCCCATTAGACCAAAACCCTGAGAGGAAGGACCAATTTCTCCAACCCAAACCGGGCTGGCCCTGCTGGCTGGAGCAGCTGCCCAATGTGCCAGCGCCCCAGTGCCCCAGCAATAGGGACCCTGGGGCATTGGCTGTGAGCCTCTGCCAGAGCCTGGGATGCACAAGGGGAGGTTGGGCCATCCCCAGCCTGATGCAGGGGGAACTCGCCCAAGGCAGGTATTCCTGTCTCTGAGGCCCCAGAGGGAGTGGGTGGGGATACACATTCTGCTGGCTGACTCACCATGCCCTGCACAGTATCACCCTGGAGAGGCTGCAGAAGTCCAAGTGGCCACAGGCCGGTGCCAGGGAGTTGAACCCTTCTCCACAGTGCTTTGCCCTTGGGGGATCCAGCCTCACCTGGGTCCAGCAGCGAAGAGGCCAGTCCTGTTGGCTTGCACCTGAAGTCAGCAGCTCTTCATGCTGGGTTCTCCCTCAGTCCAGCCCTCCAGAAGTGTCGGACTGCCCAAGCTCCCACATCCCCAGTGTCATCCCCTGCAGCGCCCTAACTCCTTGGCCACACGGGTTGGGGTCCTCTTTAGTGAACGATGACTTGCCCGAGGGCGTCCCCTTATCTCCGCTGGTCCCACATGTGGGAGCAGCAAGGCGGACAGGGCCTTGGAAAGTGGGTCCTGGGGGAGGGGACGCTGATGGACCCGCCCCTCTGGGTCCGGGAACTCACTGCCAGGGGGGAGGGTCCGCGGCGCCCCCTGCCAACGGACAGGGCAGACCCGGGTTGGGTCACCCTGACCCCGGCTCCGGTGGACAGGAGGGGCCCACATTCTCCTGTAGGGCAGCTGTCATGAAGGGCACTCAGCATTGGGCCTACCCCATCTGAGCTTCCGTGACCTGGGATGAGGGTCTTGCTAGGGGGGCGACCCTCTCGTGCAGCCCGCAAAGAGCCCCTGATCCCGAGCTTTTGAAAAGTTGCAGGTGAGGCCTGAGGCATGACGCAGGCGCTATTGCAGGTCAGCGGGAAGGTCCTGGGTGCTGACCACTGGGCTCTCGAGGGCCCAGCAGGGAGCAGCCTTGGTCCTCGGAGCCGCAACACCGGCTCTGGTTCCGAAGTGGGTGGGAAGGCGCCTTGTGTCGCCTGGGGGTGGGCGGGGCTTACGGTGGTGCGAGCTGGGGAGGAGGGGAGGTGGGCGGTGGGGACACGTGGGTGGGGCCTGCTGTGGGCGCGTCGGGCGTGTGGGCGGGGCCGGATAGGTGGGCGGGGCCGGGCAGGGGCCGGGCTGCAGAAGTGAGCCGTGTTCCTAGAAATCTTTTCCAAACAGCACTCGGAGAGAATATTCTCTTCCCGCTTTGCCTGGGGTGAGCCTGGAGGCCGATGGCCGGGCTGGACTCCTGAAGATGCCCAGCCCAGGTTTGTCCCGATGGGGGCCGAGGGCAGAGAGGACAGATGTACTCCTGGGCGGAGGATGGTCCGTCTGTTCCTGGCCGCGGATGCCCCAGGTCCCAGTGGAGAGCGTCCACTTTCCAGGCCCACAATGGACAGGGGCCCTGCAGGGCAGAGTCAGGACCAGCCTGTCCATAGGCCGAGGACCGCCAGTTTTGTGCGGAAGGCAAAGACCGGGACACCCCAAATGCTCGTTGCTAGGAAATGGCTACACAGCTTCAGATGTGTTACACAAGGGAGCACCACACCCCGTGAGGGGAAGGATGTGGCTGTTACAGGCCACTCGGTGGTGACGCCCACAGGCACGATCTGAGCCCAAGAAGACAGACAGGGCTGTGCCAACTGCGTGATCCATTTATGGAATGCTCCGGGTTAGGCCAGACCGTCGCAGGTGCAATTCCGCACTTGTCTGCCACTGGGCGGGACTGAATCGAGAGCTGTACCAGGAGACTGTGGGTAGAGATGGTGTGCTCCCTGTCCTGATAGGGGTGTGAGCACGCGGGGCATCCAGTTCCAAAATTGTACAGATAGCAATTGCCCATATTAGTGTGCGTAAATTTCAACTACAAATCTGCAAATAAAATGGGGGGATCAGTGCAAGTACAGATGCTGAAATGACAGAATGTGCTCGTTGTGAGGGCTGGGTAACCAGCAGATGCTCCTCTTATTATTCTTAGTTCATTCTGTGCAAATTTTGCCATAACAGCAACAACAAAAAAATAGTTTAGCTCCAAAGGTTAAACTGCCAGAGGGGGGAGATCTACCGTACCGTAGTCAGAGGTGGTGGGAATGATTGGAGCCTCCACGGAGAGGAATCCTGAATCCCCAGAGACCACCAGCCCTCTGAGACCACAGCAGTGCCCCCAACCCGCCTTCCTATTACAGCGAGCCCTCAGGCTTGCTTGAAGCCAATGCAGGGGCTGCCCCCAGGAGCACTCCAGACTCTCCCCCTGGCCTACCCCTTGGCCACTAGACCAACCTAGGTTTGACCCCAACACGGCAGAGGGGTGGATGGATGGAGGCGCCATCTGATATGTTCCCGTGGTTGTGTCAGCAATTCCTTCACAGCGCCTTTGAGACCCAATATCAAAAATCACACACTGTCACTATGTCTGATTTCTTAGATGAATGTCGGAAGTTTACCCTCACTCGCTGGCAGGGCGGTGGGCTTCAGTTTTGCAGAGAAGGAACTTTTGATACATTTGAAACCACCACAGCCATTTAGGAGAAGGAGCTGCAGACCATGGAGCACGGGTATGCACAGCCAACACAGCCGCACAGAACTAGGAGATGGGAGACAGGACTCCCAGGGAGGTGGAGGGCAGGGGTCCCACGGAGGAGTACAGGCACAGGGGACCCTGGTGGAAGCTCACTCTGGGAGTCAGGACGGAAGGCATGCGGAGGACCGACAGCGGGGGTCTGGGTGCACAGGGGTGGATGGGGAGGCTATGGCTTCCCCAGCTCCCGCTGCCCCTGCCCAGCTGGTTGTGGGCAGCGTCTGCCCTGGAGCACCCCCAGGTGCCCATACATCTGGAGGCCACGACAGAACTAGGTGAGGGAGCTGATTTCTAGGTCAGGGCAGGGATTTCTCCTCCTCCTGAAGAGCAGGGACCGCTGGGGCTTTCTCCCCAGCGTGAACTGTGGACTCCCCGAGTCAGGTCCCCCCTGAGTCAGGTCCCCTGCAGCCTTCCCACCAATGGGGGCCTTGGGGGCCGAGAGTGTTCTGGACTAAATACCACCCTTCCCAAACGAACCCACCTTGAGTCAGGGCTCAAACCTCTGAGAAGGAGGGACACCCACCCAAAACCCTTGTCCATTTGTGCCCCCCAGCTCAAGGCCAGATACAAGCAAGCCCTGAGGACATGCCCAGCCCCCCTCAGAGCAGCAAGTAGGTGGAAGTGGGCTCAGTCTCAGGGGCAGGCTGAGGACTCTCAGCAGGGCCCCTCCCCAGGTGAAAACACAGCGTCCTCACAAACCAGTGCTTTACTGAATTTAGGTATAGACAGATGTGTGTATAAACTGCTGTGAAAAGGGGTAACAGCTGCAGGCCTGGGGCAGCTACTAGTAGTCTCCGTAACTCTTTATGATTGCTTAAATGCTTGGGACAAAATTAGTCAGCGAGTGGCGAAAAATAATCGAGAATGTGGTGATCAAGAGGAGGCCCAAGACCAGGGCACAGATGTTCAGGCACTTGGCGGTGGACGCATAGCTCTGGGCCCCAGTCACGTCGCCCACCATCTTCCGGTCCCTAGACTGGGGGAGAAGAGAGGTGAGAGGGACTTGGAGAGGGTTCTGGTGAGAGCCAGGTGCTACGACTCACGTCCTCCCCTGGCTGGTCCCTGCCCAGAGCAGCCTCCACCTGCCCTTCACCCACATGGGGAGCCGCCATCCCCGGCCCCTGAGCCTGAGCAGGACAGCACCTGATGGGCCCCCTCCCGGCTTGGGCCTCCATCTCCTTCCTCACAGCCTCAGCCTCTCCATGAGGCCTCAGACTCCTCCTCCCTCTGCTCTGGCCCCTTCACTGACCACTCACCCCACCAAGGGGCAGGGTTCCCTGTGAGTCCCTTTGTTCTTTCTGAGAGAGCCTTGGAGCCACATCCTGAGTCTGAGGGATGTAACACACACCAGGCCTCCCCACACCCCAAGCGCCATCTCTGCAGGCTCACACACACTTTCTGGAGAATCCCCCACCTTCACGGAGTAGGCGAATGCCACAAAGCCCAGGCAGCAGCACCAGTACGTGAAGAGCGTGTTGAACAGGGACCAGACGATGTGGTCGGGCACAGGGGTCTCACTGCGGATGTTGATCACGGTGGTCGTCACGGGAGCTGAGCTCTGGGGTGCCCCCAGCACTGCCACCTCGTGCTCTTCCTTGATCATCCCCACCTTCGGGAGAGCAAGTGTTGTCCCAGGTGAAGAAGGGCTGGGAAGTGGAGTTACCGATGCAGAGACCTGAGCAGCTGTGGGTCCGTTGCTCTGGGGGCCCTCCCTCTCCAGGGTACTTTTGATTTCTCAGAAATTTCTATTTCCTGGTGTTTTGTAAATTGGTGAATTGGCTGAGCACCAGGAGGGCGGAACAAATGACTGAATGTCAAGTTACTCTGGGGCGGGGTGGGAGGAAGGGCTGTGGTCTGAGGGGACGCTTCCTTTCCCAGGCACTCAGGTCTGGTCCTGGTCCTGCTGACCCACTTTCTCATTTAGGGGAGTGGGTGGGCCCTGGGGACTTTTCCCCAGCCTGGAAGTCACCCACCCTCTCCCCCACCCAGCCCCAACCCTGCTGCAGCCCCCCACTGTCCCCAGGCAAGGCCCCACCAGGCCCTCATTCAGACTCCACACTCCAGGCCCAGAGGGCGTCCCCCGCCCCCAGAGCCCACACCTAGGCTGTCACAAGCCCCCTCTCTGAAATCCGCTGTCCTTTCCTGGCTCTGAGTCCGTGCTCCAGGTGGGGTTGGGTGTTTCCTGGTTGCAAGTCAGGACCCAGCAGCTATGCGGCCTGCCCCCGAGGAGCCTTCCAGGCCCTCTCGCCAGAGTACCCCCGGGAACAAGAACACTGGGCGCTCCGTGAGGTGAGGAGGCGGCTGTGGGGGGAGACAGGACGACTCGGGGGCATTTGGCAGGAGCTCCAGAGCACAGGGCCAGGATCTCTGTGCAACTCCACCCCCCTCCTCCTTCCTGTCCCCCATCATTTCCCATGGGTGTTGTTGGGGTGGCGACAGGATGAAGCTCCAGCGTTGGCAGAATGGCTCCTCAGCTGGAGGGCCTGTGCCCCCTTCTCCGGGAGAGGGTCAGGTCAGCTCAGTAGCCAGGACACAGCTCCATTTAAGACTGAAGGATCAGGTTGTTCTTGTTGTTGTCTGCGGTCCTCACCTCAGGACCAGGCTGTAGGAGGCCGATGGCCAGGCCTGCACTGTCCTGTTAGGAGCTGTCGCCTTCACCTGCTGGCCCCGTTGGGTCAAGGCTCCCAGACCAGCCTCCAGCTGCCCCAGTGGCTCCCACACCACCCAGAGGTCTGGGTCTCCTGCCCTTGGACCTCCTCCAGGTCTCCAGGTTCTGATCATTTCAGCCCCTTCCCTGGGTTCCCCTCAAGGGTGTCAGCTGCTTCCTGCAGTTGCCAGCCCGGGGCTCCCCGAGACAGGTGTTCCTGCCACCCGTTCCTGTGTCAGATCCTCCCTGTGGAAATACCTAGTGTGGTTCTGTGTTCCTGCTGCGCCCACACTGACCCAGAAGGCTGTCCTGCCTGACTGAGCTGACGCTCCACACATGGGCAGTAAGGGGCATTGGAGGGAGAGAACTGCCCCTGGAGCCTGGTGTGGGGGGAGGTCCGTGAGGGGTGGGGAGGGCGCCTGCAGGCCCGGGTGGGCTGCTGCTGTTCAAAGTCCTGATGGGCTGCCCTTGCCAGTGTCTGTGGGACACACTGCCCCTGTGGGCCGTTCAGGCCAACATGACGTCCTGCTCCTGGAGGGAGGCGATGGGCAGCAGCCACCCAGGTGCAGCTTCTCACCACGTGGCTGGTCAAGGAGACAGAAACAACCTGGATGCAGAGGAACAGGAAAACGTGGTGAAACGCTTGCCAAGTGGTGTGTTTTGAGTAATGAGGACTTTTGTCTTATGTAACATCAGTGATTGATAGTCTCCAGGACTTAATTTTAATCACAGCTGTGTTCAGAATCCACTCACAAATTCCTGGAAGTTGAACTCCTCTGCTACAGGATGTTCGCCAGGCCATAGGACCTGGATTTTATCCTGAAAGTAACATGTGCGGGGGATCAGAATTTACTACCCCAAAATGTGTGTCTTTGGCTTGATTATTATAAGAACATAAGTGATGTGTTTTGCACTATTTGACATTGGTCATAAAGGAATCTTTTCGGATGACATGCCTACCCAGAGTAGGGAAACTAAAGAAAAAATAATAAGTGGGACTTTATCAGATTAAAGAGCTTCTACAAGACAAAGGAAACCAGAATCAAGATGAACAGACAACCCACCAGCTGGGAGAGAATATTTGCAAAACATACATCTGACAAGGGGTTGATCTCCATAATATATAAAGAACTCACACAACTGAACAACAAAAAAACAAACAACCCGATCAAAAAATGGGCAGAGGAAGTGAACAGACACTTCTCCAAAGAAGATATACAGATGGCCAATAGGCACATGAAAAGATGTTCAACATCATTGATCATCAGGGAAATGCAAATCAAAACAACACTAAGATATCACCTCACACCCGTTAGAATGGCTATAATCAGCAAGACAAAAAACAGCAAATGTTGGAGAGGATGTGGAGAAACAGGAACCCTCATACACAGCTGGTGGGAATGCAAACTGGTGCAGCCTCTATGGAAAACGGTATGGAGATTCCTCAAAGAATTAAAAGTAGAGATGCCCTATGATCCAGCCATCCCACTACTGGGAATCTATCCAACGAACCTGAAATCAACAATCCAAAGAGGCTTATGCACCCCTATGTTCATTGTAACATCATTCACTATAGCCAAGAAGTGGAAGCAACCTTAGTGTCCCTTGGCTGACAATTGGATCAAGAAAATGTGGTATATGCAAACACAATGGAATACTACTCAGCCATAAAAAAAAGACAAAATCATCCCATCTGCAACAACATGGATGGGCCTGGAGGGTATTATGTTAAGTGAAGTAAGCCAGAAAGAGAAAGACAAACACTATATGATCTCACTCATATGTGGAATATAAACCAACACATGGACAGAGAAAACTGTATTGTGGTTACCAGAGGCAATGGGGGTGGCAGGTGGGCACAAGGGGTGAAGGGAGACATATATATGGTGATGGACAAACAAAAATGTACAACCCAAAATTTCACAATGTTAAAAACTAATAAAACATCAATTAAAAAAAATATATATAGGTTTGATAAATTGAAAAAAAAAAGTGATGTGTTTTGAGTAATCATCACTTTCTTTCATATAATTTAGTTAATTCATATTTTGTATTATTTAAATTTTTTTCATGTAGAAATCGCATAACATGTAAAATTTGCTGTTTTATCCATTTTACAGTGTATCATTTTAGTGGCTTTTTGTACATTCTTGATCTTGTGCAACCATTACTACTATTTAATTGCCGAACATTTTCAGACCTCAAAAAATAAATCCCATCCGCATTATGCAGTCACTCTGAATTTCCTTGTGTCCCTCCTGGCAACCACTTATATCTATCTGTCTGTCTCAATTTCCCTCATCTGGACTTTCATATGTATGGAATCATATAATATGTGGTCCTTTGACTGGCTTCTTTCACTAGACATAATGTGTTTAAGCTTCATCCATGTTTTAGCATCTATTAATACTTTTCTTTTTATGGCCAAATAATATCCTTTTATATGGATATATCACATTTTTTTATCAGTCATAACTTGATGGATATTGAAGTTGTTTTCACCATTTGGCTACTATTAATAATGTTGCTATAAACGTTTCTGTACAAGCCTTTTATAGACACAGTTGTTCACTCATTCACTCCCAGTAGTGGATTTCTGGGGCATTGGGTAACTGTGTCTCATTATGTGAGGACCTGCCACCCTGTTTTCCATAGAGGCTGCACCATCTTACTTCGCGCCAGCAGTGTACAAGGGTTCTGTTTCCCGCACATCCATAAGGCCTGTTATTATCTGACTTTGTATTGTACCATCATAATAGATGGGAGGTAGTATCTCATTGTGGTTTTGATTTGCATTTCTCTCATAACTAGTGATATGGAACATCTTTGCCTGCCTTCTTGGCCATCCGTGTATCCTCCTTGGAGAGATGTCTATTCAAGTCCTTTGCCCATTCCTTTTTGTTTTGTTTTGTTTTTGGCAGTCTAATTATTGTAGTATTATTATTGTTAGTATGTGGGCGAATAAGTGGGTTTTTTCCCCCCAGCTTTATTGAGGTATTATTGACAAACAAATTGACTGTTAAATATAAAATTCTTTTTATTTCAAAGCTGTCTGGCCTGCTCATCTGAGACTCTGGACTTGTTCTGAGCAGCAGGCCTGCTCTAGGGGTCTTGGAGTGGGGTATGCAAAAGAAGTAGCAAAAGACACTGAGGTGCATTTCACTCACACGGAGCCTCTGCATTGAATTTGTTTTTTATTGATGTTTTAATAGTTTTTAACATTGTGAAATTTTGGGTTGTACGTTTTTGTTTGTCCATCACCATATATATGTCTCCCTTCACCCCTTGTGCCCACCTGCCACCCCCATTGCCCCTGGTAACCACAATACAGTTTTCTCTGTCCATGTGTTGGTTTATATTCCACATATGAGTGAGATCATACAGTGTTTGTCTTTCTCTTTCTGGCTTACTTCACTTAACATAATACCCTCCAGGCCCATCCATGTTGTTGCAGATGCCTTTGCCCATTCTTAATTGGGTTACTTGTCCTTTTGCTATTCAGTTGTAATTGTTCTGTAAATAGTCAGATATGACTTGCTTATCAGATTTGTGATTTGCAAATATTTTCACCCATCCTATGGGCTGCCTTTCCACTTTCTTGATGGTGTCCTTTAAAGCACAAAAGTTTTAAATTTTCATGAAGTCCGATTCATCTATTTTTTCTTTTGTTGCTCATGCTTGTGGTGTCATATCTAAGAATCCTTTGTCAAACCCAAGGTCACAAAATTTATTTTACTTTTTAATTGTGGTAAAATATACCTAATCTAAAATTTACCATTTTAAGTGGACGATTCAGTAGTAAGGGCATTCACATTGTTGTGCAACCAATCTCCAAAACTCTTCACATCTGGCAAAACTGAAGCTCTATATTCGTTAAACCCTAACTCCCCATTCTTTTCTTCCTCCTAGTCCCTGGCAACCACCATTCTACTTTCTGTCTCTATGAATTTGACTACTCTAGGTTCCTCATATGAGTGGAATCGTACAGTATTATCCTCTTGTGACTGGCTTAGTCCACTTAGCATGATGTTTTCAAGGTTCATCTGTGTTGTAGCATGTGTGAGAGTATCATTCCTTTTTAAAGCTGAATAATAGTCCATTGTATGTATATATAACATTTTGCTTATCCATTCATCCATAGATGGTCACACGGGTTGCTTACAACTCTTGACTATTGTGAATAATGTCCCTGTGAACATGGGTGTGCAAATATCTGTGTGAGTCCTGATTTAAATTCTTTTGGTGTATACACAGAAGTAGAATTCCTGGATCATATGGTAATTCAAATTTTATTTTATTTATTTATTTATTTATTTATTTATTTATTTATTTATTTATGTGAGGAAGATCAGCCGTGAGCTAACATCCATGCTAATCCTCCTCTTGTTGCTGAGAAAGACCAGCTCTGAGCTAACATCTATTGCCAATTCTCCTCCTTTTTTTCCCCAAAGCCACAGTAGATAGTTGTATGTCATACTTGCACATCCTTCTAGTTGCTGTGTGTGGGACGCGGCCTCAGCGTGGCCGGAGAAGCGGTGCGTCAGTGTGCGCCCGGGATCTGAACCCTGGGCTGCCAGTAGCAGAGCACGCGCACTTAACCGCTAAGCCACAGGGCCGGCCCCTGAAATTTTAATTTCTTGAGGAGAAGGCCATGAAGTTGTACCCCTATGTTTTCTTCTAAACTTTTCATAGTTTTAGCTCTAATGTTTAGGTCTTTGATCCATTTTGAATAAATTTTCATATATGGTGTGTGGTGGGGGTCCAATCATTCCTTTCCGTGTGGCTATCCAGTTTTCCAAGGATTTATGTGTTGAAAAGATGATTCTTTACCTACTGAATGGCCTTGGAAAGCTTGTCAAAAATCAGTTGGCCATAGATATTTGGATGTATAGCTGGACTCTGAATTGTCTTCCATTCATCTCTACTTCTATCCTTGAGGCAGTACTGCACTGTCTCGATTACCATTGTGCTGTGGTAAGATTTGAAAGTAGGAAGTGTGAATCTTCCTACTCTGTCCTTTTCAACACTGTTTTGGTTATTCTGGGTTTCTTTTAATTCCATATCAACTTTAGAATCAGATTGCCAACTTCTCAGAAGAAATCAGCTGGGATTTTTTATAGGTATTGGGTTGAATCTGTAGATAAATTTGGGGATTATTGCCATCTTAACAATGCTAAGTAAATCTTCCTATCCATGAATATGGGATGTTTTTCCATTTATTTAGGTATTTGATATTTCTTCTGAGTCCAGGAGGGCTCTTCCCAACTATTCATTCCATGGCTCCTTCCTGCAAACTGGCCAGCCTACAGCCTAGGTTGTATCTGTGTTGAGTCCATGAATCTCCTCCCAGTTGCCTGTCACATGACCTCCACTGGTTGGGAGTGCCCTTGACCTTGAACTCTGTTGCGAAGGAAGCCAGATCCTTTGAGAAGGTATTGAGAGCTCGCTGTTTCATGGCCTGTTTCTCCTCCTCTCCACTCTCTGAGTGACACCCCCACTCTCGGAGCTGAGCCCTCGGTGGAAGGGCAAGCAGCCTGGAGTCCTCTCAGCTCACCTCTCCTGGCGTGGAGAGCCGCCATCTTGTGAACCAAAGCAAGGACAATGAGGGACCCCATGTTCTCGGTGCTCCAGGCCCCAGGCAGAGTCTCTGTTCTGTGAGTGGGAGTGGGGCAGAAGAAGGGAGCCCATCTCCTGACTGCACGCCCCTGGGACTCAGCACCAGGCCCCTGGGACAGGATGAGAAATGCTGAAGCCCTGCTCCTCCCATGACAGAAGCCCTCCGACTGAGGCTGCAGGAGGGGGAGCCCTGTGTCATGACTACACCACCCTAGAGAGGAGTCTGCACCTTGATGGCCTGGGAGAGGAGAGGGAGGGAGCAGTCTTGGTTCACATGCCACAGACTCTTACCTTTCTGCCTAAACTGTCAAAGACGTTCTTGAATAGCTGTTTCTTCATTTGCTGTTTGTCTTTAGGACCGTTTCCAGACGCTGTTCATGGTTGTTTTAAACAATCATCGCCAGCTTCCTGGGGAGTGGGCGAGCAGAGCGGCTCATGCTGCTGTGCTGGAAGTCGTTCTCAGAGTTTATTTTTGCACCTTCAGGGGTCTCTCTCTGTGGTCTGATGGCTTCTTTGACCTGGAGCTCCAGGATCCCAATGAAGGGAGGGCCACCCTGGGGAGAGCGTCATGCTTCCTCCCCTGATTCTGAAACAGAGGCTGATGCCCCCTGGCCCTGCCCTGCTTTATGCCTGGGGCCTTCATCTTCCAGGTTAGATTTCGGAATCTGGTGAGAACCCTCCTGCTGTGGGCTGGGTTCTCTAGCAGTCTTGGACCTTGACCAGAAAACCATGAGTGTCTTTTCTCTGGTGGTTACTGCTCTTGCGAGTATCTCAGATATTTCCAAAATGGTTGACTTGTATGAGTGCCTGATATTTGTCACAATTGATTATTTTTCTGTCAGTCCTAAGGTGTCCTGTCCCAAGTGAAACTGATGGAAGCTGGTCCAGGTTGTTGAAATCTCACAGACCCCCTCCGTCACCTATGCTCTCCCAGGATTCTCCGTCACAACCAGTGGTTCCTGCTGGTACTGGATCTGCCAGCCCCCGGGGAAGGAGCAGCAGTGGGTCGGAAAACTAAGTGATTCTGGAGTCACAAAATGCAACCCATCCTGCCTGAGCTGCAGCTCTGTCTCCAGAGGCACATCCAAGAACCAGTTGTCCTACAGCTGAGCCCCGTTACTGCCAAAGACATGGCTGTGTGTCACCGTGCAAGATACACACAGGGAGGGGAAGATGGTGTGAGCCCGAGGCAAACCTCCTCTGCAGGGTGGCCAGGGGGACTGGCTGCCGTGGGCGTTCAGGACCCACCGAGCACAGGGCTCAACCCAGGGCAGGTGCAAAGAGAGCCTGGGGAGGGAGTCCCCATCAGAGCCTCAGATTCCTTATACTCATTCACCCGTGAGTCATTTCCATTCATTTATTTAATATTTTCACATATTAGCTTAGTGTCTCTCTCAGGATATCCTTTTCCATAGGGATTATAAAAATGTTTTAAATGTTTATAAATATATTAACAAAATATTTCTGACTAGATATATTTCACCAATCTCTCACTTCAGGCTGACCTTGAAACGCTGCATGAGAAGGAAGTAAAAACTGAGGCAGGCTGGTAAACTGCTGGAGAATTGAAGGCATGTCCCCCTCCACTGCCCTCAAAACCCTTCAGCAAAGACTGGGCGACTCATTGGTTCCAGGCATTTAATCTCTGTGCATACATTAGCTGAACACTGAAGTAACTCAGCAGAGACTCAATGTCTACACACAGCAAAGAAGAAGGGCCTTACAAAATTAGTTCAGGAATGTCACCAAACAAATAGCAACAACAACATCAACAAAAGCATCAACAACAAACCCTGATTGGGGGAGGATCCGATTTCCAGAGTTGCCACATTATGATATTTAAAATGCCCAGTTTTCAAATTAAAATTATTGGACACATTCAAAGACTCATGAATATATGACCCATACACTGAGGGGGAAAAAGCATTGAATAGGAGCTATCTGTGAGGAAGCCAGACACTAGACATACTAGATGAAGATTCAAAATCATTCATTTAAAATATGTTCAAAAACCCCAAAAGAACTCATGTCTAACAAATTAAAGGAGAACATGAGAATAATGTTTTACTAAATAGAGACTATAAAGAAAGAGAGAAATTTTTAAAACAAACCAAATAGAAATTCTGAAGTTGAAAACCACAATAACTGAAATGAAAACTTAACTAGCTTAAGAGCATATTTGACCCGGCAGAAGAAAGATTCAGTGAACATGAAAGTAGGTACTTGGGATTATCCAGTCTGAAGAGCAGAAAGAAGAAGGACAAAGACGAATGCGTCGATCCTCAGAGACTTGTGTGACACCATCAGGGATACAACACAAGCATAAGGGAAGTCCCAGAGGGGAGGAGAGAGAGCAAGATCAGAGTGAATATTTGGACATAGAATGGCTGAAAACTTCCCAACCATGATGAAAAATCCACATTAATTCACATGTCAAGAAGCTCAACAAATTCGAAGAAATATCCCAAAGAGATACATACCTAGACACATCGTAGTCAAACTGTCAAAAAAAGACAAAGGAACTTAGTCATCCTGATGAAGAGTGGTATCTCTTTGTGATTTTTGTTTGTGTTACCATGATAACTTGTGATGTTCAACATCTCATCATGTGCTTATTGTCACTTGTACATTTTCCCTGGATAAATGTCTGTTGAAACCCTTTGCCCATTTCAAATGGAGTCATTTATCTTTTTATTGTTGAGTTGTATTATCTATATCTTCTTGAGTCAGTTTTGTAGATTGTGTGTTTCTAGGAATTTGTCCATTTCAACTAGATCATACAACTTGTTGGTGTACAACTGTTTATAGTATTCTTATAATTCTATTTCTGAAAATAGGTTGTAATGTAATGTTGACCTAAAACAAATGATATAGCCAGTTATTTTACCAGCTAAATGGGTTTATTCGTGAACAGCAAAGAATTGCAGTTTGTTACATGCAATCTATGGTGAACCACAGGCAAGTCCAGAGAAACAAAGGAGAGAAATGTTCTTTTACAGAGGAGAAGGGAGCTCGGAGGGGCTGTTAAAAACAGAGAGTCCAGGGAGGAAGCAGGGAGTTCAGAAGTGTAGTGGCCTTTTGTTGGCTGAGTTATGACAGTCTCTCACTGGCTGTGCTGTTGCCGTGCAGGGAGGAAATCCTCTTTCCTCTTGTTGGAGTAGCAAGTAGTCACTTCCTACTGGAGATGCAAGTACTTCTCTTCCCGCTGGGTCTGCAATTGACATGGGGTGGTGTGTGTGCTCGAGCTCCCCCTTCTGGCCTCCCCACTCATTTTTTTTTTTTTTTTTGAGGAAGATCAGCCCTGAGCTAACATCCATGCCAATCCTCCTCTTTTTCCTGAGGAAGACTGGCCCTGGGCTAACATCTGTGCCGGTCTTCCTCCACTTTACATGGGACGCTGCCACAGCGTGGCTTGACAAGCGGTGCGTGGGTGCGCGCCCGGGATCCGAACCCCGGGGCACCATGGTGGAGCATGCACATTTAACTGCTATACCACTGGGCTGGACCCCCACTCATTTTAACTGAGGTTTCTGTTTATTAATTTTCACAGTCCCCACTTTCATTTCTGGTTTTAGAAATTAGAGTCTTTTCTCTTTTTTTCTTAGTCAATCTAGCTAAAGTTTTGTCAGTTTTGTTGATCTTTTCAAAGAACCAATTTTGGTTTTGTTGATTCTCTCTTGTTTCCCATTCTTGTTTCTTTACATCTGCTCTAACCTTTATTATTTCCTTCCTTCTTTACTTCCTTCCTTCTACTAGCTTTAGTTTCAGTTTCCTCTTTTTTCTGGTTTCTTAAGGTGAAAAGTTATGTATTGATTTGACATCCTTCTTCTTTTTCACATAAAAGTTTACAACTATAAATTTCCCTCTAAGAACCACTTTCTCTGCATCCTATATACGTTAGCATGTTTTGTTTTCATTTTCATTCATCACAAAGTGTTTTATGATTTCTCTTGTGATTTCTTATTTGATCCATTGGTTACTCAGGAGTATCTTGTACAATTTAAATATGTTTGTGAATTTACCTATTTTCCCTCTGTTATTGAATTCTAATTTTATTTCACTGTGGTCAGATAATATATTTTGTATGATTTCAGTCCTTTTACATTTATCCAGAATTGTTTGATTGCCTAACATCTGTCTAACTGGAGAATACTTTATGTGTCCTTAAGAAGAATGTGTATTTTTATATTGAGTCTAGTTGGTTTATGGTTGTTGCGTGATCGCCCCACAGTATCACCGTCCCCTAATTTTTTGATTCAGATGTTGAATGTCATGATGCCATACACTCACCACTAGGACATGAACAGGCGTATTGCTCATGTAATGAGGCATTACGAGGAGAACAGGGTGGTCCCCAGCAGGTCCAAAAATGGCTTGAGAGAGCAGGGCAAGGAGACTGACTTGAGATTTTTGTGGTGGCTTAGGGATTGGGGCTGGGGTGTGACTTTCCTTGTGCGGTTTGAATTTTCCACAAGCACCAAAGGAGGGAGCACCCAGGCTTTCTTATCAGCTTGCCTTGATGTGGGGCAGTAAATGAAAAGGAAGGAGTGAGGCTTAAAGCTAGCATCAAATGTCAGAATCTTGAATCAGACTCTTGATCACAGTTTACCCTGAGATTTGACTGGTGGCTGAAATATGCCTTTTCTCGTTTAATTTAACTCAAACTTCTTTAAGGAAACCAGATGGGTCTCTATGAGGCCTGCAGCTGAGGCTGGTAAGGGAGGTGCAAGTTCCACTGAATGCCTCACTCAGGAGCCCCGCACTGAGCATTCTGAGAAGCGAAACGATCGCCCTCTTTCTCGATGGGACTCTGCAGAGGACAGGGAGCGCCTTTGTGAGGACTCATGTTGTGGCTTCAGTATGTGTAGAGACACGGGACTTTGGTTTATATTGTGGGCATCTGTGAGGCAGGAGATTCCCAAGGTTTAGTCCTTTCCCCCATATCTGCTAAAATGGGCAGAGGGGGCCAGTTGTTGGCCATGGCTTCTGGTGCTGGGTTGACTGATGTTTGCCTTGGCTCCCATCCTTTCCAGGAACATCCTGATTAAGGGACAACTAGCCGCTGCTCTCCACGGAGTCCATGATGTGCCATCTGTAAAGCGTACTAACTCCAACTCCTGTTTATAAATGTTATGTCTTGTTCCTGGATTGATCCTTTTATAATTATAAAACATCCTCCACTGTGTCGGCTAATAATTGTCTTAATCTCCGTGTTGGCTGAGATCAGCATTAGCAGCACAGATCTCTTTTGGAGACTATTTTCAGGTAGTATTTCTTCCCATCATTTTACTTTCAACCTATTTGTGGTGTCAAATCTGAAGGTTGTCTCTTGTCGACTGCGTATATTTGGATCAAGTTTTTCTTTTTTTAATCCGTTCTGCCATTCTGTCTTTTGATTATTTTATCCAGTCACACTTAATATAATTATTGATAGGGTAAATGTATGTCTTCACTTTGCCATGTTTTCTGTATGTATTATGTCTTATTTTCTATTTTCTCTATTCCTCGATAACTGCCTTCTTTGTATGAAATAGATCATTTGTATTTTAATTTCCTTTTCATTTCTTTCACTCTATTTTTTACAAGTTACTTTCTTAGTGGTTGCCTTGGGGACATACATCAACATTTTAACATAGTAAAATGGCTCAGATTAATCTCAACTTACTTTCGATAATAGACAAAGCTCTTCCCCCTGTAGAGCTCCACTCCCTCCTCCGTCTTTGTTGCCATTTTTATCACACACGTGACATCTTTATTCATTGTGTGTATAGATATCTGGTATAAATACCAGATTTAGTATTTCTTAACACAGGAGTCTTTTAAATCAGATAGGAGAAAGAAAGTTACAAAGAAAAATACATTTATTCTGTTTTTATATTTCCGCATAGAGTTACCTCTCCTGGTGCTCTTATTTCTACTGGTTTTTCATTTCAGCCTAAAGCACTCCTGTTAGTATTTTTGTAGGCCAGTTCTGCTAACCTAGAATTCTTTCTGGTTTTGTTTTCTGGGAATGTCTGAATTCTCCTTCATTTTGTGAGGCTAGCTTTGCTGATTGTAGAACTCTTGGTTGACGGTCTTTTTCTTTCAGCACGTTGAATATGTCGTGCCACTGCCTTCTGGCCTCCGAGGTTCTGATGAGCAGTCGGTCCTGATCTCACAAAGATCCCTCGTGCGTGAGGAGCTGCTTCTCTCTGGACGCTTCCAAAATTCTTTCTCTGACTTTTCTTTCAGCAGTTTGGCTATGTTGCGTCCAGGTTGGGTCTCTTTGCGTTGATCCTGCTTGAAGCTGCTGAACTTCTTGGATGTGGACTAACGTTTTTCACCACCTTTGGGAAGTTTTCAGCCCTTATTTCTTCAAATACTCCATCTGTCCCTCTTAGACCACCCATTCTCTCTCCTCCTCCTCCTGGGCCACCCACCCGGCGTGTGTTAATAAGCTTTATGGAGCCCTGCAGGCCTCTGAGGCTACGTTAATTTTTCTTTATTCTTCTTTTGTTTTCTGTTCCTCAGACTCGATAATCTCAAGTAACCTGTCCTCAAGCTCACTGACTCTTTCTCTGCCATCTCAAATATGCTGCTGAGCCCCTCTGTGAAGTTCTCCTCTCTTTTTTTTGTACTTATCCACTCCAGAATTTCTATTTGGTCCTTTTTTGATGATTTCTGTCCTTTGTTGATGTTTTCTATTTGGTGAGACATCATTCTCATACTTTTCTTTAGTTTGTTTGACGTGGTTACCTTTAGTTTCCTTGGACATATTTCAGCTGATTCAGAGTCTTTTTCTAGTAATTACAATGTCTGGGCTTCCTCAGAAAGAATTTCTATTGACCACTTTTTTTTCCTGTGTAGGGGTCATAGCTTCTTGTTTATTTGCATTTCTCATAATTCTTTAGTGGAAAACTTGGCTTTTCAGATAATGTAATATAGCAGCACTGGAAACCAGTTTCACGCCTTCGCCAGGGGGACTGTTGTTGTTATTGCCGTTTGTCCCGTTCTCTGAAGTTTCTGTTAAGTCTGTTCACTTTGTCCTATGTGGCCACATATGTTTCTGATGAAATTGTGGTGAGCTAATGTTTGGACAGAGATTTCTTAAACCCCTGAGGCCAGTAAGTCCTTTGTCTTTGCCAAGGGGCTACGGGAAGGTGTTGGGGCGTACCTGTGATATTCGGTCTCACAGATGAGAAGCCTGCTTTAACCTTCACTTCCTGCCTGCACAGAGGTGAGTGCATGGGACCTGCCAGGTCTTTCCTGACATGAGCGTCGCCCCACATGTGTGCCTGGCTTCTAGAATCTCAAGAATATGGTGGAGCTTTTATTTTCTCTTTCTGTTTTTAAATGGAGGTGAAATTCGCATAACATACAATGAACCATCCAGAAGTGTACAATTCAGTGGCATTTAGTGTATTCACAGTGTGTGCAACCACCACCTCTCTCGAGCTTCAAAATGTTTCCATCACCCCAGGAAAACACCCTGTGCCCAGTAACTAATAACTCTCCACTCCTCTCTCCTCCCGTCTCCTGATAGTCGCTAACCTCCTTTCTATTTCTGTGGAATGGCCTGTTCCAGATATATCACAGAAAAGGGATCACACAACATGTGACATTTCGCGTCTGTCCTTTCACTTAGCACAATGTTTTCAGTTTCATCTAAGCTATCGCGTGTGTCAGGATTGTGTTCCTTTCTATGGTTGAATAATAGTCCCTGTTGTAGATCGTGATTTGTTGGTCCCTTGATTCGTTGCTGCGCATTTGGGTTGTTTCCACCACTTGGCCATCAGGTGTAATGCTGCCGTAACCATTGTGTGCAAGTTTCTGTGTGGACGTATGTTTTCACATCTTGGGAGATGCCTAGGACGGAGTTTCTGGGTCACGTGGTAACTCTGTTTAGAGTTTAATGGCAGCTGCACCATTTTTCATCCCCACCAGCAGTGCATGAGGGTTCCTATTTCTCCACATCTTCTTGTTATTTTCAGTTTTCTGGGCTTTTTTTTCTTTTTCCTTGGTAACAGCCATCCTTACAGGTGTGAAGTGGAGTCCCGTTGTGGTTTTGATTTGCATTTCTTAGTGACCAATGGTGTTGAATATATTTTTGTGTGCTTCTTGGCCATTTGTATATCTTCCTGGAAGAAATGTCCATTCAGGTCCATTTTAAAATCATTGTTGTAGCTTTTCAAAGCCCGCTATGGACATCTCACCCCCAGCTTTTCCTCCTAAGCTTTCTGGTTAGCTTCTTGTTTGTCCCAAATAGTCTCCACTGCCACAAGCAGCCAGTTTTTAAACAGATGTCTGTGGGGAAGTGGTGCTCAGCTGTGCGAGCTCTGAGTCAAGTCAGAAGAGAAGATGGCTGTGGGTGGCGCCTCCCAGGGGCTCAGCTCTCTGGGAAGGAGCTCCAGCCCTGCTTGGCTCTCCTGTGAGGTGCAGGCTGCTGGTTTTAAGTTACCAAAGGGCTGTGGGAGTGGTCGATGGGAACATGGCAAGTTAAACACCATGAAGCTTGCTGTTCTTACGAAGAAGCAGGCATTTTTCTTGATTAAACCATACTCAGATTAGTACAAGAATTTTGCTAATTTCCAGAGTTCTGAAAAGTTTTAATTTTACAAGTTTTGCCACTGTCCTCACTGCTCTTACAGCAGAGAGGATTTGGGGAGGAGGAAATGGTTTACTTTACCATTCTTGCTAAAATCACCCAATATGCATTTTTGACTAACTACTTTCACCTTCAAATAACACTCCACTGCTTCACAGGCCGTGCAGGGACCTCATAACAGAGCGTTGCCCGTTCCTCCCTCCCACCCTTAGAACCGCCGTCATTCATGCCTTAGCCATATGCTGTAATAACTGACCACGTCGTCGGTATTGTCACTATGACCTAACAGTTATTCTTACTTCTCATTCAGTTAAGAATAAGAAATAGAATATTTTATTTCACCTTCATTTGTTCCTTCTCTGATGCACTTTCTTTCTTAATGGAGATCAGATTTCTAAGCTATATAGTTTTATTTCTTTTCTTTTCTTTTCTTTTTTTTTTTCCCAGGGAAAGATTCTCCCTGAGCTAACATCTGTTGCCAGTTTTCCTCTTTTTTTTTTTCCTCCATGTAGTCCCAGCGCATGGTTGGATATCCTAGTTGTAGGTTCTTCTAGTTCTTCTATGTGAGCTGCCACCACAGCATGGCTACTGACAGACAGGTGGTGTGGTTCCGCGACCAGGAAGTGAACCCATCTGCCGAAGTGGTGAGAGCACCAAACTTCAACCACAGGCCATCAGGGCTGGCTCTATGTAGTTTTATTTCTGTTTGAGAAACTTCTTTTAACATTTCTTACGGGGTAGGTCTGCTGACAAACGAATTCTCTGTTTTTGTTTGTTTGAGAAAATCTATTTCTCCTTCACTTTCATGGAATAATTTCACTAGATATAGAATTCCAGATAGGTGGGCTTCCTCCTTCTTTTGACATTGTCACTATTTCACTTCACTGCTTGCCAGAACGGCTTCAGACGTGACATTTGATGTAATTCTTATCTTTGATTTTCTATAGATTAGGTTTTTTATCTATAGATTGGTTTTTTAATCTGACTTTCTTCAATATTTTTAGCACTCTGAATATGATATGCCTTGGTGTGGGTTTTTTCCATCATGAACTATTCTGTTGGTAATGTTTTTTCCCTTACAGTCTGCCTTGTTCAGTATAATATAAATGTACCAGCAATCTTTTGGTTAATGTTGTGTGGTGTATCATTTCTGTTTCATACAATCCAACTTTTTCTATCTTTATATCAAAGTTTGTATCTTATAAGGAGAACAAAGGTCTTTATTTTAAATCAACTCTAGAATTAATGAATTTAATTTCAGTTTAATAACTTAAATCTGGTTGAACTTTCTTTTCTCCATTGTGCATTCCCGTTACCCTTTTCATACTTTCTTTGAGTAGACACTTCATTATTCC
Source organism: Diceros bicornis minor (assembly GCF_020826845.1). Classification (NCBI taxonomy): domain Eukaryota; kingdom Metazoa; phylum Chordata; class Mammalia; order Perissodactyla; family Rhinocerotidae; genus Diceros; species Diceros bicornis. The sequence continues at coordinate 170,372 of NC_080770.1, forward strand.
ACTTTTGTTTTATTGATAATACATGTGCGTACTTTTCCTGTACTGTTAATGCTTAAACTACAGATTACACCATGTAGTTCAGATTTATTAAATTCCAATATATATTAGTTATGCAAATATTTCCTTAGAAATAAAGGTAACTTAGAAATTTTAAACCTTGTCACTTGACCAACTTCACCTTATCTTATTTTCTTTGAATTTTAATTCTAGTTATGCACTTGCTGTTCATATTCAATTCATATGCAATTCGAATTCTCCTAATTCATTTTCTGAGTTCTTACTTGATAGCCGAGTATTGAGTGACATCTCTCTGTTTATCTAGCTATCTAGCTATTGTTATCTTTCATTATTGATTTCCAGATTAATCCTGCTCCGATCATGGAACATACTATGAATTATTTAAATATTTGAAATTGTTTAATATTTGCTTTACATTTAGTGAATGCATGATTGTAAAACTTCCAAGAACTTTTCAAATGTATCATATATTTATAATAAGCACACCCATGTATGTTCGAGATATGTATGTCTCAAACACTGCATCCTATGCATACGTATGTAGAGGGGGGTGTTTGTAGAGTCCATTAGGTCAATTTTTTTTGTTGTTTTATTCAGATGTCCTACATTATTACTGAACTTTTAAATGTTTTTTTCTATCACATTGGTTCTACCAGTGTCTGAGGGATTTGTGTAATGTTTAAATGTGTTAAATACTTACACTATGTTCATGGTTTTGTCCATTTCTAGCTCTGTTCCTTTTCAATGTACGTGTTGAAGTTACAGATCTAGACTTTAAAAAGGAGACTTCATCAGTTCACATTTAATATAATTACTGATATTTTGGGGTTATAGTCCTCTTTATGTTCTACCTTTTCGTGTTTTAACTGCTGTTGCATTTTATCCTCTGTTTGCAAACGTGTTTTTAGCTGGTTCTTGCCCACTAAGGCCACGTCACGAAAGCCTCGGTAGCACAGGAAGATGAGTGTCGACTTCTGGCTCCCTGTGCTGTGGGTCAGTTGTCACGGCTTCACCTCAGGGTTGGCACTGGCCGGGGGCGAGCCACCTTCCTAAAGCACGTTCGTGGCTCTGGCAGAGTTGCAAGAGGGCAAACCCCACATGCCAACATGTTTCAAGACGCTGCTGACTTCACACTCACTGATTTTTCCGTTGGCCAAGAAGTGTCCCATAACCAGGCCTCAAGTCCAGGGCAGAATGCCCAACAAGGCGCACAGGCCGGCAGGCTCGGGCCAGCTACTCACCAGCTCACTTGAGCCCCTAGTGTCTGCTTGTCTTCTTGTCCCGTGGTCCTGTCATTGCCCATGTCCAGTGATCACTGAATGAATGTGACTTGGCTGTGTAAACCCCCGTGGGCGCTTCCTTTCCCCAGAGTGGGTCTGTTCTTTGCTCCACGCCACCGTCTGGAGTGACACCAGTCTGAGACTGAGGTGCATGTGGTCAGGATCAGGACCCTGCAGGTTCATCTGCTTCCGGCCAGTGTGTTCCTGCAGCTGTGTCCTCAGGCGCCTGGGTGGGCCCTGAGCCCTGACTGGCCTCCTGCGTTCCAGAGGGGGCCTTCTGTCACATCCTTCACCTCCAACCTGTGGAGCCTCTAGGTGCACTTGAATGGGATCATGACCACTCTCTCAAGTCACTCTGTCCTTCACGTTGACAGAAGCTTATATTCTGGAAGCGTGGTGGAGGATCAGTCAGAAATAAAATCGTGGGGGTACAGAAAAGAGTCTTCTAGAGACAGGGTTTTATTTTGTGACATTTTAGGCTGTGACGTGTGGATTTGTTTGAGTAATTTTTTTCATTACAGCACTGACTGATGCATAGATCAACTAATCCTAAGTCAATAGAAAAACTATGTGATGGGAAGCATTTCTTTTACTTTCTTTCTTTCTTTTCCTTTTTTTTTGTGCTATTTCTTTCTTTTTTTTTTTAAATTGAGGTATAATTGACAGGTAACATTATATTAGTTTCAAGTACAACATAATGATTTTATATTTGTATACATTGCAAAATGATCACCACAATAAGTCTAGTTAATATCTGTCACCATGCATAGTTACAGAATTTTTTTTCTTGTGATGAGAACTTTTAAGATTTACTCTCTTAGCAATTTTCAAATATACAATACAGTTCTACTAACTATAGTCACTATGCTGTACATTACGTCCCCAGGACTTATCTATTTTATAACTGGAATCTTGTACCTTTTGACTCCTTTCACCCGTTTCCCCCACCCCGCTCCGTGCCTCTGGCGACCACCAATCTGTTCTCTGCATCTATAAGCTTGGTTTTGTTTGTTTGTTTTGTTTTTTAAATTCCACATATAAGTGAGATCATACAGTGTTGGACTTATTTCACTCAGCATAATGTCCTCAAGGTCCATCCATGTTGTTGTAAATGGCAAGATTTCATACATTTTTATGGCTGAATAATATTCCATTGCATATATAGACCACATCTTCTGTATCCATTTGTCCATTGATGGACACTTAGGTTATTTCCATATGTTGGCTATTGTAAATAACGCTGCAATGAACATGGGAGTGCATATTTCTTTTCAAATTAGTATTTTCATTTTCTTCACGAAAACTAAATTTCTGTGATGTCTCCAGGTAGGAAAGCAGCTGAGGCCATGGGACAACTTCTAAGGAGTGGCTGGGTTAAGGGAGCAGCTTACTGCCCAGCCACAACCTGGGCCATGCTCAGGCCCCTGGCTAGGGTAGGGGCAGGAGTGGCTATGGGATCATTCAAGCCTCAGACAGGACCAACATGGGCCAGGCGAAGGCCCAAGAGATAAGCAGAGGAGTGATCCAGACACCACAGCAACCTCCCAGGGCCCTCCTCCATCCCTGCCCTCACACCTGGAGTGCCCAGCCTCTGTGTGTCCAGGACTGAGGGCCAGGAGACAGTGCTCATGGGCATGGAAGTCTTATCAGCAACATCAAGTCAGGCTGAATTTAGTGCTGTCTACTTAAAAGGCAAATTTGTCCATTATTTTATCCTCAAAATGAGTTTATTCGGGAATAGCCACAAGAATTGCAATACAGGATGCGCATGCTATGGCAAACCGCAGGCAAATCCCGAGAACAAAGGAGATGAGCTGCTTTTATAGAGAAAAGGGGGAGTAGGGAGGGGCTGTTCTTAAAGAAAGTCCACTGGGGGAGAGAAACAGTTCAGGGTGGCAATGCCTTCTCATTGGCTGAGCTGTGGAGGCTTTTCTTTGTTTTTTTTTTTTTAATTTTGAAGTACACCCTTTTTTTTTTTTTTTGAGGAAGATTGGCCCTGAGCTCACATCTTTTGCCAATCTTCCTCCTTTTTTCCTTTTTTCTCCCCAAAGCATCAGCAGGTAGTTGTATGTCATAGTCATACATCCTTCTAGCTCTTCTATGTGGGACACTGCTTCAGTGTGGCTTGATGAGCGGTGTATAGGTCTGTGCCCAGAATCCAAACTGGTGAACCCCAGGTCTCTGAAGCAGAGAGCACGAACTTAACCACTACACCACTGGGCCAGCCCCTGCAGAGGCTTCTCATTGGCTGGGTTGTTGCCTGGTGGGGAGAGAGTCTTCCCTCAGTAGTGAAGTAGTTGTACTTCCTGCCAAGACGCAAGCGTCCCTCTCTTCCTGTTTGGTGACATTGATGATGTGTGATGGGGTGAGCGCTCCCCCGGCAGGCCTTCCCCATCCGGTGTAGTTGATGTTTCTTTATTAATTTCCACAGTGCAGAAAAGACTCATGCTGGCTCAGATCAGAGGTGCGAGAAACAAGGGTCAACATTTGAATTAGTCCAGCCTTGAAGGCCTGGGAGAGCTTCAGCCATCCTCCTCGTGGGATCTGGATGCAATCTGAAGGAGGATCCCTCCAGGATGGTGGTCCACAGGGGACCCAACAGTAACTGGGAGAATGGGAACGTCTGGGCTTCTGCTGCTGCCCAACCTTTCTGTGAGGAGAACAAGGGTGTTTTCCCAGGGTTTTCTCAGGGTGTGGGAGGGGACTCAGTTGCTAGAATTTGGGGTATTTCCCATTCCATTGGGCCTTGAGATGAAGCTGGCTTCTGGCGTGCTCTCCTCCTGTGTGCTTCAGCTGAGCTGGCAGAATCAGACACCAGGGGAGCATTTTAATCCTTCTACCCTTTATGGAAATTAATGAAAGAAACATTAACTAAACTGGATGGGGAAGGCCTGCAGTGGGAGCTCTCGTGCCCATCACACATCATCAATGTCACCAAACAGGAAGAGAGGGACACTTGCATCTCAGACAGGAAGTACAACTACTTTACTACTCAGGGAAGATTCTCTCTCCACCCGGCAACAGTCCAGCCAATGAGAAGCCCTGCAGCTCAGCCAATGAGAAGCCGCTGCCGCCATGACCTGTTACTCTCTGCCAATGGACTTTCCTTTAGAACAGTCCCTCCCTCTCCCCCCTTTACTCTGTAAAGGCAGCTCATCTCTTTTGTTTGTTGGATTTGGCTATGGTTCGCCATGGCATGCACATCTGGAATTACAATTCTTTTGGCTATTCCCGAATAAACTCATTCTGAGATAAAACAGGCAAATTTCCTTTTTAAGTTGACACCTTCCAGGTTCTTCTGGCTGCTCCAAGAATTCAATTGACATGACACAGATTAAGAGGAGGAAATCAAATTTAATTTCATATGTATGGGGGCCTCATAAGAAAAATGAGACCCAAAGAAGTGACCAAAGCAGGCAGCTTTTGTACCTTTTGGACAAAGAAACAATAAACTTGTGAAGAACTGACAAGACAAACCCTTGGGTACTAATTAATGAAGAAACTAAGCAGAGTTTGTTTTGTGAAAATTAATAAAGGGAAACCTCATTTAAAATGGAGTCAGGAGGCCAACAGGGGGAGGTGCCATGCAGTGCCACTCTCAGTCAATTACAGGAAAGAATGTGGATTACAGACAGAAATGTACATGGCATCCCAAACAGAACTCGAGGACCCCAGCAACTCAGCCAGTGAGAAACCATCACCACCCTGAACTCCTGCTTTTCTCCAATGGATTTTCATTCAAAACAACCCCTCCCAATTTCCTCTTTTTTCCCTATAAAATAACGTTCCTCTCCTTTGATTGTTGGATTGGCTTATGGTCTGTGATAGCACGCATATTCCGAATTACAATTCTTTGGCTATTCCTGAGTAAACTCATTTTGCTGGTAAACAAACTGGCTGTTGTATTTTTAAGGTTGACACCCCCATTGGTGGGAAGGCTGCAGGGGACCTGACTCAGGGAGTCCACAGTTCACGCTGCAGAGAAAGCCCCAGCAGTCCCTGCTCTTCAGGAGGAGGAGAAATCCCTGCCCTGACCTGGAAATCAGCTCCCTCACCTAGTTCTGTCGTGGCCTCCAGATGTGTGGGCACCTGGGAGTGCTCCAGGGCAGACCCTGCCCACAACCAGCCGGGCAGGTGCAGTGGGAGCTGGGGAGGCCATAGCTTCCCCATCCTCCCCTGTGCACCCAGACCCCAGCTGTGGATTCTCCACACCCCTCAGCCACACCCTGTTACCTGTCCTCAAAAGTAGTGCCCTAACTCCAAGAGGTGGCTGGAGGGTTGGGGACGTCCGGGGAAACGTGGGAGCACACGGGGGACATCTCTTATCCCCGGTGGTCCCACCTGTGGGAGCAGGAAGGGGGGCAGGTCCATGGAAGGTGGGTCTTGGGGGATGGGATGTTGACAGACCCGCCCCTCTGGGGCCGGGGACTCACTGCGTCGGGGGGAGGGCCCACGGCGCCCCCTGCCGACGGACAGCGCAGACCCGCAACGAGTCACCCCAACCCCAGCCCCGGTGGACAGGAGGAGCCCACATTCTCCTGTGGTGCAGCCTCATGAAGGTCACTCAGCATTGGGCCTAACCCCATCTGAGCTTCCGTGACCTGGGATGAGGGTCCTGCTAGGGGGCGACCCTCTCGCGCAGCCCGCAAAGAGCCCCTGATCCCGAGCTTTTGAAAAGTTGCAGGTGAGGCCTGAGGCATCATGCAGGCTCAATTGCAGGTAAGCAGGAAGGTCCTGGGTGCTGACCACTGGGCTCTCGAGGGCCCAGCAGGGAGCAGCCTTAGTCCTCGAAGCCGCACCGCCAGCTATGGTTCCGAAATGGGTGGGCAGGGCGCCGTGAGTCGCCTGGGGGTGGGCGGGTCTTGGGTGCTGCGAGCTGGGGAGGAGGGGAGGTGGGCGGGGTGGGCACATGGGCGGGGCCTGCTGTGGGCCGGGCGGGCTGTGGGCGGGGCCGGATAGGTGGGCGGGGCGGACAGGTGCCGGGCTGCAGAGGTGAGCCGCGTTCCTAGAAGTCATTTCCAAACAGCACTCGGAGAGAATATTCTCTTCCCGCTTTGCCTGCGGTGAGCCTGGAGGCAGACGGCCGGGCCGGACTCCTGAAGATGCACAGCACATGTTTGTCCCGAGGGGGGCCGAGAGCAGAGAGGACAGATGTGCTCCTGAGCGGAGGATGATCTGGCCCGCCGTGTCCACCGGAGCCAGGGTCGGGGTTACTGGACCCGGGTCTGGCTGTCTTCAGGCAGGAGACACCGTGAGCCCCTCCCCCGTCGGAGCGAATTCTTCCCAAACTCAAGGGGCCGGTGGCCAGCGTGCCCTCCTCCAGGACCCGCCTGTCGGGAGCCTGTGCCCCATCGTGCCCCCACACGCGGGACGCTAGGGAGAGCGTCACCCCGAGCACACCCAAGGCCCATCCTGGGGACTCCGCCCAACAGCTGTCTCCTGGAGTTAGGCCGCTGATTTTCGGGGCACATAACGGGGGTGTGGGTGAGATATGGAGGGGACCCTGGCAGACCAGCCCCACTGGATCTGGGAAGGACGCACTCGGAGGCGGAAGGGCCCGCGGTGCCCCTTCCCGGCCGACAGTGCAGACTCGGGTCCGGTGACGCCCACCCTGGCCCCAGTGGACAGGAGAGCCCCCATTCCCCGAGGGCAGCCATCATGAAGAGTGGTAACACAGCACTGTCACATAAAGTTGAGCTTTATTGAGTACAGGTGTAGACAGGTCTGTCTGTGCAAACTGCTGTAGAAAGGGGTGGGGGTAAAGGGACAGGGCCAACAGCCCCAGGATGCGAGGCCAGCAGGGATGGTGGGGATGGGGCCACGGCCATGGGCAGCTAGAAGTAGCCTCTGCCCTCCTGCATGGACTTTAAACTTGTAGGAAAATTATCATGCAGACAACTCCCACGATGAAGCCAATGTTCAGAATGATGCCCAAGACTAGGGCCCAGATGTTCAGGCACTTGGCAGTGGACGCATAGCTCTGGGCCCCAGTCATGTCGCCCACCATCTTCCGGTCCCTAGACTGGGGGAGAAGAGAGGTGAGAGGGACTTGGAGGGGTTCTGGTGAGAGCCAGGTGCTACGACTCACGTCCTCCCCTGGCTGGTCCCTGCCCAGAGCAGCCTCCACCTGCCCTTCACCCACATGGGGAGCCGCCATCCCCGGCCCCTGAGCCTGAGCAGGACAGCACCTGATGGGCCCCCTCCCGGCTTGGGCCTCCATCTCCTTCCTCACAGCCTCAGCCTCTCCACGAGGCCTCAGACTCCTCCTCCCTCTGCTCTGGCCTCTTCGCTGGCCACACACCCCACCAGTGTCACAGTCTTTGTGTGTGTGAGGAAGATTAGCCCTGAGCTAACATCCGATGCCAGTCCTCTTGTTTTTTGCCAAGGAAGATTGGCCCTGGGCTAACGTCCCTGCCCATTTTCTTCTACTTTAGATGGGATGCCGCCACAGTGTGGCCTGACAAGCGGGGTGTCGGTGAGCGTCCCCCAGGATCCTAACCTGTGAACCCCAGGCTGCTGAAGTGGAGAGTGCGCACTTAACCACTGCACCACCGGGCCGGCCCCGGGTCAGAGTCTTCTGAGTACCTTTTCCTTTAACTGGAGCAGACTTGAGGTCTGAATTCGAAGTGTGAAGCATGTAATTTCGCTAACTAGTCTGGGAAGGAGAACTTGGGGATTAGGGAGACATAGGCTTCCCCAGCCATCCCCACGCAGCCTCGCCCTGTTCCCTCACTGCGAGATCCCCCAGCCACACACACACACACACACACACACAATATGAGACACACACCCAAGGCCTCCCCACACCTCAAGCGCCATCTCTACAGGCTCGCTCACACACACTTTCTGGAGAATCCCCCATGCACCCACCCACCTTCACGGAGTAGGCATATGCCACGAAGCCCAGGCAGCACCAGTTCATGAAGATGGTGTTGAACAGGGACCAGACGACGTGGTCGGGCACAGAGATCTCGGTGGGGATGTTGATCACAGTGGTCGTCAGGGGAGCTGAGCTCTGGGGCTCCCCCAGCACGGACACCCCATGCTCCTCCTTGAGCATTTCATAGGTCGGGGGGACACCGGTGCGGGTGCCACTGATGAAAGTCTGGAAAGTGCGGTTCATGGCGCCGGGACAGAGCAGCTGTGGTCGGGATTCCGGATGGTGCTCAGTGGGCCGTCTCTTTCCCCAGTAGTTGCTGTTTCTCAGAAGTTTCTATTTCCTGGCATTGGGAAATTAGGAACTGGCTGCGCACCAGGAGGGCGGAACAAATAACTGAGTGTCAAGTTACTCTGGGGCAGGGTGGGAGGAAGGGCTGTGGTCTGAGGAGGGGCTTCCTTTCCCAGGCACTCAGGTCTGGTCCTGGTCCTGCTGACCCACTTCCTCATTTAGGGGAGTGGGTGGGCCCTGGGGACTTTTCCCCAGCCTGGAAGTCACCCACGCTTTCCCCCACTCAGCCCCAAGCCTGCTGCAGCCCCCCACTGTCCCCAGGCAGGGCCCCCAGCAGGCCCTCATTCAGACTCCACACTGAAGGCCCAGAGGGCGTCCCCTGCCCCCAGAGCCCACACCTGGGCTGTCACAGGCCTCATCTCTGAAATCCCTTGTCCTTTCCTGGCTCTGAGTCCATGCTCCAGGTGGGGTTGGGTGTTTCCTGGTTGCAGATCAGGACCCAGCAGCCTGTGTTGCCTGCCCCCGAGGAGCCTTCCAGGCCCTCGTCCCAGGGTCCCCCAGGAACAAGAACACTGGGCGCTCTGTGAGGTGAGGAGGCGGCTGTGAGGGGAGACAGGACGACTCGGGGGCATTTGGCAGCAGCTCCAGAGCACAGGGCCAGCATCTCTGTGCAACCTCACCCCCCTCCTCCCTCCTGTGACCCAACATTTCCCATGGGTGTTGTTGGGGTGGCGACAGGAGGAAGCTCCAGCGTTGGCAGGATGGCTCCTGGGCTGGAAGGCTTGTGCCCCCTTCTCCGGGAGAGGGTCAGGTCAGCTCAGTAGCCAGGACACAGCTCCATTTAAGACAGAAGGATCAGGTTGTTCTCATTGTTGTCTGCAGTCCTCACCAGAGGACCAGGCTGTAGGAGGCCGATGGCCAGGCCTGCACTGTCCTGTTAGGAGCTGTCGCCTTTACCTGCTGGCCCCGTTGTGTCAAGGCTCCCAGACCAGCCTACAGCTGCCCCAGTGGCTCCCACACCACCCAGAGGTCTGGGTCTCCCACTCTGGGGCCTCCTCCAGGTCTCCAGGTTCTGATCATTTCCACCCTTTCCCTGGGTTCCCCTCAAGGGTGTGTGCAGGGAATTTGATACCCCAAAATGTGTCTCTTTACTTTGATTATTTTTCAGAACAAAAGTCTCTGAAAGAAACTTTGACCTCCCCCCAACTGCCTAAAAGAATTTAAGATAGAAGGCCTGTTCCAGGAAGGAGTTAATAACATGAGATAACTACGGTATAATGTAAAACGGGTGTGCTAGAAAGACACCAGCAAGCCCATTTTTATCAAAATCCTGTCTTTCAGGTCACATTGTCTATAGATGGCCCAGTGAACACTTATTTAACAAACATTTGCACTTCCATCTCCATGTAAATTGTCTTCCTCCTCCTCTGAAGTCCCCAACCACTGCCCCCAACATCCTCTTTTGTCTTTAGCTGAAGATGGTATTTAAGGTGGTGGCTTCAGCCGTTCTGGCGAGTTACCTAGTTTTCCTGGGCTTCTCCCATGTATACATGTTATTAAACTTTGATTTTCTCCTGTTATTCTCTCTTGTCAATTTAATTCTTAGACCAGCCAGAAGGACCTAGGGGGTAGAGGGGTTGTTTTGCTCCCCTACAGTTTGGCGACTTGGACGGGATAAAACTTCACTGGCTGGACGCTGCTGGCTCCTGGACCACTGCAGCTGAGAGATCCTGGACCCCTAACAAGAGCCAGCAGGAGGTAAAATTTCTTACCATGTCAGTTTCCCAGATCTCTACCTGCAGGGTCCAGTGGAAGTGAGAATGGTGAGTTTCTTCCTTTTCTACATTTAGATTAGCTGGAGAAAGTGTTGGTGAAGCTAGCTTCTTGCACTCAGCAAGTCTGGGAAATTTGGTTTGAGTACTCATTGGTTTATTGATCCTTCTCCTCCCAGAGATGGTCACTATTTTTCCTTGTCGCTGTCCTTTGTGTCATTTGTCATAAAAAGGGAAAACCATAGGGCAAGACACAGACACATCTATAAGCCTGTTGTCTGGGAATATGTGCATGACGTGAAAGCTGCTGCCAAGGGCGTCTTGGAAGTCAAAAAGGCCGCAAATTTGGTGGGCACGAGTTGACTCGTTAAGAGTCATTAGGGCGCTTGCCACCTCAAAAGACTCCCAGGATAGGATAAGTTGGTCCTGGAATAGGATAGATGACACAGGTCCCCCACCAACATCAAGAAAATGTCCATGCAACAAGATACTCTAAAGCACACACAATCCCCAACCCCGTGGCACCTCTCTTCTAGGTATTGATCTGGTGCCAAGAGACCCAAAGCTCAGCTAAAGCTGTTAATGTGCATGTAAGGTGAGGTTTCTCCTTTTGTCTTGTTCTGTCTTGAGAGCTGGGCTTTGTGGCTTTTCTGGTCTCCGCCCCCAGGGGACGCACCTACCGCATGCAGCTTGGCGGCCAGTTGCATAGACTGGGGTGCCGAGACACACTCTCTTTGTCTGGCTGTGTCAGCTCTAGGGCAGTTTGACACAAGGGGTTCTGGTAGCTTTCATTAGGGGCCTTTGTTGTCTCAACCTTCGTTCCTTGTTAATGCTGGCACCTTACTGCCTGTGCAATGAAGGCCTCTGCTTTCTTAGACTATTTCTGGGAGGGAACTTTCTGGATCTTGTGAGTGCTGCTTCTTTTGCACTCTCTTTTGGGATGCTTCGTGCATCCATGGTTAAGCCATAAAAAAGGCTTATTGGTTTGAGTTGCTATTAAGATCCTACTCATCAATGTGGGCAGATGATGGATCATTTCAATTGGAAAAATCTCCCAAATTTGAAAATAAAATTTTGAGAGCTCTTGTCATAATTGTTTTATTGATACCTATGAAAAGACCAAATTAAAAAGGAAATACAAAAAAAATAATGACCAGCCTTAAGACCCTGACTCAGGCTACAATTAAATTGAGAAAATGTAAAACTATAAGTGTTCATAAGATTATAAAGCTTGGAATGTTTTAGCTAATTTTATATAAAAAGGTTATATCAACTTTGCCTGAGTGTGGTTTGTTTGTTTGCTTGTTTGTTTGTTTTTTGAGGAAGATTGGCCCTGCACTAACATCTGTTGCCAATCTTCCTCTTTGTCTTTTTTCTCCCCAAAGCTGCAGTACCTAGTTGTGTATCATAGCTGTGGAGTTGTAGCTCTTCTATGTGGGACACCACCTCAGCTTGTGGGCTTGATGAGCAGTGAGTAGGTCCGTACCCAGGATCTGAACCAGTGAACCCTGGGCCACTGAAGCAGAACGCAAGAACTTAACCACTACACCACAGGGCCAGCTCTGCTGAGTGTGTTTTGAAAATGTCTGGCTGGGAATGCTTCCCCTATCCAATATTATAAGACTGAGATCCGTGATAACATCCTATTGAAAGCTATGTTTAGAAGTATAAGGGTTGATGGAATTAAGTGATTGCATCTCTTTTCCATGATTGTATTATAGATTGTATTGTGGGGATAGACACTGTGTCTCACTGGGGAACTTTCCCCTGCCTGGTGGGAGGACAGCATATAAATCTGCCCTTCAGACAACATTAATTAAACATATTAAAGGGAAGTCAATAGGATTGCCTGAGCCCACACAGTATGAGATAAAAACTAGAGGCTAATATCAGGTGCTAATGAAAAAGATAATAAAAGCCTCCCCCCCACGGTAAATTGGTCTAGGGTTAAATTGTACACTTAGAAAGAAGGCCTTTGTTAAATGCTTTGTGTAGACTTTTAAAGGTGTGATACATTGTCTTAAAGTTTTAAAACATTAGCCGTGGAGTCTGCGTGTGTGTGTGTGTGTGTGTGTGTGTGTGTGTGTGTGTGTGTGTGTCTATATGTATGTTATATATGTGTGATATTTTATCCCTGGATGGTATGGCCAAAATTAAGAACTCTGTATAATTGGCTTAAAGTAAGCGCTTACATAAATTACTTCTAAATGTAGTAGAAACCAACCCAAGTGTCATTCAAGTTAATGTGATGTAAACTAATCTTTGGTAAATGAAAGCTTGTCTAAATTCGTTGGCTTGATTACAACAGGCATGTCTGCAGAGTTACTAGCATTGGATTTGATGCTGACATGCAGCCTTTATTAGTCAAATAAGCTCACGGTCTCTGTTACAAATCTGTCAGCAAAACAACAGCCTAAAATGACAAGCTGACTTTGTCTAATGTCTCATGAAGTGTTTTTAGGGAATCTAAACATAATTATTGGACACAAGTAAACTGAATAGATGTAAGAAAGATAAAATTTTGGGGGTGAACTTTTTAACAACAATTACGTATTGTGGTATATGTACTTAACAACTTTTTGGTAACCTGAAACTTTGAAGTTTTGCTAGGTTTAATTAAATGACTGAAATTTTATTGAATATCTAGATCATTACCAAGTAAGATAAAATATTAGACATTAATTACTAAATACAGGTTTGTGTACTTTTGGCTTCTTATTACAGAGAAACTAAAAGATATTTGGGTCTATTAGTAAACATGTCCTGTGTTTCATTAAAAGGATTGCACTACGAAGTAGCATGTTTCTAGAAATTATAAAAAGTATTTATAAATTTGCCAAGCCACAGAATGCTAATGTAAAAGACACTTTATAATTGCTTACTTCTTAGTTTTCACCAAAAATTAAAATTTCTAAGGGTTAAAAATTCTATTTAATATATGTGATTAAAGCTACTAAAATTAAAAGGGAAATATCTTTGTATTCAAGGAAAGTAAGATGTATGTTTTCAGTACAGAAGGTATAAGAAATAAAGATATTTTTGTTTGTTAAAAAAGGTTATAGAAAGTTTATTGGAGAAAAGCTCTGAGAAAGGAATTCTGTAGATGGTCAAGGTGGCTAAGATTAAAATGAATTCAATTAAGTGAACAAATTTTAATGTCAAAAGTAAGCTGGTGCAAGATTAGAATTTGGTTTTTTCCCCCTCTCTTAAAAGGATAATTTTCATAAACTTTTAGTCTGCTCTTGATAAAGAGATTATGAAAGAGAAATGATAAAGAGATTTTTCTTTGAGTAGTCTACTGGAAGGGTACGGATTTTATGTTTTATCAAAATAAATTTGCTGTAGTGTTTTTATCCAGTCTTTAATCACAGGACAGCTATTTAATTTTCTGTATTTGCCTGAGAATCTTTAATTGTCACCATGGTTAAATGGATAACTAAGCATTGTTTCATAGGGACCTATGATATTGTGTAGGTAAATGTTATCAATATAAGTGTTTTAAAAATTATATAACATCCCTCCCCCAAAAAAAGAAGAAAAGAAAAAGAATTATATAACATCCCTAAAATTCTGATCTGTGCTAGTTGTCAGTCATAATTCTAGTTCTGCTTTTGCAAATATGTTTCATCTTCAGAGAGATTCATGGAAAGGACTCTGACATTTACTCTAGAATACAGGTTTCTGATAAACTTTCAGATCATAAAACTGCATGGGGTAAGAAGTTACAGAACTCTAATGGAAAAACTGATGACTTCATGAAACTGCTAACAGAAGATCAAGAGTTGGTTAAACATGGGACTAAATGAACTGATGAGGATGATTATAACTCTTATGACATTTTGTTTGAAATAGTGATGATTTTTTAATGTTTTGTTCTTTCAGATTTAAGGAAATCTTTTTCTCTTTTCTCTTAAGCTAACTATAACTTATAACAATTGGATAAATTATACTTTCATAAGGGGAATTGAAGCATTTATATTTTTCTCCCTACCTAATCCCTCCAGGATTTGAAAACTCTTGGTGAGTAAATATTCTTATTTTCATGGCAATATAGCTGTTTTTACGTAAGTTCAATAAGAATTTGTTCTCCTTATAACAGGACAAAATTGAAAATGTTGGTTATATTACCAAAGCTTTGACTGGAATCTCATATTTGAGAGAAACATACATATACCTGGATATAACTGAGCTTTAAGAAACAAGGATTGGACTTTAGGGAATAAAGCCGCTTGGAAATATTGGACTGGTATTTTGCTTACAGGGTTCCCAGCAAGCTTTCCAAGTGGGTAAAGAAGGTCACTTCCCTGGCAGGTACAAGGAACCTCAGGATGTTTTGGGGGAACCTCAAGAGAAGAGAGGAATTCACCCAAATCTATAGGTATTACAGGCAGAGTCTGATGACAAGTCCTTGTTCTGGCTTTCCTGGCCTCCAGAGGCCTTTACAATTCAATCTGAGATTCCTTATAAAAAGTCCCAGCAAAGCAAATTTAAAAGAGCCTATATAATCAGTTGCTATTCTTGCTGTACTTATGTCAATAATTGGGCTAAGTTTATTGAAACAAGACTTATTTTACAAACCAGTTAGTCTTAATTTGGCTATCTTTGATAAAAATGAAAGTGATTTTAGAGAGAAAAATTATGTCTCAGTGGAAACTATAGTATATATGTTTCAGTGGAACTATAGTATACATTTGTAGATATTAGATTCGAGTTCTGTTAATTGTCTTTTAGGTTTTTCTTTTATACCTGTAAACTGGACTGGCTCCTGAATTATTCTACTGTCCTGAAATATCTAGCTACAAATCTCCAAATTAACATTTTCAATTTTTTCCATCATTTTCATTTGGAATCATTGAGAACTAAAATCATACTTGTTTCTGAAGCCCTGCAAACTGAAGGTGGATAATTTGACATAAACTTTGTAGAGATCACCACGGTAGCATGCCTGTTGCTGTATAAGTTACTCAAAGGATACCTGAACGCCCGATGACATCATCAGAGTCATTTCAAACTGCAAAAGGTGCTTCAACTCTGACATCTAGAAATCTTCTTGATTGACTGTCCCCTAGACTCAGAAACTGGTTTATGATTTGATCCAACCATTAACCTTTTTTTCTTTTTGTTTCCATAGAAATGCTTCCTATTAAATACCTGATTTCTTGCTTATACAATGTAGGCCTAACTTTGGGAGCCCACCTGCATCACTGCCTCCTGAAATGAATTTAACTGGACTGACCTGTCCCCAGGACTAAGAGACGTGTTCACTGAGATGGAACAATCTACAAACTCAGCTTCTGGACCGTGAAGCTTCTGACAGTTTCAAAGCTGGGACTGTGGGGAATCAGAATTGGTCACCCCAATTGGCCACTCTCTTTGCCTTGAGTATTTTTAAGAACAAAAGACTCTGAAAGAAACTTTGACCTTCCCCCTTTGAAAGGTCAATTTCACTGATTGAAAGTAAGAGACTAACTGCCTAAAAGAATTTAAGATAGAAGGCCTGTTCCAGGAAGGAGCTAATACCATGAGATAACTAGGGTATAATGTAAAATGGGTGTGCTAGAAAGGCACCAGCAAGGCCATTTTTATCAAAGACCTGTCTCTTGGGTCACATTCTCTACAGATGGCCCAGCAAAGGATTGTTTAACAAACATTTGCATTTCCGTCTCCATGTGAATTGTCTTCCACCCCTCTGAAGTCCCAAACCACTAACCCCAAGATCCTGCTTTGTCTTTAACTGAGGATGATTTTTAAGGAGGTGTCTTTGGCCATTTTGGCCAGTTACTCGGTTTTCCTGGGGTTTTCCCATGTATGCACGCTATTAAACTTTGTTTTCTCCTGTTATTCTGTCTCATGTCAACTTAATTCTTAGACCAGCAGAAGAACCTAGAGGGTAGAAGGAGTCTCTTCCTCTACTGAAGGTGTCAGCTGCTTCCTGCAGTTGCCAGCCCAGGGCTCCCCCATCACACGTTCCTTGTTAGAGCCTCCATGTGGAAATACCTAGTGTGGTTCTGTGTTCCTGCTGCGCCCACACTGACCCAGAAGGCTGTCCCACCCGACTGAGCTGACGATGCACACAGGGGAAGTAGGGGCATTGGAGGGAGAGAACTGCCCCTGGAGCCTGGTGTGGGGGGAGGTCTGTGAGGGGTGGGGAGGGCGCCTGCAGGCAGGGTGGGCTGCTGCTGTTCAAACTCCTGATGGGCTGCCCTTGCCAGTGTCTGTGGGACACACTGCCCCTGTGGGCCGTTCAGGCCAACATGACGTCCTGCTCCTGGAGCGAAGCGATGGGCAGCAGCCACCCAGGTGCAGCTTCTCACCAAGTGGCTGGTCAAGGAGACAGAAACAACCTGGATGCAGAGGAACAGGAAAATGTGGTGAAACGCTTGCCAAGTGGTGTGTTTTGAGTAATGAGGACTTTTGTCTTATGTGACATCAGTGATTGATAGTCTCCAGGACTTAATTTTAATCACAGCTGTGTTCAGAATCCACTCACAAATTCCTGGAAGTTGAACTCCTCTGCTACAGGACGTTCGCCAGGCCACGGAATCTGGATTTATCCTGAAAGTAATATGTAATATCTCAGGCTTTGTGTCCCATCCTCCACCTGCCTCCTGAGGCCTCCAACCCAGCCCCTTGGCCCCACCTTCCACTCTTTGCCCTGCCGGCTACTGGCCTCTCCCCGTCCAGGTCTCCATGTGTCTTCCGTCAGTGTCCACTTCTCCCTACACAAAGAGGTTCTTGAAGCTGTAAATATTTACAAAGAATAGCAAAAAAATGTCTTACCTAGCTTGTTTCATGTCCTGAGGGCTTGGCTTAATAGTCTTCAGGTTGGAGACCCCAAAATACGGTCGGACAAGATGCAGTTGTACCCCATTTTGCAGCCAGAGATAGTCACACAGAAATGTGGGTTGCCATCCCTTCACGGCTAAGGGTCCTACCCAACTGCTGCCAGCTTCAGGGGAATCACATTGGCCAGTAGAAGGAGTGTTCCAATTAGATAAGATAATTTAAGAAGTGTACTTAAAAGCAAAGACTTCAAAATGCCAAAATAACATTACTGAAAGTTTTATTGCAAAAAGCTAATAAAAATTAAGTTGTAGAAGGTACCTAAAGGAAAATATATTAGGCCATGACTTTATAGACACACCCATAATCTACTCCCAAAGTTAACGAGACTCTGAGAGATTTTCAGGAGACTCCTACGTTAAAGATTATTGGAACTGTTCAGTACTGCCAGGTAGTTACTGTTTGTCCCTGCTAACCTGACAAGGTATTAGAAAGAATTTAGCAACTTACCATCAGATATTCAGCCAAACTGGAAGCTGATGTTCAGAGCCTGATAAGAATTCTCTTTCCAGGCCTTATTTCCTAAGTTAACATAAAACTAAGCACCCAGAGGGAAAGAAGAAAATTAGGGATGATGTACTTGGACAGGTAGAAAAACTGTCCTCAACTTACAAACTCTCGTGAGACTGGAAAAGCAGCTCTAGAGGCAGATCAGATTCCAGTTCCTTTATCTCAAAAAGGATTATTGCCTTGTCTCTCTGGGAACTGTTATCCGGCCCATCACCACTTCCTAAGACTGAAGAAAAGAAAAAAGGAAAAAGGCCAGAAAAACAGCCATAAGAGCACCGTCTGCCAAAATCTGGCATCTTAAGTGTCTTCTCCACAAATATTAGTAAAAGAGGCTTAAAACAAAATTTGCATTCATAACTAGGGAGCCTTGAATTATATTACTGTACCTGATTCATGGCAGTAATTTTAAAACAATTGCTGTGGAGTCTCTGTGTGTGTGTGTCTATATGTTTGTTATATTTGTGTAATATCTTACCTCTGGATGGTACAGCCAAAATTAAGAACTTTGTATAATTGGCTTAAAGTAAGCACTGACATAAATTATTTCTAAATGTAAATGCAACTAACCCAAATGTCTTTCAAGTTAATGTGATATGAAATAATCTTTGGTAAATAAAAGTTTGTTTAAGTTTGTTGGTTTGATTAAAATAGGCGTGTCCTAATTTACCAGCATTGGATATGATGCAGACATACAGCCTTTATCCTATGTTTCTTGGTCAAATAAGTTGATGTTATCTCTAGCACAAAACTGGTTAACAAAAAAAATAACTTAAGGGGCCGGCCCGGTGGCGCAAGCGGTTAAGTGCGCGCGCTCCGCTGCGGCGGCCCGGGGTTCGCTGGTTCGGATCCCGGGCGCGCACCGACGCACTGCTTGGTAAGCCATGCTGTGGCGGCGTCCCATATAAAGTGGAGGAAGATAGGCACCGATGTTAGCCCAGGGCCGTCTTCCTCAGCAAAAAAAAAAAAGAGGAGGATTGGCGGATGTTAGCTCAGGGCTGATCTCCTCACAAAAAAAAATAAATAAATAAATAAATAAATAAATAAATAAATAACTTAAAATGATGGCTAATTTTGTCTAATGTCTCATGAAATTTTGTAGGCAATTTAAATAATTATTAGGAACAAGTAACAAAATAGATGTGAAAAAAGTAAAAGTGTTGGGTAAACTTTTTAACAATAATTATGTGTTATGGCATGTGTATTTAAATTAACTTCCAAAATCTTTCTGGTAACTTGAAACTTTGAAGTTTTGCTAGGTGAAACTAAATGATTAAAAAACTCATTGGGTATGTGGGTCATTTTCAAATAAGATAACACACTGAAACACTATCGCTAAACTTGTATAAGTTTTTCTACTTTTGGTTTCTCATTACAGAGAAACCAAGGTTTTAATAGACTAATTTGGAGTCTATTAAAAATATGTCTCATATTTTATTGAAATATTGTACTATGAAGTAGCATGTTAAAAGGTATTTATAAATTTGCCAAGCCACAGAATGCTAATGTAAAAGACAATTTATAATTACTTCTTAGTTTTCACTAGAAGTTAAGGTCTATAATGGTTAAAAATTCTAATTAATATATGTGATTAAAGTTACTAAAAATTAATAAGAAAACATCTTTGTATTCAAGGCAAGATGTAAATAAGATATAAAAGTAAATAAGATATAAAGAATGGAAATATTTTTGTTTGTTTTGTTAAGAAAGATAAATTTGTCCCAAAGTATTAGGAGGAAAAAAAAGAAGAAAGGCATGAGACAAATTCTGAATGTAAAAAGAAAGTTATAGAAGGTTCATTGAAGAGAAGCCCTGAGGAAACAGTTTTATGCATTGTCAAGTTGGCTAAAATTAAAATAAATTTAATTAAGTACATAAGTTTTAATATCAGAAGTAAGCTGGTACAAAAATTAGAATTTGGTTTTCTCTACCTCTTAAAAGGGATAATTTTCTTAAACTCTTAGCCTGCTCTTGATAAAGAGGGTATAAAAGATTTTTCTTTACCTTTGAGTAAGCTTACGTAAAGGACAGAGATCTACGTCTTGTTAAGGCAATTTCTTAGGTTCAAAAAGACTGAGGTCTCTCTAATAAGATTTTTTTTGACTGTTTTAGTGCTCTCTTTGCCCTTGACTGTTTCTGTTGTCACTTTGTTTGAAGGGGTAACTAAGCTTTGCTTCACTGCAAAAAGATTAGCGACCCCTTGATCTTGTCTGATCAAGTGCTTTAAGACCTTTTGATATTTTTGACAAGTTCTCCAAAATTCATATCCTAAATAAAGTCTTTCTTTTGACTTTTCTTTCTTTGAGAATTTTCAAAGGGACCTTGAGATTTCTCAAAGAAGTTTGTTCTCTCTTCCTAGAAAGAGGTAGATACTAATTAGGCTTTTTGGTATGCTAAATTGCCTGGGAAGCACTTGAAGTAAATGATGATAAACCTTCTTAGGTTTACATAGGTAGACATTTTTCACTATCTTAACCCTGCTACCTTGCTTCCAACATAACAAGAAGAAGTCATGACTACATTCTATTATCTAATTTGGTTTACAGATGTGTCTTACTCAAATGATAAGCAAAAATGTTATCAAGCTGGATATGCTGTGCAGCCTCGAGAATGCCTGCTACTTTCTATTAACTCTGATAACCCAGTAAAAATTTCCTTCTGTAGGCTCAAGAAATCACCACAGAAGAAGAGAAATAAAAGTGGCAACAAAAGGGGGAAAACAATACTTTTGGAAACTTTCTCCCACAGTGGCTCATAAAGCCTATACTCGTGCTATATGCCCAACATGTAATCTAGGAAAACTATTTCATGAATCACAAGGCCACGTTGCGCTTCCTAAGGGACTCTTTGAGGTATGCCAATTGGACTTTGTCCAAATGCCACCATCACAAGGATATAAATATATCTTGGTAATGATCTATATGTTCTCACATTGAATTGAGGACTTTCCTTGCAGAAGAGCAATGGCTTTAAGTAAATTATTATTGGAAAAGATAATTCCTATTTGGAGACTCCCTAGTGAGTTCTCCAACCTGAAGACTATTAAGCCAAGCCCTCAGGACATGAAACAAGCTAGGTAAGACATTTTTTTGCTATTCTTTGTAAATATTTACAGCTTCAAGAACCTTTAGTTTGAGCAGTTGTGCCGGAAGTTGGCGAGCTTGACTCTTTAAAAATGTCTCTGTCATCTGGCTCTTACAAAGGAGCCCCACAGTGGCCACTGTAATTTCAAGTTATCCCAGGTTATCTTGCCAGCCATTTACAGCTATCCTTATTTCATTAAGCGCTTGCAAGTTTTCAGCATGAAGCCAGCCGGAGTTCTGGGGGGCGGCTCCCCATTTGGGAATTAGTTGGCCTTTAGAAACTTGACTTCCTGTTTTTCTTTTAGTTTCATTTTACTATAAAGTCGGAACAATTTCTAGGGACAGTGTAGTGGGTCAGAAATGTGCTGCTTGTGAGTGTTACTCCCTAAAGAAAGGTTGCAAACAGTCTCTTACGTGCCTCGATTGCTCCTGCCAGAAGTCTAAGACTGCTGTGGGGGCTTGGAGTGAGGGTGACCAAGCCTCACATGCGCTTCCCCGGACGACCCTTTAATTAATTAACGTGAATGATAGTGGAGTTCCCTATGGGACCGCTGCACGTCTCGAGGCTCCACCTCAGACACTCCCACTAGGTTCTCAGTCGCCTGAGAACGCCTTACAGCTGGAGGAGCTGGAGTCCCTTCTCTTCGGAGCTGAACAAATTCAGACTCTCATTTCTCTATTGAACAGTTTGTTCAGGCTTTATAAGCACAATTCTTTCCAATTTAAGCCAAATTAAAAAGGTCAGCCTGCCCCATTCACTCCCAAGTTCCCCCCAGGCTCCCCTGGCCTAGGACATTCCCGCTAGGTTCCTCTGACCTGGGGTATGTACTGGTACCCCCACAAGACACCTAGTCTTAGGCCTTGAAACAGCTCAAATAAACTCTGGGCCATCAACTTAAAATAAGGAGGTCCGGGTTTCATGAGAACCCCTGAGGGTCCCCTGAAGAATACAGTGATCTGGGGGCTCAATGGGCCCCTATTGTTTCCGAATGCTGGTTCAGTGTAGATTCCAGGTGGTCTCCGGTGGGTGTCTCTGAAATCCTGCCACAACTACACCAAGAAATGTCAACGCAAATACTCCATAACCAATCTATAAATCCAAATTAGGGAGAGTTTATTATTAGCCAGATCTGAGGACTGTAGAACGGGGCCTTCCTTCCCCAAGGAAGGAAGGGCGCCAAGAAGTGTGGTGTGCAGAGCGGTTATATACTGTGTTGGAACAAAGAGCATACATCATATTTGACAGGGATATCCGCTTTACAACAGTCAGGAGATTGCTTTGCTGGCACAGCGGGTCAGTGGTCAGCAGGTCAGTGGTCACAAGGTGAGCACAGCAGGTCGGTAATTAATCCTTCAAGTCCAGGAAGAGACCCTCCTTCCTAATGTAATGCTGATATGAGGCGGAAGCTACATCCCTATCTTAAGGGGCATCATTCTTGTCTGTGGGACATTGGAAAAGTCTAAAGCAGATATACAATGCATGCTCGACAGGCCACATCAGGCCCTATTGGGAAAAAAAAGTCAGGCTGAATTAGTTTTAAACCACATGGCTTCCTCATATCCTCCAGTGTATCCTATCTCATGTCATTTATTTATCACACATGGATCGGCCCACAGGGGGAGTGTGTCCCACAGACACTAGCAAGGGCAACCTATCAGGACTTTGAACAGCAACAGCCCACCCGGGCCTGCAGGCACCCTCCCCACCCCTCACAGACCACCCCCTACACCAGGCTCCAGGGGCAGTTCTCTCCCTCCAATACCCCCTACTGCCCGTGTGTGCAACGTCAGCTCAGTCAGGTGAGACAGCCTTCTGGGTCAGTGTGGGCACAGCAGGAACAGAGAACCACACTAGGTGTTTCCACAGGGAGGATCTGACACAGGAATGGGTGACAGGAACACCTGTCTCGGGGAGCCCCGGGCTGGCAACTGTAGGAAGCAGCTGACACCCTTGAGGGGAACCCAGGGAAGGGGCTGAAATGATCAGAACCTGGAGACCTGGAGGAGGTCCAAGGGCAGGAGACCCAGACCTCTGGGTGATGTGGGAGCCACTGGGCAGCTGGAGGCTGGTCTGGGAGCCTTGATCCAACGGGGCCAGCAGGTGAAGGCGACAGCTCCTAACAGGACAGTGCAGGCCTGGCCATCGGCCTCCCACAGCCTCGTCAACTCAGTGCCTGACTTCAGCTTTGATTGCTGAGGCATCTGCTCAAGGAAGTCTGTCTGGAATAAACACTTTGGAATAAATCCTTTATTTTAGAGATCCTGGTTGATTTAGATGACCAGCCTTTGGGCTGCTTGTTTGTCCTCTCTCCTCCTGTGCTTTAAAGTCTCACTCTTATGTTTTAAATTCAGCAATAAAGAGTGAGCCCTGGGAACCCTAGACTCCACCCTCAACCCCCTTGTCTCTCTCTCTCTGTTTACCCACGACCTCGCTGTATGGCCCCGGGCGTGCCTCCTACACTCCAGGACTTGTAAGTAATAAACTTTTTTTCTTCCACATGTTCCCTGAAGGTTATTGCTGAAGGGCATCTTGCAATCATAGTAAGAACCACAAGGGCCAGTCTAGGCGTAATATTTGTTTAGAAAGGGGAGGTTGACCCAATGTGAGGATGTGCCAACCACCATTTATTTCTATTCCAGCTCACATCCAGGGAGTGGGGAATACCTGCTGGGAGGGGCCAGGGGGCCCCTGAGAGTTTGATTGGGCCTGGAGCCCCCTGATTCCTTGGCCCTCATGCACCCCACGTGAAAGAGGGGCAAGGATGATGCTTTGCCTGTCGAGATACTGACCTGGGCCCTGAGTCCAACACTCCTACCATGTCTCGATTCCCTCCTCCTCAGGGTCCATTACCAAGGACCAGCCACGTGCTCCTCTGGGGGCAGCCTGAGGGATGGGCCTTGGCACATGGCCATGGTGTGGCAGCATCCTTCCCCCTGAGGGCTCTACCTTCATTCAGTTATGGGATCAGGTCTGAAGCCCAGTTCACCACAGAGGCCCAGGGCAACGAGCCTTGTTGAGATCTTGCATCAGTTTCCTAGTCTGCCGTCCTTGCTTCCTCGGCTAGCGGAGGCTGAGGAGCATCTCGTCATCTGTCCGTCTACGTTGCCCCCAGGACACAGCCCATGAACGTCTCTAGAACTCTCTGCTGGTCAGGTCCTGTGGCTGCACTCTGACGTCCTAGTAGGAGATGACTGATCCCACTGGCCTCCACGCCCCCGCGGTCACTGCCTTGTTCCCTGTGGGCGTCTCCCAGCACCGGTCCTGGGGCAGAGGAGGCCACCACCTACTGCACCTGTTGAGTGGGGTGTCCCCAGCTCTCCTGCCGGGCAGCTTTACCTGCTCCAGCCTGCAGGTCAGCATGGAAGCCCTGGCAGGACAGCAGGAGACGGGGTGGTCACCCCGAGGGGGCTCCAGGAAACGTGGGAACGTGAGGCCCCCACTGAATGTGGTGGACACGTGAGAGCTGCTACCCATGGCAGAGGCAGGACGAGAGGTGAGGTTGTGGACGTGCCGGACGGAAAGTTAGTCAGATGCAGGAAGGTCCATCCAGCCCTGTCCACTGGGCCCAGGTCAGGGTCGCCTGATCGGGGTCTGGGCTGTCCGTTGGCAGGGGACACCGTGGGCCCCTCCCCCCTCGCAGTGAGTCCTATGACCCGGGGGGAGGGGGAGTCCGTCAGCATCCTCTTCTCCACGACCCGCCTTTCCTGGGCCTGTCCCCATCATGCTCCCACAAGTGGGACCACTGCTCTCGCAGGTCCCCCCGGAGGACCCCAACCTGACCCCCGGCTCCTGGAGTTAGGGCACTGCTTTTGGGAACAGGTAACAGGGTGTGGGTGAGGGGTGCGGAGAATCCACAGCTGGGGTCTGGGTGCACAGGGGAGGATGGGGAGGCTATGGCCTGCGAGCTGGTTGTGGGCAGGGTCTGCCCTGGAGCATCCCCAGCTGCCCACATATCCAGGGGCCATGGTGGAACGAGGTAAGGAGTGGATCTCTTGGTCAGGGCAGGGTCATCCCAGGTAGTTGGCCAGGACTAGGAAGGGCTTGACGCTGAGGACGGCTGCTCCTCACTGCTCCAGCTGGCCCTGTCCCCCCAGGACACTGGCTGCCCCCACCCCTCACCCACAGGGGAGCAGGACAGAGCCTGGTGGGCTGGAGGAGGCAGCAGCAGGATGCAGCAATGGCTGGATCGCCCAGGAGGGGCGGGGAGGGCCAGGGCTCCATCTCCATCAGCCGAGCCCACAGATGCAAAACCCATGGCCTTCCCACAGGGTTTGAGCTGCCCGCCTTCACCCAGCACCGCGGCTCCCAGCCCCCCGAGAGTCAGGGAGGCTGGTCCTTGGGGAAAAGGGTGTTCTGGACATAGTGTGCCCTTGAGTCAGGACGCAGACCTTGGGGAAAGAGGGAGCCCCGTCCCAGGACCCGGGTCCAGCTGTTGCTCCCAGCAGGAGGCTGGAACCAACACAACCTGAGGACATGCCCTGTCCCCCTCAGAGCAGCACAGCAGGTGGGCAAGGGAGGAGTGGGCCCAGTCTCGGGGGCAGGCTGGGGACTCTCAGCAGGGCCCCTGCCCATGGGACATCACAGCACCGTCACAGGCAAGTGGGCTTTATTGAATCTAGGTGTAGACAGGTCTGTCTGTGCAAACTGCTGTAGAAAGGGGTGGGGGCGAGGGGGTAGGGCCAACAGCCCCAGGATGCGAGGCCAGCAGGGGACAGTGGGGATGGCGCCGTGGCCATGGGCAGCTAGTAGTGGACTCTGTTGCCTTGAATTCTGTTAACTCAGCGTGACTGTCCTTTAACGGCAGAAACAATGATGAAAATGACGATCACAAGGATGCCCAAGACCAGGGCAAGGATGTTTAGGAGCTTGGCGGTGGATGCATAGCTCTGGGCCCCAGTCATGTCGCCCACCATCTTCCGGTCCCTAGACTGGGGGAGAAGAGAGGTGAGAGGGACTTGGAAGGGTTCTGGTGAGAGCCAGGTGCTACGACTCACGTCCTCCCCTGGCTGGTCCCTGCCCAGAGCAGCCTCCACCTGCCCTTCACCCACATGGGGACCCCCCCCATCCCCGGCCCCTGAGCCTGAGCAGGACAGTGCCCGGTGGGTCCCCTCCCGGCTTGGGCCTCCATCTCCTTCCTCACAGCCTCAGCTTCTCCACGAGGCCACAGACTCGTCCTTCTGCTCTGGCCCCTTCACTGGCCACTCACCCTGTCAGGGTCAGAGTCTTTTGAGTACCTTTTCCTTTATCCGGACCAGACTTGAGGTCTGAATTCGAAGTGTGAAGCATGTAATGTCGCTAACTAGTCTGGGAAGGAGACTTGGGGATTATGGAGACATAGGCTTCCCAGGCCATCCCCGTGCAGCCTTGCCGTGTTCCCTCACTGCGAGATCCCCCAGCCACACACACACACACAAGAACGCACACACACACATCGTGAGACATACACACAAGGCCTCCCCACACCCCAAGTGCCCTCTGGGCTGGGGGACCTCTGCAGGCTCACACACACTTTCTGGAGCATCCCCCACCTTCACGGAGTAGGCGAATGCCACGATGCCCAGACAGCAGCAGTTCATGTAGACGGTGTTGAACAGGGACCAGACGATGTGGTCGGGCACAGAGGTCTCGGTGCGGATGTTGATCACGGTGGTCGTTATGGGAGCCGAGCCTTGGGGCATCCCCGTAGCAACCACCTCATTCTCCTCCTTGGACATGTCTTATGTTGTCTGGATGCCGGTGTGGGCACCAGTGAAGAAGGGCTGGGAAGTGCGGTCACGATGTGGAGCTACGACCATTTGTGGAGTGAGGCCCGGATGCAGGAGGATGGTCCTTGGTAGAGCTCGGCCCCCCCATCTCAGGGTCCCCTTTCCCCATCACGACTCAGTAGTTCTGCTTTCTCAGAAATTTCTATTTCCTGATGTTTTGTAAATTGGTGAATTGGCTGAGCACTAGGAGGGCAGAATAAATGACTGAATGCCAAGTTAGTCTGGGGCAGGGTGGGAGGAAGGGCTATGGTCTGGGGGGGCGCTTCCTTTCCTAGGCACTCAGGTCTGGTCCTGGTCCTGCTGACCCACTTTCTCATTTAGGGGAGTGGGTGGGCCCTGGGGACTTTTCCCCAGCCTGGAAGTCACCCACCCTCTCCCCCACCCAGCCCCAACCCTGCTGCAGCCCCCCACTGTCCCCAGGCAAGGCCCCACCAGGCCCTCATTCAGACTCCACACTCCAGGCCCAGAGGGCGTCCCCCGCCCCCAGAGCCCACACCTAGGCTGTCACAGGCCCCCTCTCTGAAATCCACTGTCTTTTCCTGGCTCTGAGTCCATCCTCCAGGTGGCATTGGGTGTTTCCTGGTTGCAGGTCAGGACCCAGCAACCTGTGTTGCCTGCCCCTGAGGAGCCTTCCAGGCCCTCTCCCCAGGGTCCCCCAGGAACAAGAACCCTGGGCACTCCATGACAGGAGGAGGCGGCTGTGGAGGGAGACAGGATGACTTGGGGGCATTTGGCAGCAGCTTCGGAGCACAGGGCCAGCATCTCTGTGCAACCCCACCTCCCTCCTCCCTCCAGTCCCCCATCATTTTATATAAGGGCCAAGGAGCTTGAGGGGCAGGATCCAGGGGAACCTGGAGAGCAGCTCACTCAGAGGGGCCTCAGGAGAGGGCAGTGCCCCCCACTGGCCAGGGCCTCCCTGAAATTACATGCTTTCCACTTCCTGCCTCAGTCCACCCCACGGAAAGATGGGGACATCAGAGCAGTGAGGTGTGTCACCTGCGGTAAGGCAGTTCCTGTGACTCAGCTGCAGTGACCACTGGGCTGTTCCCCTAACAGAACAGAGACGATGGGCGCTGTAGGCTGACCCCTGCGTCGCAGCCCTTCTCCAGCCCCCTTCCACGTGGGTGATCCTGTCTGGCTCCTTCTAGTCCCTCTTGCTCTGCTCTCTGAGAGCTCTCCCAGGTCAGGGTTCCCTCCTCGCTCTCTCCTGGAGCTTCCAAGGCCCCCAGTGCCCTCCTCCCTGGCTGGTTGTGGGAGTCAGCATTTTAAAGAAAAAGCAGTTCTCAACAGGGCCTCTTACCGGCCAAAACTGGGTAGGGAATAAATAGAGTTTTGCTTCACAGAGAAATAAGGGTGGAGAGTGTTCTTCCACGAGGGTCAGGGGAGGCTCCTTTCTCCGCCACACCCACATATCCAATGCGAGGGGCCCAGAGGTGCTGGAGGCACATCCTGGCTCCTCACCTCCTCCTCCGGATCACCTTTCTCTCTCTTCCACAAACCTGCCAGTTCCTTGGAACTCCGTCCACTTGACTCTGCCATCATTATTCCTGCCGTTCGCCAGGATTCCTGCTCCCCTCCTTCCGCGCGAAGGGAAAGAAGGCACTTCCCCACCACCTTGAATTCATACGTGATCGGGGGCTTGCTGTGGCCAGTGAAGTGAGGGTGGGGCTGAGAGGCGTTGCTCCCAGGCAAAAACGCTAAGAGATACGTGTGTTCACCACGCTCCCTGCGGCAGCCATGAGCCATGGACGCCCGTGTCAGGGGGGCCCCACCCTGGGTCCCTGGGTGAGGGCCGTACGTGGACCCCACTGCCACCAAAGACCCACGTTTGAGTGCTCGCATGAGCAGGAAACAAAGCTTTCCTTGAAGGCACTGAGATCCGGGCTTGTTCCCCGCCACAGCACAGTCTGGCTTGCGCTGACCAATGCAGTGACGCGCTGCCATGATTTAAGACGTGGAACGTGGGGCATTGGCCTGGGGCCAGTTGCCAGGCAGCAAAGAACTGTTCTCGGAGGCCGGGCAGAGTGACCCAGGTAGAGAAATGTGACAGCTGATTTTGTGTGTCAACTGGACAGGGCCACAGGGTGCAGACTTTGGGTCAAACAGGACTCTGGCTGTGTCTCTGAGGGTGCTTCTGCATGAGATAAATGTTTGAATAAATGGACTGAGTAAAGCAGACAGTCCTCCACAATGTGGGTGAGCCTCGTCCAATCCATTGGAGGCCTAAATAGAACAAAAAGATGGAGTAAGGGAAGGTTCGCTCTCTCTCCCCAACTGCCTTTGAGCTAGGACAGCCACCTTCTCCTGCCTTTGGACTGGGACTCAGGCTGGAGCTGCCCACTGGATCCCGTGGGCCTCCAGCTAGCCCATGGCAGACGATGGGCCTCCATAACCAAACAAGCCAGTTCCTTATGCTAGGTCTCCTTCTGTATGTCCATTGGTTCTGTTATTCTGGAGAACCCAGCCTCGGACCAGCAGAGAGGAAGCTGGTGGTTAGATGACTCCCTGCGCTATGCGGAAGGCGGTTCTGATCCGCCCTAGAATAAGATGTTGGACAGCAGACTGCCACTGTGTATGCTCTTCGCTGTTGGCTGCGTGTTTTGGCTTCACGAGCTCAGGAGAGAATCTCCTGGTGGATGAGCAGGAATGAAAGGACACGGAGAAAGTCCAGAGTGGGGCCTTGCAGGGTTAGAAGACGTGAGAGCTTTTCAACCTTAACCAGTGAAAGATAAAATTACAGGCTCCCAAGTGGTAAAACCCAGCGCTGCTGCAAGAATGGAACCACGGGTGTGGCTCGTCCATCCACACCCGACTAGCTGGGTACCTGTGTTTAAGTCCGGAGGTGGGCTGAGAGCCGAGTGGCACCCGAGAACTGTGAAAAAAGGAGCTACAGGTGTGGCAATGGGCATAGGAACCTGCCTGAAGTTAAATCAAAATTTTAAAAGCTGATTAACTCTATGAAAGAGTTGTACTGCCCCCCTAAAAACAGCCTGGACCCAGAGAGACTGCGACCCCAACTCTCCATGGGTGAGAAGGGGGCTGGGAAAGCTGCTCGGTTCTCCAGCACCTGCCTTCTTTGGGGAGGCTGCATCCCTTTTGACCTTTGTGTAACTGGAGGAGAGGTCGGGATGGCCCCCGGGGGAGGGGGTGTAATTTGCATACAGGAAGGAGAGTCCCCAAGTTCTTCACAACCAGGCATCTGAACGTGGCCGTTGTTCATTCCGTTCACCAGAGGACTTGCCTTTCCTGAGCGAGTGGTGGGCTTGCACCTCCCACACCCTCGAATCCAGGCATATCTGGGGTGTGACTCACCGATGTCCCTTCTTTCTGCTGCAGTGACTGTGGAGGCACATGTCACTGGAGAACCTCACCTGCTCCCTGCACAACTGTGGCAAGCAGAGTCCCCCGCCCACCCTTGCTGGGGGAGGAGCAAGAGAAGGACAGGTGTTTGGGGCTGTTTGTTACACAGCCTGACCCAGCCCATCCTGACTGATGCACTGTTCCGTGTGGGGGTCATCTGTAGGGCCTCAGCTTAGTCTCTCATCCATTGAGATTCTAGCCTTGGCTTCACGTGTTCTCCAAATCTTTTCCTGGCTGGATTTTGGTGACTTCAGAAACAGAATTACTGATGAGTCCATTCTCCTAGCATTTCCATCTGCCATTGCTTGATGTATTCAGTCTGTGTTGTTGGGCGCGTGTACTGTAAACCTTTCCTTATTGTGAAATTTAACAAATATACAGCCAAGTGCATGAAACATAAAAAGTATTGCCTAACGAATCGCTAAAATGCCAACACCTATGAAACTACCACTCAAGTCGAACAGAAGTACTTTGATGCCGATACCCCAGAGGGCACCCGCCTACCCTCCCAGGACAGAGCCTCCCTTCCCATGAAGGTCACCCCTCTCTAGACTCCTTCGGTGAGCACACTCCTGCTTTTCATTTGAGTTTTAACCCCCAAGTGTGGGATAAACCAAATTTGGTTGTGTGTAGGTGAAACCTGAACACTACAGTTCAAGTTCATGTGGTCTGAACTCACGTAAATGAAACTATACAGTGTGTCTTCTTGGGTGCCTCCATTCCTTCACTCAGCATTACATTTGTGAGCCTCACCGGGTTGCTGAAGTTCATTTATTCTAATTTCTGTCTTCTGTTCCTTTATATAAACATACCACAGCTCATCCACTCCACCGTGGATGGTCCATGTTGCTCACAGTTTGTGGTAGCTGGAACGATGCTGCTGTGGGCATTTGTGTGCACGCGTGCTCTCCTGTGTTGAATTTGTGTTTCTGTTGGGTATGTACTGGGTCATGGGGCACGTGTGTCTCCCACTTCAGTGGACCAGGCCGCGTGGCTTTCCACAGTGGTCGTTGCAGTGTACACTCCCACAGCAGGCCCTGGGTGTCCCCTGACTCCACGGGCAGCCACTCTGGGAGTTGTGTGGTGCCATCTCCTTGTTGTTTCAATTTTCATGTCCCGGATGATGAATTAGGCTGTAGCAATGATCTATTGCCCCAGTAAGGTTACATAATAAACAACCACAAAACTTCCATGGTACACATCAATAAACGTTTGTTTGCTGAAGAATCTATGAGATCTCTGGGAGTTTTAGCTGAGCTGGACCAGCTTATCTGGGATCTCTCGTCCTCCAGGAAGTTAGCCTGGGCTGTTCTCACGGCCATGGCGGGGTCCTCACAGAAAGCAGAAGCGTGCAGGGGCTCTTGAAGTCCACTCTTGGAGCTGGCCCATGTCACTCCCACTGCGTTCATTAACTGGAGCAAGCGTGCAAGACTGTTTCCAAACTGGCCGCAGTGACTCCCAGCCCCACATCCAGGTCCTTGTTGGGGGAGTGGAGACTCAGGGCCACCTCTGCAGTCAAGCTGCCCGAGAAGTCCGGCCCCTTCTTTGTGTGTGATGGCCATTTGCTGGTGACAGAAATCAACCAGTGTTTGTACATGAGCTTTGCATCCAGCGACCTCACCAGACTCTCCCACTGATGCTAACAACATCTGTACTTTGTCTGACGTTTATTATTTCATGATTTCTCTGAAAGCTTGAAGAGTCCACTCTTTTCCTGTTATTCTAATGGTTACCCTATAAAGTATGACATAACTCTGATTTCTCAGCCTCTGAGACCCTCAGTGCCTTTGCCTCTCGACGATGTGGGGGCCTGCCTCCTGATCACGCCATTTAGCTATGCTCTTCAATTTTCATCTCCTCTCACTTGGTATAGAATTTGAGGTTGGCACTGCATATACCATCTCCTTGTCTTCTGCTTCTGCTGCTCCTGTGAGGTCAGCCACTGATGCAAGCTTCCCCCTTATTAGGAAATCTGTGTTTTTGTCAGGCTGTCTATGATTTTGTTCACATCTTTGATTTTCTGCGATTTTACTATGAGGTTTTGAGGTGTGGATTCATTTTTATTTATTCTGGTAGAGACTTCTCAGGTTTCTTAAATCTGAGTGTCAATGTCTGCCAACAGTTTTGGGAAATCCTCATCATTATATTTCCAAATATTGATTTTCTCCCATTCTCCATTCCCCCTCCTTCTGGAACTCCAACTAAACACACATTAGAAGTTGTCACTCTGTCTTCAGGATCTCTTACACTGTCTCTGTCCTTCCATCTCTCAGTCTTTTCTCATCTCTCTTCTCAGAGGGGAGCCTTGAGCCAGCAGCATCCCCTCACCCAGGAGCAGCATGCGAACAATAACCCGGGGACTCGTGAGCATGTTCTCTCCAGCTGCTTTCCATCCACTGAGTTCTTCATTTTGGTTACTATAACTTGCAGTTCTACAATTGCTAGTTAGTTCCTTTTCAGATCTGCAGTGTCACTTTTTATGGCTTCCCATTCCATGCTAAAATGTTTAAGTCTACCTTTTATCTCCAAGACCTTCGTAAGCACAGCTGGTTTATCATCTGGAACTCTAGTATCCAGAGCTTCTGTCATCTGTTCCTCCTGCTGATCCTCAACCACGTCCTCTTGCCTGCTGCCCTTTGGGTGCTGGGCACAGAGCTGACCCCAGGCCCAGGATGAAAACTCCCCCAGGAGGGTCTGACGATTCTGGCAAGCACCTGGAATCACCCAAACCCCATTTCAGAGACTGAGATTTCTCCATACTTCTGGATCTTTTCTTAAATTGTATCTCTTCCCGAATGTCTGTCTTTTAACAGGAGTTATTATTTATTTATTGTAATGATAAATTGTATTTATTGTAACGATAGGACTTATTTCTGTCGTATTTTTCATATTTACTATTTGCTCTCCTTTTTTTTTCTTGTTGACTTTTTATGGGATGCATTATGTTTTATTTTGTAACTTTTATAAGGAGTAATATTCATGCACTTATTCAACAGACACTTATTAAGCGCCAACTGAGTGCCGAGCAGTGTTCTGGCCGGTCCCCGCAGGCTCCCGGTGCGTTCCATGACAGTGGTTCTCAGGACCTGAGCTGAGCACGAGACCCCCGACCATGGGCTCTCGGCATTTCCTCTCACGTCCCTCTTATCCCCCTCCCCTGGTGTCGGCGTGACCCAGGATTTTATTGGGGTTTGTGCAGCTGCATTTCCTTCCCCTGTGTCCTTTGCGCCCCCTTTTTGTTGTTGGTGGTTTGTTCCTGAGACCGGCCCAGACCCTTCAAAGGCATCCGGCCCCTCCCTTCCTCAATGGCACACAGCTTTCCCTGGGCTAGTTTTCTTCTTGTTCGGTTTCTCCTCCAAGAATGGCTTCAGTGCAGGTGTTTTGGAGGGACACATTCTGAGGCTTTCTGGTAATATCTTTATTATGCTCTTACACTTGAATGACACTTTGGCTGGATAGTAAATTCTAGATATTTTTCCTTCCATACTTTAAAATATCACCCTGTAGTCTTCTTACCTGACGTGCGAGAAATCTGGTCTCAGTGATTCTTGTTCCATGTAGGTGACCTGCTTTTTCTCTGTGGAACTTTCCCTTTCCGGAAACTTTTCTTTGGCGCTCGTAAGTTTCACCGCCTCCATCAAATGTGGGTTATTTCTCATCCTGCCTCTTTGCGGCCTTCCAGTCTGAAGCCCTTCACCTTTCTTCAATTCTCGGAAGTTTAGCTTCACTGTTTCTTCACCGTTTCATCGCTTCCTCTCCATCTCCTTTTTCCTTCCCTTCTTGGTCGCGCACGCACCTCTGCTTCTCTTCCCTGCATCTCTCAGCTCTGTTTCGCATTTCCCATCTCTTCGTTCCTCCATGTTACCTCACGAGACAGCTCTCGATGAACCTTCCAGCACAGGAATCTGCCCTTCAGTTGGACCTCTTTATATTGCTGGTCACCATAAGGGTGACACAACCTGGCATTTCCAGGGCATCGAGGCTGTACCAAGCCCTGTTCTAGATGCTGTACACAGATTAATAGATTTAACCCTCATGACAACCTGAAGAGACGAGTGCTGTTGTTTTCCTCATTTTAGAAGAGGAAATGGAGGCACAGAGATGTCAGGTAACCTGTGCAGCATCCCACAGCTGGAAAGCAGCAGAGCAGGGACTGGCAGCGAGGCAGGCGGCTCCAGGGTCTGTACTCGCAGCCACGATGCTACCTGGCTTAGTCCACCTTTTGTATTACTTATTTCAACATGCCGAA
This sequence comes from Diceros bicornis minor, assembly GCF_020826845.1. Classification (NCBI taxonomy): domain Eukaryota; kingdom Metazoa; phylum Chordata; class Mammalia; order Perissodactyla; family Rhinocerotidae; genus Diceros; species Diceros bicornis. The sequence continues at coordinate 204,418 of NC_080770.1, forward strand.
CATTGATTTTTGTCTAGCTCTGTAGTTTGAAGCAATTTAAGACGTTTGGAAAGATTGAAAGAATACTTCAGAGAGCTCCCGTCCCTCCCTCACGCGGATTCCCTGCTGACCGTGTCTTACCCACAGCGCCAGATCAACCAGGAGTCAACTCTGCTGCAATACTGTTAGCCAAATGGAGGACCGTATTCAGACCCCACCAGTTTTTTCCCTAACGCCCTTCTTCTGCTCCAGGATCCCATGCTGCATTTAGCTGTTATTTCTCTCAGCCTCCTCCAGCCGGTTGCAGCCCTTCAATCTTTCCTTCTCTTTCACAATCTTAATACACTCGACGAGTACCATCAGTTGCTTTGTAGAATGTCCCTCGACTTGTGTTTGTGTGGGGTTTCTCGTGTTTGCCATGAGGTCATGCATTTTTGGCAACAATACTGCAGAAACACTGTGGGGACCGTCTCAGGGGGTCACATCAAGGAGCTTGACCATGACATGGTGAGTTGACATCAACCTTGACCACCGGGTAGGGCGGTGTCTACTGGGTGTCTCCACATAAAATTACTGTTTTCTTTGTAGATAATTAATATATTGGGGGGGTATTTAAGACTATGCAAATGGCGTTTCTCCTCAAGCTTTCCCCCACAAATTCCGCGTCCGTCAGTGGATCCTGTCACAGCAGTGACCACTGTGGAGTCTGCCCGATGGTGGCTTCTGTCCCTCTCTCCTCCTACATTGATTCATTGGAATTCTGCTGTCGGGAAGAGCTGTCCCTCACCCTCCACTTGTTTATTTAATCACTGACTTGTTTGGATCAGGAAGGATGTACGGATATTCACCTTATTCTTTGGCCTACAGTCCAGTGCTCCCACCACGTTATTGCTGGAATCGCTCCAGGGTTTGGGTTCGGAGCTCCTTCAGATTGGCTCCCGTGCTCTTTCAGAGCCCTTCTCTGGTTTCCTTTGTGATTTTGAGCACTTCCTTACGTTCTGGCGCACAAGACCCTCCAGGCCCACCTTGGGCATCTCCTGCCCCGGCCCTGAACCAGCCGCTTCTCCCTGCAACCCTGGTTCCTTCACTGGAGGACGGTCTAAGGAACCAAGATCTGGGCACAGGTGTGTTCTTTGCCACTGGGTGTCGTGGCTTCTGGGCCCTCTCCGCAGAGATGGGAAATATATGTAGGTGTACTAACCCACACATACACACATATCTGGTGATCTCTACCTTTCTGCATAGAGATTGAAAGCTATGAGTTTATACCGACCCCTGGGATTGCCACCCGACACTGCAGGGCTGGCACAAGGCCTCCCCTCCCTGCTCCTGCTGTTTCCCAAACAGGGAGAACTCAGTTATTTTCTACAAAGATTTACGTATTTGCTCAACCCCCATGGTCAGGTAGGAGAGTTTCAGAATTCCCAGACCGTAGCCTGAGGAAACCCTTTCACTAACTGCGACAGACACCTGCAGCTCCTCAGTCTCCAGCCCGCCATCCAGCCAACTGAGCTGGAGCCCTTCTCCCCACCCCAAGGTGCAGCGCCATCGTCGCGACGTTACAGGCATCTCTTAGGTGCGATTCCATGGTGGATGCGCCCCCGTCCTGAGTGGTGTAAATTTCTTGTTTATTTTTGGGTATGGGAAGCATTACTGTGGTTCCAGCAGTTGAATTTCTATAAAAAGAACAACTCAGAGACGCCCGCCCCCTCCTACTCCGCTCCCACCCACCCTCGTAGGCAGCCAGTCTCTTCACCTCTGGTTTCTCCTTCCTGCATTGCATTTTCACAAGTGAGTACATGCACGCGTACTTTCTCATATCACTTTCCTTCTGAGATTAAAGGATGCACACTCCAGACATGCTTTTGTGCTCTGCTTTCTCACTTGCAAGGGTGTCCTGGGAATCACGCACGTCAGTTTACAGTGATCTGTCCCATTCTTTTTCCCAGTGCCGAGCACTCCGCTGTGTGGACTGACCATGGTTTACTCAACCATCTCTCATGTGTGGACACTTAGGTTGTTGTAACGTTTTGCAAGTACAAATAGTGTTGCAGTGGACACCCTTGTGCATATGTATTTTCACATTGCTGGAGGTGTATGGTCAGGCAGATTCCTAAAATGGGATTGCGTGGCCAAAGGTGAGCCCACGTGTATTTCTGTTATGTAGGACCAAATTTCCTCCAGAATTGCACCGTTTGCCTCCCCCAGGGATGGAGGAGTGTGCCAGCTTCCCAGCAGCTTCACCAACAAGTGTGTCACATTTTTAAATTTTTGCCAGTTTGATGTGTGAGGAGTGGAATCTCAGTCTTATTTTCATTTGTATTTTTCTAATGATGAGTGAGTTTAATATTTTTTTCATATATTTTATGGTCAATTTTTTTAATGTAAATTGTCTGTTCATGACTTTTCTCCATTTTTCCTACTCAGCCTTTGGTCCTTTGTCCTTCGATGTTTAAGATTTCTTGACATATGAGGGATATTAGCCCCTCGTCTGTGGTGTATGCTCTGACTACGTTCTCCTGATTTGTCAGTTGTCCTTTTACCCTGTTTATGGTGTTTTTGTCATGCAAATTAAAAAGCTGCTTATGTAGTCAAATCCTTTCACCATTTCTTTTGTTGCATCTGCGTTTTAAGTCTTAGAAAGCCTTTCTTTACTCTGGGGTTAAAAAGGAGTTCACGTCTTCTTAGTGCTTGTGCGGTTTCAGATTCTGCGCTCAGATCCCAGCCTGTCTCTTTACAAGTCCATCCTTAGCACGCACTGGGCTCCATCTGTGTTTGGGCTGGTCCTGGACTTCCTCTTCCATTCCTGGGCCGTGTCTGTGCCGGCCCCGCACCACTGATTTATGTCGGCAGACGTGCCCAGGTCTTGGCTTTTCCTCCTGCTCAATGTTTGCTTCTGTAATTGTGTGAATCGGGCGTTTTAGCGTTATGGGCCCATCTGGTGTGATGACTCAGTTCCGATGCTATGTCGCTCAACTGGTTGTTTTTCTTTAAAGTCTCCATCCGCTCTTGGTCGGGGGAGCTGACTCTGTTTCCTGGGGGTCTCTGACGCCAGGGAGTGGGGCCTCCTCCTCACCAAAGCCAGTGTGCGGCCCAGGCAGAGGGCTCCTTTCTGGCACCCAGCATCTCCACGGTGGATTCTACAGGAGTGAGCAGGGCTGAGTGCTGTCATCTGAAGCAACCAGAGGGTCCCCTTCTTTGTCTCTCCTTTCTCCCTTGGACGCCCCCGGTTTCCGCTCCTGGGGAGTCCCGGATTTTCTCCTGGAAGATCTCTGAGAAGTGGGGAGACCTGTTTTCTAAGTTGTGTGGGTGTGAGCCTGGTGATGTGACAATCACAGTCATCCTAGTGACTCCTGGGCTCTTTTGCAGGAGAGAGGCTCTGGGTGTGTTGATGGAACCCTGAGGGCTAAAGCTGTCCCAGGCAGGGAGAGGAGCGCCCAGCAGGAAGTGCCAAGGGGACAGATAGGGCGGAGCCACAGAAGACCCCGAGAAAGATTCAGAAACACTCTTTTTTGATTGTTAAAGCAAAGCCTCAGACTGTGGGTTTCATTTCAAACTTACTGTCAGGAACCAGCAAAACACAAGCTGGCTCCCTGTGCCTGCCTGGGCAGGTCGGAGGGCAGGACATCCACCTGCACAAGTGCCTAGAAATCCATCTCCCTGCACCGCAGGGGGAGCAGAAGCCGGGAAGTCACGTGGCTGCTAATGAGAAACAGAGGCAGAGACTTTTTTTTTTTTCCCATGAATATGATCTGTTTTCCCCATGTTTGGGGTTGTTTTCCTTCCCAGTGCTTGAAATTTTTTGGACTCGAGCTTAAAAATTTTAGTTCAATTTCTTTGAGGCTTAGTTTACTGAGGGAAAGAATTATTGTACCGTGATTCCTCCCGGAATACTGGATATCGGGAAAGGGCTGGTATTCAAATTTGGACATTTTGAACGCAGCAGTCACAGCATGAGAGCCTCCTTATGCTGTTGTTGGATCCAAAAGTGTAACTTCCGTTACGCTGCGCTGGATAAAGTGGCAAAGGATAATTGGGGGTGGAAAACAGCATGGGAAGGGCACTGGGGCCCAGAATACAACGTGCACTTAATCTAACGCACAGACTGTTCTCATCCACGTCAGGGTGTTAAAGAAGCAAAAGTCGTCCCCCGCCCCGCAGCCCCAGGAGGACACCCCCACGGCTGATTTCTTGTGGGAGGTGTCCCGGAGGGGGAAATTGTCCCCTCCCGTCTCAAGTTCTTGTGGCTGGACTAATAATAAAATTAACACAAGTTAAATTAACAGGAAAAACAAATTTAATATGTATGCACCAGAGAGCATAAAAATAACGCTTAGAGAGTGACCAAAAAGCAGGCAGCTTTTATATCTTTTTACACAAAGAAACAATAAATTTCTGAGGATCTGACAGGACAGAAAAACTTAGGTTTGGGTGCTTAATTAGTAAGGAATCAAAGCAGAGTTTGGTTTGGGGTAGTAAATTAGTAAAAAAAGGAACAAGGTGTGTTTACACAGACTTCTCAGCCCTGAATTCCCTAATTCTCATAGAAAGATCTCTCTCTCCGCCTCCAGGTGCAGGGAAGGCACGCTTCACGTGATTTATGTCCTTCATTCAAGGGAAAAAGGAGTGTGCAAGTGTCTTTCTTGCACTGGCTGCTTTTCAAGTAACTTTGATTCAAAATAATCAATATGCCATTGAGGCATGTCTTGGGGTAGCCTGCCCTGGGCCCCAGCAGAGGCCTGGCCCCATCCTGATGGACGCTGCTCTGGAGCGGGGACACGTTGGTTGACCACCGGCTTAGCATCAGGTCAAAGTAGGACAAAGGCTGGGCCTGGGGGAAGGAGTAGCTTGGGGGGGATTGCAGCAAACCCCACTGGAGGAAGGGCCCTGAAGCTATTCGTTGGACAGTTTGAAGGGTTCTCCCGTGAAGAACTAAAGGGTGTGAGATTTCACCCACTCTGCAAGCTGACAAGTGAGCCTGAACAGTTTCAGAAGACAAGACCCCTGGGTCAGAGACAAAGAACAAAGGATAGTTCACTTCTCACAGCAAGAGCAGCAGCCAGGTGTCACCACAGGGTCTGGAGGGGGCCAGATGACACCTGCACAGCCGTGGGTTCCTGGAGAGGAGGCCTGGGTGGAGGGGACCTGGGGCTTCTATACTGGGCATGACCTTTGCCCCAGGGAAACACTATGATAATGAAACTGGACAGTAAACAAACTTGCCCTCTGCTCCCGAGGCCAAGGCTGCTGTTTCCATCTTCTAAGGCGGGTTCACGAGGAAAACGTTCTCAAAAGAACAGTCTGGAACCGGGGGGCGAGCCACGGGCAGTGTCCCTCAACTCTCGCCTCCAGCTGGCCCCTGGTCTAGGGGGTTGGGGTCCCCCGAATTCTCAGTCCACACAGAGGTCTGCGGGACTGCCTCTGCCCACCAGACGTCACGGGGTGTAAGTCTTTAGGGCAAGTTGGAGGGAGCTGCCTTCCAACTTGGAGGCTGGGGGGTAGTCTCCCCACGGCTCAGACCGGAAGGGTAATGTCAGGGGCCCACCTGTGGCTGTTTTTCAAAGCTGGGCTCTCTGTCCCACCAGTTGTCACAGGTCACAGGCCATGTTCCCTATCTCCACCTCCCCTCTTCCTGCTCAGCAGAGTCTGCGCGCAGAGGGGAGCGCACCCACAAACCAGCCCCCGGACTCCCAAACCCACTCACTGGGTCTCTCACGCTCACAGATTCTGCTATGCGAAGCTCTGCTGACATTAGGGCCCATGTGGGCCCCGAGCCAGCCCCCCACCCACTTCCGGCCGCAGCCCAGGCCTCCGGGCTCCCCGCCCCCGACCCACCCAGCGCACCCCCGCAGGCGCCCGCGCGTCACTTCGGGGAAACGGAGGGGCGGGGAGGTTCGGATGTGGCAACCGCGCCCCCACCCCAGTCCCCGAGGCCCATCCCGCCCCCACTGCAGTCCCTGCGGCTCATCCTGTCCCGCCCCGAGTGCCCGAGGCCCGTCCTGCCCCGGCCCCAGTCCCCGAGGCCCATCCCGCCCCCACCGCAGTCCCCGCGGCTCATCCTGTCCCGCCCCGAGTCCCCGAGGCCCGTCCTGCCCCGCCCCCAGTCTCCGAGCGCCCCCGCTGCAGTCCCCGAGCGCCACCCCCCCAGTCCCCGAGGCCCGTCCTGCCCCGCCCCCAATCCTTGAGCGCCCCCACCCCCAGTCCCCGCGGCTCACCCTGTCCCGCCCCCAGTCCCTGCGTGCCCCCAGTCCCAGCGTGTCCCGCGCCCATCAACCCGCGCATCCCCTGCCCCCGCCCCCTTTGATTCTCCGCCCGTGCCTGCGACCTGGAGGGGTGTGGGGGCCACCCTACACGTGGGGCTCCCCCGAGACACTCTCAACAACCACACTCTAGCCGGCGGCCCCCGGGAACACAGGGCTTTGTCTCCAGCACCGCGCAACCGGCCCTCGGGGCGCGCCAGGAAATGTGTGCCCCCCCGCCCCAACACACCACCCTAGCCGCTCCGATAGCTCAGGCCCCCTCGGCCGCCCACCGGTGCAGACCCTCACCCTGGGCAGGGCGGCCACCGGCCCAACGGCTTCTGGAAAGACGAGCCCAGGCGCCCGGCCCGGACCCCTCCAGCCACGTGTCGGCTTGCCACGCCACCTGGTGGCCGCCCAGGCAAAATGCGACCGTAGGGAGGGGGACAAAGTTGGGGGGGCGGTAAAGGTGGGGGTGTGAGGGAGGGATAGAGAGGAGGGGCAAGAAGTGGGGAGTAAGGGGGGACTTCCCCCAGAGGAGCTGTACTAGCTTGCCGCCTCCAGTCCCGAAATCCCAAAGACAGTCAGGGAGGGGCATTAGACCTGACTCAACCCTAATTCTGACCCTGATCCATCCCCATCATATTCCTGATCAGACAGAAGCCCGAGCTAGGGGGCCGGGAGGGGAGTCGCTGGACCCAAACGTGAGTTCTTGTTGTAACCCGTGCTGTCCCCGTTGGCCCAGTGCAGATGGAGAGGGACTGCAGTGATGGTGAGAGGAACCAGTCACTCAGCAAGCCCTTGCTGGCCGTGGGGTCAGGGCCAGTGTTTGCAGTAAGGGACCTCTGAGTTTCCCCAGAGAGCAACCCTACATCCCCCCACCCCCCCACCCCCCACCCCACCCCCACCCCCCAGCATTCTCTGACAACCAGCAGAGAGCAGAGCCAAGTGCAGAGGGCACTAGGGGGCACAGACCCCCAGGAAGAGGAGGTTGGGTAAATCCCCCCAAGAGATGGGGACACACTGGGAGGAAGGACAGGGACCTGCCCGCACGGAGCTTAAAGTGCAGCAGAGACGTGACACACATATAAACAAAGAAGTAAACAGGATCATTTCAGAATTTGGGAAGGGCTGGAAGCACATGAAACAGTGTGGTGTATAAAATGTGGTGACGGAGAGGGAGTGCCAAGGAATCTCCCAGGGAGACACATCAGTGAGAGCCAAGGATGAAAGTCCCCTGGGGAAGAGCCTAGGAGAGGGCCGTGCAAAGGCCCTGGGGCAAGATAGGGCTTGTGCCTTCCTGGAGTGGAAGGAACCCAGAGGGGAAGTGGTTAGGGGGCCAGGTCTGGATGCAAGGCGGGTGGTGACTTGGGAGGACAGCCACAGAGCAGGGGCACAGCCTGCATTATGCTAGCCTGGTGCTGGGGGAGTGTCTGACCTCCCATGCAGGGGCTGAGCTGCTCATAATCCAGGTAGAACTGCAGCCTCATAGAGGATGCTGGGAGTAAACTTCACACCCTTCTGAAGGTGCCAGAGGAGCCAGCGAGACCCAGGATCACAGTACATGAGACCCACAGCAGCACCATGTCCCTTCCCCCAAGTCCCAGGGGTGATGTGATGGGCCACATGCAGAGGGGTCGTATCACAGCTAAGGGCCCTGGGGCCTTGGGGCAAGCAGCAAACCTGTCAGTTGCTCCCCAGGAGTAGTCAGTCAATGGTGGTCACCCCTGGTCCTCTTGACTCACCTACGGGCTAGGCAAGCTCATGACGGCTACAGAAGCCACTCAGCCTCAGACAGTTGGCCCCACGGTCTGGCCATTCAGCAAGGACACACAGGATGCACAGGTCCTACAGCTGACAGCCTCTCTCAACGACGTTACCCTCAGCTGAACTCAAAGTGTCACAGATTGAGCCCCCGTCACAGACTCGCTGACAGGGGCTGGGACCACATTACTCATTTCATCCCACACATGCTCAATTAGTCCACTTGCAGCTGAGGTGACCCGCAGGGCTGGCCTCTGCGGTGCTCTCAGGATCCTGGCTCCGATCCTCATGAGTCCCAGAGGGGGCACAGGTCACATCTCAGATCACCCTTAGCTTCCTTTCTGAGGGTCTGACGGTGCCATTAACCAAACACGGCTGAGCCTCAGGCCTTCTGTTGTTCATTACGACCCACACGGGCACTGGGTCGGACCTGCTGCCCTAGGGCTGTGCCATCTGGTAGATGAGGTCCTGAGTGTTGTCCCTGGGTGTGGACTGCACCGCCAGGAGACAGTCCTCACCTTGCTGCCTGGAGCCAGGAGTCTGTCCCCCACCCAGGACAACCTGGGGGTCCAACAAGCGGATGTGGTCTGAGGGAGTTGGTGGCAATAATTAGAGGTGATGAGGGCCAGAAGGCAGCCCCCATCCCCAGTGGAGAGCAGTCTGAAGCCCATCTTCCCCACAGCCACATGTGTAAACCCAGGTTGAACTTGGTTTGGATCACCAGTCCATCCATTTGCTTAAGCCATGTGAGCAGTGACATGGAGCATTTGCAGCCTTGGTTACTGTATGTGGCTTAACCCAAGACCACTTGGGTATGAATCCAAAAATAAGTCCCAAGAGAAATAAAAAAAAAATTGAGCTAAATTAAAATGAAAACACAACTTACCAAAATTTGTGGGACACAGGTAAAGCAGTGCTCAGAGAGAAATCTATAACGTTGATGCATATATTAGAAAAGAAAAAGATCTAAAATCAGTAATCTAAACTCCCACCTTAGGAGACAAGAGAAGGAAGAGGCAATATAAGCCTAAAGCAAACAGAAGAAAAGAAATAATGAAAAGGAGAGCAGAGGGGCCTGCCGGTGGTGCAAGCAGTTAAGTGCCTATGCTCTGCTGCGGCGGTCCGGGGTTCGCCGGTTCGGATCCCAGGTGCGCACCAACGCACCGCTGGTTAAGCCGTGCTGTGGCGGTCTCCCATATAAAGTAGAGGAAGATGGGCATGGATGTTAGCTCAGGGCCAGTCTTCCTCAGCAAAAAAAAGGAGGAGGTTTGGCATCAGATGTTAGCTCAGGGCTGGTCTTCCTCACACACACAAAAAAAAGTAGAGCAGAAATCAATGATATTGAAAACAAGAAATCAATAGAAAAAAACCAATGAAACTAAAAGCTGATTATTTGGAAGAAACAAAGTCAGTAACATCAATAAACCTAGAGGTTTTATTCCCGGCAGGCTAGCCGGGAATAAAAAGAGAAAACAGAGATTACTACAATGAGAAATGAAAGAGGGGCCATCACTACAGAGCCCATGGACATTAAAGGGATAATAAAGGAGTACTATGAACAGCCTGTGCCCACAAATTTGATAACTTAGATGAAATGGGCCGATTCCTTGAAAGACACAAACTACCAAAACTCACACAAGGAGAAATAGATAAACTAAATAGGCCTATATCTATTAAAGAAATTGAATCAATAACTAATAATCTTCCAAGCAAGAAAGCACCAGGCCCAGATGGTTCCACTGGTGAATTGTACCAAATATTTAAAGAAGAAATGACACCAATTCTCTACAATCTTTTCCAGAGAATAGAAACAGAAAGCATACTCCCTAACTCATCCTGAGGCCAGCATTAGCCTAATAATACCAAAACCAGATAAAGACATAAGAAGATAGGAAAACTACAGATCAATAACTCTCATGAACATAAATTCAAGAACCCTTGACAAAGTACATATCCGCAAATCAAATCCAACAATGAATTATACACCACCAAGGAATTATGTACCATTACCAAGTGGAATTTATTCCAGGTGTGAAAGTTTGGCTCAACATTAAAAAAATCGATTAATGTAATCCATCATATACAGGCTAAGGAAGAAAAACAACATGGTCTTGTCAGTTGATGCAGAAAAAGCATTTGACAAAATCCAACACCCATTCATGATTAAAACTCTCAACAAACGGAATAGAGGGGAATTTCCTCAACTTGATAAAGATCATCTACCAAAAAACGTACAACTAACATCATACTTAATGGTGAGAAACTAGATGCTTTCCTTTTAAGGGGAACAAGGCAAGGACGTCCCCCCTTACCACTCGTTCTCAACATCTTCTGGAAATCCAGGATAATGAAATAAGACAAGAAAAGTAAATTACATATGTACAGATTGGGAAGGAAAAATGAAACTATCTTTGTTCACAGATGACATGACTGTTTAGTAGGAAACCCAAAGATTTAACAACAAAAACTCCTGGAACCAATAAGTGATTATAACAAGGTTGCAAAATACAAAGTTAATATACAAAAGTGAATGGCTTTCCTATATTTGACACTTACATTTAAAACACAATACCGTTTATTTACATTTGCACTGTAAAAAATGAAATAGGTATAAATCTAACAAAATATATACAGGATCTACGTGAGGAAAACTACAAAACTGTGATGAAAGAAATCAAAGATCTAAATAAATGGAGAGATATTCTGTGTTCAGTGATAGGAACTCAATATTGTTAAGATATCAGTTCTTCCCAACTTGGCCTATAGATTCAATACAATCCCAATTTAAACCCCAGCAAGTTGTTTTGTAGATACTCTTGACAAACTGATTCTAAAGTTTATATATGAAGGCAAAAACCCAGAATAACCAACACCACACTGAAAAGAATAACCAAGGCGGAGGGCCGACACAATATGACTCACTGTGAGGCTACAGTGATCAGGACGGTGTGGTATTGGTAGAAGACTAGACAAATAGATCAATGGAACAGAATAGGAGCCCAGATGCAGACCCACACAAATATAGTCAACTCATCTTTGACAAGGGAGCAAACGCAGTTCAACAGGGGAAGACAGTCTTTTCCACAAACTGTGGTGGAACAATTGGATGTCCATAAGCAAAAGATCAGTGCAGACACAGACCTCATACCTTTCACAAAAATTGATTAAAAATTTATTATATATATAGATTGATCATAGATAGTATAATGCAAAACTATAAAACTTCTAGAAGATAACACAAAAGAAAATCTAGATGAGCCTGGATTTGGCCATGATTTTTTAGATACGACATCAGCAGCACAATCCATGAAAGAAAAAAATTGATAAGTTGGACTTTATTAAAATTGAAAAATTCTGCTCTGCTAAATATGCTTTAAGACAACGAAAAAACAAGTCACAGAATCCGAGAAAATATTTCCAAAACATATATCCGATATAGGATTGTATCCAAAATATACAAGGAACTCTTAAAACTCAACAATAAGAAAACAAACAACCCAATTTAAAAACAGGCTAAAGATCTGAACAGACACCCCACCTAAGAAGATATAGAGACAGCAAACAAGCATTTGAAAAGGTGCTCAACATCATACGTTGTTAGGGAATTGCAAATTAAGATAACAATAAGATACCAATAGAATGGCTAAAATCCAAAAATCTGACAATACCAAATACTGGCAAGGAAGTGAAGCAAGGATTCTCATTCATTCATGGAAAGAATGCAAAATGGCACAGTCACTTTGGAAGACATTTGACAGTTTTTTACAAAGCTAAATATAGTCTTACTGTATGATCCAGTAATTGTTCTCCAAGGTATTTATCCAATTGAGTTGAAAACTTCTGTCCACACAAAAACCTGCACACAAAGTTTATAGCAGTTTTATTCATAATTGCAAAAACTGGAAGCAACCAAGAAGTCCTTCAGTTGGTGAATGGATAAACTGTGGTATATCCAGACAATGGAATATTATTCAGTGATAAAAAGGAATGAGCTATCAGGCCACGAAAAGACATAGGTGAACCATAAATGCATGTTGCTAAGTGAAAGAAGCCAGTTTGAAATGGCTACATACTGTACGGTTCCAACTCTATGACCTTCCAGAAAAGGGAAAACTAAGGAGAGAGGAGAAAGATCGGTGCCTGCCAGAGGCACAGAGGGAGGAGGGTGGGGGGAATAGGGGGGGCACAGGGGTTTTTTAGGGTGATGAAACTGTTGTGTACGATGCTGTAACAGTAGACACATGACCCCAAGCCTTTGTCCACATCCATAGACCTGAACAACACGGAGCAAACCTAACGTGTGAAGTCGTGAAATGTGGTGTAGGAGGTCAGGGATCCGGGAAGGGTGCGGCTGTGACAGGAGAAGGTATCTGAGTAACAGACGTGTGCAGCCACCTCCCTGAGGGGCTGGGAAGGGGCCGACCTCGGTCACTCTGGAGATGAGCGGAGTCTGTGAGACTGAAGGCGGGACCGCACACAAGCACTGCGCTCAGCCAACGACAGCGGTCCCCACGGGTCCAGGTCATGAGTGTGTTCCTGCTGTACGTGAGAGCTGGGACTGGACAGTTCAGTGGACAGACGGTGGGGCCAGGGGTCCCACTGCTGGCGTGGAGGTTACAGGTGAGCAAGGGGAGGCTGGCCCACAGGAATAGACGACAGTGGGAGACGTGAGTGAGAACACAGGTTTAGCCTAGTGCAGGTACAGATGGTTACACGCAGAAGTATTTACCATATGTGTGTACGTGCACAGTCGGTACACACATACACCTCATTGCTCTGCCGGCTGAGGCCCAGAAGCCACGAAACCCAGGGGCAAGGAGCACCCCTGCCCAGATCTTGGTTCCTCAGACTATTCTCTAATAAAAGGAAGGAACGGGGGTCTTTGGGGAAATGGCCAACTCTAGGGTTGGGACAAGAAATATGCAGGATGAACCTGGAGCATCTTGTAGTGCTGGAAAGTAAGGAGGTGCTCAAAGAAATGAACAGAACAAATACACACAGAGTGGGGCATGTCGAAGGGACACAGGAGCCAACCGACAGCTCCCAGTGACCAAAGGTAGAACAATGTGAGCCACAGAATAAATAAAGCAGAATTGCATTATAACCCAAAGTTAAAGTAAATATCCATGTGATCGTACTGATATGAACAAAAGCCTGGCCACAGTAATAAATGAGGGAGAAGAGCCACCTCCCATGCAGAAGAACTCCAAACGAATTGTGCAGACGCTGCCCCCCAAGGAAGGAGAGCTCCACTCCCCACCCCTCGAGTGCGGCTGTGCAGAGAGACCTCCTTCCACAGAGCATGGAGGGGAAGAGGAGTGACTGACAGCAGAGAGACCTGACGAAGACCTCAGCCAGGTGACAAAGGTCGGCGTCAACAGTCACAAATTATGTTGATAGTATGCACCTTGATATGATGCGAGGAAAATGGGGTCTTTACCTTTGGGGTCGTCCTCTGCAAACCCCATAACCCCAGTCTAATCATGAGAAAAAGAGCAGACGAATTCCAGCTGAGGGGCTTCCTACAACGTGCCTGAACAGCTCTCTTCAAAACTGTCAAGGTCATCCAAAACAAGGAGAGTCCCAGGAACTGTCACAGCCAGAGGGGCCCAAGGAGACGGGACGACCCGACGTTACGGGGGATCCCAGATGGGACCCTGGATAGGAAACGGACACTAGGGAAACTGAGGAAATCTGAACAAAGTATGGACTCTGGTTAACGCTGATGTATCAACATTGTCACATTCGTTAATTGTGACAAATGTGCCACACTAACGCAGGTGTTAGTAATAGGGGAAACTGAGAGATTGGGGGCAAACGGGAACTCTGTGCTGTCTGCTCAGTGTTTCCATGATGCTGGACAGGCCAGATCGGTCTTTGCTCCCCTCTTCCCTCACTGTGTCCCTGGGGGATCTAGAAGACCCTCCCGTTGACCATAGCTCTGAGGAATGCCTGGGTGAGGGGAGCCCATCCTTGAGAAGCTCTGAGGACCAGGATGATAGTGGATGGGGTTCTGAGGGTCCCCACACGGCCAGGCCAAGGGCAGCCCCGAACACCTGAGACAGGGTGTGGTAATGGGGCCAAGCAGAATGGAATGGACAGACCACAGAAATCGTGGCCTCCCCGGACTAAAGCCCTGGGCCGCCTGCTGGAGGCTCACTTGATTTGCAGAAGCAGAAGTGCCTCAGTCTGCTTGGCCACCGTAACAAACACCCCAGACGGGGGCGTACACAGCAGACATCCATTTCCTCACACTGGAGAGGAGAGCTGGAAGTCTGAGGTCAGGGTACGGCGGGATGGGGTGTTGGTGTGGACCCTCTCCTGGGCTTGCGGGCGGCCACCATCTCAGTGGGCACAGACGGCCTTTCCTTGGTGTGTGTGCACAGAGAGGGAGAGCAAGCTGTCCGGTGTCTCTTCTCACAAGGGCACTAATCCCGTCAGACCAGGGCCCCACCCTCACAAACTCATCTAACCCTAATTGCCTCCCAAGGCCCCGTCTCCAAATGCCATCATGTTGGGGGTTAGGGCTTCAACAAATGAAAGTGGAGGGATGAAAACATTCAGCCCATAATAACAAGTCTGACTCGAATCCCATAATAGGAAGCCATGGCCCCCCAACCAATTTCCAGGTTTGAGCTGGTCCACAGACCCAAAGCCCCCTGGGATGAAGGCAAGGCCAGCGCACTTGAGGCCCCTAAGGGACCACTTATCAGCCATCTGTGAATGGGGAAGGAGAAACCCCAGGCTTTTCAGGGACATTGGCTCTGAACCGACACTAATTCCTGGAGACCAAAAATATCTATGACCACCAGTCAGAGTAAAGGCTTATGGAGGTCAGGTGGTCAACGGTGTTTTGGTCATGTCCACTTTACAGTGGGTTGAGGGGTCCCTGAAGCCATCTGTGGTTATTCCCCTGTACAGAATGCATAATTGGAATAGATATGCTCAGCAATTGGCAGGACCCCACATCGGTTCCCTGACTGTGGAGCAAGGGCTGTTATGGCGGGAAGGGCCAAGTGGAAGCCACTAGAACTGCCTCCACCCAGGGAAACAGTCCCCTGGAGGGACTGCAGATTAGCGCCCCCACCAAGGACTCAAAGGACGCAGGGGTGATTTCCAGCACATCCCCATCCACCTCCCCTACTTGGCCTGTGCCAAAGACACGTGGACCTTGGAGAATGATAATCCGTTACTGTAAACTCCATCAGGGGGTGCCTGCCTTTGCAGCTGCCGTTCCTGACGTGGTTTCATCACTGGAGCAAGTCACTCACCCCCGTGGGTGTTTCTCCTCCACACAGGTTGGTGAAGCCCGTCGGAAGAGTTTGTCCACAGGCAAGGTCAGCAAGACACCTGCACAGTCCTCCCTCAGAGTTGCCAGCCCCTGTCACGGCAAGCCCATGGGGACCCGATGGCCATTCCCTCCCACAGGACATCGCACAGGCCATTACGTTGGTGATGATGAGCAGGAAGTAGGACGCACGCCAGAGAGTGGGAAATAAATTCCACAAAGTCTGGAGCTCTGAGGTTTCTAGGGTTCAGGGGTCCAGTGCGTGTCTAGGTGTCCCTTCCCAGGTGGACAGCGAGTGGCTGCACCTAGTCCCTTCTCCGGAAGGAAGAGGCACCATGCCTGTATGCCTTGTTATTTGGGCGTGCCCCTCCAATCCCTTACCTGAGGTTCTGCAGTAGGTCCGGGCTGCCACACAAGCTGCTCTGCCATCTGGGTTAATGACTCAGTGGATCCAGTAGTGCCTGAGCGTATGGAGCCCTTGGCCGGCCCTGCGGTGAAGCACAGCCCTGGCCTCTGACAGGGCTCCGCCATATTCTGAAGAGAACCCCTCTGGCTTGCTCCCGGGCTCTAGAGGCTGCACACCTGGCCGTGGGCCACCGTCATGATACAGCCTGAGCTGCCAATCTGACCTGGGTGCTGTCTGACCCACCAAGTGAGTTACGTGAGGAGGTCGCGAACGGCCCCATAGGCAACTCCATCCTATTGCCTCCACCCACTCAACCTGCACCAAGGGCGTCATGGGGAGACCCCTCTGAAGTTGACTCAGAAGGAACAAACTTAGGCCTGGTGACAGATGGTTCTGCGTAACATGCTGGCCTCAGCCAGAAGTGGACGGCTGCAGCCTACAGCCCCATCCGGTGGGAGGGGGCATGAGAGAGACGAAAGCAAACCCTCAGAGTGGGCAGGCAACAAGCGGTACACCTGGCTGTTCCCATGGCCTGGAAGGACAAAGGCAAGAGGCACAGACCTACCCTGACCCACGGGCAGTGACCAGCTCCTCAGCTGAACAGTCAGGAGCCTGGCAGGAACATGATCGGAAGACTGGTGACAAGGCGCCTGGGGAAAGGTGTGTAGACAGACTTGTCTGGATGTGCGGAGTGTAAAGAACTCGTGTCCCACGTAAATGCTTACCCAAGAGCTGCCTCAGCAGAGGAGGATGTTACTAATAAGATGGACAAAGTGACCCATCCTGTGGGCACATCAGTCTCTTGCCCCAGGACCCCTCGCCCTTGGCCAGCGGGCTCAGGAGCCAAGCGGGAGGGAGGTTATGCCTGGTCCCACGACCTGGACTTCCACTCACCAGGCCGAGCTGGCTGCAGTCACTGCCGGGCGCCCAGCTGCCAACCTCGGAGACCAGCACCAGCCCCTCCGCCCATCATGGGGCAGGGCTTTGTTCCCACTGGAGTAGACACTTACTGGGGCACGGACATGCCTTCCCTGCCTGCAATATTTCTGCGAGAACCACCCCCGTGGACTTACACAACACCGTACCCGCCCTCACCGTTCACACAGCATCACTTCTGACCCAGGAACTCACTTCACGGCAAACGAAGCACTGTGGTGGGTCTCTGTGTGGGATTCGCTGGTCCTGGCTCGTTCCCGTCTCCCCGAAGATGCTGGCCTGGTAGAACAGTGGGAGGAAGGACGGAACGGCCTCCCAAAGACTTGATCCCAGTGCCAGCTGGGTGGCAACACTGTGGAGCTGGGGTAACGTCCTCCGGACGAGGCAGGTGCCCTGCGTCAGCGATCTGCAGTTCCTCCCAGAGCCGGGATGCTCAGGCCCAGGTACCAGGAAGTGGAGAGGGCAGCGTTCTCCTCTCCCAGATGGTCCACCAGTGGAATGTTTGCCTCCCTCCCTGTACTCTGTGCTCTGTGCTCCAGAGGTCTTAGATCCCAAGAGTGCTTTAGGGTGACCAGCTAACCTGGTGTGCCCAGGACTTTCCCAGGGTTAAGACTGAAAGTCGCACAGCCTAGGAACCCCCTCAGCCCTGGGCAAGCCCTGGAGTGCTTCCACAGGGGACACGCCAGAGTGGAGGCTGAGACTGCCAGCTGGCCACTGGGGCTCCTCACACCAGGAAAGGGACGAGGGCCACTGTGCTGGCTGGGATGACCAAACCTATGGGGGAGAGCTGGGTTTTCATTGCAGACGGGGTTAGGAGGAGCAAGTCTGGAAGGCAGGAGACAGTCCAGGGTGTCTCTGAGTGCCCCCAAGTCCTGGAGTAAATGCCAGTGGGAAACCAGGACCGCCCAGCACAGGCCCAGACGCTTCAGGAGTGAAGGCTTGGGTCACTCCACCGGACAAAGAACCACGGCCAGTTGAGGACAAAGGGAACATGGAGTGGGCAGTGGAGGAAGGCGGGCGTAGGTGCCAGCCACCACGGTGTGCTGCTTCCCCCCTTCCCTCCACACGAGGCTCCTTTGTGCTCCTAGGAACGATTCTTCATCTTCTTTTTCCCTCTCCTCCCGTCCATCTAACGTAACACGTTGGTAACAGTGAACCCGCACCTCAGTGCTTGTCACTTCTCTCCGACACTCGCTGAGAGTGGTTACGTGGTCGAGTCCTACAGAGCACATCGCTCAGAACCTGAACCCCCCAAAGGTGGGTAAGATGACACGACACTTTTGCTCAGTCTCTTCTGGAGAGGATCGGCTGGTTTGGGGTCAGGATAGGTGCATCGCATTAAACAGAAGCATGACTGTGCCCTTGTTTTTATTTGGAAGTTAAACATGGTTTAGAACAGAAGTGCATGTGCACACTGAGTTGTCCAGAGGGAGACTCTGCTGGGTGGTCTATCATCGGCTCGGCTAAGGGGGAATCCATTTCCCTGCATCCCCTTCCCTATAAGGTTCAGGTCAGAGTTGGGCAAAGGAGGAACCATGTGAGGCTGGGGAAACAGCAGTGGGTGGTGGCGGTTACTCTGACAGGGTGTCGCGGTCAGACATGGTCGCAGATGGAGCAGACGCGTCCGGTAGGCCCCATCCTGTCCTCTTCCTCGCTCTGCCTCCCCCCTTCACCCCACCTGCTGGTCTCCAGGAGAATGGAGGAGCTCACTGGACGCCCGCAGACAGCAGTGTCCCAAACGCGTCCCTCCCAGTACCCACTGTCCAAAGATTTTATGTCTCAGATCAGATGTCACCTCCCCAAAGAGCGACCCCTCCCGCTGCAGAAATCCTCCGTGCCATCTCTCTGCTCCATTGCCTCACTTTATTTTCTCGACAGCACTTACCCGCTCTGAAACGATTATTGTTCACGTTTGTCTCTGCTTAGAAAAATACAAGCTCCATGAAAGGAGGGATCTTCTCTGCCTTGTGCATGACTGTGCCCCTTACCCTGTGGCTCATAAAGGTCCTAGGTGAGTAACCACCAGCTGGCTGAGTGAGCACTGGTGGAACGAGAGGGGGAACACCGACACATAGACAGCGACATGGACATATGTAAATAAAGGAGGTTTGAAGAAGATATAAGAAACACAATGAACTGTACAGCATAGTAGTATTAGTATGTTTTAAACACACTCTGATGTTTTAATGAACGTGCAGATAACAGATACAGATAGCGGATTGGAGGAGAGAAGGGATGAGAACAGGAGGTGATGGGTGGGGAGAGGTTTGACAAGACGCAGGCATTACTGGCAGCACAGATGACAAATGACACGACAGTGGGATGCGGCCAGCTTGACTCTCTGCCCCGAGATTAAACCAAAAAGCACAGAGAAATGGTGTGGCCGGATCAAAACAAGACGGCGACTTCTTGGACAGTCTTTGCAGGACGAGGTGGGGTCCATGTCTCCCCTCTAAACCTGGCACGTGGCAGAGTTGGTGTGCGGTGACACCAGGCACTCTGCCCTGCTTGCTGGGGCCCAGACGTCACTGCCCTGGAGTGGCCACGTCCAGGTACTCTGGTCAACCATCCCTGCTGACCCAGCCGTCCCCGCCAAGGCACCGACACAATGGAGCAGAAGGCTCCTGATGACACCAGCCTAGCCACCGGAACGGCCCGCTGTCCTGGTCTTCCCACCTGAGGAACAGCAGGGAGCAGAGAAGAGCTGTCCTGTTGGGCCCCGTCTAAATTCCCAACCCACAGAATCCATGAGCATTAACAGTTGTTTTACACCAGGATCGTTGAGTGGTCTGTCACAAAACAACAGAAAACCGGAACAGACAGAGGAAGGGGTAGAGGGAGGAGTGAGGCTGGCAGCTGGGCAGAGGGAGGGATGAGGAGACAAAAAAGGTGGGGGAGGGGCTGAGGGAGCCCAGCAAAAATGGGCACCAAGTAGGTCATCAACCACACTCCCCTCCCACCTCTCACTCAGCAAGAGCCCCACCTCGGACCCACCGCTCGGGTCAAAGAGGAAGAGCTCAGTGGCGCACCCTCCACCCTCCTCCATCTCCACTCTGCCCCCAGGGGAGGCAACCACCTGTCCCCTCTGCTGTCCCTGTCCAGCTGGCAGCCAGGTGAGGCCCTGGCCTTCCAGGCTAAGATCCTTTGGTGGCTCCTCGTCCCCCTCAGGGTGAAGCCTTGTGCTTTCAAGACCCTCCTCAGTCTCTCCATGGAGCCTGTTGCCCCCACACAGGCCAGCCTCCTCAGCCATCATCATCACCCACCCACAGTGTCTCCTCCAAACTTCCTTTCTCTTTCCTCCACTTCCAGCCCCCATTCCTTCTGGTTGCACGGCTTCCAAGGGGCTTGCTTCAACTCCAAGACCAGGTCGCCCCCATTCTCCAGCCTTCCCCCTATGTTCCCCAAGCCTCTAGTGTCCCCCATCACTCTGTCCCCCACCCTGTTTCCCCATGTCCCCACTGTCCCCCAAGCCAAAACCTGTGCCTTTCACCACTCCTATCTCTACACACCTTGGTTCCCACATTCCCTGTCCCTGGTCCTACGCACCTCCCAGTACCTCGCACCCCTTATCCTCTGCACCTCCCGGTACCCCGCACCCCCCATCCCCGCACCTCCCGTGTCCCGCATTCCCCTTGCCGCACCTCTCTGTACCCGGCAGCCCCGTCCCCGCAGCCCCCGTTTCCACAACCCGTCCCCTCACCGCCTGTCCTCGCACCTCCTATGCCCCGCACCCCGTCCCCGCGCCCTCTCTCCTCCGCACCTCCCCGTACCCTGCACCCGTGCCCGCGCCCCGTCCTCCGCACCTCCCCGTACCCCGCACCCCCGTCCTCGTGCCCCCTGTCCTCTGCACCTCCCCGTACCCCACACCCCCTGATCCCCGCACCTCCCCATGCCCAGCATCCCCCGATGCCCGCACCTCCCCGTACCCTACACCCCCGTCCCCGCACCTCCCCGTATCCCGCACCCCCGTCCCCGCACCTCCCCGCCCCCACACCCCCCGTCCTCGCACCTCCCCATACCCCGCACCCCCGTCCCCGTACCCCGGTCCCTTCACCCCCGTCCCCGCAGCCCCCGTCCCCGCACCTCCCCGTACCCCACACTCTCCGACCCCGCACCTCCCCATGTCCCGCACTCCCCGCCCCCGCGCCTCCCATGCCTCGCAGCCCCTGTCCCCGCGCCACCCCCGTCCCCGCACCCCTCATACCCTGCACCCCCCCGTCCCCGAACCTCCCCCGGCTCCGCACTCCCCGCCCCCGCACCTCCCATGCCCCGCGCCCCCAGTACCCGCACCCCCCGTACCCTGAACACCCCCCCGTCCCCGAACCTCCCCATGCCCCGCACTCCCTGTCCCCGCGCCTCCCCATGCCCCGCACCCTCTGTCCCTGTACCCCCGTCCCCTCATCCCTGTCCCCGCGCCCCCGCGTGGCGCGGCCAGACGCGCCCAGGTGGATGCGCGCGCGGCGCGTGGAGACGGCGGCGGGCACACCCTAACACGCCAGCCCCGCCCCCCGGCCGCGGATTGGCTCCCCGCGGGCTCGCCGGACCCCGATTGGCTGGCGCCGCGCGGCCGGCCCGGTTCACGGTGGGTAGCACCGCAGCGTGGATGCTGCTCGGTCCCGCCGCGGCCCCGGGAGCGTGGAGCTGAGCGGCCGGGCGGCGGGCGGGGCACCCGGGAGCCGCCCTGCGCCCACCGGGCCCGCGGCCGAGGCAGCCTGGGGTCGCGGCCGCTCCCCTGGCCGCGGGAGGCGGACAAAGGGCCATGCGGGGCCGGGGGCTGCAGCGCGGGGCGCGCGGGAGCCGGGGGCCGCAGCGGCGCCGGTGAGCGCGGCCCGGACGGGGCGGGGCCGGCCGCGATGCCGTGGTTCCCGGTGAAGAAGATCCGCAAGCAGATCAAGCTGCTGCTCCTGCTGGTGCTGCTCACCTGCGCCGCGTGGCTCACGTACGTGCACCTGAGCCTGGCGCGCCAGGGCCGCGCGCTGCGCCAGCGGCTGGGCTACGGGCGAGGTACGGGAGGGCGCGCCGGGGGCGGGGCGGGGCGGCGAGGGCCCGGAGCGCGCTGGTCCCGGCCCTCCCACTGCCCCGGGTCTCGGCGAGGGCCAGACTCTCCCGGAGAGTGCGTCCGGGCTGCCGGGCTCCGCGCTGTCGGGGCGGGGGCCGGGTTCGGCCCGGCCCGGACGCCCGGTGACGTCAGCAGTGACGTGCGCGACCCTCCTGGGGAGCGCGCTG
The DNA here is from genome assembly GCF_020826845.1 of Diceros bicornis minor. Taxonomy (NCBI): domain Eukaryota; kingdom Metazoa; phylum Chordata; class Mammalia; order Perissodactyla; family Rhinocerotidae; genus Diceros; species Diceros bicornis. Next base: position 226,256 of record NC_080770.1, read on the forward strand.
GACCTGGGCGGACTCTGGGATCTGGCCTGGAGCCGGCAGTGACGGGGTTAACGGTGGGCTCTTGGAGAGATCTCCGCCCCCAGGCTCTGCAAGCAGGGGTTTCCCGGAGGCCGAGTCTGGTCGCCGCTCCACCACTTGCCTGCTTAGCGGAGCCTCAGTTTCCCCATCCGCTGGGGAGGGGGCGGGGGCAGAGATCCAGTCTCCCGACCCGGGAGCGGGAGCGTGGTGGGGGGAGCTGACCCGTGCAGTTGGAGCGCTTCCTGGAGGGGTGCCCTGGGTAAGCCTGTGATCAGGCACGGGGATGCTGTTCGCGGGGAGAGGGATCCAGCCTGGGGGGCCCTGAACTGCGGGGAGTGAACTCCGCCAGGCTCCTGGAGCTCACACTCCATGGGGACAGACAATGAACCCACAAAGCAAACCAGGTTCTGGTGAGCGCTGGGGGAAAGAGCCGGGGGAGGAGTCTCCCGCTTTAGTTAAGGGATCCTGGAGGGCCTCTTAGAGGTGGTGACCTTTTTGACACAGCGTTTGCGGGAAGAGCATCCTGCAGGAGGAAGGCACTGATGAAGACCTGGGGTGAGAAGAGGAGGAGGAGCAGAGTGTCTGGAACCCGAGTGGGGGTGGGAGAGGGGTCACCTCAGGACAGGAGTAGCCCCCACCCGCCAGCTAAGGCAAGAGCAGAAGCCCCACCCAGGGCAGGGAAGAGCCCAGCCAGGCTTCCTCTGACCCTTCTCCAGGAAGCAGGTGTCCCTAGGATGAGGGACGTGGGAGCCTTGCTTCCCAGAGATTCAGAACTATGACTCACAGCACCCTGGGCTGCTCCACCCAGGGGTCCGAACCTCCCCTTTCAGTCCCACTCCTGCCTCCCCTCCCTGTACCTGGACACTTGGCTCCACAGACCCCCAGGCCAAGGGTCTGGGGCTGTCCCAACCCCCCCAGGGTCCATGCACCTCACAGCCAGCACACCCTCCAGAGGCCCCCAGCACTGCTCGTTCCCTAAAAGAGCCCCCCTCCCCCGGCTATCAGCAAACAAGGCAGAAGTCCTGAGTGTGACCTGGTGACAGAGAACAAAACCAGCCCCTCCTCAGCCGCCTCCGTGGTTTTTCAAGAAACCACCGTCCTCCCTAACTTGACTTTCTGAGCAGCCAGGGAGTCTAGCTCAGCAACTGGGAGGGAGTGGAGGCATGGAACCCCACTTCTGGGGCCCCTCAGTGCTCAGCTGGACCAGCGGGGAAGCTGGGGACTGGGCAGCCTGCCTTGGCTGCTCCTGGGTGGGCAGGAGCTGTTCAGGGTCCTGGAAGATCAAACCTCGTGTGGCACCTTCCAGGAGCCGCCGCAGCCCCACGGCCTGTCTGGCCACCTGGGCGCCCACCAGGGCAGGGCTCGTGAGAAGCTGCGCAGCTGGACACGCCTGAGGCCCTCCTGACTATCTTCTCTCCCACCGGGGAGATGGCGTTGGAATAGAGCAGAAGGGCTACCTTCCTGCTGTCCAGCAGCCCATGCAGGCAGACATCCCTGAGGGAGGATGAGCCGAGAGGCAGGAGGCGTGTCCGGACCTCACTGTACGGGGCTCGGCCCCTGCAGGATGGTGGCAGCAGCCTGAGCTGGACCCCCTGCAGAAGGCTCCCCACACCCACGGACTTAGCTTGGAGGGCAGTGAGCATCGGGACCAGGCTGTGGGGATTTGGCCAGGAGCCTTTTAGGGACTCACCTCCTAGCTGGACACTGGACAGTGACTGGGGGAAGAACCGGGAATGAGGAGCAAGTGGGCAGTCCCTGCAGGGGTCTCAGAGGCAGGAGACCATGGGCAGCCTCCTCCCCCAGAGAAGAGAATTGGGCAATTGTGTCCATACAGGAATGTAGCTCCTGGGGTCTGCATTGGGGGATGGGCATGGATATAGAAGCCCAGGCTTGGTCCTGGAGCAGAGGGGGCTCCTGGGTTGGGCATCCCTGTGTGGGAGCACCAGGAGGGACAGAGGTGGGGTACAGTGGAGCCTCCCCTTCAGAGGCTCAGATCCCAGGGTGTGGGGTCCCCAGGGGATGGGGTGGGGTGTTCAGGTCCACCGCTCAGGGAAGAGGTCTGGGGAGTGGAGGGTGTGGAGGTGGTCTGCCCCAGGCTGGGGGGGGGGGGTTGGGGCCTCCAAGCTCTGGCGATGTCCACAGGCAGACCTGGGAAGGGTGCCCCCAGGGGACAGTCTCCATCCCAGGCCGCCATGGCCCCAGGTCCTCCGGCTGCCAGACCAGTGTGCCTGTCCTTCCTCTGCCCAGGCTGGTGCCGGGGCTCTGTTGGTCCTGGGCCCCAGCCTTGAGGGCAATGGGTGGCACCTGTGCCGTGGGCTGGGGCTGGCTCAGCCTTGAGACAACAGTGTTGACTTTCCTGCCCACAAGCTCCGGCACTAACCCTTAGCTCTCAGTTCTGGTGAGCAAGACACACAAAACACTGCAGCACACGGGAAAAGTGCTGAGGACACAGCGCAGTCCTGGGGGCCTTCCTGGAGGTGGACCACTGGCGAGGACGGGCGGATGGCTGCGCATGTGCACGCATATACACTAGCATGTGCACACGCATAAATCTGCTCCCTCACACCAGCTGGGGGCTGGGAAAAGCCAGGCGGAGGGCTCGGGCGGGGCTGCCCCCCAGAGGTGGAGGCGGGAGAAGGGCCCAGTGCAGAGTCCTTGCCTGGCTGTAGGGTGGGGCATCCGGGGCGTGAGGGAGCAGAAGGGGAGGAGAGGCTTCCAAGGGAGACACACTGGCTTCCCTGCCTGCTGCAACCATGAGATGAGGGTCCTTGCCCACCTGACCCCAGCAGCAGGGGCTGTGGCCTTGGGGAGAGCCCGGGCCCCAGCCAGCCCCACGTGCCACCCACAGATGGTGAGAAGCTGAGCGGCGTGACAGACGACCGGGGCGTCCAGGCCGCGCTGTCCACGCAGAGGGCCGAGGACTCCAGCGAGAGTCGTGAGGAAGAGCAGGCGGTGAGCCGGGCCGTGGGAAAGAGCTCATGTGTGCTTACACGAGACCCCGTGACTTCGGGTGCCAGTGGCCTCAGGGGCCCGTGGGCTGTGCGGATGGAGGACGCGGGCCCAGCTCGTTCCTGCACTCCAGCGCCGAGCACGGCCTGACACAGACAGACGTCCCAGCCTGGAGCCCTGAGTCCAGGCGGAAGGGGTGCTCGTGTATGCCGGCGTGTCGGCGTGGGGGGGTCAAGTGTCTGTGTGGGTGGATGTGACGAGAGCCGTCTGATTTGTGTGACTGGGGTGTGATGGATTCGGGGTTTCGTGTCTAGCTGGGCAAATGGGGTCTTGGTGAAGCTGTGTCACGGTGGCGGTGTGGCTGGTGTGGCTGGCACGTCACGGCTGGTGTCTGAGGTTGGGTGTGTGTGTGTGTGCGCACATGTGTGTGGTTGTGTGACCCCTCCCTGCCCACGTGGCTCAGCTTTGATTCTGGTGTCCCCCCTGTCCTATAGCCCGAAGGTTGGGACCCCAACATGCTGTTTCCTGGGGGCGCTGGAAGGCCGCCCCCCCTGAACCTCACGCACCAGGCGCCACCGTGGCGGGAGGAGGTGAGCCCTGGGGTGGACAATGGGGGCGGGCCGGCGGGCAGTGCGGAAGGTAAGGCCCCCTCCCGCCCCAGTACCAGGGGCAGGTGAACCTGCACGTGTTTGAGGACTGGTGTGGGGGCGCCGTGGGCCACCTGCGGAGGAACCTGCACTTCCCGCTCTTCCCTCACGTGAGTGCCTGGGCGGGGCAGGGCTGGCCCTCAGGGGCAGGGGAGTGTGGTGGGGTTGACGTCAGAGGTCACTGCTCCCCAGACTCGTACCACCGTGAAGAAGTTGGCCGTGTCCCCCAAGTGGAAGAACTACGGACTCCGGATTTTCGGCTTCATCCACCCGGCAAGAGATGGTGCGGGGGTGGGGATGTGCAGGGGAGGGGAGTCGTGAGGGGCCCCACCCCCACGCCCCCTGAGCCCCTGTCCTGCGCCTAGGAGACATCCAGTTCTCTGTGGCTTCGGATGACAACTCTGAGTTCTGGCTGAGCCCAAACGAGAGCCCGGCAGGCGCCCAGCTGGTGGCCTTTGTGGGCAAGGTACCCCTACCCCGTGGCCCTGACCCCGCTCTGCCCTCCCACTCCAGCCCCACCATCCACACCCCGTCTGTCTTCACTGAGCCTCCTGTGGCCTCAGTCACCCGTTCCTTCCAGCTTCTTAGGATTGGGGACTGGGTGGGGCTGGTGCCCCCACGGAGAGGGTGAGCCACCCCTGTCTGTGTCGCCCCCCAGACTGGCTCAGAGTGGACAGCACCTGGAGAATTCACCAAGTTCAGCTCCCAGGTGTCCAAGCCCAGGCGGTGAGTGACCGCGGGAGTGTGTGTGCACGAGTGTGTGTGTGAGGGTTGCACGCTAGCACACACTGCACGCAGGAACCACTGCACCTGTGCTGTCCCAGCCAAACCACCGTCCCCCTGAGCCCCCACCTCCTCTGGGCTCTCCCTCTGTTGGGGCCTGGTGGCGGCATGTCCCCGACTCCTCATGTCTCCAGGCTCATGGCCTCCCGGAGGTACTACTTTGAGCTGCTGCACAAGCAGGACGACCGAGGCTCCGACCACGTGGAAGTGGGCGTGAGTGTGTCTGGCTCTCCCGGGGCTTCTGGAGACCCTCTTCCCCTGCTCTGCCCTCCCCCTCCGGCCACTTCTCCAGTGTGACAGTGGACCCTGCCCCAAGGAGATTCCAGTCCAGGTGACAATGCAGACAGGGATAGGCCGAGGTCCCCTCTGCCTGCTGGGGGCTCAGGGAGGCTTCATGGAGGAGGCAGCCCTTGAGTAGAGTCTCAAGAGATGAGAGACATTCACAGGGAGAGCCGGTAGGAGAGAATTTGGGCCAGGGATGCATCAGCTGAATTCCAGATCTCGAGAACAGCAGAGGAATGGAACCACCCACATTCTTCGGGAACTCCGAGGGTCCGGTGGGCAGATGGGGCGGGGCCTGCAGTGCCACCTGACAGCTCAGGCTTCCTCCTGAGAATGGGCTATTGGATTTGGGCTTCAGGAAAACTGTCTGTGGAGAGAACCCTGGGGGAGGGTTTTTACCAGGCATGGTCCTGAACCAGGGAGGGGGATGAGAAGAGCAGGTGTGGGGAGTGGTTTGGCATCCAGAGAGAGGGCCTGAGCCTGCTGGGGTGGGGCGGGGGGTGGAAGCAGGGGAGAGCATTCTCAGTCCCAGCTCCCTAGGGTGCTGTGTGTGTCGCATGTGGCAGGGGGGCATCACCCCAGCTGAGCCTGGCGGAGGTCCAGCTAGAGACGCAGGTTTGGGGTGATCTTGCGGACGCCGAGGAGGTGGCTGAGAGGGCCCAGGATGAGCTGGGAAGGGAAGAGGGCCTGGTAGCTGAGAGCCCCAACTCGAGAGAGGTGGGGGAGGGACAGAGTCTGCAAGGAGACTGAGAGGGAGCGGCCCCAGGAGTGGGGGAGATGGGCAGGGGCGAGGTGGGGATGCTGGGTCTGGGCCCTGGAAGGCCAGCTGTGACCTTTAAGAGAGCAATGGCTGCAGACCCCAGGAGCATAACCAGAAGCCATAACCAGCAGGCGAGGACGTGCTCAGGAAGTCAGGAAAGGCCTGACGGTGGCATGGGTGTCCTGACCTGCCACCAGAGCTCCCAGCCTGCTGGGCCTCCCCCAGCTTCCCCGCTGCCCTTGCTCAGGACCCCTCTCCCATCCACCCTCCCAGCTGCCTGCATCCTGGAAGGGGTTGCTGCCACTAGTCCCCCACCCCCTCGTCAGGGAAGACCCCCTCCTCCCTGGGTCAGCCTGTCTGACACCCCCCCCCCCCGCCCCCCGCCCCATTGGTCCTGACGACCGTCTCCACCCCCAGTGGAGAGCCTTCTTGCCGGGCCTGAAGTTCGAGGTCATAGGCTCCGCTCACATCTCCCTGTACACAGGTTCGGAGCCCAGCCTCTCTGGGGAGTGGGGCAGGCTCCTGATGGGTGGTCTCTTTGGGAGTCTCTGGATGGGGGTGGGGAAGGGTGCGGTGGTCTCTGGGCACTCCTGGGGACCCCACACATCCCTCTGTACCCAGACGAGTCGGCCCTGAAGATGGACCACGTGGCCCACGTCCCCCAGTCTCCAGCCAGCCACGTGGGGGGGCACCCGCCACAGGAGGAGCCCAAAGCCGACATGCTGCGGCCCGACCCCCGAGACACCTTCTTCCTCAGTGAGAGTGGGCCCGAGGGGGCAGGGGGGGGCGGTCCCTGGTGGGCCACTCTGTGACCACCGCTTCCGCAGCTCCTCGGGTTGAGCCTTCAAGTCTGGAGAACGTACTGCAGCCCTGCGCCTACGCGCCTACCTACGTGGTCAAGGACTTTCCCATCGCCAGATACCAGGGACTGCAGTTTGTAAGCGTGCCTCGCCCAGACCTTCCCTGAGCCCAGGCCTCCCCTCCAAGGTTCTCCCGCGCCTCCTGAGCCCGCGCTAAGCCCCCTGCGCGCCCCTAGGTGTACCTGTCCTTCGTTTACCCCAATGACCACACGCGCCTCACTCACATGGAGACGGACAACAAGTGTTTCTACCGCGAGTCGCCGCTGTACCTAGAAAGGTGGGGGAGCGGGACGGGAGGAGGAAAGGGGGCAGGGCCTCGCGGAGGGGCTCGGGGTCTCTGATGCCAACCCCGCCGCAGGTTTGGGTTCTACAAATACATGAAGGTGGACCACGAGGAGGGGGACGAAGACGAAGCGGAGGAGGTGCAGCGCCGAGCCTTCCTCTTCCTCAACCCCGACGGTGAGTGCCCGCAGCCCCCAGCCCGTGTGTGCCTGTGCCGGGCAGCTAACCTGCGCTCCCCGCAGACTTCCTGGACGACGAGGACGACGGGGAGCCGCTCGATGGTCTGGAGCCCACCGAGGCGCCCCCGCAGCAGAGCGGCCGCCGAGTCCCCGTCCCGGGGACCCCCGCCCAAGCCCTGGAGACCCCCACCCCGTCCCCGGGGACCCCTGCCCGGCCCGGAGCCACCCCCGCCCCGCCAGCGCCTCCCAGTGCCCAGGACGAGCCGGCCCCCAGGCACTCCCGGGCGCTGAGCTGGGTCGTCCGCCCCCTGCCCCTCCTCTTGGGCCGCGCCCCACACCCCCGCACCCCTGCCCAGCAGCCGCCCCCGAAGGTGTATGTGACGCGGGTGCGGCCGGGACTGCGGGCGCCCCCGGGCCTGGTGCCGCTCGGCCCACGCGGCCCGCCCTGGCCGCCCTTCCGCGGCATCTTCCTGCGTGCCAGACCTCTGCCCAGGGTGCAGCTGCGGGCGCCCCCACACCCGCCTAGGTCTCGAGGCCGCAGGACCGGTGGCCCCCAGGCTACAGAGCTGAGGCCCCCGGCCCGGGTGCAGGCAGCCCAGGGGAGCCGCGAGGGCCAGGCACGGGTGCCGGGACTCGCGGCACCCACGGCAGACTCGAACTCCTCGTCGGAAGCGCGGCCTGTGACCTCCTTCCTGAGCTTGTCCCAGGTATCCAGGCCGCAGCTGCCTGGGGAGGAGGAGGAGGAAGGGGACGATGACGGGGCCCCGGGCGAGGAGGCGGCGTCAGAGGACAGCGAGGAGGCGGCCGGCCCGGCGCCCAGCCGCTGGCGCGAGGACGCCATCGACTGGCAGCGCACGTTCAGCGTGGGCGCCGTGGACTTCGAGCTGCTGCGCTCGGACTGGAACGACCTGCGCTGCAACGTGTCTGGGAACCTGCAGCTGCCCGAGGCCGAGGCCGTGGACGTGGTGGCTCAGTACATGGAGCGGCTCAACACGCGCCACGGCGGGTATGGGGGAGGGGCGCCCGCGGGAAGGGGGCACCGCGGCCTCCATGGGACCCTCAGACCTTCGCTGGGCTTAACAGGGTGCCGACGTGGGGGTGGTACACGCACCCCAAGGAAGTGTCTCCTCCTCCAGTCTTCTCCCTTCTGGGGCTCCTTACTGCCCAGGGCCCCTGTCAGTGTTAGGAGCCTCCGTGCCCTCCCCAGGGCTGGCTCCCCTGTCCTGCATCTCCAAACCCCACCTTCTCACCGTAGACCCGGACCCCTCCTCTTCTCCTGGCACAGTGCTGTTGGGTCTTCCAAGAGGGGTCTCAGCCTGACTCCAGGGGAGGGTGCAGGGTTCCTGCCCCATTGCCCACCCTGGTCTCCCCCAGGCACTAGAAATCCAGACCTGTCTCCACCTAATGCTGGTAGGGAATGGAGAGTGGGGGCCCCAATTTGGGCTGAGGGGAGGCACTGGGGAGCCCTCAGAGTTGTGCTGAGGCTTGAAGGAGGGGCAGAGCCTGCGTAGACAGAATGAGTGGCAAAGGCATGGGGCAGGAGGCCAGGGGGCTGGCGGGCAGAGGACGGAGAGGGACCGTTGTGGGCCTTGAAAGCCACACTCAGGACTCCTTTTTCTTGCCTGTGATACAAAGTTTTGAGCAGGACCAGGGATTGACCTGTTTGGCTTGTAGACAGGTGTGTGGCTGCCTTGGAGAGGTGTGGGCAGGAGAGGAAACCCAGGGGCCATGACTGACAGGTGTGGTCCAGAGGGGTGATGGGATGGCCTGGACCCTCTGTGGGGGGATTGATTCTAGGTGGCTGAGAGGCCAGCCCGCCCTTGGCTCTACGCTTCCTGAGACCAGCTCATCGTCCTGTGGGCATGAGGGGTCTGTCCAGTGGAGTGGTCATGGCTGTGGCCCCACCCTCCCGCAGCAGTGGGAGAGTGTAGACAGACCCAGAGCATTTGGGGCAGAAAGTCTCTGACACTTGAGGAGAGGATGGTGGGGCTGGCAGGGGTTGAAGGGAGAGTCTGGACCCCTCGGAGGTCACACAGGTGGTCTCCCAGGGTGAGAGGCGTTGGTTGCAAAGGGAGGGCACGCGGCAGAAGGAAGAAGTGACCTTAGTCAGGGGCAGGGTCCTATTGTTCTAGGATGAGGAGAAGCCTCTGGTGTGTAGAGTGGAGGGGAAGTGAGGTACTCAGCAGGACCCAGCCTGGGGAAGAGGCCAGAGAGGGGATCATGGAGTTGCCCCCAGCTTCTTCCCTCAGGGGTCAGGATAGCCCCTGGGCTGGTGCCATGGGAGGCAAAAAGCAGGCTTCTCAGAGGAGCTGCCCAGGGCCTTGGAGAGGAGGCGCTGAGGAGCATTGGGGCAAGCATCCAGACGGGGACACTGGGGACAAAGACCCCCTTGGAAAAGGAAGTCTGCTCACCAAGTGTGGGGAGATACTGAAGGCCACAAGTTAGAGACTGCTTACGGTCCTAGAAGCCACTTTAGGATGTTCGAACCTCCCTGTGGGCAGTGGGTGCCCCTGAAGGTTACTGTGCACGACATAAAGGTCACTGTGCACGACATAAAGGTCACTGTGGACCTCAGTGGTGGCCAGAAGGCTCCAGAGGAGTAGATGGCCTGGGCTTGGGGACTCCTCCCACTGTGGACCGCCCTGCAGGGAAGAAATGTGGGAAGTGTTCCCGTCTTCTGGGAGGGGAGCGATGCACAGCAGCCCTCCTCCACCCCCTAAGCCCCCAGGTCTGTTGAGTGTTCCCTCGTTTCTGGGGCTGGGGGCGACCTGCAGGGAGAATGGGGTTGGGGCGGGGATGCAGGCTGGAAGCACTAAGGGGCTGACCCGGCCCCGCCTCCCAGGCGCTTCGCGCTCCTGCGCATCGTGAACGTGGAGAAGCGCCGCGACTCTGCGCGCGGGAGTCGCTTCCTCCTGGAGCTGGAGCTGCAGGAGCGCGGGGGGCGGCCGCAGGCGGCTGTCGGAGTACGTCTTCCTGCGGCTGCCGGGGGCGCGCACTGGGGACGCGGACGCAGAAAGCCCGGAGCCTGCTCCCGCCGCCTCCGCGCGCCCCGACGGCCGCCCGGAGCTCTGCCGGCCGCTGCGCCTGGCCTGGCGCCAGGATGTGATGGTACACTTCATCGTGCCAGGTGTGCGGGGCTGCGGGCTGGGCACCTGGTATGGGGTGGGGGCCCCAGGAGGCCACGTGGCAAGGAGAGGTAGCCCCATGGCCCTGGACGGGGTACCGCCAGGTCAGGTTGGTGGGCTCAGTAGCCCCATCCTCCTCCAGTGAAGAACCAGGCGCGCTGGGTGGCACAGTTCCTGGCGGACATGGCCGCGCTGCACGCCCGCACCGGGGACTCGCACTTCAGCGTCATCCTGGTGGACTTTGAGAGCGAGGACATGGATGTGGAGCGGGCCCTGCGCGCGGCGCGGCTCCCCCGGTAACTGCGCCTTCCAGCCCCCCGCCAGGGAGGACCGAGCGCATCTTTCCTCTTCTGGGAGGTGGGTTTTCCTGCCTCTGCCACCAGGATCGGTGCCTGTGACTTCTCTTCCTTACCCGCCAGGTACCAGTACCTGAGGCGAACCGGAAACTTTGAGCGCTCCGCGGGGCTGCAGGCTGGAGTGGACGCGGTGGAGGTACGCGGGCCGGGTGGGGCGGGCGGGGAGAGGGAGATGGGAGCCTGGGAGAAGCAGAGGGCGGGCTCAGACCTCCTGCGACCTCCAGGATGCCAGCAGCATCGTTTTCCTCTGCGACCTGCACATCCACTTCCCCCCCAACATCCTGGATGGCATCCGCAAGCACTGTGTGGAGGGCAAGCTGGCCTTTGCACCTGTGGTCATGCGCCTGGGCTGCGGGAGCTCGCCGGGGGACCCGCACGGTAATGCCCTGGATGCCCCCGCCGGCCAGTAACGCCAGGGGTCCCACCAATGCCAGGGTAAAATCGAGGCTCCCCCGGGGCCTCTCCAAACCCCCAGGTTTGGCCTGGAGCCTCATGTCCCCTATAATACCCAGGGTCCCCCCGTAATGTTTAGGTCTGCCCATAGTTCCCAGGCGCCCCCACCCCCACCCCTACGGTCATGCCCGGTCCCTAGGAACCTCCTCCAGCACCCCAGTCGTGCGCAGGCCTCCTGGGTTATGACCAACAGGGAAAGGCGACTCTGAGAACCCCTTCATGATGGACAGGCACCAGCCCCTCCCAAGGCCGGGAAGCTCCTCGGCGGGCGGGGGAACCCCACAGACCCTGGTGTCTGAAGACGCCCCGCTCCCGCCCCGCCCCAGGGTACTGGGAGGTGAACGGCTTCGGCCTCTTTGGGATTTACAAGTCGGACTTTGACCGCGTCGGAGGCATGAACACTGAGGAGTTCCGGGACCAGTGGGGAGGCGAGGACTGGGAGCTCCTGGACAGGTGACCGCCTCCCCTCCCTTTCCGGGACGGAGGAGACTACCGTATCCTCCTCCTCTCAGGGGAGGGGGACCCCAGGGGTCCTCACATGCTGAGGGGACTCTGTCCTCCTCTTCCGCCTGCCAGGATCTGTAAACCTAGAGAGACCCTGGGATTCCACCCTGCTTCCCAAAACCCCTTTCCTCCCCCAGGGCCCTGACCCCCCTTCTCCCCCAGGGGCCTGATGCCCCCTCTCCCCCAGGGGCCTGACACCCCCCTCCCCCAGGGTCCTGACCCACCCCCCCCCCAGGGTCCTGACCCACACCCCCTCTCCCCCAGGGCTCTGCAGGACACCCCTCCCAGGGTCCTGACCCGCACCCCCCCGAGGGTCCTGACCCACACCCCCTCTCCCCCAGGGCTCTGCAGGACACCCCTCCCAGGGTCCTGACCCGCACCCCCCCCAGGGTCCTGCAGGACACCCCTCCCAGGGTCCTGACCAGCACCCCCCCAGGGTCCTGCAGGACACCCCTCCCAGGGTCCTGACATGCACCCCCCCAGGGCCCTGCAGGACACCCCTCCCAGGGTCCTGACCCGCACCCCCTCTCCCCCAGGGCCCTGCAGGACACCCCTCCCAGGGTCCTGACCTGCACCCCCCAGGGTCCTGCAGGACACCCCTCCCAGGGCCCTGACCCGCCGCCCCCCCCAGAGTCATGCAGGACACCCCTCCCAGGGTCCTGACCCACCCCCCCCCCCACCCCCCCAGGGTCCTGCAGGCAGGGCTGGAGGTGGAGCGGCTCCGACTACGGCACTTCTACCACCACTACCACTCCAAGCGGGGCATGTGGGGCGCACGCAGCCGGAAGGGCTCCCGCAGGGAGGGAGCCTGAAAACGAGGCCACCCCTCCCAGCCCTGACCGCAGTCCTGCGGTGGCCGCTGGAGGCCGGGGCCTGAGCCGGGGCCCTGGGGACAGCGGGGCTCATCACAGGGCACAGCCACCACCTGTGCCTGCCCATCTCTGGCCACCGAGGCCCCCCCGTGCCCTCCCCAGAGAGGCGCCTTCATGGCGGGTCGGGGTCGGGCGTGGTCCCCACACTCCGTGCGATGATTTCTGTGAAATTTTGCTGTAGCGATGACGTTGTTTTCAGGATTTCCGAGAGTTCTGTCTGTTCCGTTTTTTATTCAGAATGAAATGAAATATTTTTTTTAGTTCTGACTTGTCCTCTGCGCCTGGTTCTCTCGGGAGGGCAGAGACGAGCCTCGGCGGTGGCCCGAGCACCCGCACCCATGGGTGGCCTGGGCACCGTCCCTGCTCCCAACGCCCCTGCCCAACTTGCAGCTGCGGCCGCCCACTGACCCCACCCTCCTCGCCTCCTCTGCCGTTTCCCTGTGAGCTTCTGTGTTGGGCCCTGGAGGGGAAGGGGCTTCAGACCTCGTCCTCGCCACCCTGAGCCTGTGGACTCAGGGCCAAGAACAACAGACACCGCGTGGGGCCTTCCCACTTGCGAAGCCTTCCCACTTGCGAGGAGTGGATATTCGACCATCTCCTCGGGGCTCTTCACTTTGAAAAGAGTGTGGACATCAGTCCTATGTCCTCCCCCCTGAAGGGGAAGGAGCACGGGCACCCGGTGGGCAGTGTCCTGTGACCAGGTTGGGGGGTTTCAGGGCTGAGTTGCCAGAAACAGAAAACCCAACTCAGGCTGGTTTACACCGTAACGGGGAGGTTGACTTTGGCTCATGTAACTGGAGGTTCAGGGTCTGGAGTGCGCTGGGCGCTACTGACCCAGAGGCTGGACCGTGCTGTTGAGGATCAGCTCCTCCCTGGGGGCTCAGCCCCAGGCTCAGGCTGGGTCCTGGTCACAGGAGGGAGGCTGGTGCTCTGCCTGGTACTGGCTGCCCGCCTGTGTGAGTTCCTTGGGCTGCTGCAACACATCTCCACAGACATAGCGGCATTTATCATCTCTCACAGTTCTGGAGGCCGGAAGTCCTGAAGTCAAGGTTTCAGCAGGGCTGCACTCCTCCTGGAGCTTTAGGACTGAATCTTCCTTCCTTTCCCAGCTTCTAGAGGCCGCCGGGATGTCTTGGCTCATGGCCCCTTCTTCCATCCTCAGAGCCAGCATCTTACCATTTTCACACCACTCTCTCCCTGTCTCTCTCTCTCTCACCTCTACTTCCATCATCACATTTCCTTCTCGGACTCTGACCCTTCTGCCTCCCTCTTATACGGACCCCTGTGGTTACCTTGGGCCCACCCAGATAAGCCAGGATAATCTCCCCATTTCAGTCAACATCCTTTACTTACATCTGCAAAGTCCTTTTTGCCATGTGAGGTGACAGTCACAGGTTCTGGGGATTAGGGCGTGGACATCTTTGGGGAAGTTATTCCGTGAACTTGCTCATTCACGTTCAGTGGGAAGGCAGCACAGCTGCCAAGCAGCTCAAACAGTTGTGAGATTTACCCAGATTGTATCCTTACGTCATCGGTCACCACGAACACAGGGCAGCAGGAAGGATGTCAATGAAGGAGGAACAAGATGGACACTCCAGTCTGGCCCCGAGAAGATTCTAAAGATGGCTCTGCTGGAAGGGATGGGAAAGGGACATGCAGACCAGAGCAGCCAGCAAGTGTTCACAGACACTGAGGCACCTGTGACATGTGGCTTCATCACAAGTCCTGCCGGTCCACAGGGACAAGTGCCCACAGGGCAGAGGACACAGCTAACCTGCCACACATCTACTCAGAAGCCACCAGATGCCCCAGCTCACACTGCCCACTCCTTCCTAAGTATCTAGTGCAGATGGAATTGTCCCCATTCACAGATGTGTCATAACAAGAACTAGCACTGGACTTAAAATATACATACTACAAAAAAGAAGAATGGGGGGAGAAAAGACATGTAAGCCACAGGCAGAGGAAGCATACACATCAGAAAAACAGTTACCTCAGGAAGCAGAAGGAAATTTCAGACAAAATTCCATGTGATCTGGACTATCCATACACCATAACTATTAACCCATTTTAACAACTACATGTTGAGCATCACTCTGTGCCAGGCACTGAGGAAAAAGCAGTCAACAAAGCAGACGAGTCCCTGCCCTCAGAGAACTTACGCTCTAGTGAAGGGTGGGGAGGAGCAGACAAGAGACACGAGAAAGTGTCTAGGATATTAGCTGGTGGCAGCTGTTGTAGAGAAAAATAAAGCCAGGAAAGAGAATGGAGAGTTGCTGCAGTTGTAAACAGTGGTTAGATAAAGCAAGTCAGAAGGTGACATCCCAGCAAAGGCCTGAAATTGTGGTGAGGGGGCTACCTTGGGGGGGGGGGGTTAGAGGTAACATCTGAGGAAACTTTTTAAAATCAGCGGTAAACTCCTCACCACTCCTCTTCAACGTCGGAAAGTACTGGAAGTCCTAGCTGATGCAGTAAGACAAGAAAAGGAAATAAAGGGTGTACAGATTGAGAAAGAAGAAAACTTTTTGTTTGCAGATCGAATGAGCATCTATGTAGAAAATATAAAAGAATCAACCAAAAAACTTCTGAAACTAAGATGCAGTTGAAGCAAGGTTGCAGGATACAAGGTTAATATACAAAATTCAATCACTTTACCAGCAATGAACAATTGGAATTTGACATTTAAAACACAATACCATTGGCATTCGTACCATAAAAAATGAAATACTTAGGTATAAATCTAACAATCTGTACAAGACCTATATGAGGAAAACTACAAAACTCTAATAAGAAAATCAAAGAACTAAATAAATGGAGAGATTTCCCATGTTCACGGATGGAAGACTCAATATTGTCAAGCTGTCAGTTCTTCCCAACTTTATCTATAGATTCAGTGCAATCCCAGTCAAAATCCCACCAAGTTATTTTGGGGATATCGACAAAATTATTCTAAAGTTTATATAGAGAGGCAAAAGACCCAGAATCGCCGACACAATATTGAAGGAGAAGAACAAACTTGGAGGACACGACCAACGTCAAGACTGACTATAAAGCTCCAGTAATCAAGACCACGTTGTATTAGCAAGAGCCTAGACAGATCAATGGAACAGAACAGAGAGCTCAGAAATAGACCCACATAAATACAGTCAACTGATCTTTGACAAAGGAGCAAAGATAGTCTTTTCAACAAATGGTGCTAGAGCAACCAGAAAGCCACAAGCAAAAAAAGAATCTAGACACAGACCTTACACCTTTCACAAAAATTAACTCAAAATGGATCACAGACCTACATGTAAAATGCAAAACTGTAAAACTCCTAGAAGATAACACAGGAGAAAATCTAGATAACCTTGGCTATGGTGATGACTTTTTAGATACATTGCCAAAGACATGATCCATGAAAGAAATAATTGATAAGCTGGACTGCATAAAATCAAAAACTTTTGCTCTGTGAAAGACAATGTCAAAAGAATGACAAAACAAGTCACAGACTGGGAGAAAATATTTGCAAAAGACACAGCTGATAAAGGACTGTTATCCAAACTATAGAAATAACTCTTAAACTCAATAATAAGAAAACAAACAACCCAGTTAAAAAACGGGCCAAAGACTTTAACAGACACCCACCAAAGAAGATATACAGATGGCAAATAAGCATATGAAAAGATGCTCCACATCATGTGTTATCAGGGAAATGCAAATTAAAACAATGAGATACCACTACATACCTATTAGAACAGCCAAAATCCAAAACACTGACAACACCGAATGCTGGTGGGGATATGGAGCTACAGGAACTCTCATTCATTGCTGGTGGGAATGCAGAATGGTGCTGCTGCTTTAGGAGACAGTTGCAGGTTCTTACAAAACTAAACATACTCTTATCATATGAGCCAGCAATCACACCCCTTGGTATTTACCCAAAGGAGCTGAAAAATTGTGTCCACACAAAAACCTGCACACAGATGTTTACAGCATCTTTATTCATAATTGAGAAAACTTGGAAGCAACCAAGATGCTCTTCAGCAGGTGGATGGACAAACCGTGCACATCCAGACAATGGAATATCATTCAGCACTAAAAAGAAATGAGCTATCAGCCATGAAAAGACATGGACGAGCCTTAAATACATATTATTAAGTGAAAGAAGCCACTCTGAAAAGGCCACATACTGTATGATTCCAACTATATGACATTCTGGAAAAGGCAAAACTATGGAGAGAATAAGAAGATCAGCGGTTACCAGGGGTTAGTGGAGAGGGAGGGATGAATAGGCGGAGCACACAGGATTTGTAGGGCAGTGAAACTACTCTGTATGATACTGGAATGGTGGATACATGTCACTATACATTTGTCCAAACCCATGGAATATATAACACCAAGAGTGAATCCTGATGTCAACTGTGGACCTTAGGTGATTATGATGTGTCAATGTAGGTTCACCAGTTGTAACAAACGTACCATCTGCTGCGGGATGTTGGTAATGGGGAGGCTGTGTGTGTGTCGGGGGGAAGGAGTATATGGGAAATCTCTGTACCTTCCTCTCAATTTTGCTATGAACCTAAAAGTGCTTTGAAAAAATTAAATCTCCAGTGGCCGGCCCAGTGGCATAGCGGTTAAGTTCACACACTCCACTTTGGCGGCCCAGGATTCACAGGTTTGGATCCCCGGCACAGACCTACTCACTGCTTATCAAGCCATGCTGTGGGAGGCGTCCCACATATAAAGTAGAGGAAGATGGGCACAGATGTTAGCCCAGGGCTAATCTTCCTCACACAAAAAAATAATAAAAATAAAATAAAATCTCCTTTAAAAATCAATGACAAAAACAAAGGAAATTAAAATTATCTGACAACACGAGGAAAAAATGGAAGAGAAAAATAAAACCTTTACAGAAATAAAAGTCACTTTTATTCAAAAACCACCATTATTCAAAAAGTAAGAATAGCTGTTGTTGAAAACCCAGTCAGGAACACAGAAGTCAGGTTTGAGGAAAGGATACAAAATGAAATGGAAAAGAACAGAGTTAAAAGTGATCAGTGAGGAGACAACAGAAGAGGGAGCAGAGACGAGTGAGAAGACGAGAAGAAACTAAAGAGAGAAAAAAGATGTAAGTGATACAGCAGAAGAAAATGTTTCTGAAATTAATAAAGGCCAGAATCCAAAGTGTGAAACACCGACGCCAGAAAGTTCCCCAGTGCGAGTGACACGAAGTCCCGGGCGGCAGAGGTGAGGACCCCTTGGGCATCAGCAATGGGGGTCTCCGCCCTCAGCCTGGATCAGGCCTCGGATTTCTCCACCTGAGGGAAGGAAAATTAGAGCCCAGAGGCACACGCAGCCCCGATGTGTTCACGCAACAAGGCGACCGGCGAGGCAGTGAGCGCAAAGGGCTCCAGGGTCAGGCAGTGGGAAAGGACCCACAGGAGCCAGATCCGATTTCAAACAAAACTGAAGCTAAACCCCAGGGTGGGTGAACAGCGCAGATGCCCCTTCTGGGTCCCTGTGGAGGAAATGGCCCCAGGAAGTGGCCCAGACCTAGCTAGGGGACCACCCCGGGCTCTGCCAAGACCCCCACCCCCCAGCCAGCGCTGCCCCCCCCCCCCCCCCCCCCCCGTCCTGCTGTCACCCAGGGTAAGAAATGTCTCCACACGGCTGACCAGCACTGCAACTTCTGGAAGCTACTGAGCCTTGGAGCCTCAGCGTCCCCACGTGTAGGGTGGAGGCCGTCACAGCTCAGCCCTCCCGGGGCTCCTGTGGACTAAGGACAGAGTGTCACATAGCGTTTGTTTGTTCATTGCCCACCAGACCCCAGAAGGAGGGATCTCCGAGGAGCCGTATCCTCTCCGTCACGCACACCTTCCCCAGAGCAGGGCCCCCGCACAGGAAGAGCTCAGGACCAACTGACGAAAGACGGAGGATGGACGGATGGGAAGGCGCCGGTGCGCAAGTCCGGGTAGGCTCCGTGGAGGAGGCGGGCCCTGGGCTGGACTCGGCGGGAGCCCGGACAGCAGGGTGTTGGAAGTTGGCGAGCGTGGGCGCGGGTTTGCGGACAGGAAGTGCCCGGGACGCGCCGGGCTGCAGCCGAGAGGCGGCGAGAGCTGCCGGAGCTGCGCCCCCGTACCTAGCGCGTCACTCGTGGGAGGGCCGCGCCGACCCGTCCCCGCGCCTGCAGGCTGTGCGCCCCGGGCGACCTACCTAATCTCTCGGTGCCCCAGCGCGCTCCTGAATTTTGTTTGGAATGTTATTATGCTGTTTGCGTCTTCGAGGTTTTCTCCCCACCTTCTGCTCCTTCATAAGCCCCCTCCAGAAGGGGGGTGCGGGGGGTGCCCTCTGTGCCCCCTCCTCCAGCTCCGCACGCACACACATGGCAGCCCCTTACCCCTGCTGAGCATCCCTTCAGGTCACCAAAGCCGGCAGCAGGGGCTCCTCCTTCCACCCCTCCTGACCTAGCCCTCGGCCCGGAAGGCCTCCCCATCCCCCACCCCTGCTCGGTATCCCCAGCTCCTCCTCTGGAGGCTTTTGTAACAGCCGCCGGGGGTCCCCACTCCAGTAGACGCCTCAGCCCATCCTTTACACCCGGTCAGAGGGAGAGGCCCCCACAGGCTTCGTTGGGACTCCCCACCGCAGAGTCCAGGCTCCCCCCCAACCCCGGAGCCGCCCACCTCACTCACGCACCCTTTGAGGCCGCAGGTCCCAGGTTCTCAAACTGGATGCCGCACCAACGCCACGGAGGGCTCACACGCAGATTCCCGGGCCCTGCCCACACAGCCAGCCCTACGCTCTGTTTTCTAAGCTCCTTGGGTGAATCCTCCGTCTGCCGCGGGCCTCCGAGCCCTGCGTTGAGAACGGTGGGGAAGGTTCTTGCCATGGCTGATCCCTCTGCCCTGCAGCAGTTTCCTGGGACACTGGGCCACAGAGGCGGGAGGTCCGCATGGGGAGGGGTCCACATGTTGCTACAAACAGCTTTGGGGCACCCCCAGCCCTCCCCGCCAAGAGAAGGGGGAAGCTCCACAGAACTGGGGACCCTGCAAGCTGTTCAGGAACTTTCAAGGCTGTTGAAAACCGGGCCTCTAGGGGTACCTCCCGCTGTGCCATCCCCTGCCCCGGGGCCTGCTCTCCCTCCCATGGCTCCCTCGGCACCAAAGCCCCCCTACCCCTGTGCAGCTCTGGCCCTCCACCGGGGGCCTTCTCACAAGCCCTCCAGAACCCTGCCTGCAGCCTGAGGCTGGCTTCCCCAGCCTTGCTGCCAGACCTGGTGGACCCAAGTGAAGGGCGGGCCCCAGGCCCATGCCAGGTGTGCACCTCCAGGCCCGCTCAGCGCCGCACAAACTTGTCTCCCGGGATTTTTCCACACAAAACACATCTCCCAGGGAAGCAACCGGTCTGATGAGCTGGGCGTGCGGGCGTTCCCACCCCGCCCCCACGGTCCTGTCCCGCAGTGAGAGGCAGCCCCAGACGGACGTGCTGGGCCGGAATGGAGCCCGGGCCAGCAGCAGTGGCCTCCGGGATGAGCCACAGGGCCAGCAGTATCCGGACCACCAGCAGGGTAGGTCTCCCACCCATGCATCACCCCTCCAGCCCGGCGGCCACACCCCAGGCTTCACCCTGACCTCTCCAGGGACCCTCCCCTCCACCTCTAACCCCCCACACTGACCTGTGACTCCCACCTCCAGCCCCCTCCTCCCTAGCACCGACCTCACCCCAGGACTGCCTCCTGAACCCCCTCCTCACCCCCCGGCCACTGCCACCCAGCCAGCATCCCCACCTGGGACCATGTCCTCTGCCAGGACTGACTGCAGATTAAGGCAAATGCCCCCGGGCCCAGGGTAAGGGCCTCCAAGGGAGAGAGGGCCCGAAGGGACAGACTCCAGGGACAGAGGAGGCTGTTCGGGTGGGCCCCATGGTGAGTTTTCGAGGGGAACCCAGGAGGTACTCAGCCCCCACCCTCCAGCCCTGCTGGGCTTACCCCTCACCCCGCCTCAGTCTACCAGGGGCCTGCCTGGACCCTTGCCAGGCCAACCCAGGAGGCCTTGAAGCATGCTGGTCCAGCTGGGTGGGGGCAAGCCCCGCTGGGCCTGGGCCTCCCCTCTCGCCTCTGACTCCGACACCCCCATGCTCTCCCAGACTCCCGGGTTCTTCTCTGCACACTCCAGCTCCTGCCCCCCCAGCCTGGGCAGGAGGGCCCCTCTGAGTCAGCCCCCTGGGGCAGCCCGGCCTGCCCTGCCCCATCACAGCCCAGCCTGACTCACGTGTGGGAACAGCCTCCCACCCCCATGGCCTGGGAGCAGGAACCGGGGAGGGGCACCAGAGGGCCAAGCCAGCCCTTTGGAGGCCTCTGCAGAGGTGGGGAGCTGGAGACAACTTCCAGGGTCTACAGGGTGGAGGTCTGGAGGGTCATGAACCCAGGGAATGGGCTGGTCTATCTATCCACATGCTTCTGGGGTCTCCCAGGCACCAGGGACCAGGTCAAGGATTCTGTAGGGGAGGGCCCCCTTCCACCCTAAAGTTCTGCCACCATCGTTTTATCCTCAACCC
This sequence comes from Diceros bicornis minor, assembly GCF_020826845.1. NCBI lineage: Eukaryota > Metazoa > Chordata > Mammalia > Perissodactyla > Rhinocerotidae > Diceros > Diceros bicornis. Next base: position 246,861 of record NC_080770.1, read on the forward strand.
TGACCCTTCTCTCTGACCCCGGACCCCTAATAGTGACTCTTGATGCTGACCCCTGCCTAGGCCTCACCCCAGCCTTGTGGCTGGGCTGCCTAGTCCCTGGAGCTACCCGAAGCCCCCAGCCCCCTAGGGAGGGGAGCCCGCCCCCTTGGACTCCCGGGGGTGGCCAGCCACAGGCTCCCTAGTGGCCTCCTCTGGCCCTTCCCTAACACTCAGGATAGTGGGGCCTGATTAGCCGACCCCCATCCCAAAGGGCCCACTGTGACCTCTGCAGGCTGGGAACAAAGCTGGGCCCAGACCCCTGCTGCCCCTCCTGGGGTCGGCGAAAGGCGGGGAGGCCAGGCCGGGATCTGGGCCACGCAGGACCTGCTCTTCCGCCCAAATTCCCCCTTAAGCAGGCGGTGGCCCCTCCCTCCCACCTGGCCCAGGTGTCCCCGCCCCCAGCTGAGCTCAGGGCTGGGCGGGCGTCTGTCTCCAGGCCCGGCTCTGGGCGAGGCCAGGAGGGAGGGGACTTTGGGGACAGGGCCGCTCGGGACAGACAGTGAAGACAGCTCCGGCTGGAGGTGGCCCCGCGGCCCAGGCCAGGCGGATCCAGCCCGCACCTGCCGCCATGCAGGACGGTAACTTCCTGCTGTCGGCCCTGCAGCCCGAGGCCGGCGTGTGCTCCCTGGCTCTGCCCTCGGACCTGCAGCTGGACCGCCGGGGCGCCGAGGGGCCGGAGGCTGAGCGGCTGCGGGCCGCCCGTGTCCAGGAGCAGGTCCGCGCCCGCCTCCTGCAGCTGGGCCAGCAGCCACGGCACAACGGGGTGGCCGAGACCGAGGGGGCGGCCGAGGCAGCCAGAGGTAAGCGGACGCCGGCAGGGTGGGCGCCAGGCGGCAGGGACGGCTGTGGCGGCAGAGGTGGCCTTGGCGGGTGTGGTGGTGCCAGGGCCGGAGCCCTCGGTGGGGCGGGCTCCAGGGTTCAGCTCCCTGACTCACTGAGGCCTTGCCCTGAGTCACCCGCCCCGCCCCACCGAGCGTGGGAGAAGCATGGGTGGGGCCTCCCACCACCCAGCGGGGACCCCAGGGTCCTCCCAGCTGAGCCTGGCTGGGCCCACCTGCCCCCTCGGCCCTGAGCCCTCCGTGGGGGACGACAGCACATGGCGGGCCAGGCAGGCCCATGTCTGTCTGCAAACCCGGAACAGGCACAGTCGGGTCCCACGTACCAGACTCACACACGGTCTCAGAAACACGCAGACACACATGTCAGTCCCACAGAGACACAACACACTGAGACACAGACACCCAGACTCCAGCCTCCCTCCCGGCACCCCCCATGCCCCTTGGGAATGTGCAGACAGAAACATGAGGGGGCGGGCTCCGGGAATCCAGGCCTGTCTGGACCAGGGTCTCCCTGCGGAATTGCAGGGGAGAGCCCTGCTGGAGTGACCCAGATATTCTCTATGAGAACTGAGGGCGGGGGTGTGCCCCAAGAGCCAAGCTGCAGACCCTGTGCAGGAATCCTGGCTCCACTGGTGTGTGCATGCGAGTGTGTGAATGTGAGTATGTGTACACGTATGTGCGTGTTAGTGTGTATGCATGGGAGTGTGTGTGCTTGTGTGTGTGCATGCATGGGAGTGTTGTTAGTGTGTGAATGTGAGTGTGCATGTGAGTGTGTGCACGTGTGTGGATGCGAGTGTGCGTGTGTATGTGTGAGTGTGAGTGTGCCTGTGTGCACCTGTTTGTGTGTGTGAGTGTGTGCACGTGTGTGAATGTGTGCGTGTTTGTGCACGTGTGTGGATGTGAGTGCACGTGTGTGTGCACGTGTGAGCGTGTGAATGTGTGTGCGTGCACGTGTGTGGATGTGGGTGTGTTCACGTATGTGAATGTGAGTGTGCATGTTTGTGCGCTGTGTGGATGTGAGTGTGTTAAAGGGCCCCGCAGACACGGCAAGCTCAGGGCACTTGTTCTGGAAAGGCCGTCTCCTTCCTTGCCAGGCTGCAACAACAGGGGTGGAGGTTAACAGTGGGATGAACCTCCCAGGATATCAAGGGCTGAGAGCCCGTTCACAGTGGTTCACCTGACGCCTAGAGGGCCCTTCCCCACGACCAGCCTCCAGCCACTGGTCCCAGGAGAAGAGGGTCAGCCAGTGCGGGACGCCAGGGCAGCCTGGATTCCTGGGTCCTCCCCTCCCTGAGCCTCAGCCTTGCTGGTGGCCAAGTTGGGGGCCCAGGGGTAATGGGGCGGATGAGGGAGCAGGGAGGGGTTAATTACCACGCAGCTACCCTGTCAATTAGGGAGAGGAGGATTATAATTTGGGGGTGGGGGTAGGTCTCCAGGCTGGAGGCGTGCCCCCTGGCTGAGCCTCACCAGCATCAGAGGGTTAATAGCCCCGGCTCAGAAGCCTCATTAAACAGGGCGGGTCTGGGGCAGAGGGTTGGGAGGGGCCTCTGCCCCACCTCCCTTCACCCCTGGGTGCATTCAGCCTTCTGGGTAGATGTGGCTCTTCTCCCACAAGGTGTGGCCCCAGCAGGGACCCTGGCAGAGGCTGACCCCTAGACACCCCCTCCCTGTCCACAGACCCAGCCCCTGGCATCACCTGGTGCCTCCCCAGTCCATTCACTGCACTGCCTCCATTTGGCCCTTATCCAGCACCCCTTGTCTGTCCGTCCACCCATCCCTCCGTCCATCTGACCAACCACACCCCGCCCACCCGTGTGTCCACTCTGTATCCACCCGCGTTTTCATCCAGTTGTCCGTTTACCCTCCTCCCGCCCTCTTCCCGTCCCTCCATCCTCCCTTCCCTCTTCCCGTCCCTCCGTCCCCCCGTCCCTCCATCCCCCATCCCTCCGTCCCCCCATCCCTCCATCCTCCCGTCCCTCCATCCTCCTGGCTCAGCTCTCCCTTCACCCAGCCATCTGACCATCAATCCACCCATCTTTCCACTGGTTCCACCAGCCCTCCGTGTCCTTCCTCTCTCTCCACCCTCCACCCACCCACCTGTGTGTCCATCACCATGAAGCCGGGCTGGAGCCAGTGCCCTCAGTTTGTGTGACTGAATGGGGTGGGTATGGCTCTGCCAGGTGGAACAGACAACTGCCCCTCAGGGCAGAATGGCCAGGGAGACTGTGTGTCCTGGGTGAGGGCAGCATCACTCCCGTGTGACCATAGCACAGGACGGGCTGACAAGAGGTCAGTGTGGCTTCCTGGAGGAGGGGGCCAGGTGTTGGGCCCTGGCAGGGATTGGAGGGCAGATGGAGACCCCGGCACATTCTCCAGGCAGCCGGGTGGTCAGTGGGATGAGCGCGTCCATCCCCTGGCACAGCTGAGGGGCGGGAGGCTGTGGGAGAGGGATGACCAGGGCTGACGTCACAGGAACCGAGACAAGGCGATGGCAGGCACCAGGGGTCAAGACACCGGCCACTGGAGTCCACCCGGCCTCCCTGCCCTGGGTCCCAGGGTCATGGAGGAGAAGTGGGAGGCCAGTGCTTTGCCATCTGGCCCGGCCAGCTACCACTGTCCCTGTCCACAGGCACATCCCGAGGTCAGTACCACACCCTGCAGGCTGGCTTCAGCTCCCGCTCCCAAGGACTCAGTGGGGACAGCACGTCAGTGAGTGACACCCTGGCCAGCCCCGGGCTCTGTAGTTGCTGGGGGAGGCTGGGGGCTCCAGGGTCAGGGAGAGGGGATGGGTCCCGGGTGAGTCCCCGCACCCCTTACTACCCTCCCCTCCCTGCCCCACAGACTTTCCGGCCCATCGCCAAGCCCGCCAAGGCAGCCTACGGCCCCGCCTCCTGGTCCTCCCGCTCAGCTGTGGACCTGAGCCCCAGTCGGAGGCTAAGTTCTGCCCGCAGTGGGGGCAGCGCCTTTGGGGCTATGGGGTACAGGGAAGGCCCGCCCACGGTGCCCATGCCTGCCCGGCCCATGTCCTTCCATGAGCGTGGTGGGGTGGGAGGCCGGGGGGACTATGACACCTTGTCCCTGCGCTCACTGAGGCTGGGGGCCAGGGCCCTGGACGACCGCTACAGCGTGGTGTCCGAGCAGCTGGAACCCTCGGCTGCCTCTGCCTACAGGGCCTTTGCTTATGAGCGCCAGGCCAGCTCCAGTTCCAGCCGGGCAGGGGGCTTGGACTGGCCGGAGGCCGCCGAGGGGCCACCCAGCCGGACGATCCGTGCCCCCGCCATGCGGACCCTGCAGCGATTCCAGAGCAGCCACCGCAGCCGCGGGGTGGTGCCAGGGGGGGTCCTGGAACCTGTGACCCGAGCGCCGTCCGTGCGCAGCCTCAGCCTCAGCCTGGCTGACTCTGCCCACTTGCCGGATATGCGTGGGCTGGACAGCTATGGCAGCCACCGCACCCTGCAGAGGCTCAGCAGTGGGTGAGCTGGGCCTGGCTCGGGGAGGGGGCTTCGCCATGGCCCTGGTCTGTCCCTGGTTCAGGCTGACCTCGGCCCCTGTCTGTGCAGCTTCGACGACATTGACCTGCCCTCAGCGGTCAAGTACCTCATGGCCTCAGACCCCAACCTGCAGGTGCTGGGAGCCGCCTACATCCAGCACAAGTGCTACAGCGACGCCGCAGCCAAGAAGCAGGTGACTGCCCCTGCTGGTCCACAAACACCCCTGCTGACCACCTTCCTGGAGCCCCAACTCTCACTGACCTCCAGTCCCTGACCACCCCTCTGATCCCCAAGCTGACTGGGCAGACCCCATTCTGCCCAGAGCCTCCTCGCCAGGGGAGGGGCAGGAGGGAGTCATGTGCACACATCTGAATACACCTGCACACCCCTGCACATGCCTGCCTATACCTGCACACACCTACACACCTCTGCACATGCCTGCATATACCTGCACACATCTGCACATGCCTGCATATACCTGCACACCTCTGCATACACCTGCACACCTCTGCAGAGATCTGCATATACCTGCACACATCTGCATACACCTACACACCTCTGCACACATCTGCACACACCTGCATGCACCTGTCTGCCTCTGCATACACCTGCATACCTCTATGTACATCTGCATACACCTGCATACTTATGCACACATCTGCACGTCTGCATACATATGCACACATCTGAATACACCTGCACACCTCTGCACACATCTGCATATACCTGCACACACCTGCATACCCTGGCACACACCTGAACACCTCTGCATATACTTGCATGCCCTTGCATACACCTGTCAACCTCTGCATACTTCTGCACACCTTTGCACACACCTACACACACCCGTCCACTTCTGAATACACCTGCATACACCTGCACACATCTACACACACCTGCACACACATGCACACAGCTGCATACACCTGCACGTCTGCATACATATGCACACACCTGCATGTCTGCATACATATGCACACAGCTGCATACACCTGCACACACCTGCATCATCTGTATACACCTTCATATACTGGCACACATCTACACACACCTGCACCCACTCCTGTCTAGTGTGCACATGTGTTGCTGACACCCATGCGCCTCTGTCTGCAGGCCCGCAGCCTCCAGGCCGTGCCTCGGCTGGTGAAGCTCTTCAACCACGCCAACCAGGAGGTGCAGCGCCACGCCACAGGTGCCATGCGCAACCTCATCTACGACAACGCGGACAATAAGCTGGCGCTGGTGGAGGAGAACGGCATCTTTGAGCTGCTGCGGACGCTGCGTGAGCAGGACGATGAGCTGCGCAAGAATGTCACAGGTGGCCGGGTCCCCTCTCTGTCCCCGCTCCTCTCTCTGCCTCTGACCTTGTCCCCCGTCCCATCTCTCTCCTCGGTCCCCGTGACTGTTCTCATGCCATGTCTCTGTGGAGCTGCCTGCGGCCCGCCAGTTTCCCAAGCATTGTCCCTCTGCTCCGTGCAGCCCCATGACCTGCAGGTCATTCAGACTCCCCGCAGCAGGGCCCTGGGAGTGGTCAGGAGCCTCCCCCCACCCTCCCTGCAACAGCCAGAGGGGCCGGGGTACGTCCCTGACTGTGGCCTTGGCCCTCCTGCCCCAGGGATCCTGTGGAACCTGTCCTCCAGCGACAACCTGAAGGACCGCCTGGCCCTGGACACACTGGAGCAGCTCACGGACCTGGTGCTAAGCCCCCTGTCGGGGGCCGGGGGACCACCCCTCATCCAGCAGAACGCCTCCGAGGCTGAGATCTTCTACAACGCCACGGGCTTCCTCAGGTGTGCGGGCTGTCGGCTGAGGGAGGCCGAGACGATGGCCGTGGGGAAAGAGCCGGGTGCCTGGGAGGGGCAGGGGAGGCCTGCAGAAGGGGCGTTTGAATCTGAGGTCCAATGACAAGGTTGAGCCGGCCAGCAGGGCTGGGAGGAGTGGACAGACCAGGCAAGGCACAGGCGCTGATACAGGAGTGGACCCGGCTGCCAGGCATGGCCACCCTTAGGCGTCAGCAGGCTCTGGGGGCTGCAGGCTTGGGTCTCGTTAAATCAGGGACTTGGCCGGACGTTCATAACCCGCCTCAGGATGCTTTGGGGAGTGGATGGGGGTGGGCGTGAGAGGCACCAGGGCCAGCAGTGTCCAGCAGGGCCCAGGAGCAGGAGGCGCCAAGGGGCAGGGCCCAGCTCGGGGGATGAGGGGATCGGTGCTCAGGGTCGCAGCCTGTGGGTCTGGGTCTCTGTGGGGGTGGGCTCTGCTGGGGGTCCCTGTGGGGTCTCTGATCTGCCTCTGCCAAAAGGAACCTCAGCTCAGCCTCCCAGGCTACTCGCCAGAAGATGCGTGAGTGTCATGGGCTGGTGGACGCCCTGGTCACCTATATCAACCACGCCCTGGATGTGGGCAAGTGCGAGGACAAGGTGAGGGGCAGCTGGTGACGAGGGGACCCGGGGGTTTCCAGCCCACTCTGACCACTGTCCGCTCTCCGCAGAGCGTGGAGAACGCCGTGTGCGTGCTGAGGAACCTGTCCTACCGCCTGTATGACGAGATGCCGCCATCAGCCCTGCAGCGGCTCGAGGGCCGGGGCCGCAGGGACACGGCTGGGGCGCCGCCCGGTGAGGTGGTGGGCTGCTTCACACCGCAGAGCCGGCGGCTTCGAGAGGTGGGCTCAGGCCTGGGTGGGCCAGCGGGAGCAGGGGTCCCGGCCTGACCCCGGCTGACCCTCCGCACCCTCCCGCACAGTTGCCCCTCGTGGCCGACGCGCTCACCTTCGCCGAGGTGTCCAAGGACCCCAAGGGCCTTGAGTGGCTGTGGAGCCCCCAGATTGTGGGTCTGTACAACCGGCTGCTGCAGCGCTGTGAGCTGAACCGGCACACGACGGAGGCAGCCGCCGGCGCCCTGCAGAACATTACCGCAGGCGACCGCAGGGTGAGGGCCTCTCTGCCATGCCCCACAGCTGTTCTGGGAGCACACGGCAATTGCCCCAGCCTGACAGGAGGCACACCTGGCCATGCGCTGGGGACACTAGGGGCGTACGGGGGATGGGAGCCCGCCCCCAGGAGTTTACCGTGTGTGGGGTTGGGGGGGACAGCAGGACAAATGCAGACGGGTGGATGAGCCAGGACATCAGAGTGAGAGAGGAGGAGGCAGGGCAACCTCCGGTCTCTGCTGGGCAGGAGGGACGAGAAGGCAGCAAGGAGCGTGAGGTCGGCACCCCAGACAGGGCAGGCCATGGGGGCCGTGAGGATTTAGGTTCTGCACGGGGTTTTAGGGGAGGTGCCTGGGAGGTCTGAGCCAGAAGGGACCCTGCCGGGGTCACGCTTGGTGAGGTTCCTGGCGGGAGTGCAAAGGCAGAAGCAGGGACGGTGCATGAGCTGGTGAGATGGAGAAGCCCGTCCTGCCCAGGACCCCCGGGGAAACGTGAGGATCGAGAGGGGTGCCAGCCGGCAGTGCTGGCCGTGGGTCCGCCAGGCGGGCTTCACCTGCTCTTCACTCCCCTCCCCCCTGCAGTGGGCGGGCGTGCTGAGCCGCCTGGCGCTGGAGCAGGAGCGTATCCTGAACCCGCTGCTGGACCGAGTTCGGACTGCGGACCACCACCAGCTGCGCTCGCTGACTGGCCTAATCCGAAACCTGTCTCGGAATGCCAGGAACAAGGACGAGATGTGTGAGTCAGGCCGTCCCGCAGCCTGGGTTCTGCCCTGGCCCCGCCTGGCTGGGCGCACACCTGGATTCTGTCTTTACGGCTGCCCCCCTGGGCTGGCTTCTGGCCAGCTGGAGCCAGGTGGATGGACGGGCAGGCCAGCTCCCTGGGGAAGCAGGGACCGAAGGTGCCAAGGTGGCTGGGGTTGGGGGTGGAGACTGACCTCCCCACCTCCCGCAGCCACCAAGGTGGTAAGTCACCTCATTGAGAAGCTGCCGGGCAGTGTGGGTGAGAAGTCCCCCCCGGCTGATGTGCTGGTCAACATCATCGCCGTACTCAACAACCTGGTGGTGGCCAGTCCCATCGCCGCCCGAGACCTGCTCTACTTCGACGGGCTCCGCAAGCTGGTCTTCATCAAGAAGAATCGGGACGGGTGAGGGCCCCGACCCCAGCCCCCCTGCCTTCTGGCCGTGCCTGTCACCTGCTGACCTCTGCTCCCCCTCCTCCCCCAGCCCTGACAGCGAGAAGTCGTCCCGGGCGGCCTCCAGCCTCCTGGCCAATCTGTGGCAGTACAACAAGCTGCACCGGGACTTCCGGGCGGTATGTGCCGGGAGCCGGGGCAGGCAGGCATGGGTGTGGCACCCAGGTACAGGGCGTCGGGGGACACACGGGGACCTGTGTGGAGCAGGAGACTCAGGAAGAGGGGACACGGGAAGGACAGCAGGGACCCAGATAGAGGGGCCCATGCCCAGCACATGGGGGAGGGCGGGATGCAGGGACAGCAGAGCTGGGCGGGCAGGCATGCGCCCTGACTCTGGGCCCCCTCTTCACTGCAGAAGGGCTATCGAAAGGAGGACTTCCTGGGCCCGTAGGTGAGGGCTTCCTGGAGGAGGAGGATGCAACGAGGCCCAGCCTCTGAGGGACGGGCTCAGCTCTGTGCTGCTCGCCAGCTGGCCTGGAGGAGAAGTCCGATGGCTCATGGTCTCTCACCCGACCCCCGCGTGCAACTCTGAAGGGCCTGGGCCACCAGGGAGGGGATGGGGGCTTGTGGCTGGGGACTTGGCTTCTGCAGGGCAGGGGGTAGGGGAGGGCTTGAGGCTGCTCTGGTGCATGTGGTGGTGACCAGGTCACACTGGCAAAGTTGGGGCTGGCCATGGCCTGGCAGTGCCTTGGGACAGCCAACGCTGGGAATAAAGGTGGCTGTGAACACAGGAGCCATGGCCTTGCATGCTTCCTCAGCTGGCTTGACCTGGGGGTTGGATCCAGGGACTCAGGAGTGTCCCCGGGCACAATCACGTCTGCCCCTGAGGATGCTCACCCTCTGGGCTCACACACAGGCCTGTCCAGGTCATGGGACCCAGGACAGGGAGGAGGGAGCGTCCAGCAGGGGAGAGTGGAGGAGGTGGGGCAGACAGCAGAGGCAGCCCCGATGGCAACTGAGGTGCAGATGCAGCAGAGCTGGGGACCTGGTGCACAGAGGAGTGACCACTCCTGGCTTCAGTGCTGCCCTGCTGGGCTGTGCTCACGCGGCAGACACACCCAACACCTCTGTCTGCCCTCACCCCAGGCCTGGGCTGGCCCAACCAGTGGCTCTCATGCTGTCCGTCTGAGATGTGAGGTCCACTAGGTTCTTGGACCCCTCCCCCAGGTCACTGAGCCAGGCCATTTGGTTGTGAAGCTCTCACTGATATTTTTACAACAAAAAGATTCTTCTGCAAAGGTCAGAACCTGGAGTCTCTAAGGGGCCTCACCCTTGGATGTGTCTGCATCAGAGTGTGGCTGGGGACTGGCGCCCCCAAGCTGGGAGGCCCGAGAAGGCTACTGCCAGAGACAGCTGAGCTGGCTCCAGACAGAGAATGGAGACAGGGCGGGTTTGAGTGGACGGCCAGATTTGGTGACCAGGTGGCCATGAGATGGGAATGACGGGTACCCTGCCCAGGAGAGGAGAGGCCGAGGCCCAGGCAGGATCCAAAAGGACTTTATTTCTGGCACAAGGAGGGGTGCTGGGGCCACCTCCTTCCCTGAGGGTCCCAGGACTGCAGGCAGGCAGGGTCCTGATGCTGCCGAGGGGAGAAAAGTCCCCCTGCCCCCGCCCCCAGCTGTCCCTGACAATCCTGCGGTTCCAGCAGGCAGGGCTACACGTCGTCCTCGGACACCAGGCAGTAGAAGTCCGTGCGGGCGTTGTAGTTGCGGGAGCCGAGGTCCGAGACGTCCACCTCACTGGCCCGGCTCTCTCCAAGCGAGACCCCACTTGCCTGCGGTGGAGCCAATGGCTCCCCAAAGACAGGCCCTCGGACACCTGAGGAGGGGGCACCACCAGGCCTGAGGCTGGGCTGCCCACAGCCTGCCCTCTGCCAGGCCCCACTGCCTGGGCCTGGGGGTCGCTCCCTGCGCACCCTCCTCATGGTGGCTTGGAGGTCCTGGAGGGTCCCAGCCAGGCCTGGGGCCCAAGTGCCTTCCAGAAGGCAGTGAGGGGTGCTGGGGGGTTGGCCCATCCACGGGCTGCAAGGCGGAGTTCCCGGCCCGGGGCCCCCTTCTGGGCTCCTCCGCCCTGTGCAGCCCCCCTCCACGGCAGGCCGAGCTTCTCAGGGTCGGGGGTGGGGCCAGGTGGGCATACCCAGGTCCCCGTCGGGGTCAGGGTCCAGCTCCGGGTCCAGGGTCCGACCCTCAGGGACGCGGCCTCGCACGATCAGCATGGGGTCCTTGTCATCCTGCAGCCGGGTCTGGGGATCTCCCTCCGTCGTTCTGTACTGCACCTTCCGTGGCAGCGCCAGTTGCAGCTCTTTCCAAAAATCGGAGGACGGCGTCTGGTGACCAGGGTGGGGTGGTTGGCGTGTGAGCACACGCGACGTGAACACTGGGAGCCCCCGGCCTCCGGCATTAAAGGGCACAACCCGCAGCGCGCGCTCACCGGCTCCCGAACCTCGAGGAGCCCCCTCCCGGGGCGCCACGCACAGAGACCTCCCGCCCCCGAGCTCCTCGCGGAGGGCCTCCCCTCCCCGCGCCCCTGCCTCCCGCACCACGGAGCCCCCGCCCACGGGGTCCCCCGCACAAAGCCCCCGGAGCTCCCCGCGTTGGGCCCCCACGCACCACGGAGCCGGGCCTCCAGAGCAGCAGCGTCACCAGGCGGCGGTGCTGGCGCAGCAGGCGCAGCGCGGGGTGCGCGGGGTCGCGCCGCGGGCCCTCGAAGGTGATGAAGATGGGTCGGCGCGTGAGCTCCAGCAGCCGGCACAGGCCCTCCCTGCGGGGCGGCACCGTCAGGCCGGGCGCGGCCGGGGCCCACCCCGCCCCGCGCGGGACCCACCGGAAGCTGTGGCTGCACCAGGCGCGGCGCAGGAAGGCGTCCGACAGCACGACGACCAGGCGGCGGCAGCGGCTCAGGTTCACCAGCAGGTCGGCCGAGGGCTCTGCGGGGACCGGGCGTCGGCGGGGCTGGGAGGGAGGCAGGATGGGGCGGGGCCGGGGGTGGGGCCCGATGCTGAATGGGGCGGGGCCTGGGCCAGACGCGGCCGTGCTCAGGGGGCGGGGCCTGACGGCGCTCAGGGGGCGGGGCGGGGCCGGGCCGGAACGGAGTGGGGGCCAGGTGCCGCGCCCAGGGGGCGGTGCCTGACCCGGCGCTCAGGGGGCGGGGACAGGGGCGGGACCTGGGCCTCACTCGGCGTGCCCAGGGGGCGGGGCCTGGCCCGGTGCTCAGGGGGCGGGGCGGGGCCTGGGGCGGGGCCAGGGGCAGGCGGAGGCGGGGCCTGGGGAGGGCGGGGCGCCGCGGTACCCGCATGCGGCAGGAGGTCGCGGTCGTCCAGGAAGAGCTTGTAGCCCCGACGCCGCTCCAGCTGCGGCTTCAAGATGAAGTTCACGAACTTCCGGTCCTCGGGGCTGTCGCTGTAGGAGACGTAGGCGTCGTAGAGCTTCCCGTCTGCAGACAGCGGCGGGTCAGCGGGGCCACTCTCCTGTCCTGGGTCCCCCGCCGCCTCCCCGGGCCCAGGGCACAGGCCCGCCCCCCAGACGCCGCCCCCGCTGGTCCCGCCCCGGCCGCGCCTAGACCCTCCCCAGCGCCGGATTCCACGTGGAGCCCTCCTGCCGACCCCGCCCTACGCCTCCTGGGCCGCACGGACACCCCTTTCCTGGACCGTGCTCGCCGAAGCCCTCCAGGGGCTGACGCCTCCTCGCCCCTCCTCGCCCGGGCACCCCCACCCCCCGGAGCTAAGCCTGACCCCCCTCCCTGTCTGCCGGCCCCCACGCACCGTTCATCTCCACCTCCCCGTACGTGTCCTGGTACCAGAGCAGCACGTTGAGCCGACACTTGACGTACAGCAGCGCTGCCAGGAGCAGGGCCAGCAGGACCAGGAGAGAGGCCAGCACGGCGGCCACGTGGCCTGCCAAGCCTGCGGACAGAGCTGCAGCTGAGCGGCTGCTCCCCCAGCCTCTAGGCGCCCCAGGCCCCCTGGGCCTTCCTCCTACCCTCGACCCCAGTGTGCCCCTCACCAGCTCGCTGAAGAATGAAGGAGGAGGAGCTGACGTTCTGGATGGAGCAGGTGAAGGCCCCATAGTCGTCGGCACTGGTCAGGTTGATCCCCAGGACACTGGACACAAGCACCTCTGACAAGTTGGACTTGACCCTGGGGAGACCAGGCGCCACCCTCTCACCTGGGGCCGGAGAGCATCAGTGGACGCCCCAGAGCCCCACCTGTCTGGGACTCCCCCAGAGAGGCTGCAGATGTGGGCTTCCTGGGCAGCCCTCGGGCTATAAGCTCTGAGAAGCAGCCAAAACCTGTAGGGGGTGCGGATGTGTCTGGGGACGGTCACCCTAATCCTGGGTCTGGGTCCTGCAAGTCCTCTGATCCCAGGCTTGGCCTGATGGCCAGTGCCTCATTCAGGCCTTAGGACTCTGCTGGCACCCATAGCCCTGGGCAGTCTACAAAGTGAGCGTCTACAGGAGCCATCAGTCCCTGTGGTCACTGATCTTCAATCTGCATCCAGAGTGGCACTCTGCCACGTCACGTCTTTTGGCAGTCACTCCCCAGCCCACGTCCGGGTGGTTACAGACCAGGTGTAGGTCAGAGAGGCCACTGGCCATGGGTATGTCCAGGGTGGTCAGTTTGACCCTAGACGCTCTGGTCTCTTACCAGGAGTCCTCGTGGAGGTTGGAGTGGCTTTCATTGCCCAGCGGCAGCCCGTCTTTCAGCCACTGGACTGAGGGCAGGGGACAGTGGGGCCCAGAGACCACCCAGGCCGTGCAGTTCAGAGTGACCACACTGCCCAGGGCAGGCCGCAGGACCTGGTTTCCAGATGGGGAGAGGAAGTCAGGGGCCGTGTTGCAGGCACCTGCAGAGAGAGGACCCAGTGGGTTAGCTGTGCCCAGGACGCTGGGCTCCCACTGTCCACAGACGGTCCATGGGCCAGGAAAAAACAAGACAGCCAGTGGTGTGTGTTGCTTGCTGGCCACACCATCTCCGTCCACGAGTGGACGGGGCCTAGTGCTTGGCACATCTTCCCCTAGTGGTGGCTGGGTCTTGTGTGTCCTGCCTGCCCTGGCTGTGGCTGCCCTGTCCTTGGAGAGGACAGTGGCATGGAGGGCAGTGGCTAGAGTCACAGCTGAGCTGACCCACCCAGCCCAGCGGGGCCCATCTGGCTGCTCGTCCACCCAGGACATGAGCCCCCACATCCCCTGTGCACCTGTTGCCCACTGCTGTGAAGCTCCCTGGTGCAGGGCCAGGCACTGGGAGCTTGGGTGCTCAGAGCGTGCCAGCACCTTCCACCTGGGATGGGAGCCTGGGGTCCCAGGACCCTCTTCTGAGCCCAGACAAGCCTTCCCACCTCCCTGAGACCTGGACTTACATCCTAAATCGGGGTGATGAGCCCTAGCGAGGGATCAGAGAAGACCACCATCATCTTGGTAGTGTGGTTCCCAGGAGCCCACATCTACCCACCCCGCCCCCAGTATCCCCCATGAGCGCCCACTCCTGGTACCCCTGGGCTTTACTGACCCCCACAAGCCTGGTCTGGAGGCCTTGGGCAGGTGACGGCCCAAGGCCCATCCTAACGGTGGGGTCAGAACCACAGGCCATGGGGGTGGCGAGTAGAGGCCTTTGTACCCCTGGCTTGAGGCCGAGCAGAGAGCCCAGGCAACTTCACAGTGTGGAGCCAGCCTGAGGGGCAGGGGGTAGGAGTGGGGCCCGTGCCTGTCCCTCTCTGACCCGTCTACCTGCCATGGTCTGCCCGGGGCCTCCTTGGGGCAGGCTGGGCACTGGTGCCAGCCCCGGCTCCATGGGGCTCCTTGGCCGAGCAGACTGGTCCCCCAGGGGCTGGGCAGGACTCACTCTCTGTCCTCGTGGCTGGTCAGTCAGGGTGCCAGGATGGGTCAGAGGCTGCCACCATCCCCAGGGAGCAAGTTAAACAAGAACAGGATGAGTTAACGTGTAACTTTGGCCACAGACAGCACTGCTTTTGCACTAGCTTCCTTGTGGATGCCAGCGGGACACCCAGACACCAGCACCTCACACATGGCCAGAGTGGGCACTGCCTCACACGGCCCAGGGGGCTGGGAGGCGCCCTTGGACGGACCTTCACCTGCCCCACGGCCACCATGACAACTCAGGGTGGAGTGGTGGATGTGCACCTCCCAGACCCCTTGTGAGGCCAGTAGTTGGCCTCGTCCCCGCTGTCCCCAGGGACAGGGCTGCCACGTCCAGGGGTGCTGCAGTGCAGGCTGCACTCAGCCAGTCCCCGGGGACTTGGAGGCACAAGTGCCGGGCGGCCTGACTCTGAGCCACGGTCCCAACTCTAGGGCTTGGTTCTGGACCCAGCCCCGCGTGCACACATGTGCCCGCGGACACAGCACCTGAGCCTGGGCCAGGCCGAGGTCGTGGAGGCTGGGCTGGCCTGAGTCTGCTCCGAGGGGCCTCCCGGGGCAGCCCTCCTTCTGGGTCCTGTGCCCACATCCCCTCATTTGTCATTTCCAAACCAGAGACATTGTCCACTTGTCCATCTAGTTCTCCAAGGGAAGCCCCCACCCCACCTGTAGGCGACTCTTCTCTCCTGTGCAGTGTCTGGGACCACTCCAGGCCCACATCGGCAGCAGCCACACATGCCTTCTGATACAAAAGGGATTCAGGCCAAGGGGAGGGGCGGGAAGCCCCCAGCATTGGGGACTTCGCTGACAGCCTCCTTGGCAGCAGTGGGCCTGGGCCACCCCTCCCCGTTGCCCAGGTTCACCCTGTTGATCCAGCAGTATTTACTGAGCACCTACTCCAAGCTCTCCCTGCTGAGTGGACACACTGGGGGCCAGTGTGGGGATGGAGCCAAGGCCCTCTCCCTGGCTCCCTCGGGCCGTCCTCCCCATCCCTGGGGCCCCTGAGGCTTTGCAGCGACGAGTCTCTCAGCCTGCACCCATTCCTCCTACACGGATGACCCCATGAGTCCCCAGCCCTCGCCTGGCCTCTGCACAGCCAGAAGCCCCGGGTTTGGCTGGGCTGGAATTTCCTTAGGAATTAGAGGAGTGTCAGGCACGTTCCCAAGGGGTCTGGCAAGGAGGGTCTCTCCAGAAGCCCTTTGGGGTGGAGGGCAGTCCTGAGAAGGCCTTTGAAGTAGGAGAGCCAGCCCACTGAGGGGCTGTGGAGGACTGGGCAGCTCACACCCCCCACCCAGCATGCCTAGAAGGATGTGCCCCTAGCCCAGCAGGCCCTCGTGCTGTGGTCCCTCGACCTCCTCAAGCTCAGAGCTCCTAGCCCTGGAAGGCAGCCCGACCCTCCTGGAAGTTAAGGCCCAACTGCATGGTCAGGTGACAGGTGTCTTCCCCCTGCACACCCTCTCCTGCACACCTCTACCCTGCAGTCTCTGTTGCACACACCTTGGCACACCCCCTGCACACTCAGCCCTCTCCCCACACATGCCTGCGCTAAGCTCCTATGTTGGTCTGTGTGCACACATGCACAGTCTCCACACCTCCAACCCTCTTGTGGTACGCACACCCGGCACACACCGCACACACTTGCCACAGCTCCCACAGGGCGCATAGCCACAAGCATCTGCACACACCCCACACCACACACACTGCGCCTCACACCCACCCTTGGCCGCCAATGGCACACACAGCCTCCCGTGCCCCTCACTCTCTCACAGGCACACACACACGTGCACACTCATGCCACACGTGCTACGGGCCTCCCCTTAGCCAGCCCTGACTCCAAGCACAGAGGATGAGGATGCAGGTTCACGGGGAGTGCAGGGCCATGTGGGAGGGCACGAAGTCACCTGGTTCCGGCTCTTTCCTCCTGGGGGGGGGGATGTCGGTCACTGAGGTCATTGGCGTGTGCTTGGGAGCAAGCTCTCTGCTCAGCTGGGCCCCTGGCCGGGTCCAAATCACCACGACTGCCCGGGCCGCATCGCCAAACACGGTGACGACCTGGCTTTTGTTTGTGTGTTTAATCAGAACTTTCCCTGTAGCTTCCTGGCCTCGCAGTCACATCCTCTCCTAACCCTAAACCCCACCCAGGCACCCACCCCCCTCGCAGGCAGGCGGGCAGTTGGTGGTTCTCGCCGCCCCGCCTGCCCCACTCTTCCTGTAACTCTGAGTCAAGCGGCTCCTTCCTCTGGGGCCCGCCCCAGCCCACCAGGCCCCAAACTTCCCGAGGCCAGGCCTGGGGGCGCTGCAGAGGGGCTGGGGCCCAGGGGGATGTGTGTGGGTGCTGGCAAGGAGACCCCCGATCAGGGCCATCTTGCACACGCACAAGAAGGGCCAGCTGGGCAGTGTGGCCCACTTCCTGGATATCCCCACAATGCCACACCCAGGAAGGGGGGAGTCTCCATGTCGCTCCCCCAGGCCCAAGTGAGCAGCCTCTGACCTGCGGGGAGAGGGGGGTCCTGTGGAACTCCTGCAAATAATGGGGCCTTGAGCAGGGCCCTTTGGCCCCTCCCTGTCTACCTCCCAGGCATAGTTACAAGGAGGCTGTGGTATCAGGCTAGGATGGGAGGCCAGTGCCCCCTTTTCCGGATAAGGAAGCAAATGGGAGGCCTCGGCAGAGGCTCCTCGGCTCTGAGCCCAGGTGGGGGCAGTCATCATCTCCTGTTGTCACCACCCTCTCCCCCACCCCGCTCCAGGCTGACCTGGGATTCCGGGCCCAGCAACAGGTGGCTGGTATCACTGCCCAGAGTCAGGGGGCAAGGGTCCCCTGCAGCCCAGTGTGCTGTCACCCATGCAGGGGCGGGGCCCACAGTTCAGCTCCTTGTGCAGCATCGACTTCCCTACGTCCTCCCTCTGACTCTGTCCCAGCCCTGCTCAAGCCCCTGTGGCCCTGAAGACCCTTGAGTGATGGTGCATCTTGGGCTCGGTGACCTCAGAACTGGAGGGAGGCCTGACCACACCCCTTCCCCACTGAGCCTCGGCTTCCTCTATGCACGTTGGAGCTGGCACTAGCCCCTCCTGGAAGGTGCGCCAGTGGGCTCGGACGCCAGCGAGCAGACAGCAAAGCACCTGATGCACAGGTGAACTGCCCAGGATACCCAGGAAGGAAGCAAGGAGCTAGGCTCTCCTCGGCGTCCCCAACCAGCCTCACCCCCTCTCAAAGCTCCTGCCGGACTGTCCGCTGCTCTGCCTGCCCATCTGTGCCATCATCTCACAGCCCTGCCTGGATGCCCCCTTCCTTCAGCGAAAGGTCCACCCTCACCCTCCCTCGCCCCCGGACCCACTCTCCAAAGTGAGCGTGAAAACCCACATCGCCTCCGGCACTCTCCGGAACGGCCCTTCGACTGCAAGCCCGCCCCCTGCACCGCCCACCCCTCCAACCCCCGGGCTTCCTAGAGAGGCCCGGCTCCTCCCGCCCTCAGGCACTTGAACTCGGTGCGCGCGGTGGGATGCTGTCCTCGAGCCTCGGAGTAGGCCTAGCCCCCGGCCAGCGCACCTCCCTCTCCCCCCTACACTGTCTGGTCTGCTGCTCAGCACCCCCTAGTCTCCGAACGTCTCCCCCTCATCTGGAACGTGCAGCCCCTCCGCGCCTGGCGCGCGCTGCGACCCCGGACGTCTCTCCTGAAGGAAAGAACGTACATAAAAGACTGTGGCCCCGCAGGCCGAGGGGCTCCGTCCTGCTCCCCCCGGGCACCCAATGCCACACACCCCACATCTCGCGCTCCGCCTTCCCGGGGGATGGACCTGCCCTGGTACCCCCGCTATCCCTGTGCCGTGAGCTGGCGGCTCGGGGGCGCGCAGGGAAGGCAGGTCGGGAGCGCGCGCGTAGGGCGGGTGGGGCGCGCGGGGAGCGGGGGCGCGCGCGCAGAGGTTTGCGCTCGCGGAGGTTGGGAGGGGGGGCCGCGGGGCCGCGCACGGAGGTCGGGGCTCGCTGACGGCAGGGGGAGCGCGCACGGAAGTCGAGGTGGGGCGCGGGGCCGCGCACGGAGAGCGGGGGCGCGCAGACGGCGAGAGCTCTGCCCGGCGACCGGTGCCGCGGTCCCGGCTGTTTCTCGATTCGTTCTGCCGCCCTGGGAGGCTTCAGGCCTGGGATCCGAGCCTCGGGCAGAGGTGGGGGTCCCCGCGCGCCCAGGGGCTCCCCCTCCTCCTGCGCAAAAGTCACAAGGAAGCCACTGCCCACGTCGGGCGGAGCGGGAAGGGCGGCTCTTGCCCGCC
Source organism: Diceros bicornis minor (assembly GCF_020826845.1). Classification (NCBI taxonomy): domain Eukaryota; kingdom Metazoa; phylum Chordata; class Mammalia; order Perissodactyla; family Rhinocerotidae; genus Diceros; species Diceros bicornis. Next base: position 265,482 of record NC_080770.1, read on the forward strand.
CAGGGCCCAAGGGATTGGGATGCAGAGGAGCTCGGGCTTCCGGGCAACGCGGGAAGCCGGCCCGGCTCCGAGCCACTTCCTGCGGGACCGCGCCCGCCACGGCCCAGAGGCTCCTCGGGGCTAGGCGCACCCGGGCCCCCCAAGCTCCAGCCCTGGTCCCGGCTCCCGGGAGCTAGCGACCTCCACTCACCCCCGTGAGTCTGAGTCGCGACTGCCACTCACCTGCTGCCAAGACCTGGGGCTCGCGTGACCGCGGGGGCGGGGCGGCTCACCTGGGCCAGGTGCGCAGCGGCGACCGCCCTGGCGGCTGCGGCAGGTGCAGCCCCGCCCAGCAGCCAGGGCCTAGGGCGGACCCATGTGTCCCCCTTCGCGCCCAAGGTTGGCGCTCAAGACTGTCCTGCACTCAGCCCCTGGGAGCCAGGGCCTCCAGGCCTGCGGGCAGAGGCTAAACCGGCCCAGCCAGCCGGGAGAGTCTCGGAGCCCCGGGACTCCTCGGAGACTCTGCTGTCCCCAGGGGCACTTTTTGTGGTTCTGCCCCTCCTCCCCAGCTCTTCCTCTTCCTCCAGGAAGCCTGCCTTGACTCCCGCTCTTAAGCCCCAGGTGCAGGGAGAGTACGACTTCAACAAGGCGCCCCTCACTTGGAAGCCCATGGAAAACCAGAGGAGGGCCAGTAGGCTACCGCATTCCGGACCTTTCCGCATCTGGGCCTCCGTTTCCCACCTAGCTCTGAGGGCAGAGACAATCCACTGGATGCCCAAAAATCCACATAAAGAGTTTTATTTTATTGTAGAAAGTTCTGTTGGCTGAGGGGAGCCAGGGAGGTGGGGTCAGGGCCCCCACCAGCCAGGATGGGGGTGGGGCAGGATCTAGGGCAGGATCTCGGTCAGGAAACGGGCTGGTGTTCTGGTTTTCGTGCGTTGTGACCACATGAGAAGACCCCAGTGCCGGTTCTATGGGGGCCGGTCAAGTCAGGGCTGTGCCAACTGTGAGCTTGGACAGACGGAACAGACCACACGGGGGGCCGCTCAGAGCTGCCCTGAGCCGCCGACGTACACGGACCCATATGCACTCGGGCCTCCCGGGACCCCCACTTATATGCCCACATGTACACAGGCCTTCTTTCAGCCCCCCACTCCACACACGCAGCCATGGCGGGCATGGGTGGTGGCTCTGAGTCTCGGCCCCCGGGCACCAGCGCCTCTCGACTGGCTCTGGGTCCCCTACACGTCCGTGCTCTTTGGGCTGGAGCTGGAGGCAGGAAGGGGATTGGTGGGGATCAGGGCCAGGGCCCCCCTCACTGGGCGCCCCTGCCCCAGCCCCCCAATGCCCTCCAGGCCCTGCTCCGGCCCGCCCGGCACACCCCGCCTGCCTTGGCGCCGCACCTCAGCTTCTCCCGCAGCCTCTGGTACTTCTCCTCCAGAACCTTGTTCTTCACAGACTGGGGCACGTCAGGCACCAGCCTGGCGGCAATGAGCTTGATGCACAAGGCCACATGCTGGGGGCGGCAGGGGCGGGGGGTTGAGCAGGGGTTTCAGGGGTGGGCGTCCTGGAGGAGGCCTGGAGAGAGCTGTCCCAGCCCCTCCCCGAGTCCTGGCCCACCTCGAAGAGAATGAGGAAGGCCAGGCGGATGGCCAGGAGGACCCAGAACTGCTCCGAGAAGTTGTAGTCTTGAGCGTTGCGATAGTCCCGGTACCTGGGGTGGGGAAGCACCTGAGGTCAGGGGTCAGGAGTTCAGAGGGCCCCCACGGGGGACGGGGTTCCAAACCTGCACTCTGTCACGTTCTCTGAGCCCTCTATCCCGTCGGGGTCCTGGAAGTCCTTGGTGTAGAACACAGACAGGCTGTGGTTGACGTAGCCAGTCAGGCAGCTGGGGAGGCGAGAGGAGCAGCGGGTGTGGGCTGCAGGTGTGGCCCCGAGGGCTCCTGGGGGGCCTCCTGGAGCTACTCCCTGTCTGGTGGGGCCGTCAGGGTGGGGCACAGCACAGAGCCCCTCCTGCCTGTCCCTCCGTGGGGGAGACTGAAGCACCTCCGGGCGTCACCAGCTGCCTTCCCTGCTGGGTGGAGGACGCCCTGAGGGCTGGAGCAGCTGAGTAAGGACGCCGCTCTGCCCTCTCGCCTGGAGCAGGCTGTGAAGGGTCTGACTCTGGGAGAGGAGCCATTCTGGTCGTGCCTGCTCAGAAAACAGCTGGTTCTGGGACCTTAATCCCCACTGGGGTCCCAGTCACTGCTCCTGGGCTCCAGCCAAGGGTCTGCAGGCCGGTGCGGAGGACCACCCCAGGCAGTACTGGCAGCATCGAGCCCTTTCCCTGGGCTCCCCTGGGGCTGGGCTGTGGGTGGTCCGGTTTTCCCAGGGGTCTCTGGGCAGTTTGAGGCTCCCCGGGCTGCGTGGCGGCGCCCCCTTACTCTACTGGCGGGTGGGCCCCCCCTCGGCATGGGCCGTAGTGGTACTTGTACACCACTCGGGGGATGAACTCTGACGTGAAGGCGATGACCATCCCGTTGGCTATGACGGCCAGCACGCCGATGGTCTCCAACACCTGCAGCCAGGTCCCTGGGCCAGAGCAGCCGGGTGAGGGGTCTGGCTCCTCAAGCCCGGAGGCTGGTACCGCCCACCCCACCTCCACCCGTCCATCCCCCAAGGCTGGGAGCCTGGGTGGTCAGGGGGCCTCATCACACCTCTGCCCACTGCAGCCCATCGCAGCCGTGGGGCCAGGTCGCTGATGAGGAAGGAAGACCTGGGCCAAGGCCGACAGAGCACGGCCGCCGCTCTCCTGCACCCCCTTCTCTGTGACATGGACCGGGAGGGGCTCAGGTCTCCCTGCCCCCCCATCTTCTGCCTGAACCCCTCGGCTGCCCCCAAGCCTGCTCCACCTCCTGGGTCCCCATGCCAGGGTGGAACCTCTTAGCCTGGGCCCGAGACTGGGGCCTCCCTCACACTTGTCTTTCCCCTGCCCACGTCCAGCACCCCATCCCCTCTCTTCATCTCTGACACCTGTCCACCTCAGGAGGGTTTGGTTAGGGTCTGGGTGACTGAGGTCACCTGCTTTCAGTTCCTGCCCCCAGCTGCTGGACCCTCCCTCCCTCAGCTCCCAGCTGTTAGGGCTGGGTCCCCAGGGATCCTGGTGCAGGAGGGAGGGGCCTGCAAGGTGCAGCCAGCCACACCGTCCTGGGGCCTGAGCCCACCTCAGGCCCATCCCCTGTCCTGGCAGACCCCAGGAAAGGGCTGGGGGCTGTCTGTGGGGTGAGGGGCTTGTCTTGCCACCGCTACTTACAGCGATGATTTCAAGGGGCTGCCGTGGTCCCAGCGCCCCTTGCCACCCCAGCACTGGCTGGAGCGCCCCGCCCCGCCCTGCCCCACGCCGCCCCCAGTCCGGCCCTGACCGATGTCTTTGGCCTTGCGGGGCACCAGGCGCCGCTGCAGCTGGACCATCTTGATGGCATCCAGGCGGATCTCCATGAGGTTGCTTAAGAGCGCGAGCAACGGGGCGAGCGGGAAGGCGGCCACGAAGATGGTGGTAAAGCCATACTGGATCACTGGGGGCGGCAGGCAGGCATCACCCGACTGCGGGGCGCCAGCCACCTGAGCTCCCCACCCCCGCAGTGCCTGCAGCCTCCCAGGTTCCTCCAGCCCACCATGTGCCCCCCAGTCCCCAGTCCCCACCCCTCCACCCACCAGTCCGGAGGTACCCAACCCTCCACCCCGCCCCCGCCCGGTACCCGCCCCTCCGCCCCACAGCTCCCTGTATCCACCCATCCACTCCCAGCCCTCCCCCATACCCACCCCTCCGCGGGCGCACATACCAGCCCCCCGATACCCACCCCTCCGCCCACCACCCCACTCCCCCAAGCCCCTCTGCCCACCACCCCACCCCTTACTCTCCCCTCCTCCCACCCCCCGTACCCAGCCCCTCTGCCCACTAGCCCCCCAGTACTCAGCCCCTCCACCCCCAAACCCCTGGTAGCTGCACCTCTGCCCCACAGCCCCTGCCAGTACCCCGCCCCTCCACCACCCAAATCCCCAGTACCCACCCCTCCACCCAGCAGCCCCCTGGTACCCAGCCCCTTTGCCCCCTGGTACCTGCCCCTGCTACCCCCAACCCCTCAGTACCCGCCCCTCCTCCCCCAACCTCCCTCCCCATAGGCACCCCCCTCATTGACCCTGTGCCTCCAACTCCGCCACGTACTCATCTCCATGAACTCGTCGAACAGGCTGAAGATGTTGACCTGGTTCAGGCGGTAGTTGCGCTGCCAGGCCTCCAGGTCAGGGTCCCGGGACAGGTGGCCCTGCCTCGAGCGACACTTGTGGGTCAGCCACCTGGAGGTGGAGGACGAGAACCAGGTGGAGGACGGAGCAGCGCTGGGGCTGAGGGGCGCTCAGAACCGCTGGCTCTAGGCCTGGGCCCTGCGGGTTCAGTGCCCCCTGGGGGCAGGTGGGGGCGGAGGGCCCCTGGGAAAGGGCGGTCCTCACGGGCACAGATACTCCATGCAGTTGCTGAGCGTCTGTTTCAGACCCATGATGACGGCCATCTGCACAAAGAGGTCCATCATGCAGCCACTGAGATGGCACTGTGGGGTTAGGGGTGGGAGGTCAGGCACTGCAGGGTCAGGAGTGGGAGGTCAGGCATGGGGAGGTGGGCGTGTAGGAGGAGGCCCGGGAGGGAGGGTAGTTCAGGGACATGGCTGTAAGGCATCTGGGACAGACTGACCTCCTCCAGCTTCCACAACCCTGCCAGGCGCACGGACTTCCCAGGGTGACCGTTGATCCTGGAGCAGAGGACAGAGGGGCAGTAGAGGGGAAGGAAAGACCCCAGCCCCAAAGAGGGTGGTGCTGGAGGTGCAGCCGTCACCCAGACGCACCCACTCTGCACACACTCACGTGTGCACAGACATGTGTCCTGCACGGCCTGTCAGGAGTGGCCTCAGTTTCCTCCCCACGGAGACTGTGCACATGGGGTTACTTTGTGTTTAAATCACCTGCTTTCCGTAACATGATGAAAAATGTAAGCTATGTTAAACCAAAGGCCGGCTCACGTCAGCGGTGAAATCCTGGCAGCACTCCTGCCCCAGGTCATGAAACTGTCATTTAACACAGTGCTGGAATTGTATAAATTTGCAACAGAAAAAATTACTATTTTAGGAAATATGATTCTATACCTGGAAAAACAAAATAAATCAACTGAGAGGCTGGGTGGATAAATCCTGGCTAAGCACTCAGGGTGGATACAAAATTGCTGTCAAGCTTGGCTGGCTTTCCTGGATGCAAGAAAATCCTGGGAATCGTGGCAGGAGGGAATAGCTGTCGCAGACACCAGCAAAAATTACGAAATAACTAGAGTGAGATTCACAGGAGCTCGGTGGGACCCAGGTGAAGGAAACTATAAAACTGCTAAAGAACATGAAAAAAGGCATGAGTAGATTATATTTTGGTGTAGATGGAATGACGGGCCCCTGAAGACTTCCATCTTCTGATTCCTGGTGTGTGAGACTACGTTATCTTACACGGCAGAGGGTGTCACGGTGGCCAATCAGCTGGCCTTAAAGTGGAGAGATTGTCCGGGCTCATCCAGGTTTATCCTTAAATGGGGAAGAGGGAGACCCAGAGAGACGGCGGATGAGAAGGACACAGCCTGAGCAGCTGGCTCTGAGGACAGAGGAAGGGACCAGGAGCCAAGGAAGGCAGGTGCCCCCAGAAGCTAAAAAGGCAAGAGAGTAGATGCTCCCCGGAGCCTCTGGATGGAACCAGCCCTGCCAAAACCTTGATTTCAGCCCAGGGAGGCCCATCTTGGACTTCTGGCCTCCAGAACTATACAGTAATAAATGTGTGTTGTGTAAAGCCACTGAGTTGTGGTCATTCATTATGGCAGCCACAGGAAACTAGTACGGTGTCCATGTCAATTCTCCCTAAAAGAATGTAAAACTTTACTGCAATCTGAAGCTAAATCCCACAGAATTTTGACGTAGTTTGACAAAAGGATTCTAAAGTTGACCTAGAATAATAAATGTGTAAATAAGATAATTAAGGAAAAGTGGAGAGGAAGAGCCGTGAATGCAGGCCCCAGCTGACCGTGAAGCCGACGCAGTAACAGTTAACACGGGAAGGCGCTGGACCATGGCCACAGAAAGACCAGAGACACGAGTGAGCATGAATGTGGTAGATGACAAAGGATAGTGGTGGTGACGCAGGAGTCACTTATGGCTTGGGGACGACTGGCTGTCATTCAGAAAACAATACAACAGGGTCCCTCCTCCACCCCTCGCAGCAGAACAAGTTCCTTATGAATCAGAGATCTGAAGGTTAGATGCCAAAACCATAAACATCTAACGGGCATCACAGCTGAACAGGTTTTCAGTCTTGAGGAGGGAGAGGGCTTTTCGAGCATGGCACGAGAAACAGACACCATAAAAGAACATGTGACAAACCTCACGACCGACATAGAAAAGAACCTTTGCCTCCTGAGTAACATGGGCGACCGGATCAACTTTCCCCTCCTTTCCTGAATACCCCGCCCGCAGAGGCAGCGCACGTGAGGCCGGATGACCTGAGCTCTGGAAACATGCCCTCTGGCTTCTGTCTGCTCCACTGCCTACTGGCTGTGTGGCCCTGAGGTAGTGCCTTAACCTGTCTGGGCCTCGGTCATCTCATTGGTAAACGAGGATCAGAGAGTCCCCACCCCATGGGGCTGCTGTGCGGCTCAGACTTGAGGAACATAAGGCGTGTGGGTGTGCGTGCTGTGACCCCATACTGTCCCTGCCCCAGCTGAGCTCCCAGCACACGACACCCATCCTGCTGCCTCCAGGCAGGAGACCAGGGATTCCCCTCCAGGACTGACAGTGCAAGAGGTCCGAGGGGAGACGCATCGCCCAGAGCAAAGCCACTGGCACACGGCTTTCTCGATTGCAGCCAGATGGCCAAGAGTCAGGGACGTCTAAGAAAGTCTCTGACGTCAAAATCAGAGACCGACAGAAGAAAGAGCACACAAGATCGGAGGAAACAGACACGATGCCAGAGTAGAAGAAAGAGAAAGGCCCCATCCTCAGACTAGGACAGCCGTCCACAAAGAGGAGGCCGTGGGGAACCTGCAGCCATGGGAAGGAGCGCCTAGAATGTGCACAGAAGTGGGACATTTAGCTGGAGGGTTGGGACACAGTTAAGAAAAACTCACAGAAGCTGGAACAAAATTGGGAGAGAAAAGCCAAGAAAAGTAGATGGTGAATTCAGAAGGTCCAATTTCCAAACAAAAAGAATTCCAGAGGAGGGAGCAGGAAACCGAAGCAGGAGGTCATCAGACCCGAGATGCATGGAGATCCCTCGGAACCGGAACCCAGGGAAGACCCGAGGCTCCGGGCTGGCCAGTGCGGGTCATTTCTTCTCATTTGCCCCACTTGAGTGCACACGCCAGGCCTGCCGGAGGTGCTGAGAACTCAGCTAAGGACAAGCACCCACCCCGCCTCGGGTGCGTCCCGGGCAGGAGGGACACAGGGTGGGCACCAGGGGAAGAGGAGTCTGGAAGGTGGGCCGCGCGTACCGAGGGGGATTGGGGACGAGCTGTGGACGCGGTGAGGGTGGGGCATCCGCGGGACATCGAGTGGGGATGCCCAGAGGCAGCTGGATCTGAGTCTGGACTCCAGGGAGAGGCCCGGGTGGAGGCATGCGGCCTCGCTGCTGTGTCTGGTGGTGACTGTGATGGTGCCTCAGTCACAGAACAGGTCCTGGGCTAAGGGACGGTGAGAGTCGGGAGAAGAGGGAGAGCCAGCAGCGGGCGGGGGCGGCCGGTATTGAGGGGGAGGCAGGAACTGGACATGAGGTGGGAGGGTTCCTTGGGAGGAACGGACCCCATATTTGTGTGACGGTGGAGACCACCCAGTAGGGAGAAGGCTGGTCAGGCAGAGCAGAGAGGAGTGAGTTGCTGAAGCGTGTCGTGTGCAGAAGACCCTCGGAGACACAGGGCCGAGAACCTCAGAAGATGGGGTGGGACGGGGTGTGCAGAGCTGGGCCTGCGGAATGCACACTGCAAGCCGGAGACGAAAACCCTTCTGAAGTAAGGAAAATGCCGTCCCTCTGGGAATTCTGTCTCCGGCAAACGCTCGTCCAGCCCTCAGTGAAGGGGAAGCTACGACATCGGACTCTCCATCCCCCTGTCTCCGGAAAACCCGGCTCCTACAGTGAGGGGCTTCCCAGGATCAAGGGCCAAGCACGGCCCGAGGGGGCCGTCTCCAAGGACAGGGAAGGCGAGGGACCCCCATGTCTCTGGACATACCAGGAGGAGCTGGGTTTTTTTTAAGTTCTGGCAGGGTCTGGGATTAATCGGCAATGTGTATGTACCTTACAAAATTTAAGCAAACACGGAAGAAATGCAGCAATTATTTTCAGAAAAGGTGAAAAAGTATACTGACTGGACCCAAAGGGTTCATGTCGCTAATTAGGAAGGTGGGGGGAGTGTGTGTGTGTTATGTGGGAGGCTCACTGCAGCTCTATGGACAAAGCCCGAAACTGGAAATCACCCAGATGTCCACCCACTGACGTGGTCAGTAATCCCGGCCCATCCCAGGAAGGAGCACTTGCCATCCATGTGATGCGGCAGATGCCCAGGTATGTTTCCAGCGTAGAAAGCAGATAGAGTTACTTATGGGACAGAACCGTTTGTGTCAGTGGGGTGTGTGTGACTTAAATGTGTAGCAAAGCTGGGCAGACCCACCGACCAGCCACAGGGACACCTCTGGGGACGGGGGCTTCCATGCTGGGTCTCCACTTGTTCTGAGCAGGAATTATTTTAAAAATTGGAAGGAGCAGGTACTTCCATCTTTAGGGGGGAGTCAACTGGGGGGGGCCCACCTGCCCAGGATGAAGGCGATGTAGATGAGGGAGGAGAAGTGGACGAAGAACTGCAGGGTGAAGAACTTGACCGTGAACTTCCTCTCTCGCTCCCAGAAGGTCCGGGGCTGCTCTGGAACGAGAGGTGGGGCTGTCCCTCGCCTGCCCCTCACCCCCACGGCAGCCCCCTGCCCGGCCAGGCCCTCTCCTGACGACTCAGGGACCCCTGCGCCCCTCACCTGTCTCCCAGGTGCGAGCCCTGACCTCTCTCGGGAGCAGCAGTAGAGACAGTGGGAAGGGCCCTCCCTGGGCTCCGGGACCCCCAGCCCCAAATCCTCCCACCCACTTCCTGTGGCTCCCCCAGAAGCCAGAGAGGGGCTGGGCCCCCATCTCACCAAAGTCACAAAGCTTCAGGGCCACACGCTTGTTGACCTGCGGGAGGGGGGACCGGAAGGCTCACCTCGGCCTCGGCAGAGCCCCCCAACCTCCGCCGCACCCGCCCCTGCCCCCACCTTGGTCATGATGAGGATGGTCAGGTAGTGCACCAGGGCCCCAGTCACCACCACGGCTGTGGTCACCTGCTCCCCCAAGAAGGGCAAGTTGCTGAAGAGGGCAGCAGCCAGCACGCGGTAGACCACCAGGACGTGGGCCATTCCAATCATGAAGCAGATCTGCGGGAGGGCAGCCGGGATGCTGGGGCCTTGAGAGGGCCATCCCCAGCCCGGGTCCAGCCCCAGCTTGGGCTCCCCAGGGGTACCATAAGCAGAGACAGGACGAGGATGACCGTGCTCCGCAGGTAGGAGTGCTGGTACGGCCGGAGTTGGTAGTCGGGGCAGTTGATCAGCTCGAGCGCCATTTCCTCCTGCAGAGGGCACGGGACACATGCCTCAGACAGGGGACACACGCCTCCAACACGGGACACATGCCTCAGACATGGCAGACCCAGCTGTGCGGCCACACACAGCCCTGGACCACCTCCCCTGCCTCACCTGGTCCTCGTCCCAGCCATACAGGTCCCAGTGCAGGACCACGCGGGCTCGGTACCGCTTCCAGAGCTCCAGGAACACCGTGGCTGCAGCCGGGAGCAAGGAGAGGCGTCACAGGGAATCGCTGGAGGGGTCTGGGGTGGCGGCCCAGGGGGCTGGGGACAGGAGTGGTCCCGGAGCTCAGGCTGGCCCCCCGAGGTGCCGAGGTGACTCACCCCACAGAGCCATGAAGATGGCAAACAGCACAGTTCTGTCGTTGTCGAAGAAGTGGGTGAGCTGGGAAGGGAGGTGCATGCGTGGGGCGGGAGCCTCCTCCCCCGACCTGTCATCCCCCCAGGGGGAAGGGTGAGCCCTGCTCTGCAGGGACCCCACCTCGGCTTCCCCATTTCTGGGAGGACAGGCTGGGCCCCACCTGCAGGGCGAGCTGGGTCTGGAGTGGACCCCAGGGGTGGCAAACCTTGGCAAAGGCGCAGGTGTCCGAGAGCTGGTGGTATCTGCGGCCGTGGTCGCCCCGAGGGCACATGAAGATGTCGTGGGCCTCACAGATCTCCTTGCTGGGGGTGCAGGGGAGAACTGGTGCTGGCTGTTCCCTGACACAGGGCCCTCCTGCCCCCGCCCCAGGCCCCAGACCCTGCTGCACCCCATCTCTGGCCCTAGGACCCCTCCCGGCCCCCAGCCCAGCCCCCTCACCTGATCTGGCTGGTGTCTAACTGGGAGAAGCCGCTCAGGAAGACGAGGAGGCCCACCACTGCGGCGGGCACCAGCATGTAGGTGTACCAGCCGAGCCAGGCGAAGTACAGGGCCACCTTCTCACCAAAGTAGTCCCTACGGCCACAGCTGCCCCGTCAGGGCCACCCACCAGGGGTGACCACCACGGGCCAGCGCCTGGGTGGGGCGTGCCGCGTGTAGGGGCAAGGAGTGTTGTAGTGACAGCATGTGTGTCTGTGGGTGCACAGGTGTGTCCATGGGGGGTACAGGTGTGTCTGTGGGGGCACAGGTGTGTCCATGGGGGGTACAGGTGTGTCTGTGGGTATACAGGTGTGTCTGTGGGGGCACAGGTATGTCTATGGGTGTACAGATGTGTCTGTGGGTGCATAGGTGTATCTTGGGTGCACAGGTGTGTCTGTGGGAGGTACCAGTGTGTCCGTGGGGGCACAGATGTGTCTGTGGGGGCACAGGTGTGTCCATGGGTATACAGGTGTGTCTGTGGGGGCACAGGTGTGTCCATGGGGGGTACATGTGTGTCTGTGGGTATACAGGTGTGTCTGTGGGGGCACAGGTATGTCTATGGGTGTACAGATGTGTCTGTGGGTACATAGGTGTGTCTTGGGTGCACAGGTGTGTCTGTGGGTATACAGGTGTGTCCATGGGTGCACAGGTGACTTGTTTGGGGCAGTTTTACCTGATATCATCAATTGGCTGCTTGTGGAACATGTTTCTCCACTGGGCCCATTTCTTCTTCAGGTCCTCCTCCCTCTGGGCACAGGTGGCAGACAGTGAGAGCTCCCTGCCCCCGGGTCCTGCCCTCAGGCCCTCTCCCAGCCAGCTCAGCCCTCACCGTGTGCAGGGGAAACCTGGTCTCAAAGACCCCATCCTTCACCAACTCCTCAAAGGTGTCTAGGGGTCACAGGGAGTCTCGGGTCAGAGGGGAGTGAGGGCAGGGGAGGACCCCACCCTGTTCTCCCCAGGACAGCGCCCCTCCTGGTGGCGGCTGCACAGGCTGCCTGCCCATCCCATCCTTACCGCTAGCTGCCATTTTGCTCTTCAGGATGAAGTTGACAATCCGGATTCTGGAATACAAGAGCTGGTTCAGGATGGCCCTGCATGACCTCGGTGAATCCCCCCTCTGTCTGGCCTGGTCCAGGCCCCTCTCCGTCCCGGCAGAGCCCCCAGCCCCCCTGCCCTGACCACCTGACCAGAGCCCAGAATCCAGGACTCACCTGGGAGCACACCCCCCACCTCCTGAAATGCTCCCAGGGTCCAGCTGCTCCGTGGCTTCAGGGTGAGGCCCTCTCAGGGGCAGCGCCTCTCCTCTCAGGACCCCGACACTCAGCCCTGCACCGTTTCCTCCCAGACCCCCACCTCCAATCACACCTCCCACCTGGACCCCTACATGTCCAGGGCACACCCTACACCTTTATGTGCACAAATCTCCTTTATAGCCCTGGGAGCCATGTTGCCTAGGGGGAGAGAGAGGCTCAGAGAGGTTGAGTAACTTGCCCAAGGCCACACAGCCAGGAAGTGGCACAGCAGGCACCTACTACAGAGCCACACTCCTCTGGAACAATCTCCTGTGAGACACTGTTCTCGGGTGTCCCAGGGCACTCCCCACAGCCTGCTCCTCCCAGGCCCCATCAAGGTGCCCCTCCTCATCCACCCCTGAGACCAGCCAGTTGTCCTGTGTTCACAGGAGACCCCTCTGTTGCCTTGTATCCAAATTCCAGGCCAGTCTCCACCGACCAGGCCCCAGCTGAGCTGGAGGGGCCTGGGCTGGGCTGGGCCAAGCCGGTGATGGAGAAGGGAGAGGGGAGGGCAGTGGACCAGCTTGGAGGGCTGGAGGGTCGAGAGGAGAAGTAGATGCTTGGAGAGAGAGGAGTCGTGGGTGCCCGGAAATTGAGGACAGAAGTCCAGGGAGGGACATTCGGTCTGGAGAGGAGAGATGGGGCCCCGCATCTGGGGTCCTATCAGCCTCTCCAAAGGCTGCCCACCTTTTAAGTCTGGTTTACACTCTGTGTCCCGGGGACACAGTCACATGTAACCTTCAGAATCCCAAGAGGTGAGAAGGCCTTCACCCCTTGTCACAGACACGAAAACTGTCCCTTGGGGCCTCCGCCCAGAGACCATCCTGGGGAGCCTCACCGCCTGGACCAGGCACGTGGGTGGCAGGCTCCTCTGGCCCTGGCTCTGGGCCAGCCTCTCACCTGGTGGTGGCTGGGATGGGGGCCAGCCCAGCCGGCTCCACGCTGGGGGCAGGACCCTCGGGCTCCAGGAGGAGCGTGCGGTACAGGTTGAAGAGCCTGCTGTCGGCTCGGATCCCGAAGAACATCTTCTCCTTGTCCTCCAACACCTGGGGGCGGGGTGCGCATGGGACCCTTTGCTCCACCTCAGAGCCTTCCCCCTCATCCACGGCCACGGGCTTGTCCCCTCCACCTCAGGCACAAGGCTGCCGGCCACCTCTCCAGACCACGCCCCCCGGGACCCACCAGACCCCGGGACCCCGCACGGCCCTGGCCCCCAGCCGGCCCACCTTGTAACGGAAGCCCTTTCCCCTGAGCTCCTCCAGGAACCGCTGCTGCCGGTGGATCTGCCTGGGGTTTCTCTGGGTGCAAAGCTCAGCCACAAGGACAAAATCCCACTGCTCAGAAGTCTCGGTCTGGAGGAAGGAGGTGTGGGGCCGGGCACAGGGTAGGCTGGGCGAAAGGCGGCGGGGGGTGGGACCCCTCCGGAGAGGTCCGATTGAGACTCACCTCACAAGCGTTGATCTCCATCAGCGGGAAGCTGTCCCCTTCAGTCCCCCTCGGGATCTGGAGGCTCTCTTCACCCTGGGGTGGAGTCAGACAGAAGACAGGCTCGGTGCTACCGCCTCCCGGGCCAGGTGCTCCAGGTCCAGGGGTGAGAACATAAAGCTGGGAGGCAGGCAAACACGTGACCAGGCGGTGGTTCCAGGTGGGTGGGGGGCATGGGGGCTGCAACACAAACGAGCAGTGGAGGTGTGTTTGGGAGTCTACACAAAGAGCTCCTGAAATGCCCGAGACAGGACATGCCCGAGACAGGACGGGACGGAGTGATGCAAACGGATCTCACAGAAGAGGGGCACTTGGAAGGTGCCCCATCAGGAAAACACAGGTCAGGTGACCGGGAGGCGCCACCTTCTACGCCCCGGTCACAGACATTTTTGGGTCTGGCAGCGGCAAAGTCAAGAGAATTCCTGTGTGTGGCTGCAGTGCACAAGTTGGTACATGAATTTGGGAAACAAAATTGAACATCCCAGACCCTATGGCCCGGCCCGGCCACCACTGGAGACACAGACAGAGCTCACAGCAGCATATTTCACATCAAAACTGTGGAGAGAACCCAGATTCCCGTCAGCGGGTTAACGGACGAGACACTGTGCCGTCCCACAGGGTGGAAGATCACACAACAGGCGAACGAGCAGGCGGTGGGCGGGACACCGGGACCAATGACACGGTGCTGAGTTTGGTAATGGTAAGTCCGATGGGAAGCCCACAGGAGTAACTGCTCAGGCACGCCCGGGATGGACAGATGGACAGATGGACAGAAGGTCAGTGGGCAGAACCTGAAGGAGGAAGGGAATGTGTGCACGGCCTCTGAGCCTCTCCCTGCATATCTGTTTACCATGGCAGCATCAGGAGCATTACGTTCCCTTCCTCCTCCGTCCGGGAGGCGGAGCTTTACTCTCCCTGTGGAGCATGGGCTGGACTTAGTGACTGATGGCGAAAGTGCGGAAGGGAGGAGTCACTTTACAGAGGAGAACCCGGCAGGTGCCCCTCGGCCCCGCTGAGGAAGGTCAAGTCACGGTGATGTCCTCGGGTTGTGGGGACCCCCTGACAGAGTGTGAGGTCACAGTGTGAGGTCCCTGAAGCTCTCGTCCTGTCCCAGCATGAGGAGACCTGGGGGGCCTTCTCCAGAGCCCGAGCAGACTCGAGAGTCAGATAGCCAAGGACAAGGAGGGACATGGGGACCGTCACACACGGGAGGGCCAAGACGTGACCATCCGTGCCACGTGGGATCCTGCAGGGACCTGGCACAGGAAAGGGCACACGTGGAAAAGATGGTCAGGGGGGCTGCGCTGGGTGCCCCAGGTGGTGGGGCGCTGACGTCGGGGGAAGCAGGACTGAGGGCGAAGGGGCCCCGTACGTCTCTATAGCGCTTCAGGAACTCTTACAGCTCTGCTAAAAGCGCGCTGGCAGGCGGGGAGCGGGGGGTGGGGTCGGCGTCGGGTGGGGCATGGGCTCGGGCCTCGCTCCCTCTCAGTGGGCAAATGGACAGCAGGCTCTGAGGCCGGGACAAGTGACAGGGCCCCTCGCTGGGGGAGCTGCGTGGCATCGGGGTGAGGCATGCAGGAGGTGGGGACAAGGGCAGACGGTCAGAGCAGGTCACGCGGGGGCACCCCGGGCCGAGGTACGAGGGGAGGACGCTGGCTTCGGAGCCAAGAGCCTGGGGATGCCAACGCCGCATGCCCTCCGGCCAGATCACCACATCTTCCAGCCTCGGGCAGTGTCGGTGTCTGCCCCAAGGCGTCCTGTGGGCCCAGCGCAGCGTGGAGCACGCTGTGTGTGCCCATGAGAGGGACCCCAGCAGTATCCCAGCTGGCAGCTCCCTGGGACCCCCAGGGACCCCAGAGGGATAGGGACCCTGCAGCGTCCCAGGGGACCCCAGCCCCAGGGTGTGGGGGTCACTCTGGGGCTGTGTCCGTTGGAGCACCCCACCTCACCTAGACTAACTGGCAGGTTTGGGCGCCGCCCACCCCTCCGTGGCCCCCACTGGCCCTGGGGCCCTGCCAGCCCACTGCCCCCCTTGGCCCCAGGGAGGCCCCGCCCCACCCCTGCTCACCAGCCCTCAGCCCAGTCCAAAGTCGTCCCCTCCCCCTGCCAGGCATCACCCTCCTCCTGGCACCTGGTACTTTCCGCTGCCCCTGCTGATCCTCCCACCTGCTACCCCTTCTCTTCGCCAAACACATTCCTGCCCAGCGCTAGACCCGCCTCCTCCAGGAAGCCCCACTGGACTGCTCCAGCCAGTCTGCCTCGAGGGCTGCCGGGAAAACGCAGGCCGCCCAGTCACACTTGAATTTCAGATAAACAACAGACACCTTTTATGTAAGTGTGTCTCAACTATTGCATGGGGCATACTTACTAAAAGAAAATGTCATTGTTTATGCAGAACTCAATTTAACCAGGTGTCTGTTTTTTCCTTTGTTTTGCTAAACTTGCAACCTTGCTCCAGCCGCCCACCCCCACCCCGTGCCCACCAGAAATTGCCCGCTCCGGGACGGCCTGGGTCCCCTCTGTCTCAGTCACAGAAGCCAAAAATGCATCAATCCAACCATGGACGGCAGGCTCTATGGCATCAGACGCCGCAGTCACATGGAGACGGGCCAGTGTAGACGCCATCTCGTGCCCCAAACCCACAGGGTGGCTCCCACCCGGGGCTGTGAGATTCTCACCCTGTCGGTCGCGGGCTCGCCCTGGCCCTCTGCCCTGCTCTCCTGGAGCCGTGGGTCTCCACCTACCCCGGCCCTCTTGTCCCCCTCGCCAACAGCACCGCCTTCTCCCGGCTTGGGGCCTCCCGGGCACCCCCTGCCCTCCCCGACACCCACAGATCCCTGTGCTCAGGTGTGGCCTGCGGACCTGAAATGTCTCCTCCGCCTCAGGCCAGAGGAGAAGCCGGCGGTTCACAGACAAATTTGCAGGGAGGGGCAGGGGTCCCGGGCCTGAGGCCTCTGTCTCGGGGAAGAGAGTGAGTCTTTGCTAGAGGGGACAGGGGACATTCACGTCACCAGCATCCGGTTCCGTGACGTGCCCACCGTAGGGCTCAGTAAGCGTCATGCTGGAGGAATTCGTGAGTGACACTGATCCTCATGTCGGCAGGACCCCCAGTGCTGACTCCAGACCCTGCAGGGCCCTCCTTGTTCTCCTGTGCCTGGGACCGAGCTCCTCTGGCAGAGGCCCGAAGGAGACACCCCCCTACATTAGCAGGCGGAGGCTGAAGACCACACAGGACAAGCAGGGGTGAGAGAGGGGACCCCGGGACAGGAAGGGGCAGCTCAGGGAAGCCAGACTGGGCAGGACTTTGGGATCCAGAGAGGAGGAGGGAGCCCGGGAAGAGAGGATGTCCGCGAGGGACCCTCAAAGGTCGGGGCGGGAGGCCAGCCCTTAGTGGCCCCGGAAATGAGGCTGCTGGACCTGGCGCAGCTCCCGATTCACAGCGCATCACACAGGTTTGGGACGGTTACCTGGAGCCTCTTGGAAAAGGCTGACTCTACCTCCCCTGGGGGCTGGGGCATGATCTGGACCAGTGGAGAGTGATGCCACGGAGGTGTCTGCCGGGCACTGACCCCCACCGTTGATTCAGACCACGGGACAGAGAGACCCCGCAGGGCAGAGCTACACGCACACCTGGGGGCTGCCCTTGTCACTGCCTGGTCACTCCTTGGTGATGGGCCAGCAGCCACAGGAGCAGCCAGGTCAGAGCACCACCCCCCCACTGGCCCTGGTCCACAGCTGGACAGAGACCAGGTTCTGAGAATCTGCTTCCCGTACACTCTGGGCTCACGGCCCCATCCCGAGGCTCCTCCAGCCAAGCAGACTGCTCCGTGCACCCGAAGCAAGGTGTCCGGGACCCCTGTGTCTCCGTCCATTGGGTCCCACCTCCAGGAAGCTGTGTGAGACCCCCAGGCAGGAGCAAGGGCCGCCTCTGCTCACTCCACCTCGGGGGTCCCAGCCCTGCCATGTGCAGACCCCCAGCATGTCCCTGCACACAGATCGGGGGTGCAGGCTCTGGAGTCACTTGTCGTCTCCCTTCAGCCCTTCCAGCCCCACCCCCTACAGGCCACACACCCAGTGAGCCGGCACCTGGGGCCTGGCAGAGGCCAGAGTCCCAGTGGGCTCACCCCCCGCTCCAGATGAGAAAACTTCTGGAGATGCTACAGCTCCGGTGAGACCCTCCCTCCCCGTGGGGACATGAAGACTCAGAGCCAGGAACTCCTGCCCCTGCCCGTCCCTTCCCAGTCCGGCCTCCAGGTCACCGGTGGACGGAGGAGACAGACGTGCAGATGTGACGGCCACCCAGCTCCTGACCAGGCCTGGCCCAGCGGGCTACATGGAGCACATGTGTGAGATCACCTTGGCTGCACACGGAACACACATGGGCCTCCCCTCACCCTCCATGGGCCCCCTTGCCGAGGGGCACGGCACGTCACACTCCAGCCCTCCTGGCATGCTGCAGTTTCGTCGTCCAGCAAGGGGACCCGCCCACCCCCACCAAAGTCCACAAACACAGAGAAGCCCACCCTGCTTGCCCAGCCCAGCCGCCCTGTTGCCACCCTCCTTGAGCAAATCCCCCACCTGGCTCTGCCTCCTCAGCTTCAGAAGCCGGTCATCTGCCCCTCCGACCCTTCAGCTGTCCATCTGTCTGTCATCTGTCAGTTCATCCTTTTGTGTGTCCATCATCCCTCCTTCCCTCCCCGACATTCACTGACAAGGCAGCCTGCTCCACGTGCAGCCCACTCGGGCAGTGCGTGGTGTGAGTGGACATGGGCCTGGAGGGGCAGGTGCCTACTTGGCATGGGAGGAAGCCTGGAGCTTGGCCTTGTAGGGCAAGAGGTGGCAGGAGGTGAGAAAGTGGGTGCAGCATTCCTGGGAGAGGGAAACGTGTGGACAGGCCGTGAGGGACAGTGAGGGACTTGGTACTCAGCACGTCCCAGAGACTCAGTACTCAGCACCTCCAAAGATTTGGTAGTTACCACTCCCAGGGACTCAGTAGTCAACACCTCCAAGGACTTGGTAGTTAGTATCTCCCAGCGACTCAGTACTCAGCACCTCCAAGGACTTGGAAGTTGCTACTCCCAAGGACTCAGTACTCAGCACTTCAGCTTTGCAGAAGTGTAAAGAACAAGAAGGGAGCTGCCAGAAGGTGAGGCTGGGGCTTGGCAGAAGCGGGGCCATGGAGGGTGCCCCATGGAGCTGCTCAGGCAGCTATGCAGCTTGGGCTTCAGCTGGGGGCAGTGAGGAGCCAGGGGAGGGATCTGAGCCCGGAAGGGCAGGCTTGGACCCAGGTCCTCCCTGCTGTCTGCATCCACACCTGCCCTTTGCAAAGGGCTGATTCTCTAGCCTCAGCCAAACCAGGTGCTGCCTCCCACCCCCCACCCCTACCCCCACCCCCCCAAGGCCCTCCTCCACCCCAGCAGGGCTGGCATGGGAGGAGGGGGCTGGCGGGGCATCTGCTCAGCCTGAGCAGCCGGGGCCCAGAGCTGGCTCTGGAAGGGCTGAGGAGGCCCTGGGCAGAGGCAGAGGCAGAGGCAGAGCGAGAGGCCCCCCACTTGGCCCACAGCTGGGAGGGCCCTGGAGAGGCTGAGGGGGAGGCTGGTTCTGCTCCCCACATCAGCGTGGGTCTCCTCGGGGGGCTGCCCAGGCGCGGACTGCCCCCCCCTTCCCTGGCAGAGGGGAGAAAGGATGTCTTCCCAGGAGGTTCTCCACCTCCGGGGCCCCCACAGCCTCCTGCTCTGTCCCTCAGAATCAGAATCCAGCAGCCCCCAGCTGGCCCCTCCTCCACCTGAAGCAGGACCCCCAGGGAGTAGAGGGCCCAGCTGGTCCCCTGGGCCTTCCCACCCTGTAGGCCACAGTCCCCTCCCACCCAGGTACCAGCTGCAGGGCAAGGTCTGGGGGTCCTTGTCCTGGGTGGGGGTGGGGGTTGGGGGGGGACGATGGCGAAGACGCGATATGCCTTCCCTATCTCACTAAGAGCCCGGCCCTGGGGTCCCCAGAATCCCGGAGGAAGGTTGCCCTCCTGTGTCCTGCCCCAACACCCCCCCCCCCCCCGCGCCCCCCCATCTGGGGCCTCCGCTGGACTCTGTCACGGCTCAGTCGGCCGCCCCTCAGCCGCTGGGAAGCCCGCAGGCACTCCCCAGGTGAGGCTGGCAGGCTGGCGGGACGGCCCAGGCCGGGTGGGCGTGGCCGGGATCCCCGCGGCGGCGGCGCAGGTGAGACCCCGCGCAGCGCCAGACCCACCTGCATGGTGGCGGCTGCGTCCCGGGCCGGCCGGGCGGGCGGGCGGGCGGTCGGGGCGCGGGGACCGAGTGTGGCTGCGAGGCGCCGGGCTCTCTACCTGACTTCCGCGTGGGACTCACCCCTCCCTCCTCCCTCCTCCCGCCTCCCTCCTCCTCCCCTCTCAGTCCCTGAGCCCGGCGGCCGGGGAGGAGCGAGCCGGCCTTGGACAACTTCCTGGGGACCTGGTGGGGGCGTCCCTTTCCCCCACCTGAGGCCCCGCGCTCACCTGCAGGGGGCTTCGCCTGTAAGGTGGGGTTAGATGGGCACCCCCTCCTGGGGGGAAGCAGGGTGGGGGGCACGTGAGCGCCCACCAGTGTCCTGTGGCTCCCTGCTCGCCTTCACTCTTCCTGACTCCAGAACACACCTTTCCCAGGTCCCCACCAGAGCATCCACCCCTCCGCCCCGCTGCCCAGTGTTGGTTCCCATAGAGGAGAAACTGGGGCACGAGGATTGAGGAAGAGACAGATCCCAAAAAGAAACGGCGTCTTCTCCTGCCCTGAGCCCCTGCTTTGTAGACCCCAGCTGGCGGAGGGGAGCCATTGGGGTCCTGAGGACAAGTGGCTGACCCCGGGCTGCATGGACAGCTGAGGGGCTGTCTCCACCACACCCTGTGGCCTAAGGGCAGCAGCTGGCGAAGGCTCTGGGCCACCAGAGAGTGACTGTCCTGTGGAGACAGCCAGCTGCCCCCAACAGGAAGGGGCGTACCCACGCTCTGAAAGCTGCTCAGAAGCTGAGGACACAGGCCAGGAGCTCAGCCATCAAGACACATGGAGACACTGAACAGCATGGGGGGCAGGGAGCACCCACACTCTCACGGGGGCACCCCTGATGTCATGGGGACAGGGAGCACCCACATTGTCACGGGGGCACCCCTGATGTCATGAGGACAGGGAGAACCCACAGTGTTGGGGTACAGCATTATGCAGCCCATGCAACCCTGCGGTTCAGATCCCAAGTTGACATGTGTTTGCTCCCGGTTCCCCCAAGGAAAACATGGCCACACCTACATTTCTCCTTGGGAGTCCCCAGGGCAGGCTGTGACAGCAGCAGAGACCAGACTTAAGTATGAGGTGGCAAAGACAAGGGGCCAATCGGGCAGCACAGAACCTGTGCAACTCGGATGGAGCAAATTCGGACAAACACATTCAGATCCGTGTGAGGGGAAACCCCGAGGGTAGCACATTTCTCTCCCCCAGAAATGAAGTCTGGAGGTGGCCGGTCTGGGACTAGCATTAACTTGTCGCTCTGCCACCTTAAGCACGTGGTCCCATCACGGGGTTCAAAATGGCTGCTCAAGCTCCAGGCATCACATCCACCTTTGAGCCAGCAGGGAGAGTGAAGGAGGGGCCCTCCACCCTTCACGTGGTTAGTCACGTGGCCTACTGCAAGGCAGCCTCGGAATGATGATTGCTTTTCCTAAGGAAGGTGAAGGGCACTGGCGGCACCCAGCAGTCTGCACAGACCGGAGGGCTTCAAGTGCCCGGTTAGAGTTCAGGAAAGAGTCAGCAAGGGTTTCTGAGCATGAGTAATCCAAACTCAAGGTCCACTTTACCAGCCAGCTCCTGGTCTCTCCGTTCCCCAGTCTCCTGCTCGGGACTTTCTGCATTTACGTTTACGTTACGATAAAACAATCCACTAGCGCTTTATGGATTTCACCCCTGACCCAGGCGTCATTTCAAGTGTACACAGCTGCTCACTTTATCCGGCATGCCCAATTTTATTGCCACAGAAACACTGCTGCTTCTCATTCCCACCTTCCGAGGGTGTGCAAGAAACTGAGTTCCATCCAGATCCTTGCTGCTCCAGAGCCGGCACCTGTGGGCCCTCGGGGCGAAGGCAGCTCCCCAGCCCCGGGCAGGAGCACTGGCCAGGCCCCCAGGGGACGCGCCCCTAGCTCGGTGAGGGATGGAAGGTCAGGGCAGATCTCATCCCGTCCTGTCTGGAGAGAAAACAGGTGCAGCCCTCTCGGAAAGCAAATCAACAAAAGAATCAGAAGGCTTACAATTGTTTATACTTTGGTCTGTTAATTTAACTTCTTGTAAACTATCCAAAGAAAAAACCCAAAATAATGAAAATATATCCTTTGAGGCAAAAGTTGTAAACCAGCTAGCTGTTCAATAACAGGGAAGCATTTGAGCAAACACGGTCTGTTCACGTTCCGGTTCAGCAGCCGTTAAACACTGCTTTCAAAGAGTTTATGAGAACAGAGGAAAATGCTTCTACTGTCAAGTAGAAAACAGGTTGCAAATGTATTCATTTTTTATCTCAACCAAGTTAAAATGCATTAAAAGCCTGGAAGAGCAGATTTAGTATTTGATATTTATATTTGCTGAATGGTGTGAACTGTGGATGGCGGAATTAAGCTGTCCTTCCTTTAGTTAGTTTTCTTTGAATTTTCTGCCACACACACCACTTTTATAGACTATATTACTAAATTGACTTTATTGTCATAATAAAGGCTATTATCATGGACTTTATGTCCCCGGACTCAGCCTTGCTCTGCCTTGGTCTTGAGTACGTCCCGTGAAGACGCCACAGTGCAGTGCAGCCCCTCGAGGCAGTGTGGCCTGGCCACCCCGGCCATTGGCAGAGCTGACCCGGCCCTGTCCTGGGCAGGGAACTTTGGTCGAGGCCCAGGTGGGCCTCCTGCTCTTCCCCTGTGGATCCTGGACTCTGCTCCTCTTTCTTCCTCCTCCGAGCTCCACCTGTTGTCTTCCCTCCAGGGCCAAAGTGCAGCAGGAGGCAGGCCCCCCCTTCCCGCTGTCTCCAGGGCGCCTCAGACCCATTTAACTGAGGGGCCACCCCGCGGAGGTCAGGAGGACAAAGCCCCTGGGAATGCCCTAGGTGAACCCCACAAGCAGGAGTGAGCATTGCTCATCTTCACCGTGGGAATCTGTCCTCCGGACCCCAATGGGCTGTATGTGACCCAAACACACTCTGAGGTCTCACTGAGGATGCATCTCAGAGGCAGCACAGGTGGGCCTCCTGAGTTCTCTCTGGGCTAGTCCCAGGCATCCCCACTGTCTGGGGCAGCAGACCTCCCCAGCCTCAGGGGAGACCCCTCTCCCAGGCTGGGCCTCTGCTCCTCCAGTGTGTCAGGAGCCAGCCCTTGCCTGTAACACCCGAGTGGCATCAGGGTGGGGACCTGTGCCCCTGATGTCCTCACCTCAAGGACACTTCTTTCTGTCTCCCTGCTGCTCCCCCCACACCTCCAGGCCTTACATTTCCACCCGGACCTGTTTTCTGTCTCAAGGAAGCAGAGAGCCGTTCTTGGCTAAGTTGACAGCCCTGCTGTCCCAGATCCCTCCATCAACCTTGAGAAAACTCCCAGGTGGCAGGTGTGCATGGGTGGGGTGCAATTTTCCAGAATCCACTCACCTTTACAGATTTACCACACCAGCGGAAATAACAGTCATTGCTCCTTCACAAATTCTCAGCTTTCTCTCCCTTCCCTAAAAGAATCTTTTTAGAAAGCATTTCCGACATTTTCACTATTTACATCATGAAGGTGAGTCCTGCAGGCCTCAGGGAACCTTGGCATCTGAGGCCAGGGTGTGCCCAGGTAAGCTTTGACCCGGCTCTGCGCCAGGCGGTCACCGAACCTCAGCCATCCCTCGGCGAGGCCAGAGCCACCTTTAAAGCCCCCGCCTCCCTCCGCCCTGGGGCTTCTGGCGGTCATCTCGGTGGCTGAGGAAGGTCAGGGCCTCTGCACACTTCCCCCAGCGGGGGACCCCCAAGTCCTGCGGCCTCGGGCAGCCCCGCAAGCCCCCGCGCTGTGATGGACCACGTCTCCAAAGCTGCTCCGCTAACTACTGTCACCTGCAGCCCGGCCACCTGAGCCACAAACTGCTGGCCTTCCGGACGCCCTCGCCGCTCCTCCTCCGGCCGGCCGTTCTCCATGCCCTGCGGCGGATCCTGCCGGACCTCGCGAGCCGGGGGGGAGGGGTGAGCAGGGCTGCAGCCAGGGGGGAGGGTGGTGGTCAGGACAGGGACCCGCCGGCGGTGAGACCCAGATTTCAGGCCCCAGGTGCACGGCTGCAGGTGCACCTGCAGCCCCCTGAAGAGGGCGGGGTCCAGGGAGAAGAAGGAGCTGGGCGAAGGCGGCACCAAACTTCCTGCGCCTCAGTTTCTGGTCTCTAGACGAGAGACAAAAATAGAACCTAAGGCATGTGAAGAGCACAACAGTCAGCATCTGTAAAGCCTCGGGGACTCCCGTTGGCACGTGGCCAGAGCTCGGGGCGCTTGTTAATTAAACTTGGTCCGCGCGCCCTGCCCCATCCAACTCCGCCCCGGTCAGGCCCCGGCCCTGTCGCGTCCTCAGACCCCGCCCCGATCAGGCCCCGCCCCTGCCCCCGCCCCCACATCTAGCCCTGCCTCTACCCTCAGGCCACGCCCCTGCCACCTGGCCCCGCCTCAGCCCCGTCCTCAGGCCCCGCCCTGTCCCACCCTCCGGCCCCGCCTTTGCCCACAGGCCCTGCCCTTGTCCCGTCCTCTAGCCCTGCGCCATTCTCTGGCCCCGCCCCTGCCGGGCTCAGCCTGGCCCGGGCCCCAGGCGCACCGGGGACTCCAGGGGGACCAGTATGTGTCCCCGCCGGGTCTCTGCACCCTGGACAGGCGGCGGTGGCCCCGCTCTGCTTCGGGAGGAGGGTTCTCGGCGCAGTTTGGGAGAAATACCCCTACCCAGGAAACGATCCCAAGTCGGCGCCTGGAATGCGAGCGCCGCGGGGTGGAAGAAGAGGGGCCCTGAAGGATGGCCCCAGGCCCCGAGGGCAGGGCAGGTGGGAATCAGGCCTGGGGGTGCTTGCTGGAAAGACGGGGTGGGAGGGAGCCGGCCTGTCTGGGCACTTCCTGCTCCTGGGTCCAGCATCACTTCCCCTGACCAAGCGGGTACCAACACATCAGTCTCTGCAGGCCAGTGCCCTGGGGACTGCACGGCCCAGTTCCCCCACAGTGCAGCCGGGGACGCCAGCCGCATCACGACTCTCGGTGGCTTTCAGGATGGAGACCAAGGACCAGCCCTGGCCCTCTGCAGCCTCACTTTCACTCACTGGTGAACGCACTCAAGGATGTCCACAGTGAAGCTGGCTGCCCAGGCCACCCTGACGACCCCAAGTGGATGGCACCAGGGCCTGGGGCAGGGGGTGGACACAGGGGCAGGCAGAGGACAGCAGCCAGGCCCCAGAAGGCCCGACAGTACACCTCCTGGGGCCAGCGTTTCCTGGCATGCCTGTTGGTCCCTGGCTTATCAGGAGACTCCACGTAGTGGTCAGGGGCTGAGATAGTCACACCACTCTTGGTGAGTGGGGCTGCGAGGGGGAGCCTAGTAGACGTACATATATATATATGTATATAGTCAACCTTAAAAGTACAACAGCCAGTTATTTTACCAGCAAAACAAGTTTATTCAGGAATAGCCAAAGAATTGCAACTCAGGATGTGTGTCCCACAGTGGACCATAGGCAAATCCAACAAATGAGGGAGAGGAGTGTTATTTTACAGAGAAAAAGGAGGAAGTTGGGAGGGGTTGTTTTGAAGGAAAGTCCATTGGAGGAAAGGGAGAGTTCGGGGCAGTGACGGTTTGTCACTGGCTGAGTTGCTGGGATCCTCGATTTCTTTTTGGGATGCCATGTACATTTCTGCCAGTAATTGATGATTCTTTCCGCTTGACATCTTTTTTCTGTTGGAGTCTGTAGTTGACATTCTTTCCTGTAACTGAGCTCACTTAGTCCCACGTGGGAGCTCCCCCTTCTGGCCTCCTGACTCCACTTTAAACAGGCTTTCCCTTTATCAATTTTCACAATATATAGATGTAATACATATACATATATTAATAATAACTTCATTGAGATGTAATTCACATATGTGAAAATTAATAAAGGGAAACCTCATTTAAAATGGAGGCAGGAGGTCAGAAGGGGGAGCTCCCATGCAGTACCACTGGAAGTCAATTACAGGAAAGAATGTCAATTATAGACTTGGACAGAAAGAAGTCAACCAAAAAGAATGTCAATTACAGGCAGAAATGTACATGGCATCCCAAACAGAAATCACTACCCCAGCAACTCAGCCAGTGAGAAACCATCACCGCCTCGAACTCTCCCTTTCCTCCAATGGACTTTCCTTCAAAACAACTGCTCCCAACTTCCTCCTTTTTGTCTATAAAATAACGTTCCTCTCCCTCATTTGTTGGATTTGCCTGTGGTCCACCATAGCATGCACATATTGAGTTGCAATTCTTTGTTTTTTCCTGAATAAACAAGTTTTACTGGTAAAATAACTGGCTGTTTTATTTTATTTAAAAAAAATTTTTTTGTGAGGAAGATCAGCCCTGAGCTAACATCCATGCCAATCCTCCTCCTTTTTTTCCCTTTTTCTCCCCAAAGCCCCAGTAGATAGTTGTATGTCATAGCTGCACATCCTTCTTGTTGCCATATGTGGGACGCCACCTCAGCATGGCCGGAGAAGCAGTGCGTTGGTGCACACCCGGGATCCGAACCCAGGCCGCCAGTAGCGGAGCGCGCGCACTTAACCGCTACGCCACCAGGCGGCCCCCTGGCTGTTTTATTTTTAAGGTCAACGCATACCATACAATCCACCCATTTAGGGCCTGTCCGGTGGCGCAAGCGGTTAAGTGCATGCACTCTGCTATGGCGGCCCGGGCTTCGCCGGGCATGCACCAACGCACTGCTTGGCAAGCCATGCTGTGGCGGCGGCCCATATAAAGTGGAGGAAGATGGGCAAGGATGTTAGCCCAGGGCCAGTCTTCCTCAGCAAAAAAAGCGGAGGATTGGCGGATGTTAGCACAGGGCTGATCTCCTCACAAAAAAAAAACCAAAAAAACAATCTAGCCATTTAGAGAGTACAGTTTGGTAGTTTTTAGTATATTCATAGATATGTGCAACTACCATCACAATTTTAGAACACTTTCATGGTCCTGGAAAGAAATCCAGTACCCTTTAGCAGTCACTTCTCGTTCCCCTTCCCAGCCTGTGGTGACCACTAATCTCTCTCCACGGATTTGCCTACTCTGGACATTTCATGTAAATGGACCATATAATATGTAGTCTTTTGTAACTGACTTCTTTCAGTTAGCATAATGTTTTCAAGGTTCACACATGTTGTAGCATGTGTCAGAACTTCATTCCTTTTTATGGCCAAATAATTTTCCATTGTATGGATGTACTACATTTTGTGTATACATCCATCAGTAGATGGACATCAGGTTGCTTCCGCCTTTCGGCTATTACGAATAATGCTGCTGTGAACATCTAGGTACAGTGTTGTGTGGACATACGTTTTCATCTCTGTTGTGTATATACCTCGTGGGTCCTAGATAAGTAGGCTTGTGCTTCATAGATTGGTTATCGTTCAGGTCATCAGCAAAGTCCAGTTCCACCAGTCCTTACCCACAGGATATTCAGGTCCTTACTGACTTCTTGGAATGTTGGCAGTTTGGTCCAGTTTGGGAGATAAACAAGACGTGTGAGGCATTCCTCTGAAATGGCTGCTCTGCCTCTATTTTGAGAGGCTCCACACCATCTTTCACAATACCTAGGAGCAGAATTGCTGGGTCACATGGTAACTCTATGGCTGGAGGAGATGCCAGACTGTTTTTCAAAGTGTCTCAGGGCTGAATATTTTTGGGGGGAGCCCTGTCTATGCTAACAAATTGAGTCAACCAAAATCCACATGTCCACTCCATTCTGACGGCCCAATTTCACGACATCCCGCTAAAGAACTGCCACTGGCAGGGACGACCCTGTGGGCCAGAGTCCTCGAGCTCCTGGAGGCATCTGGGCAATCGCATATGGGGTATAGGGTCGGGAAGCGCCCCAAAGGGAGATAAGAGCAGGGACCACGTCCCGAGCCTGGGCCAGGGCTCCGCGCGGCCGGGAGGCACTCGGTCCGGCCGCCCCGGCAGGAGGGTCTGCGGTGGCCCCTGCTCCGGTGGCCCGGGGCACAAGCTACTCCGCAGCGCCCGCGGGCTCCGGGTACTTAGCAACCAGGCGGCATCCTTCCCAGCAAGCCCTGCTTCCAACCCGGGAAGGCGGGACCACGAAGCCCAGCATGCCCCGCGGGGCTCCCGGACTACAAGCCCCACAATGCAGCGCCCACCCTTTCCTCGCCGGCTCCGCCCTTGCTCTCCGGAGACCCCGCGGAGAGAGCGCCGCGACCCCTTCCCGGCGCTCCCCGCGCCTTGCGCGGCGCGCTCTCGCGGTGACCTGTTGTGCGTGGGGTCAGCGCGCGGGGCGGAGCGGCGGGCCGGGGAGCCATGCGGAGGGGAGAGCGCAGGGGTGCCGGGGGGCCGCGGACGGGGTCCCCGGTGCCCGCGGGCAAGGCCTCGCTGGAGGAGCCGCCGGACGGCGCACCCGCGGGCCGAGCGCCCGGGCCAGGCCGCCGCAGCACGGAGTCCGAGGTCTACGACGACGGCACCAACACCTTCTTCTGGTGAGGGGCGTCCTCCCGGGCCGGGGGGGGGGGGCGGGGGGTGCCCGCGAGACCCCCGGACGGGCCCCAGCTCGGCCTCCCCGTGGTCTCCCCGCATCTGCGACCCCTGCCCGGGAGCGAGGAAGTGAAGGGGTTCCCACCCTGCTCCGCCCTGGCCCCAGCCCGGTCTCCCTTCGGTCCCCCCGTATCTCCGACCGCTGCCCCGGAGCTGTCCGCAGACGTCTGGCTCCGCTCCCTCCCCTTTTCCTGGGAGGACTTGGCTCAAAAGTCACCTCAGAAAGGCTTTTTCTGACCTGTCTGTCCAAAATTCGCCTCTGCTCTCCGTGGTGTTACGTTCTTTTGGTTTCTTCGCGGCGCCTGTGGTGTATGAAATTACGTCCTGCGCCCCCAGCTCGAGCAATGACATTAACTAGTATGAACACCTCACCACGTGCCAGGACTTGAGTGAATGTTGGTCGAGTAAAGGGTATTTCTCTCTTTACCTGCCCCTTGCCAGGCCAGCTCTTTGATTCCTGTACAGCTGAGTCCCAGTAAGCCTCAGGGTCAGGCTGTCTGCAGTCTGCCTTAATGGGGGTGGGGGACAGAGAGGCCTGGGAGCAGCTCCTGCCCTCCCGGAGCCTCTGTTGGAAGGGTTCATGTTCTGGCTTTAGTCTGAGTTTGGCAGTTCTCTGTTTGAGGGTTCAGGAAACCAGCCTTGGACAGGAATGTGGCAGGCAGGGCTCCTCCACCTCGTGGCTCTGTGACCTTGGGCAAGCCCTTCTCCTTTCTGAGCTGCTCTCTCCTTATTTGTTAGAGAAACAAACCTCTCAGGCTAGAAAGTGTGCTTCATGAGAGGAGGGGGCTTGTTTTTTCTTTGCTGGTCAGTTCGTGTCCAGCTGAGCCACTAACAGTGCGGGCAGTTGAGTCCTCTGTGGGGCTCTGGGGGACAGGGGTGCAGTTGATGTGGCCTCAGCCCAAGGAAAGCTCACAGGAGAGGCAGACGTGTCTTTTGCAAGAGGAATGCATGTGGAAGCACAGTTATGGGACCTGGTCAGGGAAGAGGAGAACCTGATAGGGCTTGGATGTTGCAGGGGAAGGTGGGCCACAAGGGTGGAGAGCTCAGGGGAGGTGCATATGGGACTGAATGGTGTCCTGGTTTGTATCAGACTCTGGAGAGACGCAGGAAGGTGGGTGTGGGGGGAGGTGGCCCTGCATCTGGACGAAGTTGGTGTCTTCCCTGTGGATGCCCAGGCCTGCTTTGGGGAGATAACGCGCTTGAGCCATCGTGAAGGAGAGAGGGATGGGGTGCCTCGTCAGGGGAGGTGTGGCCCCAGAGCTAGTGACCTGAGCAGTGTTGGACCCTGCCGGACGTGCTGTATGTAGATCAGACCTCTCCATCCGCTGTCCTGCTGGGGGGTTGGGGACCAGCCTCCCACAGCCCAGTTGGTGACAACTGGAGACTGAGGTCCTGGAGTGTGGTGGCTGGGCTCGCTTTCCTTGTTTCCCTTCGTTCAGCACATATTTTGGGGGCTCCTGGGTGCCAGTTACTGTTCTAGGGCATACAGCCGAGAACTAAACAAGTGGCTTAGGTTCTGGGACAAGCCTGGAAGCTCAGAAGGCACGCGTGTGCTGGCTGAAGGGAGGCTGCATGTTGCAGCACCGCAGAAGCCAGCGAGCACACGCCTCGTCCTGTGCTGGGAAAGGCGTGTGCTGGTTTCTTTAGAAGCACAGACCCACAGCCCTGGGGTCCCTGCCCACAGGGGCTTGGTCACTGGGGAGTGGGGCACACAGACCCTGCTGTGGCTGAGCTTACCTGTGGGGCAGGAGGCTTTCCAGGAGGGGCTGCAACAGGGCTGGTGTTCTCAGGTGTCTGCCTCGGGGTCTCCTGGTGGGTGGCTCTGGCCTCCACCGCAGGTGTGGGATGTGCTGGGCCCTGGCCGGCACAGACACCGTCTCTGGTGTGTGCAGGTTCTTGCTGCCTCATGGGCCTCCCCCTCACCTGCGGGGGAAGGAGCTTCACGTTTCCTCAAGGCAGGTAACCATATGCCTGCCTGTGAGCATTACTTATTCTTACCTGCACAGCCTAGCCACTTAGCTTCTTCTGAGTCTCCCATCACTGACTTGCTGTGCTAGAATTTTAAAAACTCTTATTTTGTATTTTAATGATGAATGTTACAAAAAATTAACGTAAAGACTAAAAAGCATACATTTGTGGAAATGACTTTATGTTTCAGAATTCCTCAAAGGAACTTCTGCAGGATTCAAAACCTCGTTTTAGGGTTTTGTTTTCAGAGGCAAGCCTTCTTTGGAGGCTAGTTCTGGTGGCTGTGAACGAGGAGTTTCTTTGTTGTTCTTTGTCAGCCACAGGGTGTGGATTTAGGGTTCAGGGTTTGCCTGAGCCTTGGAGCCCTCAACCTGGCTCCCCCAGACTGAGCCCAGGGGAAGGGGCATGAAGACCGCGGGGTCTTCGGTGGCCAGGATGCTGCCTCTTCCACCAGTCGCGGTGGTCTCCGGTCCTCCACCAGTCCTGGTGGTCCCCAGAGGGAAATATCCAGGTAAAGTGTTAGGACCACACACAGAGGAAGATGCGTCAGCTCGCGTTGTCTGAAAATTGTCTGGGAGACGCTTGGAGACGCGATGCCCTGGAGGGCTGCTGCCGGACACGCCACCTAGGGATGGGAGGCTGGATTGGCAGGCTCCCCAAAGGGCTCCCGGGCCAGGGCGGGACAGACAGTTGTGACACGGGGGTGCTTGTGCTTGTACCTTAGAGCACCCCGCCTCCGGGGAGCACTCTTGGTGAGTCTCGGGGCTCTGCTGTCAGCGGCACATCTTACAGTAGCCGTGAGGGTGTGTGGACGTGATCTTAGGTGCCCCAGGTTCTGGAAAGTGCCTTTCTCACTGTGGGTTAGGGGTTTATCAGCTTTGCCCACATCTAGGTAGCGTAGTTCGCCAGCTGGTGCCTTTTGGTCTTGCTGGTCAGCAGGCTGGGTGGCGGGCGGTCAGTGTTGTGGTCCCAGGCGCCTCTTGGAGGCCTGGGGAAGCCCTCTGGTCTTGGCCTTTCCTGGCCGAGGCGTTGTCATGCACTCAGTCTCTCTTCCACAGCTTCGTGTCTTCTCTAATTGGTTTTGCAGGCCTGCCTTCCTGCCCACTCTGCATAATGAGTGTGGTCATCTCAAGAGAGGGACTGACAGCCGGGTATTTTCCACTCTTCGTGACAGGGAGCCAGCTGTCCTCACTCCCTCGCCATTGCTGAGTGACTGGAGTTGCAGGACTCACAGCGCTCTCGTCCTAGGCCTGGATCACAGGACCCAAGCCTTCACCCAAGCTGTCTGTCAGCCGTGAAACCGAAGGGTGTTTGTCTTCCTGGGCACCAGGGAGTGGAGCGGGGAGCCGCAGCCCTGCTCTGGTGTCCAGGGGCACAGGGAGGTCTGGAGTCTGGAGTGCTGTCCGGGGCGGCTCTCAGTCGGCGTGTCTGGATCCGTCAGTGTTGACACGCTCTTGCTGAGTGGCATTCCTCGAGTGACAGTCTGTCTGAGGAGGTCACGCGTCGTTGCTGAAGTGCTTGCGTGCACAGCTGCCGTCCTGCTCCTGGTCTCTGTCTCCGTTTCCTTTCCCGCCTCCGTTTGGTTATGTCTCATTTCAGCCGACCTGTTGCTTTTAGTGTGTCTCTGGTGCTCTGAGTTGCTCCCGGTACAGGGAGCATTCCTAAGCTTTCCGGGCGCCAGCTTTGCCACATCAGGTCCATGTTGACCCATCTAGCCTCCCGGCTGTGGCCATGCTGGTCCCCGTCAGGCAGCATGACAGTGGCTGCTCTCGGTCGGACGTCTGACATGTCAAGAGCTCAGGAGGAGCACGGGCTCCTCTCTGTCACTTCTGTTCCTGGCGGTGCCCTGTCCCTCTTCTGGAGAGCTTCCTTTAGCAGTTCTTTTAGAGCAGGTCTCCTGGCACTGGGTTCTCCTTGTTCCTGCATTTGAGAATGTTGAGTTGGCCTTCATTCCTGGAGGATGTTTGTGCTGGACACGGAATCCTGGTTTAATGTTCCTTTCCTCTCAGTGCTTCAAAAGTTGTGTCCCCTCCTCTGGCCTCGTGGTTTTGGTGGGAAATCTGCGTTCAGCCTCGGTGTTGGGTGACTTGTGTTTGCAGCTGGCCTGGGTCTGTGCTGTAGCTGTTCCACGGGTCCCTCCGGCTCTGCCGCATTCCCCATGTGGAGTTCAGCTGCAAGTTCCCTCGTGGTTTAGGGCTCAAATGCGAATATATTTAAAGCAGAGGGTGGTTGATATTGAATAGTATTACAGTAGACAGTTAAAGACGTTTTACTTCTACTTGTTTTAAATGCCCAGTATTGTGAAATGTGACGACAGTACGCGTCTCTGCTTTCTTCATTTGGGCTTGTCCACTTAAACACAACTTTTTTCTTTTCATAAAGAAAATAAAATTTAATTGAAGGGCGTAAAACAACACCTAAGTAAGTGGAGAGATAGTCCATGTCTTTTGAGTGGGGGAGTCCTCAGTATCACTCACATATCAGTTCTTCCCGCATTAGTTTATAAGTTCAGTGCGATTCCAATCAGAATCCTAGTAGGTTTATTTGTGTTAGTTTGTCAAGATGATGTTAAATTAACATGGACGGGTAAATGTGAAAGAAGAATCAGGATGAAGACACAAAGGGGCAGTCTGCCTGGCGTCAGGGGGGTTCTGGCTGCGGTCCAGCCTTCAAGTGCCACTCTGCCCTCATGCTTCCTGAAAAATCATTTGAATCGAGTGCGATTGTGTTCAGTGACACACACCCACCTTAAGGGTGTGTGCTTGACTGACTTACACACCCGTGCGGACCGCCAGGGTCGGCACATGTAACATTCCATCTCCTGGAAGGCTGCTGTGCCCCAGGCTCCACTCCCAGTCCCCCTGCTGTGTCGACACCTCTTTCGAGTGTCACGTCTGGGGACGCAGACGCGGGTGCTTTTGTGCCCAGCCTGTGTCAGCATCATGTTTCTGAGGTTCATCTGTGCTGTGGCCGGTATCCATGGCTCAGCACAATGTGGATGTTCCACTGTTTGCACATCCTGTGATAGGCGTCTGGTTGGCTTCCAGGCTCAGTTGTTGTAAATAAGTGTTCACATACAAGTCTTTGAACGGACATATGTTTTCATTCCTCTTGGGTAAGTACTTGGCAGTGAATGGCTGGGTTGGATGTATGTTTAACATTTTAAGAAACTGCCAAACTGTTTTGCAAAGCGTCTGTACAATTTTGCAGTCCCACCTGCGATGTATGCAAGTTTTATCTGCTCCACATCCTCGCCAGCACTTGGTGTTGTCAGTCTTTTTGTCTCGGCCGTCCTAGTGGTGGTGCTGGTGCCTTCATTTGCTCTCACCGTGACCAGTGGTGCTGCACGTCTTGTCATGTGCTCCTGGCCACTCCTGTGTCTTTTTCTGTGAAGTGTCTGTTCAGACTTCTGTCTGTTTTTCATTAGATTGTTTGTCTTTATTGTTGAGGTGTAAGAGTTCTTTATATATTCTGGATACAAAGTCCTTTGTCAGATATATGTATTGTGAATATTTTCTCCCAGTTTGTGGCTTGCTTTTGCATTTCTTTACGGTGCAGCTCTCCTTTGTAATAATTTACGTTTTCACGGAGTTCTGACAGGAGACAGGGAGCTAACGCTTGGTGACAGGTCCAGGGCTCAGTGCTTTATGTGTGTTCACGTAATCTTCATGATGTTCTTCGAGGTTGGAGGCATCCTGGTTTAGAGATGAGGTCACGTCATCTCTCCAAGGTCACCCTGCTTGTTTGGACCTAGGCGCTGGGTCTCTGGCTCCCTTTGCAGGCAGTCGTTAAGATGCAGAGGGGGCCGGGGTGAACATCTGTCGTGGGGCAGCGTGCGGGCCTGTCTTAGCGTTGGTCTGCTTGCCCTGCAGCCCTGGTACCTGACTGGCCGTGGGCCCTGCTTCCAGGTGAGGCACGTCCGCCGGCTGCCAGAGAGCACTGCCGCCTTCCTCCCGTGTCAGGGCTCTGAAGGCTGAGCCAGTGAGGGGACAGAAGGGACCGGAGCCCTTGTTGCCCTCCAGCTGGGCGCCACCTCTCTGCCAGGTGTTTTGAGTAAGTGTGCCCCTCTGGCTTTGGGTCCTGGTGTCTCTTTCTCTCCGCTCTTCCTGTCTTGGCCTGTCGTCCTCACAAATCTCTCAGGCGTCGTCATTTCATGGGTCGCGAGGCCAGTCATCTCAGCATAACCTTGCTCAGTGAAAAGTGCCATGTTAACCTACTGCCGGTCGCTCTTCAACAGATGCCTGCTCCGGGCACCAGCGGCAGGATGTGCCCTCCTGTCCTCTGAGCAGCAGCCCTGAGCGTTCCAGAGTTCCATCTGCTCCCCACGCGCGCGGGGCTCTTCCCGCTCCGACTGACAGGCTGATGTGGGAACGCAGGACCGCCTGGGAGGCACCAGCTGGTCCCTCTCAGTCAGTGTTCCTCCACTGGAGGTTGAAGGCTGAGCGCTCTCCTTTGGGGGCGCATCCCGCACGTGGTCGTGATGCTTTCCGTGCTCTGATATGGTCTGCGTGTTTGGATTCCAGGCGGGCCCACACCCTGACTGTGCTCTGCATCCTCACCTGTGTGCTGGGCTACGTGACGCTGCTGGAGGAGACCCCGCGGGACACGGCCTACAACATTAAGAGGTAACTGGCCCCGCCTGGGCGGTGCGGGCGCCTGGCCTGGCTGGGGGCTCCTTGCTCTCCTCGGGCTGGCCGGGCCCGGGGCCGCGTGCCCTCAGGCCGTCCACGTCTGCCTCTCTGTCACACATGCCTGAAACACCTCCCTCCCAGGGCTGCCCCTGGGCCCCTCTCCGCTTGTCCCTGGGATCCTTGATGGTCCTGTCTCCCGTGTGACCTGCAGCTCACGCTGCATGTGCATGTGTGAGAGACAGAACATGCTACAGCAGTTCCAGGGATGGAGCCCGAGAGGACGTTCTCATCAGCATTTCCATTGGGGAGTTCCCCCACACCAGCCAGCAATTCTCAGACACTAGCTGGGTGTCCTCCATTCGACTCAGTTCTGACACTGTCTGTCTGGGTGGCGTCAGATCGCACAGGTAAAGGCCTCCATCCTACAAGCCTGCCTTCCCCCCAGCTTCAGACCCCAGTCACAAGTCCAGGTTGTCACCTGGGCTTCTGATCCACCGGCTATGAATCAGAGGTTCCCACAACCCCCTCCTCGGGTTCGATTAATTTGCTTGAGTGGCTCACAGAACTCAGAAACATTTTGCTCACTGGATCACCGGTTTATTGTAAAAGGATGTAACTCAGGAACAGCCAGATGGACGAGTGCAAGGGGCAAGGTGTGGGGAAAGAGCGAGGAGCCTCCACGCCCTCCTGGGGTGCCTCACTCCCCGAATCTCCACGTGTTCACCAGCCCCATCCTTGTGGGTTTCTTCTCATGGGCACAGTTGATTAAATCATCGCCACTGGCAACCCGTGGCCCCTCACCCCTCCCCAGAGATGGGGGGTGTAGTGGGGGAGGCTGAAAGTTCCAGCCCTCTAACCACATGGTCGGTTCTCCTGCAACAGCCCCATCCTGGGGGGGGGGGTCCAAAAGTCACCTCATTAACATGACCAAAGACACCTTTCTGCTCTCATCACAGGAAATTCCAAGGGTTTTAGGAGCTCTGTGTCAGAAGTGGGATGAAGACCAAATATACATTTCTTGTTATAAATCACAACACCACAGAGACTGAGTCTGGGCGCCTGGGGGTGTGCAGGTCTTTGGGACGACCAGGGGTGGTCCCTGTCAGCCGCACCGTTCTTCTACGCTCTGTTCATACTGACACTTGTTGAGAACTTTAAACCGACTTTAAGATGTCAGACGCCTGAGTGGTGGAGGATAGCATCCTCAGGTCAGGCAGTGTAGACTGTCTTCACTGTTGTCTCTAGAGGTGGGCTAGCTGAGGGCTTATGTGTCCTCTGCCCGGGTCCAGTCTCAGAAGTGTGTGAGGAGAAGCTGGTTTCAGGACTCGGTCCTTTGAGTTTTCTACATTGGATGGACTCACTTCTCCTTCTCCAGGCCCACAAAGCCCCCGTTGCTCTTCCAGTCCTGGGGCCCAGGCCCCATTTGCTCTGGTGGGGCGGCCGGAGGAGGAGGGGACAGAGGCGGGGTGCCTGGTGCTGCCCTGGGTGTCCCGTCAGCTTTGGTTGGTGGGGCTGGGGCTTGGGGACCTTCGTCACCGGAGCCAGCCCGTTTTTGTTGAATGAGGGTGTTAGCATCTGCCTGGGAGTGCAGAGTGAGCACGGGTACGTGCTGTGCAGGTGTCAGCAGCCTGTTAGGACGCCAGGAGGCGGCTCCCTGTCCATGCCGCCCTCAGACCCCGGCTCTTCCCCGCAGCTGCCGGGAGTCTGGACTCGGCTCTGCTCCTGGAGCGCGCGTCTCGCCCTCAGCTGTGAGGTGCGTCTCCTGCCCTGGCTCCTGGCTCCACGCTTGGGGGGTTCCCTCCCTTCTCCCACGCCGTCTCCCAGTCGGCTTGGCTGGCTCTTCCTCCTTTCCCTGAGTCCTGGCAGTGCCGCTGCTCCATGCCCCTGCTGCCCCCGCTGCGCCCTCTCAGGCGAGTCCTCCCAGCCCACAACTGTGCCGCCGGCAGAGCCAGTTACAGCGGGGCGGGCGTGCTGATGGAATCCAGTAGAGCGGGGAGCTCGGGCTGCATCCTGGCCCCTGGCGGGGGGGAGGCCTGGGGCTGAGCTCACTGCAGTGGCTCCCTGTGGATACGGGAGACAGTGAGGCTGTTGGTAGGGGCCTGCACTTGCCTAGAGGGGCTTTTTGAGTAGAACTTGGTCTTTTCTGTGAATCTGTCCGTCAGCACCTGGTGTGGCAGGTGTGTGGCGGGTCTGTGGGGTCTGCTGGGCACAGCTGCTCGAGGAGTACCAAAAAGCAGGGCTTGGTCACGCTCAAGAGGTGTCCCCATACGGCTGTGAAATTAGGCCAGAGTTGAGCAGTTGCGACGTCACTGGGCAGGAATTGTCGTGAGGAAGACTGTGATCCCCCCCAGCCAGTGGGCCATGGGAGTGCCTCCCGACGGCAGGGTTGGTTCTCCTTCACCAGACGTCTGCCAGGGAAGTCACGAAGCCTCGCTGCCCCGGGGCCCTGCCCTCTGACCCAGACCCTGGGGGCCGTGGGATCAGACCCCGAGGTTAAGGGGGCTTGTTGGCCGTGTCCAGGGTAGCAGCTGTGGACCGGTGTAGGTAAGTCCTCTTCATTCTGCACTGGCCTCTCTGCTGAGCTGTCCCTGCACATGAGAGGCTGGGACAGGGAGCACGAGAGGTGCTTGGGCCCCCCACCCGGGAGTCCTGTGCCAGTTCATTGAAAGAGAGGCGGAGCGGGGGAGGAATTTGAGGGCTCCTGGCTTCTCTGCTCTGAAGTTCTGTGTTCTGGGGACACTGGGTGTCTTTTAGCTCCCAGTCTCTGGCCCTCTTGGCCCACTTCAGGGGCACAGAAGGAGCTACCCTCCTGGCCCTGTGATTCTGCTGGTGGTGCCTGGAACCTGTTCCCGGCTCCTCCCTGGGCACCTCCATTGCCCCAGCCTCCGTCGCTCTGCTTGCTTCTTCAAGGACATTCTCGTGCGTTTGTGTCGTGTGTGCATGAGTTCATCTGTCCTCAGTCCTCAGTCCATCCTCCCCACTTAGACCCCAGCCGGACCCACCACCCTGCCCCCCTCGTCAGCACGTCTGCCTGGGCTCACAGGGGGCCCTTGTGGGGCAGCTCCCTGCCCAGCCCCCCAGGGTCTCGAGGAGGCTGCTGGCCCAACTTACTTGTATTATGTCAGAGTTTTTGATGCCCTCAGGGATAGGTTTCATGTACAGAAGATACTTTGTAAAGGTTACACTTATTTAAAAAAATTAATAATTATGTTAAAAATTTAGGGGGCCTTGCCCGGTGGTGCAAGCGGTTAAGTGCGTGCGCTCCGCTGCGGTGGCCCAGGGTTCGCCAGTTCAGATCCCGGGCACGCACCGACGCACCACTTGGCAAGCCGTGCTGTGGCGGCGTCCCATATAAAGTGGAGGAAGATGGGCATGGATGTTAGCCCAGGGCCAGTCTTCATCAGCAAAAAGAGGAGGATTGGCAGATGTTAGCTCAGGGCCGATCTTCCTGATTTGTTTGTTTTCCTTCAATTTTGGCTTGTGTACCGTTGTTCTTTTTATGGATCTAACAAGGTCTGTCACTTTGGGGGAGTAAGTTTTGTTTTTCTTCTTAAGTCAACTTTACTGATGTGTCATTTAGTATTACATGTATCTAAATGAAAGGTAGGGCTCAGTGCGTTTGCGTGGGTGTGTGCATCTGTGTGCCCCCACCAAATGGAGCTCCACGCGGAGCAACTCTGAGCCCTGCCGTCAGTCCTCCACACGCCGGTCCCCGCGACCACTGACCTGTCGCCGTAGTTTCACCTACGTGGAGGCGTCCACCTCGAACCCTGTCCGACTTCTTCCTCTCGATGTGTTGTTGTGTCTGCCAGCCCTTGTTCTGTTTCATTGCTGGGGAGTGTTCCTGTGGACGCACCACACAGTTCATCGATCCATTTATCTGTTGGTGGCGTTTGGGACGTTTACATGTAGGTGTAAATATATAAGTATAAATATATAATAAATTAATATGTTTTGCAGATGTATAATATATAGAAAATATATTCGCAGTACTGAAGAAGAACAGTCAGAGGACTGACACCTCCCAGCTTCAAGGCTGACTCTGAATCTACAGTGATCAGGACAGTGTGGTATTGGCAAAAGGCTAGACAGATAGATCAGTGGAACAGAATAGTAGCCCAGATACAGACCCACACAAATGCAGTCAACTCATCTTTGACAAAGGGGCAAAGGCGAGTCAGTGGAGGGTGGTCTTTGAACAAATGGTGCTTTTACAACCAGACATGCACATGGAAAAAAATGAATCTAGGCCTTACACTTTTCACGGTATTTAACTCAAAATGGATTATAGACCTAACTGTAAAATACAAAACTTCTCAAGAAAACACAGGAGAAAATCTGGTGACCCTGAGTTTGATGATGACTTTTTAGATGCAACACCAAAAGCGTGATCCATGAAATAAAAAATTAATAAGTTGGACTTCATTAAAATTAAAAACTTCTGCTCTGCAAAACACACTGTTAAGACAAGGGAAAGACAAGCCACAGGCTGGTAGGAAATATTTGCAGAACGCACATCTGATAAAGGACTTGTATTCAAAATATGCAAAGAACTCTTAAATCTCAATAATGAGAAAACAAACAACACAGTTAAAAACGGGGCCAAAGATCTGAACAGGCCCCTCAGCAGAGAAGATAGTGAGACGGCAAGTAAGAGCCTGAAAAGAAGCTCAGCACATCTGTCATCAGGGAGACGCGGATTAAAACAGAGAAATGCCACTCGCACGTGGATGAGTGGCTCACGTGAGAAAAGGGAACAACATCAAATGCTGGGGGGCTGTGGAGCAACAGGAACTCGCACTGCCTGCTGGCGGGGTAGCAGAATGGTGTGGCCACTTCGGGAGACAGTCAGACCATCTCTTACAGAACTGCGTGTGCTCTCACCGTGTGATCCAGCAGCTGTGCTCCTAGGTACCTACCCAAATGAGTTGAAAACTTAGGTCCACATAAAAACTGGATCTTGAGAGCAGTTTTATTTGTAATCACCAAAACTTGGAACAACCAAGATGCCCTTCAGTTGGTGAATAGATAAACTCAATGGAAAATCATTCAGTGATAAGAAGGAATGAGCTATCAGGCCACGAAGACGTAGATGAAACGTAAATGCATGTTGCGAAGTGAAAGAAGCCAGTCTGAAACGGCCACATACTGTACGGTTCCCACTCTGACATTCTGGCAAAGGGGGAGACTGTCTAAAAGACCAGTGGTTCCGGAGGAGGGGAGAATGACACGGAGAAGCGTGGATGTTTTAGGTGTTGAAGCTGCTGTGTATGGA
The DNA here is from genome assembly GCF_020826845.1 of Diceros bicornis minor. Classification (NCBI taxonomy): domain Eukaryota; kingdom Metazoa; phylum Chordata; class Mammalia; order Perissodactyla; family Rhinocerotidae; genus Diceros; species Diceros bicornis. The sequence continues at coordinate 305,441 of NC_080770.1, forward strand.
GCTGTAACAGCAGACACGCGACCCCAGGCCTTTGTCCACATCCAGAGACGTGAACAACACGGAGCAAACCTAATGTGTGAAGTCGTGAAACGTGGTGTAGGAGGTCGGGGATCCGGGAAGGGTGCGGCTGTGACAGGAGAAGGAATCTGAGTTACAGACGTGTGCAGCCACCTCCCTGAGGGGCTGGGGAGGGGCCGACCTCGGTCACTCTGGAAATGAGCGGAGTCTGTGAGACTGAAGGCGGGAACCACACACAAGCACTGCGCTCAGCCGACGACGGCGTTCCCCACAGGCCCAGGCCCCGAGTGTGTTCCTGCTGTACGTGAGAGCTGGGACTGGACAGTTCAGTGGACGGATGGTGGGGCCAGGGATCTCACTGCTGGAGATGAGGTTACAGGTGAGCAAGGGGAGGCTGGTCCACAGGCATAGACGGTGGGAGACATGAGTGAGAACGCAGGTTTAGCCTAGTGCAGGTACAGATGGTTACACGCAGAAGTAACACACATATGTGTGTACGTGCACAGTCAGTACACACATACATCTCATTGCTCTGCTGGCTGAGGCCCAGAAGCCACGACACCCGGGGGCAAGGAGCACCCCCGCCCAGATCTTGGTTCCTCAGACCGTCCTCCCATGAAGGAACCAGGGCCCCTTGGAGAAGTGGCTGGTTCAGGGCCGGGGCAGGAGATGCCTAAGGTGGGCCTGGAGCTCTTCCAGCGCCAGAAAGGAAGTGCTCCCCAAAAAGTGCATTGAAGGGTATGCCAGAGGGACACGGGGGCCAACTGAAAGAGCTCCCTGTGGAGCAGCATCAGTGACGTAGGGACTGTAACCCAAAGCACAGCACAGACGCCACGGTCCACACCGACATAAACAAGTGACTGACCACAGGAGCAGGTGGTGGGGAGGAGACATGTCTTCTTCAGGCAGAACTCCAGATGACACGCAGATGCTCCCCGTCAGGAGAGGAGCACCCCTCGCCCCCCTCGAGAGCGGGCTGTGCAGAGGGACCTTCCCCCAGAGCACAGCATGGAGGGGACCTGGCAGACACGCCTCAGCTGGGGACGGAGGTCGGAGGTCGGCATCAACATGGAAATGGTCCTTTCCCTCTACAGTCTTACTCCCCCAAACCTATAACCCTAATCTAACCCTAAAAAACAGCAGACAGCCTTCATGAAGGGATCCTACAAAATCCCTGACCAGTCCTCCTCAAAACTGTCTGGGTTATCTAAAACAAGGGACTGCCGAGGACCCGTCACAGCCAGAGAGGCCCAAGGAGACGTGACGAGTAGATGTCGTGTGGAACCTGGGCAGATCCTCGGGCAGAAAAGGGACATGAGGGGAACATGGGAAATGGGAAAAACCAGGGACTGTAGTTAATGTGTCAGTATTGGTTCATTAAGTGTGAGTAATGAACCATACTAATGTGAGGTGTTAAGAATAGGGGGAACCGGGTGTGGGGAATATGGGAATTCACTGCTGTCTTTGCAGCTTTTCTGCTCTAAAATTAAAAGTTTGTTTTAAAATGTAATTTATTTGCTTTCCTTTAAAAGTACGTCCTTCTCCTGACTGACTAACCTTCCCAGGTGATCTTAACGCTACAGTGGACGCGTAACTGAGGATGGAGGCATGAGGCTGACCTGGCGAGGGACGGTTGCCTGGCACCATGGGCACAGGCGCCCTGGGATCGCATCTCCTTAGTTCTTTTCTTGCCGTGACTCTCCGTGTGCTCACCCACAGCTCTGAGGCCATCTCTCGGTGACGCCCACTTCTCTCTCTTCGGGGCGGGAGGGTGTTTAGTGGTCTCTTCACCTGTCACTGCAAGGGTGATTCGGTGCCACTCTGCAGGCAGCCCCGCACATGCTCGTCACGTCCACACCCACCACTGACCACTGGGAGGCCTCAGGCAGGTAGGCACCTCGCTGACCCTCTGTGTCCGTGCCTGTGACGGGGCTGTGGGTCCTGCACCACGAATGACCAGACCGTGGTCCCAGCTTCGCTCGGGGCAAGCAGGGCCCTCAGCCCCACTCCTGGCCGTGGTGTGGGGTAGGCAGGACTGCAGAGGGCTGTCGGGCGGCATTTTGCACCCCTCGGCCCTTGAGCACCTGCTGGCCTCCCTTGTGGGCTCGGCCTCACCTTTGCCTGCCCTCGAGACCCGGGTGCTCTTGGTGGGCAGAGGGGAAGGTGTTTTCAGACTGAAAGTCTGTCGACAGACTGCATCCGGCCTCCGTCTGTCCCGCGTCAGCACGTGTGCTTGTGCACGGCAGCTTCCGGTACAGCAGCCAGACCCGCCAATGGCAAAGTGTGGGGTCCTCTCGGTGTGACTGTCAGCAGTGGGAAGGGCAGGCGGTGCTGCGCTCTCAGACGCCGTGCTGGCGGGTGGGCGGGCGGGCGCACCACACCCTCTGGAGCAGCGGAGTGGCACGGGGAGGGTGGGCGTGTCTCGGTCCAGGCTTTGGTCACAGGTGTGACATGTGCATGCCGTGTGAATACTGCTGTCTGGCCTCCCTACCTGAGCCAGTTCTCTCTGGCTCAGCCTGCTCCGTCGTCCCGGGCTGTGTGTGTGTATGATGGTAGTCTCAGGACTCACCCTGTCTTCCTGTGAAGGACAGCGGGCCTGTTGGGGTTGGGGGAGGTGGTCCCAATGGGACAGGAGAGCTATCTGGTGGCACCTGCTGGGGGTCCACGTCCTGGAGCAGAAAGGTTATCCTAACGTCTTCTCATCTTAGGGGGGCTTTAGTGAATCCTGGATTGTCATGGATGGAATTTTAGGTGTTTTTTAAAGTGTGACGTGCCTATTAGTGGTGTAACACTTTATGGTATAAATAACTCTTAGCCCCCACTGGAAGGCTTCTCCCGGGGGTGGTGCTGCCTCTGGGGGCCCAGAACTGATCCGGGGGCTGCTGAGGCTGGGGTGGTGGAGTTGGCCGGGCAGCCCTGCCCCCCGGGTCCCAGCTTCCTCCTGCCCTGCCCCCACCTGGGGGTCGGGCATCACCTGTAGTGGGCGTCCTGGGGTCCCTCGCCCCTCCCTCCTCCCACCTCCTGCCTGGAGAAGCCGACCTGGCACGCGCTGCCGCACACTGAGGGGCTGTTTGTTCTTTATTTGCAGAGGTATTGTGGCCAGTATTTTGGTTTTCTTATGTTTTGGAGTCACACAAGCTAAAGACGGGCCATTTTCCAGACCTCATCCAGGTAACTTCCGTTTCTTTCTCTGTGTGTGCCCGCGTGGCAGCTCTGTTCTGAGCGGTCGCTGTGTCTGTGCTGCTGGGTGTGTCCTCCCCTCTCCTTGCCCCTCCTGGCCGGCCAGGGCACACTTGTCAGCCGAGGAGGGTGTGGGGTGCGTTTCAGAGAGACCCGTAAGTTCTGCTTCCAGCCACCTGGTCCTTCAGACCCTTGGTGTCCCGCTGCTCCCTGTCCTGCAGCTGTCCATGCCCTTCTGCTCCTCCTGCCCTCCCTCTCGTAGGGGGGTTGTCCCTGCAGGCCGGGGTGCCCCAGGACTGGCCGTGGGGTTGGTGTGGGCTCGAGCTGCTGGCTCTGCCCTTGGCTGTGAGGTGCCCGCCTGCTGTGGGGGAGCTCACTGGGTGCCTCCTGTGGCGAGTTTTCCCGTCTCTGTCCCCCACTCCCCAAGTTATGGGGAGTTCTCACAACCCCTGGACCTCAGAGCTGGAGAGCGCTGCTCGGCCGCCCCCGGGCCTGCCCTCGGGCCCCAGCGTGTCCAGGGCTCCGGCCTCACCAGGGGCCGGCTCTGGGGGTAGGGGGTGGTCGGTTTTCCTGAGGGGTCTCTACTTAGTACCATGTTTCTTTTCTGTCTCAATAGGGGTGTGTATTGTAGAAAGTTGGGAAAATACAAAAATATTTTTAAGTAGAAATAAAACCACTCAGGAAAGAAGACCCATTAAGTTCCGATGTGTGTGTGTGTGTGCGTGCACACACATCGCTGTACGGAGAACAGGGCCGCGCCGTGTCGGCGTCCTGCACTGCGGCTGTGACGCGAGCATTTCCTTGTGAACCGTGTATTTGAGAGCCGGGTTTTCATGGCTGCGGGTTCAACCGCCATGTCAGCATACTACAGGTTACTTAAAGTCCCGTGGGGTTGTATGTTCGGGGCTTCCAGTTTGCTGCAATAAATCAGGTACAGTGAACTCTTGCACATCCCGCTGTGTGTACGTCTCTGACTGTTCACGTAACAAAGTCTAGGAGTCGAAGTGGGGAGTTACAGGGCCTGAGAGATGCTGTGGAACTGCCCCCTGGAAGGGCCGTGTCTGCCCAGGGGTGAGTGAGTGCCGCGGTTGAGCGCGGCCTCAGTGCTCTGCCGCTTTAGTGCCTAGTGGGGACGTCGATGCTGGTCACCTGCGTGGTCCCTGTCCGTGGGGCGGTGGGGAGTGTCCCAAGCTGGAGGGCACAGCCCACGGGAGGGGTGGGGAGGGACCGGGCCCCCAGCTCTGGGGCTGCAGGACCTCCTCCGCCTGCTCAGTCGTCTGGGCACATCCCGTCTTGCCTCAGAAAGGTCTGGGCTCCTAATCAGAGCAGTAGGGGAGAGAACAGTGCAAAACCCACCAAAAATCTTGGTGGAAAACCAGGTGCAGTTAAGTGTTGTGTTGTTTTGGAAGGAAAGGTAAGAGCTGCTGGAAACGCAGCTGATGTTCGTCCGCGGTTGAAGGCACGGCAAATCCCTCGTGGGCGCTGGGCCTAGACGCAGCCGTGAGCGGGAAAGACAGGGTCCGGCCTGGGGCCAGACTGGCCAGCCGGCAGCTGCTTGTCCCGGCATTTGGCCCCTGGGCTCTGGGGGACCCTCGGCTCTGTCCAGTCCTGGGGCTCCGGCTTCAGGTCACCCGGCAGGATGCCGGTCATCTTCGTCTGAAAGCATCCACTGTGGTTCCTTTGCGCTGTGGGAGGGCTAGACCAGCCTCTCCTCTGAGAGGGTGGCGCGGTGGTCTCTGAGTCTGTGTTCTGAGCTCTGCTCTGCCTGCCTTTTAGTTGAGTTCCTTTGCGTGAACTTGGTGCTCCCGTGCCAGTCTTCATCCCGGGGCTCCTGCTTCCAGATGTCTTGTTAACCTAGTGGTGGGCGGGAAGTCCTCCAGCGTCTCAAATCAGAGTGCATTTGAAGTGAGTCTGCGACCAGCGCCGGGCAGCACGTTGAGAGGACAGTGGGCACGGTTTTCTGGCTCCAACGGGAGGTGCTACCGGCCCCTGGCCTCCTCTGGGCCCCGCTGAGGGAGCAGACTGAGCTTGGCCGGCTGGGGAGTGGCTTTCTCTGGAAACTGGAGGTCTCAGGCAGCAATTCCAGAGGAGACCGGCCTGTTAAAGGGCCTCTTCCCCTCTTGGTGTTTATTTTCAGCGGCGGCTCCCTGCAGAAGCTGGAGTCAATCAGATTGCCAGTGCTGTTGAGGGGGCAGGTTTCATGTTCAGCAAGAAAATAGGAGTGTTGGGGGGGTGCGGCTACTGCATCAGGGAAACCAGCTTCAGGAGAGTGGGGTGGTTCAAGCGGGGGGTGGGGGGAGTGGAAGTAGGGGCGGGCCTGTGGGATGTCGGGGGCTTTGGGGGCCCTGCAGGGTGAGAATAACCAGGTTTCTGAGGTTGCCCACTTTTCTGGCCAGGCAGGGTGCAGGCCCCCGACGTCAGGCAGCCTCGGGGGAAGACAGGTTCAGTTTCGGACAGGTCTGCCAGGTCCGTTGGAGACTGTGCTTCACAGGAGCGCTCTCCTAGGCCCTTGCGGGGGAGGCGCCTGAGTCATGTCACCACACCCGAGTCACATCACCACAAGCCCTGCAGCTGCTGGTGCGTTTCCCAGGCTTTCTGCATCCTCGGGGGCTTGAGGAATAAGTTGGTCCCTTCAGCTGTTTATACCCAGCATCCAGCAAACGTTAGCAAACTTGCTTAGAACTCACCACGTTCGTACTTCCTGCCTGTGCAAGGTTGGTTTTTCTTCAGCCTTTGTGGCTCTCTTCCTGGCACGAGGATTAGGTGCTGGGTTGGCCCTAGGGCCTTGTGTGTGCACACCTGTGCAGGAGCTACTGCCCAGGGACTCAGCTCGGGGGGCCTGGCAGCTGGGCACTCAGCCCTCCTGGCATGTCAGGCCCCTCCAACTGCCCGTCCTCCCACGGTCTCCGCCAGAGCCAGGGGCTCGAGAGCATGGGGCAGGTCACGGGGCAGGCTGCAGATGAACCCAAGAGTTCCCTGGAACGGCCGTGGCCCAGCCTTGGGTCTCCCAGTCCAGAGGCTCTTAAATGTTTGCAAGTACTACCTTTTTTATTTGAGGTGAATTAGTTTTTAAAAGTAGGCTGGTAGGGCCGGCCCAGTGGCATAGTGGTTAAGTTCACGTGCTCTGTTTCTGTGGCCCAGAGTTCGCAGGTTCGGATCCTGGGCGCGGACCTATGCACCGCTTATCAAACCATGTTGTGGCGGCGTCCCATATAAAGTAGAGGAAGATGGGCACAGATGTTAGCTCAGCAACAATCTTCCTCACCGGAAAAAAAAAAAAAAGGCTGGTGATTTTTTTTTTTTTTTTTTTTACAGACATGAGCATAGGGAAAGCAGATATCTTAGGCGTTTATTAAACAGGATTATCAAGATTCATGGGAGGTAAAAGATAGGCTTGCTTTTTAGAATAGATCTAGACTTCCCCTCCCAGCAAAAAACCGAGCTTTCTGTTGGAGTGTAGAAAGCAGGTGGTGGAGAGAGAGGAGTCCTGGCTAACAAAAGGAGTTTTGAGGAACAAATTCTTTCCAGCTTGACTGAGATATAATTGACATATAACATTGTGTAAGTTTGATGTACGTGTGATGGTTTGATATTGTATGTGTTGCAGAATGATCACCACAGTCAGGTTAGTTAACAGCTCTGTCACCTCACATAATTACAACTTTTTTTGTGGTGAGAACATTTAAGATCGACTCTCTTAGCAGCTTCCAAGTATATAATCTGTACTGTTAACTGCAGCCACCAGAGGGACAGGTTCTTACGTGTGCTGATTGAAAGTGAAGACAGTTCCCTAAAAGAAATCCTCATGCCCAAATTGGGTTTGTCCCAGGAATTCAGGGATGGTTTAACACTGGAAAATGTGTTAATGTAATCTATCACGTTAACATGAAAGAGAAAAGGTGATCCTCTTAAATACAGAAGAATAAAGTTTCACATTTATCGTAAAAACGTAGCATACTGGAATAAGACGATTTTCTTAACGTGATAAAAGGCATCCATCAAAATCCGCCTGCAGACTTCTGTCACGAGGAAGGTCACAGGACAGGGATGTTTGTGGTCACTGCTGCTGTCCAGCAGTCCATGCGCCTTCTGTGCCGCTGCAGTGGACAAGAAAAAGAGGAAGGATTGAAGGACTGGAATGGAAGAAAAGGAAGGAAAAAACATTCCAGAACATTCCAGTGCTCACTTCTGAGTTAGATCTCTCCTGATGAAGTCTCTACAGGGAGCCGGGGGCCTGGAGGAGACGACACGGGTCCGGGAGGCACGTGGGGGCGGGACTCTGCGGTGTCCACGGGCTGGCCCCCTAACGCTCTGTGTCCTCTGTCTCTAGCTTACTGGAGGTTTTGGCTCTGTGTGAGTGTGGTCTACGAGCTGTTCCTCATCTTCATACTCTTCCAGGTAAGCGGTTTCCTTGGTTGATGCACTGTGGGAAGTCAGGTGGTGGTGTGGTCCCAGGTGGTGAGTGACAGGTGACAGAGAAGGCTTTGCACGTCAGCCCCTCCCGAGCTTTGGTGGGAAGAGGCAGGACCAACCAGAGTGGGCAGAGGCTGTGGGGACCCTCAGAAGGGTCCATTGGTGGGAAGAGTAGCCGTCGCCTTTCAGCAGAGCCTCTGTTGTAAGTGTGGAGTGCAGCGGGCTGGACGTCGGGGTGCAGGCAATGCTGTGTGGGCCCTGCCCTGATGGGGCAGGGGCAGACCGGGTCAAGGCAAGTGGATGGACCTGCAGGCAGTCTGTGCTTTGAGCTGCAGGAGCTCCCAAGTCAGCAAGGGGCCAAACCCAGGGGAGGAGCACACCTGACCCCATGCCCCTGTGCTCTGGGTGTTTAAGGAGGCCCAGGGCCAGTTGTTACGGGGTGGTTGTGATTTCTGGTGGACCAGGTGTGGCCTCGAGTACTCCCCTCCCGGCACACTCTGCCCGCTGTCGGGGGAGGCGGGACTCATCTCCTTAGTAAATCCGGGACCCAGGTATGTGGCTGCGAATGTCTGTTTTATTAATCCGCCTGTTCTGCTCAATGCAGTGTGTTTGGATGGTGATCTTTAGTTCCCAGGTGCCTTCCTCTCCACAGTCTCAAGACCCCATCAGTGTGGCTGGGTATTAGCATCACGGGGTAACTTACCATTTTAGGGCAGGTACCATTCTGTGAATTTTAACTCCTGTTTATCTAAACACCACAATTAGGACACAGAACGATTCCGTCGCCCCCAAAACTCCCTCGTTACCCCTGGGTAGTCATACCGTCTCCCCACCCCTGGCAACCGCTGACTGTGCTGCCTCCGTCACCGCAGTTTTGTTTTCACGAATCTCCCATGAACCGGATTGTGCAGTGTGTGACCCTGTGGTCCACCCACATTCCACTCCTCTTGGCTGCCCCACGGTGCCGGGACAGTGGTGTTGTCCCCTCCCCATGTAGAAGGACGTGGGAGGGTCTCTGGGCAGGGCTGCTCTGACCCTGTGCAGGCCTCTCTGTGGCCCTGGGCTCCTCTCTCTTCAGGGGGCCCCCGGGTGGGACTGCTGCGCCCTGCGCCAGGCGAATGTTTAGCTTTTTAAGGAGCTGCGGAAGTGCTCCCAGAGCGGCCGTGCCACGGCTCTCTCACGTCCCAGTCAGCACCGGGAGCTGCCAGAAATCTTCATTTTAGCCGTTCTAATGGGTGTGTAGTGGTATCTTATGGTTTTCATTTGCGTTTCTAGAATGGCTAATGATGTTGACCCACTTCTCCTGCGTTTATGAGCCATGCAAATATCCTCTTTGGTGAAGTGTTCATTTTTTCCCTTTTTGAAAACTGGGTGGTTTTCATAGTGTTGAGTTATGGTAGCTTTCCATGTACATGCCTGTGCTGCGTTTCTCACGACTGTCCCCATCGCCAGGCGACGTGTGCCCGTGGTCCTGATGCAGGCCGCTTCTGGACGAGTGGTGTCCTTCCATCATTGACGGTGGCACTCTCCATTTCTTTTATGGATTGATTGTGGTGTCACATCTATGGTTTCTCTTAAGACCAGGTTAAGATTTTCTCCTGTATTTTTTCTGAAACTTCCATGGTTTTATATTTTAGGTTTAGATCTCTCTTCTATGTTGAGATTTTTTCACATTTTGTTTTGAAATATAGATTCACAAGAAGTTGTAAAAAACTGTAGAAGGAGGTCCTGTGTGTCCTTACCACCCTGTTCCTCGGTGGTAATATTTTGCATAAATACAGGACAGTATCGAACCAGGAAATTGACACTGATACAACCCACAGAGCTCATCACGCTTCTCTGGTTCTACTTGCACGCTTGCACACACAGGCACATGTGTGTATGTAGAATTCTGTGTAGTTTTCCCAAGTTTTATTACAGTGCATTTTAAAAAATTCTTAATTATAGTAAAAAACACATAACATAAAATTTACCATCTTAACCATTCTTAAGCGCACAGTTCAGGGGCATTAAGCACATTCACACTGTTGTGCAGCCACCACCACCACTATCTCCAGAACTATCTATCTTCCCAAACTGAGACTCGGTCCCCATTAAACACTGATTCCCCCTCCCCAGCCCCTGGCGCCCACCGTCCTACTTTCTGTCTCTGTGAATTTGACGACTCTGGGGACCTCATATGAGTGGAATCAGACGGTATTTGTCCTTCTGTGATTGTCTTACTTCACTCAGCATAATGTCCTCAAAGTTCATCCATGTGGTAGCAGGTGTCAGAATTCCTTCCTTTTTAGGGCTGAATAATATTCCATTGTGTAGATAGACCACATTTTGTTTATCCATCATCCTTCCATGGACACTTGGGTCGTTTTCACCATTTGGCTGTTGTGAATAATGCTGTCACTATGGGTGTGCAAATACCTGTTGGGTCCCTGCCTGTTCCTTTGGGTGCATACCTGGGAGTGGGATCGCTGGGTCACATGGTAATTCTATGTTGAACATTTAGAGGAGCTGCTGGACTGTTCCCCACGGCGGCTGCACCGTCTTACACTCCCACCAGCAGTGCACAAGGGTCCAGTTTCTCCACGTCCTCACCAACACTTGTTCTTTTCCCTTTTTTTTTGGCGATAGCCATCCTAATGGGTGTGAAGTGGTCAGGTGGTGTCTCTGTGGTTTTCATTGCATTTTCCTGATGGCTAGTGACCTTGAGCATCTTTTCATGTGCTTATTGGCCATTTCTATGTTTTCTTGGGAGACTCGCTTTTGTTTTGATTTTCTTCATGGTCAAGACTTCATTTTATTTATTTATTTAAAATAAACCCTTTATTTATTTTTCTCTTTTTTAATTTTTATTTATTTATTTATTTTTGTGGAGGAAGATCAGCCCTGAGCTAACATCCATGCTAATCCTCCTCTTTTTTGCTGAGGAAGACCGGCTCTGAGCTAACATCTATTGCCAATCCTCCTCCTTCCCCGCCCCGCCCCCCAAAACCCCAGTAGATAGTTGTATGTCACAGTTGCACGTCCTTCTGGTTGCTGTATGTGGGACGAGGCCTCAGCATGGCCAGAGAAGCGGTGTGTCGGTGCGCGCCCGGGATCCGAACCTGGGCCGCCAGTAGCGGAGTGCGTGCACTTAACCGCTAAGCCACGGGGCCGGCCCTAAACCCTTTATTTTCAGTCACAAAACTGTGAAGTTAGTACAGAGAGTTCCTGTAAATCCTACACCCAGTTTCCTGTTATGAGCATCTTACATTAATATGACTCATTTGTTACAATTAACCAATATCAATACATCATTATTAATCAAAATCCAGAGTTTTCCACATTCTCTCTGTTTGTCCCCTGGGGTCCTCAGGCCCTCTGGCCTGGGCACAGCTCCCAGACGTCCCTGTTTGGTGGCCTAGGCCGTTGGGAGGAGGACTGGTCGTGGTCAGTGGAATGGCCTCAGGTGTTATTTGGGATCGGAAAGTGTGCGTCCGCCCACTTGATTCCTCTTTTTCAAGATGGTTTTGACTCTTCTAGGTCTCATGTGTCTCCATATGAGTTTTGGGATCCCTCTTCCATTTCTGTGAAGAGAGCAGGTGGGGTTCCCACGGGGACTGCACTGAAGCTGCACATCACTTGGACTGTTCATCTAGCTCGTCCGCGAACACAGGATTCCCGTTCATTTGGGTCTAAGATTCCTTTCAGCAACGTTTGGTGGTTTTCAGAATCTCGTTTCATTTCTTCTGTTACGTGTATTCCTGAGTGTTTTATTCTCTTTGATGCTGTTGTGAGTGGACTCGTTCTCAGGTTCACTTCTGGTTTGCTCAGTACTGGGGAATAGAAATACAGTGACTTCTGTGTTGATGTGTGTCTTGCCCCTTGCTGCACCGACGAGTTCCACGGCACTGCTCTCGTTCGCTGGGTTCCCGGGGGTTTTCTGTGCACAGGGCCGTGTTATCTGCAGAAGGAGTTTCATTTCTTCCTTCCCAGCCTGTGTCTCAGTCTTGTTCCTGCCTCACTGCCCGGCGAGAGCCTCCCGTCCCATGTCGACTAGACTGGACAGGTCCCTGACCCTGTGGAGGCACTCGGTGCGTCACCATCAAGTATGCGGTCCCTCTGGGTTTTTTGTAGACGCCCCTTATCAGATGGGGAAGTTCCCCTCTCATCCTCATTTGTTGGGTGTTTTTACCATGAAAGGATGTTGCGTTTTGTCAGATGCCTTTTCCACATCCAGTGGGATGATCATTTGGTTTTTTCCCTTTATTAACGTGATGTATTACATTGATTCATTTTCTTATTCTGAGCCAGCTCAGCATTCCTGGGATGAATCTCACTTGGTCCTCACTTGTGTCTAACCCTTTTTACATTCTGCTGGATTTGGTTTCTAGTGTTTTGTTGGGGATTTTTGCAACCACACTCGTAAGAGATGTTGTCTGTGGTTTTCCTGGTTTTGGTGTCAGGATTACTTGGGATTTGTGTGGTGTTTTCTCATGACTTGACTGGGGTCAGAGTTCCTGCGATCAACATGTCATCACTGTCAATGCCGACCTCCGTCCCCGGCTGAGGCGTGTCTGCCAGGTCCCCTCCATGCTGTGCTCTGGGGGAAGGTCCCTCTGCACAGCCCGCTCTCGAGGGGGGCGAGGGGCACTTCTCTGCTGACGGGGAGCGTCTGCGTGTCACCTGGAGTTCTGCCTGGAGAAGACACGTCTCCTCCCCACCACCTGCTCCTGTGGTCAGTCACTTGTTTATGTCGGTGTGGACCGTGGCGTCTGTGCTGTGCTTTGGGTTACAGTCCCTACGTCACTGATGCTACTCCACAGGGAGCTCTTTCAGTTGGTCCCCATGTCCCTCTGGCATACCCCTCAATGTACTTTTTGGGGAGCGCTTCCTTTCTGGCGCTGGAAGAGCTCCAGGCCCACCTTGGGCATCTCCGGCCCCGGCCCTGAACCAGCCGCTTCTCCAGGGGGCCCTGGTTCCTTCACGGGAGAACGGTCTGAGGAACCAAGATCTGTGCGGGGGTGCTCCTTGCCCCCGGGTGTCGTGGCTTCTGGGCCTCAGCCAGCAGCACGGAGACATGTACAGCCGGTGTGTCTGCAGATACCTGTAAATACAGCTGATTCTCCTCATTCTCTGTCAGGCCCTCCTGCCCAGCATCCCTCTCCAGGGAGCCAGATCAGCAGGGAAGGGCCGAGGGTCAGGGCCCGCTGGCCTCTGCGGGAGTGGTGGCTCACGGCCCTGACCCGCGGGCTTATCTGAGCAGGGGCCTCGGCTGGGACTGGAGCTGTCGGCCCTCAGATACCCTGAGACAGACTGTGCGGGTTTTCAGTCTTATGGGGTCGAGTGTCCCAGAATCTGGGCCCCAGTTGCCCTGGCTCCCTGGTCAGGACCCCGTGGGGTTGGTGCGTCCCCATTGGCCCCCAGGTCTGTTGTTACTAAGGCAGACGTGGGGTACTTTCAGTTACCAGCGACGTCACCGTCACAGGGTCGCCTCCAAAGACCCCAAGGCGGGGACCTTGCAGGAACGGCCGTGCGTCTGTCTAGCACGCTGGCCTCAGTCACGTGGCAGGATGCAGGTCAGCGTGTGGTCTGCCCACTCATCACGGATGAGGTCACGTCACCCCAGCTCCTCCCCGCTTGGTCCCTTGGCTGGGACTCAGGGCAGGATCATGAGGTCCTGGGGCCCCAGCTGGTGGCTGGATGGGGCCCGGAGGGAGGAGTGAGGCTGCGCCTGCTCGGGGGATGTCCTCGTCCGTCGGTCAGTCCCAGAGCCTCCTTTGTCCTGAGGCCAGGAGGAGGTTTGGCTAGTGTTGGTGTCAGCGTGTCTGGGAGGCTGCCCCACGTCGTGTGGCGTGTCACGGAGGGCGATTCCTGGAGGGTTTGGGCCCTGAACGGATGTGGGGAGGGGGAGGCAGCAAGACCCCTGCTCTGCACCCCCACCCCACCCCTCCTTCGGAGGCACAGCTGTGACCCCACATGGCGCTGGGCTGGGGGGCTTGGGGCCCTGAGTAGGGGGAGGCTGCTGAGATGGGTGCTCACCCTCACAGTCAGTGGAGGTGTCGTCCACACCACAAGCCCCGTCCCACGTGTGCACCTCGAGGTGTTGGTAACAGACCTGGGTGCCCACGTCTGGCCGCACTAATGGGGACGCCGGCCTTGCAGACCGTTGAGGACGGCCGCCAGTTTCTGAAGTACGTCGACCCCAGGCTGGGGGTCCCGCTGCCGGAGAGGGACTACGGGGGGAACTGCCTCATCTACGACGCAGACAATGAGAGCGACCCCTTCCACAACATCTGGGTGAGGCCGATGGGAGTACAGTGGTGAACGGGCCCTCCAGGCGCTGCCCAGTCATGGATGTTTCTGGAGCCCGAGTCACCCTGCAGATGGATGGGGTGGGGCAGCGTGGGCCTGGCAGGCCCGGCCCCCTCCTGCCTGCCCTGGGGCTCCCCTCAGGCTCAGTCCCCTTGGAGCAGGTGCAGGCGCCGAGGGCTGTGCAGCCACACATGGGGCTGCTCCCATCTGGCGGTGGGGGCGAGCCCTGCCTCCCAGGGTAGACGCCTGCTCTTGGCCCGGGTGGTTTTGGGGGCCCGTGGAGGGGCACCTGCTCTCCTCAGGGGTTAGGCTGTGTTGTCTGCACGTGCCCACGGCAGCAGGTGCACGCAGCTCAGCCTTGTCCCTCGTGGCTGACGGGCGCTGCCCAGAGGGGCTGAGGGGGTGGGAGCCAGTGCAGTGATGTGCGTCGGGGAGGGCGGGGCTCCCAAGGGAGAGGGGGTTCTGGGGCCTGAGACAAGTGGGATGTCCACATGACCTGGTCCCAGGCAGGGCTGTGGGGGGCCGCGTGGAGGGTGGGGACTGCACATGGGGCTGGGGCCATGCACGAGGCCTGCGTCCTGTCACCCACAGGACAAGCTGGATGGCTTCGTGCCTGCGCATTTTCTTGGCTGGTACCTGAAGGTGAGGCGACCTCGTTGTCACAGGGGACACCCTGGTTTTCGGGCCCGCCCTGTGCTCTGGGTCTTTCTTGCAGCCACAGTTCGAGGGTCTGAGTGATCTGAGTGTGGTGGGCGAGGGCCCAGGGACTGCACTGCAGGACACGCCAGCTGTCCAGAGGGTCTGTGAGCCACTTGGGAGCTCCAGGTCCCGGCCCTGACCCATGCTTGTCCAGGGTGTTGTGGTGGCCAATGAGAACAATGAGACCCCCACCGTGAGGCCTCTGGCCACTGCTCCTGGGTGAGGGTGAGCATGGGCCCCACACACCCTCAGGCCCTGGGCACACGTGTGGATGCCTGAGAGGTGTCTGAAAGTCTGAAGTAGAGGCCGCTGCATGGCCTCTGTCCCCTCAGGGAGGTGGGCTGGGGCAGGAAGGGCTGATGCTCTGCCACACCTGCAGACCCTGATGATCCGCGACTGGTGGATGTGCATGATCGTGAGCGTGATGTTCGAGTTCCTGGAGTACAGCCTGGAGCACCAGCTGCCCAATTTCAGCGAGTGCTGGTGGGACCACGTAGGTGCCGGGGCTCGCGGCGGGGTCACGTGGGTGCCGCCGGGTCGTGTGGGGACAGGTACCGCCTCCACTGGGCACCCCTCCTGGGCCTTAGCCTAGGGCCCGTCACTGAAGCGTCTGGCTTGTTTGGAGGCCCCCTGTGTCCTGAGGCCCAGGCCGCCCTTGCGGGGAGGACACGGGCACAGGGTCCCCTCAGACAAGGCAGGACAGGGCTGGGGGTCCATGGCACCCACCTCCCGCCTCGCTACCCCTGCAGTGGATCATGGACGTGCTTGTCTGCAACGGGCTGGGCATCTACTGCGGCATGAAGACCCTTGAGTGGCTATCCCTGAAGACGTACAAGTGGCAGGGTCTCTGGAACATCCCGACCTACAAGTACGTCGCGTCAGGTGGCCCCGAGGTCCCGGTTGGGCTCCATCTGCTGCGCCTTTTGGGAGGGGCGCCCCACGAGGATTTTCCCTCCTGTAATCTCCACCTGGGACTCGTCCCTGGGCTGCCTGGGGGAACCCCGCCAAGACCCGCAGGGTGGCCGTGTGTCCGTCCAACTGGCTCCTCCTCCCCTCCTGGCTTTTCTTACAAAGTGGCTGCAGGCACTCTGTCTGTTGTACTTTGGGATTTAAAAGAAAGCAGCAGTCCAGGAAAAGATATGGGGGCGCCGGGAAGTGGCATCTCCTCTCCCATCCATCATGGGTGCCCAGAGGGGGCGAGGACCCACGGCTGGGGCGCTACCCCGTGCTCAGAGCACCTGGCAAGGTCCCGTGAGGGCGGTGCAGGCCTCGGGCTGACACGCTCCGTGGTTCTAGGGGGAAGATGAAGCGGATCGTCTTCCAGTTCACGCCCTACAGCTGGGTCCGCTTCGAGTGGAAGCCCGCCTCCAGCCTGCGCCGCTGGCTGGCCGTGTGCGGCATCATCCTAGTGGTAAGGCCGGCCAGCCCCGTGCGCGCGTGGCTCCCGGGCAGCCAGCCTCGCCCCCACCCTCCTCTGTCCCCCAGTTTCTGTTGGCAGAGCTGAACACCTTCTACCTGAAGTTCGTGCTGTGGCTGCCTCCCGAGCACTACCTGGTCCTCCTGCGGCTGGTCTTCTTCGTGAACGTGGGCGGCGTGGCCATGCGGGAGATCTACGACTTCATGGACGACCCGTGAGGGCTGCGTGGGGGGCGGGGCGGGGGCGAAGGGCCTGTGCCGCCCCTCGCCCTGGTGCACACATCCTCAGCCTGGCGCTCGCCCTCTGCAGGAAGCTCCACAAGAAGCTGGGCCAGCAGGCCTGGCTGGTGGCGGCCATCACGGCCACGGAGCTGCTCATCGTGGTCAAGTACGACCCGCACACGCTCACGCTCTCACTGCCCTTCTACGTTGCCCAGTGCTGGGTGCTCGGCTCTGTGCTCCTGCTCACCTGGACCGCCTGGCGCTTCTTCCTGCGGTGAGCACGTGTCCCTGCGGACAGGCACCTGATGGCCCCACGGGTGCCAGTCTCCCGGGTCGGGTCTGCCTGGCATCTGGGTCCCGTGCGGTTTCTGTCTTCCCCTGCTGGCCCTCCGGTCCCTGCCCACGGCTGTGCGAGCTTCCCCATGCGGGGCAGCCCCTCAGCTCTCCTGGAGCCCCGGCTCCTGGGACCTCCTCGGGCCAGCTGGTGATGACGTGGCCCCCCTGCCCCCAGGGACATCACCCTGAGGTACAAGGAGACCCGGCGGCAGAAGCAGCAGAGCAGAGGCGACCAGGACAGAGACATTGGCAACATGGATGGTCACCTTCCTGGGCCGGACGACCCCCCGGGACCTGGGGAGGCCGAGAGGGAGGGGCGCCGGCTCTGAACTGACGCTGTGCCTTGGACCCACCAGGCACCCAGGCCTGCCGTCCCCTTCATCCTCCATGGGGTTCCCACCAGGAGCCTCCCTGCGGGCCTTGGCCTCGCAGTTTTATCTTCCTTTTCTCCCGTGCACACAGCAGGGCACTGAGAGGAGGGGGTGAAGGGGGTCCCCTTCCCGGGCTTGTGCATGTGGCATCTGAACACGTGTGTGCACGTGTGCTCTGTGCTCCTGGTTCCTGAGGCTTCTCTCGGACTGGCAGGTGTTGCGGGGCTCGCCGTGGGCCGGCTAGTACCGGTGGAGCGAGGCCCTGCCCTTCCCCTTAATGTGCGGGCAGCCCGCTGGCCTGTGGGCCCACACCGAGCCGTCGGGCCCAGACGCCCGGAACTGGGCAGAGGTGTCGCACTGCCCCTTTCTCCACTCCGTGGGCCCCTGGCCACTCTGAGGCCCTGGGATGTCCATGCTGGCCCCGTCAAGCCCCTGGGTGGCACGTGTAAAGGCTGAGAAGGGGCGCGTCCAGGTGGGCAGCCCCGAGCCTGTGTCTTCGAGAGCCTTTGTCTAATCTGACTGACCTGGAGGGCGTGTGGGTGGGGTCCGAGGTCACCAGACTGGCCTCTCGAGGGGCGTCATGTCAGAAACTCTGAGGTCCGGTGCCCACGGTCGGGAGGAGGGGTCGTGGGTCTGTGTGGCCTGAGCGGAAGGTCATTTCCACGAGCAGATAGAACAAATAAAGTGACGATGAAGGTCTGCAGCTCCGCATCCTCTTTGCTGACCCCTGACCTCCGCCAGGCCCCTTGCCCGCCTCAGACACTGTCCAGAGGGTGGGAAGTCCTGTGGGTGGGAGCTGCTTGGCCTGGACGCTCGTCCTGGGCAGACGACCCATCAGACATGAGGACTCCCACCCTGCCACGTTTATCCCCACAGGCCGGCCCTGGGAGCTGGTTCCGGCTGGGGCGCGGTTGGTCAGCCATGAGGGCGTGTACACACACACACACACACACACACACACACACACACACACACACACACACACACACACACACACACACACACACACACACACACACACACACACACACACACACACACACACACACACACACACACACACACACACACACACACAGAGTGCCCTGAAGTTCTGGGCACGCGCACACACACACACACACACACCTCAACTGCCCTTTGGGAGGCTTGCAGACCTCAAGAGGTGGGAGTGGGGCCCTTGTGTGCCCCCCCACCCAGGTCCCCCAGCCTGGCTGAACCTCGGGGTGTCAGCTGCAGGGGTAGAACCTCCACCCCACCCCCGCCCCGCGTGGGCTCGGGGACGCAGCGCCTGTGCAGCCACACTCGCTCGTGGGCAGTTCCCATCAGTCTCTCGTGGACTCATCACGTTTCTCAGGGTTCCTCTAAGTTCTGTCCACCCGCAGCTCCCGTGGCCCTGCCGTTGACAGCACAGGCCTTGTCCCGTGGCCGCCCTCACCAGGGGTGTCCTAGCTCGACCAGGCACTGTTGGGGGACACGGGGCCTCAGCACCCCAGCCAGAGGCTGGTTCTGCTCTCCTCGCTGCTTGTGCCCTGATCTGGGGTCAGGACCCCCGCCCCACCCACAGCTCACACCCGAGATGAGCGGTGTCATTGGGCAGGTGGTGATAGTGCCTCTCGCAGAGTCACTCAGGGTCACAGTGCCTCCCTACTCCTCAGTGGTGGTGACCCTTGCTCCTCTGGCCCAGGTCGGCGCTGGCAGCCCCGCTGGTCTCAGCAGGAACATGGTTCTCAACCAGACACTTGGGGCTGACTGTGCGTTTCCTCCCCAGACCTGGGGTTGCCTCTTTCTCCGAGGAGCCCTGGTTACCTCTGGTTGGGGATCGCACTAGAAACCAAGATCCTGGGGTGTGTGGAGGGGCTTTATAGCAATGCGCCGCCGCTGCTGTCCAGGTACCAGAGCCTTTGGAAGCTGCCGCGTGTCCCGCGGCCCCACTGAGTGGCACCCCCGTGATGGTGCCGGTCGGGGCAGGTCACCCTATGCTAGCCGCCCACGGCAAGACGAGGCCAGCCAGACGATGGTGGACCCTGCCCTACCGTCCAGAGGGCTCTGGGCTCTGCCGGGAGAGCATTTGGGGGCCAAGGCTGCAGGCGCGGACGGCGCGGGAGCAGCTCCCACAGGCCTCCAGTCCGGAGGGGGGGCCGTCAGCGGAGCTGCTGGCCAAGGCGAGCCCGGCTCCTCACTTCGAAGGACAGAACACGGCAGGTCACCTGAGACCTGGTCCCTACAGACACAGGAGGCGAAGGCCTGTGGGGCGGGGCCTCCAGGGGCTGCCGGAGCAGGACCTGCCAGCGACCTGGGAAGCACGGCCCCCCGACGCCAGCGCAGCCTGCAACCCTGCGCAGAGGGCCCAGCGGGCACGCCCCTGCCAGGGCCTGCAGCTCTAAGCTGCTGAGTTTGTGGTGATTCTGGGCAGCAAGAGAGCGCTCAGGAAAGCATCACACCTCAATACGGACGCCCCTCACGGGGACCCCACGAAGGACAGGGACCCTCCTGCCAAAAAAGTGCTTTAATAGTTACAAAGTGTCCAGAATTTCCTCATGGAAGTAAGTAGATTTGAGCACTTCTCTTCAGTTAGAGCTGGAACAGCCAGAGAGAGAGGCCGGGGGCGGGTAGCCCCGCAGGGACGGAGGCGGGGCTGTCTGGGAGCGTCAACAGGTGGGGGCTTCAGGAGCGGGGCAGGGTCTCAGGAGATGAGTCTCAGGCCTGGCTTGCTCTCCTCCAGGGCCCGCAGGCGGTCCTCCAGCGCCTGCGTCCAGTAGATGTCATAGAGGCTATGTGGGAAGAGGGGGGTGTGGGCTTTGTGCCGCCCGCCCAGCTGTCCTCCCCAGTTGGCCTGAGCCGCAACCCGCCAGGCCGCCCTGTGTGTCACTTACACCAGCTGCTCCAGGGCGCAGCCGGGCTGCTCGAGGGTCTGCAGCAGCTGCAGGAGGCCTGGGTCCCCCAAGCAGTTGTTGCTCAGGTCCAGCTCGCGCAGGCTGCGGTTGGCCAGCAGGAGCGAGGCCAGGCTGCTGCAGCCGCTGTTGCTCACGTCACAGTCCCCCAGCCTGGGCAGAGGGCAGGGTGGAGTCAGGACAGGGTGCCGCTGACCGGCTCAGTGACCTGGGCCTGTGGGATGGCGGGGGGTCCACAGGCCGCCATGCCCACGGACCCTGAAATGTCTGCACGTGGCGTGTCAGATCACCAGGGTCAGGGCTGTTCCCCAAATCTCAGCCGTGGCGTGTGCGTTTCTCACGGTGTCTGTGGCCCTGAACTTACGGCTGGCCCCGGGCAGATGTCCCCCCTGAAGACGGGAGGCACACGCAGAGCTGCCCTCAGTGGCACAGTGGTCACCGACACCTGAGGCGAGCACACCCTGGACTTAGGGCACCAGACGGCCTTTGGGAAGGAGCAGTGTAGGGGACATGGTGGACAAGAAGGGACAGCGGAGGCGGCTGTCCACCCAGAGGGCCTCACACCCACCCCACCTCCTCTCCACCTGGGGGCACCAAAGGGAGAGCGGAGGGAGTGGAGGGCACAAGAGGACCGAATGCAGGAAGGCTTCCAGCAGGAAGGCCACAGGTATAGGCCACAGACACGAAGATGGATGGGCTGGCCCTTCACCCGCTCCCACCAGGGAAGGGGTGATGCCAGCCAAGGGGCCCCCAGGATGACGATGCCAAGACAACATCGAGGAGTCACGCCAGGCCCCGCGTCTACAGGGCCCTCGATCCACAGCCCCTCTCCTCGCCTGGCTCCAGAGCACCCCTACAGCCCTGGCAGCAGGGAGCTGGAGGACCCCTGTGGGCTCCAACCCGCACCCAGGAGAGCCGCCCGAGAGGCCCAGCAGAGAACAGACGAGACGCCCGATGGCAGAAACGAGAGGCTGAGTCCACAGGCCGGAGACACAAGGACCCAGAGAAAAGCAAATGGCGAGGAGACCCAACGACCATCCCCGAGGACCATCCCCGAGCACTTCTGTCCAGGAGACGGAAAGGGGTTAGAAAACACTCCAGGGCACAAAGCACGCGTCCCTCAGAAGAGGTGCCCAGAGCACAGTGCCCCAGACCACAGCACCACGGCCGCAGCGGGCAGGTGCCGCAGAGGCTCGGGGCTGAGGCGCACATGCACAGACACACATGTGCGCAGACACGCACACGGGCTCCAGGAATCACCGCCTCCAGGACCCGTTCCGGAAGCCACTAGACGAGAGTTAAGAAAAGAAAAGAAACCTGGAAGGCCCTCGGGAAACCACACAGAGGAAGGGGGACAACCCAGTCGGGCCGGGACCTCCGTCCTGATCCCTGGGGATGAGAACCGAGCCAGCATGGTGCGGCCCCACAGGTGCACGCACACTCGCGCACACTCACCAGAGCACCCGCAGCGTGCTGCCGGGCTGGCCCAGGCCCTGACAGAGCTCCTGGATGCCGGCGTCCCCTAGCTTGTTGCTGCTCACCTGCAGCTCCAGGAGACACCTGTTGTGGGCCAGCATCGCGCTGAAGTGGCGGCAGCAGGCAGCCGTGAGGCTGCAGGACTTCACCCTGTGGGGACAGACCAGGCCTGCAGCCACGCCTCCGGGGTGCCCTGGAGGCCCCATGGACTCGAGCATGGCCCCCCGAAGCGCCCCCTGGCTTCTGGGCAGCTCAACCTCGGCGCCCTCCCCACCCTCCAAGGAAACCTGGCGCCCTCCCCCTTTGCAGCCACCTGCCTCTTGTCCTCGGGTGTGGCAGAGGATGAGGCACCTCCCTCCCGGGCCTCCAGGGCTCCAGCCTGGCCCAGCTCCCTCCTCACACGGGGTCCCCTCCGGCGTCCTGATGCTCTGCCGCCTGGCCCACACTCACCACAGGGACTCGAGCCGGCATCGGGGCGCCAGCAGGCTCTCGCACAGCAGCCGGGCGCCCTCGTCACCCAGCGCGTTGCCGGCAAGGCTGAGCTCCTTCAGGCTCTCCTTGGCCCTGAGGACGCGGCACAGGTCTCTGCAGCCCGCGGCAGTGATGTCACACTCCCAGAGCCTGCAGGGGACGCGTCACTGCATGGGGACGCCAGCACAGCTACGTTCTTGGACACCCCCCACCCAGCTGCTCTGCAGGCCCCTCGCCCACGGCCACAGCCCTGGAGGGAGCGGGGAGGGGCCGGCGCCTCGGCAGTCAGAGCCACTCGAACCCTGCGCCCCACGCCCACAGACTGACTCACCACAGGGTCTTGAGCTGGGAGCTGGGGCTCAGCAGCCCAGGGCACAACTCCGCGATGCCCGCATCACCCAGCTTGTTGCTGCCCAAGTCTAGCTCGCGCAGTGAAGCCTTGGAGGCCACGATGCCGCAGAGGTCCTTGCAGTTGGCTGGCGTGAGGCCGCAGTTCTCCAGCCTAGGGCACAGGAGGCGCCATGGGAGCTGGGGAGCACCCCACCCGCAGCGCCACACCCCCAGCCCCAGCCCCATGCTTACTTGAGTGTCTCCAGTGGGCAGGTGGAGTCCGCCAGACCCTGGCACAGCACCCGTACACCTGCCTCGCCGATGTCGTTGTTGCTCACCATGAGCTCCTTGAAGTCCTGCTTGGCCCTGAGCACCGAGGCCAGAGGCCCGCAGCTGGTGGCCGTCAGGTTGCAGTACTCCAGCCTGGGGACGGGCGGGTGCAGTCAGCCCCTCACCTGCAGGAAGGCGTCCCGGCCGAGGGGCACCTGTCTGGGTCTCCTCTCCCACCCGGGCTGAGGCCCACGGAGTGGGGAGGACGGAGGGGCAGTGAGTGAGTGCCCGGAGCTCCTGGAAACCGTCCACTGACCACAAGCCCCACCCCAAGCTCCGGGTTCACTGGATTCAGGAGGACGCCCAGCCTCCTGAGCAGGGTCTTTCTGGCTCAGTTTCCTTCCCTCGTCACTGAGCCCACCTGCAGGCTCATGGTGGCTGGGCCACCCTGCACTCACATGCGGGTCACAGGCCAGCTGCCAGCTCCTCTCTGAGGGCCAGAGCCCCAGTGTCACGGAGGAGGAGCATCTGCAGGTCCCCAAGCGCCCCCTCCCCAAAGGTCCCTGCAGCCGACGTGCTGGGGGAGGCGCTTGACCAAAGCCCACGAGACAGCTAGGTGTGGGGGCGGGGGGTGCCCGGGCGAGAAGGCAGGCATCGCGGGGACCTCCGGGCAGGGCACACACTCACTGCAGCTTCTCGAGGTGGCACTGGGGGTGCAGGAGCCCCTCACAGAGTAGCTGCAGGCCCGTGTCCCCCAGCGGGTTGTCGTTGAGGTGCAGCTCACGCAGGGTGGGCACCGAGTGCAGCATGCTGGGCAGGACCCCACAGCCGGCCTCTGTCAGGCAGCAGTTCTGGAGGCTGGAACACACCCGGCCGTCAGCAGGGCCCCCACGAGCCAGGCGTGGCCCCCACACTAGAGAAACTGCCCCTTTGTCTGCAGGAGCCTGGGCAAGGCAGACACAGAGCACTCCCATGCCCACGGGGAGGCCACCAGCCCGGCCCTGCAGGATGGCCTTGCCTGCTCCTCCTCTGGTCGGGGCTCTGGGGTCTGCAGGCTGAGGGCAGAGGGCAGGAGGGGATGCATGGGAGGGGCTGCGAGTGGGCTCAGAGTGCCTCAGGACCCAGAGGAAGCTGTGTCTGCACAGGAAACTGGGCTGTAGTGGGAGCAGGGGCCTGGGGGGAGGAGGGAGGGGCCCCCAGGCTCCAGGGCCTCTGGCTGAAGGCCAGACACCTGCTGCCACCTCCTGCCCTCCTGCCGCCCGCAAGTCCCCACGTCCCTGGGCCGCCCAGGCAGGTTCAGACCCAAGCCCGCCTGGATCCTGCCTCTCACCTAAGCTTCTGGATCTTGCAGGTGGGGCTCTGCAGGCCCTGGAGCACCAGGTGCACGCCGGCATCGCCCAGTTTATTGGTGCGAAGGCTGAGCTCCGTCAGGGAGGGGTTGGCCTGGACAGCAGAGCTGATGTCCTTGCACCGCGCCTCCGTGAGGCCACAGTCATCCAGCCTGTGGACGGGACACGTGGACGGTCATTTCACCCAGCAGGCTGTGACCCAGCAGTGGGACAAGAACTCAACAAGGTGGGTCACGGCCAGGGCAACTTAAAATGAACCAGAAAAAGCGTGTGGATCCTCTTGTGAAACTTTTGTAAACCGCACCGGCACAGACTGCCCACAGACGGAGGTCTGCCCACAGACGTGCGCAGAGCTCCCTCTGCCTCCAGGAAGGAGAGCAGACCTGCCCGAGGCCCAGCTGCGAGGCTGTGCCGGGGGAGGACGTGGCCTCCAGGACACAGCAGCCTGCGGGGCCACAGCCATCGTGGACGACCGAGCCACGAGACAGGCACCAGGTTACAGCCGGGACCAAGTCCATGCGGAATAAGCAAACGTCCAGTCAGTGCAGGTGGGAGGAAAGCCAGCTCTTGCTCACAGAAGAACGACAATCAATAAATGTGGAAGGAATGAAGAAACTGAAAATCCCAATTAGGCAAAGGCCCAGGGATAACTGTTCTGGCGAGACCCCTGATGGACATAACATCGGCAGGCGAGGGCCTGAGCAGACACGGTGCAGGCAGAGCTGTGAGATCTCTCACCAGGACGTCTGTCACCTCCAACGGGAAACAGTCACTTCCCAGTGGAGGCCGGGGGAGGCCCGGCAGGCACAGGTGGGCATGGTGACCGTCAGGGGGACCATATGGTGCCGTCACTGTCACACCCCCCACAATACGACAGGCCAGACAGGACACAACATCATCTCTGTGTTGCCAAAAACGTGTGTCTCAGCACGAGGAGACCTGGGGTACCTTCAGAGCACGAGCAGACTCGAGTCAGATGGCCAAGGACAAGGAGGGAAACGGGCCTCTCACAGACGAGAGGGCCAAGGAGACGTGAGGATCTGTGCCACGTGGGATCCTGCAGGGACCCGGCACAGGAAAGGGCACATGAAAAACCTGAAGTCTGAGTCAAGCGGGCTGAGCTGGGTGCCCCAGGCAGTGGGACACTGACGCAGGGGGAGTGGGCAGAGGGCTGAGGGGCCCTCTGTGGGGTAGCAGCACCTCCACAGAGCCCAGTGGGGCCACCGCTTTCCCAAAGGAAGGAGTCGAGCTGAAGACCCTGGGCCCGGAGGTCTGCCCACCTGCCCTCAGAGCCTCCACCCAAACCCAGCCCACCCATCCCGAGCCAGCAACAGATTTAAGTGGTCAAACGGCTGGAAAAAAGTACAAGACTAACATTTCCTGCCACGTGAAAATCAGAAAAACGTACACTGCCTGTCCATAAATAAAGCGCTTCCAGGGCACACCACACCCACTTGTGGGTGTCGGCTGCAGGAGCAGAGCTGGACACCATGGGAGCCCGCCACCCCCAGCCCACCGTGGCCCCCAGCCGGCCACACCTCCCGCAGGGGCTTGGCAGGCCTTCTACCTGACCACCTCGTACTGCTGGATCAGCGGCAGCAGCTCCGTCCACCGCGAGTCGCTCAGCTGCTCACACTGGATATCGAGACTCATGGTGGGGCGAAGGTTTCTAGACAGAAGGGAGAGCAGGAGGAGCACGTTTCAGCCAAACTCTCTCAAGGTACGACAGGCCAGAGGTCCGGCAGACGGGGAAAGTCCACGTGGGACCCCAAGGGGCTGAGGTTTCAGGAGAGGCCACAGCCACTCCCCTGGCCAGGGCCTGCTTGCTTCCTTCCTCCAGCACCTTTATCCGCCTCAGCCTCCAGGAGCAGAACCGGGGGCGAGCAGAGCGGGGGCTGTGCCCACTGCACACCCTGGCAAAGGCCACCACGGACCGCGGTGCGCAGGGACGTGGCTATGGGGGCAGAGGCCGCTCTCACCTCCCAGCCTCCCACACCCAGCCTTCACGGGCACCTCCTGCCAGTTAGCGAGCCAGGACCCGCCTCTTGTCTGCCTGGGCAGGGATGGGGGGCGGGGGGTCTGTGGGCCTGGATGAGGTGTGGAGACCCTGGTTCGGGAAGCACAGGGGCAGCATTTGTGCAGTGCTGTGGAAACCTTTCCTCCTGCTCAGCCTATCTTCCCCTCTGAGAACAAGAGGGCTGTGCTGGGCAGGGAGCGCCACAGCCCCACCTGGCCAGGCCATCCACAAAGCCAGAGACCCCCCCAGGACGCGAGAAGCCTGGGCCTCACCGCCTTGAAGCAGCTGGGTAGGAGGAACGGGTTCTGTGGTCAGCTAACAGTTCCTCGAGGGGGCCCGCCACGGGGGCCCTAGACAGAACACAGCAGGTGGGTTGGGGACCACAGGCCCAGCGGCCTGCACACTGGGTGGTGCCTTCATAGGTGGCCACTTGGGGTGCCTGCTTCCATGATCCCTTACTGGGAGCTGGGGACTCAGGACAGGCCAGGGCACATCCTCTGCCCCACCTGGGTCAGCCCAGGGACCAGCCCACGGAGAAGGCAGGCCATCAGGCGGACTGAGAAAAAAGTAAGGCCTTTAGCCAGCAGGTCTGGGACGAGAGCAGGGCACAGGCCCTGAAACCCCATCCGGGACAAGGTCAGAGCCTGACTAAATGGGAAACCAGAGCCCCAGGTGGGCGCTGACTGGAAGGGTGTGCCCCAGGCCCTGAAGGGGCCCAGCAGGAGAGGAGCCCGAGGGCAGCCATGACGCTGAGACTGGGCAGGGAGCTCAGTTTCATTCAAGAGCGACAGAAAGCGCAGGAAGGATGCAGCCTGGAAACGCCGCGATGCGAGCTGCCCTGGAGGAAGGCTTAGCCAATCAGGATGACTCAGCCCCACGGGAGGTTGAGGTTCCCGTTCCCGAAGCCCCCAGCTTCCCGACAACACTGCCCCCCTCGAGTGTGTCTGCCTGACGGCGGCCTCCCCTCCCGGGGCGGTTCTGAGCCCAGAGTGGAGGGCAGGCCAGCACAGGTGGCGGCTCTGTTCTCCTCCTGCTGAGCAGAGGATCCCCTTGAGCCACCAGCACGGCCAGGGCGCGGGCCGCTGAGGAGCCGGGCGAGAGCGAGTCACGACCATCCCACGGAGGAACCGGGCCTGCCCCGCCCGGGAGTCCAGGGCGTGGTCGCCCGGACCGTGACTCAGTCCCCGTCGTCGCTGGAGGGGACCCGGAGGGGGAGTTCAGGGCTGCTGACGCGGGCCCTCCAGGGCAGGACCACCTGAGGACCTCAGCCCGACCTGCTGCCCAGGCTGCGTCCTCGCCCGAATCCAGTGACGGAAGGGCCCGGCCCTCCTGAGGCGATCTGAGGTTCAGAAAGGACAGGAAGGCACGCCGAGCACCCCCGAAGGCTTGAGCAGACCCCGGGGTGTCCCCTTGGCGGGGCCTTGGGACCAGGAGGACGCCACTTGACCTGTGGGGCACCGATCCCTTTAAGAACCCCACGAAAACGGGTAACAGGCCCCGAAAGGTGCCGAGTGGGCAGCCTTCCGCACAAGCCTGGTTAGGGTCCCTGTTCCAGGACCCCGCCCCACCGGCCGGCTGCACCCCAGCGTCCAGCATCTGCACAGTGGCGCCTAATTAATGCTTTCAGGGCGAGAACGGGCCGCTCAGCAGGCCCGCCCCGGAGAGCAGGAGCCGGGTCCTTCCCCACCTTCGCGATCGGCACCGGGCCTTCACGGGGGCCACTCGCCTCTGGCCAGGCCGCCCTGCACGCGGTCACCTCCGCGAGCCGCGGAGCGGCGGGGATGGGCGCTCGGGCCGCGGGGACCCCGCCACGCGGCCGGGCCCGGGAGGGACCCCAGAGGACACGCGAGAGGACCCCCGAGTCCGCCCCTCAGGGCCCCCGGACCTCACCTCGCGCAGCCGCCGCCGCCACTGACCCGACGCTTCCGCCGGGGCGGGGGCGGGGCGCGTCCTGGGGGCGGAACCCGGCCGGGGCCTGCGCCACGGGCGGGCCACGCCCCTGGGGGCGGGGCCGGACCGGCTGGGAGGGCGGGGCTACGGGCGGGGAGGGCCCGGCCCTGCGGCTTCTCTGAGCCGTGCGCCCAGCCCCCGCCGCTTTCCGCTCAGCCCCGGGTGCAACTCGGCGACCCCGCGTGACTTCCCACGTTGTGGCCCAGACGAGCCTTTCAACTCCGCCTCCAGAACAAGGCGCCGGGAGGCCCACCCCACCCCACCGGGACCCTGCCCTGCCCCGCCCCCAGTGCGCCGACGGGAGACGCCCGAGCCTCTCCCCGTCGCACCGGACAGGGAGGTGGCAGAATGACACCATGTGTGGCTGTGATGACACGGGTGCGACTGTCATCAGTCGGCTCTGGGGACGCGACTAGGCCCACGTGAAACATGCACGCACCCGTTTCCCCGTACGGATCAGGGGACGTTCGCAGAGAAGTCTAGCGGACACGGTCAGAACGTCCCTTCGCAGTATTCTGTAACCTGCACTCCTGGAGAAGCCTCACGTCCATCAGTGGGAGGTGGTTGAGTAATGTAAGACACCCGCTCTCCGCCAGTTAAAACCCCGCTGCTGACAGGGAGGACTGCGGAGGGCACGCTGTGAAGTTTATTAGACACACAGAACGAGACACACGGCACCAGTCCCGAACTTCCAAAATGACGGGGAGACAGCACGCGGCCCTGCGGGCGTCTGCGGGCTCCCAGCACACGGCTGTGGGTGTCCGTTCAAGAGCGCCCCTCGCTGCCATGTGCACGTGTTAGAACAGGGTGCTCCACGTGCTCGCATTGCACAGCATTCCTCAATTCAGCCGCCACTTACTGAACACCTATTGTGTGCCGGGCACTGTTCTAGGCGCTTGGGCCACATCAGTGAGCAAGCAGGGCAAAGGTCTCAGCCCTCTAGGAGCTCAAGGGGACACATGAAATTAAAAAGCAAATTAATAGTAGGGCTGCCCCAGTGGCCTAGTGCTTAAGTTCATGTGCTCTGCTTTGGCAGCCCAGGGTTCACAGGTTCGAATCCCAGGCATGGACCTACACACTGCTCATCAAGCCATGCTGCAGTGGCATTCCATGTACAAAATAGAGGAAGACAGGCACGGATGTTAGCTCAGGGACAATCTTCCTCAGAGATTGGCAAGGGATGTTAGCTTACAGCCAATCTTCCTCACGAAAAAAAAAAAAAAAGCAAATTAATAGTGAGGCAGCCCTGATGGCCTAGCAGTTCAAGTTTGGCAAGCTCCGCTTTGGCAGCCCAGGTTCAGTTCCTGGGTGTGGAACCACACCACTCATCTGTCAGTAGCCATGCTGTGGTGGCGGCTCACACAGAAGAAACAGAACTTACAACTATACACAACTATATACTGGGGCTTTGATGGGGGGCGGAGAAGAAAAAAGGAGGAAGATTGGCAATAGATGTTAGCTTAGGGCGAATCTCCCCCCCGGGGGAAAAAAAAAGGAAATTAATAGTATTTAGAATGTGGATAGTGCCAAGGGGCAAAAATAATGCAGAATAAAAGGGAATCAGGAGTGCTGGAGGGTCAGGGCAGACGTCAGGCATGTCCACTCCCAGGCGAGAGCAGGCCACGGGTAGCAGAGGCCTGAGGCTATGGTGGCCGCCCACAGGTGGGTTGAATGTTTCACACACTGCTCACTGCCGACCTGGCCTAATCCTGGCGGCCGCCAGGGAGCAGCACAGTGCAGATGGCGACAAGAGAGCAGCGAGCTGATCTGCTGCAAGGGGGGCCAGTTCTTTGGGGGAATAAAGTGGAGGGTTACTCAATTTGGGGATATTTGGCTGGGCTGGTTCCTGCTTGTGTAGCTTGCTGGGTGCCAATGGACAAGGGGGTCGCACCACCAACGCAGCCCTGGAGAGCCCAGTGGCTTCGCAGGGACAGACCACTAAGGTCCAGACAACCCCACCCATGAGCTCCCCCCGAGTGGGTTCAAGGTGTCAAGTTGTCGAGTGAAGACAGCCAGCAGCTCTCCTCCCCCTCGACGCAAGAAATGAGCGAGGTCCTGGGTTTCCCACAGAGGCTGCTGCAGCCTGAGGTTGGGTGAGGGTGGGTGAGGCAGAGGGGCGAGGGGGGAGGGGGGCCCCTGGGTGTACCGGAGCTACAGTCAACGTGATCGTGATTTTTGTCACATGAGCATTATATGCTCTTTGTAGAAAAACCAGAAGACAGAGAAAAGAAAATGAAGAGCGCTAGAATGCCCATCTTCTAGAGACAACTGCTCTGACATCTGTTCACGTGCTCCTACCCACTCTGTACACACATTTTTAAAAAATAAAAAATCAGATATTAGGAATGTTAGGCAGAATAATGGCCCCCAAAGGTGTCCACGTCCTAATCCCCAAACCTGTCAATAGTTACCTTCCATGGCAAAGGGATCTTTGCAGATGTGACTAAGCTAAGGGTCTTAAGATGGGGAGACTGTCCTCGATTACCCGGATAGGACCAATGTAATCATGAGGGTCCCTATAAGAGGGAGGTGAAAGGGTCAAAATCAGCAAGGAGACGTGACCATGAGGTTGGAGTGGTTGCGCTTTCAAGATGGAGGAAGGCAGCTTCTAGAAACTGGAAAAGGCCAAGAAGTAGATTCTCCCCTGGAGCCTCCGGAAGGAGCCCGCCCTGTGGATACTCCGATTTTAACCCCCTAAGACCCATTTCAGACTTCCAACCTCCAGAACTGTGAAATAAGGAATCTGTGGTAATTGTTACCGCAATAGGAGACGAACGCATTATGGAGCTGCTATAACATTTTCCTCTCAAGAACAGATCGGTATACAATGTATACAAGCTAACTTGCAGTGAACCCCACATTGTGTGCCAGCCTCTGAATGTATTCCATTTACTCAACCCGTCTTACAGGCCGACATTTCGTCTCACCTGGTTAGCTTCCTGGTACCCATCCTAGAAGGGGGGCCGGCCTGGTTCCAAGATGCCGCCCAACTGCCCTCCGGAAACGCTGCAGAAGTCCACCAGCTTTCCCGCACGCGTGTCTCCGCACCGCGTGGGCACCGAGAGGTGCCAGCCCAATAGCGCAAAGTGCCTGGACCCCCCTGCACATCTCAGCCAACCCTGAGACCACCCTGAGCCCGCGGCCCACGAGGCGCTGTTCCAGTCACGCTCTCCTCTTGCCCCCGGGAGTCGTCCACCCAGCTCCCCCAGGCCTCTCAGGTGACCTCCCAGGGCTCCTCTGACTGGGCTCCGCGTCATCACCCGGCCTGCGGTGTGCTTCTTCCCGGGCACTCTCGGAGGGGTGGCCACTGGAAGCACGTGCGAGTGTCCCTCCACCTCTGGTCGTACGTCATGGAGACCCCGTCCCCCCGTTTCCCCAATACCCCCTGGGCGACTCCTCTCTGCCAGGGCTGTCCTTCCTGGGGGTCGGTTCTTTGCGGCAACAGGCCAAAGGTTACTCAATTTGGGGAAGAAAGTGTGGCTGGGCCAGCCTCTGCTTCTGCAGCTTGCTGGGCGCCAATGGACCAGGGGTCAGGGAGAACCCCGCACTCGCGCGGACACAGGCACCCAGAGCGGACCACGCAGGCGCAGACCAGCGCGCCGCGCCGCGCCTCCCAGCGTGCCTCGGGAGAAGGGCCTGAGCGGTGCGCACGCGCGGGGGCGCTCTCGGTGCTGTGACGTCCTCGGGGCGCGCCGACGGCCTCCAGGAGGCGCCGCTGCCTCGGCCCGCTCGGCCCCGCCCCGCCCCCGGGCCCCGCCCGGGCCCCGCCCGGGCCCCGCCCCCGCCGCACGCCCCCCGCCCACACGCCCCCGCCCACACGCCCCCGCCCACACGCCCCCACGTCCCGCCTCACGAGCACGTTTCTCCCCCGGGGAGCATGGCAGCAGTACCGCCCCTGCGCGTCCATAGGCGGCCCGACCACAGCCGCCGCCGGTGAGGGCTGACCTCGACACGACGACGGACTATCACTGGCCTGGAGACCGGAGGGAGACGGCGCACTTCCGGCAGGGAGGGCGGGGGCGGGACTGGAGGGGTGGGGGCAGGGCCTGGCGGGCGAGGTCTGGCTGCCGTGTCAGGACCGGCGGGGGGGGCGGGGCCCGGAGGGCGGGGGCGGGGCCTGGCGGGCGAGGTCTGGCTGTCCTGCCGGGACTGGTGGTGGGGCGGGCCCTGGAGCGCGGGGCGGGGCGAGGTCTGGCTGCCGCGTTTGGACTGGCGGTGGGGCGGGGCCTGGATGGGAGGGCGGGGGCGGGGCCTGGCGCGCGGGGGCGGGGCGAGGTCTGGCTGCATCGTTGGGACGGGCGGTGGGGCGGGGCCGAGCCGGCGGGGGGCGTGGCTGGAGGACGGGGCCGGGTGGGCATGGGCGTGGCCAACGGGGCGGGCGCAGCCTTTGGGGGTGGACTCCTCGCGCCCACGTGGCGGCGGGGAGGAGCGGTGGTCTGGGCGGGCTGGGAAGCGTGGTTGGCGGGCGCGCTCCGTGGGCGGGCCTCGGACGTTGGGCACCGTGAGGGCGTGAAGTCGTCTGGCCGTGACGTTGGCGTGGCTGTCAGGGGGCTCGGCTCGGTGACTTGGAGCGAAGTCTGGCTCCCGAGTTTCTGCACAGCAGTCCCTGCCGAGCACCGACCTGGTCGTATAGCTGGAGAGTATACGTAGATGGATGAAGTCATAGGAACGAGGGTGGCCACGTTATTCATTAAGGCACGGTTTGTGGTCTATGGGTAGTGCTTCATGAGTCTAACATTGTCAATTAACGGAAATAGTTCAGAGTCTCGCCTGACTGCGTTCATTCGAGGATAGTTATTAACTCCTTTGTGCCCGGCTGTGTTCTAGGTGCCGGGGATTCAACGCTGAGCAGAACAGAGGAAATCCCTGGTGGGGGAAACGTGGGACGGGGAGGCCAGCCTAGGAGGGTTACCTGATGAGGGGCGTGGCCTGGCGTCCACAGGCTGACGCCAGTGGTGCTCGGCGAAGGACATAAAATGGAAAGGTGGGAGTTTTACCGAGGAGGGGAAGACTGGTCTGGCAGTAAGCAGCACGGGGAGGAACCAGCCACACTGGAGAGGGCCTTATGGGAAGCCCTGTCCCCAGGAGCGCCAGTTCCTGCTGGAGCAAAAGGGATGGGAGGTTGTTGAAGAAAAAACTGACTTTTCTTGCGGACTTACTTCTTTAAGTGCTGAAATTTCATTTTAACAATTTTGATAGAAATTGTTTAATTACAGTATTCACTTTCTTCTTTAGACAAAGTGTACTGACCTGAGTGACTCTTCTAAAACTAACTTCAACAAACCGTTTGGGAGATACTTCTGTGGGCTGGCGCCACGGCGGGTGCCTCGGAGGAGGAAGGGATGAGCCAGGCCGAGGCCTGCTACCTGGAGCTATGTTTTGGGCAATACTCCAGGTGGCAGGCGGTCACAGATGCCCCAAAGGTGGTAGAGAGGAGGGTTGTTGAGAGGAGGCAGAAGAAATCATGAGCAATGTCTTTGATTCCTTTGCTGAAATACAGTGTGCTCATGTGATATCTTGAGTACGTGCTGATGCCGGATAGACCCAGACTTCTTATCTCTATGTTAGTTTATTTCTTTGTGTTTAATGGGAAACAGCAGTCAAGGCTTGTTGGAATCTGCGCATGGGTTTGAGATGTTCTCAGGTGAATAAACATTATGAACTTTAGCGCATAAACGTTATGACTTATATTTTTGGTGCTTATTCAACAAACGTTAAGTTGTGCGCTAGTCCCCAATTCTCAGAATTGATGTTTTGGCAGATGAGGTCTGCAGATAAGGGGACTGCACGGCAGAGTTGTTCCTTACCATTTTATTAAACTGCTCTTCTGACTGTCTTTAAAGGAGGTGGCTGAGCACTGGGAAGGTGCAGGGCCTGGAACCAGCTGACCTGAGTGTGACCTTCACTGTGTGGTGACCAGAGGCCGATCTTTTGAGCGTCTAAGCTTGATCATTTTCATCTGTACACCAGGCCCACCAAGTACCTCCCTCCAGGCGGTGAAGATTCAGTGCTGGGATGCAGGTAAATGCTCAGTGCACCTGGATCTGAATATTGTTTATGCAAAGTGTGCACTGGAAAAAGTAGCTGCTTTTGACTTAGAATCTGGCTGTGGGGTTTCGAATGCATCGCAGGTCACTGGAAGGCCTCTGCTGGCCTGACTCCTGGGCGGGCTCCCTTCCCCACCACAAGAATTAGATCTTAGGAAAGCTGCTAAAATGTTGTACTTTCATTTCATTCTTTTCTATGCCATAACCTCTTAGGTTTGTTTCTTGCAATTCTCGTAAGGGTGAAGAAAACAATTCAAAATAAACGTTTGGCCCTGAAGCTGTTTGGGCCCCTTTGTGACACCCCATGGAGATACGAGGACTTGGCTGCTCTGGGGACTGGTGAGAAAACGTGGGGGAAGGCGCTCGTCAACTTTGAGACACCCCACGAAGCCGAGCACGCAGGTGACCACCATCCATGTGGCCACATCCCGCCCAGACAGGACACTGGCCACAGGGGGGGCCACGTAGGATTCACTGGAAGTCATGTCTTTATACATATTTTTGAACTTACCTGATTCACCCAGTTATGTCCTTATCGTTGTTTTTAAACCGACCCAGTTCACCTGACGGGGGATCTGGAGTGTACGGAAGTCCCCCCACCTCCAGTTTTGTATTGCCGTCCCCCCAGAGGTGACCATTCTTGCCCACTTCTCGAAGGTCCTGGCGTGCTGGGCAGTGCTTTGTCTTCCTGATCCAGTTCCAAACAGGCACCTAGTAGATGTGAGTTCCTTGCCCTTTCCCTTATTCCTCCGGCCCCGTCTAACTACACGTTTCCTGAAATAGAGAGCCTTTGGGTTGTTCCTGCCTCTTCCTCAGTGCTTGTCAGTGTCCTGACATAGGGTCTCAGGAAACAGGAATAGGGTGAGGGGCTGAAGAGGGAAACCCCAGTCCATGTTTATGAGACGCCGTCTACAGAGACCCCAGTGCTACAGGTGGACTGGTCAGACACGTGGGAGAGATGCCGCCCAGGGCGTCTTTGGGTGGGAGTCCCTGTCCTGCTCTACTTTTGTAAATATATTCCTTTTTTTGCTTTTTTTTGTGAGGAAGATCAGCCTTGAGTTAACATCCATGCCAATCCTCCTCTTTTTTGCTGCGAAAGACTGGCTCTGGGCTAACATCTGTGCCCATCTTCCTCCGCTTTATATGGGACGCTGCCACAGCATGGCCTGACAAGCGCACCCAGGATCAGCACCCCGGCAGCCAGCAGCGGAGCACGCATACTTACTGCTACACCACGGGGCCGGCCCCCTATATTCCTTTTTTATTGAAATTTAAGATACATACAGAGAAGTGTGCATAGTGTAAGTACAGAGCACCTGGGATCTTCACAGACAGCACCCAGGTAAAGTGGAAAACATGGAGGATGAAGTAGCAAGGGTTTGAGGATTAAACCTGACCAGTGGCTGCTCTGGGTTCATATGTGACTGGTTATATTGTTGACAGTTTGTTTAAGTGACGCTAGAGATGGCCAACTGAGTGTCATCCCAAGGTTTGGAAAGTAGAGCGCCCTCTGATTCATGGGTGAAGCCTGCCACGTGGCAGGACGTTCACAGTGTGGCAGGTGTAGGGAGATCTGGGCTCCTCACCTCGAGTGAGAAGGTCTTGACTTGAAGTTGCGATTTCAGTCAGACCATGAGGAAGTGGGCCAGTCAAGGGATGGTGCACGCTTCTGGAGTCCTGAGTTCCACGTTGGTCTTGGCCCAGGGGCGACGTTCTCTTCCCTCCTGTGTGGGGATGCTACAAAAATAAGATGTTCCTCCAAGGGCCTCAGGTCAGACACTGAGTCAGCCTCTGGAACTGAGTGGTGTTTGAGACAGCAGCCCGCCCCCAGGAGCTGCGCAGTGTGGGCACTGTGGGCACTATGGTGGCCTTGGCCAGGCATCTTGATGAGGCCTGGGAGGCACCTTGATGCAGGAGCTACTTGAGTTCCCGGGGCACGGGGGAGGCATGTGCAAAGGCGCAGAGGTTCGAGAGAACTGCTCTTCTGACCGCTAATTCTGCAGACTCCTTCTGCCTGTTTGTGAGCGTCATGTAGGTGGAGTTATGTTGCACGTTCTTTCTTTGCTGAGCACTGCGAGAGGGACGGTGGTCTGTGCACTGTCGGCGCTGTGTTCTCTCTGCTGCACGGTTGTTCCATGCTTCTTCACCCGTTCTGTCTCGACGCTCAGCGGGGCGTTCCCAGGTCTTGGCGTCACACAGCTCTGCTGGAACACTTGTGCGTGTCCTTTGCTGGGCGTGTGTGGGCGTTGCTCTTGGGTGCGTACCTGGGAGTGGGACTGCTGAGTCATAGGGTTCAGCTCTGGTAGTGTGGGTACCAAGGCTGTGGTGGCCTCCTGGCTGGGAAGTGTTTCCCCGTTTGCTTTTGGGAGAGTTTGTGTAATATTGGTGTTAATTATTCCTTAAATGTTTGGTAGAGTCCACCAATGAATTCTTTGTTTTCTTTGTAGGAAGTTTTTACCTCATGTATTCCATTTCTTTTGTAATTCTAGAACTATTCAGATTTTTCTGTTTCTTCCAGTGGTGGTCTTTGTAAGTTGTGTTTTTCTAGAAATTTGTCAATTTGCACTATATTTTCACATTTTGGGGCATAAAGTTTTGCATAATATCCTGTTTCTTTTTTTTTATATATAATTTTATTTATTTATTTCCCCCAAAGCCCCAGTAGGTAGTTGTACGTCACAGCTGCACATCCTTCTAGTTGCTGTATGTGGGACGCGGCCTCAGCATGGCCGGAGAAGCGGTGCATCGGTGCGCGCCCCGGATCCGAACCCGGGCCGCCAGTATTGGAGCGCGCACTTAACTGCTAGGCCACTGGGCCGGCCCTGCTGTTTCTTTTTTAATGTCTCTAGGATCTGTAGTGATTTCCCCTTTTTCAGTCCAGATATTGGTTATTTATAGCTTCTCTCTTTTTTTATCTTCAACAACCTTATCAGTTTTATTCGTCTTTACAAAGAACTAATGTTTGGCTTTATTGATCCTCACTTTTGTATTTTTTTCCTATTTCACTAGTTTCTGTTCTTTATTTTGTATTTTCTTCTAATATGCGGGGGCTTAACTTCTTACTGTCAGCTCTTGAGATGTATGCTTAGGTCACTGATGTTTTCCTGTTCCCATGTATGCATCTAAGATGATAAAAATTCCCTTTCAGCTACTTCCTACAAGTTTGGACTTGTGGTTTTTTTCTTTAACATTAAGTTCAAAATATTTTCTAATTTCTGTTGTGATTCCTTCTTTGACCAATGAACTATTTAGTTTTTAATCCTTTTTAATAGGGATTTTTATTTTTCTATTTATTTTTTGTGTGTGAGGAAGATCGGCCCTGAGCTAACATCTGCCAATCCTCCTCCTCTTTTTTTTTTTTTTTTTTTTGTTGCTGAGGAAGACAGGCCGTGGGCTAACATCCATGCTCATCTTCCTCCACTTTATATGGGACACCGCCACAGCATGGCTTGTCAAGCGGTGCGTCGGTGCGCACCCGGGATACGAACCGGCGAAACCCGGGCCGCTGCAGCGAAGCGCGCGCACTTAATCGCTTGCGCCACCGGTCTGGCCCCAGGATTTTTAAAAAATTGGTTTCTGGCTTACATCCACTGTGCTCAAGGAGCAGACCCTCTGTGATGTCAAACCTTTGGCATTTGTTGAGACTTGCTCTTTGGTCCTCCATGTGGCTGATTTGGGTGAGTACTTTTGTGCTTGAAAACCATGTTTATTCACACTGGGGCAGTGTAATACAAATGTCATACAGTCAGGTCAGGTTTGTTTTTCTTGTGGAAATTAATAAAGGAGACCTCAGGTAAACTTGGAGTCGAGAAGGTCTGCAGAGGGAGCTCTCACGCCCTACGCTTGTCCTCAGTCACCTCAAACAGGAGGAGGGGGACCTGCATCTCCAACAGGAAGTTGGCTGCTGCCTTACTGCTCCAGCAGGAGGGGGGAGGAACTTCTTCCTGCCCGGCGACCAGCTTAGCCAACGAGCAGCTGTCGCCACCCTGAGCTCTCAGTCTCACCCAGTGAACTTTCATCTAGAACAGCCCCTCCCCACTCCCCCTTTTTCTCTGTAAAAGAAAACCCCCTTTGTTCTCTGGACTTGCCTCTGGTTTTGCCATAGCTTGCGTGTTCTGAATTGCAATTGCTCTGGCTGTTCTCAAATAAACTCATTTGCTGGTAAGGTAACTGGCTATTTTATTTTAAGTTGACATTCAAATGGTGTCAACAGTGGGATCTGAAGGAGGCGACCTCGAGAGACAGCGACCCTGGACTTGAGTGAGACGCCCGAGCTGAGCCCCTCATACGCATTGCTTCTGTGAGTTCCCGACTACGTTCAGTGTGGCGAGTCTCCACTCGGGTCCCGAGGTCCACTCTCCTTGCATTTTGAGCTCTCCAGCTTTGTTCGGGATAGTGAAAGGCTTTGTCCTCAGTTATTTTCCTTACGGTAGTGCACTGAAAGGGTTAGGTTCCTTTTGGAAGCAGGCTAGCTAGGAGTTTTCTTTGGTTCTTGGAAAAATTTGACAAATGGGTTCCCATCATCTAAATGCTCTAAGGGCAGCCCTTCTTTAGGGACCCTGGCCAGTTTTTTTGTGTGTGTGTGTGTGAGGAAGATCAGCCCTGAGCTAACATCCATGCCAATGCTCCTCTTTTTGCTGAGGAAGACTGGCCCTGGGCTAACATCTGTGCCCATCTTCCTCCACTTTATATGGGACGCCGCCACTGCATGGCCTGACAAGTGGTGCCTCGGTGCGCACCCGGGATCCGAACCTGGCCCGCCAGCAGCGGAGCGTATACGGTTAACTGCTATGCCGTGGGGCCGGCCCCCTAATTGCTATTTCTAAGTTAACTGGAGCAAATAAACAACTGGAAGGAAAAATTTAAATAGCAGTTACCCTAGACTTACTTTCTATTTCTGCCTGTCTGTTTGCTGATGCTTCTTGGTAAGTTACCCATCCTGCTCAAAAGGGAGAAATAATTCTAGAATTTGATAGCATTCAAATAAAAATCTTTAGGGGAAAAAAAACTCTTTGGCCATCTGAGCAGGTAATCTTAACTTAGTCTATATGCCAGAAACACAATTTGGATCCAACTGTTCTTTTGAGCTATATATTATTTTACCTGAGACATAGCTAAAGTTTTAAAATAACAGCTGTGAGATCTCTGTCTGTGTCTACCTGCATGTTACGTGTGTCTGTGTCTGTATGCTATAGATATGTGGTATATATGTGTATTTTACCTCTGGATGGTATTGCCAAAATTAACTTGTAAAAGAGCTTTATTCAATTGCCTTAAAGAAAATCAAGCGTTCTTATGAACTGAGTATTTGCAAAACTCTCAGAGATATAATAAACTAATCCAAACGTTTTTCAAGTTCAGAGGATCTGGGATAATCTTTGGTAAATAAAGCTAATTTAAGCTAGGTTTTAATTAAAATAGGTATGTCTTCCGAGTTATCAGTGTGTGCTTGAAAACAGCTTCCCCAAATCTTTTTGGTAACTTGAAACCTTAGAGTTTTGCTAAGTTAAGGTAAATGATGGTTAGTCATTAAATATCTAGATAATTTCCAGATAAGATAAAACAGTGAAACATGATTAAAAATAGGTTTATCTAGTTTTGGCTTCCTGTTGCAGGAAAACTAAAGATATTTGGGCCTATTGGTAAACATGTTTTGTGCCACATGGGAAACCTTACCATGTGGAAAATAGACTTCTAGGAGTTATGAAATGTATTTATAAATTTATAAATTGTTCACAATTGTTTAAAGCTACTAGAAATAATAAGGGAGGTAACTCTGTATGCAAGGAAAGTAGGATGTGTTTTTGCTAAGAAAAAGTATGAGGAATGGAAATGTATTTTTGTCAAGGGAAAACAAAGGACAAAATTTGAATGTTTAAATAAAGTTGTAGAAAGTTTGTGGAAAGGAATCTTGGGAAAGGAATGTTGTATGTGGTCAGGACTGGCCAAGATTGGAATGAAGGAGTTTAATATCAAAAGTAAGCTGATGCAAAATTAAAATTCAGCTTTCTTTTTTGTTGAAAGGACAAGGTTTTGGGGGCTATTGGTCTGCTTTTGGTAACAGATTGTGAAAGCTTCTTTACCTTTTAAATAATATGCCTAGAAAACAGGGATTTTGTGTTTTATCAAAATAATTTCCTGTGTTGTTTTTTAAATCAAGTTTTTAATTACTTAGGAAAACTGAGTCTTCTTAAGAGAGCTAAGTTTTGCTCACAACTGTTTAATCTTTTGTATTTGCCTTTGAAATCTTTAATTTTACTTTGGTAAAATAGATATAACATTATCACTTGTAATTCTAGTTGCTATCTAAAAATGTATGCCACTAAAAGTACGCAAATTTCCTTGTCAATTGCATTTACCCATCACCTTTTTTAAAAAGTCTTTTGTCATTTACAGACAGTTACTGTTTTACTCTGATACTTTTACAAATATGTTTCATCTTCAAAGAGATTCATGGGAAGATCTTTAATAAGTAGTCTGGAATACAGGTTTTGATAACTTTAAGATCATAACACTGGATGGAAATTTCTGGAACTCGAGTGGAAGACTGATTGCTTTAATGTTTTCTTTTCCAGATGTAAAAGACCCCTTTTTATTCTCTCCTTTAAGCTACCTATAACTTACAGCAATTTGGCAAAGTGTATCTTTGCAACAGGGGTTGAAACATTTATCTTTTTCTCCCTACCTGATCCCTCCAGAATTTGGCAACTCTTAAGTATTCTTTTCATGACAATATATGTATTTTCATAAATTCAGTGAGAATCTGTTCTCTTTATCACAGGACACAATTGGAAATATTGGCTACTATTACGAAGGCTTTGACCAAATTTTCATTTTCAAGAGAGATGTACATGGACTCAAAAATGACATAGCTTTGAGGATTGCTTGGAAAAGTCAGCCTAGTACCTTGCTTACAAGGTTCCAGCAAAGCAATCTTAAAAAAAAAGAAAGAAAGCTTGTATGGTCAATCACCCTTTCTTGCTGCATTTATCATACCAAGTTTAATACAAACAAATTAGTTTTAACTATGATTATCTTTAATAAAATTGGGGGTAATTGTAGAGAGAGAAATTATGTTTGTACCTTTGTAGATATTAAATTTTAGTCCTATTAATTGTCTTTAAGGTTTTGTTATATGTGTAAGCTGTACTGGATCCTAAACTGGATCCCAGTTTTCTTAAGTGTCTGGCTGCAGCTCTGCAAGCTAACGTTTCCAATTTTACTGCCCTTGAGATCTCCTTGGAGGGGCCTATACTAGGCTCTCCTCACTACCCAGATGGCAGGCAAGCTTCAGGGACGCGAGCCTTGGGTGTACCTCTCACAGCTGAAGAAGGCTCCACCTGACATCTGGTCCTGAACAAGCAGTGGAGACACCAGATCACACTGACCAGGAAGAGAGGCAGCCAACATCCGAGGCAGGCAGCTTTCCCCAGATGATGGGACCAGGCCTGTGTACCCTCTTCCCACTGTTGTTTCTTACTTTATCTTCTCCCTCTCTCTCCTGAAAGGACAATGCCCTTGTCTGTGTTTTCCAATCCCTTGCGAAAGGGGGAACCTCTCTGATTGCTGGATTTGCCATGAGAAACCTCGGTCTGTCCAAGACAGTAATGACCCCGTGGTGCACCCAATAAGCAATTTCACTGGGATTCCAGAGGCTGCTGTTTGTCTAAATTGAGCTTCTGGCCCATTTTACCAACTCAGGGTGCTAAGCCTGCCTAAACTTGTTCCTTGCTTTAATTTGACCCAGCCTTGGGAGGGGAAAACAAGGTCTTCTAAATATTTGTATGAAAAATTCTTTGGGGCCACCATTATAAATCAGGCCATCTGTAAATTTCTTGATATACCCATATATTTAGGCAACCTCTCAGTGTGTAACAACATAATATCTGAGCCTTGGTTAGATAACGTTAACACCTCTCTGCCAATGAGTGAGTCCATAGATACCCCCACTTATGCAGAGGCCTTATGCGCACCCCCTGGTTATACCTTCACCAGGTCAGTGTGATCTGGTGTCTCCACTGTTCAGCTGTGGAGGTTTCAGTAATGGCCTTTATGCTTGCACAACTCATTGCCTTGACAGCCGGAGAATACAAGGACAGTGTGCCCTTGCCGTATTCACTGTCCTGTTCTCTCTCTATAAACAAACAGAGACCTCTCATTGGTCTGTCCCATTGAATCTCCATAGTCGCTCTAAACGAGAACTTCCAGGAGGCAAACGTGACTCTGGGTTTGCCTCCATGGGACGAGCTTTCTTCCCATGGATCAGAGTGAGTGCTAACAAACAAATGATCAGGAATCTCTCCCTGACACTAAAAGAGTTGGCCGACTCCACAGCCAAAGCAATTTCAACTCAGCAATGGTCACTTAACTCATTGGTCAAGGTAGTTTTGGATAATCATATAGCCCTTGATTACCTACTTGCTAAGCAAGGAGGTGTCTGTGCAGTGGTGAACACCTCCTGGTGCACATGGGTAAATGCCTCTGGGGGAAATAGAAACCTAATTACATAAGATTAGAGAGCAGGCACATTGGCTACAACTAATTGCACCTAACAATCCACTGTCTTTTGCTTTGTCCAGCTGGCTACCTTCAGGTCTGGGCTCCTGGTTTAGAACCATCCTGCAACTGGGCTTATAGTATTGCTCTTAATCCTACTCTGTATACTTGTTATAAAGTTCTGTACCTATTGCCTCAAACCTCTGTAAAAATGACGTGCTCAATAAGGTGATGCTGGCTCAGCGCTTCAAGATGATCTCCAACGCCTGCAACCTCAGAGAAATATAGACTTTGAATAAGAAATGCCTGAGAGTTCTCCCTCCTAACCTTCCTCGTTTCTCAAATGTGGCAGAATGGTCTCCAACCCCCATGTACTGTCCCTCCAGCATGGGACATGACAGCTGGAAAAGGTCCTTCCTGGAATTGAGGGACAAGACCACTACGAGCAGAGAACCTGACTGCTGATCAATGATGCTTTCAGAGAAAGATCTTGATCAGAAGGGAAAAATGTGGAAATTAATGAAAGAAACATTAACTAAACTGGAGGCGGGAAGGCCTCTAGGGGGAGCTGTCACACCCATCACACATTGTCAGTGTCACCAAACAGGAAGAGAAGGACACTTGCATCTCAGACAGGAAGTACAACTACTTTCTTACTGAAGGAAGCTTCTCTCCCCACCCGGCAACAACCCAGCCAATGAGAAACTCCATAGCCCAGCCGATGAGAAATGCCACAGTCCAGCCAATGAGAAGCTGTTGCTGCCGTGATCTGTCACTCTCCCCCAGTGGACTTTCTTTAAGAACAGCGCCTCCCTTTCCCCCCTTTTCTCAATAAAAGCAGCTCCTCTCCTTTGTTCTCTGGATTTGTCTATGGTTAGCCATAACATGTACATCCTGAATTGCAATTCTTTGGGCTATTCCTGAATAAACTCCTTTTGAGATAAAATAACAGGCAAATTTGCTTTTTAAGTTGACAGGAAGAAAGTGAGGTCCATGCGCTGCCAGGTGGAGGCTCAGAACACGGCACCGAGCGTGATTCACGGTACAGTGTTAGTCGTGATGTGTGGTAACGATGTGGTGGGGCTCCACGGCCTTGGAGTGGACGGTGAGGGTGGACATAAGCAACAGGATCAGGTGACACGGGCCTTGAAGGCCAGAGTGAGGGATTTGAACATAATCTAGGAGCTAGTGGAGTAAAGACAGACAGAGACAGAGAGACAGACAGAAGGAGAGACAGGCAGAATGAGAGAGACAGGTAGAGACGGAGAGAGAG
The DNA here is from genome assembly GCF_020826845.1 of Diceros bicornis minor. Taxonomy (NCBI): domain Eukaryota; kingdom Metazoa; phylum Chordata; class Mammalia; order Perissodactyla; family Rhinocerotidae; genus Diceros; species Diceros bicornis. Next base: position 348,957 of record NC_080770.1, read on the forward strand.
AGGGAGCGGGTGTGACCTGGGGAGGGAATCCTGCTGACCGACTGCACTGACCCTCTGCACATGGGGAGCTAGTGCCCGCCGCCCGCGACGCCCGTCCAGCTGGGCCTCGAGCACGTCCTGAGAGACAGGGCTCTCCCGGCGGTGGTCCCGGACCCTCTGTGTCTCTCTCCAGAGGCCACGTGAGGGCCACACGGCTCCGTGGGCAGGGACGAGGACCCCCTCGTGGCTCTGAGGACAGGGCAGGGCGTTCTGTTGGTTTTCTTGGCGCTGTTGACTGTTCTAGTGGCAGGAACCCTGCAGTCGTGGGCGAGGTCGCGGCCTCTGCGCAGGGGCCTCTGGTGGCGTCCCAGCTCCTGCCGGGCTTGGTGTCGGGGTGGAGACGCAGCAGCGTCTCCTGGGGACCCGCGTCCTGGGCTGTAGTGTTGCCCCAAGCCGGGAGCAGCGTGGAGACGGCGGCCGGCGGCCGGGAAATCGCCACCCAGGAGTCAGGCCAGCCTCCCTGTGCTGGTCCTCAGGAGCGGACGCCCCTGAGGGTGTGCACATGCCGCCACGTGTGCAAACACACGCGTGGGTGTGCATCCCCGTGCGTAGAACATCTCTGGAGACTTCCGGCCCCTCTGGGGAGGGGGCTGGGCCGAAAGGAGCTTCCAGTGAGTAGCCTCAGCACCTCTGGATTTTCCCCTGTTGGGAGGGGCCCCCCCCCCCGCCGGCTTGCACCCCTCTCCTCACCACGCCCCCACCCTGAGTCCCGTCCTCCTCTCGGCCGCCTGGCCTGCGGCCCTTCGAGTCCTGGCTTGTAGTTTAAATATCACCCACATCGCAAAGCCTCACAAAACCGTGTCTCCCACCTCGCTCTCCCCAGGATCCCGGTGTCCAGCTGCCTGGTGGGCGTCACACTCGAACAACCACATGGCCGGTAGCCAGCAACCATGGCTGACTTTGTGCACGTGACGAGATGCCCTCACTCTCCACGGAAGGTCAGCGGAGACCAGCACCGCGCAGGCTGTCGTCTTCCTGCCAGGTCAATGGAGCGGGGGGGTGCGAGGACCCGCTGTTGGGGCAGCGGCGAGGGGCGCTGTGGACTGGGTGTCAGCCAGAACGGCAAGTGCACGGGTTCCGTCCTCCCGTGACGTGGTTGTCCCACTGGTCAGGCAGGTCCTGCAGACACGTGTGCTCACACGTGTGCAAAGGGACCTGTGTGTGAGGACAGCAGGATCCCTAGTGGCGGAGCCTCTCAGTGTCTTAGGGAGCCGGCCTTGCCCGGAGGCCCGTGTCGTCTGCCTGTGTGCGGACGCGCTCACGTGCTCTCTTGTGAGCCGAAGCGTCGTCTGCTCACGGCCTCCTGGAAGGACGGCCCGGCCCTGCCGCCCCCGTGTCCCCTGTGCTCTCCTCTCTGCCTCGGCCTCCCCTCCGCTCCGTGATCTGCCCCCCGTGTGACTTCCTTCGTGACGCCCGCTTACGGAGGTGTCGTGTCTCTGTCTCTCAGTTGCAGCAGTACCCTCTACGTTCTCCTGGAACGCACTCTAGCTGCACCCCGAGGGCTGCTAAGTGTCGTCTTTTCTGAGTATTTGTAGTTCCCTTTGTGGTTCTTCTTAGACCCGTGAACTATTTGGTGGTGGGTTTTTTCCATCATCAACAAGGATTTATTGAGGGCATCTCATAGCCAGTCCCTGTTCTGGGTGCTGGAGATACCCAAGAAAGCGCTTCCCACTAAATATACATATTTTGGGCTACACATGTTTTTGAAAAGTTTTACAAACATTTAAAGGTTTGATTCCATAGTTTTCTTTACAAATATCAGAAAATACATTCTCGTAGCCCTTTGCTAAGATCACAGGCCCATGCGGAGGGTGCCTCATGGCTACAACAGCCCTGCCACCCAGCACCATGAGGCCCTCTCCTCCAGGAAGCCCTCTGGAGTTTCTTCAGACTACGTGGTGCTGGACGAGGATGCCAGCCACCCCACCCCTACCAGGGAAGGGTCCACACAGGCGGGTGCCTACCCCCACCCGGGCCAGCTGCTTCCTGGCTTGGGCTGGCCGTGGGCTGGGACACCCTGGGAGAACCGCCTCCCAGGCCTCCCCCCCGTAAGCTGGGATAACAGCACTGAGCCCCTGGCTCCCACCTCTCACAGGGCTCCATGGGGTTCCTGGAGGAGGAGCCGCTCCCTGTCCCTGGGCAGCCTGGCCACCTGGCCGCAAGGCCACACGCGTCTCCGGGCTTCAGAGGCCTCAAGCGGAGCCCAGCAGGAGGTCTTGGCTGCAGGGCTGAGTGGCCAGCCTCGGTGTCACGTGCAGCAGGACAAGGGGCGCAGCTGAGTGCGTGTGCCGCCCTGGACAGGCCCTGCCCTCCTGGCCCTGGAGCACCGGTGTCGGCAGGATGGGACCGAGGCACAGGCCGGGCTCAGCTGAGCCCTCTCCACCCCAGACGTCCAGCTGACCCCAGTGCAGATCCCCGTGCCCTGAGCCCACAAAGCCTGTGCCCTCTCCTAACACCCTCCCAGGCTCCTGAGGCCCCTGCAGGGAGAGGCTGGGGTGGGCTTCTGGGTCAATCCCTGGATGAGGCCAGTGCGGGAGGGTGGGAGAACTCTGGGTTTTTAGTTATCTTTTCATAAATGGCTCTTCTCTCAATGGCACTGTGCTCAAGGGGTGTCCAGATGGTCCTGATTCTCCAGTGTTTGCTGACATGGCTTCTTCCCTGGTGTCTGATCAGTTTCCGTGACGGTCGCACGCATACGTGAAACGCACAGGCAGCCTCTAATGTGGGGGCGGCGTTCTGTGTGTGTCACCCGGCTGAGTGAGTCCCATGATGTTCACGCCGTCCATAGCTCCACCCAGTTCTGTGTGACTCACTGCCCACGACGTGCAGGACATCCCCCAGCCTCTCCTGTCGTCAGACACTTGCCCCTCGGTTGTTGGTGTGCGTGTGTGCTGAGGCTGTGGATGCACACGGTGTGGGGCCCTCGCCTCCCAGGGAAGCGCATCTCCAGACAGCGCGTGTCCCCGACGCCGGCTCTGCCGCCAGGTCCGCCCGGGCTCTCCTTGCCAGCACGTCCTCCTCCACGGCCACCATCCCCCGGGTCCCACGTTCAGGTGTGCTCGTCACAAACAGCTTCAGGCGGAACTTACTTCATCTCGCCCTGCGTAAAATCCCCGCTCTCAGCCAGGGCGTCGGTCCCCGCACAGCTACTGTGATCGCTCGTGTGTCGGGGTCGTTTTCACTGTTCTGCTCTGTGCATCCTGTCACCTTGCCTTTTCTCTCTCTTCCTTGTTTCATTGTGATGAGAACACCTGAGATCTCCCCTCTTAATGCGTTTTACGTGCACGATACAGAGTTGTGAACCTCAGGCGGGATGGTGGGCAGCAGGTCTCCTGAGCGTGCTCGTCCTGCATGGCTGAGACCCTGTGCCTGCTGGACGACCCCCGCCCTCCCCAGCCCCCGGCTCCCACTGCCCACCCTCTGCTCCTGTGATGGTGACAACCCTTTGGGAGTGGAATGGGAGAGTCCTGTCCTTCTGTGACGGGCTCACTGCACTCAGCACTGTGTCCTCGAGGGGCATCCACCTGTCACACGCGGCAGCACCTCCTTTCTGCTCAAGGCTGACGACGTTCCGCTGTGTGTAAGACCTCGTTTTCTGTGTCCATTCCTCTGTCAACGGGCGTGTGAGTTGTTTCCACATCTCGGCTTCTGTGAGCAACACTGCAGTGAACGTGGAGGGAGACGCCTGGTCGAGACCCTCCTTCAGCTCTTTTGGGTGAATACCCAGAAGTGGGATTTCCAGGTCCTGTCTTCATTGTACTTTCAATTTTTTGAGGACTCCCAATACTGTTTCCCACAGTGGCTGTACCGACTCACCTTCCCACCAGCGGTGCACGCGGGCTCCCTTTCTCCACGTCCTCGCCAGCACTTGTTGTTTTCTGGTTTTCATAATAGCCGCTCTGACAGGTGTGAGGTGACATCTCAGTGTGGTTTTGATCTGCATGTCCCTGATGATTAGTGATGCTGAGCATCTTTTCAGGTACCTGCTGGCCATCTGTGTGTCTTCTTTGGAGAAATGTCTATTCAGGTCTTTTGCCCATTTTTTAAATTGGATTATTTGTGGGTCTTTTGCTATTGAGTTGTAGGAGTCCGTCATATATTTTGGATGTGACCCACTTATCAGTTCTACAGTTTGCAAATATTTGCTCTCTTTCCATAAGTTGCCTTTTCACTCTGTTGATGGTTTCCTTTGTTTGCAGAAGCTTTTTAGTTTGATGTACACCCCCTTGTCTATTTTTGCTTTTGTTGCCTTTGCTTTTGGTGTCAAATCCAAAAATCATCACCAAGACTGATGTCACGAAGGCAAGGATGCCCACTCTCTCCACTCCTATTCAGTTTAGTACTGGAAGCCCCAGCCAGAGCAATTGGGCAATAAAAGGAAATAGAAGGCATCCAAATTGGAAAGGAAGCAGTAAAATTATCTCTGTTTGCAGAGGACATGATCTTATAAGTAGAAAACCCTAAAGACTCCACAAAGTCTGTTAGATCTAATAAACGAATTCAGTAAAGTAGCAGGATACAAGATTGACATATACAAATCTGGTGCCTTTCTGCACATCAACAGCGAACTATCCAAAAAGGAAATTAAGAAAATAATCCCATTTACAATAGCATCAAAAAGAATAAAATACTTAGGAATAAACTTAACCAAGAAAACAAAATACTTGTGGGCTGAAAACTTCAAGACATTGACAAAAGAAATTGAGGAAGACACAAATAAATGGAAAGATATCTTGTGCTCATGGATTGGAAGCCTTAATGTTGTTAAATGTCCATACTACCCAAAGTGATCTACAGATTCAATGCAACCACTATCAAAATCACAATGGCATTTTACAGAAATAGAAAAACAATCCTTAAATTTGTATGGAGCCACAAAGGAGCCCGAACAGCCAAAGCCGTCTTGAGAAGGAAGAACACAGCTGGAGGCACCCACACTGCCTGCTTTCAAACTCTCCTACGAAGCTACAGCAATTAAAACAGTGTGGTGCTGGCGTAGAGACAGACACAGGCCAGTGGAGCAGAATCGAGGGCCCAGGAGGAAACCCACACGTATGCGATCAACTGATTTTCGACGAGGGAGCTGAGCCCAGCCAGCGGGGAAAGGACGGTCTCTCAACAATGGTGCTGGAAACTGGACGTGTGCGCGCGGGAGAGTGCATGCGGCCCCTCATCACACGCCGTTCACACCACGAACCAGCGCGGACTCACTCAGGGCTTTGGCGTGAGACCCAGACGCGTGCACTCCTAGAAGAAAACACAGGGAGCTCCGCCCTGCCTCGTCCGTGCTCGAGTTCCTCCCCTCCCGGCCTCTTCCCATCGAGCAGCTTGGTCCCGAGCTTCCCGGCGTCCTGGTCTGAAGGTGGACGTCTGTCCACGTTGTTTGTGGTCGCCCTGAAACCTGCACCTGCACCATCGGCTTCTAAAGCATCTGCCTGCACACGGCTCCTGCCCTGTTTTGGACAGTCTCCTCAGCGGGGTCCTGGGCGTCAGATTGCCGGGTCAAAGCTGCCGCGCGGCCCCTCCTCCCCTCTGCTCAGCGCCGCCCTCTGGAGCTCCCAGACTTCTCTTCGGGGTCGGCTGTCCCCGCAGGCCGCCCTGCGCATGGAGCTGGGTGACGCCTCCCCTGGAACTCGAGGCCCTGAGGTCAGTCCTGGGAGGCGGCTTCTCAGCGGAGCCCGGGCAGTGGCCGGCGCCTGGAGGCCACGGGGCTGGGGCTCCTCTGGGCCCGGGTCTGGGGAGGCCCCCGCCGTGCAGCCTCCACCTTCATTTCTGGACTGAGGGTCAGATGCCCGACCACGGGGCCCAGGGAGCCCCTCCCTCAGCCGACAAGGGTCCCAGGGAGAGGCCGGTCCAGTGACGGTTCTCCATTGTCCGGCAGAAGCAAAGTCACAGGACGAGTCATGAGCCATGATGTGGGGTCAGTGGGAGGGCCAGCTCCGTCTGCCCGTGAGTGTCCCGTGTGTGTCCAGTGGGTCACAGGGGCCGCTCCGGGCCCCTCTGCCCAGCTTCGTCTCAGCGTGGTCCCAGGCTGCGGCTTTGTGCCGTCTGCTGGGTGCAGGACACTGTGCAGCCTTGTCACCGCAAGTCCAGGTGGGCAGGGGAGAGTGGGGGGGGACAGGCGAGCCCAGCTCTGGTCTCAGGGCCACTGTCCCGTGGGCCTCGGTGGCCGGCTCGACTGAGAGGGTCCCTGGGGGTTGTCATGGACGCCGCCTCCCCCGCCCCTGATGGGACGGGCTCCCCAGGTCCCCAGCATTGGAGGGGCTCGCAGATTCTGGGGTCCGAGTGGCAGCCTGCGTGAGTGAGGTGCCTCGGGCAGGGCAGCCTGTGCCTGAGATCGCAGGTCTTTATTCCTCCAAAGGCCGACACCAGAATGCCCTGGAGTCAGATGTTTGTAAACTTATTTTTATTTGAGGGCTTCTGCTATGTGTCCAGGAGCAGTTCGGGGTGTGGAGACCAGAAGAGACGCCACCCTGCCCATGGGAACTTCAGGAAACAGTTGACATCGATGCAATAAATGGGCGCTGCATGGTGTTAAGTGCTCAAGAGAGAACCGGAGCAGGGGACGTGGGGGGCTTGCAGCTTTAGGGGGCAGCCGGGAGGGCCTGGCCAAGACCACAGGTGGGCAGGGATGCCCCTCCTCCCACGGGGGGACAGAGCAGGGGCTTCTTCCCACTGGAGGGTCTCGTCAGGATGAGGAAGCCAATGGCCGTCCTGAGCAGGGCATGACATGATGGACATGTGAATGGGGGTCTCTGGGTCACAGTCTGTGCCGGAGCCAGGCTAAAGGTTAACGGGCGACAGCAGAAGGAGGCGCGAGGGTGGCGGCCGAGGGGGATCTGCTGCTGGCACAGCCCTGGGGGAGGCCTGAGCAGGGCCGCCCCTCGTCCCTGAGGGACCGCGTGCCTGGGCCCAGGACAGTGAGGACCTGGGGCCGTCACCACCCCACCAGTCCCTGCGGATCGGGGCTGTGCAGAGGGAGGGCCGTGGGCTGGCAGGACCGGCCGCAGCCACCAGTTCATCCCGCTGCTCCTCTGTTTCATTTCCAGTGGCCGCGTGACTGCAGAGGGGAGATGGCGGAACAGGAAGGCCCACTTGACCCCCCGAGGGCAGGAGCTGAAGGCCGACTGGTGAGTTCTCACCCTGCCCCCTCACCACCTCCTCCACCTCCAGGGCCTGGTCAGCCGGCCCTGGCCCCGACTGTCCCCCACGCCACCTGGCTCACGCCTGGCTCCTGCACTTCCCATCGTGTGGCCTCGGGCAGGGTTCATCCTCTGAGTCTCAGAGCCCCCCGCCAGTGAGGAGGGTCAGACAAGACGTGAGTGATGGGGAGGTGTGTCGTTTCCTGCCCTGCTGGGCCAACCTGGCACCGCACACACTGCCTGCCTCACTCCTGGCCAGTGGGCGAGCTTCAGGATGGGGCCTGTGCCCTCCAGACCCTCCGTCTGCATCTCCAGCACATCCTGAGGGGGTGACTGTGATGAGATGCTGTGTGCTCACGGGCGGGTCAGCCAGGTGCAGAGGAGGAGCTGGACACACACCAGGACACGCACACACGTGCGCACTCACACAGCATGCACCTGCTCACACGCGCATGCACACATCACATGTGCGCGTTCACACACAGTGCACACCTGCTCACACAGTGCACACATTCACACGTGCACACTTGCACACACGTGCGCACAAATGCCTACATGTGGACACATTCCCATGTGTACATTCACACACACAGCATGTGCCTGCTCACACACGTGCACATATTCACACATGCACATTTGCACACACACAGCACGCACCTCCTCATATACACACATGTGCACACATCACGTGCACATTTGCACACATAGCACACATTAACGTGCACATTTGCACACACAACATGCACTGCTCACACATGCACAGGCTCCACACCTGAACACCTCTCCTCTCCACCTGCTCCTCTGACCTGCTCCACCCTCAACAACCAGGACCATGGGCTGCTGTGGCTGTTCTGCAGGCTGTGGCTCCAGCTGCTGATCCCCCTTTTGCTGCCAATGCAAGATCCGAGGCTCTGGGCGTGGACACGGGTAATTGCCCACTTTCAGATTTCTCAGGATGTGTCCCTGGCTGCGTGTCTTAGCCCTGAAGCTGTAACGTCATCATATCCTCCAGGACATTCTTTCCTCGTCTCCAGAGCTGCATGTTCAGCACGGCTACAGATGAAGACAGTTAAAGGAGGGCATGCAGTCAGGCCCATCACTGGTGATGGGAGGCCCACCCCCTCCAGCACCACCTGAAGGTGAGCCCTGCTCCTCACTCTCCACCTCACAGCTTCTGAGCACCTCACTCCACTCCCCCGACGCCCCACCAGGGGCCTCCTGCCCCTCCAGCTCTTCAGTCACTCCCACTCCTTTTCATTGCATGTTTTGGTCCAAACTGGGCACTGTGAAATCCTTCAATAAACACATTCCCTCTGCACAAGACATGTCTTCCTGGTGAATTTCTTTTATCTAATGAATGAGATCCACGTCTTTGCCTCCCCGAGCATCTTGCTCCGTGCACTCACTCATTCACTCCTACACTGGCAGACCTACTGTGCGCAGGCCCTGCTCCAGTCCTGGTTACAGAGTCCCTGCAGAGCGGGGAGTGCATGACCCCCACAGGACAGCACGAAGGAGACTCGCAGAGAGAAGCCCAGGCCGTCTGGAGGAGAGGGGGAGCCCCTGCTGGGGGTGGGGAGAGGGTGTCCTCAGGTACAGAGTTGGGTGGGGGCATGTGGGGCTCAGGGGAGAGGACACCAAGGGCACGGACACACTCCCTGGCATGCGGAGTCAGCACAGACACTGCGTGGCCTCTGGACCTCTAACTTGTCCTCTGGGCATCTCCCTCTCCTGGTCTGTAAACGGGGAGGTGTGGGTGTCCACCGCAGTGTTGTGGTGATGATTGCGTGTCTGATCCGCACCTGTGCTCAGCATGCTGCCCCCACACGCAGCATCGAGAACATCATGGCTCATGGAGGGGGACGAGTGGAGTGAAGAGCTGTGGGGGCCGGCCAGGCACTCCCTGCAGAGGACTGTGGTCTTTCCAATGAAAGCGCAAGAGCCGTCAGACGACCCTAAGCAGGGGTGTCTGGAGTTTCGGGAAGTCCATCTGGGACGTGGGGGGTCACTGAAAGCCTCAACTGACACTGTGGAACAAACAGATAACGAGGGAGCTGACCTTACAGGACTGGCATTTGGTCAGATGAGGGCGGGACGGGATGAGGCTGGGGTCCGGGTGGCTGAGTGGAAGGTGCTGGTCATGGAACACTTGATGCTAATGTAACCATCAGAGACCAACTGTACTGGCCCTGTTGGCTCCTATCGTATCAGTGACGATGTATTGAAGTCGTGTTGCAGGGGCAACGAGCAAAAACTGCAAGTCAGGCAGCTGGAGGACGCTCAGAAGATGGAAACCTCGTCCTCACGACCTCGAGCCGCCGGGGAACCAAAAGGTCCCCAACTAGGGGACTCAATGTGAAGAGAAAGTGGAACGGGGAGTCTAAGGCGAGGGGCCCCTCGATCTGTAGCGCATCAGACTTACAAGACCCTTATCCTCCCACCCTCCAATCAAATTCCTCCAAGCTAGTGTCTTGCATGACCACTCCCACTGCCAACTCCTTAAAGGTCTGTCCCCGCTTCAGCTCAGGAGACAGATTGGAGCTCTGCCTCCTGTCTCCTTGCTGGTTGGCCACGCAATGAAGCTCTTTCTTCTCTCAAAACCCAGGGCCATAGTGTTGGCTTCCGTGCCCATTGGGCAGCATGTCCTGATCGGTAACACTAAGAGGAGGGGTATTAGTTTTCAATTGCTGTGTAACGAACTACCACAAACTTGGAGGCTTGAAACAACACTCGCTCGTCATCACAGTTTCTGCAGGTCTGAAGTCCGGGCACAGCAAAGCTGGGTCCCCTCCTCGGGCGTCACGAGGCTGCAGGCTAGGTGGCAGCTGCACTTGGGGACTTCTGGGACTTGGGATCTCTCCCAAGCCCGTTCAGTGTGTTTGAAGGATGAAGTTCCTATGATTGCAGGCTTGAGTTCCCCATTTTCATGTGAACAGTCAGCCAGTGACCTTCCTCAGCTGCTAGAGGCCACCCACAGTTCCTTGAGGTGTGAGCCCCATGGACTGTCCACGACGTGGCTGTTGATTCCTTCCAGGCCTGTGGGAGTGCGTCTCCCTGATTTCTTCTGTCTCCAGCATCTAGAATCCCTTTTTAAGAGCTCACCTGATTAGGGTAGGCCCACCCACGATAATCTCCCTTTTGAAGAAACTCAACTGATTAGGGGCCTTAATTACACCTGCAAACAGCCCTTTTGCTGTAGAGCAGACAAATCACAGGGGTGATAGCTCATCGTAATCACAGGTTCTGCCCATGCTCAAGAGGAGGTTACGGGAGGATGAGGGTCGCAAGGGTCATTATGTACTCCTGCCTGTCACAGGAGGAAAGAGAAGACTGGAGGGACAAGGAAAAGCACATTCACAGTCTCCACAGGACGTCACAGTGGAGGTATCCAGGGATGGTCAGACGTGTGGGCCTGGAGGTCAGGGTCATCACGTGGTCCAGATGCTACCAACACAGACGGTGGCCATGGGAGACCCATGTTTCTGAACACTGGTCAGCAGAAACACTGCTGCCCAGACTGAGGGAATCAAGCAGGACATAGTAAGAGAGGCTGTGGGATTTCCAAAGTTCCCCAAGCAGGAAATAGGCCCACAGAGCCACTCAGCTGCTTGCCTTCCATCCTCCCTTTCAGAGGGAGCATGTCCATACTGTTGACTTGTGGGGGTCCCACCATTGTGCTCTGGAAGCAGACAATTTATTTTCTCGTTTCACTGGTCCAAGGTGAAGGGGAAATTTGCCCCAGGATGGATCCCACCCAAGTATCTCCCCTACTTGATGCCGATGATTTTGTTGATGAGATTTGAGATTCTCAAGCTGCTGATGTTTAGATGAAACGTCAGACCTGATGTGACGCTGTAATGGGCTGGGACAGTGGGGTGCTGGGATGGGGTGAGTGTACTGTGCACATGGGACAAATGTGAGTGTTTGGAGGCCAGAGGATAGACTGCAGTGGGCTGAATGGTGGCCCCCAAAATATGCGTCCATGTCCATCCCTGGAATCTGTGAGTATTACCTTATACAACAAAAGAGTGAATGTTGCCTTATTTTGAAAAACAGTCTTTGCAGATAGAATTAAGTAAAGGATCTTGAGATGGAGAGACTATACAGATGAGCCAGGTAGACCCTAAATGCCATCACAAGTGTCCTCATAAGAGAGAGGCAGAGACAGACACAGAGAGGAGGGGGCAGTGTGAACGGGAGGCAGAGTCTGGAGTGAGGTGGTCACAGGCCAAGGAAGCCACCAGAAGCTGGAGGAGACAAAGAACAGGTTCTCCCCCAGAGACTTCTGTGGGGGTGTGGTCCTGCCAACACCTCGAGTTTGGACTCCGGCCTCCAGAACTGCGAGAGGGTAAATCCTGCTGTGTTAAGCAACCAGTCTGACGTAATCTGTCACAGCAGCCGTGTGAACATGATATGTGGGTGAAGACGTTACGGGTCTACACCCCAGCTCTCGGGTCTGGCTGACCCACCCACCGTGGGTCTTTCCTGTTCCCACCAGAGCTGCCAGCAGAGCTGTCTGCTGTCTGATGAAACGTCTCGTGTGTGCGCAGCTCAGTGAGTTAACCACTGACCCCATGAGGCCACCACAGACCTGACACGGGCTGGTGCGCCTGAGGAACGGACGTGTGTGTGTCATTCGATTTTCATCAGTTTGAATTTAAACAGCCCCACATGGTAAGAGGCGACCACAGAGGACAGCACGAAAGGTCCTCCTCCGCAGCCACGAGCCTCTCCTCCTGCACAGCCAGCTTAGGAGGGATCCAGGGCAGGGAACCGCAAATTTAGACGCCCAGGAGCATCCTCAGTCCACACAGGCCGCAGAGTTAGGAAAACTGTGGGTTGGTCCGTGTGAGGGACAAGGAAGCACAGGCTGGAGCATTCGCTGCTCCTTTGTGTGCTCATGACTCTGTAGATTAAAAAGCAACCTTTCTGTGTCTTGTCTGTGGCCTCCGATCCCAGATCCTCCAGGGGCCCCGAGACCCCTGGGACAGGTGCTGTGTCCTTCCTGTCCTCCTGGTGGTGCCCTGAGTGGGTGCTGCACCCGCACGGGTTGGTCACAGGAGCGGACAGCACAAGGTCACATCGAGATGTGAATGAGTAAAGGGAGCCCCAGGCGGGGAGGAGGGCAGGGAGGGAACAGGATGCGTTTGCTAATCAGACACCAGATGAAGAGTCACCGTGGGACAGCATTTAGGGGGAGGATGTTTATTTAGGGACCTCTTGGTACAGTTCCTGCCTCAAAACACAGAGTCACAGGGAGCAGGCACGGGAGATGGCCAAGTGGAGATGCCCCGAGGTGGGGCCAACTCTTGGTGGCAAACAGGGACATGCTCCAGGGGACGTCTCCAGGGTTTAGGGGACCCCATTGTCTGCTGGTCCTCTACCTGGAGTCAGAGGTCAGACAGGCAAGAGGAGGAGGTTTGGGGATGGAGTATCTTCAGAAGGGGGGATGGGCCAGGAGCCGTCACGTCCGTGAGAGCCCAGGTCAAGCCAGAGCCCAGGAGGCAGTGCTGGGGCCGGGTCTGGGCAGAAAGTGATGTCAGGCAAGAAGCACGATTCCTTAGAGCAGGAAAGAAGGGCCTGAGTCCACCAGGAGAAAGATGTCTGTCTTCTACACCAGCAGAGCCGATGCTCCTCGGTCTGGAGACCCAGCTCCCCGAAACCGGAAGATGAGGGCTCCAGAGGTGAGCTGCAGGGAGGATGTGGACAGGAGCTGATTCAGGGAAACTGCAGGACCACGGGCTTCACCAAACATTGAGAAACTGAAGGTCTGGGCTCAGAGCTTCAGATCTTGCGCTGGCAGCAAATGGGGACACAGCAGCTGGACTGGGGGCAGCAGGGATTGCAACAGCTGGACTGGGAGCAGCCACATGAGCCATAGGCCCCCTTGCCACAGCTGGAGCAGGAACCGGCTGGCACACAGCAGCGCTTGGGCTTACAGCAGCAGACAGGCACGCAGCAGCTAGAGCCACAGCCCCCACAGCTGGAGCCACAGCCCCCACATGAGCCACAGCCCCCACAGCTGGAGCCACAGCCTCCGGAACAGCCACAGAAGCCCATGGTCCTGGTGGTGGAGGGTGGAGCAGGTCAGAGGAGCAGGTAGAGAGGGGAGGTGTTCAGGTGTGGGGCCTCCTGGGCCAGGAGCCTTTATATCCCTGTCCAGGGTCAGTGTGACGCTGGGCACATGGTCACTTCCTTGTGGATGTTTATGCTACAACCCAGGGAGATTCTGTTTGCCTTCTACTAAAAATAGATATTATGAGCTTGGTCGTTGCATCCCATTTCTGCACCTTTACCACTGTTCTTCAGCCCCCCTGCACTATCCCTGTGTCAGCTGCGGGGACTGAGGCTGCATGCTCGGGGTCCGGCTTCTGTCCCACCCCAGGATGCTCTGGGCTTATTTTATTCAAAGCCTTGGACTTTCTGTTCTGTTCTGCCTGGAAGTCTGCCTACCCAGGCACCACCACCGTGCTGTCTGTGGCCCCACATGTGTCTTCACGTCCAGCGGACCTACTGCCGTCCCCCGCCTTCCCCATCCTTCCTCCTTCTCTCCTAACAGTTTTATTTTTACCTACGTTATACATGAACGGTCGAGAAGTAAAACAGTACCGCAAACATTAACAAAAACAGCTGTCTTCCGCCCCAACACTTTCAAATATTTCAGCTGCTTCTTCTGTCATTTACCTCAATAGTTTTTTAGGCATTATTGTTTTATCATCTATTGCGTCTCCTGTTTGATACCTGTGGGCTTTCAACAATGAAAGATGAAGATTTGCTTTCTTCTTTTTTTTTTTGTGAGGAAGATTAGCCCTGAGCTAACACCAGTTGCCAATCCTCCTATTTTTGCTGAGGAAGACTGGCCCTGGGCTAACATCCGTGCCCATCTTCTTCCACTTTATATGGGACGCCGCCACAGCATGGCCTGACAAGTGGTGTGTTGGTGCGTACCTGGGATCCAAACCTGCGAACCCCAGGCCACCGAAGTGGAGCGCAAGCACTTAACCGCTGTGCCACCAGGCTGGCCCTGAGGCTTTGCTTTCTTTAAACTCCTACTTCCTCTGCTGATCCCAGGAACTTCCCGACCAGCCTCCCAACACTGTCTTAGAACGTTTCCCTAACTCATCCCCACATTCTGCACCTCAAGAGTGGATCTCCTTGTAACCCCTTCAGCTCTTCAGGCTGTCTCTAATCTCACCTATTCTTTCCCCTGGAGATGGTCCGGGGGTCCTCTGTCTTCTGCCTCTGGGTCTGTGCCCACGGGCATCCTGGACCCTCCTTCACCCTCCCCCTGGAGGATCCATGGCTCTTCTGTCACGTCCACGTCCTAGTTAGTGGATCCCCCCTCTATCTTTCGGTTTACTCCCTTGTTTTGGTGGAGCACATCCTCCAGCAGTTTCTTGAGAAAGAAAGCAATGGGGGATACATCTTTTGAAAATCTGCATTTCTGAAAAAAATATTAATCCTCACCTCAGATTCAATCCATAGCTTGGCTAGGTATAAAATCCTGGATTAGAAAATTCTCCCCAGAACAGGGATGAAATTGCTCTATTTTCTTCTGGCTCTTAGTGCTACTGTTGAGAATTCGAATGCTCTTCTCACACAATATGCCAATTTTTCTTTCTGGAAGATTTTAGCATTTTTCTTGGAAATTCACACAACGTACCTTGGTTCTGGGTTTTTTTCTTTTCTCTCAGCTTTTGTGTTGCTATGACGGTGGACGTTTTAAACCTGGGAATAAGTGGCAAGAATAGCTTCCGAAGGGTCCCTCATTTCAAGGAAAAAAAGGAACAAGAGAGAGGGCCAGAGGGAACAAAAGAGCATATTATCAAAGATGTCGTGGTTTTCCTTCCTTTGCTGTTCACTTTGCTCAATGCAATAAGCAGACACAAGGAGACAAACACTGCATGATTCCACTAGTTGGGGTTGAGAGAGACCCTGTGTGTGGGGACAGCAGAGGGGCTGGGCGGGGCCCTGGGGAGCATGGACCCCGAGAGCAAGGAGCTGAGAGGAGAAGGGGCAGGAATGGCCCCGGGTCACACGGTGAGCAAGGCTCCAGGGAGGCCGACGACCCAGAGCCTGAGGGGAGCTGGGCTTCCAGAACGCTGGGTGCTGTGGGGGCCGGAGAAGCTGTCCTGGAGCTTTCTGCTCCCAGACACAGTGGAGAACCAGGCCTCGATCAGGCTGAATTTTGATCAAGAACCAAGACAGCCCAAGCTTTATAAATGCAGTCATCCCCCTTTACCCATGGGGGACAAGTTCCGGGACCCCAGCACGTGCCTGAAACCACGGATAGTACCAACCCCTGTGCAGACTGTGTATTTCCCTAGACATACAGACCTATGATAAAGTTTAATTTATGAATTAGGCACAGTAAGATATTAACAACAATAATAATAAAACAGAGCAATTATAACAACACACCGTAGTAAAAGTTACCGTAGATCTCGGCAACCTCAGCACATGACGTTTTCCTTATTAAGTCGAGAACTTTCACCTTTTCACTTAAAGGAAGCAATTTCAGCTTCTCTTGGGCACGTCAGAGTTGCCGGCATCACTCCTCTGGTGCTTTGGGGCCATTATCAAGTAAAATAAGTGTTACCTGAACACAAGCCCTGCGAAGCCACGGCAGTCGATCTGATGATCGAGTCGGCAACTAAGTGACTAACGGGCCAGTGGTGGATATAGCGTGGATCCCCTGGACGAGGGGACGAGTCACGTCCCCCCGAGGGACAGAGCAGGACGGCTCGAGACTTCATCACGCTACTCAGAAGGGTGTGCAATTTACAATTTGTGAATTGTTTATTTCCGGAAATATCCGTTTAATGTTTGGGGACCACAGTTGATCACAGGTAACTGAAACCGTGGATAAGGCGGGACTACTGTATCTCCATGAAACAGAGAGACCATTAAAAGAAGCTCACTGTCCTGTAAGTCCTTCTGGAATAGTGCTAGAAGCCTAGGACATAAGGGGCGGTGGGCGGGGACAGACGAAGCTGGCCCTGTTCCCAAGGTCACCAGAGGGAGTAACACTGGACCTTGACAGTCGAGAGAGGAAAACAGTGTCTAAGGAGGAAACGGTCACAAAGGTAAAGCAAGATTCTTATCATTTTAAAATGACACACAGGGGCCGGCCCCATGGCTTAGCGGTTAAGTGTGCTGGTGGCCCGGGTTCGGATCCCGGGCGCGCACCGATGCACTGCTGGTCCGGCCATGCTGAGGCCACGTCCCACATACAGCAACTAGAAGGATGTGCAACTATGACATACAACTATCTGCTGGGGCTTTGGAGGGAAAAATAAATAAATAAAATTATAATTACATGAGAATATCTTTGAGAGTGGGGATTTTTGTCTATTTATCTCACTTCCAGATTCTGAGTACAGAGAACAGATCCAGCACATAGCTGACATTTAAGAATGTTTTTTAAAGATCCGAAATAATAATGTTTAATTCAGCAGTTTCCATTTGTCGGGCTCTGCTTTGAGAGCTTTATCACTTAATCATCCTTAACAGCCTTTTGAGGTTAGTGACACTATTGTTCCCATTTTCCAGACAAGGACGCTGAGGCACAGAGAGGCTAAAAACTGACGAGGTCACACAGCTCATAAGTGAAGAAACTACGATGGGGCCCTGGGTTGTCTTGCTCCAGAGTCCATGCTCCTAACTCCAGGAGGCATTTGACAAGAGATCTTCACACACTGAGGTATGTGGGGCGGCTACTCTGGTTCAAAACTGACTTGGCTTGAACTAAAGAGGCCTGACTTACAGCCTAGCAAACACGTATTGTGCATCTGCTTTAGTGTAAAGAATGCACTGTCTAGAGAATGCACACTTCCCCTCCTATGCCCACCAGTATCGGTAACGCCTATATCAGTGCTCCTGAAGATAAGTTCTCTTTGTGGACATCAGGGTCATGCTGACATGCTAATTTGCAACTGGATATCTCTTTGAAACTTTGATCAATATGTATCCTGGGCATGTTCAATGTATGTTCTTTGTGCTGAAAATGTATAAAACTGTACTGAAGACCATGCTTCTCCAGAATGCTTTCTTACTTTGTGGAGACTGCCTTCCTGGGTTATAATCCTCAGCTTGGCTCAAGTAACACTCACCTTAACTCTCCCGTCTATAGAATGGTTATTGGTTATTTGAGTCAATATTTCTTGGTGAGGTCAGAAGGATTTCAGAGAAACCCACCAGAGAGACTTGGATCTACTGTGAACAGGTGCCTGGTACCATAGGGGCCCATTGAGCCCCCAGATCACTGCACACTTCAGGTGCCCCAGTGAGTTCTCCTGAAACCCAGACCTCCTTGTTTAAGTCATATGTCCTGACTTTTATTTGAGCTGTTTCAGACCTTAAGACTAGTTGTCTTCAGGGGGTACTGGTACCTTTCCTAGGTGAGAAGAACCCAGGGGGAATTTCCTAGGCCAGGGGGGCCTAGAGGGAACTTTGGAGTGAATAGGGCAGGCTGACCTTTCTAATTTGGCTTTAAATTGGAAAGAATTGTGTCTACAAAGTCTGAACAAATTATTTAATAGCAAAATGAGAGACTGAAAACTCATTCAGCTCTGAAGAGAAGGGACTCCAGCTCCTCCAGCCACAAGGCATTCTCAGGTGGCTGAGAACCTCATGAGAGTGTCTGAGGTTGAGCCTCATGACATGCAGTGGTCCCATAGGGAATCCCATTATGATCATTCACTTTACGTAACTGACGGCTCATAGGGGATGCACACATGAGGATTTGTCCTCCAGTGCTCTGAGCCCCACAGTAGTTTTAGGATGCTGGCGGGAGAAACCAAGACACGTAAAAGAGTGTTCATGGCCTTTTAGGAAGCGACACTCACAAGCAGGACACTTCTGACTCACTGCACTGTCCTCAGAAATTGTTCAGACTTTACAGTAAAATTAAACTAAAAGAAAACAGGAAATTGCACTTCTAAAAGCCAACCAGTTCCTGAAAGGCAGCCTCCCCCAGAACTCCAGCTGGCTTCATGTACAGTATGCATGGAGCTGATACTTGCAAGTGCCTAACGGAAGGGGGATGACTGTAAATGGCTGGATCTTTGGATCAAGATAA
The DNA here is from genome assembly GCF_020826845.1 of Diceros bicornis minor. Lineage (NCBI taxonomy): Eukaryota > Metazoa > Chordata > Mammalia > Perissodactyla > Rhinocerotidae > Diceros > Diceros bicornis. The sequence continues at coordinate 367,218 of NC_080770.1, forward strand.
CCCAGGATAATTTAAAATTACAGTGGCCACTTTGGGGCTCCTTTGAGCTTCCAAAACTTGTCTTTCTCACACTAGATTTAAGGGCCATGGAGCAGAGATGAAATGCAATCTTTAATCTTTAAAGAGTCAGATGCGCTACCTTCCATGACAATTGCTCAAAAAGGACAGTTTCCAGAAGCTGTAAATATTTACAAAGAATAGGAAAATCTTACTAACCTTGTTTCACATCCTGAGAGCTTGGTTTGATAACAGTCAGGATGGGATCCCCAAAATACAGTCAGACTAAAATGTGGTTGCACCCCATTTGTGGTCAGAGATGGTTGGACAGAAATGTGGGTTGATTCCATTTGCAGCTGGGGTCCACCAAACTGCCACTAGCCTCAGGGGAATTACATTGGCCACTAGGAGGAATGTTCCAAATAGATAAGATCATTTAAGAAGTGCACTTAAAAGCAAAGGCTTCAAAATTCCAAAAGAGCCTTACTGAAAGTTTTGTTGCAAAAAAGATAATAAAAATTAAGTCATAAGAGGTACCTAAAAGATGAATCTACTAAGTCATGGGTTTATAGCCACCCCCATAATCTATCTTTGAAGGAGGCCCAATGTGAGCCCCTTCCAGAGGTAACGAGACTCTGAGAGATTTTCTGGGAAACTGCTACATTATTCCCTTAAACAGTCAAGGGGAAACTAAAATAAAAAATTAGTGGAGTCGTTTATTGCTGCCAGGTGTAGTTACTGTTTGTCCCAGCTGAAACCTGGATAAGATATTTGAAAGGATTTAGCAACTTGTGATCAGAAATTTTGCCAAATTGGAAGTTGATATTCAAAGGCTGATAGCATTTTTTCTGAGGCCTTCTTCCTTAAATTAAGATAAAACTAGGGCCAGCCCCATGGCTTAGTGGTTAAGTGCACGCACTCCGCTGCTGGCGGCCCGGGTTTGGAACCCCGGGTGTGCACCAACACACCACTTCTCTGGCCATGCTGAGGCCACGTCCCACATACAGCAACTAGAAGGATGTGGAAAGCGAATAAGTTTTAATATCAAAGGAAGCTGCTGCAAAAATTAGAATTTAGTTTTCTTTCTCTTAAAAGGATAATCTTCTTGGACTTTTAGTCTGCTCTTGATAAAGAGATTATGAAAGATTTTTCTTTACCTTTGAGTAGTCTACCAGAGGGGCAGGGACTTTATGTTTTATCAAAATAAATTTCCTATATTGTTTTTATCAGGGCTTTAATCACAGGAGCTAAGATTTTTCTTATAGCTATTTAATTTTTTGTATTTGTCTAAAAACCTTTGTCACCATGGTTAAATGGATACTAGCATTGTCTCAAAGTGACCTATGATCCTGCTTGACCAAGGGTTTTAAAACATTTTGATATTTTTGACAAGCTTCCCCAAAATTCAAATCCTAAATTAAGTCTTTCTTTTGACCTAAAGTAAATTTGAGAATTTCCAGCAGGCCCCTGGGACTTCTCAAAGAATTTGTTCTCTTCCTATAAAGAGGGAGATACTAAACTAATTAGGTTTATTTGGTAAATTAAACTGCATGGGAAGCATTGTCAAGTAAACGGTGATAAGCCTTCCTAGGTTATACTGCATGGGTAAATGTTATTAATGAAAAAAAAATCCAGTATGTCTTGTATAATTCTAGTCATTATCTTAACATCACCACAGGAGGAAAACGACCATGACTGCATTTTATTATTTAATTTGGTTTACAGATGTGTCCTATTTAAAAGACAAGCAGGGACATTACCAGACTGGATATCTTGTCCAGCCTCAAGGATACCCACTGCTCTCTGTTACCCCTGCTAACTCAGCAAAAGATTTCCTTCTACAGGCTCAAGAAATTGCCACGGAAGAAGAGAAACAGATATGGCAACCAAAAGGGGGAATTTTTGACCCTGCCACACAAATGTGGTTTGGACCTGATGAAAAACCTGTAGTGCCTCTTGGAGCACAATAGCTGTTACTCCAACATGTGACAAAGACCTTAAGGATCATGGACTACAACCTAGAGATTTTGTTTATTGGGAGAGGCATCAGATAAAAGACTCTCTGCAGCCTCATTGGAAAGGAGGACTTTTAACCAATCCATGAGCTGCAAAAGTAAAGGCATGAACTTATGAATTCACATTTCTCATTTAAAAAAGGACCCTCTGCCTGAGTGGGTTTCAACTATTTCTGACATTCGACTTCAACTGACCAAGACAAACACCTCCAAACCAGGATGAGAAGAAGATGGCATCTGTTGTAAACAGCTGTCCCCAAACTCCAGACCAGGCCTGAATTTCCAACCTCATATCTCCTCAGTTAAATCCTTTGTTGTAAGACTGGCTTCCAGGATAGAGTGATGATTGCTCAACGACTTGAGATAGTGGATCAATCTTGTAACTCTGGATGAATTTCTTTTCCTGATAAAGACTATGCCTAAAACTCATTCTTCTAAACTAATCATTTCAAGTATTAAATTTATTACCATTGTTACTATATGTCTTCCATAATTGTTATAAACAATGTAATCACAAGAAACCACATAAAAACACATGTACAATGTTTGTGTGATAATCTAAAAATAATTGACAAATTACACAACCCATAAAATGCTTCTCCTGTCAATATACAGCTCTATGCTTGTCCACTACATCTGACAATGTTCCCCCAACATGGATAACTCGGCAAGCCAGAGAAATAAAAGCCTAGCATCAAGGGACATGATGGACCCAGGACAGGCAGGAACCACCCTGGCATTGAGGGACAATATCTTGATCATCAGTGATTTTTATCAAAAGATTAATGATCAAAAGGGGAAAATGACAAGAAATATTCACATATTGAGGTATATAAGGTAGCTATTCTGGTTAAAACTGATTTGGCTTGACCTAAAGAGGCCTGACTTATGGCCTGTCAAACACACATTGTACATCTACTTAAACCACTAGAGTAAAAGAATGCACTCTTGAAGATAAGGATACATACTTCCTCTCCTAAGACACTGGTATGGGTAACGCCCATATCAGTCCTCCTGAAGATAAGTTCCCTTTCCCAGACGTCAGGGTCATATTGACCTGATAATTTGCAACTGAATGCCTCTTTGCAACTTTGATGAATACGTATCCTGGGCATGTTTGATGTATGTTCTTTGTTCTGAAAAGGTATAAAACTGTACTGAAAACCATGCTTCTCCAGAATGCTTTCTTCTTTGTGGAGACTGCCTGCCCGGGTTGTAATCCTCAGCTTGGCTCATGTAAACACACCTTCTCTCTCCCGTCTGTAGAATGGTTATTGGTAAATTGCATCGACATGTGTCATAAATCATGTGTCACTTAATGACGAGGTTACGTTCTGAGAAATGTGTCATTAGGTGCTTTTGCTGTGTGAACATCACTGAGTGCACTCACACAAACCCAGATGGTACAGTCTACTATACACTGAGGCTATCTGGGACTAATCTTACAGGACCACCGTCATACAGGCAGTCTGTTGTTGACCTAAATGTCACTATGCAGCACATGACTGTGAAAATAAAATTTCCCTGGGGAAGTGGCACAAACAGGAACCAGGAAGTGACCGTGTGCCCAGCGTCACACTGACCCTGGCAGGGATATAAGGGCTCCTGGCTCAGGAGGCCCCACACCTGAACACCTCCCCTCTCTACCTGCTCCTCTGACCTGCTCCACCCTCAACTCACTAGAACCATGGACTGCTGTGGCTGTTCCGGAGGCTGTGGCTCTAGCTGTGGGGGCTGTGGCTCTGGCTGTGGGGGCTGTGGCTCCAGCTGTGGGGGCTGCGGCAAGCCTGTGTACTGTTGTGTGCCAGCCTGTTCCTGCTGCACCTGGGGCAAACGGGCCTGTGGCTCGTGTGGGGGCTCCAAGGGGGGCTGTGGCTCGTGTGGCTGCTCCCAGTCCAGCTCCTGTGTTCCTGTTTATTACCAGTCCAGCTGCTGTGTCCCTGTTTGCTCCCAGTCCAGCTGCTGCAAACCCAGCTGCTCCCAGTCCAGCTGCTGCGTCCCTGTTTGCTCCCAGTCCAGCTGCTGCAAACCCAGCTGCTCCCAGTCCAGCTGCTGTGTCCCTGTTTGCTCTCAGTCCAGCTGCTGCAAACCCTGCTGCTCCAAGTCCAGCTGCTGCGTCCCTGTTTGCTCCCAGTCCAGCTGCTGCAAACCCAGCTGCTCCCAGTCCAGCTGCTGCGTCCCTGTTTGCTCCCAGTCCAGCTGCTGCAAACCCAGCTGCTTCCAGTCAAGCTGCTGCATCCCTGTTTGCTCCCAGTCCAGCTGCTGCAAACCCAGCTGCTCCAAGTCCAGCTGCTGCATCCCTGTTTGCTCCCAGTCCAGCTGCTGCAAACCCAGCTGCTCCAAGTCCAGCTGCTGCATCCCTGTTTGCTCCCAGTCCAGTTGTTGCAAACCTTGCTGCTCCCAGTCCAGTTTCTGTGTTCCTGTTTGTTCCCAGTCCAGCTGCTGCAAACCCAGCTGCTCCCAGTCCAGCTGCTGTGTCCCTGTTTGCTGCCAGTGCAAGATCTGAGACTGACCTCAGACCTCAGGCAGCATCTAAAGACCTGTACTTCCCACCAGGTGACTACAGACACATCCTGACTCCTCAAGAACTCCCTCTCTCGGTGTTGGACAACTGCAGTCTCCTGGCTCAGAACTCTCTCCCCAGCCCCTGAAGGAAAGGAATAGACTCCTCCATTCCCATTCCCTAAAGGGGATCCCATCCTTAGGCACTTTCCATTTCTTCTCCACATGCTCTAATGCCGGAGCCAAACTCTACCTGAAAATGGCCCCAGGCCGGGGAGGCAGCTGAAATTCCCATTTCTGATCACTCTATGGAAAGCACCAAACCCTTGCTTTCCTCTGCCTGCTAGGAATGGCCTTTGCATATGAATGTCTCATGTAACTTGCTGGATTAAAACAAGTGTATTAAGATCCAGTATGGATCTGGGTGCACCACTAAATAAATTCTCCACCCATAAGCCTTGGTCTCACTGTGACTCTTTCCTTCTGGCCTCTCTCATTAGCAAATTGATTGTGTTTCCTCCTCCCACTGCCTCCCAGAGCTCTGCTCCTCAGCTGTTCACACTGTCACTCCAGTGCCGGGCTCAGCGGTCATTCCACAATCATTTGTTAAATTAATTAATGAAGGAAGGAATCACTCAGTGTATGTATGAATGTGAAGAACGAGTGAATGAAGGAATATTTCTTTTATTTTTATTTATTTTTATTTATTTATTTCCCCCAAAGCCCCAGTAGATAGCTGTATGTCATAGTTGCACACCCTTCTAGTTGCTGTATGTGGGATGTGGCCTCAGCATGGCCGGAGAAGCGGTGCGTTGGTGCGCGCCCAGGATCTGAACCCGGGCCGCCAGTAGCGGAGCACACGCACTTAACCGCTAAGCCATGGAGCCGGCCCGAAGGAATATCTCTTATTAGTGTATGGGTCTCAGCCGAGTCTAAATGGGATTCCGAGTTTTTCTTTGTAGGAAGAATGGATGCTGCTCCGTCCCCATGAGATGATCTGCTTGGAGGAGAGGAGATTTTTGCTCTCAGTGCCCAGGAAGGGAGCAAACGGGTGGTCTCGGTGCCCACTCAGGCCCCGGAGCAGGAGTCAAGCCCAAAGAGAGAGGAAAGGGAGGCTAATATGAACTGTGTTCCTGCGATGTTCTGTAGTACAAAAATAGAAATACATCAGAGACTGTGACTTGGCACAGTGTGAGGAGTGCTCACTCCATTACTGGGCTCGGATTAGTGGGACTCAACCACCCACAGATTTCACAGCTTTGGTTCCACACAGGGGGGATAGAAGGGAACTTCCTCAACCTGATAAAGGGCGTCTACCCAAACCCACAGCTGTCATCACACATTGTGGTGGAAGCCTTGATGTTTTCTCTCTAATATCAGGAACAAGGAAAGGATGCCCACATTCACCACTTCTAGTCAACATTGCACTGAAGTCCTTGCCACAGTAATAAGGCAAGAAAAAGAAATAAAAGGCATCCAGGTTGGGAAGGAAGTAAAACTGTCTCTATTCACAGAAGACACGAACTTGTATACAGAAAATCCCACGGCATACACACACACACACACACACACACACACACAATTAGAGGTAATAAATGAATTCAGTAGGTTGCAGGATACAACTCCAATATACAAAAATCAGTTGTATTTCTACACACTAGCAATGAGTAATCAAAATTTAAATTAAGAAAATAATGTCAACAAAAAGAACAAAATACTTAAGAATAAACTTAATAAAAGAAGTGCAAGACTTGTGCACTGGAAATTGCAAACATTGTTGAAAGAAGTTAAAGAAGCCCAAAATAAATGGGAAGACACCCGGGTGTTCATGTGTCAGGAAACTCAATACCGTTAGGATGACAATACTTCAAAAATTGATCTGCATTATACTTCCATTTCTGCATAGATTACATCATGTTCACCACCAAAATACTAATTACAACCCATCACCACACACATGTACCGAATTATCCCTTTCACCCTCCTCCCTCCCCCCCCTTCCCCTCTGGTAACCACCAATCCAATCTTTGTCCCTATGTGTTTTTTTTTTTTTAAGATTTTATTTATTTATTTTTTCCCCCCAAAGCCCCAGCAGATTGCTGTATGTCATAGCTGCACATCCCTCCAGTCGCTGCATGTGGGACGCGGCCCCAGCGTGGCCGGAGAAGCAGTGCGTCGGTCTGCGCCCGGATCCGAACCCCGGGCCGCCAGCAGTGGAGCGCGCACACTCAACCGCTAAGCCACGGGGCCGGCCTCTTATGTGTTTGTTTATTGTTGTTATTATCTACTACTTAATGAAGGAAATCATACAGTATTTGACCTTCTCCCTCTGACTTATTTCACTTTGCATAATACCCTCAATGTCCATCCATGTTGTCACAAATGGCCGGATTTCATCATTTCTTATGGCTGAGTAGTATTCCATTGTGTATATATACCCGAAGTTTTTACAATGTTATAAACCAATGTTACTGCAATAAACAAAAAATTTAAAAAAAATTGATCTGCAGATTCAATGCAATCCCCATCAAGATCCCAGGTTGCTTTTTGCAGAAATTAACAAGGTGATCCTAAAATTCATATGTAAATTCAAATAACCAAAACAATCTTGAAAAAGAAAACCAAAGTTGGAGGACTCACACCTCTCAATTTATAAACGTACTATGAAGCTACAGTGATCGAGGCAGTGTGGTACTTGCACAAGAACAGACATAGAGATCTATGGAACAGAACTGAGAGTCTAGAGATAAAGCCTTACGATTATGGTCAATTGACTTTCAACAAGGGTGCTGAAGCAATTCAATGGGAAGAGTCTTTTCAACAAATGGTGCTGAGACAACTAGATATCCACGAGCAAAAGAGTGAAGTAATGAAGTTGGACCTTTACCTCACACGATATATATAAAAAATCCTCTAAATGGATCAATGACCTAATTGTAAAAGCGAAAACTACAAGCTACAAAATTCTTAGAAGAAAACATAGGTTAGGTCTTTATGACCTTGGATTAGGCAATGGCGTTTAGATGTGACACCAAAAGCACAAGCAAAAAAAGAAAAACTAGACATTTTGGACTCCATCAAAATTAAAAACTTTTGTCTTCAAAGGACACTATCAAACAATGAAAAGACAACCCTCGGAATGGGAGAAAATATTTGCAAATCATATATTTGACAATTGACTTGTATCCAGAGCATATAAAGAACTGGTACTACTCAAAAATAAAGAGACAAAACCCGATTAAAAACCTAGCAAAGAATTTGAATAGGCATTTCTCCAAAGAAGATATACAAGTGGCTAATAAGCACATGAAAAGATGCCCAGCATCATCAGGCATCAGGGACATGCACACCAAAACCACAATGAGATACCACTTCTCAGCCCTTAGGGTGGCTATACTCAAAAAGACATACAATGACCAGTGTTGGTGAGGATGTGGAGAAATTGGCGCACTTGCGCATGGCTGATGGGAACAGGAAATGGCACAGCTACGTGGAAAAACACTTTGGCAGTTCCTCAAATGTTAAATATAAAGTTCCCATATGACCCAGAAATTCCACTGCTAGGCATACGCCCAAGAGAGTTAAAAACACATGTGACACAGAAATTTGTGTGATAATGTTTACAGTAGCATTATTCATAATTGCCAAAAAGCGGAAATATCCACATGTCCATCAACCAATGAATGGATAAACAAAATGTGGTCTAGCCATACAATGGAATATTATTCAGCCATAAAAAGGAATTAAGTTCTGATCCACGCTACAATATAAACAAACCTTGAAAACATTATGCTAGGTAAAAGAAGCTAGATGTAAAAGGCCACAGATGATCTGATTCCACTTATATGTCATATAAGTGAATCCATAGAGCCAGAAAGTAGTATTTTCCAGGGGCTGGGTGGAAAGGGAGGAGTGGAGACTATTTGCTAACATTTATGGAGTTTCTTTCCAAGGTGATGAAAATGTTCTGGAATTAGATGGTAGTGATGGTTGCATAACTTTGTGAATATACTGAAAATCACTGAGTTGTACACTTTAAATGAGTTATATCTCTATTTTAAAATGCACATGATATTGTTACTGAACCAAGTGGCCTTGCCTCCTGGTGAGTTAAATAAGACTCTACACCAGTGGAAGTCGTCTCATAAAGTAAAGTGTATTTGCAGCAGATAGGAGGCCATGAGGAGTCATTTCCAAAGTTATGGCGTCCCCGAACAAAGGGAAGCAGGAACTTTTATTTGGAATGAATATTCAAAATGGAGAGGCGAGTGTTTGTTGCACAGGCTCAGTTGGAAAACATGCTTCCACTTAATGAGGCCTAAGCTCCTCCTGGAGAAATCTTTGCTTTAAAGGTAAGGCAAAGGTCATGGGCACAGCTCTTGTGGTGAGGCCCGGTCAGTTTCAGGGTGGTTGGTGGTTACATCTCCTTGACAGACACAGGGAAAAGAGACAACTTGGAAAAACAGTTAATTGCTTCCAAACACACCTTTGAGTTTCTTGAGGCACCTAGTACGTGACAATATGACTTTGTTTTAGGAATAATCTGTATATGTTTAAGATATTTTTCAATATTAAATGACCTTACCAAGTCACCTTGTGATTTCCATTGAAAATGTGTATTTTAGTCATTGATTTTAGACTTGCATTTCAAGGTAAAGGTTATAAGTAACCCTAACTGAGTTTAAAGGCAGTACTGAAGTATTTAGGAGAACTTGATATTCATTATATTCAAAAGCTGTACTGATCTGGTCCATATACATTAAGTACCAGAGGAGTTTTAACTTTTAGGGGTTTTAGAGTGTTTTAAAGAGGTAAATTGTTCCAGTTCAGCATGTAAGGAGCTTGGAAGAGGTCCCTCCCATCCACACAGCAAGAAAAAAGCTGAACAAACTGAAAATCCACAACTCTTCTCAGACTTATCGAAGAACTGAGGTTACCGCTGCCTCTAAAAATTGGAGAGACAGACAGATACAGACAATCACAACTTACAGGAGCAGAAGCCTCCGTGGAACCCATGCTGGGGCAGAAAACCTGGGCTCTGATCAACGAACTGCTGGGGGCTCGGTGTGGACAAGTCTGAGGGCTAATACTCCAGAGGGACCAGTTGTAGGGGCCCCCACACTTTCGTGAGTTTTACCTCCAGGAGCCCCACCAGGTTCTCACAGTGAAGATGGGAGGAAAATCCTCTTGTGCCTCTGGTGGTGGTGGGGGGAAGGAGGCGTTTTTGAAATACACCAGAGCACTCTGTTCTTAATGAGGTGTGCCCTGAGGATAATAAGTTATTTTACCAAGTCTACCCTGCTGAGGTTTTATCAGAGCCCAGATGACCTGGGGGAAGGTAAATACCCACTCCAGCCCCCTGCAGCCTTCCAGATCCACCTAACGGGGAGAGGAGAATCTGAGAAGCACTTGTGGAGGTCACAGTCAGGTCACTAAAGGACTGAGTCTTAACCATGGGACGATGGAACACTGCCCCTCCCCACACCTCACCACCACATCGGCAGAGGCCTACTTACAGCAGTCCCTCTGCCAACTACGGTCGTGTCTGGCTGTCCATGAAAAATGACAAGGCAGACTACAAGGCAAGAGCATGGTTTGAAGAGACAGAGAAAACGTCAGAACCAGACTCAGACACAGCAGGGATGTTGGAATTATCAGACTGAGAATTTGAAACCAAGATTAATAAGCTCTAGTGGAAAAGGTAGACAGCACGCACAAAGGATGGGTAATGCAAGCAGAGATGGAAATCCTAAGAGAGAATCAAAGAAACACTAGAAATCGAAAAGACCATAACAGAGATGAAGCACGCCTTTGACGGGCTCCTTACAGACTGCGCACCGCTGAGGAAAGAATAAGTGAACTTGAAGACGTGGCAGAAGAAACGTCCCAAACTGAAAAAAAAGAAAGAAGAGATGGAAAAAATGGAACAAGAACTGTAGGATGATTACAAGAAGTAAACCAATGACCAATTTACATACGTGTTAAAATGTTGAAGGGAATTTATCTGATAAAAATGATGGAATATTTATCTTGAGAGAGTTTAGGCGATTTCAATGTGAGTTAATGAAACAATAACCACAGGTCCCTTTGACAATGATTGTTAAATTTATTATATCTATATTTTGTAAAATATAGATATCAATATCTATGAAATATATTTATTTTATATATTTATAAGTTGTCCTTATAAGGTTTTAAAAAATAAGTTTTTAAAATTGTAATGCTAAACAACTGAATGTTAGTTTCAAAGCTTCAAGCAATCAAAACCTTTTGGGAACATTGTCCTCACACGTTGTTCCTGATCCTTGGCTAAGGGCTATTACGGTGGGGAAGGCCAAGTGGAAGTTACCAGAACTGCCTCTCCTGTGACAACTGTGAACCAAAGCGAGACCACATTCCCGAGGGACTGCATGGATGAGGGCCACCATCCAGGACTTGAAAGCCGCAGAGACGGTGATTCCCACCACATCTTCCTTCGTTATTATCCCGACGGATCCGCGAGTGAGTGTCCATTTCCAATCCCTGCGACTTTACACTCTGCTGTGTAGACATCTTCATTCCCGAGAGAGGAACGCCTGCCCCGGGGACGCAACAACCCTTCCCTGAATGAGTTTAGGACTGCCACCCGGCCACTGTGGGGTCCTCGGGCCTCGGAAGCAACAGGCAAAGAAGGGGTGTTTGTCCTGAATGCAGTGACCCTGATTACCAAAGTGCAGTTGGACAGCTGGTCCAAAGTAGACGTAAGGAAGTGGGTGTCTAGAGAAGGTGGATCCCTTAAGTAACTCTCAGCACTGCCGCACCCTAGGATTGAAGTCAACGGAAAACTACAACACAATTCAGGCAGAACCGCTAAGAGCCCAGGCTCGGCCACCAGGTTTCTGGCCCGGAATCGTGGATGCCACCTGCCTGAGTCCCCATAAGCACCTCCTGCCTGAGATCCCCAGGAGGCACCCCCACGGTTGCCTTCTGGTTCACGCCCTCTCCACGTTGAGTCTGCCTCTCACTTGCTCTTGGAGATGCCGTCAGCGCTGCTTAGGGTCCAGGCAGGGTCAGGAGTCGTGTCAGGGTGACAACCAGTCAGGGCCTGAGGGCGCTGCTTCTGTCACCCTGTGGAAACCAAACACAGCCCATCAGGTGAGGGAGTCGTGTGCTGGGAAAAAATGCAAAACACAACAAAAGGGATCCTTGTAAACACTGTAATATGTTTATTATTAAATTCTAAAAAATACTCAGAATTTTTCTGCTGAAAGTGGCACAAACAGGAACCAGGAAGTGACCGTGTGCCCAGCATCACACTGACCCTGGCAGGGATATAAGGGCTCCTGGCCCAGGAGGCCCCACACCTGAACACCTCCCCTCTCCACCTGCTCCTCCGACCTGCTCCACCCTCCACCGCCAGGACCATGGGCTGCTGTGGCTGTTCCGGAGGCTGTGGCTCCAGCTGTGGGGGCTGTGGCTCCGGCTGTCGGGGCTGTGGCTCCAGCTGTGGGGGCTGTGGCTCCGGCTGTGGGGGCTGTGGCTCATGTGGGGGCTGTGGTTCCAGCTGCTGTGTGCCCGTGTGCTGCTGTGTGCCAGCTTGTTCCTGCTCCAGCAGTGGCAAATGGGGCTGTGGCTCCTGTGGGGGCTCCAAGGGGGGCTGTGGCTCCTGTGGGGGCTCCAAGGGGGGCTGTGGCTCCTGTGGGGGCTCCAAGGGGGGCTGTGTCTCCTGGGGAGGCTCCAAGGGGGGCTGTGTCTCCTGGGGGGGCTCCAAGGGGGGCTGTGTATCCTGGGGGGGCTCCAAGGGGGGCTGTGGCTCATGTGGGGGCTCCAAGGGAGGCTGTGGCTCCTGTGGCTGCTCCCAGTCCAGCTGCTGTGTCCCTGTTTGTTACCAGTGCAAGATCTGATTCTTAACACACACCCACAGTGGCTACAGATCAGAGGCCCTGGACAGAGACCAATAGTCCATCTCAAACCCCTGAATCGCAGCCCTGGCCTGCTATTTTCCCGAATGTGGACAAAGGAGTGTTAGAGCAGGAAGCGCATGCCTAGGACCTGTGAGGGGGCCGTCCTCCTTCCCACTCGTCATCTGGTCGTGGAAGCCTCTTGAAAATGGAACCGACCAGCCTCCTCTCCCAGAGCACTTCTCTCGACATTCTAACTGTTCTGCTCTCGGCCGCAGCCCCAGCCCTCGGGCATCTCCCTGAGGAAGGCTCTTGAAGCCATTCGCTCAATCCTCTGTCTATTATGGTCTGCAGGTTCTGAGAGTGTTGACCTTGTGATTCCTTTAAATAAATGTATCCCTTCCTCGCACAAGTCGTGGTCTTAGCCTGATTCTTCTCTTCCTCCTCCTGTGAATTCGCCATTTCAATATCCCGTCTCTCTCTGGAGCATTACTTTCCTTTGCATTTCCTGAATCCCACCAGGGCTCCCCGTGATCTGCTCCTCTGGACAGCACGGTGTGCTCAGCACCCACTGTGTGTACCATGCAGGGACCAGGGTGCAGGAAAGAGCACAGTGTGGCCCCTGCCCAAAGGGTGGTGTGGCTGCAGCGGGGAGCCAGGGAGGCCGCCAGGACTGTGGTGCAGGGGAGAGAAGGTGCCGGCAGCCACTGGCAGGACACCCTGTCCTGCCCAGGTAATTTTGTGGGGTAGGATTTTGGACACGGTGGCCACTTGGACTGGGGAGAGGGCATGAGGAGAAAGATGAAGAGAGGCTGCTCCCCGTTTCTGAGTCAGGGAATTCAAAGCCACCTGCTTCACTGGTCTCAGATGTAATTTTGCATAAATCCCACAGGACAACGTTAGTTAGTTTGCTTTTTGTTTTAAAGGGATTTGTATTTTTGAGTCTTAATAAAACAAACAGGGGAATCCCATGCCAGCCATCAATTGTGCCTAAAAAGCACTGTGTCCTGGATGCGGGCAGACCCTGCAGAGAATTCATCCTCCAGTCGGGGAGGAGGAGGCTATCGCCACAGAAATTCATGTCTTCTCTTCACATTCTGAAATCTGCAGCCGTCAGACACAAGAGGAGTGTGTGCTTGTGTGTCCGTGTGTGCATGTGTGTGCGTGTGTGCACTCGTGTGTGCGTGTGTGTATGTGCGCTCGTGTGTGTGCTTGTGTGTGCGTGTTTGTGTGTGCATGTATGTTCGTGTGCGTGCATGTGTGCTCGTGTGCGCATGTGTGTGTGCGTGTGTGCTGGTGTGTGTGTGTGCTTGTGTGCTCGTGTGTGTGTGTGCCTGTGTATATGTTACCCGATGAGTGGGACCTACCTACAACATATACACACAGATGCAGAGGAAGAGAGAGAGTAGCCTTCAGAATCTTGGGGACTTGGAGCCCAGAAGGTACCATAAGCCAGTCCCTGTACCTGGAAGCCCCCTGAGGTCCAGGCTGCCCCCTGGATGGGGACCCCTACACACTTGTCCACCAACTCACGAGTGCACCCAGATCAGAGCTGCCTGCCTGTAAGGCCCTGCAGATGTTCCTGCTGAGACGAAGGATGCCACAGCGAAGAGACGCAAGTGCACAGCTCACAGAGGGGTGCTGCTTGCAGAAGGGCCTGTGTCCCACTGCCTCCTCTGCCAGGGGCTCGCACGGCGAACGTTGCCATCTTAGGAGAGGTTTTTGTTTGACTTGGAGCCTGTCGCATGTGTGAGCTTGTGCCTTCTGCAAGAGCAGGAGCCATAGCTCTCATCATCAGATTCTTGAATGGGGCACCTGTGTTTTCCGTCCCACGGTCTCCACTGGGGGAGGCCAAGTCCTCTCGGTTCTACGGGGGCTGCAGGCCAGACGACGAGCAGGGAACAAGGGTGGGGACGTAAACTGAACTCGTCAACCCAAACGTGCCTGCAGCCCAGGCCAAGGAAGGTCTCCCTGCCTGACCCACCCGGACTGGAGTGTGGGCGGAGAGCCCGACCTCGGGACTTCCAGTGGCTGCGGCCACAGAGTCCTCAAAACCGTCACGGTTAGGATGTCTGCTTCTGACTGTCCTGGGGATAAACCTAAGTTATGAATTCTCAACTTGGACGTGAGTGGGGAATTGGAGCTCCTCGGGTCTCTGGGAAGTCTCTGCACCTTCCTCTCAATTTTGCTGTGAATCTAAAACCGCTCTAAAAATAAAGCCTATTTTAGAAAACTAATATGGACTGATAAGTCCATAGTGAGGGCATCATTCACCCCGCAGTTGGTTTGGCACGGCTATCAGTGAACCTAAGATCACACTCAGGGGGGACTGCCAGCACCCCACACCCACCCTCATTCTGAGCTTGCACTGAAGGCAATAACCCAGGGATTTGTTTGTATCAGCCACCATGGAACCAGGTCACCCCTTTCTGTGTTTTTGTAATTGATTTTTGAATGTAAGAGCAGTTTTGTGTACATGCTTTTGTCAACTCTTTTTCCACAATTCTGTAAAAAAAAAAAATAGATTTGCACGTGGACAAAGGATATAATAGTTTGAATGGTTCAGAGTGATGGGACTGTGGGCAATTTTTCTTTATTTTCAAAATTATTTTATTTGTGACTACCATGATGCTACTGTGCAAGAAAAAAAAACCAGGAGAGGAAAAAACTGAAGAAAAAAAAGTGGAGCGCCCTCCCGCGTCCCTGACCTGTGGGCGGCCACGGCAGAGGGTCACGCCCAGGCCTGAATGTGAGGGTTGCAGAGTCGTGACAGCGGTTAGGAACGTGCAGCCTGCAGTTAGGCTCTGACAGTGAGGAAGGAGCATGAGCTGGGAGGAGCAAACCTTTGGAACTTCTAGGATGAGACATTTGGGCAGACACGGGTGAGCGGGAACTTGGAAACCCCCAATTCCCCTGAACCTTAAAGAGCCTCTCCTGGCCCACCCTCCCCCAGCACCAACCCATCACAGCACTTCCCCCATACAAAACCCTTTCAGTGACCTCACCAGGAGCCTGTCAAAGACCCACCATCATCCCAGGCCCACCAGAGAGCAGCTCCCAGTGTAACCATCGTAGGCCAATTTGTACTGGCCCTAGTGTATCAATGATGGAATATCAAAGTCATTTTGCAGGGGCAACGAGCAAAACTTGCAAGTCAGGCAGCTGGAGGACACTCAGAAGAAGGAAACCCTGTCCTCAGATGACCTCCAGCTGCCCAGGAACCAAAAGTTCCCCAGCTGTGGAAGTTAATGTAAAGAGAAAGCAGAATGGCGAACCTAATGAGAAGTTAGGGGCCCCTTGATCTGTGGCACATCAGACTTATAAGACAGTTACACTCCCACCCTCCAATCAGTTCCACCAACTTAACAGTTTGCATAACCACTCCCACTGCCAACTGCTTAAGGGTCTGTCCCCGCTTCAGCTCATGAGACAGATTTGAGATCTGCCTCCTGTTTCCTTGCTGGTCAGCCATGCAATAAAGCTCTTTCTTCTCTCAAAAGCCAGTGCTGTAGAATTGGCTTCTGTGCCCATCAGGCAGTGACCTTTGCTCAGTAACACCAGGACAGTGCAGGTGGAGCTGAGGGAGACTCATCCTGGGAGAAGACAACTGACACACCACGATGGTGCAGGATGTTGCCGACTTAATTATCTAAAGTCTGGGAAGATGGGAAGAGAAAGGATAACAAAGCAGATGGGGTCAGGCCACATGCGTGTACCTGTCAGGATTAGGGTTTTAACGCACTGGCTCAGACACATGGAATTGGTGTTGACAGTCTGCTAGATGGGGTGACGGAGGCCAGAACTGCACAAAAGCAGCCCGAGGTCAAGGAGGTTGAATTGCTGGAACTTGCCTGGTGTCCTGTAGGGCAGAGGTGGGCAAGCTTTTCCTGCAAAGGGCTAGGTAGTAAATATTTTAGGCTTTGCAGCTCATTAGATCTCTGTCAACTGCTCGACTCTGCCTTGTTATGTGAAAACAGCTGTAGAGGATACGTAAACGAACAGGTGGGGCTGTGTTCCAATAGAACTTTACTTACAAAAACAGGTGGTGGGCTGTATTTGCTGGTAGTTTGCCAGCCCCCACTGTCAGGGAAGAAGCCCGAAGGTTCGAGGAGATGAGAATGTTGAGGCAGACTGATTAGGTACAACCTACCCAGTCTCTACCTGGTGGGGTCAGAGAACACTGCCTTATCAAGGGGTTAAGAAATGCGCTGATGAGGAAGGCCTCAGCATCCTTGGAAAGCTCTTTGGCGGCTGTCTCTGTTGGCCAGAGATACTGACAGTGGGAGATGCCACTATGGAATTGGGTGTCCTAATGGCAGTTGGAGACCCCAGAGTGGCAAAGACAAGGTAGTGGCATTTAGTTGTCAGAGACAAGTGTCCCAATCACCATAATAAGCTGCAAGGAAGGAGCAATGAGATTGTGCTGACATGCAGAGATGTATGGCGGTGGGTAACTGATCAGGGGGTGGGTAGCCTACCAAGATGCTACTTGATCAATATCAGCTGGAAAATTCTAGGTCTAGTGAGCAGAAGCGTGACTCAGATCGCCATAGTGGGGACTGGCAGCCTCTCACCAGGTTCCTAAACTTTAGCCAAATCACACGTTCACAGCCCACTGATTGGCAGGGAAGCCAGATCCCTTTGAGGAAAGTCCCTGCAGCACAGCCACAGACATGACTGTCCTCTTAAGCCTCTCCCAGAGGAGCCTGCAATCATTACGTGCACTAGAAAAAGGGATAAACCCGGATATTCTAGGGGATTATCAGATATTAGCTCTAAAGTGGTGCTAATCCTTAGGGCCCCGAATACTACAGCGGTCCAGTAGTCAGAGTTGGGGCCTATAAAAGTCAGCAGGTGGATGGAGTCCCGGCCATGGTCCTCCTTACAGTGGGTCCAGTGGGTCTGGGGGCTCATCCTGTGGCTGTTTCCCCACAGGGAATAATAGGTGATGGGAAAAGGTAACTGAGAGCAGCTCCGTGTTGGTTCCCTGGAAGAAGAGCTATTATGGCAGAAAAATGAAAGTCACCAGAACTATCCCATAACACACACACACACACACACACACACACACATGTGAACAGATAGTGAACAAAAAGCAATACCACTTCCCTGGGGAAATTCAGAGACTAGAGCCACCACCAAGGATTTGGAAGATGCGGGGGCCAGATTCCTGACACACCTGCATTTAACTCTCCTGTTCGGCCAATAAAAAAACCCAGCTGGGTCTTGGAGAAAGGCTGATTGTTGAAACCAGCAGGTGGCGTTGCCAGGTGCAGCTGCTCTTTCAGACAGGGTACCTTATTGAAGCAGCTCAGCACAGTCTTGGACACCTGCTACGCGGGATTGACCTAGAAAATGCTTTCCTCTCCACTCCAGTTAGCAAAGATAATCAGGGGCAGCTGCACGCACCTGACAGGGGCAGCAATACACGGTCGCTCTTCTCCTCAGGGCTGGGCCAACCCCGCTCTCTGCCACAATATGATCTAGAACTGTCTCTACTGTCTTTGTCTCCAATAACATTACACTAGACCAAGACATCCACGGAATTCTGTTAACTGGCCCTGGGAAGCAGGAATTTACCCTAGGAAAAGACCCTAAGTACCTCGACAAGACACATGCCTATTCAAGGACGGGGGATAAACCCTATGAAAATACAGGAGGAATTTCTACATAGCCAGTGGTCTGGGAAGTGTCAAAATATGCCTTCTAAAGTGAGGGAAAGTTGCTGCACCATCCAAACTTCACCACGTAGTGGGCCTTTTAGGATTTTCACATATACTACCTTTTGGGTCTGTGGCTCTTTACCATTAAGTAAATAACTTCTGGTTTCGAGCAGGGCTCCAACAAGAATGTTTTGCAGCAGAACCAGGCTGTGGAGCAAGCTGCCCTGCCACTTGAGGTCTGCCATGTGACCAGAAGACCCATCGCAGGTGGAGTGGGTGGCAGACACAGACGCTCCATGGAGCCTCTGCAAGCCCCAGTCAGAGAGTCACCTCCACGGTGTGAGTCAGTCCATGTTCTCTCTTTGCAAACGACCATTCTGAAGAGCAGCCCCAGCTTGCTGTGGATTCTGACCCTTGCACACAAAGTGACTATGCAGTCAGACCTGCCCATCAAGACCTGGATGTTTTCTGAGCCACCAAATTATAAAGTTGGAGTTGGAGACGCACAGCAGCATTTCATTAGCAACTGGAAGCAATATGAACAAGAGGCAGCCTGAGCAGGTCTGGAGGACACAGATGGATTGTGGGGGTAAGTAGCTCATATTCCCACGGAGCTGCTCTCACTGCTTCCCTAGGGCATTATTAAAAAAAGAAGGACATTCATCTTGGGTGTGAGAGACGACTTCTTCCAAGCTGTCACTTGCTCATTACCATCTTCCTCAGACCCCAGCCAGCGGCCACGTTCCTCGGCCTGCTCCCTATTGATGAGAATTCTCTTTCTTTTCTCTACGTTATTTTGTAGGTTCAGGGATCTTCAACCCCTATCTCTGACCCTGTCCTGGGAAACAGAGAATTAGTGACTAGCAGGAGAACCCTGGCTGGGATGACTCAGAAGAAACTGTGACCGAACTCAGTGGGTTGGTCTCTTGGTGAGCGAGAGCTAAAAAGCACAACCAAGGCTGAAGTGGGTGAAGAAACAAGATTTATTGCTTGCACAAGCAATGGAGAACACCAGGGATAGCTCCCAATGCAGTCTCGTCCCACTCCCAGCTTAGTGCAGTTGGCGAATTTATACCCCAGAGTGCACTGGATATGATACAACTGTGTAACAACTGGGCCTGATCAGGGCATGTGTGCAGGTCATTACATAACGAGCTCAATGCAACATGCGGTTTAGAGCCAGAGCAGTTTGCAGGGGTCCTGCTGCAGCCGTGTCAGCTTCACAGCAGGATGGCAAACTCTGCAAAAACAAGGACATCAGCTTCTGAAAAACAACACATTTAGTTTCCTCCCTGTCTGGAAAACCTTTGACAGACTCTGTTAATTACGGACCAGATTTTCATTAAGCCTTTCCTTGCCTGGCTTCTGGTCACAAAACTAACGAGAATTCAGCAAAGGGAAACAGAGGGAAGAGATGGAGAAGAGGTTTGGAGGTGTGGAGGGGCATGGGTGGTCTGATGTTAGTGGACTAGAGAGGGAAGAGGCAGGGGCGTGGCAGACGGTGGGGAGGCCGATGGCACGCCCCGAGGTTGACTGGAGGCTTTATCGGTGTGATAACACACCCCCACGTTGTTGTAAATTTGCACAAGGGATGTTTTAACCACAAATGTCTATAACCACCGTCTGAACCCTCAGCTTGTGCTTTGTGTGAGGTGGCATCGCTGGGCTCTAGCCATTGTGGATCTGACAATGTGGAAGTTGAGTTGGAGGTGAATTTAATCTCGGCTTTGTGGGATGTGTTACGGGATTCAGAGTCTCTTCCAGCTATAGTTAAATAATTTATTGTCCTCTAGTGCATGAAAGACTCCCAGAAATACTCCTACCACCCACTGCAACAACTTGCCCAGGTGTCGTGACGCTAAGATGGATGGCTGTATCATGATGTGAATGCATCCTAGTGCCCTATGGTGTAGGTGGGGGAAGAGAAACAAGGTTTGAACTGTTCAGACCCATAAGCCAGTCTTTGGAAATGTCTTCCAAATATTACAGCTTGTGTGTGAAAGAAACTTCACAGATGTGTCCCCAAATTTGACGATAATGCTAAAAACTCACATACGTTATCAGTAATGAGTTTGACTGATAGAAATCTTCCTAAACTATCAATAATAAAATGTTTCTTCAGAAAACTGTGAGCGAAGAAAGAATGAATTCTCCCCACCCCACCCCCACCCAGGGAGTGATGCCATGTGGGGGCTCGGTATTGGCTGCCGTGGGCAGACTGAGCACTCAGAGGCATGGCCAGGTCAGCCTCGATGAGGGGAAGTGCATGCTGTCAAGCCTATGTGCCTCCGTCTCTGCCTCAATGGCAGCCTTGCAAAAAAACCCATTGAGCAAGCACAGGAGTGGCTGGAGAAAAAGGACGGCCGACATCCACAGGATGAGTCATCTCATCTCCCTGGCTGTTAGTGGCCTCCTCTAAGTGGATGCCATCTGGAGGGCACTTACATGGGACACGAGTACCTTTACACTCTGTGCCCATTCTCCGCCACCCAGCTACAGTCATGTTCTTTCCAAGGCTCTGACCAGCCAGACAGCCTGCTAACCACTGTTCGTGGATCCTAAACCTCTCCTTTCCCACAAACAGAACGAGCTGGTATACCACGAAAGTTTTGCCCACTGGCAGGCTGCTCCTCCCCCGCCTTACAGGGCTAACGCTCGGTGGGTTGTGATGGAGCAGCCATCCATTTCTGATGCAGAGCCAGGCATAGATCAGGCCATACGATTTCTTCCTGTATTAGGGATCACAGGAAGCTACTCTTGAAGCCACACAGGGAAGGCAGAATTCAGTTACCCTGAGGATCCCCTGGTGTGCGCACAGAGCAATCCAGAGGAATGGCAGAAGGGACTGGGAAGAAGTCTGAAGCAGTGGGTCAGAGGGAGAGTGAGGAGCAGCTACCAGCCATTTCACAGACCAGGAAGCACGCCCTGGGTATATCCCATAGATACACTTGGGACTGGAGAGGCGCAGCTCACGTTCACCAGGAAAGGGCTCAGGTCCTTCTTATTTGACTAGTAAAGAAGGTGTGCTTCAGAGAGCTGGAAACACGGAGGACCTTGGATAATAGATAAAGAGATCCTGAGACTCATTTATTTACGTGGGAACAGCCAAAATGGTAACAGGCTAGGGAGTGGGATTATGGGTAATTTGTTTTCTTCTCTAATTTTCTACTTTATTTAACTAAGCCTTCTTTTTTTTATTGAGATATAATTGACATATAACATTATATTGGCTTCAGGCGTACAACGTAATGATTCGATATTTGTATGTATTGCAAAATGATCACCACAGTAAGTCTAGTTAACATCCGTCACTACACGGTTACAATTTTTTTTCTTGTGATGAGAACTTTTAAGATCTCTCTTCGCAACTTTCAAATGTGCAGTTCAATATCATTAACTACAGTCACCATGCTGTACATTACATCCCCAGGACTTATTTATTTTGTAACTGGAACTTTGTACATTTTGCCCCCTTTCACCCATTTTGAGAACTCCCCAGCCCCTGCCTCTGGCAACCAACAATTTGTTCTCTGTATCTATGAATTTGTTGTTTTTTTTATTTTGTTTTAGATTCCACACATAAGTGAGATCATGTGGTATTTGTCTTTGTCTGACTTATTTCACTTAGCGTAATGCCCTCAAGGTCCATCCATGTTGTCACAAAGGGCAGTATTTCATTCTTTTTTATGGCTGAATACTATTCCATTGTATGTATAGACCACATTTTCTTTACCCATGCATTCTTTGATGGACACTTAGGATATAGACACTTTCCATATCTTGGCTATTGCAAATAATGCTGCAATGAACATGGGGGTGTAGATATCTTTTCAAGATAGTGATTTTATTTTCTTTGGATAAATATCCAGAAGAAGAATTGCTGGATCATATGGTAGTTCTATTTCTAATTTTTTGAGGAACTTCCATACTGTTTTCCGTATTGGCTGCACCAATTTACATTCCCACCAATAGCGCACAAGTGTTCCCTTTTCTCCACGTCTTCGCCAACAATGTTATTTCTTTTTGGTAACGACCATTCTAACAGATGTGAGGTGATATCTCAGTGTGGTTCTGATTTGCATTTCCCTGATGATTAGTGACGTTGAGCACCTCTTCATGTACCTACTGGCCACTGGGATGTCTTCTTTCGAAAAATGTCTGTTCAGGTCTTCTGCCCATTTTTTATTCAGATTGTTTGTTTTTTGCTATTAAGTTGTGTGAGTTCTTAATATATTGTGGAGATTAATGCCTAATCAGATACAAGCTTTGCAAATATCTTCTCCCATTCAGTAGGTTGCTTTTGCATCTTGTTGATGGTTTCCTTTGCTGTGCAGAAGCTTTTTAGTTTGATGTAGTCCCACTTGTTGACTTTTGCTTTTGTTGCCTTTGAAAAGACCTTATTTTTTTTAATAAAACATAGAATGTTGGCACTGAAAATATGGAGAAGTTGGGAAAGACCCCTGGATCCATCATTATATGTGGTCAAAAGATGACTCGAAATATCAGGAATCCTGGAAATAAACAAGATGGGGAAGAAGCTAGATTTAGAAACCTGGGAAGGTGTCTGCTGGATGAAAGCCAACAGAAACCCATGGATTCCGGGAGCATAAACAAGATGGCAGCAAGAAATGGCACAAACAGGAACCAGGAAGTGACCGTGTGTCCAGCATCACACCTGACCCTGGCAGGGATATAAGGGCTCCTGGTGCAGGAGGCTCCACACCTGAACACCTCCCCTCTCCACCTGCTCCTCTGACCTGCTCCACCCTCAACAACCAGAACCATGGGCTGCTGTGGCTGTTCTGGAGGCTGTGGCTCCAGCTGTATGGGCTGTGGCTCCAGCTTTGGGGGCTGTGGCTCCAGCTGTGGGGTCTGTGGGTTATGTGGGGGCTGTGGCTCCAGCTGCTGTGTGCCCGTCTGCTGCTGCAAGCCTGTGTGTTGCTGTGTGCCAGCCTGTTCCTGCTCCAGCTGTGGCAAAGTGGGCTGTGGCTCGTGTGGAGGTTTCAAGGGAGGCTGTGGCTCCTGTGGAGGCTCCAAGGGGGGCTGTGGCTACTGTGGGAGCTCCAAGGGGAGCTGTGGCTCCTGTGGGGGCTCCAAGGGGGGCTGTGGCTCCTGTGGGGGCTCCAAGGGGGACTGTGCTTCCTGTGGAGGCTCCAAGGGGTACTGTGGCTCCTGTGGGGGCTCCAAGGGGAGCTGTGGCTCCTGTGGGGGCTCTAAGGGGGGGTGTGGCTCCTGTGGGGGCTCCAAGGGGGTCTGTAGCTCCTGTGGCTGCTCACAGTCCAGCTGCTGTGTCCCTGTTTGCTGCTCCCAGTCCAGCTGTTGCAATCCCTGCTGCTCCCAGTCCAGCTGTTGCAATCCCTGCTGCTCACAGTCCAGCTGCTGTGTCCCCATTTGCTGCCAGTGCAAGATCTGATGTAACGGCCAGTCCAGTACTCAGCTAATTGCTTCCAGTTGCAGCACGTGGGGAGACCTCTGGTCCTATCATTCCCCTGAACACATCTCTCTTCTGCACACCTCTTTCCTGCATTTCCCTGTACCCAGCACACGAAACACCAACACCTGAGTGGCCATGGCTCTCCCCCTGCCCTCTGAGATAGTCTTACCCAGAGGAAAGGCGTATTCTAAAGCTCACCGAGGTCCTCTAAGACGCAAGTGGCCCCTGCTGGTCTTTCTGACTCTTCTAAGGGCCACTGTCTGCCACTTCCAGGCACTGACCCCCGTGTGAAGGGTCTACCAGTGACTGGTCTAGAACATCTACTCTCGGCTCCTCAAGAAGAAGCAGCACTGCTCAAGATCACACCCAGGCCCCTCTCCTCCACCAACAATGAGTCCAGAAGAACTCCTTGCTTCCCAGCAGGTGACTGTATTTGTCTGTTAAAATACAATAAAATTTCCTTCCCATAAAATCCTCTCTATCCCTGCCAAACAATTTCATCCCAGTGTACCTCTTTCATTGCAGTCTCTTCACCACACACTGATGAATAAGGAATCTCATTGGAGATGGTTCCTGGGAAGCCCAGACCAATTAGCAGGCATGGCCTCCACTTACAACCAGATATCCCAGCTGCCTCCAACCACAAATGTCCTCACGGGTGTCGTGGCAAGGGGATGTTCTGAGGCACGGCCAAGAGGGTACAGAGCCCTGGGCTCCAAGTCAGGATGTGGGGCTTGAGTCCTGTATCTGTGACTGTATAGTGGGACTCTCCCTTTTGGGGCAGGAGTCTTGTGTTGGGGCCAGCACCACTCCATCCTTTTTCCCTCTCGTATCAGAGACTGGAGAGCATTCTCCTGACTCCCTTGCAGCTGTGGTTCCAGATGCGATAGGCTCACCATTCTGCACTTGCCATTTCATAATACTTCAAAAACAAAATAAGGCAAGAGCATGCAGGGCATCTTGGACCTTTGTGCAGTAACCTTAACAACATCCCATTGTCCAGCCTTGGGCAACATGCTCATCAAGGTGCAGGGCCTGGAAGAGTCAGTCCTGGAGGCTCAGCCTAGAGCCAGCTTCTCAGGCCCTTTCAGTGATCCTGTAGCCACCTAGCTCTCTAGAGTAAACTCCACTGTGGCTAAAGTAGTGTGATAGCAGAATAAGACCTCCCCAAAGACCTGTCCTCATCCCCAGAACCTGTGAATCGTGAGCTATCATGGCAAAGGGAAGTCAGGTTGCTGATCAGCTGATCTTAGAACGGGAGATCACATTAGATTATCCAAAATAATCACGAGGGTCCCAAAGTGGGGACAAGGGAAGCAGAAGGGTCACGACCAGAAAGATGGCAGCATGAGAAGGACTCAACTGGCTATCGCCAGCTTGGAAGATGGAGAAAGGGGTCATGACCCAAGCAATGCAGGTGACCTCTGGAAGCTGGAAAAGGCAAGGGAAAGGATTCTCCCCGAGAGCCTCCACAAACGAACGCAGCACTGCCGACACCTTGATTTTACCCAGGAAGATCCATTGTGGACTTCTAACCTTGAGAATTGAAAGACGGCAAATGTGTGTTGTCTAAGCCACTGAATTTGTGGCAAATTGTTATAGTAGCCACAGGAAACTAACACAGATTGTGAGACTCATCTGTTGTCTGTGATGAGCCCTGACTGACACAGCCACCTCAGGGGACTTGCTGCTCTGACACCCCTGCGTGTAATAGAATGGGGGTCAGCGTCCCCCTCCCCTGGGCTGCACCAGGTTCCCTCCCGGAGCTGGTGCTGGAAGACTCTAAGTTCCATGCCCATTTGACTGTATCCCATGAGGTTCAACAAAGTCACAAAGGCTGCTCCATGGTCAGGGGTCCCTTGACCCGACTACAGACACTGATGTGGCAGTCATCAGATCTGATCACGTGTCCCCCTCAGAGAGATGGCACAAGGCCTGGGGCCCTCATGGCTGCATCCCCTTAACCTCAGAGTGAAGAAAGCTAAGAAAAGTCGTCACAAGCAGACTCATCCTTCAAGAAGTACTGAAAGAAGTTCTTCAGGCTGAAGGAAAATGATCCCATAAAAAACACAGACCCTCAGGGAGGAATGAAGAGCACTAGAAAGTGTGACGAGATGGGTAAATGTAAAGGACCAGTGGCGACTGTGGATGGAGCTGTGTCCCGTGAATCAGAGGCCGAAGCCCGAACCCCCAACGCGACTATTTGGAGAGAGAGCCTCTAAGGGGGCATTAAGGTTAAATGAGGTTGTAAGGGTGGGACCCTGACCCAATGGGACTGGTGCCTTTATAAGAAGAGGAAAAGGCACCAGATCTCTCTCTCTCTCTTTCTTTGCTGACACAAAAGAAAGGCCATGTGAGGACACAGCCAGAAAGAAAGGTCCCCCAAAACCAACCTTGCTCTCTGACTTCCAGCCTCTAGAATGGAGAGAAAATAAACATCTGTTGGTTAAGCATCCAGTCTGTGGTGTGTGTTATGGCAGCCCAAGCAGACTAAGACAATGACTGTTTAACGTAACCATCATAAATATGATTTCTGGGGTTTAAACATGTGTACGAGACACATGACAAGAGCGCAAAAGTCGGCAGCAGGGTGACTGGAGTTGACCTGTTGTCATGTTTTGGTTTCTTTGTGAAAGAGTAAAAGGACTAATTTTGAAGGTAGGCTGTAATATGTCAAGGAAATCCTAGAAGGTAAATAGATGGATAAACACAAAAGAAAATCCAAAAAACTCTACAAATAAAGTATTACAATAAGTAAACGAGTTTAGCAAGATCACTAGATAAATGGTCAGGAAAAAATGAACTTTTCTTATAATCTAACAATAATAAGAAAATTAAATTAATTTCTAATTGATCCCCAAAATCATATACCTAGAAATATAAATCATATAAAAGATATACAAAACCTCTAAAATGAACATTGCAAAACATTATTGAGAGAGATTAAAGAGTATTTAATAAATGGAAAGCTACCTCATATTCATGGATTGGAAGACTCAATGTGGTAAAGATGTCAATTTTCCTAAAATTTATCAACACATTCAATTAAGTCCCAGCAGACTGCTTCTGTTAAATTTGACGAACTTATCTTGAATAGAAGTGGTGATAGTGGGCCTCCTTCCCTTGTTCTCAGTCTTAGGGAGAAAGTATTGTGTTTTACCCTTTAGTATGATGTTTGCCAAGGGTTTTCTTGGATATATATTGGGATACAATTCACCAGGGGCCTCTTGCATTTCTGTACATCTTGTGAGCAGACACCGACAGCCTTTTATTCTGAATTATCTTTTCATGAATGTTTGTATAGCAAACAGCCTTGGAAGACAGAGATAAGGTCTCCCTCTGAAGCAGACAGCAGGTATGGTTACTGCTTGTTATAAAAGAATCAGCCTCTCTGAGCTCAGGGTTCCTCTCCTGTAACGTACTCAGCATGAGGTGCCCTGTGTGTCACCTGGGGGAACTGGAGCTCAAGGAAATGGCATAAAAATGCTGATCCCCTTTCTACTGCTACTGCTGTGAGGAATAAACTGCGCTTTGTCTCTGACCCGAGAGTCTCATGTCTTCTACCAGCATCGGTGAAACCGAGGCCGTCTAACTTTTCAGTTTGCTGTTGGGAAAATCTCAGACACTTCTCAGTTCTCGACATTTGCTTTATCACATGAAGGAAGTTCCCTTCTCCTCCTGGTTCACTGAGAGGTGGTTTTTGTTGTTGTTGTTGTTGTTTTTATCATGAATGTGTACTGCATTTTGTCTAATGATTATTCTGAATTTATTGACGTGATCATGTAGTTTTTCTCTCTGTTCTACTAACACGATTAATTCCATCGGTTCGTTTTCAAATGTTAAACAAACTGAATTCCTGAGATAAAGCCACTTCATCAGGGCTGGCCCCGTGGCTTAGCGGTTAAGTGCGTGCGCTCCGCTGCTGGCGGCCTGGGTTCGG
The DNA here is from genome assembly GCF_020826845.1 of Diceros bicornis minor. Taxonomy (NCBI): domain Eukaryota; kingdom Metazoa; phylum Chordata; class Mammalia; order Perissodactyla; family Rhinocerotidae; genus Diceros; species Diceros bicornis. Next base: position 394,649 of record NC_080770.1, read on the forward strand.
ATCCCGGGCGTGCACCGACGCACCGCTTCTCCGGCCATGCTGAGGCCGTGTCCCACATACAGCAACTAGAAGGATGTGCAGCTATGACATACAACCATCTACTGGGGCTTTGGGGGGAAAATAAATAAATAAAATAAAATCTTTAAAAAAAAAAAGCCACTTCATCAGAGTGTATTATCCTTTCTATGTATCGCTGGATTCAATTTTGATCAGGATTTTTAATTTTAAGTTCACAAGAAATATTTGTCCATAGTTTTCTTTTCCTGTACTATTTTCATCTGCCAGCCTAAAAATTCCATATCTAGTAAATATATGCTTGAAGCTGAGGGGGCAGCAAGTATATTTTCAGACAATCAAAAACTGAAAGGAGTCACCAACTGCATACTCAGAGTAGAGGAAATATTACATGGTTTTCTTTGGACAGAAGGAAATGCCAGAGGACAGCTCCAAGAGGCAGAGAAGAGTGACAGATAAGGAAGGGGAGAAATGTAGGTCAATCTAAGCAGATATTGACCGTATGGAGCAACACTAATGACTCACGGTGGGGTTAAAGTTTACCTAAAACTAAAACCCACAATAACAGTGGCACCCTGCAAGTATGAGTATTACGTGTTCTTTGCGATGTTGGGGAAGTGGAAAAATGACTAAACTTGATTAGATTTTACTAAGTCAGAAACGTGTGCTTTCATCTCTAGGATAACCATGAAAAGAGGAGCAAAATAAGATTGATACATAACAGAAGGGAAGGGTGAAAATTAAATTCTCAGTCAATAGAGAGAGAGGGTGGCACAGACAGAAATCCCATAGAAAAATGGTCTATTTAAACCCAAATAGAGCACATGACTAGATACACAAGACCAAAGCTGACCAAATACCCAATTAAAAGGCAAATGTTGACAGGCTGTATTTTTTTTAACTATACATTGCTTACAAGAGACATACCTTAGGGCCGGCCCCTTGGCTTAGTGGTTAAGTGCGCGCGCTCCGCTACTGGCAGCCCAGGTTCAGATCCTGGGTGCGCACACACGCACTGCTTCTCCGGCCATGCTGAGGCCATGTCCCACATACAGCAACTAGAAGGATGTGCAGCTATGACATACAACTATCTACTGGGGCTTTGGGGGAAAAAAATAAATAAATAAAGTTAAAAAAAAAAAAAACGTAAAGATATGTGCCTCATAAGACGAGTACAAGAAGTTTACATTAGCATTATTCGCAATGGCCAAAAACTGGACCCAAATGTCCATTAAGAGTGCAAGAGAAAATAAATTATGGTATATATTCATGCAATGGAATGCCATTAAAAAATGAAAATAAATGAACTCCAGCTACAGACAACAGCTCATAACCATAACATAGAGTGGAAAAAAGCCAGACACCAAAGAATACAGACCCCATTATTCCATTTATACAAAGTTCAAAAGCAGGCAAAACTCACCTGTGGAGGAAAAGGTCAGGACAGCACATTTTTGAGGAAAAAGAGGGTATTTCTGGGAAGGGGCCTGGGGACTCCAGGGGCTGGGAATGTTCTGTTTCACGACCAGTCCGTGGGGACCCAGATGTGCTCACTTTGTGATGCCCTCATGATCTGTAGGCTGTGGTTTGTGCATTTTACTGCATGGCTGGCGCACCTCATTAAAGGAAAGTGTATGAAAAAGTAGACGGCGGATTCAAAACACACTTTCATCATTCTTCTATCCTGAAACCCCATGAAAACCCACGAATCCATCCAGCAAACTCACGGAGCACCCGTTACGTGTCAGGTACGATTCAAAGTACCGGGAAGACAGGTGAACCAGACGTTTATGTCTTTATCCAGCTCACTTTCAGAGTGTGGAGGGCAATAAAGAGAGAGCTGGGTACGAAAATGAACAAAGAGACGTCAGATGTTGACAAACAGGATCAATAAACAGAAAGGAGGGAAGGGGTGGGGAGGGCTGGGTCTGGAAATGAGGCAATGGTCACATTTCTAAAAGGGCATGGAGGTAAGACCTTGCTGAGATGGTGCCATTTGAGCGAGGGTTTGAAGGAGGTGAGGGAGCGAGCCGTGAGGCCACTGGGGGGAAAGCAGGTGCAGTGGCTCTAAGGACACGCTGGTGTGCTAGAGGGACAGCAACCACTCTGATCCAGCTGCAGACATGGCAGCCAGAGGGACAATGACAGCAGACGAGGTCTGAGGGGGAGACCAGGCAGTGTTGGTCTTAGAGACCATTGATGACATGGGGTTTTGCCCTGAGCAGGACAGGAGGGCCTGCGAATGTTTGTCACAGAAGATTAACGTGATCTAGTGATGACATGAGGGGATCATTCTTGCTGCTGTGCTGAGCACGGGCTGGGAGCAACAAGTGAGGGGCTCTCGCTATAGCCCTGGTGAGAGAGGACGGCAGCCTGACTGGCCGGGGGGCAGTGCAGGGAGAAGTGGGCAAACGCTGGGGGAAGTTGGAGGCAGAGTCGGCAGGAATCAGAGTGGAAGAGATGTGCGGTGTGAGGAAAGACGAGAAGCAGGGACGGCTCCGAGGCGTGAGCACTTGGTGGACTGGGAAGGATGAGGCCGCCTTTAGCGGAGCGTGGGGGAGCGGCAGGTCTGAGGGGAGACGAGCACCGCAGTGGGGCAGGTTTTCCGAGGTGCCTGGTAGACCCCGGTGGATCGTGGGGGCAGCAGGGCGTAGGAGTTAGAAGTTCGGGGACAGGGTGCAGCCCGGGGGAGCAGGCACCCTGCAGGCACCAAGGGACATGAGGCTGCAGTGTAGCGGGGTGAGCGTGGCGGAAAGCAGGGGCCAGTGGGAACACCATTTTTCCTTATGAGAATTCTAGAGAATTGTAAAGTTATATGTTTATCACTTTGATAAAAAATTAAAAGTCAATTTTAAAATACTGAATGATAAAATTCATCTAAAAATTAATTGGAAATTAACAGTCTTCTATTTATTTATTTATTTATTTTTAATTTTTTGTTTATTGCAGTAACATTGGTTTATAACATTGTAAAAATTTCAGGTGTACATCATTGTACTTCTATTTCTGCATAGATTACATCATGTTCACCATCAAAATACTAATTACAACCCACAGCTAATATCATCCTCAATGGTGAAAAACTGAAATCTATCCCTCTAAGAACAGGAACCAGACAAGGATGCCCACTGTCACCACTCCTATTTAACAGTCTTCTAAATAAGCTGAAAGGAATTCGATTCCCGGCATTGGGACTAAAGGAGGCTCACTTAGCACGTGCCATGTGCTTCTCCTGGCCAAAGAGGGGCTGAGAAGTCAGGCACCTGAAGATGTAACTCGGCCTCTTTTGGGGCGCAGGCCTGGGCCATCCTATTGCAGGTCACTCTCAACGGGCAAAAAAGGCAGGGGACCAGTTCCTGGGGATGCCAGGAAGTATCAAGTAGTGGAAGCTGAGTTTCTAATTATAGGGACCAACACAGGGGAAGACATCAGATTTAGAAACCTGAGAGAGAGGATGCTGCCTGAGCCAGTGAGAGCACAGACACAAGGAGAAAACAGACACAAACAGGACCAGGAAGTGACCGTGTGCCCAGCGTCACACTGACCCTGACGGGGATATAAGGGCCCCTGGCCCAGGAGGTGCCACACCTGAACACCTCCCCTCTCTACCTGCTCCTCTGACCTGCTCCACCCTCCACCACCAGGACCATGGGCTGCCGTGGCTGTTCCGGAGGCTGTGGCTCCAGCTGTGAGGGCTGTGGCTCCAGCTGTGGGGGCTGTGGCTCCTGCTGTGGGGGCTGTGGCTCATGTGGGGTCTGTGGCTCATGTGGGGGCTGTGGCTCATGTGGGGGCTGTGGCTCCAGCTGCTGTGTGCCCGTGTGCTGCTGTGTGCCAGCCTGTTCCTGCTCCAGCTGTGGCAAAGGGGCCTGTGGTTCCTGTGGGGGCTCTAAGGGGGCCTGTGGTTCCTGTGGGGGCTCTAAGGGGGGCTGTGGTTCCTGTGGGGGCTCTAAGGGGGGCTGTGGGGTTCCTGTGGGGGTTCTAAGGGGGGTTGTGGCTCGTGTGGTAGTTCCAAGGGGGTCTGTGGCTCATGTGGAGGCTCTAAGGGGGGCTGCGGTTCCTTTGGAGGCTCCAAGGGGGGCTATGGCTCATATGGCTGCTCTCAGTCCGGCTGCTGTGTCCCCATTTGCTGCCGGTGCAAGATCTGAAGCTTTGGCCACAGACCCCAAGTGGCTTTAATGTGAGCTCCCCTGGCCATGACCAGCGAGACACCCCCTATCCCTGAAGCCCTGATCTTTGTCCATCCTCATCAGGAAAGGCACATGTGAGTCCTTGGGCCCAGGGACCTAGCTCACCAGACCCTATTCTTTTATTCATCTTGAAGCCCCCTCCCCAACTCATATTCCAGAAGGATCTTCCTCCTTGCTGCTGCACTTACATCCGCAGCTGCTCGGAGTCTGAGCCTGAAAACACTCACCACTTCCCCAGGAAACTCTGTGGACCAATGAGTGCTGTTATCTGCCAGAGACCTGCCTGTCTCCCACTCCCCTCCCCTCTCTCCTCCTCCACCTGTAACACCTGGGCTGTGGCTGGTTCAGGACCCAGGAGGCATGTGACACCCCCGAGCCCTGGGCTGCCTGGAACCCTCAAACCGTCTCTCCTCTGCCCTGGGCCTCCCTCCCTGACACCTGCTCACTCTGCTCTCTGTCCACCAAGGTCTGCTCCAGACCCCGAAAAGCCCCTAAATAAACACGCTCTCCAACCACAAACCTTGGCTCCCTGTGGTTCTTTCTCACTTTCTTTGTAGATGAAACAGCTGCCCATCAACCTGTGGGAATGAAAACTGGGGTGTTTCACGACATTTATGAATATTTCGCTTGTACCACCATTTTGAGACACATTTTCCCAGAATGTGTCCTGAGAAACAAATCTGGGTTATTCCCAAGAACAATCTGGATGGGGCTGTTTGTCAGGTCATTATTTAGAGGAGAGAGAACTTGGGGGCCACCTGCGTGCAGCCAGTGTGACTCAGTGACTTAGGAAAGTCTCACACCCAACAGGGCAGACACCAGGCAGCGAGCGCAGACGCCTCTGCAGTCCTTATCATCTCGAAAGACGCCTTTGTTATCAGGAAGGAGCATGCCAGGACACAGCCTTTCTCAGCCTCTCTGTTCTCCAGTAACATTTCTGTGAGTTGCAGTTTCCTGCTCTGCTGGGGGCTCCCTCCTCGGGCCCCTGTCCAGCTCTGAGGTGCGCAGGGGTCAGTCTGGGCACCCATCTCCTTTTATTGCACTGGCCTTTGCTCTCCTGCCACGTCCTGTCTTCCCACGCCGTCCATAATTACAAAGGTAAGCCTTCATCTACCATGAGAAGTCAGCAGATAATGCAAACACGATGGTGAAGCAAGAAAGGATGATACATTGTTTTAAAATATGAGGATAAACATCGGAATAAATGTTCAAATGTGAAAGACCCTCTGCATAGAGAGTGACTGACAGGCGGTGTAACCATCAGAGACCAATTGTACTGGCCCTGTTGGCTCCTATTGTATCAGTAACGATATATCGAAGTCTTGTTGCAGGGGCAACGAGCAAAAACTGAAAGTCAGGCAGCTGGAGGACGCTAAGAAGATGGAAACCTCGTCCTCAGACGACCTCCAGCCGCCCAGGAACCAAAAGGTCCCCAACTAGGGGACTCAACGTGAAGAGAAAGTGGAATGGGGAACCTAAGGCGAGGGGCCCCTTGATCTGTAGCGCATCAGACTTACAAGACCCTTACCCTCCCACCCTCCAATCAGATTCCTCCAAGCTAGTGTTTTGCATGACCACTCCCACTGCCAACTCCTTAAAGGTCTGTCCCCGCTTCAGCTCGGGAGACAGATTGGAGGTCTGCCTCCTGTCTCCTTGCTGGTCAGCCACGCAATGAAGCTCTTTCTTCTCTCAAAACCCAGGGCCATAGTGTTGGCTTCTGTGCCCATTGGGCAGTGACCTTCGCTCAGTAACAGTGGGAAAGGAAGGAGGGGAACAGCTGATTTAGTATACACTTCCCAGTACCATCTGCCTTTTTAAACTATGTCTTTATTATGTTGATTCAAAAATATAGTTTAAAATGACATATAAATGGTAAAATGATCCAGATCTTCTAAATAATTCCTAAAGGAAGACATCCTAGGCATCGGGACTCCTGGCCCCTTAGGAGAGAAACATTTCTGGGCCTCAGAAGTGACTGCAACACTTCATTGACTCCATGAGCACTTATTAAGCTCCTACTGGGTACCAGGCCTGCTCTGGCTCTGAGGAAACAGCAGCAGACAGCATAAAGGACCTGCTCTTGAGGTCCTGATATTCCAGCGGAGAGAGGCAGACAGGAAACACGTGAACAACCTGCCAGGTGATGCGGAGCTCCGAGATGATGCTGAGAAAATGGGGCAGGAAGCTGGAAAGATGAGTGTGCGGGAACCAGCCAAGGGAGCTACATCATCATGATGCAGAACCCAGCCAGAGGGTGTCTCCATCCCAGACGCCACGTAGAAAAGACACCTGGGCATTTGGGGATGCAAATGTGATGGTCCTCCTGCTGCACCTTAGTCTAGAATGAGCTGCTTCCCAAGGCCACAGTTGGATGGGTTCTGGTTCATGACAAAATTCTCCCCACCCACAAAAAAGGACACGTACGTTTTTCATGAACCTAAATATGTTCAATGTAAACAGCTACCCTTTACACTGAGATCCTATCTTTGGTAATTCTTGATGCTAAAATCTCCTTCAATGAAACTGATTTCAATGATAGATGCTTTTTCATGTTCTTATTGGCAAAATTAAAAGCTGTCAACAACAAGACAGTCCCTAGCACCATTTTTTTAATAGATCCATGAAATTCAGAACCCTGGGAACTACTCTCTTGGGCGTAAGAAGACATTAAGTATCCCCCACTGCAAACATCTCTCAAATAACATGGTGGCTTTCTTGATTTACTGGTGTATCCACTTTGGAATAGGAAAATAGGCTGTGGTTGTTCAGAGAAAAGGGTGCAACCACTCAAACTCCAACGATGCATTTTAACTACCCTCTGTGCACACCCACTTGCATACCGATGAGAACTACACCATCCACATTTCTCTGCAAGCAACTTGGGTTTTCCACTAAAACATGTACCCCAGGCATCCCTCCTAGGAGGTAGATGTAGGCGTAACTCTTTATGTTTCTTTATGCACACACATACACAGACATAACTTTACATAAGCAAGATCACAGAACATATCCTGGACTCATTTTATATTGTCATCTCCTTTTTTGCCTGCCTCCTACTGCCCTCCCCCACTCCACCCAATCGTTATCCTACCCCACCCTCAGGGACACACCCAACATATGTGTAACATATTTTGTATTGCTTGTTACCAACATGGTGTCTGGTATGAAACATAAGGGTTTATTGGGTCTCACTTATGGGGAGTGTCCAGTGGTGGCCAGCTGGACGGAGTTGTGCACCTGCACCTGTACCATGAACAGAGAGGGGGTTGCTTATATAGGCAGGGGAACAAAGGCTACGTGCTTGCCAAGCAGCTAGCATCCAAGGATCAGTAGCTCGCATGGAAGGGCTTTGTGTTCCCTGGAGACGTGATGTTCTTTGAGAGAAACAGTTACAATATGAGATGGTTGGCGTCCTGCTCAGAAGGGGGCCAGAAGGAGACATGGTTGCTATAGGGCATGTAGGCTAGTGCTGGGCAAACATGACCCTACAAATGGGATCCTTTTATGCTCATCTCTCTACATCTACATTTCTCACTGACCACTGCCTTGGAGAAACTTCTCCAATTCAACTGGTATGGCTAATCTAATCTTTTCAATAGGTATGATTATTGGTTTCCAATTTGGTGGTGTTTTTTTGTCAATGCATATAGATAGATAGGTAGATAGATAGATAGGTAGGTAGGTAGGTAGATAATAGATAGATAGATATGTGTGTGCTTATATTTGCTTTTATTTTTAGTAATTTCAAGGCTAATTGTATTGATATTACCTAATTTTATTAGATATTGCTTTCAAAAAAATACTATAACAACTTACATTCCCAAGAACAATTTTTCCACAATTTCACTAGCAATAGGTATTATCATTCTTGTTAATTTTTGCCAGACTGGGGGATGTAAAATATCTCATTCTTACTTTAATTTGCTTTTATATGACTACCAGTGAATTTGATCTGCTTTTCATATTTTTATAGGATGTTTCTATTTGCTCTTTGGTGGATTGCCTGTTTTTCTACTTGGTTGTTTGTATTCTCCTTGTCCGTTTGTAAGAACTATTAACGTTTTATAGATATCAGAACTGATGAATGAGCCCAGCAAAGCTTCAGGATACAAGATCAATATACAAAACCCAATTGTATGTCTATTCACTTGCAACAAACAATCTGAAAATGAAATTAAGAAAACAATTCCATGTTCAATAGTTCCAAAAAGAGTAAAATACTTAGGCACAAATTTAACAAAGGAAGTGCAAAACTAATTCTCTGAAAATGACAAAACATTGTTAAAAGAAATTAGAGAAGATCTAAATAAAATGAAAGACATCACGTGTTTGTTATGGACTGAAGGTTTACATCCCCCCAAAGTTCATATGTTGAATTCCTAACCCCCAGTGTGACAGTATTTGGAGACAGGGCCTCTAAGGAAGTAATTAAGGTTAAATGAGGTCGTAAGCATGGGGTCCTGATCCAACAGGATTAGTGTCCTTATAGGAAGGACATCAGAGAGCGTGCTCTCTGTCCGTGGGCACACTCCGAGGAAAGGCCTTGTGGGCACACGTGAGAAGGCAGCCACCTGAAACCCGAGAGAGAGCTCTCACCAGAAACTGAATCTGCCGGCACCTTGATCTTGGACTTCTGGCCTCCAGAACTGTGAGAAAATAAACTTCTGTTGTTTCAGCCACCAAGTCTGTGTATTCTGTTTGGCAGCCCAAGCTGATAACGCCAAGTTCATGTATCAGAAGACTTAATATTGTTGAGATGGCAACACTCCTCATATTGATCTGCAGATTCAATGCAATCCCTATCAGAATCCCAGCCAGCTTCTTTGTAGAAATTGACAAGCTGGTTCTAAAGTTCATACGGAAATTCAAGGGTATCCAAATAGCCAAAACAATCTTAAAAAAGAAAAACAAAGCTGGAGGACTCACTCTTCCTGATTTCCAAACTTACTATAAAGCTACAGTAATCAAGAAAGTACAGTGCTGGCAGAGATCAGACATATAGACCAATGGAATAGAATTGAGAGCCCAGAAATAAACCCTCAAACATATGGCCAATTGGTTTTTGACAAGGGTGCCAAGATCAATGGGGGAAGAATAGTCTCTTCAACAAGTGGTGCTGGGAAAACCAGATAGCCACATGCAAAGGAATGAGTTGGAGCCTTACCTTACACCATATACAATAACTAACTCCAAATGCATCAAAGACCTAAATTTAAGAGGTCAAAACTATAAACCTCTTAGAAGAAGACGTGGGGGTAAATCTTTGCAACCTTGCATTTAGCAATGGTTTATTATATATGACACCAAAACACAAGCAACAAAAGAGAAAATAGATAAATTGGACTTCACCAAAATTTAAAAATTTTGTGCATCAAAGGACACTATCAAAAGAGTGAAAAAACAACCTACAGAATGGGAGAAAATATTTATGCATCACACATCTGATAATGGTCTAGTATCCAGAATATATAGAGAACTCTTACAACTCAAAAATAAAAAGACAGATGATCCAATTTAAAAGTGGGCAAAGGACTTGAACGTACATTTCTCTGAAGAAAATATACAAATGGCCCACAAGCACATGAAAATATTCTCGACATCATTAGTCATGAGGGAAAAGTAAATCAAACCACAGTAAGATACCACTTCACACCCACTAGGATGGCCATAATAAAAAAGGTCATATAATAGCAAGTACTGGTGAAGATGTGGAAAATTAGAACCCCATACACTGCTGGTAGGAACACAAATTTGTTCAGTCACTGTGGAAAACAGCCTGGAAGTTCCTTAAAAAGTTAAATATAGAGTTATCATATGACCCAGGAATTCCACTCCTAGCTACACACCCAGGAGAAATGAAAACATTTGTCCACACAAAAACGTGTACACAAAGGCTCATAGCAGCATCATTCATCACAGCCGAAAGGTGGAAACAACCACATGTCCATCCACTGATGAACGGATAAACAACATGTAGCATAGCCACACAATGGAATAGTATTCATAAATAACATAGCGTATAAAGGAATGAAGTACCAATACATGCTACAACACGGAAGAACCTCAAAACATTATGCTGAGTGAAAGAAGCCAGTCACAAAGACCACATATTACCTGATTCCATTTATATGAAATTTCCAGAATAGGAAAATATATAGAGACAGAAAGTAAATTAGTGGTTGCCTATGGCTAGAGGGGTGGGTAGGGGTGATAGCTAAAGAGTATGAGGTTTCTTGGGGCCGGCTCGGTGGCTTAGTGGTTAAGTGCGTGCGCTCCGCTGTGGCAGCCCGGGGTTCGGATCCCAGGTGTGCACCAATGCACCGCTTGTCAAGCCATGCTGTGGCAGCATCCCATATAAAGTAGAGGAAGATGGGCATGGATGTGAGCCCAGGGCCAGTCTTCCTCAGCAAAAAGAGGAGGATTGGCAACAGATGTTAGCTCAGGGCTGATCTTCCCCACAAGAAAAAAAAAAGGGTATGAGGTTTCTTTTTGCGGTGATGAAAATGTTCTATTATTGACTGTGGTTGCACAACTTTGCGAATATACTAAAAAATATTGAAGTGTACACCTTAAATGGGTGAGTTGTATGGTATGTGAATTTTACCTCAATAAAGCTATTAAAAAAAAGAAAAAGTCATCAGAGAGGTTGAGGACCAGTGAAGAGGGTCTAGTATCAATGGACTGAGAGTTCTGGCAGGATCGTAGCACCAGAGAGGGTGAGCTAGAAAGAGGAGGGTGGCTGGAGAGTGGGGCACGTAAAACTGAGAGTACAGTGTGGTTGCACTTGTTAAGAACACGGTTAAGGATATCACCACAGAAGGGAGTAGCTGAGGAGGATGGAGGGCAAGATCATTGCAGGAGAGGAGGCCAAGAAACCGAGAAGACAGGGGTTAGGAAGGACCATCTGCCTGTATCTAGAAATCACCAAGAGTCAACCCAGAAATCATGTTGGAGTGAGTGGCCCTGAGCCAGAAGCCAAAATCACTAAGAAATGAGGGGGCCTGGCATCCACTCAGCCCATAACAGTGACAAAGCTGGAGGGTTCTAGAGAAAGGAGAGGGGGGATGGACTGGAAGTGTGGCAAGCAGGACATGACCTACAGCCAGGACCAGTTTCCAGACTTAACATTAGGGCTTGTCTATTGCATTATTCAGTTCCTTTGTATCCTTACTTATTTTTCTGTCTAACGACATGCCCAATTTTGAAAGTGAGATATCGAATCCTCCCTCTATAATTCCATTTTCATCAACCTCTCTTTACGTTTCTAACCATTTTTATCAATTTAGGTGCTATGCTGTTAGGTACATATAGGTTCATGATTGTTTTAGCTTTTTCATATAATGCCCTTTTTAGCTTATATAATATCCCTTTTTACCCTATTTGGTGCTTTCAACCCTAAATCCCTACTTGCTGCTCTGGGCTTTATTTCTCTTTTCATTTGCCTGTTATCTTTTACCTCTTCTTATTTTCGACATTTCTCTATCACTTTGTTTTAAGCGTGTTTCTTGGAAACGGAATACCATTGAGTATTGCATTCCACAAGTCTCTGTCTTTAATGGCAGAGTTCAGTCCTCTCCTGAGGACTCTATTCTGATTCACCGTTGTCTTGTTAGAGCATTTCCCCAAGTATTTCTGCAGATGGCTACACTGGTGATATAATTGCTGTATTCTTGTTCTTTCTGTCTGGAAGTCTATACACGTTTACCAGGACATTCCTAAGGATTCATTTTTCCATCAATCCTACCTGAAGCTTGGTTAGCCCTTTCAACAGGCTGACTTGGCTTTTATCTAGCTCTCTTGTCTTTTATTATAAGCTTAATTATTGCCTCTCTGCCATCTGTCTCTTTTCCTCCTTATGAAACTCCTATTTTATTTGCATAGTATGTCCTGGGTCTACTCTCAAATCTTTCTGTCATAGTTTCAATTTCCTTATAATCCTGTTTTATGATTTGAGATTTTTCTTCCACTTAATCTTCCAGAGCAATGATTTGAGTTTCAAACAATCATCATCCTCTCCTTCAATTCATCTACAACAGTTTTTTTCTAAATTGGACTTTATTTTTTTTAGTGCAGTTTTAGGTTCACAGCAAAATTGAGGAGGTACAGAGGTTTCCCACGTACCTCCTGTCCCCATGCACGCACAGCCTCCCTGTTATCAACATCGCACACCAGAGTAGTACATTTGTTAAAACTGATGAATCTACATTGACACATCATTATCACCCAAAGTCCTGAGTTTACATTACAGTTCACTCACGATGTTGTACATTCTATGGGTTTTAACAAATATATAATGACATGTACCCACCATTAGAGTACCATACAGGATAGTTTTACTGCCCTAAAATCCTCTGTGCTCCACCTATTCATCCCCCCACCACCACCAGCCACTGATCTTTTTACTGTCTCCATAGTCTTGCCTTTTCCAGAATGTCATATAGTTACAATCATACAGCACGTGGCCTTTTCAAATTGGCTTCTTTCACTTGGAAATATGTATTTAAGATTCCTCTATGTCTTTTCATGTCTTGGTAGCTCATTTCTTTTTAGCACTAAATAGTATTCTATTGTCTGGATGTAACACAGTTTATCTACTCACTTACTGAAGGACATCTTGGTTGCTTCCAAGTTTTGGCAATTATGAATAAAGCTGCTATAAACACCTGTGTACAGGTTTTTGTGTGGACATAAGTTTTCAGCTCCTTTGGGTGAATACTTAGGAGCACAATTGCTGCATCGTATGGTAAATGTATATTTAGTTTTGTAAGAAACTGCCAAATTATCTTCCAAAGTGGCTTACCATTTTGCATTCCTACCAGCAAAGCATGAGAGTTCCTGTTGCTCCAGATTCTCGTCAGCATTTGGTATTCATAGTTTATGTTCATGTTTTTTAGTTTTCAGTGACATGATATGACTGCCTATGTAGAAAATCCCAATAGTCGACAAAAAATCTCCTGAACTAATAAGTGACTATGGCAAGGTCGCAGGATACAAAGTTAATATACAAAAGTCCATTGCTTTCTTATATACCAACAATGAGCAGCTGGAATTTGAAATTAAAAACACAATATCATTTACATTAGCACCAAAAAATGAAATACTTAGGTAAAAATCTAACTAAGATCTACAAGATCTATATGAAGAAGCTACAAAACTCTGATGAAAGAAATCTTCCCAACTTGATCTATAGAGTCAATGCAATTCCTATAAAAATCCCAGCCAATTATTTTGTGGATATTGACCAACTGATGCTAAAGTTTATACAGAAAGGCAAAAGACCCAGAATAGCCAATAAAATATTGAAGAAAAACAAAGTCAGAAGACTGACACTACTCGACTTCAAGACTTGCTATGAAGCTACAGTAATCAAGGCAGTGTGGCACTGGTGAAATAATGGACAAACATATTAGTGGACCAGAATGCAGATCCCAGAACAGACCCACACAAATATGGTCAACTGATTTGACACAGGAGCAAAACCAATTCAATGGAGAAAGGATAGACTTTTCAACAAAAGGTGCTGGAACAACTGGACATTCACATTTAAAAAAATGATTCTAGGGGCCAGCCCGGTGGTATAGCAGTTAAGTTCGTGTGCTCCACTTTGGCAGCCTGGGGTTCACAGGTTCAGATCCTGGGTGTGGACCTACACACTGCTCATCAAGCCATGCTGTGGCGGGGTCCCACATACAAAATAGAGGAAGATGGGCATGGGTGTTAGCTCAGGGCCAATCTTCCTCAGCAAAAAGAGGAGGATTGGCAACAGATGTTAGCTCAGGGCCAATCTTCCTCACCGAAAAAAAAAAAAGAATCTAGACACAGACCTTACACCCTTCACAAAAAATAACTCAAGTGGATCATAGAACCTAAATGGAAACTACACAACTCCTAAAAGATAACACAGGAGAAAGCCTAGGTGATTTTAAGTTTGGTGAGGATTTCTCGGCTACAATACCAAACGCATAATCCATAAGAGACAAAACTGATGTCGTAATTCAATTAAAATTAAAAACATCTTCTCTGCAAAAGACACTTAAAAGAATGAAAAAGACAAGCCACAGCCCGGGGGGGGGGGGGGACCCTTTCCAAATCACACATCTGATAAAGGACTGATTTCCAAAATGTACAAAGAACTCTTAAAACTCAACAATATGGAAACAACTCCGTTGAAAAGTGGGCAAAGATCTGAACATACTCATCATCAACGAAGACACACAGATGACACATAAGCACATGAAGAGATGCTCAACACCTTATGTCACCGGGGAAACGTAAATTAAAACAACGAGATACCACTGCACACTTCCTGGTGGGGAGTGCAAAGTAGTACAGCCCCTTTGGAAGACAGTTTGGCAGTTTCTTATAAAACTAAACATACTCTTACCACGTGACTCAGCAGTCACACTCCTTGGTATTTACCCAAATGAGCTGAAAACTTGTGTCTACACAAAAATCTGCACACGGATGTTTATAGCAGTTTTATTCATAATTGCCAAAAACTTGGAAGCAACCAAGCTGCTCTTCAGTCAGTGAATGGATAAATAAACTGTGGTCCATCCAGATGATGGAATATTATTCAGTGATAAAAAGAAATCAGCTCTTAAGCCATGAAAAGACATGGAGGAACCTTAAACGCATATTACTAAGTGAAAGAAGCCAGTCTGAAAAGTCCATGCGCTGTATGATTCCAGCGATATGACATTCTGGAAAAGGGAAAACTGTGGAGACAGTAGAGAGATCAGGGGTTGCCAGGGGTTCAGGAAGGAGGGAAGAGACATGACTAGATGAGCACCGAGGACTTTTAGGGCAGTGAAACTATTATTCTGTATGAGACCATAACGATAGACACGTCATACGTTTTTCAAAACCCATAGAATGTACAACACAAAGACGGAGCCCTAATGTAGACTACTGGTGATAAGAGGAGCCTCTCTTCCTCCCATGGAGCAAAGCTGAGGAGGGAGGCAGGCTCAGCAGCCGCAAGAAGCAGCCTCAGGACGAGTGAATGATCCGAGCGGAGACGGGAGAAAGTAATAACTAGAGAGACTTGTGAGATATTTAGAAATACTCCAGCAGGGGAAGGGATTCCCTTCTCAATACCGGGATGGGGTAGATTATTCCTATTTAGATAGTAAATGAAAGCATATCCCCAGAAAGCTGACAAAGGCATGGGTGAACTGAGGCAACATTAACACACATACACTTATTCATGCTTACGGAAATCAACCAAAATGCCATCTCCAGGTGACAGGATTATAGGTAATGTGTTTTCTTCTTTCTATTTTCATTGTTTCCAGTTGAGACCACAGGTGACTTTTAAAATCTAAACACGTAAGATGACTACTGTCAGGGAGAAGCCAACTCAGCACAGGCAGGAGCACCTGTGATCAGCAGGGAGGGCAGGTGACCAGCGCCCTGGGGCCCCTGGGGAAGCACAGGCAGCCCGGAGCGGAGGTTCTAATTATAGGGGTCAAAACAGAAGGGGAAGAGGACAAACTTAGGAAACAAAGAAAGTGGATGCTCCCTGAGCCAGTAGGAAGGCACTGGCAAAGGGACAAAATAGTACAAACAGGACCAGGAAGTTACTGTGTGTCCAGCGTCACACTGACCCTGGCGGGGATATAAGGGCTCCTGGCCCAGGAGGCCCCACACCTGAACACTTCCCCTCTCCACCTGCTCCTCTGACCTGCTCCACCCTCCACCACCAGGACCATGGGCTGCTGTGGCTGTTCCGGAGGCTGTGGCTCCAGCTGTGGGGGCTGTGGCTCCTGCTGTGGGGGCTGTGGCTCTGGTTGTGGGGGCTGCAGCTCATGTGGGGGCTGTAGCTCCAGCTGTGGGGGCTGCTGCAAGCCTGTGTACTGCTGTGTGCCAGCCTGTTCCTGCTCCAGCTGTGGCAAAGGGGGCTGTGGTTCCTGTGGGGGCTCCAAGGGGGGCTGTGGCTCCTGTGGCTGCTCCCAGTCCAGCTGCTGTGTCCCTGTTTGCTGCTCCCAGTCCAGCTGTTGCAAACCTTGCTGCTCCCAGTCCAGCTGCTGTGTCCCTGTTTGCTCCCAGTCCAGCTGTTGCAAACCTTGCTGCTCCCAGTCCAGTTTCTGTGTTCCTGTTTGTTCCCAGTCCAGCTGTTGCAAACCCAGCTGCTCCCAGTCCAGCTGCTGTGTCCCCGTTTGCTGCCAGCGCAAGATCTGAAGCTCTGAACCTAGACCTTTGGTTTCTCAATGTTTGGTGAAGCCTGTGGTCTTGTGGTTTCCCTGAATCAGCTCCTTTCCACAACCTCCTCGAGTCTCCCACAACCTTCTACTCTTCATTCATGCGCGTGTCTCCCTCCACGGCTCAGCTCCCCCTCTGGAACCTCTCTTTATCCTCCTCACTCAGGAGAAGTCATTTCCTAGACACTGGAGATGCCTCTGCTTAGAAGCAGGTGCCAGCTGGCTGTCGCAATTGGCCTTCCCAACTCGGGTGAGTGTCATTTCTTGCCCCTTCTCCAGACGGCTGGGACCCAAGGTCGGACCCTGCAAGCCCAGGTCCGTACTTCTGAGTGTTTGCTGAGGACTGTGGTAACCTGGCATCTCCGCCATCGGCCCTGGATATTTCTGGGCCACGTCCTCCTTCCCTGTGACCCACCTCTCCCTACAAGCTTCCTTCCTCCTGCTGCCTCCAACTTCATCTGTTTAAAAAAATAACAATTGAATTTCCCTTTAATAAAATTTCTCCTGTCTCTGTAAGCCAACAGTGTACTTGGTGCAATTCTTTCTTTCAACCTCTTTCCCGTGTGGTGACGAAAGAGTGACTTCCTTGGAAATGTGCCTTTGGATCCGTTAGCCATGCTGGGAGATTCGTGCCAGAAAGCCTGGCACATCCCCAGAGAACCGTCTACCGACTTCTATCTTCCCAGTGGCCACCACATACCTTTACCGTCTCTGCTACCAGAATTCGAGGGCTCAGCCCCGGTGGTGGGCACTGAGGGGCTGCCACAGGAGGCTCCAATGGGCAGACGGGTTCTGAGAACTGACGACTGATGGGGCAGGGACCTGGTGTGTGCACCCAGCTGAGTTACAGATGCACGGTCTCCCTCCTCCCTCCTCCCAGGTCCCAGTCCAGGAACACTGGTCTTTGGAAGGACCCAGAGCCGGTGAGTCGGGGAGGACCCCCCATCATACCACAGGCCACTTGTGATCCAAATACAGAATCAGAATTTAGAATTTCACCTGGAGAGTCACCAGAAAGTTACAGCACTGCTCACAGTGCCACAAGGGGCCAGTCTCCCGACAGGAAAGCCACATTCAGTGTGGAGAGTTTAGGGGAAAATCTGAGGGAAGTAAAGCTCCTTCCTGCCGACATGCCACCATGTTGAGACCATCCTCAGGTTACATACACACTGTTTGAGAAATGACACCATTTCTAGGAGGAGGGGACAAAAGTTATTTGAGGAAGTCCTCCAGCCAAATGAACACTGACGAAAAGATGGAGGGAAACAGATATCCAGAAACATAGGTGAGCAATGAATTCCAATAACACGTATGGCAAAACCTAAGTAACTGGTGATAATGGGGTGGAGAAATCTAAGGTAATCATGAAGAAAGGATTCCTCAGATACGAGAGAGACGACGGAAGGAAAAAAACTAAAATAATCTAGAAATAAAATTGTATTTGTTATCATTTACATTTCAGATGTGAGGAAGGGAATGAAAGTGCCAGAGGCCTCATCTGACTAGGGAACACGGTCGTTGTTTATTTGATGATGTGGAAAGAAAATACTGCTTAAGATATTTTGGTGACAAATTCAAATAGGGGAATTCTGGAAAGGCGGCACAGTGTTGGAAGCAGAGTTTCTGCATGTACCTCTATCTCCACACAAAACCAGACAAGCAACTAAAGCAAAACCAAAAATTCACGGTTGAAATTTATAACAAACCAGGTGAACGTGAAACCACAAGTTTCGGAGAGCCACGAGCCCCTGTGTGTTGGCATCTGTGCAGGGGACGGCAAAGGGACACGTGACAGACTGAAGACGGGAGACCTCAAGAGCCAGCCAGCGCTGGTTGGAGAAGCACAGCACACAGTCTGAGCTTAGCACCAGACACTCGGAGGGTTGCCTCCTCCGGTGGGCAGCGGGCACCCGGGCCCTCGGTTAAGTCCTCCAGGGCCATGAAAGTGCGGCAGAGAGGCATGGCCTAAAACAGCCCACAACACAGCCTACTATCTCAGAGCAAGCTAGCAATTGAAAGAAGAAATTATACGAGAGATAAATTATATGAAAAGAGTCAGAAACAAAAAGTTTGAGAAACGAGGTGACAGCACTCCAGGGAAAATGGGGATACAAAAAACAATCACATTAGAAATAAAGTTGAAAATGGAAGGAACACGAGAGCAAATGAGCACAACAAATTGTAAAGATCAAAAAGAAATGAAGAAGGAGAGAAAAAGGATTCAGAAGAAAGTGACAAATATTGAAAACAGGCCAAGAAGACCCAAGAGATAAGTAGTCAGAGATCCTAGAGGAGAAGCCAGAGCTGTGGGTGAGGGTCACCCCACTTCAGGAGAAACAGAATCATCTGTGGGCGACGGTCACACCATTCCAGGAGAAACAGAATCGTCTGTGGGTGACGGTCACACCACTCCACGAGAAACAGAATCAGCTGTGGGCAACGGTCACACCACTCCAGGGAGAAACAGAATCATCTGTGGGTGACGGTCACCCCACTCCACGAGAAACAGAATCAGCTGTGGGCAACAGTCACACCACTCCAGGGAGAAACAAAATCATCTGTGGGCGACGGTCACACCACTCCAGGAGAAACAGAATCAGCTGTGGGTGACAGTCACACCACTCCAGGAGAAACAGAATCAGCTGTGGGTGACGGTCACATCACTCCAGGAGAAACAGAATCAGCTGTGGGTGACGGTCACATCACTCCAGGAGAAACAGAATCAGCTGTGGGTGACAGTCACACCCCAAGGGAAAAACAGAATCAGCTGTGGGTGACGGTCACAGCACTCCAGGGAGAAACAGAATCAGCTGTGGGTGACAGCCACACCACTCCAGGAGAAACAGAATCATCTGTGGGTGACAGTCACATCACTCCAGGAGAAACAGAATCAGCTGTGGGTGACAGTCACACCCCAAGGGAAAAACAGAATCGTCTGTGGGTGACGGTCACACCACTCCAGGAGAAACAGAATCAGCTGTGGGTGACAGTCACATCACTCCAGGAGAAACAGAATCAGCTGTGGGTGACAGTCACACCCCAAGGGAAAAACAGAATCGTCTGTGGGTGACGGTCACACCATTCCAGGGAGAAACAGAATCGTCTGTGGGTGACGGTCGCACCACTCCAGGAGAAACAGATTCAGGAAAAGCACAAATTGATCCAAAGGAATGCAGGGAAAGAGAGAAAAGAAACGGATTGGATGATGCAGTGCTAAATCCATGATAAGGTGTAGATTTAAACCCAAATGTGCCAGAATTTACACTAAAATGAAATGGACAGCACACGCTAGTTTAAATATAAAGATTGCTAGAGTAGATTTTTAAAAACCCAACTACATGCAAATTCAGAAGCCACAATTAAACATAAGGGTATAGAAAGGTCAAAAATAAAAGGATGGAAAAAGACATAACGTGCAGAGAAAGCGCTAGTAATACTGAGCAAAAAAGAAATAAAAGCCAAATAATTACTAGAGATAAAGAGCATCATTTCCTTAAATTAAGAGTTCCAACTATCTCAATTTTGCGTGCACACGATGAAAGAGCCTCAAAATGTGACACACTACAGGGTGAAAATTGTAATCACTGTGGAAGATGTAACATTGCTATCTCAGTAATTTCCACACAAACAGACAAAAAATATCAGGGCAGATTCAGAGTATCCGACCTGCAAAATTAACAAACTCACCCCAAATGACTTTCATAGAGAGCATTGCACCAGCAGCCAGAGTGTACATTCTTTTAAACATACGTAGAACAGTTACAGAAATTAACAAAGGCTTGCCATAAAGTGGGTCTCAACAAATTGTAAAGGGCAGAAGCCATATAGAGCACGCTCTGTGTCCACAGTGGAAACAAGCTGGAAACCAAGAGCAGAAAGGCCACTAGAGAATCTCCCAATGGTTAGAAACGAAGAAACAAAAGACTGTGACTGATACAGCACCTGAGTGTGGCCGCTGCTGAAAAGAATGAGGGGGAAACAAGCAAGTTGTATAAGATGTGCAGTGCAGGCCCATTTCAGGGAGGAGGATGAAACACACACAGATCTTCAAACCGGGAACAGTGGTTACCTCTTTCAGATCGGACAAGGTGAGAAGGGAGAAGGCAAGACTTCACTTTTATCTCTGAAGATTTTCACATTTGACACTGAGTCCGCATAGAGTTAACCTCTGTGGTTGTAAAAGGATCAGACCTCTTTTTGTACCACCAAATTAATACACGCACCCTTGGGACATCCAAATATAGACGTATTTACGCATCGGATACGTGCTGAGGATGGCATGGATCATAATCCTCAGTTAAAGAATCCCCCCTGTTTTATTATTTACATTTTCTCCTTTGTCATCATCAAACCCATCATGCACCCAGGGAGAGACACCACTCCTTGTGCGCGTCTTTCCGACACACCTTCCATTAGTTTATCCACGTATATGTGCATACAATCACAACAAATAAGTAGCATTTTCCCAGTGTCTATGTTTATTTACATTCATGATGGTTACAAAGTTTGTTCTGTTTCTCACCTTTTTGTAAGCAAATCTGGTGTTTTTGAGATTTATTTGCATGGCTACATGAAAATACAGTGCACTACTTCTGGCCCCTGAAGAGAGCTCCATTGTATTCCTACCACAACTTACTGGCATCCTTCGCCCTCTGGGGAGCTCTTTGCTACCACAGAAAACAACATGAGTAATGTCCCTGCTCCTTAGCATTTGTAAGAGTGTTTCTCTGGGATACCTAACCAGGGATGGAATCCTCATGTCATCGGGGACACGGATACTCAATCTCACTAAACACCACCAGGTTGCCCTTCAGCCTGACTGCAGGAGCTTCCTCCCTTCAACAAAACAGTGGTGTTTTGCATGGATTTGCTTCCCTCTGACTAAACATAAGGGTGAAGGCCCCTCCCTGCCCTCCTTGGCCATGTGTACCTTGCCTTCCTATTCTTCGGCCACTTCCCATTGGGTTTCTCGTCCTTTTCCTGTTGATTTACAGGATCTCCTGGTACAGTCTGGACGTTAACCCTGTAGTGTTTATAAATGTAGCAAATATCTCCACCCAAATAGCCAACCATCTCTTAATATTCCTCCAGTGACCTCTTCTGAACAGACACATATCTGTAATTATGATGTAGTTAAATCCAGCATTTTCCTAACTCTCACTTATGCTCTGGGATCGTATGTAAGAATTCCCCTCCCACCCTAAGATAATAAACATGAGCTCCGATACTGTCTTCTACTCTCATTGTATTTTTCCTTTCACTTTTACATCTACTTTTAGATCTGAAATCCATCTGGGTTTTAGGGAGTGTGAGGTAGGCATCTAATTTTCATTTTCTGTATCGAGTGAGCCATCTTCCATGTTCAGTTCTTTTAAAAATTAAAGTTCCCAAATACTCGAGTCTTTTCCGGGCTCCTATTCTGTTCCTTCTTCTCTTTATCTGTTCCTGCACTAGCAGAAGTTTTAAATTACCCCTTAGCATCTGGCAGAGAATCTCCTTCTGCTTATTATTCATAATTGTCTCAGTTATTCATGAACTTTACACATACAGTTTAGATCTATGGGAGAAATTCCAAAATTAAATCCTTCTGAGATTTCAGTTGAATTGCATAGTATATATGGATTAATATGGGGAAAACCAATGTTTTATAATGCTAAGTCTTTCCACCTATGAACATGGTATATTTCTCCATTTACCCAGTTCTTCTTTTAGGCTCTTTTTTTAGAAAGAGATTTTTACAGAGGTCTCAGGCATTCTTTATAGATTCTCACATACGTAAGATTTTGTCAATAATTTAAATAATACCTTATTTTCCATTACACTTTCTCATTATTTATGGTGAAGAGGAATGCTCTTTTTTTGTTGGTTGATCTGGAAACCTTGAAAACATTACTTTTACATTGTTATCTGTTGATTCTTGGAGGTTTTTAATATAAATTATCATATTCTCTGCAAGAAAAGAATGGTTTTCTCTCTTCCCCAGTCCTGAGTTGAACAGCAGGCAGCCCTAGAGAGAAGAATTGTCTGGTAAAGGAGGTCTTCTGTTTTTTCATTTTCTACGAGCGTTATCACAGATGCATCGTTGTCCTGCAGCTCATTGATGTGGTGGGTTTAGTGATAGATTTTCTGTTGTGGAAGCATTTTTGCCTTCTGGGGGTAGATCCCCCTTGATTCTGAGGTGTGGTTTCTTTCATCCTGCAGAGGTTTGGTAAGCCAATGTTTGAGTGAGGATTTTTTTCCATCTCATTTTCATAAGAGAAATTGGCTCACACTTTCCCCCTCATGTTGCCCTTATCTGGGTTTTCTATTAAGGTTACATGAAATAAACTGGGCAATTCTCACTTTTTTTATTTTCTAGGATAACTTGTATAAGATAGGGGTTATCTGAGCCTTGAGAGAACTCACCTGTAAAACCACAAGGGCCGGGCATTTTGGAAGGCAGGAAGAATTTCAGTCAACATTTCAATTCCTTTCATAGTTATTAGTTATTCTATTTCTCCTTGTGCTGCTTCTGGATTTTGTGTTTTCCAGAAATATCCAGTGCTCACCGCTCATGGGCCAAGGGTAAGAAGTGTGAGGGTGGGTTTCCCAGCCTCCCTGTCCTCTGCCTCCTTTTGCTATGACCAGCTCCTTCTGCAGCACAGAGAGCAGCCCGCTGACCTCTCCAGCCCCCACAGGGACCCGAGTTGCCTCAAGGGCCCAGACCCACTGGGTCACCAAGCCCCAGTCCAGGCCTGGCACGTGGCCCAGAGTCCTCCACATTCCTTCACTTTTCCTCATTTCTGAAGAATCCAGACACTCCTGGACCTTGGTTCTTGGTAGAACTCGATCTGCACCACCGCCCCATGTATCTGCTCCTTTAAATTCTCCTCTGTCCACCACGCAGCCAGCTGTGCCATCCGTGGGGTGGGAGGGCCCTCAGACTCTTTCAGGAGAGTGACTTGGACAACCTGTTTCATCAGTCCAGCTCTGCCCTGTGGGGCCTCCCAGCGAATCCCCTGTCTCTCTACTACCTGGAGGGGCAGGTACGAAACCAACCATCGGCAAGCGCCACCCCCCACCCTGCCCCAGCTCTGCCCTGCTCACCTGGCAGCGTCCTAACACATCTCCTTTCTCTTCCAGTCTGCTCTCTGCTCAGCCACCAGAGTGAGCAGTTTTAATTTCTCACGGCAGAATAAATCAGAGATATTCCCAGACGTCCAAATTCAGGAGCAGGCTGAAAATCAAGTGGTGAGCTGATACAGCAGCTTCTGTTCCCAGAAGCACAGTTGGATCTTGGCCAAACTCAGAGATTATCCCAGAGACACAGGACTGGGCAAAGATCAGAACGGCCCCTTGAACAAACCAGGACCTTCGCTTGCAGGTGTTAAAAACAGGACAACAGCCCCAAAATGGAGTCACTTATGCTAAGCCCCAAGTCACCACACCGAGACCCGACTTGATTACAGTTCCGGCTCTCCCAGACGTGGAATCCTGAACCAGTCAGCCAGGAATCGCTGGGTCAGCACGTGAGGTCATCTGCCTGATGGACCTCTGCTGTCCCCTGAAGGAGGGTGACCTTGTGATAACCAACTCAATTTTTGCCACATATAACATCCTTGTTCCTGCTCCCTTCTGCCTATAACAACCTTTCATTTCACAGCTCCTCAGAGCTCCTTTCTGACTGCCCAATCGGTTGCTGCTCGATTCATGAATTGTTGAATAAAGCCAATAAGATCCTTAAGTTTTACTCCATTGAATTTTGTTTTTTAACACAGAATAGGTATGCCAGAAAAAGTCCAAACCCTGGCAAAGGCAGTTGACTAGGAAACCTGTCTGAGTCAGCCCGGCACTGGGGGGAATGTCTCCCCCAGGAACGCCTCCCCCAGGAACACAGACACACTGGTCCTCCCTGTGGGGTCACGGCACCCCTAGAGGTGGTGGGGAAATATGCTGGGAAATAAGGGACACACTCTCAAAGAATTCACCCCCAGCTCAGGCTTCACAGGATGACTCCCCCAGGTTAAGCACAAAGGAACATATGGTCACCACCCAAAATTAGACACCACAGGGAAAACCGAAGCACCACAGGAGAGAGTCAGCCAAAACAACAGGCAGCAGAACGAGGACCCCAGGAACTTCAAATACAGCATCTTAGCTGAAGAAAAGAATGTGCCTGGAACATCTGAGACTTAAAAACTGGAGTAGTTGTGGAGTGACGTCAGCATCATGGTGGAGAGAGCTTCCCCCATTGAACCCTCCCCCTCTAAAACACAACAAAAAGGACATTCATATTCCAACAGAAGCTATTCACACAACGCAGGGGACGTCTGAGGCACCCAGGCAGCCATACATCCCAGGACGGAGGTGCTGGAATCCCCAGAGGAAGGGGAAGGAGGTGAGAGCAGCTCCTTTCCTTCCCCAAGGACTGTGACCCAGAGACTGAGACCACGTGGCTCTCAGAGGAGGGGGAGGGGCGGCTCGCTGCGTGAAAACCAGCGCTCTCCAAGACCCCTCACAGCCCGAGGGGATGCCCCTACAGAGGGAGTGGAACTGTTGCGAGGGTAGTTTCAACAAGCCAGCCCCTCAGGAGAGCAGAGAGCAACAGCAAGGCAAGAAACCTCTGAGATCGGGGAGGCGAAAGTAAGCACCCCTCCAGCACCTGGCTCACCCAAATGGTGCTTCAGCACAGCCCCATCCCCAGAGGCAGTGGCCCCCAGGCGCCCCGGGCCCCACCAGCAGCGAAGCGAGCCCGCATCCCCGCACCAGGGGCAGCAGCAGCTCGGGCCACACCACACCACAGCCCCAGCCACTCCAGCTGGAGCAAGCCATGGCCCCAGCTTCCCCGGGTTCCCCATGCCCCACCCCCAGCTCCTTCGGCTTGACCGCCCCCCCACCCCTGGCTCCAGCTGCTTCGACTCGGCCTGTGCTCAGGCTCCAGCTGACTTGGCGCCAGCAACTTCAGCCCACTGCACTCCAGTTCCAGCTTCTTTGGCCCAATGCACACCAGTCCCAGTTTCTTTGGCCCAGCAGCACTCCAGCTCTTCCTTCTTCAGCCCAGCGCACCCCACTTCCAGCTTCTTCAGCCCAGCGGCACTCCAGCCCCTGCTTCTTTGGCCCAGTGGCACCTCAGCTGCAGCTGCTTCAACCCGCCCGCACCCGAGCCCCAGCAGGTTTGGCCTAGTTGCACTCCAGTCTCAGCTGTTCCTATGCTCCAGCTCCAGCTGTTCCCACGCTTCCCCCACAGCAGCCTCCACTCAGCCACGCCAAAGATCAGCCAGGGGCCGACGAGAGTGCCTTCGGATTGAGGTGGGCCAGAATACACAGCCCTTGACCTCCACCCAGCAGCAGCAAGAGGAAACTTTGACCATATATTTTCACTATGAGGAAAAGTAAGCCAACACCAATAGGCACCATGCAAAAATACATTAAATCTCCAGACCAAAAGGAAAATGACAAGCACCCAGAAGTCAACCCAGAAAACAGAGAAATGTATAACCTTAACGACAGAGAATTCAAAATAGCCATCATAGGGCAGGCCCCATGGCTTAGCGGTTAAGTGCACGCGCTCTGCTACTGGCGGCCTGAGTTCAGATCCCGGGCGCGCACTGATGCACCGCTTCTCCAGCCATGCTGAGGCCACGTCCCACATACAGCAACTAGTAGGATGTGCAGCTATGACATACAACTATCTACTGGGGCTTTGGGGAAAAAAAAAAAAGGAGGAGGATTGGCAATAGATGTTAGCTCAGAGCCGGTCTTCCTCAGCAAAAAGAGGAGGATTAGCATGGATGTTAGCTCAGGGCTGATCCTCCTCACAAAAAAAAAAAAAAAATAGCCATCATAAAAAAGCTTAATGAAATACAAGAAAACACAGACAGACAATTCAACGAAATCAGGAGTTTCTTCACAAAACAGATTGAAATGTAAAAAAAAAAAAAATCAGAAATCTTAGAGATGAAAAACACAATAGAGGCGATAAAGACAAATCTGGAAGCCTTAAGCATCAGAGCTGACAATATGGAGGAAAGAATTAGCAATAGTGAGGACAGCAATGCAGAAGTGCTCCAGATGGAGGAGGAAAGAGAACTAAGACTAAAAAGAAATGAAGAAACTCTCCGAGAAATATCCGACTCAATTAGGAAATCCAACATAAGGATTAGAAAAAGGAGCAGAGAACTTGTTCAGAGAAGTAATATCTGAGAACTTCCCAAACTTGAGCAAGGAGCTGGAAATACCAGTGACTGAAATGAATAGATCTCCTAAATATATCAACACGAAAAGACCCTCTCCAAGCCATATAGTAGTAAAGCTGGCAAAAGTCAATGACAAAGAAAAAATATTAAGGGCAGCTAGACAAAAAAACAAATAACATACAAAGGATTTCCTATCAGGCTCTCAGCCGATTTCTTGACAGAAACTTTACAGGCTAGAAGAGAGTGGAACGATATATTCAAAATTCTGAAGGACAAAAACTTTCAGCCAAGAATACTCTATCCAGCAAAAATATCCTTCAGATATAATGGAGAAATAATAACTATCCCAGATAAACAAAAGCTAAGGGATTTCATTGCCACAAGACCCCCAATACAAGAAGTGCTCAAGAAGACCCTCATCCCTGAGGAAAAAAAGAGAAAGGGGATTCAAAGTTTTGAACAAGGAGGAAAATATGTCGACAAAACCAGAAAGATTACAGTCCTCTATCAAAGTAGATTAGCAAACACTTAAATATAAAACCAAAGATCAAGGGAAGGTGAGCACCAAGCATAAATATAACCTCATCATGTTAAACACGAACTCACAACACAAGAAGGAATAAGATGTGACAACAATATCTTAGAAGGGGAACAGGAAAGGGATCGAATTGACTTAGTCTAAGGGAATAAGAGGCCATCAAAAAAGAGAGTATCACATCCACGAGATTTTTTATACAAACCTCATGGTAACCACTAACCAAATAATCAGAACAGAATCATACACGATAAAGAAAGATAAAACTAAGAGAACCCCCCTACAGAGCTACCAAACTAAATTGTTAGTCCAAAACACACGGGACTAGAAACAAAAGAAATGCAAAAGAACCAGATAAAGAATGATAAAATAACAACAACAAGCCCCCGTATATCAATAATTACCCTAAATGTAAATGGACTGAACTCTCTAATCAAAAGACACAGAGTGGTGGGATGGATTAAAAAACAAGACCCAACAATATGCTGCCTCCAGGAAACACATCTCAGCTCTAAAGACAAACACAGGCTCAGAGTGAAAGGATGGAAGACAATACTCCAAGCTAATGGCAAACAAAAGAAAGCAGGTGTTGCCATACTTATATCAGACAAAGTAGACTTCAAGATAAAACAGGTAATGAGAGACAAAGAGGGGCAGTATATAATAATAAAAGGGACACTTCACCAAGAATACATATCACTTTTAAATATATATGCACCCAATACAGGAGCACCAAGGTACATAAAGTAACTATTAACAAACCTAAAAGGAGATATTAACAACAACACAATAGTAGTAGGGAATCTTAACACCCCACTCTCATCAATGGACAGATCATCCAGACAGAAAATAAATAAGGAAATAATGGACCTAAATGAAAAACTAGATGAGTTGGACTTAATAGACATATACAGAGCACTCCATCCAAACACAGCAGATTACACATTCCTCTCAAGCACACATGGAACATTCTCAAGAATAGACCATATGTTGGGAAACAAGGCATGCTTATATAAATTTAAGAAGATTGAAATCATAACAAGCATCTTTTCAGACCATAATGCCATGAAGTTAGAAATCAACTACAAGGAAAAAACCAGGAAAGTGACAAAGCTGTGGAGACTCAACAATGTGCTACTAAACAACCAATGGATCATTGATGAAATTAAGGGAGAAATCAAAGCATATCTGGAGACAAATGAAAATGAAAATACACCACACCAACTCATATGGGATGCAGCAAAAGCGGTCCTGAGAGGGAAACTCATAGCAATACAGGCCCACCTTAACAAACACGAAAAAGCCCAAATAAGCA
The DNA here is from genome assembly GCF_020826845.1 of Diceros bicornis minor. Lineage (NCBI taxonomy): Eukaryota > Metazoa > Chordata > Mammalia > Perissodactyla > Rhinocerotidae > Diceros > Diceros bicornis. The sequence continues at coordinate 423,079 of NC_080770.1, forward strand.
ACCTCTAACTAAGCCTAAAGGAATTAGAAAAAGAAGAACAAACAAAGCCTCAAGTCAGCAGAAGGAGGGAAATAATAAAAATCAGAGCAGAAATAAATTAAATTGAAATTTAAAAAACAGTAGAAAGGATCAATGAAACAAAGAGCTGGTTCTTTGAGAAGATAAACAAAATTGACAAACCCTTAGCCAGACTCACCAAGAAAAAAAGAGAGAAGGCTCAAATAAATAAAATTAGAAACGAAAAAGGAGAAATTACAACAGATACCACAGAAATACAAAAGATGATAAGAGAATACTATGAAAAACTATATGCCAACAAATTAGACAATCTAGAAGAAATGGATAAATTCCTACACTCATACAATCTCCCAACACTGAATCAAGAAGAAATAGAGAACCTGAATAGACCAATTACAAGTAAAGAGATTGAAACAGTAATCAAAAACATCCCAAAAAATAAAAGTCCAGGACCAGATGGCTTTTCTGGAGAATTTTACCAAACATTCAAAGAAGACTTAATACCTATCCTTCTCAAACTATTCCAAAAAATAGAGGAAGATGGAACACTTCTCAATACATTCTATGAGGCAAACATCACCCTGATACCAAAGCCAGGCAAAGACAATACTAAGAAGGAAAACTACAGACCAATATCCTTGAAGAACATAGATGCAAAAATCCTCAACAAAATATTGGCAAACTGAATACAGCAATACATTAAAAAGATCACACACCATGATCAAGTGGGATTCATACCAAGGACACAGGGATGGTTCAACATCCCCAAATCAATCAATGTGATACACCATATTAACAAAACAAGGAATAAAAACCATATGATCATCTCAATAGATGCAGAGAAGGCTTTTGACAAGATCCAACATCCATTTATTATAAAAACTCTCAACAAAATGGGTATAGAAGGAAAGTACCTCAACATAATAAAGGCCATATATGACAAACCCACAGCCAACATCATACTCAACGGGGAAAAACTGAAACCCATCCCTCTGAAAACAGGGACAAGGCAAGGGTGCGCACTCTCACCACTCTTATTCAACACAGTACTGGAGGTTCTGGCCAGAGCAATTAGGCCAGAAAAAGGAATAAAAGGAATCCAAATAGGCAACGAAGAAGTGAAACTCTCACTGTTTGCAGATGACATGATCTTATGTATAGAAAACCCCAAAGAATCCATTGGAAAACTATTAGATATAATCAACAACTACAGCCAAGTGGCAGGGTACAAAATCAACTTACAGAAATCAGTTGCATTTCTATATACCAACAACAAACTAACAGAAAGAGAACTCAAAAAGACAATCCCATTTACAATCGCAACAACAAGAATAAAATATCTAGGAGTAAATTTAACCAAGGAAGTGAAAGACCTATACAATGAAAACTATAAGACATTACTGAGTGAAATCAATGATGACATAAAGAAATGTAAAAATTGGGGCCGGCCCAGTGGCACAAGTAGCTAAGTGCGCACGCTCCGCTGTGGGGGCCCAGGGTTCGCCGGTTGGGATCTCGGGCGTGCACCGACGCGCTGTGCACAGCCATGCTGTGATGGCATCCCATATAAAGTGGAGGAAGATGGGCACAGATGTTAGCCCAGGGCCAATCTTCCTCAGCAAAAAAGAGGAGAATTGGCAGATGTTAGCATAAGGCTGATCTCCTCACAAAAAAAAAAGAAAAGAGAGAAATGGAAAAATATTCCATGTACTTGGATTGGAAGAAGAAACATTGTTAAAATGTCCATACTACCTAAAGCAATCTACAGATTCAGTGCAATCCCAATCAGAATCCCGAGGACATTCTTCACAGAAATAGAACAAAGAATACTAGCATTCATATGGGGCAACAAAAGACCCCATATAGCTAAAGCAATACTGAAAAATAAGAACAAGGCTGGAGGCATACCAATCCCTGACTTCAAAACATATTACAAAGCGATAGTAATTGAAACAGCATGGTACTGGTACAAAAACAGACACACAGATCAATGGAACAGAATTGAAAGTCCCCAAGTAAAACCTCATATCTATGGGCAGCTAATCTTTGACAAAGGAGCTAAGGACATACAGTGGAGAAAGGAAAGTCTCTTAATAAATGGTGCTGGGAAAACTGGACAGCCACTTGCAAAAGAATGAAAGTAGACCATCTTTCACCATACACAAAAATTAACTCAAAATGGATCAAAGACCTGAAGGTGAGAACTGAAACTACAAAACACCTGGAGGAAAATGTAGGTAGTACACTACTCATCATCAGCCATAAAGAGATCTTTTTGAATTCCATGTCTACTCAGACAAGGGAAACAAAAGAAAAAATAAACAAGTGGGACTTCATCAGATTAAAGAGCTTCTACAAGGCAAATGAAACCAGGATCAAAATGAATAGGAAACCCACCAGCTGGGAAAAAATATTTGCAAACCATATATCTGACAAGGGATTAATCTCCATAATATATAAAGAACTCACACAACTGAATAACAAAAAAACAAACAACCCAATCAAAAAATGGGCAGAGGAAATGAACAGACACTTCTCCAAAGAAGATACACAGATGGCCAATAGGCACATGAAAAGATGCTCAACACCACTAGTCATCAGGGAAATGCAACTAAAAACCACACTAAGATATCACCTTACATCCCTTAGAATGGCTATTATCACCAAGACAAAAAGCAACAAATGCTGGAGAGGATGTGGAGAAATGGGAACCCTAATCCACTGCTGGTGGGAATGTAAACTGGTGCAGCCTCTATGGAAAACAGTATGGAGATTCCTCAAAAAATTAAAAACAGAAATACCTTATGATCCAGCTATCCCACTACTGGGTATCTAGCCAACGAACCTGAAATCAACAATCCAAAGAGACTTATGCACCCCTATGTTCATCACAGCATTATTCACTATAGCCAAGACATGGAAGCAACCCAAGTGTCCCTCGACTGATGATTGGATCAAGAAGATGTGGCATATATATACACCATGGAATACTACTCAGCCATAAAAAAAGCCAAAATCGTCCCATTTGCAACAACATGGATGGACCTGGAGGGTATTATGTTAAGTGAAATAAGCCAGAAAGATGGCATGATTTCACTCATATGTGGAAGATAAACCAACACACACACAGCTAGAACTGTTTGGTGGTTACCAGGGGCTAGGGGGGTGGGGGGTGGGCACAAGGGGTGGAGGGATGCACTTCTGTGGTGACTGATAAACAATAATGTACAACAAAAATTTCACAATAAAAAAAAACTGGAGTAGTTGCAAAATGCTTTCACATAAACCAGGCATCTTTGGGACAAAGTAGAGCTTCTGACAATTAAACACTCAGTGTAGCCATCAAACAAGCTACAGCGGAAGGGAGAGATGGTGAAGGGGAAGATAAATCCAGAGAAAATTCTGGAATGCAGCCCTGGGAGACGAAGGCAATGACTAGGAAAGGTCAGGGAAGCTACGCAAGGACAGTCCAGCAGTTCCTCGAAAGGTGGAACAGCGAGTTACCACGTGACCCCATGATCCTCTCCTCGGTGTCCACGCTAGAGAAATGAAAACACACATCCACACCAAACTTGTACACAAATGCACAGAAGCATCACCCAGAAGAGCCAGAGAGTGGAAACAACCCAAATATGCATCCACCTATGAGTGGATAAGTACAGTGTGGACAGTCCGTGTGGTGGAGTCTCCTCCGACGACAAGGGGCGAAGCGTTGATGCCGCACACAGCTGAGCCTGAGACACCTGCTCAGCGAAGACCTCAGAGTATGTGATTCCACTTGTATGTACCGTCCAGAATAAGCAAATCTAGAGACAGAAAGTAGCCAGCGGGGCGGGGGGCTGGGAGGGCATAGGGTTGGGGGAAATGGGGAGTGACTGTCATGGGTATGATGCTTCTTTTTGGGGGTGATGACAATATTCTAAAATTGACTGTGGTGGTGGTGCACAACTCTGTGACCACACTAATGACCACTGACTGTACGCTCTAAATGGGTGACCTGTGCAGATGGATTTTATCTTAATGAGGCTGTTTTGAGTCACATGGCGACAGAACAGTAGGTTTGACATTTGAGAGGCTGGGGAGAGGCAAGGCTCAGAGACCCTCCCAAAGGAGTGAAAATCCAGGATGCTCAGAGTCGTGGAGCACACTGCACATAAAGCGGGCTGATAATCAAGCACACGGCAAACTCACAGCCAACCCAGAAAGGCCGACGATCTACAGAGGAGGGACGAGGACATTGACGCAGCCACAGAAGAAAAGACGCTAGAGTGGCGTCTTTACAGCACCGAGAAAAATGACTGTCAGCCTAGGAGTCCCCCCGTGAGGATATGACTCAAGACTGAGGGCAAAAGAAGGCGACTTTCATGCAAAACCGGGTTGTCCGCTAAGAGCTGCTCAGCACAGGAACTTCTAAAGGAAGTTTCCTTCAGGAAGAAGGAAAGTGAGCTGGGGAGGAAGGAGGGCGAGTCGGTTACTGGTGAACATGTGAGTGTGAGCAAACATTCGCTGTATAAACAGATAACGACGAGCAACGAGCAACAGAAAAACAAGGCAGAGCCAAGACCCTGAGAACACACACGACACGGAGGAGCACGAGCAGGCTGATCCCGAGTCCCTCGCACCGTCCTCTGGGGGCAGGGAGATGTCAGTCACGTTCAGACAGTGTTTGTTTAAAATACGTATGAAAAGTACACGGTTGTCACTGAAACAGGGAATATAGTATATAACTTCTAGATCAGTCAAGGAAAAAAAGAAGAATCTTAAAAACCCCACGTAAGGAGGGGGTGGAAAGAAAGCATTGAAATAGGACAGCTGTGCGCAAAGGATGGCAGGTAAGTCCATCAGAAATCGTACCGATCTAGTGGATTCGGCTCACTGGTTAAAGGACAGACACCCCCAAATACGGGCGTTTTTAAAGCAGCTCAGCGCAGTCACGAGAGATAACCCTACAACGTAAGCACACAGAAGGCTGTGAGCACCCAGGGAGACAGGGACGCCGGCCATTACCTCTGGAAGGAATGCGTCAGCCGCAGAGGGCGCCTCGAGTCCAAAGGTGTGACCAGAGAGCAGGAGCGTAAACGACGCTAGACGGTAACTAGCCGGGAGGACAGGACCCTTCTAAATTGATGTGTGCCTGTTAACAGAGCCTCAAATTCTACTAGGGGACAAAACTGGAAGAATTACAAGAAGAAATTTGAAACTCCAGAATCACATAGGAGGTTTTCAGTATACTTCTTTTAGTAATTGACGGTCCAGCAAACAAAAGTTCGTAAGGATGCAGAGTATTTCCATGACACCGCAGGTGATGGAAAGTATGTCCTGAGGCTGGAGAATACTCCGATCTTAACACGGGCGGGTCGTTTATGGGTCCTTCCCTCGGGCCAGCTCCCAGGGGAATCTTCACGGAGATCAGACCCCAGGCCTGGGGTCAGACGGCTGTGCATCCTGCTAGGAACCAGTCCACAGGATCATGCGCAAAACCGCGACCACTTGGAACGTTTCAACCACATGTAGCTAACTCATGGGCCACAGAAAATCAGAAGAGAAATTAGCAAATAGTTAGAACTGACCAATAATGAGAATACTATGTATCAAAACAGGAGCTATCTAATGAAAACTTTACCTTTAAATAATGTTCAGCCCAAAACGCCTGTGCAATAAAAAGGAAGACTGCAGATGAATGAGCAACATGTCCGTATTGAGAAAGTATAAAAGGAAGAGAGAAAAATAGTAGAGCAGGAGGAAATAAGTAAAGGTGAGAGCAAAAATAAATAAAACAGACAATAAAGATGAATGAGATCCGAGGCTGTCCTCTGAGAAGACTAAGAAGTGGACAGCATCTTGTGACACCCACAGAGAAGGACAAGGCCAGGTGCACACTGACGAGAGAGGACGCCCACCAGCACACGTCACAGCTGTGGGAACCAGGGGTCGCCACGGAAAAGGGTCTGCGACCAATCTGAAAGCTCGGATGAAAGGACATCTCTTCTGGAGAAGAAACTGAAAACGCACCAGGGCCATAAATCCCCTAAGGCAAACTTGGCAGTCCCACACTCACGGCTCCACCCAGAGCCCCTCACAGACAGGCTCCCCCAGTGGTCAAGGAGTGAACAATCCCCGACATGTACAAACGTCCCTGCGAGGAGAAACGGGGACACGCCCACCTCGTTAAATGAGGCTAGAGGGGGCTTGATACCACGGAGGGCCCAGGGAGAAATGAAAACCACTTCGAGATCTTATTTATGAACCCAGACTCAAAAAACGAGAACTGGATAGACTAGAGCCATACATATCACCTGGAGAAATCTCTTAATATAACAGCGATTTCTCCGAAAATAATTTTCAGAAGGAGAGATATACTGTATTATCAATTACATAAAGTTTAAAGCACGCAAATAGTATGTTTAAAAAACACATGTATTTAGCAAGAATGTAAAGACTGGGTGGGAGGGATAAATTCCAAATTCAGGAATTTATCCAGGGTGGGAGGGAAACAGTACAGAGAGATGTATGAAGAGGGCTTCATCTATTTTTGTAATTTTTTTCATGCTTGAGTATTTTTTACATGTTTATTCGATACATTACTATCTATATCCTCCGTACAGCTGAAATGCATCAATTTTTTTAATCAATGAGACTCTGTAGTTAACGGGAATGGGTTGGACCCTCAGGCGGCCTCCCTCAAGTCTGGACGTGGATTCAGCAAGGGGGCTGGGTCCCGATGAGGGACGTGGAGCAGGTAACGGCACACGGACCTCACGCCAGAGGCTGATATCTAGAGGAAAACAAGAAGAAAGAGGTCCTGAACATGGCACAAACAGGACCAGGAAGTGACCGTGTGCCCAGCGTCACACTGACCCTGGCGGGGATATAAGGGCTCCTGGCCCAGGAGGCCCCACACCTGAACACCTCCCCTCTCCACCTGCTCCTCCGACCTGCTCCACCCTCCACCACCAGGACCATGGGCTGCCGTGGCTGTTCCGGAGGCTGTGGCTCCAGCTGTGGGGGCTGTGGCTGCAGCTGTGGCGGCTGTGGCTGCAGCTGTGGGGGCTGTGGCTGCAGCTGTGGGGGCTGCGGCTCCTGCTGTGGCGGCTGTGGCTGCAGCTGTGGGGGCTGTGGCTGCAGCTGTGGGGGCTGTGGTTCCTGCTGTGGGGGCTGTGGCTGCAGCTGTGGGGGCTGTGGCTCCGGCTGTGGGGGCTGTGGCTGCAGCTGTGGGGGCTGTGGCTCCGGCTGTGGGGGCTGTGGGGGCTGTGGCTCCTGCTGTGGCGGCTGTGGCTGCAGCTGTGGGGGCTGTGGCTCCTGCTGTGGGGGCTGTGGCTGCAGCTGTGGGGGCTGTGGCTCCTGCTGTGGGGGCTGTGGCTGCAGCTGTGGGGGCTGTGGCTCCTGCTGTGGGGGCTGTGGCTCCAGCTGTGGGGGCTGTGGCTCCGGCTGTGGGGGATGTGGCTGCGGCTATGGGGACTGTGGCTCATGTGGGGACTGTGGCTCCAGCTGCTGTGTGCCCTTGTGCTGCTGTGTGCCAGCCTGTTCCTGCTCCAGCAGTGGCAAAGGGGGCTGTGGTTCCTGTGGGAGCTCCAAGGGGGGCTGTGGCTCCTGTGGGGGCTCTAAGGGGGGCTGTGGCTCCTGTGAGGACTCCAAGGCGGGCTGTGGCTCATGTGGGGGCTCCCAGTCCAGCTGCTGTAAACCTTGCTGCTCCCAGTCCTCCTGCTGTGTCCCCGTTTGCTGCCAATGCAAGATCTGATTTTCGGTTTTTGCCGGGACTCCTCCCAAAGCTGTTGCCATTCCTGGTCAGGAGTCTGGGTTACAGCGCAGCCATCATCCGCCTTTTCCCGGCCCCCCCTGAGCCACCCCAAGGCACTGTTTCCCACCCTCCTCCCTTGCCCAGTTCTCTTTCACCTCCTGCCAAGAAATGCTGTGGGCACTTGTGTTCAAGAATGACTTCCAGAGCCCCACCTCCAGCATCTGGAGAGCTTTCCCAGCCACCTGCAGCAGAGGCCTGCCCCAGCCCTGCCCACCTGGCACCTCCCCAGTGAGGACCTCTGAGCAGGGCAGCACCGGCTCTCCTTGGCCCTGCCCGTTCTGCCGTCACTACTGGCTCAGATCTCTCTCTGTCCTTCAAGCATCTAATAAAGCCCCTTGCCCCAGGACCCCATTTCCATCTTGGTGTATTCATGTTTCTATCCCTGTGGGGGGTGGGAGAGGGTGTGCGCTGGAATAACACCTTGCCATGCTCCTTCCTGCTGACGGCCCACCTGTCCAGCTTCCCAGAGCGTCCCCAGCTGACGCTGATCTGCTCCACGTCTCCTAGACGCCCTGTGCGTGTTTTCTACGCTGACCAGCTGGGCGGCCTGGAGCAGATCACTTTTCCTCCCAGAACCTCGGAGTCCATGTTTGTGAAACGGGCTGCGGGTCTCTCCTTCCTGTGGGACACGCTCTGTGTGTGGTGGGGCAGCCGTGTGCAGAGGGACTCAGGGGACGGCCGTGGGGTACATCCGGCGCACACCCACCCCTGCGGCGCTGGCTTCATGTCTTTCCTGAAGCAGCCAGACCAAAGTGAAGTCGTCTCTGGGCATTTCCTACCTGGATCTGGCAGCAGCCCCGATGTCCTGACATAAAGTGAAGCCCAGAGAGAAAGGTGGAATTGAGCCCGACCGGTTTCTGGTGCTGGACCGCTGACAGTTCCCCGGCCCCACCCTCCACAACTGGGTGAGCCAACGAGGAAGCCCACGGCGGGCAGAAGTTCAAACCACTGGAACCCCAGCCTGGGTGGGAACCCCCAGCCCAGAGCCCTCCCCTAACCAGGACAGAAACCAAAGCAAGTTCCCCCCGCTTCACTCAGCCATTCCAGACCAGCCGGGCGCCCGCCTGCTCATTGGAGCCTCGTGGTGTGTGTGAGGAACGAACTGTGTCCTGCCCTTGTGGCGTACATGGTGTCGTCAGCCTTGACATCTGAGCCAGTCTGGGGCGGAGGGTTGATCCCGCCCCCCACGGGGCAACCAATAATCAGTAATGCCTTGTCTATAGTCCCTGCAGAGGGCTACAAAGCCAGGGTTGGAAACCATGCAGGCTGGGCTGAGCCACACTGTTAACCTCGGAAACAGGAAGGTTGTGATGATGGCAAAGTGTATGCTTCCAGCGGTGTGTGATATTTAGGGAAGGTCAACGGTCCCATTGCAGAACGAGACAAGGCCCCAGCAGCACCACGGTTGTTGCTGGCTCTCCTATGGGACAGGGGACCAGGAGAGCCCCCGGCCCTGCAGAGAAAACACAAGGGCAGCCTGTCCTGACAGCCACAACCAGGACCACCCCGAGGGTGACAACCCTGCAGAGAGTAGCGAGACCAGACCTGTCGAGAGGGAGACGAGGGGGTCAACAGACCAGGCAGTGGTGGTGGTCTGGGTGCCAAGGGGCCAACGAAGGTCATGCTCCCCCAGGTGGCGGCCGCAGCCAGGTATCTCCCACAATCCACTCTGCAGGCTTGCTATGTGGATTTCTGTTTCAATGGCCACATACGGCCAACACGAGGAGACACCCCTGAGGCTGATAAAACCCATGGGCACCATGGAGAGAGCTGTCCGAAGCCCAGGGCTGTGGCTGCTCTGGACGGGCCACGTCAGGGACAGACTGACAGCCGGAAGACGCCTGATGAGTTGTTGAGATCCGCCCCTACAGGGAGCACCACCAGCCTCCTCATCAGCACCCAGGGGCCCTATGCTCCTGGGAGGCTGTGATGCTTTGGGGCCTGAAGTGCCCTGGATAAAGATCGGGGCCCCCCAAACCAGACAGTCTCCACAATGCCACACGAAACCAAGACGAGAGTGACAAACGCTCCCCAAAGGGACCTGGCCACACTCCGCGGTGGAGCTGACTGTTAAAACAGGGGGCCCCCAAAGATCAGATGGATGGCGAGAGCACCCCAGAAATTCCAGCCACATGAGGAGCTATGGGAGGCCCTGAGGGGCACTCAGGAGCCTTTGAAGCCAAAAGGGCCACCACAAAGCAAGATCCTTGTGGAGGTCGGGTGCCCTCTGCTGGAGGAACTGAGAGCTGGTGGCCTGAGAACAAACCCCTCCTTGGGCACCCCCACTGCCTGGCCTGCACCCCGTATACTGACTTGACAGCCTTCTGGAGAATTAGCATGGGGCTGAGGTCTCTCCATCCCTGGGGAACCAAGGTCTCACAATGGGCAAGTGTACCTGGGACCAGGGGCTGCAAGTCTTTCTGGCTGTTTGGGACATGATGCTCAAATGAGTCACCTAACAGTGCAGAGATCCCAGGAGGACAGCTTTGTGGCCGGGCACGGAGAGCAGCTAGTTCATATTGGAAAACTATGGAACATTCCCTTTAAAGTCAGTTAACAGATGGATGTCCACTGTGCAGGATCTGGCTTGTTACCCTCCCACATCTGCTGCCTGCCTCCAGCCTCAGTCCCTCGCCTTGCTTCCCAGACAGGGCCAGTCTTTGGTTTGACCTTCATCATTCCCACAGCAACAGGAGCCCCAGGAGCTTCTGCACCTCAGTCCAACTCTGCTGAACCCACAGAAGCTCCGGCCCCTCCAGTGGCTGCCCAGAAGGGCTGATTTAACACACAACTGAAAAGTGCAGGGAAGTAAATTCCCCAGGAAGCCAACTTTGACCTATGGGAGCAGAGACAGGAAGGATAAACCATTCTCCCTTCTTCCTCCTCGAAGAACGTTCTGAGATGCAAGGTCTCCACAGAGCCTCCCTGGAGATGGCTTGTGTAGACAAGCAACCAGCTGCCCCTTCTCTTCCCTCTTGTCTGGCCTCCCTAGCACTGACCCTACACTGACACGTGTGCATTAAGCTTTGCCTTGGGATGTTTGCTGGAGAACTCAGGCTAAGACACCCCCCCCCCGATCGCCATGTATACCTGACGTTACCGTGGGGTCCTCGCCAATGCAATATGACAAGAAAAAGAAACAAGTGATGTCAAATTTGGAAAGAAACAAAAGTGGGGATTCACGGATGATGTGACTGTCTACCTGGAAAATCCAAGTGAATCGACTGGCACTGCATTAGAACCAACGAGGGATTTCAGAAAGGCTGATCAAAGCATCCCACAGACGAGTGACAACAAATCAGAAATTGTGACTTTTCCAAAGAGCTTTCACAACAGCAGCAGAAATTATAAGGTGAGGAGGAATATATGTAACAGGCGTGGATAAGACCTCTCTGGAGAAAATTATACAGCAACATAGAAGGACACTAAAAAGCTAAATGCATCCACATGGGCGAAAAGAGCCTACAGCGTCCTCCTCCAAGCTAATCTATGAATTCAATGCAGCTGCAGTCGACATGTCTAAAATTACAAGTATTGACAAGGAAGTTGACAATGGAGCTCTCATCACCTGCTGGTTGGTGGTTATTGGTACCCCCACTCTAAGCGCAATTTAGCTACATCCAGGAAGGATGGCAACCCCACTTCTGGATACACACCTCAGGGAAATCCTGCCCAAGGTCCTGGGGGCAGCGTCCCTCAAAGGTTAATGTACAAATGGTGTGCCCACTCTGGAGGACAGCCAGGCGGTGTCTCATAAATTTAAACCTACACCCACCACGTGACCCCACGGCCACACTCCTGGGTATTTACCCTGGAGAAGGGAAAACGTGGATTCCCACCAAAACCTGCATGGGAATGTTTACAGTGGCTTTATTTATAATCTCCAAAACTGAAAATGACCCAAATGTCCTTCAACAAGCAGCTGGGCAAACTGCAGTTTACACATGCCATCAAATGCTTCTTGGCAGTAAAAAGGAAGGAACTGTGGACCACGCGGCAACCTGGTGAGCCCCAGAGGCGAGATGAGTCTCAAAAGCTTACATGCTGTGATGATTCTGTTCCTGTGACGTTCTCAGAAGACAAACTGTAGGGGTGGAGAATAGAGCAGCAGATGCCAAGGGGCAGGAGAGGGAGGAGGGTGTCACTATAGAGGAATAGCATGGGGGAGATTCTTGGGGTGACGGACCTGTTCTGGATCCTGAGTATAATGATGGTACATGAATCTACACACATGTTAAAAGTCATAGAACTACATGTGTTAAAATTCAGAAGAGTCCATTTTGTCGAGGACGTGGAGAAATTGGAACCCTTGTGCATTGTTGGCGGGAACATAAAACGGTGCAGCCGCTGTGGAAAACAGTCTGCTGATTCACCAAAAGTTAAACACAGAATTACCATGTGATCCAGCAACCCCACTTCTGGGCACATCCCCAAAAACCTGAAAGCAAGGTCTCAGATACTTGTTCACCAATGTTCATAGCAACATTATTAACAACAGCCAAAAGGTGGAAACAACCCAAATGTCCATCAACAGATGAACAGATACACAAAATGCGGTATGTACATACAATGGAATATTACTCAGTCATAAAAAAAGAATGAAATTCTGGTACATGTTACAACATGGATGAATCTTGAAAACATTGTGCTAAGTGAAATAAGCCAGTCACAAAAGGACAAATACTGTATGATTCCACTTATATGAGGTTCCTAGAATAATCAGATTCATAAAGACAGAAAGTACAGTGGTGGTTGCCGGGGGGTGGGGGTAGGAGAAAACGGGGAGTTAGTGTTTAACGGGGACAGAGTTTCAGTTTGGAAAAATGAATAAATGCTGGAGATGGATGCTAGTGATGGTTGCACAACAATGCAAATGTACTTAATGCTACTGAACTCTACATTTAAAAACGGTTAAAATGATAACCTTTTTTTTGTGTGTGTGAGGAAGATCAGCCCTGAGCTAACATCCATGCTAATCCTCCTCTTTTTGCTGAGGAAGACCAGCTCTGAGCTAACATCTATTGCCAATCCTCCTCCTTTTTTCCCGCAAAGCCCCAGTAGGTAGTTGTATGTCATAGCTGCACGTCCTTCCAGTTGCTGTATGTGGGACGTGGCCTCAGCATGGACCGACAAGCGGTATGATGGTGTGTGCCCGGGATCCTAACCTGGGTCGCCAGTAGCAGAGCGTGTGCACTTAACCGCCAAGCCACGGGGCCAGCCCCCAAAATGATAACATTTATGTTAACGTAAATCTTAACATGATAAAAAACTGTCAACAAAAATGTCAATTTTACTATATGATAATTGTAAAAATTAAAGTGATGCAAAAAAGAAAAACAAAAAATTTGAATGTGCATACAAATCTCTTGGACTTGTTAAATCACACATTCTAGGGGGCCGGCCCTATGGCCTAGTGGTTAAGTTCGGCGCACTCTGCCTGGGTTCAGATCCCGGGCCCGGACCTACACCACTAGTCAGCCATGCTGTGGCTGTGGCTCACATACGAAATAGAGGAAGATGGGCACGGATGTTAGCTCAGGGCTAATCTTCCTCAGCAAAAAAAAAGCCAAACAAACACATTCTGGCTCAGCAGGCGTGGGGTGGGGCTGAGAGTCTGCATGTGTAACGCAGTCCCCAGGTGATGCTGACACAGCTGGCTGGGGACAACCGCGGGTTCAGCACTACAGACGCCTACTAGAATGCTCACGGCAGCACCCCTTCAATAGGAAAACTCGAAAACAAGCTAAAAGGCTGTTAGAGGAACAGCTAAGTAATCGGTCTATTCATTCAATGGAAACCTACACAGCAGTGAAAATGGATGAACTAGGCTCCCCTCCATCAACAAGCATAAACAAATGTGAAAAAAAGCAAATTGGAGGAGAACAGTTGCGCCATGATACCCACACGTAAATATTTAAAAGCACGCAAGACGATACTATCTGTGATTCACAGGACTCACACATGCAGCAAAACAATAAAGACAAAACCAGGGGGACCCACCGTCCCGCAGGGCGGCTGCCCCGGACAGAGGGGCAGGGGAGGTACAGGGAGGCCACCTGGATCTGTACTGCTGTTTTTCTAATCTGAGGCAAAAATGGAAAGAGGCCGACATTGTCGGGTCTGGGAGCAAGGAGATTGTTATATCGTTGTCTGTGTTTATTTGTAAGCTGTTAAAAATATAATAAGAAACCAGGAAAAGAAATGACGAAATGCGTTATGAAAAGCACATAGAAAGATACCAGTCATGGCACTGTTCTTAATAGCCAGACGTGGAGATAATCTAACACACAAAAACAGAGAAGTGGTTCACATATTACCCGATGTCCATAGAACACAACACCACACAGACAGTTACGACTGGTTGTGGGGAAGCAGGAACACGGACGAATCTCAAAAACATTTTATTGATGGAAAAACGCCAGACACAAAAGAACACACGTGTTTCCGTTTCTATGAGGTTCAAGAACAGGCACCACAAACTGGTGGTGACAGCCGGAGGGGAGGGGACAGTTGGCTGGAAGGTGGAGGATCTTTCTGGGGTGACGGAAATGCTCGAGTCTTGTTACAGTGGTGACAGGTAATACACACAGGTGCACACGGTTGTCAAATCCCGTCTCCCTGAACACTTGACAGACGGCACTTTATTGACGACGCCTTGACTTAAAAAAAAGCCAGGCTGTGGTTTCGGAACCGCATCTCCAGGGATCTGTGCTCACTCTGTCATTAGCTGAAACGCTGGGATGCAAACCAGCAAGAACACGTGACCGCTTGTCCCCGTGCGTGGAAAGGATGCACAGGGACCGTCCCCTCGGGCGGCAGGGGGCGCGCGTGGACCGCTGGACGGCTGCGCTCGGACCTGCCCGACTGGTGCTTGGGTCCCGCCCGGGGCTGCCGGCCGGCGCTCGGGAAGGTCTGGCTGGGCCGACCCGACCCGTCCCCGACGCGGCCTGTGAGGGTCCTGCTCTACCCCGAGGACCGGAGGCAGCGTCCAGGAGAGGCCGAGATTACCTGCCGGGAGCCAGGGGCCGAGCGGGCAGCCTTCGCTGGGACCCTGCCCCACCACCCCATTGTTGCAGAACAGCAGGTTTCAAGTGCTCATTTGCATGAGAAATGACCATCAGGGTTATAAAACAATCAGGCCCAAACATTCTCCCCTGGCCAGGCGCCCCACACACCCACCCACTCACCCGCAGCTTCCAGAATGGGCACAAGGACACCGGTGCCCCCCTCAATTTACTGACACCTGCTGAGGCCTAGCTGGGAGCTGCCCAGGGCACAGAGTTCTTAGGGGCCAAGGGCACCCCCAGGCCACATGCAGGCCCTGACCACATCTGGGCTGGGCAGCCGAGGAGGTGGAGGCACTCGCTCCTGCAGGAGCCCCTCAGACACTCTCCAACTTTCTCCTCTTCCCTAAGCTCAGCCTGGGCCAGGCAGGGGAACAAGCCACATGGGGCATCCCCCCCCCCCAAGTGATAGCTCCTCTACCTAACAAGGGACAACCCCCCACTCCTGCAGGTCCCAGGCCCTTTGGGGTCTGTCCAAGCTCCCCTAAGGGCGACACGTGCCCCCCACCCCGGCCACCGGGCCAGCTCCAGGGGCTCAGCCTGAATCCTCCTGCCCCCCCCAGGACCCGGTCTCCCCCACTTTTCAGACACGGAGTCAGCCCAAACGCCACAAGGCCCCACCGCACGCCCACCTCCCGCTGACCTGGCCATGCATCTGGGCTGGGCATCTCCCTGAGCTCAGGTCCACCTCCCGCCAGCGCCTCTCTTCTCAGTAGCCTGCGCAGGGAAGGAGGAAGGACCAGCCCCAAATAGCCCCTGGGTTACCAGCGCTTCCTTCCGAGGGAGCCTCACTCCCCCAAAGATGTTTGTTATGCTACGTGCTGGCTCTGAGCCAGGAACACACCCTCCCCAGACACCCCATTACTCCCCACTACCTGGACGCTCCTCAGGCCGGTGAGGGAGGGGCCCCAAGCACTTACTACACACCGACTGTGTGCAGAGCCCTGAGTCTGAAAGCGGCACCAACTGGTCTGGACAACTGAGCATGAGAAAGTGGAGGTCCCTCTGGAGCCCTGCACAGCACCTCCAGCTGCCCGTTGCCCTCCCCCATTCCCACTCGGAGCTCTGGGGTCCTGAGTGCTCACCCTGGCCCAGGAGGGGATGGGCCAGTCATGCCTACTGCGTTTTTGGTGATCCTCCAACCAGGGGAGGCTGACGGCCACCTTCCACCTCCCTATCTTCACGGGAAGGGGCTGCACTTCCTGGGGGCCGCAGCCCCTCAGAGCCCCAGGGTGGTCCTTGGAGGCCTGGATGGCTGGGGGCTCCAGGCTGGAGGAGGGGCCGCCCTCACCATCCAGGGGGCAGCCCCGCGGAGAGATTTTAGAAATGTCTGGGCTATCCCGTGCACCTCTCCCCCAAAATAATTACCTTCAAAGGTTCCCACAGCTCCTGGGCTCCCGGGCAGGGGTCCTCGTCCCCTTTCCCAGAGCTAAGGCCCCGTGCCGGCGCAGGCGCTCAGCAAATATTGATGAATCCGCAGATGAGTGGGTGCGTGCCCCCTCACACCCTGCCCACTCGCCTCCGTCCACTCCAGCATCCCGGTCTCCTCCTCCTGGTCAGGGGCAGCCAAGGTCTTGCCTGCCTCGGCGGAGGGGTGGGGGGGCCCTCCTGCACCACCCGCACCTCCTCAGCCTCCAGCCACTGCTTGCATGCGACCTCCTGGGCGGCCTCCGGGTCGCCCACTCGCTGCAGTGTGTCTCTGGCCTCTGTTTGGGCCCGACACCTGCCCAAGGTGTAATTACCTAAGTTTGTTCCTGCACTGGACTCCAGCGTCCAAGCGGCCCAAGGGCTGTGTTCCCACCGCGGTCAGCCGGGGGCGGACCCTCAACAG
The DNA here is from genome assembly GCF_020826845.1 of Diceros bicornis minor. Classification (NCBI taxonomy): domain Eukaryota; kingdom Metazoa; phylum Chordata; class Mammalia; order Perissodactyla; family Rhinocerotidae; genus Diceros; species Diceros bicornis. The sequence goes on from NC_080770.1 coordinate 439,790, forward strand.
CCCTTACGGGGGCACACGAGCGCTGTCTAGGGGCAGCTTTTCACTTGTCGCGTCACGTGGTGGACGTCGTCGGTAGGGCTGGGGGGGGACAGCGCTGCACTGGGGACCCCCCACCCCACCCCACCCCCGACGCCCCACCAGAGTTCATGAGATGTGTGACCTGGGCCAAACCATGTGGCTTCTGAGCCGCCAATCTCCCCCCCAGTAGAGTGGAGACCCGGCTCCCCCCTCCAGGGGTCGTGGGGAGGGTAGAGCGCTCCGCAGGGGGAGCGAGGGCCCTCCCGGGGCAGGCCCCGCAGCAACAAAGGCTGGGGCGGGGGGCAGCTCCGGCCAGCCGGTGGGGAGAGGACCCTCGCGCAGGACCCTCCGCCGGTGGGCGTGCGCGAGGCTGGGGGTCCCCGGGGGAGGCCGCGCGGGGGCTGGGAAGGCTTCCCGAGGCGGGGTCGTAGGCACGGCCCCTTTAAGAGCCGGCGCCCGGGTGAGGGGTGAGGGCAGAGGGCGGAGGACGGCGAGCCCGGCCCCCCCGCGGCCGCCGCCTCTAATCTGCGCCCCGAGCCGGGCCCGCTGACGTCACCCGCCCCCGAGCCGCGCGCGCTGATTGGCTGCAGGTGACGTCAGGGGCTTTTTTCGCCCGGCATGACCTCATCCCCCGCGCCCCGCCCTCCGCCCGGGCCTGTCACTCGCGGCCGAGCGGCGGCCGAGCCGGCCCGCGCCCCCGCCCGACGCCGAGCCCCCGCCCGGCCGCGCCCGCGAGCCGCGGGTGGGATGCGGCCGCGAGCGCGCGTGTCCGCCCGCAGTGCGCGCGCCCCGGCCCGAGCGCGCGCGTCCCCCGGCCCCCGCCCGGCTGCGCGGGCCCCCGCCGGGCCCATGGGCGGCGCGGCCGAGCGGGCGCGCTGAGCGCGGCGCGGGTCCCGGTGCGCCCCCGGCGAGCGCGAGCGAGGGCAGCGAGGTGAGCGGGCGCAGGCGGGAGGGGGCCCGCTCGGCCGGCCGGGGCGCCGCGACGGGAGCGCTCGGGGGGCTGCGCCCGGCGGGCGCCCGGGAGGAGGCGGCGGCCCAGGGGTGGGCGGCCGCGGCCCCCAGCCCGGCTCGCGGGGACGCCCCGCGCCGGCCCGCGTTCCCCTGCCTCCCGCAGCGCCCCGCGGACCCCGGCCCGGCCCACACCTGGCCGCCTTTCTCCCGCAATTCCTTCTCGTTTTGTGGGGGGAGGGGCATGAATGAGGACCCCGGAGGGCCGGCCGTCTGAGCTCCGGCGTGGACGTGTCTGTCCGAGCCTCTGCGCTAGCCCCAGATGCCCCGGACGGCGCCCCTTTGGGGCCCAGAATTGGGGAAGGTGGTCCTGCCCCGGGCCGGGCGGGGGATGCAGAGGCCTTGGCCAAGGGAGCGGAGGGCCTTTGGCCTGTGGGAGGCTCAGGAAAGGGCCCAGTCCGTGTCCGGCGGGGAGAGACTGCAGACCAATCTCCCTGGTCTGGCTGGGCCGCCACGCGCACCCCCACCTCGGTGCTCAGCTGGCCTCTGCGGAATAAAGACCATCGCCAGCGAGCCTGCTGCAGAGGCGGCCGCGGGTGCTGGGGGAGGGGCTGGCGGTGCCAGGCTGAGTGCGACCAGCCTCCCTCGGCCTCTCTGCCCACCTGGGGGAGGGGGGGGGTCCCTAATAGTCTGGCCTGGAGGGGAGGGGGCAACAATGGGCCCAGCCCCACCGGGTCATCCCTTCTGGGAGAATTTGCCTTCTGACTTCCTGCTGCAAACAGGGACTGGCCTCTGCTGCGGGGAGTTGGGGGCTGGTGCTGCAGTGACGGGGTGAGGGGACTCCGTGGGGTGGAGGAGAGGCGGCAGGATCTAGTGTCGCGTCTGCAGTGTTCTTGTTATGCGGGAGGTGGGGAGGGGGGTGCTGCAGGCCAGGGGAGCAGTGTTCTTTCTGCTCTGTGCCTTCTGCCCTGGGGGTCTGCACACTCTCCGTCGCCTCTCTCAGACCTTCTTGCTCCCAGAGCAGCCAAGGAAATGAATGTAGCATCCAGTGCCCCCCCACCCCAGGGAGGACAGATGTCCTGTGCATTGGTGCCTCAGATGGTTAATAAACACCCGCCAAGGATGGACAGATCATGTGACCAGGAGCTGGGAGTTCATCTTGAAGTCTGACTGAAATAACTCCTGCTGCAGTCGGCCTAGGGCCCTGGGAGAGTTGCTGGGCAGGTTCTAGTCCCCTACTGCCCTCAGCCCTTGGGAAGGCTCCTGGGCCCAGAGGCTGCCTCTGGGAGCAGAATTCTGTGACTAGAGATGCAGAAGGATGCTTGAAGTTGTTCTCTGCTCCAGGACCCTTCCAGCATTCCGTCTCTTCCTGGGTTGAGGCTGACCTCAGAGCCCAGAAGTTTCAACTGGACAGAGGCCAAGGGGCCCTGGGCTGGGGTTGGGGGAAGCCCGAGGGTGTCCTGGCTGCATCCCTGGATGTGCAGCTCGTAGGGAAAGGAGAGGGAGGGGCAAGGCCACAGCAAGAGAGACGTGGGTCAGGCTGTCCACCGGGACTGCGTGAGCCGAGGCCCCTTCTGCCTGGACCGCTTGGGGCAGCGACCGGTAGATGCCCTGGGCTGGTCGGGGTGTGTAGCTTGGGGGACAGTCGCCCACAGAAGTCGTGCGGATCAGTGGGGCTGGAACAAGCCAGGCAGGAACAGAGGAAACATAGGTTTGTAGCCTTCTGAGCTGCCCGTTCTAGGACCCCTGTGCCAAGCCCCCTCCTACCGCAAGCTCAGCCCAGACCCCTGGGAACTGAGGGGGCAGGGCCCCCACCCCACTGTCTCCCAGGCCCACGGCCTCCCCAGGCCGGGCTGGCTCTGGGTGGCCTTGCCATTGTTGGTCCAGCCAGGGCTGAGTGCAGGCCAGCCAGGGTCCTGTCCCACTCACTCCAGGGAGCTGAGAGGGGAGCAGTGGCCAGAGCATTTAGGGGTCCCTGATGAGAGTAGATGAGGGTAAAGTGGGCTGACCTGGTGTGAGCCCTCGGGCCCCCTGCCTCCTAGAGGTCGCCCCCCACCAGACTCTCTCCTGGCCTCACAGTGGGGCAGTTTCTGCCTCCGGAGGTGCCCTGGGTCACCATGAGCGGGACATCTCAGCCTCTTGGGTTCCTCCACTGTCAGCTCTTGCTGAGAGTCCGCTAGGCACTACTTGGGCTGGGGACACACACAGTGAGAGCCACAGTCCCTGTCCTCCTGTGGCTGACGGTCCTGACAGCCGTCTCTGGAGGTAGTGAGTTCCCCGTCCCTAGATGCTAAGCAGAAGGCACCGTGGGGAGGGTGCCGGCAGTTGGGAGTTTTCTGGCCGTGCACGTGCTCAGGGACACGGGTGTGCCTCGTGGAGGCCCTGGGAGCCAACCGCACGAGGAGGTCCTGGAGCTGGCACCCAGGACTTGGGTGTCCTGGGATTTGGGGGGATTTGGCATGCAGACGGTGAGGATGGGTGTCTCCGGTGACGACATCCATGTGCATACACATTTGTGTGTGAATAACTGCACACACCGGGGGGGAATTGTGGGAAAGAGGTGAGCACTGGGCCTGTGTGGTCAGCGTGCAAAGGGACATGTCCCAGCATGCACAGCAGTGTGCACGCAGCACGGGAGCCAGGCTGCGCCGTGTACTTGGCCTCCTGGGGAAGGGGCTGCCTGTGGCCCCCTAGGCTACACCCACCTGGGGCGGGGAGGGGCCTCCTCTGCCTGTGGACTGGGAACCGCTGTCTCCTTGGCTCAGAGCTCTTTGATTGAGGAGATGAACGGGGCTTGCCTCCCTCCCACCTGCACCTGGTCTCGCACAAGGTGGTGGGTACTGTCCCCCTCAGATCCCAGGAATGGGTCAGGGCTGAGCTGGGGTAGGTCCCCGAAAGCAGGGAAGCCCAAGACCGAACAAATCTGTTTCCGCTGTGCCCACCTGGCCTGTTCTAGCCCCACTGATCCATCCTGAGCTTCTCCACTCCCCCAGCTCTGGGCCCTGATTCACAGCACATTCGGGAGGCGACAGGTAAGGGGTCTGCCCCCAGGAGCTTTAGGTCCAAGGAGGCCCTGTGGGTGAGGATGGGCTCCCAGGAGGCCAGCTCAGTGCAACAGGTCTCCTGCAGGAGGGGGGGCCTCTGGCCAGACCTTGGCCATTCAGAGAAGGCGGAGAAGGCCTCGAGGGGTGGGAGCCTATGCACGTGCACACTGCCGGAGAGGAAGGCTAGGGCCAGGTGGAGCAGAGAGAGGAGGGGCCTGGAGGAGTCCATCCACCCGCCGGCTGGGGCCTTGTGGGGGCCTGGCTGGGGGTCATCCCAGGCCCCAGCTACTGGGCACCTGCAGGGGTGGGAAGGGGTGGGAGCGAGTGAGGAGGGGGACCTGCCGCTCTGCAGAGCCAGCCTGCGCGGTGGCTGCTGCCGCAGGAGCAGCGGTTGCCTGGCACCTCTGCTGTTGCCATGGCGATGACGGAGGTGCTAACTTGCTAATGAGTCCCCCTCGGCTGCACATAACAATACTGTAGTGGTTAATAGGGCCGAGCGCAGGGTTCCTTGGCAGGCAGGGGTTGAGACCAGGTACTGGGCCTGTGGCCCAGTTCCCACCCTTCATCCCCTGCCCTCTGCCCCTTGCCCTGCAGCCGGGCCGGCCTGTTCTGCCCCCACCCCCCCCCCTGGGTCTCGCCTCCTTGCCGGTGCTCTCGGCCCTAGCTGCCTCCCTGCCCCTCCTCCAGCCTCCACTCCCGTCTGTGGAGCGGGCACCCCTCCATGCCCCAGTTCCTCCTCGGGCAGGTTCAGGACTGGAGGGCAGTATACACACTGGGCAGCTGCTGGAGGGTGAAGGCCTCTGTCTCCAGCCCCTGACCTTGTCCCTGCTCTGAAGTTGTTTGGCCTCTGTGGTTTTCAGGTGGGAGATAATCGGCCCCACATAATGGATGAGGACGTTGAGACGAGGGGCGCAGGGCAAGACCCTCTGGGCGACGATGCCCCGCGCCACTGCGTCCCTCTCAGGGTCCTGGGCCTGTGAGCTGGGCTTCTGGCCCCACGTCCAAGGGTGGGAGGCTCTGTGCAGGCCTGCAGGAGCTGCGTGCGGGAGGGGACCTGGTGGCCGTGGCCTGACGGCCTTGACAAGGTTCCACTTAGAGCTCAGGAGAAGCTTCCAAAACGGCTTGTGTGGGAATCAAATCGGGGACCTCTTAGCATGCAGGCGGATACCACCCTCAACAGGGAAGACTCCCCTCAGCAGGCAGGGACCCCCCCTTAACAGGGAGGACCCCACTCAGCAGGGGGTACCCCCTCAGCAGTCGGGGAGCCCCCCTCAGCGGGCCCTTTTGCTGTTAAACTGGCCTGGTATGGCCCTCAGGAGGGGCAGCAGCCCCGGCTGCACCCCAGCTCCTGCCCCCACAGTGGAGGAGCCCTGAGCGCCAGCCTGGGAGGGGGTGTCTGTGAATGGGACCACCAGGCTCCACCCCCTGACTTCCCTTGGTGCCAGCTCGGCCCGAGGCTGCCCACCCCAGGCGGATACCGTCCACACCTGTCTGGGGCTTCTCTGTGAGCTCCACCATCACCCCCCAGCCCGGAGCTCACCAGGGGGTGGTCCAGAAACCGTGGCGGCTGCCACTGTTGTCCCCAGTGTCCTCAGGCTGCCTCACCCCCACACCCTCTGCGGCTGCAGGTTGGGGGCTTGCTGAGGGGTGACCTTTCTGTGAGCCCTGGGGGTACCCCGTCTCCCAGCCTCCCCCACCCCAAGCTGGGTGGGACGTGGTGGAGGGAAGACCCTGACTGAATGGCAGCTGCTCGGGACCTTGGGTTCTGTCCACCTCCTTGGTGTGACATCGGTTTGTCCCACCCGTTCCCTGAGCCTCAGTTTCCCCATCTTTAAGGCAATCTCCTCATCATGAAGCTGCGTGCCTCCTGGGGGCTGTGAGGCTTGGGTGGGCCTAGCGAAGGGCCGGTCCTGGCAGGTGACAAGGCAGATGGCGTCTGGCAGGCGGGGCGGGGGTGGCAGAGGCTTGACACCAAACCTGCAGGAGGGGCTTCCGCCCACGGCTCTGGAGTCCCTGTGTTCCCACCCACGTCCTGCTCCCTCCACGCACCCCTCAGCCCCAGGGCCCTGAGAGGCCATGCCGAGGGTCCCAGCACCCCTGAGGTCCTAGATACGGGTCACCCATGTTGACCTTCATCCTGGGGCGCCCCCACCCCACTGCATCCTAGGATCTACCAGCCCCTAGAAGGTTCCCCCTAGGCCCCAAGCCTCTGCTGTGCCTGGAGCACCCTGCTGTATGCCCACCCACAATCTGTGAGTGTGCAACACGCCCCTGCAGGAGACAGACACCAGCCCCGACACTTTGTGCAGCAGGCGTGAGCACACGATGGTGGCAAAGGAGCCCCACTCCACTCCTGAGCCCCCTCCAGTGCCTGGCCATCCACCTCTAGGAGCCTGTCAAATTGTGGAGGCAGCCCCAACCCCCGTATCTGTCCGGTCCAGATTATCGGCTTACGGCTCCATTGGGCTGTGTGGGGTCAGAGACAGAGGGTGTGCCAGGGAGGGCAAGGGGCATGTTCAGACCCCTGCCTTGCCCGGGGTCCTGGGGATCGGGAAGATGTGGAGGTCAGAGAGCGGAGAGGGCTGCCTCTCAGGGACGGGATGACAGGAGCAGCGGGGCAGAGTGCAGTGTTCTGGAATGAGTGACGGGGGCCAGGGAAGGGACCCTCAAGCCTTGTCCTGCCTCTCCAGCCCAGCACAAGCCGAGACCCTTGCCTCCGCCTTGCCACGTCCTGCTGAGCGGCTGGCACCATGACCTGGATGGGGCAGGGCTGGACGGGACCCTCCTGAGGCCCTTCCAGCTCCGTGGTCGCAGATTCCAGCTCCCTCACCTCAGATGTTAGGGGGCTGGACTTGCATAGAAGAGCCAGAGGGGACGTCGATTCCCTGAGGGAGGAAGGGACCCTGTGGGCGCGTCAGGCTCAAACGTCCTGGGCCCTTGGATCCCACCTCCGGCCCCTCCGAGGTCCGCCCCGCCGGGGAACTGGCCCGGTGCCCACCCTGGGGGCCTGCGGCGCTGCTGACCGTCTGCCTCTCCCTGCAGGTCTGGCGCCATGCCCGGTCACTCTGAACACTAGGCCACACCCCGGGCCGTCGGAGCAGCCGCTGCTCACTTCAGGGGTCCCCCTCTCCACCGCCCACTGCCCCACCATGGCCGGGGACCGGCTCCCCCGGAAGGTGATGGATGCCAAGAAGCTGGCCAGCCTGCTGCGGGGTGGGCCCGGGGGGCCGCTGGTCATCGACAGCCGGTCCTTCGTGGAGTACAACAGCTGGCACGTGCTCAGCTCCGTGAACATCTGCTGCTCCAAACTGGTGAAGCGGCGGCTGCAGCAGGGCAAGGTGACCATCGCCGAGCTCATCCAGCCAGCCGTGCGCAGCCAGGTACCCGGCCGCCGCCACCGCACCCGTCCCTGCCTGTCCCTGGGGCTCCCGTCACCTCCAGAGTCAGGTGACCAGGGGCCCTCGCCGTGACCAGCCTCCCCTTCCTCTGCCCTCGAACCCAAACCCAAACCCCACTCCGGGGTCAGAATGTCCTGAGCCAGTCCCCACCTCGGCCTTGTAGGGCAGTTCCCACCCCTCCTCCCTGAGCTTCCCCCCAGGGAGGCCCCGCTGACACCCATCTCCCCAGACACAGTCACCACCCGGCCCTCCCCCTCCCGGAGCCTGCTGACCCTGTCGGGTCCTCTCTCAGCCCCCCAGGGAGGTCTCCCCACGCACAAGGTGGGGCTCAGAGAGGGGTACCGAAGGGGTGAGCAAGGCGTGACCATGCACAGGGCCCGGGGGTGGAGGCGCAGGCGGCAGAGGGGCAGTGGAGGGGAAGGCAGCCGGGTCGGCACACGCTCTGATTGCTGAGGGCTCAGAAGAGGACAGGAGGGGTGACCAAGTGGCTCACTCAGAGCAGCCCCCCAGTTCTTTCCCCTTTGGAGTCTTGAGTGACCCAGAATTCTCTGTGGCCCCCCAAGAATGTCTCGAGTCACTCGCAGTGGACAATCCTGTCTCGACTCCCAGGAGCATCAAGTCCAGCCCTGGGGAGGGACTGCTGGGCCGGTGACCTGGGGAGGCAGTGGCACCTCCAGTGTGGAGGATAGGGGGACAGGGGGCGGCCCCGAGGCCGTGGGGGGCTCTGTCACAGGCCCTGCCCCGTGTCCTGGGATGTGACAGACCCAGGTAGGACGGCTGCCTGTGGGAAGTCCCCCACCCCAAGGACAGGACTGGCTCCCTGCAGCCTCCAATGAGGGGAATCCGGTGATTAATCGCCCCCAGCGAGGACTCCTGGCCAGAGCGCGATCCCATTGGCTGCCGGTGACATCATCGGCTGGGGCTGGAGGCTCAGCTGGCTTAAAGGCTGAGTGCTGGGGCGGGGGCCCCCCGCTGCTCCCGGAGCTAAAGCTGCTCCACATCTGGCCCCCAGGCGGCACTGGGGGAGGGGGCAGGTGGAACCCCAGCTTCTGCAGAACTGGGGCCTCTTGCTGCAGCCCTCAGTTTCCCCATCGCTGGCTGGGGAGGGAAGGGGAGCCGGCACCCTGCCTTCAAAATCCCTGAAATGTGCCTCCCAGGGACCCTGAGGACGGGTGTGTTTCCCTTTGTCTCGGCCGCGTCCGTGCACGCCTGTCATGTGGGCACCTGCGCGTGCGTTCTGGGGACCCTGTTACATTCACCCGCATCTCCTCCATCCGGGCCTGGCCCACAGTGGACGCCCACACGTGTCCACTCCCTTCACTCGTGTGAGTGTGGCCTCACAGGGGACAAGTGTCCACTGTGCCTGCCTGTGCCAAGGGCCTCCCTCTGTGGCCGTGGGTGATTGTACCTGTCCAGGTGTGAGCAGGGAGGCGTGTGGCCGGTCCCTGCCCTCCCCTCGAGGCAGTGAAGTGGCAGCAGCCCCCACCCCCCCATCACCTGACCAGCAGCAGTGGGCGGCAGCAGGGGACGGGGCGTCCGGCAGGTGGCCGGCAGTACCCTGACCTCTGCCCTCATGGCCCCCAGGTGGAGGCCACAGAGCCGCAGGACGTGGTGGTCTATGACCAGAGCACCAGGGACGCCAGCGTGCTGGCCGCAGACAGCTTCCTCTCCATCCTGCTCAGTAAGCTGGACGGCTGCTTCGACAGCGTGGCCATCCTCACAGGTGAGTTGGACGGCCTGAGGCCGGGGCTGCGGGGCACCTTCTCCCGCACTGTCAGCTTGGACGGGGCTGGGGGGGCGTCTGAGGAGTCTGGATTCTGGACCCACCTCTGCTTTCGTCTCTAAGTCTGGAGACCAGGGTCTGCTGGGGCGCTGGGGAGGGTCGCAGAGCTCTGGAGTTCCCAGGGGTCAGCACTCCCCTGGGCCCCCACCCTTCAGGACCCCCTCCAACACGGGCCCGCCCCCTCCACTAGCAGGTGAAGAGGTGGACAGGGGACACCCCAGCATTTGCCTGTGGGGGTGGGGGAGGGATGTAGGCAAAGATGTGGCTCTGCCCTGGGAACTGCTCCCACCCCACTGCCCCAGCTCCCTGTCCACCCCACCCTCGGGAACCCCCATCTGAGCCGGAAGCCGTCCCTCACTGGGAGGTCCCCTGGTGCTCCAGCTGAACACAGGTGGCCTTGTGCCAGACTGCTTGGTGGTGACCGCTGCCTGGGGGCCAGCAGAGGTCCCTGCAGGGCTTCCCATTCCCCAAAAGCAGGCTGGCCTGCCCCCATACACGCGCGCTCTCGCACACACAGGCACGTGCAGGCACACAGGGGGCACTGTGGTTCCCCCTGATTCTCTCAGGAGGCAGTGGCTGACGCCCTTCTGGAGAATCCACCTCCTGGAGGTGGCTGAGTCCCAGGGATGTGCACCCTACCCGCCAGGGTCTGGGGCCTTTGTGGGTGCTCCTGCCCCTGGCCTCTGCATGCCTGGGGCTGTGACTGGTGGGTGGAGGGTGTGGAGGGCTGAAGACCGTGCCACCTGCACCGTCACAGCCGACGGGACGCCCCCAGGTTCATTCCGTGTGCCTGCCCTGAGCAGCTACTGTGCACAGGCACGAGTGGGGTGGTCGATGGGCACCAGGCTGCCCCATGGCGCTGGCATTCCGTGGGAGCACAGACCGTCAGCCCAGCCTGTGAGAGAGGCTGCGGGCAGGGCTCTGTCTTAGTCAGGCTGCTGGGGCCGACCTCTCGGAGGAAGCACCACAGGGTCCCTGCCCTGGAGAGCGTTCAGGAGGCTTGGTGGTGGGTCAGCGCTGTGTGCAGTGTGCCTGCCACCTCTGCACATGTGTCTGGGTGCCAGCCGAGCGCTCTGCACATCTGGGTCTGCGAGGCCCGAGGGTCTGTGTCAGTGCATGGCTCTGGGAGTCTAGTGGTCAGATCTGCCCGTGTGTGTGTGTGTGTGTGTGTCCCACTTCTGGTGGTCCTGCACTTGTCTGGGTGGGGTGTGGGATTTCTGTGCATCTGTGTGAGCTCTGGGAACCAGAAGCCACAGAGTTGCAGACTCTCGGTTCAACCACTGCTCCCTGGGTTGAGTTTGGGGCCCGAGCGGCTGGGGAGAAGACAGAAGATCCAGGCTTTTTCAGGTGTCCTGGGCAGAACAGGAACCTTCCCGGGGCCCGGCTGGGAACCCTAGCGTGTGTGTGTGTGTGTGTGTGTGTGTGTGTGTGTGTGTGTATGTGCACCCTAGCCAGGAGTGGGAACCACCAGGCCCTCCTGGGAGTCTGAGAAGAGGGTTCCAGAGCAGTGCCCTCCCCACTCCCAGGCTGCCCAGGAAATCCCGGCGCCTCTGATAGTCTGTCTCCCTGGGAGTCTGGGTCCCTACCCAGCACTTGGTGGGCCGGGCCTGGGCTAGGATCCACCAGGAGGACACACCTGAGACCTGGCTGTGCCCCACCTGGCTCGCTGACCTCTCCGAGCTGCCCCATCTTGCAAGGTTAGAGTATTTGCCCTGTTTCTCTGAGGGCCAAGTCTCGAAGAAGTCATGACCCCAGTGGTATGAGGAGGGTTTATAGTGACACCAAATCAGGACCCAGACTTGGAGACAGCCCCTGGCCTTGCCCACAGCCCCTGAACCAGTTAGAACAGGAAGGCGAGGCTGAGAGGGGGAGAGGGATGCTGCCCACCCAGAAGGGGGAAGTGACTTTCTGGAGGGGGCTCAGCAGCTGCCAGAAGGCGAGGGCTGACCCCTTCGTGGGTGGGGCTGAGGAGCTGGGAGATGAGGATGGCACAGCGGAGGGAAGGGCGACTCCTCTCCATGAGAGGGGGGGTTTGCGGGAAGCAGAAGAGGGTGGTGGGCACAGGGCGCTAGGGTCTGAGACTGGCTGCTGTGACCACTCCCCCCAAGCTGCGGGCTGGTGACGTCTGGCTGGGGCGGGGATGGGAAAGGGAGCCTGGCCCTTTAAGTGGCGGGCAGACCTCGCCAGGGAGCCGCTGCCGCCCGGTACATCTACGGAATGCGGGCTGGTGATGTTGCTGCTGCGTCGGGAAGGGTGCGCCCCCAGGGACCCCGCAGCCCAGTCCCACACGAGTGCCGCCCTCGGACCCTGGCTAGAGACCACAGCGGGGCCTGCCCCCGTATGCAGGGTGGGTGGGGACCCTGCTGGGGCTCGGGGACCCAGAGGGGCAGTGGGGGCTGTGGGGTGTGTGACCGCGGCCGGCAGGCGGGTGGGGGCCAGACAGGGTACCCGTGGGGTCGGGGCCCGACAGGGGCACGTGCTTTGTGAGTCGGGGATTCCACTGTGAGGGGTGCAAGCTGCGTGTGCCCTCCCTCACCCTCCCTGACCCGTGAGACAGAGGGAGCGGGGTCGGGGGGGCTGTCCCTCCTGATGAAAGATACCCTTGGGGATGTCCAGGGGATGGGGGTGGCGCCCTGGGACCTACTGCTGCCACTATTCCCTCCCGGATGCCCCTCCCTTGCCACCCCTCCCCAGAGCCTGGGGCAGCCCTGAAACCACTGAAGGATGGAGCCTCGGGCCCTGCCGGACCTGGCATCTACAAGGGGTCGTAGGGGGCACCCCAAGCTGCCCGGCTCTGCCTGGGGGCGTCCTGGTGGGCCTTACCTGAGAAATTGCAGCAAAGGCTGCCCAGAGACTGTCCTCTGGGGGGAGGTTCCTGTGGATTCCCCCCACGCCTACCCTCTGCTGTGGCCAGGCCAGAGAAAGAGAGATGGGGAGGGTCTTTGGAGGGGTGGTGTGGCGCCTGCGAGCCGAGGCGTCTCCCTGTCCCACCAGCAGGTTCCCGAGGATGGGACCCCTTCTCCTCCACTCCTCCAGCCTGGAGGTCCCCCATCGCCAGGTCCCCCAAAGTCAAGCCTTCACTGGGGCACAGGGACGCACATGCAGGCATTCAGGGGGTTCATACAAACTGGCCACTGAGCTGGGCCGGGGTGAGGCTGAGGCCACCAGGAGTCCCTGTCCTCGGGAATCAGCCAGGTCTCTGGCACCATCTGCTTCTGAGGACCAGGGCAGGAAAGAGCAGTGGGGGTCCTGGGCCTGAGACCTGGCCTCCTCCAGGGGGACAGGACAGGCCTTGGCTCAGTTGTCTCGTGCGATGGACAGGTCCACTGAGCTAGAAACAGCAGCACACTGGGCTTGGGTCCCCAGAAGTGTGGTCAGCCCCAGGACACTGCCGGGCAGCCTCACCTCACCCTACCAGGAGCGGGCGGCCACCAGGCGCCCAGTGCAGGTCCAAGTCAGCGGTCCCCCAGCCAGACTGGGTGTGGGCAGGTCCGTTCTCAGTGTGTCTTCTTGGTTGTTTTCTGTGAGCCTCACAGCAGTGCCATGTGGCAGGCAGGACAGGGAAACCGAGGCTGGAGGCGTGATGAGCCTTTGGTCACTCACTGAGTCACATGTACCAGGGGACCCACTCTGGTCCTTCCAGTGGCAGAGGGGCTCCTTCCACCGACCCGCGCCCAGGGCTCGGATGTGCAGGGAAGGCGGCAGGGCACCTGCCAGCCACGTGTAGAGCGCGTGCCCGCTGTGCACACTGCGTGCTCCCTGTCCCCACTGTCCCCAGCTCCCAGCCCAGCCTTTGCTTCTCCGTCTGCTGAGTGGAATGGAGCCCTAACAGGAGCGCAGATGCCCCTGCAGGCTGTGCCAATTCCAGTGGTGATGTCATGCCTGGGGGCGGGGGGGGGTGCTACAGAAGCCCTTGCCTCCCGGTCCTGGCGCCCAAGCCTGGCCTGGGGCTCCCAGCCAACCGCAGGCAGGGAGGGGTTGCATCGGCCCAGGGGGAGAGGCGCGAAGGCCCCGCCTGGCCCCAGGCCATGAGTATGGAGGGGCTGGTGATCCAGACACTCAACAGGAAGACCCCCGTGGCCCCTGAGCCTGCCCCTGCCTGGGCCCTTCGTGTGTTGCACTGGCCAGCCGCCCTGACCCAACATTTACGGGCATCACAGCAGCGTCCTCAGCGGGGCCGGCCCCTAATTATCGTGGGGAGGAATGTGGGCGTAGGGGCAGGCTGTAGATGTGCACAGCACGCACCCCGCCGTGGCCACAGCAGCCCTCCAGCACCCAGCACTGAGACCAGGTGCTCAGGCCAGAGGCTTGCCAGCTGGTGTGGGATCGCTGGGGCTCCAGCCGGGTGTGGCCGAGACGTAGTGGTGGTGGGGTGCCCTGGGCGCTCTTTCCTGCCCCACTGGCCCGCCCGCCTGACGTGGTCTCCTCCGCTCCTCCTGCAGGGGGCTTCGCCACCTTCTCGTCCTGCTTCCCTGGCCTCTGTGAGGGCAAGCCTGCTACCCTGCTGCCCATGAGCCTCTCCCAGCCCTGCCTGCCCGTGCCCAGTGTGGGCCTCACCCGCATCCTGCCTCACCTCTACCTGGGCTCTCAGAAGGACGTCCTGAACAAGGTGTGCACAGCCCGGGCTCCGAGGGGGCGGAGGCAGGGGCTCCGAGGCTCCTGGGCTGGTCTGGGGGCAGGCGGGACCTGAAGGCCCATGGGCTAGAGGAGCAGGCATGTGGGAGAGGCTTGGGTTGGAGGCACAGGAGGACCCAAGGGGGCCCCGCAGGACAGGGCAGGGCTCGGAAAGGGCCCAGCAGGGCTGGGTGGAGCAGCAGCTCCCTGCCTCTCCGGTGGTGGAGCCCGCATGCCACACTGCTGATGTCACTGGGCCCCTGGCCAGCGCTGAAAGAATCCCGTGTTTTAAAAATGGTGATGAGGGAAGAGGGTATAGGCACCGCCCTGGCGGCCGTGAAATTCCTGGGAGCCTCCCTCGGGCTGTGGGCGGGGCTCGAGGAGGCACCAGCATCCCTCCCCCCAGCACCGGAGGCCCACGGGCCCTCTGGTGGGAGCGGGAGGGGGCTCCTGGGCCGAGGCCCCCACCTGGACTGAAGGTCCTCCCCAGCTGCCCCCCCTGCCAGCCCGTCCTCCCGTCTCTCCAGGATCTGATGACCCAAAACGGAATAAGCTACGTCCTCAACGCCAGCAACTCCTGCCCCAAGCCGGACTTCATCTGTGAGAGCCGCTTCATGCGCATTCCCATCAACGACAACTACTGTGAAAAGCTGCTGCCCTGGCTGGACAAGTCCATCGAGTTCATCGGTGAGGGGAGGGCGCCCTCCTGCCCTGTTCCTGGGGAGGGGCGGGGTCCTCAAGAGAAGAGGGCCTGGAGGAGGCAGGGGAGACGCTGCCGTCACAGGTGCTCAGGCCTGAGAAGTAGCTGGGGTTGTTGGTGGTCGGGAGGGTGGGGTCCTGACCTGGGGTAGGGGAGGACTATGCGGTCTCAGCCCTCACCTGGCCCCGCTGGCCCCTTGCCCCCAGATAAAGCCAAGCTGTCCAGCTGCCAAGTCATCGTCCACTGTCTGGCCGGCATCTCCCGCTCTGCCACCATCGCCATCGCTTACATCATGAAGACCATGGGCATGTCCTCAGACGACGCCTACAGGTAGCCCCCCTTCCCCTGGGCCCAGCAGCCTGTGGCTGGACACAGCCTCACCCCCCGCCCCTCCCCACCCACTAGCATTGGGTCAGGGCCTCCTAATTTGGGCTGCCCTGTGGGGGAGGGGGAGGCATGAGCCCAGGCCCCGCCCACTGGGAGTCTGCACGTCAGCGTGTGTGCGCCCAAGAACGGGCAGAGAGTGCGCGGGAGAGTGAGGCGGGCAGCCTGGCTGGAGGAAGCCCTGTCCGATCCCGCTGCCTTTCCCCCAGGTTCGTGAAGGACCGGCGCCCGTCCATTTCGCCCAACTTCAACTTCCTGGGCCAGCTGCTGGAGTATGAGCGCAGCCTGAAGCTGCTGGCGGCCCTGCAGGGCGACGGGGCGCCCCACCCCGGGACACCGGAGCCCCTCCCGGGCCCCGCGGCCCCCCTGCCGCCACTGCCACCACCTACCTCAGAGAGCGCTGCCACCGGGAGTGCCGCGGCCGGCCCAGCCAGGGAGGGCACGCCCAGCGCCGGGGAACCCCCCACGCCCCCTGCCGCCCCGGCCACCAGCGCACTGCAGCAGGGCCTGCGCGGCCTGCACCTCTCCTCTGACCGCCTCCAGGACACCAACCGCCTCAAGCGCTCCTTCTCGCTGGACATCAAGTCGGCCTACACCCCGAGCCGGCGGCCCGACGACCCCGGGCCCCCCGACCCCGGCGAGGCCCCCAAGCTCTGCAAGCTGGACAGCCCGTCGGCGGGCGCGCTGGGCCTGCCCTCGCCCGGCCCCGACAGCCCGGATGCGGCGCCCGAGGCGCGCCCACGGCTCCGCCGGCGGCCCCGGCCTCCAGCCGGCTCCCCGGCGCGCTCCCCCGCGCACGGCCTCGGCCTGAACTTCGGCGACGCCACCCGGCAGACTCCGCGGCACGGCCTCTCGGCCCTGTCGGCGCCCGGGCTGCCCGGCCCCGGCCAGCCGGCCGGCCCCGGGGGCTGGGCGCCGCCGCTCGACTCCCCGGGCACGCCGTCGCCGGACGGGCCGTGGTGCTTCAGCCCTGAGGGCGCGCAGGGCGCGGGCGGCGCGCGGTTTGCGCCCTTCGGCCGGGCGAGCGCGCAGGGTGCGGGCGGCGGCGACCTGCGGCGGCGGGAGGCGGCGAGGGCCGAGTCCCGGGACGCGCGGACCGGCTGGCCCGACGAGCCGGCCCCGGAGACGCAGTTCAAGCGCCGCAGCTGCCAGATGGAGTTCGAGGAGGGCATGGTGGAGGGGCGCGCGCGCGGCGAGGAGCTGGCCGCCCTGGGCAAGCAGGCCAGCTTCTCGGGGAGCGTGGAGGTCATCGAGGTGTCCTGACGGCGGCCGGGACCCCGCGCCGCGAGCCGCTTGGCGCCCCGCTCGGCCGCCAGCAGCCGGGCCCACTATAAATATATATTATATATAATGCAAAGAAAGGTAAATGGTTTTACTGCGATTTTTATCGAGAAGTAAATATTTCGATTTTTTATTTATTTAAGCTGTTCATTCTGGCAATGATTTGGCAACAGTGCGGGCGGCCCTCAGAGCTGTATTTTTACTGTCTGGTATTTAAACTGAAACACACGTTTCTAAGCAATATGAGGCCACCTTCAGGCGCAAGCTGAGGTGCCAGGCCTGGGGTCCCCTCCCTGCCCCCCCCCCGGAAACACTGCTGACCCTCGCAAAGAGGCTGCCGAGCTTTCGTGCACTTTTTACATAAGAAAAAGGGGAAAAAAGGAAAAAAAAATTTGCCACAAACTGAGCCGGTGAACCTCCCTGCCCCCCTCCTCCCTCTTCCTCCTCCTCTGCTCCTTTCTGGGCTTTGCACCAAAGCCATAGGTGGGAGAGGTGTCCCCAGGAGCTGGGGTGTGGCCGAGGAGGTGCCACGTCTTGGTGCCATGGAGGGCGCCCCCACTGCCCGTCCCCCAGGCCTGTTGCCCCAAGGGGGTTGACGGGCGTTGGGCTGACGGGCTAGGCTGTTGAGAGGGGCTTCGGTATAGAACTGGGAAGGGGCTTGGTGGAGGGGATGCTGAGTGTCAGATGATAATGGGTCCCCAGCGCAGGGCTGCGCCCCACTCTTGCCCCAGTCTAGGTTCACAGCTCAGCAAGGCTGTTCAGAGGAGGCTGCTGCCCTCTCCTCCATGTGGTTGGTGCCCCCTGGCGCCACCTGCCAGGTGGGGGAAACAGCAGGAGGAGGGGGCATGGCCCCTGGGGGTGTCAGGTGGGAGGAGCTGGGCCTGCCAGGGCCGGCTCCACTGGTGAGAGGGCAGATGGATTTCGGGTCTTGTTCTGGGCTCTTCCGCCACCCAGCCCCAGGCCCCAGGCCAGACCTGGAGTTCTGGTTTGTTCCTGCAGGTTGAGGGCCTCAGTGAGGGGTTGCTGCCTTGCAGAGGCAGGGGGCAGTTAAGCGCCTGTCAGACCCTTATGCTTCCAGGGAGTGGGGGTCCTTAGCTTTGGGAGGGCCATCTCCAGGCAGATAAGACCCCCGACACAAACAGATGCCGGAGGTGTCCCCCTTGTCTGCCCCGACCCCCACGGAGACCTCGGAGGAGAGAAGCCCCCTGCGCACCCCTTTCCTGGGGAGCTCTCTCCTCCAAAGTCTCCCCAGTGTCTTCAAGGTGACGTGCCAGGCCCCACCCCTGGGTGGCTTTTTGGCTCAGGTGGGCCAGCCTGGGGGTGAGGGCAGGAGAAACGCCCCAGCTACCCCCACCCCACACCCTATCAGGTCACTGGGACCTGAGGCTCTTGGAGGCAGGAGAAGATGTCCCCTGATCTTCAGGAGTCCTAGAGTCTAGGAGTGAGGGCCGGTCACCTGGGGAAGAGGCCAGGGGCTTGGCAGGAATGGTGGCCCAGCAGGACTGAGTGGGGGGTGGGGTGGGGGAGGTGTCTGTCCCCCCAGCTGCACCCCTTGCTGCCCCTTTGGCTGTTTTTCTATTTGTTCTTCTTTTGACCCCCAGCGCTATGTCCTTGTCATCCCTCCTTTAAGCAAAAGTCCTGTTCCTGTGCCCTCTGTCCCTACCCCGTTCCCCAAGAAGATAAGCTATCGTTGTGTTTGCAATCTATGGATTAGAGATTTAAGTATTTATTATTATTGGTTAATTATTATTATTATTATTGATTATGTAAATTTGCCGCCTGTCTATCGCGTTGGGTTTCTGAGGTGACCCTGGGTGTGGAGGATGCACTGGTCTCCCCCTCCGCGCCCCCACCCCTGTGCTGTCCAGGAGACAGTGGTCTGGGGCCACTGGTTGGGCCCCAAAACTCTGGAGGCAGGTCCCACGGCCCCTGTCGTTCCCTCCCTTTGCCCTTTCTCCAGGGCTGCGGCATCTCTTGTGGCTTCTGTTCTGGGGCGTGTGGGGGCTCTTGCTTTTGAGGCACTGGTCACCCCAAAGTGAGCAGCTGCGCCGGGGAGAGGGTTCTGTCCCGGCTGCCCTCCTCTTGTGCTGGGGACTGGGCACCGGGCTCAAGCCCCTCCCTGGTCACTTCCACCCACTGTCCGAGGCTGGGAGGGGCTGGGCCCCAGTCCTCTCCAGTCTCTCCGGTCCCTCCCACTCCTCCTGCCCGGCCCAGTGCTCTGGCATCGGGGGCGCCCCAGAATGGACCAGCCCCCTCCTATTATTTGCTGGAAAGTCCAGCGGAGGAGAGGCGGCTGGTCCCCCGCACGGCTCCCAGTCTGTCTGGACTGGGCCGCCCACTGCCCCTGCCTCAGAACCTCCCCCAGCGCCACCACCTTTCTGCTCCCTGTCCTGTCCCTTCTTTTGTATTTGGAAACAACGTGTTGTAATAAATCCTGAGATGGATGTTTTCTCCGCGCCTCTGGCTGCCTCTTTCTTCACACTGGTGGTGGGTGGGGCGGAGGGTCAGGGGTGGTCCTGGAGGCTCCCTGAGGCCAGGAGGCTGGGGTATTGGGCCTGGAAAGCCGCACTGCCCCAGACTCACTGACCCGAGCCCAGAGGCCGGGTCGGGCCCGGTGGAGGAGCAGTGCGGTGCTGGAGCAGGGCCCGGGTGGGGCCGGGGCAGAGCACAGGCCCTCAGCTGCACCCAGAACGTGGAACACACTTGTTACGTGCTGGTGCAGGTTTAAATAACTGAGAACTATGTAAAATCAAGGCTCAGTTTTGCCCCTCACCTGCCCCCCGTCCTGCTCTCTGGGAGTAACCACTGGGAATGGTTCGATGCTCCCCCACAGACCTCCATGTGTGTGCACGTGTGTGTGCACGTGCGCATGCGTGCGTGCCTGTGGGCACACACATGCACATACCACACAGTAGCTTTTCCTTTTCAACAGAAATGGCAGTCTACTATATGGAGTATCTGCAGCTAGCTTTTTAAATACCAAGTTATTTCCTGACGTGGTCTGTGCACGTGGTACGGGGGCCAAAGGCACACAGGGCGTCTGGTGGAAAGTATTGGCGTGTCCCCCACCCTGTCCCCAGCCACCGGGTTCCTCTCCCTGGAGGCAGCCCTGCCTGCCTGCAGACACCCCCGCCCCACTGCGGGGCAGACTCCACAGTGTGTGCCCACCGCGCCCCCCAGCGGGGCTGAGCCTCATCCACCCGTGTGCGGTTACAGCTCAGCTCTGCGCATCGTGGGACACGTCCTTAGTCATGCCTCCTCTGGGCCACTCTGAAGTTTGCCTGTCCGTTACCGTAACAACGGCTCCTATGCTCTGAGTGCTCACTACGTGCCAGGCCCCTCTCTAGGTGCTTTCTGGGAATTTCTTATCTCCCCATGTCCAGGCGGCCTCCCCAACAGAGCTCTGCCCTCAGCCTGCGGTACTCTGATGAAGCAGCGCAGGGCTTCGCAGCGTCTGACCTTCCTGGAGGTTTGGCCATTTTATCCTGTGAACCTTTCCTGCTTTCCAAGCAGGCAGGTGGCCCAAACCAGGGACACTGGACAGGTTAGTATGTGTGCACACATGGGTGTGTCATTGCACATGCCTGAGTTTGTGTGTGTGTGAGCACATGTGGGTGTGTATGAGCACACGTGGGTGTGTGAGAGCGTGTGTGGGCATGTGAGTGCACATGTGTGTGAGCATATGTGAGTGTACGTGCATGTGTATGAACACACAAGTGTGTGCGGTGTGTGTGTGTTCCAGGAGGCTCGGGAGGAAGAGGAAGGGTAGGAGGTAGGTCAGCCCCTCTTCTGGCTGCGGGAGGAGGTGGGTCCTTGAATCTTGCATCCTTAAGAGTCCTCAAAGAGGCCGAAAGCTAGAACCAAGGGCTGCTGCTCCAGCGAGGCTATTTTTAGCTCAAGAACATCTATTTATAACTCTGGCAGCCCCTTGGAGTCAATAAAACCCAGGACTGGAAAAAAGCTGATAGTTGTCTCCGGCAGGGCGGTGGTGCTTCCTCCGTCCCTAACACGGTGAGCACCTGCGGCTGTAGGAGGGGGTGACCAGCTGGGGCACGTGCCTCAGGACCCTGGGGGCCAGTGTGAGCCTCAGAGTGGGGGTGGGGATGCCATTTACCCAGTCGACCAGGCTCCCCGGGGTCAATTTGCTCACAGGCGGAACAAGGCAGGCAGTGAGCAGGACTCGAACCCTGGCGGGCTGGCATCCCCCTGCTCTTCAGCACTACTGTGCCCGTCACACCTGTCTCCTAAACGCTGGCACCCCTGCCCCCGCCTCTGTGTCTCCCCTGCCCCAGGCCAAGAGCTTTAAGCTTGGATGGGTCTCGGATGGGTGGATAGATGGGTGGGGAAGGGGTGGTTTGGGGTGGGTCTCAGTCTATCCATAGCGATGCCAGCGATGACTGGGGCCTCCCCTAGGGCCTCCCTTGGGCCTGTACTCCTGTGGCTGTCCCCATGGGAGCCAACGCTGTGGCTGGACCCGCCCTTGTGGTTCTTATGATTGCAGGACGCACCTCAGCAATAACCATCAGGGAACTTTGAAAAGACAAGGTTTATTACTCACGGGTCCTAAAGGACACGCAGCCTTCCCCGGGGCCACACAGCAAAGTTGCAGGTAGAGAGAGAGAGCATGGACCTGGGCTCTGCCTTTACTGGGGTCAAGGGTGTGCCTAGGGTTTTGTGGGTTCACTCTTTATTGGTGAATTTAAAACATAAGTGCTGGAATTGAGGAGCGGGAAGGGAAACACAGGGCCATCAAGGGGTCAGTTATCTGGGTCACCCAGGGCTTTCTGAAAGGGGAACTTGAGGGGTGTAGCTGGCAATACGTTTATTCAAGATGATGTCTTTGAAATGGATGCCTTGGCAATCAAAGCTTAATGTCAGGCACTTACATTATAATCAAAAAAGCTAATTATTTGGCACTTACACTACGGGGGTAGATGGATAGGTGGATGTGAGGGTGGGTGGATAGATGGATGGATGAAGTGAGTGGATGGGTGAATAGAGGTAGATGGATGGATGAGTAGGTAGTTGAGTGTGTAGATGGATGGATAGATGAGTAAATGAGCAGATGAGTGGGTGGTTGGATGGATGGATGGGTGGAAGAGGGGATGGGGGGTGAATAGGAGGGTGGGTAGATGGATGGGTGGATGAGTGGGTAGGTGGATACATTGATAGGTAGTTGGGTGAATAGGAGGATGGATAGATGAGTGGGTGGATAGGTGGGTGAGTAGATGGGAAGATGGATGGATGAGTGGGTGGATGGATGAGTGGGCGGGTGGGTGGGTGAGTGGATGGGTGGGTGGATAGACTGATAGGTGGTTGGGTGGATGGGAAGATGGATGGATGAGTGGGTGGATGGATAGGTGGGTGGGTGGGTGAATGGATGGGTGGGTAGGTGGATAGACTGATAGGTGGTTGGGTGGATAGGAGGATGGATGGATGGGTAGGTGGATGCATGGGTGAGTGGGTGGGTGGGTGGGTGGGTAGATGGATAGATGGATGAGTGGATAGGTGGATAGACTGATAGGAGGATGGATGGATGGGTGGGTGGATGGGTGGATAGGTGGACAGACTGATAGGAGGATGAATGGATGGGTGGGTGGGCGGGTGGGTAGGTGGATAGACTGACAGGAGGATGGATGGATGAGTAGGTGGGTGGGTAGGTGGATAGACTGATAAGAGGATGGATGGATGCGTGGGTGGATGGGTGGGTAGGTGGGTAGACTGATAGGAGGATGGATGGATGAGTGGGTGGACGGATGGGTGAGTGGGTGGATGGATGGATGAATGGGTGGATGGACAGCTTGGTAAGTGGGTGGGTGGATAGGAGGTGGATGGATGTGTAGATGGGGGGAAGGCAGGGAGGGAGGGAAAGAAGGTGGATGAGTAGTAACACTACACAGTACACTTCTGTTGGTCTGCCCTGTGTCAAAGTGTGTGCTTACATCCATCCTCTCACTGGACTGTAGACAGGCACCTGGTCCTTGCTTACAGAAGGCGCCAGTGAGTGTTCAATGAATAAACCACAGCCTAACAGTCTCAGAGCTGGACACCACTGTGGAGACTGAGTTCAACCCTCTCTGAGGCTCAAGGAGGAGAACTGACCAGAGAGTCAGGGCAGAGCAGGGGCTGGACTCAGTTCCCTGATCTCCAGGCTCCCCACTGCCCGGCTGAGCCATCCCTGGAAGGGGCCTGCCTCAGTGGCACCTCAGGCCCCTTGGAGCTCGGACCGCGCTTCTGTGGAAGGATTCGTCAAAGTGCTTCTGAGGCTCAGACCTGAAAGGGCTCAGAGCAGGGGAAGAGGGAAGAGGGCTGGTTCACAGGAAGACTTGGGGTGGGGGAGGTTGGCCTCTGCAGGGAGGTGGTACTTGGAGAGGCTGGGGGCACATGTACAGAGAGGGGGCATTGCCACCAGGGCCACAGAGAAAGGGCAGAAGAGGGACTGCACATAGCAGGGGGCCATGCAGAAGCTGACCACCTCTGGCCACGGGGAGGTCCAATGAGAAGCGGGTGCAGCTCTCGGGGCTCTGATTGGCAGGCCGGATGGAGGAGTTTCATCTGTTCTACAGAAAAGCAGTCGGCCCTGAGCAGGGAGGGGCCTTCTGCCATCAAAGAGAAGGCATGGAGCCCCTGAGGGTCTGCAGAATGAAAATTCTCCCAGAAAGGGGTACAGAGGGCTGGGCACTGGGCAGACGGGTGGGTGAGGGGCCGACTCCCAGCCAACTTCTTGGGGGTACCTGTGTGGCTAGGATGGATACCTGGGGAAGTGCAGTTACCCCTCCCAGGCAGCACGGCTCATGGAGCCAACCTCTCAGGGAAATCTCATCCTTTTTGACAGGGGACGGGGTCTACACTAGTAAGGCAGGCCCAGTGCCTGCTTCTGCCCTGGGGATGGGGGTCTCCAGACATGGGGTCATTCATGAAGGAGTGGCCAGGCCCTGAGGCTGTGATGATGGCTTTATGAGGGAGAAGGGGTCAGGGGAAGAAGGGACCAGAGCTAGTCTTGGTCAGGCAGGAGGCAATGAGGCTGAGGGCTAGTTCCCAGAGCAAGTCCTAGTGGGCCTGGGGGAAAGACAGACGTGCTCCCTCCCCTGCCTCCCCCTAAACACCCACCAGCCCCAGGGCAGGGTGATGCCAGGGCAGGCCTTTGCCAACACCAAGCAGGTGCCTGGGGGAGCTACCCCAGCCTTTCAGAACTGAGCAAGCCTTCAAATGTTCCTCCTGGGGAACTCCAAGGGAGGGGCTGGGGGCGGGTGGTCTCAAGGGAGAAAGGGGTGGGAGGAGTCAGACTCCCCAAGGTGGGATGGAGCCAGATCGAGGCTCACGGTTCGTGGGGGGCCTTCATTCTGGAATGTGGAGGAGGCCTGGGGTGCAGCTGCTGAACTGACCCCAAGGCTCTCGGTCTCTTTGCAAACACCAAATGTGAGACCAGAGCACGAAGGCCTTTCCTCCGAGCAGCGCAGCGGGGGAACTCTGGGGACAGAATGAACCCGTCCCTGCCTTGAATTAGGTGGTCCTGGGTCCCCCCAGCACAGACGCTGTTTGGGCTCCTCTCGGGCATCCCAGCACCCACCTGTGCTGCTCCCTTGTGCACACACCTGGGGCAGCTGCCCGGGACCCTGCATGGCTGGCAACTGTCCGGGAGGGTGGCACTGAGGGTGGCACTACTGGCATTGGGGCCACCGAAGCCAGACTGGCCAGACGCAATTGGTGGACATAGCTATAAATAGCCAAGGAGAGCTTGAAATAGAAGTGAGGGAAGGGGGGGAGGGGGCCAGGGAGGAGAAAGGGCCCCAGCACCTGACGCCAGAGGGGGGAAACAATGCCCCATTCTAGAGGCCCCACCCCCACCCGACCGTCCCATGGGGTGTTTGCACCCAGAAACATTTGGGGAAGCAAGGTGAAGTCAGGAACTCCGCCAGCCCGGTGCCAGAGTGGTGACTGGGGGATGGGATGGGGGGGCTGTGAGGGACAGGATGGGGACCTGCACCCACCACAGCTCCCACTCTCAGCTCCCAGGTCCTCCTGATGCCTCCCAGGCAGCCTAACGAGACTGTGTGTCTCCCTCTCCTCCCAGACTCCCCAGTCAAGCCCCTGGCTCTGGAGACCCCTCCACACCCTAACACTCTCCGCAGGGAGGGGGATCCTCGGAAACTGGACACCTGCAGCTGAGGGGAGGCCCTGGGCTGGGAGCCTGCGTCCTGGCTCCTGCCGACTGCTTGCTCAGGTTCTTCTCTCCTTCTGTCCACTTACCTGTGGGTCTGGGGACCCAGCCAACACTGGGCCACCACAGGCCTGCAGGACTGAGCCACCACGGTGGGACTGGGCCATCCCGCGGGCTGTGGGCTTAGAGGTCAAAGAGAGAACCCCAGGGCCTCCTCTCTGAGTTCCCCCACCCCTAGTGATTTCAGATAGGGTTCCCATCTGGGGACCTCACCCTCTCTGAGGTTCCCCCACCCAGGCGGCCGCCCCCTCTGCTCCTGGTCCCTGCTGGTGGTCAGCCGTGGGGAGGGGAGCCTGCAGGCTGGTGGCTGGGTGGCAGGGGTGAGGGGTGATAAAGAACGAGGGGATGGCGCGGGCTCAGCTGATAAGGCCCTTCCCGGTGAGTCAGCCCTAACAGGAAACTCCAGGAGCGGCAGGATTCAGAGCAGTAGGGCGGTTGGGGGAGGGAACGCTCGGGGCCCTCCCCTCTCCCCGCAGGTGGCAGGCGGCCCTGCCCCTCCTCGAGGCCAAGGACCTGCGGGGGAAGGACCTGCTGCCCGGCGGGCGGAGGAGGGGGCGCGGCCTCACGGGCACGGGCGGGGCCCCCCCCGCTGGGCGGTGACGTCAGCCCAGGTGTAGGGGCGCCCCCGGCATCGCGGCTGGGGGGGCGCAGCTGGCCCCTGGGCCCTCGGGGAAACGCCCGCATCACACTCTGCCCTCCCCACGCCCCTGGGAGCCCACATCCCGCCCAACCCGCACGCAGCCGGGCCCCCCGGGCTCCGAGGGAGGCTGGGCGCGGTGGGTGCGCCGCGCGGCCGCGATGAGCTCACGCCGGGAAGGGAAGGCCGCGCCCACCCGGACGCCCTGAGTCCTCAAAGGGCCGGTGCCCTGGGCGCCCGCCCCTCCGCGCGCCCTCGCCGGCCCGGCCCCAAGCCGAGGGCATGGCGCCCCCCGACTCCCCCCACCGGCCCCAGGTGGGCAAACACCTGCCGGGCAGGGGCGGGCGGGCGCCCCTCCGGGCTCGGCCTGTTCCACCGCGGGCCGCCGTGTGCGCTCCTCGCCGGCCTCAGGCTCCGACGTGGGCTCGCCGGCCACCGACCCCGCGCTTCCCGAGACCGGAGGCCGAGAGCAGACCAGCAGCGCCATCTGCTGCCCGCGCCCGGAGGGGCAGCCAGTCGCGGGCCGGGGACCTCCAGCCCCGCGCATCCCACCTGTCGGGGCCCTGCAGGCCGTGCCCGGGGGTTCGGGTCTTCAGCCGTCTCCAGCCCCGCAGCCCCCGCCCGCCCTCCCCGGGCTCGTCTGCAGCGTCAACTGCCCACAGCCTCCACCTGCTCTGGGTCTCCTGGTGCCACAGGAAGGTCAGCGGCACCCTCGGCTTGGGGGACACTCAGATGGAGTCAGCTGCCCAGCTGTATCTCCAGCCAGATTTCATCCTTGACCTTCAGACCCGGAAATGTCAAGGGGCTTGTGCCCCCTGTGTCTAGCTGGCCTCTCACCTCAACACCTCCAGCCCCTCCCTGCGCCTGGCCCCCAGCCCCCCACCTCACCGCAGGCTGCCCCTGCAGTAAGCACTCGCTGTTGTTCTTCACTCTCCCCCCACCTCTGCACCTCTCACCTGGAGGGTTACTCTAGACTCTGCCTGGGTCCATCTGCACCCACCCTCACCCCCTGTCCTCCACTGCCCTCCCCTGGCAGGGTCCCCTTCTCTTCCTGGAGGGCGCCCCTCCCCTGGTCTGCCGGTGTTCTCCATACTCCTCACTGGGCTCCCCCAGTCCTAGGGCAGGGCATCGATCAAACCCCCTCATTGCTGAGAGGACATTCACACTTGTCCCCTTCTGTTGGGGGTCTGCCTCTGTCCCCCACTGCCCAGCAGGGCCTGGTACTGAGAGTCCCCATCTCTGCCTTCATTCGTTCATGTTCACAGGGCATTCTCCCTGTGTGCGTGTCTGTGTCCAGATTTCCCCTTTTTACAAGCACACCAGTAATACTGGATTAGGACCCACCCTAGTGACCTCATCTTAACTAATTACATCTACACAGGCCCTATTTCCAAGTGAGGTCACCTTCTGAGGACCTGGTGGTCAGGACACAGTCCAGACCATAACAGGTATCAGTGGAGGAAGGGGGTACCCACGCACACTTCTGGATGACCGGGGAAGCCCCGCCAGACCTCTCTCACAGCCCTCGCTGCTCAGCAACTCACCCTGGGGACTGGGCTTTTTGGCTGGGGGTCTGCAGGGCAGAGCCAGCCTCCCAGGCTGACTGTCTGGGGTCTTAGCAGACCAGAGCAGGCACGGAGTTGATCAGGAAGAGCCACTGGGGCCATCCGGTCCAGGGCTTCTCACCCTGCTGCCCTTCAGGGTCACCTGGGAGCATCTTCCAATGCAGATTCCTGGGCCCCACCCAGACCTAGGGAGTCAGATTCTAAGAGGGGGACAGGGCCCAGGAATCTGTATTCCCAAAGTCCCACCAGGGAGTCTGCTGTGCCTATGGATGAGGAGATCTATCATTTGGGGATCACTGACCTAGCGGCCCCCGCCTGTTGGATAGAGGGGACGAGGGGTGAGCCCAAGCTGGCTGGTGGCAGGGCCAGGAGGAGGGCCGTCTCCTGGCTCCCTCCCATGCCCACTCCTTCCACTGTCACCTGCCAGGGGCCATGGCCTAGGGGCCCTCAGCCTGCCCTGCCCCAGCCAACCCAGGGACTCGAGCTGGGCAGAGGGGCTGTATGGAACAGTGGGGGGGGGGAGCCTTGGGAATACGGTGGCCCCCTGACCCCCGACCTCAGGCACCTCCATGCTCTGTTGGCTGGCTGGAGCCCAAAGCTGCAATGTTCGTTCAGCTGGCAGGCCACCAGGTACAGGAGGGGTTGGGGGGTCCCATGAGAGCCCCTGGAAGGAGTAGGTGAAAGGGAGTGAGGTTTCTGTGGTCCCCATCGCCTTGCTCAGCCTGTTCCTCCCCCTCAGACATCTCCGGGGACCCCACCCCACCCAATTGGAGAGGGGCTGAGGGTGCCCTTTAAGGTCCAGCCAAGGCCTCTGAGTGGAGGCCCAGCCATCCCAGCAAGACCAAGCTGTAGCCGGAACTGGGGGAGCCAGGGCCCTGCTGCTCCAGCTCCCCCCACCTGCTCACACCACCACATCCCAGGCACCCTGTGCCCATTTCCGCAGCACCCCTTCTGGGGCACAGGGCTCCCACCAGGACAGCCCCTCCCACACTCCATCCAGCTCCTGGCTCTTGGCTGCTGGGGGTGGGGTTGGCATCAGCTCTGCCGGGCCTCCAGGAGAGCAGAGCCGGCCTGCCAGTGCCCAGGCCGACCGTGGGCCTCAGGGTCCCTGTCCGGGACAGGCAGTGGGAGTAGACCCGGTGGCCCCCTCCTGACCAGGCCTCCTCCTGTCTCCATCCTGGCTCTGCCAGCTCCTCACCGCGCCACCCAGGGCAAGTGCCTCCCTCACAGGGCCTCAGCTCCTCGTCTGTAGGATGGGAGTGGGGGGCAGGGAGGGAATACCACCGACTGACTTTCCTGCTCCCACCTGTTATGGATTCTTTCACTTAACAAGTATTGGAGACCCCTAGAGCTGGGGATCTGAATAAGACAGACCCCCACAGCCCCCCGGGAGCCCTAGTGCAGTGTGTCCACTGCAGTGGTGGGGGCCATGTGGCATGCCACCACAGCGACATCAGTGGTGCCTGTGACAGGGTATGTGCAAGAGATGCCAGTCCTCAGAGGAAGGAGGCTGAGAGGAAGGGGCATTTGAGAGAGGCCCTGAGGGATGAGCGGGAGTTCTCTAGGAGGAAGGGCATTCCAGATAGAAGGAACAGTGCATGCAAAGTCCTGTAATGTGAGTGAGCCTGCTGGTTCAGGCTGCAAGTCATTTACTAACTGAGTGTCTACGTTGGGCCAGGCGCTCAGCAGGGTACACAAAACGGGGCAGTGCACAGAGCAGGGGAGGGGCGGGGGCTGGGTCCACTCCTAAGGAGCTCAAACTCGGTCCTGAGGGTGAAGAGAGCAGACTGGTCAGGTCAATGCTTCAGACAGGGTCGCCAGAGGGCCAGCACCTCAGACCCACCGACCAACCCGTGGTTCCTAACCGGGTCAGTGACCTCCTGCAGATGACCCTGTGGGGTTGGGGCTCCACCACTGCCCGCCAGGTGCTCCCCCAACCCAGGGGAGGCGGGGGCTTCACCGTTACTGTCCTCACCCCTGGCAGGTCGCCAGCCCCTGAGCCTCAGGCCTCATGGATGGCCTGCCCCTGGCAAAGGTGTCAGGACTGCTGGGGAAACGAGAGTGAACAGGGATGGCTGGGGAGAGCGTGCACTTCCTACTGGGATGGGGACCTAGGGTCTTGGTTTTTTTTTTTTTTTTGTGAGGAAGATCAGCCCTGAGCTAACATCCCTGCCAATCCTCCTCTTTTTGCTGAGGAAGACTGGCCCTGGGCTAACATCTGTGCCTATTTTCCTCCACTTTATGTGGGAGGCCGCCACACCATGGCCTGACAAGTGGTGCCTCGGTGCGCACCTGGAATCCAAACCCCGGCCGCCAGCAGCGGAGCGCTCGCACTTAACTGCTCGGCCACGGGGCCGGCTCCGGGTCTTGGGTTTTGGTGGGGGAAGTCCATCTCCCTTGCCTCTGCCTTCTGCAGGGTCTCCCCAGGCCCTGTCCCCCACCCCTACCCTGCCCCAAGCCTGCTCCGGCCGCCGGGGAGGACCCTGCCAGGGTCAGGGCACTGCCTCCCCTGGATGCCCCCTTCCTTCTCCCAGGAATGGAGGAGGATCGGGCCCCTTCCCAGCACTTGCCCACCTCTCCTCCTCTCCGCGGTGAGCGGGACCCCCAGGAGGCGGAGGAGGGGGACCCACCGGATGGTGGGGGGCGGCAGAACCGGCAGGGACCGGGTCAGTGGGGCACAGGTAGTGTTGGCTGCACTCGGGCGCCCTCTCAGGCTGGCACCTGCCACCTTCCGGCGCTCTCCCTTTCTGGACTCCGGTGTAGAATGGGGGTCCCGGGGCCAAGGCCGGAGCCAGGGTGAGCCAAGAGAGGCGCTAGGCCGCCACCATGACCCTAGGAGCTCGCGCCTCCTTGCCCTTTGCGCCCTGCCTGAGCCACCCTTGTGGCCCGTCTCAGACTCCAGCCTTGTGCTGGGGTCCAGGCTCCATTTTACTGACACGCAGTCATTGAAACTGCTCTGGGCAGCTCTTGCTGCGGGTCACTCGTCTAGGGGACACTGAGCCCAGGGCGGGAGCAGGTCAGAAGTGTTGGGTAAATGCATATTCATCTTCTGGAAAATTGGGAGACCTGGCAGGCTGGGCCTGGGGCCTAGGCAGCCATGATCGGTAATCGGTGGGAGATCATCTTGATCTTGGCTGCCCTTTGCTGATGGGACGTGTGGGCCAGGAGACACTCAGCTTCGTGCAGTCCTTTCTCAGCATCCTGGCTGGATGACAGAAGGAACCATAAGATGGAAACCACCCCCTCTGCACAGAGAAAACCGAGCATACTTTAGGCAGTAAGGGCAGGTCCAGGTCCCCCGCTCATTCTCTTCTGCGGCAGGAGGTCTAGGAAGAGGGCTTCACCCCCTGGAGTTGAGGCCCAGAGAGGACTGAGGTGAGCGGCGCTTTTGAAAATCTCAGCTTGAGATTCGAGTGACTGGAAAACCAAAATTTTCAGGACTGGTGAGGAGAGTACCGAGCTGTGCCTTAGGGGTTAATTCCTCTAAAAGATGCTTGAACTGTTGTCCTGGAAACCTGAGTGCAGTTAATGATGAATCACACTTGGATTGATGACGCTTGGCAAATCTGTAGCCAAAAGTCTTTGGGGTCTTGGAGAGTCCCACTGAAATCTCAGGGAAGCATGTCACATGTGCTTTGGGTCATGTGAACAGGAACCACCCCTGTTATCAGTCGAACTGTGTGCCCCAAAAAGATATGTGGACGTCCTAACCCTTGTACCTGCAAGTGTGGCCTTATTTGGAAATAGAGTCTTCGAAGATGTAATCAAGGTAAGACGAGGTCATCAGGGTGGGCCCTGATCCAATGACTAGTGTCCTTATAAAAAGAGGGAAGTTTGGACACAGAGACGGAGCACACGCAGGGAGGAGCCACGGGAAGAGGGAGGCAGCAGTTGGAGTGATGGGTCCACAAGCCGTGGAACGCCGGAACCACCAGGAGCTGGAAGATGCAAGGAAGAGTCCTCCCCTAAGACCTGCTGACAGCTTGATTTCAGACTTCTGGCCTCCAGAACTGCAAGAGAATACATTTCTGTGGGTTTCAGCCACCTAGTTTGTGGTCATTTGTTACAGCAGCCCCAGAAAACCAATACAGCCTCCCACCAAAATCTCAATTTGGTTTTTTTTCTAAAGGTTAAATTTACACAATAAGTCTTGAAGTGACAGCCAATGTGTTCAGGGGGTGGGGGGTGGGGGGAGGCGGTGCTGGCGCAGCATCTGAACTCAGAGTAATGATGAGCCCCTGGACAGCAAAGAAAACACAAGAAGGCCTTAACTTAAGAGGTTCCAGTCTCCTCTAGGTGCCAGCAGCCCTCAGTTAAATACACAGGGCGGCTTTCTTGGAGCAGAGGCACCCACTGTCGCTGGTTCTCAGGGGACCTCGGCTGGCCAAAGCCTTGGCCTGGGGTTGTTGCAATCACCTGCATGTCCTGGGGAGGGGGGCTTCAAAGAGAAGGAGGAGGAAGTAGCTGGAGGGCCAGGCATGAAGTGGGAGGGTGACAGTACGCAGTGGTGACGAACCTAGATGCAGGAGCACTCGGCCCCAATGCCTGCCAGGGTGCTAGCTGGGCCAGGTTTCTTAGCCGCACCTGTAAGACAGGGCTGCAGAGGGCGCCCACCTGGAGGCTGCAGTGAAGGGGCTGTGGTCATGCGCATGAAGCCTTAGCCTTCCTCCTGGCTGGTGGGAAGCACCCGGAAGTGACCCAGGTGGTATTGATTATTAGCGTCCCTATCGATCCGTGGCCCTGAGCCCTGATTGCCCCATGGGTGCCTGTCCTCCCCCTCGGATCCTAGGCCAAATGTACCACACGAGCTTTCCTGCCTCTCCAGGGGGAGGGGCGCTGAAGCCTGAAGGTCTCTGGTCTCTGGGAGCAGCTCAGCCCTCCTGCCGCTGCCGGACAGGAGTGACCACTCTGCAGGCTGCTCCTACTGGTGACCACTTCCAGTGCCTTCTCCAGACGCCGGGAGGAGAGCCCCTCTGGGAGGCAGGGAAGATGGTGGGCTTGGGAGCAGATGGTTCTGGAATCCCGGCTCCCCACCTGCTCGCTGAGGGACCTTGGACAAGCCCCCACCCCTCTAGCAGCCTGATAATCACTGCCCAGAACGGTGTGAGGATTTAGTTAAGGAGCATGTGTAGGGCAGCTGGCCCAGGGCAGGTCTGCAGGAGGGCATCTGTGGAGTTCGCTGAAGGCTTGGAAGGGCCGCTGCCCTGGGAGGGAGGAAGGCAGGAGGGCAAGGGGGCCACTGACCACTGCAGCCCCCAGGGGTTTGGCTTCCTGCAGCGCCTTCCGCAAAGCAGAC
This sequence comes from Diceros bicornis minor, assembly GCF_020826845.1. Lineage (NCBI taxonomy): Eukaryota > Metazoa > Chordata > Mammalia > Perissodactyla > Rhinocerotidae > Diceros > Diceros bicornis. The sequence continues at coordinate 471,679 of NC_080770.1, forward strand.
CCCTAGGCTTCTCTGAGACGAAGCAAACGCGGACCCTCTGGGGCGGTGGGGAAGGTGGTGACTGGGCTGGGCCTCTCTGCTGCCCTCGCACTGCTGTTGCTCACCCTCAGCCTTACTTGGGACTGTCCCAAGCACAGGAATCAGCTCAGGAGGTGAGAGGGAGCCATTGTTCTCACCCTGCAGAGTGCAGGAGAATGTGCATCACGAGGCCCACCCCATGCCAAGGTCTCCTGGCGGGCAGCCAGGCATGGCGAGGGGATGCTCTGGACCCACCGACTGACCATGTCCCCTATTGGCTGTTGGGGGAAGGGAAAGCGGCTGGACGATCTGCCCCCATACCGTGGACAGGAGCCTGCCGGGGGACAGTGAGTGGGCCCATGGGACAGACAGGGCCAGGCCAGAGGGAGCAAAAAAGAAAGGAGGACCCAGCAGGGCTGGACTTGTGTCCCGGGTTCATTGATCAGAGAGTTAGCTTTGCCCCCAGGAGTTGGCCATGTGGTCACCCTTATCCTGGAAGCCTCATCCTCCATCCCACAACAGAGGACGACTTCCTCAGGGGGATTCCTGCAGGTCCTACAAGGGGTACCTAGGCTGGAGCGAAGTATAATTGGGAAAACCAAGCCCCCATTTCCCGGCCCAGAAACTCCTCCTGGCACAGCAACTCCAGGCCCCCCCCCCAGAATCCGGGCAGAAGGCAGGAGCCTGGTGGAAAAGGCAAGCTTGAGGTTCGGCGTCTATATTAGTTTCTAGGCCCACGGTAACAAAGCATCACAAACTGAGTGGCTTCAAATGACGGAAATGTATTGTCTCACAGTTCTGGAGGTCAGGAACCCAAACTCCTTGGTGTCAGCAGGGCTAGTTCCTTCTGAGCACTGTGAGGGAGGGATCTGACCCAGGCAGCTCCTCGGCTGTAGATGGCCGTCTTCTCCCTTTTGTCTCTTCACACCGTCTTCACTCTGTGCTCCAATTTCCGCCTGTTTTTAGGGACACCAGTTGTATCAGACTAGGTGCCCACCCTACTGCATTAAGTCCTCATCTTAACTAATTCCATCTGCAATGACCCTATTTCCAAATAAGGTCATATTCTGAGGTCCTGGGGGTTACGACTTCAACATACCTCTTTTGGGGGGATGGGTCACAGCCGCATTCCTTGTCGCTGTCGTTGGTGTTATTCTCCAGAGTGCTTAGCACTTTCTAACGTGTTATATGTCTTTCTTTCTCATTGACTATCTGTTCATGCCCGTCTGTAAGCTCCACAGGGGTAGATTTGCGTGTCTGTCTACCACTGTGTTCCGAGCACCTTGTGAATGCCTGGCTCAGCACTGAGTTGCCAAATGAATGGATGGATGGAAAGAAGGAAGGGCTAAGTGGAAACCCTACAGTTCCACCACCCTGCCAAAATAGTAGACCACAAGCAGAACTTCATCTCCAGAGAAGTCACAGAAGTTAGTGTTTCCATCAAAGACCTGGAAGATGCAGAGGATAGGGTCCTGTCACATTCCAACTTCACCCACATATGGTGTCTGTGCAGGAGATGGAGGCGTGTCGGTGATTGACAGCGGGTTATTGCAAGGTTAAAGACATGATGATTCCAACTGCAGCTGTCCTTCCAGACGTGGTGTCCTTCCTGGAGCAAGTTGTCACAGTTGTTCTTCAGCGATGGATCCAGCAGACGCTCCCCACCCATCCCATAAACCGAGCTTGCCAGGAGCAGTGCGCCAGGACCAATGCTCATTGAATGTGCTGTTCTTATCTAATTAGCAAGAGACCTAGGATTCTACCAGCTTTGAATGTGCCCCAGATGGAGAAAAGGGTTCAGCTGAGGCTGCAGTACAAGCGGTTCTACCACTTGGCACTTCTGACTCAACAGATCCAGTGGTGCGCGATGGGCTGCTCATGGCGATTGCGGCAAGCTCTAACAGAAGGATGAGATAGGAGGGCCTCGGGGTTTTTGGAACAAAGCCATATCCTCTTAGGAAATAAATCATGATTCTTTGAGATGCAAGCTTTGGCTTGCCACTGGGCTCCACTTCAGACTGCGTATAAGACCACGGGCTATGACATGCCGTGTGATCTGAACTGCGCATTACGGACTGGGTGACGTGAAGCCGTAGAGCGGGGTTTTCCCAGCAGCACACCATCAAGGGGAAAGGGGATTCCTCTTGAACACAGGTAAGCTGCATGAGCAGGTGGGTCACACTCCCAGCAGGCCTAGTCATACCTTCCTGCTTCCCCACCTTCAGCCTACACCTGTGACCTTGTGAAACTTCCTATGACATGTTTGGCAACACTGTTATTCCCATTACACTAATAAAGAAACTGAGTCACAGGGACATTAAACAACTTGTCTGAATCATCCAGCCAGTGGAATGCAGGGATCTGAACCCCAGATTATGAAGGGGACATAGGACTGCTGGTACACAAAGGCGGCAGGAAGGAAGATGGATGGAACCTGGGGCATTGCCTGAAGCACCTCCTAGGACTACCATGTCCAAGGGTAACAGTTAATGGAAGATTATAGCAGCCAGATGCGGGCAGGATCACCGAGGATGCGTATTCCTCAGGAATGATGGTTTGGGTCACTGCAGGAGGCAGGGATGCAACCTGCGGAGGGGCTGGCTACAGGCGAAGTGATAAATATCAACCACAGCCACACGTCCAGCTGCAGAGATGAGGACCCCAGCACGTCCTTCCTCTCTGAGGTATTAAGTATTAAATGAATTCTCCTCTTCCTTCCTTTGCCTTTCCTTACTATTTTATCTCACGTGGTTGTTGGTGGTCAAGTTTGCAGTTTTCCCCCGTGAGCTTCACAGTCATGAAGGCAATAAAGGGACGTCTCTGTGCCTCCTGGCAGTCGCTCACAAGACTCGGGTTGGGCCTGTTAGGGAGGGGTGAGCCGAGTTTCAAGTGTAGAAGGGCAGTTGCATTTTGATGGGCAGCACCTATTTTTTTTCTTTTTGGAAGTATAGGTGTTGACCTTAAACATAAAAGTCAGTTATTTTACCAGCAAAAATGGGTTTATTCCAGAACAGCAAAGAATTGCAATTCAGGTTGTGCACTCTATGGCGAACCACAGGCAAGTCCAGAGAAACAAAGGAGAGGAATGTTCTATAGAGGAGAAGGGGGTTGGGAGGGTCTGTATAGAGAGTCCACTGGAGGAAGCAGGGAGTTTGAAGTGTGGTGGCTTTTCGTTGGCTGAGTTGTGACAGTGTCTCATTGGCGGGGCTGCTGCCGGGCAGGGAGGGAATCTTCCTTCCTCCTGCGGGGGTAGCGAGACAGGCTTCTTCTGTTGGGGTGCAATTGACCTCGAGTGGTAGGGCGTGCGAGCTCCGCTTCTGGCCTCCCGACCTCACTTCAAGCGAGGTTCCAGTCTATTAATTTTCACATAGGAATGGGAAGACTGGTGTTTCTTAGCGTAAAGCAGCAAAACAGGGGGACCGTGGCGGGCGTTTTATTCTTCGCCTCCCTGCGGCGGGTGAACTTCCACGCCGGGAAGCCCCCCCTCAGCGGGCGGAGTCGGCCTCTCGCTCGCTCGTTTCCCGCCCCAGGTCTGCCGTCAGCGGCCCCGGCGCACGCTGACCTCGAAGCCGGGGCGGCGGGGCCCATTCCGGCCGCAGGGTGCAGCGTCCCAGCGTCCGCGCCCCGGGAGGTGGTTTCCGGCGCCCGGCGGCGGCAGCGGGGCCGTCCGCAGCCCAGTTCTGCGGCTCGAACATCGGGCAGGAAGGGGCTCGGCTGTGACGGGCAGAAGTTCCAAGGGGGTCTACCCTTCTCCCACATCAAGAACTCCGGAGGAAGGCAGCGCGGGGCCGGGCGGCAGCTCTTCGACGTCCGCCGTGTCCCGAGCGGTCTTCTCGTTCCTTCTTCGTAGCCGGGGGCTTCCGCCGCCCTGGCCCCGAGACGGCCCTCGCGCCCGCAGCGTCAGGCCCCTGCAGAAGCAGCAGGAGCCCAAGCACCTCTCTTCCCCAGGGTCGGTCCTCTCGTTCGGGGGGGAAGCCTCCCCGCGGCCTGCCGGTGCACCTCGCCGACCACAGCCGGCCCCGGCCTCCGGCCGCTGCAAGGGAGGCTGGGACTGAGGTCGCCGCTTGCGGGTCTCTCCTAGAGGACGGCAGGAGAGCAGGGGCTCAGGATCAGAGGGGGCCGCTGTGAGGGACGCGGGGTCGGGCAGTTCCCCGTCTCTCCGGCCGTCCTGGCGACGCTGTGAGCCACCCCACACCGTGCACGCCTTCCCTCTCACCGGAAACCTTTCTGTCCACGGCCTGATTCTTGAGCTCCCTGCGCCCGGAGCGAAGGCGAGGGGGCAGGAGGGGACCTGGGGAGAGGAGGCCTGGAGGGGCTCCTCTGAGAGCGGGGAGGGGTGCTTGCCTTAGGCGGGCGTCCCTTCTGGCGAGGGGGCAGTCCGGGCGTGAGGGGACAGTCTGAAAGCAACAGCCAGGGGTGTGAGGGGACAGTGTGGGGTGTGAAGGGACAGCCTGGGGTGTGAAGGGACAGTCTGGGGTGTGAGGGGACAGTGTGGGGTGTGAGAGGACAGTCCAGGGTGTGATGGGACCGCCTGGGAGTGAGGCGACAGTCTGTGGTGTGAGGGGATAGTCTGGGCGCAAGGGACAGCCCGGGTGTGAGTGTGGACAGTCTGAATGTGGGGGGACATCCCGGGGTGTGAAGGGATAGCCCGGGTGTGAGAGGACAGCCCGGGTGTGAAGCGACGGAGGTCGTCAGGCTCCAGGCAGAGTGGGCGGGGCCTGCGCGGGGTGGGCGGGGCCGCAGGGGCCGCCGGGACTACGTTTCCCAGCAGGCCGCGCGCGGACGCGTCACTTCCGGCGGCGCCTGCGGCGCGCGTGTGGGAGTGTGCGAGCGAGTGTTTACTTCCGGCCGCCGCCGCCGCGGGCTGAGGGCCGAGCGTGTCGGGCGGCGGGCGCGGCGGGCACCGCGCAGCCATGGACTGGCTCATGGGGTGAGTCGGGCGGCCGGCGGGCGGGCCGGGGCTGCGCGGGGGCCGCGGGGCGCGCCGCGGGCAGCACCGGTCAAGGGCATCGGGCCGGGCGGCGCGGGCTGGGCCGGCGAGGGGCGTCTCCGCGGGGCCGGAGACGGGAGCCGGGCGCCGGGTCGGAGCTCCTCGGAGCGGGGCCGGGGAACGGGGACGAGGCTGGGGCGCGGGGCGCGGGCCCGGGGCGCCGGGACGGAGCTCCTGGGAGTGGGGCCGGGGACCGAGGCAGGAGCGGCTCGGAGCGGGGCGAGGGTGCGGGAGCCGGGATGGGAGCGGGTGCGGGGCCGGCCCGCCGGGGCAGGACGGCGCCCGCGCTGAGCCGCCGCGCCCCGGGAGCCGGCCGGGGTCAGGCGGCCACGTCTCGCCGCTGGGTGTCGGGTGGCTGGGAGGTCGGACGGGGTGCTGCCCTCGCGGCCGCTGCGGGGAACTTGCTTCTGGGAGAAATAACTTTAACGCCGGCAAAGAACTGTTCCCCCAAAAGGAGGAGAGAGCAGCAGAACGACCCGACTTTGCTAACACGTCCGCCGGGCTCGGGTGCGGCGGGCGAGCAGGGCCAGGTTGGCGGGGTGGGGCGGGAGCCGTGGGCGAGGCGCAGACATCGCTGCGATCGCGGCTACTGCGGGCGGGCGGAGGGTGGAGTCGGAAGGAAGCATCGAACGGGAGCCGCGGGCTGGGCTCGCCCTGCCGTTTGCTTTTGTGTTTAGCTTGCTGGACGTTGGGGAGACATGGGAAAACGTCACGTCGTCTTCAGAAAGTTTTTCTGGTTAAAGGGATTTTTTTTTAACTTTCTGAGGAACTTTCCACCCGGTAGCGTGGTCCTTGTACATCTCTACCTAGCTCTGATTTTTATAGTACCCCTCTGGAGTCAGGTTAGTCTTTCCAGGGGCTCGGGTGGGAGTGGGGAGCGGTTGCTCTTGGCTTCGGGCTGGTGGAAGGGCTTGCCTGGACCCTGCAGTCTTGGAGGGTTCGTTTTGTCTCAGTGTCTGTCGGGCCCTCACTGGGTGTAGGGCAGAGCGGAGGGTGCTTTCAGGAAAACCAAAGAGATGGATTAGACCTGTCCTTGCCTGCAGGTTGGGTGGAGTCTGGTAGAATGGGAAGACCAGGGAGACAAGCAGCGAGAGGGATGAATCAAGAGCCAAAGAGAAGTACCAGGTGTGGCGGGGTGAGCCCAGAGCCAGAGTGCAGGGGTCGGGGCAGTGTGTGGGTGATGCAAGGAACCAGCCGTGGAGCGGGACGGCTCATCTGGCTGCTTCGAGAGGCAGTGCTGCCATCCCAGCCGTGCTGCTTGTTGGCTGTGTGACTCTAGGTGGCCGCCTCACCTCTCCAGACCTCTTCTCAGAGTCGTCTGTGCAATGGAAATGGTAGCGCTTGCAGTGTGTAGAGAGGTGGAGGGATAAACTGAGGCGATAGAGGTGGCACTGGGGAATGTTGGCTGCTCTTAGCATGGAGAGCTGTTTTGTAGGAGGCCGTTGTAACCCACTGGCACTGGGAGTTGAGGGCAAACGGCTGTGTTTGCTTTACATCGAAATGTAGACGCTTGCTTTCTGCGTTTGTTGGGAGGGACTGCGTTGGAGGCAACCTGGCCTCTGAGCGAGTCTGTTTCAGAGAAGTAGACTACTGACTGGGTGAGTTGAGTTCACAGGGCTTTGTGTCAGAAGGGCCAGCCTGTCAGCTGAGTTGCTGAGGAAGCAGCTGATTGTGTTTTGTCTGTGTGTGATTGTTATGTGCTCGAGTCCATAAGAAGCGGGCACTCTGTGGAAACCGACCAGCAGTCGATCTTTTAAACTGACAGAGGTCTGTGCTTTATAGACTTTACTGTCATCATTGAGATGTCCAGAAATTAATCATAGTTAGGCTCACAAGGGACTGGTTTGGAGGGTCTTGTCAGGACTTTGCTAACCAGGCAGTCATCTGGGTACGGTCAGCAGGGCACTCATCTCATGGCCCCTGCTGGGGAGGCTGGTCCAGGTGCTGGAGGAGGACAGCTCTGAGAGGGACAAGGCTTGGAGCCGCTGCTCCCATGGGCCCTGGGAGGAAGGAGCATTCGCCGCTGCCTGGCTATCAAATAGGCAGTTCCCAAAGGGCACTGAGATCTCAAAAGAGCGATTAGGGTGAGTTTAGTTATCTCTGTATGTGTGTGTTTAGATTTACTGGATTGTGAATCATGAATTGTTTAACAATTCCTCAACTATGAACTGCTTCCCCCCTTCAAAAAAAGTGGTATAATTTCAGTTGTCAAGTTCTGATCTTCCTTAAGAGCTTGTTTTCAAGGTGGAATCACAGGACACTAGCGCTGGGAGGGCCCAGGTGCCCCTCTGTCCCTTCCACATGTTTACTCAGCATCCGCTGTAAGATCTGAAGACGCTAAGGCCCAGACTTAGAGCTGCCGAGTGAGCGAGCAGCAGAGACCCGGGAAGTCTTCCCTTCTGGTCCCCTTCTCACTTCCCCCGCCACTGCATGAGGAGAGCCAGCCAGCGGGGGGTGAAGGAGCTTGCTCCTGCCAGCTGTCTTTTGCCTGCTCAGTGCTGGGGTTTTAGTTGGCCATTAATCCTTTAACTGGGTTTTAGCCTGGAAGAATTGAGGAAATGTGTTATTTTTACTATTTCTTGATATTTTTAATAATTCACGCTATTCAGTGTCAACCAGGTAGTTTGGAATACAGTTCTCTTCTTATGTCTTAAATGTTTTTTGTTCTTTTTTAAAGAAAGAGTTTCTTTGCATCAGTTCACCTCAGGTGAGAAGGTATGGACTCTGCTGTAGTAACAAACAGTGCTCCCTCCTTGTTTTGTCATCCTGTCACAACCAGAAGAACGGTGTGCTGTGTGCGGGCAGAACCCCGTCTTCTCTGTCACTGAAAGGCCTTGCTGAGTAAGCCGCCAGCCTTATCTGCAGCTCCCCCAGCTGCGTCTGAGGAAAGGGAGGTCCAGCAGGAAACCTGCTCGAGAGACCAGAAATAACGCAGCGTGTTCCGACTTGCTGCTGGGGTTTGCTGCGACTTATTTGGAGAAGGATTCCGAGACGTGTCACCGGCACCCATCTGCCTTACTGTACACTTCCTCTGCTTGGCCTTGAACTGCTGTTGAAGTTAGGTGTATAGTAATTTTCTTTCTTTTCATAAAGAATGATTTCTCCCTTGAAAAGGGCCACCACTTCTTGTGTAGTCCACTTCTTAGTCCTTGGCTCTCTCCATTCTGGACACTGTGACAGGGTGGCACCTTTGCTGCTGGGAAGGAAGTGAACCCCAGAAGAGAGGCTGCGTGAGCAATGTCAGGTTCCACGTGGTCGGGACAGTGAGGAACCCTGCTGCACAGTGCTTGGTAGTTCAGGGAAAACTTGTGTCTTTTTTTTTTTTTTATAATTTTATTTATTTTTTTCCCCGCAAAGCCCCAGTAGATAGCTGCATGTCATAGCTGCACATCCTTCTAGCTGCTGCATGTGGGACGCGGCCTCAGCATGGCCGGAGAAGCGGTGCACTGGTGCGCGCCTGGGATCTGAACCCGGGCCGCCAGGAGTGGAGCACGAGCACCTAACTACTAAGCCATGGGGCCGGCCCGAAAACTTGTGTCTTATCCTTAACTGGCAATGTTAGGCATTTGTGAGAGGACGATAAAAGTGCAGCTTAAATTTTACCCAACAGAAGGCACAATCCAGAAGCTTCCGAGAATCTGGGAATGCGCTTCTGACTGGTGGGAGCAAACCGGCCCTCCTGCTGGCCCTGGGTGGGGTCACCAGGGTGAAGTTCGCAGGGACACGCCTGCCCTCTAGCCTGGGCCCGCAGCCAGGGCAGGGGCAGGCGCCCACCAGCAAGCCCCCTTCCTGGGGCGGCAGGCTGCCTGGACGTCAGCGTCCTCCTCTTCCCCACGCAGTGCATGAGGTGGGTGAAGTGTAGCGGCGAGCTTTCTGGCTCTGGCACAGGGAGATGAACCTCCAGTGTTGGTGATTTACTGCAGAGTGCATGCACATTGGTGCTCTTAGTCAGGTGACAAGTATTTGCTACGTGGCTGCAGGGCCTTCCGGCCTGTCTGGCTCTACCTTCAGGAATCTTGTGCTCAGGTGAAGGAGATGGAATCCTGTGTCCGTGTGTCTCTGCAGGGATTTGAATGGGTGTGATGACTTTGTGTTTCTTCCTACTTTGCCTCACGGGAGGATGTTGCTGGTAGCTGTCAATCGAATCTGGTTACGAGGGGACCCAGACTCAACTTGCTTGAGTCTCTAGAGCTTTTTTTTAACAGAGTTATTGAGGTATAATTTACATACCATAACGTTTACTTAAGTGTACAATTAAGTAATTTTTAGTAAAATCACAGAGTTGTGTAACCATCACCACAGTTTAACTTGAGAACATTGCCATCACCCCCAAAAGAAACCTCGTGTCCATTGGCAGTCACTCCCCGTTCCGAGCCCCGGGCCACCACTGACTGACCTTGTGTCTCTAGATTTGCCTGTTCTGGGCCCTTCGTGGAAGTGGAATCACGACTCGGGGTCTGTTGTGACTGGTTCACTTAGTGCAGCATTTTTAAAGTTCATCCTGGTGTCGCGTGTATCAACTCTCTGTCCTTTTTATCGCCAAATGATATTCTGTTGTGTGGAGACATGTGTGGGTTGCTTCCTGTTGACGTCTGGATTGTTCGTACTTTTTGCGGATCGTGAATGATGCTGCTGTGACCCAGCCTTTCCTGACGGTGAGCTGGACCACTTCCTCTGCCGAGGAGACCTCCAAGTCCTGACTGCGCTCACTGTCTGTCATGGGCCAGCCCCTGCGCCAGGGATCAGAGCTTCCAAGATGGAGAAGACACAGTTCCTGCTCTCTCACGCTGGTAAAGAGGGCCACGGACATGGAGGAGTCACCGAGGTAGAGCTGGGTCGGGGAGGCCAGGCCGGGAGGGCGGCTCAGAGCAGGGGAGCTCAGTTGGGTCCTATGAGAGGGTACGTAGGAGTTTTCCAAGTGGAAAGGAGGAGAGGTTGTGATTCAGGAAGAAGGAATGGCATGTGCAAAGGCACAGAGGCCTGAGTGGGAAAACTGTCCTCCAGCTGGGTCCCTGGCAGCTGTGATTGGGAGAACACAGGAGGACTCCCCCCAGGTGATCATCTGGGCCTGGGGCTGGTGTTGCATTCAGGTGCCCTTTACAGAGAGCAGCTGTCACATGGAGCCCTTTGTAGAACGAGCCGTGTGCCGGGGCCCTCTTAGCAACGTGTCATTTCTCACTCGTCCTCCTGCTCTGAGTGTCTTCTGGGAACCCTGGGCAAAGTGTCCTCCAAGCTGTGCTGCTGATGGGAGACTGGCAGGACGTGAACCTACCGGCGGTGCTGCAGAAAGGCTCTGCTAGGGAGTGGGCAGGGGGCTGGCGGTGGGCAGAGCGGCCTTCCTCACCGCAGGTGCCTCCGAGATGAGGTGCAGCTCGTGTGTTCGCTCTCCTTGGCGGCCCCGCTGCAGGCCTGGCGTTCTCACCACTGAGCGTCACTGCCTTGTGCTCGCTCACGGGATGCTGGGGGGCTGGCTGCCAGGTCTTATTGTCATAAGCTAGCAGTGGCTTGGGAGGGGTTCACTTGGTACAGCGAGGCTGTTGCCACTCCAAAACCTCCTGTGGGAGGGAGCCATGGCCTCTGCTATGGTCATCTGGTTTGGGAAGGTGGGCATTGGAGGCCACCTCGGTGGAGACGCCATGTTGATGTGCCATTGACCCAGCATTTCCTACATTGTCCTTGCAGTGGTCCTGGAAGCTTTGACACAGCCAAACCCCATATCTCTGGTTTTGTTGTGGCTGTGCTTGTGCGGTACGTGGGGGAGGCTGTGCCCAGGTGTGCGTGCTCGGCGAGGTGCCCTCTGTGCTTCTGTTGGGTTGTGGGTCAGCACTGGGAGCTGGTCTGGGAGGTGGTCTGGGTGCTGTTCCTCCTGCCGTGTCAGCCTTGTGCGGAAGAGGAGGTGGCGTGTGCTGTTCCTGCCTGACTTGGCAGGAGTGCCTCCCATTCTTTGTCCTCGCCGTGTTTGTTTTTCTTTCTGCACAGGATTTCTCCTGGAGGGAGCACAGCCGTTGGTGTTCAGTGCTGCTCGCTAGGATGGCGCCTGGGGACAGGGAAGTAGGGACAGTTGAAACCGGAGAATAGGGTGTAGAAGCTTAAAGAGAAAAGGAGGAGCTGGTGGCTGGGGTGTCTAGGCCACATGTGATCTGTGCTACTGTTTTGAGTGAAACCGTGTGGCTTTGAGCTGTGACCCCATGCGTGTTGTCCCCTCCTGGTGTCCTTCTCTTTGAGGAAGGTTTCCTCTGCTAGCAGGAAGGCGCTGATACACACAGTTGCCTGGGATGGAGTGTCTGTCCCGTCCCTCCCTGCAGCTGTGTGTGTACGTCCCAGGGATAATGTGGGATGTAGTTACCACCTATCATGCCTTTTGTTTGCTTGTTTGGAATGTTGCTGCTGTGTTGGCTAGTAGTGACGATTTTTGGTGGGTGTTAATTGAGCGTTTTGGTGTGGCGTGGAGGCATGGAGCTCCCACAGAGGTGTGCAGCTTCTCCCCCCAGAAGGCAGGCCAAAGTTGGAAAGCGGGGAGGCATACCGTCTTCCCCTCAGGTCAATAGCCTTTTCTCCTCCAGCTTTTGTGCCAGGCTGGCCCTGGGCCGGCGGTCTGTGCTCCCTCAGGGGGCGGTGCCTCTGGAGCCTCCTTGTCTTGAGGTTTGGCCTGCATCACCCCCACCCACTGACGTGCCCAGCCCCTGCTTTGCTGGGACTCGGCCCCAGAGTGTGGAAAGTGGCAGGTAGCCCTGCGGGAGCCAGATGCCTGAACCCCTGGGGTGGGCCTGGGAGTGAGCTCCAGGGTATAAGATTAACTTGGGCGCAGCTTGTCTGTGTGAGCCCTGGGCCTACGGCCACTGTGGGCGGGGAGCTGCTCTGGGGTCTCCCTCCCAGCACGCCTCGAGTTCCCGTGCTGTAACGTGTTCTGGTGCCGCGTGCGATGAGGCGGTTTGTCATAAATGGTGCTGTGAAGCATGGAGTGTGAGCCAGAGAACCTCTGACCTCTGACGTGTGGTGCTTACTATGTGCGGACGCTGTTCTGAGCAGGAGGCTGCCGTGAACAAAGGCGAGGGGCCCTTTCCTCAGGCAGCTGCCGTGCTGAAGGTGAAGGAAGTAAGGAGGAGGGATATGGCAGGTGGAAGCAGTGCCAGCTGGGAGTGGGAGAGCAGTTTTAGTAGGGGTTCTGGAAGGCTCTTTGAGAAGACGCCACTGAGCTAAAACCCAGAGAGGGGAGGGAACTCCCCATGTGGATGTGTGAGGGAGTTGCCTAGTTGCATTCTAGAAAGAAGAGTGTCCTCTGCCCGCCATATCACCAAGGACTCGTCAATTTTCATTCATCCAATATTTTACCATCTATTATAGTCTTTATTACTTTTGGTGATTGGGTTGTCCCAAATTTAACCAGTGGGAGCTCATTTAAGTTGACTGTGTCAACTGAATAAAGGAAGAGGAGGAGCAAACCCTGGAAATGAGCAAGAACGAATGAACCTCGCAAATGTGTTGATAACCACAGAGAGAAAAGCACTGTTCCAACAAGCACGTCGAACAGCTGTGCCTGTGTGCTGTGTGTGTGAGCGCACACGTGTGTGCAGGTATAGGGGGACTCTAAGGGCAGATCGACTCCTCAGGAGGTTTGTGGTGAGAGTAGTGTTGGTCTCATGACTTGAGAACTAATTTATGAGTATTGTACGTTCAAACAAACAAATACCTCAGTGTCATCAGCAACCAAGGTTTTGATGTTAAAAAGAGATACAATATAAAATAAGCAAAAAAGCCTCTAATGATAAATTGGAAATACTACTGTGAACTAATAGTTTTGTGTGTGTGTCTCCTAGCTCTGTTTCTGGACACTTGCATATGCAAAGCCACGCTAGAAGGGGACACTTTGGCCTCTGCTGCGTGTGACATGCTGGCCAGTGCAGCTCACCCAGCCTCCCCGAGACGCCCCTCTGAGTGGTAGCCCCGGTGGCGGCCTTGCAGGGCCGTGCCCGCACGGAGCAGCAGCCAGAACATGCCTGAACGGTCGCCCTTTCACTCCCAGCAGTAGTGTGGGTGGCCTGGCCAGGTTGCAGGTGTGTGTTTCACGTTGTCCCGGGGGTCACGGCCTTGGCCCCACCGTGCCAGATAGACACGTCTCTCTTCATGGCCTGTCTTAGCAATTCCTGACCTGGGCTTTGGAAGGCGTCTGTTGCTGTGTTCAACCCCAGATCGCAGTGGCTGCAATGGAGGACCCTCACCTCTCCTGCTTCTGTGGGTTGGTGGGGGGGCCTCACGCTCACGGCGGAATTGGTGCCTCGTTTTCCCCATGTGGCCTCTCTCCCCAGGACTCTCATCAGTCTAGAGCAGGGTTCTCAAACTTTTTGGTCTCAGGACCCCTTTATATTCTTAAAAATTATTGGGTTTGTGGAGGTTGTAGCTACCAATATTTACCATTTTAGAAATTGAAATTGAGCCCCTGGACCACACTTCGGGCACCATGGCTCTAGGGCTCTCCCCGTGGCCTCTCCAGCAGGAGAGCCGCAGTGGAAGTTGCCAGAAGATGAGAGTGTCGCTTCTGCTACTATCTGTTGGTCAGACAAGTCAGAGTGGCCCAGATTTGGGGGTGGGGGCGGGAGTGGGGTGAGAGGGGACAGATTCTGCCTCTCCCTGGAGAGTCTCGTGTTGGGAAGGGGCTTGCAGACAGACGGACATGGGTGGGAATGCTGGGTCATTTATTACCAAGAGTCAAGTGTCCGTGACAACTCAAGGCCTTTTGTCCGGGTCGCAGGCCCGGTAGTCAAGGTCCAGAGCACAGGTAAACTTACTTTTCTGCACAGGAGGTGTTTAAGAGGGTGGGGCGCAGGGGCCACATGGTTTGGGGTTTGCATCCTGGCTCTACAGCTTTGTTAGGCAGCCTGTTTGCCCTCTCTGAGCCTCAGTGTCCCCATCTGAGAAATGGATGTGTTGTTGTGGGATCTTGTGAGATGTCGGCGGGCGGGCAGCTGTTGTGGAGAGGGCCTCAGACTGGGCGAGAACTCTCTTCTGTGCCTGTGATTCCCTCTTGGAAATGCCTGGGTGGAGTCGTCCCCTTCCTGCCTTCTCCCCCCACCCCCACATCAGGGTTGGCTGAGGCGGCTGGTGTGCATGCAGAGTGCCTGCAGTAGCAGGAGGGGCAGGCGTCAGAGGCGAGGCCAGGAGTGCAGGGTGCTCTGCATGCCTCTCCCGGCCACCTTCCCTCCAGCCTGTCCTCACTGAGAGCCTCGGCTGCACTGCGGCCCCTGAGCCTGTCCTGGCTGTCGTCCTGGGCGTCACTTCGCTTGGTCCCTGTCACCTCTACCTGGCTCTTGGAGTGCTGCTGTCGAGGGGCTAGCTCTTGCACCCTGATCCCTCATGAGAGCCCAGTCTGATGGCCACACACTGCATAGGCACGCTGCTCTCAGCACCACCAGATCGGTGCTTTGCCACAGCACGTGGATAGAAGGTGTTTGGGCCTGGAGTGCCGCCTGGGGGTCCTATGGCCGGTCTGGCTTTCAGGGTGACTGCTGGACAGAGGTCAAGGGGTTGGAGGCATGGCGCTCTGCCTGATCCCATCCCCACGCGCCGTGTCTTCCATCTGTGACCTGCCTGTTCCCGGTCTCGTGGGGCCTGAGCTGGTAGGACGTCATCGGGCCATGCTTGTCCTTCCCCTGCCAGCTGCCTCCCCAGCTGAGACCGACCCGGGTGGTCCTGGGACACCCCATTCGCTCTTCCCCCCAGCTGAGACCGACCTGGGTGGTGCTGGGACACCCCATGTGCTCTCCCCACCAGCTGAGACTGACCCAGGTGGTGCTGGGACACCCCATGTGCTCTCCCCCCAGCTGAGACTGACCCAGGTGGTGCTGGCACACCTCATTCGCTCTCCTGTGCACCTTTGTGCTGTGCGAGCCGCTGGGCCACCCTTGTGTAATCTCCCACGTCTGTCCACCCGCAGCACTAGGTATCGAAGGCGCTGCCGTCTTGTGATTGAAGATGTGGAGTGGAGTGCTGTGGACTCACTCGTGTTCTGTCGCCTTCTTCATCACGAGTAGGGGAGCCCCAGAGCGGCTGTGCTGAGGCTGAGCGGGCGCTGGCCTGGCCTCTCCCTGAGGCCAGCTTTTTATCAGCGTCATCGTATTCCCGTAGTTCCTAAAGGAATGTCTTTCTCCCTGCGGGCACCCACCTTGTTCGTCTCCCCCTCTCGTGGATTAGGGCAGCCCCTCTTCCTGGCCCTCTGTCCTCTAATCATTCTGCTGGAGTATTTTTCCCACAGCAGAGCTCTGACATGCCTTTTCCTGCTTGAAACAGTGATTGACTGTTACCTCCCTGCTGCTGCGGCTGCTTCTGCGTGGGCAGCCCAGAGGTCTAGGCCCTCTGCACACAGACCCACTTTCTCTGGGTTCTCATCATGCTTCTCCTCAGGGAACTCAGAGGTGGCTGTCCCATGCCCTGCTCCTGCTCCTGAGCATCCCTTCCCGCAGGGTTGGTCCCTGTGTGCTGCTTGTTTCTGCCATGCTGCCTTTCCATCTTCCTCCCTCTGCTCTTCCCCTCCCTTCCCTTCTTCCCTCCACATCCTGGCTTACTGGGGGAATCTGGCATGTGACTAACAGTGCCAGGGCGAGGCTGGAAGGTCTGTGAGCAGAGGCCGTGCCCAGCGCCCCTGCCTGCCTGCGGGCGGCCTCTGAAAGGAGACACCTGGCTTTAGAACGAGGCCACACAGCGGCACGGAGGTGTCTGATCCTGAGCGAACAGTGCCCTTGGGCGCAGTCTCCGGCACCTCAGCCCTCCCGCTGGCACTGGCGGAGCAGTCCACCTGAGCCTGCCTTCGGGAGGCACGCACGCTGCCCTTCACCTTGGGCTGATTCCTCTCAGCAGCTTCTCGAGGGAGCTGCGAGGGGTGTTACCACGGATGTCGGGCTTGTCTTTGACCCCGGCTGACCACTTCTCCTGGCCACTTTGCTGTCAGCACCATGAGCACGTGGCCTGCAGGCTGAGCGGGTTGGAGGCACCTTCTTCCTTGTTCTCCAGACCTCCCACTGTGAGGGGCAACAGCGTGGAAGGAGCCACTGTACTTTAGGCAGTCTGTGAAAAGGCAGTGCCTTCACAGTGCTTGTTCCAGAAAGGGCTGCCACCTCTTCCCCACTCATCCCCTCCCGGGCTGGCCTTTGAGCAGGCTGTGGGGACACTGGCCCGTGGCTGCAGTGGATGGGGCTGGTGCTTCAGCTTGATGCTTTGGTTATTGCCTGGCAGGTGGTTTGGCGAGAACCAGGGCCACTCCATGGGTGGAGGCTTAGCTCCCTCATGGCTCGTCTGCGGGACGTGGAGCCAGCGGCCAGCTCAGCCTTCTCGAGGGTCACCCCTCAGATCCACACTCGGGGCCCATCTGTGTGGTCCAGCTCACCAGGTGGGCTCTGGCTTCTAGACGTGACTGTGGCCCCTGCAGCCTGTCCCTTGGGTTCCTCAGGAGCTGGGGGTTGTGGAGAGAAGCTCAGGGGATGACCCCTCCGGAAGGCTGAGGAAGGTGAGGATTCTCACCACTCCCAGCTACTCATTAACTTGGAGCTTGTAGAATAAACATGGCTCTGGGCAGTGGCTGTTTTTATTCCAGGGCTGCTCTCCACCTGGGGGCTGTGTGCCCCCTAACCGTCAGCCTGAGGTCCTGGGATTTCTGGCGGCGGGGGCTGGCTGGGAGCCTCTTCCTGCAGGGATAGCCTGTGGGCCTGATTCATTCCGCAGCAAATGTGGTGCCAGTTCCAGGTCTCCCTGAGGGCATGCAGCCTGGTGCCCCTTGGGCCACAGGGGTAAAAACGAGCGAGCCGTCATGCAGCCTTTCGGGGAGAGCGCCTTTCGTGCCACTCTGCCATGGGGCCCCACAGGCAAAGCTCCACGTTGGACGTAAGCATGCTCGGTTCTTGAACGTGCGTGGTGCTTGTCTAGCTGAGTGCAGGCCCATCATGTTCCCACTTCCAGGCTGGCTCGGCACTGTCACCCGGGGCAGGTCCTTGATGCGCACAGGGGTTGCCTTCGGGGAGGGGTTTCTCAGGGAGCACCTCTCTTAGGGAGACCATTTGGGAGGTGTGGGGGCAGGCACCCGCAGTCCCAGCACACCCCAGCTGAGGGCCCCCACTGCCCAGCTCGGTAGTGTGGGAATGCCCGGCTGGTCTGCCCTGTCAGCTGAGGCTTCTGAGTGAAAGGAAAAGGTAGAAACCTTAGGAGGGGACTTCAGAGCCCGAGCAAGACCACCTGCTCCTGTTTGACAGTGTCGTGGCGCCTTCAGAAGCCCTCACCCAGGAGGCCCCGTTTAGGGACTTTTGTGCTTTTTCTGTTTGTGTGGTCAAGCCTCTCCTTCGGGGCACTCACCCCTCGGGCGTCCTTCTCTGCATCCCAGGGGTCTGGACCGCGTTGGGTTCCTTGCCTTACCGAGTGGTGGTCATGGGTTAAGTGATAGTTAGTCTGCTTAGGGGCGCCGGCGCCAGGGCGGCTGGTGAAGGCAGGTGAGGTTGGCATTCTTACTTACAACATTGTGTTGCATTATCGCTATTTAGGACAGAAGGAAAGGTGGCCGTGAGATGGGCCACCTGGGCCCTGGCACGTTGCTGGCCACAGAGGGTGGGAAGGCTCTGAGCTGGGAGCTCTTGGGTCGCCGTCAGTCCTAGACGAAGCTGAGTCTCTTCTGGCTGCTCAGGAGAGTAGACTTGAAGTGTTGGTCACCTTGGGAGTTTTTGAGTTTCTCTTCTTAGACTGACCGTTTCCTGGCCCCATGTTGATGCTGTGAAGGGATGCCTGCAGACGCTGAGCCTGGCGGCACCAAGCTGTTCTCACTCACCAGCTGCCCCTCTGGAGGGTGGGGACTGACTCGTGCCCATTTTTGGCTCCCCAGAGGCTGGTGCGTTGGCACACTCAGGACCTGGTCCCCATGTGAAGTGAGGGGCCCTCCTGTTGCCCTTGCCAGTGGGTCTCCACCGGAGTGGGAGGGCATTGGGCAGGCTGGAGGCAGTTTTGGTTGGAGACATTGCAGGGATGGTGCGGGTGCTACTGGCCCCTAGTGGGTGGAGGCACCCTGCAGTGCCAGCACAGCCCCACAGCAGGAATGACCCTGCCCCAGGTGTCGGCCCTGCACGGTGGCGCCAGCCTGGGCCGGGCCAAGTCCCACCGCTGTAGGGCGTGAATCGCAGGATGTGCCTGAGCAGTTGCTGCCCTGGCACAGGGCTGCCCCCAGACGTGACCGCTGTGTCCGTGTACTGGTGGCTGTCAGTCCTGTGTGTAGGTCGGCTGGCAGAGAAAGCTACAGAACCAGGCCAGAGGGGGCCTGTCACGCCAGTGTGGGTACGTTTCCTGGGCAGCTGGGCTGGGATGCACCAGGGGAACATGGGAGGGGTAGGGGCTTCAAGGTGCTGTGGGGCTGTCTTGGGGCCAGAGCCACCAGAGTGGACATGCATGCATCTGCTGTTTCTAATGGCTGCATCCTTTCAAGCCAACACAGTCATCTCCATGCAGAGTGCTCTGTGAGGCCAGAGGAGAAGAGACAATAGCGGGGGCAAGGTGCAGAGGAGCTGAGTCCTGGGCCAGCGTGTGGGGAGTGCATGGGAGGGTCGAGGCAGCCTTGGATATCCAGAGAGTCTAAGGAATTCCAAAATCTCAGTTAAAAACACTTCTGAAGAGTTTCCTGAGTGTCGAAGTACAGGTTTCCTCTGCTATCCGAAAGTAGAGCCTTCCTCTGAAACCTCTCGTAAGCAGAGATGGCGTAAAGCAGAGAAGCAGTTACCATTGATTTATATGGAAAAGTTTTTGAGCATTCCCAGACCTGAAAAATGACCTACCAAATCATATCAGGTAACACATAAATCCTAAAATAGCAGTAACATATAGTAAAAGCAGGAATGAAGTGATGAGTACATGGCGTATGTAAAGTAGAAATAACATGTACAGCCTAATTTCACTTACCTGAACTGGGAGGACAGCGAGCACCCCAGAAGGCTGAGGGGTGGTGGTGGTGGTGATGGGGTATGAGGCTGAGTCCTCAGAGGTGGGGTGCTGGGAGGTACAGGAGAAGGGGTGTAGGAGAGAGAGGAAGAGGGTCTTCTGTTGACATCTCATCGTCATCTGAATCCATCAGAGCAGGCAGGTTGCTGACGTCTACACTTCTTCTATGTCTGCCGCCTCAACGTCGAGGGTCGAGGTTTGTCGTCTGCTGAGCAAGACTTGAAACACGACAGTATGCTTGACTGCCGAGCCTCACACGTGTTTGTATCAGACAGTTCTTTGTAGGCACTCAGAACACCCTGCACACCTGCCCTAACCTACGTGCCCTTTCCTCAGTAAGGCGTCGTCCTCTGCAGTCGCTGCAGCACTGTGGGTTGCAGCACAGATCTCCCTCGAGTGCGCCTCGCTCAGTTCCCGGGCCACTGCACTCTCGGCTGTCCGCTCTTGGTTTGCTTTCAGTTTGTATCCTTCTCTCTTGCAGTTGCATCCGCTCTCATCTGTCACTTCTTGGTCATGGGATGCCAAAACCTCTTCAGCATCGTCAGCTTCCACAAACCCAGCCTCCTTAGCCAAAGTCACTGTTGCCGTGCTTATCGTTGGTTCGAAGCCTTTAAAATCGTTCACTGCTTTGGGACACAGTTTCCTCCAAACGCCATTTCTCATGGAGTTTAGCCAGCGAGAGTACCTGCAAGGTTGGCGATGCCAGTTTTGTACTGTGGTCTTTCCAGGTCTCTCGTAAAGATGCTTTGAGGTTGCTCTCTCTGTCAGTGGCACTTACAATAAAAATGCATCACATTTTCTGTATATCAAGCCTTAACTGTGGCTAGTAGGCCTGGTCACAGGGTTGCGGCAGTGACATCGTATTCGGTGGTAAGAACACAACACGAGTGTTACCGCCGTAAGCGGTGATGCCAGGTGGATGAGTAGCACAGTTATCAACAATCAGAGGACACCTGTTATCGAAGTTTTCTCTACAGAATTTTTCAACAAAAGGACTGATGTATACACTCATGTACCCAGAAAAAATCACTTGGGTGTTCCAGCCCCCTGGATGTGAACAGACACAACAGCAGGTGTGTTCTTATCAACGCCTTGAAGTTCCTCGGGTTTTCTGTTGGTATGCTAGTGGAGGCCTGGGGCAGCATCACTGGTGGTGTTAATAATAGACATCCGGTAAGCCTGTCCTTCGATGCATCGTGTCCCCGCTTTTCTTCTATCCGAATAAGTGTCTTGCTCAGCAATTTTTTCCAATAAATTGCAGTTTTGTCACGCTTAAACGTTGACTTATATGAAATAACCACCTTCTGTAATTATTTTCTTCAGTTCTTCTGGGAACTTTCTGGCAGCTTCAGTATCAGCCAAAGCACTCTCTTCAGTAACCTTAAAGCTGTGAAGCCGCCCTCACCTCAAAAACCAATCAGATCCCCCTTCACTGCCTTTAAACTCCACTTTCAACACCATTGTCCAATGCTTTCTGTGTCAGCTTATTAAAAAGACTGACTGATTTCTCCTTAAGGATAAGGTAATGGAACACCACGCTCTACACCCATCAGTCCTCTCAAGCAGTAGACTTTCCGTTTGTTCCTGGATGCCGACTAACAGAGCCCACTTTTTTTTTTTTTTTTAAGCTTTTATTTATTTATTTATTTTTATTTTTTTTTTGTGAGGAGATCAGCCCTGTGCTAACATCTGCCAATCCTCCTCTTTTTTTTTTGCTGAGGAAGACTGGCCCTGGGCTAACATCCGTGCCCATCTTCCTCTACTTTATATGGGACGCCGCCACAGCATGGCTTGCCAACCAGTGCGTCGGTGCGCGCCCGGGATCCAAACTGGTGAAGCCCGGGCTGCTGCAGCGGAGCGCGTGCACTTAACCGCTTGCGCCACCGGGCCGGCCCCTAACAGAGCCCACTTTGCTGCTTGCAAAACCAATAGTGCCCTCAGCACCTTTCAAGGTTCTTTCTCTTTGCGTGTGAATGGTATGAATGGTGGATGCAGGAGAGCTCAGTGCACGCGCAAGGTCTTTATTTCGTTCACTATGATCGAAACGCTTAATTAGGTCTGGTTTTACGCTGAGCGTAACACCCTTGCGAGCTCTCTTGGGCTTCTCTGAGGCCTAGGACATAGCTTGCTAACGGATGCATAAGATAAATGGAGATGAAGCAAAGATACTCAGACACAGTTCAGAGCAATGGCGGCTCGGTGCCGAGATGCTGTGTGTGGTTTCCCGGGACGGAGCTCGGCGGTGCCACTCTTGCTGCTCGGGGTACGTTTTCTCTACAGTGGCTCACTGCAGAACGATGCTGAGCGCTATTTTTGCCTTTTTTCATAAAAGTAAAAATCCTCTTTGGATTTCCTTTGGTTAGCAAAAACAGGTACTAGTGTAGGTCTTTCCTAAAAGCAAAGTGGTGTAACGTGAACTTTTGAAAAGTGGGGAATACCTTTAATGACATTTAATGTCCATTCGCCCACTGTTTGGTGAGCACTGCCGGGGTCCTTCGTGTCCCCTGCTGGTGTGACGTTAGGGAGCAGACAAAGACCCTGCTCCCAGGGAGCTTGACTTCACATGCCCATCGTAGAGCAGTGAGAACACGGGAAATAGAGAAAAATACAGGGATGGCCCCACCACCCAGAGACGGTTACTCTGTACTTGATGTAAACCTGGGTCTCGCCAGATACAGACTTCGCACAGCAATGGACAGTCTCTGAACAGGAGATTTGGGGTTGCCTGTGGTGTGCCGTAACTTACATGTTTCTCTGTGGTTGGGTAGTAGGTGTCTCCAGGCTGTGTGATGTTCTGCGCATCCTTGTAGGTGACTCGCTGTGCCCGTTGTTGGTATTTCCTTGGGTAGAATTCCAGAAGGGGACCAGCGGGCTCTGAGAGCAGGGCCTGTGAGGGTCTTCCTGCGGCTAGAGAGCTTCCTGAAGAGGCTCTGCCCACTCACGCTCATGTTCCTGAGGGCGCCGGCATGCGCTCACCTCACACTGGGTTACCGGCTGGCTCTGTTACTCTAGTATGAGAACATCTCTGCCTCACTTATGTGGGGAATCGTCTGCCTGGTTTTCTGCTGAGCGGTCCAGCTTTCTATGACCGGCTCAAGTTTGCATAGTTTAGGGGTATCCGAGTGTTAAGGTTTCAGAGACAGGTAAGAGCAAAGACAGAAACTGTGGGAGGTGCTAGAACCCCAGGGAGGTGGGGCTGTCTCCGTGGCCTCCCTCCTGGGCTTGCTGTGTTTCCTGTGGGCACTCCTTCCACAGCGAAGCAGAGAGCAGGTACAGCCGGACCAGGAAACCCAGAGGGGTCAAGGCCATCTGTGTGCCAGGAGATAGGGTGTAGCAGTGGGCAGCGAATGCAGCAGGGGCATGTGCTGGAGTGTGTGTGTGTGCACGCGCACGTGCGCAGGGGGGTGGCGTGCCCCTCTGCGCATGTGTTTGTGCCTGTGTCCGGGCCCAGAGACCTCCGTTGGGCAGCTCAGGCGCGGTGTGGGGAAGGCCATAGGAACAGAACAGAGCTCGATTGACGCTTTTCCTTCCTGGGGGGTGTGTGAGGAGTGATCCTCTCTTCATCAGTCCTTGTTTTATTTTACAGTTTTCACCATCACTGCCTCCCCCCCATACACACACACATGCGCATGCACACACACGAGTTGTTGGAACTGTGGGTGCCACTGAGTTCATTCTCTTGGGAGAAATTCAGTTCCTGTTGGCCTCATGAACAACCCTGCACGCCTGGTGCCTTGTCGGGCTGCGTTTGGTCACTGAAGCTGCGGAGGCTATTGGGAAGGCAGTGGGTGCGGGGCCATGTGAAGAGCCTGGAGCAATTTCTCCAAGTGTCTGTCAGGGAACACCTGTCCTCTGAGATGCCCAGATGAGTTGGGGAGTCTGGATGAAGTCTGGGGTCCTCCTGGGAGCCCAGGGCCCTGAGCAGTGCCGAGTCGGAGAACTGTGGTTAACTGCTGACGGCGGCTCACCCTCCTAGTCCTCTGCCACCCTGGCCTCCCCGCGGAGCACTGACCCTCACCGCCCTCTTCCCGCTCTAGCTGCCCCTGTGTTCTCTCTCGCTGTTGGAGGTGACAGATGCACAGAAAAGGCCAGGGCCACAGGTCGTCCACAGGCCACCCTGCCGTCTGCTCACTCTGAGGGGTGCAGAGGTGAACCTCCCCAAGGCCTGGGCGTCCTCTCGGTGCTCCTCCGGAAGTGCCTTTACTTCCTGCTGCGGATTGTGGGGCGTTCTCACACTCAGTGATATTCCTGCCTTGTCCTGGACACTGTGGTGGCCAAGGGCCAGAGGGGCTTCAGAGGGTGCACAGGGCCTGAGGCTGCTCGTGTTTTCCTGAGGCTTACTGACGGGTGCGTGTGTTTGTCTGTCTGTGTGCCTGCAATTGAGGACCGCTGCTTCAACAGGAGAGCAGGGCAGGCGCCTCTGTTTCCTGGGACAGTGCTCTCTGCCTCCGTGAGAGGAGCGCATTCTGCTGGACAGACTTTCCGTCGCCCTGCTCCCTGTAATAAAATGTTACGCATGCACGCGTCCCTTTCAGGGTGGGCTTCGTCTTCTCTCCCCAGACCCGCAGGTAGCCACTGCTACACGGTGTGGGCAGGGAGTGGGCACTGCCCTTGGCCTGGGAGAAGATGGGTGCCAGGGCACCCTGAGCATGCCTGTGGGCAGCCAGCCCCAGTAAATGCTGAGGGGGCATCTGCCTGGCAGGCACTGGTCCTCGGAGGAGTCACTGGTCCCAGGAGGGGGTGCTGGCAAGGAGTCCTGGGTGCCCAGTCAGCACGCATTCTGCAGGCCAGGCCATCTTGGGGTCATGACTGCTTCCTGAGCCTCAGCACACATTGGGGGAGGGTGCTCACAGTTTGTGCCCTGCAGGGTGGTTCTGGTTGGGATGTGGTTTCTAGAAGGTACCTGGTGTTACTGCAGTCAGGTTGGTGGGTTCCAGGGGGACTGATGTGCGTAAGCCAAAGAGAGTGCGAGAGGTGCCCAGTGCAGGGGAGTGCGTGCTGTGGCTCACGCTTGGAGTCATGCAGGCTGTCCCTGCTGCCTCCTTGTGAGCCTGCCGCCTGCCTCCTGGAAGCAGGGCATCTGCACGAGCTCCGTGGCGCCATTACGGAGGGGGCTTGCTTCTGGCTTGTGCTTTGGGTCTTGGGATGCCGTTTGCAAAGTGCTTCTCAACCTAACACCTGCTCCTGCACTGTCAGGGTGGACACCCGAGGCTTCTCTGGAGGTGCCCACTGTTGGCAGGGGTCATAATGAAAATCTTTGTTTTCAAGTACATTCTGTTGTTCCTGCTGAGAAGCCCTCCTACCTTTTGGCTGAAGAAGTGCTGGGCTCAGCAGAGCTCTGATGGGAGTTGCTGGCATTTATAATTCATGTAAAAGTAAGTATGTCGTCTCGTTGTGACCTTGTTGGCTTTCGTGTCCTTCCCCAAGGCCAACCGGGAGCAGCTGTTTCTTAATGATGAGTGGTCATCAGCCCCGCAGTGTGTCGCTCTGACCTTCTTCACAGGAGTGATCTGTAAGAGGAGGCAGCTGCGGTGTTTGGGGGAAGCTGTGCTTCCTCTTGGGGTGCTTTACGCTCTGTACCGTTTTTTCCCATTGATCGCCTCCTTCTCGTGGCGCTCATGGTTTTAAAGAGGAGCATTTGTGGTTTGCTGGCCCTTGAGGTCTGAACTGTCACCAGGAAGGCGGCAGGGCCCTTGGTCCCTCAACCAATGTCCACTCTCCTGAGATGGCTCTGTGTGAGGGTACAGCCCGCCACCCTGATCGTGGGGCTGGTGCCCTTGGGGGCCTTTGTGGGGGCTCCTGTCCCATTGACACAGGGGTCCAGGGCCCTGCCTAGCCCCTGAGCTGGATTCCTGCCCTGGGCGACGTCATGACCAAGGAGCCAACAATATACCATGGGGAAAGGAAAGGACAGTCGCTTCAATGAATAGTCTTGGGAAAACTGGACGGCGACATGCCAGAGAATGAAACTGGACTACTATCTTAGACCATACACAAAAATCAACTCAAAATGGATTAAAGACTTGAATGTAAGACCTGAAATCCTAATACTCCTAGAAGAAGATATAGGTGGTAAGCTCTTTGACATCAGTCTTGCAGTTTTCTGGATTTGACACCAAAAGCAAAGGCAGCAAAAGCAGAAATAAACAAGTGGGACTGCATCAAACTAAAAAGCTTCTGCATAGTGAGGGAAACCATCAACAGAATGAAAAGGCAGCCTATGGAATGGGACAAAATATTTGCAAACTACATATTCAATAAGGGGTTAATATCCAAAATATAGGAGGAACTAAAATGGGCAAAGGACCTGAATAGACATTTTTCCAAAGAAAACACACAGATGGCCAGCAGGTACATGAAAATATGCTCACCATCACTAATCATCAGGGAAATGCAAATCAAAACCACACTCAGCTATCACCTCACACCCGTCAGAATGGCTGTCATCAAGAAGACAAGAGACAACAGGTGTTGGTGAGGATGTGGAGAAAAGGGGACCTTTATGCACTCTTGGTGGGAATATAAACTGGTGCAGCCACTATGGAAAACAGTGTGGAGAAATTAAAAATAGAACTACCATACAATCCAGCAATCCCACTTCTGTGTGTATATCCGAATGAAATCATTGTCTTGAAGAGATATCTGCATCCCTAAGTTCCCTGCAGCGTTATTCACAGTAGTCAAAGTATGGAAACAACCTAAGTGTCTGTCAACAGATGAATGGAGAAAGGAGATGTGGTTTGTATATACAGTGGAATACTATTCAGCCTTAAAAAAAGAAGGAAATCCTGTCATTTGTGACAACGTGGATGGACCTTGAGAGCATTATGCCAGGTGAAGTAAGTCAGACAAAGACAAATACTGCATGGTATCACTTATATGTGGAATTTAAAAAAAGAGTTGAACTCATAGGAACAGAGTAGGAAAGTGGCTGCCAGGGGCTCTGGGGTGGGAGAAATAGGAAGAAGTTGGTAAAAGGGTACAGACTTTCAGGAAGAAAAAAGACGCTCATCCTGACTTTGCCCCTCCTCTTGTTCCTACCTTTCTGGGGTCACTGGACAGCCCCTGGGGAGGATATGGAGCTGCCCTGCTGCCCTGGGGCCCCAGGAAGGCGTTGGGAGTCTGAGTTCACCCACCTGCCCTGCAGTGATGCCGGGGGGGGGGGGGTCCTTGTTACAGCTCCTCAGCTTAGCTGTACCCTAACCATACGTGCAGCGGCATAAAGATTTGAAAAGCGCTGTTCACATGTTTAACCCAGTTTAGAGAATTGTCAACCCAGCAATGGCAGGCTACATGCCCTCTTTAAGCATTCACAGAACATTTACGAAAACTGACGGAAACATCAACAATTTCAACAAACTGAAACCTTGCAGAGTGTGTTCTTGGCCAAAGTGGAATCCAACCAGAAGTCAACAACGAAGAGATAGGCTAACTCCCTATATTTAGAAATTAGGAGACACACTTCTGAATAACAGTGGGTCCAAGAAGGATTTGTAATGGAAATTAGAAAGTATTTTTAGCTGAAAGATAACAAAAACGCTTCCTATCAGGACTGGCAGGATGCAAATAGACCAGAGTATTTCAGAGCCTTCAATGAACATATCAGAAAAGAAAGCCTGTGAGTCACTAGCGGGACAGCAACATAAACCTAGAGAAAGAAGGAGGGAAATAAAGTCCTGAGCAGAAGCTACCGAAACAGAAAGTAAGTCTTCAACAGAGAGACTCAGCAAGGCCAGAGTTCGATTCTTTGAAAATAGGAATCAAGTGAGAGGAAAAAGAGAAGATGCACGTTGCCAGTCTTTGTAATAAATCATGCTGGGTCAGCATCCTTATATATATATATTTTTGTGTGTGTGTGAGGAAGATCGGCCCTGAGCTAACATCTATTGCCAATCCTCCTCCTTTTTTTTCCCCCCAAAACCCCAGTAAATAGTTGTATGTCACAGTTGCACATCCTTCTAGTTGCTGTATGTGGGACGCGGCCTCAGCATGGCCGGAGAAGCGGTGTGTCGGCGCGCGCCCGGGATCCGAACCCGGGCCGCCAGTAGCGGAGCGCGCACACTTAACCGCTAAGCCACGGAGCCAGCCCTGGATATCCTTATATTTTTAAAAAATCTTAGCCCATACCTCATGCCATACTAAGAATGATAGAGCCAGGAGGCATGCAGATCTGAGTGTGAAAGCTTCCGGAGTGGTGCTGTCAAACACCACTCGTGGTTGTGAGCACTGGGGACGTGCCAGAGTGGACAGTACACTGGATTTTGAAAAATAATGTAAAATGTCATTAATGTTTTTATTTGATTACGTGTTGACATGACAGTATTCTGGGTTAAACAAAATATATTATTAAAATTAATTTCACCTGTTTCCTTTTACTTACTGTGGCTACTAGGAAAGTCTGATATTACATAGGTGGCTCACATTTATGGCTCGTGTTGAATTTCTCTTGGGCAGCACTGTTCTAGAAGATTACACAGAAGATGCTGTTCTTGACCCCTGGGTTAAGAAAAGTTTTCTTAAGTAGGACCAGGAAGTACTAGTCATAAAGGAAAAGGTAGATGATTTGGTTTCCATGAAAATTAAGAAGCTCTGTTCCTCAGAAGAGACCCCTCAGAGGGACAAGGCCGGCCGCCCAGGGGGAAGTGCACTGCCTGTAGCTGACGGAAGGTGCACGCCAGACCTCCCTCATCAGGTAACAAACAGGAGGGAGTCCTGTAGAGGAACTCGCAAGAGACTCGAACAGACGCCTCACAAAAAGAGGGTCGCAGATGCCCTAACCAGAGGAGAGGCGCCCCACTGCACTGCTCATTGCGGGTGGGCTGGGCCACACCAGACTCAGGAGTGCACACCACGTGTCCATCGTGTCTCAGGGACTCTGGCCACTGGGTTGTAGGTAAACAGCCTTTCCTTTACCCCCTTGGCCTTTCCTGTGCAGTGTGGTGGCTGAGGTGTTCAGGTCCAGTCCTTGCATCTGGCTTGTGCCTCCTGTGACCCCGGCTGCCTTTTCTGTCTTCCTTTCCTTTGAATTTATTTATTGATGTTATTGTTTTAAATCCTCCTTCCTCTGCACCCCCACTGCTCTGTTAGCGGTTTCCTTACGGCATGCACCCCAGACTTACAGTCTCATGTTCATTAGTGGCTTTGTCCTCCTCCCTGCTGTCCCCAGGACGTTAGGGTGCCCAGATGCATTCACCCTCCTCCTTGAGTACATGCAGTCTTGATGTGCTCTTTAATTCTATACGTTTAACAAGTGTGTTCTACACACTTAGTGTTGATTTAAATTTGCGCATTTTCTTTATATAAAATTTCTGTGGATTTACCACTTTCTTTGCTCCTTAGTCCTCCTGAAATTTTGACTCCCCTCTGTGGCCAGTTTTCCTCTGACCAAAGGAAGTCCTTTTCATTTTCTTTAACGTAGGTCTGCTGGTGGGGAGCTCCCTGCCTTTGTCTGTCTGAAAATGCCTCCCTTTTGCCTTCATTCTTTTTCTTTTTGGTGAGGAAGATTGGCCCTGAGCTAACATCTGCCAATCCTCCTCTTTTTTGCTGAGGAAGACTGGCCCTGGGCTAATATCCATGCTCATCTTCCTCCACTTTGTATGGGACGCTGCCACAGCATGGCGTGACAAGCGATGCGTCAGTGTGTGCCTGGGATCCAAACCAGGGAACCCTGGGCCACTGCAGCGGAGTGCTCGCACTTAACCACTTGCGCCACCGGGCCGGTCCCCCTTTTGCTTTCATTCTTGACAGATGTTATTTGAGTTCTGGACCCCAATTCCAACATCAGTGTCAGGGGGGTTTCCTCCACACCAACCAGCAATTCTCAGACACCAGCTGGGTGTCCTCCATTCGACTCAGTTCTGACACTGTCTGTCTGGGTGGCGTCAGATCGCACAGGTAAAGGCCTCCATCCTACAAGCCTGCCTTCCCCCCAGCTTCAGACCCCAGTCACAAGTCCAGGTTGTCACCTGGGCTTCTGATCCACCGGCTATGAATCAGAGGTTCCCACAACCCCCTCCTCGGGTTCGATTAATTTGCTTGAGTGGCTCACAGAACTCAGAAACATTTTGCTCACTGGATCACCGGTTTATTGTAAAAGGATGTAACTCAGGAACAGCCAGATGGACGAGTGCAAGGGGCAAGGTGTGGGGAAAGAGCGAGGAGCCTCCACGCCCTCCTGGGGTGCCTCACTCCCCGAATCTCCACGTGTTCACCAGCCCCATCCTTGTGGGTTTCTTCTCATGGGCACAGTTGATTAAATCATCGCCACTGGCAACCCGTGGCCCCTCACCCCTCCCCAGAGATGGGGGGTGTAGTGGGGGAGGCTGAAAGTTCCAGCCCTCTAACCACATGGTCGGTTCTCCTGCAACAGCCCCATCCTGGGGGGGGGTCCAAAAGTCACCTCATTAACATGACCAAAGACACCTTTCTGCTCTCATCACAGGAAATTCCAAGGGTTTTAGGAGCTCTGTGTCAGAAGTGGGATGAAGACCAAATACGTTTCTTATTGTAAATCACAGTATCACAGATGTTTTAACTGTGTGGAGTATTGTGGTTGGTTTTCTTTCAGCCCATTTTAGATGTCAGTTCACTGTCTTCCAGCTTCCGGTGCTGGTGGGAGAAGTCAGCTGTCAGGTAGACTCTTGCTCCTCCGGAGATAATCTGTACCCCTATCCCCAGCAGCTGCTAACATTTAGTTTTATTTTGAAATAATTTCAAAATTACTGAGAAGTTGCAAAGATAGTTTAAATAATTCCCATATACCTTCACCGAGATTCCCTAACTGGTCATATTTCTATCATATTCTCTCTCTTTATACATACACACACACGCTTTTTTTCCTTGACAGTTTGAGAGTGACTTGCCTCTTTAACCCAAAATAAAATAGAATGTATTTCAGTGTGAAAATGCTTGGGTGCAACTATACTAGAGGACGTATTGAAGGCGTTGGATTCTTCTGCCCTGTTCATTGTACCTTACAAACAGGATCAGAGTAGCTTTGGATGGGAGGCAGAGGGAAATAAAAGTGCAGAGGGGAGGGTGGGTGTGGTATTAGATCAGTAACAGCAAAGCCGGCTGATTTACATCTGAGGTCCACAGAGCAGGCAGGAGTGGGGTCCAGGCAGGGCTGGCCCTGTCCTGCGCCTCAGGCACCTCCCCAAGCTGTGGCTCTGCTACCCTAGAGCAGCAGAGGGTCTCCAGCACACCTGGTCTCTGGAAGCCCCACTCACGTGGAGGCGCACATTCACCTTCCAGTTCCTGAGATCGCAGAGACCAGGCCCTTCCCTGGGGACAGGGAGGAGAGAAGGGACAGAGGGGAGACAAGGACAGGAGTGTGGGAGAAGTTGGGCCGCTGACTCTGGGTCAGAGGCAGAGGGAGATGCAGGAACAACAGGTAGTCCCCGGATAAATACATCCACCTGCGATTGTCTCAGCCTAGATTTCTTTTTTTTCTTTTTTTTTTTTTGAGGAAGAGTAGCCCTGAGCTAACATCTGTGCCAGTCTTCCTCTATTTTGTATGTGGGTCGCCACCATGGCATGGCTGATGAGTGGCCGGGGATCCGAACCCGGGCCACTGAAGTGGAGCACGCGAACTTAACCACTACACCACGGGGCCAGCCCCCAGCCTAGATTTCTCATTGGAAGATTTTTAAAGCAACATTTATTTGTTTGTTTGTTTATTTATTATCTCCAGCAAAAATGGGTTTATTCGGGATCAACAAAGCATTGCAATTTGAGTCCGCCACCACGGTGACCCGCATGCAGGTCCCCCTAAAGCAACCTTTATTAATGAGAATCAGTGAGACCCTTGCTTTTCTTCTCCCTGCTGATTCATAGTATTTAGTTTTGGGTTGTTTGCAAAGAGCATCACATCTCCTTTGCTCCTCCCCTGCGGTCATTCTTGTGTCCTGTTGCTGAGCGGTTGCATTAAAACCCGTTTCACCTGATTGTGAGGTTGCACGTGCCAAGACCCATGGAGTAGCAGCCTGTGGAAGAGTTGATTGGCAATTTCTAGGCACTGTCTTTGCTCCAGCGTGGAGACCTGGGCTCTGTGTATTGTTGTATAAAAGTCTGCTCTGTGCCATCGCGGGGCCCACACTAATCCCCGTGGCGTCCTCCTCAGGGCTTCCAGATCTCTTGCCGGCCCCCACTCGTAGCTGCTCCCTCTGTCCCATGTCCAGCGTCTTTGTCAGCGTCACAATCTGTCTTTTCTGCTCTTACACCGGGGTGGCTAGAGGCTTCCCTGAAATGCCCCTGTTCCTTTCCCCGGGCTGTCGTGTCCGTCTCACACTGCACTGCTCCTCCCCGACTTCTGTTGTCCCTTTCTGTCGGCTCTACTTGCTGGCCATCTCTTCGGAGGCAGGGCAGTTAGTTCTCGGATTCTCTATCCCAGGGTCTCAGGGGGTTCTCTATCCCAGGGTCTCGGGCTGGCTGGGGCAGGTGCCCAGTGGTGTGTGCTCAGTGGGTGCAGCGAACCCGCACACAAGGCCATCCCAGTCTGCTCTGTTGCCCTTGCCCACCTCTCGCTGGCATCCCAGAGAGGCAGGGAGGCTCTTGCTGCACGAGCAGCTTGCCCGTGACCCAGGGCGTCTGGCGGGACAGGTCTGCCTGGCCATTTGTCTGGGAGGGGCCCCTTCGAGGCGCCACCAAGCAGGGGGCTCCTGGGTCTGGTGTAGCGAGAGAATCCTGAGGCTGCCTTCTTCGTGCATCCCGTGTGGCTGTGAGTAAGGAATCCAGCTGGCTGCAGAGGTTTTGTGAGCGACCCGGGTCTCAGGCGTTAAAGCAGCCACTTTGTAGAGGGAACTGTGGCCCATAGTAGGCACTGGGGCGACCCAGGACACTGGGACCTTGCTGCCTCCATCTTGCTCACTCACCGAGGGTGACTGGGGACACTGCCTAGAGGTCATGATGCTGGGGAGAGGGAAACAAACCCTCACCCCGTTAGAGCGGACAGACAGATGGACGAGGCCCTGTTGGGCAGCTGACCACCCCCTCCTCCCACTCCAAGGGGGTGCTGGGCCCGGCATCGAGTCTTTCCTCCTGAGCTGGCCTTGCACCTGGTCTCTGTCCACAGGAGATGACAGGACAGAGGGGATGCCAGGTTCTGGCAGTGGCCACGGGCGGGAAAGGCGCTCGATTCAGAACACATCAGACGTCACGTGCCCCTCTGTGCTGGCCAGAAAACCTCCCTTCTCAGAGCTCACAGCCTTCCATTGGGCCCCACTGAGCCCCACTCAGTGGGTTCTGAGTTCAGAGTTGGACGCATTCTTTCGTTGACTTTGTGTCTCGTTTTCTGCTCATTGGGTGAGAAGGAGGAGCAGATGTGAGAGGAATGGACGCGCTGATGAGGGCCCTCGCCGGAGTCGGGCGCCTGCAGTGCAGGGCTCTCGCCACACTTCTGTGGAGAGAGACTTCCTCCTATCAGCTGTTTGGTTTCCCCCAGATACCCCGTGTTAACAGGAAATTCAGGGTACATGCTTGATTCTTTCCCTCTGTTGAGCAGCTCTCAGAATCGAGGAGTTGGTTCCCTAGCCTCTTCTCCGAGTGAC
This sequence comes from Diceros bicornis minor, assembly GCF_020826845.1. NCBI lineage: Eukaryota > Metazoa > Chordata > Mammalia > Perissodactyla > Rhinocerotidae > Diceros > Diceros bicornis. Next base: position 504,193 of record NC_080770.1, read on the forward strand.
CAAGAGGGTTTTAAATAGATATCTTTCAGTGAGAATTCATGGATTAAAACAGGCTTGGTCTTTGAGTCTCTTGCAGCTCTCATCCTCATCGATGGTCACATTGTCCTGTCTTTGGCCCCTGGGAGCTTATTCAGGCTGGTTCTGAGTCCTGGTGACAGTGACCTTAGTGGCCTCAGACAGCATCGCTGCTGTCTGCTGTGACAGCAAGGTCCAGACTGGAATTGCCTCTTCTCCCCGGAGCCCTGGTGTCTCAGAGTGGGAAATGGTTTTTGGAGACCACATTCCAGGTGCCGAGGCTGCCCACTGCTTTTGGTGAGCCATTGTTTCTAGACCCCATGTGGAAAGACTAAAGGCACCGTGGAGTTACGCTGAGCTTCCCGTCCCAGTGCAGGCCCAGGGCTCTTCCTTAACTGAGCCATTTTACAGCCGTCTCTCAAACCTCCCTTTGACTGACCCCATACCATAGCAAGACTCTGGGAACGTAATCCAGCACCGGCACTGATAATCGCCCCTCAGCACGATGCAGAGCACAGGGGGCGGCGGGCTTGCCCCTCTAGAGCTACATAGCACGGTCAGCGGTCCCCAGTCACTGCAGCTTCTCTCCAGGAGTTGATACTGACTGCTCCTCCGGCTAGGTCGCTCTCCTGTTCGTCCTGAGTCTTTCTGATTCTGGTCTGTGGTCATGCTTCTCTCATGGCCTCTTTTATTTTCCTGATTTTTAAATAGTTTTGAGGTTGTAGGTGGCAGTTTTGATCCCGAGGGCGGATCTTTCCCGCATGCTTTCGCTCTGTTTAGTTCTTATTTGCTCGTTCTCTGTCTTCCTTTAATAACCTCAAGTCACATTCTCCACTACCCTCTTCTGTTGACCTCTTTTTAAGTAAAATGAGTTTCCTTGTGGTTTTTTTTTTGGTGGGGGCATACGATAGCTTTTTCAGTTCCATGCTCTCGAGGCCCCTCTCCTGCTGTCTTCCTAAGAGACGACGGTGGGGTTGGCTCGGCCTCCTCTGCTCCCCTCCCGCAGCTGTCTGCGCCGTGTCTTCCTTGTCCTCTGTGCAGGCTCTGACTTGGAGAGGAGCTGTGGTTGTTAGTGTTTGTTGGACTGCTCTGCACGTCCGACCTCGCTGCGTTGGGGTTTGCCTGTGGCCCTTGAGGCTGGGGCCTGCAGACTCCATCCCAGTTTGGGCTCCTTCCCCCGATTGGCCTGCCTTGCTTTCCAGGGGCACCTGTTGTCACCAGTGGGCTCCCTGCTTTCAGAAGGCCCATTTGCCTTCCCTTGCTTCCTCCCACACGCACAGTGCTGCCCCATCGGGTGATGGGAGCCCAGACGGCTGTGCCTGGTAGCAGCCTGCTCACAGGCCTCTAGGCCAGCAGGTCAGCAGAAGGGCAGGTCAGCAGCACCCACCGTACCTCCTCAGCAAGCTCAAGTCCGGGGGACTGCACGGCGGTGGTCTGCATCCAAAGGCTCGTGGGCTCGTCGCCGCCCCCTGGGCCCGGGCTTGCCTCTGGGGAGGAGGATCCTGGAGTTGCACCCGGCAGTGAGTAGTGGACTTGGGGTTACTCTCTACTGCGTGTGGCAGCTCTTTGCAGGGTAACCTGCATCAGTCATCACATCCTTGACCTGTTATTTATTGGGTTCTGCAGTGGAGTGTGAAGAACAGACCATGTGTGTTTGCCCCACCATGTTCGTCTCTGCTTAGGTTCAGAGGAAGCTCCTTGAGGACGGCAGCAGAAGGCAGCGTCCTTCTGCATCCTGTGAAGGTGTTGCAGGAGGGGCCTCTGCCCTTGTGGAGCCCGAGATGGGTGTCCCCTTGCTGCCCTGCTGGCAGGTTTTGGCTCTGCCCTCCTGTCTCAGCTCCTTACTTTCTCTGCACCAGCGATGGTCTGGTTTCCCATCTTCCTGCTCTGCTCTGGGCACCGCTGGTAACAAGGCTTCCTAACGTGGTGGAGGGACCCTGGGTTTGGGGCAGCAGGATTTCTGATCGTCTGTGTTGGGGAGAGGCTCTGGCAGGATCAGGGCCAGGTGTGGTTATCGCAAGTGATTCAGACCCGGGGTGGGCCCTGGGCTCAGAGCAGAAGGAGCAGCTGCTCCAGGTGCCCACGCCCAGGTGCCCATGCTCAGAGCCCCAGATCCCAGACTGGAAGCAGAGCCAAGGCCGCCCAAGTGCATGGAGAGTGCTGTGCTTCCTGATTCCCAGTTTGGAGAGAACTGGGACGCGGGAGGTGGGGGCCGGGCCTCGGACGGTACCTGCTCCCTGAGCTCGTGGAGCTGGAGCTGCACAGGCACACCCGTCCACGCGTCTTCACTCTTAAATGCCTGAACCCATTGGGTGGGGAGCATTTCAGGCGTGGGAAATGCAATCCCAGTGTGACACGGGAGGGCTGTAGCGCGCACAGGCAAGAACGCAGGGGAGCCTGGGTCGCAGAGTGGCTGGGAGTCGGGGTGTGGGTGCCAGTGCTGAGAGATGTGTTTCGGAAGAACTCGTATGGATCAGGTGGGGCTTTGAGTAGCTGTTGGGAGCAGAATTTGAGAAGCAGCTCTGAAAGGAGCAGACCACGCTTAAGGCTGATGGCTGGCTTGTGAAAACACTGACTCACTGAACACAGTGCAGGGCCCTTGGAAGCACGGCTTCGTTTCTTTAACGCGCGGTCAGTCTCCTCAGGACTGCTGTCGGCCCAGTGCTTGCAGCTCTGTCCACTGGAGTGGACTCTGTAGCAGAGAGGATGCTTCAGTTGTTTCCAGATATGTAACTCGTGCCCCCTTGAGTTGGTGTGTGTGGCCCCTCCAGTGGACACACTCAGCAGGCAGGCCCTGCGCCCCAGATGAAGGGCCAGAGACAGCAGCTGTTTGTTCCAGAAGAGTCTTTCGAAACTTTGTGATCATGGCCCACAGTGAGAAATGCATGTTATAATGTGACCTAGAATACAGTGTGCGTGTGCAGTCTTTGCCTGTGGTCTATGTGTGTGTGCGTGAGTGTGTGTAACTGAAACAAACAATCTGGTGCACATGCCGTGCACTGATTGCCCCTGTTCTGTGCTAGTTCACTCAAAACAAGAAGTTCTGACCCACTGAACCAGTTTTACAGCCCACCGTAGTGGGTCCAGCTTGTAGGTCGAGAAACGCAGTTCTAGGGTAGTTACGTTTTGAGATAAAAAGAAAGTGGAAACAAAATCACACGTGCAAGGAGATCTGCTTAAAATGTGGCAAAATCCAGGCTTACTGACTCAGAATTGTTTCCTAACAAAAGAGGAAGTTGTGCTTTAAAGGAGGAGGCGGAGGTTTGAGGATGATCCTGTGAGTGGAGGGTGCTGAGCACTCACTGCAGTTCCCGCACGGGCCCTCACGCCACGCCGTGCAGTGTGTGCGCTGTGTGCCTGTCTCTGGCGTGTGTGCGTGTCCGTGATGTGTGTGCGTGTCCATGGTGTGTGTGGGTGTCCGTGGCGTGTGTGCGCCTAACGTGTGTGCGTGTCCATGGTGTGTGTGTACATGGCATGTGTAGGTGGCGTGTGTGCGTGTGTGGTGTGCGTGTCCATGGTATGTGTGCTTGTCTGTGGCGTGTGTGTACATGGTATGTGTGTGTGTACGTGGTGTGCGTGTGTCCATGGTGTGTGTGTGTATGTGGGGTGTGGGCCGTGTACCTGCCATGCAGCTGGTTGGGGTGGAGCTGGGACTTGGGCCCCACCTGGTCCTGAAGCCAGTGCTGTCGGGAGGGGTGTGAACCGAGGACAGACCCCGGGGTTGGGGTCCCTGGCTCTCAAGGCACCTGGCTCTCAAGGCACCTGGGCTTTTTACTGCAGTCTCTAGCTGCTGCTGTCGGGAGTGGAGAGGGCAGGACTGGGGCTCATGCTGCACTAGGGCAGCCCCTCCTGCCTGGCCTCCACGCAGATGTGGGTCCTGTGTTCCCCGCCCTCTGTGCCCCTTCCCAGGCCTGGCTTTGGCTTCCCGTCACCCCCGCTGGAGCTCACCGTGGGGCCTCGGCAGGCCCAGCACCTCTTGACTCTCACTTCCTGTGCTCATGGGGCACGGAGTGATAATGGTTGTGGAGATGAATCAGAATCAAGACTCCTCTGAGAAACGAGGCCCCCACATCGTTTGTGCAGGTGTGATTCTCTATCAAGAACATTACATTTACATGAACGAGCAAAAGCTTTTTCAGAACAGGAAAGTCCTGGGCCGAGCCTTTCCCCTGAGCGTCTGTGGCGCCTGCCTGGAGGCTGAGGGATCAAAGGCTGGTGTGTGGGCCTCCTGCCCCAGTGTCACTGGGCGCCCAGGCGTCCAGCCTGCGGGTCAGAGTGGTCCCGGCTGATGTGCAGGTGCCCGAGCCACGTCCTTTTCTGCAGTGGCGGCAGCTCTTCTTCCTCTGGGCCCTGCCAAGGATGCAGAGGCTGTGCGGGAAGGGGTCTGGGCAGCAGAGCGCAGCCTTGGGCCTCTCCTCTCTGTGCGTGTGGAGTGAGATGGTGTGGAGCTGGAGACAGACCTCCTGAAGGACAGGTGGAGGCATGGTGCCAGGGAGCGAGAAGGGGTGACACGAGTGGATGCGCCTCCAAGAGGCTGGACACGTGGGTTTCACGTGGCCTCATAGAGCTGAGATGTTCTTTAAGCACGTCAGGAAGCCGTCAGAGGCTCAGTGTGACCAGGCTGTTTTGCCAAGGCCCCCCCAGGTGCTGCATGGAGAGCACCGATGGAGGCCAGTTAGGACACCTTCAGGGGTCCCAGCATGTGGCACTGCTAGCTCGGGGTGACCAAGGTGGAGACAGAGATGACCGGGTGGTGTGCGCTCGGAGCTCCGACTGTGGCCTGCACATCTGCTCCTCCCTCCTCTTCCCACGCCTTGAGGGGTGCTCGTCGTGACCCTGTTTTATAGCGACACAAACAGGCATAGAGGGGGTGGGAGGCTGCCCAAGTGACTGAGAGGCATGGGCGCTGGAGTTGAGCTGGCCCAGCGTGCTCACACCTGCTCCAGGGTGCTCTGGTTGAATTTGAGAAATAACCAAGGGGACTGATGGTGGGCTTTGCTTTGGGGCGGGAGGTGGTGGAGGTGGCAGCCAGGTATGGTGTGGACACGAGCGAGTGGGGGACGGTTTTGCTCCTGAGTTGCAGGTGTGGACATCCCGGTGGCACTTCAGGCACAGGAGCTGGAGGTGCCACGATAGCCCTGGTGGGTGCGAGGTGGGCTGTGGGCCTGCGGCCCCAGGAGTTCAGAGGGGTCTGGCTAAGCCCTGGGGGCAGGGAGGGAGGGCGGAGGAGAAGAGCAGGTGCAAGACAGAGCCCCTCGGAGCTCCAGGAGGAGCCAGAACTGGAGCCCAGAGAGGGAGTGGTCCCTGGGGAGGATGTGGTCACTCGCATTCATGGGTAGGCCTGAGGAATGGGGGGCCGAGGGGACCTTAGCAGGGGCTGTTTTGTGGTGTGGTGGGGGTGGAGGGGCAGGCCTGTGTGTCAACCTTGGGGAAGGTGATGAAATGGAGCCAGAGTGAGGCCGGAGCTTTCCGGAAGCTTGGCTCTGAGGGCGGAGGAGAGTGTGACCTGTTGGGTTTGCGCCCCTGCCCGGCTCCTTCAGGCATCTCCCAGCTCTTCTCGCTGTCCTTTGCATTTTCTCCCGTTGGACTCGGACCCCAGAGAAGCCGCAGGAGGGGGATTTCTTGCTCGATCCTCCAGCTGCGCTCACCCTGCAGAGCGGCTCCCTAGGGGCGACAGAAGGGGAGGCAGCCAGTGCTTGGCGCCTTCTGTTTGCACAACTCTTCACACCGCACGGCAGGAAGAGCCGACTTTTCTACTCACAGCCACACGTGCCATAAGGCTCCCGTTTTCCTCGTCATCTCAGTTGTGTTAATTTTGAAAATGAGCCCTCATGTTGTGTGTACAGAGGCTCATGGAGCACATGGCTGCTCCTGGTGGCCCAGGCGCTCTCTTCTCAGGCAGTAGGCCCTCCTGTGCCCAGGGGCGCCCAGGAGCTGGCTGGGGTCCTGTACAAGTGCCACGGTCTTCTGCTCACTCAGGACCCAGCAGGCTGGAGGTCAGCGTTCGCATCTTACAGACGGGAAAACAAGGCCCAGAGAGGTCATCAGTGGCTGCCCAGAGTCCCAAGGCTGGGATGGTGTGCCGAGATTGCTGTGCCCACTGTCTGCTCTGGAGCCCACGGAGCCCGCTTACGAAGGCCTCCGGAGTGTGTCTACGTGCCCCCAAGAAGGAGGCAGACCCCACCTCCCTGCTCCCTTCAGGACCTCCCGACTCAGGCTCTTGAGCTGGCACACCTCCCAGGGTGCCTGGAGGGCCAAGGGGGAGTGCAGTGTGGAGACAGCGGGTCTAGAGCAGGCTGGCCCACGGCTGAGCTTCCCAGGACTCCGGGAGGAGAGAGGGAGCCTGTCAGGCCTCCAGACCTGAGAGTCGCCGCCTCCTTCCCCCATCGTGTGAATGATGTGGAGCAGGCCTGTTGCGCTGCAAGTAGAACGGTCCTGTGTCCACCAGAGGGCGGTGCTGACATGCGGGAAGGATGGAGGGACAGACTCCACGGTCACCTTTCAGAGGAACTCTAAAGGGTACAGGAGAGGCTGCTGGATCACAGCCGTGAGGGAGCCGCTCTGGAGCCTGACCTGTGGGAGGAAGTGTCCTTCACCGTGGCTGCACCGCCCTCACACCCACCGTGGCCTGCGGGCAGTTAGGGGTCCGCTGGGTGGATGCAGGCGCAGCACCCACTGAGTGAGCTCTGGCGGAGGGTCAGCCTGACTGGAAGGAACCGAGCACCTGCTGAAGGCTGGAGCAGCTGTCCCACCTCAGGCGTGTGTGCGCACGTGTGCCTGCCAAGGCTGTGCGCCGTTTACATGTCCCCGTGCACTGGCAGGACGCCCGGCAAGGTAGCCTGCTGCCCTGCCTGCTCCCCGCCGCAGCTGTGGCACGCGCACTCTCATCCCTGCGTCACCAGGTGGCCTCGGCGCGTCAGTCTCACTCTGTGGGAGAGAAGGGTCTTGGATTATCTCGATTTGTCCGTTCCTGGCCTCGTGTATCTTACCCACCTCCACCATGCTGGAATTTTGTTTGAGGGGATGTAGGCAGCCTGTGCCCACCCCACCTTGTGGCACCCATCAGGGGATGGCCCTCGGGGACATGTCCGTTTTGCACCCGTGTTTGGTTCCTGCTGAATCCTGAGCTCTGGAGAGCAGGCGTGTGTCCCCTCGGCTCCACGCCCAGGAGCGGCCGTGTCTGGCTCACAGTAGGTACCAGTGTTTGAGCACTTTCCTAAGGGGGCCCCAAGAGGAGGGCTCTGCGTTTTGCCGCACGGTGGACCTTGAGTTAAGTATTCACATTTGAGGGTCCGTCATGAAGAGAGCAACCCTATTCTAAGCTTACTGTCCACTTGTGCCCACTCTACCACCACAGCCTGGGGCAGGTCACTGCCAGGATCAGGGACTCTGCCTGTGTCTCCAGCAGAAGGGGTGGGGACCCCTCTGAGCCACACAGCTTTCCCCAGGTGGTTTTGGAATTCCACGTGAGAGTCGGGCGTGGGTAGTGGCGGTGGGGGCCCCGAACGTGAGGTGCCACGTGCGTCATGGCACGTCAGAGGCCCCCCTTTTCCCAGCAGGTGCGTGTGCGCCCGTCTCCTGCCTGCCCCACTCTTCCTGTGCCAAGGGGAGAAAAGTTAGCAGCCTCAGCCTGGCTCCGGGGTGAGAGTCCAGTGGGCTACAGATTGGTGCTTTGTCCTTGGCCTCGGAGCATGTTTCCGTGGAGGCGGTCGTGTCCGCTTGGATGCCTTGGGCCGGGACTTGGGGAATAGCCTGGCCTTGGACAGAGTGCACCTCACCCTCGGGGTTAGGTCAAGGCCGTAGCTGTCTGACTGTTTGGCGTTTGAGGGCGTGGGGATAGGGAAAAAGGGAGGGGTTGTTCTGAGGTGCTCCTGGGCGGTGGGGCAGGGCTGAGCCGCGCAGGAGGGGCTGTCAGGACGTGCTTCGTCTGAGGTCAGCCAGCCCCACAGTTGAGCGCAGTTCCATCCAGGCAGGGCAAGGCCCACCTCCGCGCATCTGCCTGAGCCGCATGGAAAGTCCTGGCAGCAGGTGAGCAGAGCTCCTGATGACGCCGCTGGGCCCCTCACGTGCTGGAGACCCTGGGCGCTGCATGGGGCCGAGTGAAGGGCGTGGGGCCAGCAGCCAGGCCGCCTTGTGGTGCAGCTCAGGTGTCCCACCGTTCACCTCTCAGGCAAATAGAGAAGGGCGTTGGTCGGTAGCCATGTGTGAGGGCCTTCAGGAGAGGGAAAGCACAGTGGGCCCTCGACGGAGGGGCAGCGAGGGCCACCTGGCCGCACCCCGTGTTGCACTTGGCCCCGATGCCTGAATAGAGTGGACCGGACTTCTGCGTTGAACTTACTCCCTGCCCAGCCCTGCCCCATTGAATGAGAGCTAAGGGAATTCTGGAGACGCAGAGACCCTCAGGAACAAAGAATGGGAGATGAGACAACAGCAAATGGATCTTGGAAGTTGGAAAGCTGACAATTGAGTGGAATGCAGACTCAAGAAAGCTGAAACCAGAGCCTGCAGGGGGAAGCCGGGTTTCCTGAGGAACCTGCGAGTCGCTCCCAAATTGGTGGAACCTGGGAGCCTCTGAAGGGGCAGCGAGGTCTAGAGGTGTATTTAAGAAGCAGCTAGACACACCGCCCTCTCCTGTTGGCCCTGAGTCTGAGGATTGTGTCGAGAGCATGAGTCACTGGACTGTGTGCATGGGGGACACCGTCGTGCAAACAGCGTGGAGGACATCCCACATCCATGGTGTCGAGATTCCCCTGCCCACTCTTGCTCCCCAGGACAGCTGCAGCCACCCTCCTGCCAGAGAGCAAAGACCTCCAGACACTGACAGTGGAGAGGGACGTCCCCTGTGTGACCTGACAGGGAGCCAGATGGCCCCCCAGCGAAGCCCCCTGGAAAGCCCATCTGTGCACACGGAGCGGTAGTGAGCTCTTTAGTGCCCACTTTTAAATATAAGTGGACGGCCGGGGATCACCAGGTGCTCTGAGGAATGCCTGCACATGGGAGACAGACCAATGCCAGTAGAAAAGGAGGCGCAAACTCCGAACAGCCGAATGAAACGGCTGTCACGAGTCTCCTCAGAGAACTGAAGACTGTGTAGCCCCCGAACAGTAAGAGCAGACCACTACAAAGAAGGAACATCCAGAGAGTGAACAAGGAAGCTCGGAAATAAGAAATGCGATAGCAAGTTAGAAACCCAATACGAGGGATAGGAGATGAAATCGGGTGCATTTCCAGCAAGTGGAACAAGAAATCAGGCACGGACACCAGGAATATGAGGGCGAGGATGTCAGAGTGTCAGCGAGGGGGGTTCTGCAGCCACAAAGGAGTTCCAGAAAGAGCGGGCAGCAAGGAGGCAGTTATTAAAGGAGCCCAGCATTTTTCCAGAACCACAGGAAGTGAGTTCACACTGACAGGCTCACCAGGCGCCTCACACAACAAATGTTCCCTGTCCCCACCACGCGGAACGCAGCTGTGGCATTTCAGAACACCAGGGACAAAGGAAGGTTTCTAAAGACTTCCAGAGAAAGGAGCAAAACAAACCAGGAATTCAAACACACATCCCAACCTGGAAACTAAATAACTGTCTTGAAGGTACTGTCAGAAGGCATTTCCAGCAGGGACTTCGCATCAGCCAAACCATCGATCGTGTGAGGGTAGAACAGAAATATTTTCTCATAAGTTCTGAAAAAACATTACTTCCCGTGAACCTGCTTTCAGGAAGCTTCTGAGGAGACCCTGTGCCAAAGGGAGAGGAAAGGGGTCTGAGGGTGGGAGGAGAGCCACCCTGCGGACAGCTGTGGAGCAGGTCAGGTCAGAGCTGGTCACCCTGCATGTGGACGCCCCTCTGCAGCCCCAGAACCGGGGCTGAGACGTCCATTTTGGGGTCATCGTCAGGGTTGGTTGGGGTTGTTTCAGAGGAGTTTGGTCCAATCACATGTCCTGTCTGGGACCTGTCCTTATGTTCTTAGTTTTCCTAATTAGTAATTCCTGGCTGCGGTTTTTAGGAAAGCCGCATTAAACCTGGTGCTGTGTGATTAGCACACGTGCCTGTCGATGGTCGTCTGTGCGGCAGACACGCGTGCCCGGGCTGCTCCAGCGGCATCCTTACGTCCTTCTCACTATACACGTAGTGCTTATTTCTTAAAGGAATGTTTTGGGAAGAGGCATGAACCATGGAGGAAAGCTCACATGTGATCCTGTATTTCATCGTTCGGTAAGTTCTGACAACGTAAGTCATTTTGGTTGGGGGAATGCTCGAACCACGTGATTCCCCTGGCAGGAGCAGTTTCGCCCTTGGCCTCGGTCTCTTCAGCCGTCGGCCCCGCCCTTGTCTCTGTGTGTGATCAGCAGGATTAAGGTCTACTTTACATAAAGTTCTCGAGGGTTGTGTACAGTTCGGTGAGTTTTCACAAAGATGTAGGTTCATGTAAACAGTACAGACAACATCTCCATCCCTTGGAAGGGCTCCCTCCTTGTGCCCTCCCGCAGCCGCCCCTCTGCTCTCCAACAGTAGTTCTGCCTGTTCTAGATCGTTCCCTCGGCCTTGCCGTCATCTGCCATGAGCGTAGCAGTAGTTCCTTCCTCTTGATTGCGGAGCGTGGTCGGTGGTGTGGCTGCCTCCATGGTGGACGTGTGGGTGTCCAGTCTTCCCCGTGATTGCCACAGTCCTTCGAGCACTAGCAGATAGGTCCCCCTGCAGCACTGTGCTTCTGCGCCCCTCAGGGGGGTGGTTGAGTGTGTGACTGCCAATGTTTTGCTGCGTCTGATTTTTAAAAGTCTTTATTAGGATATAGGTAGTAACTTTTTCAATTATAAAAGCAAGATAACTGAAGATTTGGAAATTTGGAAAAAATCACCTATTTTTAGCATTTTCTCTCTAGGCCTTTTTATGTATATCTTTCTCCAAAATTATAATAGTTTTTTTTCTTGTGATTATGGTACGGATGTATTTTCATACGGAAAATTCCAATAATTGACAAAATTATAAAGAAAGTAGAATCCACATCAAATCTCTCCCCCCATGGAGCTGTTCAGGGCATGCACCTTCTAGGTGTCCTGTGTTACGGCCTGCCTGTGTCACCGCGTGCCCAATGTGGACAGACTTCGTATCTGATGAGGACGTGCGTGACTTATTCATCAGGCCCCTGTTGGTGTACCTTGAGGCAGTTTCCAGCATTTTATTTCATTTTTTATTTTTATTGTTTTTTGAGGCAGATTGGCCCTGAGCTAACATCTGTGCCAGTCTTCCTCTATTTTGCATGTGAGTCGCCGCCGCAGCATGGGTGACGCGTGGTGTAGGTCCATGCCTGGCATCTGAACCTGTGAACCTGGGCCGCTGAAGCGGAGCATGCCAAACTTAACCACTAGGCCATGGGGTCGGCCCCTCCGGAATTTTATTTTTAAGCAATGCTTCATTCAGCTTTCTTATTCATAAGTCATTCTGAGTTTGGGTATCTGTGATAAATTCCTGAAAGCAGACTTTCTGGTCAAAGGGTCTTCACGTTGTGTGTTCTGGAACTTTTCGAGAGGCAGCCTGAGGGCGGGGAGTATGGATGAGCCTCGCCAGCACTGGCTGTCCTCGGCTCTGCTGCTTTCCTTCATCAGAAGAAGAAAAAGATCGTCTTGGCTTCAGGGGGGTTGCTTCTAAGTCAGGGAAATCCATCTTCCCTTCTTAGTGTTATTGACCGTCTGTTGTTTTTTTTCCCTTGGGGATAGTTTTTTCCTTGCCCTTTGCTTATTTTTAGGGGGAGGGTGGTCACTTTTTCTTACTGATTTGCAAATGTTCTAATTTGTATGTTAGGAATTAATTCATTCGGAAACATGCGTTACCCACTGCTGATGCTGGGCGCTGTTCCCGAGGCTGAGGCGGCAGCAGGAGCTGACAGGCACATTTCGAGCCCTGAGCCCAAGTAGCTGCAGCAGAGCAGGGGGGAGGATGGGGGCGGGCGCTGTGTGAGGTGGAGGGCGGGGTCTCAGGTGACATTTGGGCCGAGGCTTGCAGGAACGAGGCAGGGGTCGGCCCTGAGGCTTTTTGGGGCTGAGGACGAAGCAAGGCAGGGGTTCTGAGGTGGCCGTGTGCTTGCGTCCCCAAGGCCAGGCTGACATGATGGGAGATGAGCGGGGGGCATCACATGGGGCCTCGAAGACCCTTGAGAGCCCACGAGCCTTCAGAGCAGGATGGGGGCCCTGGGGGACTTTGAACCAAGAGGCAACATGAACACGCCTGGGTTTTAGAAAGAGCCCTCTGAGGACTGGGGCTTGGGGCCATCAGGGCAGCCAGCGAGGGGCCCGGAGGAACTTCCATGTCCAGGAAACACCGGGGTGGGAGGCCAGGCTCCTGTCTGGGACCCTCCGTCCCGGGCGAGCGCTCTACTGAGCATCTCCTCCCCATGGCGGCTTCTCTGGGCCCGAGCACCATCCTCTCCTCTCTCCAGCAGGGCCAGCGGCCCCCCCTCCTCGAGGAATCTAAGGTATGGGGCAGGGTGTCTCATGCTCTGGCTTTCCTTTCACTTTCTGGAACTCCCACATCTGATGCCTCCCTCTGATTTCAAGGAAGACAGCAGCGTTTCCAGTTGGTGGGGACTGTGCCGTGGGGGTGCTTGCCCAACGGTGCCCTTTCACTTTGGCGAGCAGGGTGTCCAGGGGAGGAGGACCCGGGTCCCTTCTCCCAGCATGGCCGGCAGCCTCAGTCTTCTCGTCTGTGACCTGCTGTGTCCCCCCATGCACCCTTGCAAAACAGTCAGGGACAGGCGCACCAGGGCCTGATGGCCACGACTCGAGGTGGGTGACACCAGGCCGCGGCCCAGCAGGGGGTCTGCCGCCAGAGCGCTCTCGTGGACGGAGCTCTTTGGTGATTTTGACCGTCACGCCCGCATGAATGCCGTGACCCAGGTGTGGCTGGGTTTTGGTGCATGCTTGTGCGTGTGCAGCAGGGAGCTTCGGCCAGCTTGGCACTTCTAACGTGCATGCTTGAAGGGTGCCTTCAAGTCTGTGGTTCTGACAGAGTCACCCTGCACTCTCCCAGACCCATGGTGGGTGGGTAGTGTTCTTGGGGGTGTAATGTAGAGGGCTGTGCAGGGACAGCCTGGGGCCCTGGGCGCAGCCGACTCCCCGGGGGTGACCCAGGGACACTGCTGCGGGCTATAGGGCAGGAAGCCGGCTCCTCAGCCTGGGCCTCTCTCTGGGAGCTTCCCAACCACTCTCCTCCACAGCACAGTGGCGCTCCACCGTCTCTCTCGCGTTCTCTAGTGAAAGGCTCTTTCTTGCTTGGACTTCAGTGTTTTGCCAGAGCACCTAGAGGTGGCCAGGCCGTACAAGGGGGAGGGACAGCACTAGGAGAGGTCTCAGGGCTCCGCCGGACGGGAGCGGCATGGGCTCCGAGCCCTCCTGTGGACTGAGCCCGGACACCGGCTGCCTGGGCTCGGTGCCTGCTGGCCTTGAGGGTCACCTGTCCCCTGCCATGAGCCCACGTGACCTCACAAGAGGGAGCGCACGCTGGTGCTCTTGTGCCCTTGTTTGTGAGCAGCGCATCTGCCGCTCACCTGGGCCCCCGGTGGGCAAGGAAAGCAGGGGCTCGGCCTCTCCAGCACACGGGCTTTGCGGCGTTAGACAAAGGGGTGTTGTTAGTCAGTGGGTCTCAGCCAGCCTTCCGCCGCTGGGCCACCATGCCTGTGCCCAAGGCGGGCGGGTACTTGTCCCGTAGATGCCAGTGCGGGGTCAGCAGGGAAGACTTGCCAGAGGTGGCTGCCACGCGGCCTGGACGCCCTGCCGTCCGAGGTCAGTGGTGGCCGGAGGCCAGGCGGGATGACCAGGCAGGCCCCAGCAGCCACTTTGTTTGAAGTTTGGCTTGACTCCAACTTGAAACAGAACGATTTTGGTGTGGTGGTGCGTTTCTCTGCCTTCTGAGTTGGTGCTAAGAGCCTAGCCCTAGCCTCTGTGTGGGGTGCAGCCTGCCTCCCTCCTCCCGTTCCAGGCGGCTCTTTCTGCTGATCTCAGCCCTGCTCCCCGGGGTGCTGGCGAGTCCATGGTCACCCTGGTGGCTGGTCTCAGGAGGGCACTTGGCCTTCAGCCTGACCCCTGCGTGTCTTTTCGGCCTGCCACCTGGAGGGTCTGCCCTGACCCCCTCGGCCTGGTTGTCCAGGAGTGTTGGGCGAGCGTGCGTGGAATGCAGGGTGAGCCCCGCTGGGTGGTGGGCCCGAGCCCCGCGGTGGTTCTCCTCCAGCCTCTGTGTCTGGCTTCCTGCCTTGCCACAGCAGACCCGGCCCCTCAGATGGGAGTGCCAGGGTGAGCCCTGGGAGGGGGTGAGGCCGTCACCGCTCCCGTTTTCCACGGGGCCAGCGTGTAAAGGGAATGGTGTGCATCGGGCATTTCTCCTCTTGGTGTGCGGTGTGTTGGCAGCTTGCTGGGAGCAGTGTGAGTTCAGGGCTTGCTCCTCCTCCGGGTACTCCCTCTGCTGACCACGGTGTGGGAGGAGCAGGGTGATGCTGGCCCTTGGAGGTGGGAGCTGACTTGCCACCGGAGCCAGCTACAGGGCTGCTGGTGACAAGGCCGCCAAGGGCCCTCTCTGCTCGGGACAGCTGAGCCCTGGCCGAGCTAGAAATAAGGTTTCCTCCCTTCCTTCCACGTGTGCCCATCCCCTTGTCCCCTCGTGCGGCGGTGGGGGTGGTTAAGAACAAAGGCTGCTTGTGTCGGATCTGGGCTTTCTTTCAGTCTATGCCTCAGTCTCCTCCTCTGTAAAATGGGGACGTCAAGGCTTGAGTGAGCAAACACTGGAAAGTAATTGGAGCATATGGTAGGGGGGCCGCCAGTGCTGTGGACGTGCATGCATGCGTTACCTTCAGACTCCTGGACATGGCGTCACCCCCAGACATGGTGACACCCTCGGACATGGTGTTACCCTTGGACCCCCCAGACCCTGGACACAGTGTCACCCCTGGACCCCCAGACATGGCGTCACTGTTGGACCCCCGGAACCCCGGACATAGTGTTACCCTCGGGTCCCCAGGCCCCTGTACATGGCATCACCCTCAGACCCCCGGAGCTCTGGACATGGTGTTACCCCTGGGCTTCTGGACGTGGTGTTACTCCTGGACTTCTGGACGTGGTGTTACCCTGGCCTGGGCATTACCCACGACACAGCATCCCCCCTGGGCTTGGCGTCACCCATAGGCATCAGAGGCAACAGGAATGGGTTGGGGACGCTGAGGCCCGGGAGTTGGGGTTCCAGGTAGTCAGTTCCTCTGTCTTGTTGCCCCTTCCGTGTGCACAGGGCTCCGGGCCCAGCGAGCTCTCAGGGAGGGATGTGAAGGCTCTTTCCGCCCGGCTTGGGATGCTCCAGGTTTGGCCTGGTGGCCTGGCCCTTGCTGAGCACAGGCCTGGTCCCTCGCTTGCCGGGGCACCCGTCTAAGTGGACCCGGCCCCCACCCGCGGAAATGGCCTTGGCCTGCTGTGGGAGGCATTGCTCCTTTCTCTTCTGACCCACTGGACAGCGTGAATGGGGGCCTCTGGCTGCAGGAGCCTCTTCCCTGTGCCAGTGGCTCTCACTGCGGAAAACAGCCCAGAGTCAGCCGTCAGCTCACAGCGCAGACCTGCCTTCCTCTCTTGTCTGTCTCCTAAATGCTCTTTCCTCGGGGCCACCTGGTTGCATTCGCGTGGCAACTCTAGTTTTGCACTCTGTCTGAGCCAGTGTGGTGACCCCATGTAGGCGGTGACCTCTGGGACATTGGGGAGGCATGGCAGTAATAGAAGTGGCATTCCTCAGGTCACTCCCGGGACACTTCCAGTAATGGGAATAGTGACTTTACTGCAGTGGGAGAATTTTTTTCACGTTCCAGGGGATGAGCCTGTGTTCTGACTGCCTGGGTTTGGGTTGTGGGGCGTCTGGATGTGCCTCCCCGCAGGGGTGGTTTCACTGGGCGATGGGGCTGAGGAGCCAGCCCAGGACAGAGGCTGTCTGCCGGCAGGTCCTCTCCCGGCCCTGAGGATGGTTTGTCAGTACGAGTCATGCTGGGCCATGAGACGAGAGCTTCCAGCCCCTAAAACCTTCCCCTCCCTCCTTTCATCTTTGGAAACACAGGCAAAGCTCTCTGTTACTGCACAGTAGTTCAGTCATACAAAACGGAATTGACAAATCTTTAACAAACACTCAACCACCATCCAGTGTAAAAATAAGAAAGATGCAACTCCTCGAGCACGCTTATCTTTCTCGTCTACGTTTTTTGAGTAAATACCTCATTGCAACGTGGTGTGTATAGAGAAAGCACAATTCCAAGAGCACCGGTGTGGGCTTCAGATTAACAGAGCGCGTCACCACCCACGTCACGGGCCGGGAGGGTGGCGGCACACAGAGGCCCTGTGGCCGTCCCTTCCCTCCTGACTTCTGGCCCCACGCGTTGCTTGCCTGCTGGTCCTTATGTGACTGGAGTCATGCAGCTGTGGCCCTTGGGAGTAAGGCCTCCCTCACTCTCTATCGTGTCTGCAGGATTTGCGGGAGTGTGCCAGGCTCTCTTGTTGGTGTGTGGTGTTCTGTGTGTGTGTGTGTGCACGTGCATGCCTCTGCTCAGCTTGCGGAAGGTACAATTGACATTCAACCAAGTCCACCAGCCTCAGGTGTACACTGCTGTGTTTGACGAGTATGTAGCCGATGGCCACCCTGCAGTGACGCAGAGCATCTGACGGCCCCTCACCAGGCCCTCGGCCCCTGGCAGCCACGGAGCTGCCTTCTCGCATTACCATTTTGTTCTTGCTGGAGGTCATGTAAATGGGATCATAGGTGTCGAGCGTTTGGGCTCTGTCTGCTGTCTCGCTTGGGCCCGATGCCTTGAGACTCACCCGGGTTGTGTCTGTACCTTGTTCCTTCTCTGGCTGAGAAGCCGTCTCTCTTGAAGAAAAGATGCAGCTTGCTTAGCCATCTCCCCTGTTGGTTTAGGTTATTTCCAGCATCTGAGGATCGTGAGTGTGGCCGCTGTGACTGTCACAGTCAGGTCTTCACAGGCCCTCTGTCTTCATCTCGCCTGAGATTTGCGTGGAATTGCTGGATCACATGGGAAGCGAATGTGTGACTCTGGGAGAGGTTTGCCAGTTTCTCGTGAAGAGCTGTGTCCTCTTCCCTTCCCACCAGCTGCGCTCGGCTTTTCCACGTCCTCATCAGCCTGTCGTCACCATCGTCTGATGGTGGCCGTCCTGCTCTGTGTGGGGTCTGTCCTGCTGTGGTTTCAGCCTGCATGTCCCTGCTGACTGATGGGGAGTGTCTGTTCATGCACTTCCCAGCGTTCCTTTATCTTCCTCAGGGGGACGTCTGTTCAAGTCTCTTGCCCGTTTTGTAATCAGGTTGTCTGTCTGTCTGTTGTTGGGTTGTGGAGGGCTGTACCTGTTGTGGACATAAGTCTCGTGTCCCTCTGTGATGTGCAGGTGCTCTCCTTGGGTCAGTGGCTCTCTTGCCCTCTTCTCCCTGGTGTCTTCTGAGGTGCAGGCGTCCCGGCTTTGGATGGCATCCAGCATGTCAGTCTTTCTCTTCTGTGGGCTGCGCGCGTGATGGCTGGCTGCTTCGTATGTGAGGACTGAGGTTTTGGTCCTGCTGTTTCCCAGCAGAACTTCCAGTTTGGCGCGTGCCCCCTTCTGTGCCTGGGGTCAGGGTCAGGCAGGGAGGGGCCTGGTTGGGCGTGAGCCCCGAGTCTCTTTCTCTGTCCTCCGCTGGAGCTGGCAGGTTTCAGAGGTGAAGCGGGAGGCCCAGGAGGGGGAGTTCTGACGCCTGCTGCGTCCCTGTGGTCCTGAGACTCAAGGTCCAGCCCTTTCACTGAGTGTGCTTTGGGCTCTATGCATCCATTCTCCAAAACTGCCTCTTTGTGCCCTCTTTGGACCTGGATAGCCAGCGGTAGAAACCTCACAGCTGTCGAGTGGCCACGCTGCCTCCCAGCCAGGAGCCCAGGATTGGAGGGTCTCTCATCTCTGCCCAGACACCAGAGCTCATCCAGTGTTTCAAAAACTTTGTTGCTTCTTGTGCCAGTTTGACACGAAAGCAAGGACAGCAGGCAGACAAGGGCAGAGTGGAGTCAGCACAGTAGTGACCCTGCCCTCAGCTGGGAGACTGTCAGAGCAGGGACAACTGCGAGGTAAAGGGTGGTCCAGGGTGCCGGAGGCACAGCATCAAACTCCATCTGAAAGTCGAGTTAGGAGCTCCAGGGAAGGTGACAATGTGAAGCCACAGCCAAAGAAACCAGTTCACTCAAGAAGTTGGAAAGGACTCGTGTCCCCACTGCCTTCCCAGGGTCGTGTGAGTGTCAGGATGCGGCGATAACAGCCAGGCAACGCCCTGTTTTCCTGACATGAGTCCCTGGTGGTGGTGATGGGGCGGCAACAAGTCAGCCCCGTGCCTGCCAACGCGCCAGGAGCAGGGAGGGGAGGTGTCCTGGGAGCTGATGTGTGAGCAGAACCTGGAAGGACGTGAGAAGGAGTCTGGAGGAAAAGCAGGTGCAGGAGGGCCTGGCCCGAGGTGGGCGTGTGCTCGTGTGCTCTGGTGTGGTCAGGGGCCGGCATCGTTGAGTGGAGTGGGGTCATGGGCCCGTGAGGTGAGGGAAGGAGGGTTAGGGAGAAGGGAGCACGAATGCCTGGTGGTTACACACACATACACACACACTGACAGATCCACACACACATCCCCAGACACACTCACTCAGAAACATATACACACACTCAGATACAGACGCACAACTCACACATAGACACACACATGCTCATACATATACCCCCACAGATTCACACACTCACAGATCCACACACGTACTCAGACACACACCTCACATACATACAACTCACACATACTCAGACACACCTACAGATACACACACACACATACTCACACACACACTGCTTTGCAGTGTGCGCCCCCCAGGGGTGTCCATGTGGGGCCGGACAGTCCAGACACTTGTGCGGAGAAAAATTACAAATGAGGGTGGATTAAGTGCCCTCAGTTGGAGGTTGTTCCTATATTTCACACGTGAGCATGGCGCCTGCCCTGGTGCTGTAATTCAGGGGATCGTGTGGATCTTTTCCATCCTCGTTCTCCCGTGGGTGACATGGTGTGAGTGTCGCTTGTGTTATCCTGCAGGGTTGGGAGGATCTTGAGGTCAGACACACAGGGCACGATGCACGCAGTTCTGACGTGGAGATAATTTGTTGCGTGGACTGCGCTCCTTCTGGGGCCAGCCCTCTGCCAGCTGTTTTAGATTGAAAGAAAGAAATCTGTGTCCCCGCCTTCCAGGAACCCACTGAGGTTTGGAACTCTCCAGCTTATCTTTTCAGTATTATCAAGGTTCTTTCTTTTTTTTTTCAAAATCCACCCCCGGTGCCAGGTCCCTGACCTGACTATTGCACCGCGCCTGTTTCGTCACTAGTAAGGCAGGCAGAATAGCAGGTCTGTGGGTGCCAGGAGAGGACGTCAAGGCCCTGAGACCCAGGTGGTCCGAGTGGGTCTGAGGGGCAGCCCTTAGGGACCGGCTCTTCTCAGAAGGCCGCCTGCTCCCTCCTTGGGGCAGGCCCGGGTCAGTCTGCCCCACTGAGATACTGGCGATTAGCCTTCCCACTTTACCTGCTCATGAGCCCCTTTCTGGGCAGCGGTGACTGTGCCCAGCCTCTAGCTACTGGTGGTGGGGTTGGCCTGCTTCAAAGGCCCTGGGGGCTGCAGAACCAGGGTCAAAGGCGGCATGTTTGTTTTCCGAAGGGGCTGGCAGGGTCAGCACCTCCTTTCCTGCGGGCTCTTTTACACCAGGAAGGAGAGAGAGAGCTGCCTGCCAGAAAGGTCTGGCAAGCAGGTGCCTCCTTCTCGTGGAGCAAGACGACAGCAGTTCATCCTGGATTTCTTCCTGAGAGTGCTTCCCTGGGCCTGAGGGGTCTGCGGACCCTCGTGAGGCCATTGGGTGTCCCAGAGCTGAGCTCTCAGGACTTCCTCCCTCTGGCAGTCGCCAAGGCCCCCGGCCGTGGTCTGGAGGACAGGCCTTGGTGGTGGGCCTGTGGGGCCTCAGCCCGGTGGTGTACAGAATGCACGTGCTTGTGTCTGCGCATTGGATGGGGGCCGGGGTTTTAGTTGCCTGGCAGCAGAGCCCTGATGGACGGCTGGTGGGGGTCTTCCCCTGAGTGGCCACATCGAAAAGGCATTTTCCTGTTCTCTCTCGTTTAATTCCAGCCCCACCCCCCCGTACATATTTCTTTAGTGCCCACTGTGTACCGGTACGCTCTCAAAGTGAGGAGCGTAGCACTGAAGAAGCAGCACGAACTGGCCCTGTGTGCTGGCGTTTCTTGGGGGGCAGGGAGCCGCTGGTGCAGCTCTCGGCAGCTAAGACTGCCTCGCACAGACTGGCGTGCCCTCCACCCTCTTTGAGGGAAGGAAGGGCTGGAGCCGTGAGCCGGACGCCCGCACAGCTCTCTCACTTCTCTGTCACTTACACATTTGCAGTTAGCAGTTAATGTTCGTTCTGCTGCAGCCATGCCCGGATCTCCTGTCCCGGGGAAGGCAGCGAGTGTAGACAGATAGCTGGGTGGGGGGTCTACTACAGCGATGTGATGTGTCTGGTGATGCTGGCTTGGTGTGGAAGGAGCACTTGGGGTCCCCCTGTGAGGAGCACTGTGGGGTTGGAGGCCACTGCAGGAGGCGGGAGAGGAGACACACTTCTGCAGGAACGTGGAAGGAGCGCTAGGGAGCTGCCGGGGAGCGAGTGGGGCCACGGGGCACCTGGAGGAGGCAGGAGCAGCGTACAGGTGTGTGTTGGCAGGACACATGGGGTTGGGCTCGCAGGTTAGAGCGGTGGTCGTGGACATGCACCCTGCCCGGGCCCTGTGCCCACTGGCTCTCTCAGCTGGGGGCAGGTCGCACTTCAGATGGACAGCGCACCTTTCCCCGGGGACCCCTTACCTGCTGGGGCCACGGGGGCCACGGCCAGAGCTCCATGGGACGCGCCTGAGAAGCAGGAGTGTAGCCTGGCCCTGGGCAGGTGCCGTGGACCACGAGTGCCCCTCTGCTGCAGCAGCTTCCCCAGGCATTGATGTGGCCGATTCAAGGGTGTGCTTCCTGTCTAGCGGGCCTGTGTATTTAGTGTTGTCATCACCATTTGTGTGCATGATTGAGCACCTGGGGAGCATCCTGGGGCAGAATGTGTCCCAGAGGTCACTGTGGGGTGATGGGTCCCAGCTGGAGGGGTCCACCCTGACCGATATTCCTAGCACCAACGAGGCCATGATTGGAGCCTGTGGCCCACAGCTGGGAGCTGGCATCCACCCTGGACATTGTCCTGGAACCACAGGGCACGGGCGTGGGGAGGAATAACTTTGGAGAGGGAAGACAGGTTTTTGTTTGGCTGGTTGGTTGTGGTTCACCTTCTCTCTCCATCTACTTGTACGTTCTCTCTGCTTTAAGAGCTGCTTTCTGGACCTGGTGCTAGTTTAGAATTTCATTCATTCCTGCGTGTATTCATTTAGCAAACATTGATTGCCCCCAACCCCATTCTAGGTGCGGGGAATATAGTGAGCAAAATAAGACCCCTGCCCTTAGAGACCCTCCACCTAATGGGAGAGACATCGGCCTGCCTGAGGATTGCTGACTTGCTAGGTAGAGGAGGAACACAGGGCGGGGCGGTGGGGGCATTGCGTTCGTGATAGGACGATCGGGAGGGCCTCCTTGATAAGCTGGTGTCTGATCTAGAGACCTGCAGGATGTGAGCGACCAGGCCGTGTCCTTGATAAGCTGGTGTCTGATCTAGAGACCTGCAGGATGCGAGCGACTGGGCCGTGTGGGTGTCTGAGGAAGCCTGTTCAGCCAGCGCCAAGAGCCAGTGCAGAGGCCGGAGGCAGGCCTGTGTTCCGAGCGCTCCAGGAGCAGCAGGAGCTGGGCAGGACTGGAGCGAGGTAAGTTAGAGGAAGGGGTTGGAGATGAGGGCATGGGCAGGGGCCCGAAGGGCAGTCAAGGCCCCCGAGAGGACTTGGGCTTATTCTCTGGGTGATGTGGGGCACAGGGGCTTCTGAGTGGAGGAGGGACGGAATCGGCGTTAAGGATCACGCCCACAGCCAGGTGGAGACTAGGCTGGAGAGGGCAAGGGAGGAGAGAGGGAGACTCATTGAAGCCACTTTGGTCCTGCAGTGAGAGGGACTGGGGCTTGGGCCAGGGTGGACAGGCGAGAAGAGACCGATGTGGATGTGCTCTGTCGATAGGGCCACAAGGCTCTGCTGATGGGTAGATGTGGGTGCAGGAGGGGCGTCGGGAGGACTCGAGGCTTTCCCCTGGGGAACTGGGAGGATGGAGCAGGTGTCTCCTGAATCAGGGAGGACACCAGGAGGGCTGCTCTGGAGGAGCCACTCTGGAGGGGCTGGCTGAGTTTGAGGTGCCCGTTAGAGTCCTGATGGGGCCAGGTGGGCAGTTGGACAGGGGCTGAGCAAGGGGATGTGATGGAAGTTGTCTTTAAGCCTCTCCTGCGGTGCCCTTGACACACCAGGACTGCACGTATGTAAATGCTTCAGTTTGGTACGTGTTGACGTGTGTCCACACCCATGAAGCCATCGCCAGTCACGGACGTGGACATGTTATTGCCCCAGAAGTGTCCTCATGCCTTTTTGTAACTCTTCTTTCTCACCCCTCGCCACCCTCTGTGCCCCTTTCAGGCAGCCACTGGCATGCTTCTGTCATTACAGGTTAGTGCCATTTTCTGGAGGTTTGTATGAGTGACATCGTGCAGTGTGAGCTCGTTTTCCACACAGCATAGTCACATCGTTGCAAGTGTCGGGAGGCCTTTCCTGTCTGGTGCTGACTAGGATTCCACAGTGACAGGCCTCAGTCTGTCTATTTACCTGCTGATGGCCACATGGGTTGTTTCTGGATTTTGACTGTTACAGATGAAGCTGCTCTGAACACTGCATGCAGGGCTTGTACACACGTTCCCTCTCTTCTCTTCGGAGTGGATGGCCTGGTCACATGATATGCGTGTGTTTAACATTTTAAGAAATGGCCAATTTGTGTTCTACTCTGATTGTGCTCTTTTGCATTTGCAACAGCCGTGTGAGGGTGCCATGTCGGCCTCCTTGTCAGCGCTGGGCACGTGCGGGCCCTGGGACTGTAGCAGCTCTCGTGGGTGTGAGCGCTCCCTGTGGTTTCGGGTTGCATTTCTTTGTCACGTGATGATCTCCAGTGGCTCTTCTGTGCTGACGTTGCTCCTCTGCAGTGAAGGGTCTCTTCAGACCTTCCGCTGTCTTCTCTTGTCGAGTTGTGAAGGTCAGTAAGTATGCGAGATACAAGTTCTGTGTCACATATGTGTCTTAAAAAGATGTCCCCGGCCTGGGGCTTGTTCTCCAAGCACCCTTTCCAAGGTCTCTTTTCCCCTTTCATTTTGGATAGCTTCTATTGCCATATCTTCAAGTTCACTATCTTTACTTTTGAAGTGTTCAGGCTGCTGTTAATTCTATCTAGGGTTATTTTTCATCTCAGATATTTTAGTTTCTATGTCTAGAAGTTCAATTTGGATCTAAAAAAAAAAGTCATCGGTATCTCTATTTAACATGTGCAGTCTTTCCTCCAGCTTCTGGAACAGATGGAATACAGTTATAATGACTTTTTAATGCTGTTGTCTTGTAATTCTGTCGTCTGGCCATTTTGGGTTTTTGGATCGGTTGATTTGACTCCTCATGATAGATTGCATTTTCCTCCTTCCTTGAAGGCTTGGTAATTTCTGATTAAATGTAAGACATTGTGAACTTTGCCTTGTTTTGTGCTGGATATTTTTGTATGTCTGTGAGTGCTCTTGAGCTTTGTATTTTGCACTCAGTTTGGAAATGACTGATTTCTTTCAGTTCTGGCATTTGTCCTGTTTGGTGGGGTTATGGCGATGTTTCACTTAGGGGTAATTGTTCTCACTACTGACAAGCCTCTTGAGTGCTCCACCTGGTGCCCGTGGGTTGAGTTTTTCCACTCTGGTTGGTGGGGCTGGAGCTCTCCTCAGCCCCATGTGAGCCTCGAGGACTGCCCCTCTGATCCTCCCCAGTGTTTTTCGTCCCTCCCGCCAGTGGTTCCCTTGCACGCACACTTGACCAGTGCTCAGCCGAGGACGAGATGAGCCCCCTCAGCACATCTGTGGAGCTCTCTGTGCAGCTCTCCCGTCTTGGTGCACTGACCCCTGAGCCCCAGTGCGCTGCCCCTGACCTCTGGGTGCTTTGGCGTCCCCAGACCCCCAGCTGAGACGCCTGTCAGGATCCCGCTGGGCTGCCCCCAACTCCCTGCTGTGCAGACTCCCAGGCAGGAGCTGGGCCATCGCCCTCTCCCCTCATTTGTTTCTGCTTCATGGGACCACTGTGCTTTGTTGCCTGATACCCAGTGTCTTGAAAACTGTCACCCATTTTGTCCAGTGTCCTGTTGCTTCAAGTAGGAGGTAAAATCTGGTCCTTGGTACTCCATCTTGACTGGGAGTGGACGTCCCAACTGGAAGTTTTGTTTGGAGAACTTTCTGGTTTAAAAGGTGTGCTTGCTAATGGTCATAGTTGTTGTTCCCTGACCGCATGGTTCACGTCACGTCCGTCTGCCCTCATTTGACTGTGAAGTTTAAAGTCGCCACACACTTAGTGCAACTGGGATGTCTAATCACTTCTGTTTCTCCGAGCTGCGTTGTGCTTTTCTTCTCCTCCATGTGAAGACGACGGCTCCTTGGTAGCAGAGAAAGGCCGCCCTTAGTGCTGGGAGAGCCTGGTTCCATTGCTCCTTCAGGGGCGAGCCCAGTGCCGTGTGTTTAGGGGCGGGATGCACGCTGGCGGCTCCTGACTGCGGTCCCACTGCGCTTGTGCCACGTCCCCACTGGCCATCCGGTGATCCAACTGCCTGGAGCTGGCAGGGCAGTCGGGCTTCCCCCCGCCACAGTGCGGGCGCCACCACCGGAGCACCCGCACACGTCGGGACTGTGGTGTCTGTGCCCTCCTGGCTGCACACCTGGAGAGCAGGGCTGGCCCTGGTATTGCCCACGGGGTATCTACAGGGCACTCCCCCACCTTGTCCCGCCTTTGGGGGAATCGAACCACCCGGGACGAGCAGAGGTGGGCCTGGGTGTGAGGAAGCCGAGGACGAGCATCTCGTCGCAACTGGAAGATGGGCGTCTTAAAGATGGGTCCTCCACAGCAGAGCACGCCCTCCCTGTCCAGTAATTCCATGTAATTCCGCAGGAGTCACTGCAGTCGTCACTAGTTGTTAGAATTCAGACTTTCATTTAAAAATAGACATGTGCCTTGAAAAGTTCTCATATCTTGTTTTGTTGGGAAAGCCAGCCAAGTCAGCTGTCCGAGCAGGCGTGCTGTGCTGTGAGGATGTCTGAGTTAGCACACTGTCCCCGGCCACAAGCCCCTGTGCCCCTGTGCGCCCGCAGACACCCCTGCACAAGCTCCCGCCCTCAGAGCCAGACGCTCTAGTGCGAGAGAAACAGCAGCGGCGTCCGGGTGAAACAGGAGGAAGAGGGATGCCGTCTGTCCCTCCTGACGGGGTCCTGAGGGCCGAGGCTCTCTTCATCAGGCCTGGCTGGAAGCTCTGACAGGAGGGGGTTGGGCACCGGGAATCGCGCTGCCACGGCCAGCTTTTCCAAGGATGCCACTGTGGTCCTGACCTCTCTGAGCTCCAGTTCACCCCGAGCACACACATGCACACACGCATGCACATGTGCACACGACTTCATAAGTCCCAAGGGCTTGTACCTCTGTCAGTCAGTTAGAGGAGACCATCTGTTGTGTGATGTTGTAGTGCTCTCACTGCTCCCCGGTCCTGGTCTCCAGGCTTGGCCGTAAATCCCTGCGCTCAGGTCCCTCTGGCGGTTTCAGGGGAAGGAGGCCCAGAGCACTAGGGGAAAGAGGCGAGGGGAGGAGATCGAGTGGGGCTCTGCTGGGCAGCCTGTCTCTGGAGAAGCCCTGTGTCTCTGATGGGGTCCTGGCTTGTGTCCTGCTTTCAAAGGA
Source organism: Diceros bicornis minor (assembly GCF_020826845.1). Classification (NCBI taxonomy): domain Eukaryota; kingdom Metazoa; phylum Chordata; class Mammalia; order Perissodactyla; family Rhinocerotidae; genus Diceros; species Diceros bicornis. The sequence goes on from NC_080770.1 coordinate 530,164, forward strand.
AGAGTGTGGTGGGGGGAGATGGTGGTGGGCATGCTCTTCAAAGCTGTGTTTTCACTTGACACCAACACAACCAGCATTTCCCTGTTTTCTTTCTTTAACTCTCCAGCAGCCAAATTATTTTGAAGGAAATTCTAGACATTGTACCACTTCATCTGTAAATATTTCTGTGTGTACAAAAAGGGTAGGGATTGGGTCGGCCCCGTGGCTTAGCGGTTAAGTGCGCGCGCTCCGCTACTGGCGGCCCGGGTTCGGATCCTGGGTGCGCACCGACACACTGCTTCTCCCGCCATGCTGAGGCCGCGTCCCACATACAGCAACTAGAAGGCTGTGCAACTATGACATACAACTATCTACTGGGGCTTTGGGGGAAAAAATAAATAAATAAAAAATTAAAAAACAAAAGAGTAGGGATTCTTTTCTTTAAATATAAGACATCTCATTATCATACAATAAAACAGCAAATTCTTAACATCAAATTTTCAATCAATGTTCTTGTTTCTCTAGTTTCTTTGACTTTTTTCGGTGTTTGGATTCAAGTAAAGTTCTTACATTGGAGTTGGTTGACAGATTTTATAATTCTCTCTTTTAACTTTGTATTTTGAAATAATTATGAACTTCACAAGAAGTTGCAAAACAGTGCAGAGACTCCAGTGTCCCCATCAGCCAGCCCCTGAGTGGTGATATCGCACACACTGGAAGCTGCAGTCAGCCAGACAGCGGCGTTGGCACAGTGCTCTTGACTAGGCTGCAGACCTGATTCCGTGAGTCTCTTAATCCAAAGGCCCTGCCCCTTCTCTCTTATTTTCTTCCTTGGTCATTTCTTGATGAAACCAGGCAGCTTTTCGTGCGGTGTTTCCCAGTGCCTATGTTTTGCTAATTGCATCCTGTGATGAGTTTTGCTCGTTCTTCTGTGTGTCCTGTAAGTTGGTAGCTGTGCCTGGACACTGGCTAGATCGGGTTCTTTTTATCTGGGGGCAAGGCTCCTTGGCGGTGGGGGTGTGTTTCCAGGAGAGGTGTGTGTTTCTGGTGGTTTGCAGCCGCTGTTGGCCGCTGCCTAGAGTCGTCAATTCATTAGGAATTGCACAAAGGTAGCCCTTCATATGTTAGCGGGAATACTTCCACCAGGAAAAGCTTCCCCTCCTCAACTAGTCGGGCACCTCGAAAGGCAGGATGAGTTCTTAATTCTTTCCTGTCTTTGGCTAGCCTTCAGCGTCCGGCTCTGGTTTTCGCCATCCTCCTAGGTGGGCAACGAGGTGTTTTGTGAAACGTAGGATTAGCTGAAGGTTAAACTTTGTCCTTAAATTACCCCATCCCTGGCCAGGGACTGTCTTGAGGCTGGTCCCGGGTCCTGGTGACAAGGACCCTGGTGGCCTCAGGCAGTGAGGTGCAGACTTGGAACCCGCCTTCAGGAGCCGCCTGGCTGCTTGCAGGGGAGGTGTGTATGGAGGCCACGTTGGACCTAGGCGCTCTCGGCTTCTGGGCCGGGCATTGTTTCTTGGCCTTGTTGGTGGGCAGAGGTAGGAACGGTGTGAGTACAGAGTCCACCTGAGTTCTTACGGACACTTCAAAGCCAGGGTCATGGCCTTGCTCACCTTCGTCTGCGTTTCCACGCCGTGAAGCCTTTCTCAGCTGTGCCGACCCCTGGCCTCCGCACCGGCTGCGCCCGGGAGGAACACAGGAGACCGCCTGAGAACTGTCTGTGCAGTCTGGGTCCTCTGTGTGTGTTCCACTGGGATGTCCTGTCGCTGTGCAGGCTGAGAGCCACTTGAAATGTCTCCCACTGGGTGCACAGGTTTGTTGGTTTCCTTTCCCTTTGGATCTTTAGGAAGAGCCTGTTAAGTTTAATTTTGTTTTATAATGACGTAAAGTATTTATTTACACGGCTCCAAAGACAAATTGTAAAGCAAGATGTGTTCAAAGAAGTCTCACTGCTGTTCCTGTTCCTCCCACCTGTTTCTTCTCTTTTCCATAAGATACTTAGGGAAAAAGTATATTTTTCCTTCTGTTTTTAAAAAATACACGAAAACGTTTAACAAGGAAAAAAACAAACAGCCCGATTCAGCAATGGGCAGAGCACTTGAAGAGGCATTTCTCCAAAGAAGACCTACAGCTGGCCAACAGCGCTTGAAAAGATGCTCGATGTCTCTGGTCGAGAGGGAAATGCACGTCAGCACCACAGTGAGACGCCACCTCACGCCCATGGGGATGGCTGCTGTCACGACACAGAAAACAAGTGTTGGTGAGGATGAGAAGAAATTGGACCTTGTGCACTGCTGGCAGGAATGTAAAATGGTGCAGCCGCTGTGGAAAACTGTATGGAGGTTCCTCCAAAAAGGAAACAGAGTTACCATATGATCCAGCAATTCCATTTCTGGGTCTGTCCCCAAAAGAAGTGAAAGTAGGGTCTTGAAGACATATTTGCACAACCGTGTCCACAGCAGAATTATTCACAATAACCAAAAGGTGGGAGCAAGCCGTGTGTGCGTTGACGGATGAATACATAAGCAAACTCTTGTCCATCCACATAGTGGAATATTACTGAGCCTTAAAAAGGAAGGCATTCTGACGCCTGCTACCACATGGATGAACCTGGAGGACGTCATGCTGAGTGAAGACAGTCACGAAAGGACAAACACTGTGTGATTCCACTTAGGTGAGGTCCCCAGAGTCGTCAAATTCGTAGAGACAGAAAGTAGAGTGCTGGGTCCCAGGGGCTGGGGGTGGGGGAGTCAGTATTTAATGGGGACAGAGTTTCCGTTTGGGAAGATGGAAAGTTCTAGAGACGGGTGGTGGTGATGGTTGCACAACAATGTGAATGTGCTTAATGCCCCTGAACTGTACACTTAAAAATGGTTAAAATGATAACCTTAACGCCATGTCTATCTTACCATGATAAAAAACACTTTAGAAATGTTTGTTTTTGGGGCCAGCCTGGTGGCATAGTGGTTAAGTTCATGTGCTCTGCTTTGGTGGCCCAGGGTTCTCGGGTTCAGATCCCAGGTGCAGAACTACACACCACTCATCAAGCCGTGCTATGGCAGTGTCCCACATACAAAATAGAGGAAGACTGGCAACAGTTGTTAGCTCAGGGCCAATCTTCCTCACCAAAAAAAAAATAAAGAAAGAAAAGAAAAGAAATGTTTGTTTTCCTAACAGTTCCCTTTGTAGAGCCCGCAGTGCCATCACCTTTTGGCTGTTGTCTCTTGGTTCCTTCATATGGGCAACGTTTAAACTGGTGGAAACTTCTTCCTGCTCCCCTCCTCTTACACTGCTGATCTGGGTGACGTCTCTGTCCGCATCATTCACCATAAGTTCTCCAGGTAGAATGTGCGTGGTGCTCGCACCGCCCCTCAGCAGGTGCCCTTAGCATCTTGGGTGTGTTGCAGTTGTCGGGGAGCTTGTTCACCAGATCCAGGCTTTACCTCAGAGTTTCCGGGTGTGTGGGCTGGGTGGGCCTGAGCCCTGGCACTCCCGACAGGATCCCAAGTGGTACTGATGATGCTGGCCTGAGCGCCTGCCTGCGAGGCAGCAGTGTGAACTAGGTGAGGCCTCGTGGACACAAAGGGCGTGAGCGCCTGCGCACTCCTTGTGGTTGGTCTGCCCTGCACACCAGCCTTGCTCACCTCCGCATGGTTGACATTTGGGCCAGGATGAGTCTGTGTGGAGCAGCCTCCCTGGCCTCTGCCCACTAGACGCCAGTAGCATGTCTGCAGATGTTACCAAATGTCCCTGGGGCAAAATCGCCCCAGGGAGAACTCCTCTGCGTTGACCGACAGTCTGGAGGGATGTAACATCTTTGGCTCCCATTTTCTCTCCCTGTGTGTCTTGGATATGCTGCACCACAGCTGTCTTAGTCTGCACGGGCTCCCGTGACAAAACACCACAGTCGGGGTGGCTGAAACAGCAGACGTTTATTCTCACAGTGCAGGAGGCTGGAAGGCAGAGATCAAGGTGCTGGCTGGTTGGGTTCCTCGTGAGGACTTTTCTTGGTTGCAGACAGCCACCTTCTCATTGTGCTCTCACTCCGTGTGGGGAGTGGAGGAGATCTCTTTCTCTTCTTTTTTTTTTTTTTTTTTTTTTTTTTAGTGAGGAAGCTTGGCCCTGAGCTAACATCTGTGCCAGTCTCCCTCTGCTTTGTATGTGGGACACCACCACAGCATGGCTTGATGAGTGGTGTGTAGGTGCGCGCCCAGGATCCAATCCGCGAACCCCAGGCTGCCGAACTGGGCTGGCCCTCTTTCTCTTTTAAGGCCACGAATTCCATCTGATGGCCCCACGCTCATGACCTCATCCAGCCCGATGCACCTCCCAAAGGCCCATCTCCAAATGCCATCACTTGGGGGCTAGGGCTTTGGCATAGGAATCTGGGGACCAAAAACATCCAGTCCATGACAGTAACTTTCTCATGTAAAGTGGTATTGTCAAAGTCTGACGAAAACACGGTTTCTCTTCAACGTAAACTAGTCTTTCTATGGAAAGATGTTTCATTGTCATAGTCAAGTGATTTTACCGTGACACCTCAGCGTTGGTGCTTCTGGCTTGATGTGTGCCTTTTCAATACGCAGTTTCAAGTCTTTTTTTTCCTTTAGTTTTATCTGCTACTTCCTCTCAAACGCTTTATCTCTCTCTTCCTTTACAAAACCTTTGTTTTTGTTTAATTGGCATATAATTTACACAATAAAATGCACACATTGTAAGTGTGCAGTGGGGTGAGTCTTGACAAATGTGCAGACCCCTGCGCTCCACACCCGAGACACGGAATCCCCCATCATCGGGGAACATGCCATCAGGTACCCTCGCGGTCGTTCCTCTCTGTTTCCCTGACACCTCCTCTCCCAGGAGGCAGCCACCGTGCAGACTTAGTTCCAGCGAAGATTAACTTGGCCTTTTCTAGAACTCCACGAGTGAAATAGCACTGCACCTGCTATTTTGTTGCTGGCCTTTTTCCCTCTACGTCGTGTCTGTGAGGTTTAGCCGCGGGTTGTGTCTTATTGGTGACTCTGTGCTTTTGATTGCTGAGGAGTATGAGCGTACGCAGTTCATCTGTGTTTCTGTCGGCGGGCTTTGGGGTTGTTCCCGGTTCTGGGCTGCTGTGCGCATTCTTGTGTAAGTCTTCTTGTGGACGTGTGTTTCGTTTCTCTGGGTAAATGCTCCATCGTGGACGTCTTGATTGATGGGGCGGGTGTAGGTGTGACTTTGTCAGAAACTGCCGGCTGTGTTCCGAGGTAGTTGTGCCATTGTCTGCTCTCACTGACACTGGGTGTTCTCAGTCAGCTTGACTCAGCCTGTCTAGTGAGTCTGAGGTGGTGTCTCATTGTGGCTCTGACTTGCGTTTTCCAAATAACCAGTGGTACCGAGCACTTTGTCTTGTGCTTATCCGCCATTTGAATAGCTTCCTCTGTAAAGTGTCTGTCCAAGTCTTGCCCTTTTTAAAAGCTGGGTTGTCTTTTTTATTATTGAATTATAGGGCTGCTTTATATAGTCTGGATACAAGTCTTTTGCCAGATGTATTGTTGTGAATATTTTCTCCCAGTCTGTGGCTTGCCTGTGCATTTTTCTTAACAGTATTTTGAATAGAAAGAGTGGCTAAATTTTGATGCAGGGTGTATTAGTCAAGCTTTTCTTTACGAGTAGTGCTTCACTTGTCCTAAGAAGTCTTCGCCTGCTTTGAGCTCGGCAGAGGCATCCTCCTCTCTTCTCTTTTAGAAGCACCGTGGTTTTGTCTTCATGCTTCCTTCACTGATCCATCTTGAATTACCTTTGTAATGTAATGTAACATAATATAATGACATATGGTTGGGCTGAGTTATGTTTTGTATGGATATTCCGTTTTCCCTGCACTGTTTATGGAAGAGACTTCCCTTGCCCCATAGAATTGATTTAACACTTTCATTGAAGTCCAGTTGACTTTGTAACTGTGGATCTATTTCTGAACTTGATTCTATTTTATTTATGCATCTATTTATATTGTCAGTTACACAATGTCTTGAATACTATAAAGTAAGTCTTGAAATCAGTGAGTCGTCCAACTTGGTTCTTCTTTTGCAGGGTTGATTTAATTATTCTAAGTCCTTTAGCATTTCCATATACATATCAGAGTCATCCTGTCAGTTTCTACAAAAACTCTGTTGGGATTTTGATAGGTTTGTGCTAAATCTATGTTGAATTGGGAAAATGGACATCATAACAATACTGAGTCTTCTAATTTCTGACCATGGTGAATTTCTTCCTTTATTTAGGTCTTTAATTTCTCTCAGCAATGCTTTGTACTTTTCAGTGAGAGATTTTGTACATTTTTAGTTAAATTTGTTGCTAAACTTAAAAAATTCTATTGTAAATAACAATTTTATAAATTGTATTTTCCGTTTGTTGCTAGTATATAGGAATAAAATTAATTTTTGTGTATTGACCTTGTGATGTTGTTAAATTTACTTTTTAGCTCTAGGAGACTTTTTGCAGGTTCCTGGGATTTTGTGTATATACGGCCATGTTATTTCCCAAACAAGACGACATTTTCCTTTCCAGTATTCGTGCCTTTTGTTTCTGTTTCTGCCTCCTGGCCCCAGCCAAGGCCATTGTCCAGTACTGACTAGAAGCAGCGAGTGAGCAACCCACGTGTTCCTGCTCCTCAGGAAGGGTGTCCTCAGGAAGGATACCAGGAATTGGCTTTAGAGTCTTCTGTAGGTCCCTTGCTCAGCTGAGTACATTCCCTTCTACTCCTGGTTTGCTGAGAGTATGAATATTTTGCATGTACTGTCTCTACATCTAATTGAGATGATCTTTTCCCCTTTATTCTGTCAATGTGGTGAATTATACTGACTGGTTTTCAGATGTTGGCTAAGCTTGGATTCCTGGGATGAGCCTCTCTCGGTTACCGTCTATTATTCTTTTTATATGTCGCTGGATTGAGTTTTATGTCTGTGTTTGTGGAGGATATTGTTCTGTGATTTTCCTTGTCTTGTCACATCCTTGTCTGACTTTGACCTCGTTGAATAGCTGGGTAGTGTTTCCTCCGCTGCTCTTTCCTGAAAGAGAGAGTATGTGTAAGAACGGTCTTGAATCTTCTCCAGTGGAAGGAACCAGAGCTCCTTGAGGAGGTGCTGGTTCTAGGACCAGGGCAGGGAATAGAACAAGACGAGCCTGGAAGCTCCTTCTATGGCTCAGTTATTCCAACTGCCCGGCCAGCTGCGTCCTCCCTTCCCAGGACCTCACGTCCAGGGGCTGTGTGGCCATCCCGTTGGGGTCTGTGCCCCGGACAGGCAGTGGGTGAGTGTGGTGCCTGAGTTCCTGCTGACACCCAGGTGGCCGTGGGGACGCTGTCCTGTGAGGGCAGAAGGGCCTTTATGCCTGGTCTTCACGGGTTGGGGAGCCCTGCTGGTGGTGCCCAGGTGTGCCCGGCAGAGGTTAGCCTTTCCCTGTCGCGTGTTGATGTGTCCTCTCTGTGGTCTGGAGTTGCCACTGCAGAGTTGGGTTGAGCCTGGGCAGAGGATAAGGTCAGCGGGGCCCTTTGTGTGATGTGGCCTTGAGGGTGGAGAGCAGGGCTAAGGCTGGGGCCTGGGGGAAGCGTGGCGAGGATGTGGGCACAGGGGCCTGGCAGACCCGTGGCCGTGCTCCTGAACCCGTGCTGACAATGAGCTGTCACTGTGGTCAGAACTGAGACACTGAGGCTGAGCAGGACGTCGCACCAGACGTTTGATTTTTCAGTACTTTCTGGTCTCCTGTGTGTGGACCAGCTGTGAAGAAGGCCTTGGCCACACAGCTTCTTATGCCCCCATGGGAGGATGCTCTGGACGTTTTGGTCGGGGTCTGCCATCCTAAGCAGCTAGGGGAGCAGCCTCTGTCCAGTGACAGCTCAGCATCTGCTCTGGACGCCCCGGAAGCTGGCTGGCCTTGTCCTTCCAGGGCTTTCCGAATGGAGGCATGCCTCAGGCCCGTGTCCACTCTGCAGGTGCCCTGCCAGCCTGTTTGTCCACTCCCCAGCCAGGGGCACCCCACCGGCTGGTTCTTGTCTTGGCCGGGCTGGGGGTTAGCTGAGGGGTGCGTGTCACCCCAGGAGACGGGGCAGAGCTGCTGCCTGCACAGAGGAGCTTCCCTGGCCGTGTCAGAGGGCTCTGCAGTGCCCCCCAGGGCCTTGCTGATGTGCCCTTCCTGCAGGCTGGCCCGTGCCCACGGCAGTGGCCTCGCCCCACACGGCGCCCGCACGGCGCCACTTTGAAAAGGCGGTTCAGACACTCCCTCACTTCACCAGACTTGGCCGGCCTTTGCCTGTCAAAGGAGCAGCTGTTTGTTTCTGCCCTGCCGGCCGGCTGGCCAGGGCCCTTCCTTCTCCCCCCGCCTGTCCTCATTGGCTGCTGTTGGCCGGCCCCAGTCAGGGCTGTCCAGGGAGCGAGCAAGGGAGGGCCGTCCGGAGCCCTGGCTCCCACTTTCCCTCCCACCCCTGTGCTGCCCCATCATGCTTGGAGACCACAGCAGTCTGCCCGCAGACCGAGCTCTGCTCAGCCAGCCCCCCAAAACTGGACTCCGCTGCAAAATGGTGCTTCAGGCAGTTGGCAGAGTGCTCAGGTGACCGCGGTGGGGGGGCGGTGGAGGTTGTCTGACTGTCCCTAGCCCACCCCAGGGTCAGGCTGAGGGAGTGTAGTTGTCTACGTTGGCCGCCCTCCCAGGTAAAGTCGCTGTGGTGGGGTGTACAGCCGCCTCTGGTGGGCCCGGAGTGGAGATGGGCCCAGGGCAGGGGCAGCTCCGCCTGTGAGCCACAGGCCCTGGAGCCAGATTTGGTCAGGAACTTTGTTTGGAGGGAGTTTTCCCTGAAGGCCTGGACTTCCTGCCCTGGTGCTCCTGGGAGGGAGCTCGCCCCTTGAGGGGGTGTGGCCCGGGAGAACACAGCCCACCCGTGACCGTCTCTTTCTGGCTAACGTGTCTTGTGAGCACAGCAGTCCTGCCTCGTGCCCTCCTGAGCCCCCTGGACAGGCCCTTCACCTCCGGCAGGCTGTGTGGCCTCTTGTCCCAGGTGGGATGACTGGAGCCTGTCCTGGAGTTGCTGTGGGCCCCGGCCATCTAGCTGCCTGCTATTGGGGGTGCTTCCAGAGGAGCCAGTTCTGATGATGTCCCAGCTCTTCTTCCTGACCTGCTACAGCAGAGCCTCCAGTGTCCTGCACGGGCTCAGAGACTCATTCCAGTGCCTTTTCTGCCTCAGAGCAGAAGCGTCTGCTTCAGACGTGCGGGAGAGCGTGTGCGTGTGCGTGGGGGGCTGGGGGCAGGGCACGCTCACAGCTATGGAGGCAGGCTCCCTGGCCCCACAGAGAGGGACTTCCTGGGGGCCGCGGCTCAGCCCAGCAGTGAGGGGAGGGCAGCTGGCAGGAGTGAGGAGCACTACCTCCATCCCCCAGAAGGTGTCACGGCCTAGACTCAGTCAGGCTTCCTTCAGTGTGATAATCTGTGTTTGTCTGTCGCTTCAATGGGTCGTGCTTTTTAAAGTGAAAGTGAGTATCTCCTGCTTTTCCAGTCCTATCTTTAATTATAACCGCACTAACGGCTCTTGGTGAGGGTCTGAGGTGAGGGCCAGGCCTGACCGGTGGTGGTCTTCCTGGAGTGACCGCTGGGTTCTAGAACCTCCATCTGTCTCTGGGCATCTCTGGTTTCCACCTTCCTCTTCTGTAGGGTCCTCCCCCACAGCAGGTCTCCTGCGAGCCCCACGGGAAGGACTCAGACAAGTTCCTGTGGAAACCAGGGCTCTGCCCCAGGGCCTCCCAGAGCCGTCCTGTGATGTGATGTGACGTGACGTGACGGGGAGGCTTGTTGGCGGAACTCTCCTCCAGGTGTTGGTTCAAATCAGACACAGTGACCATCGTCGACAGTGTGTGGGGCCGTGTGTGTGCCCCTGCACACGCGTGCGTGGAGAGTGAGGGCTGAACCCTGAAACAGGCTCCACAGAGACAGGAGGCAGGATGGCCCCTCTGATCTGGCGTGTGATTGCAGAAGCCCAGCAAACCCCGTGGGAGAGGTGTGGCCGAGGCTGTCCTTCCTGGCGAAGGTGACCGTTCAGCCAGGTGTCGAGGAAGAGCAGCTTGTTCCACAGGGGGAGGAGTGGGGTGAAACGTGCTCTGGGCAGAGTGCCCTGTCAGGCTGAGGCCCCGGGTCAGCAGCACCTGAGGGTGTGCCTGGACGTTGGGTCCCCGGCGTCTGCCTACCTGTCTCGTTTCTCGGTCGGCCTTGGCTCTTTCCCTCTCAGTGGGTCTCTTATTTTGCAGGGGATGCAAAGGCTTGTGAAAGTGTGCTTTGTTTGGGGGTGCTGACCGCCAGGCAGTTAGACGCAGAAGAGAAATGATCTGCATGTCCCTCTCTGCAGTGCCTGGCCGGCCGCAGCCTGTGGGGATTGGACCGGGATTCCGCAGGGGTCCTGTTGGGGGTCTTCCAGCCCTCAATTCCCAGGCTCTGAGACAGGAAGGGGTGTGGTAGTGCTGGGATCAGTTAGGACGGGTGAGCACGAGGTCCAGGCGGGATGTCTCCAAGTGTCAGAAGTGCAGTTTTCAGGCCATGCCAGCCCACTGCATCAGGGACCGGGGGCTGATGCCCTGTGTGTTCACAGCCCCGTGGCGGGATGTTCACAGACGTTGAGAGCTGCTGGTACCGGTCCCCTGCACGTCTGGCCCTGGCCATGGGGGGAACAGGTCTGACCCTGTAGCCGCCCAGTGCAGGGCCTGCACAGCCCTGTAACATCGCCCTGCCGAGCCTGTGCCCTCATCGCCTTCCCTGAGAAGGAGGCCGGTAGAGGCTGGATCTTGGGCTGTCCTGTGCAGACGCTGCCCAGCTAGCTGTGTGTGGGCCTGGGTGCAGGAGCTGACTCCCGAGCACCTCCCCCCTGGGTAGCCCAGCGTGAGGAGGGTCCTCCAGGTGCCCTCTCCATGGGCCCCTCCTGTCTCGGACCCCGACAGCACCCACCTAGCGTTCCGAGGAGCACATCTATGGAGCCTCCCTGCACCTGGCGTCTTGGTCCACTGTTTGCTCATCCGCAGGTTCCCCAAAACCCTGTTCCCCCAGCCCCAGACCTTCGACCTCCTCTGTCCCGCAAGGCTGCTTCCAGACAGAGCAACCTCCGGTCCCTGCCCACCCTCTTGCAGGGTCTCCGTGTTCCCCATGACTTCCCGTGGGGGCCACCTCCCAAGTCTGCCCTGCGTCCCTCTGCTGGTGAGGACCTTAGCTGTCCGACGCCTGGGCAGGCATCCGGTGAGCATGGGGCTTGAGGGAGGGCACACGGTGGGGCTCAGCATTGGACGAGTGTGGGACCACCAGCTACTCACCCAGTAGGATGGGTGCCTTGCGGAATCATCGTTTTCAAAACCTGAAGTTAACTGGTTGTTCCTCGAAGGGTGGGACCGTGCCAGCCAGGGCCTCATTGTGGTGGCCCAGGGGTCACCTCCTCTGGGGGGCTAGCCGCATTACTTGTGATGGCGACAGGGAACCGACTGCTTGTCACATCAGTGTTTGGCACTCAGGGTGTTCCCTCAGCTCCGGCCCACCACCAAGCGCTCTCGGTCACGTGCATACGGGCAGGAGATCCCTGTGGTGTGTCCATGTTCCTGGGGCAGGGCTCCTATTGCAGCTGACGGAAGCACAGTAGCCCCCACGGTGCCTCCGGGGCCTGTTCCTCAGGCCACACTCCTGCGTGCTCAGATCCCCTCCCTCGGCCCGGGGTGGTCACGTGTCTGGGTCACACCCAGCAACCACAGAGGCCTTCCTGGTGGGACTGGGCGGTGTGACATTGGACAGGGTCTCATAGACAAGAAGTGTGCCAGGCCAAGCATGTCAGCAGAGGGTCCACACATGGGACGTGGGGTCCCCACGGCGGTAAAGGCATCAGGAGCCCGGGGAGTGAGGGGTGAGGCTGGGTGGGCGGACGCCCAGTGGGGAGACAGTAGGAAGGTGTTTCCACTGGAGCCCGGGCCCCTCCCAAATGGATGGAATCTGTCAGGCGGGGCCCAGCCTCAGAGCCTGCTTGTTAGATGGGGAGCAGCGCGTGGGGCTCTGTTTGGGGTTCTCTGCACGTGCACTCAGCCGGGCTCTTCCTCCCAGGAGGTCACAGCCAGCCTGGTGGTGGGCCGAGGCCTGGCCTCCACCCTCTGGTCCCTTCAGGGCAGCTCCATCTGGCCTGTGGCCAAGACCTCGCACAGTCGTCCTTCCACGCCAGGGACTCAGCCTTTCACTGGAGCGAGCAGTGTGGAGAGAGCTGGAGAGGAGCTCGGCCGCAGCCCCTGGGCGCACCCCTGGGCCTGGGCTGGATGGAGCCTATTTCAGAGCCGGAGCCCGTGTGGTTGGGGGCAGAGTCCTGTCCTCTCCACTGGGGTATCTGTGGGGACAGAGGGCAGGCAGCACCGCGGTGTCACGCAGCAGCCTGTTCCACTTTGAAGGCCCTGTGTATTCTCTGAAATCTCGGATCAGCTGCTGCTGGCGGCAGAGGAACGGAGCTGGGCGAGGGCCGCTTCTGCCACTGGAAGGGGCCACGTGGCTTGGCTGAGAGCCTTCCCTGCCATGGAAGGGACAGAACTTGGGGTCAGAGAGAGGTGTGGCTGGGCTTGTGGGGCCCTCCTGCACAGGCCCTTCCTAGCACAGAGGCCCTGCACGTCCCCAGACAATCCCCAGGCAGGCTTGTCTCTTGGTCCTGCCACCTTCCAGTCAGTGCCCATTGTCTACTTCTGCTCCATGAGACTGAGTGAAAGAAGACTCGGTGACCAGGATCCAAAGAGGTCTGGGCCGACTGGCCTAGCAGATGGGCCATCCCCAATTGCGCTGAGGTCCAGGGCTCCAGGCCAGCTCTGGGTGATGAGGAGTGAAACTCAGGGGAACCAGCTGCGGAAGCTGAGCTTGGGGTCCTGGTGTGTGCCTGCTTGTTTGTTGTCAGAGGTGAGGAGGTCAGGAGGGTGAGGAGGCTGAGGCCTTCTGACCACACAGGCCACTGCCCAGGTCCTGGCGCCTGCCCGGAGCCTCCGAGCCCGTCTTGTGGAGCATAAACCCGGGTCCTCCTGGGGCTGCCTCCCCTGGCCCCTCAGAACCAGAGGCCCAAGGGCTCACAGTCTGCCCTGGAAATAGACGCTCTGGCACGACGACACACACTCGTGATGAGGCAGTGTCCAGGAGCAGGCCTGCGCACACTGCCCAGAGACGCCCTGCAGTGACGGCTGGTTCCGTGGGCGCTCTGCCCGCGTAACCGCTGCTTGCGAGCTGATGCTGAGGCGTGTTACGTGAGTCACCAGGTAACATGGCTCCTAAATGGCAGAGTGGTGGGTGGGGAGATGGGGTGGCCAGCTTCACGGCCCGGGCCCCCACCTCTCCCTATCCCTACACGTGTGATCATAGGCCCCTCCAGACCTGGAGGCCAAGGCTCAGTGTGTGTGGCCAGCGGGAGTGGCCACGGCACAGGCCAGGTGTGCACTGAGAGCACGGGTGAGGGGGTCAGGGTCTGACTGGACCGGGCTCGTGGTCGAGAATCTGCCCAGTAGTTGGATACTCGGGGCTGACTGGAGCAGAGGCTGGCGCAAGGTTCGAGTTGCGTGCATCCTGCAAGCTGGTCCCTCATGCCTGGGGCTGTGGGCACGGGGAGCCTTCCAGCCTTCCACTCTTCCACTGCACGTGACTCAGCACCAGAGACTCAGGGTCAGGAGAAGGGCGGGAGCAGGGAGCGAAATGGCCCGCCCACCCGTTTCCCAGTGGAGTGTCCGAGGGTGTCAGCAGAGCCCCTAGTTGCTCCCACCCTCTGGGGCCTGGTCTCCCTGCACACTCTGGGAAAGGCTGGGAGTCTTGCTGTCGCCGACCAAGGGCTGAAGGCTGAGGGCCCGAGAACCTCATGTCCATACTTGTCCCCACTGGACAGCCCCACCCCGCCCCACCGCAGGGACTCCTGAAGTGCCCATTGTGTGTGTTCGTGGGTGTGGTGTCCACACTGCACTCCAGCCTCGGCCCACTTACGCAGGGCTGGGAGCCCTGGGTCAGGGTCCGCCCCACCCTGTCCCCAGGACACCGCGGCCCTGCCTGGCACTGGCCTCTCCCAATGCTGCACCCGGAGGCTGAGCATATGTCGCCTTTTAAGGCGAAGATCTGCTGTGAGAAGCCAGAGGGAAAACATTTCCCTGGCATTCGGGGAGCATTTTTCCTTCCTGTTTTTTTTTAAATAAACCACTAGCAGCTCTTCAAAACAGGAGAAAGGAAAGGACGAGGTCAAGGAGCTGCAGAGACCTTTCACCCCGATGCGACAGCCTCCCCTCCCTGCCGACTGTGGGCCTTGCCAGGCCTGCAGGGCAGAGGGGTGCACAGGGAGCCAGGCCGCCGTGTGCTACCATGGGGGCCATGCCCCACGTGAGGCCCGTAGTGCGTTTTCACCTGGGCATTCGGGGCTGTGGCAGAAGCCAGGAGTGGGCAGGTTTGCTTCTCCTCTTGCAGGCGTGGAAGACCAAAGGTGACCTAGTGGGGCCCAGCCACGCACACTGGCCCCTGAGCCTGGGCCCCCACCCCGTCTGCCCACCAACCGTGGCCCTCCCTGGTTTGCAGGAGGCTGGGCTGAGGAGAGCGGCCCTCGGCACAGTGGGCCCACGGCTGTGCCAACATTGGTGCCCACTGCTCTGCCCAGCGGGGGTGTGCCCCCTGCTGACCCCTCATCACTGCAGAGCAGGGCAGGGAGGCTCCAGAAGAGGGGGCTTCTTCCAGAACACACACAACCCCTGCGCTGAGTGCCTCTCGGGCCACGTCTGCCTGATTCTCCCTCGGGGCAGGTGCAAGGCTCTGCCCTCAGGCCTGTGGCTGCTCCTCGGGGTAGGGGGGCCTCACTGGGCATTCTGTGCCTGCTCTTGGTTGCCGGCCGCCCAGTGAAAGGGGCTGCATCCTGCATTACACCCCCGTGAGGGTTTATAATCAAAAGTGGCCTTTTCTGGTCAGTAAGACTTCATGACAGTATTGATTTGAAGCTGGTTTTCTAAAAGTCATGATGTCTGCCATTAAAGAATTCAATTGTTCCAGTAAGAACCAAGACACTAATCCATGCTATTAGGAATTTTTTCCTTCAGTTTCTCAGACTTTCCCCCAGGAACCCAATTCTAAACTTGAAAATGTGGGGAAACTCCTGCACGTATGAGGAGATTGCAGCCTTGCTCAGTGCTGGCTCCCAGACAGTGAGAGCCCGGCGCGAGGCCCTCCACACCACGAGGTTGAGTGGTCGCTGCTGGGAAGGGTGTCTGAGATGTGCAGCCCTCTGCAGGGCCTCCTTGCTCTGGGGCACGTTTGGCCGGTGTGGGCTCCCGTGTAGACAGACACGGAGACTGGTGTGAAGCCTGGCCTGGGCCAGCGTTCCCAGCCACGGGTTCTGGGCCACTCTGTTGGGCACTTTGCTTCTTAGGGGACACGCTGTCTCGTTGGCCTGCCTGGGCCGCATGTACCACGGCCCTGGCTCCAGCCTCCGGGCAGCCGGAGGGAGGCTGGTTCTGGGGCCGCAGCTTCCCCTACTGAGGAGGGGGTGAGGTCCCCTCAGTGCCAAAGAGCCTTGGATCATGGGTTTAGCTACTGCTGTCCACTGTATTCAAGTGAAAATAGACATTTCAAAAATATGTATTCATTGGTGTAAAAACATGTATCCGTTTTGTGTTATATAACAGCATATTTTTATGGAAAAGAATTATTTTCTAAACAAGAAAAAGTTTTAGTGAGAAGTGGCCATTTCCGCAACTTTCTGTAACATCTGGCTCATGCCTGCCTCTGCCCCGCCTAGAAGCCTGCACTGTGCACTTGGCAGGATCGGGGGGCAGGACAAGCAGGACAGGTGTCGTGCAGGGTGAACCTGGAACCCAGTGATGGCGGGAGGCCTGGGGTGGGGCGAACCTCGGGGGTGTCGGGCACACAACAGGTGCTGAGGAACGGCGGGCGTTGGGTCATCTGCGCAGAAGGATGCACACCCGCATGGTGGGACTGTGCTCAGAGGCTCAGGGCCTGGGTGAGTCACGCTGTCTCTGTGCCCCGCCTGGTGGTCCTGCCTTGGGACCCCAGGCCCAAGGTGTGGGCCAAGATGGCTGCAGGGTCACACGTGGGGGGCGAGCTGACTAGTGTGGCCCCCACCCCACCCCTTCAGTGGGCCCAGAGCCACCTGCCTGCCCTGGGTTCCAGGTTCGGCCCCATGACGTCAGGCCTCCAGGTAGTGTCCCTGCAGCCCATTCTCCCCTCATGGAGGCAGGGTGGCTGGCTGGTCAGGTATAGGTTCTTGACGACGGCAGAGGAGGGCATAGGTGCAGGGCAGCTGCCTCCCACTTCTGGCCTGGTGGGAACAGACTCTCCCAGGACGTCTCTGGGAGACCCCCTTGGTGTCCCACTGGCAGTGACAGCCCCTTGTGTCCTGGAGCCTGGCCTGTGGTCTCCATGCCTGCATGTGCTATGTGGTGACCCCATGCCCCCTTCTCACTGGCAGGAAGTCAAAAGCGAAGCCTAACGGGAAGAAGCCTGCCACGGAGGAGAAGAAGATGTACCTGGAACCAGAGTACACCAAGTCCAGGATCACGGACTTCGAGTTCAAGGAGCTGGTGGTGCTGCCACGGGAGATCGACCTCAACGAGTGGCTGGCCAGCAACAGTGCGTGGGGGAGGGCCAGCCGTGTGCGGCAGTGGGGCTGGGGGTGGGGTCAGCCTGCGTGGCAGATGGCAGTGGGGCTGGGGCAGGGGTCAGCTGTGCGTGGCAGACAGTGGGGCTAGGGGCAGTGGGGGGGCAGGGCAGGGGCGCCACAGCCACTGCAGCTGGCAGGGAAGCAGCGAAGGTGGCCGCCTCTGCTTCCTCGAGGACTCCCCAGCGCTGGTGCTCAGCTCCCCGCCCGCTGTCTGTGGAGAGTGTGTGGCCTGAGTGGCCCGTGGCCGGGTAGCGGCTCCCCCAGCTGCCTCGCCTGCACGTGTTGGCTGGAAGCTGAGGCGCAGGATGGCCAGCCCTGCAGTGCACTTGGGGCGTCCCGCAGACACAGAGGACTCGGTGCGAGTCCTGGAGGCACCAGGGCGTGGGACACCAGTGCCAGGGAGAGACTGTGGGACGGGAGGGTGGCTGCGAGGCTGCCAGTGCTGGGTTGTGGGAAGGCTGTGGCCCATGGAGGGGACGGCGGATTTCACCCCACCCACTGGGCAGGCCTGGGGCTCAGGGCTCGTAGAATGCCACGCAGGAGGTCGTGGAACCCACAGGGAGCTGTTCTCCTCTGAAGGGGGTCGGCCTCGTAGGTGTTGAGCTGGAGTTGCCGTCTGCGTTAGTTGATGCCGAGGTGGGTGTCCCTGATGCAGCTGGTGTTTGTAAGAGCAGGGGTGTGAGTCCTAGGGCCCTGACCCCTCGCGGGGGTGGGATGTTAGTCTGCCCCACCCCTCACAGAAGGGACTCCGTCTAGATGGCTGCCAGCTCTCTGCCCAGCTTGGCGCTGTCCAGGCCCGTGTCCCCCACCCCCTGCATGGCGGCAGCTGGCAGCCAGCCCCCAGGCCAGTGCTCCGTCCTGGGGCTTTGTCTCTTGTCTCTGATAAGCACTGGCCACCCCAGGGTCCGAGGAAAGAAGCACTGTTGCTCCCGGACCTATGGGGCAGTGGAGACAGGAGCGATTCCACGGTGGTTGTTTTCACACCAGGCCCTTCTCTTCCAGCCACAACGTTCTTCCACCACGTCAACCTGCAGTATAGCACCATCTCAGAATTCTGCACAGGAGAAGCGTGCCAGACCATGGCCGTTTGCAACACGTGAGTTGCTGCCTGGATATGGGCTGGCCCCTGGGGGATGCAGTGGGCTGTGGGGCCCAGACCCTGTCTTCTCAGACCCTACTCTCGCTGTGTCCCGTGCGAGGTCTCCTGATAGTGTGGAGCCTTCCTCAGCAGTGTCCTCCTGCTCCCACGGGGCCCAGGCCCTGGTGGGGAAACAGGACACAGCCCAGCAGAGAAGGGACACCTGTGGTGGGGTCCCACTGGGACTTGGGGCACCAGGAGCCAGCTAGAGGCTGACAGGCTGTGTTCCTAGAGGCAGGGACATTTCCTAAGACAACAGCACCGTGAAGCTGGAAGTGCTTCTCTGCTTCAGTTAGCTGTCCAGTCAACTGACGGCTCTTCCTCAGGGCTCCTGCTTTGTGAGACAGAGAGGGAGGGGCCGGTGAGGGACTGGGTGGAGAAGGCCTTCCCTTGGCTGGTTTCGTGGGGCTGCGATGCCTTCTTGGTGACTTCCCGACACACCGGATGCTAGTCACTCTCCTCTGGAAGCTTGTGCACATTCGTTTCCTCAGTAGGCAGACATCCCTGAGGGGCTCCGAGGCACCCCGCCAGCACTGCAGCAGCTCTTGCATGCTGTGGGTAGGAGAGCCGCCATGTGGCGTAGGCTTGCCACCAGCCCCGAGTAGCAGAAGTGACAAAAGATGGCCTCAGGCAAGAGGCTGGTTCTGCAGGGGCTCAGCCTGGGGTGTGTGGCTGAGGAGGAGGCACAGAAGTACCTTTCTGGCATCTCCTTTTCACTGTCAGGGCCTGCGGGTCAGGGGCTGATAAGTATGCGTGAACCGCCAGCCTCTGCTAGTGAACACATTTGCGTATACCGTCCTGGGTTCATCCTGCCCACAGACAGGCAGGCTCCCTGGTACAGACCCAGCTCAGACCCTGACAAGCTGAGCTCTGTTCTCGCTGAGAACCCACCAAAAGCCTCAGCACAGGCAGACGGCAGAGGGTGCCCCCCATCAGCTCTCAGCCCTGCTGGGCCCCGCTCTCGTGGCCCCGATGGGTCGCAGCTCGGGGCTGGGTCATGTGGGAGCAAGTGCACACGACAACCGGCTCTCCACTCCTTATTCGCCCAGGAAGAGCCGCTGAGGGGATGCTCAGGTGCCACGTGCGTCCCCAGCTGGACACAGCCAGGCGGCCCAAGGGAGGGTGGGGTGGTGCTGGGTGGGTGGTGCTGGTAAGCTCAGGCAGGAGGATGTCACAGGACAGAGTGACCTTTGTAGAGCAGACCTGGAAGCAAATGCTGGAGGTGGGCAAGGACAGTGCCTGAGAGCCGTGTGTGTAGCGTGCTCAAGAGGATGCTTGCTGGCTACGTGCCTGGCCAGGCGGCAGCAGAGGTGGCCCGTGGAGCAGGCGGGTGGGGAAGCTAGGGCTCCTGTGCTGCTCCATTCCCACGTGCCCTTCAGGATCAATGTGTTTGAGAAGAGGTTCCTTGCAAGAGCATAGGGTTTGGTGTGGGGCAGACCTGCATCTAGATGTGGGCTCTGCCATGTTGAACTTGGAGATCTGGGGAACTTAAATCCTCTGCTGCTCCTCCTCCTCCTCCTCTCGGTCTGTAACGTACTTCATAGGGTTGTTGTAGATTTGTATGAGTTGGATATGTATGTAAGGCCTTCCTAGGAGTCTTTTGAGATCAAGATGGAAACTCACACAAATTGAGTTTAAGAGAAAAAAGGAGGTTTGTCAGAGTTCCACAGAGCCACTTGCTGTCCCAGGACCAGCAAGTCCACCGGGGCCCGGAGTGTGGCAGAGGCCTGTCTCCACACTGCTGGTGCCTGTAGGACAGAAACCAGAGGGTAATGTTGCAGTCCCAAAAGGAGACGAGAAAGGGCCATGCCAAAAACACACTTGAAGAAGTAATGGCTGAAACTTACCAAGGTTGTGAAGACACAAACCTACAGATTCAAGAAGCTGAATGAACTCCAAATAGGATAAACCGGAAGAATCCACATGTGGACATGTCGTAATCAAACTGCTGGAAAGAGGAGACCTGAACAGCAGCAGGGCCAGCGGCACAGCACCTGTGGGGACAGCAGTGGGAGTGACCGTGCTCTCATTAGAAGCCTTGGGGGTAGGAGGAGCTGACAGGAAAGAACGGTCACCTCAGAGTTCTGCATCCAGGAAAAATGCCCTTCAGAAGTGAAGTGAAATCAGACACTTCTCAGGTGAAGGAAAACTAAGAGAATTCCTAGCCAGCAGACCTGCTCCAAAACCGAGTTGCTACAGGGAGCTCTTCAGCCCGAGGGCGGTGATCACAGAGGGAACGTGGAGCGTGAGCGGGGAGGAGGAGCGAGCAGGCGATAGGCTGCTCTTCTCCTCTAGTTGTCCAGATGCACTTGGTGGCTGAGCGGAGTCAGAACACTGCCTGGCGGGCTCGGCGTGTGCCAAGGGGCACAGAGGCTGGGCAGCACGGGGGTGGGCAGAGGGGCCAGATGGGGGGAGTTCCTGTATTCCACTCAAAGGGCAACATTGGTTCAAGTGCAGAGTGAACAGTGAAGTGCGTATTTTATAATCCTTTGAGCAATCACTAAAAAGTTGTGTAACTGATATAGTCAAAATCAGAGTTAAAAGGGAATACTAAAAAATGACCCAAAAGGAGGCAGGAAAGAGGAAATCTGAGGAGTGAAAAAGGGACAAATAGTCAGCACACAATGAACTTAAATTCAAACAGGCCAGTGATCACAGGCCACGTCACGGGTGAGAACGTGCCAGTTACAAGACAGAGGCTATAGGAGCGGGTTTGTTTTTTGTTTTTATTTGTGAGGAAGCCCAGCCCTGAGCTAACATGCAATGGCAATCCTCCCCGTTTTTTCTCTTGAGGAAGACTGGCCCTGGACTAACATCCGTGCCCATCTTCCTCTACTTCATATGCCACCACAGCATGGCTCAACAAGTGGTGTGTCGGTGCATGCCCGGGATCCGAACCTGCGAACCCCGGGCCGCCGCAGCGGAGCGCGCGCACTCAACCGCTGCACCACCGGGCCGGCCCCAGGAGCGGGTTTTTAATGAGCCGACCATGCAGTGTCTACAGGAGACTCACTTTAGGTGCTATGACACGGGCAGGTTAAAAGAGAGAGGATGGAAAAGAGACACAACAAAACACTAACCAGAAGAAGCTGAAGGGGCTCTGTTAATACCAGACAGAATAGACTTCAGAGCGAAGAAAACAGCTGGGATACAGAAGAGGACTGCCTGTTTACAAAGGGGCCAATTCATCAGGAAGAGTTGATCTCCAATGTGTGTGCACCAAACAGCAGAGTTTGTACACAAAGCAGACAGAACGGAAAGGAGGGCCAGACAAAAGTCACATTCTAGTTGGAGATTTCAACACCCTCTCCTGGTAAGAGAACCAACAGACAGAAAGTCAGCGGGAAGATCACAGCTAATGCCGTCAGCCACCGGGGCTGAATGGGCATTCATAGAACACTCCACCCTCAACAGTGAAATACACCTTCTCCTCAAGTGCACAGGGCATGTTCACCAAAGTGGGTTGGATCTTGGCTCACAAAACAGCCCTTGACAAACTTCAAAGAATCAGAATCATGTAAAGTAAGTTATCTGACCATAATGGGATTAAACTGGGAATCAGTAACAGAAAGATAAAAGGAAAATCTCCAAACATTTAGGAATTAACTCCTCTCTGAATATCCATGGGTCAGACAGGAAGTCTCAAAGGAAATTAGAAAATGTTTTAAACTGAACGCAAATGAAAATGCAGCATACCTGAATTTGTGGGATGCAGCTAAAGCGATGCTGGGAGGGAAATTTATAGGATTAAATGCTTATTTTAGAAGTAGAAGAAAGGTCTCAAATCAATCTAAGCGTCCATATGAAGAAACTAGAAAGAGAAGAGCAAGATAAACCCAAATTGAGCAGAAGAAAAGAAAGAATAAGGGCAGAAATCACTGAAACTGATCTCTGAAAACAAAAGGAAAACACCAATGGAACCAAAAGCCAATTCCTTGAAAAGATCAATAAAATTGATAAACCTTGAGCAAGACTGACAAAAAAGAGAAAAGGTGCAGATTATCAATGTAAGGAGTGAAGGGGTCGCTGTAAACACAGCAGATTTTAAAAGGATAATAAGGAACAATCACAAGAAACTATACATAAATTTGACAGCTTAGATTACATGGACCAATTGCTTAGAAAGCACAAAATACCAAAACTCACCCAAGATAGGTAATGCAGTAAGGCGAGAGAAAGGAGTGAAAGGCATCCAAATTGGAAAACAAGAAATAAAACCATCCCTATTCACAGACAGCACTGTCGTCTATGTAGAAAACCCCGAGGATTCTAGGAAAAATGGAATACATGAATAAACTTAGCAAGGCCAACACACACAAAAATTAATCATAATGCTGTATACCAGCAGTGTACACTGGAACCCAAAACTAATAAAACTGTGCCATTTATAGTAGCTCCAAAAACGACGAGATACTCAGGTGTAAACTTTAGGAAACATGCACAGGATCTGTGTGCGGGAAACTGCAAAATGCTAATGGACAAAAACAAAGGCGACCTGAGTAGATAGACATTCTGTGTTCATGGATTAGTGGTTCAATATGCGAGAACGTCCATTCCCCCCAAACTGATCTGTTTGTTTAAGCAGTCATGATCCCAGCAGGGCTGTGTGGATGTCAACAGGCTGGTTCCACAGTGTACGTGGAACGACAGTCACTGCAGTGGCCACAGTGGTTCTGGAAGAAGATCAGTGAAGTTGGGAGAATCACACTGTCCCCTTCTAAGACTTCTCTAGGGCTGCAGCAGTCAAGACAGCGTGGTCCTGGCGAAGGGCAGACACCTAGACCCGTGGAGCAGAGGAGAAGTAGAGCCACACGGACGTGCCCTCCGGTTTGTGACAGACACCTAGACCCGTGGAACAGAGGAGAAATAGAGCTATATGGACTTGCCCTCCGATTTGTGACAGATGCGAAGGAAATTTGTGGGGAAAGGATAGTCTTTTCAACTAATGCTGGAAAAACCAGTCATCTGGATGCCAAAAAACAAAAGTGAATCTTGACCTAGACCTCATACTTTATGCCAAAATTGACTCCAAGTGGATTCTAAATCTAAATGTAAAACTATAGAACTTTTAGGAGAAAACATAGGAGGAAATCTTCCTGACTTAGCATTAGGCACAAAGTTCTTGGTTGTGACACAAGGCATAGTCTCTTGACAAAAAAGTATCAAGAGATTGGACTTCATCAAAAGTTAGAACTTCTGCTCTGAGGAAGACAGTTAAAAGAAAGAAAAGACAGACTGTAGACTAGAAAGGACTAGTGCCCGGAGTGTGTCAAGAACTCTCAGCTTGTCATAAGAAAACAGTCTGGTGACAGGTGGGCAAAGGGCGTGGACAGGCAGTGACTGAGGAGGACCCGAGGAGGGCAGGTGAGCACCCGAGAGGCTCCCCACCACGAGCAGGCGGAACAATGCGAATTCAAGCTGCGCTGTTAGCATGCTGGGTGCTGGCGAGGATGGGAGCGTGGAGGGAGTGCAGGTGGGACAGCCCCTCCGAGGATGGTGTGGTGGTTTCTTAGGAAACGAAGCATTCACCTACCGTGCACTCGGCCGTCCCTCTCCTGGGTGTCCACCCTAGAGAAGAGAGAACTTGTGCTCACACAGACACCTGTCCAGGAGTGTTTATACAGCCTGACCCATAACTGCCCCAAACTGCAGACAACCCAGGTGTCCTTCAGCAGGTGAACTGGGACACACTGGTGCTTCCAGGCTGATGTTCCAGAATAATGTCTCAGCCGTGAGAAGGAAGGGCCCACGGATACGTGCACCACAGGGTGCCCTTGGCGTCTCGAGGAGACATCACTAGTGTCCTGGGGACTGACTGGCGGGGCGCGGGGTGGGAGCCTGTGGCTAGGAGGGGCAGCACGAGCTGTGCCCGGTTGTGGTGGGGGTACCTGGACCTCTGTGTGGCTGGAAATGCATAGGATTGCACCCAAACAAGTCAGCTTTACTGTGTGGTAATTTGAAAAGTAAAATGAAAACAAAAACTGGAATGTTGAAAGCAGAATGCTTGTCTTGCAAACAGATGGGGCGACCCACAGTGTCCCTTAGGAGCTGGTTTCTCAGGCCTGCCGTTGTGGTTTTAGCCGTGGGTGTTTCTTCTGACTCTGGCACCTGTGGCCAGGTGCTTCCAGCATCAGCATGCAGGGTGAGGGAGTTGGTGGAGCAGGTGTCTGTGACTCCTGCCCGGGGCCTGGGGCCCTGTCCTGCTGTGTCTCCTCACCAGGGACGTGGGCCTTGGCCTGGCCCCCAGAGGCTGGGGCTCCACTGCACTGACCTGGGGACCCCACAGGCCGTCCTGAAGGGAGGGAAGATTCACCTGTCTTCTCACGAAGTGACCTTGAGAGGGACTTTGCCTCCGCGTCCTCAGCCGGTCTGACACACCCGTGCTGCTGCCCAGGTGGGGCAGGAGGATCAAGCAGAGCCCCCTGCAGTGGGGAGCGCGCGGGGGCAGGAGCTCTAGCCGAGGGGTCCATGCTGGATGTTAGCTTCCTGGGGCGGGAGGGGAGTGTTGCAGGCTTCTTAGGGCTTTGCTGGACGAGCTCCTTTGCTCATTCCTGGGCCTGGTGGGGCACGCAGGATGTGTTGGTGCTGGCAGTGTGATGTGACGGGGGTAACGTGCTGCGGTGGCTGTGCAGCTGCAGCCTGCCATTTACTACGTCTGGGTTGCTCCCCAGATGGTCCACCTTCTGGTGGGCGGGGCCTGGTGTCTGAGTGGCAGTCAGGGCTGTGTCCCTTTGTCCACCAAGGGCTGGCCTCCTTCCTGGGGGCCTGCCCGTCAGTGTGGGGCTGTGCTTTCCTGATCTTGCCTGTGTTACAAATGAGCTATAGATGTGCGAGGCCGAGAAGAGCGCCTGGTTCCTGCTAGATGGAGCTGGGGGTCCTGGGGCAGAGGCGGCGGCAGCAGAGTTGTTTCGAGGCCACTTGGCTGGGCCGTGCCTTTTCTCTTGGCTGGGAATCAGGCTGCCTGTGGTAAATGGGACCCCCTCGCTCTCCTGACTCCAGCCTGGCAGGGTGGCGGGAGTGGTGAGCCCTCGTGGCTGTCCCCCTGGGGTGCTTGGTGAGCTCAGGAAACCAGGGCAGGGTGCTCAGAG
Organism: Diceros bicornis minor; assembly: GCF_020826845.1. Taxonomy (NCBI): domain Eukaryota; kingdom Metazoa; phylum Chordata; class Mammalia; order Perissodactyla; family Rhinocerotidae; genus Diceros; species Diceros bicornis. Next base: position 555,020 of record NC_080770.1, read on the forward strand.
CCTCAAGTCTTCACCCTTGGCAAGTGGGGTGTTGAGGTGGGGACCTAGTCTAATCTGGTTCTGAGGCCAAGTAAAGTCAGATAAATGAGTGGGGAGTGCTGGGCAGAGGGAGGGGTCTGTGTGAAGCTCCGGAGCGGTGCGGCTGGGGTAGGGCCTGGGTCCCACGGTGGCGCTGTGACCAGCCTTCTCTGTCCCCACAGACAGTACTACTGGTACGACGAGCGGGGGAAGAAGGTCAAGTGCACGGCCCCACAGTACGTCGACTTTGTCATGAGCTCCGTGCAGAAGCTGGTGACTGATGAGGACGTGTTCCCCACGAAATATGGTAGGTCTCTCCCGGCGGTGCGCCTTTGGGCACAGGGCGGGCGTGCCTGCAGGTGAGGAGAAGCTGCCCTTTGGGAGGGGCAGCCGTGTGACCTGGGCCGTAGGGTAAAGCTGGTACCCTCCCAGCTGTCAAGTGCCCGCCCACCCCAGGCTCTGGGACCTGTAGCCTCCACCGCCCCCTGCGTAATAGGGCTGTCCCAACCACCTTGCCGGGGCTTGTGGGCTGACAAGCAGCAGCTGTGGCTGTGTCCAGACGTGGGCAGGGTCCAGTGGGGGCTCTGGGCGGGCCTTGAGCTGCCAGAGGGCGGCACCTGGTTGGCAGGAGAGTCCCACGTGCCCCAGTTCCCTTCCTCTTCTGTGGCCCAGGCCACGTAGGGGGCCGTAGAGTACCTGTCAGGGAACCGTGTGTGACTCCAGAGCCGAGTCCAGGCTTTGGGTGGCGTGTGGCAGGGTCGCAGGCCTGTTGCGGCAGAGGCAACCAGTACAGCTCAGCAATGACCCACCCTCCAGGCAACCCGCAAGATGCAGCTCTCGGGCCAGGCCCAGGGTGACAAGTCACTCCAGTGTCTGCTGGTGGCCTCTCAGCGAGGGCGCAGGGTAAGGGGGCGGGCAGCGGGTGGACCCCTCAGGCTGGTCCTGCAGAAAGTGCCTGGTTCCAGGAGCCTGGAGGGCCGGCCTGGCCTCCTCGTTCCTGCCTGGTGGAACAGCTGGGCGGGCGCTCCCTCCTTGGGGATGGAACAGAGTGCAGGGTGACGCTGCGGCTCCTCTCCCTAGGCAGAGAATTCCCCAGCTCCTTCGAGTCTCTGGTGAAGAAGATCTGCAAGTACCTGTTCCACGTGCTGGCACACATCTACTCGTCCCACTTCAAGGAGACCCTGGCCCTCGAGCTGCACGGACACTTGAACACACTCTACGTCCACTTCATTCTTTTTGCCAGGGAGTTCAACCTGCTCGACCCCAAAGAGACCGCCGTCATGGACGACCTCACGGAGGTGCTGTGCAGCGGCGGGGGCCGCGGCGGGGGGCGGCGGGGACGGGACCGGCAGCGGGGGCACGGGGGCACAGAACCATGTGAAGGAGAGGTGAGCCCCCGGCTGGCAGGCGTGCACGTGTGCAGAGAGACGGTGGTACGGGTGCTGCGCGTCTGCGTGTGCGCACACATGCCGGCATGCTCGGCCAGAGGTCAGAGGGGACGCTGCCCCCGGCTGGCTGCGCAGAGTGGGGCTCCCTGGAAGCTGGCGGGCGCAGCGCGTCTGACCGGCTCCCCACGCGGTTTCCTGTTGGATGGATGAGTGCCGCTTGTCACGAAGAACTCTGGACTTCCTTCACTTGCTCAGCAAACGTTCATGGGACTGGCGATCTGCATTTCCTTCTGTGGGGTCCTTCCTTTGGTCTTCCGTGCAGCCCAGCCCCACCTCCCCCGAGGGCTCTGCCGTTTGAGAGAAATCCACCAGGGAGGGACGGGCTCCCCCAGGAGGCTTGGTGTGCAGACGTCTCGTTCCGCTCGGTTTGGTTTTGTTTTCGGGGGTGGGGTTATTTTTAGAGATTCCTGCCGGGCTCCCCCTCCTCTCTCCCGGCCTGGCCTGGATCTTGACTGTCGGGAGCTCCGAGAGGGTGGGGAGGGGGAGGCCGGGGGTGCCGGGAGGGACCCCGAGCCTGTGGCCGTGTCTCCCTTCTTCCTGCCCCCGCTGCCCGGGAGGGACCCTCTGGACGGCTGGGCTCAGGACCGAGGTGCCTGGGGCAGGAGGCCTGTGCGGAGACGCAGCTGTCGGCAGAAGGCAGCATCGCTCGCTCGGCTCACCTGTTCAGTCGTAATAAAAAGAATTCTCTCAGGTCAGCGCCTGTGTGTGTCCTCAGCGTCTTGGTGACCCGTGCTGAGGGCACCAAGACTGGCGTGGGACTGAGGGTGGCCTGCCCTTGCACCCCATGGCCACTGCCCGTTTCTCTCCTCCGCCTGCCCTGCAGGCGGTCCCTGCACGCCCCTGGGGCCGGGCCTGTGCCTGCGGCCTGGGAGGTGTGGAGTTCTCACCGACGGACGTCCCAGCCGTGCTGGCCGATGGCAGGTGCCGCTTTTCCTGCCAGGGCCGACCACAGGCTCCCCCTGCTGACCCGTGTACACAGCGGCCTGTAGACCACAGGAAGCCTGGGGCCAGGGGACACACCTGTGTCACAAGTGCCCAGGGGGCCTTCGCCACTCCCCCTGTGGTGTGCCCTCCCCATGTAGGTAGCGAGGACCCTGGAGTGCGGGCTGGAGTTGACTGGGGAGTTTCCTGGCCAGGTGGACACAGGCTCTGCTGCAAGGGCCCCCCTGGCCGGGGCAGCGTGGCCCGAGGGTGGCTTAGAGGAGAGCTCCGGATGGGGGTGAGTGCCTGCAGTGGGGCAGGGCAGGGCTTGGGGAATAATCAGGGAGCGAGACGTGAGCTGAGCCCTGGAGCTTGTCTAGGCTCCACGCGGGCAGAGGCAGGGGCTCTGGTGAGGCCCCCGTTCCCCTGCCCTTCCTCACATCTCACCTGGTGATGGTGCGGCCTTCTCTGGTGGTTGACTCATGTCATGCTCACCCCCTGTGCACCCCTTAAATGGTGGCGGCCCTGGGCTCCATCTCCCAGCTCGCGTGGCCACCAGTTCCTCCCCCACCCGCCTTCTCTCTGGACCTCTTCTGTGACCTCCTTGTTGCTCTTGGCGTGCCGTCTCCTCCTCCTGCCCCTGAGAGTCGCTCCCTACCCGACAGCCCTGGGGCTCCCAGGAAAATCTTGGTACACCCTGGGGTGCCTTGTCTTCACAGCCTAGCCCCTTGTCTCCCCACAAGGGCCCCATACTGTCTCCCTGACTCCTCCCTGTCCCAGAGCAGTTGCACAGAGGTCAACTGGGAGCAACTTTAAAAATCCCCGTGCTTGAACCAGCCCCAACTCCGTTGACTCAGTCCATGGATGTGGAGGGTGTGTGTCAGAATTGTAACATGACTTTAACATGTGTGGTTCCAGAAGGTTCCACTCATATTACCTGCTGAACTCACTCATGCTCAGAGCCCCTGGGCTAGTGTCACCCTCCCTGTGGGAAGGCTTGCGGGCCCTGCTCTGTCCCTCCGAGCCCACTGCCCCTTGCTGGGGCTTGTGCCTCTGTCCTCACCTAGTCTGGAGCTCAGCAGAGCCAGGGCAGCCTCTCTCTTCCTGTCCCCGAGTCACTGGATGTGTCCAGCAGCATCCAGGCTGCCCCTCTCACCAGCTGGGAGGCCTGACTCTCTCCTTCCTGTCCCCGAGTCACTGGACGTGTCCAGCAGCATCCAGGCTGCCCCTCTCACCAGCTGGGAGGCCTGGCTCCACAGTGAGGCTGGGAGATGCTGACTCGGCTTCCACCACCCTGTTCCCGGAAGGGCCTCTTGAAAGGGTGGGGTCCTGACTGGCCTGCGTGCAGCCCGCCAAACCCTGCAGCCAAGAGCCTCTGGCCAGCCAGGGAGGCCACGGCCCCTCCTGGCAAGGCCTGGCCCGGGAGCCTCCTTCAGGTCACCCCCTCCTCCCCTGTCATCTGGGCCTCACTGTGGGCACTCTGCCCACCTGGCTGCACGGGTCCTCTCCCCCCGGTGTGCCCCACTCACGTGTCTTCCCCGTCTCTAGGCATTGGACCCCCTAAGCAGAGGCCTCAGGATGCCCACAGCACTTAGCCATGGGACGGGTGTGGGAGCTGAAGGCCGGGACGTGCCATGGCCTGGAGCATCGAGGATCTCCTGAGGCCCGCAGGAAGCACACCAGGCACACAGCCCGTGTCCCGTGTGTGTGTAGGAACGGGGCGTGGCTGCTGGGAGGAGGCCGGGAGTGGGAGGTGGCGAGGCTGGCCGATGTGGGGACTGGAGAGGCCAGCAGGACGCCGGAGTCTCCAACTCGAGCTGCTGGGTGCAGTGAGATCTAGAGCATGTGTAGGGGTGACAGGTCCATGAGGAGCCACAGGACGGCTGCAGAGAGGTGTCCAGGACACACATGGTCATGTTGGTCTGACTCAGGGAGGAGCTGCGGAGTCCCTGGGCACATGGGGGTCGTGGGCACAGCATGATCATCGGGGCCTCGGGAAGTCCACCCAGCAAGGGCCAGGCGGCGAGGAGGAAGACCAGCACTGGTCTTCGGGGCGTGCCTCCTGCTGGACCAGCCCACACCCCTCCCAAGGTGGGGACAGTGCCCCATGCTCCCACCTGCTGGCCTGCTCCTTGCTGCAAGACCCACAGTCCTAGCCCACTCAGGCCTCAGGGAAACCTTCTCGCCTCTGCCACAGTCTCCTGGCCTGCACGGCGAGGTGGCTGCACACGGCGCTCCTGGGTTTCGCCTGCAGGGAGGCAGTGGGGCTCAGTGGTGAGGGCTCAGCGTAAGGTGAGCAGACTCGGGGTTGAGTCCCAGCTGTGCCCTGATGACCTGTTCACTTACCCAGGTCCTTATACCTGGAAGAGGGAGGCAGGAGAGGGAGTACCAGGGAGACGGAGGCACGAGAAAGACTAGGCCCACTGAATGGAGGAAGGGGCCAGGAGTCACGGAACTCGAGTCCGTCTAGAAGCTGGAAAAGGAAGAAAACAGTTTCTCCCCTTCCCCTGGACCCTCCAGAAGGAACCAGCCCCGCTGACACCTTGGTTTTAGCCCAGTGAGATCCATTTTGGATTTCTGACTTCCAGAACTGTAAGATAAATTTCTTTTGTCATAAGCCACTAAGTTTCTGGTAATTTGTTACAGCAGTGACAGGAAATGAATGCAGATTTTGGTCCCAGAATTAGGGTGCTACTGTAACAGATACCTAAATGTAGAAGTCGCTTTGGGACTACGCGGTGGCAGAAGCTGGAGGAGTTTTGAAGGGTGTGGTAGAAGCAGCCTCGATTTCCTTGAACAGGTTATTGGTAGAAGTCTGGATGTTAATGACTCTGCTACGGATGACACAGAAGTCAGTGAGGGGCACAGCAAAGGAAACCTAATTCACCCTCGAGAATACCTAAAATCGTCACCAACAGCCTGTTAGTGGAAATGTGAATGTTAAGGCATTGGTGAGGGCTGAGGGAAATGAAGATTGTGTCACTGACATTGAGGAAAGGAGATGCTTGTTATATGGTGATATATAGCAGCAAGACTAGCTGAATTCTGTTCACGGAAAGCAGGACTTGTAAGCAGTCAACTTGGATATTTAGCCAAGGAGATTTCCAAGCACAGTGTTGAAGGTGCAGCCTGGTTTCTTGCCGCGTGTAGTAAAATGTGAGCGGAAAGAGGGAAATTGAGGGAGGGGCTGTTAAGGCAAAGGGAACCTGAGATTGATGATTTGGGGAATTCTCAGCCAAGCCAAATTACAAAAGACACTAAAATTAGGAGGTTCACTGTCAGGAAAATGCTCTAGAGAAAAGTGGAGGGTGCAGCTGGACAGCCTTTTGCTAACGCCTTAGAAAGGGGAACAAGGTCGGGGCGTTGAGTCACACAGAGGGCTCTGTGAAGAGATTAAGTGTGTGACTAATAGTCATCTCAGCAAAAGCCAGAAACAGAGAAAGTCTTTTCTTGGAAGGATCTCGAGGAACATCTTGTCTTACGGAGTGAAGCTCCATGGCATACACGGGAGATCCACATTGTTCTTGAGAATTTTATACCATCAGAAACCCTGCCAGCTTGGACTGAAAGGGCCAGAGAGGACGAAGTGAAAGGCTGTTGGACCCCCAAAATACTGTGGGCGAGAAACAGACTGATGAAACCTCAGCTGCAGACACTTGCTACTGTTCTTTAAAAAGAAAGGATAACACAGAGGGTGGAGAAGTGAATCCAGAGGATTGTTCCCAGGCCTTGATGGGCACCTCATGGAGTTTGTCCAGCTGGAGTTTGAAATTGCTTGGGACTGGGGATGCCTGCTGCCTCCTTCCGTTTTCTCTGTTTTTAGATGGAAATGTCTGTAACTGGCATCATATGCCTGTTCTACCCTTGTATTTTGGAAACATAACTTTTCTAGTTTTAAAGGTCCACATATGGAGAGGAATTTTGCACTAGGATCGCTCATATGCAAAGTCTCACTTGGTTCAGATGATTTAGGTGAGATTTGGTGTTTGACTTGGTACTATAATGGGTTGAGACTTTGGGGGACCTTGGGATGGGGTGTGTGTGTTTTACATGCAAGATGGATGTGAGACTTGCTAGAAGGCAGTCTGTCTGTGGTCGGCAGAATAATGCCCCCCTTCCCCACATCCACATCCTAGTCCCTGAAACCTGTGAATATGTCACCTTATGTAGCAAAGGGGAATTAAAGTTGCAGATGGAATTAAGATTGCTAATGAGCTGAACTTGAGATGGAGAGATTATCTGGGCCTAGTATAATCACAAGATTCCTTAAAACTGGAAGAGGGAGGCAGAGGAGGGAGAAGCAGAGAGACGGCAGCATGAGGACTCTGCTTGATGTTCCTAACTTTGCAGACAGAAGAGGGGCCATGAGCCAGGGATTGCACGTGGCTCTAGAAGCTGGAAAAGGCAAGGCAAGGAAATGGATTCTCCCCCAGAGTCCCCAGAAGGAATGTGGCCCGGCCGACACCTTGATTATAGCCCAGTGAGACCCACTTCAGTGAGACCCAGTTCTTGACCTCCAGAACTTGAGATAAATTGGTGTTGTTTTAAGCCACTAAGTTTGTGGTAACTACAGCAGCAGTAGGAAACTAGCACATCTGTAGGATGCACCATGGAGCTCTCGGCGTCATTTTGAGGGCATAAGGAGATGACCCATCAAGGCACCTGGCTCAGGGCCTGACTCCAAGGACACGTTCGACAGACAGCAGCATAGACTGCAATCCCTCCTGAGCCCCAAGGCTGGCACTCGGCTCCCAGGTTGGAGACGCCCCACCCTTGCCTCTGTCAGTCCCAGCTGCCCTCTCCTCCAGCAGCCATCACCCTCTTGAAGTTCACCACTGGTTCTCTCTCTTCCTGTCACTGGCTGTCCTCTCTTCTCCCTGCTAACCTCCACCTCTGGCTGAGTCACACCAAAAGAGACTTGGGTTGGTGGTGGGGAGTGGGGTGGATCTAGGAAAGGGAAAGTGTGAAGGGGGAGAAGTCAGTGAAGGGGGGCCACTGGACTTGGTTAGTCAACTTGGCCTGGGGTGAGGCAGGGGGAGTGGGCACTGGACTACAGGGAGGGGAGGGCAGGACTAGGAGGCAGAGCCATCAGCGAGGGCCAGGCCGCCTCCAGTGGTGAGCTCCCTGGCGAGGGAGGCACGTGAGCAGGGCTGCTGGATCATGCCTCCCTGAAGCTGGCCTGTAGGACTTGGAGGATCCACCCTCCTTCTCCAAGCTCTGAGGCCTCATGACACCAGGAATTGCTCCATCTCATAGGTTAGGAGCCTTGGGGCCCTCTGCTTCCACTATCAACTGAGAGCATGGGCAGAGTCTAGGGCAGGCTCTTGGCAGAGCAGAGCTGGGGCTGGGCTGCTGCTCCTCTGTCTCCTCCCTGCTGTGTGCCTCCATCTTGCCTGGGCCACCTGCTAGCACTCACACCTCTGGGGAGACCCCTGTCGGATGGTCTTCCACCAACCATCCAGGATTACTTAGGTGGGCGCACGCGGCTGATTTGTTCATCAGTACCCCAGCTCCCAGGCCAGGCAATGGCAGGCACCCAAAATGTGCCGTGGAGTTAGCTGCCTGAGGACTCAGAACTGGGCATGAGAGGTCGTCCCCTCCCCAGGTGCTGGACCCACCACCTCGTTTTTTTACACACCCATTTAACTCCTACTTCACAGAAACAGACCATTTGGCTTAATGCTCAGTGTAAAGTGCTCAGAATAGTGTCTGGCACATAGTAAAGCCTTATGGATTGGTTTTTACTTCATATATTTATTTTATATTAGCGAATCTTAATACTAACAGTTTTTGGCTTAGCTTGCCTTGGTTTCTGTTACTTACAACCAAGAGCGGCTTGGTGTCAGAAGTGGCGTTGCGGGATGTGGCCCTTCCTGCTGAAGGGGGTGTGGTGGGCAGACTGGAAAACTGGCAGATCTGTTGGGGATACTGTGCTGCGTGGGGGGGGCTCCAATCATGTGCCTGTTAAGGCTGATGCTTTAGACTGCAAACGTTGAGAAGACCCATAGAGGAAGATGAAGGAGGGGTCTGTGCATCAACTGCTCTTTCAGTAAAGCAGATGCAGAACCACAGTGTAAGAAAACTCCCGTGGCAGCAACCTGGGACCCCAAGAGCCAGATAGTTATGTGCCTTGCTGAACTGTAGCAACCAAATTCCCTCCTTCCATCCAGTTTTTAAGCTAAAGCTAACAGGACACGATGCAGCCCAGCGATTGCAATAGAGGCTGGTCCCCTCAGCCTCTCCAAAGTACCTTCTGGGTACCCACCTCCCTCAAAGGCAGGGTGATGTTCCAGGGCTGGGCAGAGGAGGAAGACCCCAGCTTCACGTCAGCAGACTCTTTCACGTCCCGCGTCCTGAGCAGAGCTGGAGACAGCTGCTGTTCCAGCAGAGTCCCCAAGCTCATAACTAAGCCAGAGAAGCACGTTGCGCTCGTGGCTCTCCCCTCCAGCAAGATGAGCAGGAAGTGACGGGGACCGGGGCAATGTCGGGGAACAGTTTTGAGGGTCACGCGGGCTGGGGGCAGCCAGTGGCATCTGGTGGGCAGAGACAGGGATGATGCTGACATTCTGCAACACGCGGGGGGCCACCAGAGCACCGAACATCAGTCGTGCTGCAGCCGCAGGACCCTGCTCTGGAAACAGACGGCTGGGTGCAGTCAGGCCTGCCACCGAGCTGAGTGTCCACTCTGCCTGAGCTCCTTCAGGGATGGGGGAGTGTGCATGTGTGCGAGGCCAGGGGAGGGCTCCGTGCGTGTGGTGGTCTCTGCTTGGACCCTGTCAAGGGCTGCTCCTTGCCTGTCCTCAAGGCTGTGTGGTGGACTCCTGCGCACGGCCCCGTGGTTCTCGGGGGGCTGGACCCGTCCTTCGCGCTGTAGTAGCAGAGGGGGCGGCTGGCCAGTGCACGGTCGTGAGGCCTACATCCCTGGCTGGTGAGCGTGGTGGGCAGGGCCGGGCCCGTCCCACTCTGAAAGAGGCCAGCCTGCAGTCTCCAGTAGCTGCCCAGCAGCCTTGGCCTGTCGCTTTCAGGGCCGCGCACAGTGCCCCAGCCTTCTCTTCCCAAGAAAGGAGTGGAAAGAAGGTTCATCCTCCAGGAAAAAGCCCTGGTGCCAGGGTGGCCCCGTGAGGACTTGGAGCAGCAGCGCTGCAGCGGCCAGGCAGGGAGTGCTGCTCGCCGGGCGCCCCCGTCCCCCCCGGAGCTCCATGTCAGCCTCCGGGCACTTCCTACCCCCAGCCCCCCCAGCTGGGGGCAGCCTGAGAGGACGGTCTCCGACCCCCACACAGGGCTCTGTCCTCTTCAGCTGGGGCAGAAGGCAGTGCTGTCCACACCTGGCAGAGCCCAGAAGAGTGCACGTTGGGGACAAGAGCCAGTCCCAGGTCGTCCCACATCCCCGCCCTGCCCGCCCACCCGCATGGAGACTGGCGTCGGGTATCTTTACTGAAGGAGTTTATTTTTCCGGAACTCAAGTTGCTCACAGTTATTGGACAGGGGATACACGGGGTGGGGCTTGTCCGTTTCCGTGACGTCTGCGTGTGTCCCAAGTACAAAAGAGGAAGGCGAACAAGAGGTATTGCTTTCGGTGTCTTGTCTCTGGAGAAGCCCCTCCCGCTTGTACTGCGTGGCTGTTACTGATATTGGTGTTTAATTTTCTCATGTATGGAAACCCCAGCCTTTGGCAGGGGTCAGTGTAACAAGCGTTAAAATCTACCCACGACGGAGGGGCGGCAGGGCAACACCAAAGCAAATGGACTCGTACAGCAGAGGCATGCATCCCGGCCCACCGGCCCCTCCGGGGGACCAGGGGCCTGTGCCAGCTGGGCGGGGCCGGGCCGCACCCACAGAAGGAAACGCGAGCAGAAGCTGGGACGGGACAAGCGAGGCGGCCACACCACAGCCTCGCGTGTACAGAGAACACGCTGCAGAACACGCTGCAGAGCACGCTGCCCACTCTCTCTGTCTTTTGTTTTGCTTTTTTTTGACTTTTTGTCATTTTAGTAAAAAACTGCTGCGGTGCCCCTGCCGTCCTGTGTGTGGGGCCAGCTCTGGGCCTTTCTCCTACGCCTGCTCTCGGACACAGGACCGAGACGACCCGCGGCCTGGGCCTGATGGCGGGGCCTCCGCGGGCCCGGCGCTGCTTCTCCACGGTCGCGGGATGGGACGCGCAGTCTGTAAATATATGTGTGTGTGTCTGTAGAAAGAACCAGAGCAAAGACCGGAACACGAAGCCTAGCCCTGCCCGGCGGCTCCCACACCCTTTTCCAAAAACAACCAAGAAAACAAAGTTTATAAAAATATCTTGCAGGAATTCTTTAAAGTTTACAGTAGTTGCCGGCGCTGCACCCACCGGCCTGCCCCCCGGCGCTCCGACAGCTCCGTCCTTGGCCCCTCAGCCCCAGACCCCACCCTGCCCGAGACACACACACAGACACACACACACACAGACAGACGGCAGGAGGACGCTGCTGCTGCCCCTTCCCTGAACAGAGAAGTAAAGAAAATAAGTTAAAACGGCAAATAAATAACACTGATGTCGGCCAGTCTCGGGGCGGGTGGGCAGGCGGGTGGCTCTGGTGCCTCTGGGGTCTCTTTCCACCTCAGCCAGGAGGGACGCCAGAGCCGAGAGCGCGCTGCAGCCCTGCAGGTCGTGGAGGACTGGGATGCGAACTAACGGCGGTGGCGCCGAGATGCCTGGACGAGGGGAGGGTGCGGCAGGGAGGAGGGTGCTGAAGAGAGGCTGCGGGCGGGCCGGCTGGGCCGTTACGGCTGCTTCGCCCACCGCAGGCTGCGCCCTGGAGGTGGCCTGAGCAGGCTAGACCCGCCAAGGTCACTGCGAGTCCCATCGGCTGGGCTGGAGACGGCTTCCCCTCGGAGCCAGGTCCTCCTCCCCGTGGCCATGCGGAGCGGAAACCAGGCAGAGCCTCCCGCGGGCAGGTGGACCGAGGCAGCGGGTGGGTGGGCAGGCCTCGCCGCCTGGTGGGCAGCAGCAGCAGAAGAGGGCAGGTCCACAGCAGCTGCCTTCAGTCAGCTCGTGTCCAGCGTGGAGCACAGAGGATGGCCTCGTGGAGGTGACATGTTAACTTTTCGGGATAATTCCTGGTATCAGAGTGGAAACAGTGACGTTGTGAGAGACAGGCAGAGAGACAGACAGCGAGAGAAGGAGAGAGCGAGCACGGGCAGGCCCAGCTGCACAGTGCCCCCTCTCCTTCCCTCCCTGGCTTCACAACAGTCTAGATGGACAGACGGGCGCGGCCCTGGTCCACGCAGGGCGGGTGGCGGGCAGGCGGGCGGCGAGGCGGCCTTGGTGGCCACTGTCAGGGCCGTGCTGGGGGAGGGGCTATGTGTCTAAGGCTGCTCGCGGCGGGCGGCGGGCGGCCCCATCTTGGCCGTGTCCTTGCCCGTTGGGTACTCGGCGTCCCCTCCAGGGCCAGGGCCAGCGGCCGCGGAGTCACCGAGTGGGCCGTGGGCACTCCGCTTGGCGGGCGTGCTGGGGGCCTGGGCCGCCTGCCCGTTCTTCTCGTCTGAAAAAAGTTGTTTAATTACGTCAAAGAAGTTACTCAATGGGCTGCCTGGGTACACAGAACAGAAAACAAAAGAAAAAAAAAAAAAGAAAAAAGGCAGAGAAAGAGAGGGAGGGAAGGAGAGAAAAAGAACAAACAAGGAAATGAACGGACGGGCCTTGACAAGAGAAGAAACCCATGAGCTGAGGTCTGAGATGGGCGGGGCAGGCGGGGGCACGCGGGCAGCAAGCAGGGTGGGCAGGCGGCCGTGGGTCCCTATGTGCCAGGGGCTGGCACGAGGGGCTGGTGCAGTGGGACCAGAAGCTGGGACCCCTAGGCCTCTGAGCTGGGGGCCGGACCCAGGGCAGGTGGGGAGACCCTCTCCCTCACAAGCCTGGCCCTAAAGGCCTGGCCATCCCCTCTACCTCAGCCACAGCCTCCTCTCCACAGCCCCGTGGCCTTGCCGGCTGGCCGGCCCCAGTCTGCAGACGGAGGCGTAAAGACCAGGGCTGGGCAGGACCTTGGGGCTGGCGGCTAGCTCCTTGCACAAGGGTGTGGAGCCTGCTCTACTGGGGAGGCTGGAGCCAGCGCGCCTGCCACACTCCCCGCAGGAGGCCTGGAGCCCCGCCCTTGGCAGCTGGGCCGGCACAGCGTGGACACAGGTCAGCAGCAGACAGACAGATGGATGGATGGGTGGACAGGCATGGAGAGCTTGGGTGTGGGAGGGCTGGGGGCAGGCAGCCAGAGTGGGGGCCCTGGTCCCAGAGGGAATGTCCTGAGGGAAGGAGGAAGGGAGCAGAAATGGGCTGCCCATCCCCCACTAGGGCCCTGTGCTCACTGTCCACGTGCACCGACAGGCACCTCAGCTCTGCTTCCTGAACCTGACCCCTACCTGGGCCCAGAGCACGGGGCCCTCCCCTCCCTGCCGGGTACAGCGGAAGGCAGTGCATGCGCGTCCTGAGGAGCTCACAGCCTCAGCAGGAGCGGCCCCCGCGCCCCGCCAGTGGACAGAGGGCCTGATGCCAGCCTCCTGCCCAAGGACTGGAGTCCACCCCGACCCCATGCCAGAGCCGCACATGGGACCCTTGCTGGCCTCGGGGCATGGGGCCCCTTTCCTGCTTGGAGCCTTGGAGTCCCTCCCTGGCCTGTGCTGATCGGAGGGCCAGCCTGTGGCTGCCCTGGGGGTGAGTGACCGAGGCTGCTCTTGGCAGATGCAGGGGGCTGGGCGGTCAGGGCCTGTGTGGGGTGCGTGTGTCTGTTCAGCCCGCACATACACAGGGACCCCAGGACAGCCTCAGGAGCGGCGGGTGGGGATGAGCAGTGGGGGTGACAGGCTGGGGGCCCAGGAGAGCGTGAGGGGTTCTTACCACATTTGGAAAGCCTCCCCGTCATCATTTCCATACAGTTAGTGGTGTCTGGAGCACAGAACGGAGAGAGGAGGGGGGAGACGTGTGAAAAAGGCTTCCCACTTGGACCTCGGGCTGGGTGCTGCCCGAAGCCTCTGGCCAGGCCCTGGGGGTGGGTGGGGCTCAGAGAGGGGGCGGGGCCTGGAGGGGACTAAGAGGGGGCAGGGCCTGGAGGAGTGGGGCTCATAGGAGGGTTGGGGTCTGGAGGAGCAGGGTCAAAGGAGGGTGGGGCCTGAGGCAGGCCGGGCTCAGACCAGGGGTGGAGCCTGAAGGGGCGGGGCTCAGAGGAGAAGGGGTGGAGCCTGGGGTGGGGGCTCAGAATGTGGGCATTGAGGGGGGGCCGTCTCCTGGGCAGTGAAGGGTCCTGCAGCAACCAGAGCCTGAGAACAGGACATGGCCCTGCCCCTTGGGTGCCCTGGGGCCCAGGACACGTGCCCTGGAGCTGAGAAGCCGAGGGCTCTGGCCGTGCTCTACGCTGGCCACCTAGGTGTCCTCACCCTGCGCTAAGGCTGCTGCGTGGCTCCCATGCGCTCCTCAACTCATGCTGGCACTCCTTCCCTGACGCTCTCCCACCCTCTGCTGGGTCTGAGTGCTGGCAGGGGCTGGGGGTGGGGGCTGCTCCCTCCAGGCCTCCCTGGGCCGGTGCAGGGTGGATGTGTCCACTCGGCCTCCCCTCCCTGGGCCACCTGGTCTCTTGGCCTGGTGCCTGGGGGCCCCCACTTCTGCCCCCCTCCTACAGCGGCTCTGGGACTGAGTTCACTGGACAAGAGCATCCAGTTTGGAAGGGACAGTGCTGGGAAAGGCTGGAGTACAGGGAGGCCCATCAGTGGGCTGGGGATGGTGCCAGGGGACGGCCTGGGAGCCCAGGTTGGGCTCCCCAGGTCCACGGCTCCCTGAAGAAGGGCAGGAGAGACAGGCTTGGGGCCCAGAGTGGGCACCCAAAAGTGTCCAGGGACATGGGTTCAGGCCCAGGGCTAAACTGGGCTCAGGGCCAGCAGGAGCCTCTGCTTTGGGGTGGGAGCAGAACTAGGGGTGGAGCCCTGAGGAAGGGCTCTGTCCACCTTGCTCGCTGCTATGCCTGGGACCCGCACAGGCGACACTTGCTGACGGACAGAATGACACCTCTTAGGTAGGACTCAGAGGCTGTATGCACAGCCTGGCCAGGGGCGGAGAGGGACCGCGGCCCCGGGTGGTGGCTGCAGGCAAGGTTACCTGGCCTTTGCTCGCCTCTTGGGACGAGCTGTGTCCTTCCCCGGCCTCAGTTTCCCTCTGTCAGCACTGCCCTGCTCTGAGATGGAGGCCTTAAAGGCTCAGGGAGCCAGAGGCACCTGACCCTGCCTGCTCCCTGTCCCTGTACCACCTGCTTCCAGGGCAGGAGAGGGGCCCCTGCGTGGGGTGAGGGCATGGTGTCGGGGGAGACAGACGATGGAATGAGGATGGCAGGGCAAGGGACCGAGGGCATGTGGCCTCTAGGACCCACACAGAAGCACAGAAGGGGACCCCAGCACGCTGGGCAAGGGCCCACTGAGGCCCCAGCTGGCCACGGGGGCCTCAGAGAGGCAGGGCTTAGGCTGGATGCGGTGCTCCCCAGATCCCAAACCCCAACACAGGCCTCACGGCGACCCTGTGCCTCAGTGCTGTCCAGACACGCCCCACACCCCCTCGCTGGCAGATGGCAGCTCATGCACGGCCCGCCCCGCCCGACTAGGCTCACCCATACCCACACCCGTGCAGCCCACCCCCACCAGACACCAAGTGGCAGAGACCCCAGGCCCCCAGCGCCTCCAGGCCTGGGCAGCCCCTTCCCCTGTGTGGGCCCCCTAGGCCCAGCTGGGGAGCCCCTGCTTTGATTGGGGCCGCAGGGCCCCTCTGTCCTGCTCAAGGCCAGACAGTTGCAGGCCCGTCGTGGGGAGGGCGGGCAGCGGGCAGCCCCACCGCGTGTCAGCAGGGTGGGCACCAGATCCACAGCCCTCACGAGTGCTACGCGGAGAAGCCCCGAAGGGACAGGGCTCCCAGCAGGGCTCGGTCACTGCTCGCCCTGGAGCCTGCTCTCACTGGCCTGGGGCCAGGCTGCCCCTGTGTCCAGCAGCTCAGGCTGGGTGCCAGGCCTGTGCGGCCTGTCCAGGGCCAGGAGCTGGCCACTAGAGGTGTGAGTGGGCACGGGGCGCCCTTCTCTGGGCCAGCCTGGCTCTCGCCGGAGGACCTGCCCGCAGCCCCTCCCCGCCCCAGTGGTGGGGCCGGACACCTTACCTGCCAGCGTCAGAGGCTACTCTCGTAGCTGGTGGCCACCTTCTGGCCCTTAAGCCCAGCGCCCCAGCTTAGTCCTGGCGCTGGCGGGGGGGGTTCTACAGTGGACAAGAGGCGCCTTTCAGTGTGGTGTGCTGGGCTCTACCTCCCTGGTATGCAGGCGCAGGCTGGCCGCTGCACCGCAGGGCCCTGCTCCCTGGGGGCGCGGCACAGCTCGGGGGCGGGGAGGGGAGGGGCACGTTGGAGGGGCCCAGCGGGGCTCGCTGGGCGGCCTGTGCTGAGCCCCCGCCTCACCTGACAGGTGCTGGGTGGAGGGCTGGTCGTGTGTGCTCAGCAGCTGTGTCTGGATGGTCTCTACGACCCTCTTGAAGCGGCGGCTTGGGCCTGGGGGAGACAGGGTGTTACGCCTGGCAGGGCTGGCCCGGAGCCCGTGCCCTCTGCCCCGCGGCTCACCTGACAGAAGCGTGAACGTGACGGAGTAGATGCCATTCTCCTTCTGCGCCGCCCCGCCCTCGGTGTACGTGATGTCCACCTGGAACTTGACCGGCTTCTGGAACACCGCCGGGCCCCCCGTCGCCTTGTACTCAGCCCGGAAGCTCGTCTGGGAGATGACGCTGTGGCTGAGGCTGGGGATCTGCGGGGTGGCAGGCGGTGTGAGCGTGGCCCCGGCCCCACCCCACACGCGTGCTGTGCACGAGCCTGGGAGCTGAGCCGGCCCCCCAGCCTCATCTGTGAAATGGGCGCAGCCAGATCGGGCCCATGGAGTAGGGAGCCGGCCCACCCCTCCAAGGCCCGGCCAGCAGGGCCTCTGTGTGGACTTCTCACACAGACTGAACCCAAGGCAGGGCTTCTGAGAGGAACGTTAAGCCTCAAGGGGAAGAGCTGAGAGAGGAGGTGAGGGCGGTTGCAGACCCCGGAGAGCAGCAGCGAGGATGAGGTCAAAACCTCCGCTGGTGCTGAGAAAGCGCCTGCTGAGGCTGAGGCCACACGGCCTCGCTCTGCTGGTTCTGGGGTCCACAGCTCTCGGCACCTCGCCCAGGGGCCTCTGCATATTTGGGTTACACAGCAGCAAGGGGACGTGCCCAGGGGTCACCCCCAGGACAGGGCTCTGCCGCTCAGGAGAGCACAGCGCTGGCCTGCCGTTAGAAGGGCCGGCCCGCGTCAGGAGTCGGGAACGGGCGCTGGCTGGGTCCAGGGGAGGAACTGGTGTCCCAGGAGCAGTCAGAGGGGTCTAGGGGGCGGGTAGTCGGAACGGGTGGGGCTGCCCAGAGCCGGGCCCGAGGGCGAGAGCAGGCTGCAGGCACAGGGTGCCCATGTCCAGCGTGAGGCCGAGCGCCCTGCCTGGTGCTGCCCCCCGGCCCCTGGAGACCTTGGTGGGAGCGCAGAGCTGTCCCTGCCGCTCTGAGGGAAGCTGGGCTGCAGCCAGGGCCGCAGGGGGCCGAGCGCCTGGCGGGGCCGAGGCGGCCCCGAGTTAGAGAGACCACCCCAACGGCTGGGCCTGAGCTCGGGCTGCGGGGACACTGGGACCCTTCTGAAACCCCTAAGCTGTGATCCTAGGGGACCAGCACAATGGCGGGCCCCACGCGGAGAGGGGCCCCCTGACGTGACTCTGGAAGAAAACCTTCAGGGCCTTCTGCTCATGCGCCCCAGATCCCAGCCAAGACAAGTGGAATGCACCCTGGGCCCGAGCGCAGCGCACCCTTGGAGAGCCGGCGGGGCGCACGGGGCTGGCAGGAGGCTGGCAGCGCCTGGGGTGGGTGGAGGGCACACAGGACCAGAGACAGGCCCGGGCATGTCTGCCACACCCGGCAGAGCCTCTGCGTGAGGACTCATGTTCCCTCCCCACGAGCTGCTGCGAGGCCGCGTGCACTTCACCCCGGTCTCAGTGAGGTGCCACCCCCCAAGGCTGTCCCTGTCCCAGTGCCCCTTCCATCAGATCCCAGCCCTGGTCTGGGCGTGCGCGTGGCACGACTGCGGTTCTGTCGACGCCAGCTCCCCACGCCCCTCTGCAGTGACCCTGCGGCCCCAGCAGGGCAGGCAGGAGGCAGTGTCTGTCAAGCGAGGAACAGGTGGACCCTCGGTCTGGGGTGAGCGTCCCGAGTGGTGTGAGGCTCACCGACAGGAAGGCGTGGACGATGTCTGCTTTGATGGAGCTCAGCGGCTTGTCCTTGATGACCACGAAGATCTGCTCCTCCTTTTCCAGGTTGATGAAGTTCCCGAACCAGGACTTCTTGGCAAGCCTGGGGGAGGGACGTGGTGGGGGGGGCTGGTCACGGCAGGTGTGCTGCGGGGACTGGCCTGCCCTCCCCGCCCCTCCAGGCCGGAGGCCAGCTCACTGCCCTGGCCCTGACCCTCCTGCCTTGGGCTCGACCCTCCATCCTGGCCCTGACCCTGGCCGTGACCCCACATCCTAGTCCCCACCCCCTCCTGTCCTGGCCCTGACCTGGCCCTGACACCCCTGCCCCAGCTCTGACCCTGAAATTGAGAAGGAGTTAAAATTTCCCTGGCTTAGGATGAAACCCTTGACGTGAGAAAGAAAGTAACTACAGTTCTGAACTCATTCTGAGAACAGCAGGAGGACGGCTGACAAGAGAGCAGCTTGCTGACAGCCCCCCACTAAGCGTCTCGAGGGAGCACTGAGAGGCTACAGTGATCAACTGCAAACTTCAGACGTCACAGACTCAACTCCACCGCGTGCGACACACAGAACAGTCATGCCTGTGCAGAGGACTCTGAGGACTGCAGCCCCCAAGGCCACGTGCTCCCCATCCCCTACCTAAAACCCCACAGATGAACCCTTGCTTGTAGCTTCTCAGGGAGTTCGGGATTACAGCGTGAGCTGCCCGTTTTCCTCGCTCAGCACTTTGCAATAAAATTCCTACTTTCTTTTCCCACATCCAGCGTCAGAGATGGGCTTGCTGCACGAGTGAGCAAACTCGCTGCAGGTTCATTAACAACACCCATCCTCGTCCTGACTGCCCCATCCTGGCCCTGAGCCCCCCATCCTGACCCTGACCCTCCTGCCCTGGCCCTGACCCCCCCATCCTGACCCTGACCCTCCTGCCCTGGCCCTGACCCCCCCATCCTGACCCTGACCCTCCTGCCCTGGCCCTGACCCCCCCATCCTGACCCTGACCCTCCTGCCCTGGCCCTGACCCCCATCCTGACTCTGACCCCCCCCCATCCTGGCCCTGATCCCCCATCCTGACCCTGACTCTCCTGCCCTGGCCCTCATCCTGGTCCTGACCCCCCCATCCTGACTCTGATGCCCCCATCCTGGCCCTGACCCCCCCATCCTGGCCCTGACCCTCCTGCCCTGGCCCTGACCCCCATCCTGGTCCTGACCCCCCCATCCTGACTCTGACCCCCCCCATCCTGGCCCTGACCCCCCCATCCTGACCCTGACCCTCCTGCCCTGGCCCTGACCCCCATCCTGGTCCTGACGCCCCCATCCTGACTCTGACCCCCCCATCCTGGCCCTGACCCCCCATCCTGACCCTGACTCTCCTGCCCTGGCGCTGACCCCCATCCTGGTCCTGACCCCCCCCATCCTGACTCTGACCCCCCCATCCTGGCCCTGACCCCCCCCATCCTGGCCCTGACCCTCCTGCCCTGGCCCTGACCCCCATTCTGGTCCTGACAACCCCCATCCTGACTCTGACCCCCCCCCATCCTGGCCCTGACCCCCCCATCCTGACTCTGACCCCCCCATCCTGGCCCTGACCCTCCTGCCCTGGCCCTGACCCCCATCCTGGTCCTGATGCCCCCATCCTGACTCTGACCCCCCCATCCTGACTCTGACCCCCCCCCATCCTGGCCCTGACCCTCCTCCCATCCTAGCCCTGACCCCCCCATCCTCTGACCCCCCCATCCTGGCCCTGACCCTCCTCCCATCCTAGCCGTGAACCCCCCATCCTGGCCCTGACCCCCCCATCCTGAACCTTAACCTCACCCTGGCCCGGACCCTCCTGCCCCGGCTCGACCCCCCATCCTGGCCCTGACCCACCTCACCCCTGACCCCACCACCCTAATGCTGATCACATAGCCCTGGGCCTGACCCCTGCTGCCTGCCTGAGCCCAGGCAGCGCCCACTGGAATCCCAGCAGAAAAGAAAGGAGAGCCCACCCTGTCCTCAGCCTGCTCCTCTCTGTTTAAGCCGCCAAGTTCGGGGGTATTTGCTGTGCAGCCATCTGTCCCCTGCCCCAGGGCCGTGTGGGGAGCAGGGGAGTGCAGGGCGTGAGGGGCAGCCGGGAACCCTGGAGGGTATGGATGGGGGAGACAGCACAGAGAAGGGGCAGCCTCGGCTCCCCCAGGTCACCCTCTGTACCCTCCGTCCTCAGGGACCAGTGGCCGCCCGGCTCCAGCCCAGATCACTCCGTGGATCGTGGAGGTCACGTCAAACCCCAGGGGCCCAGCTGCTGTGCTGGGCGGGGTGGGGGCTGCACCCTCCTGCGTGTGGCCCCTCACCTCGAAGCCGCCTGGGGCTTCCCTTCCTTGCTCCATCTGGTCTTGTCACTCTGTCCTGCATCTGGGACCACCCCTCTCTGAGGTGCCCCCCCCGCAGCGCACAGCAGTGTGGGAGACCCCTCAGCTGCCCCACCATCCTGCCTCCTGGATTCACGCGTTCGGCCTCCATGGGGTGTGGCGGGGCCTGGGATTTGTTCTAAGCAGAACGCGGGAAGGTCATAGGTCACCTCCGAGACTAGGTTACAAAGGCTGGGACTCCGTCCTGCCAGCAGGTCTCCACTGCGTCTTGATGAATGGAGACGCCTGTGTGGGGAGGAACCGAGGCCTCGGGCCCAAGGCCCCTGAGGACCTGCCTCCTGCCTGCGCCACCTGAGCTCCAGTGGGGCTGGAGACGACCACAGGTGGCCGACACCCCACAGCAGGGCCTGACCCACAGAGACTGCGAGACGATGAACGTGTGTGGTTGTAAGTCGCTACGCTTTGGAGGCGTCACGCAGCAGCCGCTAACCAAGTACCAGGTGCCTCTCTGCCTCCCTCGCAGGTGCAGTGTGGATGCGAGACCAGGGCTCCACCCATCCGATGCGCCCTCTTACTGGGAGCCCGTGATGCAGAGGCCAGGCCTGGGAGGAGTGGCCACGGCAGCCATGTCGTGTCCGGGGCCAGGGCTGGCCAGGTCCCAGGCCCAGCATCGCTCCAGCAGCCTTGGCAGGCGAACTGTCGCATCTGATGTCGGCAGAGCTCTCTGGGCTGCTCTGAGGCCCGGTTTGGCAGTTTTCCTGCCCGTTTCTGGGACGGGCTCTCTGGCTACCATGGCGACTCTGGAGCACCCACCACCTGCCGACACAGCCATGCCAGCCCCCGCCCGGCCAGGGGTCCCGGCAGAAGAACGCGGAGGTAAAGACGAGCTGATGCATCCTCGCAGACCCCACGCGTCGCTCGGCCGCCTCCACGTCCTTCCCTGCTCCTGTGGCTCCCCAGCCGTCAGCTCCGTGTCCAGCACTCGAGTGTAGGCCCCTGCCCCGACCTGCTCACCGCTGGAGCCCGGTGGGCGCTCAGGGAGGCGGCTCAGGCACCCACGCAGGGTTTCTGCTCCTCCCTTGATGAAGTAGGAGGAAGAACAATGAAGATCCGACTCTTCCTGCTTTGCACCACAGGAGTTTGGCATCTGGAAAATAGTCCTGTGTCTGAAAGAAGCCTGGAGGAGCTGGAAAGGCCAGTGGAGGGAGCATGGTGACGGCCTGTGATGGTCAACTCGAGGTGTCAACTCGGCCTGTTTGGTCAAACCTTGGTGTTGCTTTTTAAAAGGCGTTGTTTAGATATGGTGATCAGTTGACTGAGAAAGCAGATCACCCTCCCTAATGTGGTGGGCCTCATCCAATCAGTTGAAGGCCTTCAGAGCTAAGGTTAAGGTTTCCCGGAGAAGAAGAAATTCTCAAGACTGCAGCGTGGAGACCCACCTGAGTTCTTGCCTGTCGGCCGGCAGGCTTCAACGTGACGCAGACCTGAACTTCCAGCCTACCGAACCTAGTCTCAGACTTGCCAGCCCTACGATCATATGAGTCAGTTCCTGAAAACACCAGCCCCTGTGTGCACACACGCATGCACGCGCACGAGCGCCCGGCTGGCTGACACAGGGAACCTGACCGACACAGGCTGCTGGCAGCAACGGGAGGGCTGTCTCAGGCCCCGAGAGCACGTCCTCTGTCGGAGGTGGCACTCGTGCCTTAACCCGTGGGAGGGGGTTGGTGCTGGCCAGGACCCGGGTGGGGGGGGGATGAGGCCTCCAAGGGGCCCAAGAATGGGAAGCAGCAGGCGCTGCAGCCCGCCTGCCCAGCGTCAGGCTGATGTGAGCTGTTGTCAGGTTTTCTGAAAAACGTAACGATTACGTGACGAGCACGCTGTGAGAGCTTCTGACAACAGCAGAAAGTGGCGACTGAAGGGACATGAACGGTGAGTTAAAGGGTTCCCTAGCCCAGCCCTCTGGGGCTGGCCGCCCACACACACGCTGGCCTCGCCCGGCTTCCGCCCTGTGGGTGCTGTGTCCAGTGTCGCTCAGGGCACGAGATGCAGTAACAACTTCTCTGGCTCCGTGGACAGCTGGCCCGGCTGCCTGTGCACAGCTGCCTGCATGAGGTCACAGCGGCTCTCTAGGCACCCACACCGCACTTCGTGTTCACACTCCCAGACGACAGGACCGAGGCCGCTACGGGGGGCGGGGGGGGAGCGGGGGGTGGGGCCTCTAAGGGTCTTTGCCCTAGACACCCTGAGATCCGGGTACGTGCCCACAGGGGAGCCTCTCGGCGTGTGGCGTCTGCGGGGGGATGGGGGCGCGGTTCTGCTTCCTCATCGCCTCCCACAACAAGCGGGGGCTTCTTCCTCTTACACAAGGGGACCCGAGGGTGCTGTCTGCACCTGGCCTTGACCACGGCCACCTTCCGGACGTGCGTCCCACCAGGCCATTCCGTGGCCGTTCCTCCTCCCTGGCCAGCGCCGGATTTTCCCTTGCAGACCCTCCACCCCTACAAGCCCGAGTCTCTGGCCGCACTCCACGCTCGGCTCTGCCCTGGGGAAGCCCTGACGGAGGCGGCCTCCTGTGGGCTCCACAGCCAGTCCTTCCCATCTCCCCAGGTCCAGCACGTTGAGAAGTGTGAGCCAGCCTGGCCACCAAGGCTCAGGACTGGGACTCTCAGCAGCTGTGGACTGTCACTTTGAGGCACGGCCATGCTGCCCACCCCTTGCTTCCAGCCCGCCCTGGGCTCCCTATCCCGGCTGTGGCTTCTGAGCACAGCTGGGAAGGGCCACGTTTTCCTCCCAAGTGGCTCCCTCA
Source organism: Diceros bicornis minor (assembly GCF_020826845.1). NCBI lineage: Eukaryota > Metazoa > Chordata > Mammalia > Perissodactyla > Rhinocerotidae > Diceros > Diceros bicornis. Next base: position 577,848 of record NC_080770.1, read on the forward strand.
CCCCCCTGGGCCCTGCTCCCGACCGGCGTCTGAAGTGGAGAGACTCAGAGATGTGAGCACTGGGAAGGAGGCCGAGGTAGGAGGTGGGGAGAGGGGACAGCGGATGGCCACAGGGAAAAGAGGAGGACTGGAGGAGCTGGGGCGCTCGGCCGTGAAGCCCTCACTGCATCCCCTGGGCTGCCACATGGAGGGTCCACCGCGGGCCTCCCACACCACGGGCCACCCCCACCGCGGGCGTCCCCCACGCACTGGGTGTCCGGGCACCAGAGGGGAGGCTGGCTCGACCTCGGGCAGGGCCACTTACTCTGGGGACGACTCCGGGGTCAGGTTGGACATCTCCTCTGGCGTCGGAACTGCGCACACAGGACGAGGAGAGAAACATGGTGACTGTGCGGCCCTCCCCCAGCAGGGCTGCCACCTGCCCGCTGTGACGGCGCCCGAGGGCACAGGTCCACCCCCAGCTCCAGGCCACCAGGAGCTATCCTGACTCCCAGTGCTGAAATCAGGCCACCCCTTCTCTGGCCTCCAGCCAGCCGTGCCGTCCCCTACAGATGGCACTGGCCCCCATGTGCCGCCTGTCGGCCATGCTGTGCGACTGGTGGGCCCAGGCAGCGGGCAGTGCCGAGTGACCCTCGGCACCCAGCATGCAGGGGTCGGCTGCCCCCCGCCGCCCTGGCCCCGTGGCTTCCTGACCACCCACACCCACCCAGCAGCCGGCTCTCCTCCCCAAGGAGGCCGCTGGGCTGAGGAACAGCAAAGGAGCCAAGAGGGGCCAGGGCCGCATCTGCGGGGCAGCTCTGAGCGGGCCCCTGACATGCACAGTAGGCAGGCTCGGGAACACGTGGATGTCTGGCGGCGCTGCCCGGGCCTGTGCTGGCCAAGTGGACACGGGCCGCTGCCCAGTGCTTTTGGCAGGATGAACCACCAAACGGGGAGGGGCAGCCAGGGCTCCCCTGCGGCCCCCTTTCCCCAAGCACCCTGCCGCGTCCGCCAAGCGCACCTTGCAGTTTCCGGCGGTGGAAACGGGGTGACCCCAGGAAGCTGTTCTTGATGGAGTTGAGCCGCGTCCGCCAGGGAACCCCTCCAACGCTGGGGCTGGACGGCGGCGTGGGGTTGGGCGTGCCGGCCGGGCTCTCCTTGGGCGTGTGCACGGGCGTCCCCTTGGGGGTGGGGAGGGGACTACCCCTTGGAGAGGGGTGAGGGGTCACCTGTATGGTGGGGACAGATTTGGTGTTTGGTTCAGTCCCGGCGGGCGGGAGACGGGGGGCTGCCGGCAGGGTTGGCGAGGCCGGGGGCAGGGCCAGCTGGGGGCCAAGGCCCCCCGGGACAGGGCCCCGGGCCTGGGTGCCGGCTGGGAGTGGGTTGGACTTGGTGCCCTGCAGCGGCCTGTCGGTCAGCTTGGCCTTGCTCGGCAAGGTCTGGGTCTTGGGGTTGGGCCGCAGGGCGGGCTGTGCAGGGAGGACGTGTCCGGGCCGCGAGGCGCTCCGACAAGCTTCGGGCTCCACGGAGGTGGCTGAGGGGCAGGCCACGAAGGGGAGCTCGGGGGGCGGGGGGGGGCAGGACAAACTTTCTAACAGGCTACAGGGCAGGCGCAGGGCAGGGAGGAGAGCAAGGGGTTACAGAGACCGAGAGGGCCAAGCGCCACCGTGCATGCCCCGCCCCGCCCCGCATGCACACAGCACCAGGAGGACCAGAGAGAGGCCGGGACCCAGGCAGGGGCAAGGGGGCAGGCAGGCGTGGGGGGGTGTTTGCCACGAAAGAAAACAAATGACACACGAGAAGACAGACAGACAAAACAAGAACGTGCAGTTAGCGAGAGCAGCAGCAGCCACGCGGCGGCTCCAGTGCAGGCGGGGACCAAGTGAGGCGGGGCCTGCTTCCGGGTCTGCGAGCCTCCCCCCACCCGGTGCCTGCTGGCCGCGGAGGCACGGGCACCTTTGTTTGGGAGCCGGTGGTGGGGCGGGTGGGTCACTCACCCGGGGGCTGCTGAGCGGGCTGGTGGAGAGGCCTGAGGAGGCGCCACTGATGGACCTAGACCTGGGGACACAGGCGCAGTGGCGGGTCAGCCCGGGAAAGGGGCGCAGGCTCTCGGCCCCTCTCTCCCCTGTGGGGGACCCTCCAAGAGGCTGGAGCCCCAGGCTGATGCACGCCCGGCCACGCCCAGGGCTGTCCCGCTGTCCCCACCCGCCTCTCACCAGGCCCAGGAGAGCCTGCAGCCCCTCTAAGGCCCTGTCAGAGCCCCAGGGCTGTGGCCGGTGGCCTTGGAGCTCCTCCTCCACGCCACGCATGAGCTGCCCTGTGTCCGAGGCCCCAGACCAAGGCCAGCACAGAAGAGCCCTCAGCAAGGGTCCATCTGGGGCTGGGGTGGACTGAGGGACGAGGGGACACGGGGCTTCCTGTGAAGTGAATCCAGCGCCTGTGCTGGGTCCATACCATGTCCTGGCTGCCCTGAGCCTGGCCTGACCCCCAGGGCTGAGTTCACCCCAGCCCTCACATCCTGGCGTGCTGGCCACCAGCTGGACACCGGCCCAGCTCCTCCACGCCCACAGCCCACCTGCCCAGCCCAGAGCTGCCCACAGGAGGCCAGCCCACGGCCTGGTCCTCACTCACACCAGGAGGACCTGGGCAAGACGAGGCTGGGGTGGGCGCTGGTGGGAACTGTGGGCCTTGTCCACCACTGGCCCACGTGGCCCGAAGACCTGGCTGGGGTATGGCCAAAGAGAGGCACTGGCCCAGTGTGCCCGGCTGAGACACACACGTAGCCGCCGCCCCTGCCAGGCAGGAACCAGGCACCTGGGGGCCTCTCACCACCACACCACTCAGCCCGTGGGGCAGGAACCGGGCACCCGCGGGCCTCTCCCCTGCCACCGCCTGGCCTACGAAGTGGGAACCGGTCACCCGTGGGCCTCTGCCCACCACACCGCTCAGCCCGTGGGGCGGGAACCAGGCACTTGGGGGCCTCTCCCCCCCACACCGCTCAGCCAGTAGGGCAGGAACCAGGCACCCACAGGCACGGCCCGAGGGGAAGCAACGCCCTCTCACCCCTGGGCACCGGCACCCGCGGTCTCTAGAGGGGGAAACGCGAGGGGGAGCGAGGCAGCCACAGGAGATGGGAGGGCCACAAGAGAGCAAGTGACTGTCCGTGCCGACCGCCCGGCCTCAGGAGGGGTCTCACCCACCCACATGGTGGCCTGGCCCCTGGGCCTCGGGAAGGAGCTGAGCCCAGGCTGGCACCTGTGGGCTGGGACCCTGTGGCCATCGGTGTCCACCTCTTGACCTGACAGCCACGGAGCCGGGGACAGCACCACCTGCTCCCAGCCCCCCAACCCCCGGCCAGGACAGCACCCAGAGCCAGGCCAGGGCCCAAAGCTTTCAGATGCTATGAAGGGAGCTGGGGGCCGGTCGGTCCCAGCTGGTGCCCGCCCCAGCAGCCACAGGCCAACAGGGGCAGCAGCCATGAGCAAGGCCTCCCACTGAGTCAGCCACGAGCTTGTCGCTTGGCACAAAGAAAGGAGAAGGGCCACAGCAGGAGGAAGAGCGGGTGGGAGACGTGTCCGCGCCCGTCTAACCAGGAGGCCCCCGGAAACTAGGCTGCAACTGCCCAGGACAGGAAGGACGGCGCCAGCATCCAGAACAGGCGGGGCGGGGCAGGGAGACAGGGGCGAAGCCTGACCACTGCCACCCGCGGGCAGCAGACCCTGCAGGTGCAGGGCGGGGGGCTGGGGAAGGCTGGCCTGATGCAGAGACCTCAGGACCATCCCACCTCCCGCTGCCTCCTGGGGAGCCTGCAGCCTGCAGGACTGGGGACGGCCAAGCCACCCTGGCTGCCGTGTGCACTCAGGCCCTGTGGGCTGCAGGACGGCCCCAGGACCCAGGGGCCATGCGGGACGGCAGGGGGCGGGGTGGTAAACCAGGGCCACGGAGGCCCACCGGCCACAGGGGAGGGCAGGCCAGAAGGGCCTCACGGCCTGCAGCCACCAGGGGTCCCAGGGCCAGGAGAGCACTGTGGGTCTCCTTGCCTCTCGCGGGCTGGCCCTCGGCCTCGCCCCAGCAGCCCACTCCTGCTGGGCTCTGCCTAGCCTGGCCGGGCCCTTCCCTGGCCTCAGGCCCAGCCCTGCCGCCAGGCCTGCTGTGGCCGTTGGGGCGGGGGCGGGGGTGGGTGGGCAGAGTGTATACCTGTCTTCTTTGCTGAATTGGGGGTGGGCTTCAGCGATATCCAGGCTTTTACTGAACATTGCTTTACTACAGCGGGAACAAAGCGAGAAAAGAGAGTTACTGACGCAGCCCCGCTGGCGGCCAGCAGGCCTGACCTCCACACGGCTCCAGGCTGGGCGCGGGCACCCAGCCCCCCGCCAGGGCACACCGATGCCAGGGGAAGTCAAGCAGGAGAGCACTGGGGCCACAGCACACCCTGCCCTGGTGATCTGCTGGGCAGGGCGGCTGGCCAGGCCCTAGAGGATGCCCAGGAGGTGGCCCGTTGTGGCCCAGTGCCAGTAGCCAAGCCAGGAGAGGCAGCAGAGCCAGGGAGCAGCAGTGGGGGCAGCCGAGAGGAAGGGGCTTTCAGCCATTGAGATGGTCTGTACCCCATCCCAGCACCCCTGCTCCCGAGGCAACAGGGCCTGGAAGGCAGAGCAGAAGCCACGGCAGGGGGGCTCCCATGCCAGGCCTGCCCCTGCCCCAGGCGGATGGGGTGGGAAGGCTGCGGGGCCGCTGGTCCAGGGAGGCCGGGTCAGCACTCAGCCTTCCCTGTGGGTTCCAAGGCTCAGGAAGGCGGGCTGGGCCGCTGGAGGGGCCACACTTCCCTGGGGGCCTGCAGGGGGTGTGCCCACAACAAGCGGGACACAAGGCCTCCTGCTGCCCCCTCGCCAGCCCAGTGCGGGAGCCGGGCAGTGGCCACGCTGTCTGGAGACCCGAAAGGAGACCCTGGAAGGCCGGGACCCCAGGTAGGAGGCCGAGCCAGCCCTGTTCCCTGGGGAGGGCCTGGGACCACCCAGGGGCTATAGACCACCTGCCCACTTTCATCCTGATGGTGGCCCAGCTGCCCTGTGGTTCTTGTTTTCTGGCAAATTCCTCAGGAGGCCTGGCCGGCCCCAGCACCCAGCACCAGCTGACCAGGGGTGGCCCAGGCTGCTGGGACCTCCCACAGTGCTCCCGGGCCCCAGGGCTGTGTCCAGACAGCTGAAGCCCCCACTGGGCAGGAACGCCGGGCCTCGCCCCCAACAGGCCACACTCAGCACCAGACTGAGGATCTGCCAGAGCTGAGGCTCTGCAGGACCCAGACCACTTTCTTCCTCCAGGCGGTCTGCGGGACAGCCAGACCTGCTCATCGCCCCCCACTTCCACGTCCCTGCCCAACACTGCCTGCAACGGGTGACTAAAGGTTGGGCCAGGGTCGACTGGGTACAGGACAGGACAGGACAGGACAGGACAGCCCAGCCCAGCCCAGCCCAGTCCAGCCCAGCCCAGCCCAGCCCAGCTCAGCTCAGCCCAGCCCAGCCCAGTCCAGCCCAGCTCAGCCCAGCTCAGTCCAGCTCAGCCAAGCTCAGCCCAGTCCAGCCAAGCCCAGCCCAGTCCAGCCCAGCCCAGCCCAGCTCAGCCCAGCCCAGCCCAGTCTAGTCCAGCCCAGCCCAGCCCAGCTCAGTCCAGCTCAGCTCAGTCCAGCCCAGCCCAGCCCAGCCCAGCCCAGCCCAGCCCAGCCCAGCTCAGCCCAGCCCAGCTCAGCTCAGTCCAGCTCAGCCAAGCTCAGCCCAGTCCAGCCAAGCCCAGCCCAGCTCAGCCCAGCCCAGTCTAGTCCAGCTCAGCCCAGTTTAATCCAGCTCAGCCCAGTCCAGTCCAGCCCAGTCCAGTCCGGCCCAGTCCACTCCAGCTCAGCCCAGTCCAGTCCAGCCGAGCCCCATCCAGCCCAGCTCAGGCCAGCTCAGTCCAGTTTAGTCCAGCTCAGCTTAGTCCAGCCCAGTCTAGTCCAGTCCAGTCCATTTCAGCTCAGCCCAGCTCAGTCCAGTCCAGCTCAGGCCAGCTCAGTCCAGTTTAGTCCAGCTCAGCCCAGTCTAGTCCAGCTCAGCTTAGTCTAGCCCAGTCTAGTCCAGTCCAGTCCATTTCAGCTCAGCCCAGCTCAGTCCAGTCCAGCTCAGTCCAGTCTAGTGCAGCTCAGCTTAGTCCACTTCAGCCTAGTCCAGCCCCGTCCAGTCCAGTCCAACTCAGTTCAGTCCATTTCAGCTCAGCCCAGTCCAGCCCAGCCTAGCTCGCCCAGTCCAGCCCAGTCCAGCCCAGTCCAGCCCAGCCAGCTCAGCCAGTGCAGCGGAAGCAGCCCAGCCCTCAGCACAGCACAGTCCACCCCACCCAGTGGTCTCGGCGCAGCCCAGAGCCAGGGAGCAGAAATGCGCCAGGCCGGGCCCAGACTGCCCGTGAGGGTGCGACGCTGACCAGGCCAGGGCGCAGGAGCCGGGGCGCAGGGTCCTCCGGCGGGCACGCACCTCTGGCCGTGCTGAGCCATCTCGATGGCCCTCCGCGCGGGCACCGGGGAGCCGCCGTCCGTCACGCTGAGCACCTCCATGGACTTACGCTCGGGCCGTCGCTTGCCGTGCCGGTTCAGCATCGGGGAGTCCACGCGCTTCCGGGGAGGGTCTGCGTGCAGACGGGGGTCAGGGCCGGGCAGCCCGTGGGGCCAGAGCGGAGCGCGTGGCCGGGCCCCCAAGGCCGTACCTATTTCGTTCCGGGGGGGCAGGTCCTCATCTTCGTGGCTCGGGTACCGCTCCTTCCGGTCCAGGAGGAGGAAGTAGATCATCTTCTCCTGGTTCTCCCTGCAGCGGGCGACAGGCCCACACGGGCGCGTCCGCTCCTGGGCGGCAGTCCCGGGCCACCCCGTGTTCCCCCACGGCCCCCACTCCCCACCGCCTCCGCCGCCCGCCCGGGGGCGCCCTGCTGTTCGCACTCCTCAGACAGCAGGTCCTGCAGCAGCTTGTTGCGATCGCGGAAGCAGCCCAGCGAGTGCATGCTGTCCAGCACGTCGGGGTCAATGTCCTCCAGGCTGGGCAGCGAGCGGATCTGCACCTTGCGGGGGATGGGCTGCTCTGGCTCCGGCTCATTCTTGCCCCCTCTGTGGACCACAGGGCAGCTGTCACTCCCCTCGGCCGGCCGGCCGGCGGGGTGCTCCACACCCACCCTGAGGCAGCCAGAGGGCAGGAGGCCCACCCCTTCCTGGGGACCCTGAGTCCTGCGCCCCGCCTGTGCCCGGCCCCTGCACGCCTCCTGCGCCCCGCTTGTGCCCAGCGCAGGCTGGCCCAGGGTCCCTGAGCGCTGGCCGGCCAGGCGGCCCAAGGCTGGGGCAGGCCTGCGCTGGATTCTCCCCTCGCCTTCCCTAGCAGGCCCTTGGGGCCACAGCCACAGGCAAAGCAGGTGATGAGGGGGAGGAGAAGCTACTTACATATACCATGTGTGTTTCTGAATGTGCTCTAGCTACGAGGAAAGAGAAACAGGGAGTTAGTAGGAGGAAGAAGAGAGCCCACATTAGAAGGCCAGAGGGAGCAGGAGGGGGAGGCATGGGGAGGAGAAGGGAACAGGAGCTGGAAAGAGGGGAGGGGGAGAGGGTGGAGAAAAGGACTGAGATAGAGGGAGGACAGGAGAGGGGGAGGGGGAGGGGGAGAGTGGGGAGGGAGAGGAAAGGGAAGGGGAGGATGGAGGAGGAGGAGGAAGAGAGGGAGGGGAGGGGGTGGAGGAGGAGGGAGGAGGAGGGGGCGGGAAGGGGAGAGGGGCGGGGAGGGGGAGGAGCGGAGGGGGAGGGGGAGGGTTGCATTCCCAGAGGCTCCAGGCTAGCACCCCTGACCTGCCTACCCCAGTGGAAGAGGAAACGCCAACCTAGAGAAAGCAGGAAGCTAGGAGGGGAGGGGTGGGCGCTGCAGGCAGGCAGTGAGGGGGGCCTGGTGGCCTGTGCTGCCGGGTCCCTCTTGGGACTCAGGGAAGGAGGGGTGAGGGAGGAGAGCAGGGAAGCAGCCAGGGCCCGGTCCACCTGCACAGGAGGGGCTGGGGTGCAGGTGTGAGCAGGAGGCTCAGAGAGCCCAGCTCTCCACCCGACTGAGGACAGCTTTGTCCAGGAGAGTGGGAGAGGGCTGCCGCTGGGGCACCAGGCCACCCCCATCCTGGAGACGCCAGCCCAGGGGAGTCCTGCTGCCCTTGTCCTGGGGACCTACCATCCTGGCACCAGCCGAGCCCCAAGGAGGAGGCCGAGACGGCTGGCCCTGGGCTTCTTTTAGAAGTGGGGGCTTCCCTCAGACCCTCCCACCCCAGCCCCCAGCCGTGGGAGTGGGTCATGCTGAGGGCCCGGCTTAGAAACCGTCAGGAGACCAGGGCCACTAACAGCAGACGCCCACCTTCCGGGCCCACCCAGCACCCCAGAACCACACTGGCAGGCGGAGGACCATGCACGTGCCCACACCCAGCACATGCTCACACCCATGCGCACGTGGACACATCTGTGCCCATGTGCTTGCACACCTGCGCATACACACTCACAGCCATGCACATGCCCACACACACCTGTTCACGTACCCACACACGCCTGTGCACACACAGCTGTGCACGCACTCTCACATGTGAGTTCACACACCCTTACGCACACCCCCACACACCCAGGGCTCCCCGTACACACTCGCGGGCACAGGTGGGGTCTCCGTGCGCGCCAGCCCCCCTCTCGGGAGGCGGCGATGGAGACGGAGCCTCCGGCCCCAGACACGGGCTGGGGGGCGGGAGGGCAGGCCCGCCGGCCCGGGACGCACCGTGAGGCGGCGCGCGGCGTCCACCTCGATCATGCCACGCAGCAGGCTCTGGCAGTCGGGCGGGATGAAGTGCGGCATGTGGAACACGCCCCGCTTCACCTTCTCCAGCAGCTGCCGCAGGTTGTCGTCGTCGAAGGGCAGCGCCCCCTGCCGGCCGGGACGGGGTCACCACGGGGCGGAAGGCCGGCCGGAGGGAAGGACGGAGGGGGTGGGGACGGACATGGAGGGGCGGGGATGGAGGGGGAGGGGACAGATCTGGAGGGGGAGGGGCGGACATGGAGGGGCGGGGATGGAGGGGGAGGGGACAGATATGGAGGGGGAGGGGCGGGGATGGAGAGGGAGGGGCGGGGATGGAGAGGGAGAGGCGGGGATGGAGGGGGCGGGGCGGGGATGGAGGGGAGGGGACAGAGATGGAGGGGGAGAGGAGGGGTGGGGATGGAGGGGGAGGGGACAGATATGGAGGGGGAGGGGCGGGGATGGAGAGGGAGGGGCGGGGATGGAGAGGGAGAGGCGGGGATGGAGGGGGAGGGGCGGGGATGGAGGGGAGGGGACAGAGATGGAGGGGGAGAGGAGGGGTGGGGATGGAGGGGGAGGGGACAGATATGGAGGGGGAGGGGCGGGCGGGGATAGAAATGGGGGCAGGGATGGAGGGGGCGGGGCGGGGATGGAGGGGAGGGCAGGGGAGGGCGGGGATCTCACCACCAGCAAGGCGAATAGGATCACACCGCAGCTCCACACGTCCGCCTTGCGGCCGTCATACTTTTCCCCCTGCGGACACAGTGCGGTTGGCAGGGCGCATGCCAGGGTCAGGGAGGGAGTCACGGCGCGGGCCGTCCAGGGTCTGGGGGCCCGCGAGGGCCGGGGCGGCAATGGCTACTTACCCGGATCACTTCAGGGCAGGCGTAGTGGGGGGACCTGAAGGGAAACGGGCAGTCAGGGCCCAGGCTCAGCACTGGTTGTCCCTCCTGGACTTCTGGGCTGTCCCGGGGGGCCTCCCTGCTCCCCACACGTGCCCAGGGTGGAGGCCCCACTGTGGGCCCTCAGGCCCTTCAGGAGGCTCAAGGGGCTTTGGTGCCAACACCCCCACAGCCTAATCCCCTGCATGCTCCTGGGGGGAGACTGAGGTCTGGGAGGCGGGGGCTTCTCCATGCTCAGGGCTGTCTGCCCGTCCATCCTGGTCCAAGGAGATGGGCGTCAGAGGAAGGCCCCCCGGGCACGTCCTGGGGTCCCAGCCTGGGCCCCACTGCTGAGGGTGCACACACGGCAGCAGCCGCGGGGCTGGGCCTGCCTTCCGGGGCTGGAGGAGAGCAAGGGAGGGTCTGGCCCAGGGGGTTGCCTGCCACTCCTTCACTGAACCGCACACGAGCCGGGGCCAGAGCCAGGGGTCCTGCCTCCAGCCCAGGCCGTGGGAGGCTGGAGGGGGGTCCTGGGGCTGCAGGCCACCTGGCTGGGTGGACACAGAGACCCCTCGCGGCATCCACAGGCTGGGCTGGGGGCAGCAGCATCTGGGCCGCCTCTCCCCGCCTGTGTAGAACTAGCAGCGGCCGGGAGGGGGCGCCAGGCCGCGGCGGCTGGCTAGGAGGGGCAGGCGCCGCTCACCCGCAGCTGGTCTCCAGCAGGCTGTCCCCCACCTGCAGAGACGCCATGCCGAAGTCTGCGACGCGGATGTTGTTCTTCTCATCCAGCAGCAGGTTCTCCGGCTTCAGATCCCTGTGGCTGGGAAGCACGGCGAGTGAGGCCGGCCGGCCTAGAGCCGCCTCCCCTCCCACACCTATCACATGGCACGGGGCAGTGGCAGCCCAGCCCGGTGATGTCACAGGCAGCCCATCACATAAGGCTGCCTGGTTCTCGTCTGCGGGGTGGAGGGACAGGGGTCTCTCAGGTCACACCACCTGCTCCTGTGGCCCCTGAGCAGGCTCTACTTTGCTCCCTGGGGCCCGTCCCCTTCGCTGCTTCCCTCACACCTGCTCTGGGCGGAGGCCAACCTGGGGCCCGACCCCTGAAAAAGCCGAGGAGGGGCTCGGGCTCCCAAGCCTTGGCAGAAAATGTCCTCATGCCCCTGAGGAGGCAGTAAAGGACGTGCTGTCTGCTCCAGGGGGACGGGGCGGGAGAGTGCAAGCATGGGGGGGCACGCCTGGGGGGGACTGGGGGCACCTGGGGGCGCTGCACCCGGGGTGTGGGGGCACGTGAGGGCACGCACCATATGGAGTGGCTGTGGCAGAAGTCCAGCGCGGAGATGATCTGCCGGAAGAACTTGCGGGCTTCTTTGGGGGTCAGCCTCCCCTTCTTGACCAGGTAGTCGAAGAGCTCGCCTCCAGACACATGTTCTAGCACCAGATATCTGTGGGGACGGGTGGGCGTCGGTGTGCACACGCGGGCGCCTGGCCCACCTTGGGGCCCCCAGCTGAGCCCCCACTGCGTCCCCGCGCCCGCAGCAGGAGGGCCCCCCGAGGGCGGCCTGTGGCTCTGTGGCGCCCGGGGCCTGGGAGCAGGGCCGCAAGGCCCCCAGCTGAGGGATGCTGGCCCAGGCGAGGGGGGCACCTGACCAGAGCGCTGCTGACCCCGTGCAAGACGTGGCCTTGGCCCTTCCAGGCCCTCCCTGGCCAGCCCAGGTGGGGCTCCCTACACGGGGACGAGTCAGACAGTTGGGCCCTCAGGGAGCCCTGGGCAGCAGGACAGACCTCAAAACAGAGTGGGCCAGGGGCCAGCAGGGTGCAGCCGGGCGCCCTGGGGAGGCCCCCCTCAAACAGGGTCTCAGAAGATGGAGGGGAGGGGCTGGGAGGAGGGCTTGGCCCAGCTGGCAGGTGGCAACTGCCCTCAACTGGGGCCAGTGCCGCTGGAGCAGTGCCGGGGGTGCTGCTGGAGGGACTGGACCCCCCTGCTCAGCCAGGTGCCCTGGCGCCGCCTCCACCCACTGTATCATGGCACCAGGCAGGCGCCCAGGGACCAAGGCCCTCTGAGCAGCTGTGCAGGGCCGTGGGGTGGGGGGCGAGATGGGATGGGGAGGTCAGGGGGAGGAAGGTGTCCAGGCTCTGGCCGGGGTGACGGTGGCTGGGGGGACCCCGTGCCCCTCTGAAGGTGGGGAGTGAGAAGCAGGCTGTGTCCGAGCTGAGCCTCTGTGGTGGAGCCTGAGGGGCTGGTTTCCAGGGGAAGCGGGTGGGGGGGCATGGGACGATGGACACTGATGCCTGCAGGGTCTCAGGGGACCCTGGAAGGGTCACTGAGCACACACCTCAGGAGGCGCTGGCGGGAGCCAGCGAGGGTGGTGGTCCCGGGTGGGTGTGAAAAGAGAGGACAGTGCAGGAGAGACACACGGGACAAGGGCTCGCAAGGGCCTCAGACACACCCAGCTGGCCACGGGGGCAGAAGGTGGGGGGAGCAGCCGTCCCAAGGGCTGGTCTTGCAGGAACCAAGGGGTCAGTGGGGCTGGGGACCCTGGGGCACAAGGAGCCTGTCTGCAGAAGAGCAGGGGCACCTGGAACCTGGGACCCCCGGGACCGGCCACCTGTCCACCCTCGTCTGGGCACCCCGTTCCCATCACCTCTGCCTGGCCTGTGCCCATCTGGCCTGCTGTCCCAGGCCCCTCCCCTGCTTCCTGCCCCCAGGCTGGCCTCCTCGACCCAGGCTCTGCCCATCCCCGTGTGCTGCCCTCATAGTGTCTCAGCAGCCGCGCAGCTGTGAGGGGTCTCCTGCGTGCTGGGTGGAGGTGGGCACAGCCCCGCACCCTGCACCCCAAACTCACGGGACGTCACCAAGACACCGCAAGGCAGCCGGTCAGGCCGATGGCGGTGGGGCAGGAGCGGCCGTGAGTCCCCACTACGCCCTCGTCACGGTTCTGACAGTGGCCGAGCTCCACCAGCCCGCCAGTGTCAGGACCCAGGCCTGTGGTGACCAAGGTCCCCGATGCGGGGTGTCTCCTCTCACCCTGCCCTCATTAAGCACTCGGAGTTGGCCATTGTGCCCCGCTGGGACCCTGGCTGGCACAATGGTGACACAAGAGGAAACTGAGGTACAGAGAGTGTAACCTGGGTGGGGGACTGGGCCCCAAGCCTCCCTGCTCCCCCAGGGCTGCCCTCGCACCGGCTTCCTGCCCTAACTCCACTGCCCAGAGCAGGGCCCAGGGGCTGAGGACAGCCACGTGGGCAGCCGGTCGGCCTGCATTGGGCACCCAGGCTGCTAGGAGGCCAGGTGGCCGGAGGTCAGGGCCGGGTTAGGGGGTCGAGCCAGCCCCTGGCCTCGTGTCCTGGCTCAACCCACACGTCCCCGAGGAAGGGGCCTAGAGCCTTCGCCCTCAGGGACACGGCACAGCGAGCCAGGGTCTTTCCTACAGTCACACACGCAGCAGTGGCAGAGCTGGACTCTCCCCTGACGTCACCCCTGTGGGTGATGGCTGCCGCACCCCCAGGCGAGCTCGCTGAGACCCGACGGCTGGTGACCTGGGGGCACCAGGATTCTGCCCCAGGTCGGCCTGGACAGTGAGATGTCCGCTGGCCTCGGCAGCAGCGGGTAGTGACAGGTCGGCCACACTCAGCAGCCCGGGGCTGGCCGTCCCCAGGAAGGGTCGGCGGCGGGACAACAGGCTGGTGAGGGGCCTGGGGCAGTGACAGTGCAGCCAGCCGGCCTGGGGTCCCCAGCCCAGGAGGGAGCAGATGGGGGCTCAGTGGAAGTGGGGAGGGAGAGTGGGAGCCCCCGGCGGTGACGGGGCCGCGAGGCTCCATGGGGCCAGGGAGAGAGGATCCAAGAGGCCCCCGCCCCTTGACCCCCAGCCGCAGCCCACTCCTCCAGGAGGCCCCGCCCCACTTGGTGGCTCTGCCAGTCCCCAGCAGAGCAGGCCAGTGACTGCCACGGCCTGGGGCTCTTCCTTCAGACCCCTCCTAAGACAGCTCCCAGACCAGCCCCACTGCCCAAGACCCCAGCCCCTGCTCCGGCCACCCCAGCTCTCCAGACCCAGCAATACCTACAAATATTTTTTGTTTTCATAAACGTCATGCAGCTTTAGGACGTGAGGGTGTTCGATGAGCTTCAGGATCGCAATCTCCCGCTCCACCTGCTCGAAGAAGAGAGCGCGTCATGGCGGGGGGAGGGGTGGGGGCTCACTCCCTCACACCCCCACATCCACCCACCCACCTGTCCCTTCCTTCCGAGGCTCCGTGTCCCATGCCGCATGTGGGGCCAGGCTGTGGGGGGACATGGAACCGCTGCTTGCCCTGCCCTCAGGGGTCTGAGTGGGCCGAGCCCCTCAGGTGCCTTGGTGGGCTCATGGGGGCAGCACAGGGCTCTGGAGCAGGGCCGTTCTAGGGCAGGGTCTCCATCCACGTGGGGCGGCCGGCCGGCCTTGGGTAGAGGTGGGCCCAGTTACAGCCCCAGACTCCCTTTCACCGAGTACCTGTCTCTCCACCCGGATACCTCATGGGCAGCAGACTGGACCTGGGAGCCCCAGCCCCCCAGCCAAAGCCCAGAATCTGCCTGACCCCCACCTGCACTGCCCCCACCCCAGGACCAGCCGCACCCCTTAAAACTGTCTGACCTGTCCCCGGGTTTCCCCCGCTGGGCCCAAGTCCCTCCCTGCCCCCAGCAACCAGAGGAGTCCTCACTGTCCCTGGCTCTCACCCGCCAGCAGCCCCCCTGCTCGTCTCCACCCGCCTGAGCAGAGCCCCCTTCACTGTCCCCATCACCGTCCCCTGGTGTCCCCATCACCATCCCATGTGTCCCCAGGTGCTGGGAGGGTGAGGCTCACTACCCTGCGGCCCGCTCAGAGCAGATATCCACGTGGACGAGTGAATTAACCACAGCGAGGGTGGGCAGGGGGGTCAGGGGCCGCAGCCGTTGGTGATGGGGGAGCCCCTGCTTTGCCCCCCACCTGGAGGTCTCAGCCGCCCCACACCCCCATGCGAGCAGACAGACGGAGACCCTGAGGCCTGGGCAGCCCCCTCCCCACTGAGCGTCTGGTCAGACCTCAGGAATTCTCCCGCCACGTGGGGTCTGCTCCAGTCCCAAAGAGGGACCAGACTCCCCAGGAGGCTGAGGGGCTCCCAGGACTGGGAGGGAGGGGCGGGAAGGGGGGCCTATCACCTCTTCTTTCCTCCTCAGAGGCGGGAGTCTGGTCCTCATTCTAACTGGAGCTGAGGCCCAGCCGGCTGTCTCAGCGGTCAGTACAGCACTGGCTGTGCCCCAGGCTGCTGGCTGAAGAGCGGGAAAGCGTGGGCAGGGCTGGAGGGGAGGGGCCGGCGCACTCGGTGGTGACGGACTGAGGCGGACTGACTGACTGATGGAGGCCAGGGGAGGGCGCAGAGGAGAGGGGGACACCAGGGGCAGGAGGGGCAGGACCCACCTGGGCTGGCTTCGCTGCAGCCCAGCTCTGGGGCCCCCACAGCGCCCCCACCACGAGGCCACCCCAGGCTGGTCCCGAGGCCCCGCCTGCCCCGCCAGGCCCAGCTCTCGGCTCACCTTCATCAGCACGGACTCGCTGAGCTTCTCCCGGTTGACGATTTTGATGGCCACCTTCTGGCACGTGACACAGTGAATGCCCAGCTTCACGAGGCCTGCGGGGTGAGAGGCCCATCAGACCCCACCTGGGGCCACGCCCAGGGCCTGGAGGACTCGAGGCCGTGGGCTCCCCGACCCCGAAGAGCTTTCCTGGGGGTGGCCACAGCCTGCTCTCCAGGGCCCTGGCCGAGGGTCCCGTCCCATCCCCACGCCCAACCCAGCCCCTCACTCCATCTGGATCCGGCTCCCCCGCCCCCCACCAGCCTGCTGGAGCCTGCCGGACTCCCGGGCCACTGTCTGCTTCCACGCTCCTTGGTCACTGCCCAGAAGGGCTCTGTGTGGAGTGTCCCTCTGCCCCGCGCCACATGCCTCCTGGAGCCCTGGGTCTCAGGCGAACCCTGGCTCCCAGAGTCCCTCCCCCAGGCCTTCAGCCACCCCCAGGAGGGGAGCCAGGGTGCCCTTGGATCCCAGGCCACCCCCGCCGGCCCCACGAGGCCCCACACGGACCCCTCCCCCAGGACACCCAGCCTCTGCCGCCTTGCGACCCCCACCTGTCACCCTCCTTTCTGCCTGCAGACCCCTGGACAGAGGTGTCCGACTCCTGTGCCCAGCCCAGTGCTCTCCCCATGACACCAGGACGGGCCCTCCTCCCCTGGCCCCCTATGGGACGGAAAGCTCTGCTAATTCACCTCCCCTCGCCTCACATGTCCAGGACCCACGGTTCTGGTTGCCGCCCCCTTGTCACGTAGGCACAGCGGGCACCTGCCCTCCCCTGCAGGGACACACCACCAGGGCCACCAGCAGCCTCTCTCCCGTGTGGCCTGGCCCGCTGCCCTCTGGCTGGACTGCTCTGCAGCCTCAACCCAGGATGCCTTGCGCTCTCCCTTCCCGAGCCCCAACCTGACCTTCCCCAAGGTGACTTTCGTCCCTGTGGGCATAAGGAGATCATCACAAGGGTCGGGGCCACCTCCGGCATTTGGGGCCTGGGCGCTGTCACGTGCAGAGTGACCCCTTGACCACACACCGCAGCCCAATAGTGACCTCTGCTCCCTCTCGAGGGCCGCCCTTCTGTGAACACTGACGGACGCCCACAGGCTCTTTTGTCCCAGCTCTACCAGGAGTCGTGTCCGGCTCTTGCTGCCGCGTCAGTGGGGACCTGAACGCCTTCTCGTGGTGACCGACTCTCGGGGGTTCTTACCAATTTGCAGGAGCCCTTTGATTTTACGGGAAATGAATTCTTTGTCACACGCACTGAAGACAAGTCCCCCCACGGGTCACTCTTGTGTTCTTTCCCTCTAGCACACTTCACCTGCTCCCGTGGCGTCAGGAGGCATCTCGGGCCCCCTGGCGCCCCGTCACGCCCCGACCGCCCTGCAGCCGCAGCCTCTGCAGTGGGCCTGAGACGATGCTGGCTCCCCGGGGGCCGGAGCTGCCACAGGCCCGGCTGGGGACAGGCGGCAGGTGGGGGACCCAGACCTTGTGGGAGCCCCGTGCCGGAAAGCTCCCGAGTTCAGGAAAGGCCCGACGGGCAGCACGGTGCCTGCTGAGTCCCGGCTTGTGCCCCGGGAAGAGCTGCGGCTCCTGGGGCCTCTCACGGCTGCCTTTGATCTAGGGCTCGAGCCCTGTGATTCCAGGTTGGAGGATGAGCAGCGCGAGGAGCAGGAGGCAGAGGAGGCAGCAGAGCGGGGCCCAGGGGCTCCGCCCTCCAGGACGGGCTGCCCTCCCAGACATGGGCAGGACTTGGCCCGTTAGAAGCAACATCTCTGTCCCGTCCTGCAAGACCCCAAAGAAGGCTGACAGGCATCGAGGAACCGGGGAATCAGCGGTGACAGGCAGCAAAGGCTGGTACCCCAAGGGGACAAGTCCTACAAGTCCTTGAACGCCGGGGACAGGGGGGACACAGTGGGCATACAGCAGGTGAGGGTCCTGGGAGGAGAGGCGAATGGCCAGAAACGCCTGAACGTGAGCCCGAGAGACCCCACAGGGCGAAGGGCTGTCACTGTCAGTGCCCGGGGACGGCTGCCAGGGTGGGGCACCAGGACAGCACCCCGACGGCAGGCGGGCACAGCCTGGGGCCAGCCATGCTGCTACAGTTCCTGTAAAAACGGGGAGTGACGTGGGAGGGAGGCGAGTGCGGATCAGCCACCAGGGTCCTGAGCAGACGGAGGCGCCACATGACCCGAGGGCACGGACCAGGACCACGCCGGCCAGCCGGCTGCGGCAGTGGACGCCGTGACAGAGCGGCAGGAGCACGGTGTGTGCACACCCCCCACGCACACGCCGGTCCTGAGGAGGCAGGAGTCACGGGTGTGGGGGAGTGGCCCTGCCTCCAGACATGGGAGAGAGGCGGCCTCGGAGTGACAGGAGCCTGGCAGTGACGCTCCACCAGCAGCAAGTCACACGGATGAGGCACCGCCACCATGACGACGGCAGTCTGCCGACAGCCAACTGTGCGCCAGGAGCCATGTGACGTGGGGCCACCCCCATCCCCACCGTACCGTCGAGGGAACAGTGGCGCCATCACCTGCTGGTGCACAGCCACTTGGAAACGCCGGGAGGACAAAGGGCCTGGGGGATGAGGTCAGGGCACAGGCCTGCTGCCCTCACAGAGCTGCTCACGGGCCTGGGGGGGCCAGGACGCATGGCTGGGGTGCAGGGGGGCTGCCCTGGGCTGCATCCTGGAACTCTGGCGGCTCCCTCCCTGCCTTCATCTTCCTCCATCTGCTGCCCTCTGCCCAGACAGTCCTCTACCCCCGCAGACTCCTACACACCCCTCAAAGCCCAGCGTGGAGGTGCCCCTCCTTGGTGAAGCTCCCCTGCCACGCTGGGCAGTGGCTCAGCCTTGGGTGTGATGGTCTCCTACAGCTCCAGGGTCCTCAGGGAGGGATATTTGGGTCCCCAGCAGTCCTGCCACCCCCTGGAGGCAGGGAGTGGAGAGTGCACCCTCAGGAGCCCTTCTGAGCAGGTTGCGGCCTCAGCCCGACAGACGGCAGCTTCTCTGGGGAAGCCCATGGTCGCCCTCTTTATCCAGCCCCTCAGCTGCTCAGGCTCATTTTCCAATTGCGACTCTGTCTCTAATTATCGTCTTTACAGCAAGCACAGGCGCGCGTCGAGACGGGGAAAGTATAGGCGTCATAGGCACTGCGGGAGGAGTGGCGGTGGATCCGCCCAGGCGGCGGCGCCCCAGGGTGCGGGGCCCGCATGCAGGAAGGGGCTGCAGGCATCACGGGGCCCCAGGGCATGGAGGGAAGGCATGGTTGAAAGGCCGAGGACCCTGGGCCCTGCAGGGCTGCCCCACCCGCGGGCTCCCCGCTGCGCCCCCGGCTCAGGCACAGGTGCACAAGGGCCGTAACACGGGCGCCCACCTCCCTGGGCCAGGACGGTCAAGGGAACCGGGGACTGGTATCTGAGAGCAGACTCTGCACCCAGGCCCCAGCGCCAAGGAGTGTGGGGTCCTCCCCCTACCTGGGCTGGGGCAGCAGAACGGCCTCCTGAGCCCACCCACCCCGTCCTCCACACAGCTATCGGGGCCCGTGGGGCCCAGAGGTGGCCGGAGAGCTGGTGGGCAGGGCACTCTCTGGGCTGGGCTCAGCAGCTCTCCGCAGGGAGCCCAGCCCTCCTGCCCCCCGCCGGCCCCCCGCCCGCCCTCACACCCACTGCAGCAGTCTGGGAGGAGGAAGGAGGCGGGCCCGTGTGCGGGGCCCCAGCGGCTGCAGGGGCCTGTAGGGCCAGGAGGGCCGGGCAGTCCTGGGCAGATGCCTCAGCTTCCCTTTCCTTCTTGGCCCTGGTCATGCGGAAAAGACCCTGCCGGGGGGCTCTGAGCCCTGGGAGCTCCCCGAGGGGGGCTCGGACTTCTCTGCCCTTTGGCCTGGCAGGGGTCCAGGGCAGGCGACAGTGCTGTACCCGGGAGGGAGGGGGACTCTGTGACCCGGGCTCCAGCTCTGTATCCTAGCGCGTCAGTGGGGGCAGTCTGGGGACACCCTTCCCCACGCAGACGCACGGGGTTTTCGATGAGCCTGGAGCACCACGGCGCACCTCATGCGTTTCCAGCCCAGAGCAGTAAGCCTCCTCCGGCACTCCGGGCCCACCCAACATGGGGAAAGCTGGGTCTGGCACAGCCCCAGGACTGCCCCCTGACCTCTCAAGGTGGCCCAGCCACAGCCTGCTGCCCCCTAACCCGACCCCTGGGGGTCCTGGGTTCTCCCTCCACCATCTGCCACAAGCCCTGCAGACCCCACGGACAGACAGCTCAGTACCCCGGGTGGCCCGTCCACTCTGTCCTCTTCGTGGGGCCGAGCTGCCCCTGAAGTCCTTGACCACACTCATCCCTCCCCCAGGCACTGGGGCCCCATGGAGTGGCCTCCTACAAGGCCTGTTTGGGAACGCCTCATGTGAGGGTCCTGCCTCCCGGGCACCTTCCCCCTCTGCCTATGGCCAGAGGGCCTTGAGGCCCCCCCCAGCTGGCCCCACGGCCTCCCAAACCCAGGCCATGCCATCTTTCGGGGTGCCCAGCGAGCATCCTGCACACTTGGGCCTTTTCTGGCTGCCCCGTGTGTGGCTGCTGCAGGGGGCTGGGACCAGACAGGGGTCCTCCTCCTCTTGGGGACTCGTGAGTCAGGTCTCGTCTCTGATGCCTCCACCCCGGCCCATGTTACATCCACGTCTCCTGAGCCCCAGGACGGGCAGGAGGCACTGTGGCTCTACTGTCCATTCCGCCACACTGCACTGGGACCACCCTCCTGGAGGGATGGCATCTCTTGGGTGGGGAGCCTCCCCAGAGGAGGGCTGGGGTGCGGTTCCTGGACCTGTCACCCCCGAAATGACTCACAATCGCTCCTGGACGGCTGCCTTGGCCAGGCCCTCGCTGACGGCCCCACAGTTCCTGTCACCCCAGGGCCCTCCCAGCGCGTCCCAGCCACCCTGTCCCAGGGCTGGGAAGAGGTTCTCGGAGCCTGGAGGTCAAGCCCATGACACTGGCTGTGCGTGACAGCTCGCCTGCCGTGGGGCCCAGCCTGTGGCCCCTCACCCTGCCCTGCTCCACTCAGGCAGAACCTCTGCATCTTCTCCCTGTGAGGCTGACCCGTCCCGCGTCCAGGGAAGGAGCCTGAGAAACACAGTGACCTCAAACCTTCCCCTGGTGGGTCATCTCAGGTCTCCGTCCCCAGCCAGTGTTCGCTGGCCACATTCTCTGCATGTCCACTACGTGCTAGGTGCCAGCCCAGGCCCCGAAGGTCCTCTGCATGGAACCCAGAGATGGGAGGGGCACACAGCTGCCAGTGCACACCCACTGCACGTGGGTCCCGTGGCAGGACCGCCCTGCCTGCGCCCCCCGCACTGCCACGGCAACACAAACCCGGGCCTCTGCACGCGCCTGGGAACCTCCCTGGGCCTGCCTGCAGAGTCCCGGGAGATGGTGCACGTGGCTCGTACACAGACGGGCACAGCAAGGGGAGAAGCGGTCCTTTCTCATTCAAACTACCAGCTACTGAGACCACGCTGCCCCCATGAGCACCACCCCTGGGGAGCTGAGCCAGCGGAGAGAAGAGGTCCCTCGGGGTCTGGAGCCTCCAGGAAGGTGCTGGAGACCTGGGCCCCCCATTTCTGACTCAGTTACTCTCAGGGCATGTCTGCCTCTCTGTCCCCCGCGCGTGGCTGCTCCCGATTCAGAGGTCCCACCGCCCACTCGCCGGCCCTGCCACAGCCCTCCCCACCCCTCCTCCCTCGCCCCCCAGCCACAGCCACGAGCCACAGCTGTGGCCCCGCCCTCAGGGGTCCGCGCTCCAGAGCCCTGGAGTTTCTGCCCAAAAGGTGCTTCTCCCTGTGCTCCCCCCGCCCAGTGACAGCTTTGCGGGTCCTCTGCCTCAGGGCCACCTCGGGGACCCCACCTCCAGCTTCTGCCACCCCTTGCCTCCCCCAGAAGAGGGTGAGAGTTCAGAGAAAGGATGGGAGTCAGCTGTCTACTCTACCCACAAGGCCCAGCAAGGACGTGGGACAGGAGAACGGGGGACAGAAGTGGATCACGAGGCTCGAGGGGGAGGGGGAGGAGTACAGGTCCCCGAGACACGCAGAGCCACCCTGAGGAGTGGGCAGTCTGGGGGGGGCAGTCTGGGGAGGAGGCAGTCTGGAGAGGGGACAGTCTGGGGAGGGAGCAGTCTGGGGAGGGGGCAGTCTGGGGAGAGGGCGCCCTGGGGAGGGGGCAGTCTGGGGAGGGAGTGCCCTGGGGAGGGGGCAGTCTGGGGAGGGGGCGCCCCTGGGGAGGGGGCACTCTGGGATGGGGCAGTCTGGGGAGGGGGCGCCCTGGGGAGGGGGCGCCCTGGGGAGGGGGTGCCCTAGGGAAGGGGCATTCTGGGGAGGGGGCGCCCTGGGGAGGGGGTGCCTCGGGGAGGGGGCGGGAGGCTTTCTGTAGACCAGGACCTGGGCTGCCAGCAGCTCCTGACTCCAGGTGACAAATGGCGGCTGCTGTCCGTGGTGCTGACAGAGCCAGGTGCCCAGCCGGCCACAGAGCCTGGCCTCTGACGCCCTCAGAAGATAGAAAATGGACCCTGAGCAGGAAGGGATGGGAACATGCCCACTCATGTGAAACCTGCTGTCTGTGTGCTCACACCGGCCTCCTCGCTGTGCAGGGCACTGGGACCCAGGCTGTGTGTCTGCTGGTCCTTGGGCGGGGTGACCCGGGAGCAGGCCGCCTGTGGGGTCCGGGGAAGGAGACTCGTGGGGCCCAGCTCTGAGTCAGCTGGCAGCCCCACTCCTGCTTCCCCAGGCTTCTGCTGAGCCAGGAGGAGGAGCAGGGCAGGCCCTGCCCAGACCCCCAGGAGCCCTTCTCAGCTCCTCAGGAGGGAGCAGTTTCCAGCCACTAATGCTCACAGGACCCGCTGAGGGACACTAATGCCTGGGAACCTCCTTCCTGTCACTAACGCTGCACCTCTGGACCACGTGGCCAGCTCTCCAGGGCAACAGGCCCAGCCAACGGTGACCCATTTTCCATACCTCACTGTGGGGGCTGCACTCATGGGGGTGTGATGGGGAGCAGGTCCTGTGGCCAAGTGCAGCAGACACACCTGTCTTCCTGGGCTGGACGCAATGGAGCAGCCTCCCCCTGCCCCCCACCTGGGCTCTCCTTGGAGGAGGGTGGGGGCGGTGGCACCTCACCAGCTCCTGAAAAATGAATCAGCAAAGCTGGCTCCCCTGAGCCAGCCCTGCCTCCCCCGCCCCAGCGGCCCACAGCGGTCAGGCTGGCTGAGATGCAGTGCGGCTGCGGTAACGGAGAAGGCGCCCGGGACTGCGGGCAGGAAAGGGGCCGAGTCCCCTGCCCCCCGCAGGGCATCAGCACACAATGTCCTTCTACTGAGAGCAGGCCTGAATCCGGATTGGTGCTCAGAGCCTGCAGGCTGCCCTTGACCATCACCAGGACCAGAGCTTAACCAGGCTCTGCTCCCAAGTGGCCTCGCAGGGGGACGCTCCTGCCATCGCTCCTCACGGTCTTGCCCTGGCCACTGTCCCCACATGTACCACAACCCTGCGCCCAGCGTGGGAGCTGCCAGCCCACCCTCAGGAGAGCTTACACATGCCCTGGCGACAGGCAGAAGAGGCTAGGTGGTTCCAGAGGCAGAACTAGAGGGGAGGAGTGGGGCACGGCATCCTCCACAGACCAAAGGCTTGATGCAGCCAAACACGGCCGGGGACAGGCAGCCAGAAGTGAAGGAGCCACTGGACGAGCTGGCCCAGGTGGGCTCCCAGGGAAGCTGAGCGTGGAGCTGAGCCCCGAGTGAGGGCAGGTCTGGGAGCTGACAGGCCCCTCCCCCAGTGCCCAGGGCACACCTGGGCGGGAGCCGTGGGCAAGCACCAGGGTTTGCAGTGTCCCAGCTGCACCTGGCCCTGCAGCCTCTGGCCTCCCAGTTCTGGCTCTCCCTACCAGTCGGTCACCCTGCTGCTCCAGACTGCACTAAAACACGCCAGGCAGCTGCCTCGGCGTGCAGCAGCCTCCAGGAGGACCCCCGTGACCCCACCTCGTGGAAGCCAGCCGCCTGGCAGTGTGGTCCCCCTAGACTGCACCACAGCTGGTCTGTGTGGCTGACGAAACATGGCAGAAAGGATGGATCCATCCTTCCGCGGTCAGACGATAAGAGCACAGCTCCTTCTGGGTCCCGTTCCCCGGGATCACTGCTCTGGGAAGCCCAGCTCCCTTGTCCCAAGGCCGCGCCCTGTGAGATGCCCATGCGGCCAGGGACGGAGGCCTCCAGCCTCCAGGAAGCAGGGCCCTGGCCCCAGTGGAGCCTCTAGGCGGCGCAGCCCTGGCCCACTCCTGGAGCCCTGGGGGACCCCCAAGCACGACCCCCAGTGTGGCACCCCCAGACAACTGACCCTCAGGAGCTGAGCGGACGTGTGCTGTCTCCAGCCACTGGGTGTTGGGGTAACTTGTCACACAGCACAGAAAACAAATACACTTGCTCCAACTGCCAGGCTTTCGAGGTACACTCAGGACTGGCCCCTCACACGAGCTGAGCACACGGGGATTGCCTCACAGGGCAGGACACATGGCCTCTTGGCAGGCTGCCCAGGGGGTCCAGGCCAGTTTGCTTACCTCGGACCTTTTGTGGAACTGGGACCAAAGGGGCACACAGGTCTGGTCTGCCTCTCTCCACACCCCATCCCTGGCTGGCGGCTCCAGGCAGCCCACCTGGTGGGGCTCCCAGGCCAGAGCGTCTCCCCAAGTGTCTCCACTTCCAGCCTACCGGTCAGCTCCCCTGTCCCTGCGAGGACGCAATGCAGCCCAGTTCCTGGGGCGGGGGGGGGGGCGTCTGTATCCTTCTCCTCACACAAGGGGAAAGTTCCTGCCACTGGGTGTCACCCTGTCTTGTCTCCCACACTTCACCTGACACACAGCCCCTCCCTGCCTGCCTGGGTGGGTGGGGGATTCTGAGGGTGGGCTGGAGGCCACCCCACAAAGGCAATGGTTGGGACACTCTCATGCCCACTTGGCTCTCCTCCTCTCACCTCACACTCACCCAGAGCTGGGGGTACCCACTGATGCTGTGCGGAGGGCCCCGGGGTACCCCAGTTAAGACTTTCAGGAGCAGCATCACCTGCCCTCGCCTTGCAGGACCAGCTGGCACCCTAGGACACTGCCTCCAGGTGACCGCTGAGGGCTCCTGGATCAGCTGTGCTCCAGGTCACTGCCCCCGGGTAACCGCCGAGGGCTCCCGGCAGCCAGCTGAGCCGCTCCTGAGCCTGTGGGCAGGAAGCTGTAGAGCAAAAGTGGGGACACTGTGGGATCCACCTGGGGCCCCAAACCACCAATGGAACGTGTAGGGGTTGAACTGTGGCCCCAAGATGTGTCCACGTGCTAATGCCCAGAACCCCCAAATGTGACCTTATGTAGAAAAAGGACCTCTGCAGACGTCACTAAGTTATAGGTCTCAGTATGAGATCTCCCTGCATTCAGAGTGGACCCTAAATCCAACAACGAGTGTTCTTACGAGAGAAAGCAGAGGGAGTTTAGACACAGACATGGGGGGCAGGGGAGACGCCATGTGGACACGAAGGCAGCCTCAGGGCAGTGCGTCCACAGGATGCCGGTAGCCCACCAGAAGCTGGGGAGGGGCCTGTGGAGGAACCAACCCCCGACTTCGGCCCTAGAATTGAGAAATGGGACTCTGTTGTTTTAGGGACCGGGTCTGTGGGGGTCTGTGGGGGCAGCCACAGGGACCAGTGCCGGGCATCCTCAGCTCGCACAAGTGTTTACCTGGCGTTTCCTCTCATCACAGACCTCCTACTATGTTTCAAAAGGGTTTTTTGCTCATTCTAGGAGGACTTTATCTTCAGATCACTCGCTGTCACATAAGTTACTCCCCCCGGCCGCCCCCCCCACTCAGCAAGTGTGTCTGTGCTCCAAGAGTAGGCAGCTCCTCACAGCACTCAGCACACAGGGTCTCTCGACCCAGCATTGGCCTGGAGACACTAAGGACAGGGTTGGGGTGGGGTGTCGGGTTCTGCTGCCTCTGTAAGAGCCCACAGCGGCAGCCCAGCTGGTCTCACCATTGAGACCTGGTCTCACCCAGGCACGGCTCTGGGGGGGCCAGTGAGCTGCAGTCACTGGGAGCTGTGGCTGAGGCCCTGGGGCAGGGCGGGCTCTGGGCAGTGGCCAGGCCAGATGGGGCCACCTGTTCCAGCAATGCCACTATTAATCAGCATTATTGCTTCTCGGATCTTCCAGCTGAACCTGAATCCTCACAGCAGCCTGGCTCCCTTTCTCAGAAGTGGAAACCGAGGCTGGGGGAGGCCTGTGTGACCCCAAGGCCCATTATCCTGCCACTGCCCAGGGGGTCAGGGTGAAGCCTGCCCAGCCTGGCCCTGGGGGCAGGGCCCCAGCAGGCTCGGGCACAAGCTCCACCCCCATCACCCCCTCTGTACAGGCGTGGGGAGTCGAGGGGGTACTGGCCAAAGAGGTGGGGTGAAACTGAGAGGCGCTGGAGGGAACGTGGTCAGTTTCTGGGCCGCCGGAGGGGCTGGGCGAGTCCGGGAGCCCGGGCACAGGGCGCGCCTTTCAGCACCATGGACAGGAGCCGGTGGGGCCCTCCAGGACCAGGCAGTCCCGCCCGCAGGGCGCAGGGACTGCAGGTGACTTGCTCCGGGCCACACAGTAGGGCTACGCCTTAGCCAGGGCACCCTGGGAAGCCGGTCGTCAGCGCTCCCGGGGTGCCGTCTCAGGCCACACCCCTGCCCTTCCCGGGTGTGGCCCCGAAGGCCTGTCCGCACCACATCCGGCAGCGCGCTGTGAATCCCGGACTCCAGCGGCGCGAGCCCCTCTGCACGGTCCCTCGCGCACCAGCAGCGACCTCCGGACGCGTCTCCCGGGTCCCGGCGCCGGATGCTGAACGCACGCAGGGCCGCCCGCGCCCACCACAGGGGCCCCCACGCCCCTGGCTTCGAGTCCGGCCTCGGGCCCATGGAACGGCCCTAGGCGGCTAGGAGGACACCTCCCTCCAACCGCTGGATGGAGACGCGCTGCAGGAGCCCCACCCTTGCCGGGAGGGCGCCCCACGCCCGACAGCCTGCAGTCGTGGAGGGAGAGTCCGGACAGGGCAGACCCGCCGGGGCTCCCTGCGCACGCGCGGGCCCCCAAAAACCGGCGAGAGCAGGGCGCGGCCCAGGTGGCGCCGGGCGGAGGGGGTTGTCGCCCGCTCGCGAGTCTCAGAGGCCCACCCTCAGGGCGACCTCGAGGTCCCTCCAGCGGGACGACCATCACTGTCCGCCCGCGCCGCCCCGAGTCCGCAGCCTGGAGGCGCCCACGGGGTCCTGGCGGCGCCTCTGCCCTGCGCCCCTCTCCGAAGCAGGGGCTGGGGGGACTCTCGCGTCTTTTGGCCCAGCCCCGCCTCCAAGGCCCGTGTTGGGGGACTGTGCTGTGAGAGGGTCCACGTTGCTCTGGGCCGGCACGGTGGGGAGCGTGGGCCGCGCCAAGGCCGCCCCCCCACGACATGACGGCGGCCTGGCACCTGGCAGCCAGCGCCCTCTCCGTCCCGCCTGACGTCGGTCCCGCCTGACCTCACTCCCTGGGGGCGATCCCCGTGGTGAGGCTGGGGAAATTCGGGGACTTCGCCGGGGCCTGCACGACCCTGAGACTAAACGAAGGATGGCCGCAGACCCCCTCCTCTCGCAGCCAGCAGCGCCAGGCGCCTAGACGGGGGGCCCCCGGCCGCCCCCACCCAGGCCCAGCCCTCGGCCTGTCCCCCTCCTCCCCTCTCCTCTCCGGGGCCTGGTTCAGGAGGAGCCCTGGGACGGGGAGCACCCCCCACCCGCCTGAGCTGCTGGGTCCTCTCCCAGGGGGTGCCCAGGCCCGGCGGGCCCCCTTCAAACACGCGGCGGCCTCGCGCCTCGGGCTAGGCAGACCCGGGGGAGCCGGCCCCTCCCCAGCCCGGGCGGGGGCTCCGCGGACTCGGCTCCTGGCGGAGGGGCTCTCTGAAGCTGCACCGACATCAAAGCGCCGCGGCCCCTTGGGTGCGCCGCCTGCGATCCTCCCCGCCCCCCACCCGACCTCCTTTCCCGGCCACGCGCCCTCTGCCCCACTCAGGGTTCGCTCAGCCCCCTCCTCCTCCTCAGTTTGGAGGATGCCCGGATCCCGCGCCCCCCCCCGTGCGCGCACCCACGTTTCCGGGCTCTGCGGAGGCCCTGCGAGCTCCCAGTGACACCCCACACCCCGCCGTCACGCGGCCGGGCCCCTGTTCACGCCCACGCAGCTCCCCCGGCTGGGAAGGAGGCCCCAAGGGGGGGGGAGCGCCCGGGCGCCGGGCACCCCCAGCTCCGCTCACTCCCAATATAGATTCCACTGTCTCCTTCGCCCACCAGCGCCAGGCAGGCAGGAGGGGGGTGGCGCGCGTCTCTTGGGAGACAACTGTTCACGCTCCGAAAAGGAACCTCTCAAATTAAATTAATTAAGCCCTGAAACATTTCACAGGCACTGCAGCCGCTGGGCCGCCTCTGCGCGGCCCCCCCCCCCCCCCCCCCCCCCGCAGCACCCAAACATGAGGAGGGGGCACTGCCACCCCCTCTGCGAGATGGACTGGAAACCTGGGAGCAGCCCTTGACCCAAAAAGGGAGTTGGGGGTGCCCACTCCCCACTCATCCCCAGGCGTCCCTTCCTGCCTTTGTGGCCATGCTGGCTCCTTACACAACACGGGCACTGTTCTGGTACTCGAGGGCCCTTCCCAGGTGGAGCCATCCGTCTCTGCAGCCCAGCCGTGGACATGGATGGCTGCGGTCAGGGCCCTGGCTTTGAAGCCTGGCTCCCCATCCTCTCTGGGGGTGGGGGCCCAAGCCCCTCCAGCCTCAGGGGTGTCCTAACATTCTCTCCTTCCTGGGTAAAGATTAAATGAGAACACCCCCCCACATCTGCAGTCATCAGCACCCTACACTTGCTCCCTCCTCCCACAGAGGCAGCCTGGGATTGTCCCCATGAGGAGGCCCAGCTGGGTGGCCTCTAACCCTCAGCATAGCCAGGGGGTCTCCAGGGTGGGGCCAGCTGAGCCAGGCACCCTCTCTCCATGGCCTGAAGGCAGGCTGCAGGGGCTAGGAACCCTTTCAGTTCAGAAGACCGTCACCCATGCCCGCCCCCAAAAGCTCCCTCTCGGTCCGCACCCAACTGGAAGATGTCAATAGGAACCAGAGCCGGGAGCCCCGGGTTAAGAAGTCACTGCCAGGACCTGGTCCGAGGGTTGAGGGAGGGGCAGCAGCCCTCCTGGGGACACAGACCTTCTCCCTCATGAGGGGCTCGGGCCAGGCTCCCGAGGTCAAAGCTGAGATGCTGGGCCCCAAGCCAAGCCCCCTGGCCTCCAGGCTCAGTGCTGGGCAGACCATACACCACCACCCCCAGCCCCAAGGCCAGGCAGACCCTACACCACCACCACCACCCCGCCCCCAGGCCAGGCAGACCCTACACCGCCCCCTCAGGCCAGCATGGGCTCTGAAAACAGCTCGGAGTAGAACAGAAGCCTTGGCTGTGGCCACGAGGGGCCCCGAGGCGTTTCCCAAGCAGCTGTGTGTTCTGATGGCATCTCCACTGGGGTTGATGACAAATCAGAGAGGGGAGCTAGAGGGAGGAGGACTGGGTCCAGGCCTAGGAGGGCTTTGCTGGCCCAGGTGATGGACGAGGAGGCACAGGGAGCTCTGGGGAAAGAAGGGACCAGGACAGGTGGCTGGGGGCACCCTGGGAGGAGGTTGGCACTGGGGCTGGTGCCTGCAGAGGCTGCCAGGGCCCTGCCAGCCAGACAGACCCAGGGCCCTTGTGTTTGCCTCCTATCAGCCCCACCCTCTGCATTAAAAAAGAGGGAGCCTGGCATTGAAAGGAGAAACCTCAAAACATCCAGAAATCTCTGGAAGGAAGGCGGGTGACAGGGGACAGGACAGGTGCCAGGCCTGCTGGTCTCCAGGGGACCCGAGGCCCCCAGGTGTTGGTGTCAGCCAGGGGGTGCAGGGCAGGCTTGGAGGTGAGGCTGCAAACACAGATGGGGCATTTATCGAGGGTGTAGATGCGGGACGGCCTGGATCAGCATCCCCCCTCCCCAGGCCCAGACGGAGAGACACCCAGAGACAAAATCCAGGACTGCAAGGGCCAGGAGGCTGCCCCGAGCCAACCTTCCCATTCTGACTGACCTAATGCCCAGGCCCTGCCCGTCAGCACGCCCCCAGCAGACACACCACACTGAGCTCTGGGCCCCTGCAGAGAGGCCCAGGGAGACCCAGACAAGAACGTTCCCACTTCTCACAGAGGAGCCTCACCACCCAGCCAGGTCTCCTCATTACGTGGACAGCCAGCCACACGTTACTTGAGGAAGTCCGCGAACGGGAACAGAACCGGCCGGTAGAAACCGGTATTTAACTGTTATTTTACTGTTTCTGCACTGATTTACTAGGATTTAATAGCTTGCTCCATCTAGAAAACAAAATCTACAAAAAGGATGAGAAAACAAGAAAGCTCTAAGATATTAGAGATAATAACAACTGCTAGAACAAGAAGCTACTGGCATGTGGACTGAAAACACGAGAAAATGCCCAACATGGCAAAAGGACAAAAAGAAAAGCGGAAACCGTAAGAGATGGTCCACCCAGGAAGCCCCGTCTGTGACCACAGGGAGTGGCTGACAGAGGAGAGGGGCATCAGACAAGCACTGGCGCCAGAGCAGATGGACACGTCAGAGCGCGAGGCCGCAGGGACCGCCCGTCCCCGGGATGCCATGGGCCCAGGCACAGCCTCTGGACAGTGAGGTCCAAGAGCTAGAGTCACTCGTTCACTCTGCTAGTGACCAGCATTCAAAACAACAGGAACAGGGAAGAGACGTCCACACCGGGGCTCACACCCTCGAGATCCTGCAAGAGTAAGCAGAAACTTGCTGGAGTGGCCGTGCAGCCCTGACCCAGCTAAAGCCCCGTGTCCATCAGGCTGACCAGCTCCCCCAAATGCCTGGTGGAGGGAAGGGCGAGCACTTCCTGGGAAAACCTTGCTTCCTGCAGTCTGGACTGTTCTTTTAAATAAACGTGTCTGGCATACAATAAAAAAGATGACATACACAAAGGAGGAAAATAGGACCTACTCTCAAGAGAAAAACCAGCCAACAGAAGCAGGCCACAGCTGACCCAAATACTAGAAATTTCAGAAAAGGATTTTAAGATACTATTATGAGTATATATTTTTAAATTACAGGACTAGACGGACAAAAAGAACTCACTGGATCGGCTTAACAGCAGACTGTACACAACAGAAGAAAGGACCGGTGAACTCTAAGGCTGGTCAATAGAAACCACCCAAAATGAACTGCAGAGAGAGGAGAATGAAAACACAAACCAACCCAACAGCACACCAGAGACCTGGGGACCACACCCAACGTCCACCATACTTGTGACTGGAGCCCAGAGAAAGAGGAGAGGGAGCAGGGCAGAGGACACAGAAGAGACAACAGCCCTGCATCTCCCCAAATGTGTTAAATACATCAGCCCACAGGGCCATGAGGCTGACTGAACCAAAAACAGAACTGAAACATGGAAAACACACCAAGGCTTCTCACCACTGAACCGATAACCTGAAGGATAAAGGGAAAATATTAAAAGCAGCAAAGGAAAAGCGCACAGCCCATCAGGGGGCTCCAGCAGTGCCTGACTTCCCACAGATGCCGCACGGCCAGGGGACAGCGGCTCAGCATCTCCTCAGCACTGAAAGAAGACCGGAGCTCTACATCCAGCAAAAACGTCTTCAGAAGTCAGGCGGAATAAAGACGTTTGTAGTCAGAGCACTACAAAACACTAAAGGGAGCCCTTGAGGCTGAAGGGAAGTGACTGCGGACGGGAGCCTAGACTCACGGGCAGGAAAGGATGCACCAAGGAGGGACACACGAGGAAACCTAGACTCTATCCTTGAAAGAGCTTCTCCTGAAAGGATCAACTCTGCAAATCCAAGACCAAGGCACTGAGGGATCTGCGCCCAGCAGAGCACGCAACAGCAGCCCCAGTGGAGGGTGCTGGGCGCAGCCGTAGCACGGCGTCTGCTGACTCCAGGAGGACAGTGAGAGGCAGGCGTGCAGACTGCAGCCCCTAAATCAGACAGCTCACCGCTCGGCTCAGGACCCCTTTATACTCCTAGAATTACTGAGGACGCCCAAGAACTTTTATCCACGTGGTCACGTCTACTGATACTGACCATACTAGACCCTAAAACTAGAAATGTTACCAGTATTTATTAATTCATTAAATACAATAAACCCACTATATATAAATATAAGCAATATTTTTATTAAAAATAACCATAACTTTTTTTAAAATAATAACTTTTTTTAAAACTGAGAAGAACTAGCGAGAAGACGTGCTGTTTCACATCTTCGCAGATCTCTAATATCTGCCTCCAAAGAAGACACATGGGGAACCTCTGGACACTCCACTGTGTCGAGGCAAATAACATTCTACGATGATATCCTATAATGTATGAAGGCAGTTTTGACCTCATGGACCCCTGTAAGGATCTCCCCAAGGGGTCCTGGTCTAAGACTTTGAGAACAACTGCTCTCGAGTAACCACTAAAGAAATAATAAAAGAAGTGTAGCTAAAACACTGACAGAGGAAAGGAAGTGGAGTAACTAAACACGGCTGGTTGATGCCAAGTGAGACGGGAAAGGAGGGGGAAACGCACGAAGGACAGACAGAGGAAAGGTGGTCGACTTGCAGGGAACCACATCAGTAATCACAGAAAATGCAAAGATCCAAACACTCCCGTGAAAGAGACTGTCAGACTGGGGGCAAAGGAAACCCAGGCCCAACCACATGTTCTTTCCAAGAGACACACTTCAAATATAAGGACGCACGCATGTGGGAAGTAAAAGGATGATAAGACAGGCGTGCATTCCCTCCGCACACAGGAATGGCTGAGATCCCCTGGGGTGACCATCAGGAGGTAAGACCCAAGCTCACTCTGGTACTCCAACACTTAGGGGTTGGCCGGAGGAGGAGGCTCTGGTGAAGCAGGCTGGGGAGGAGTGGGTGGGGTAGGAAAAAAAGGGCAACGTGGAATTGCATAAGCTCAGTGAAGAGAGGAACGATGGAGAATTTTGACTGTGGTGAATGCTGCTGATGGGGCAAGGACTGAGAAGTGACCACTGATTCGGCACTGTGAAGGTCGCCGCAGTAGGGTGGCGGGCGGGGTCAAGAGATAAAGGGAAAGGTGTGGGTTCAACAGGAATAACACTTCTGAGGAGCTCTGATGTAAATGGGGACAAGCAAAAAGGCAAGTTGTCAGACTGGCTTCTGTCAGCACCACCTGAGGTTGGGAGCTGATGGAGCAGAGTCCAGAGAGCTGGGGTCAGAGGACCCCTTGCAAGGGGATGAGCACAGAGAGGGCACCTTCAGACATTCAGGCTCAGAGCTCTTCTGTCCTGGAAGTCACCTGACAAAATGAGGCAGTAGACCAGAAGGAAGCAAGGGGTCCCATCCAGAGGGGGTCCTGGGAAACCCCTGAAGGTGGCCTCTTAGAGAAACACGGCAGTTTGGAGCAGAAAGACAGAGGGCTCTGGGAAGGAGGCTACCGTGAAAGAAAGGGGACTGATAGAATGGATGGCCTATGTCTCTCTACATTTTTAAATGAGTTTATAATAAATGGTGCAATGAAAAAAGAAAGGCAAGTGAGAACTCCAGGAAAATCAAAGTGCTCTTCAAGAACTGTGTCACAGGGCCGGCCCCATGGCTTAGCGGTTAAGTGCGCGCGCTCCGCTGCTGGCGGCCCAGATTCGGATCCTGGGTGCGCAGCGACACACCGCTTCTCCGGCCATGCTGAGGCCGCGTCCCACATACAGCAACTAGAAGGAAGTGCAGCTATGACATACAGCTATCTACTGGGGCTTTGGGTGAAAAAATAAATAAAATTATTAAAAAAAAAAAAAGAACCGTGTCACTGATGCCATGGGATGTGTCACGAATGTAAACATTCACGGGAAAGAAGATCCACTCAGTGGACTCTGAAACCTCTGCTTTCCTCAAATCCGTAAAACCAGGTCTCAGAGCAGAACCACCAGGCACACGGACACAGCTTCTTTCAAGCGCGTGACACGACCCTGGCCCCACTGACAGGGAGAGGTAACTCTGGCACCCCACCTGCCAGCACTGGATGACATTTCCACGCTGACACCGTGGAAACTCTCTTTATGGCTTTTCACTTGTGAGAGTCAACCAACAGTCAAACCCCAGAAGGCACAATATGGCTGAAGGACAAATAGAAATGCTGTTCTTAAAAAAACAGGTGAAAGTAGCTTAGAGAAGAGGATGGGAGGGAAAGAGAGATGGAGACAAGGATGCGGTCATCTTGCAGAGGAAAGAGAAGAGACGCTGCTGTGACAAGATGGACCAAGGCTAGTGTGCTACTTGCAAGGACAAGGAGACCAAAGGAAGCCCCGAGAAGAGCACCAGCTGTCTACACCGGGAGGCGGGTGGGGAGGGGGAGGTGTGGGGGTCACTAGGAATTGCCCAAAGTGACCAGTCAAGACTGAGGTGCGAGCTCACCACCAGAAGCGCTAGAGCTGGAAACGGTTCACAGGAGTGGCATCCGGGGGCGGCGCTCACCGGCCACCTATCCCCGGGCCCCCCAGAGCGAGGCCTGCAGACCAGCACCCGCCCTTGTCACCGCTCCTGATGAGATGGACACAGCCTGGAGGACAACAGGCAGATGCTTCTACAGCAATCTGACCCAACCTCACACCTGAGGAATCTAGTAAAATATATGCGCTTGTGCCGCACCAGGATTTGGGGTTTTCCCCTCACTACATTTTACTGTATTACACTAAAGTGCTAGATTGGGAATTACAAAAAACGCATCCCTCACCCCGCAGAGGTTGAGGAGCACTGTTCTAGACCGTGTGATGTGCTCCAAGAGGTGCACGGCCGTGATGAAAATAAAGACCAACCCCAGCGCGCAGGTCCACAGTGCTAGAGAGACCACAGCAGCTCCTCAGGCGGCCGCTCGCCTCCCTACACCCATCCAGAAGGTCCGGCCAGCATCTCCCCGCAGGCCGCTGGCCCACAGACGCCGCGGCGGAACGCAGCCCTGCGACCAGGTGCAGCCTCCCCCTCACCCGCAGCCTGGCTTCCCAGCCGCCCCCACCCCAGCTCGCCAGGGGCAATCGCAGCCCTCCGGGGCCACACTGCCTGTCCACTGGGAGCTGCCCCTGTGCCAGACAAGGCCCAGGGTTGCTACGTGAGCCAGTAATGAACTCTGTGCATCTTGTCGTTACGGGTCCCAGCTGACAAGGGACTTCAAAACTTTCGACTTGCCCAAATCTAAACCTAAGTCACAGAAAAGAACTACCGAGAGCACTGGCTGCCCAAGGCGGCTGCTCGAGGCTCCCACAGCGCCCCCCCACCAGGACCACCCTGTGAGCATCCCACAGACAACGAGCGAGTCACCCCCTTTCCTCCGAGCAGAGTCCTGCCAAGAAGAGAGCCAGGATCCGAGGGGACAGCGGCGGCGAGGATAGTGGGCGGGCAGCAGCCCAACGGGTCGGGGAGGTGATGAGCCTTCACCAACCAACGGAAGTCGGGTCTACCGGAAAGCAGTCTGGCCGCTCCTCATAAAATTACACAGGAGTTTAATGACCCAGCGATTCCACTCCTAGGTGTGTACCCAAAACTTGACAACGGACGCAAACACCCCCGTGTCCACAGCAGCCAAGAGGGGAAAACAACCCGAGTGTCTGTGACGGATGAACGGACACACGAACGGTTCTGTCCACGGTGGACCGTTGTTGAGCCTTAAAGAGGAAGGAATTCTGACCCCTGCTCCCACATAGGTGAACCAGGAGGATACCACGCCGAATGAAATAGCCAGTCACAGAAGGCCGCACAGTGTAAGATCCCACTTATATAAAATAGCTAGAATAGTTAAATCCACACAAATAGAAATCAGATTAGTGGTTGCAGCGCTGGGGGAGGGGATCAGGAGCGACTCCTTATGGGAACGGGGTTCCTCTGGGGGTGGAAGTGTTTGGGGTTGGATGGAGGTGTTGGATTCGTACACCTGAAAATGGTTAATTTTGTTATGTGAACTTCACCTTGACAAAAAAATATTGGCCTCCTTTTCATCACCGTGAACCCACAATCCTAAACAATGCCAGGGATAAAATAAACAACCTTCCCACACACGGCCCTTCATCCCTCGAGTCCTGCGCACCCGCCATGCAGGGGTGAGCTCCATCCGTGTCAGTCGCATGTCAGCACCGCCTTCCACACGGAGAGGCATTCCTCAGGTCCCAGGGGTCGGCTGGCCGGCCGGCACGTGCTGACTTCTCTACAGGGAAAGTTCTAGTGCACTGGAAGCCCTGGGAGCACAGGGTGGCCAGGACGAGGACGCATAGCCCGGTTACTCCACCGCTGCCGATCCACTGACCTCGGAGCTCCCACTCGCGTTTAAAATTCAAAACAACGAAACAGGGTGAACCGGGGGTGTGATATTTTTGGTAAGTGCAAATCTTAGTTCATACACGAAACATCTTACTTTAGTATCTTTGAATATGAAAGTAAATTCTTCTTTTTAAGTTAAACTAATTAATGATAATTAATTGTTATAGAACGAAAGAACAGATCAAGAAAACAGTTACTCCTGATCATCGCGATTATTACCAACCACGATTGTGTTGTCTGAAGGACTTGTAAGCAGCGCTCCCTCTGGGTGTCGGGGCACAAGGCGGGCACCCAGTCCCCGGGAGGGGCTCATTCTCCAAGGGAGTCCAGGGGGGATGGGACAGGCTCGCCATGTGTCCCCACAGGCGGCCAGGCGCAGCTGTCGCGGGCAGCCCCACTCACACTCCGGGCCCCGAAGACGAGCCTTTGGTCCCCAGGGTGGCCCCAGGCCTCTGCCGACAGCACTGGGCTCTGGCCGGGGCTGCCCTTGGCCTTGGTCTCCTGGCTGAGCCCACTCCAGGTGGCCATGTCCTTCTCGCTGCCTGCAGCCAAGGCTGGGACCAGCAGCCAGCGTGCCTGGCGGGGCATCCCCACACCTTCCCAGGAGCGTCACAGACGAGCACCCCCTGCCTCCCAACCACCAGCATCCCTAAAGATGGAGAGGTGGGCACGGCAGGTCCCAGTGACCCCAAGGCTCAGGTCAGGACCCCTCCTCTTGGCCCCCACCAGCTCTGCTCTGGAAGGCACCGACTTGGATTCGTGGGGTCAACAGCGGAGGGCAGGACCATGCAGGGAGCCCCCAAGATGGGCTCAGCCCCCTACCCTACCTGCCCTGGACACCCCATGCCCACTTCCTCCTGACCTGGGGGTCTGTGGGGAGCTGGGGGCCGGGGCCCACACGCTGGGTTGGGGGCAGATGTTGGCACAGCTGGGGGTGGGGGACGACGAGGGGAGGGGCGAGGCTGGCGGGAGGAAGACTGCATGGTGCTGCCTGGGGCCCCGGCGCCCACTGGCCCCACGCATCCACCCAGGCCCTAGCCCAGCCCAGCTGCCCTCCTGTTACTCGTTAGTGGCCTCACTCCAAACTTCTGCTGGCTCCAGCCCGCCCCTCCCCTGCCTTCCAGGAATGGTTTTCTTAAATTGAAAACAGTCCAATTAAGCCCACCCAGAAAATGGGGGCATTTTACCAAACCAGCCACAAAATCCGTTTCACTTCTCCCCCACCGGTGTGGCAGCACCCCCCATTTGCCTCTAATCAACTTCTCCAAGGGAGGGGACGTTACAGACGCAGCCCCGGGCTCTGGGAATGACCCCTTGGAAAAGGAAGGGGAAGCTGCTCCCATACCGGGGCCTGGGCTGACCCAGGGTCTCCTTTCTGCTTTCCCATCTCCCCCGGAGGCCTGCCAGGAGCTCCCGTCCCACTGCCCACCCAACCTCACCCGCCTGGAGGGGCAGGGGCTGCGGTGAAGCCTGTCTCCATGGGCCTTGCTGCCCACTGCTGGCCTGGGGCTGGCCGGCCCCAGGACTGTAGACTCGGGAGCAGGCAGAGACCAACACGCTGCCCGCCATGGGTGCCCAGGACAGAGAGGAAGAGAGAGGGGAGCTCCCAGCACAGCCAGCAGCCAGGAGGGCCCCCGCCAGCCAGGGGGATGGGTCACGCTTGTCTCTGGGGCCATCTGCTGGGAAGCTGCCTGGGAAGCAGGCGATACAGACTGGGGGCAGGCCCCCATCAACCCCGAGGGGTGGGTGGCTGCAGGGGGCTGGGCATCATGGGCAGGGGGCCACGCCCACCACACCACTGACGCCACCTCCTCCCCTCTGCTCTGCTCAACCTCCCTGCTCCCCTTCTGAATAGTGCCGGGCAGGGGGCGGCCTGGTCTTCGCAGAGAGACACACATACACACACGTGCGCACACGCACACACACAGCATGGCTTTGCTATCCTGCCCATCACCACACACCTCGTTCCCACAGAAAGGTCAGGGAGCCGGCCTGTGTTGTGGGCCCTCTGAGGACACTTTGTTGCCCGGAGACCTCCCAGCAGGCCCCCAGCCTCCCCAAGGGTCAGTCTCCCCCCAGCGCCAACCCAGGCCCTTGATGGGGAAACATAGGCCTGGGAAGGTGTCCCTGGAGGGCCTCCAAGGGTCAGTCCTGGGCCCTGGAGCCAGGTCCTCCCCACTGGCCCCTGCAAGGGGCAGAGGCGGGTCCCCTGGGCTGAGGAGAGTGGGTGCTGGGTCAGGGCACACACTCAGGGAGAAGGGGCAGCCCTCGGGGGTCGGGAGGAAGCTTTTGGGAGTCATCGGGCTGAGCAGCATCGCCAGGGTGTCGGTGATGGTCGGGGCCCCCAGGGGTGCTCCTGGAGACCCTGGCTCAGGCTGAGCCCCAGGAGCTGTGGGACCCCACAGGGAAACCAGCCTGTGTCCGCCCCCATCCTTCCCAATAGGGCGAGGGGGCAGGCTCCCCTTGGGCACAACAGCAGGCGGGCATAACACCAGCCGTGTTAGAGCGGTGGGTGCCCTGTGGGCGAGAGAGGAAGAGGAGGCACTGTCTCTGATGCGGGGGGAGGCAGCTCCTGCCCTGGGCCCCTCATTCCGCTCTGGGCTGGGTGCTGTGTGCTTGCTGGGGAGAGGGGGCAACTGCAGGGCCTCGGATGCAGCCTGGGTTGGTGAGCCTGCCCCACAGTGGCCCAGGCAGGACCCCCAGGCCTCGGCAGGTGACCAGCAGCCTCCTCACCCGTGGTGGGGGCAGTGCCGGGCCCAAGGCCTCAGCTCCCGTGTGTGTCCTCCCTCCTGGGAACCTCGCAGCTGGGCCTCACCTGGTGCCGGGGATGGTGCCCAGACTTTCCCACGGGAAGGCAACCCTGTCACACACTCACACACTCATGCACATGTATGGACTCGCGCTCTCACACCCGTGCACGCGGGGAAACGACCCGGGTGGAGTCTGGGCTGACCTGCAGGAAGAGCCAGCCTGCCCTTGAAGGGGAGGAGGAGGTCAGGCCCTTGCAGCGGGAGTGAGGGAGCTGGGGAGCAGGGTGCAGGGACGCAGAGGGCGGGTTCAGGCTCCGTGTGACCAGGTAATGGCCCTGGGTAGCCAGGGCCCTCCCCAGTTGCAGAGGGAGAGGAGAGGTGGGGGTGCGGCCCCAGGGCTGGCTGAGATGTGATCATCCGGGGTGGCACCTAGTGTCGGGCCCTCAGCCCCCGGGGTGGGCGCTCCTGCCGTCAGTGGCCGTACAGGGGTGAGGCTGCTGTGCCCCAGCCAGGGCTTTTCCTCAACTCCAGCGCTGGGGGCAGAGGCAGGGGCAGGGCCATGCCCACCAGGCCAGCTGCAGACTGCCCCCCACCCCGCCCGCTCACCCAGGCTGGTGGGGTGTCTAGGTGGAGGCACTGGCCTCTTTCTAGTCTGCCGCTCTGGCCCAGGAGGGAGGGGGGAGCGATGGGTGAGAGGGGCCAGCCTGCCACTGTGAGCAGGGGTGAGGCTGGCGCTCCAGAGACAGGAAGATCAGACACGGCTTTGCGTCTAAAACCCGTCCTGCAGAATTGGGGCTGCTCTGGGGGCGCAGAGTGAGGAGCATGCTCAGCCCACGGCAGAGCCCCCACTCCCCACCCAGAGCCGGAAGGATCCTCAGCTGGTCTCCAAACCCTGAGCAGCCTCATACAAAGCCCTCCCCCTCCTCTCTCCTGCCAAACGGCCATCTGTTGCCATGGCAACGGGATCAGAAAGGCAGGCAGTACTGAGAGCTCCCCTACCCCTCTTCCCTGCTCCTTCAGCTGGGCCCGGCTCAGAGCAGGCGCTGGCTGCAGCCCCCCTGGCCTTGGAGCCCCCCTGCCTCCAGCCAGCGGGCCTGGCCTCAGCCCTGGGAACACCTGCCTTCTGCACAAAAGACCAGGCATGCTCCAGAGCCCCCTCCTCTGGACCCCGGTGCCAACCCTGCCCCGGGCAGGATGTGTCTTGCACTGGGGAACAGCTGATGGCCTGTCTGGTCCCTGACCCACCTCCTCTGCTGTGTCCCCACAAGGAGAACCTAGCTTGCTGCCAGCCCACCCCAAGGAGCGTGCCCAGGGGGCCAGCTGCCCACTTGGACCCACCCTGAGGCAGGCGCAGGCCCCAGGGAGAGGGTCAGAGGGTCAGAGTCCTGGTGACTGAACGGGCGGTGCCCAGCAGGTGAGCAGGCCGCAGAGACACAGCAGGTAGCTCGGCCTGCAACGCTGCCCCAGATAAACTCGAGACGGATGGACCGAGGAGACCGTGGAGAATAGGAGCAACCACTCCGCTCCTTGTGGGGCTGGCTGTGGGCTCCCGGAGGTCACGGGCCTGGCGGTGACAGGAATGCACACAGCAGCAGCCAGGCCACTGGGCGCCCCATCTAAGCCCATCACCGTAACACCATGCAGTTCTCACTCCTCCGTGAGGCAGACACCGTGCATGCACCTCTGACCACTAGGGCCCAGGCTCAGAGAGGTACAGTGACTTGCCTGAAGGCGCCCAGCATGAGCGGCAGACCCAGGTGACCGTGCACAGCCGCGACGGTGATGGCTTTTCTTGTTTGTTTTTTGAGTCCTGGTTTGTCCCTAAAACTTGCTCCTCTGGCCGTCTCTGTCGAAGCTGCTTCTTGACAGCTCCGCGAAGTGTGACCCATACTGTTTAGAAGTGCCGCTGTAGGCCTCTCCCCAGGCACGCACCCCTGACACCGCCAGCAGGATCAGGACAGCCGTCACCTCCTCCACCCCACATGTCCTCTCGCCCCTTTGCCACCCTCCACCCTCCGCGGCCGCCGGGGCTGGTCACTGTCTCTGGTCTGCCTTCTCTGGAATTTCACAGGAGTGGAACCACCTGGGGCGTGAGGGTGTCAGGCAGCGTGCGGGCAGCCCGGGAGTGACTCAGGGCATCCGAACTTCCCAGAGAATGGAAGGCGGGGCAGGTGGGGAAAGCGGCCCTGACCAGCTCCTGGAGAAAGAAACCTGCCACTGCCCACTGTTCTCCAAAGAGCCAGATGAGACGGCAATTCTCAAAAGACACAGGGATGCCAGCCACAGCTAGATAGCAGTCTCACATCCAGCTCCAGCAGGGGGCAGGGCCGGAGCAGGACGGGGCCGGGAACGGGCCTGGAGAGCGTCAGGACCGTGCCCAGCCTGGCCACAGCCCTGCAGGCTCAGGCACCTGGGGGCAGGGAGCAAGGGGGCACCAGCCCTCCCACGCTGTCCTGCTCTTCCTGCCCTGTGGCCCCCACATCCGAGGACCACGTCCCCTGTGGGAACAGCAGGACAGCCATCTAGAGTCCCCTCCAGCCTGGGGCTGTGGGGCAGGGCCCCCACAACACTGTGTCCAACTGAGTTCCTTCCAAGGGCTGCTGCCCTGGGACCCGTCCAGCAGGTTGAGTCTGGCACACTGGACTCCGTCCCCTCACAGAGCAGGGACCAGCCCAGGCTGCAGACCGAGCGGGGTCCTGGCGGCAGGGGATCCACTCTCCTCCAGGGCTGTGGAGTGCGGGCCACACAGCGCTGTGTGGACAGAACCGGGGATGCCCGGGCAGCACACGTGGGCTCCACAGTGAGTGAGGGCGGAGGGAGGCTGGGGGCCGCCCCAGATCCCTCCACCCCCCTGGCTGTTGGGACAGGGCAGGGAGGCTGTGGCCAGAGGGCCGGAGCCAGCAGGGCGCTGGCGGGAGCAGGGATCAGGGAGTGACGAGGGGATTCCCCCTCTCCTCGGCAGTCAGGGGTGCCCAGCCTCAGCAGCAGGGTGGTTGCTATGGTGACCGCAGAGGCAGCCAGTCACCAAGGGTGTGTGATATGATGCAACAGGGCACCCCTCAACCCCTACCCCTACCATACCCCACTTCCTCCCCCCCCAGCATGGACCCCACCAGGACAAGGAGCCCCCAAACAGCCCGCCCACCCTGAAGCCAGGCAGGAGAGTGGACACTCCACCCTCGGCTGCAGTTCCCTGGCCAATTTCCAGATCCTGGACATGGCCATTCCCACCTCCAGGCCCGGGATCCCCCAGATACAGCAGTGCGCACCTGGGCCTCCCTCAGCCATGGGAAGCCCGCCCACCCATCCAGCATCCCCAAGGGGTGTCCACCTACTGTGTCAGCGCCATGTCCTAAGGGCAGGAGCCCCAGACACGTGGACACCAGACTCCAGGGCCACAGGAGCCCCTCTGCTGGGGCAGGGGCAGGGGGGAGAGAGCGCCAGCGCTTGGGGGCCCACCTCCTCCAGCCTGTGGGGCCCACGCTCCTCTGGCCGCAGCCCTGTGGGCGGGATGCCCAAGGGGACCGCAGCCTGGTCTGGGAGCACGAGTGCTGTGGAGCCGTCAGTTCTGGGGATGCATGGGGTGAAGAGACAGCCAACAGCCAGCCCGGCCCCTCCGGTGCCCTTTCTGCCCTCCCTGCCCAGAACCTCCGCCCTCTCCATGCTGGGAAACCCTTCCCGGGATTGAGCCTCTCGGGGGCGGGCGGGTGAGGGGGCCCACGTCTCCAGCTCCAACACTGGTAGATGACCACATGCGATTTTTATTAACTGGCTTTTCTATCCACTCCTGTGCCCGATGAAACGTTTTGAGTGAATCCAGTAACTACTCAGTAATTCAATCTGGCAAATTGCTTTTTTAA
The DNA here is from genome assembly GCF_020826845.1 of Diceros bicornis minor. NCBI lineage: Eukaryota > Metazoa > Chordata > Mammalia > Perissodactyla > Rhinocerotidae > Diceros > Diceros bicornis. Next base: position 620,136 of record NC_080770.1, read on the forward strand.
GCTGGTGCCCTAGTTTCAGAAGCCTCAGGACTGGGGGCTGATGCTGGGGTTGCCTGCCGAGCACCCGCCAGCGGGGACAGGGAGGAGGGTGGCAGGCCTGAGGGGCGCCACGAGGAGGAGGGGTCGGGAGGCTTGTGGGAGCAGGTGGAGAGGGTGCGAGCGCAGGGGCCACTGTGACGAAGGGCAGGGTCCGCCACACGAGGAGCCCCCACGTGCGAGGGGGCTGGACTCCAGGGGGATGCCCCGTGTGACTGGAGGAGGCACCGCTGGCTGCAGCGCCCTGGCCAGCAGCCGTCCAGCCCTGAGGGACGTGCGGGGTTGCGGGGCAGGGTGGGCAATGGAGGGACAAAGCAGTGGTGACCAGCAAGAGCGATTCAGTCAGTGACCAAGCGCCTGGCGGGAGGAGGAGGGCTCACCAGGAGAGGCGGTCAGGCTGTGGCCCAAGCCCCAGCGGGGCCCCAGCAGCAGCGCAGACCCTCGCCCGCCTGCCCAGCAGAGCCGCAGCCTTGCTCCTTCCTGCCTCACCCCGCCAGGCCCCAGGGACGGCGATGGGGTTGCCATGGTGACGAGGTCGGGACGCTACCCCAGCTGCCCCGGGAAGCCCAAGGGAGTCCCCGCCTGTCATCACGCACAGACAGACACACCAACACAGACACCTGCCGCCTCTCTGGGGGGCAGGCGCAGCCCCTTCCACACACAGCTGCTGGGCGTGGGGCCTCAGGCACGGAGCCAGACCCAGAGTCCTCGCAAGCTAAGCCAGGTGTGGAAATACTTCCCAGAAGCCTCCGGGCCTCCCCACAGTCCCCACGAGGGGAGCAGGAGCTGCAGGTGACCAGATGCCAGAGGCCAACGTCCCCAACCCTGCCTGCTTCCCAGCTCCACCAGCACCTGGCTGTGCCTCCAGCCCCTGACAGGACACAGCGAAGCCACACGCAGCCGAGGCTCCCATGTCTGCCGGCCAGCCTGTGGTCAAGCAGAGGGAGGCACCGCCACCCGCCTGTGGCCACCAGGCACCCGAGCAGCCCCTTTGCCTGGCACACCTGGGAGGCTGCCCAGGTTGGCTTTGGAGGCCACGTGGGCTCCCCGGCCCAGAGGGCAGCGGGAGAAGAAACAGGAGGGCGGAGGGACCACCGCGGAGTGGCAGGCCCTCTCTGGTCTGCGGACGGGACCTCCTGCCCACCACGTGGGGTTTCTGCGAGGACAGCACAAGAAACTGTGACTGTCGCTGCGGGGAGCAGGGGCCACCGGCCACTCTGCACTCTGTTACATCTGGATTTAGCACATGAAAACACACACGGTCCACATTTTAAAAACTATCTGCTGACTCGATTTCCCCAACCACTAGGAGGGTCTCATGTGCCACCTCCCCAAAGCTCACGGGGCAGGGGGCTGGGGCCAGAGTCACGCCCTCCTCCTGGATTCCCCTCCTCCGCCCCCCAGAGACCAGCCCGCTGGCTCCCCTGCTCAGGGGTCCTGGATAGGGCGGGGTGCCCGCATGCGGGCCGTTCCCTGACTGGCCCCAGCTGGCCCTGGAGCCCAGGTCCAGGGTGGACGAGGCCCGGGCTACTCCCAAGCCCGTCTGCCAGGGGTAACCTCCCTGGGGCAAACCTAGGCTCTGCTTGGGCCCTCAGCGGATCTGCTCCCCAGACGCACACCCTGCCTGCGACACCGGCAGGAAGCAGGAGGAGAGCCTGGCTGGGGTCAGGAGCCAGGAGAGCCGCGCCTCCCGGAAGGGCGCCTGGGACATAATCTCCAGTGTGGGTAATAATAGAACCTGCTTAGCGGGCAGCGGGCAGCCTGCTCGGAAGGACAAAGGGAGAGAGGAGAAAGGCAGAGACCCACCCGCCCACGCCATCACCCCATCCTCCCGTCCTGCATCAGCGTTGCCCCCGAACTCCTTGACTGTTTCCAGGAGGCCCGCCGGCCCGCTCGGAACTGTCCACAGTTACGGAGCCAGGGCAGGACGTCGCCTCTGCCACCTCTTCCCTTCTCGGGGCTGGTACTCGGACTTGCAGCCGGAGGGGCCGGGCTGAGGGCCCTGCCACCCGGCTGGCGAGAATGGGCACGAGGCCCCAGAACGAGAGAGGCTCCTCCCCCGATGTGCCATGCCTGCCAACACACAACCTCGGGCCTGCTGCTCCCTGCCCCACAGGTCTGCTCGAGTCCCTGGGGCTGCTGCCCTGACCTCCTGACCCCGTGGGCCTCTGCCCCCAGCACCCTGAGCCAGGCAGTGGAACCTGTCCCAGGCGCCTCCTCCCCACCTCCAGCACCCACTGCAGGCCGGCGCTCAGCACACGCACACATTTCCTTTCTACCTGGAAACCTGCAGGTCAGTCTCTGCGCTGGCCTGCTGGGCACAGGCCTGGTTTATGAAGTCCCGTACCCAAATGCCACCGGGTGGCCACCTGTCCTGAAGCCACACACACCAGACAACCCAATATCGTCCTGCCAGCCCACCAGGGCTCCTGGGCAAGAAGAGGAGGAGAGGCACCCTGCTCCCCAAACACCGCCGACACCTGCCCTGCCCCTGCCCCGAGCTGCCGGCCCTGCCCTGCACGCCCACGCTGTGTCAGGGGCTGCTGGTCCCGCCAGGGTAGAGGCCACATGGTGTCCAAGAGAGCAGGTGCCCCGGTGGGGATGGGTGCTGGCCTGCACCCCAGGTACAGCAGGACTCGCCCAAGTGGAGAATTCCCAAGGCCCAGTGAGAAAGCACACAGACCCTGAGACAGCACCCGGGGAACGCGCCCATGGCCACCAGCCACTCTCGGGGGGCCTGGCTCCCCCAGTGGACCCTCACAGAGCCCAGTGAGGGGCCAGCCACACAGCGCTGAGGATGTCCCTAGGCAGAGAGGTCCACTGCTGCACTTTGCAGCCCTGCTGAGGGACACGCGGGCTCTCCCCCGAGGCTCGGTGACGGGCTCCTGCAGTGGGCGTGGGGCGGGCAGCTGGAGCCCCGGACCGAGCCTGGACCAGCAGGGACTCCTCCCCCGGCTCTGGCTGCCCACTGGGTCTCCGCCCAGGTAAGGACTGTCCCCGACACAGAGGCCAGCCAGCTTCCCAGAGGTGCCCTGGGTGTCCGCCGGCCAGGAAACGGCACCTCCCTCAGCAGCATGGAGGGGACTACCAGCCAGGCCTCAGGCTGCGGAGGACCCTGTGTGACTGTCACTTGGGACTGTCACCCAGAGGCCACCCAACAGGGGTGACTTGGGATGCTGCAGCCCTGGTGGAAGGAGCAGAGAGTGAGACACTGAGGTCAAGGACTCAGGCCCCAGGTCCCCACCAGGCCCTGAGCATCTCCAGAGGCCCAGAGCACTGGCCGACTCAGGCCTGCTCCCCCAGGCCCTCACCCAGACATGGCCTTCAGTCTGACTCCCCTGCTGCCCATCTGCCCCAGCTCTGCTGGGGGCATCACCAGCGTTACCCTGGCAGAGAAGTGGTCCTCATGGTGACCCATGGACAAGGGACAGTGTAGCCTGTGGTAGGGAGTGGCCACCTCTCTGGGTCTCTGGGTGTGGGGACAACCACTGACCCCAAGTGACCCAACTGGGCTCCACATCCCCCTCCTGCAGACACCAGGGCAGCACGGACGCCAGAGGAGGGTGTGTATGTGGAGGGGGCAGCACAACAGAGGGCCCCCGATGTCAGAGGTGCCATGGCTGGCTGACCCCAAATGTAAGCTGTGGAACGTGGGTCTGGGCGCCCCACAGGTGGAGGGACCCGGGGGGGGAGGGCATGGACGTGGGCCTGTCCTCGCCTCCGTGGGGTGGCACCAAGGACAGCAGCCGAGCTCTCTGGGGACACCGAGGACGCGGCATACCCCCACGGGGCCAGCAGCAAAGCTAGAAGTGAATCTGACTGGACTGCCCCGCAGACCCCCGCCAAGCCCCCGACGCGACCGTCCTGCCACCCAGGCCGATGCAGCCCACGTCCGTCGCCCCGCAGCATCTGTTAGAGGGTGCCCCATCTGTGACACTTTATGATTAGTTATAAATCCCTTGGGATTTGGGGTTTAGAGTCAGCAAACCTCCAATCTAGAGATAAACCAGCATCTAACCCTCGCTCTCCACCAGCCCAGCAGCCCCCCAGCAACAGGACACACTCCCTCCTCTACCCTGAGGCCTCGTTCCTTCCAAACGGTCCAGTCACTGCCCCCTCGGCCTCCCCCAGTTAGCCTAGGATGGTGGTTTTGGGTGGGAGGGTTTGGTGGGCATGGGGGCTGGGAGCCTGGCTTTCCGAGTCCAGGCCCAATTCCCTCCAACACCCAGGCCCAAGGAGGGTGCTGTAGGTGCAGACTCCGAGGCTCCAGAGGACCCTCCCTGTGTGTATGAGGGGCTCCACGGTGGGGACAGAAGGGTAGCACCCAGCACCGTCACTCCCATCACATCTCTGTCCCCTGAGGTGTGGGCTCAGGCAAGCAGACCTCTAACTCAGAGGGGATGGCCCAGAGTCCAGCCCACTGCTGGACTCCCCCCTCGGCCCCCCCAAGGCCATCCACTGATGTCCCAGCATTCTGCAGGAACTCCTACTTTTCATCTACCTGGGGCCACAGGTCCCCCAAAACAAGGGGACCCAGGAGTGAGGCAGGAGACACACTGGCTGGTGTGGACCAGACCCTTTACAGTGTGCCTGCCCCTCCCCAGGGAGCCCTCACAATGCAGGGCACCCACAGCCTCCAGAGCACGGGGCCAGGTTGCCAAGGCCTCCCAGGCTGCTCTGTGCCCCCAATGGTACCCACACCTGGGGGGCACCCTCACCAGGGGGGTACCCACACCCAGGGGTGAGCACCCACACCTGGAGGGCACCCACACCCGGGGGGCACCCACACCCAGGGGGCACCCACACCCAGGGCAGTGGGCATGCCTGAGGGAGCCCGGGCAGGAGGGTTTCCTGCAGCAGCTCCTGTCACCTCAGAGACACTAGTCAAGCGTCAGAACGATGCCAGGGGCTGCCCTGGGAAGTCTCCTCAGATCACCCCCAGAGCCAGAGAAGGCTCCCTGGTACCAGCAGCCTTGGAGGGCGGGAGGCACTCACGCTCGCAGCTCTGTGGGGCCCTGGCCCTCCCTTCACCCCCAGTGAGGCAGTGGCAGCCCCAGGACAACTGGCCACCAGCTCCTTCTGCCAAGGGGGACTGGGGGCCGGGGTCTCTCCTGGGAGCCCACCAGCCAGGGCTGGGGACTCAAGCCGCCACGGAGTTTGCTGCACCAGGCAGCCTCCACCTCCCGCCCCTCGCTGGCACAGAACCCAAGTCCCATAGCCGGGAGACTGGTGCAGGGACTTGCCAAAGACCCCTAGACCTTCCCACGGGCCCGCCCAGCCACACCAGAGGCTGGAGAGTAACTGCTAACGCGGGGAGCGGGGAGCGGCAGCTGCAGACTTCAGCACGGCCACGCTGGACAGCTCCCTGCCCACAGGCCGCTGGCCTTCCCAGGGAAAGGGCCCAGCCCCAGCTGGAGGACCAACTCAGGCCCCTCGGTCCCCCACCTCAGGAACAGGGCACAGGGCGGGTCTCTCCTAGTCCTGATGGCCTCTGGGTCAGGGTGTGGCCAGCAAGCTGCCCTAGCCTCACCCCCAAATGCGCCCCCCAGGAGGGTGCCACAGAGATGGGGGCACCACCAGAGGGCTTGGAGACTCAGGGAGGGGTGGCCTCAGGCTGCAGGGGGGCCGCAGGCTGCTGGCGTGGACCAGCGAGGGTCTCTCCTGGGTGGACAGTGCAGGGGTCTCACGCTGCCTGGCCCCCATTCCAGCTCCTGATGGTCCCCTGTGAGCGCGACATGCGGGGAAGCTTCCAGACTGGGCAGACCCACTGCCCCAGGCAGGGCCAGGTCTGTATTTTGCTGTGCCCCGTCCTGTACCAGCACCAACCAATGAGGATCCATGGACTGAAGAACCGTGCCCACACCACCATCACACTGAGGTTGCGGGTCGGAATGAGGCATGGGACAGGTCACAATCACACGCGGTTCTCTCTCCAAGTGGGGTCCCGCGAACGTCAGCCTCACTGGAGACTCAGAATGCAGATCCCCAAGCCCACCGGACCTGCCACGGCCGACGCCCAGGCCCCGGGGTGACATGGAGGGTGAGGGCCCCGGGAACAGCCCCCAGCGGGGACAGGCCCAGAACCCAGGTGAATGATGTCTGGAGTTTGCCTCCAGATCCTGAGGGAGTGAAGTGAAATGGGCTGTCTGGCTGAGGCTGGGGTGGGCTCATGGGGCCCAGGGCGCTTTTCTCTCCACTTAGTGTCTGAGGATGCCCGTAGAAGATGAAAGCCAGAAGCCGTTCCCACAATGGCCCCAAGTGCAGTCCCAGGAGCCAACACGGCCACCTCTGGTGGGCCTCGGGACAAAGAAAGCCGCTGGCCAGACGGCAGCAGGCTGGGTGGGAGAGGCCAGCCCACGGGGACCTGGGCAGAGCAGGGCCACATCCAGGGCACTGTGGCACCGTGTGCAGAGGGAAGGGACAGGACGAGCCCCTCCCCAGCCCAGAGCTTGCAGGGTGGGGCAGCCACCAGTCTGGGACCCACCAGGGGCTCCAGGACTGTGCCCCCCAGAACCCCTTGGCCCAGCACAGCTGGCTCGGCCTGGCTTCACAATCCCCATCTGCTCTCCCCGCTCGCCGCCCCCAAACAAGAGCCCCACGAAATCCCCTGCCGAGGGGGTAAGCACACACGACAGCCATCTGTCCTCCCTCCTCCCCACGGCTCCTCCCCAGAGCAGGCTGGGCGCAGGCCCAGCCCACTCTCAGGCACCTTGGCCCGCACACAGCCCGAGGGTGACCCTGGCCACAGCAGCCACGCCAGGCCCCTTGCTCAGCCCCAACAAGCACTGCCCCTCGTGGGCTCACCCATCACACCAGAGCCAAAACAGGGAAACTGAGGCATGGAGACACGTGACTATCTGACAGCACTCTGGGCTCTTTACCAAACACCCCGTGGGGGCCCTGCCTCAGGGGGCTCTGCACACAGGCTGACCCCAGAGGCCCTGGCCAGTCACAAATGCTCTGCACCCTCTTGCTGACTCCTGAGAGGTGGTCAGAGCAGGCCTGGACGGGGCGGCCTGCTCAGCTCCCTCCTGACTGCGTGGGGCTGACTGAGGGTATGCTGATCCCCTCACACACACCCAGCCACGCGCACCGCAGAGCAGGGGGCTGGACAGCCCCGGGCCCCTCACCACAGGCGTCAGGGCCACGCTCGCACCCTGGGGCTCCCCGCACCCCTGGGCACACCTGCCAAGCGCCAGCCCCTTCCCTTTCAGGAAGGAAACCTGCCCAACGTGGCTGCCCAGGCCACAGCCCAGGCCCTCAGCCGGACGGGCGGAGGGGGTCAGGGAGAGGGACCAGCGGAGCCTGCGGCTCCCAACCAGGGAGGGGGCTTCACTGGCCTCTGCAGACCTGGGACTGTCCTGCCCACCTGTGCCCCGGCCTCCAGCTTGGGGCAAGTGTCACCACCCAAGGAAGCTGAACCCCATGTCTCAGACGGGACGAGTGCCACAAGTACCCGGCCGCCCCCTGCCCAGTGGCCACCTACAGCCAGCGCCTTTCCTGTTTCAGCTCGGGCCCATGTGAGAGGTCTCCTGCCCAGGGAACCAGCCAGCCAGGTAAGCCCCCAACCAGGCCAGCCCAGGCAGCATCCCCAGCATCACCCTTACTCTGGCCTTGTGACCTGTGGTCCAGGTCAAAGCAGGTCACGGGGACGGACCTGTCAGATTCCCAGGCATAAGGCCCACCAGGCCCTGCCTCCCCAGCCTCCTCCCATCCTGGTCCTTGGCCCAAGCCAGTGGCTGTCCAGCAACTCTGGAGTCCCCCGGGGCACGCTGGCCAAGCCACCCCTCACTGATGCCACATTCCTGGCCGGGCAGCCTCCCACTGCCACCGCAAACTGCCCACGGCACTTAAATGGAGCAGCAGCCTGACATGTCCGCAGCCCCCAGCTACGGCACTGAGGCCACACAGGCAGCCGGCCAGGCTGCCCTCCCACCTCTTCCCTGGGGCCAGGAAGGCCAGCCCTGCCCTCCAGGACCCCCCGGGCACAGCCTGATCCCAGACTGGGCGGCAATGTCGTGGGTGCCCTGGGGCACTTCCATCACCACAGAGGCTATGAGCCCTGCTCCCAGGGGCCCTCCCCACCCCAGCCCAGAACCACAAGGCCCCGGAATCTTCAGTTCACCCTCGGCCAGGCCCGCGAGCAGGGGCAGCCAGCCCCAGGCCTCTGCACAGACGAGGATGCAGCAGCTGCCTGGAGAGGCCTCTGTCCTCACAGGCTGGCCCTCCCGCCAGCGTGGGTGTCCCCAGGACGCCATGCAGCGGTCTACACGCATTGACCTTCAAGACCTTTGCTATCCACCCAGAGGCGCTGCCTCCTGGGCCCAGAGGGAGGAACGCGGGACACGCAGGAAGAAAAGGACTGTTCCCTTGAGCTGCACCTGAGGAGCACCGTCCTGCAGGGGGCTGTCCTGCAGAGCGCTGTCCTGCGGGGCTCCCAGCTGCCCGCCTCCAGAACACTGGCCCCTCAGAGACTGCAGAACAAGGCCCGGGCTGCCTCTCAGGGCCCCACACAATCCCTGCTTTGTCCCTGCGGCCTCTGCCCCGGCCGTGCCTCCATCTGTCCAGAGTCCAAGGCAGCTGGCCTGGGGCAGCCCTGCTTGGCCGGCCAGCACCCCTGGGGCAAGGCCTCAGATGGACCTGGTGGCAGCTCGGCCATCCCTGGCCAGGACCCGGGGCTTTGCACCAGGCTCATGGAAGCCCTCCCTGGGCCTGCCACCCAGTACTATGTGGCCTGGACAGATCAGCCAGCCCCCAGATGACTGCGGGGCTGACCAGGCCTGGCACTGGGGCGGGCTCCATCAGAGTAGCCATCAGGAGACGTGAGCTCCCCACGTCCGAGAGTGCTTCCTGCAGAATCCTCGCCCCAAGGAGCGAGGCGTCCCTCTCCTCCCCTGAGACCCCAGATGGGCCTGACAGCCTGACAGATGCCGGACTGCTGTCCTCTCCGGACCCCATGCAGACCTGCCCCCAGATTGTTCCCAGCCGTCAGAGCCTCACAGAAGCTGGGGGAAACTCTGCCCTACAGATAGGGGCCTGAGGCTCAAATCCCTCAGCTACTCAGCACCAGAGCCCCGGTGGGCTGTCCCTGGGCTGAGGCTCCAGGACCAGTGGCATAGAACCACCCCATTAGGGGTGATGGCTATGGGCCCTGGCAGTGCAGCCGGACAGGCAACCCTGCGTGGGGAGTACACGGGGCCATAGGCGGGCAGCCGGGCCCCTCTCCCGCCACAAGGGCTGGAGATGCATGTGGCATCCCTTTAGGTCCCCAGGGAGTGCAAGTGTCCTCTCTTCCAAGGAGCCCCAGACTGCGGGACATGTCCACCACAGGCGGACGTCGGCTGGGAGGGCCCCCGGAGTCTGGGAGCTCCGGGCACAGCCCCACAGCAGTGGGTGTGGGTGGCCCATGGACACAGTGCTTGGCCACTCCTCTCTGGGCGCGGCCACCCAGCTGCGGGGCGGACTCCTCCCCAATCCCCAAAGAAGCTAGTTCTGTGTCCGGTGGCCTCGAAGGCACAGGTGCTCTCCAAACCAGAGCACCAGGTGACCTGGAAGGGCCCTAACTGCTCCTGGAGAGCGCCAGCCGTGTACCCTCCAACAGCGTCCACAGACGCGGGCAGCACGGCAGACTCGGGCCGTCCTCAGCGTCCGGCCTCGGCCGCGGGAGGACCTGCCTGCTCCAGGCACACAGACCCTGCCAAGCACAGTGCCGGGCTCATGCTCAGGCAGAGGATGTGGACGGCGCTGCCGTCTGACCCACACCTGCCTCCGACGTCCTTCCCTCCTTCTCGTCCCCCTCTCCCATCCACCCCTCTCCCTCCCTCTTCCCCTCCTCTCACGTTTTCAGGCCCAGGGGTCGCCCCACAGACAAACACCGGGGGCGAAAACCAGGAGAAGAAATCACCAGAGAAAGGTGCAGAGAGGTGGGAAGGGGCACGCGCGCCCGGGCCCACGTCCAGGAGCAGGCCCCGGCCAGTGCCGGCTAGCTGCTGGTAGGGCAGCAGGGGACCCTGCTGTCCTGCGGCACCGCCCTCCCCCGCTCCTGCAGTCCTGAGATGGCTGGCTGGGGAGAGGTGGGAGGCGGGGGGCGCACAGGGAGGCAGCCCCGGAGGCACAGTCCACATGCAACCCCACGCGCACGGGCAAGCCCATCAGCCTCCAGCGGGGACTGGCACGCGCCTGGCCACCCTCAGGCAGGCCAGGGATGGGGTGGGACCTGAGGCCCCTCAGACCCCGTGGCCCCTCTGCTCCTCTGCCCCAAGCACAGTCCAGGGTGGCTGGGTGTCCAGCTTTCACCCCCAGAGCTGTGTGAGGTTCTGCTGGAAACAGTCCCCTCAGAGCCTGGGGGCCGTGGCCAGTGTGGGCCAAGCTTCTTGTGGAAAGTGAGACCCCGTCTGGCTCTGCCTCTGCCTCTGCCTCTGCCCATGCAGCCGGGAGCGCCCCATCCCCAAATGGTTCTGGAGACCACTCTGTGCCCTGGACATGGGGGGCAGAGGCCAAACCACAGATGACTTGCTGTTCCTGCATGAGGCTGGGAAACCTGGCGGTGGCGGGCCACCGGGCCTCAATGCTTCCTGCAGAAAACCCACAGTGTAGACAGAGCCAGAGCCAGAGCCACGGCCGGGCAGCACCCGGTTCTGCAAAGAGCACTTCTCCCCTCATGCTTCAGCCCAACTGAGCCCTCTGTCGGGCCTCCCCTCCCAGGACAGACGGCTCCCACGGGCCCTGAGAGTCTTCCACCGGGCCTGCCCTTCTGGGGGCAGATGGATCCCACAGGCCCTCAGAGCCTGTCGCTGCCGCCAGTGGTGAGGCAGGCAGGACCTGCAAGAACTCAGAGGTGCTCAGAGCCTTGGCAGGTCACGGTGGGCAGGGGACTCTGGGACCGGGGTCCAAGGGCTCTGCCCACCCTCTGGACCTGCCCATCCCTACCTGTGAGAAACTTCCTGACCTTCAGGGCGTGACCCCATCAACTGGGAACCTCTATGCAGAGCTGCCTGGCATCGCCAGGGGCAGCCAAGTGGGGCCACTCTCAGCCTGGGCAGGGAGGTTTCCTGAGGGGGGTCTGTGCAGGAGGGCTGGAGTGGCATCTGTGGGGTGGGGGGCCAAGCGACACCTCACAGGCCTTTCCAACCACTCGGCGGGGGTCGGGGAGACAGGAGCTCTGCCTACAGCTGACTGAGAATAGGATCCTGGAACTTTTGAACCAAGCCCCCCGTGCAGGGAGCGGACTGTGGGCTCTCCTTCCGTCCCCACGAGCTGCCACCCTTGACCATACCTGTGAGTTCTGAGCCTGTTTCCTGGCCTGTAAAATGGGTTAGACAGACGCAGGCGGCCTGCTGCACAGAGTGGGAAGGCTCTGGACTCACAGCAAGGGGCAACGCGACCGTCAGACAGGCAGGCAGCACACGGCAGCCACCCTGCTCTGTCCACCTTTGCCACTGCACCCCGGCCCAGCCCCTCTGCCCACGCAGGCAGGCTCACTCCTCCTCCCCTCCTCGGGTACCGCCAGCGGCTCCTCCGCCAGCCCCCGCCCCACCCCCAGGGCCACCACGCTGCAGCCACTGCTGGCCCACAAGCTCCCTTCTTCCACTCAATCTTCTAAAACCCGCTTCGTCCCCCAGGTCCCTCCCCTCCCACCTCTGCCGCTGGCTCTGCCTCCCTATCCTGCTCTGACCTGGGCATGGGTCACCCCAGCGTCTGCCAGACTCTCCGTCCCGCTCACCTGTCTCGCCCTCTCTCACCTGTCTTCCCCCATCACCTATCTCTCTCTCCTCTCACCCATCTCTCCCTCTCTCACCTGTCTCTCCTCCCAGCTCACCTGTCTCACCCTCTCTCACCTGTCCCATCTTCACCAGCTCCTCCTACTCCAGGCCTCCTCTCCACACTGCCTGCCACCAGCACCCCACATTAATTCTCCTAAAGGTCCCTTGAGAGCATGGAGGGGACATCCCAGCTCCCTCGGCCTAGCAGCTCAGGTTCTTCCCCCGGCCCACCCCCCAGCCTGCGAGCCAAGCAAGGTGGGCTGCAGGGTGGCCCCCTCACTCCTATCTTCTCTCTTTAGCTTGACTGACCCCTCACCTGAAAGCCTTGCCCCCCGACCTCCCCTCATCTCCCACCCACCGGAGATGGGTTTCCCAGGGTAGACTCCACATCCTACTGTGGACCCCGGCTCCGAGAACAGCTCACAGAGGCTGTGGTCCTCCTCCTCCCCGCTGGAGGTCCTCCTGGCCTACGGGAGCTGAGCCCCACCCAGGCTTGCTGTGTTCTGGTCTGGGCAGGGCCGTGCCCTGCTGTTTCCTAATGGGGCTGGAGGGATGAAGGCCACACGGCCTATGCAACATCCCTCCTGGACCTGCCCAGGCCCTGCCTGGACCCTCTGGGGGTGACCCCACCCCCACTGAAGAAGGCTTTCCCGGATTGGGGGAGGCCAGGCAGAGCCTGGGCAGTGGACTCCACCCTGCACGGTGACACCTGCCCCCCAGCAGACCCCGAAGGCCCCATCCCTCGACCAGAAACCATGCACGGCTGGGGCGGAGGCCTCCCTGGGGCTGCCTGCAGAGGTGACACTGGGCCATCGAGGACAGCTGCACAGAGGAGACGCCCGGGAAGAAGGGAGATGACCGTGCGACCACAGCCATGCTGGCCCCGATGAGGAGGTCCAACACCAACGTGAGAGGCAAAATCCGCTCGCCGAGCCTGACAAAGCCACACAAGCAAAACAGTACCACCGGCCACTGAAAAGATGCAGTAGAAAGTGTAACCCGGACGCTGCCAGCCAACAGAGAGGTGGCCAGCCGGCTCTGCCCACACCTGCACTCCACACCTGGTGGCACCCCCCACTCCGCATCCGATTCCCCAAAGCAGCGTTTCGGGGCAGAGCAGTGGGCCCACCTTCCACAGGCCCTGGCTTGGGCCAGATTGGCCAGGATGCCTGAGTCAGATGGGCTAAGGGCCCACCTGCAGCCACCCAGCTCACAGCCATCCAGACGTCTCCCTCTCAACTGCAGTTCCCACTTCACAGGACGCGGGCAGGTCACAAGCGAAGAAGGACAGAGGTGAACTGTCGCCCAAGAGACAAGGACAGCTAGGCTGGAGTTAAGGTGCCAACTGTGTGGCCCCACCACGCCCCGGGCTCACCAGCAGGATCGGACTATCCAGAGAGGGAGGTGCACACGGAAGTTCAGCTGCACATTCTCCCACTGAGGTCTCCTGGCAGAAAGCCTGGCCCCCAGATAAGGTCAGACGTTTTATCTCTGGAGCAAAAGGACAGGCCTGGGAAATTGCAACTGTCTTGGCACTTGGTGCCGAAGACTTGCCAGCAAACAGAGTGGCCAGGCCCGGCGCACCCAGAGGCCCCATGTCCACCAAACTCCAGACTACCCTTCCACAGAAGGGACTGAGAGACAGGCACCAACAGGACAGTCTCCTCTCCAGCCTTCCTGGGAAGCAGGTGCTCTGACCATGGTAACCTTCAGAATCTCGCGTGGCAGCTTGAAGCACTCAGTGAGGCCAGAAGGAACACAGGAGGACAGAGCCTCAGGGAGGGGGCCCCAACTAGACCAAGAACCAGTTCCACTCAAAGGGGAGGGGGGCTGGAGGAGAGCGGCTGCTGGTCTGTGTGCACTCGGAGCTGCTGTCTAAACATCACGTGGCAGTGAGCTGTTGACACACACACGGCACATCCTTTTTATTCATTACTGTTAATTACAGTGGAAACCTCCTGTAATTAACTATACGACAGTATAACTCCATGAACGGGACGGAGACCAGCCCCTACCCACGGAGGCCGGCGCACAGCGCGGCAGGCAGATAATTCATTGCTGTCATCACTTATACACTGACGTTTCCTTATAATAACATTTTATTGGGATGATAATTAGATTATTTCACTGCCTCCCGCATTCTGCTGCCCCAAGCCCCTCCCCCTCCAGGGATTCACCAACTACAGTTGTTCCTCTGAGGACACATGCGTATTTTGAACTCAGTTGAACACCAGCTGTCTGCCGTCTCCTCCTCAAACCTAGGGCCATGCCACCCCCACTCCCAACAGCACCGCCCTACTGCCAGGGGCCCCTCGGTGCCTCAGCAGTTGGCACCGGGCTGTCTGCCCAGGGTGAGAGGGGGCAGCCCCCCACCACAGACACCTTCGTGTGCTCTGCCTTAGTAACATCACAGCCACTGCCCTCCCCGGAGAGCCCGGGGCCTGGCCCACTTTCCTCCCAAACACCACCTCCAGCTCCGCCTCCGGGCCACCCTGGAGGGGTTTGGGGAGGGCTGCAGCATCCCTGGCCAGAGCGGCTCCCTCCTGAGCCTCCACCCTGCACCAGCCGGGTGTGCCCAGCCCTGCCGCACCCTCCTTCTCCCTTCCTCGGCTCCCCTGCCTGCCCCAGGTCTAAGGAACTTCCCAGAGAGTCAGGGAGAAGCAGTCAGTGCCAATCGGACCTCTGGGCTGCCAGGAGAGGCCCATCCTGGGAGAAGAAAGAAAATGGCTGAGCCCAGCCTCCCACAAAGCCACTCTGTGAACGCCTGGCCGGCCAGATGAGGGGACTGGCCACTGGGCTGGGACCTAACCTGATCACCGGAAAGACAGCCAGGATCAGCCGGGAAGCCCCCTCCTCCTCCCGTAGGCCGGTCTGGGATCCACGGCCTGGGAGCCGCCGCGGCCCGGGATCCGCGGTCGGGCCCAGCACCAGCCTCCCTCTCCCTCCCCCGGGGGAGCGCAATGTCGCAGACGTGCCGAGCAGAGGCCGGGAGGAGAGAAAGGCGCTGTCCAGCCCTCTGAGTGGCCCGGCCGCTCTCCCACTCCCACGGCGGAGGGAGGTCCCGGCCTGGGCAGGGTGGCCTGGGGGGCCCGCAGACCGGCACGGCGGCCTCCCTGCTCGCCAGCCGCCCGGAGCTGGGGGTCGCGGCGGGGGCGCGCGGCCCAGGACGCAGCTGCTCGGGCAGCACGCCTATTAGCGAGGCCGCGGCAGACGGCAGATGGGCGCCGCTCAGCCCCCTCCTCCGCGGCACAATGGGCTGGGCGCTCGGGCGCACAATGCACCTGCACCGGGGCCGAGGGGCGCTGGCCGGGCCGGGCAGTGCGCCCCCGTCCGCGCCCGTGTCCTTGGGCCGCGCCCGGCGACCGCCGCCGCGCGGCCTGGGGGCTCCGCGACGGGACCCGGCCCCGGCCGCCCATTGTTCGCGCCGCCGGCCGGAGCCGCTGCCGGGCCCGCAGCCCCCTCTGGGGCAGCGCCCCCCTGCCTGCCCGGCGCCGTCGGCACGGCCTCCCGGCGGCGCGTGCGCCCCGGCCCTGCCCTGCGCCCCGGCCTCGCGGCTCCCCCGGCTCCCCGCGCCCCGGCCCCCCCGGTGTCCCCGTGTCCCCGCGCCCGGACGCGCACCTGTCTGCCCCTTGCCCAGCGTCTTCTCCAGCCGGTAGGGCCCCACATACTGAGCGTGCTGCGCCCCGCCGTCCTTCCCCGTCGATGTCATCGCTCCGGGCCGCGCCGGCAGGGTGGGCGCCCCGGCGGGCGGCGGCGGCAGGGAGGGGCCGCGCGTCCGCGTCCGTCCGTCCGTCCGTCCGCCGCTGGGCCGGGTCGGCGGCTCCGGGCTCCGCGCCCCCCGCGCCTCCCCCGCGCCGCCGCCCCCCGCGCCCGCTCCGCTCGTGCGGCCCGGCCCGCGGCGCTGCCTCCGCCTCTGGAGACGACCGGCGGGCGGGGGACCAGGCTTCCGCCGCCGCCGCCGAGGCCCGCGCCCCGCGCCCCCCGCGCACGCCGCCCGTCCGCCCGCGGCCGCGCAGCCGAGCCGAGCCGAGCCGAGCCGAGCCGAGCTGCTGAGCTGAGCCGAGCCGAGCCGAGCTGCTGAGCTGAGCCGAGCCGAGCCGAGCCGAGCCGAGCCGAGCCGAGCCCGAACGAGCGTAGCCGAGACGAGCCGAGTCGAGTCGAGTCGGAACGAGCGCAACCGACTGCAGCGGCGGCAGCGAGTGGCTCCCGCGCCAGCCAATCAGCGGCACCGACCAATCAGCGGCGTCCGCGCCCGCCGCCCCGCCCTAGAGGTGAGCGCTGGGGGCGGTGGCGGGGGGGGGAGCCGGACTCGGGAAGGCGAGGCCGGGCGGGGTCGGGGCGTGGTCGGGCTAGGCTGGATGGTGTCGCGGTGGGGTCGAGGCGGGGTCGCAGGGCGTCGGGGCGGGGTCGGGGCGAGGTCGAGGCGAGGCCGGGAGAGACCGGGTGGGTTCGGGCGAGGTCAGATGGGGTCTGGGCGGGGGCGCGCCGTGGTCTGGCAAGGTCAGATGGGGTTTGGGCGGGGTCGGGGCGAGGCCGGGAGGGGCCGGGGCGGGGTCGGGCGGGCAGCGGGGCTGCGGTATCGGGGGTGGACAGTCTGCGGCCCCGGCCCCGCCTCGCCCGCCCCGCCGGCCTTGACCCCTGCGGTCGGAAGGAGTGTCCGCTTCCCCGGGCGGCAGCGCTGCGGGCGCGTGGCTGGGCCGTGACCTTGCGGCCCTGGGCCGTGCGGGGCGCTGGCCTCCTCCGCCCTGTGTCCGGGTGTGTCCACAGCGGGGTCAGGGCGGTCATGGCGTTCCCCCGGAGGCCCACCCCGGTGAGTGGGCGGCTCCACGCGGGCGTCTGCCGAGGGGCAGAGGCCGAGAGCTCCTCCGGCTGGGGCTGCGAGGCGGGGACCGGACCCCGCGACGAGCCCCTGCGCCCCTGCACGCGGCCAGTCTGCCGAGCTCCCGGAGCCAGGTCTCACCTGCGGGTTCTGCGCTGCGGCTCCGGCTGCACGGCCCTCGCTCCCGTCAGGATGACCCCCGCCCTGCTGCCCTGGGGCGGGCCGTGCGCACTCAGGAAACGCCCCGGGAGGGCCTGACCGCATTTCCTTCTCCCCTTTCTCCGCTCAGGAAGGAGACAGCCCTCGAAACAACTGTCTGCCCCCCTCGCCCTTGCATGTCCCTCCTGCCCCTTGCTTGCCACTCACTTCGTTAAAGGCTGTGGATAACGGGTCTTTATGTGCAGGGTCCTCAAAAGCTGCTCGAGGCCCGTTAGGCCCTATCCGTGTGGGGCCCAGCATGAAACGGACCACTGCAGACAGAGGCTCAGCTCCAGGCTGGAGCGGGGGAGTAGATGGATTTAAGGAGCTTTTGGGACCTTGGACTAGAGAAATTTTCCAGCAGTGGGGTCTGGCTGGAGGCAGACCGGGAGTCTGCAGTGGAGGGTGCACAAAAGAGGGTGAGGGCCATCGCCAGGCTGAGGACCGGTGGCTGGCCCAGGTGCGTCGAGGAGGGGCACTTGCCGGGGACATGGCCTCCACCCTCACTCTGCTGGAAGGGTGCCCACCCCGTCACTGGGCCTCCCCAGCCTACAGGACTTGTCATCTCTCTTGTGCCCTTGGCAGTACTCAGCCCTCTTGACCGTTCTTATCTGGATGTTGCTGGGCTAAAACTCTTGGCTCTCGAGACTCCCACTGCCCCACTCCCACCCCACCCCTGGGCTCCTGGGGTCTTTTCTTCCCTCTCTGGCCACTTCTCAGACTTCTCCATGTCAGTGCAGCCCGTACCCATTGACATTTCTCAGGGGTCCGTGGGGGACCCCTCTACCTGCCTCTCCATGTCCTCCAGGTGACTGTGTCCACTCACTCTCACCCGTTCCGGAATCACCATTGCCAGCCTCGCCCTGGCTCCAGGGCCAGGGGGCCAGCTCCCTCCTGCACGTCTCCTTGTCTCTGTTGCACAAATTCTCAAACTCAACACATTCACGACAGAGTGCCTCATCTCCCCATCATAATGCTGGTACCAAATCCAGACAAGCCCACGGCCAGAAACAGAAGCTGAAGTCCAGTATCCCTCATGAGCCCAGACACAGAAATCCTTAACAGAATGTTAGCATATCGATGCCAGCATTGTATAAAAAGAAGGATGCATATGACCAAGCAGGGCTTATTCCAGGAGTGTAAAGTGAGTTTACCATTTCAGGATCGATTGATGAAATTCACCGTGTTACCAATCTGAAACAGAAAAGCCACACGATCATTTCAACAGAAGCAAAGAAAAAAAAACATTTGACAAAATTCAACACCCATTCATGATTAAAAAATAACACCTTGGTAAACTAGGACTGAAAGGCGCTCCTTCAACCTAATAAAGGGAATCTACAAGCCCCATGGTGACATCACACTTGGTGGTGAAAGACTGAGTGGGAATGAGGCAGAAATGCCCACCATCACCACTTTATTTCGATTCTGTGCTAGAAACTCTAGCCAATGTAATAAGGCAAGGAAAAAAAGTAAAACTTATACTTTATACTTTTATATGATTGGGAAGGAAAAATTAAAATGATCTTGATTCTCAGATGACATTATTGTCTGTAGAAAATCCTAAGCTACCAAACCCTACCAAAGCTAACAAGTGAGCCTAGCAAAGTCACAAGACACAAAGCCCAAGTATGGAAATCCTGCTGCCGTGTCCCAACAGTACACAATCAGGAATGGAAATTATAAAAACAAATGCCATTTACAAATAGAATCAAAAACTGTGAGAGACAGAGGTAAATTTAACAAAATATGAGTGAAACCTGTGCACAGAAAACTATAAGATACCCCTGAGAGACTGAAAAAGTCCTAAGTGGAGAGTTGTACCATGTTCATGGGCTCTGAGACTCAGTATTGTTAGGATATCAGTTCTTCCCAGATTGATCCATAGATTCAACACGATGTCAAGCAAAACCACAGCCAGCTTTTTTGTTGTTGTTTTAGAAATTGATAAGCCGATTCTAAAATTTGTAAAGAGATGCAAAGGACCGAGGAAATCCCAGACAATGCTGAAGAAGAACAGAAGAACTCACCACCTGATTTCATTTCAAGTCTTATGATAAAGCTCCAGCAGCCAAGACAGCGTAGTGTTGGCTTAAAGACAGATGTATACATCAAAGCATGACGCTGGAGTCCAGAAATTAATCCTTATATTCACGGCAACGGGTTTTCAACAATAGTGCAAAGGTAACCCAACAGTTACCTTTGAGAGGTAGAGAGAGAGGACAGTCATTCCAACAACAGATACTGAAATAACTAGACATCCACAGTAAATAAAGACCCCAGACCTTACCTCGCACTATCTACATGTATCAACTAGAGTAACTCGCTAATATTAATAACTATTAACTAGAAACAGCTCGTAGACCTAAATGTAAGAGCTATAAGTATAAAACTTCTAGAATAAAACACAGGGGAAAATTTTTGTGTCCTTGAGTTAAGCAAAGATTTTTTAGATAAGATGCAAAAAGCACAAACCATAAAGTTTTTAAAAAATAATAAATTGGACCTCATCAAAATTAGAATCTTTTGGGGCCGGCCCAGTGGCATAGGGGTTAAGTGCTCACGCTCCGATGCGGCGGCCCGGGGCTCAGATGATCCCGGGTGTGCACTGACGAGCGGCTTGTCAAGCCATGCTGTGGCGGCGTCCCATATAAAGTGGAGGAAGATGGTCACGGATGTTAGCCCAGGGCCAGTCTTCCTCAGCGAAAAGAGGAGGATTGGCAGATGTTAGCTCAGGGCTGATCTTCCTCACATACACAAAAAAATAATAAGAATCTTTTGTGCTTCAAAAGACTGTAAAGAGAATGAAAAGCCACAGATTGGGAGAAAATATTTGCAAGACATATCTCTGATAAAAGATTTGTATCCAGAAAATATAAAGAACTCTTGCAACTCAATAAGAAGACATTTTTTTTTTTTTTGGTGAGGAAGATTGGCTCTGAGCTACCATCTGTGACCATCTTCCTCTATTTTGTATATGGGATGCCGCCACACATGGCTTGATAAGTGGTGCATAGGTCCACACCCGGGATCCAAACCGACGAACCCAGGGCCGCCAAAGTGGAGCATGTGAACTTAACCACCACGGCACCGGGCCAGCCCAAGAAGAAAACTTGATTAGAAAATTGGGCAGAACACTTCAACCGAGAATAGATATGGATGGCAGATAAGCACATGTGATTCGCCATCTGACACAGGAAAGGTAAAACCACCATGAACTTCCGCTACACACCTCTTAGGATGACTACAATTCAGGACGCGGACAACACCACAGATCGGAGAGAATTCCAGCATCAGGAACTGCCTTACGTTGCTGATGGGAATGCAGATGGTACGGCCACTTTGGAAACCAGTTGGGCAATTTCTTATAAAGTTTGACATGCATTTACCATACAATTCAACAATCCCGCTCATAGGTATTTTCCCAGGAAAATGAAAACCTGTGCCCCCACAAAACTTGTGTACCAATGTTCATAGTGGCTTTATTTATAATTGCCCCAAATCAGAAGCAACCCAAATGTCCTTCAGTGGGTGACTGGATGGACAAGCTGCGGTCATCCACACAGTGGAGCACAGTCCACAATGAAGAGGATACGCTGCCGATACGCCATGACATGGATGAATCTCAAAAACCTGCCGAGGGAGAGTCTGGTCTCAAAAGATAACATACCATATGATGGCATTTATATGACATTATAGGAAAGGCAAGATTATAGTTACAGACAGCAGATTGTGGTTGCCAGGTCCAGGGTGGGGACAGGAGGTTGCTGGCAACAGGGCATGAAGGAACCTTTTAGAGTGGTGGAAATGCCCTATACCATGACTGTATGCATTTGTCAAACTCATCGAATTGTACCCATAAAAATGGTCAATTTTACTGCATGTGAATTTTACTTCAATAAAGCTGACCAGCAAAAATGAGTTCTGCCCTGAGGAGCCGAGGGTCCAGGTAGGGAGAGAAAACCCATATTCTCCACCTGTTTTCAAGGTCCACTGGCTGTGGGCAGGTGAGTGAGAAAGGGCTTCCTGGAGGAGGCAGGCTGGGGCTGCCTGAGGACATGAGTGTACAGCAGAGTGGACAATGATACTAGAGTTGGGAGAGGCTCCTGCAGGCAGGGACCGAGCTCTTCCCAGGGCCCACAGCCCCAAGCACGGGCCACAGGAGGACGTGCTGGAAGGAGAAGGTTTGCACACTTGGCCTCTGCGAGAGGCACAGGCAGCGGAGCGGCTGTGGCCAGGGCTGAGGGTGGAGACGCAGGCGGCGGCAGCTCGGCCAGGGGGGCTTTAAGTGTCACTCTGTGCAGCCTACGTCCCCGTCAAGTTCTGCCAGCGTCGGGCTGTGATGGGGCAGGTGCAGGCTCATGTAAACCACCTCCTCTGCCTCTGCCACCCTCCTGCCCTGTCCTCCTCGCTGACATCCCCAGGCCCGGGGACAACTGCTGCTGGCCCCTGCTCCTGCATTTGTTTCCTGAGGCCGAGGGCTGATGGATCCATTCATCCATCCATCCATCCATCCATCCATGCACTCCGCACTGCCTGAGGTCCACGGGCACCGGGGTTAAAGACGGGGTGGCAGTCCATGCTCCAGCTGCTGACCCTCTACCCCGGACAGGGACTCACACAGAGGATGACGAGACCCAGGTGGACGGCATAAGTGAGCTGGGGAGACGTGCTCACAGCCTAGGAAGAGCTGGAGTGGGGCCTGGGGCCAGCCCGCCGCCAGGCGGCTTGAGCATCCTCCTGGGGGAAGGTGGTCGTACAGGTGGGCAGCTGACCTGGCTGCCGTTTGCATTCCCAGGTCCAGAGAGAGCAGAGAGTTCTTCTAGCCACTCCCCATCCCCTACTCCTTCACCCCCAGTTCTCACTGGGCTTCCTGCGCCCCGTTACCAGGGGCAGTGGGCCGAGAAGGGAAGAGCAGCGGGCTTCTGCTCCCCAGCATCATCTGGGGGACGTGGGGACCCTCTCTGCCCCCAGCTGCCTTATGAACCGCCCATCACACCTCCTAGGCTTCCTTGCCCACTCATGGACCACCCGGCTGCCCTGGGCTTCCCTGTGTCCCCCCACCCTGTGCGCAGGTCCCCAGGGCAGGCCACCTGGTCCTCATCCAGCTGGGGCCCCACTCACGGCCACGTCTTCCTTTGTGTCCCCTCTGTTCATGCCCCACCTGTCCCTAGACCTCACACCAGCATCAGCTGTGGACGAGGGCAGCTCCGGTCAGGGTCCCTGATGCTACTTCCCTTGCCCCAACCCCGCTCCACCTCCAGGTCTCAGGGGAGCCAGATGGAGCGCTGGCCTCCCAGCCTGGCCTCCCGCCTCCCTCTGCCCCTCCTCCTTCTCCCTGTCTCAGCGGAGGAGGTCCCTGGCGTTGTCTGCCAGCCACCTGGCCCCTCCACTGTCCTGCCTTCCTCTTCCTGATGCTCTGCCCTCCACCCCAGCCCACTTACCTTGGCAAACGGCCACCTTGACTCTCGAGTCCTGCCCCAGGATGGAGCAGTGAGCTCTGGACACGACGGGCCTCTGCCATGGTCTAACGCATCCCCTCTGTTGTCCATCAGGGGCTGGTCAGTGTGCGGGCGGGGGTCTCTTGTGCTCCAGCTGTGCAGCACCCGTAGCCAGGCTGGCAGAAAGCAGCACCTGTCACACTGGGAGGGTGTTACCTGCACGACTGCCATCTCCAACCCGAGCAGGGCAGAGCCGTGTGTCCCTGAGCCCCACCAGGAAGGGGACTGTGCCAGGGCCTCCCAGTGCCGCCCCTCCCTGCACCCGCCTGGCTGCTCCCTGTCCGGCAGCTTCCCACCGCGCCCACTGATAGTCCTCCGGGGGCCCGGCCGGGGCCTTTTCTTGTCTTGTCCTTCTCCTCTCATTCAACCTTCGGGAGCTGTCCCTTCTCCTCCTGGGCTTCTGGGGGCTGCATCCTCTGTCGGGGGGCTGGGAGCAGGCCCAGGACTTCACAGACCCCACGCCAGGCAGCACCAGGCACAGTTCTAGCACGGGGCACCCTCGCGGGCCTGGGGCTTGGAGCGGCAGAGGCTCTTGCTGGAAGCCGGGGAGAGCTGGTCAGGTTGCTGGCCCCACGGTGCATGGACACTGTGTCCCCAGGAATGATTCAGAGCTGCCCTGCAGGCCCAGGGGACGCCCAGGCCTGAGGGGCACAGATGGGCTGTGGGGCCGGGGGAGGCAGGGCAGGATCCCAGAGCTCTTCACACCTGGCCGGCCGGGCCCCCTAAGTCCCCTTCTTTCTCCTGACCCCAGTGTGGGCATTGGGCAACATCCTGTCTTCTACTCCTCTCTCCTGGTGGGAGCCAGGCGACGGCCCAGTCCCGTCGGGCATAGCTGGGCAAGCCGTCACCACCAACATCCTTCCATCCTACTCATCCATGGCTCTCCACTGAGTCAGGAAATTTGAGGCCCAAATCTCTCTCCAGCCCTGATCAGCTCTTCAGGCCCTGGTGGCAAAGATGCCAAATCTACATTTGGTAATTCCATCCCTCCCTGACCGCCCCCAGTGGCCCCACCGTCCGTCCCCCAGTGACCCTGGCGAATTTCCTCGGGGGCCCCAGATGCCACATCCTGACCCCAGGACCCACCAGTCACCACCCCGCAGGCTGCCCTGTGGCCATCTGCCCCTTTGTCCCCTTCCCCATCCTGGCCGAGGTAACCCCAGGTCAGCGCTGTCCAGTGCTTCCCGCGCGACCCTCCAGATCCCCTGCAGCCCCAGACATCACCCACGGGGGCTCTGGGAGGACGGACCTCAAATTCAGGCTGCCGGCCACCACCTGGAGGAAGGGAGGGCACGAGGGCTGCAGCCACCTCTGCCAGGCGCTACCCCTCACGCTGAGTGGCTAGAAACTGTGTGCGGGAAGTGATTTCTGATAGCAAAAAGGAAAGAAGGGAGAAGTGCAGCCTGATAAACCGTAAGCCATTGCCCGGGAGGCGCGCTGGGCAGAGCCCTGCGGAGGGACCTGGGCGTCCTCAGTCAGGAAGGCACCTGAGGGAGGACCCTGGGCTCCTGTCTACCGAGGGAGGGTCAAGGGAGACGTGGTCTGTGTCATTATACTTAGTATTAGTTATGGGGAGGGGGAAGAAGGGGGAGGGGAGGGAGGGGGAGACCTCCAGGGTTCACCTCATGGAGAGAGACAGCAAAGTGGGAGTGGGGGTTCTGGAGGCTGGAGGGACCCTCTGGGCCAAGACTCAGTCCTGGGTGCAGGGGAGGTGGTGGAGGGTGGTGGTCATGACAGAGCTGTGATGGGGTCACACTGTGGCTGCAGGTAGAAAATGGGCTAGAGGGCGAGGCTGGCAGTGGGCCATGAGGGCTGGTGGGGAGACATGAGGGACTCTGCAGGGGACGGCGGGAAGGGGTGGGTCCCAGCGCCCAGAGGGTCCTTTCCTGGTGGCTGTGTGACGTGCGGGTGAGGAGCAGGGGTCCGGCGTGGGAAGGGACTTGTGAACCCCCACTGGGCACAAGTATTGGAGGTGCCAGGGCCCCGGGTAGGGATGGCCAGGAAGCCAGGAATATATATATAATATATATGCCTCACATGTTCAGAAAGGCCCACAGGGATGGAGCGCCTGGTGCAGATCAGGCCCACATTCCCTTCTTGCCTCCTTCAACGCCTCCCCATTTCTGCCATCACCCCCACGGTGTGTGAGGAAGGGAGGCCTGGAGGGGCCGAGTGCCCACCCTGCCCCTTGGTCACAAAGCAGCCCTCTCCCCACCTCAGGGGCCAGGCACTGCCTGCTCGTAGCCGTGTGAGTCATCGAGTCACCAGGCAGAGGGAAGTGACACCCAGCTGTGAGCGAGGCCCCCCAAGGAGGGCATGTGGCACGAGAAGAAGACGGGCCAGAGGACATGGAGGGAGGGCACAGCAGGAGGGCCTGAGGAGGGGACAAAGGAGGATGTGCAGGGAGAGGACCCAGGATGGCAGGAGGGAGGAGGCGGGGCAGCCGGAGGAGCTGACGGCTGGGCTTCAGAGGGAGGGCCGGGCCAATGCGTCTGAAAGACTCCAGAAAACCGTGCTTATGAGACTCTTAACTACTGAAGGAATGTATGCTCATCGAAGAAAGTTTAGAAAATATAGACAAATGAAAATCACCTTTGGTGCCACCACCCAGAAAAAACCATTGTGAACAGCCAGCCTACAGGTCCCGTCATGGCTTTTCTTCCAGCGTCTGCGAAATGTGACGGTTACCACCTCCTTTGGATTAAAATTTTTTGTAACAGCTTCATTGAGAGTGATAAGTACAGAGAAACAGAAGACAAGCTTTTCCTGTGCAAGAATATCAAGTCTTCCGATCCATGAGCACGGGATGTCTTTCCACTTCTTCAGGTCTGTCATTTCCTTCAACAATGTTTTGTAGATTTCAGAGTACAAGTTTTGCACTTCTTTTCTTAAATTTGTTCCTCAGTATTTTATTCTCTTTGATGCTGTTATAAATATGATTTCCTAATTTCATTTTCAGATTATTCTTGCTAGCATATAGAAATGCAAGTGATTTTTGCATTCTATCCTGAAAATTTGCTAAACTTGTTTACTAGTTCTAGTAGTTTTTTTAGTAGTTTCCTTAAGATTTTCTATATTCAAGCTCACGTCATCTGAAAATAGAGATGGTTTTACTTCCTCTCCAATCTGGATGCCTTTATTTCTTTTTCTTGCTTTCGTACCCTGTCCAGAACCTCCAGCACAATGTTGAATAGCAGTGGCAGAGCACGTCCTTTCCTTGTTCCTGGCGTCAGGGGAAAGCGTCTGCTCTTCCGTTATAGAGTAGGTTTAGCTGTAGGGTTTTTGTAAATGCCCTTTATCAGGTGGAAGAAGTTCACTTCTATTCCTAGTTCGTTGAATGTTTTTATCGCTAATGGGTGTTGGATTTTCTCAAGTGCCTTTTCCACGTCTATTGAGATGATCATGTGGGTTTTTTTTTTTATCTTGTTGATACGGTGTATTACTTTAATTGATTTTCACATACTAACCCAACTTTGCTTTCCTGGGATAAACACCACTTGGTCATGGTATATAATCCTTTCCACACGTTGCTGGATTCGGTCTGCTAGTATTCTGTCGAGGATTTTTGTGTCTGTGTTCACGAGGGACGTTGGTCTGTGGTTTTCTTTTCTTCCGAACTCTTTGTCTTGTTTTGGGATCAGGGTGGGTCTGACCTCAGAGCATGAGCTGGGAAGTGCTTCTGCCTCTTCTGGGAAGAGTCTGTGAAGGGTTGGTTCTAATTCTTCATTAGTGTTTCGTGGAATTCACCAGGGAAGCCATCTGGGCGAGGGTTTGTACTTGTGCGTGGTTTTTAAATCTCTAATTCAACCTCTTTATTGTTATAAGTCTATTCAGATTCTCTGTCTCTTCTTGAGTCAGTTTTGTGTCTTTCTGGGAGTTTGTCCACCTCACCTAAGTTACCTGACTGGTTGGTGTTCGTGCGTGTTCACACTGACCTTCACCCAGGCCCCTCACAGCACCCAACGGGTCCTCTGAGGATATGAGTCAGATCCTGCCCCTCTGCTCACACGCCTCCATGGGCCCTTCTCCCTCAGGGCAAAAGCCAAGGTGGGCTCCCCTTGCCCTCTTCTCTCTGACCTTACCTTCCACCAGCTGGCCTTTCTCACACAGCTCAGCCACCAGGGCTCCTCCTCGCTGGCCCTGGCGTGCCAGGCACACTCTGCCTCAGGCCGCTACGCCACTGTTCCCTTGCCTGAAAGGGTCTTCCCTTAAACTTACGCTTGCTCACTCCCTCGGAGTCTGCAAGTTTTTCATTGAATGTCAGGGAACTAGTTTGCCAGGGTGGCTGTAAGGAAGCACCAGAGTCGGGGCCGCTTAAACTACAGGATTTACTGCCTCTCAGTCCTGGAGGCTGGATGTCCAAGATAGAGGTGTGGGCAGGGCTGGTTCCTCCTGAGGCCTCTCTCCTGGGTGTGTAGACGGCCGTCTTCTCCCTGTGTCCTCACATGGTCGTCCCTCTGTGTGTGTCTGTGTCCCGATCTCCTCTTCTTATAAGGACACCAGTCACACTAGACTAGGGCCCACCCCAGTGACCTCATTTTACCTTAATCACCTCTTGAAAGGCCCGGCTCCAAATGAGGTCACATTCTGAGGTGCTGGGGGAGTGAATGTGTGAATTTGGGAGACACAGTTCAGCCCCTACCAGTCAGCTTCTCCGTGAGGCCCACATGGCTGAGCTTCTGGAGAACAGCAGCCTCTCTCCCTCGGACCCCACCCTCTCATCCTGCTCTAACTTTTCTTGTTTCTGTGGCAGGGACCATCTTCTGACGTCCAGTCTGTGTTACTTATTTATCACGTTTCCCATTTCTGGTCCATCTCTTCCTCTGGAGCTCAGCCCCACAACGTGGGTCCTCGTTCTGTTTCTTGACGAATCTCGGGAGCCAGAGGCGGGCCTCGCACATAGCAGGTGCTCCGTGAGTGTGTGAGTGCTCATCTCTCCTCGTCATCAAATGTTCTTTGTAGCACTATCTTCAGGGACTATGACAGGTGCAGGTGCCCACAACTGCGTGCATTAGCCAGGGCTCTCCAGAGAAACAGAACCAATAGGTTGTATATATAGAGAGGAAGAGAAACAGAAAGAGGTTTATTATAGGAATCGGCTCACATAATTATGGAGGCTGAGAAGTCTCAAGATCTGCAGTCAGCACCTGGAGCCCCAGGAGAGCCGATGGTGTAGTTCCAGTCTGAGATCAGGAGAAGACCCACGTCCTGGCTCAAGCAGTCAGGCAGGAGGGGTTCCCTCTTGCAGGAATGTCAACCTCTTGTTCTATCCAGGTCTTCAACTGATTGGATGAGGCCCACCCATGCTGGGGAGGGCAATCTGCTTTACTCAGTCAGTGAATAAGAAGACAATCTCATCCAGAAACACCCTCACAGACACACCCAGGATGACATTTGACCAAATGTCTGGGCCCCTCACGGTCCAGTCAGGTTGACACATACAATGAACCCACACACTGTGTAAGACATGGCAACGCCTTACACTCATGAACAAGGGCAACTTGTTTTGTTCATCTCAACTTGCACATCTTGCATGCCTCTCTGATCATTTTCCTACGGTAAATTCACCATGTGGGGCCGTTATGGCAAGGGTGCTACATTTTATAAGCCTTCCCATCCACGCCACCAAACTGCCCTCTACAGCAGCCGTGCTGACTCTGCTGCCATCCACTCGCTCCTGTTCACACTTCTGTCATCTGCAAATGTTCGAGGACCACCTTCAGACGCCCTTGCGGAGCCATGTCATGTTTTGACAGTTGGCAGCTCTGATCCAGGAACAATTCTCTTCCTTCGTGCGGACCTTTCCACTCATTGGGGAGGCTGAACGTTTTTTTTCCAGGTATAGTAGCCATTTGCAGTTTGTGTGTGTGTGTGAATTACATATTCGTGTCCTTTACCCACTTCTCTTTTGAGGTGTTCAGGTTTTTCACATTGATTTGCAAGAGCCCTTTTTGTATTAAAGATATTAGCATTCTCTCTGGCATGCGTGTTGCAAATGTTTTTTCCGAGCTTGTTATTTGACTTTCAATTTTGGTTATGGTATTTTGTGGGCTAAACACATTTTCAATGTCTGTATCATCAAGTGTTGTTATCTTCCCTTTTATGGTTCCAGCAAAGTGGAGAACTCTGGGGTTGTCTCTACAGGTTTGGGCCTTCCTGCTGTCGACCGCCCTAATCTCCGAGTCGTATTGGTGAGTGCCCCGTGACGCCCGGCCTCGGCTCCCTGGACCAGCGTGCTGTCTGCCCACGTGGGACCAACCGAGTTTTCCCTCCTGATAACTTGGGACTGGGATCTAGAGGTGCCCATCAGGCAATGCTGCCCATTGGACCTGAGGACACAGAAGCCTGGGGACTGTGAGGGTGGGACGGCCTGCAGGGGCCCTGAGATGCCGGCAAAGTCAGACTAGAAAGAGAGAGGGAAGAGGAGAGGGCTGCAGAGGGGAGAGACTGTGGGCTGGGATAGGGGAGCGGATGGGAACAGAGAGAGCACCCCTGGGCCTGAGGGCTCCTTGGGCCTGGCCCCCGGCCTTCCTGGCATTGTCCTGTGTCCTTGAGGTCATTTGTCACTTACTAGCTAGGTGGGTCACTTGTCACAGCAGAGCCCTAACCAAGCCGCTCCGGGGGCACAAGGCCTGGGGGTGTGTCTGGCAGCCTTACTGCCCTGTGTAATCGTGGAAATAAAAACCTTTGCGAGCAGCCAAGCCCTGCCCACCTATGTCACCCTCTCCCCCTCAGCTCACACTGAGGGCCACAAAGGGAGAGCTCCACTCTTCCTGGCTTCCTGGCTAGTAGTCACTACTCCCTGAGGTCACCACCCACCCCCTGAGCTCAGGCTGGGGGAGGGAGAGGTGTCAAAGGTGGGGGGCTTGGAGCAAGTGCTAGGATACATGTCACCCCATGGGCCCAGGGCCTGTCCCGGGTACCCTCCCTGACTGTGCCATGCTGGGATACACTGCTGTTCCCAGTGGCTTTGCTGGACGCTCGGCTGGCCCTTGGAACTGGTTGGCCAGGGGTCCCAATGGCAATTCCTCCGTTCACGCCACCCCCATACTTCTGTCTGCAGGGGGAGAGGCCAAGCCCTGTAGCCCACGGGTGGCGGCTCCTCCAGGGCCCCCTTTCCAGCCTCCTGCCACAGACGATGAAGCTGCGGCTCCCTCCCCCTCTTTGGGCTCGTGAGAAGAGCTGAAGAGGGAGATGGGGATCAAGGAGGGCTCAGGAGTCTGTGCCTGCGTCCTGTGACGCGAGGCACAGGCCTCTGATCAGCGAGGGCGTCTTGGATATAGATGGGGAGCTTGTTCCTGGGTGACCCCAAGACCAAGGGGTACAGGTTCCAGGGATGAGGATCCGGCTGCAGGATGCGGGATGACCTCCCCGTGATTCAGAGGTGGGATGCAGCCCTGGGGCGCCAGGAGGCTTTGAGCTCCTGGGCCAGCTTGGTGGGGGGTTCACACACTGGTGGGAGGGTGTGGAGGCGCTTTGAGAGTGCAGGGACCTCTGACCCTGCAGGGTTAAGACAGGGCCCATGGGGGTCACGGGTGGGAAAGGAAAGCACCTTCAGGATCCACCCCTCCTGGTGGTATTTTCACCGGCATTGGAATAAGAAATGGGAGTTGGAAAAAACCCAGGCTGCTGGAGATGGTTGCCCAACAACGTGAATGTAGTTAACACTCCTGAAGTGCACACTTAGAAATGCTGAAGATGGTAAATTTTATGTATATTTTTAACCACAATTAAAAATTTTAAAAACAGGCTGGAAAAAAGATGGGGGTCATATCCCTAGAAGGGGGGATTTTTTCCTCCCCGCCCCTCGCGGAGTTCCCACCGGCTGCGTCGGGCTCGCTGGGAATCGTGCTGATGGGGCGGGTGGCGCAGGAATCAAAACCCCCAGCCAAGCGCCCCGAGGCTGCGCTGGGTGCAGGGAAGAAGGAGAGAGCAGGGAGGGCATTGTGTCCGCGGGCTCTCCCGGCACTGGCCGGATATTTTTGGAGCATTAATCCCATTTCTCAGGAGACAGCCCAGCGCGAGCCCCCTCCTCCCTCGCTCCGGAGGTTAACCAGAGCGGAGCGCGCCAGGGACCGTGCGCCCGCGTGAAGGAGGAGGAGGAAGGAGCAGGCCACGCTTGAAATTACACTTATTAGGCAAACGCAGTAAACGCAGGTGCTGCCAGTGCCGCGGGCCATGCGTCTCTTCTCCTCCCTCACGTCCCTTCTCGAGTGTGCCTCCGAGAACCCATGTCAGAAGAGATGGTGCCCAGAGCTCGGGAGCAGCAAACACTCCGCGTGGAGTCTCCCCTCTGATGGATGACGGGCCCATCAGGATGTAATGACGCTTACACTCCGGTGAATTGTGGCTTAATATTCATGCATCTCAGAAAGACCGTCTTTGTGTTTCCTTGTTCCATGACACACGGCTCCTGAGACTGGAGAGGCCCCAGCCCCGGATGTGCTGAGGTGGTTGGCGCCCCAGCCCAGCCTCCCGGACCGTCTGCGCCTCCTCCTAATGAAACCATTTATTTATGTTTTCAATTTCGTTTTATTATTTGTATTATTTTTTTGTTTTTCAGAATAAGAAGTACATCAAACATTTCCTCGCCCCCAGAGCCAGGTCACGTGTCTCCAAAGGGCAGGCAGATAGCTTTCCTCAGGTGCAAGCTGAAGAGAAATGTCTAATAATTACGTTGAATGTTAATAATTAAAGTTAACAGAGCTCGGTGGATGGGGTCTCTATTTCTTGGAATTCGCCTGTTTCGTCAGGAGGTAAACTGTACATCAGTTCTCATAGGTGAACAGCTGGTAGTTTTGCGTTTTTGCAATGTCAGTGTTTCCCGTGAAATCTGCATTTAATGAGGGATGTTTTTTCTTGTTTTGTTCAGGACCCCTTCCACACTGTGATGGGTCACGTGGTCCAGACCTGACCCATTTCCCGAATCATAAGTGAGGGTGTGAGGCCCTCTGTGGTTGATGTCCTGGTTGTGTTGTGTTTGCTCCACCCTGTTACACGCTCACACGCACTCACACACAAGCTCACTGGAAAACTTTAGTCCTTTCCCACCGTCCCTAAGAGCCATGGTCCTTGAGCCCACAGCCCCTTCTGCAAATGAGCCACACAGCCTTGTCCTCCTGCCCCTGTCCCTAAGGCTCCGGATGGGGCTTGGGCTCTGAGCTACAGCCGGGAGAAGGCGGCTCCAAGGCAGCCTGGGCCCAGGCGCCTTCAGGAGGCAACTCGCTGCAGTAAGAGCTCCACGGGATCTTGAACCCTGGGTTAGGATTTGGAATCCTTTCTGGTCACCTCAGGGTAGAGCGTTTATGGTTGGGTGCAGCTGATGGAGACCCGTGTAAAGTCGCCGAGACTGCTTTCTTGGGCCGGGCCTCAGGCGTGCCATGCCCAGGGTAGCTGGTCAAGGCTGCATCGCAGGAGGGGCCGCTTCCCAAAGGGGAGGCAGGAGGAAACCGGCACAGCGGCACAGGCACAGCGGCGCAGGCACAGCGGCACAGGCACAGTGGTGCAGGAAGCTGCCCTCGTGGGTCCGGCTGGCGCTCAGGGGAGGGAGGGAGCCACCCTTCCCCGCGTCCACCCCCTCCCTGCATATCTGCTGCTCTTCAGCTCTGTCTGCACGTTCAGGTGTGGGGCCTTGGCAGGGCGGGTGAAGATCCCTGACCCCCTGGAGCTTTCAGCCCCTCCAGCCTGACCTGGAGGGCAGACCCCAGGGAGCTGCTCATTGCCGAGGTCAGCAGCCCTTCTCCGGTCCCCCTGCCCCTGCTGCACCTCCGGGAAGCCTTGACCCCAGTCAACCCCCTCTGTGTGGAGCTCCCTGCTCCCGTGGCCCCGTGGCCCCTGTGGCTGCCCCGCACATATGGGTGTTGTGGGGTCTGTGGTCCCCAGGCTCCAGCTTCTCCTGTACTCCCTTGGTGAAGACCCCATCCTGACCTGGTTCTGGGGTTCCCCGGACGGGCCCCCCAGCCTGCTCTATTGACCTGTCTCCCTCTCCGGTCACCTCCAACCCTGGCAGCAGCACTGGCCTTTGTCTCTGCCTGCT
Source organism: Diceros bicornis minor (assembly GCF_020826845.1). NCBI lineage: Eukaryota > Metazoa > Chordata > Mammalia > Perissodactyla > Rhinocerotidae > Diceros > Diceros bicornis. The sequence continues at coordinate 652,488 of NC_080770.1, forward strand.
CAGGGCCCCCTGTGAACTGGGGAACCGGGTGGAAATACTCACGATCCAGGCGAAAGCGTGGTCTCGGGGCTGGCCTGGGCGCAGGGGCGGGACATCTCCCCTGGGAGGAGGGCTGGAAGAAGAGCGAGGCCGGGGGCCCCTGGGACAGGGCTGCGGCCCTGCTGAGGCTCCTGGCTTCAAGGTTGCTGCTCAGAGTGGCTCCCTCGGTCCAGGCCTGCCAGGTCACGAGATGATCTCACCTGGGGAATGGAAGGGGCCCGGCTGTGTCACGGAATGCCTCCCTACTGCGCCCTGGATGTGCCCCGAATTCATATGTTGATTTGCCTAGACTCCAGCACATCTGATGTGACTGTGTTTGGAGATGGGGCCTTTAAAGTGGTGATTAAAAAAAAACCTGGGAAAGTGACAAAAATGTGGAGATTAAACAACATGCTACTGAACAACCAATGGATCATTGATGAAATTAAAGGAGAAATCAAAAACTATCTGCAAACAAATGAAAATGAAAATATGCCATACCAAGCCATATGGGATGCAGCAAAAGCCGTCCTGAGAGGGAAACTCATAGTGATACAAGCCCACCTTAACAAACAAGAAAAAGCCCAAATAAGCAACCTTAAATTACACCTAACAGAACTAGAAAAAGAAGAACAAACAAAGCCCAAAGTCAGCAGAAGGAGAGAAATAATAAAAATCAGAGCAGAAATAAATGAAATTGAGACCAAAGAAACAGTAGAAAGGATTAATGAAACAAAGAGTTGGTTCTTTGAGAAGATAAACAAAATCGACAAACCCTTAGCCAGACTTACTAAGAAAAAAAGAGAAAAGCCTCAAGTAAATAAAATTAGAAATGAAAGAGGAGAAATTACAATGGACACCATGGAAATACAGAGGATTATAAGAGAATACTATGAGAAATTATATGCCAACACATTGGACAATCTAGAAGAAATGGATAAATTCTTAGACTCATACAACCTCCCAAAACTGAACCAAGAAGAAATACAGAATCTGAATAGACCAATCACAAGTAAAGAGATTGAAATAGTAATCAAAAACCTCCCAAAAAATAAAAGTCCAGGACCAGATGGCTTCTCCGGTGAATTTTACCAAACATTCAAAGAAGATTTAATACCCATCCTTCTCAAACTATTCCAAAAAATAGAGGAAGATGGAACACTTCCTAAATCATTCTACAAGGCCAACATCACTCTGACACCAAAGCCAGACAAAGACAATACAAAGAAAGAAAATTACAGGCAAATATCGCTGATGAACATAGATGCAAAAATCCTCAACAAAATATTGGCAAACCGAATACAGCAATACATTAAAAAGATCATACGCCATGATCAAGTGGGATTTATACCAGGGACGCAGGGATGGTTCAACATCTGCAAATCAATCAACGTGATACACCATATTAACAAAACAAGGAATAAAAACCATATGATTATCTCAATAGATGCAGAGAAGGCATTTGACAAGATACAACATCCATTTATGATAAAAACTTTCAACAAAATGGGAATAGAAGGAAAGTACCTCAACATAATAAAGGCTATTTATGACAAACCCACAGCCAACATCATACTCAGTGGGGAAAGACTGAAAGCCATTCCTCTGAGAACAGGAACGAGGCAGGGCTGCCCACTCTCACCACTCCTGTTCAACATAGTACTGGAGGTTTTGGCCAGAGCAATTAGGCAAGAAAAAGGAATAAAAGGAATCCAAATAGGTAACGAAGTGAAACTCTCACTATTTGCAGATGACATGATTTTATATATAGAAAACCCTAAAGAATCCATTGGAAAACTATTAGAAATAATTAACAACTACAGCAAAGTTGCAGGGTACAAAATCAATCTACAAAAATCAGTTGCATTTCTGTATGCTAATAATGAACTAACAGAAAGAGAGCTCACAATGATAATACCATTTACAATTGCATCAAAAAGAAAAAAATATCTAGGAATAAATCTTACCAAGGAGGTGAATGACCTATACAATGAGAACTACAAGACATTATTGAAAGAAATCGATGATGACATAAAGTGGTGATTAAGGTGAAATGAAGTCGTTAGGGTGGGCCCTAATTCAGTGTGACTGGTGTCCTTATGAGAAGAGGAGATTGGGACACAGACACACACAGAGGGACGACCACGTGAGGACACAGGGAGAAGACGGCCATCTACAAGCCAAGGAGAGAGGCCTCAGGAGGAACCAGCCCTGCAGACACCTTGATCTCGGACGTCCAGCCTCCAGGACTGGGAGACAGTAAACATCTCCCAGGACACTCACACACTCCCCATCACCCTTCCTCATGCGGCTCCTTGACCTCAATGCACTGACATTCCATCAGTTCAGAGAGCACCCAGCCTCCCAGGGCAGGCTGTGTCCCGTCCACGATGCAAGGCAGGGCCAGGGCCTGGGGTGGGGTGGGGGACAGATTCCTGACCCCAGGCCTTCCCTCCCACCCTGCCATAGAAGGGGACACCCTCTCCATTGGACATGTGCCTCCCACTGGAGTAGGTGCCCATGTTGGATGTGGCCGTGTGGCTTGCTCTGGCCAGTGGGATGTGGGCACAAGTGGCAGTGTGCTGGTTCTAAGCCAGGCCCTGAGAGGCCTCTGTGCTCCTGCCATCACGGTGAGAACAGGCCTCAGGTGGCTTCACCAGATGGGACACATGAGCACACTGATCGCCAGCCACAGCCTGGAACCCAGGCTGCTGATCCCCACCCAGCTCAGTGTGGCTCATTTTGCAAACTGCTGAGTTTTGGGGTTGCTTGTTATGCAGCAGTTCATGGCAATGACTGACTAATACAAAGAGCCTGGGCTCCTTTCCTCTGTACCACCCCGTGAAAGCACACAGGAACCCAGCCCCACCAGTGTGGGCACCTAACCCTGAACCTGCCAGTCCTTATGCTCTGCGGTGGCTGAACTTCTTGCCACTGTTTGGCAAACCCCGGTTATGTTGCTCCTCAACGACCTCAGGTCCACAGGTCTGCTTCTGACTGCCCATCTCTCCCCCTACCGCTCTCCAGCCCACATGTCTACAAGCAGCAAAGAGTGTCCGTCCTGCACACGGCAGAAACGAACGATGCAGTAGAGAGGAGAGCACATTTCATTTTAATTAAAACTCCTCAAATGCAACATAGACAATTGTGTTTTACTAATCATCAGCACCCACACTTAACGTCAAGGCCTTTCCACAGGTCACTGAGCTGCTGGTGAGGAGGGAGGCACCGTCCGATTTCACTGTTGTTGACAGAAGGCCCTGGAGGAAGCAGGAGCCGCCGCGTGGCGCCTGCGTGCTGCGGGCTGCGGGCTTCTCTGAAGTCAGAACCGCTGGCTGCTGGCTGGCCCAGGCGTGGTGCCTTTCTCCATCACCCGTTTTGGGTGGTGGGTCTGTGCAGAGAGTCTTCCTGCTTCCACGGAGGGTCGCACCTGACTCCCCACGTAGATCCAGGAGTCTCCTCTGCCGGCCCGCCCACCGCCCTCCCCCACTACTGCCCCCCCATCCCATGTTCGCCGGCGGTTCCAGTGCGCAGGCGCCCCACTGCTGCAGTGCCATGCGCAGCCCTGGGCACAGAGATGCGCTGTCTGCGGCCCCCAGGTCACGTCCCGGGGGACCTTCCACCTGTCCACCTGTCACAGGTGGCCACGGCCACTCGTCCCCGGGAGCTGGTGGGACTGGGCGGAGAGGAGCTGCCTGTGCACCAGCGTCGGCCGGAGGCTGGACAGAGCGGCAGAGGAAGCAGAGCGATCAGCCAGGCGCGTGCGGAGAGGAGCCAGACGGCCCCAGAGGAGAGGGGTCTCACCAGCCGCCGTGTTTCTGAGCTCACAGGCAGGATTTCAGGAGACAGACATCGGGGGCTCCCCACCTCCTCACCTGGGCAGATACTGTCCCCAAACTGAAGCCGTCACACGGCAGGGTGACCAGGCCAGAGGTCTTAGGACCCATTTCAGCCCCACACTCCCCTGTCACCTGAGGGTTACGTGACTTGGTCCCTTAAGGCCTCCCAGGGCCTCTGTCTCCATGAAGTGGGTGAGTTCTCGACCGGGTTGTGACCTGTGGCGGTTGGCCCTGCCCGCAGCCAGAGCTATGACCAGGAATCGGACCTAGTCTGTGGGTCAATTGGCCATTCTTATTAACAGAAGGCAACCCAGAAAAAATTTTAAAAACCTGTTTTTTCAAGTGGTGATATGAAACACAGTTTCTCTAAAGTTGGGGTCTGATTTCCTGTGTTAGCGAGAAGGCTCCGGCGACCAGGATGGAATGTTTTTAATTCACGGTCTGTGTTCTTCAGAACTTCCCAACCAGCCTCGGTGCTAACCCGCTGGGCTGTAGGGGCGTGGGGGGCGTACGGGCTCAGGGGCCCAGTGTGGGCACAGGAGGGGCAGGCTGAGCGGGGAGGTCAGCTGCAGGAGCTGGGGTGGAGGGAGGGGTGGGGGCTGGAGAGCAGCTGCGCCCCCTGAGCCGGTGTGCAGTGCTCACTCCCTGGCCATGCTGAGAGGACGTCCCGGCCAGGGCTGCGAGGGTGTCCAGGCGAGGGCTGCGAGGTCATCCAGGCCAGGAGCTGTGAGAGTGTCCAGGCCAGGGCTGCGAGGGTGTCCAGGCGAGGGCTGCGAGGTCATCCAGGCCAGGAGCTGTGAGAGTGTCCAGGCCAGGGCCGCGAGGGTGTCCGGGCCGGGAGAAATGCACCCTGACACAGGCGGCTCCAGCCCATCCTTGGCCGTGGTGTTATGGTCGTCTGCAGAGGAGGTGACCCCCACCCGGAATTTGCTTTCTGTTGAGACTGATGCTGCCGTGCGCACCACGGACAGCTTGTTGCTCACTTAACTGAGGTCTCTGGGGAGAGCAGGGCAGGGCTCCCAAGCAGGCCAGAACCACCTGGGAGAGGGAAGGCAGCGGAGGTCCTTACCGAGTCGGGGCTGGCCAAGTGGGCAGGGCTGTGCATGGTCAGAATCTCCCTCGGTGCCGGAGAAGGAAACACAGGGTTCCTTCTTAGCTCCCAGACGTGGGGCGCAGGGGGGCTGTCGGTGGTCAGACACCAAGAGATGGGGTCAGATCCCTTATCACCAAGGGCCCCCCGGGCCCCGGAGCCCAGAGCAGGGGGACGGGGGTGGGCAGTGGGGCCTGGTGCTCCCTGAGCCTGGGGCCTCCAGGTCCCCTGACCCTGTGCTCCAGGCCCTGCTGGGCCTCTGTGGCCTGTGGGCAGCGGCCGAGGCCAGAGCCACCGGGGAGCTGGTGTCATGAGCCAGCCAGGGTGGGGGGCTGCAGACGGGGCAGCCTGTGGAGAGGAGGGGCTGTGGGGTACGGGGATTACCCTGGGGCCCTCGTGGGTCTGGAGTGACCCCACTCACACCACCTCCATGCCTTCCCCGGCCCGTGCCTGGAAAAGCCCCTCTGTCCTTGAAGGAGCCTGTCCCTTCTCTGTGAACTAGGTTGCAGCTTTCCGCTTGTTTCCAGGAGGTCTGGAATCCTTTCTCTCCACCAGGGCCTGGGGAGGACCCCGGGATGGACCCACCCAGCGGGCAGGGGAGGGGCGGGGCCTCAGCCTGGGGGCTGTGATCTGGCGGGGCTGTTATGTCATGGAGACACCCCCAGGACTGGGACGCTGGTGCAGCCGTGCGTGTGGCCAAGATGAGCCCTGGGGTCTGTCCAGACTCCGGTCAGGATTGTGCCCAGGGCCCCGCAGTGGCGGAGGCGGGTAGGGAGGGGAGGCTGGCGGGGTGGCCGCCAGAGGAATGGGGCCCTCGGGGGAGGAGGTGGCGGCAGGCCGAGCCCCGCAGAGGCCGGGGGAAGACAGGCAGCAACGTGGGGCCGTGTTCTTTTTACCAACGTTCACGTTCCAAGTGGGGTGGCCGATTTTGTGAATAAAAACACAGAATGCAGGTAAATTTGAATTTCAGGTAAACAATGAGTAGTTTGTCAGCATAAGCCTGACCCGTGCAATGCTTAGGGCCTACTCGTGCGGACAGATTATTCATCGTTTATCTGGAATTCAAACGCACCGGGGTGTCCTGCGATCTGCCTGGCAACTCTGTGAGCAATTCGGGGACCCCCCCAACCCCGCATAAGAGGTGTGTGCGGGTGGGGCCGTAGCCAGGGCGGTGGGGGGAGCAGACGGGATGCCACGCCACCCTCAGATCCCTGCGCCGGGGCAGCAACCCGGTGGGCTTTCAGAGTGTGTCCCGGGCCCGGGGTCTGGAGGGACACTGCGGTGGGCAGGGGGAGGGGAGGGCAGCGCTCCAGAGATGCCCCTACGCCCGCCCCACCCCTCAGGTCCAGCCGAGGGACGGAGGGACTAACACCCTCACAGAGGCCGTCCCCCACCTTTTGCTGGGGACGACAGCACCTGTGGAACACTGTGGCTGCCTAGGTGTCTCCAGCCTCCCCATTCCCACCGCGTCCCCCCCGCACCCCCGCACCCCCGCTCCCGGGGCGAGGCCTCAGGTTTGCAAACAGAAACTCTCCCAACTGCACGGCCTTCCGGGCTCTAGAGACCTGCTTCAGAGCCGGGGCCGGGATTCACGGCCGCGCGTGGGGAAGAGCAGGTCTCCAGAAACAGGGATTGTGGCCCGAACCTCGGCCCGGCCGGGAGACCCCCCAAGGGCTGAGTGCAGGCCCAAGGGGCTGCCCCACGTGCCCTCATTGGTTTTAAACTAGGGGAAAATAAGCCAGTGGTCAGAAGGAAATAAAGTGACTCAGGATTATTAGACCCGAACCGTCCAGTTCATCTGGGCAGATTAGAAACGAGCGGAGAGCAGGCAGGCCAGTTGGCTCAGCAGAGGAAATCCAGCTGCGGGTGGTCTGCTGCCGGCTTGGGGGGTCTCCTCTTTGGTGAGGCTCTGAGCACCCTGGGGTCTCTGCACACCCCGGGGCAGACCCTGGCTCCTTGACTTTTCCAACGACATGAGGCCCGAGGCTCCACGGGATGGTCCAGGTGGGATGGCCCCGTGGTTAGATGCCCAGGTCAGGGGTCAGCCTGTTAGGGTCAAATCCCAGCCCCCAGGAGCCTGGCAGGGCCCCTCCCATCCATGAGTGGTGGTGGTGGCCGTGGTCCCTTCGCGTGGATCACAGGCACAATTAGACGAGGGGATGCGTTTAGGAGGTGCCCAGGCAGGACTGCAGTAGGGTCCTGGGGGTGCCCCCTTCCTGGGCCTGTCCCCATGGACGGTGTCCAGATGGTCAGGCACACCCGAGGGAGGAGGGCAACCTGGCCACAAAGCATGAGGCCGGCTTGGGCTGGACCCAGCTCCCCACATGGCGGGTGCCTGGCTGGGCACCAGGCAGGCACGGGTCCTCTCGTGGGCAGGGGGCTTGCTCGGCGGGAATCGCTGCCCTTCCAGTCAGGGAGGGGTCTGCCAGCTGCCAGGGTGTCTGTCCCTCAATGCTGTCCCCAAGAATCTGGGGGGTGGAGAGTCCTTGCCGGAACAACAACTGAGAGGGCAACTTAGGTGTGTCTAGGCAGCGAAGCTGGGGTGGGTGGGCCTGGCAAGACACGGGTGGGGCCTGGGGTCCGAGGAGCAGAACCTCGAAGCTACTGCCCTTCGTGCCGTGTCTTTGTGCTGGTTTACTTGTCTTCCTGGCATGGGCAAGGGACGGGGGGTGTTGCTAAGTCCAGCTGTAATTGCCAGGCTCCATGGTCCCTGAAGGAGAGGAGAGGGGCCGGGAGTGGGGAGGGCTCCCCAGGGAGGGGAACTCGGGAGATGGTGGGCAGCTGGGCCGTCCTAACAGAGCACCACAGACGGGCTGACACAACAGACGTCCACTTCTCAGGCCCTGGAAGCCTGGTCCGGGATCAGGCTGTTGCTGGTCGGGTTCTGGCGAGAGCTCTTCGGGCTGCAGACGGCGCCTCCCGTGGGGTCCTAACCGGACTCTGCTCTGGGCGCTAGGGAGGGAGCGCTGGCGTCTCTTCCTATAAGGACACGGGTCCTCTGGGGTCAGGGCCCCACCTCACAACCTCGTGTACCCCTAATGACTTCCCGTCTCCAGACACAGTTACACGGGGGTCAGGATGTCACCCTACGGAGTTGGGGGGACAGTTCAGCCACAGCAGGAGGGCGTCTGGATCCCCTTCTTCTGCTCCTGGGACCCCGAAGGAGGGTCATCTGCTCAAGTCTTGGAGATTCTGCCTCTCTGATCCTAAGACCCAGGTTTGTGGTCCCTTTGCCCTCTGGGCTCATGTCGGCCATAGCCCGTCCTGGTCCCCACTTCTCCCCGTCGCCATGGTCACCCCTGGAGTGCTGCATCTCCCTGGGCAGGTCACAGAGGACAGGTGGACAGTTGTGGACGGTGAAGACATCGGGCCTCCTCGGGGCGCTCTGACTCTCCTCAGCTGGATGTGGCTCCAGCTGGGTAGAGGGTGAGATGCCAGGTCGAGGTCTCTCTGCTCCCCTCGACCTCAGAAGGCCCCCACCCTCTGCGTAGACAGACTTGCCCGGGTTCCACCCCCTCCGTAACTCCCTCATGCCCACCTTGCTGCCATGAGCAGGCTGTCCCCCCACATCTCTCTGCACCACCCCACAGTGCCCCTGCAGGCCCTGCCCAGTGACCATGAAGGAAGATGGCCCCCAAGAAGACCGTGCAGTGTGAGCCGAGCTGGGGCGGGGTGGAGAGGCTGGCCTGGGCAGGCGGGGGGCCCTGAGGCTCCGGCTGCACCCTCACTGCAGTGCTCAGCTCTGGGGACCCCAGGGAACTTACCAGCAGCGGAGTCCCGTCTTTGCATGCTCTGTGGGCTGGCATTGCCCAAACCCCCAGGAAGATGGACATAGGAGCACAGAGAGGACCCTGCTGGGCGTTCCTGGGACTCATGGGGGCGGAAATGCCCCTGGCCAGTGTGGAGGCCACGGCGGTGGACGGGCGAGAGGACGCGGGAGCCAGACTCAGTCCCCATGCTGCCAAGCCCCAGGTCTGCCAGGTGGGGTGCCATGGGCTTGAGGGTCAGGGGGACCCTGACCTGCAAGGACCCCACTTCCTCCTTCCCTCCTCCTCCCTCATGCCCCAGGGTTGCCGGAGAGATCCATGGCTGCTGTGTCCTCAACACCTGCTGCTCTGTGACTGTGTAACAAACCTCCCCAAAACTGAGTGGCACAAACAACCATCTGTTATCCTCACGGATCCTGCAAGTTGGGAACCGGGGCACAGCCCCTGCTGGCACCCGCTCCACCACCTGGGGCCTCAGCCGGGAGGCTCCAAGGCTGGGCCTGGAATCGCCTGGAACCTTCCAAAGGCTGGGGCAGGAACCACCCGGAACCATCTGAAGGCTGGGGCAGGAACCATCTGGAACTATCTGAAGGCTGGGGCAGGAACCATCTGGAACCATCTGAAGGCTGGGGCAGGAACCATCTGGAACTATCTGAAGGCTGGGGCAGGAACCATCTGGAACCATCTGAAGGCTGGGGCAGGAACCATCTGGAACTTTCCGAAGGCTCGTTCATTGCTTCCCTGACTGGCACTTACTGTTGGTCGTGGGCCCAGGACAGCTGGGCTGTCACAGGCTTCTCCACGCCGTCTGGGCCTCCTCGGCACTTGGTGTCGGGCTTCCAAGGTCGAGGAGGGGGAGAGAGAAGCCGTTTTGCCTTTTATGACCTGAACCCAGAGGTCGCTTGGGTTACGCAGACTCGGGAGCAGGTAGACCCCACCTCTCGATGTGGCAGGTCTTGGGGGCACGTGGGACCCACTTGTCGTCGTGGCCATTGTTGGATATGCGATGTGCTCCCTGCGGGCCGCCCCCAGCCTCCACGCCCTGACACAACCCCCTTTCTCCTGCCCGGATGACCGGAGGCCCCCAGGCACGCCAGCTCCTTGGCCCAGCCTCACCCCTGGCCACTGCATTCAACTGCCCAGCCCCCACCGACTCCTTTCCTCCAGGCCCAGAGGGAGCAGCCCCTGACCCCAGCATATGGTGGGCAGGTGCCCCGAGACGCTGCCAGCCTCCCCTCTCGCCGCCTTGGCGAGGCATCCAGGGCAGCGGGTTCTAATGAATTCCAGCCAGGTCGCGTCCTCTCTGCTCTGCTGCTCTGGCTGCTGCTGGTCCCTCCGCCCTGGGACCTCTCACTCTGCTGTCCAGGGAGTCCCTTGCTGAGCCCTCCACCGGCTGTGCCCTCTCCCTGGGCACCCGCATCCACCTTCCTCCCCTCTCCGCCCCCTGCACACACAGGACAAGTGTCCTACACACCTTTGAGGCCTGGTGGGGAAGCATCAGCTCCCTCCTCCAGGAAGCCCCCCAGACCCTCCTGCTGGGCCGTGTGCCCCCCTCTGTCTCCCTGGGGCCCCGTGTGTACCCAGCGTGGTCCTGGGGTCAGCAGCCAGCCTGACGTGGAGCTAGGCCATTGAGCTCTGGCCAGAGACTGCTGGCCGCCAGCCCCACCTCTGGCCAGTTGGACTGGCCCTGGGGCCTGGGCGGAGCTGAGCCGGAGCGGGTGGTAGGCTCCCAGCTGATAGGATGGGAGGACATGGGTGTGGGAAGGTGAGTGGGTCATGCAGTGCCTTCCCGGGTGACTGCCATTCCTCAGCCCGCCAGTGCGTTATTACCCACCAGACGCTTCTCCACGTGCTCCTGTAATTTATTTAGCAATTACGTAGTTCCATCAAATTGATTTTAGGTAGGTCCCTGTGGCTGCCCCAACTCGGTTGTAAACCCCGAAACACTGAGGACACATCCCTGCCGTACTTTCCCCATTGCAGAGCCTGATAACGATGACTTATGAGCAAACAGAGACCAAATTTCATGAAACACGCCTGCCGCATCATCAAACAGCCCTGCGAGGTGGGCAGCGTCCCCGGGGTCACAGGGAGAGAGTGGGGCCCGGGAGCCCATCACAGCTTGAGGAGAGACCTCGGAGGTGAGGGGCGGCAAGACTCACCTGGGGGGCCACCCGAGACCGGCTGAAGTGGGGGGAGGTGACTGGGTGGGTGGTCCTCTGCCATGGAGGATGCGGGATGCAGGACGCGGGAGGACAGGGCAGGGGTAGAATCCGGAGTCCCGCAGGCAGGACCCCCCCAGCCTGAAGGCAAAGCGGAAGGTGGGATGGGCTGACCCCACACCGGGCAGCCGGGTGAGGCATTTCTCCATTTCCAAAGCCCTGGGTGTTTCCTAGCCACTTTCTTGAGAACACGCCCTTCGCCATGCCGACCCTTTCAGACACGTTGATGTTTGCTTCCTGGACTAGAACACGGAGTGTTTTTCTGAAGGTTCTATCTACACCTGGAAAGGGGGGGGGGGTGTTCTGATGGTGTCATTTCTGAGAACTAGGCCATTTATCAAGGGATTCAAATCTCCTATAGAGTTATTGATTTTTTTCCTTGTTTTTTTTGCTGTTTATCGAGTGAAATGGGTTAAGATTTCCAATGACAAATAGGAATTTGTTTACTTCTCCATTTAGATCATCCGTTTTTCTTAAATAGAGGAAAAAAATCACATACAGTAAAATGCAAAGATTTTCAGCACATGCTATTTCACAAGTTGACAAACGCACACACCCATGCGAACAGCCCCTCACGGTGGTGGGGATGGGGATGGATCCCTGCCCTTAGCCCCGGACACCCCCGTGCCCTCTCGAGGGCTCCCCTCACTCCACTGCAAACTGCTCTGGTTTCCAGCACCCTAGATTCGTTTTGCCTGTTCTTGAATTTCACATAAATGGAATCAAACTGTATGCAGTCTTTGTGTCTGGCTTCTTTCACATATAATAATGCGTTCAAATTTTTATTTTTAAATGTATTTTACAGCTTTACAGAGGCACAATTGAAATACGAGTAACTGACACAGAACGAATGGTTACAACATGCATTCACTCCAGATAAATTACTTTTTTAAAATTGTAAAGTATACATAGTGTAGGGGCCGGCCCCGTGGCTTAGCGGTTAAGTGCGCGCGCTCTGCTACTGGCGGCCCGGGTTCGGATCCCGGGCGTGCACCGATGCACCGCTTCTCCGGCCATGCTGAGGCCGCGTCCCACATACAGCAACTAGAAGGATGTGCAACTGTGACGTGCAACTATCTACTGGGGCTTTGGGGGGGAAAAAATGTATACATAGTATAAAATTCACCATTTTCACCATTTTTAAGTGCACAGTTCAGTGACGTTAAGCACATTCACGTTGTTGTGCAACTATCACCTCCATCCATCTCCAGAACTTTCCATCTTCCCAAACAGAAACTCTGCCCCCATTAAACACTGACTCACCACCCACTCCCCCAGCCCCTGGCACCCACCATTCTGCTTTCTGACTCTATGAATTTGACAACTCTGGGAACCTCATATAAGTGAGATCATACAGTATTTGTCCTTTCGTGACTGGCTGATTTCACTCAGGTTGTCCTCAAGTTTCATCTATGTGGTAGCATGTGTCAAGATTTTCTTCCTTCTTAAGGCTGAATAATACTCGGTTATATGGATGGACCGCAGTTTGTTTATCCATTCATCCATCAATGGACCCTTGGGTTGCTTACACCTTTTGGCCATTGTGAGTAAGGCTGCTGTGAACATAGGTGTGCAAATGTCCATTCGAGTCCCTGCTTTCAATTCTTTGGGCTAGATACCCAGGAGTGGAATTGCTGGATCATACAGTAACTCTATTTTTAATTTTTTGAGGAACCACCATACTATTTTCCACAGCTGTCACACCGTTCTACATTCCCGCCGACAGTGCATAAGGGTTCTGATTTCTCCACGTCCCCACCAACACTTGTTCTTTTCCATTTTATTTTTTTGATAGTAGCCATCCTGGTGGGTGTGAGGTGGTGTCTCATTGTGGTTTTGATTTGCATTGTCCTATGACTAGTGATGTCAAGCATCTTTTCGTGTGCTTATTCCCCACTTGTATATCTTCTTTGGAGAAATGCCTATTTAAGTCCTTTGCCCATTTTTAAATAGCATTGTTTGGTTTTTGTTGTTGAGTGGTAGGAACTATTTGCACATTCTGGACGTTAATCCCTGATCAGATGATCAGACGAAATTGACTGTGTAGAGTGGTCTGACAAAGGGCACTTGGAAGGTTCACAAATATAAACAAAAGACTCAAGTGTGTATCCATCAGTGTTCTTAATCACAGACAACAGAGTCCGTTCCTGCTAAATTAAGCAGAAAAGGACTTGTTAATAAACTCATAAAAATCACTCAGGGCTCATTGTTCTAGAAACAATTCTCGACCTCAGTAGAGTCCTGGCCACCAAAGGGGCTTTCAGCCTCTGCCCCGACTAGGTGGCTGCCCCTGCTAGGAACAGCACCATGAATTGATGCTGGACAGGCTGCATTCTGGGAGGGTGCCCAGCCTTCTGAAGTCTTTCCCTCCAATCTGGTAGCAAGATTGAATCTTCAATAAACCATTCCAGCATCCTGCAAGTGTATGAGTTCCAGACTAATAGAAAGAAGCGCGTGGAATAACAGGAAAGGCTCAGTCGATTCCACAGAAAGCAAGATTAGGTAGAAAAAGAAACACAGAACAGGCAGGACAGATAACTCAGGTAATATGGTGATGATTTAGCCCCCAATATATTTGTAATTATATTAAATATAAATGGGCTAAATGTTCCACTTAAAAGGCAAAGATTGTCAGACTGAATAAAAATAAATAAAACTCCACTCTTTAATATGTACAGCAGACATATCTAAAACATAAAGACTAAAAATAAATGATGGGAAAACATACGCCATGTAAACATTAACCAAGAGAAAGATGGGACAGCTACATTAATATCAGAAAAAAATAAACTTTAAGGCAAAAAGCATTACTAGAGATAAGAAGGTCACTTCGTTATGATAACAGGCCTAATTCAGCAGGAAGATATGAGACTCTAAATTTTTATGCATCTAATAACATGGCCTCAAAATACATAAAACAAAAATTCACAGAACTTCAAAAAGAAGTGGACAATCATAGTGGGACATTTTAACGCAAAACTCTCAGTAACTGATACAACAAGCAGAGAAGGCATCAGTAAGCATACAGATTATGTGAAGAAGGGAAATAATAATCTTGACCTAATGGGTGTACAGAGAACACTGCACCTAACAGCGGCACCCAGCAACTGCATGGTGCCCATTCTTTTTGAGCACGTGGGTCATTTACAAAAACGAATCCTATACTGGCCCAACAAGCAAGTCCTAAAAAAATTGGAAAGGATTGAAAGTACACAGAGTATGTTCTCTGACCACAGTTGAATTAAACCAGAATTGAATAGAGAAAAGATAAGCAAGAAATTCTCACACATTTAGAAATTAAGACAGGCACTTAATGCCAGATTATCATTAATTCAGCATAATCTCTATTCCCTCTGCATTCTCCTCTGTGTCCCAGGAGAGGAGGCTAGTCCCAGAGTTCCCAGGATTTAGGGCACATTCTGAGAGTGAGGGGTCCTTGAGCAGGATTTGGAAGGCAGAGGGAAGGAACAGCCATTATTTTCTAATGGCAGCTGCAGGGAAGCCACTGCAGTCAGTGGTGGTAGCTTCCAGGGTCAGCCCGAGAGCCACCCCAGGTGCTGCAGGTGGCTGGGATCACTGGGGCAGCTTCTAGCTGCTTCAATGCTGCGGTCACTTGCAGTCATTGATATGGCTCCCCTGCTATCCCTGACCTTCCAGATCTCCCGAAGGTGGCCTTCCTCACCCGCAATTCCCAAATTTCTCAATGTTTGTGTAAGCCTGTAATTCCCTGCAGTAAGTCTCTTTCTACCCAAAATAGCTGGAGTGACTTGAGTTTTCCTGACCAGCTACCCCCTCCTGACATTCCCCAGTACCAGCAGCGTTTCCAGGAAAGCAGAACCTTAAACATAGGAATCTGAGATTAGTTGTCAGACCAGGTCAAGTTTGATGTCTGCAATAACCTTATGACCAGTGGAAAGCAGGATACAGATAGTCCATGAATATAGTTACTAATAGAATTACCATCTCTAATTGTCTGGAATGAAAGGCACATTGAAAGCATGGCTTTCAGGGACCCAGGGGCTCTTGCAATAGAAGGTTATGATGGGGATGATGAGATCAGAACCGTTGGCATTCTCTGATGACACTGGGGAGTTGACAGAAAGAACATGACAAGCTGTGGCCTTAAGTTCTCAGCTGAAGGTGTGGTCAGAGAACCAGAGCCCTCTTATGGCTCTCTTGAAGAAATATTTTATCTCTTGTGGCTTTATGGCTATTTTTTTTTTTAAAAGAAGACCTCAAATGTGATCTTGCAGGCTAATGAATTGTAACCAAAGTGTAATTCAACGTTTACCAAATCTCCTCAGTAAAAGCCAGGGCATTTATTTGGAAAGAGTGAGCCCCCAGGAATTGGGAGGAGTGGATTTTGTTGAACCTGAAGCCCCTGAACACCAGATCCCCCTGAACCTCCTGCCAGCAAAAGCAGCCCTTCCTCACTGTGGGAGAAGTTTTGTTTCCCTGTGCCGAAGGATCCTGTATGACCTCACCTCAGGAAACAACCTCGGGAGGAGATGACAAACCTCCTCCAGCCTAACCTCCACCAGCACTCATCATCCCCAGATCCATGACGAGAGTCAAGTGCAGAGGAGGAGCACATATCATTGTCTCCAGATCCATGACTAGAGTCAGGTACAGAGGATGAGCACACATCATCATCTCCAGATCCATGACTAGAGTGAAGTGCAGATGATGAGCAAAAATCATCGTCTCACGAACCATGACTAGTCAGAAGGAGAGGATGAGCACACGTCATTGTCTCCAGAGCCATAGCTGGCCAAAGGCAGAGGATGAGCACACTTAATTGTTTCCAGATCCATGACTAGTCAGCGGCAGAGAATGAGCACACATCATCGTCTTCAGATGCATGACTGGTCACAGGCAGAGGATGAACACAAAACCAGGTGGACAAAGAGAAGGCCATAAACACTTAAGGCAAGTTATAACAGTGGAAACCCAGGGCCATCTGAGTTGTTTAGACCAGAGGAGGTAACACACCGCTGGTTCAGTTAGATCCATCCATATAGGCTCACTTTCCAGAGACCCTGGATTCAGTGAGTTTGCTCCAGATTAGTGGGCTTTAACCATTTCTTTTGCTGATTCACTGAAGCTTGGACACAATGGGGGGCTACACTAAACAAAGTGGGAAGTCAGACTTCCTTGGTATCATGAGGAGGAAAGAACACCAAAGCACAGAGAGGGCAACGCTTGAGAGGATTTATTACCTGGATCTGTTCATCTACCCAACAACATCTCCTGGGAAGGAAAGGCCTTGAGAAATATGTCGACAGGGGGAAAGTTCTGCAGACCGAGGATGGTGGAAGACGCTCCCACGGAAGCACTCCCTGATCACAATGGAGGTGACGTGTCCCTGAGAAGTCAGGGGCCAGTTGGTGCAGCCAACCACAAAGTGAGTGTCATCTTAACGAGCAGAACCAGAACGTTTTGACCTGTAGGACCTTCGGCAGTGGCTGTTCGATCAGGGTGTCCCTAGGACTGAAATAGATGAGTAACCTACCAAAGTGTTCATTGATCTCCGTAGTGACAAAAACCTCCAGGTCTGGTGAGCAGAGAAATGAGTTAGGTCAGCACAGGGGAGAGTCACAACCCTCCCCCAGTTCCCAGAAAGGAGCAGTTCACAGACACAGAGTCCCTGAGTGAAGGGAGCCCAGATGTCCTTGTGAAGGACTCTGAGGTGTTGGTGACACCAGGACAGTGCACCAGAGCCAGTGGTGTAGACAGTCACATGGTCCTCCACGTCTGGTCATCTCCCTTTCTTCTCTCTCTTCACACTGCCGAATGGCCACAGATCTCTCTGGGGGTGTCTAGGAGGAATATTTACAATACCTGCTTGTGGCAATATCTCAGATTCCTATCACACTCCCTTTCTTTTTCTTTTTCTTTTTTGTGAGGAAGATCAGCGCCGAGCTAACATCCATGCCAATCCTCCTCTTTTTTTTTGCTTAGGAAGACTGGCCCTGAGCTAACATCTATTGCCAACCCTCTTCCTTTTTTTTTCCCCCCTTTTTCTCCCCAAAGCCCCGGTAGATAGTTGTATGTCATAGTTGCACATCTTCTAGTTGCTGTATGTGGAATGCCGCCTCAGCATGGCCGGACAAGTGGTGCGTCGGTGCACGCCCAGGATCCAAACCCGGGCCGCCAGTAGCGGAGCGCGCACACTTAACCGCCAAGCCATGGGGCCAGCCCCCCTCACATTCCCTTTCACTTTGTCTGCTTGGCTGTGAAGGGAACAGATGGATTTTGGAGAGTGACAGTGGATTATCGTCAACACGATCAGGCGGTGACTCCGTGTGCAGCTGCTCTTCTAGAAGTGGCCTCTGTGACAGAACACGTCGCCACAGCTCCTGTAGGAAGCTCCTGTCTGACCAACGCTGCTTTCCTCCACCTGCGGGAGCAGAGACCCCGGAAGTCGGCTTTCAGCTGGTGGGGAGAGCAGGGCACCCGGGCCCACTCACCTCAGAGCTATGTCAACTCTCCATCCCTTTGTCAAAATAGAGACCTCAGGACCCCTTGATCATCTCAGTCTTGACCATCCCACAGAACAAAACGCCAGTTCACTGCTGATGATGTGATGGTGATCAGGCCTGGTGGCAGGAAGTAATAATTGCCTTAGTAAGACACGTTTATACCAGACGGTGGGAGATAAACCCCACAAGATCACGGACCCCGCCATCTCAGTGACGTTTCTGGGCATCCTGGGGTCTGAGGCACACTGAGATGTCTGCCTCCACTAAGAAGGTGGCACAGTGTTTGTCAGCCCCTTTTGGGCTCTGGAGGGATAACATACTGTATTTAAGGATGCTGTTTCGATCACTATGGAAAACACATAAGGCTGCCATTTTGAACGGGCTCAGAGAAACAGAAGGCTCTGCATTGGGTCCAGGCTGCAGTTCAGGCTTCTCTGCACTGACCAGGTGGGTAAAGGTGTTAAAGGGTCTGTGTGGGCAAGGGTGCAGGGGGAGCCCCGGGCAAACCCAGCAGGAGAACCGCAGAGCAGCGCCCTAGCATTTGGGAGAAAAGTCATGCCTTCTTTTGAAAATAACCCCTCCCCTTTTGAGATTCAGCTCCCAGATCTCCACGGGCCTTGGAGGAGACTGAATGCCGGATCATGAGATGTCAGGTGACCGTGTGACCTGACCATCATGGACAGGGTGACGCAAGCTTCACCACGCCTTAAAGTCCGCTGTTCTCGGCAGCTCTCCGCCACCACACAGAGGTGGAGTATGGGACATCGGACTCTGCTAGGTCCTGGAGGCTCACACCACCCCCGCACCCAGTCCCACCACATTGCCATCTGCCACGGACTGAATGTTTGCATCCCCCCAAAATTCTTACACTGAAGTCTGACCCCAATGTGATGGAATTAGGAGGAGGGGCCTTTGGGGGGGGATGAGGTCATGAGGGTGGAGCCCTCGTGATGGAACTGGAACCCTTATAAGAAGAGACCGGCGAGAGCTTGCTTCTCTCTCTCTGCCATGTGAGGACACGAGAAGACGGCCATCTGCAAACCAGAAAGCAGGCCCTCACCAGGCATCAGATCTGCTGGCACCTTGAGCTTGGGCTTCCAGCCTCCAGACCGTGAGAAAGAAATGTCTGTTGTTTAAGCTGCCCAGTCTGTGATATATCTGTGATAGCAGCCTGAGCTGACGAAGACACCATCCCTCCCTCAACATGCACTGATGGCCTTCCAGGGCATTCCCTGTGTCCAGGGGACCGAGGAATAAAACGCTCACACCTGGTTTTTAGACAGTTCTGCACGACATGCTGAGTGACAGGCGCAGTGGTCCAGCCCCTCGGGGGTGGAGGGGGCGCCCTGGAGGACAGGAGAAAAGGGAAATCCTTCCAGTGGCCAGAGCTTGGAGCCATGCCTCTGGCTGGGTGCTGGGCTTGGAGAGGAGACGGCTGAGTGCACGCCTGCTCCTGGGAGTAGCTAGCGGCCTGTTCAGATGGCCCGGGACCGGGAAGCAGCGCATCTGGAGGGTGGGGGACAGGGAGGCCCAGGGGAGAATCCGTGGATGAGTCTTTCCAAACAGGCACAGAGGGTGAGGACATTCGAGTATCCACAGAGGAGGCCCTTGACAACCAGGTGGACGGCGGGATTCCCTGGCGATGTCCCGAATCACTCCTGGTGCTCGCTCACTGGGCTTAAGAACAAAGCGGCCGGGGCTGGCCCTGTGGCTTGGCGGTAAATGCGTGCGCTCCGATACTGGCAGCCCGGGTTCGGATCCCGGGCGCGCACCAACGCACCCCTTCTCCGGCCATGCTGAGGCTGCGTCCCACATACAGCAACTAGAAGGATGTGCAGCTATGACATGCAACTATCTACTGGGGCTTTGGGGAAAAACAGGAGGAGGACTGGCAATAGATGTTAGCTCAGAGCTGGTCTTCCTCAGCAAAAAGAGGAGGATTAGCATGGATGTTAGCGCAGGGCTGATCTTCCTCACCAAAAAAAAAAAAAAAAAAAGAACAAAGCGGCCACAGTGGCAGGCAAAAGCCTCCTCATGGCCTGAGATGTGGATGTCCCCTCACTGGCGCTTTGTGGTCACTACACCGCTGAGGGCCGACTGACCAACAGCAGCTGCCAAAGCTGAGCCCCCCAAATAGACCCTCCCCAGCTGGTGCCTCCTCACCTCTCCTCCTTGGGCCCCTTCTCCATCCACGCTCACGTCCTGGGGATCTGCTCTGGCCTTTCAATCTCGTCTACATCTGTGGACTCACAGGCACCTCTCCAGGCCAGACCTCTCCTCTGAAGTCCAGACCGCCCACCGGCTGGCTCCCCGACATCTCTCCTCCAGCATCCAGCGGGCATTTCAAAGCAACCGTTTCCAGAACTGCACTGCTGGTCCCTTCCCAAGGCTGTTCCCTGCAGAATCCCCCCCACCACCAGCACCCAGCTCCATAAATGGCAACTCCATCGCCCAGGGGCTCAGACCAAAGCCAGGGGAGTCCTTGACCCCACATCCCAAGTCTAGTTCAGTCGTAAACGTGCTGCCAGCTCTATGTTGACAACACATCCAGATACGAGCCCTTCTCCCCCAGCCGGTTAAGGAGCTTCCTCACTCCCTCCACTGCCTCCTTCCTCTTGCCTGTGCCCCCACCCTGGCTAGACTTCCCAGCAGCCAAAGCTGTTGTGCCCCAACCCATTGCCCTCTCTTCTGACCTCCGGTGGCCCCTCTCACTCTGAGTTAAAGCTGGCCATCACCAGAGCCCCTGCCGCCCTCCTGACCTCACCTCCGCCCACTGCCCCTGCCCCCTACTCCGGCCCCACTGGCCTCCTCGCAGGTCGCTCCATCAGGCCTGCTGGGCCCCAGAGCTGTCGCCCATGCTGTCCTGGCTCCCTGCAATCCTCCTTTCCAGAATATGCATGTGCTGCCCCCGCCCCAGGTCCCCGTGCACCCCTCAGGGAGGCCTCCCTTTCCTCCTGTTTACACCACCCCTCTCCCCGCTCTCGCCCAGGACAGCTGCCCCACCGCTTATTCTCACCCACGCCTCCGTCCCCAGCAGGAGGACGTGATACCTGACGTTAACGTCTGCCTCCACCCCACGCACCCGGGGAGGCTCCTGGAGGCTGGGATCTCGTCTGCCGCCGCCACAGAGGCCTCCGTAATACTTTCTGGTTGCACACAGTTTTGTTTCTCCACTTTTTATTATTTCAAAATTTTTAAATTGTAGTAAAATACACATAACATAAAATTTGCCATTTTAACCATTTTCAAGTACAATTCAGTGGCATTCAGTGCATTCACAAATGTCATGCAACCGTCTTTGCTACCCTCTACTGGTTCTTAACTGGTCAGTTTTAGGCATTATTCACCAACTTGGTCATGCGAGGCGAGGATTAGCTCTGGTATAACCCCTCCCCGTCCTCCCCATGCTCTCAACACAGAGAGAGCTCTTCTATTTGAATCAGTGGTCAATATTTACACCATCATGGGCAGACGGTCGATGGATGGAATACAGTTCCTTCCTTGTACAACTTATTGTTTGTCCTGGAGTTTGTTATTGCCGCATATTCCATCAACTGCTATCCTTTTATCTCTCATTCTTTCCAATTGTTCTGCCCTACTGTAGTAGTTTTCTATTGCTGCTGAGCCAAATTGCCAGGAATTTAATGAAAAATTGGAGAGACCTGGGGACCAATGTGTCCAGTTGGAGCAGGTTAAGCCAGGGGTCTAGCCACGGTCATTGCCAGGCCCCGGCCGCCCCTCAGGCCTCCGGGGTGGGAGCCCACAGCTGGGTCTTGGAGGAGGGACCAAGGGGACAAAGGCAGCTGGGCCCTGAGCCTTTCCCCACAGCGAGTGGCCTTGTCTCCCCCAGAGTCAGGCCAGATGGAGCAGGTGGGGCCTCAGGGACTCGAGACCTTTGTGCTTTTGGCCCAGCGACAGCCGCAAATCATCTGTCAAATTGAAGGCCCTCATTTAAATTCTAATAGGAACAGGGCCAGGAGGCAGGCTTCCCCGGGGCTGTGCTCCCCACCCGCCCGGCAACTGAGAGCGTCCACACTGGGGGTCCAAGGCCCCACGAGGAGGGGCACACAGAGTGAGGACTCTCCTCCGGGAAACTCAGGATGCCTGTTTTTGGTGGCTTTCCCAGGGACCCAAGTGCATCCCACTACCTGCCACAGGAGGAACAGCAAACCGCCCGGTCTGCCTGCAGAACGGTGCCTCCCCGCCCACCTGGACCCCGGCTTGGACGTCACCCTGTCGGGGGGCTGTTTTTGACTGAGGGAGGGGCGAGGCGAGGCAGTGGTGAGTGAAGCCAGAGCCCCGGGGGAACTCCTCCCCTGTGCCCTCTGAGACACGGGCAGCGTGTCACCCGCCGGGGGGCACCGAGTGGGTAAAAGGGCTGCGGACAGGGCCCAGCATACGGTAAGCGCTCAGTGAATGCTGGTTTTACAGTGGGCCCTGCCCTGAGGGAAGACGAGACGAGCACACATAAGACCGCACTTTCGAGAGAAGATGAGAGCATCGAGCTGTGTTGTCTGGATGCTGGTGCTCTCGCTTGGGAAGTTATTTTTATAAAAGTGAAGGAGCAAAATGACACGGGAGCAGCAGGAGCCTGCGGCTCTGAAGCGCCGTCACCAGCGAGTGAGAAAGTGTAGCAGGGAGAGGAACCCACTCACAAGAGCCATACACACGCACAATTATAAGTTCCCAACTCTGTTCCTGAATGGCCTGGGCCCCAGGGACATGCAGGAGACAGCCTTCTTTTTCTCCAGTGGCGTGGTCACAGCTCAGTGTCCACTCCATGGCATCCTGTGCAGATCGGTGACGTCCCGAAATTGAAAAGTCCGCCCGAGCGCACCGGACAGCCTCAGTCTCCCCCAGGTCAAAGCCGCTCCTCCCGGGCCACCTGGGCCCCGGGCTGGGCCGCGGGGGTGGAGAGGAGGAAGGGCCTGTTCCTCCACCGGCCCTGCATCTTTCCCCGCGTCCTTCTCGGCCAGGACACAGGCTCCTCCGAGGGGCGGGGCGGGGGGGCGAGAGGACAGGGCGGCGTCCCTGCCCTCGGTGCCGTTGCATTCTGGCCATCGCTGCTCCATGCAGGGCGTCCACAGCTGCTCCCTCGCGCGGGGCCCCGGTGAGGGGCTTGGGGGACCCCGCCGCCAGCAGTGCACCCCACAGGCTCCTGTTGCCAGCTCCCCGAGCCAACCTGCCCTGGCAAGCCACCCCCTAATCCCCCCAGAGAGCGCTCCCCACCTGCCTGGACGGGGCTTCTGTTCCCGTGGAGATGGTCAGGGGAGCCTGGCCAGAGATGTCCCCTGCTCACCCGCAGTCTGCCGCCCAGCCCACCAACCCCACCCTGGACCGGGCTGCTTCCTTCCCTTGGGGTCCGGCCAGGAAGCACGGGGCCCTCCCTCACCCGGCGCCTGGGACAGCTGCCTGCAGGCTACTTTCTGTCCTGAGATGGACACTGGTACTACCTGCAGCCCGGGAAGCACAGCCCTGCCCACGTGCCCCAGCCAGGGAGAAGACCACCGGCCCTGTGCCACTTCTGTTGGGCCCCTTCACCTCAGATGCACGCCTTTCCAGCCCCGGCAGAGCGGGCGGTCACCCACCGCGCCCGCCGATCCACCTGGAGAGCAAAGCGCAGGATGGCAGGCTGGCCTCACCTGCTGCTGAAGCTGCGACCTTGGACGGAGCGGACGAGGGACGTGCAGACGTGAGGGGCAGGGACAGCTTAGCCAGAGCACACGGACCCCAAGAAATAGAGCTCGCTGCCGGAGAGAAGAGGAGCGAACCAAATCAAAACCAACTGAGTACCACGGCGGGCTTCCCCGGGGTGTCACGTGGGTTACAACAGGAGGAGGAAGCTGCACAGGGGACAGTCTGAGAGCGGTAAGCCGTGAGTAGCAGACTGAAGGAGGTTAACACTCAGGTAATAGTGCGGAGTCCACGTAAGGGCAGATCCGATGGTGAGTGATGAGGAAGTGAGTTTGTGCGGAGTTTTCTAGGGGCCCGGGAGTCTCTGTCCCCCTGGAGGCCAGGGGCAGGGGGTGCTGAGGTAAGGCCAGCAGGTGAAGGCTCTTGGAGAAGCATAGACCCCACCCAGCTCCGCACCACCCGGCCCCGGCCCAGACCCAGCAGGATCCTGCAGGTTTATTCTCCCAAGAGGGTGGCACGCAGGGTCTCCGGGTGCAGCTGGGGGTGGGTGGAGGGCTGGGAGAATCCCACCCTGGGGACACTGGGGCCCCAGATGGCAGAATCCCACCACCGTTGGTGTGCGGACAGCAGACAACGCCTGCAACTGAGAACCGGAGCGTGGCAATTCCGCAGTCTGGCGGACCCTACTGGGGAGCTGCCAGAAGGATCCACAGGAAGAGCTGAAGGGGGCTGACCCTTAGGGAGGGGGTGAGGGGCCGCTGCATGCTGAACCCACCACGAGGCGAACCATACAGCCAGCTGCACGTGTAATCGGGGAAACCGAGGCTTAACCGACCACTCAGGGAGACCGGCACTGGGCTCACACAGCTCGGGGGTGCTGAGGGAGCCCACCCGCCCTGAGACAGGTGGGTCAGCCTGCGGCTGCTCCACCTGTGAAGAAGCTAAAACCAGGCAGAACAAGACATTGGGAGGAATCAGATTTCTTGGGACTTTTACTCATGGAGGTTAAAAAAAATGAAATTTTGGCTTTTATTACCATGGATTCTGGCTCGTTCAGACTTTATCTTGCCAGAGGCTTCAGTTTCAGGGTGTTCTAGCTGAGACTCAGTCAGGGACAAGGCCCACCAAGGTTGACATGGAGGGTGGTGGGCAGCATCTAAGAGGGTCCCCCTAACCCCACCTCCACGTGATGACGCTGGCTGAATCCTCTCCCAGTGAGTGACGGCTGGACCTACAACTTGCTCCCGATTGAGAGAACATGGCAGAGTGAGGAGGCGTCACTTTTGAGGTTAGGTCACTGGGGCCGTGCCCTTGTCTGCTCTCGCTCACTTGCTCCAGAGGAAGCTGGCTGCCGTGTTGACAGCTGCCCTACAGAGAGGTCTTCATGGCTAGGAAATGGTGTCTCCAAGTGTCATCCAACAAGAATGGAAGCCCACCAGGCAGTGAACCCCACCAACGACCACAGGAGGGAGCTCAGAGGTGGGTCTTCCCCCATCCAGCCTCAGAGGAGACCACAGCCCCTGTCCGCACGTCGGCTATGGCTTGTGAGACTGAGCCGGGGAACCAGCTGAGCCCCACCCGGAACCCGATCCTCAGAAGTGAGGAGATGGTGGAATGTCTGTTGTTTTCAGCCACAACATTTAGGGGGTAACTTACTGCACAGCAGCGGCTAGCTGACACATGGGACAAAGAACCTACTAGAGGAACTAGACCTGATACGATTGTTGGGGGCACCAGGAAGTGAAGATCTGGAAGGGGGAGCTACAGCATCAGAGAAAAGCCCTCTCCATCCTCCTGACATTAGGCAGGTAGACACGTCAGTGCTGATGGGGAATCTGGAAGTCACGCAGGCCCTGTTGCTGGAGAGATGGCAAAGGGGCTGGTGTGGAAGTCTCTGGAAGGAGGCTACCACTTCATAGCTGCTGTCACTGTGAGCTCGCAGCTCACAGAGCACCCGATGATGGCCTAGGGTCACTGTGGGTCAGCAGGGCCACAGTCGGGGAGAAGACTCAGAGCAGGAAAGAGCAGGAACACACCAGAAAGTGCCGGCACCTCTGTGTCTGTCTCTCACTGCCTGTGACCACCTTTAGCTTAAGAATATAGTGACTTATATCCCCCAAAGATTTGAAGGCAGGGTCTCAAGGAGATATGTGTGCCCCCATGTTCACAGCAGCATTGTTCACAATAGTCAAAAGGTGGAAGCAACACAAGTGTCTATGAATGGATAAATAGATAAGGAAAATGTGGTATATACACACAATGGAATATTACTCAGACTTAAAAAGGAAGGAAATCCTGACACCTGCTACCACATGCATGAACCTTGAGGACATTATGCTGAGTGAAGTAAGACAGTCACAAAAGGACAAATACTATGTGATGTCACTTACATGAAGTCTCCAGAGTCATCAAATTCACAGAGACAGAAAGTAGGATGGTGGGTGCCAGTAGCTAGGGGACGGGGTTGGGGAGTTAGCTGTTAATGGAGACAGTTTGGGAAGATGGAAAGTTCCGGAGGTGGATGGTGGAGATGGGTGCCCAACAGTGTGAAAGTGCTTAATGCCCCTGAATTGTACACTTAAAAATGGTTACGATGGTAAATGTTATGTTGTGTGTATTTTACCACAATTTAAAAACATTTTTTAAAAGAAAACTAAGTAAATGACATTTACACACAAAGCACTGGATGGCTGATGGTGTTTAGTGAAGGTTGTAAATGAGGCTGAGCATATATGCAAAGAACTAACGGAAAGCATGTCTAAAGAATTAAAGGAAAGTATGACAACAATAATTCATCACATAGAGAATACCAATAATGAGATAGAAATTATAGATATAAAAAAGAACCAAATGAAAATTCTGGAGTGGAAAAGAACAATAATTAACATGAAATATTCACTAGAGATGCTCACCAGCAGATTTGAGCTGACAGAAGAAAAACCAGCAAACTTGAAGATGGATCAATGCAGATTTTTCAATCTGAAGAACAGAAATTTTTAAAAAATAAAAGAATAAAAATGAAAAGATCTCTCAGAGACCTTTGAGAAGATGTGGACTCAAGACTTTCCGTTCTTTGGGTTATAATCCAATAATTTCATCATTATCTGGGCACTGGGAGCTCCTCCAGTCCCTCTCGTGTTCCTTGGACATGTCCCCCATCCTTTCAAGCACTTCCTTACTTTCTGGCACCTCCTGATGCTCCAGGTCCATCTTGGGCACGCCTGCCCCAACCCTGAGTCAACCACATCCCCAAGGAGCCCTGGTTCCTTTATTGGTGAGCAGTATTTAGACGCCAAGACCTGGGGGCCAGGCACGTTCTTTGGGACGAGGGCGTCATTGTTCCTGAGCCCTGTCGGTGGACAGAGCTAGAAAACGTATGTGTGTACTAGCCCACACGCCAGTATGTATTTACCTCTATCTGTCTGTATACAGATGAGAACCCATGAGTCCACGCTGATGCCTCCTGTTCCAACTCGGCACCAGCAGGTCCATTCCCCCCTCTGCCTTTCCGTACTGTAGCTCCTACCTCTGAGGGGGAGAAGCCTGGCTCTCGTCATCTACAGCATATTTACCTGTTCGTTCAGCGTGTGTGTGCCCATAAAGTAGCTTCAGCCCCCCGTGAGAAACAGACTCACCAGCTAGGACACAGTGTGTGCACAGCTCTCAGTTTTCTTTTTTTGACCTTACAGAATCCAGTCGAAATACTGTTTTCCACTTTACTGAAGTTTCTTTTCTTCTGTGTGGCGACCTTATTCATTTTCAATATAGTTGGATTCATCTGTTTGGTTTGTATTACATTTTGGGCCCCCCCCATCTTGATTGGTGTTGTTTGTTCATTTGGGGGCATGTGAAGGGGACGTGAACCACGGCTGTGGCTGTAAGTGTTGGAGCTGTACTAAAGGTGCCCTCAGAAGATCCACTCCCTCAGCATCCCCGCCGGCCCGTCCCCACTGCCCTCCCGTCACTCCTCGCCCACCCCGCCCTGGAGATCACCTGTCTCTTTGTAAAGTCTCTGATTTCCCTTGCTGTGGTTCTCATGCACAAATGAGCAAACGCACGTGCAGTTCTTACGTCGCCCCCTTTCTCAGGTGAAGGGAAGCACACTACAGACACTCTTGTACTCGCTCTCCTCAGTCTGGGTCGGTCCATTGAGATCTTCCGCCTTCTCTTCCCAGCTGCCTGGTCCTTCGTGTTGCAGATTCACCCTCCTGTATTCCACCGCTCTCCTGTCTAGGAGCGTTTAGGCTGTTTCCAATATTTTGCAGGGAATGTTGCAATGAATAACCTCATGCGTATGTGTTTCCCGTTGGAGGTGCATCTTCAGGGCAGCTTCCTAGAAACAGGGTTCTTGGGAAAAGGCAAGTGCATACGTAGCTTTGCTAGGCTGGACCAAATTCCCTCCAGAAGGACTGAGCCAATTTGCACCCCCCTGTAATGACGAGCTGGTTTCCCCGCACTGTTTGTTGTCACACTCTTCCTTTTTTCCAGTTTTATAGGTAAGTGGGATCTCAGTGCTATTTCAATTTGCATTTCTCCAAAGATAAGTGACTAAATATTTTTTATATGTTTGGGGCCATCTGTACATCTTTTTTGTGAATTGTCTATGCCTTTCCCCACTTTTTCTATAGCATTTTGTCTCATTATCCCTCAACTTTTAAGAGTTCTTTATATATTAGGGATATTAGCCCATTGTTGCTAGTATATTTTGCAAATGTTTTCTCCCAGTCAGTCAGTTGTCTTTTGACCCTGTTTATGGAGTTTTTTGCCTTGCAATTAAAAATTTTTTGATATAGTCAAATGTATCAATGTTTTCTTTTGTTGCCTCTGGATTTTTACTCCAGTTAGAAAGCCTTTCCCTACACGGAGGTTTAAGAGGATCTCGCCATGTTTTCTTCCTGTGTTTGCGTGGCTTTGTTTTTTTGCATTTTGACCCCTAACCCATTTGGAGTTTATTCTTAAGTATGATGTGAGACACAGACCTCATTTTATCTTTTTCCAAGGGCTGCTCGGCTCACCCAACACCATTTATTGAAAATTTGGTCTTTGTCCCATGACTTGTGATGCAGCCTTTGTCGTAGATGGACTTTCCACAGGCTCAGCTCTTTCCTTCATCTGCAACCCCTCTGCACTGCACCACACAGTTCCAAAGTGCCTTGGAGGCTGTTAGGATGACTCACAGCCGCCAGGTCTGCCTCCTCATAGGCATTCTCATTCAATGGGTTCCTGGCTCTCCCTACATGTTTGCTTTTCCGTGAGAACTTTATCACCAACTCCCCTAACTCCACAGAAGAGTGGCGTCTCGATTGGGGTGACATTCAATTCATAAATGAACTTGGGAGCAGTGACCCCTGTACAGGGCTTGGCACTCTGTCCAAGGGGGCTGTCTTTCCAAAAGCTCAAGCCCATTTGTGTACCTTCCGGGAGTGTCTTAAACTTGCCCCACACAGGTTTCAGTGGGGTGTTTCTCAAAACAGCAGCCCGCTGTCATCTCCAGGGTTTCCTCCTAAGCTGCTGATGCCAATTCTGCACGTTCTGACTCTGGGGCTTAAACAGAATCTTACTGGAGAGTGTTGAGCAGGGAGAAGGGTGTCAGACGACAGTCGAGACTCCTGGTCTTTCTCTAGATGGTCCTTAAGTGGCTGTTTGTGAGACACGTGTGGAGGGGCTGCAGTCGTCCAGCCAGACCCGTAGGAGGAACCGCCAAGTTTCCTGAGAGCAGGCGGTGACCACGTGTCCACGTGCCACAATCGTCACCAGGGTGATGACAAGACAGCACCCGCTGTCTCACTTGCCCTGACCTCGGGGATGTTAAAGGTGAGAAAAGCATGCCTAGGAATTTACAAAATACAGCACATTGTGAGCAAACGACCACTGGAAATTTCATGGGTGAAGCTTACTATGTCAACAAGTCAAGGAGAGAATCCTAGCACCATCTCAACACATGCTGAGGAAGCTTTTGATAAAATCCAACGTTCATTCATGATTTAAAAATAACGAGCAAACTAGGTGTGGAGGGAGACTTCCTTAACCCGACTGACTGGTCACGGAGAGCCACCCCGAGGCTGGTGCCTGCTGCCGTGCCCATGCCAATGTGATGGGTTGAATTGTGTCCCCCAAATTCATATGTTGGAGCCCTGACCCCCGGTACCTCAGAAAGAGGCTGTATTTGGAGATGGGGTCTTTACAAAGGTGAATAAGGCAAAACGAGGTCACTGATCCAGCATGACTGGGGTCCTTAAAAGAGGAGATCAGGACACAGACACACACAGAGGGACGACCATGTGAGGACACAGGGAGAAGACGGCCGTCTACACGCCAAGAAAAGAGGCCTCAGAAGGAACCAGCCCTGCCCACGCCTGGATCTCAGACGTCCAGCCTCCAGGACTAGGGAGATAATACATTTCTGTTGTGTAAGCCACCCCGTCTGTGGTACTTTGTTATGGCCACCCTGGGACACCAATACAACGTTGATTGGTTGATACAAAATCAATATACAGAATAGAAAGTTTCTATTTGGGGTGACGAAAAAGTTCTGGAGACTGATGGTGGTGATGGTTGCACAACAATGTGAATGTATTTAATGACACTGAACTGTGTGCTTAAAAATGATTAAAATGGTGGGGCCTGCCCGGTGGTGCAGCGGTTAAGTGTGCACGCTCCGCTGCAGTGGCCCGTGGTTCGCAGGTTCAGATCCTAGGCACGCACCAATGCACCGCTTGTCAAGCCATGCCGTGGCAGCGTCCCATATAAAGTGGAGGAAGATGGGCACAGATGTTAGCTCAGGGCTGATCTTCCTCACAAAAAAAAAAAAAGATTAAAATGGTAACTTTTATGTTCTGTATATCTTACCACACTAAAAAAAAAAATCAATATACAGAAATCAATTGTTTAAATGCCAGCAGCAAACCATTAGAAATAGAATTTGGAAACTGATATTTATAATGCCATCAAAAATATCAAATAACTATGAATCTAACGGAAGACATGTAAGACCACTATGGTGAGAATTATGACGTTTTGAGGGAATTTAAAGATTATCACTAAAAACGGAGAAAGACACCATATTTATGGATCTTAGGACTTGGTATTGTCAGGACGTCAATTCTCCCCATATTTGCCCTCCGTGTCTTATTCCAGATCCTCAGCGAATGCTTCTGATGTGTAATTAATAAATGGAACAGCTGCTGTAGGTTTCCAGCTCTGTGAGATTAGGGAAGTGCTTCCATGTTCCCGGTTTACCGGGAGTTTCCACCTTCAGCTCTCACTGTGTTGAATCACATAACAGGCTTCCTGGTGTCGAGACACCCTGGCAACGCGACACCGAGACCAGCCCTGCTTCCGACTGCGGCTGGTTACTATTCTAATCTCTCGTGGATTCTGTTCCTGGTGTTTTATTTACACAAGTGCAAAACATCACTCTCTACTCCGCACGTACGGGGACTATGTAATTCTAAACGGCGAAATGGCGTTTGACCCTGAGGGAGAGGGAGGGACTGCATCTGTGTTGTTTGTAGTGTTTGTGTGACAGAAACAGACTGTGAAATGGAAACGTGTAGACGTTCGCATCTACGTTCTGCTGTCCCGAGGCTTTCTCTTTTACAGCCTTTTTCCCTTCGTGTGTGTGTATTACTGGGTGTGTCTGTGTCTGTGTGTATGATTGTGCATCTGTGTATTTGTGTGTGTTTGTATGTCTGTATGTATTACTGAGTGTGAGTGTCTGTGTGTGTAACTGGGTGTGTGGCTGTGTGTCTGGTCGCATCGCTGTGAGACCGCTCAGTCTTTCACGGGATGTTGAAGCCCGCCTGCATAAGGGAGGCGTTGTGTGTTCCTCAGAGATGTGCGGGACCTGCTCTGTGGGTCTCCCTGGTCTTGTTGGCGGGGGTACGGCCACCATTTCACGTTTTCCTGGTCATTGTTCTGGTTTTCCGCCTTTTGTGGGTCCCGTTAGAAAGTCAGTGCCCCAAGGGCAGGGGTCCTTGTCTGTCTGTCTGTCTGGTAGGAGGTTCCCCAAAATTTCTGGGAACAAATGAGCCAATGCGTGAGTCCGTTTCACCCCAGGTTGCCTTAGAAAATGATCGGTTTCATCAAGATTTTCTAATTTATGGTATAAATTGCTCATAAAGTTCTCTTTTAACTTTTGAAGTCTCTTTGGTGTCCGTCATCATTTTCCTTTTCGTCTTTTCTATTTAATCAGATTCATTTTTTTCAAAGTCCGGCTCTGGTTTTGTCAAGCAAGCCTACTTTGTAATCCTCTCTTTTGTTAACTTCCACCTGCCTTCCCCTGGGCGGGTCTCGGGCTCCTCACTGCAGCCGGGTTTGGCTTTCATCCCCCAGCTTTCCGACAAAAGCCTGGAGGTTTGCTGTGAGGACCCACGATGCCACTCGCGTCTAAGCAGATTGCAGCCTAAGTTTTCGTTTCTAACCAGAAAGTTACTGGAAAGGCATTTGTGCAGTGTCCAGGGAACCGGTTTCCGCACGTTACTGCGTGGCACCCGGAGGGTGTGCGCCCTCTGTGTGGGGAGCCCGGGGACTCCGTGTGGCCCTGACAAGCCCGTGGGCGGCCACCGTTGCCAAGCATCTGAGAAGATCGGACTTTCTCTACGTTTCTCCTCCTTTCACAGCTATCCACACGCCCGGTCTAACTCGTCGACTAGGTCACTCGATGCTCCGGGGCCTAGTTATCTATTTTTCCTCTACTTTGTCAGTTTCTGAGAGAGGCGTCTGGAAGCTTCTCAGGTGGAGGTGGATCTGTCAAGGGTCTGAAGGGTTTGCTGTCTGCCTCTGGAAGGTGGGTGTGTAGCCGCACGATTCATAACTGTCGTGTCTTTTTGGAGGATCGTACCCGCAGTCAGTATAAAATCTTCCCCTTCTTCCTGTTTAGCCCCAATCCTACTTTAACTGATACTGATTTACACGTATTTATAATTGCACCCTTTGTCTCTGTCTGCCTGGCTGCCTGATCTCTGTCCTTGTCTTCTGTCAACGGTTCCTTTTCGTCTAGTTTCTAATTGTGTCTGTTATACCTGGTGTCTTGTCCACGGACCCCTCTCCCACCACCCTCAGATCTGGAAGAGTCCTGGTAGGAGTTTCCGCCCTTCACACCCCCCTGTGATTGTCGATAGCTCTGCACTTGCTCTGTGTCTCGTCTCGTCTCCTGTTTACCGAGGTTTTGTTGTTACCTCCTGCCCACCGCCCCCACTCCCGGCTTTCATTTTATCGACTGAATTTTCTTTGTTCCATTTTCTTGACGATGGTTTGGAAGTTCTGCATCCTGCTATCTCCTGGTGGCTACCCTTCAGTCTTAACATACATATTGGAAGATGTTTTTCTGTTGACACCTGGAGTCAGTGTCCCGTTGAGGGTTTGCAGAGGAGCCGTCCATCCATCTGTCCGTCGGGAGCATCGTCTCCCCACTGACGTAGTCCAGGAGGGTTAGAGTGCGGTGATAAGGCTCCGAATTTCAGTCCATTTATTATGGTTTTGGACTCCCTTATGCACCCGGGATGGGCACCCTGCACCCTCTTGTAGGCGTCCTCAGCCAGGATCTCTGCTCTCCTGGGAAACAAGAGGAGGAGCCCCCCTCATGCTGGGTTTGAAACGCCTACACAAACCCCCCCCACACACGCGTGTGCATGTGCACACACACACCAGACCACCACACACACACACACGCATGCACATAGATACACCACGTCCATGTGCACAGCGACACACCCACACCACATACCTCCATGTCTGTAAGCACACTCACATGCGTGTGTGCATGAACACTCACTCACACACACACACACACACACACACACACACGAACAGGCCAGCCTCACGGTTGCAGGGCTTGGCCCCTTTTGCTCCTGCTGTGTCCCCCATGTCAAGAGGAGGGGGTGCCCGATGACACCGATGAGTGGACAGTTGAGAGGTACAAACCGTGTTGGCAAGGAGCCGCACAGAACAGGCGCACTCAGGCGGTTCTGTCTTTTCCGGAACGTTATGTGGGTTTCCACAGTGCTCAACAGGGGAACAATGTCCTGTTGGTGGCTGAGCAGTTGGTAACAGGCTGGCCTCCCAGATGGCCATCCACTGCTGGCCCAGATGTCCCGGTGAGCTTCACGGCCAGAGGTCACTGGGGGGGTCATAGTGCTGGGGCCGGTTCCAGCCACGTGGACGATCACCAGCTCGGGACAGACTCTGAACTTAGGGCCGAGGGACTGAAAGAGGGGGCCGCAGGGAGACGAGGGCAGATGGAGGATGAGGACGGGTGCAGGAGAAGGGCGGGCCTCCTGCTGTGGGCAAGCTCCAGAGATGGGAGACCCGGGCACCAATGAAAGATCTATAAAAGGATCAGTCATAGCAAGCGATGAAGGAGATACTTGGGCACAGACCCCGGAAAGAGAGCCCTGGAGGAGAGGGAGACGCAGAGACAGTGACAGAGACAGAGAGACACACAGAGACAAAGACAGAGACAGAGAGAGACAGAGACATAGAAACAGAGAGAGACAGAGACAGAGAGAGACATAGAAAGATAAAGAGAGACAGAGACACAGAAACAGAGAGAGACAGAGACAGAGAGAGACAGAGACAGAGAGAGTCAGACAGAGACACAGAGACAGAGAGAGAGAGAGAGACTGACGGGGGAGACAAGGGGCCGCCTAGGAGGGAGTGCTGCAGAGCTGGGGGTGGCACGGGAGGAGAGGGACGGCTGTGGTGAGGAAGGAAGTGAGAACTCATCGAAACCTCGATTGCTCAACAAACAACTGACTGTGGTGTCGGCTCCTCCTCACCGGTCCAGCTTTTGAAATGTGGCCCCCGTGTCTGTCCTGTCGCCAGCCCGCCTCCCAGCACGGGGAGCCCTGTCCCCAGGGGGCCACTGGTTCTGGAGCGTCATCCGCTCCCTCCAAGGGAGACGCTTCCCAGAGGGGGTGGGGCCCCAGGGACAGAGGAGGCAGGATTGCAGAATCTCTCCTCCCTTCTTTGTTTTTAACAACATTTCTCAACTGAAGACGAAATGGAATAAAAACCATGCTTGGAATGGAGCAGATCCCGTCGATGGGGACGAAAGGAAACCTCCCTGCGACAGGAAAAGAGGCGAAAGGACCGGAGTGGAAGGCAGAGCCCCTGGAAGCCCACGAGGGCTCCCAGCTTAGGGAAGACAGAGAGATGCCCAAACGGAGACAAGGCACAGAGTTAGAGTGAACCCAGTAAGGCCTTTAATGCAAAAAATACAGAGCAATAGGGCCATGCTGTGCACAAGATAAGCTCAGGATCAGCTGAATAATAACAATAATAATAATAATAATACCAGCCTCCCTGGGACTGGAGGTCTGGGCATGACACACGGAGGCTTTTGAGGAGCGGGCTTGCTAAGACTGAGACAGAAGGTCCTAGTGAACCACCCTACTCACAGCCTGCACACGGCACAGCTCCGTCTAGCTGAGACTTGCCCCGTGGAGCAGGGTCACAGGTGTTGCTGGGTGGGACACTTGTTTTCCACCTTGCCTGCTTCTGTGGGGCTCTCCTCCACTAGAGGAAAGAACTTTCTGGAAGGATAATTCCTCAATGTGATGGCTACAGATAGGGCACAATTTTAAGTTTAATCTGCATTATTAACATTTTCTCTATCCCTTCCTAAAGTCTACACTGTCAACAAAGCAAGGAATCCAGGCCCAATGTGTAGCCTTTGCCAATTTCCATGGTGTAAATCCTCCTGTCAGCCTCTTTCAAGCTACCAACGGGGTGTCACTGAACAAGGAGTTGGGAGAGATGTGCAGGCACAGGCTGCATCGCACAGTGGGTCTACCGCACACACCACAGGCTGAAGCCACCTTCAGCTCATACAGAAAAGTAAGAGGTCACCAAATAACTAGGAAGCAGTGAGTTCTGGGTATTTATTATGTGGAAATTAATAAAAGAAACATTAACTAGACAGGAGGCGGGAAGGCCTGCAGGGGGAGCTCTCACGCCCATCACACATTGTCAAGGTCACCAAACAGAAAGAGAGGGACATTTGCACCTCAGACAGGAAGTACAACTACTTTATTACTGAAGAGAGATTTCTCTCCTGGCTAGGCAACAGCCCAGCCAATCAGAAATGCCACAGCCCAGCCAATGGGAAATGGCACAGCCCAGCCAATGAGAAACGCTTCAGCCCAGCCAATAAGAAATGCCACAGCCCAGCCAATGAGAAACGCTGGAGCCCAGCCAATGAGAAATGCCACAGTCCAGCCAATGAGAAAGGCTGCAGTGCAGCCAACGAGAAATGCCTCAGTCCAGCCAATGAGAAGCCCCGCAGCTCAGCCAATGAGAAGCCCTTGCTGTCCTGAATTGTTACTCTCCCCCATGGACTTTCCATGGTTCACTATAGCCTGCACATCCCGAATTGCAATTTTTTTGGCTATTTCCAAATGAACTCATTTTGAGATAAAATAACAGGCAAATTTGCTTTTTAAGTTGACAATTGCCTGCGCTTCACCATGGTGTATTTACTGGGGAGTTCATGTACACTCATTTGCAGATGGCTGCTTAAGAGCGGCTGCCCGTTCCTGGAACGTCAGCGGTCAGCTCTGTGAGTCTGTGGCAGCGGCTCCCACAGAGGCCCTTTGCACACTCAGCACCTGCTGGTTTCGTGCTCCTTACGAGGGGCGAGGGCAGAGGCACGTGGAGAAGAGCACGTTCATCTGAAGTCTGTCCTGAGAGTGAAAATAAGGACAAGGAAAGAAGGTTTGGGACGAGATCCAGTGTGGAGAGCTCTCACTGCCTGTGCAGAGGAGGGGCTGGGGCTGGGGGCGGGGTGGGGGTGCTGATGGGGTGGGGCCCGGCTGGGAGTGGGGGGTGGCGTCGGGCTGGGGCAGGTCTGGGGGTGGACGTGGTGGTGGGGTGGAGTGGGGTGGGGCGGGGCTGGGGTGGGCGTGGTGGTGGGGTGGAGTGGGGTGGGGCAGGGCTGGGGTGGGCGTGGTGGGCGTGGGGTGTGGGGTGGGTTGGGGTGGGGAGGGGTTGGGGTGGGTGTGGCGGGGGTGTGGGGTGGGGGGTGTGGTGGCGGCCTTGATCCAGCAGTGGCACTGGGGGGGTGTGCTGGGCTGCAGCTGGGTGGCACAGGGAGCGAGAAGGAGCTGGGGGGGCCCAACACTCACAAGACCAGCCTCACCCGGGCCAACCTGTTCACTTAGGACCAGACGGGGACAGGGGGGAGACCAGCCTGGAGAAACCAACCAGAAGGCTTGGCTCTGGCTGGATGACGAATAGACGCACGTCAAGAACAAAGACCTGGGCTTTGTTTGTTACAAAGGAGTTTTGTTCGCAGAGATTATGTTGTTTGAAACTGCGCCCCCCAGTTGTCTCTGAATTAATTATACTTGGAGAATGCACACCCGACGCTCTGCAGGAGCTGCTACTTACAGGAATTCTGGGTTTTAGCAGACTCTCCTGAAAGCCACAGGATGCTCTGTGAGGTGGCTGTTCCGTCCGCTGACATCCCCTATCCTGGACGTCTGACTCCTTATGTTTCTGTGGGCACGCCTGCCATATGCTGTTGGGGGCTCGAAGAGGGAGTTTTGGGTTCCAATCTAGTCTCATCACACGGAATCCATCACTTCACTCAATTCATCCACTCACTACTTGTATGAACTTGGGCAAGGGGCTCAGTTTCCCTGAGCCTCAGTTTCCCCCTTTGTAGCACGGGGCTGTGTGGCTCTGGTGACGAGTGGACGGGATTGTGAAGTCCCCGACAGATAGCCTGGCTGGTGAGTGTTGCTGTAAATGTTGGCTGCACCACCGTCGCTCCTTCAGCAACACCCGCTGCGCTCACCTAAGGGCGTGACTCAGAGATGACCAGCCCCGGTGTGGGTAAGAGGGGCCATGATGGAGGCACCATCAGGGACTGGCTGTGAGCCCACATCCCAGGGAGCTGCCCAAGAGTGTGGAGAGAGCCTTAACACAGGAGGTGACACAGAGCCGGGTCTTGATGGATGAATAGGAGTTTTCCAGGCAGCAGGTGGTGGAGGAGGACTCGTAGACAGAGGAATCAGGAATCACTCCTGGGGACAGGCAGGAGTGCAGTGGTCACTAGAAGGGACAGGCACTCACACCGCACACAAAAATGAGCTCAAAGCCGATGGAAGAGCTCGACACAGGAGCCGAAGCTATAAAACTCTGAGAAGAAAACCCAGGAGTGAATCTTTGTGACCTTGGGTGAGGCCGTGGCTTCTCAGATGTGATGCTAAAGCACAAGCAACAAAAGAAAAAATAGATAGGGCCGGCCCCGTGGCTTATCAGTTAAGTGCACGCCCTCCACTGCTGGCGGCCCGGGTTCAGATCCCGGGCACGCACCGACGCACCGCTTCTCCGGCCATGCTGAGGCCACGTCCCACATACAGCAACTAGAAGGATGTGTAACTATGACGTACAACTATCTACTGGGGCCTTGGGGGGGAAATAAATAAATAAAATTTAAAAAAAAAGAAAAAATAGATAAATTGAACTTCATCAGGGTTAAAATTTTTGGGGGCTTCAAAGGACGCCATCAAGAAAGCGAAAAGACAACCCACCAAATGGGAGGAAATATTTGCAGATCACTCGTCTGATAAGGGGCCTGTATCTAGCGTATATGACGCTGGGGTGTATGAAGAACCGTTATGACTCAGCAATGAAAGGAAGGACATGTCGCCCGATTTAAAAGTGACAAAGGATCTGAATGGACATTTCTCCCAGGAAGAGACACAAATGACTGATGAGCACATGAAAAGATGCTCAACACCATCAGTCATTAGAGAACGCACATCAAAACTGCAACGCAGGGCCGGCCCAGTGGTGTAGTGATTAAGTTCGTGAGCTCTGCTGCGGTGGCCCGGGGTTCGCGAGTTCAGATCCGGGGCACAAACCTACACACCGCATATCAAGCCACGCTGTGGCAGCATCCTGCCTATGAGGTGGAGGAGGATGGGAGTGGATGTTGGCCCAGGGCCAGTCTTCCTCAGCAGAAAAGACAAAACACAGCTGCAGTGAGACAGCACTTCACATCCAGTGGGATGGCTATAATTGAAAAGGGAAAAATGACAGTGTTGGTGAGGATGAGGAGAAATGGGAGCCCTCACACGCCGCTGGTGGGGATGTAAGATAGCGCAGCTGCTGTGGAAAACGTGGCGGTTGTTCAAAATGGTACCACAAGACCCAGCAGTTCTGCTCCTAAGCACACACCTGTGATGTTGTGACTCACAACAAGAACCATATATCTGGTCTCCATCCCAGTCCTGGCACAGGGTGCCCAAAACCCTTGGAATTTCAAGGTGTCTTTTGTTAATGGGCTGACTTTTGGAAAGCCCCCAGGTCACCTAAGGATGGGGCTGGTCACCAGGGGAGCCAACCAGGTGATTAGAGGTTGGAACTCTCAGTCCCACCCCCAGACCTCTGGGGGCTCACCAATGGCCTATGGCCTATGATTTAATGAATCGTGCTGAGGTAATGAAGTCTCCATAAAAACCCAGGAGGACGGGGTTGGGAGCTTCTGCGTTGGTGAACACGTGGAGGTGCTGGGAGAGTGGGGCCCTACGCATCTCTCCACCTGGCTGTTCTTCCATGTCCTTTAATATCCTCTGTAATGAACCTGTGATCTAGTGAGGAAACTAGTTTCCTGAGTTCTGTGAGCTGCTCTAGCAAATTCATCCAACCTGAGGAGGGGTCGTGGGAACCTCCAAGTTACAGCTGGTCGGTCACTTATAGTCGGTCAGCTGGTTGCAATTGGGTCTGAAGTTGGAGCACGCTTGTGGGACTGAGCCCTTAGCCTGTGAGATCTGATGCTAGTTCCAGGTAAATAGTGTCAAAATTGAGTTGAATTTGTGGGGCACCCAACTGGTTTCAGAGAATTGCTTGGGGGTGTGGAAAAAACACACCCATTGAAATACCCAAGAGAAATGAAAACACGTCCACATAAAAACTTGTAATGTTCGTGGCAGTATTATTCTTTTTGTGTGTGTGTGAGGAAGATCAGCCCTGAGCTAACATCCATGCTAATCCTTCTCATTTTTTTTTTTTTCTGAGGAAGAGCGGCTCTGAGCTAACATCTATTGCCAATCTTCCTCCTTTTTTTGTTTTTTCCCCAACGCCCCAGTAGATAGTTGTATGTCATAGTTGCACATCCTTCTAGTTGCTGTATGTGGGACGTGGCCTCAGCATGGCCGGAGAAGCGGTGCCTTGGTGCGCGTCCAGGATCCGATCCCAGGCCGCCAGTAGCGGAGCGCGAGCACTTAACTGCTAAGCCACGGGGCCGGCCCAGTATTATTCTTAACGGCAACAAGGGGAAACAACCCTAATGCCTATCAACTGATGAATGGATAAAAAGTGCTATCTCCAGACAAGGGAATATTATTTGGCCGTAAAGAGGAATGAGGTAAAAATGAAAGCACGGGCTCAGAGCTATTTGCACACCCACGTTCACAGCAGCATTACTCACAACAGTCAAACGGTAGAGGCCACCCAGGTGTCCACTGACAGGTGAGTGGATATGCAAAATGTGGTCCATCTGTGCGAGGGAATGTTATTCATCCTTAAAAAGGAAGAAGAATCTGACACATGCTACAACACGGGTGAACCTTGAGAACGTTGTATTCAGTGAGAGAAGCCAGAGATGAAAGGTCACGTGTGGTGTGATTCCGTGTATATGAAATGTCCAGAACAGGCGAATCTCAGAGACAGAAGGCCGATCTGCGGTTGCCAGGGGCTGGGGGAGCGGGGTCGGGGGATGAGAGCTAAGGGTGCAGGGCT
Source organism: Diceros bicornis minor (assembly GCF_020826845.1). Taxonomy (NCBI): domain Eukaryota; kingdom Metazoa; phylum Chordata; class Mammalia; order Perissodactyla; family Rhinocerotidae; genus Diceros; species Diceros bicornis. The sequence goes on from NC_080770.1 coordinate 692,289, forward strand.
TCTCGGGCTGATGGGCTCTGCGGTTGACTGTAGAGATGGATGCACAACAGTGGATGTACTAAACGTCATTGAATTGTACACTTTAAATGGGTGAATCGCAAGGTACGTGAGTTATATCTCAATAAAGCCGAGGGAGGGGGAACGGGAGAGAAGGGGAGCAGGCCCAGGCTGGCGCGGCCTGCTGGGCCGAGCCGAGGCACATTGGGAACCACGCAGGGCTGGGATGACCACGTGCAGGATGACGCAGGCGTGGGTGGTGGCTGTGGAAGGACGGGGAGGGCCGGGATCTGGTGGGACTGTGAACCACGACGATAAATACTGAAGAAGGGATTGCTAACTGACCCCCAGAATCCTTCCTTCCCTTCTCCATTCAATACCAGGGCCCAAGGCTAACTGGCTGGGAACCACATTTCCCGGCGACTCCCTGCTGCACTGCCTGTGGGTCGCATCCTGCATCCTTAGAAGGAAGCTACTGCCTCCTCTTCTCTCTCCTCTTCTGGGAGAAGCAGGAATGGGGCGCAGGGAGCCAGTGGACCAGGGACCAAGGCCAGGCAGGCTGGTGGAGCCTCGCGGCTGCCCACCTGTGAAGGTTTACCTGTGAGAGCTAACCCACTCTCTAGTCTGAGCCGCTGCGCCCGGGGGCTCCTGCTGCAGGAGCTCAGCCTGTGCCTGGTCTGCGTAAAGATAGCGGCCACTGGGGGTGAGTGAGCAGGTTCCGGCCGGCCCTGAAAGTAAGGGGTGTGTGGCCATCTCCTTTTCCCCCCGCCCCAGTGGTGGCCGGTCCCCTCTACTGCACCGCGGGGGCCACGCCTAGGAAGGCAGCGCCACAGGATCCGCCAGGCCTGCAAGAGAGACACGCGCTCCTCTGGGTCTGGCAGCTGTCGCAGCAGAAAATCTTTATTGTGCACATTTTAAAGGTCGTATTTGTAATTTCTCGCCTCGCTGGACTTTCCTTTTCTTTAATTTGACCCCGGCGTGAATTCTGCCCTCCTCGACTAATGCACAGAAGCAGAATTCCTCCTGCAGCTGTCCGCCTGTGGTTTATGAGCAAGACTCTGAAAGTGGCCTCTTCTGTTAAACCCCACATTCCGCGCACGGTAGCCTGGGGGCTTCCTTCCTGTATGTACTCGCTGCTCACCTCTTAGGCGTTCATTCCGGACGTGCCAGAGCTGGGACGTGGCCCCTGTGCGCCAGCCCCAGTCCGGGGGACTCACCGAGTGCTGGCTGGGCCTCTGTCCTTTTCCTGGGATGTGGGTCATTTCTTTCCCTAGAGAAGGTACAAGTTCATGCTGGGGAGATGCACGGAGCCTTGACCACAAGGGAGTGCAGGACCTTCTGTGACTCGTGACTCCTGGGGGAGGTCCTGATACTGGGAGTAGTCAAATGAGGCCGTCCGTCAACTGGAACACAGACCCCGAAGAGCAGAGCATCACCCTCCACAGACCCTGCAGCGAGCAGCCTCTGCGGGCGCTGCTTCCTCGTGGGAGGGGAGAATCACAGGCTCCACACCTGGGTGCAGGCTTCCCCGTGAGGCTCAGAGTCTGAGAAGAAGCATCTGGAACAACGGTGGACCAGAGCTGTGGTGGACGGAATTCTCCATATTCCGGGTAGAAGGACAGAGGTGCGTTGTTCTACTGGGCTGCTCAGGGCCCGGAGAACCAGGGCGTGGAAGTAACCCATGATTGGGAATAAGATGAAGTGTGTGTGCGTCCTGGGCCGCGTCACGAGGTCCCACAGGTGGGAAGCTTAAACCTCAAGATTTACTGTGTCCAGTCCTGAGGCTGGACGTCCGAGATCCAGATGTGGGCAGGGCTGGTTCCTCCTGAGGCCTCTTTCCCGGGCGTGTAGACGGCTGTCTTCTCCCTGTGTCCTCACGTGGTCGTCCCTCTGTGTGTGTCTGTGTCCTGATCTCCTCTTATAAGGACGCCAGTCATGCTGGATTAGGACCCACCCTAGTGACCTCATTTAGCTCAATTACCTCTTTAAAACCCTATCTCCAAATAAGGTCACATTCTCAGTTCCTGGGGTTAGGACTCCGACATATGAATTTGTGGGGACACAATTCACACGACATAAGACATTTGGTACAAAAACAGGGAGCCCCATGGAACCCTGCGTGCTGACACAAGGGAGACCGAGCTGGCCGAGAGATGGGCGGGCCCTCTGCCGCTCTGCCAGGGACGGCTTTACCAAAGCCCCGGAGAGGCAGGGACACTTCACGGACATCCGAGTGGCGGCCCCGTACTGAAATGCTGCGGAAGAGAAGCAGGGTGCTGCACCCCCTTGGCCGTGAGCGTGGAGAGTCTGAGGCAACCGGGCACCTGAAAAGAGCGTCTTTGCCTAACGCTCGTAGAGGGGAGGGCAGAGAGCCACTGTCTGAGACTCCTTGGACCAAGTCCGTGAACTCGGTCCCTCCTGCAGTCCCTGCTCGGAGGGCCACCCTCCTGGTGCAGCTGGCTGCCCGTCTGCGCACAGCCCGGGTCACTGCTCCACTCCTGCCTCTCCCAGCTGCCAGGGCTTCCCTCGCAATCACTTCCAGAACGAGCGTCCAGGCCAGTCCTGCGCCCGGGACGTGAGCCTCTGCGGCCTGGGAGGCCCTTGGCAGGCTTCCGCTGGTCACTGCCTGTGGTCTGGCTCTCACGGCAGCCGTGGCCAACGGCAGGATTCCCAACAAGCAAGCGCTGAGGAAGGAAATGAGACAAGACGCATTCTTCTCGGGAATGCGCCACCGTCCCGTGAGAAAGAACCCACCATGTTACTGCATCAAGTTCGTTTTGCCTGCCGCCCAGAAAGCCAATCAACGAGGCGACGAGATTGCAGAGAGAGAGAGTTTAATCACAGGGCAGCGGCGTGAGGAAACGGAAGAACGAGTCTCAAATCTGCTTCCCCGAAAACAGGGACTCAAGGATATTTATTTGGAAGGGGGCAAGGTGGTCTGAAATGTGGAGATAGATGATTGGAGGTGAGGAGAGGTGAGGTAATTGATGATCTGCCCAAGCGTAGTCAGGCTTCTTCATAGGATGCATGTTCACAAAATGGCGGTGTTGGCATGACCCGAGGGTGGAGTTTTTAGCTTCTTGACTTCAAAAGGTCACGTATCAGACATCTGTGTGGGCCCAGTTGATGGGTTGGTGGTCTCAACCGGCCTGAAGTGGACAAGGGTTCAAATTCCTGAAAAACAGCTCAAACATCCATTATTCTGGTGACCCAGGCTTCAAGGAGATGTTATCTCTAGGAATCTAGTGGGAGTCAGATAGCATATTGCCTAAACAGCACAGTTAACAATGGGCAGGTAAACAGCTAAAAGCTATAGTCAGTAAAGGCAAAAAGGAAAAAAACTTTAGTCTTTAGTCCCCAGCTACTGAATCATCAATGGCGACCTTTTTGCTGGTGTCACCTAGAACCCTCGTTTTATATTTAGAATGCCTCTCGTGGTGCTGTCCCAGTTCCTGCTGCTGAAGTCTGCCCCAGTTGCGTCACTGCCTCCCTGCCACAGACCCCACAGTGTGAGCCGTCGTGTTACCTAGGCGGGCCTTGAAAGTGTGCCACTTGGCCCCCAGGACAGTACCGGGTGCATATTAAGGTGTTTTTGTTACTTTTGTGGAACCAGAGAGAGAGCAGGCAGTCAAAAGAGATCAAATCATGGGTCTCCAATGGTGCCGATTTGATCCCCTGCCCCCTCCAGTGGCTCTAAGGCTTGGGTGTTATGCCTCCACCATGGGCTGGTGTGCTAAGGATTTCTTCCATGGGAAACCCACCCACAGCAATGGGGCACAGGGCGCTGTGTCTGAGAGGTCTCCAGTGGTATGTTGTTTCTTGTTTTCTCTCCTTTGTTTTCATTATGATACAATACACATAACACAAAATTCACCATTTTTAAATGTACAGTTCAGGGGCATTAAGCACATTCACAGTGTTGTGCAACCATCCTCACCACCGTCTCCAGAACTTTCCATCTTCCCAAACTGAAACTCTGTCCCCAGTAAACACTAACTCCCCCTCCTCCAGCCCCTGGCCCCTCCATCCTACTTTCTGTCTCTGTGGATTTGACGACTCTGGAGACCTCCTGGAAGTGGGATCACACAGGATCTGTCCTTCTGTGACTGGCTTACTTCACTCAGCGTGATGTCCTCAACGGTCATCCACGTTGTGGGCGTCAGGACTCCTTCCTTTTTAAGGTAAGTGATGTCCCATTGTGTGGGTGGAGCACATCTTGTTTATCCTTGTTTTGCTCCAAATGAGCCTCTTATCTAGGCAAATGTGACCTGAGGGGTGTGAAGTGGGCATTAGATGGAAGGGCGGTGCTCCTGTGCTCGGTGGTCTTCCCTAAAGGGTTTCATCCACGGGCAGTTTTCCCTACTGAGCCCGACTCCCACCGCGATGCAGGCGAGGGCAGCGGACCCACAGCCACGGGAAGCGCTGTGCCGGATGCCGAGCTGGCCAGCTGGCTCCCCCAGTGGCGAGTCCATCTCCCCAGTTCCAGAGGGGGAGCCACTCCAGTGGGCCTGGAGGACAGAGCATGGAGGCAAAGAGGATTCTTCTCCAGCCTTAACATCTGATGGAATTTGCCCTGCAGGGTTTAGGACTGCTGGGGCCTGTGCCCTTTGCTTCTTTCCACTTTCTTCCTCTTGGAATGGAGGGTCTGTCCCATGCCCGTCCCACCACCGCTTCTTGGAAGCACATGACGTGGTGTCTGGCCTCACAGGTTCACAGCTGGGGGAGAGGGTTGCCCCGGGACGGTTGTCTCACCCCGAGAACCCCGAGTCTTACCTACTCCCGATGTAGATTCGGATTTGGAACTGATGCTGGAACGGGGAAAGACCTTGGTGATGTCGGGGGGGTGGGTGAAGGTATTCTGCTTCCAGAAGGACCTGAATGCTGGCGCGGCACGGCGTTTCCCACTCTGCAGGGGGCTCAGCCCAAGGTGCTGGCTGGCGTTTAGAGGCTGCTCCTGGCACTTTCCTCTCGGGGGCCCAGGCTTTCCCAGGGCAGCAGTGATGCTAAGATGCCCTCTCCTCCATTGTGCAGAAAGCAGAGAGGCGTCCTGCCCTGTGCTTCCCAGGAGCCCGGCCTCTTACGTCCCGTGGAAAGCTGTCTCTCACTGTCAGTTTCTTGGTGTCCCCGGGCCCCGCCCCCACTCCCAGGGTCTGACCTGACCAGCCTGTCTGCAGGCGGGTCTTCTGTTACTCCAGACCTCATGGCCCCCCAGACGCCCCCCACACGTGAACCCAGAGTGTCCAATCCGACTCAGGACCCCGTGCCCACCTCAAACCACCCCCTCCTATGTCCCAGCCAAGGCTACAGGACGCAGGGAGCCCAGAATCAGGGCATGTGTGAGACGAGAGAGACGGAGTTAAACCTTAAGGTCAATGCAGGCAGAGTGACAGCTGTCAGAGCTCAGATGACCCAAGGGCTGAGGGGCTCCCTGTCCAGCAAGGCTGAGCAGGAGTGCACTTAGGGACAGTGTGACATTTCCAAGGGAAAACGTGTGTGGTGTGTGTGTGTGTGTGTGTGTGTGTGTGTTTCCAGGTGTCAGAAACCCTGACCCAAGGACTCGAGGTGCTTGGGGTCAGGGTGCCCCACCTCTGGGATGTGTGGCAGGTTATTGGTGGTCCCAAAATATGCGTCCAAGGCCTAACCCCCAGAGCCTGTGGGTGACCTTATTTGGGAAAAGGGTCTTTGCAGCTGTAGCTAAGTTAAGGATGTCAGGAGGAGGGCGTCCTGGATGACCTGGGTGGGCCCAATGTGTGCCAGGGAAGAGACAGAAGAGACAGAGAGAGAGAAGGAGGCCACGTGAAGATGAGGCAGAGGTTGGGGTGATGTGGCCACAAGCTCAGGAACGCTTCGAGCCCCCAAAAGCTGGAAGAGGCAGGAAAGACACTCCGCTGGAGCCTCTGGAGGGAGCAGGGCCCTGCGACACCTGGATGTCGGACTCTGGCCTCCAGGACTGTGAGAATAAACATGTGTGATGGGAGCCCCCCATCCCAAGCGTGTCCCCAAAGGGGCCGACTGGCCATAACGACGATGATCTGATGGACATGGGATTATCCATGCGTGGGTCTGTCTGCAGGGCAAGGGTGAGCCCGTCCGGAATCCCGGGTAGTCGGCTGCCCTCTGTCCACTTGGTGGGTCCTGGTTCTCCTCACCAGTTTCATGATAATCCCAGGGCTCACATTTCCTGACCACGTGCCAGGGTCTCCTAAGACGCCGGACCAAAATGACTTCTGGTGTGTGACCTTTACGGGTCCCGTGGGTAGATATTCTCTCGTCTTCACGGGTGAAAAATCGAGGTCTGAAGAGCCCCCCCGACCCCGATTGGCGCCAGGCCATGCAGCGGGTGGTGCAGAGCCCGGGTCAGCACCGGTTTGTCTCCTTTTTCAGTGAAATAGTAGGAGACAGACGGTGGCACAAGGAGCTCCCGGTGACCGGGCTGGCCGCCGCCGTGTTCCCCACGCCTGCTGTAGATCTTTGTTTCTTTATAAGAGATTGAACCTTTCAAGTTTGGGGCAGCCTTCCCAGAACCTAGCTCCTGTCCCCTCTCCCTGGTTCTCTGTTTCCTTGTCCCACCCGTGGATTCGTGGGGTTTTGTGCTGTAACCTCTGGGGGTCCCAGGTGCAGAGCGGGGTCGGTCATCCTTCTCACTTTCCCCATCACTGGCGAGTGGCCATCTCCTGTCTGTACTTCCATCTCTCGTCCCTCGTGGACTCCCCAAAGCCCTGATGTACCTGCTAAGCTTGTTTGGAGCACGGGGAACACACCCCCTACTGTGCACGTGCCTTTGTGAAGCATGTGGTGTTCTGTGTTTCTTTAAACCTCTTCACGGAGATATAACTCACATACACTGAGCTGCACACGTTTAAAGTGGTCAGTTTTGACTTTTGCAAATGACCCGGAAAGCATCGCCACAATCAAGATAATGAATGTGTCACCCCCCAAAAGTTTCCTGTGCCCCTTTGTCGTCCTCCCCCACATCTCTCTCCACCCTCTCTCTGCCCGCCCCTCCTCACGGATCCCCTTTATGACGTCACAGGTCAGCTTGCATTTTCCAGAATTTTAAGCATGTGGAACCATACAGTACGCACTCCTTTACGTCTGGCTTCTTTCACTCAGCAAAATTATTTTGAGATTCATGCGTGTTGTTGTCTGTGGCAAGACCCCATTCCTTCTGTCGCTGGGTAGCATCCCGTTGGGTGGATATACCCCCATCTGTCTGTGCACAGGTTGATGGACATTCGAGTGGTCTCCAGTGTCAGATCATTACCATTCAAGCCGCTGTGAGCATTCTGTGTAGGACGTGTGCTTTCATTGTCTTAGGGAAAGACCCAGGAGTGGAATCATTTGGCAGGCATACGTTTATTCTCTTAAGGAACTCAATAACAAGGAATCAAAACCTTTTGAGAAACTGCTAACCTGCCTTCCAGAGGGGTCGCACCATTTCACCATCTTGCCAGCAGTGCATGAGGGTCCCAGCTCTCCCACTTCCTCACTGGTACTTGGTAAGGTCGGTCTTTTTCATTTCAGCATCCTAATCGTGTGTAGTGGCATCTCATTGCGGTTTTAATTTGCATTTCCCTAAAGCCTAATATGTTGGACATCTTTTAACGTGCTTATTTGCCGTCCGTATATCTTCTTTGATGAGGTATCTATTCAAATCTTTTGCCCATTTTTAATTGGGTGGTTTGTTTTCTTGTTACTGAGTTTGAAGGGTTCTTGACATATCCTGCATACAAATCCTTTATCAGATATATGATTCACAGGTATTTTCTCTTGGTCTATGGCTTGTCTTTTTATTTCCTTAACAGTGTCTTTCGAAGAGCAAAATCTACTAAATTTAATGAGGTATAACTTATCATTTTTTTTCTCTCATGGATTGGGCTTTCGCTGTTGTAGCTAAGAAATCCTTACCTAAGTCAAGATTACAAAGATTTTCTCCTGTTTTCTTGAGGAAGATTTATATTTTTACATTTTACATACAGATCCGTGATTCATTCTTAGTTAATTTTTCTATATGATGCAAGATATGGATCAAGGTTAACGTTTTTGCATATGGAAACCTAATTGTATATGGATATCCTACACTTTTGTGAAAAGACTATCCTTTCTCCAGTGAATTGCATTGGCATTTTTGTCAAAAATTAATTAACCAATTTGTAGTTTCTGGTTCGGCATGTAAGAAGCTTGAACGTCGCCACCCGTCCAAACAACAAGTGAAAAACTGAACAAAACAGGGGCAGCCTGGTGGTGTAGTGGTTAAGTTCACACCCTCCACTTTGGCAGCCCAGAGTTTGCGGGTTCAGATCCTGGGCACGGACCTACACACTGCTCATCTAGCCATGCTGTGGTGGCGTCCCACATACAAAATGGAGGAAGATGGGCACAGATGTTAGCTCAGGGCTGATCTTCCTCACCAAAAAAAACCCACGGAAAACTGAACAAAACAAAAATCAACAACCTTCTTTGATCCGTAGGACAAGTGAGGTCACAGGGCAAGCTGCTGCCCCCAAGTTGGAGAGAGAGACAGGTGAGCACAGGGAGTCAGGGCTCCCTGGAGCAGCTGTCTCCACGGGAACCAGTGCTGGTAGGAAACCTGAACTGTAATTGCTGAGCAGCTGGAGGCTCGGTGGGGACAAGCCCGAGAGACAAAAACTCCGGGGGGACCCCGTCATAGGAGCCCCACGACATTGTGAGATTTACCTCCGGGAGCTCCATCAGGTTCTCACAGCAAATATCGGAGAGAAATCCGCTGTGCTTCTGGCAGAGGGAGGGCAAAGGACCCATTTTGAAATGGATGGAGAAATATGTATCATGCTAATACTAATCGGAAGAAAGCAGGAGTAGCTATATTAATTTCAGACAGAGAAGACTTCAGAGCAAGGAAAGTTATCAGGGAAGAAGAGGGGCATCATGTAATGATAAAGGGGTCACTTCTCCAAGAAGACATAATGATCCTGAACGTGTATGCACCTAACAACAAAGTGTCAAAATATGTGAGGCAAAAACTGACAGAACTGCAAGAGAAACAGGCGAATCCACAATTAGAGATGGAGACTTCAACAACCCTCTCTAAGAAATGGGCTATGCAGTCGGCAGAAAATCAGTCGGGACACAGTTGGACTCAACTACACCATGAATCCACGGGATTTACCCCCAAGTATTTGATTTTTTTGATGCTATTGTAAATGGTATTGTTTTTTATTTCAATTTCTGATGGTTCATTGCTAGTATGTGGAAATACAATAGATTTGTGTTTACTTCCCTTAAATTCTGCAAACTTCCAAACTCACTAATTAATTCTACTAGCTATTTTGTAGATTTTGTGGGATTTTCCACAAAGACAATCATTTTGTCTGTGACTAAATAAGGTTTAACTTGTTATTTTTAACTGGGACGCCTTTCATTTCTTTTTCCTGCCTGATTGCCCTGGCTACAGTCTCCATTACAACGTTGAATAGAAGTAGTGAGCGAGAACATCCTTGCCTTGTTCCTGATCTTACAGGAAACATTCAGTCTTTCACCATCAAGCGTTGGCTGCATGTTTTTGGTAGATATGCTGTATCGAATTGAAGGAGCTCCCTTCCCCTTCCTATTCCGCAGAAAGTTAATACCTAGGATGGAGCTTGGATTTTGTTGAACGCTTTTCTGCCTCTCTTCAGAAGGTCATCTTGTTTTTCTTTTTTACTCTGTTAATGTACAAATTACATTGGATGATGATTTTCAAGTGTCAAACCACCCTTGCATTCCTGAAATAAATGCTATGTTGTCATGAGGTATTACTCTTTCTATATATTGATGAATTCTATTTGGCAAAAGTTTTGTTAAGAATTTTGTGCTGTGGCTCATGAGGAATGCTGGTTGGCAGTTTTCTTTTCTTGTAATGTCTTTGTCTGGTTTTGGTACCAGCATAATGTTGGCCTCACAGAATGAGTTGGAGTGTATTCCCTCCTCTTCTATTTTCTGGAAGAGCTGGTGTAGGATTGATGTTATTTCTTCCTCAAATATTTGTAGAATTCACCAGTGAAGCCATTTGAGCCTGGAGTTTTCTTTGTGGAAAGGTTTTTACCTTCTTTAATAGGTAAAGGACTATTCGGGTTATCAATTTCTTCGTGATTGAACTTTGCTAATTCGTGCCTTGCAAGGAATTTGTCTATTTCACTGCATTTCATTTCATTTAAGTGAAGCTGTTCATAACACTCCCTTGCTATTCTTTTAATATCTGTGGAATCTGTAGTGATGCCAACTTTCTCTCTCCTCGTATTGGTGATTTGTGTCTTCTTTTTTTCCTGATCAGTCTGCCCAGAGGTTTATCAATTGTATTGATCTTCTAAAAGAATGAGCTTTTGTTTTCAACAATTTTCTCTGTTCTTCTGTTTTTTATTTCACTGATTTCCTCAATGACCTTTCTTTCCTCCTTGTTTTCTGCTTACTTAGAATTTAATTTGCTCTTCTTTTGCTCGAGTCTACAAGATGATGGCTGATGTCAGTGACTTGAGGCTTTCCCTCTTGTCTAACACCGGCCTGGGGCCCCTACCTACTGCTTTGCTGCACCCCCACAAAACACGATGTGTCTTCAGTTCAAAAATATGGTCTTATTTTCCTTTTGGTTTCTTTGTTATATGGGTTATTTAGTTGTGTGTTATTTAGTTTCCAAATATTTTGGAGATTTCCCAGGCACCTTTATTATTGATTATTGATTTGTTGATCTTTATTACTGATTTCTAATTTAATTCCATTTTGGTCAGAGAACATACTTTGTACGATTTGAATCATTTTAGACTGTTTTTTGGCCCAGAATATGGTCTTTCTTGGTAAATGTTCAGTGTACACTTAAGAATGTGTATTCTGCTGTTATTGGATGGAGTTTTCTATAAATACCAATCAGGTCAAGTGGTTTATAGTGTTGTTCAGTCTTTTATACCCTGCTCAGTTTCTATTTGTTCTATCGACTGTTGAGAGAAGGGTGTTGAAATCTCCAACTACAGTCGTGTACTTGTCTGTTTCTCCTTGCAGTTCTGTCAGTTTTTGCTCCAAGTATTCCAGACGTATAAACTTTTAGGGTCTTTACGTCCATTTGATAGGTTTATCCCTGCGTCGCTGTAAGATGACCCCTTCATCTTGGCAGCGTTTGGGCAAAGCTTCGAGTATTCTACTCAGCGTCCCGTGGGTCATGTGCCTTTTTACTATGAGTGGTGGGAACGGGAGCTACCACTGGCCCTGTGTGGGCTAGTGGTATTACTTCTGTAATTCTTTCAAGGGGTTCTTTCCCCAGCCTTGGGCAGTTTTATCACTTTACGGTGTTCGCTGATCTGTGCTCAGCCGCAGGCTCCAGGGGGAGCCCCTGCGGACACCGTTGCCCTTTCTCTGTGCCACTCTCTCCCCTCTGGTACTCCGCCCCGCCAACGCTGCCTTCCAAGTCTCCTTGACGTCTCAGCCAAGCCTCGGCTCAGGGAGACCACTGGTCTTGGCCTCAGTTCCCCCTCCCTGCACAGCGGCCTGGAAACTCTCTCCTGGCTGTACACAGAGGAAGCCCTAGGGCTTACCTCATTTGTTTCCTGTCTCACAGGGACCGCTGACCTTCATTGCCGGATGTCCAGTGTCTTGAAAACGGCTGCTTAATATATTTTGTGTGGATTCGAATAACGTGTACAAGTTGTTCTGCAAACATCTACTTACTGTTTCTCCCCATTGCGTAGTATTCCACAGTGTATACCCATCGCACTTTATTTATTCATTCCTGCAAAGATGACTAATTAGACTACCAACTTCTGCTACACAAACAACCGTGCAACACACAGCCTTGACTGCGTTCCCTTGTGGATCAGTGTGAGGATGTTTCCAGCCTATCTCTCAGGAGAGAGCTCATGGAGCACATGTAGTTTGCTAAGCACGGCTGCATTGCTTCTTGGAGAGCCTCCTCCAGTCTGCAGGCCTACCAGCGACACAAGAGCTTCCCATCGCTTCAGTTCTCACCTAGACCTGATGTCCCACCCTTCCTAGTTTTTACTGTTCTGATGGATGAAAAGTGGTACCTAGTTGCTGTTTTATTTCTCTTATTCTTCACGAGTTCCAGCACCCCTTCATATACTTGTCAAGCATCTGGGCTTCCCCTCCTTGAACTGCCAATTTTCCTTTTTTTTTTTTTTCTCCTTTTCTCCCCAAAGCCCCAGTAGATAGTTGCACATCATAGTCGCACATCTGTCTAGTTGCTTTATGTGGGACGCCGCCTCAGCATGGCCGGACAAGCGGTGCGTCAGTGAGCGCCTGGGATCCGAACCTGGGCCGCCAGTAGCGGAACGCTCGCACTTAACCGCTAAGCCACGGGGCTGGCCCCTGAACTGCCAATTTTCAACATCAGTTCACTTTTCTGGTCTCCTTTTCCCTTGTGACGTATGGGAGGTGTTTATACACTGTAGACATTAATTGCTTGCTGGTGTTCATCTGTCTGTCATCCTTATCTATAACGCAGATAACAAAAGCATGGACTCCATAGCATTGTTGTGTAAATTAAATGAGATAACACAGGGCCCAGCCCCGTGGCCTAGCAGTTACGTGCTCTCGCTCTGCTTGGGCAGCCCGGGGGTTGCAGGTTCAGATCCTGGGCGCGCACCGACGTACCGCCTGTCACTCATGCCGTGGCAGTATCCCATATAAAGTAGAGGAAGATGGGCACAGATGTTAGCCCAGGGCCAGTCTTCCTCGGCAAAAAGAGGAGGATTGGCAACAGATGTTAGCTCAGGGCTGATCATCCTCACACACAATAAATAAATAAATAAATAAATAAATAAATGAGATAATACGTATAATGCACTTAGAACAATACCTACCACAGATGAAGCACTCAGAAATGTTATTTTATTATTTTCATTACTCAAAGAATCCCACGCAAAGCTGTGCAGAAAACCCGTCTGGGGCTCTTGGTACATTAGGATGTTCCACGAATGCCGAGGCCGACATGTGCCATTACGAGTTGGAGCCTGGACACAGGGGTAATTCTATGATCAGGCTTCTTAATAACTCTTATCTAGAAGGAGAGAAGACTGGAGGGAGGGTAAGGTGTAATTGGTAAGCAGCAGCTGGCCAATCAGCCAGGATAGGGAGGTGTTTGTCATTGGGCTTGGGCGGTGTTTGTCTTTTGTCTGTGTTCACACGATTACAGAGTGGTCGTGGTTTTCTACTGACAGTCACTTGTCTGATCTTGTGAAACTGCTCATGTTCAACAGCAGAACTCCAGGCCCAGCACAAGGGAGGCCTTTCTCCCCTCTTTCTCTGACTGAAAATAAGGAAGCCTCTACGGAGACTTGAAAGGAATTCCTTATCTCCTGCAGCTTGGGGGTAGATAGGGCTGAGGGCTGGGCAGAGAATAAGGGGACCGTGAAACGACGGTGGAGGAAGGAAGCTGGGATTATCAATTTAGGCCTCATCCCTGACACATACATGGAGAAGCAGCATATTCTAGAAATAGCACCCTATTTCTGCTTATGTCGGTAATTCCCCTAAGAAGCACCGTCGATGATCACGCTTCAGTTCTGCCGCGGGTGGGAGCCCGGCTTAGCTGGCCCGCCCGGTGTCCCCGGAACACGCAGGCCCTGCGTCTTCCGAGAACTGCAGCCCACACGCGCCCTGACTCCTGGTTTCTGAAACTTAAACGTAAACGCTGCTCCCGGAGAGGGTACAGGGAAAACCAGGGCTGGGGGTGACACGTGCCCCGGGTAGGAGCCACATCCACCCGCGGGCGCCAGTCCGCCCCTCGTGGTGTCGCCGCCCTCCTTCCCGGGGGCCTCCGGACGGTGGCCCTCCGCCCGGGGCCCGCCCCCTCAGGGCCGCAGACCCGTCGTCCCCAGGGCTGGGCTCCGCGAGCCGCCGGCCGACGACGGGCTCGGACCAGGCCCCTGACCCCGGGCGCGGGCGGCCGGCGGGCATGCGCAGACCGCCAGCTCAAGAGCCATTTCCCGGGGCCGCGGCTCGGGGCGAGCGACTGCGCAGGCGCCCGCCGGGAGCGCGCGTGCGTGCGTGCGTGCCGGAAAGGGCGTGCGGACGGCGCGGGGGCGGGGCCGACGTCAGCTGACTGTGGCGGCGGCGGCGGCGGCCTCGCGGGCGCAACCGTCGGCTCGGCGCCGTGGGTCGCGGGCGCGGCAGCTCTCGGCGGGGCCGGCGCAGCGCCATGGCGACCACCGTCAGCACGCAGCGCGGCCCGGTGAGCTCCGGGTGGGAGGCGGCCTGCGGCGGCGGGCGGGCTCGCGGCCTCCGGGGCGCACCGGGAGGCCGACTGCGGGCTCGGGGCGAGCGAGGGGAGGCGGCCGGGCCGAGTCGGTCCCCGTTGGAGGAGCCCCCACACCCCGGATGGAGGAGGCCCGCCCGCCAGGGTGGGTCCCCCCGTTAGAGAAGGTCCCCGCAACCTGGGCGGTCCCCGGATGGAGGAGGCCCTCCACCAGGGTGGGTCCCCCGATAGAAGAGGATCTCGCAGCCTGGGTGGGTACCCGGATGGACGAGGCCCCCTACCAGGGTGGGTCTCCCGTCGGAGAAGGTCCTCGCACCTCGGACGATCCCCGGATGGAGGAGGCCACCCACCAGGGTGGGTCCGCCAACAGAAGAGGATCTCGCACCCCGAGTGGGTCGCCTTGTAGAAAAGATCCGCGTACTCTGGGTGGGTCCCAGGATGGAGGAGGCCCCCTGCACCCCGGATAGTCCCCAGGTGGAGGAGGCCCCCCACAGGAGTCAGTCCCGCAGATGGAGGAGGCACGTTGCTCCTAGACTGTGCCCTTACAGAGGAGGACCTGAACCCCGATGGTCTCTTGGGTCCCCAGACGCCCTCTCTTCCTCCGGGCAGAATGAGGCTCAGAGGCCCAGCTGTGTCCCGGGTTAGTGGCCACTGCTCAAACCCTCAGCGTTTTCATTTGCAAATGAAAGGATGGGAGCCGAGAACCCGGGAGTGCCCTCTGACCCCCAGCTCTCTCATCCCGGGGCTTCCATGCGGCTCAGTGCTGACTGTGCCGTGGCAGGAGGACGGGTGTGGACCCGCTCAGCAGGCTCCGGGGGAGTGGCCCCCAGCAGCTCCTTCACACTGGGCTGGGTCGGGTTGTCATGAGCAGTGAGGTTCTTATCAACAGAGGCTCAAAACGTGCAGCAGAGGAACATTCTGGTCCTTTTGAGTAGGGAGAAAGGTTCTTCTGATGGACAGTATCAGCGCCCTCACTCGGGAGGTCCGGGTCACCAGCGCTCCTCACCCTCCCTCGAGGCCGGGTGTTGAGGATCCTGCTGTGTCTCTCCGGCTGGGGAGGAATCCGCGCCACAGGACGTTTCTCCTGAGTGTGCAGGAAGTCCCGGGTTTGGGAGGGGCCCCTCTGGGCCCAGACGCTCGTCCTGAGGGCTCTGAATTGGACCTGACCCACACTTCTTGTCGGGCTCGGTGTGGAAGCGTCCAGAGTCCTAGAGAGATTCCCGTCTCTCCGTCCTCACTCTGTCACGGGGAACTAGAGCAGGGACTGCCAGCAGCGTTTCCTTCTACACTGCAGGCTGCTCAGAGAAGCGAGGGCACTGAGCACGCAGCTCCCTCCTCAGCCCCGGGGAAGCCATGGGCCTAGTGGTCAGGCAGCCCCGCCCGGCCAGGCCTGTCACGTGTCCTCAGCCTCCTGGTCCGGGGCCTCGCTGGTGGGTGGGACTGGCTGAATCAACACGCCATGCGGGGCTCAGTGTCTGCACGAAGGGAGCACTCAGTAAAGGTCAGCTTGTCCTGTCCTGAGGGAGACCTCTGCTCTGTGACCGCCGTGAGAGTGTGGAGCGTCAGAGGGAGTCCCACCGGGGCCCCGTGCCGCCAGAGTGCTGACGGTCCATGTGTCTGGTGCTTCCCGGGTTTTCTGTTGCAGCGCCTCGTGTGGTCCATGTGCATTGGTGTGCAGCACACGTGGACCAGCGGGGGTTCTGGGGCGCCTCCGTGACCTGTCCACGGCAGTAACGCTGGGTCTGGGCCAGAGCTGCTGGGGGCTCCAGAAAGGTGTCCTCAGTGGCTGGGGTCTTGAGTGCCACTGGAGGACTTGTGACGTGCTCATTCTGCCAGTGGTCCTGATGAGTATATTGGGCAGTGCAGTCCTGTGAAGGACCGGGTGTGGTGCCTGCCGTCGGGTTCTTACAGCGTGGCACGGGAATGCCTAGCACCTGAAACACACGGATGAGCCATGCGGTGATGGGCACACCCAGGTCTGTGGATCTTAACTCGAGTTGGGCGTCAGCAGTGGCCTCCCCTGGGTGGGGGTCGGAGTGAGTAAGGTTCTTGGAGGGAGGAGCAGGAGTTGTGGGGTGGGTGGGAGAGGGGAGCACTGAAAGCAGAACTGGGCCGGTCTGGGAGATGGAGAGGGAGAGGCCTGCTTGACGAGCCGGGGTGTGGCGGGCTCTGGAAGGCGAGGAAGGGTCCTGAGTGGCAGTGCCTGTGCTGGTGTGTGAGGGAGCAGCCAGTGTGGCCCGGGTGCTGTTCTAGACGGCTGGCAAATGGATTTGGCCCTTGAGTGTTATCAGGTCACTACAGTGTAAATTGTTTTTCAAACGTTTTTGCCTGGCACACCCTCTTTACTTTCCACCTCTCCCGCCCAGCCTGCAACCCTCTCGTTAACCAGTACTTGTAAGGACCCTTCCCAGGTATTAGCATCTGGACAGCTCTTCCTTTTCCAGCGTGCTTTGGCTTGATACTGATTGAGCCCCCACTCTGCGTTGTGTGCTCGGTGCCAGCGAGGTTCAGGGATGAGCAGGGCGCTTGGCTTGTAAACAGGAAGACGCTGCGATCCCAGCTGGTGCTGGTGAAGGTGGCGCTTGGCAAGTGCTCACTGTGCTAGGTCCTGGCGGGCAGCACTCCTGTGTTAGCCCCGTGCCGTCCTTCGGGCCGGTCCCTGCCCGCACAGGTTGGCGTTCAGCCAGGGAGCCCGGAGCCTGGACTTAGGCTTGCTCCCTCAGGCGACTCTGAAGTCTGACCATTGCCCCCCGCTGGTGATAAAGCGGTGACAGGCAGAGCTCCTGGGAAGCTGGAGGAGGAAGGACAATCTGACAGGGCTGGGGAGATTCCTTTGTCCTTGAGCAGGGCGCCTGAGGGGGCTCTTGAGGTGGGCGTGATGAGGAAAAGTGGGAAACTAGCTACTCCGACTCCGTGCCTTCCGTTTGCTCTTTCTTCCGCAGAGCTAATATGGTTCTTTGCTTAAATTTCAGGAGATGTGGCGTTTACAGCCGCAGGATAGGTTTTCCTGGGTGGCCCTTGAGGCATGCCCCAGCCCTGAGCTGTGTTTGCTCCCCTTTATCAACGCTAGTGTTTTTGTAATGACGACCGTTTTCTATCCAGTGTTTCTGTCCAGTCCACAAAATATTACAGAGGCCCCAGTGGGCACCTACAAGGAGTAATTGTGGGGGCCTCCTGCCTTCAAGTTAGAACGCTGGGAGGTTTGCAGGACATGCTGCTTTAAACCACAGCGGCGCAGTCAGCTCGAGGGGACGGCAGTCGAGGCTTAGTCGGGGGCAGCTTCAACTTTTTTGGCAAGCTTCCTTCATAGATGTGTGAGTGTGTCCCACTGAGTCCAGACTGGTGGGGCCCCAGGCCGATGGGGGATCCAGGCTGATGGGTGGTCCAGGCTGTTGGGGGCCCAGACTGATAACAGCTACTTGTCCCGCTTTTGAAGATGCTGGTTGATCTGCAAGTTCTGGGGCAGTCAGCGAGGCCCTGCCTTTTTAGGCTGCCTTTTCCGTCTTGAGCCCTGTGGGCGATCTGTGGGTGGTGCTGGTGGCCCGTGACTGTCCAGATCCTCATCAGCCTTGGCTTGTTGATAATTGTTGCTGAACCAGGGACTTCATTAGGGGTGGCAGAGGGTGATATTTGTGTGTTCTCACTCGTTCTACATTTATTAACTGGGGCTGTTCATCAAGATGCGCTTTCTCCACAACCAGAGCTGTCTGGCTGCCCTGAAGTAGTTTGTACGGGAAAGGCAAGATAAATGCTTGGTTAATTTAATTTCCCACATTCAGAGGAGGGAGTTGGTTTTCTTTTTGGATTGTGTTTGGCTTTCTCCTTTCTGAGACTGTTGTAAGCCCGTGGGTTTCATACGTTCGCTGTCCGAGTCCCTGACACTCTCTTCTTTCTCAGATGAACCCATCTTACCCTGCCAGCGCCTTCCTGTGGGCCCTGGTCCTGGGCGGGCCGTGAGCGTCCCCACCAGCTGGTGGAGAGTCCTGTTTCTCCGCGTCCCTGTGAGCCTTTGCTCAGGATTCTTTGAAGCTGAGTCGTTAGTGTGTCCACGTTTAGAATTGCAGCGTCTTCCTGTAAGCCGGCTGTGAACAGCGACCTCGCTGGCCTCGCGCAGAGCCTTTCTTATCTGGTGTGACGCCAGGCGGCTACGCCTGCTTTCTTTGAGGGAGTATTTGCCTGGTGGGGTTTTTTTCGTTCTTTGACTACGTCCTTCTGAACATTTATGCTTAGGATTGGTCTGTTGTCAGCAGCATAGGGCTGGATTTTTAGAAAGTCACTTCTGAGGAGTCTTAGACAAAGTGTAAGTCTTTTTCTTTTAACTGGAACATGTTAAATAGTTCTATATGTATTGTTACACACGCTTTTTTTCTTTAAAACACTTCCTTTTGTGCTTTTATTTGTCCTGGTTTTCTTTTTCTCTCCTTGCGTTCTTTTGGATTGACTGAATATAGTTTTTTTAATTCAATTTTTTGTTCCATACTGGTTTGGAAAATACATATTGTATTTCTGTTCTCTTGGTGGTTATCCTAGAAGTTTGAACACACAGGCTTATCGGGACCTAAGGTTAGTCATCGTATTTACCCTCCTCCCGATGAGTGTGCTGCCTCATGTGACCTCTTCCCGGCCTCCGTGCTGCTGGTCGTGTGTAGTGGCTCCTTGCTTTTCCTGTCCCTCCTTGCGTCTCAGACCTTCCATCTGGGAGCACTTTGCTTTTGCTTCTGGTTCATCCTTTAGAACTTGCTTTGGCGGCAAACTCTCAGTTTTTGTGTATGAGTGCCTTTTCTCTAATTCCTGAAAGATATTTTTGCTGTGTTTGGAATTCTGGGCGACAGTTGTCTTCTCGTCCATGAAGGTCTCATTCTGCCATCTGAGGAGTCGGTGGTTGCCGTCCTTTCCTCAGGCTCCCCTTCCCCTCCCCTGTCTGTGTCTCCGTGCATTCAGCACCCTCTGGCCCCTGCTCTCCTCTGACAGCGGCTGTGAAATCTGCCTGGGAGTGTTTGGTGTGAATTATTTGAGTGACAGCTCTCTAACTTTGGGCCAGTTGTTAGCATCTTTGTGCCTCGGTGTCCTCTTGTATAAAGCTTTCTCACATGGTTCTTGTGAGGATGGACTGAGTCAGTGTGTGTAAAGCGTTTGCCCCAGCCCTGGCCTATGGGGTGTCCTGGAACGTGGGAGCTTCTAGGTCCCTAGGAATT
Organism: Diceros bicornis minor; assembly: GCF_020826845.1. Taxonomy (NCBI): domain Eukaryota; kingdom Metazoa; phylum Chordata; class Mammalia; order Perissodactyla; family Rhinocerotidae; genus Diceros; species Diceros bicornis. The sequence goes on from NC_080770.1 coordinate 711,699, forward strand.
ATTTTTCTTGTCTCAAAAAACTCGGCTCTTCCTTCTAGCCCTCCCTGCCTGGAGTTTTGTGTGCACCGTTTACCATCTACATGCCTCCTACTGTTTCCTCTTGCTTCAACAGTGGCTGGACTGTGCTGGGGGGTTGGGTTGTGCGGGGCTGTGGGTCCCAGGAGGGGCAGGTGCATCAGCTGAGGACAGGAAGCCGCCTGCACTTTGAGGGACTGCGGGAGGTAACTGCAGGTGGCGGGAGCGTGCTTCAGGCAGAGGGCATGGCAGCAGCTGGTCTTAGGTGTTGGGAAACTCTCCCGGGGGAGTGCTAGGGCCTCTCGGGCTGCCGCCCAGGGCACAGGTGACAGCAGCCCCTCCCTGCTCTGAGGTTATTGCTTTCCCTCGGGTTTCCTTCCACCTGCTCCTCCTCTTTCCTGTCTGTCCTCAAGCCCCTGGGGATCTCAGCTGGGGTGTCAGCTGGTGTCCAGGCTTCAGGCCTCTGACATGACAGTGACTCCCAGGCCTTCTTCCTGAACTCCAGATCCATTGCCCCTCTGCTCCTTGCTGTCTCCCTAGAATGTTCTGAACATTGCAGACGGAAAGCCGGCCCCTTCTCTCAGACCCCCTCCACTGCCTTTTCCCGTCCCATTTGGTGGCAGCTCTATCCTTTGTGTTGCTCAGACCAGAACCCCCACATGACCTTGCCTCCTCCATCCCTCAGGAAGTCCTGCCGGCTCTGCCTTCAAAGCAGATCCAGAATCTGGTTCTTTCTCAGCCTCTGCACCGCCCACATACTGTCACACTCGCTCCACTGGTCCACCTACTGTTACACCCTGCAGTCAGGTGCCAGGCAGAGCCAGACATGAGGTGCAGCACATGTCGGCTCCTCACCTGCCCCAGGTTCCTCACCTACCCTGACTCCGCACCTACCCCCGCTCCTCACCTGCCCCTGACTCCTCACCTGCTGCAGCTCCTCACCTGCCCCAGGTTCCTCACCTACCCTGACTCCACACCTGCCCCCAGCTCCTCACCTGCCCCAGGCTCCACACCTACCCCAGCTCCTCACCTGCCCCTGACTCCACACCTACCCCCGCTCCTCACCTGCCCCGGCTCCTCACCTGCTGCAGCTCTCACCTGCCCCAGGTTCCTCACCTGCCCCGGCTTCTCACCTGCCCCCAGCTCCTCACCTGCCCCACCTCCTCACCTGCCCCTGACTCCACACCTACCCCAGCTCCTCACCTGCCCCAGGCTCCACACCTACCCCAGCTCCTCACCTGCCCCAGGTTCCTCACCTGCCCCTGACTCCACACCTACCCCAGCTCCTCACCTGCCCCAGGTTCCTCACCTGCCCCAGGCTCCACACCTACCCCAGCTCCTCACCTGCCCCAGGTTCCTCACCTGCCCCTGACTCCACACCTACCCCAGCTCCTCACCTGCCCCAGGTTCCTCACCTGCCCCAGGCTCCACACCTACCCCAGCTCCTCACCTGCCCCAGCTCCTCACCTGCCCCAGGCTCCACACCTACCCCAGCTCCTCACCTGCCCCTGACTCCACACCTACCCCAGCTCCTCACCTGCCCCAGGTTCCTCACCTGCCCCAGCTCCTCACCTGCCCCAGGCTCCTCACCTGCCCCAGCTCCTCACCTGCCCCAGGCTCCACACCTACCCCAGCTCCTCACCTGCCCCTGACTCCACACCTACCCCAGCTCCTCACCTGCCCCAGGCTCCTCACCTGCCCCAGGCTCCTCACCTGCCCCAGGCTCCACACCTACCCCAGCTCCTCACCTGCCCCAGGTTCCTCACCTGCCCCGGCTCCTCACCTGCTGCAGCTCTCACTTGCCTCAGGTTCCTCACCTGCCCCGGCTTCTCACCTGCCCCCAGCTCCTCACCTACCCCAGCTCCTCACCTGCCCCTGACTCCACACCTACCCCAGCTCCTCACCTGCCCTGACTCCACACCTACCCCAGCTCCTCACCTGCCCCAGGCTCCTCACCTGCCCCAGGCTCCACACCTACCCCAGCTCCTCACCTGCCCCTGACTCCACACCTACCCCAGCTCCTCACCTGCCCCAGGTTCCTCACCTGCCCCAGGCTCCTCACCTGCCCCAGGCTCCTCACCTGCCCCAGGCTCCACACCTACCCCAGCTCCTCACCTGCCCCAGGTTTCTCACCTGCCCCAGGTTTCTCACCTGCCGCCGATTCCCTCACCTGCCCTGGCTCCTCACCTCCCCAGGTGTTGAGTGTAGGGGCCTGCTGACAGACGCAGGTTGGCGCTCAGTCTCTCAGAGCCTGTGCCTTCCTTTCTTCACAGTGTGCTGGGGGCCGTGGGATGCTGAGCAGTGAGGATTCGGCCAGCTGGCCAGGCCACCCATCAGAGCCAGAGGCTGATCTGCCCACCACCTTCCGTCCCAGCCCACACGTCTCTCCCCACCCCCTCGTGTGCTCTCTTGGTGGACAGGCCAGTTCTCCTGGGCCAGACTGTAGGACATGCTGAGCTCTGGCCCTGGGTGAGCCTAGTGGCGGGTGTCCCATGCAGGGCCTTGGGGCAGGGCAGCCTCCTCAGACTTGGCGGGGCAGCTCCCGGCTCAGCTTGCTCCGGGCCCAGCGGAGGGAGTCCCAGGTGTCGGGGCTCCTCCTCCCCTAGGGATCCTGACTCCACTGCGGCCTGCAGGCTGTTCCTCTCTCCACAAGCGTGTGGAGACCCCACGGGGTCCCGTGGGAGTGTTTGTTTTGTGTTGTTGGTTGCTCTGTCGCTCAGGCCTCAGCCTGGCCCGGCTCTCCCTGCCGTGCTTGCAGCTGTGAACGTAAGGTTGCATTCAAGCCGTCAGGGTGGCTCTGGGTCACAGGGCGTGAGGACCAGGAGGTCTCCCTAGACCGCACTGTGGGGGCTCCAGAGCCCTTCGCGTGCATCCTCAGCAGCGGGGTGGTGTGACCCCCAGAGAGTGAAAGTTGGGTCTCGGAGGAGGCACGACCAGTGGTCGGCTTCATGGTGGTCCGTGGCCCTCCGAAGCTCGGCTCCACTGGGACTCTTGTTCCTCAGTGCTTCATCACTCCTGTGGGGCTTCTTGGGTGTCCTAAGGAGTTCGGGGCAGACAGACACAGAAGCGCAGGTGCAGACGTGTGGTTGAGAGATGGCTGCGATGGCGCTTGCTCCCCTCACTGTGGGCCAGCGCTGGGGGCCCCGGCCGCCTAGCACCGTGTTCGTGTTTGATCCTCAGCGCTTGTGTGTGCAACTCGTGCCTGGAGAATCGGATAACAACCATTCACGTTTTATTTTTTGATTCCACAAAAGTTACTCAGCTCATCACTAACTATGTCAAAGTGCTAAAAAGAACATGTAACAGTTAGTTAGAAAGTTTTTCCTCATATCGAGCAAAGTTAAAAGTTAAGTTTACCAAAAATGTTTTTTAAGAGGTTAATTTTTTCAGATGCTTTGCTTTTGCTGGGAAAGTGACAGTTGAATGAGTTTTTAAATTTTGATTACATTGCTATTTTATAGATTGCTAATTGTGTAATTTGATACATTATAATTTATAAGTAAAAATTACATTAAAAGTTGCTCAGCAAATGCAGTTATAAAGTTAATAGTTAATAGCTTTTCAGTTTTTAATCTAACTTTTAACTTAAAAGTTTTATTTACTTGTTCCTCGCTGTGCGTTAGATGAAGAGAAAGCCTCATACTTGCTCTTTTTTTTTTTTTTGGTGAGGAAAATCAGCCCTGAGCTAACATCTGATGCCAGTCCTCCTCTTTTTTTTTTTTTTTTTTTTGCTGAGGAAGATTGGCCCTGAGCTAACATCTGTGCCCATCTTCCTCTACTTTGTACGTGACACCACCACAGCATGGCTCGAGAAGCAGTGCGTCGGTGCACGCCCGGGATCCAAACCGGCGAACCCCAGGCTGCTGCAGCGGAGCATATGCGCTTAACCGCTTGTGCCACCGGGCCGGCCCCCTTTCTCTCTTTCTGTAGAGGGCACAAGTAGACCCCAGGCCATGGGCAGACACACAGTGTGTCTGCGGTCCTATGGTTTCATGGGGGCAGCAATGAGGAAAAGTAATTTAAAAATGCTCCTTAAGGGAAAGGACAGTCGTGCAAGGCAGGCCGGGAGATCCACCACCCCAGGCCTGGTACGTGGCTGCTGCTACTCGGTGACCTTGGGGGCTTGTGGTGGGAGAGGCTGGTCTGGGCTGCGCCTCCTGCCTCTGTGGCCCTGTGGGCAGGCCTCATCGCTGGGAAGTGCAGCCTTGGTTCCTCCCGTCAGGCTTGTCACTACGAGGTATTCACAGGTGCTTGTTTGATTCTGTGCGCCTGAAAAGTTAGCTTAGGTAGTGAGCACACACCTTACGTGATAAAAAGAATAATTAAACTCTGTTTCTGTGCCAAAATTAACATTTGGACTTGGAAGGGTGTTTATTCTAAATAAAACCAGATTTTGCAAATCTTTTCTTTTGTGCACAAGTGTCCTGCAGTGGACCAGAGCCCTGGGAGGGGGTGGGTGTCAGTAATACGCCCTGTGGCTCTCTGAGCGTGTCCATGGGGTAGAAAAAGCAGAGATTTTAAGAAATATGAAATTATGTTTTTGCAAATATGTTTTAAAAAGACTAATATTTATGAAAGTAGCTTTTAGTTTTAAGAAAAGTTAAAACCCAGAGAGTTCATGGAGTGAAAGTTCTAATTTTATTATAAAAGTAATTCATGTACATGGTTAAAAAAATTACTTTTAAAAATTACTAGCAAGACATAAAAGTATAAATAAATTAAAACTAAATCTTCTCTGCCTCCTCCCCTTCTCTCTCGCCCACTGAGTTCCACTCCTGAACATTAATTTCTTAAACACTATTTTTAGACATAAAACCTCCTTTGTGGTTTTTGCACAGTGGTGGTGCTGTGCCCCTCCTCCAGGTGCCACAAGATCTCGTGTGAGCAGGCATGGGGAGGGCTCCCTCCTCAGGGCTGTGTGGGTCTCCGTCAGGGCCATCCCTTGGCCCCGTGGTGGGTGCTCCCTTCTCCTTGTGCCCAGGCTGTGTCAGCGATGAGGCAGCCGGCATCCTGCGTGAGCACCTCCGTAGGATTACTCCTGGAAGTGGACTCGTGGGTCTTAACGCAAGAACTTGAAATTACTTGTCAGTATTGGACTCACTGTAGTCATCTTCTGAATGTAAGCCAAATTATATTAGGAAATAGGATCCATTATTTATCTGTTATCAAGATTAATTGTTCTCTTTGATCCCAAGTCTTTGAGTCAGGATCAAGCATATGTTTTGATGTGACCTTTCAAACATTTCCTCCATCATAATATGGCAAAAATAAATTTTAGGACCAGCACTGAATTTTTAATATATGTTAAGAATACATGTTTATTGATGACGTTTTCCAGTCTGGTTGCTGAAGTGATCAGACTCACGTTACCGCTTATCTGTAACGACACGTTACAGATGTTGACTGCTTTTGTCAACAGTAGTGGCTCTTTGAGGTGTCGGAGTCTCCTCGTGTGGCCGGATTCCGTCTGAGTGAGCATCATCAGGACTGCGGCAGCGGCCGCCTTGTCTTCCCCAGTGGCCGGTGTGTCGGTTGCATAATCAGGAGCTTGTTCTTTCTTAAGGACTGTGCACTGTTTCCTTTTCCTTTCTTTTTTTTTTCCTAGGTTAAATTGAAATTTTTCTAATAAACTTAAATTTTGGAATAATTTTAGATTTATGGAAGAGTTGCAAAGGCAGTACAAAGAGCTCCTGTGTCCCCTCACCTGCTGTCCCCATTGGTAACATCACGTGTCACGTGGCACATTTGTCACACTGAGAACCTGACTCTGGTACCCCACTGGGAACCCCGGATTTCATTCGGAGTCCCAGCCAGTTTCCCGGCACTGTCCGAGGACTCCACCCAGGCCCAGGTGGCAGTTAGCCATCACGTCTCCTTATTTGCCTGCCCTCTGGGACCATCTCTCAGACTTCCCTTGTTTTTCGGGACGTTGACGGTTGAAGACTTACTGGTCAGGCATTTTGTGGTCTGTCCCTCAGTTGGAAGGAGACCACAGAGGGGAGGGTCCTTCTCATCGCATCATTTCGGGAACCTGCCGTCTCCCTGACCTGTCATTGCTGGTGTCGGCCTGGACCCCCTGGCTGAGGTGGTTGGCGAGGTGTCTCCGCTAGTTTTTCCTTCTCATATTCTGTTTGCACTGTTCATTCATGTTGGTACATCCTCATTTCATATTTATACTTTTATAGTTAAACCTTTGTTTAACTAGTTTATAGTTGTTTAACTAACTGTAGTTAAACTAGGTCATTTGGCCTTTTGGTATCATTTTATTTCCCCAAGTAAAAAGCAGTCGCATTCTCTTCGATGAGAACCTGGAAGAGTACAATAAAAAGAAATGTAATACCTACCAGTCCCGTTCTCGCGATGAGGACAGACAGGAAATGGAAACGATGAAAGAGAGAGGCCTCTCCTGACTGACTGCTGTCACTGCGCGTGTGACTGGCCGTCCGCAGTGTATCCACCAAGGGCACGCCTGTCCCTGCTGGGTCCTCAGAGCTGTAGTGTGTGGCCGATGGTGGGCAGTATTTCTCAGAATAAATAAGTGGGAATTGGGTCTGTATGCAGTAATCCCTTAAGCTTGGTTAACGTGAGTCTGTTTCTGCAAGATAACGTGTTCATGGCGAGCAGACAGAGCCAGCAAAGAAGACCGCGGTGCAGGCTGTGGGGACTGTGTGTGGTTGGTAGGGGCACATCTGGGTCTCGTGGGCTGGCGAGAGTTCTGGGTGTGAGTGCGCTGGGGAGGTGGGTGAAGGGCCCTGGGCTTCTTCACTCCAGGGTCGCCAACAGAAACTGGCACCTGGTGTCTGCCTCACAGCAGCAATGCCCCCGGGCCTGAACCCTCCACAGGGGGTGCGGCCCCAGGGTGTCACCACGGGGTAACCTCCTCAGGGTGGCCTGGGGCCTGCTGGTAACCTGTGCAGCACACCAGGGGACACGCGGCCTTCGACGCCCCCTGGGAGGGCGCCGTGCTCTTCTCCTGGCAACTTCAGGCCTCCCGCACCTGCTGCCTTCCAGTCGGTCTGCAGTGAGTGCTCGGGGCCACACCACCTGGGCCCTGTGCTCCAGGTGCAGAGAAGGGTCAGGTGTTGTCTTCGCCAGGAGCGTCTCCTCTGATGGTGCAGAGGTCGTTCTGAGACGTCCTGGTCTGTTGGGTCGCGTGTGGTGTACGGCCAGGAGAAGCTCACTCTTGCTCCTTAGAGAAGAGCGGTTGGAGCACCAAGCTGATGGGCGCTCCCGTCAGAGGTGGGCGTGGCTGGGGGAGCCCCGGAACGGGGGCCTGAGTTCTCAACACTCAGCTGGCTCTGGAGCCTGCGACTTCCCCTTGTGCTCGCCTCCACTGGTTGCGGAGCCCTGCCTGGTTTGTGACTTCCCCAAGCCTGAAATGGGAGCCGAGGGGGGACCTAGACCTTTCCAGGCGTGTTTGAAATGCAAGGCGACGAGAGCACTTGGAGAGAAATGCTTTCCCAGGGTGCTCGTGAGCTCAGCAGATACGACCTTCTGGAACTCTGCCAGATGCCGCGTCTTCGGGAAGTCCGGGAGCCCAGCAGGCATCTGGTCTTGGCAGTAGAGGCCTTAGGGTGTTAGGAGCCTCCTGGACATCTGAGGTGGTCCCTGGTGGCTGCTGTCAGTGGATGCAGTCTGCCAGAGCTCTCGCCGTGACACACTGGGGTTTAGCATTCAGCACTTCCTGAGAACAAGCAGCCCTTCCAGGCCCTCAGCCGGGAGCCCCTTTGTGATGTCCTCTTGGGGTGGCTGAGGAGAACCTGGGACCAGCGCAGGCAGCGCCTGTTCCCCTGTGGCCGTGGCTCCAGTTTCTCCACCAGCAGGCAGGCCCCCCTTCCGAGGGGTTGTCAGCCTGGCAGGCTTCATCTTACACTGTGACCTCTCCAGACCTCTACCCACCGTGCCCAGGAAGGAGCAGAGTGGCGGGTGTCCTGCTCGTTGAGCTCGGCTGGGTCCTCGGCCCTCCCACGTTGGGCCCCAGGCCGGCCCTGCCTTGCGCATCCCTGCCGTGTCAGGCTTTTCTGGGGCCGCTTCCATGAGTCTCGGTTGACTCTTGCTGTAGTCTCCTGCAGTTTTTCCTGGAAGACTTTGTCCTCCCGGAGCCCTTCAGGCCCCTCCCGTAACTCACACTCTCACGTGTCCCTCAGGAGCGTGTCCCCTCCAGCCCTGGGGGCCGGGCCCCCTCAGGCTCCTCCCTTCTCTCCGAGGCCCAGCAGCCTAGTGGACAGAGGGTTCCTGAGAAGCAGAAGGGTGAGGTCTTTGGGGCTTGTTAATCTGTTCACTTATTTGGGGCAGTTTTGAGTTTGCACTGTTTCAGATGGAAGTACTTGACAGGGTTTTCTAGAGAGCTTCAGACCCACGGTTCGGGTTTCATCTCATTCATTGTTTGAACCGGTGCCCTGCAGCTCATGGGCCCTGCCTGTAGTTGTAATGGCACCAGGGAAAACAGATCATGGACATGTGGACAGAGCGCTTGTGAAACCCAAAAACAACCTGAGAAACCATCCAACAATCCCGTTTAGAGCACGAGAACCTGGTTTTAGTGGCAGAAATGTAGCAAGCCTGCACAGATCCTGATCTGCGTGTGTGTCTGCCAAGTGAGAAGGGCTCCTGTGCCAGAGGACGCAGTCCTGCTGCTGAGGGGCAAGGTGGTGGTTCCAGGCCCTCAGGCTGGAAACCCTGACCCCTGTGGGCCCTTGTTTATAGGTGAGGTGCAGCTGAGGTGCAGCACAGCCCAGGCCTCTGGGTCCTGGAAATGCCCAGGGTTTGGCCCGGTTCTGCCCTGGCCCCAGCCTCACTGATACTACGGTGTCTTCTCTTCCCTGTCCCAGGTGTACATCGGCGAGCTCCCGCAGGACTTCCTCCGCATCCTGCCCACGCAGCAGCAGCAGCAGATCCAGCTGGACGCACAGGCAGCCCAGCAGCTACAGTTTGGAGGAGCGGTGGGCACAGTGGGCCGCCTCAGCATCACCGTGGTGCAGGTGGGTGTCAGGGCTGCGGCCACGTGGTAGTGGAGAGAAGGGGCAGGAGCGAATGGGGTTGTTACATGATTTCGGCTTTTATGCCACATTTTCTGAGTGGACAGGTGGAACTTTTTCTGATTCCAATTTTTCCTGAGACGTATATATATGAAAAATATTGATGGTTACCCAGGGTTCTGCCAAAAATAATTACAGTAATTAGTAATGAGCGTTTATTGGTGTCTGTTCGGTTCCGGGCACTGTTCCTTCCTGTGGACAGTCTCTCCTGACCCTCAGGGCAACTGGGGAAGGTGGAGGTGCTGCTGCTCCATACAACGGGGTGGGCAGAGAGGGCTGGGGGCCTGCAGCTCTCCCACCCAGCTCCGGAGCCCGCGTCCCAGGAGCCCCTCCAGCTGTCCTGCAGCCCAGCACTGATGGCCCGGACATGCCCATGGTTGCTGAGTGAAAACCAGATACACTGTCAGGATGTGAAATGGTTTTGTCATCAGAACTTTCTGTGAAACAATGAGGAAAGGAAAATCATTGTGAATTTTGTAGAAATGCACAGACAGAAGAGTCACTGTTGGACCTCAGGAATGAGATGGAGTTTTAAGGTGCGCACTTCACAGCATCTCCAACACTCAGCAACACACTTCAGTGCTGTTGGGGTTCACAGTCAAGCCCCCTTTTCATCATCGTGCACCTCACAGACTCGCTTGTGCATGTGTTTCTAAGATAACGCGCTGCTTCCTCTGCTCAGTGACCTCCTGTCACAGTGAATTCAGCCCCCACCGTAGCGGAGCGCTCCCCCCTTCTGCAGGCGCGGTGACTGCGGGGCACTGTGGCCCCTCTCCGTTCTCTCGTGAGCCCATGCAGCAGCCTGTCTGTACCCTCCGCAAGCTCACCCAGGCTGTCCGTGGTGCCAGCCCGGTGTCAGGAGCATTCCTGGTTCACCTGCTTGACCTCTTAGGTTTTCCACTTCCTTTGTGATAACCCTTCTCCCTTGGCTTACAGAGGCCGCGCCATGCTTCTCTGTCTGCCTTCCCTGGCCATCTGCCCTGGTTGTCTCCTGGGCCTGGTGGCGTGCCGTGGGGCCCAGGCCCCAGCCAGCCTCTCCCCTCCTTGCCCACAGGCCCCAGGGTGAGCAGCTCCTGGCCCAAACCAGCCGCTCAGCCCAGCTGCAGACTCGTGCGTACACACCGCGGCCCTCGGGGCCTTCCCTGGATGTCCAGCAGGCATTTCAGACATGTCGTGCCCCGATGGAACTCCTGCCTCCAGCCCCCAACACCTGCTTCTCCCCAGTCTCAGTAGGCAGCAGTGCCATCCTTCTAGAAGCTCGGGCCTGCACCCTTGGGCTTCTTCCCGACGGCTCTGTCTCACACCCTGTGCAGCCCCTCACGCAGGCTCACGGCTTCACCCTCAGTGGTCCAGGCTGGAGCAGTCTGCCCACCCTGCCCCGCCACCGGCTCCTCGGGTGGCCAGAGCGCTGCAGGCAGTTATCTCCCTGCCTCGCCCTCCCCAGGCTGCCCTTCTCCATCTGCTTGATCTTCCTCCTTCCCCGGCACTCTCCCAGGTGTCCTCGCTTGCTCGCTCACCTCCTCAGGGGCATCCCATGCTCCAGCGTGCTCTGTTCCCCTCACCTGGTTACTCCCTGCGGTTGGCAGTGCCTTCTGACCTGCTGTGTGTGACGTGTCTGCTGCGTGTGGCTGTGGGAGACAGAGACCAGCGTCTGTCTGTCTGTCCCCGGCAGACCCTCAAGCAGCACCTCGCGTGTAGTCGTGCTCGGTGAGTGTGGGAGTGAGCCACGTTCCTTCAACACTGTGACTGCAGTGGAGTCGAGCTGACGTCACAGAAAAGCCCTGAGAAGTGTGAGGGACAGCCTGAGCGTTGCATCCACGGGGTGGAGGGAGCGGGAGGGGTGCAGAGGGGAGGCAGGGGAGGCGGGTGTAGCAGGAAGTTGGGCCTCCAAGGAGTGAGGGCAGCACCGTGTGCAGAGCTCCGCGCGGGGTCAGGGCGATGTCTGGGTGAAGAGGAGCCTCCATGTGCCAATTCCGGGGGTCAGCCTTGCTCCAAGCAAAGATCGTGGATGGGCATTGATGATAACTGTAAATTAGTAAGATAGAAACATCTTAGCAGCTAGGCAGGAACAAAATAAAAACAGTTACTTGGAAGCCAGGGAAAATCAAAACCTGGTTTCAGACCTTTCTGCTACACATTTTCCAGAAAATAACAGAGCAGTTTCTAAGCAGTTTTTAAGAATTACTCTAGCAAATTTATGTGAAGACAACAGAAGGGTATTTGAAGCTATCTGAAGGCTAATAATGTGTGTCACCCAGGAGCCTTCCACGTTATTCCAGGTCTGCTCCGACCACCTAAGAAGTAGGTCAAAGCGAAGGGCCCAGGAGTAGAGAAGTCTTGGCCTAAGAGGACCAGTCACCACTGGTTAAAAGTGAGCAAGCTATAGTTCCACCCATCCAGAGGCAGAAAGCAGAGACACAGTCAAGGAAGCTGGAGTAGGAAATGGGAGAGCAAGGGTGGAGGGCAGGCTGTGCTGGAGTTCCTCCCCTCGTGACGACGGCTGGCCCTCTGGTGTGGGCAGGGTGGAAGCCAAAGGCAGAGTCTGAAGCCCTGATGGAAAGAAGGGACAGGGACATTATGGATAGCAAGATTCAAGGATGGGCACTGACCAGGCCGGGTTAATTCTCACTTATGAAAAGTAGAACTCAAGTGCGAATCCCCAGCTTGTGCCGGGAGCTGCTCTAGGCGGGGACACAGCCATGAACAGACAGGCCCAGAGCCCTGCCCCGGGGAGCCCACAGGGTGGGGTTGAGGGCCAGACAGTGGACAGTGCAGAAATAACACAGGCAGCCCGTGAGCAGGTGGCACACCCCCTGGGTCAGGGCTGGGGAGTGGAGGTGGCCAGGGAGGTGGATCTTAGCAGAGCCCTGCAGGGGCCAGGGGTGAGGGGCCACATGGGCTGTAGGGGAGGGCTGGGCCTTGTGGACCGACCTGCAGGACTGGGGATCAGACTCTGAGTGAGAAGGGAAGCGCTCTGTCAGGAGCTGAGTTTCCACGACTCCCTCTGGCTGTTGTGTTGGGAAGGTCGTGGGGCCAGGGTGGAAGTCCCTGTACTGGGAGCTCCTCAGGGAGCACCAGCAGACTTGTAGATTGCTCCCGAGTGTGAAGAAAGGAGGGTCGGCATGACCCCAAAGGCCTCTGTCGCCAGCACCTGGAAGATGGACAGAGGATTGACCAAAATGGGGAAAATTACAGGAAGAACAGGTGGGAAGGAAATGGACGCTTCAGTGTCAGACCCAGTAAGTGGAGGATGCTTTCAAGGCAGCTGGCTGAGACCGGAGGTCGTGCATTGCAGGGAGAGGCCCACAGTGCAGGCAGGAGGCTGGGCGTCCACAGGACAGTGCTGAGGCGGGCGGCAGGCTCTGGGATGGGGTGTGGCCGGCCCCCTTGGCCGGAGCTCTGGTGAAGTTGGCACAACTTCCTCGCCTGGGGGCGAGGAGGGTTTGCAGACAGAAGAGAGGCTTCTGCTGAAGTCTCAAGGGAGAAAGGGGCGGGGGCTGGAGAGGGTAGCAAGCAGCAAGGGTTTTTGTGTTTTTTAAAAAAATTGACCTTATTGGCTGTAATTTATATACATTAAAATACACTCATTTTAGTTACTGTACATTTCCATGAGTTTTGATGAGTTTTCTGTAATCAAGATAGTGAACTTGTCCTCTCTCAGTTGCACACCACCTCCCCCCCAGCCCGCCCCCCAGCAAGCCTGGCCTGCTCAGTAGCACCTACTCCGGTAGCGCCCTCAGAGCAGTCTTCTCTGGAGTTGTGCGTGACGGCGTGCATTTGGCTTCTTTTGCTGGCGTAATGCATTTAGATTTGGCTTTGTGTTTGCGCGCATCCACCAGCCGTTCGTTCCTCTTTGTCACTGGTGGTGTTCCGTGGTGTGGCTGGGCCAGTCTCTTCTCCGTTGCCCCATTGGGGACAGACACCGTGTTGTTCCAGTTTCTGGCAGTTGTGACGCCCGGGGTTCTGTGTGAAGGTAAGTTTCCTTTTGATTGGCTAAGTGCCCAGGAGGGGATTCCTGGGTCATGTGGTGGGTGTGGGTGGACTTTCTGAGAAGCTGCAGACCGGTGCCTCCACGGCTGCACCTTTGCTTCCTTCCGCCAGCCGCGTGCAGGGCCCAGGCGCTCCTGGGCTTGCCCAGCACTGGGTGTTGGGGTTGGGTTGGGTTTGAGCCATTCCAGGAGGTTCCTTGTGGTCTCACTGGGGTTTTCATTTGCAGTTCTTTGATGACTTAGCGGTGCTGGGCAGTGTTTCATGTGCTCATTTGCCGTCAGGATTTCTTCAGCTCTTGTGCCCGTGTTTAATTGGGTTGTGTTCTGTTACTAAGGTTGGAGTGTTCTGTGTGTGTTCTGGATTCAGGTGCTTTGTCAGACAACATGGTATTTGCAGACATTTTCCCCCGTCTGGCTGGTCTTTCCATCCTCTTCACAGAGTCCTTCAGAGAGCGGGCGTTCGTAATGTTGATGGCGTCTTGTGTGTCAGGATTTCTCTCGTGGGTTGTATTTTTGCTGTCGTATCTAAGAGATCTTCGCCCAACATCACAAGGATGTTTTTCTGTTTTTGTCTTGCAGAAGTTTTATGGTTCTAGCTTTTGCGTTGAAGCCTATAATCTACTTTGAGTAAATATTTGCTGACTGATAACCTAATCCAGCAAAGCCTTCCCTCTCATCGCTCCCCCCTCCATCACACTCTCCTCCCTGCAAATGTGTCCTCCCGCCCCAGGCTGCCCATCTCACTGGAGGTTGGGCTCATGACCCACGTGAGGTGCAGGTGGGCTCCTCGGGATTCGGAGACCTGTGACACCGAGGATGACTGGCTGTGCCCCCAGGCCGTGTGTGGCGGCGATCAGGACCAGGTCACTGAAACACTCCATTCACGCAGGGCGAGGGGAGCCAGCGCAGTCGCTGGTCCGGGTGCTCTGAAGTCCTCCTTCCAGGCCCCGCCTCTCCAGGGGGCCTTGGCTCGGTCTCAGGGCAGCCTGCCATCACCTCCTCCTCCGTGGCCTCTTCTGAGAAGATGCTGGAGCACGAGCCGCTGTGGCCGGCCCAGCAGCCCTCTCAGTGTGTCCGCAAGCATCCTCGCGCCTGTCAGGCCTGGCGCCCAGTGTTATCCCACAGGGATGCACGACGCAAGCCATGACTCTATTCTTGGTCCTGGTGCCCAGGAGCACAGTCGTGATCCTGTACCTCCTGATTTGGTTGGCTGAATTCAAACCCAGAAAACGCTGGAAATGATGAGGTGAAGGGCCAGACCACTTAGGGGAGCGCTGAGCTTTCAGTCTGGTGGGGGCTGCCTTGTTTTTCTCACGTTGGCTTTATTTCAGGCCAAGTTGGCAAAGAATTATGGCATGACCCGAATGGACCCGTACTGCCGACTGCGCCTGGGCTACGCGGTGTATGAGACACCCACGGCCCACAACGGCGCCAAGAACCCTCGCTGGAATAAAGTCATCCAGTGCACCGTGCCCCCGGGTGTCGATTCCTTCTACCTGGAGATCTTTGATGAGGTGAGGGGGTGGCCCACCTGGCACAGAGGCACCGTGTCGTTCTGGCCGTTTAGGCTGCTCCAGGAAGCTTAGGTGTGCTGGACACGAGGCATTTTATTGCTTTTTGATGGGTGTTTTGGTGTCCCCAGCAATAGTGAAGAGCGGATGTCCTCTGTAGGATCTCTCACAACTTATGTTCAGAAACCTTATCACCAATGATGCAGACACCCAGCACTCTGCAGACAAGGTGTTGACACGTCACCCCCAAACCAAGGCATGTGCACCCCATCACCAGTGATGCAGACCCCAAGCACTCTGCAGACGGGGTGTCAGCACGTCACCCCAAACCAGGCACGTGAACCCCATCACCAGTGATGCAGACACCCAGCACTCTGCAGACGGGGTGTCGACACATCACCCCAAACCAGGCACGTGCACCCCATCACCAGTGATGCAGACACCCAGCACTCTGCAGACGAGGTGTGGACACATCACCCCCAAACCAGGCACATGCACCCCATCACCAGTGATGCAGACACCCAGCACTCTGCAGACGGGGTGTCAGCACGTCACCCCAAACCAGGCACGTGCACCCCATCACCAGTGATGCAGACACCCAGCACTCTGCAGATGGGGTGTCGACACATCACCCCAAACCAGGCACGTGCACCCCATCGCCAGTGATGCAGACACCCAGCACTCTGCAGACGGGGTGTCGACACATCACCCCAAACCAGGCACATTCAGGCAGCCTACTATTGTGACAGGGTAGGATATAAAGTGGGTCCGACCCGGTGCTGGGTGGGAATAGGGTTCTTGGTGGTGAGAGTCTCAGTGAGCCCACCCTACTGTCCCTGAGGAGCATCAGATAGATGCAACAGGGCTCTTCCCAGCCTGGTTCTCTGGGTACCTGTCTTGGAGTGTCCCACCCCTCCTGAGACCGGGCCAGGGCCCCAGGAGGCCTGATCGGCAGGGTGAGAGCTGGGAGGTGAGGGTGGGTAGCAAGCCGGGAGGTGGTGCCCGTGCCCTCTGCCCTTCCTTCAGTTTCCTTCTCGTTACTCTCCTCCCTTTGCCTCTGCGCCCTCAGGATAGTAAGGGAAGGGTGGAGGGCGAGGTTAGCAGGGAGAGCGCCCCCTTTCTTCCATTTGTCTCACTGGGCTTTGGGGCTTGTTAGGGAACCCAAGTGGGTGGGGAGGAAGGGCCACGTGTTCCAGGCGCCCGACTGTGGCCCTCGTTGGCCAGAGGGATGGGAATGAGGGAGGGCGGTGACCCCGTGGGATCCTCCTTTCTTGTTATAGAGAGGGGACAGGCCCTGAGGTTTTACCTTCCACCTGGAGGGCTGAAGGAGGAGCTGAGGGCCTGATCCCAGCGGAGGGGCTCTGAAGGAGGTGGGGGTGGGGTCACGTGGCATGGTCTTCCCCCGCTGTCTCCTGCAGCGAGCCTTCTCCATGGACGACCGCATTGCCTGGACGCATGTCACGATTCCTGAGTCCCTGAAGCAGGGCAAGGTGCTGGATGAGTGGTACAGCCTGAGCGGGCGGCAGGGGGACGACAAGGAGGGCATGATCAACCTGGTCCTGTCCTACACGGTGAGGGGCCAGGACGGTGGGGCAGGGCCTGGGGACGGTGGGGGCCTGGGGATGGTGGGGGCCTGGGGACGGTGGGGCGGGCAGACGCGGTGAGTGCCTCACCAGCCCCGGGTGGCTCGTGGCCACTTCCTCTTCTAGTTCACTGGAACAGCTTACCCCTGAGGAGCTCAGCGGGGACAGAAAGGCAAGCCTGTGGGTTTCCGGGGATGGTCACGAGAAGAGCCGCCCTGCTCTTCACGGTGGCCCCCCTTATACGTAAACGTGTTTACGTTTTTATGTCAACACAAAGTTGGTATTACACTTAACTACATAGTTAAAACCTTAGGAGTCTCATAAAACCTTACGGGCATTGATCCTGAATTTTATCCTTGCATTGACTCTTGAGCCACGTTCTTTGATCACGTCTGTTCGCCGTGGCTGTCAATCTTACAGCGTCTTCTAGTGCAAGTCACTCACCCCCTTCTCTCCCAGCAGAGTCATGGGGGGTGTCAGTGCAGGCGTCTGAAGAGCTTGATGGGGCTCCGTGGCTGGCCGGACGCTCCTCCATCTCAGGTCCCGTCATGGGCTCCAGGCCCCGTGCTGTCCCTCCCAGGATGGCTTTGGCGAGACTGGAAGTGGTGGGGTTTTGACGTGTGGTGTGTTCTTCTGTGACCGCGGGATCGACTTTGGTGTGTTTCAGTCCCTGCCGGCTGCCATGATGATGCCGCCTCAGCCCGTGGTCCTGATGCCCACTGTGTACCAGCAGGGCGTCGGCTATGTGCCTCTCACAGGTATGTGCCCCTCCCCTCCCTGAGAGGTGCTCCTGGGAGGGCCTTAGAGCAGGGAGGATGCGCAAAGATCCTTCCCAAACGGGTCTGGTGTTATATTTGAATTTTTTATGCATGTGTGGGAAATGGAACGTGTTTTCCCCTAACTGTTGACACGAATAAGGTGAATTGAAATTACGGAGCTGTAGAAATGTAATTTCTAAACGTATGTGAGTTATTGTGACAAAAGATCACATTCCTGTGGGGTGAAATGAACTATGTGCTCTAATGTTATTATTCTTATCATGTTTATTTACCTTCGTAAATTATTTACCTTTAGAAATTAGCAATTGGTGACAACACAGCAAAATCACGTTGGATTGTAGCTTTTACACCTTTGAATTTTCAAATCTTGATGTTAGTCTGTTGGTGAGCTTCCATTTCTGGCTGTGGCAGTAACTGGACTCTGCTAGCCTCCTGCCATGAACAGCCGTAAGACTGGGCAAAAGGGACGAGGCGGCAGCTGTTTTCGGGCAGCGGCCACAGACAGTGCGAGACCGTGGCTCCCGGGAGAAGGGAAATGGGGCGAGCCCCACGGTCACCCCGCCTCTGCCTGAGACAGCATCTCTGTCGTGATGCAGGAAGCCGGGGTCCAAGCAGGGTGCCTAGGAGGCCAAGGCCGGAGTCCAGGCGGCAGAAGTGGTGGGCATCTGTGGAGCAGGGCCTTGGAGAGATGTGCGCGTGGGGCCCGGCTGTTCATGCTCAGGGTGCTGCGTCAGGGTGGGGGTGGCGGGGGGTGCTCTGGGGTTTCCGCCCCACCAGAGCAGAGAGGCCAGGTGCAGTCACACCTGGCGCAGCATCGGGGTTGGGGCCTTGCCGTAGAGCAGGCCTGCTGTGGACCCACCCTGACCCTAAGCCAACCTCAGCCCAGTCCCGGGCTGGGTGCGGGGAGCTTGAAGGCAGCAACCTAAGTTAGATGGTTCATCGCAGGTTCAGGGTGTTCTGCCTGTGGCGCTCGTCTGAGGAAGATAATGGAGTCCAGTTTGTACAGGGCGCCGTCCAGGAAGGAAACAGGAAAGTGACCACGGCCAGGACAAAGCTGATCGATAGTGACCCAGGCGACCCAGAAACCATAAAGGAGCCATAACAGGTTCAGAGTTAAAGGAGAATTTGTTAGGAAGTGAGAAGAAAGGGAATCTCAGCAGAGAATGGGGGAGTCAGAGAAGAACCAGGTGGGAGTCTGACCTGGAGAGCATGTTGTGGTGACCCTAGCCCTGCTGGAGCCACTACCCCATGACACAGGCCTGCCAGAGTCATGGCCACGAGGTACAGCGGGCGCCTCCGTCGCCTCTGAGGGGTTCTGGTTCATGCTTAGGTCAGCCTGAGAACCACCGTCCTGGGATCTCCTCTCAGAGTCTTCATGAGATTTATCGTTTAATTTTCCTGAGTTGGAGGCTGAGGAGGAACAGGCGGTCTGTAGGGGCCACCAAAGGTGTTAGTATCCTAGGATGGCGGTAACACAGTCCCATAGACCAGGTGGCTTAAAACAAAAGGATTTATGCTCTCAGTTCTGGAGGCCAAAGTCCTCAGTCAAGGTGTGGGCAGGGCCGAGCTCCCTCTGGAGGCTCTGGGGGAGGGTCCTTCCTGCTCATCCAGCGTCTGGGGGTCTAGACATCCTCCGCCTCCGTCGTCAGGTGTCTGTGCCTGTGTCCCAATTTCCTATTTTATAAGGACATTCGCCTTACAAGGACACTCATCTTCACTTGGTCATCTGCAAAGACCCCAGGTTCCTGGTAGGACTTCACACATCTTTGTAGGGGACGTAGTTCAGCCCACACAGTTACCAACACCAGAACGTATTCGTATGAACGTATGGGAAGTCGGCTTTCAAAGAAAGAAATACAATTTATTGCTTGTCTTTTTCTGGTTCCTATCCTTAGTTCTCCTTGTAAATGCCTTTCAAGTTTGCCCTAAGATGTTTAATTTAGGAAAGATTAGATTTCTTTATAAATGGAGACTTTGAACTTTTGATATACATTTGTAAATTTTGAAACAATCACATACTTACAGAAAAGTTACAAAGGAGAGGAAAGAATTTTTGCCTGAACCTTTTGAGACCCGATGCCCATCCCTGCCCCACCCCAACTGTAGTTGCATTTCCTATGCACGAGGACGTCCTCCTGTTGCCCAGTACAGCCTTCACAGGCGGGCTCGGCGCTGAGCCCAGTGCGTCTGGGGCCTTCCGCTGTCCCTCACTGTCTCTCAGAGCAGGAGCACCTCCCTCGGCCTGCAGCTCCAGCTTTGGTCACCTCCACGTGTTTAAAGAGCACAGGTTGGTGATCCTGCGGGGTCGGCCTGATGTTTCCTCCTGGGACTGGGCATGTGTCCTTGGCAGGGTGTGGCCAGGGCGGGCTGGGTCTTCTCTAGTCCCTTCACTTCGGTACTGGCGGTGCTGCTGTTCGCTACACCATCGCAGGGTCTGCCCGCCTGCTTGCTGGGCAGCCTCCCTTCTTTGTAAGTATTAACTCTGAAGTGTTTTGTGCAGGAGGCGCTTAAGACCGTGTAAATGTCCTGTTTCTCATCAGATCTCGAGTCGATTATGATTTTTCCTTATGTGGTTGTAACTTGTTACTAGCAGTGTTTATTTTGTCACTCGTGTCACCCCGGACATGGTTGGAGGGAGCCCGTCATGCTGGGCTGTCTGTCCTCTGCACGTCCCCGTTGTCCTCTGAGCCTGCCTTACTCTCTGGCGCTCCAGGACGCTCCAGGCTTATCGTGGGCATTCCCTGCCCCGGCCGGGAATCAGCCGTGTCTCCAAGGAGCCCTGCTTGTAGGTTTTTTAATCCTAATTTTAAAAGAAATATCTAAATGTGACGCATCTGGAAAAAACGTGTAACTTTATGAAGCCCTTTCTCTTTAATGGGAACTGCAGAATGGAAAGAGTGAAATGGGTGAAAATGGGCCTGCTGCTAAATCGTCAGAGCGTTCTCCGTGTATGAGGACCAGTCTGTCTGTGGACCCTGCTCCCGGAGGACCGGCTGGACCCTGGGGTGTGGTCGCTGTGGGTGCTGCCTCCTCCCCATCCCCCCACAGGCAGCCCGGGCACAGTGTAGGTGGTCCAGGCCGAGGAGCTTGTGCGCTACAGGGCGGGGGTCCCGTGGGAGATCCAGTGCCCGTGTCCAGTGAGGAGAGCTGGCAGTCAGTTAAGGGGGAGAGCCTGTCAGAAGTTCTCTCTGCCTTGCTGCAGGGTTTTCTGAGCTAGAGCGATGCCTGAGAGCCCTGGGGGTCGCAGAGCCAGTTGGTAGAGGAAAGGGGTCCTCAGGAGAGAGTGACGGTGAGATGGAGGGCCAGCACCTGAGCCACGTGCTGCCCTCGGTCTCGTGCCCTGTGTGACTTCTGGAGTGCTTTGCCTTGCTGTTGTACTGCCTGGTTCCATGCATCATGCAGAAGGTTGATTGGAAGGTTTGGTTTTCATGTCACAGCCTGGCCTGGGATGGGAAACGTTCCCGGGTGCACGCCTGGCTCTCGGGTTGCACGTGCTCGCTGACTTCAGAGGGACCCAGCCTGGTGTGCAGCCTCCACCGTGGCCTCGAGTCAGCGTGGTTCCCGCCTGTTCCCTCCTGCCTCCACGTCTCTGCAGGCTGTGGATGAGCCGTTGTCCCCACCCGAATCCTGGCCGTCTGTAGTGCTATCTGCCTGCACAGACGTGACTGCTGGATGCCATTCCCCAGGGGGGCCAGGGAGGGGCCCTGGGCCTTGAGCTGGGCCCAAGAGGTGTGCTCTGCGCGGGCAGTGGTGGGCAGTGCGCTTTTGCTGGCTGAGTCTGGAAATCCATGCACTCTGGGAAGACGGTCTGTTTCTGGCACTTGGTTGCTTTGCTGCTTTCGCCTGTTCCTTTTTCTCTTTGGGCTCAAACCCTCCACCCCGAGGAGCACGTCTGTGTTGCAGGGTCCTGTGGTTTCTGTAGAGCTGCCAGAGGTGTCGATGCTGATGCTTTTTGACAGAGTGCGAAAGCAAAGCTGACCTGTGTCTACCTGCGCCCTCTATCCTGCTGGAGCGTTTGGCCTGGCAGCTCTGAGATGCTTCTCTCAGAGTCTAGAGAGAGGTGGCCTGGCGGCTCCCGAGGCATAAACTGCCAGCGTTAGAACCGCGCTTGAATTCAAGGTGAAGTCCAGCCAGGTGCCGGCCCAACCACCTTCTCCCTCATAAGTGGGATTCACAACAAACGCACAAAGTTTGAAGCTGAATGCTGTACACTATTTAAAATACGTAAATGGTTTGACTTAAAGTGAGAATTGGGTTTTTAGTAATTTCCCAAGCTGTTGCTTAGAATTCTCTCCCTCCTTGTGAGATGAGTTTATTAATCGAGCAGACTCGAGAGGTTTGAAATGTAACACCACAGTCACTTAGGTTGTCTTCTTTTTGGCGTGCGCCATCGTGTGAGAGATTTTCACGAGCCCACAGCTGTCTCTGAGCTGCAAGGTTGCCTGCACATGTCCCTCAGGCTCCACTTTGCTCTCTGTCTCAACAAGAAGCATCTCTGAGGCCGTGGCTCTTGTGTCACGTGCAGCTTGGCTGTCGCTGCATCTGTGCGACCGACTAGCCTTCTTGGGCCATAAAGTCATGTCTGATCTTCCACGTGTCACGTTACGTGGGACTGCGTGCTCTCGCTTGTGCCTGCATGGTCTGAGTGTGGTCGAGTTGAAGAATTGACTCTTCTGAAACAGAAAGTTGTTTCCATTTTCCAGTGACGTTGTTGGATTGAGTTGAGAACTTGATTTTGCTGACATGTTACACAGACCTGCAGTGTGGACATTGTGGCTGAGGTCCCGCTGCTCAAGGGAGGCTGCTTCTGTTCCCTTGGTTAAGCGTTTCCTTGGTGTGAGTGCCTGCATTCCAGGAGCTCAGACAGGACATGAAGGGGGACCCTGTCCTCACGGGGGTCTGTAGCGTGGGCCTTGGGGCTCGCTGCACCTCTCCGCCTGCCAGGCCCCAGGGCACTTGCCTTGGGTTCCACTGAGGCCCAGAGCTTTGTCCTTCCCTTCCCTGTAGAGTCCCTGGCCAGGCCCCAACCCAACACGTCCGCTTTCGTGGCTCACAGGAGGATTTGATGAACACGTCTGTAACTCAGTGATGTTGGCAGGTCAGGAAGGCCGCTTTGTCCTGGAGAACGCTCGGGCACACAGACTTGGAGTTGTCTGGAGGAGGGGGAGCTGCTTTCTCCCGGGAGCCATCCCTGAGACGTGCTGGCCGGGCTTTGAAGGCCGTGGCGGTCCTCTGTTCCCTTTGACCGGGGCTTGCTCTTGAGAACGGGGGGATCATTTTCTCTTAGTGATGGCAGGCCGGATTTCCTAAAGCCTGACAGGCCATCACGCTGCCTTCCTCGCTGTAGATGGTCGGGGCACCCACCGCTCCTCTTCCCTGTCCCCTGCAGGCTGGTAAACACCGGAAAGAGCAGGTCCGCCTGTGAGGACGCCAGCAAAGGTGGTGGGAGCTGCAGGCGCACGTTCCCTCTTGGGAAAGCCGTGGGAGGAGCAGCGGGTGGGCGAGGCGTACGTCCCTGCGCTGTGTGACCTCTGGCGCTCCGTGACCTCTGCCGCACGCTGTCTGTCTTGTGCGTGGCAGCGGCCCTCTCTCCAAGTGCACCGGCTCTGCCGACTGCAGGGCCTGGCTGTCTGTCCACCATGAGGCCGTGAGGGGTCACTCCAGACCGGGCACTTGCCTCAGAGATGGCACAGGCAGTCACCTGACCCTTCGTCCTCCATCTGAGAAGGAAGAAAGGGTCACTTTGCACCTGCAGTGTCGTGAAAATGGCGAGGGTGTTGTGTGGTTTCCCTTCCTCGTGATTGAACGGAGGTGGGAAGCACCACCTTGGGCCCGAGGCTGGGCTTGGACCCCCTTCCTCCTGCTCACGGTCCGACTTGGGTGACCTGTTCTCACCAGGCTCGATTGTCTCACCTGTGAGGTGGGGTGATGGCCCACCCTTGACCTGTGGCCTGAGGTGATGACCTGCCCTGGACCTGTGACCTGAGGTGACGACCTGCCCTTCACTTGTGACCAAGGTGAAGACTGGCCTCTTAGGACGGCCAGGACTAAAGTCTGGTGGGTCAG
This sequence comes from Diceros bicornis minor, assembly GCF_020826845.1. Taxonomy (NCBI): domain Eukaryota; kingdom Metazoa; phylum Chordata; class Mammalia; order Perissodactyla; family Rhinocerotidae; genus Diceros; species Diceros bicornis. The sequence goes on from NC_080770.1 coordinate 734,680, forward strand.
GAGTGGAGGCAAGTGCTTGGCAAGGCCTGGCCCAGAGGGATTTGGGAAGAGGTGGTTTGGGGCCTCTGCGAGCGGACTTGAGCAGTGAGTACTGGTGCTCCCGTCTCCTCTGTCTAGGAGACGGCCCGTGTGTGGCCAATGCAGCCTCCGTCGTGCACCTTATTTCAACACTCGGCAGTTTTCCCTGCCAATTTTGGTGTTAAAGACAGTGTTTGGCTGCCTTTAGGATCTTGTGAATTTAGAAAAAGGATAGAAGTCATATCCTAAAATTATTTCTTAGTCTATCGCTCCCATGGGCTTAGTTGGGAGGATTGTTTGTGCTTTCGAAGTTAAAGTAGTAGTGGTTTTAGATCCCTTTGTGCTTTTTGGAGAGGGCTTTAACCAGGAATCATGTACTGTGTTAGCTGCTCAGTCTCGTTAACACTTTCCCCTTTTAGGTCCATCTGTGTTCTCTCAGGGAACAGTGTCGGGAGGAGTAAGGGCTTTGACTTGGGGTCAGGCTGCACCAGGCGCATGGGGATTGGTGAATTCCCAGAGGTCGGATGCTGCCAGGCTCTTCCTCATAGACTCCAAGTGCTCAGCTTCTCTGAGTTTGTCATCCCACATCTAACAGAGGAAGTAAGGGGACTCACCTAGTGTGAGGAGGGGACGTCAGGGGCCCTACATGGGATCAGCGGGGCTGAACATCTGGGAGACCGCACAGAAGAGACCTGCGCCTCCTGTCCACTTGTCCGTACGCACTGCCCTGCCGCTTCAGGGTCTCCTGAGCATTTTCCTGGGTTGTGTGTTGTGTGCGTTCTACATGTGAGCGTGCAGCCTCCCCGGGCGTTCAGTGCCTGCCGTGTCAGTGTATGATTACGACATATGTGCCGAGTCAGTGTATGATTACGACATATGTGCCAAACTGGGAAAGCACATATTCTAGAATGTGTCCTGAAGGCATGGACTTGAGAACCTCAGATGTTTGGGTAAAGATTTTGTCTGCTGTTTTGTTCTCAAAGAGAATTGTTTTGTGGCCTTTGATCAGTGAAAATCGATGCTAATGGCATAAATCCATGAGTTCTTAAGGGATCAAAGTGTGTGAGCCCCTCGTCTTTACCGCCCCCAACTGTGAAGCAGGCTTGGTGAGATGTAGAGGTGAGCCCTGCGTTTGGTTGTGGGAGGTGAGTGAACAAATGAAGTAGGGGTTGCAGACAGAGGGACTGCACACCCTTCATTTCTCCCCTGGGTGTCTGGCTGGGTTTGGTTTTGTTTTTCTATTGAGGTGTGATTGACATAACGTTATATCAGTTGCAGGTGTACGGCAGTGATTCGATGTTTATATGCACTGTGAGATGATTGCCACAAGGAGTCTAGTCACCATCCGTCACCATACAGAGTTACAGTGTTTTTTTCTCTTGTGGGTTGGTTTTTGAGGTCATGTTTCTTGGGTGTCCTTGCGGTTCAGTGGTTGTGAGACCTGAGGGGACCCCATCGATCAGGGAGGCCAGGAGAAGGCCTCCTGCTCTTCCTTGAGCCAGCACCCGCCTCGCCCGTTGGTAACATTCTGTCTTCCCTGAACTCCGTCTTCTGCTTGCAGGAATGCCCGCTGTCTGCAGCCCCGGCATGGTGCCCGTGGCCTTGCCCCCAGCAGCCGTGAGCGCCCAGCCCCGCTGTAACGAGCAGGACCTGAAAGCCATCCAGGACGTGTTCCCCAACGTGGACCGGGAGGTGATCCGCTCCGTGCTGGAAGCCCAGAGAGGGAACAAGGACGCAGCCATCAACTCTCTGCTCCAGATGGGCGAAGAGTCCTAGATCGCGCCCCTCGCTGCCCCGTCCTTCTGCCCTTTCCACTTGCCAACCCAGGGGTTCCCCAGGGAGCACGATCCCAACGAGCAAGACCCTGTGTAGCCCCTTCCCTCGGACGTCCGTGTCGCCCTGGTCCACACCCTATGTGAGGTGCATGTGGGTTTTCGTTTCCCGCGACCATCGGTTGGGGTGCGGGTGGCTTTCCTTCTTGCTGTGTGTTGGGAGAAGAGCAGACACGGGCCGTGTCTGTGTATACACTCTCATCTTCCCCCTGCTTGGGGACGTACGTCCTCAAGTGCCTTGCGCTTCCTCTCGCCGTTCCCGAATGCCTCGTGGGAGCCGCCTGCCTCTGCCAGGGCCTTAGGAAGCCGGGAGCCTCCTTCTGGTTTGATTAATAGCATGCAGTTATTTGACTTCGTTGGGATAGACCTATTAATTTAAGGCACATAGAATCCATTAACAGCTGATTTGGGGTTATTTTTAGAACTTCCAAACTGAAGCTCATCCTTCCCTGACTGCTCTTTGTGGACTGGGCTGCTGCTCACCGGCGTCCTGGGCGGGCCACACCCTGAGCGGGCGTCCCTACCCCCCAGGGGATCCCCTTCCCTTTCCTGCTGTTTGACGCCAATTTTGTGGTATGTAATTCCGAGGGGTTGCTTCTCCTCTCTTGCAACAGAACCTAAAATTGGGGGTAAAAAGTAGTAGATACACTCCTTTGTATCTGTGTATTAAAGGGTATTTAGGAGCTGTTGGCTTACTGCTGGCATTGACTTCAGTGGGCGTTGTGCCCCAGTCCTGTGACTGCAGGTGGTGACAGAGACGGCAGCCTGGTGAATGTCGGTGTTGGAACGTCTTCCTGAGAGGCTGGCGGTGTGCGAGCATGTATGGATCTCGCACCGGCCCCAGCCACGGACAGAGCCTGGGGACAGGTTGGCTGGTGAAAATCCAATTTGAGAAATCTCTCAGAAGTGATGCACTTTCAATATTGTGCTTGCATTGAGAGCGTGCATGCGTGGGTGCACGTCTGGGGTCCCAGTGTGCCGTAAGTCTTGGACACTAGTCCTTCTTCCTAGTCGTTGCCTCAGCTTTCGGATACACGATCTTCCCGTGAGGGTCCCAGCAGGGGACCTCCATGAACGATCTGGCGCGAGGACCTTAGCACTTCCTTCTCAGTCTTTGTCCCTCTTTTCACACAGATGAAGTTGAATATCGGCTGGAATCCCGCTTCCCGTCGCCGCGGGGTGTGTTTTGGGCGACGTGCTGTGGCGGGGTTTGTTGTGTTAGCTGAGGAGGCGTGTGGTGAAGGGCCAGGTGAGGGCTCCTGAGTGGGGCAACATGCTGTTGGTTGGGGGCTTCAGGCCACTTGCTTGAACTCGGCGAGCCCCACTTTCTCGTGCGTCACGAGCTCACGTTCCCGACAGTCTGGCCTGTGCCCGGGGAGCGGATTTCTTCTCTGACGGAGGTGGCGTCGGGCGGTCCTGCAGCTCTGATTGTTTAGCGGGCCCTTGACAGACGTGGTGGAGGACGGGCAGCGCCGCCCCCGTCCCCATTGGCCCGGCGTTTTCTGCCTTACCTTTGCTGAGGCGCCAGGGAGGCTGTGCGTGTGTGACTCCGGGAGCGCCCTTCGCAGGGACGTGCAGGGACGTGGGACTCGGCACGCTCACTTGCAGGGGGCCCTAGTTTGAGGGAGAATGATAGTTTTAAGACAACTCTAAACTTGCCACATCTACTTTCCTTTTTCATGAACACTGTATTTTTTTAATAGATCAAAGAAAGATCACGTTTTGTAAGGCCTTCATTCATTAAATTAGACTCTCCTTTCCTTCATCTTATGCTGCGTTGGTGTTTGCGCGCTCACTGTTGGAGGCAGCCGGTTCCTCTTGGTGGGAAGTTGCGTTCCTCTGAAGCCCCCGCCAGGCCCTGGGGGAGGCTGGTTACCCAGCTGCAGACCGGAGGCCACCGGGGGCTCGGGCCAGACCTGGACGGCTGCTGGTATCTGGGGGCCGAGCCCTCCTCGAAGGTCATTGGCAGAGCCACACGCATCTCCCGTGTGTGCACAGGGGCCGAATGGCTCAGCCTGGGCCGAGGTCGGAGCCCAAAGGAGCTGGTGTGCTGACCTCTCCTCCGACCTCAGTCCCCAGACCCTGTGAGTGAGGAGAGAGGGGTTCTGTGGAGTCGGGTCTGCCCCTCCTCTTCAGCATCTCCTGAGGGTGCCCCCTGCCCCGTGTAAGAACGCCCTCCGGGGTCAGCTCGGCGCTGGGGGCAGAAGTGATGCGCAGAGCTTTGTTTCTGACGATTCTGTTGGGGTCCAGTGTCTAGAGTTTTCTTTGATTGTAAAATATATTTTTACTTTTCAGCCTTCTAATTTAATAAATGATCTATATAAAACAGAGAATTAAAATCCTCCAAGGAAAGTTTACCAGTTTTGTTCCTGAGTATTTTTTAATTTTGGTCATAGTAAACAGGATTGATGAAGCAATCAGAATCAGTTCACCCCCTAATAAACTTGTTATAGGATTGTATAAATAAAGGTGAAATCTAGTGGCTGGATTCAGAACGCTAGCCTGAAATCTGTGTACTGAGCGTGAGTTTATGTTTTCTGATTCAAGTTACCATGGGAAAGGCCCAGGCGCTGGGCTGTGGTGACAGCGAGTGTGGTGGTGGGTGCGCCACAGGGCCCTGGGCATGGGCATCCCCCCCCCCGTCTCTCTCTCGTCACGTCTGTAACGTCTTCTCCAGGCCATTCCCACCTAGGAGTAAGAGTCAAGCATGGCCACAGGGTGTCTCCCATCCTGAGGGCACCGCGAGCCCACCTCTCAGGGCCCGGATGCCAGATGAAACAGTGGGCTCCAGTGAGGGTGCAGGCCAAGCACCCGGGCCTCCGCCACCTCCACACACTCACTGTACATCACATGGCTGCCAGGAGGCGTTTCTTCAACAGAACCTTAGGATAGAGGGCAGCCATGCTCCCACTGAGAACCCACCGCCTGCAGGGAGGCGGGCCGGGGCTCGGCTACTGGCCGCGTGTGCCCCGCCCTGTCCTCAGTCTTGTGTTTCTGCAACATGTTTTCACTCCAGGCAGCCTTTCTGCCAGTCGCTCTGTGTCACATGCCCAAAACAGCAGAAGAGTCGTGCGTGTGCTGGTGCTCGACACGATGCAAAGGAACAAGGAGCGCTTCTCACTCTGCAAGACTCGGGACGAGGCCAGGAGTGCTGGGGAGACAAGTTCTCATTGTGTAGCTGATCCCATGAGGAAGGGGCCTCCGGCTGGGGAGGTGGTGGTCTCACGGGGGGCGTCACCATGGGGCGCGGGGCTCTGTCTGCTCCCCCTGTTTCCCAGAGCTCAGCTCACAGCCGGCGCTCAGGCGGTGCTGGGTGGTGCTGCAGTCCTGGGTGTCGGGCCTTCACTGGCGTCTTAAGGTCTTAACAGCTGGGAGGTGCTGCCTCGGCTGAAGGTTGTGGTGCCAGCTTGGCTCATTGGAAAAGAAGAGAGGGAGACTGAAGCCCGCCCTTCCCCTCACTGCAGCCCGCAGGCCTCAGGGTGAGACCTCTCTCTGGAGGAAGGCGCTGTGGCTCGGCCTCTCAGGACGCAGCACAGACACAAAGCAGCCACGTGTCCTTAACGGGAAACCTCAGCGTCAGAGGAAGCGGCGAGGAAGCGAGGTTCAGCAGAAGCGGCGGGATCCCAGTGGCCGGGGGTTTCCATGGAACAAGTAGTAACTTCAGATGTGGAAACAAGATGGGATACGAAGTGCACGCACAGGACAGAAGGCTGTGAAAAACGCCCCTGCAGAGCTGGGAAAGAGCCCCACGGGACTGTTAGAGGTGAGGACGTGGTCACTGGAATTCCCATCGGAAGGGACAAGTGGTCAGCAGACTGGGCATCGCTGACGGGACAGGGACTCGGGGGGGATCTGGAGAAACCTGCTGGGGAGCGGCACAAAGAGAAGAACTGCTGGCCCCAGGAGCACGGGTATGTGCCCGTGCACTGAGTCAGAGCTGTGGGGACTGTGCAGTGGTGTCTGTGCGGGTCAGGGTTGTAGTTTGGGGGCAGCCGTGACGAGGAGGGCAGCGGTGATGGCATTGGGGCTTCTCTGTTCTGAAGGGGTGGGAGACAACGGTTACCTCGGTCTCTAAGTTAAACTGCACAGAGCGTCGTTGAGACAACGGGGCCCGACGTCGGTGCCCAAGGCCTCGAGGGTCCTCGTGTGGAAGTCCACGGCGTGGCCTGGGAACAGGGTGGGCCTGCAGAGCCTGCTGCAGCCGCTGTGCACCATCTGGTTTCTGCAGGCGGTGGACAGATGGAGTAAGTGGGGCTGTAACGGGAGCGACGCTTTCACCCACTGTGTATCTGGGGGCCCCTGCTCTACCATCCCATCCACGACGTGGTTTGGGTGGGTTGTCTGGCTTGGGTGCAGGGGTTCCCACTGCAGTGGCTGTTCCCAAACAGGTGGAGGCATCTGGCCGGGCTCTGCCGGTAGCTGGGCCTGTCTGTCCCAGTTGTGCGTTGCAGGGTTGGGGGCTGACCAGCGGGCTGACCAGCGGCCCTGTAAGCCCCAGTGTTAGTGGGGCCTTGGTGGTGCTGCGGGCCCCTAGTGCCAGTGGTGTCGCTGCCTGTGTCCTGAGGCGTGTCCGTTCTCCAGTGCACGTTGGGGTAAATGGTCGTGGGCCCCTCTGGGAAGGGCTGGGATCACCGCCCTGTACACCTGCTGTGGTGTTGACGGGGTGTCCTTAGGGAGCCTAGCCCCTCCTCTGGTTCTGGTTCTGGTTCTGGTCCTGGTCTGAGAACTGCCTCAGGTCTGGATGCTGCAGGAGGGTCATGGCTTTGCATGGAGGAGGCTGGCGACCTTCTGCTCTCCTTCTGTTCTGTTCTGAATACGCGTCCTTGTCAGCTGTCCTTCCAGCCTGCCCCGGGGACCCCCTGGTCTAACACCTGTCACCACATAGCTGCCAGTCAGGGCCTCTGGTTGCCCTCTGACCTTGGTGCTCCGTGTGGGACCCTCGCCCCACTCCGTTGCCTCTGCTAACGGGGGAGCCGACTGTGATGGCGTCTGCTGTCCTCAGCGCGCTGCACAGGGGGCAGCTCTGCTGGGCTTCTCAACTTGCGGTGCCCTCTCCTGTGCAGCCTCACTGCCTTCGGAGCACAGTGTCCCCTGGCGAGCCCTTGGATCCCCCCCTCAGCCGTCCGCGAGGGGTGTTCCGGGCTCGCCATCAGTGGGGACTGCTGTTGGTTCCGGACTTCCAGGAGCCACCCCAGCAGCAAAGTGGAGGAGCTCACGGGCACCTGCTCCCGAGTCACAGACTCGCCCTCACGCGGCCTGTGCTCAGGCCCCACCCCAGCCTGCCCCAGAACTCCTCAGACCCCGTCATGCTTCCCAGCCCCTGTGGCTGCGGTGGGTCAGCCTCTCCTCCCTGCAGGACCCGCACCACCCTGCCCTCCTCACTGACCCCACTTCAGATACTGGACTACGTCTGGGGGCAGCAGGCCCTGCAGCTGTGGGGGTCCGAGGGCCCCACCGGGTCTAGGCTCCCACTCCTTCCCTCTTGGCCTGGTGTGACCACAGGGGCTTCCTGGAGAGGCAGGTGCTGCCTTCCCCCCAGGGGCTGCCGGCCTGGCATTTAGGTCCCAGTCCTGCACTCAGCCTCCGGCGCTCAGGCTGCAGGAGAACCATTGCCTCAGCCTGCCCAGGGGCCTCCTTATTGCCCACCTAGAAATCTGGAGGCTGTTGTCGCCAACCTGGGCACCCACGGCAGTGGTCCCCGGTCTCTTCTCACTGTCCCCACCATGCCTCCTGAGTGCCAGGGAGACAACACAGGCACTGGTCTCTGACCTGAGCCCCCGCATCCCAGGCAAACGCTCTCCAGGACGTTCCCCTCAGGCGCATTCTGGACAGTTCCTGCCACGTTTTCCGGGTGGACGTGTCTCATCAGGGTGGACGAAGGCTAGTGGCACAGGCCTGCTGGTTTCACGACCTGCCACCATCTGCCGCCTTTCTGAGTTCCCCGTGTGTCGTGGTTTTTCCATCAGTTGTTTTGAGTTCTCTGTATACATGATCACGTCTGTGAGGACCAAGATAGTGTCTCAGTCTGTCCCGCTGCCATAACAGGTGGCTTAAACCAGACATTTAATTCTCAGTCTGGAGGCCGGAAGTCCAGGATCAATGCTCGGGCAGTTGGCGTCTGGTGAGGGCCTCCTGGTTCATAACCCGTCATCCCGCTCTGTCCTCATGTGGTGGAAGGGGTGAGGGGGCTCTCTGGGGTCTTTTCTAAGGGCGCTGATCCCATCATGGGTGCTCCACACTCAGGACCTGATTGCCTCCTGTGGGCACTCCAAACACCGTGACACTGGGGGTGAGGCTTCCACGTTTGAATTTGGGGGACGTGTTCAGGCCACAGCAGGTGGCTTTCTGTCTGCCTTTCCGATGCCCACGACTGGTGCCTCCACAAAAGTGGACGTAGTGGCCAATTCCTTTGAAGCCCGAGGCAGGCTGAGATCACAGGAGAGGAGAAGGGGCCCAAGGACAAACACGGGCCCTCCTGCGTTGAGGGCCGGGACAGGAGGCGGCCAGCGAGGTCCTCCTGCCTCGGCCGGGACAACTGAGCAACTTGCTTGATCCACATGCGTCTCAGGCCCCAGCAGGCCAGCCTGTGCATGCTCTGGGGCTGTGGCAGAGACGCAAGAGAGGGGGGGTACGTGTGTGCGGCCTCCTGATATGGAGGGGCGGCAGTGGGGGCACTCTCTGCTGCTGGAGTGCTAACAGCCACAAGGCAGTGACCTGGGAGGTGGAGGCAGGGAGGGCGTGATCGAGACCCACCCAGAAGTGTTTCAGTGTGTCAGGTATGGCCCCGAGGTCCCGCCACACGGGCAGGCGCGCTCAGGCGGGAAGAGTAAGAGCCCAACGCGGGGTTCAAGGGAGAGGTGGGAGTGAGAGGAGAGGATGGGGACACAGGATGGGCCTCGGAGGGGGGAGATCCAGGAGGGGACGTTTCGGAGACAGGAGAGGGAGGGATGCTTGTGCTGACGGATGAAATGACCTGGAAGGAAGGCCCAGGATGCTGGGTGTGGGGGGGGGCAGGGGAGGCTGGGGTCCCCGGGAGTCCCGCTCTGGTCTCTCCCAGCCTTCTGCGTCTGCCTCCACACCTGCTCAGGCTGCATCGCCTCCCTCAGGTCCTCAAAGGGCCCGGCAGCCCCGTCTCACTGGAGTGAGGCCCAGAGCCCCTGCCAGGGCCTCTAGGGCCTCCCCACGGCCTCTCCCTCTGCCGCCACCCCTGATGCTGCTCCAGTGTCCCTGCTCAGGGCAGCTTCCCGCTCCTACCACCCTCTGGCCCATCCCTGTTGAACATCCAGGCTGACACATTTTCTCCTTTATCTTACTTATCGTCTGTCCACACACAGATGCTGGCTCGCAGGGAAGCCCATCTGAGCGGGGTCCTCGAGGGGAATCCCACCAAAGCGGGGTCTGTGCTTCTGTCCCGTTTCCCCAGCACCCACACAGCAGGCGCTCAGTGGGCACGTGTCGAGCGAACAGTGGAGGAAGGGATTCCCAGCTCAGCCCCACCGTGCCCCGCAGGCCCCTGGGTCAGTCCCCTCATCACCCCTCCCGAGAGTAGCAGGGAATTGCTGGGGGATCGCCTCCGGGGGCATGCAGGTGCGTGCCCCAGAGCATGCCCCCCCGCCCCCCCAGCAGTCTGAGGGCATGCAGACCTTGGGCCCTTCCAGGTTGTTTTCCCTGGTCCTGACGAAGACAGCTGATTTTTTATTATGTTTTCCATTTTTATTTTCAAAAGTAATTCCCAGAGTATCCCTTTAAACTGTTGATTTCTGAACAACAATCTTTGTGGAAGCAAAAACTGCAGCCAAGTTTTACTTGAGGTTTGAAGTTCTCAAATGTGGAAACAAAAGGATGCGTCTTGCTGGTCACTTTCCCTGCAACTGGCGAGGCCCAGGTTCTGCTGGTTCAGCCCCTGAGAAGACGCCGGCCCCACGGTTATCAGCGGGAGGACATGGGCCCTTGTTAGCAGAGGGGGGAAAGCAGGGGAGTGAAGAGAAGTGTGTGGCCTTACTGGTGACGAGTGCATCAAGTGGGGATTTTTGCTTGTGAGTTTTCTTTAATAACGTGAGAAATAACCTGTTCATCAGAGCCCCATTTAGCCCCTGGCCGGCAGGCGTTGTTGTGGAAAACATTCAACCTAACAGAACACAAAACACCCTCTTTTACTAATGTGTAATGTTGTCATAAGAAAATCACCTCCAGTGCCTATTAGCTGTCAGGTATCACCAATATTAGAGCAATAAACCTCATTTAGGAGAAAATGGAATAGTGAAAAATTACAGAAAGTATGATGCAAGAGCTGTTGACTCCACACGGAAGTACCGTCGTCGGTCTTTCTCTTCTCAACGTGTGGCTGGTTCGCAATTATTCCTGCAAACGTTCGGGTTAGTGGTGGGCTGAGGAGACACCACGACGGGGAACGAACAGAGCGTGTCAGCTTGACACCAGTGCAGGTGGGACGTGTCCAGTGCTGACTGCAGGCGTCGTGGAGGGTCAGGCCTGGGGCCCTGGGCTGGGTGGGGCTCTGCTGGGTGAGGAGGGACCACTCACCCACGGGCCCCCTGCCGCACCACTCAGCACAGGTCTGTGGCCCTGGGCTCAGGTGGGAGCTCCGCCCTCGATGCTGACCCACCACGAAGCTCCGGGCCCCCTGCCTCCACAGTTCCCAGTCTCAGGGCCCAGACTGGCTGGAAGAGTCATGGAACCCACGTGGCTTTGGTCACTGAGTGAGCAGATTAGAGAGAGCAATGACATGACCCTCAGATTACCCGGACTCCGACAAGACGGTCGCTCAGCTCCAGTGGGCATCCTGCAGCCTCCCTTGTAGGATGGGGCTTGGGACAAGTCGTCAGAGTGAAGAGCTCACTGGCAGAGTTCTAGGAAAGGCTGTGACCTGCCCCGGCCCCCCACCCCTCTGCCCTTCGTGAATCACATGGGAAGCCTCTGGGGTTTCTCCTGGCTCTTGGCCCCTGCCTCCAATGAGCCTGGTGGTAGAGCTAGGTTCACCTAACGGTCATATCCAGGCTTCAGCCCGGCTGTGGAAACCCACACAGAATCCTGGTGGGCCCACAAGGCCAGGCAGATGGCAAGGGCTCCAGGGGTCCACTCTGATCAATCAGGGACTTCCAAGGCCCAGGAGGGAGGCACAACAAGATCCTTGCACTCAGGGCTGGACTGGGCCGACCGGTGGGACCTTGCACTCAGGACTGGACTGGGCCGACCCGTGGTGGGACTTGCCAGGAGCAAGATGAGAGCACAGAGCATTCCAGGGGCTGATAGGTGGCACCCCTTTGATCCCAGGATCTCAGTGGGCAGGGTCTGGGGTAGATGGGGACCCAGCAGCAGATGCTGCATCTCTCAGCCCTCCCTCAGTGACTCTGGGGTTATGGAGACATTCTTCTCCTTGACCTCTGGAACGAGGCAGAGAGCAAGGCTGCAAAGAGCGCATGCAGACGCTTGGCTCCAGGGCATATAAGTTTAAATTAAGAGTGTTATAATGTTAGGATGTCAATGTCATCCCCATGGTCACCACAAAGAAAATAGCTATAGAATATGCACAAAAGGAAACCAGAAAGGAAGTTACATATTTCACTTCAAAGAATCAACTAAACACAAAAAAGAGACGGTAGTGCAGGAAATGAGGGACAGAAAAGCTCCAAGGCACATAGAAAACCAACAGCACAATGACGGAAGTATGTTCTCTTTATCAGTAACTACTTTAAATGTAAATGGATTAAACTCTGCAATCAAAAGACACAGATTGGCAGAATGGATAAAAACGCATGACCCAACTCTATGCTGTTTGCAAGAGACTCATGAGCTCCAAAGACACCATCAGGTTGAAAGTGAAAGGATAGAAAAAGTTATTCCATGCAAATAGTAACCAAAAGAGAGCAGGGTGGCCACACTAATATCAGGTAAAACAGAATTTAAATTTACAAAGTTTAAAAGAGACAAAGAAGGACATTCAAAACAGTATGAAGATATAGCAGTTATAAACATTTACACCCCTAAGGACAGACCATCAAAATATATGGAGCAAAAACGGACAGAATGGGGCTGGCCCAGTGGTGTAACAGTTAAGTGCGCACACTCTGCTTTGGCAGCCCGGTGTTCACAGGTTCAGATCCTGGGTGCAGACCTTATCAAGCTATGCTGTGGCAGGCGTCCCACATATAAAGTAGAGGAAGATGGGCATGGATGTTATAATGCCCAGGCCAATCTTGCTCAGCAAAAAGGAGGATTGGCAACAGATGTTAGGTCAGGGCTCATCTTCCCTCCCGCCCCCACACACAAACTGACAGAATTGAACGGAGAAATAGTTCTACAATAATAGTTTGAGATTTCAATACCCCACTCACAATAATGGATGAAACAACCATACAGAAGATAAGTAAGAAAATAGAGGGCTTAAACAACACCATAGACCAACTAGCTCTAACAGACACATATGAAACACTCCACCCAACAACAACAGCACACACAGTCTTCTCAAGTGCATGTGGGACATTTTCCAGGATAGACCATATGTTGGACCACAAATTAAGTCTCAGTAGATTTTATTTTATTTTTTTTTTAAGATTTTATTTATTTCCCCCGCCCAAAGCCCCAGTAGATAGTTGTATGTCACAGTTGCACACCCTTCTAGTTGCTGTATGTGGGACGCGGCCTCAGCATGGCCGGAGAAGCGGTGCGTCGGTGCGCACCCGGGATCTGAACCCGGGCCGCCAGCAGCGGAGCGCACACTTAACCACTAAGCCATGGGGCCGGCCCTCAGTAGATTTTAAAAGATAGATATCATATCAAGTATCTTCTCTGACCACAAGATGAAGTTAAAAATCAATAACAAGGAAAACTGGAAAATTCACAAAATTGCGAAAATTAAGCAACATACTTTTAAGTAACCAATGAATCAAAGATGAGATCACAAGGGAAATTAGAAAATACTTAGACATAAATGAAAATGAAAACACAACATACCAAAACTTATGGGACACAGTGAAAGCAATGCTAACGGGGAAATTTATAGCTATAAATGCTTACATGAAAAAATAAGAAAGATCTCAAATCAGCAACCTAACTTTACAACTTATGGAACTAGAAAAAGAAGAACAAACTAAACCCAAAGCTAGCAGAAGGAAGGAAATAATAAAGATTAGAGCAGAGGTAAAGAAAATAGAGGAAAAAAAATAGAAACAATCAATGAAACCAAAAGTTGGTTCTTCAAAAAGATCAACAAAATTGACAAACTTTTAGCTAGATGGACTAGGGAAAAAAGGAAGACTCAAATACTAAAATTAGAAATGAAAGAGGGACATTATTACTGATTCTACAGAGATCAAAAGGATTATAAGAGAATCTACAGAGATCAAAAGGATTATAAGAGAATACTATGAATAACTACACCAACATATTGGATAACCTAGATGAAATGGACAAATTCCTAGAAACACAAAACCTATCAAGACTAAATCATGAGGAAATAGAAAATCTGAATAGATGTGTAACTAGTAAGGAGACTGAATCAGTGATCAAAAATCTCCCAACAAAGAAAAGCCCTGGACCAGAGGGCTTCACTGGTGAATTCTACCAAACATTTAAAGAACTAATGCCAATCCTCAAGCTTTTCCAAAAAATTGAAGAGGAGGGAATACTTCCTAACTCATTCTATAAGACCATCATTACCCTGATACCAAAGTCAGATAAAGACACTACAAGAAAAGAAAACTACAGACCAGTATCTATTATGAACTTTGTTGCAAAAATCCTTAAGAAGATACTGTCAAACCAATTCAGAAGCATTTTAAAAGGATTATACACCATGACCAAGTGGGATATATTCCTGGAATGCAAGGATGGTTCAACATATGAAAATCGATCGATGTATACACCCCACCAACAAAATGAAGGAAATAAAACCACATGATCATCTCAATTGATGCAGAAAAAACATTTGACAAAATTTAATACCCTTTCATGATAAAAACACTCAACAAAATAAGAATAGAAGGAAAATACCTCCACATAATAAAAGCCATCTGTGAAAAACCCACAGCAAACATAATACTCAATGGTGAAAGACTGATAGCTTTTCCTCTGAGATCAGGAAAGTGGCAAGGATGCCCACTTTCACCACTTCTATTCAACATAGTACTGGAAGTTCTAGCCAGAGCAGTTAGGCAAGAAAAAGAAATAAAAGGCATCCAAATTGGAAAGGAAGAAGTTAAGTTATCTCTGTTTGCAGATGATATGATCTTATATGTAGAAAACTCTTAACTGTTAGAACTAATATATGAATTCATCAAAGGTGCAGGATACAAAGTCAACACACAAAAATCAGTTGCATTTCTGTAAATAAACAATGAACAATCGGAGAAGAAAATCACAAAAACAATTCCATTTACAATAGCATCAAAAAGAATACAGTACTTAGGAATTAACCAAGAAAGTGAAAGACTTGTACAGTGAAAACTGCAAAACAAACTACAAAACATTGCCAAAAGAAATTAAAGAAGACATAAATAGAAATACATCCCACATTCATAGATTAGAAGACCTAATATTATTAAAATGTTAATACTACCCAAAGTGATCTACAGATTCAATGCAATTGCTGTCAAAATCCCAATGACTTTTTTTGCAGAAATAGAAAAACCCATCCTAAAATTCATGTGGAATCTCAAGGGACTGTGAATAGCCAAAACAATGTCAAAAAAGAAGAACGAAGCTGGAGATATCACACTTCCTGAGTTCAAAACTTACTATAAAGCTACAATAATAAAAACTCTACGATATTGGCATAAACACAGATATATAGACCAATGGAATAAAATAGAGAGCCCAGAAATCTTGCATATATGGTCAAATAATTTTTGACAAGGGTGTCAACCATTCAATGGGGAAAGCACAGTCTTTGCAACAAATGGTGCTGGGGAAACTGGACATCCACATGCAAAAGAATAAATTTGGACCCTTCCATAACACCATACACAAAAATTAACTCAAAACGGATCAAAGACCTAAATGTGAGACTTAAAATAATAAAACTCTGGGAAGAAAACATAGGACAAAAGCTTCATGACATTGGATTTGGCAATGATTTCTTGGATATGACATCAAAGGCACAGGTAACAAATGAAAAAATAGACAAACTGGACTTCATGAAAATTAAAAACTTTTGTGCATCAAAAGACAGTATCAACAGAGTAAAATGACAACCCACAGAATGGGAGAAAATATTTGCAAATCATATATCTAATAAAGGATTAATATCCAGAATATATAAAGAATTCCTAAAACTGAACAACAAAAAACCAAACCAATCCGATTCAAAAATGGGTAAAGGTCTTGAATAGACATTTCTCCAAAGAAGACATACAAATGGCCAATAAGCATGTGAAAAGATGTTCAACATCACTAATCATTAGGGAAATGCAAATCAAAAGCACACTGAGATAGGACCTCACACCCGTTAAGATGGCTACTCTCAGAAAACCACAGGTGTTTGTGAGGATGTGGAGAAATTGGGACCCTTGTGCAGTGTTGGTGGGAATGTGAAATGGTGCAGCCGCTGTGGAAAACGGTATGGCAGGGAGCCGGCCCAGTGGCACAGCGGTTAAGTGCGTGAGCTCCGCTTCAGCAGCCTGGAGTTCGCAGGTTTGGATCCCTGCGAGCACTGATGCCCCGCTTGTCAAGCCATGCTCACATATAAAGTAGAGGAAGATGGGCATGGATGTTAGCCCAGGGCCAATCTTCCCCAGCAAAAAAGAGGAGGATTGGCATCGAATATTAGCTCAGGGCTGATCCTCCTCACAAAAAAAGAAAAGAAAAGAAAACAGTATGGCAGTTCCTCAAAAAATGAAACATAGAATTACCATATGACCCAGCAATTCCATTTCTGAGTATATACCCAAGAGAATTGAAAGCAGGGTCTTGAAGATATATTTGCACACCGGTGTTCACAGCAGTATTCACAATAGCTCTAAAACGTAAAGACAACCCAAGTGTCCATTGATGGATGAATGATAAGCAAAATTTGGTCTATCCAGACAATGAAATATTATTCAGCCTTAAAAAGGAAGGCACTTCTGGCACTGCTACCACATGGATGAACCATGAGGACATTATGCTGAGTGAAATAAGCCAGTCACAGAAGGATAAATACTGCATGATTCCACTTAACATGAGGTACTTAGAGTAGTCAAAATCATAGAGACAGAAAGTAGGATGGTGGGTACTGAGGGAGGGGAGAGTGGAGAGTTAGTGTTTAATGAGAACAGAGCTTCAATTTGGGGAGATGGAAAGAATTATGAAGACGGGTGGTGGTGACGGTTGCACAACAATTGTAAATGTGCTTAATGCCACTCAACTGTGCACTTAAAAATGGTTAGGATGGTAAATTTCATGTTATATGTATTTTTACACAATAAAAATAATTTAGGCAGAAGGCAAAACTGTAGGACTTTAAAAACATAATCCAGAAGACCATATTTTTGATCCCAGGGCGGGGAAAGTTTTCTGAAATAAGACCAAGAAACACTAACCATGAAGAAAAATACTGATAAATTTGTCCCATTACAATTATGAACTTCTGTATTTGATCTGTTGGTTCCTGTGAGGTATGCTTCTTGTTTGGATGTAACGTGTGTGTTTCTGATTTCCTGGCTTACGGTTATCTGCATGCTACTACGTTGGATGTGATGAGTACCGTTTCTTCTTGTTGGAGTTCAGATTCCCCTAGTTGTTCTTTCCCAGAGGGTCTGGGAGGTCAGCTTTCTGAGTCCTTGTCCGTCCAAAATGTCTTTTTTTCATTGTCACTCTTCAATGATAGT
The DNA here is from genome assembly GCF_020826845.1 of Diceros bicornis minor. NCBI lineage: Eukaryota > Metazoa > Chordata > Mammalia > Perissodactyla > Rhinocerotidae > Diceros > Diceros bicornis. Next base: position 751,352 of record NC_080770.1, read on the forward strand.
TTAGTTGGGTATAGAATTAAGCGTTCAAAGTTAGCACTTTGCAAATATTGTGCCACAGTGTCCTTGCCTCTGGTGTCACTGATGGGAAGCCTGCTGGCGATCTAATTCTTCTTCCTTTGTAGGTAAGCTGTTGTGTCTTCCTGGCAGCTGTGAGGTTTTCTCTGTCTCTTGATATTCCAAAATCTCACTCCCAGGTATCTAGGAATGGGTGCCTTTTTTTTTTTCTCTTTCTTGACAATCATTGGGTGTTTTCAGTCTAAGAGTTCCTGTCTTCAGACTGAGAGACCCTTGTTACTGTCCATTCAAATGTTGCCCTGTGGCCTTGGCCCCCTCCCACCACTGGGGCTTCCCAGAAACCTCCTTCTTTTTGGGAAGTCTGTTGGGTTTACAGATAATTCACTTTCTTGTTTTCAATTGCTGCTATTTTAAAATTTTTATCATTGTCATGGTTTTTGTGTCTGTGGGGGACGATACGTCCAGTTTTCCATCCTGGAACCAGAAATCCCTTTTAAAAATATTTAAAGTTTGGGTAACGTTGTTTTGTTTTATTCATTGTGTTGATTTTTACAGTGACCTCCTCTAGGGCAACAGTGGACTCTGGAGTCAGACTGCTTGGACTTAAGCCCAGCTTCACCCCTTCCTGAAGCAAGTCTTTTCATCTCTTTTGTGCCTTCCCCATCTGTGAAGTGGGAGAAGGAGTTGCTCACACCACATGGGGCGGTTGTCAGGGTTAAATGAGGACATACCCTGACACACTTCATACACGTGAGCTCTGGTCCGTGCGAGTGACACTCGTATTCCTGGTACCTCAGGGACACGTTTAGATTTTGTAAGAGGTACACGGGTTTAAGGAGATGATCATGCTGTGAGAATGATTGAGGTTTAGGAAACGCTATTGTTTTGTGCGTGGGTTAACAGAGACTCAGGTGGGGTGTGACCAGGCCACAGCACCCCAGGAAATCACAGTGAGACATAGCATAAGTTACAGAAGTTGACCCCAGTGGTAACCAGGGTGCTGGCCAGCCTCACCTATAGTGTACCTGCGACCTAGTCAGCCCCCAGGTCATCTCCGGTCCAGTGCCAGGGTGGCCTGCTCTGACCTTGGTGAGCTGGGTAGGAAAGGCCAGAGGACTGGCAGTGGCCACTAAAGAGAGCTCAGGCCCTCCTCACTGAGACCTCAGGCCCACCTTCCCCACGAGCTGGGGACCCCAGCCCACGGGGGAGCAGGAGCTCGGTAAATGTAAATTACCAGTGATACAAGAGCCTTGGAGAAAGTACACCACGGGAAGCGTGGACAGGATGGGGAGGGGGACAGCCGTGGGCAGCGGGGACAGCCGTGGGCAGCTCCCTCGGGGTCTGAGGGAGCTTCATGTACCCTGTCCGCCCTGCGCACCCCTGGCCTACGGGGCAGCTGCTTCCTGCACTGACACAGCCTGGGTTGCCTCCATGGCCCCCTGTTGTCTCGGTTGATCTTTCTACATCTGTGAACCAGTTTCCTCATGAGCCCAGTGTGTTTGAAATAATGGCGAGGTCATTGCTGAGGCCTTGGTTGATCCCTGGCTGCTGCCATTACTCCACAGCCCGTGACTGACCCCGGGGCTCCTTGCCGCCACCCCGCCTGTGCCTCCCAGAGGGTCCAGCACGAACCCTGGGGGTGCTATACAGTCTGGGGAGCCTAGGGCCGCCCACCCCACGGACAGGGCAGAACCTGGGGACACAGTCGGCAGGAAGAGACGCCAGGACAAGGAACTGTACACAGTGCTCAGCATTTATTTGCTAGATTGGGGCTGGGTGAGAGGAGGGGGTGCTGCGGGGTGCCGACCCCTCCCCGCCCACACCTCGGCCATCGAAGCCTCAGGTCCAGGTCCAGACGTGGGCAGGCAGCCACTCTACCTGACGCCGCCTCTTGGAGGCAGCCGGCCTTGCCTGGATAGGCCTCAGTCTGCAGTCTGCTGCGGGAGGTGGCCAGCGGGAATTTGTGCCCCATGGGGCTTCAAGGAGTGGTGGGGGCTGCAGTGGGGAGCAGCACAGCGATAGATATGCGGTTTTGCTCCAGGGCGTCCCTCTGACACCAGGAAGGGGTGAGTCTGGGCCGAGTGGGCGCTTGCGTTTCTGCTGAGGGGCAGGCCCTGATGACTGGGCAGGTGACCAAGACCAGGCGGAGGGGCTCCCAGGGCAGGGCCCCCGGCTGGCGCCCTCCTCAAGCAGACTCTGGCTGCGCTGTCCCCCTCCAGCGCACAGGTTTCACCTGGGGGCAAGTGGAAGGTGGGCGGGGCAGTGGGAGTCACAGAAGGTGTGCGTGGGCTCCTGGAGCAGGCCCCGCGAGGTTTCCGTGGTTGGGTGGTGCAAGTTCTGGCTCCAGACGGGGAGGGCGTGTGGGACGGGGGCACTCTGGCGACAGACAGTGGTGGTCCCCTAGAGCAGGTGGATGGGGGTGCTGTCCTCGGGAGCCTCGGGCGAGGGGGCGCAGGACGGGGTGCAGCTGCACGCGTCCACGTGGATGTAGGTGTGCTGGACAGCTGTCCCGTTGGGACACTGCAGGGTCACCGCCTCCTCGTGGGCCCTGGTCTCCTGGCAGCAGGTGCACCGGCGCTGCATGGCCTGGGCCTCCAGGGAGTACCTGCGGACACACAGCGCCCTCAGGACGCGCCCGCCGGCCCACCACCGCTCCTGTGCTGGGGTCTGGAGACGCCGGCCCCGCGCTGGTTCTCTGAGCACGCGGGGCGTCTCCTTCCGGGCCGGGGCGGCGCTCAAGGTCGCTCTGAACCCCGCTCTTCCTCCACCCAGCTGCCCAAACTTGCCGACCCCGGCAGGCCCCCCGCGCCCCCCTCGCTTCCTGGGCCTAGAGCCGGCACGGCCTTTCCTCCGCCTCTCTGGCCGACTGCGGCCACGGGGACACTGCCCGCAGGCTACTCACGCGGACACGCCCGGGCAGGAGCCCTCGCAGGAGGAGACGTTGACGGGCGCCCCGCTGGTGCAGTCCCCGAGCCGCAGCACCGTTCTGTTGACGCGGACGCGGCAGGAGTCTGGGCGGGGACAGGAGGGACAGGGGTCTGAGGACCCACCGGGCGTCCCCCGCCCGTGCTCAGGGGGGCTCTGGGGCGGGGCGGGAAGGCGCCTCCACTTACGTAACTCTTCCTCGCAGGAGTAGCAGCAGCCGCTCTTCCGGAGGACGCCCTGCGGACACAGGGGGGCTGGGGCGGGGCCTCCGGGGGCGGGGGCTCCGGGGGGCGGGGGTGTGGGCGGGGCTTCCGTAGTGGGCCCCTGGGGCGTGGTGTGGGCGGGGCTGCCGGAGTGGCAGGCCGTGGGCGGGGACGGGCGCTGGGGGCGGGGCCTCCGGGGCGGGGTGGGGCGGGCCTGCGGAGGGCAGCCAGACTGGCGGGAGCTCCGGGACACACACCATGCAGCTGGACACTTCCGGGCAGGGCGCGGGCCTCAGGATCAGCACGTGGAGCCCGTTCGTCTCCTGGCAGCGGTACTCGGTGCAGTTGTCCACGGGGCTGCTGACCCAGGTCTCGTTGGGCTGAAATGCAAGGGGGAGAGTGGAGGCCGGGTGGGGATTACCTGGTGGGCCGAGAAGGGCTGGTTGGGAGGGTCCCCCGGGTTGGGGGCTGAGACGAAGCCCCCTTACCTGGACCAGCCTGCCGTCAGGCGTGAGGCAGGCCGTCTGCACGCATTCCCCGCAGCACTGCCCCGCCACCTTCGAGTGCTCGAAGCCCTGGGGACAGAGGAGTGGTCACATCCCACACCTCTAGCCTGGTTCCCCAGCCTTAGCAGCCCCCGCCCTTTGTGAGCCTGTGTCCTTGCCCAGGGTTTCCAAGGCAGAAGCTGCCCCAGCCCTATTGTCCCAGCTTAGCCTCACGCCTGCTTCCAGCACCTTCTCCATCCACTCCTGCCTTCCTGGAACCAGAAGCCAGTCCTCAGTGCCCTGCAGGCCCTGGCCCCCGCCACACCCCCTCCACCCTCCTCCTGCTTCGCACCCTCCCTTTGGGAAAAAACAAGACCCCAGCGAAGGCTGAACTAGAGAGCCCTCCTGGAGCCCAGGTACCGGTGACACCAGGCTGCCACCAGGCAGGCACACAGTGGGGCCTGGGTCTTCCTGGGAGGATGGGCTCACCTGGGGGCAGGGGGTGTTGCAGGCGTTCTCCTCACACTGCACAGTCAGGTTCTGTGTGTCCGTGGACAGGCAGGTGCATGTGTGGCAGGGCTTGACCCCTGGGAAGGTTGCACCAACCTGCAGTGGACGGGGTGAGGGGAGGTGACATTGAGGGCACTGGGCGGGGCATCAGGGCCAGGACCCCTTCCTGCAGCTGGGTGGGTCAGGAAAAGGTGAGGCCCACAGAAAGTGTTCTTTCATCTTCAAATGGAATTATAGATGCGCCCCCTGGGGCAGAGGCAGGACCTGGAGCAGGCAGGAGAGGGCATGGAGGGCATGGTCCTGCCCCAAAGCTTTTGCTGGGAGGAAGCTGCTGGGAGACTCTGAAGGTGTGGATTCCACTGCTCTCCCAGGCTCTTGACAGAGGTGCCACCCCTGTACCCCCATGTCCCGACCTGACTCTCAAGCGCCCAGAGCCCCTTGGCTGATCTGCTCGCGTGGCAGGATGGTGTGGACAGGGCTGGGCATGTTGAGACGAGGAGTGGAGGTCCAGAGGAACACGGGGAATCCATGGTGGGCGTGCCAAGCCCAGGGCCCCACCCACCGCCACCCACCCAGCCTGGCCGCCTGGCCACTGGGCCCTTACCCCATAGAAGGTGCCGTTGTAGGTGCACAGCTTAGGTCCTGGAAGGAAAGGGAGGGTTGAGCGCCTGCTGGGTGACGCGAGGAAGTGGACACAGCCCCACCCCGAGAATTCCCAGCCCTCAGCCCCGCTCACGGCAGTGGAAGGTGGGGCAGCAGTCGCCTTCATTCTGGGTGCTGGTCAGCTCCTCTCTCGGCCCACATGTGGGTGGCCTCCGGGGGCAAGTGGTCACGTTGCAGACTGTGAGAGAGTCAGGGCGCTGTCAGAGGTGCCCCTCCCTTCCCTGGTCGCCGCTTCCTTTCTCTGACCTGCTAGTTCCTGGCATCATGGAGTTTCCCCAGGTTGGAGCCAAAGATGTATTCTTCCTATGGGGGCTGCCCTCTCCAGGTCCCCTCACTGTCACCTCCCCAGTCCTCCCCAAGGCCCTGGGCTGTCCTGGGGCAGACCAGAGTCACCAGCCTCAGCGGTCCAGCTGCCATCAAGCCAGGACCCTGTGGTCCTCCTCTGCCCTGCAGACCCTGCCAGCCAGGCAGCCTGTGCCCACCACCCTCCTCGGCTCCCTCCCTGCCGCACCCGGCCGCTGAGGCACAGGGCTCACCGCACAGCGTCTCCTGGCAGCAGGGGTTGTCCGCCAGGGGCCTGGTCATGGTCACAAAGCCGGCCTGGCTGCACTGCGGGGGCTGGTCCTGGGCCTTGCACTGCACGGGGACACACTGTACCGACACGGAGCCCTTGTCGCACACGCAGTCCTGGCAGTTGCTGACCCACTGCTCTCCGGGCTGGAACAGACCAGGTCAGGGTCCCCTAGGGCTCCCGGGCAGTGTCCTGGCCTCTCCGGCTGCATCCAGCAGCAGGTCGGGCCCAGCCCTCAGCGTGGCCAGGTCAGCCCTCAGCCTCCCCGGCAAGCTGCCACCTCTGGAGCAGCGCGGGTGACAGGGACATGTCTCACACTGGGGCACCCCTCGCCAGCCCGCTACAGGCGCCGCCTGGGGATGGGGCGCTCCCTCCCTCCTTCTGCTCCAGTGGAGGGAGGGCAGGGAGCTGGGGGTAGAACACTCACGAGTTTGGGAAACCCATCTGGTCCCACGCAGGCTGGAAGGGAAGGAGAAAGAGGGTCACTGGGGGGCTGGAGTTCACGGCCTGGTGGGGCCACGGGTCTTTGTGGGCCTGGCCACCCCCCGAGCCGAGGCCTTGTCTTCCTGCTGGGGACAGAAGCTCCAGAGAACTGGAGGGGTGTCACAGAGGAGGGGGCTTGGCAGGGCTCCAGGCCTCACTGCGCTGCTGGCAGAACAGGGTGAGAGCTGGCCGAAGATCGAGCTTGGCTGGCGGGACAGTGAGTGGTCTTCCGGCCCGTGGCCCTCCCCCTCCCTCTTGGGCTTACAGCACTGGGGCACACAGACGTCCGTGTAGGAGTTGAAGAGGATGTGGCCATCTGGACAGAAGCAGCCCTCCGCCAGCCTCTTGTTCACTGGGCTCTGGCTCCTGCAAGATGAGGAAGGCAGTCCTGGGACCCTTGATGCTTGTGAGCGGGCAGTCTGAGGGAGGAGGGCGGCGGGCATGTGGAGGGCTGGGGTTGGTTGGTTGCCCAGGGCCGCCCCTGGGGTCAAGGGTCAGAGGTCGGGGAGGGAGAAGGGAGCCCCAGAGATGTTGGGCTGAGGGTCCTGGACCCTTCGTGGGTCCCCTCTTGGCTCCCCCCAGACCCTCCAGACAAGCCTGGGAGGCCCGAGGGGCCCACTGTCCCTGACGTCCGGCTAGCACTAACCTGGAGTCACAGGACTCGGCCTGCGCAGGGCCACACGGCTTGTACACCTTGGCAGGTGGGCAGGTGAGTTCTGGGGGCACAGAGACAGGTGTCAGGCGGGCCAAGGAGGCCAGAGCTCCCGGCAGTCGCCCCCCACTCACCGCACAGCCCGCCGGTGGCATTGCGCCAGTTGCTGCACACGCCCCGGGCACGACAGAGCACCGCGTAGGCCTCCAGGCTCTGGCAGGGGTCGCTGGCCTGGCAGTGGTCGCTGATGCAGGTGCTGAAGAACGGGCCAGGAGGGATGAGGCCGTGGCACTCAGCGAAGACCCTGCGGGCAGGGGCGGTCAGAGGCCAGAGCAGAGAGCCAGGTCTTGGGCCAGGGTGGGGGTCGTTGCTCCAGGACTGCCAAACCCACAAGGCAGGACTCACTGGCTCAGCATCAGTGTGCAGAGGGGCGCTGGGGGGCACGTGGTGGAGGCAGACATGGTAGGTGTGGAGGGCGGGGGGCTGGTGGGCGGGGGCGCTGCCCGGCAGCTCTCCTTGCTGCTGTCGGGGATCAGCCAGGAGCTGGCCATGTCCTTGCAGGTGGGGGCCACAGTGCCGTCTGACCGGCGGCAGTCATCTGTCTGGCTGTTGGTGCAGGTGCCTGGGAAGTGCAGGGACAGGGCGGGTCACCGCAGGGTCAGGCTGGGCAGCGCGACCATCTGGTTCTCAAGCCTTTCATGATCTCTCCCTTCTCCATCCCCCCACTTCCCTGGTGGTCACTCGGTTAGGAAACACCATCTACTGAGGCAGCTCTGGCCTGGGGCAGGTGGCAGGGGGAGCAGGTGGAGGTCCCGCCACATCTGGCTCACCGCACAGGCCCTCAGTGTTGTGGTTGAAGTGGCTGTAGGAGAGCTGGGCCTGGAAGACGCGCCCGTCAAAGGTGATGCTCACGCCGATGGCAGGAATGTCAATGCGCATCATGGTGGTCCCCGTCACCGACACGTTCACGCCATTCTTGCTGAAGCCCTCACCCACCGGCCTTTGGTCAAAGAGGATCTGGGGACATATCCGGGGGGACCCATAATGGGAGGTGGTGGGGCCTGCCTTTGGGCCTCTGTCTCCCAAGCGCCAGGGCCCCCTCATCTGCACCGCCACCCCAAAGCACAGCTGCTCCTCTCAGGGCGCTCTCGGCTGTGGGCACCCCCCACAGGCCTTCCCTGCTCCCAGGAGTTGCTGTGCTTGGGGGCCCTGCATCTTGGCACGCCCTTTGCCCTCTCTGAGGCCCCTGGTGGAGCTGACCACCGGGCAGGGGAAAATGGGCTCTGCTCTGGGAGCAGGAGCACTCACCAGGCTCTTCTCCTGCCCGTTGGCGGCCGTGGTGGTGGTGAGGATGATCTTCATGGACTCGTAGTGGACAATGAGGGCGCGGGGGCAGTGGGCGGTGGCTGCGGCGGCCCCGCAGTAGTAGTTGTTGATGTAGATGCTGAGGTTCCCGTCGCGTGGGCGGATCTCTCTCATGAGCACGTGGGTGCAGTTGTCCCAGAAGGAGTAAGAGGTGCCATCGAACGTTGTGTAGTGGGAGTCCCCCCAGCCGCTGCAGGAGCCTGTGGGACACGGACAGTCCCCTCACCCAGCGCCACCCCAAACCTGCCACCTCGGGGTGTCACTCAGCCCCCCGCGGCCTCAGTTGCCTCCTTTGTAAAATGGGTGTAGTGGGTTCGATGGTGGCCCCACAGACACGTCCACCCAGAGTCTGCGAGTGGGACCTCCCTTGGGGAGGGGGTCTTCAGAGCTGGAGTTAAGTTAAGGGTCTCGAGAGGAGGTCATCCTGGACTACCGGATGGTCCCTAAATCCCATGACAAGTGTCCTCATGAGAGAGAAAAGACAGAGGAGGTCGTGTGACAGATGACAGAGGCAGAGATTACAGCAGACCCAGGCCTGTCCCCCTCCCGTGGGCGAGCTGGCAGCATTTCTGGCCGACTCAGTGCCACCAGGAGAGCACATCTCCCAGGGCCGTTCACGCCCTACCCGCTGCTCACACTCGCACTCCAGGCGGTAGGCGCACCGCTCCTTCTCGCTCCACACTTTGACGGGCAGATGCCCGTTCACGCAGGTGATGTTGGCCACCGGCTGCGGCCCCAGCAGGATGATGCGGTTCTTGCCCTCACACCTGGCCACCGTGCAGTCCTCCAGGGTCCAGGACTCGTTCACCTGGCGGACATCCGACACGGTGCTCAGCGGGGTTGGGGGCACTCACGGCAACCCACCCCATCGCCCTGCCACAGCCTCTGGTCCCCGATGGCCTCAAGTCCTGAGCGCCTGGCCTGGGGCAGGGCTGCTGCTACCACCTGGCCGGCCCCAGGCGCTGCCCTGGCCCTAGACCCAATGTACCTCCCTCCAGCCAGAGGTCCCCATGGAGGGGTCAATGAGGTGCCAGGGGCCATGCCCAATTGGAGCCCTCAGCAGCCCAAGGCAGGACATGATCCTGAAGGGCACACAACAGGGAGAGGAGGTGGGGGAGCGCACCTGTCGGGGAGGGAAGATGAGGTCGCAGCCGGGAGGCTGGGAGGTCGGTGGTGCCGGGGTCTTCGAGGTCTCCAGGGGTGAAGAGGTGGGGCAAGCACCTGGGAAGCGGTCAATGTCACAGTGCTGGTTGCAGATGGCATAGAACTGGCAGCCGGCGCTGTCCGTCTTATTGTAGATGACGTCCCCTGTGGAGGAGCAAGTCACCAAGACAGAGACATGCCTGGGTCAGCCCGAGACAGCAGGCAGGAGGGAGCACCTGTCACAGGGAGGGGCCAGAGGGCAGGGACACAGGGAGGGGGCAGGAGGGAGCACCTGTCACAGGAGAGGCCACAGGGCAGGCGCACAGGGAGGGAGTAGAGGGCGGGGGCACAGGGAGGAGACAGGCTCTCTACTCACCAGGTAAGAAGAGCCGTCCAAATGCCTGGCAGAAGCAGGCTGTGGTAGAGATGGGTGGGCTGGAAAAGGCGGTGGGCCTGAGGGTGGTGAGGATGGAGGGAGCTGTGGTGGACACGCTGAACTGTGGCAAGCTGCTGGAGATGGCTGGGGTGGTCCATATGCGGGAGGTCACCAGGGAGGCGGCTGGGGAGACACTGGGCGTGCCTGGCTTGACAGTTGTGGTCTGGGTTCCCAAGGGGGAGGAAGGACTGGTGACAGAGACTCTCTCAGTGGTCCCAGAGGAGGAGGGACCTGTCACAGTGGTGGGAACAGTGACCTTCTCTGTGGTGCTGAGGGAGGCGAGAGGTGTCTGAGTAGTGGGGACCCGACGAGTAGTCCCAGGAGAGGAGGGACCTGTCACAGAGGTGGGGAGAGTCACCTCAGTGGTCCTGGAAGAAAAGGGACGTGCCACAGTGGTGGGGACTGTCACCTCAGTGGTCCCAGGAGAGAAGGGACCTGTCTGGCTGGTGGGGACAGTGATCTTCTCCGTGGTGCTGAGGGAGGTGAGAGGTGTCTGCGTGGTGGGGACCCGATGAGTAGTCCAGGGAGAGGAGGGACTTGTCTCAGGGGTGGGGATAGAGAGCCTCTGAGTGGTCCCAGGGGAGGAGAGACCAGTCCCAGTGATGGAGATGGAGTAGAGCTGGGTGGTCCCGGGGGAAGAAGGACCTGTCACAGGAGTGGGGACAGTGACCTTCTCCGTGGTGCTGTGGGAGGTGAGAGGTGTCTGAGTGGTGGGGACTCTCTGAGTAGTCCCGGGAGAGGAGGGACCTGTCTCAGTGGTGGGGATGGAGACCCTCTGAGTAGTCCTGGGAGTAGAGGGACCTGTCACAGTGGTGGGGATGGAGAAGCTCTGGGTGATCCCAGGGGAGGAGGGACCTGTCTCAGTGGTGGAGATGGAGAACCGCTGGGTGGTCCCGGGGGAAGAAGGACCTGTCACAGGGGTGGGGACAGTGACCTTCTCAGTGGTGCTGTGGGAGGCAAGAGGTGTCTGAGTGGTGGGGACCCTATGAGTAGTCCAAGGAAAGGAGGGACCTGTCACAGAGGTGGTGATAGAGAGCCTCTGGGTGGTCCCGGGAGAAGAGGGACCTGTCTCAGTGATGGGGAGAGTGATTTTTTCTGTGGTACTGAGGGAGGTGAGAGGTTTCTGAGTGGAGGGGAGCCTATAAGTAGTCCCGGGAGAGGAGGAACCTGTCACGATGGTGGGGATGGAGACACTCTGGGTGCTCCCGGGGTAAGAGGGTCCTGTCTCAGGGGTGTAGATGGAGTACCTCTGGGTGGTCCTGGGAGTGGAGGGACCTGTCACAGCGGTGGTGATGGAGGAGCTCTGGGTGGTCCCAGGGGAGGAGAGTCCTGTCTCAGTGGTGGGGACTGTCACCTCGGTGGTCTTGGGAGAAAAGAGACCTGTCTGGCTAGTGGGGACAGTGACCTTCTCTGTGGTGCTGAGGGAGTTGAGAGGTGTCTGAATGGTGGAAACGGTGTGAGTAGTCCCCGGAGAGGAGGGACCTGTCCCAGTGGTGGAGCTGGAATACCTCTGGGTGGTCACGGGGGAAGAAGGACCTGTCACAGGTGTGGGGACAGTGACCTTCTCTGTGGTCCTGAGGGAGGTGAGAGTTGTCTGAGTGGTGGGGATCCTATGAGTAATCCCCGGAGAGGTGGGACCTGTCACAGTGGTGGGGATGGAGATCCTCTGGGTGGTCCCTGAGGAGGAGGATCCTGTCTCAGGGGTGGGGATGGAGACCCTCTGGGTGGTCCTGGGAGTGGAGGGACCTGTCACAGTGGTGGTGGTGGAGAAGCTCTGGGTGATCCCGGTGGAGGAGGGTCTTGTCTCAGTGGTGGGGACCGTCACCTCGGTGGTCTTGGGAGAAAAGGGACCTGTCTGGCTAGTGGGGAGAGTGACCTTCTCCGTGGTGCCGAGGGAGGTGAGAGGTGTCTGAATGGTGGGTACGCTATGAGTAGTCCTGGGAGAGGAGGGACCTGTCTCAGTGGTGGGGATGGAGACCCGCTGAGTAGTCCTGGGAGTAGAGGGACCTGTCACAGTGGTGGGGATGGAGAAGCTCTGAGTGATCCCGGGGGAGGAGGGCCCTGTCACAGAGGTGGTGATAGAGAGCCTTTGGGTGGTACTGGGAGAAGAGGGACCTGTCTCAGTGATGGGGAGAGTGACTTTTTCTGTGGTGCTGAGGGAGGTGAGAGGTTTCTGAGTGGGGGCGACCCTATAGGTTGTCCCAGAAGAGGAGGGAGCTGTCACGGTGGTGGGGATGGAGACCCTCTGGGTGGTCCCGGGGGAGGAGGATCCTGTCTCAGAGGTGGAGATGGAGTACCTCTGGGTGATCCTGGGAGTGGAGGGACCTGTCACAGGGGTGGTGATGGAGGCGCTCTGGGTGGTCCCGGGGGAGGAGGGTCCTGTCTCAGTGGTAGGGACCGTCACCTCGGTGGTCTTGGGAGAAAAGGGACCAGTCTGGCTAGTGGGGAGAGTGACCTTCTCAGTGGTGCTAAGGGAGTTCAGAGGTGTCTGAATGGTGGAGACGCTATGAGTAGTCCCCGGAGAGGAGGGACCTGTCTCAGTGGTGGAGATGGAGTACCTCTGGGTGGTCCCGGGGGAAGAAGGTCCTCTCACAGGAGTGGGGACAGTGACCTCCGTGGTGCTGAGGGAGGTGAGAGGTGTCTGAGAGGTGGTGACCCGATAAGTAGTCCCAGGAGAGGAGGGACCTGTCATAGTGGTGGGGATAGAGAGCCTCTGAGTGGTCTTGGGAGAGGAGGGACCTGTCTCAGTGGTGGCGATGGAGTAGAGCTTGGTGGTCCCAGGGGACTGGAGAGCGGTCCCAGTGGTGGAGATGGAGGAGAGCTGAGTGGTCGCGGGGGAAGAAGGACCTGTCACAGGAGTGGGAACAGTGACCTTCTCTGTGGTGCTGTGGGAGGTGAGAGGTGTCTGAGTGGTGGGGATCCTATGAGTAGTCCTGGAAGAGAAGGGACCTGTCTCAGTGGTGCGGATGGAGAAGCTTTGGGTGGTCCTGGTAGAATAGGGACCTGTCACCCTGGTGGGGATGGAGAACCTCTGGGTGGTCCCGGGGGAAGAGGGACCTGTCAAAGGGGTGGGGACAGTGACCTTCTCCATGGTGCTGTGGGAGGCGAGAGGTGTCTGAGTGATGGGGACCCTATGAGTAGTCCAAGGAGAGGAGGGACCTATCACAGAGGTGGTGATAGAGAGCCTCTGGGTGGTCCCGGGAGAAGAGGGACCTGTCTCAGTGATGGAGAGAGTGACTTTTTCTGTGGTACGGAGGGAGGTGAGAGGTTTCTGAGTGGAGGGGAGCATATAAGTAGTCCCAGGAGAGGAGGAACCTGTCACGGTGGTGGGGATGGAGACCCTCTGGGTGGTCCCGGGGAAAGAGGGTCCTGTCTCAGGGGTGTAGATGGAGTACTTCTGGGTGGTCCTGGGAGTGGAGGGACCTGTCACAGTGGTTGTGATGGAGGAGCCCTGGGTGGTCCCGGGGGAGGAGGGTCCTGTCTCAGTGGTGGGGACCGTCACCTCGGTTGTCTTGGGAGAAAAGGGACCTGTCTGGCTAGTGGGGACAGTGACCTTCTCTGTGGTGCTGAGGGAGTTGAGAGGTGTCTGAATGGTGGAGATGGTGTGAGTAGTCCCCGGAGAGGAGGGACCTGTCCCAGTGGTGGAGATGGAATACCTCTGGGTGGTCACGGGGGAAGAAGGACCTGTCACAGGAGTGGGGACAGTGAACTTCTCTGTGGTGCTGAGGGAGGTGAGAGGTGTCTGAGTGGTGGGGACCCTATGAGTAGTCCCAGGAGAGAAGGGACCTGTCACAGAGGTGGTGATAGAGAGCCTCTGGGTGGTCCCGGGAGAAGATGGACCTGTCTCAGTGATGTGGAGAGTAACTTTTTCAGTGGTGCTGAGGTAGGTGAGAGGTGTCTGAGTGGTGGGGGTCCTATGAGTAATCCCAGGAGAGGTGGGACCTGTCACGGCTGTGGGGATGGAGACCCTCTGGGTGGTCCTGTGAGTGGAGGAACCTGTCACAGTGGTGGTGATGGATAAGCTCTGGGTGATCCCGGGGGAGGTGGATCCTGTCTCAGTGGTGGGGACCGTCACCTCGGTGGTCTTGGGAGAAAAGGAACCTGTCTGGCTAGTGGGGAGAGTGACCTTCTCTGTGGTGCTGAAGGAGGTGAGAGGTGTCTGAATGGTGGGTACGCTATGAGTAGTCCTCGGAGATGAGGCACCGGTCCCAGTGGTGGAGATGGAGTACCTCTGGGTGGTCCCGGGGGAAGACGGACCTCTCACAGGAGTGGGGACAGTGCCCTTCTCCGTGGTGCTGTGGGAGGCAAGAGGTGTCTGAGTGGTGGGGACCCTATGAGTAGTCCCGGGAGAGGAAGGACCTGTCGCAGAGGTGGGGATAGAGAGCCTCTCGGTGGTCCCGGGAGAAGATGGACCTGTCTCAGTGATGTGGAGAGTGACTTTTTCTGTGGTGCTGAGGGAGGTGAGAAGTTTCTGCGTGGTGGGGACCCTATAAGCAGTCCCGGGAGAGGAGCGACCTGTCAAAGGGGTGGGGATGGAGACCGTCTGGGTTGTCCCAGTAGTGGAGGGACCTGTGTCACTGGTGGGTGTGGAGACCCTCTGGCTGGTCCCGGGGGAGGAGGGTCCTGTCTCAGTGGTGGAGATCGAGACCCTCTGGGTGGTCCTGGGTGAGGAGAGACCAGTCCCAGTGGTGGAGATGGAGTACCTCTGGGTGGTCTCGGGGGAAGAAGGACCTGTCACAGAGGTGGGGACAGTGACCTTCTCCGTGGTGCTGAGGGAGGCGAGAGGTGTCTGAGTGGTGGCGACCCTATGAGTAGTCCCGGGAGAGGAGTGACCTGTCACAGAGGTGGTGATAGAGAGCCTCTGGGTGGTCCCGGGAGAAGAGGGACCTGTCTCAGTGTTGTTGAGAGTGACTTTTTCTGTGGTGCTGTGGGAGGCGAGAGGTGTCTGAGTGGTGTCGACTCTATGAGTAATCCCGGGAGAGGAGGGACCTGTCACAGAGGTGGTCATAGAGAGCCTCTGGGTGGTCCTGGGAGAAGAGGGACCTGTCACATTGGTGGCAATGGAGACCCTCTGGGTGCTCCCAGGAGAGGAGAGACCTGTCACAGAGGTGGGAATGGAGACCTGCTGGGTGGTCCTGGGAGTGGAGGGTCCTGTCACAGGGGTGGGGATCGTCTCCTCGGTGGTCCTGGGAGAGGAGGGACGTGTCCCAGTGGTGGAGATGGAGACCCTCTGGTTGCTCCCAGGAGAGGAAGGACCTGTCACAGGGGTGGGTATCGAGACCCGCTGGGTGGTCCCGGGAGAGGAGGGACCTGTCTCAGTGGTGGAGATGGAGTACTTCTGGGTGGTCTCCGGGGACGAGGGACCTGTCACCGGGGTGGACATGGAGACCCTCTGAGTGGTCCCAGGAGTGGAGGGACCTGTCACTGTGGTGCTGATGGAGAAGCTCTGAGAGATCCTGGGAGAGGAGGGTCCTGTCTCAGTGGTGAGGACCGTCACCTTGGTGGTCTTGGGAGAAAAGGGACCTGTCTGGCTGGTGGGGACAGTGACCTTCTCCATGGTGCTGAGGGAGGTGAGAGGTGTCTGAGTGGTGGGAACCCTATGAGTAGTCCCCGGAGAGGAGGGAACTGGCACGGTGGTGGGGATGGAGACCCTCTGGGTGGTCCCGGGGGTGGAGGGACCTGTTGCAGTGGTGGCGATGGTGACCCTCTGGGTGGTCCCGGGGGTTGAGGGACCTGTCGCAGTGGTGGGGATGGAGACCCTCTGGGTGGTCCCGGAGGTGGAAGGACCTGTTGCAGTGGTGGGGATGGAGACCCTCTGGGTGGTCCCGGGAGAAGGGGGACCTGTCTCAGTGTTGGAGATGGAGAACCCCTGGGTGGTCCCGGGAGAGGAGAGTCCTGTCACAGGGGTGGGGACCGTCACCTCGGTGGTCTTGGGAGAAAAGGGACGTGTCTGGCTGATGGGGACAGTGACCTTTTCTGTGGTGCTGAGGGAGGTGAGAGGTGTCTGAGTGGTGGGGACCCAATGAGTAGTCTCCGGAGTGGAGGGACCTGTCACAGTGGTGGGGATGGAGACCCTCTGGGTGGTCCCGGGGGTGGAGGGACCTGTCCCAGTGGTGGCGATGGAGACCCTCTGGGTGGTCCCAGGAGAAGAGGGACCTGTCACAGGGATGGGGATGGAGACCCTCTGTGTGGTCCCAGGAGAGGAGGATCTTGTCTCAGTGGTGGAGATGGAGACCCTCTGGGTGGTCCCGGGAGAGAAGGGACCTGTCACAGGGCTGGGAACAGTGACCTTCTCCGTGGTGCTGAGGAAGGTGAGAGGTGTCTGAGTGGTGGGGACCCTATGAGTAGTCCTGGGAGAGGAAGGACCTGTCACAGAGGTGGGGATAGAGAGCCTCTGCTTGGTGCCGGGAGAAGAGGGACCTGTTGCAGTGGTGGGCATGATGACTTTCTGGGGGGTCCTGGCAGTGGAAGGTCCTGTCATAGTGGTGGTGACGGGGAGGCTCTGGGTGATCCCGGGAGAGGAGGGTCCTGTCTCGGTGCTAGGGACTGTCACCTTGTTGGTCTTGGGAGAAAAGGTACCAGTCGCAGGAGTGGGGACAGTGACCTTCTCCGTGGTGCTGAGGGAGGCACGAGATGTCAGAGTGGTGAAGACCCTAGGAGTAGTCCAGGGGGAGGAGGGACCTGTCACAGGGATGGGGAGGGGGGTCCTCTGGGTGGTCCCAGGAGAGGAAGGAACTGTCACAGTGGTGGCGCTAGAGACCCTCTGGGTGGCCCCATGGGAGGAGGGTCCTGTCTCAGTTCTGAGTACAGTGAAATCAGTGGTCCTGAGGGAGGTGAGAGGTGTCTGAGTGGTGGAGACAGTGTGAGTAGTCCCGGAAGATGAGGGACCTGTCTCAGCGGTGGGGATGGAGACGCTCTGGGTGGTCCTGGGAGGGGAGGGTCCTGTCTCCCTGGTCCCAGTGGAGGAGAGGTGTATCTGGGTGGTGGCTGTGGTCCAGACTGCTGTCACTCCCGATGACCACCTGCCCGTGCTGGTGGTGGAGGGTCTGGGGGATGGTGTGGTGGTCTCGGAGGCAGCCGAGCTGGGGCAGTGGCTGTAGTCATCACAGCAGCGCACGCGGATGTGGTAGTTGAGGCAGGTCTGGCCTCCGCTCTGCCAGCTGTTTCTGCAGATGAGCCCGTAATCCACATTGCACTGCACCACCTGGCCCAGCTGCCCGAGGGGTATTTCCGGATAGAGGACGGCCTCGCATTCGATGGCCACCGGCCGCAAGCAGAGCTGGCCTCCCCTGCCCACGATGTGGTAGTAGGTCTCGATGTCGCCCCTGTAGCGGCCGGGCAGAGGCCGGTCACTGTCCAGCCAGTCAGTCCAGTGGCAGGCGGGCTGGCACCCGGAGGTCGCTGTGCTGGGGCTTGTGCTGGGGCCTGCAGTGCTGGGGCTGGTCGGGGGCTGGGCAGTGGTGCTAGTGGCCGCTGGGGAGGTCAGTCCCAGGCTGGTCCCCTGGGGGCTCAGTGTGGTGGTGGCCGGGGTGCTGAGACAGTGGCTGTAGTTGCAGCAGAGCACGCGGATGTGGTAGTTGAGGCACAGCTTGAATGGGCCGCTCTGGTCACGGTTGTGGCACACCAGCCCGAAGCTCAGGTTGCACTGGACCACCTGGCCCAGATCCTGCACGGGGACGTTGGGCTGCGTCTCAGCCCGACACTCCAGGTCGAGGGGCTGCTGGCAGATGGCCTCGCCGGTCGCCCGAAGGTTGGCATAGGTCTCAAAGTCCCCCCCAGAGGCCCCCGGCACCGGGTAGCTCTGGTCCAGCCAGTCTGTCCACGCGCACTGTGGCCTGCATCCCTCGGAGGGTGAGGTGGCTGGTGTGGATGTGAGGGAGCTGGGCGGTGGGGAGCTAGAGGGCAGCGTGGTCTGAAAGGGAGACTGAGTGGGTGGGGACCAAGGGTTGGTCATTATGTGGGTTCTGGTGGGGGCACTGGATGGGGCTGGCTGGGTGGTTGTGGCTGGGGTCCCAGGGGAGGGAGAGGGACTAGAGATGGAGACCCTCTGGGTGGTCCTTGGGGAGGAGGCACCTGTCTCAGTGGTGGGGCTGGAGACCCTCTGGGTGGTCCTTGGGGAGGAGGGTCCTGTCTCAGTTCTGAGTACCGTGACCTCAGTGGTCCTGAGGGAGGTGAGAGGTGTCTGAGTGGTGGAGACAGTCTGAGTAGTCCCGGAAGATGAGGGACCTGTCTCAGCGGTGGGGATGGAGACGCTCTGGGTGGTCCTGGGGGAGGAGGGTCCTGTCTCAGTTCTGAGTACAGTGACCTCAGTGGTCCTGAGGGAGGTGAGAGGTGTCTGAGTGGTGGAGACAGTCTGAGTAGTCCTGGAAGATGAGGGACCTGTCTCAGCGGTGGGGATGGAGACGCTCTGGGTGGTCCTGGGAGAGGAGGGTCCTGTCTCCCTGGTCCTTGTGGAGGAGAGGTGTATCTGGGTGGTGGCTGTGGACCTGACTCCTGTCACTCCCGATGACCACCTGCCCGTGCTGGTGCTGGTGGTGGAGGATCTGGGGGATGGTGTGGTGGTCTCGGAGGCAGCCGAGCTGGGGCAGTGGCTGTAGTCATCACAGCAGCGCACGCGGATGTGGTAGTTGAGGCAGGTCTGGCCTCCGCTCTGCCAGCTGTTTCTGCAGATGAGCCCGTAATCCACGTTGCACTGCACCACCTGGCCCAGCTGCCCGAGGGGTATTTCCGGATAGAGGACGGCCTCGCATTCGATGGCCACCGGCCGCAAGCAGAGCTGGCCTCCCCTGCCCACGATGTGGTAGTAGGTCTCGATGTCGCCCCTGTAGCGGCCGGGCAGAGGCCGGTCACTGTCCAGCCAGTCAGTCCAGTGGCAGGCGGGCTGGCACCCGGAGGTCGCTGTGCTGGGGCTTGTGCTGGGGCCTGCAGTGCTGGGGCTGGTCGGGGGCTGGGCAGTGGTGCTAGTGGCCGCTGGGGAGATCAGTCCCAGGCTGGTCCCCTGGGGGCTCAGTGTGGTGGTGGCCGGGGTGCTGAGACAGTGGCTATAGTTGCAGCAGAACACGCGGATGTGGTAGTTGAGGCACAGCTTGAATGGGCCGCTCTGGTCACGGTTGTGGCACACCAGCCCGAAGCTCAGGTTGCACTGGACCACCTGGCCCAGATCCTGCACGGGGACGTTGGGCTGCGTCTCAGCCCGACACTCCAGGTCCAGAGGCTGCTGGCAGATGGCCTCGCCGGTCGCCCGAAGGTTGGCATAGGTCTCAAAGTCCCCCCCAGAGGCCCCCGGCACCGGGTAGCTCTGGTCCAGCCAGTCTGTCCACGCGCACTGTGGCCTGCATCCCTCGGAGGGTGAGGTGGCTGGTGTGGATGTGAAGGAGCTGGGCGGTGGGGAGCTAGAGGGCAGCGTGGTCTGAAAGGGAGACTGAGTGGGTGGGGACCAAGGGTTGGTCATTATGTGGGTTCTGGTGGGGGCACTGGATGGGGCTGGCTGGGTGGTTGTGGCTGGGGTCCCAGGGGAGGGAGAGGGACTAGAGATGGAGACCCTCTGGGTGGTCCTTGGGGAGGAGGGTCCTGTCTCAGTTCTGAGTACAGTGACCTCAGTGGTCCTGAGGGAGGTGAGAGGTGTCTGAGTGGTGGAGACAGTCTGAGTAGTCCCGGAAGATGAGGGACCTGTCTCAGCGGTGGGGATGGAGACGCTCTGGGTGGTCCTGGGGGAGGAGGGTCCTGTCTCAGTTCTGAGTACAGTGACCTCAGTGGTCCTGAGGGAGGTGAGAGGTGTCTGAGTGGTGGAGACAGTCTGAGTAGTCCTGGAAGATGAGGGACCTGTCTCAGCGGTGGAGATGGAGACGCTCTGGGTGGTCCTGGGAGAGGAGGGTCCTGTCTCCCTGGTCCCAGTGGAGGAGAGGTATATCTGGGTGGTGGCTGTGGACCTGACTCCTGTCACTCCCGATGACCACCTGCCCGTGCTGGTGCTGGTGGTGAAGAGTCTGGGGGATGGTGTGGTGGTCTCGGAGGCAGCCGAGCTGGGGCAGTGGCTGTAGTCATCACAGCAGCGCACGCGGATGTGGTAGTTGAGGCAGGTCTGGCCTCCGCTCTGCCAGCTGTTTCTGCAGATGAGCCCGTAATCCACGTTGCACTGCACCACCTGGCCCAGCTGCCCGAGGGGTATTTCCGGATAGAGGACGGCCTCGCATTCGATGGCTACCGGCCGCAAGCAGAGCTGGCCTCCCCTGCCCACGATGTGGTAGTAGGTCTCGATGTCGCCCCTGTAGCGGCCGGGCAGAGGCCGGTCGCTGTCCAGCCAGTCAGTCCAGTGGCAGGCGGGCTGGCACCCGGAGGTCGCTGTGCTGGGGCTTGTGCTGGGGCCTGCAGTGCTGGGGCTGGTCGGGGGCTGGGCAGTGGTGCTAGTGGCCGCTGGGGAGATCAGTCCCAGGCTGGTCCCCTGGGGGCTCAGTGTGGTGGTGGCCGGGGTGCTGAGACAGTGGCTATAGTTGCAGCAGAACACGCGGATGTGGTAGTTGAGGCACAGCTTGAATGGGCCGCTCTGGTCACGGTTGTGGCACACCAGTCCGAAGCTCAGGTTGCACTGGACCACCTGGCCCAGATCCTGCACGGGGACGTTGGGCTGCGTCTCAGCCCGACACTCCAGGTCCAGAGGCTGCTGGCAGATGGCCTCGCCGGTCGCCCGAAGGTTGGCATAGGTCTCAAAGTCCCCCCCAGATGCCCCCGGCACCGGGTAGCTCTGGTCCAGCCAGTCTGTCCACGCGCACTGTGGCCTGCATCCCTCGGAGGGTGAGGTGGCTGGTGTGGATGTGAAGGAGCTGGGCAGTGGGGAGCTAGAGGGCAGCGTGGTCTGAAAGGGAGACTGAGTGGGTGGGGACCAAGGGTTGGTCATTATGTGGGTTCTGGTGGGGGCACTGGATGGGGCTGGCTGGGTGGTTGTGGCTGGGGTCCCAGGGGAGGGAGAGGGACTAGAGATGGAGACCCTCTGGGTGGTCCTCGGGGAGGAGGGTCCTGTCCTAGTTCTGAGTACAGTGACCTCAGTGGTCCTGAGGGAGGTGAGAGGTGTCTGAGTGGTGGAGACAGTCTGAGTAGTCCCGGAAGATGAGGGACCTGTCTCAGCGGTGGGGTTGGAGACGCTCTGGGTGGTCCTGGGGGAAGAGGGTCCTGTCTCAGTTCTGAGTACCGTGACCTCAGTGGTCCTGAGGGAGGTGAGAGGTGTCTGAGTGGTGGAGACAGTCTGAGTAGTCCCGGAAGATGAGGGACCTGTCTCAGCGGTGGGGATGGAGACGCTCTGGGTGGTCCTGGGGGAGGAGGGTCCTGTCTCCCTAGTCCTTGTGGAGGAGAGGTGTATCTGGGTGGTGGCTGTGGACCTGACTCCTGTCACTCCCGATGACCACCTGCCCGTGCTGGTGGTGGAGGATCTGGGGGATGGTGTGGTGGTCTCGGAGGCAGCCGAACTGGGGCAGTGGCTGTAGTCATCACAGCAGCGCACGCGGATGTGGTAGTTGAGGCAGGTCTGGCCTCCCCTCTGCCAGCTGTTTCTGCAGATGAGCCCATAATCCACGTTGCACTGCACCACCTGGCCCAGCTGCCCGAGGGGTATTTCCGGATAGAGGACGGCCTCGCATTCGATGGCCACTGGCTCCAAGCAGAGCTGGCCTCCTGCACCCACGATGTGATAGTAGGTCTCGATGTCACCCCCATTGTAGCCAGGAAAGGGCTGGTCACTATCCAGCCAGTTGGTCCAGTGGCAGGAGAGCTGGCACCCGGAGGTCGCTGTGCTGGGGCCTGTGCTGAGGCCCGGGGTGGTCATGGACTGGGCATTGGTGCCACTGGGCGTTGGGGAGGTCAATCCCAGGCTGGTCCCCGGGGGAGTGACTGTGATGGTGGCCGGGGTGCTGGGACAGTGGCCGTAGTCGCAGCAGAGCACGCGGATGTTGTAGTTGAAGCACATGTTGAAGTTGCCCTGCTGGTCTTCATTCCTGCATACCAGCCCGGTCTGCAGGCTGCAGCTGACCACCTGCCCGATCCGGTCAATGCTCACCTCGGGGTAATTCTCCGCCCGGCACTCTATACTCTTTGGCTCCGCACACATCCTGCCCCCTGCAGCCCTGATGTTGTCGTAGGTCTCCATGTCGCCTCCTGTGACCCCCGAGGTTGGGAAATCCACATCAAACCACTCCGTCCACTCGCACTTGGGCTGACAGCTGGTTGTGCCCTGGTTGGTGTTGGCCTCGGTCGTGGCCGTTGGTACCAGAGTTCCTGTTGGCGTCTCTGCTCCTGATGTGCTCGTCTTGGTGCGTGAGGTGGGTGGCGGGCTGGTTGAGATGGTGCCGGCTGTGCTGGCTGGTGCTCCTGTAGTCGCGTGAGCCCTGGAGGTGGGTCCCTGTGAGGTGCCCCCTGTGGTCCCCTGCAGTGTTGTGCGAGTTGGAAGGACTGACGTGGCTCTCTCCGGGGTGGTGGGCTTTGTGGAACCTGGAGGAGCCGTGAGGCTCCTGGTGGCAGACGTCCTGTGTGTGGCCGTGTGGCTGGGGTTTAGGGATGTGGCTTGGGATGTTGATCTCGTCGAGAGGAAAGGCACCACAGTGGTCACCCCTGGGCTGCTGCCCAGCCATGTGCCTGTTTCTGTGGCTGGTGGCATGGTGGTGGTGGCGGTGGCAGTGGAGGCAGTGGTGGTGGAGGTGGCAGTGGCAGTGGAGGTGGCAGCGGTGGTGGTGGTGGTGGTGGCGGTGGCAGTGGAGGCAGTGGCGGTGGCAGTAGAGGCAGTGGTCGCAATCATGGTGGTGGAGGCAGTGGCGGTGGTGGTGGTGGATGTGGCAGTGGAGGTGGCAGTGGCAGCGGTGGTGGCAGTGGAGGTGGCAGTGGTGATGGAGGCAGGTTCCCCACAGTGGCTGTAGCTGCAGCACAGCATGCGGATCTTGTAGTTGAAGCACATCTTGAACATGCCCTCCTGCTCTTCGTTCCTGCAGACCAGGCCGAACCTAGGGTCGCAGTGCACTCGCTGGCCCAGGTCCTCCAGGCGCATGCTGGGAAAGAGCACGGCCCTGCACTCTATCTCCTGAGGCCGCTCACACACGGCCCCTCCCGCACTCCTGATCCTGTCGTAGGACTCGATGTCCCCCCCGGCCTTCTCAGACTTGGGGTAATCCTCATCGAACCACCCTGTCCACTGACATTTGGGCTGACAGGTGGTGGCAGCTGGGGTTGAGGAGCTGCCGACCTCCTGGGTCTCAGTTGTGGCAGGCATGGCAGGTGGGGTCTGCGAGGTGGAGGCTGCCGTCGACCCGAGGGGGCTTTCTCTCGTTGACGTGGTCTGGGTGGGGGTGGGCAGGGACTTGAGGGTTGACACCCAGGTGGTGATGCCGGGGGAGGGACTGGGGCTGGTGCCCAGGGCCGAGGAGGTGCCACAGGGCACGTAGTCACAGCAGAGGACCCGCAACTCATAGTTGTGGCAGAGCGGGGGACTCTGCTCGCTATTGAGGCACGTGAGCCCCCGAGCCATGTCGCACTCCACCTTCTGGCCCAGCTCCTGCAGGGGTTTGTCGGGGAGCTGCTGCGCCCGGCACTCGACACCCTCGGGGGCTGGGCAGACCTGGTGGCCCCTCTGCCTCAGGTTCACAAACGTCTCGATGTCTCCCCCTCCCATGCCGGGCTCTGGACGGCCGCTGTCGTACCAGTCAGACCAGCGGCATTGCTTGTGCACACACACAGTGGAGATGGTGGGGGCTGGGCCTGTGGGGGGACAGGGCAGGGGACCCAGTCAGCCTCCTCTGCCCACTCGCCAGCCGTGCCTGGGAGGAGGGGTGACACAACCCACAGGGCTGGCCCCCAGGCCTCTGCGGAACCCTGGCAGTCCCTTGTGCCCAGGATGCCTGCACCGAGCACCTGCAGGGTCTTCCCTCGTCATCCAGACCATCACCCGGGGCCAGGGGCTCGAGAGAGCGAGGCAGGATAAGTGGCACGACCGCCAGGCTCACCTGTCGTGGACAGCGGGGCCGCAGTGGTAGTGAAGGTGAAGGGTGTCGTGGACACGGTTCCAGGACATTCCACGACTCTCCGGATGATGGTTCCATTGTTTCCGCAGATGGCAGTCAGGCAGGCGCCCAGTCCATCGGTTGTGTTGTAGATGACGTCCCCGTAGCCGTAGGTCTTGCCCTCATAGGTGCAGGTGCAGGCTGGGAGAGGCGCAGGGACAGGGCTCACTCGAGCCCCCAGCCCCCAGCCCCCAGCCCCCAGCCCAACCAGGCCCCTCCTTACCCGTGAGGTTGTACGTGCACTGGAGGCCGCCAGGGGTGCAGTCACTGGGAGGAGGAGAGACAAGCTGAGGGTCAGCAGGGCCGGGGCCGGTGTTCCTGCCCCGGCCTGGCCTGACCTCAACCCTGCCCCCATTCCCCGGCTGGCTCCCGTACCCCAGCCGGCCTGTGCTCACCAGCTCTGGCAATTCTCTGCCGTGGGGACCCTGGAGCCGACCTCGTGGTAGTTGCCATCCTCATCGTAGCAGCCGCACTGGGCCACGCACTCCATCTGGTCCTCGCTGAAGAAGGGCTTGCTGGGTGGGCACCTCGGGTAGCAGCCTGGGGTGGGCACAGGCAGGAGCGGACTCACTCCCTCGGGCCAGGTGGTTGTGCTGCCCGGTGGCTCCCCCGGGATGGCCTGGCCTCACCTTCCAGGCCAGGCAGGTCCAGCAGGCAATGCCCACTCGGGTTCCGGCAGGTCCTCAGGCAGGGGGCCCCGCACGGCTCGTAGTGCCACTCGCACTCCCCGCGTGGGTTGTAGTAGTCGCAGAACAGGGCTGGGCGGGGAGGAGAGAGGCTAAGGGTGCCTGCAGGCCTTGTCCCTACCGTGGGCAGCGTGCAGGGGTCTGGGGCCCGCCCTTTGCTCCTTTCCTTTCTCAGCCCTGCGCCCGTAACTGCTGTCCCTCACTGAGCCATCTCGTTTGGGGAAACCTGTCTGTCTGGTTTTTATGCACATGGACGTGTGCACACACCTGAAGTGCATGCGTGTTGGGTATGCATGTGTGCACACGTGTGTGGTCAGGCACTGGGGCCCGTGCTGCCTCGCCTCCTCCGGCCACCCCTCTCCTGCCGTTCAGCACCACGGACAGAGCCCGACTCACGGCAGATGTCGGGAGTCCGCCAGGTCACGCACACGCCCACGTCGCGACAGGCCTGGGCGTAGGCGGCCACCGCGGTGCAGAAGCACTCGCAGTCGCCTCCCGAGTTGCAGGCGCACGCGTCGCTCACACAGGCGTCATAGTACTTGGTGGAGTCGACCTGAGGGCAGAGGGCGAGGGGCCGCTCAGCCAGGAGAGACAGTGCGCCCCTCAGGTCATGGGACAGCCGTCTGGACCTCAACCCCCACATCTGTGATCTGAGATCGGTGACTGCTGGGGCCAGAGTCCCCTGCCCACCTGGACACCTTCACTCCTGCCCCTGGTGGCCTCTGACCTCACCCCTGTCCCTGGCCCTTGCCTCTGCGGACCAGCCCTCCCGCAACTGCTTGGTGACCCTGTCCTGACAAATGGGGGGGCTGCCTGTCTCCTCAGGGTGGGGGCAGCCCCCCAACCACATTCCTCCCTCCCAGATGGCAGAGCCCAGAGGGCTCCCAAGTCTCGAATTTGCCACTGCTGATGGCACCACCCGGGGCAAGGATGGCTTGTCAGGCTCACATAGGACTTTCCGAGCCCTCGGACAGGGCACCCAGAGGGGCCGTGGATGAGAGGGGTCGGGGCCTGGCACAGCCACACCTTGGTCGGCTGCAGCCCACTCCTACCAGGCCGCCCTCCCGTCAGCGTGCAGGTCCCGGATCACGAGACCATGTCCTCGTTCAAGAAGGACTTTTGGGAAGAGAGTCTGAGGCCCATCACATCCTCTGCACACGTGAGGCTGGGCTGGAGGCTCCACTAAGGTTCCCGTCAGGTCGGAGAGTGTGGGGGGGATGGGAGGTGACTCTGAGGGCCTGTGGGGCTCGCAGCCCTGTTTCTAGGGAATGAGGCTGAGTGTGGTCAAGGAAAGCAGAGGGGACTCTCTGTGCTGGGACTGGGGACGCGGGCGCCTGCCTGGTGGGAGGTCCAGAGGTGTGCTCTGAGTGATGGTCAAGGCCATGACCCGCTGTCCTCAGAGGCCCAGCCCAGGCCAGACCCAGCTCCCGCCGGAGGGAAGAAAGCAGCCCAACACCTGTCAGCCCCCAGCCCCTGCCCGCTAAGCCCAGGGCCCCGCCTCTCAGCCCACCTGAGAACGGCAGGCGGCGAAGGTGGCGCTGTTGATGATGCTGCACTGCTTCTGGGCCCAGGACTTGCGGTATGGGTTGGCAGTGCAGGGGTCCTTGGGGGCCGAGGCATCCGGGCAGGACGGGGAGAACTTCCAGCTGTTGCCGAACTCCAGTGCGTTGCCCACCACGGACTGGCTCCGTGTGGTGAAGTCGTTGACGGCGTTGTCGTCGAAGTTCCCGCACAGCCCGCAGACCCTCCCCTGCAGATGCAGGGACAGTTGGGTCATGGGGGCTGGGGCTGCAGGGGGCAGCCCGAGGGAGCAGCACAGAGTCTGGCCCAGGAGGGGTGACTTCAGGGCACCCGGTTCCCCTGGGCAGTGCCTGTGAACTTGCAGGAGGGGTACACGGAGGGTCCTTTGGTGAGCAGGGGGCAGGAGGGTGGGCACCTGCTCCCCCACAGAACCTCAGCCCAGCAGGTGTGGTATTACTGAGTGGGGAGACCACAGAGCAAAGAGCGGCTTTCCAACCAGGACTCTGATGCACCCATTTGTTGGTTTGGTCTGAACATGCCCCTTTTCAGAACCTGACATTGTGCATGTCCTGGCCCCAGCCCTCAGCTGACCCTCAGCAGACCCTCAGCTTCCAGACGGTCCCCCCAG
This sequence comes from Diceros bicornis minor, assembly GCF_020826845.1. Classification (NCBI taxonomy): domain Eukaryota; kingdom Metazoa; phylum Chordata; class Mammalia; order Perissodactyla; family Rhinocerotidae; genus Diceros; species Diceros bicornis. The sequence goes on from NC_080770.1 coordinate 777,674, forward strand.
GGCCAGGTCTAGGAGTGGGGGCTCTGTCCAGGCCCGAGAGGATCCCATAGCCCGCCTGCCCACACCTTGTAATCCTGGCGCAGCCGGATGAACACACTGGTCTTCCGGTCCCAGGACACGACCATGCCACTGCGGGTCTCGACGGTCAGGTAGATGCCCATGTACCGGATCTTGTAGGGCAGGTCTCCGCCCGACCCCCTTTGCACCACCTTGTAGGTGCCCTCATGGAGGATCAGCTCATAGTTCTGCGAGGGCACAGGGGAAGCAGCTGCTGCAGGGGCCAGCTCTGGGGCCAGAGCCCACCCCATGGCCCAGGGCAGGGGCTCCACGGGTGCTCAGGGGCCCCAGAGCACCAGCATGGGGCTGGTGTTACGGATGAGCAGGGCTCCTGATATAGTCGACGAATGCAGGACGAGAGGCTGGGCAGGGTGTGCTGGGAGCCCGGAGGCTGCGTGGAATGTTGGGGGCCACAGGCGAGCAGAGGAAGGCAGAGGGCACAGCGCGAGGCTGCGGGAGCCCACGTGACTGCCTCAGGCTCTTTGTGGCCAAGGCTTTGCTCCCCTGCCAAGCACTTCACCCCCTGCCGCCCCCAACTCCGGCTGCCCCCCACCCCCCCGCCTCCGCTGATCCCCGAGCGCTGCTGCCTTCCTCCTGCTCCTCCACTCTTTCGGGGGAAACGCCCCCCAGCCAGCCGCTCTGCTCTCTGCCCTGGGAACTCTGATCTTCTTCTGCCGGAAGTGGGCGTCTCTAGGTATGGTGGGCTGAAGGGAGGCCCCCAAAAGACATGTCCACATCCTAAACTCCGGCCCCTGTGAATGTGCTCTTACATGGATAAAGGGTCTTTGCAGATGTGATTAAGTGAAGGATCTCAAGATGAGGTCATCCTGGATTTAGGGTGGGCCTAAGTCCAATGACAGGTGTCCCCATAAGAGAAGAGAAGGAGAAAGGACACACGGAGAGGAGGCCGTGGGAAGATGAGGCAGAGACAGGAGGAGTGCAGCCCCAGGCCCGGGAACGAACGTCTGCAGCCCCAGAAGCTGAGGGAGGCAGGCAGGACCCTCCCCTGGAGCCTGCGAGGGAGCGCGGCCCCGTGACACCTGGATGTCAGAGACCTGGCCTTGGAACCGTGAGGGAATGAATTTCTCTGGTTTTAAGTCCCCGGGGTGTGGCCATTTATTAGGCGGCCCCAAGACACGATTCAGCTGGAGGGCCAGGGATTCAGCTGGAGGGCCAGGGTGGGCTGCAGAGGAAGGGAGAAGGTTCCTGGTGGACTCGCACCTCCAGGAAGAGCTTGATGGCCTTGGAGCAGGTGACGCCCGTGGTCCCGCAGGGGACGTTCTCGCTGATGATGTGGAAGGTCCCGTTGGTGGTGCCGTTGCCCCCGCAGTGGTCCTGGGACGGGGAGAGGTGAGACTTGGGTAACATGGGTCACTGCCAACCAAGCCCGGCCCTTGGGAGGGGCGAGGGGGCCGCGTACCTGGGCCAGTGTGTACTCGCAGCTCCCTTCGAAGCTGTAGCGCTCGCCGTCGAAGGTGATGAAATGGCCGTCCCCGTAGGCCACGCAGGTGCCCAGGCAGGGCCGATGGCTGCACTCCCACCTGCGGCTCCTGCAGGTGCTGCATGGCGAGGGGAGGACACGCGATGCTCATTGGGCAGGAGCCTGCCCCCTGGGCCGCTGTGGCCAAGCCGGTCCCCGCCATGACAAGGACGGGGACCCAGCCCCTGCTCATAAAACGGGGACATGGGGGTGCCCCCCCACGCTCGAGAGGGGTCAAATGAAGCAGTGAGTGTGGGGCTCACAGGACCCACCACCTGCCGGTGGCGCTTCTGTCTTGAGGCTTCCCCAGCCCTTGGCGCCTGGGGTGCAGGGCCGGTGGTCCTGGTGTCAGCTTTAACTGGCCCCTGCCATCTGCTGGGCAGAGGAGGCCAGGCCCCTGGGGCACCTCCCAGAGGACAAACGGGACTGCCCAGGGCTTCTAAGGGGTGGGGACAGCACCAGGCCTCAGCTCCTCTCCTGCTCCCTGCCAAGGACCCCCTCGCTGAGGCCAGCTCAGGCCCGCTGTCCCTGTGGTCTCTGCCCACGCCCTCCCCTCTGCAGCCCCTCGACTCACCAGGTATTACAGTCCACCCTGATGGTCTCCCCGGGCTTGTATGTGGCCTCGTTGTGCAGACAGGGGCAGTCCTCCTCAGCCACGCAGCCCCCACTCCCGTCCGACACCAGCCCCGGGGGGCAGACGCAGCCAGACACACAGTGGGTGCTGAACTGTGGACGAGTGGGCAATGGTCAGTGGCTCGTCCCTTGCTGGGGCCCGGGGACACCGAGGGGAGGGGATGCTGCCCAACCCAGGGGTGCCCAGGCTTAGGGGTGGGCATGCTCTCCAGGCAGCGCAGGGGCTGTGCCCTCCCCGGCCAACTCACACAGTCCACGTCGAGCATGTGGCAGCTCCTGAGGCACTCGGCCCCGGGTGTGCCCGCTGAGGCGTTTCTGCAGTCCAGGTACACCATGGGAGCCACACACCCTGCGGAGGGATGGCACACTGGGAGGAGCCCGCTGGTGTGGGCAGGACCCCCACCCTGAGGCCAACAGAAGCACCCCCCTGCCACCCCGGGTGGGGTTCCGGGGGTCCCAGGTGGGGCTCGGAGGGAGGAAGGTACCTGTGCTCGTCTCCTCCTCGGCTCCCAGGCAGCTCAGTTTCCCACTCACACAGGAGCTATGAGAGATGGGCAACCTGGTCTGGGCCCGCTGCCCACTGCCCACAGACCCCCACCCGGATCTCTGTCGGCTGGGCCCGCCAGGATTCGTCTGAGGAAAGGACGGTGCCCACTGCCGGGGTCACAGCGAGGCCCCAAATGCCGCGGAGGTGCTCGAGTAAACAGGCAACAGGTGTGCAAGAAGGCAGCTTGGACTCGAAGATGAGGACGTGGCCTCAGCTGGTAAAGGAGCCACCGGGGAGGCGATGGGGGGCACCCCGGGCCGGCCCCAGAGTGAGAGCCGCCCGCCGCGCACGCGCCGCACCTTCCATGGTCCCCGGCCCTCAGGACACCCTCCCGGGCCAGGGGAGAGGCCCCTCTTCCCGGAAGGGCTCAGGGCTGGCCTGGCCGGCCCCTTACCACACCACGCCATCGTCGTGCACGACCTCTCCCGGAGCCACCACGGAGCCGCGGAAGTAGCAGGGACAGGCCTCGGCGGGCACACAGGCACCGGCGTCGTCCAGGAAGGTGCCCGAGGGACAGGTGCAGCCGTCCACTGGCACGAAGGCGATGCCGCAGGTGACGTCGGCCTGGCTCAGGCTGCGGCAGGTGGGCTGGCAGCCGTCCACCACGTAGGCATAGGTCTGGGACTTGGGGCAGCTGCTCATGTACTTGGCTAGAGGTGGGGTGTGGGGGGCGACACAGGGGTCAGTGGCTGAGTGGCCCTGTCTGGCGTCGCTTTACCACGTCCAAACTGGGTTTGAAGTGGCCTGGGACTCGGTTTCCCCCTCTGGAACTCGGGATGGTAAGGGCACAAGGTTCTTGGCTGGACCGGAGGAGGAAGCGCCAAGCCCTCGCTGAGAACATGTGGGTGGGGGTCGCTGCCCCCCGGGGTCCCCAGCGCCCCCCGCCCCTGCCAGGTGAAGCCAGGATGGCGCGGGGGCACTCACTGCAGACACTGTCCCTCCAGCCGCGGAGCAGCACGCCCTTGGCGGCACAGGCCCGCACGTAGGAGGACAGAGCCGCGCACATGCAGGCCTCGCTCTTCTCGCAGTTGCACGTGTCGAACATGCAGTTCTGGGGACGGGGACATCGGGGGGCCGTCAGGGACTCCAGCCCACCAGGGTCCCACCCCTCCCAGTCTGTCCTTCCCGGGACGGCCAGCTGGGCTGGGAGCTCCACCCCCCAGGAGGGCTCATGGCGCAGACTGAAGGCGGTGGGTCCTCCTGGGGGACAGCCCCCTGTGCTTTGTGCGAGGCCACCAGGGAGATAAGCTGCACACTCTGTGGTGGGAGAGGCTGGGCCCGGGCCCAGCGGGAAGGCATGGAGCCGGGCTGAGGATGGGGTCTGGGGAGGGGTCTCTGAAGGGCAGGGCAGGGTCTAGCTTGAATTCTAGATCTGTCACTGGTGGTGCTGCATGTGAGGGCGTGGATGGAGTGGGGTGGGGAGAGACTGAAGGCAAGAGACGGCCGGAGGTGGGGTAGGCTGGACGGCAGGGTGGAGGTGCACCACCCCCAAATGGGCAGAGGTGGCCTGGGTCCTCCACCTGCAGACAGACTCCTTGAGGCTGGAGTCATGTGCACTTAGGGCTTTCGCTTCTAGAAAAGTGGCCTGTGACCTGGCCTTCGTGGGTTGAATTGTGTCCCCCAAAAAGGTATATGGAAGTCCTAACCCCCGGGGCCTGTGAACGTGAGATTATCGGAAATAGGGTCTTTGCAGACGCAATTAAGATGAGGTCATTAGGGTGGGCCCTGATCCAACATGCCTGGTGTCCTTATAAGAGACTTGGACACAGTCACACAGGGAGAGACAGACACAGAGAGAAGGCCATGTGATGACCGAGGCAGAGATTGGGGTGCAGTGGCCACAAGCCAGGAACGCAGGAACCCCCAGAAGCTGGAAGAGGCAGGAAGGACTCTCCCCTGGAGCCTCCAGAGAGAGCACAGCCCTGTGACACCTTGACTTTGGACTTCTGGCCTCCAGAATGTGAGAGGATAAATGTCTCCAGGTTTTAGCCACCCAGTGTGTGGTCCTTAGTTACGGCAACAAACACACCAACAGTGCTGGTGCCCAGAGCCCAGAGCATGGCCGAGAGTGGGACTGACTGGCCCGGCCCGCTGTGTCGGGGGCCGTCCGTGAGAGAGGGACCCCGAAGGGGTGGCTGGGGAGGGACAGCTCCAGGCAGGGCAGGTCCCGCTCCAGCACCAGCCCACCAGGGTCTCACCGAGTGGAAGGGTGCAGGGTTGACAATGGTGTGGCAGGGCGAGAAGGCGCCGGCAGGGTGGGTCAGCAGCGAGCACCAGTGCTGGGCGTAGTTCTCTGGAAGAGGAGAGGTGGGCGGGCTGATGGTCACTGGGCACAGCTTAGCGGCTGCCGGCTCCCTGTGCCCACCTCACTCCCCCTGCACCTGCACACCTCCAGCAGCCTCCGCTCCGAACACACAGACCTGTGGGGGCCCCTCGGCCCTGGGAAACTGAGTTGGAATTTGGGGCTCACCCACCGTGCCGTGTGGGCACTGCTTACGGGGCGGGAAGGTGCTGTTCCCAGAAACGGGCTCTCAGCGCCCCTCCCTGCTCACCCCCAGCCCTCCGCCTGCATGCACGCCTGGACGTGGGGGTCTCCCCAGACCCTCCAGTTCCGGAGCCCGGGTGAGATGAGGCTTCCTGCGAAGATGGGCAGCCCCCAGGCCCGGACCCGGGGTAACCCTAGGGCTCCCAGGAGTGGGTTACCGTTCTCCACGCTGAGGGAGCAGGGGTCCTCGAAGCTGTTCTTGACGTTGGGGCAGGCGGCCTGGGTCTTCCAGGTGTTGGCGAAGGGGGCGGCTGTGCCCTCCACCACGCCACCGAGGATCCGGAAGTCGTCAGCCTGGTTCTGGTTGAAGTTCCCGCACAGGCCTGGGGACGGGGGGACGTTAGCTGGCCATCCAGCTTGGCCGTACTCCCCCTGCCCTGCAGTTCCTCTGGGTGCCGCCACAAGGCAGACTGGCCAAGAGCCCCAACCCAGGGTTTTGGTTCCAGAACCATCTGCAGATAAGCCCTGGTGGGCGTCAGCCCCTGTGCACAGCCTGCCCAAGTGAGGGCTGCGTGGCTTGCTCACTGTCCTCCTGGGCCACCTCCCTCCTGCCACCGGCCAGACATTGGGTGCCCTGGGCTGGTGCAGGGGTCTCTGGGAGCAGCTGCCTCCCTGATCCCCATCTCCTGCCAGACTCTGCCCGCCCCGCTGCTTGCAGCCTGGACCTGAGTCATCCCCACTGCCCCTGCCCCTCCGAGCCCTCCCGCCAAGTCTTACCACACATCTGGCCTCGGTAGGAGGGGTCCAGCCTGAGGTACACCTGCATGAGAGGCACCAGCTGCACCTGCAGCTGTAGCCCAAGGCCCGTCTGGACCAGGATGAAGAAGGACGAGGGCCTGAAGATGGTGATGTTGGCTGTGGATGCAGGGGGTGGTGAGAGGCTGCACGGAGGCCAGGCCTGGCCAGGCTGACCACCACTGCCTGAGCCCCCGTGCTTCCAGGACGGCCCAGGAGGCGGGGATGGGCCCGTAGAGGATGGGCTGGAGTGAGTCACGTATCTGGTGGACTCCAGCCACCACCATGGGATCTGGAGCCAGGCAGGAGCTCACATGTCTGCTCAGGTCATGAGTGACTGCTGATGCTCCCTGAGAGGCCGGCCACCAAGTGTACTCAACACAGGGTCCCCGAAGCAGCCTCGGTAGGACCACTGACATCCTCACTTTGCAGATGAGAAACCAACCATGGGGTGTTCTGAAACTGCCCAAGGCCACAAAGAACTAGCAAGGGCCCAGGCTGGTTCTGCTCAGGCTCTGGGAGTGGACGGTCACTCTGGAGGCGCCCGCCTGGCTGCACAGGCCCAGCTGCCCCAGGGGCCGCGTACCTGCTGACACGGGCAGCTGTGTGTAGATGGAGTTCATGAACACCCCGCCGTTGGCCTGGATCTGGATGGCCTGGCGAGACGAGACGGGTCTGCAGTCAGTGTGGGGAGGGGCCCGCCGGCTCACAGACGAGGGAGCGCTGGCCACCTTGTCTGCAACCTCGAACCTCTGAACCTCCTCCGAACCTCCGTGTGGCTGGGAGGGCGGTGGTCCCTGGGGCTGTGGGATCTAGGGAGGGAGCTGGAGCCCGTCCTCCCCATCTCTGTCCTGTAGTCCCTGCCCTTCTTCCAGCCCCGACCCTCACCGTTTCTCTGACCCTCACTGTGTCCCCGACCCTTACTGTGTCCCCACTGCCGGTCATCCTGAGTGTCACCGTCTTGAGGCAGTTCTCGTTGTCCGTCAGGCCGCATTTCCGCAGCTCAGCCAGCACGGTGAAGCTACTGTCTGCACATTTCTGACAAGGCAAAGCCCACCAGTTCGTTGGGGGACAGCCAGCCCCCACATGGCAGAGAGGGGCTGCGTGTGTGTGTGTGTGTGGTGCCCCTGTGCCCAGGAACACCCATGCAGGTTGGAGGCGGCCAGTGGCTCGTGGTGGCCTCTGGCACCTGCGGTCATCTCCAGGCAGCTTCCTCAGGGCCTGGGGCCCCTCGGCCCCCGTGAGTGTGAGCCTGGGGCCTTTCTCTCAGGACGGGAGGGGGCCGCAGGGGCTTCGCCCACTTTGACGGCCATCATAGGGCCCTTCCCTGGCGCAGAGGAGGCCGAGGGGCCCAGCAGGTGGGGCCTGATGCCCGCAGCCCCGCGGGACCCACCTTGGACAGGATGTAGCTGCAGTCTCCGTGCACATCGTAGAGTTTCTCGTCGTAGGTGGAGACGTGGGAGCCGCCCTGGACGGAGCAGGTGCCCGGGCACGGGACGTCCTGGCACTGCCACAGCCCCCTGGAGCAGGTGCTGGGGGAAACGAGGCCGTGAGCAGAGGGGGCACAGTGAGGCGGAGGCGGACCTCACCCCATGCACCCCCGCCCTAGGCAGGAACAGGCTCAGGAGCAGGGCCGGCTGGGGGCCTACCAGGAGCTGCAGCTGGTGGTGAAGGAGGCCCCTGGGGCATAGATACGGCCGCCGTGGGTACAGGAGCAGCGCTCCAGGGGCAGGCAGCCCGTGTGGGTGACGTCGTCCAGCACTGTGCCTGGGGGGGCGGGAGTGGGTCAGCCGAGGCTGGGGCGGGTGTTGGAAACACAGTGACCGGAGGCAGCCATGGGGTGGGGGCAAAGGTCCCGGGTGAGGACAGTCCTCAAGGGCCAGGAGGACCTGCCTGGGGGGCAGAAGCAGCCGTCCACGCAGTGGTCCTCGCAGAGCTGCGAGTGCTCGGGGTTGGAGCAGGTGTCGGCACACGGTGAGCCGCACTCCTGGTGCTGCAGGCTGAGGGGGCACATCTGGGCTGCAGGGAAGAGGCAGCGCTAGGCCCTCAGGAGGCCACCCAGGCACCCGGCAGGCAGACAGACACCTCTGCTCCTGTCTTCCATGTGCCACGAGGGGTCGCCAAAGCCACAGCTGGGCCCAGGGAGCCCCTCGTCTCAGGAGCCATGGCCCCACTTGTCCTGGCCCCCAGCCGTCTTCTGGGTGAGGCGGGAGGCGAAGGGAGCACGAGGCCCAGTGTCTCCTGGGACAGCCCTCTCATGCCCACCTAGGGTCTAGGGTGAGCTCAGCTCACTGTGCCCTGGCCGGGTCCTTCCTCAGGGCCCCCAGACACCCCTGGCCTTGCATATCCCCCTTTGCTCCCCAGCCCACCCTCTTGCTAGTGGGCCCCCTGAGTGGCTCTGCCTGCCCTGTGTCCCCAGCCAGACCCAGGGGTCTCGTCCCTCACCCCTTCCCCAGGGACCCAGCGTGGGTGCAAGGCACAGGCTGGCCCTCATTGGGGCCCACAGCCCAGGCCCTGGTGGGGGACACTCACGGCAAAAGTCAGGGCCCCTCCAGTTTTGTGGCTGGCCCCCCGCATGGGCACACTGGCGGGAGTACTCGGCAAAGGTGGCACATGGGCAAGTGGGGCAGCGGCACAGGTCCTGGGTGCAGGCGGCCACGTACACATCGGTGTCCACCAGCCCATTGCACTGGGCGAAGGCCGGGCCCAGCAGGGTGCGGCGGCAGATACCCTCCTGGGGAGCACAAAGGCTGGGCACCCACTGCCCTCCACGCAGGATCGTACAGGGACACCAACCCTGCATTCCCCACCCCAGCCAGGGAGCCTCTTCTTCCCCTTGAGGTTCCTTCCATCCACCCACCCATCCATCATCCACCTATCCCTCCAGCCACCCATCCCTCCATCCACCTATCCATCCATCCACCCATCCCTCCATCCACCTATCCATCCATCCACCCATCCCTCCATTCATCCATCCATCTGTCCATCTACCTACCCATCCACCCATCCACCTATTCCTCCATCCGTCCATCTATCCATCCATCCATCCATCCACCCATCCATCCATCCACCCATCCACCTACCCATCCATCCATCGGGATAGCCTTCCATCCATCCATCCACCCACCCACCTACCCATCCATCCAGTCAACCACTGTGAACTTGCCACTGCTGGGTGCAGAACTCTGCTTGCCTCTGGGGAGTGACCCATGACACTGGACTCCCCCCACCCATCCAGGGCTCCAGGACACCCCTGCCCATGGTGTCAACAACCAGGAAAGGTGCAGACTCTGCGCCTGGAGGTGGCTCAGAGGAAGGGGAGGCGGAGGTGCCCGTCCACCCTCAGGCAGCCCCCATAGAGTCAGTGCTGGCTGTTGATGAACATCCTCCCTCCCCACCCCCCGGCCGGCTGGGAGTGGGCCACAGGCCCACGTCCCGATTTCAGGCCTGGGGATTCTGCTGGTTCTGGGGGATCCTGGAGCTTCCAGGCCATTTCCAAAGGTGGGGTCCTCCCGGCTCCTTGGAAGGGCTTTCCTGTCCTGGGCCCCCTGAGTGCCCACTCTTGGTAGGACTGTGTGTGTGGGCACAGATTTGCACACACATGCAGCCCAAGACACACACACTCCCACAAGCACATGGCCCACATGCTGAGCATGTGTGGCAGTGGCACATGCGCGAAGGCGTGTGGGTGCAGAGGGTGTGCCTCGAGAGTGGAGGCCAAGTCTCTGCCGCCCGGGACTAGGAGACCCTCTCTCACCTGGACACCCGAGGTCCCACCCCCAGAAGGTGAGTCCCCTCCCCACTGTCCCCACACCTGGGGACAGGGGCCACAGGGAGGCCGGGCCCCTGAGAGGCGCTCACCTCGTCGGTGCAGTTGTCAGCCGGGGAGGGCAGGGGGTCCTGGCACTGCTCCGTGGGCCCGTCCAGCTTCTGCAGGTTCCCAAACTGTACAGGAGTCAGCCTGGCGTCTGCAGAGACGCAGAGCTTGGTGTGGGGGCCCCGAGGGGCTCTGGGGGCAGTGTGGGACATGGCTGCCAGGGGACCCCCTGCCCATGCCCAGGACCCCCTGAAACTTCATTCTGGGGCATCACTGGGTTGAGCGTTGCCTCCACTCCAATTTGCTCCCTGCCAACGGCCTGGGTGACACCACCCCCACTCGGCCCTCCTGGCCTCCCTGGGACTGTCTGGCCCTCGGCTGCCTGCCACGCCCTGACCCCGGGCAGCACTCACTGTGGGCGTAGAACTCATTGATGGCAGGCAGCCCGTTGAAGTCCCCACACAGGCCGCACGTCTGGTTGGCATACTTGGGGTCCAGCTCCAGCTGAGGGCATGGGAGGGGCAGCTCCAGCCTCTGCCGGCCAGGCAGGGCCCCATCCCCACTGACCCCGGGGGACCGCAAGGCTCTCCCACCGTCCACCTGCGGGGGCTCCCCCAGCTGTGTTGAGAGGGGCCTGGGGTTGGGGCTTCCTCACCAGGGCGCTATCCTCCCCGTTCCACATGAAGGTCAGCGCCAGCCGGACGTTGACTTTGACGTAGATACTGGTCTGCTCCACCACAAGTCCGGCACGGCTGTAGGGCAGGTCCTCCCTGGGGAGGAAAGTTCTGGTCCTCCCACGGCCGGGGTGTGGGGCGGCGTCCAGTGCCCCACCCCCGGCTCTGAGCCCCGAGCCCACCCCGGAGTCCTGGCTCCTCCCAGCCCCGGGCTCACCGCTGCCCGTTGATGAGAACAGAGCCATTGGAGATCTCCACCACCAGCCCCTGGGTCTTGAGGACGACGTGGGTGATAGTGGGCCTGGAGCCGGCCAGGCTGCGGCGGAGCTGGATGTTGAAGTCCTCGTAGGCGGCGCCACAGTGCGCGGAGAAGACGTAGTTGCAGAGGCCGGGGAAGCGGAAAATGTCGCCGTCGAAGGTCTTGTAGTGGAAGTCGCCCCAGGTGCTACACACCCGCCCGTTGTGCACCGGGTTCGCGGCTGTGGGGAGCACATGGTAGGGCCCCCGCCAGATGCCACTGCCCATGCCCAGCTGCCCACGGGCGCCTTCCCCAGGACAAGGTGCCCAATTTGGGAAAGGGGAGCCAGAAGGGCAGCCGCCTCTATCCGACATACCTGCCTCCTCCCCTCAGCTCCTCTGCTTCTCTCCAAGACCCGTGACGGCCTGCCCAGCACCCCAGAGTCAGTCCCAGGAGAACTGTCCACAGGGACGGCCACCCAGCTGCCGGCTGCCCCACACTGTGCCAGCTTTAATCCAGATCTGTGACCCCCTGGCAAACACCCCCGCCCCCGTTAGCAGTGGGTGGTGTCCACTTACGGCTCATGGTGGGGAAGACAGTGATGGGTGGGATGAAGATCATGTGCTGGGCTGCAGAGAAAACCAGGTCACTCCGGGAACTCAGCCAGGCTGGGACTGACTGGGGACACCCCTTCCTGGGACCCCTACCCTCCTCTCTGGCCACCCTGGGGCAGCAGGGAGCCACAGGCCAGGACTGACCCGGCCCAGGGAGCCCCAGGACTAAGGCGTCCCCTGCTGGACCCTCCTGTCTGCCTGAGACGTGCTCCTGCCCTGAGCTTTTCCATGTGGTCGTTGCCCTGTGGGTGTGTGTATGCACACGTGTGTGAGAGTGTGATTGTGAGCTTGTGGGTGTGCCCACATGCATGCAAGTGTGAGTGTGCACACGTGTGTGCACATGCAAGTGTGAGTGTGTGAGATGTATGTGACTGTGTGAGTGTGTGGACGTGTGTGCACATATGAGTGTGTGGATGTGAGTGTACATGTGTGAGTGTGTGAATGTGAGTGTGTGGGTGTGCCCACATGCATGCAAGTGTGAGTGTGCGAACGTTTGAGTGTGTGGATGTGTGTGCATGTATGAGTGTGTGGGAGTGAGTGTACATGTGAGTGTGTGAATCTGGACACATTTGTGGGTATGCGTGTGTGTACACACATGAGTGTGCACACAAGAGTGTGAATGTGTGCCCGACCACTCTGTGGGCATGAGTATGTGTGCACATGCATGTGAATATGAACATGTGCATACACGTGTGTGAGAACATGTGTGTGCACTCGTGTGAGTGTGTGTGAGCGTGTGAGCCTCTCTGCTCTGCACCTCAGTGGTTTTTGGCCCCTCCTTGCCACCTCCTTGGGCAGATGGGATGGGGAGGGTCTCTGTGTGACATGTGGGTGATGTGGGGAGGGCTCTGGCCCCCTCCGGCCGCCCGGAGCCCCTTTCACTTCCTCCAGGAGCCTGGGCCGCGTACCAACAGCCTCCCTCTGACCGTCCGCGGCAGCCTCTGCGCTCGCCCAGCTCAGCTCCGTGTTGCCCTGGGTCTCTGCGGGAAGAGGGGACGGGAGTCGGTGAGAAGCAGACAGTCAGCCACCCCTCCTTCGGCGGCCTATTCGGGGCACTGGCGGCGGGTCTCCGTGGGCTGCAGGATGGCGGCCACGTGATGGCTCAGGCCTCCCCATCACCCAGTGTGAGAGAGAGCAAGGCCTCCGCCGGGATGGAAGGTTCTGGCAGAGAGCTGCAGCTGTTCAGTGGCCCTGCGCTGACCCCCACCCTCCCTGTCCATGAATTCTGGGTGGGGCCTCATCGCCCTGTGACAGGGAAGCTGGCTCAGGGCAGGAGAATGGAATCAGGAAAAGGCGTTGGCGCCCGTGACCCCGGCCACCCCAGAGAGAGGGTTTGGCCCCATCCCGTGCGTCCCTCAGAGAAGGACAAAGACCGGCTTTGTTGGGGAGAGGGGCACACGCACTCGGGGAGGCTTCCAGGTGTGACTTAGGAGAAACCCAAGACGAGCGCCAGCTCCGCGTTAGAACCATCAATCATGGCAAGTGGGAGGCCTGGGGACCTAGTGCTGGGACGGCTGCCCCAGGTCACCTGTGTGTCCACCACCTCTAGGCAGGGCCTCATCCGCCAGCCTGACTGGGGCCAAGCCAGGTGCTCCCCTCCAGCGGCCAGGCCCCCACGACCTCTCACTGCCTCAGTGGAGAAGGCTGACCCCTCAGACCCCTCTCTGCTGGGCTGGGGCAGGGGCACCCCCTTTACGCGGCCCTGGAATTCCTTCCTCGTGTCTGCCGGGCGTCTCCATGCTCAGCCCAAGCCTGCGCTTCATGGGGAGTGGGAGGTGGGGCCGTGTCCTGATGTCCCTGGTGGGGCCGGCGCTCAGCGATGGGTGCTGGGCTGCTCTGCATCCTGTTCCACTTTCCCGGTGGGGACGCCGATGCGTGGAAACCGCGGTTCCTGGCCCGGCACCTCTCTCTCCTCTCAGGGGCCCCGGCTGACTGCGTTTCCCAAGAGCATAGCTGCTCCCTCTCACCACCCATGACCCCAGACCCACAGCCCCTCCCACCTGTGCCTAGCCGGGGCCAGCTGCTGCCAGCCCCTGGCCCCACACCACCGTGAAGAAACCAGAGGGTTCCACACAGATGCAGGGTACACGGCATCCCTCCTCTCCATCAGTGCCATTTCCACGCAAATTGGTTAAACACAGGGCCCTCCTTAGGCGGGTGACAGGCCCAGTGAATCTGGGTCTCCATCACTTGGCCAGAGAAATGCCTGCCGCCGACCACCCCATCACGCCGCGGTCGGGTGCACATCCCCCCTGACATGAAGCTCCCCCACTCAGGGCCCACCCTTACCCACCCCTGAGAGGGCCTCTGGCTCTGGGGATACCAGTGTCTCATGACAAGATGCGCCCCCATCCGAGGGATTTGTCCCCAACAAGAGGGAAGCAAGTGCAGGATGAGGTAGGCTCACAGGCAGGCCCACTGCTCAGGTGTGCGGAGCTGAGGCCAGCCTGGCCCGAAAGAGCCCGGCTGAGCGGGGACACGGCTGTGCAAGCTGGTGAACTGGCGTCCTAAACCACTCTGCAGGCTGGGGGTCGCTGCACTGGGCAGCGTCCCAGGACCCCCTCTGGGAGTTGCTGTAGGGACCACCTTCGCCTCCCAAGAAAGGGGACTCATGTGACTTCACACGTCTCCCCGTGCTCTGGGAGACGGTCCTCTCCCCTTCACCGCCTCCTGTGCACAGATGGAGAGAGCCTCGGGCTCGGGGTGAGGCTCTGTGGGGAGCAGGAGCAGGAGCAGAGTGCGGCTGGGGACAGGCAGGGCAGGCTCTGGTGGCCAGAGCTCCAGGCCAGCCCTGCTGGGTGTTGCCCAGGCAGCCCCTGGGGCCGCATCTTTTGTGTTGACAGTAAGTATTAGGGCTCCTGGCACTTCCCTGCGATGCTAAGAGCCTTGGGGCCCGAGGGACAACAGACAAGACCAACAGGTACAGGCCGCTGAGAAAGGCCGCACGGTGGGTGTGGTGCGAGGTGCCACAGTGGGCTCAGGGGTGGCTCCCCTTCTGCCAGGTGGGCACTGCACCTGTTGGCTCCGTGGCAGCCCTATTTCCAGGAGGTATTTCAGAGACACCGTGGGGGCTGCCTTCGTACCCCAGGCCATTCTCGGAGGGCAGAGTGGAGAAAGTGCAGCCCCTGTGGACAGGGATCCATACTGGGTGCTGTCCCTGCCTCTGATATGGGGACCTCATGGGGACCAGAGAGACCCCCAGCCTCGGCTTCCTCACCCAGTGCCGACCCCCATCCCATCCCCGAGTGGTCTCCCTCGGGCACACAACTTCTCCTGACGAAGGCTGAGAGCCCCGGCGGCCGGGTGTCCCTGCTGTGCAGGGCCTGTCAAGGACACACTGTCCATTCTCAGCGGGAGAAACCCCCAGGCGCGTGGCCTGCAGAAGCCGTCCACCCCTTGAAGGTGGAGCCGGGGGGTCGGCCTTACCTGCCTTCTGCACCAAGAGCAGGGCCGCGAGGGCCCACGCCAGCGCCCGGCACCCTGCTGGGGCGCCCATCCCGGGGGCTGGCATGGTGGGCGGGAGGCGAGGAGGGAGTCGGGCAAGGTGCTCGCTCCCCTGGGGGCCCTGGGGCTTAAGTAGCAGGAAGCCCTGGCCCGGCGCCCAGCTCCTGGGCTGCGCAGGGCGCCGTCCTCTCCCCCGCGCCAGCCACGTGTGTTTGCTCTTGGGGAGGGGCCGTGGCAGGCAAGAGGACTGTAGGAGGAAGAATCTGTGGCTCTGGGCCCCAGAGACGCAGGACCCCCGCCCCCAGAAGCTTCTGAGAATCAGAAGGGAGGGGGGACAGGCCATCCACCTGGGCCAGGAAGGTGGTGCTGGCGGCCCATTGTAGATGGCAAATTCCCTACAAAGCAGGGCCGCCTCGGACCACCCGGGGTCCTGCCTGGCTGCAGCCCCACTCACTGAAGAGGGAGGGTGGTCAGCAGGCCCTGCGTCGCGCTCCTCTGGGCAGCCTGACCAGGCCGAGAGGTGGGATTGAAGGGGAGGAGCCGACCGCTCCTGGGGGAGCTGGCCCGAGGTGCTCACTGTCCCCGAGGAGTGGGGAGGGGGCCGTGAGGCTGTGAGATCATGCTCGTCCTGGCAAGCGGGGGCCCTGGGGCTCCTGCTCAGCTAGGGGAGCGTATGGCTGTGTGAGGAGGGCGGGGCGCCTGTCTGTGGTGCTTATGAGGGTCCTGGGAGGAGGCTCCGTGCCCAGAGACCCCAGCTGTGCTGAGCAGTGCCCCCTGCAGGTCTCTGGGCTCCTCTCTGTCACCAAGTTCAAGTTCAAGGGGAGACGGAGGCCCTGAGGCCACCATCAGCCTATCTTCTTTCCCCTCCCATGGTGCGCTGGGATGCTGGCATCCTTCCCCAACTCCTGAGCGTGTCTGAGAACAGCCCGCAGGATGGCCAGGGGAGACACGCAGGGTCCCATGGCTGTAACCAGCCCCCCTCCCAACCCCGGGCGCGGGCAGGTTCCAGGTTGGGGGAGCACCTGGTATTCCTCCTGCGTCTTTCTGAGGATGAATTTGCAGATGTGGAATTTCTGGGGTAAAGGGAAAACCCGTCTTAAAAGCTTTGCCGCGTTTTGCCAACTGTTACCCCTCAGCATGGCCGCCGGCTGCACAGGCCGCACGTGTCGGGAGGCCTGCAGGAGGCCCGGACGTGCTCTTCACTTTGGGTCCCGGTGTCTTAGGAGCAGGGTGCCCCTGCACTGGAGGTGGCCCACGTTCCCTGGTGCCCGGACGCCTGCTGTGTCCACGGCACTGCAAACCTGGGCCCTGGGCTGAGGCAGGAGGCACGGGGATCTCAGCCGTGGAACTGCTCCCTGCGCACTTCCGGGACCCCAGGGGACCTCAGGCCACCCGCCAGCTCCCCCCCCATCGTCACTGTCATTTCCAAGGGGCTGGGGTCTTCGGGGTCCCAATATCCAGCCCCATTGTCCCCACTGCAGAAGGGCACGACTGGAGGGGCCTCCGAGGGAGGTCTGGGCCAGGGGACCTTGAAGGACAGGCCTGGTGGGTGGGCTCAAGACCCTGCCCGGCCCTCCTGTGCTCTTGAGCTGTGGCTGTGCCTGGGCCCCAGACAGATCCTGTCCTCCTTGGCCTTCCTGCCCGTGTTCCAGGCACAGGCTGGGCAAACAGCCGGTGCTCGATAATGCCATGGCACCTAGTCCCTCCCGTGGGTGGGGAATGCACGCTGCCTGGACCATTGGCTCCTCCACCAGAGGAAGGAAGCAGGGGGATCTTTGGACCCCCAGCTGTGGCTTTGGTGGCCTGACACAGGCAGCACCCCGAAGCCCTCAGAGGGACCCACCAGCCCCATTCGGGGCAGCCCTCACCCTCCACACATGCAAGTAGCCCTGGGCACCTTGGTCTCAGGGCTCAAATGTACGTTATCTCTTCAGGGCATCATCCGTCCCTCGCCACCCCCACCCTGAAGGAGAGCTCCCTGCGGGCAGGGGCTTCTCCCATCTGTGCACAGCTGCACACAGCAGGCACTCAGTAAATGCACAGAATGAGTGAGGAGAGGACCCGGCAGTGCCACGGGGCAGAGGCTGCCCTGATCCTTCCCATGAGCACATCCTCGGGCAGCGATGGCGGTGGGGCCGTCAGGGTCCCAGCTATTGGGACATCCCGGATGCGGCTGGGAGCCCAGCCTGTTTGCTCAGCGTCTTTACCTCTTCACACTTGAGGGAGCCGAGAACAGAGGATAAAGGAGGGAGCCGCTGCCGGGAAGGAGGACCGGGGCCAGCGGCCTCCTGGAGCTCGGGGAGGGCTCTGTCAGGGACGGTGCCAGGAATCTGCCCCACATGGGCACGCCCTGTCCCTCTTTCAGCCCATGGAGTCCAGAGGGCGGCCAGGACAGAGGATGGCACTGCGCCACGCAGAGCCCAGAGGTGGACGTGATCCCACCCGCGGACAAAGACCTCTGACCACACAGCCCAGAGGTGGACATGGTCACACCCGTGGACGAGGATCCCTGACCACACAGCTCGTAGGTGGACACAATCCCACCCGTGCACAAAGACCCCTGACTACACAGCTCAGAGGTGGACATGATCCCACCCATGGACAAAGACCCCTGACCACATAGCTCAGAGGTGGACATGATCCCACCTGTGGACAAGAATCCCTAACCACACAGCTCATAGGTGGACATGATCCCACCCGTGCACAAAGACCCATGACTACACGGCTCAGAGGTGGACATGATCCCACCCGTGGACAAAGACCCCTGACCACACAGCCCAGAGGTGGACATGATCCCACCCATGGACAAAGACCCCTGACCACTCATAGCCCATGGACACGATGCCACCTGTGGACAAAAACCCCTGACCACACAGCCCAGAGGTTGACATGATCCCACCCGTGGACAAAGATCCCTGTCCACTCATAGCCCAGAGGTGGACATGATCCCACCTGTGGCCAAAGACCCCTGACCACTCATAGCCCAGAGGTGGACATGATCCCACCTGTGGACAGACCCGTGACCACACAGCTCAGATGTAGACGTGATCCCACCCGTGGACAAAGACCCCTCACCACAGAGGCAGACTGCCCCAGCCCAGCCCACCACCCTGGTGGACTTGGAAGGGCTTGGAAGGTGCTGGGGATCACCCAGCAAGACCAGGGCCTCTTCTCAGCTCGTGCCTCCCCCGTCTCCCACCACAGCAGCGCAGATTTGAGGACAAGGGTCCTGGCGTGCATCACGCCTCAGGCATTTATTGAGTGCTGGCTGTTTGCCCAGCTCCACCTCTGGCACCGTGGAGGGTCCAGGAAGATGGGGACCCTGGGCTGTCCTGGAGATGGGGCCTTCTACCCCTGCTGCTTCCTGCTCCCTAGAAGGCTGTGTGGCCACGGTAGGTGGGAACCATGGGGTTCCTAGCAGCCCTGGTCTATGCCCCGAGGGGCTCACACTCCCCATGAGCTGAGCAGCCCAGTGGTATGACTAGGCAGGGAGGGTAGTCCGGTGGGGAAGCACCCAGGCCCCACGTGTGGGTGACAAGCCCCTCTCTCCTGGGCTTTGGGATGGCTGGGCCTCATCCCTGCCCCCAACACACTCAGAGCTTTTCCAATGAGACTCGGGGGGCCAGCTTGCTCCAGAAGAAACAGGTGGAGGATGCATTGGACCATCACGGCCCCCCAGACCCTCTGCTTATCCATCGACAGACCTGACTGAGCTCTCCACCCTGTGTCGGGCATGCGAGGTGCAGTGAGGTGGCCGTGACAGCCCCACTGGGGGGCCGCGTCACCCAGGGAGCAGTGAGCTGTGGGGGGGATGGGCAGGTCATGTTCCACCTGGCACCCAGTCCCTGAAGCTGTGCCCACTGTGGGGAGGGTGGTGCCCATTCCCCCAACCCCACTCCCGGGGAACAGGAACGTGGATCCTCTCCCCCAGGATGCCCCGCCACGTGTGAAGAACCCCACCAGGTCTCCTTTTTCCTGGTCTTCACACAGATCCCTTTCCTTCTCTTTTTCCCCTCCCTCCCTCTCTTCCTCTTTCTCTCCCTCCCACCCTCCCTCCCTCCTTCCTTTCTTCCTTCCAGGAAATTCTGATGAGCCCCAGGTGGTACTGCCAGGGCAGTGGGGATCTACATGGACAAGGAGAACGAAGTTCCTGCCCCTCTGGAGCTTACAATGCACGTGATGGGTTAGGGCAGCAAGGAAGGAAGCAAGAGAGAGGATGGCTCTGTGAGGGATGGGGCGACAGCTGAGAGGAAGGAAGGGGAGGCTTCTGCAAACTAGGGGAACAGCTCCACCAGAGAGGGGACAACAGGTGCAAAGACCCCGGGGCATGGATGGACATGGCCCATTGGAGGGTCTGTAGGCCCCTGGTGCAGCTGGGAAGGGGCCCAGGGAGAAGCGGGGGCTTGGGAGGGCCAAGGTCAGATGAGGAGAGGGGCTTGGGTCTACTCTGAATTTGGGGACGTGGGGTGTGTTGGAGCATTTAAAGCAGGGAAACCATAAGGGATGATTGTTTTGTAGTAAAATGTACATAACATAAAATTTACTATTTTAACCATTTTTAAGTATATGTCAAGTGGTGTTAGGTATATTCACAGTGTTGTACGACCATCACCACCATCCATCTCTATGACTTTTTTATCATCTCAAACAAATACTCTGTCCCCATGAAACTAGCTCCCAATCCCCCTCCCCCAACCCCTGGCACCCTCCCTTCTATTTTCTGTCTATGAATTTGACAACTCTGGGGCCCTCATACGAGTGGGATCATATATATTTACCTTTCTGTGTCTGGCTTATTCACTGAGCATAATGTCCTCATGATTCATCCATGTGGTAGCAGCTGTCAGAATTTCCTTCCTTTTTAAGGCTGAGTAATATTCCACTGTATGGATGGACCACAACTTGTTTATCCAATCATCCATGATGGACATTTGGGTTGTTTTCACCTTTTGGCTGTCGTGAACACTTCTGCTGTGAACATAGGTGGACAAGTATCTGCTTGAGTCCCTGCCTTCAGTTCCTTTGAGTGTATACCTAGGAGTAGAATGAGTGGATCATATCACAATTCTATGTTTAACTTTTTGAGGAATCACCAAACTACTTTCCAGAATAACTGCAACATTTTTCGTTCCCACCAACAGTGCCCAAACTCAGGTTCTGGTGAAGACCCTCTTCTGGGCTGCAGACTGCAACTTCTTGCAAAGTCGGCAGGGTGAGGGATCTCTCAGGCGCCTCTTTTGTAAGGCACTAATCCCATCATGGAGGCTCCACTCTCACAATGTAGGCACCTCCCAAAGGCCCCACCTCCTAATACCATCACCTGTGGGGGTTAGGATTTTAACATATGGATTTGGGGGGATGTATTCAGACCACAGCAAGCCTGAACAGTTTTTTGGTGGAATTTTTAGAGTTTTCTACATATAAGAGCATGTCATTTGTGACCAGGCACGGTTTTACTTCTTTTCCAATCTGAGTGCCTTTTATGTCTTTTTCCTGCCTAACTGCTCTGGCTAGAACTTCCAGGACTGTGTTGAATAGGACTGGTGGGTGAGGGCATCCTTGCCTTGTTCCTGATCATAGAGGAAAAGCTTTCGTCTTCCACCAGTGAGTATGTTAGCTGTGGGCTTGTCATATATGGCCTTTATTAGGTTGAGATAGTTTCCTTCTATTCCCAGTTTGTTGAGTGTTTTTTCCTATTATGAAAGGGTGTTGAATTTTGGCAAATTCCTTTCCTGCGTCAATTGAGATGATCATGTGAGTTTTCCTCCCTTCATGCTATTAATGTGGTGATTGGTTGACTTTTGTATGTTGAACCATCCTTGCATTCCAGGAGTAAATCCCACTTGGCCGTGGTGTATAATCCTTATTACTATGCTTCTGAATTGGTTTGATAGTATTTTGTTGAGGATTTTTGCATCCATATTCATAATGGATACTGGTCTGTGGCTTTCTTTTCTTATAGAGTCTTTGTCTGGCTTTTGTGTCAGGTTAATGATGGCCTCATAGAATGAGTTAGTAAGTGTTCCCTCCTCTACAGTTTTTTGGAAGAGTTTGAGAAGTATTGGTGTTAATTCTTCTTTAAATTTTTGATAGAATTCACCAGTGAAGCCCTCTGGTCCTGGGATTTTCTTTGTTGGTAGGGTTTTGATTACTGATTCAATCTCCTTACTAGTTACAGTTCTATTCAGTTTGTCTATTTCTTCATGAGTCAGTTTTATTAGAGTGTGTGTTGCCAAGAATTTGTGAGTTTCTTCTAGGTTATCAAATTTGATGGCATAAAATTTTTCATAGTATTCTCTTATAATGTGTTTATTTCTGTAAAATTGATAATAATATCACTTTCATTTCTGATTTTAGTAATTTGAGTCCTCTCTCTTTTTTCTTAGTCCATCTAGCTAAAGATTGTGAATTTTGTTGATTTTTTTTAATATATGGTAACAGCTTTATTATGAACTTGACTTCACATACAAAGTTAGAATGGCAATTACACTTAAAATTAATTCATTTAAAAGTTTAAATATCATATTATAGATATGCACTTTCCAAAATTCCAGAAAGTATTTAAATAGATAACAAACATTGCTACCCATCTTTGGACAAATAGAAGAACCAACTTTTGGTTTGGTTGGTTTTCCATATTGTTTTTTATTCTCTATTTTATTTATGTCTGCTCTAACCTTTATTATTTCCTTCCTTTCATTAGCTTTGGGTTTAGTTTTCTCTTCTTTTTCTAGTTCCTTAAAGTATACAGTTAGATTATTGATTTTAGATCTTTCTTCTTTTTAAATGTAGGCATTTACAGTTATAAATTTCCCTCTCAGCACTCCCTTTGCTGAATCTCATAAATTTTGGTATGTTGTGTTTTTGTTTTGTTTAGTTTTGTTTTCATTCATCTCTAAGTGTTTCTTTTTCTTTTTTTTTTAATTTTTTGTTTATTGCAGTAACATTGGTTTATAACATTGTATAAATTTCAGGTCTACATCATTATACTTCTATTTCAGCATAGATTACATCATATTCACCACCCAAATACTAATTACAACCCGTCACCACACACAAGTAAGTGTTTATTAATTTTTTCTTTGACCTATTGGTTGTTTAAGAATGTGTTGTGTAATTTCCACATATTTGTGAATTTTATAGTTTTCCTTCTATTATTGATTTGTAGCTTCATTCCTTTGTGGTTGGAAAAGATACTTTGTATGATTTTAATCCTTTAAAATTTATTGAAACTTGTTTTGGAGCATAACGTATTCTGGAGAATGTTCCATATGCCCTTGAGAAAAATGTGTATTCTGCTATTGCTAGGTGGAGTGTTCTATATATTTATGTCAGGTCTAGTTGGTTTAGAGTTTTGTTCAAGTCCTCTATTTCCTTATTGATCTTCTGTCTGGTTGTTATGTCCATTACTGAAAGTGAGATATTGAAGTCTCCAGCTATTATTGTAGAACTATCTATCCCTCCCTTCAATTCTGTCAATGTTTGCTTCACTTATTTTAGGCTATGTTGTTTGGTACATATATGTTTACAATTGTTATATTTTCTGGTTGAATTGACTCTTTTATCAATAAATAATATCCTTCTATGTCTCTTGTAAACTTTTTAAATTTAAAGTCTACTTTGTCTGGTTAAATTAGTGTAGCCACTCCAGCTCTCTTTTGGTAACTATTTGCATGGAATATTTTTCCAACCTTTCACTTTTCAACCTGTGTGTCTTTAGTTCTAAAGTGAGTCTCTTGTAGACAGCATATAGTTGGATATACGTTTTTTGCTAATCAGTTTTGCCTATCTCTGCCTTTTGAATGGAGAGTTTAAATCCATTTACATTTAAAGTAGTTACTGATAAGGATGGACTTACCTTTGCCATTTTGCTATTTGCTTTCTGTATGTCCTCTAGCTTTTTTGTTTCTCATTTCCCCCATTACTGCCTCCTTTTGTGTTTTGTTGATGTCTGGTAGTGACAAATTTTGATTCCCTTCTCATTTCCTTTTGTGTATATTCTATAGATGTTTTCTTTGTGGTTAACGTGGGATTGCATATAACACCCTAAAGTTATAACAGTCTTATTGAATATATACCAACTTAACTTCAGTTGCAAACAAAACGTCTGCTCCTATATATTTATATATTTATAG
The DNA here is from genome assembly GCF_020826845.1 of Diceros bicornis minor. Classification (NCBI taxonomy): domain Eukaryota; kingdom Metazoa; phylum Chordata; class Mammalia; order Perissodactyla; family Rhinocerotidae; genus Diceros; species Diceros bicornis. Next base: position 800,593 of record NC_080770.1, read on the forward strand.
TATTTGTAAATATTACATCTTTATACCTTTTGTGCCGAATAACACAGATTTATGGTTATTTTATGCATTTGTCTTTTACATCCTGTACAAAATAAAAAGTGGAGTTACAACCAAAATTACAGTAATACTGGCTTTTATATTTGCCCACATATTTAGTTTTATAGATCTTTATTTCTTCATACAACTTTGATTTACTGTCTTGTGTTCTTTCATTTCAACCTGAAGGGCTTCTTTTAGCATTTCTTGTAGAGCAGGTCTACTTGTAATGAACTCCTTCAGCTTTTGTTATCTGACAATGTCTTAATTTCTCCATTTTTGAGGGACAGTTTTGACAGATGTAGAATTCTTGGTTGACTGTTTTTTCTTTCAGCACTTCAAATATATCATCCACTGCCTTTCTATTTTCCAAGATTTCTGATGATAAATCAGTTATGATCTTATTAAGGATGGCTTGTATGTGATGAGTTGATTCTCTCTGGGTGCTTTCAAGTTTCTTCTTTGTCTTTCTCTTTCAATAGTGTGATTGTAATATTTGTCAGTGTCAATATCTTTGAGTTTATCATACTTGGAATGTGTTGAGCTTCTTTGGAAGTTTTCAGCCATTATTTCTTCAAATAACATTTCTGCCCCTTTCTCTTCTCTGCTGGGACTCTCATCATGTATATGTTGGCCCGGTTGATGGTGTCCCATAAGTCCCTTAGGCTCTATTCACTTTTCTTTATTCTTTTTTTCCCTGCTTTTCAAACTTAATAATTTCAAAGGTTCTGTCTTCCAGTTCACTGAATCTTTCTTCTGCTTGCTCAAATCTTCTGTTGAACCCATCTAGTGAATTTTTCTTTCTTTTTTTAAATATTTATTTATTTATTCAGGGTGTGTGTGTGTGAGGAAGACTGACCCTGAGCTAACATCCATGCCCATATTCCTCCACTTTATATGGGACACCGCCACAGCATGGCCCAACAAGCGGTGCGTCGGTGTGCGCCTGGGATCTGAATCCGGGCTGCCAGCAGTGGAGCATGCGCACTCAACCGCCACGCCACAGGGGTGGCCCCCCTAGTGAGTTTTTCATTTCAGTTATTGTACTTTTCAGCTCCAGGATTTCTGTTTTTTTAAAAATATAATTTCTATCTCTTTGTTAATATTCTCATTTTGTGCATGCATCGTTTTCCTGATTTCCTTTGATTCTTTGTCCATGTTTTGCTACAGCTCTTTGAGCATACTTAAGACAGTTGTTTTAAAGTCTTTGTCTAGTAAGCTTAATATCTGGACTTCTTCAGGGATAATTTCTGTCTATTTATTTTGTTCCTTTGAATGGGCCATCTTTTCCTGTTTTTTTGTAAGCCTTGTAAGTTTTTGTTGAAAATTGAGGATTTGACTATTGTAATGTGATAACCTTGGAAGTCAGATTCTCCCCTTCTCCAGTGTTTCCTGTTCTCTTCCTTCCTTCCTTCCTTCCTTCCTTCCTTCCTTCCTTCCTTCCTTCCTTCCTTCCTGCCTTTCTTTCTTTCTTTTTCTGTTGTTGAAGGCCATAGTGGTCCATTTCTTCTGAGACTTTTCCAAACAATTTTGACAGAATATTCCTTGTCTTGTGTGATCACTGAAGTCTCTGTTCCTTTAGCTCCTGTTCAGCTAATGTTTTTGCAGAGTTTCCTTGAATATTATAAGCTTTCTCAGTCTTTACAGCCTGGCTCTGTGCTGAGGCAGTCCTTCAACGCTCAGGTCGACTTGCTCTGAGCCTAGGGATCAGCCAAGGTGAAATTTTGCCTGGGCATGAGTGTGGCTTTCTAAATTCTGCATATACATGGCTTCTTTCGAATGTCCTAAATTCCCAAAGAGTCCTACTTCAACTTCTCCAGGCCTTAGATGGACTGCTATATGTCTCCACCTGTAATCTCTTGCCCAGGAGTCTGTGGGTCTGTAGTAACCGAGCAGCTTTTATGAGCAGTACACGCTGCTTTTGCCACCTGAGTCCCAAGTTAAGCAAAACAGAGATGAGCACCTTGCATCAGTCCTTCAGTTATCCACTAGATGGGTTAGAACAGATGTCCACAATAATTTGCACATATGATATTCTCTGCTCCTTCTGAGTTCTTTTTGGAGGGGAGAATGGGAACTTGGCTGGCAATTCAAGACCAAAACTGCCACTGCACTGGGATGGTGCAAAGGTGAGTAAAAATGCCACAAAACTTTCCTACCATTTTGAAGATGACTTTTTCTTGATGGGACGTTAGCTTGGTTGCTGTAAACCTTTGACTGTCCTCTAGAGCTCTGACAAAATTGGTTCAGACAGTTTCTCTCATTTTTTTCAATGTTTCTATGGGGAATGAGAGCTTAGAGCTTCCTAGTCCACCATTTTCCTGATTGATTTCTATTTTTTAAAAGATGCATTCTGAAAATAGAAGTTCATAGACTATACTGATATATATGAATAAATGAAAAATAAATGAGAGAGAAGAGAAAGCTCTTCTTACAGCAGAATGCCAACTAAGAAAAGTGGAAGTGATTAGAAAAGTGTTGATGGGTGCTAACACTGGTGGTGACAGACCGAGAAGGAGTGGGGCACTTCCATGGTCCCCAAGCAACTCACAAGACCCTTATTAATTCCAAGGGGGAAATAGTTACTTTCCAGTGGAGAAACATGGCAGACACTCCTGAGCCAAGTGATGAAGGTGAACATCCCAGTGATGGGTGCCATTGACATCGTGTGCCTCCAGACATGATGCACTGAGAAGGACACAGCTTCACTCTGTGTTGTTCCTGCTAAAGTGCATACTCTGACCTAAGAATGAGGAAACTGCAGGTGGACCCAGGTTTGAGGGTGCTGCACAACATAACCAGCCTGCACCCCTCCAAAAGGTCATGGTCAAGAAACACGGAGAAAGGCTGAGGACAGACTCCAGACTAAAGGAGGCTAAAGAGAAAGCGCTCCTGTGACACGGGGTCCTGGATCAAGTCCTGGACTGGGAAAATGAGCAGCTGCAATGGACATGATCAGGACTGCTGAGGGGTTCGGACCACTGAGGGCTGCAGTTTGGAGGGTGATGTCATGTTACTGCTGACTCAGCTGAGTGTGACCCCTGCCCTGTTTCTGGGGACACACACCCACTATTTAGGAGTGAAGGGCACGCTTCTTAAATACAAGTGGTTCAGAAAAGTCACGTAACTACAGGGGGCGGGGGGGAAGATGTACACACATGTGCAAAAGCAAAGTGTAAAGCAAATGGGGCTACATGCAGACACTCCTGAGTCCACATGATGGGCAGACGGGGCTCTTTTACTATTTCTAACTTATCCATGAACTTGAAATCATATCAAAATAAAAAGTTCTCTGCAAGCTCCATGCTGGTTGTGATTTGGAGAATGGACTAGAGGGAGGCCAGTGGGGGACCGCTGCAGCAGCTCCAGCTGGACATGGACGTGGACATGGCGATGAGTAGTGAGGGAGGGCAAAGGGGAAAGAGAGAGGAGGGGGGAGGAGGAGAATGGGGGAGGGGCAGTGGCTCTATCTTCTGGGCAGAGCCAGCCTGAGCAGGCAGCAGACGTGCAGGAGGCCCCGTGGTTCCAGGGGCCCGTGACGTGGCAGGTCCTAAGGCAGGTGCAGGAGGTGCTCCCTCCCCTACCCCCCCCCTCCCCTCCAGCCCTGGTGAGTCTCCTACAGGGCCAGGGTTTGGGAGGCTCCACAGGGGTTCACCCCACAAGGAGCAGAGCCTGGGCGATGGGGGCAGACATGGCCCAGTGTGACCCCAATGTGGGCAGGGCAGGTGTGGACAGAGGAGAAGGTCAGAGGCAGGCCCCAGGGCCCACGTTTGCTCAGGATTAAGACAGTGTGAGGGAGAACAAACAGAGGGGGCTGTGATGTCCTGGTCGCCGGCAGAGATTACCAACTGTCAGTGGGCAAACAGGCCCTCCCTTCCCTCCAGGAACCCAAGTGTTGACTCAGCACCCACAGGGTTGGCAGAGGGGCCCTGACGCAGCCCCACATGGCCCAGGGCCACCTTCCCCCCAGCCGGTGCTGAGAGAGGCGCCTAGTTCCACACCCTCCCCCTCCGGCCCACCCCACCAGCCTCGGGGCCCAGTGACCAGTGGTCACCCGCGACAGGAGAGGGAGGCCAGGGACATGGCACCGTCCTGGGCCACGCCACCTTTGTCCTGGTTCAGGCCCCAGGGTGGGGAGGCCGAGAAGCAGGGTACAGCCCCCACACTGCAGGCCATCCCCCAGCCCCCGACTTCGCTCTGTTGCACTTTTGGGGAGGCAGACGGGGGTCCCCTCGCGCCCGGATACCTTCTTGTGTGTGTTCTGTCAGGGTCCTGCCGCGACCCAGCGTCTGGGACGTGGCCGATGCTCAGTAAGTGGGTGTGGGGTGAACGAACCAGGGGGCACAGGAGCTTACACCCCAGTGCCTGGGCCATGAAACTGCAGGCCGGGGTCAGAGTGGCCTGAGGTAAGCGGTCAGAAAACCTGAACTCTGAACTGTAAGAGTTCAAGTAAGAGGGTCTCTGCCAGAGGCTCACAGGAGGGGGCGGCACACGGCGGGGTCCTGGTGGTCAGAGGAGGTCCCGAGGGGCGTGCACAGTGAGCCGGACACGCGTGTGTGTGAGTGTGTGGGTGGACCAGGGCCAGGCTCTCTGCCCAGCGGAGGTTGGCCGAGTCTCTGGAGGAGGGGCTTCTGCCTCACTGAGCAGCCCCTGCCCTCGTTCCCGGGGCTCTGGTGCCCCCACCCCCGTGTCCACGTCTGCACATCAGGCCAGGGACTGGGGTGAGTGATGTGCACACCCAGGTGCAAACAAGTGAGCAACTGCCCTCATTTTTCCAGAAATAGAGTTTGCAAACCCAATCCGGCCATTGCTGGAGAGACTCGGTTTCCCCGAGGCCCAGAGTTGTAACGAGGACCACCCGGGACCACTGTCTGTGGCCCCCCTGGGAGGAGGGGCAGGTCCCGGGGGAGCTGCAGGTGGCCTCAAGAGTTGGGCACAGGCCACGGCCTGCTGTGGGGGGCTAGACGCTGGGACCGTGGCTCGGCTCCGGGCCCAGGGCAGGTCCTGCCACCTGCACGCTCTGGGGACCGTGGTACCACCTCACTGCACTGGGGCTACTTCCCAGACCACCCACAGGTGGGGGCCCCTGCCGGGGCTGCTCTCTGCAGGATGTGAGTTCTTGGTTTTCACAAGACACCGAACGGTCCTCTTGTGGACCTGCGGAAGCTTGGGAGCCACCAGCGGAGGGCAGAGCATGGCCACTGGACAAGAGGAAATTCGTCCATGGTGAGGCTAGCGGGAAATACAGACCCCATCCCAAGGGTGGATACCCTGGCCCCGGCTTCCTGCTGAGACCAGGAGCTGCCCTCGTGGGGCTGGAGGCCAAGGGCTGGGGGTGCAGGAAGGGACCAGGTCTGGAGACAGGGCAGGAAGTTCCCCTCCCATGGGTTCAACGTGGGGCCCGAGGGACTGAGTCTAGGGGACGTGAGGCTGGCTCCGTGCTCAGTGCTCAGCTGTGGTGCTCCCAGGGCTGGAGGGGGCAGGAGAGGGGGGGCAGGCAGGGAGGAGGGGCTGCCCATGCCCCGGGGATTTCTGACCCCTCGTGGCCTGCGAGTGGGCAGAGTCCTCTGCTCAGACGGGGTCCCTGAGGGTGGGTTGGACTCACCGACAGGCTGGGGGCCCTGAGGGCACCCTATCTGCTCCTTCATTGAACGGGGATGGGGGACTGTGGTGCTCATAGAAGGACAGGGGTGCCCTGAGCTTGGCACGGTGACGGGCAGCCCCCTCGGAGCCTGTTGACTGGGCAGTGGGCTCAGCCACCCACTCTCTGCCCGAGGCACCGACTTCCTGAGCCCCACTGGGGACTGCCCAGGCTGTTTGCCTTGGAGGTGGGGCCGGCTGGCATCTGGCTGCGTCAGCTCTGACCTGTCCTGAGGACCCTCCCTGGACACCTCCTGCCAGCCCCACCCAGGCAGCTCCCTGCTTGGGCCCCTGAGGCCCCTAGGGTGGACCTTGGGCAAGCGGAGGTCCTGAGCCCCAGGGGCTGGTCACCGGTCAGGCAGTTTCTCACGATCTCGTCACCCCCCAGCCCCTGCTCCCCCATCGGAAACGTGCATAATTGCACCCTCTGTGTGGTTTTAGGTCAGTTTTGATTTGCAGCTCTGTACATCTTCCAGGTCACGCGGTCCACAGTCTTTGGAACTTCAGTCATAAATACATTTTTCCCGGGACACACAGGCTTTATAACAGAGACACCGAAGTTTTATTCTCATTCTGTCTGTAAAGAAGCGGAAACCTGGCTGGGAGCCTCCAGGTGACTTATGAGCTTACGGTGAGAAAGTCACCGATGCAGACAGCGTCCCCGCAGACACCTGCTCCTGGCCTCTCTCCTCCGGGTCACCCTGCGCACTGGGACGTGAACACAAATCTGTGGCTTACGTCATTAAAGCCCGCAGTTGTTGTGTACAGCACATATTTTAAATCTCCATGAAGGGAGCGCTCCCCACTTCCGGGTCACAGAAACCGCCTCCCACGTCATCTCTGTGGCTTCGGGTCCTCCCCTCCGAGGTCCTGAATAACCTGGAGCCCAGAGCGGGAGGAGGCCCACCTGCCCTCTGGCCGCTCCACCCACCTGCACTCCTCTCCTGCCGGCTCTGCCTCCAGACCACCTCTCCTATGCTGACCCCTGGACTCCCCTCCCCTCCCAGCTTCCATCCGGAGTCTCCCCTCCCTCTCTCTCCCCTCCCTCCCTTCCTTCTTTCCCCTCTCCCCTCCCCTCCCTCTGTTCCATCTGCACTCACTTCTCTGGGGACCCCACAGTTGAAGAGCTGTAAGCTCCACGTATCTCCAACATTCTCCATCTTTACAGCCCAGCAAGTCCTGGCTCCTGCCCTGCTGCCAACCCACACATCCACATGCCCACCCGACCCCTCCACTGGGACGTCTAGAGATCAGTGGAGCTCCTGTCCCCCCCCAAGCCCCTCCCCCAGCTACCCAATCTTGGGGAGGGGGTCATCTGAAGGACAAGGCAGAGCTCAATCACCTCCACCCAGACCCCTGCCTCCCACCCCAGACGTGCCCGGCCTCCCTCCTGCCCGCCGCCGAATCCAGACATCCACCCAGCTTCTCAGTTCTCCCTTCCCGCTTTACTCCCCGTGGCACCAGCACATGGTCTTCTTCCGAGTGATTTGTCCACTCTGCTGGCCCGGCTCGTGCTGTGACCCCAGCACCCAGCACCCCGGGGTCTGCGAGCAGGGGCACAGGAGCTGGCGACCACCTGGTGAGCAGGCTCTCCCTCGGGGCAGTGGCTCCCTTGGTCCACGGGGGCCACCATGTTGCACACCTCCAGGGCCCCCTGCTTCTCGTGTTGGCGGGAAGCCGCCGGCTGGCAGGCAGCGCCCTCTTTGCTCTTCTTTGTCACAGCTGACCCGGATATTTGAGGATCTTTGACATCCTCGCAGACTCTACAATGAGTTTGCCAGCTTCCTCGGAGGACCCCGCCCGCGCAGCTCGTCGGGGCGCACGCTCAATCACGGGGACGCTCGGAGCCGCGCCTGCCGTGTTCCGCTCCTGTTCCAAGAGCTCAGTGCGTTTTGACGACGTTCTCGTGGCATCAGAGGATGTGGAGAAACGGCGTTGACTTCGGGGCTGCCTGGGGTCCGGCCGCCGCGCTGGACTGTTGCTGCTTCCGGTGCTTTCTCGGGCGGTCACTTCTCCTGCAGCTTCTTGCGCACAAGGTGTGTCATTGGGCTGAGATGTGTCCAGGCCTCGCGCAGGGACCGGCCCGCTGCCAGCCCAGCGACCCTCATTATCTCGCCCATCTGTAAGGCCATCCTGGCCACCCGGTGCACCGCGAGGGCAGATGCGTGTGTCCAGCATCCAGCAGGAGCTGTGCACGGGGTGGCTGGCCAGCGCCTGCCACCTGCCCTCCTGCCCCTGCCCCTGCCCCAAGCCAGAAAGTCCTCACCCGGTAACCAGATCATCCTTCTTGGGTCTCTGCTTCTAGGGTTTAGCTGGCTGCCCCTGACACCACTGTGTCCATCGCTCTGCCCCCAGCCAGGCAGGTGCCGGACACCCCTGGTCTCTCTGAGAGTCAACCCGCTGCCCAGAGCCCAGGTCTGTGGCTGAAGAGGTCAGAGCTGCGGCCTGCGTGTGCCCAGGACTGGGCCAGCTGCTGGGACTCTGGCGTGGGGTGGGCATGCTGGGGGCAGAGGTCAGGAGGTGGCTGCCACCCGACCTGCCCGCCGCGGTCACAGGCTCCCCGGTGTCCTGTGTCCCTGCCCACTGCATTTCCATCTCCGAGAGCACCTGGCATCCCTTTATCTGGGCATAAGCTGGCCCCCAACCTGGGCCCTCAAGCCAGAGGGTGGGACACCCTTCTCCGTCAGACAGGGGCAAGACTCAGAACCATGAGCATCTCATCCAGCACCCGAACGGATGCCCCCCAGAGGCTGACTCCAAGGGGACCGCGGGAGGTGGGGTTGTGAGCTGCCCAGGCCAGCCCTGGCCCTCTGGAGCCTCTTGCAGCTGCATGTCCCCACCCTAGCAAGATGACAAGATGTCCCCCCACCCCCGGTGTCCAGGAGGGGTAAGAGGCCCAGGCCGAGGCCGGGAGGAGCCTCACCTGTGGGCAGAGCCCCATGGCAGCCTTGATGAGCCATGCCAGCTCTGTGGCTCTTTCTGGACACAATAGGTTGCGGAACCGGCCAGGGGCTGCGGTGGCGGGGGAGGGGGTGGGGGGTAACTCTCTGGTTACTTCCTGCTGCCCGGCCTCAGTCCAGGTGGGGCGGGGGTACTCCCCGGGGGGGTGCAGGATTAGTCACCGCAGGTCCATCCCACCGGAGAGGAAGAGGCGGCCAGCCGGACACCCGATCCGCTCGGGGGGGTAGTGGCGTTGATTAGGGTGCCGCCCATGGCTGTGGGGTCAGCCGGTCACTGGAGCAGCGGCTCCCAGAGCCCGAGGGCCCGGAACTTCCTGCTTCCGAGCAGGGCGTCCCTTGGGAGCCGTGGCGAGTGACCTGCCCCCCCATGGCCGGGTTTGTCCACCTCACATTCAGGCTGTCTCCTGGGCCCAAGGGGCTGGCCTGGCCCTGAGGGGTCACAAGGTCATGGCTGCAGGATCCCCTCTGCCCCAACCTGGTCGCTGACAGAAGGGGTCAGCTCCATTGCCCAGACAGCCCGAGCAAACGGGCACGTCAGGTGACAGCTGGGGGACTGGATCAGGGCACCCGGGCGCTTCATGCTCAGACCTGGATGGCAGGACAGGGTGGACAGGGGTGGAGGGGGCAACGCTGTCCAGGTGGGTGTGCCACGTAGACTATGAAGGGCTGTCCCCGCCTTCAGCCAGGGGCCTTGTGGCCCTGAGACCCTAGGCAGCCCCTTCTCCTCCATGCTTCCCCTGCCATGCTGGGGGCAGTGCTGGCCTTGAGGGACAGCCCAGCCACTGAGGACAGAAACGGAGACCCTGACCCAAGCCCCAGGCCTGCTCCAAGCGCAGGGGCTGGTGTGCTGCCACCTGGTGGCGGCCGCATCCTGGAGCTGGAAGGTTAGTGCCGCCGGCCCCACCCCAGGCCGACATGGGTCTTGTAAGTGAGGCAGTGTGAGGTGGAGGCAGTGGGCATCTAATTCCAGGACGAGGGCGGGGCAAATTGCCCACCCAGACGAGGGGACGTGGGACCAGCTTCCTGTGTCCTTGCTGCTGACCTGCGGCACTCCGCCCTCCCCGGGCCTCAGTTTCCCTTTGTGGTGCAGGCAGGAGGACAGTGAGCCCATCCCATCTTGCTGTCACGGAGGACACCTGGTTGGGCATCTGCCCCCTGCCCAGTGTCCATCCACAGGATGTACCCCTGTGGCTGACACTGTCCAGCCTGCCAGTCCCCCTCCCCCTCAGTGTCCAGCCCAGTCCGATGTCCCAGCAATGACCAGGGTCAGCAAGCTGCCGCCTGGCCCTGTTGGCTGGTCAGCTCTGAGTGCCCCCTCCCCACACTCGGGCTGGGGGAGCTCGGGACCCCCTGGGAAGCCCTGTGCAGGACACGGCCTGGACCCGGGGCTGACCACGGGTTTCCCTGGCCCTGCCCCTCTTTGCTCCTTGTGCTGGTCCTGTCCAAGTGGTGGGCTCCCTCCACACCCCACCCCCGCCCTGCACTGCCTCCAGAGCCCCGGCCAGCTCCTCCGAGCGAGGGGCCAGCCCTGCCCACCCTCCTGGTGCTCCTGGGGGGCCGAGGATCAGCTTGAGGCCGGCATGTTGCTGGGAGTGTGGGGGCTCCCCCTCCACCCAAGGAAGACGGGCAGGCTTTAGGAATATAGATGTTGTCAGGGCAGGGGTGAGGGTGGCCGGGCAAGGGGAGTGATAGACTCCTGAGGTGGCGTCCACCCCTCTGCGGGGCATTGGTCTCCCGGGGGCCTCCCTGTGCACACGCACACACACACCAAGCTCAGCATCTGTGTGATGGGCGGGTCCAGAAGCTTTGTGGAGGGAGATGGAGGCTCCCCCAGGAGGCTCCGTCCACCAGGTGCAGCCCTCTTGCGTCTGATGTGGTCAGCTGGGTACGTAAACGTTCTGAAGCCCAGGGCAGGGCACACTCTCCCTCATCCACTCCTCCACTCACTCCCTCTGTCCGTCCCAGTGGATGGACGCTCTCCCACCAGCAGACGGAGGCAGCAGGTGGCCCTCCCCAGGCTGCCCAGTGTGGGGCAGCTGGCCTCTTCCCAGGTCTGCCCCCACCCCGTTCCTGGGTTCTATGGACAAGCTTAAAAATCACACAGAGTTCATGATTTGCAAAATTCTCCAAGTATATTTATGAAACTGGCCCAGGGCCGAGATAGGGGAGGCTTTGCTTCCTGGCGGCCGGCTGAGCAGCCAATCACCATGTCCGAGTGACCATCATTGATAAGACCCTTATGTGGTACTTAAGTCTGGAAGAGCAGGCTGGACCCACGGCCAGAGGAGCCTGCCTGCCCCAGGCTGGTCCCGAGCAGGTGGCTGCAAGTCGGTCAGAGCCACTGCATGTCCAGGGCCCGCTGGACCCTGGAGAGGGAAGAGGTAGGTGGACAGTGCATCCTAGACTCAGGTCACCCGGACGAGGGCTCAGGTTCCACTGGCCTTGGAAGCTGAGATCACAGGGAATAGAGGACGTCCCTGTTGGTGAGTCCAGGAGGGACGCCACCCTGGGCCCTGAGGACAGGGCGCCGGGCGTCTACTGGTGGGGCCCAGGCCCCTGGGCCCCTCTTCTCTGGCGCGTCTGCTTTCTCTCCTGGCTCTGCTCTGCTCTGCTCTGCACGGGCCCCAGCTCCTCTGAGCGGTCACCGTGGGAGTCGCAGTGCAGGCCCACGCAGCCGCACTCCTCCACCTGGGGGTAGCTGAAGGCCCGGCTGGAGCCATCGGCGCAGTGCAGGGTCACGTTCCTCAGTGAGACCCGCAGCTCCTGGCAGCACTTGCAGCTGCGCTCCACTGCGTTGGCCTCCAGGGAGTACCTGTGGGCAGGGCCCGCTCAGCCAGGTGCCACGCCGGCAGCTGCCCCGAGCCCACCAGCTGCAGACCCCAGCAGTCACCACCCAGCCAGCTTGCAGCCGATAAGCTCCCAGAGGTGCGCTGGCCGGAGGTAACAAACAGCTCTCATGTGCCCATTGCTGTGGTGTAAACGCTCCTGTGGCTGACAGCATGCCGCAGCTGATCAGAGGGCTGGGGGGGACGCATGGTGGGCTCTCGCTAGCCTGTAGGCCCAGCTCCAGCAAGTCCCCAAGGGGGACACTGAGTCTGGGGTCTTAGTAAACAGAGGAGCCTGATTCCAAACAGGCCTCTGGACCCTGGCCCCAGCCCCTCAGCAAGGCCTCCAAACCCCACAGCTTGCCCCTTGCCTCCCCCTCGGGCCACTTGTGGTCGTAATTACCGCTCCCCCTTCCTGCCCCTTCATGGTCCCACCCCTCATCTGCCCAGCACCCTGAGCCCTGGGCAGCCCGACAGTGCCACATGTCAGTTACATCTTCTCTGAACCCTGCCCCACTGGAGCCCTCTGGGGGTCGGGGGAGACGGGGTCTGCGCCAGGCTGAGTGAGGGGCTCACGTACATGGAGGTGGTGTCCCCACAGTTGCCCCGGCAGTAGGCAAGGCGCACGGGCCCCGAGGAGTTGCAGCCCTGCTGCTGGATCACCTCGTGCTCCTCGTGGACAGTGCAGGCCAAACCTGGGGAGGACACGGGAGGCGGTGCAGAAGGTCAGGACTAGCCGGGCCTCCCAGGCGGGAGTCAGCCCCCACCCCCAGGGGCCATGCCCACTCACTCGTCTGGGGTTGGGGCGGGGGACAGGAGAGGCAGCAGCCATCCTCGCTCAGCCGAGCCTGGTCCTGTGCCGGCAGAGGGGGTGCCATTAGTGCCAAGGAGGCCTCTCAGAAGCCCACCCACAAGTGGGGGAATGGGGGCGCCGGGCCAGGCTCATGCCGGCGCTGCAGGGGCGGCTCCCCACTCCCGTCCAGGAGCTCAGGCCTGTCGGCCCACACTGGGCAAAGGGGGGAGGGGGCTCCTAGAACTCACGGAGGGACAGGTGAGTTGAGGGCACGCCTTCTTTGTGGTCACCACCACAAGCCCGTCCTGGTACTTCTCACACTCGTACGTCACACAGGGGTCTCCAGGGTCTGACCAGGACTTGCCAGGCTGCAAGAAGGCCCGGCCAGCAGGGTGAGTGTCCCTCCCTCTGCGGCAGGGAGGGCCCCGCATCTGTCTGTCTGTCCCCCTAGTCTGTGGGCTTCCAGGTGGTCCCCCTGGACTTGGGCAGGTGTATGTCCTGCAATGACGGCTGCCCAGGGGCCCCAATGCCAGGACCCTGCCTACTCAGCCCCCACTGTCAATGTGCACCTCACAGGCTCTCCGTATGGGGAGGCCTGGCCCTGGGCCCCAGCCTCCCTGGAACACCTGGTAGGGGAGTGTAGTGGCTCTGCCCCCAGCCTATCTGGATCCCGTGGGCCACCCCACCCAGGACTCACCCCAAGGCCCAGAGGCCCCCCAGCTGCCCCCTGTAGCCACTACTCACGTAGAAGAGGTGGACAGAGCTGTCACTGGCGTTCGTGAAGCAGGCCACCTGCACGCACACACCACAGCACTGCCCGCTCCGAGCCTGGTACTCGAAGCCCTGGAGAGGAGGGATGGACGTGCGGCCTGAGCCCCGGCCGGGTGCTCAGGGGGCGCAGGGGCAGCGGGGTGTCAGTGGGCACTCACCACGGGGCAGTAGGTGTTGCAGATCTGGGTCTCACAGCTGATCACGAACGTGTCCGACTGGGCGCCGCCGGGCACCTCACACCTGCAGGTTTCACACAGGTTTGAGGAGACCACAGTGCCAGGCTGGGGAAAGTCAGTGCGGGCAGCGTTAGTGAGCTCGACCGGGCCTGGGGCCCCTGCCTTCTCGTCCAGGCCTAGCCCCCACTGGGCCGACCTGTCACCCTGGGGTGACCCTCGGTGGCACCTCCTGGCAGAGCCTCGAGGCTGTGCCTCCATGGAGGTCACGTGCTCTAGAGGGGCCGGCTGGGAGAAACTGAGGCTAGGAGGCCTTGTCACATCGGGACCTGAGTTGTGGTCCCAGGAGAGCCCATGGCTTCTCCAGAGTCCCTCCCCACTGAACCCGCAGGGGCCCAGGCGCTGCTGGGAGACCCAGTCTCGGGGAGAAGCTGGCAGTCTCCCGTGCTCCCCAGGGGTCCTGACCTCGGCGGGTTCCTACCTGGTACAAGGTACCATTGACACTGCAGACGGTCCAGCCTGTTCAGGAGACACACAGCCACTCTTGTCACGAGACCCGCCCTCAGCCTCCCGCACCCCCACCCCGCCCTCACCTCATCCAGCCCTCCTGCCCTGCCCCATTCCCACCACCGCCGGCCTCCTGAGCACACATGCGCCCACACTTATCGCTAGAGTGTCCCAGCCCCGGGGCGACAGGCCAGCGGTGGGCAAGCCTCCACTCCTCTGGTTTCACCCCCGAGCGAGGCTGGGTGCCCAGCCTGCAGCGCCAACATGTGGCCTGGAGAGATGGTCAGGGACCGGCCTGGCACCGTGTGGGCCACTGGGCCGGGACACTCACTGCAGTTCTGCCTCGGGCAGCAGGCCCCCTCTTCGTATGTCAGGATCAGACGGGACCCTTTAGGACAGTCCAGAGGTGCAGGGCAGTGGCTGCTGTTGCAGACTGTGGAGGGCAGGAAGGGGCCGCTCAGGGGACCTGCATCCCGCTCTGCACACATTCTCCCCCCTCCCCGGCCTTAATGTCACCCCCAGGGGTCTCCAGGAGTGCTGACCGCCCAGGGGGCTGGTGGTGGGCTCTCCAGGGGGCGTGGGCCACCCTGGGGACAAGGCTTCCTGTCAGCCTGGGTAGAGGAGCCCCCTGCCCTCCCTGGCACACCCACACTCCCAGAGCATGCCAGCTGGGGTCACCAGATGAGGCTGCAGTGGGGGGGTGCTGCCCCCATCCTCCTTGGTTGTGCCCCACTCCCAGGTGCCAGCACACAGGACCCTCCTGGGCAAAGCCAGCCAGCCCTGGGCCAGTGCGTGTGTGACCCCCACAGGCATGGGAGCAGCGGCCTGTCCCCCGCCGAGCCCGGCGCTCACCACAGCTGTAGTGAGGACAGCACTGGCCGGCCTCTGGGGCCGCTGGCACAGGCACGAGGCCGGGTGCGGAGCAGGTGGGGGGCGGTGGGCAGGGCTGGCTGCGGCAGCTCATCCTCCACGTGCTCCCGTTGCAGGTGCACTCCTGGCAGTCGATGCTGACGTTGTGGCCGGGCTGCAAGGGGAGGCACACGTGAGCCCCGGCCGTTGGTCCCCTGCCTGTCCCGGGGGCAGCTGCAGCTGGGAGGGGGGGCAGGGAGGCCACGGCTGAGGGACCGTGGGGTAACCTGAGGGAAGGGGCTTCAAGTGCGGGGTGGTGGAGACCCCCGGGGACCAGGAGACATGGCGGGTGAGGGCTGTGCGGGTGACTGGCCCCTGTCCCCACCACCTCCGCCTTTACAATGTCCGAGCAGAGCAGGAGGGGCCCCCAGTGGAGGTCAGCCAGCAACCACACACTCTTCCAGGGCCGAGGGCTCCTGCCCACTGAGGCCTCCTGAGTCTTGCTGGGGAAGTCTTGTCCCCTCGCTGCCCCTCCTCTGAGCCTCTGGCGCTGAAATGAAGCCCCTGGTCCCCAAGCCTGCCACACTCACCTCTACAGGCTCCCCGTGGGGCCCCAGGCATCCTGCAGGGAGAGAGGTGGAGGTCACTGCTGGGCAGCCACAGCCCCTAGCCCCTCAGGGGCAGGACCCACTTCAGGGGCTGAGGTGGACCTAGGGTCTGACTGAGAAGCACAGACCCCAAGGGGGCAGTGTGTCCTGGCACTCAGGTGGAGGGTGCACCCTGCCAGCCCCAAGCCCGGCCCGTGGGGACGTACTAGGGCAGCCATTGGGCACGCAGACATCAACGCTCGTGCTGAAAAGCATCATGCTCTCTGGGCAGAAGCAGCCTTCCGTGACGGGGCCAGCGTCCTGAAGGGCCCTGCCGGGGGAGCGCACAGTTGGCCTGGCCCCTGTGCCCTCCAGGGCAGGGAGGGGCCAGCCCGGGGGCCCCTGAGGGCTCTGGGGGATCCGGGAGGGAGGGGGCAGGTGCGTACAGGAGGCTGATGCTGTCGTTTCCATAGCAGTGGGAGGGGTTGGACGGGCCACAGGGCCGGTACACCTTGTCGGCAGGGCAGGTGAAAGCTGTGGGGAGGGAGAAGCCATAGCTGAGGCCAGAGGGCGCCAGCCAGGAGTGAGCTCCGACACCCCCCTCCGAGCCCCGGGCGTCTGCTGAGCACTGGGGCTCTGGCCTGGAAGCTGGGCCCCTCAGGCTCCACTGCTCCACGTGCCCCTGCACAGCCCGGCCTGTTGGAACCACAACTGCCACCTCTGCACCCAGGCCTGGGCGGCCCCACCTGGAAGCCCCTCCTTTCTCTCCAGGAACCAAATGCACTCTGCCCTGGGGTCAGCCCACCTCCTCCTTCAGGAAGCCCACCCTGGCCACCCGAGCCCACCCACTCATCGTCTGCCCAGCCTGTCTGTCCTCTCGCCACACACTGACTGCCATTGCCCAGCAGGACGGGGGAGTCCCAAGGCTGGGGCGGACACTCACGGCACATGTGGTTGGTCTGGCCCCTCCAGTCGATGCACATGCCATGGGACGCGCAGAGCGAGGCATACAGCTCCAGGCCAGAGCACACCACGTCCAGGTCTGGTACGTGGCACTGGTCGAAGACGCAGCCTTGGTAGAATGGCTTGGGGGAGATCACGGAGTGGCATGGCTCGAAGACCCTGTGGCACCGGGACGCACCAGTCGTGGGGCAGCTTCCCGCTGGGGCTGCCTGGTGTGGGGCTGCCTGGCGTGGGGCTTTCCCCCAGGGCAGGCCCCCGAGGGAGGGGAGTCGCTGGGCCCCCAGTGTACTGAGTGAGCCCGCACTCTGGGACAGTCTGCATGCACTGGGAAGGGCGTCGGCTGCAGCATGGCCATTTCTTTCCCAAACTCTCCACTGGGCCACCCCTCCGCCCTGCAAACCCGGATGCTACCTGGTGATGACTTCTGGCCAGACCCAGTGTGCTGGCCGGCAGAGCCTCAGAGGCCGACCCGCCAGCCAGGCCCTGCAGAGCCCTGCGCCTGGTATTCCACCAGCGACGGCTCTGCTTGGAGCCCGAGCACTGCACCGTGGCTGGCCCACGGTGGCTCGCCCCTCCGCTAGTCCCTGTCTCCCTCGGGAGCCCGCTGCAGGCCCTCTTCTTCCCGCCTGTCCCACACCACCTCCCAGGCCCTCCGGAATCTCACTCGCTCAGAATCAGCTGGCAGATTGGCGAAGGCGGGCAAGAGGCAGGTGAGGGTGTGGATGTGGGCCCTGCGGTGGGCGTTGGGGGAGGCCCGTAGCAGTACGGCTGGTCAGGGTTTGGCACCTTCCAGTGGCCGGACATTTCCGAGCAGGAGGACACCACCTCCCCCCCGGGCAGGCGGCACTCGTCCTTGGGGTCATTGGTGCAGGTGCCTGGGGCGGGGAGGCGGGAGTCAGGCTGCTGGGACAGCAGAGCCGCCCCCACCCTCTTGCAGGACACAGTGTCCCAGAGCTGGCTGTCCGGCCCAACATCTCTTGATGGGTCAGCTGAGGGACCTGCCCACACCCCCTGACCTCTCTGTGCTTCCCTTTCTCCCCTAGAAGCCGGACCCTGGGGTGGTCGCATGGAGGGTGGACAGGTGCGAGCCTCAGCGGGACCCCTGTGCTGTGCTGCCCGGCACGTTCTTGGTGCAGCCAGAAAGCAGAGACACTCACAGGCTCCGTGCCATGTGGGCGGCCTCACCCCCTGCCAAGAAGGCGGTCCCCCGGGCCACACCCAAGGCTGACCCTTCTCACACTGGACACTCTCATTGACATTTAATGACCAGGGAAAGGGCCGGGTGTCTGAGGAGCTGGGGGGGCCAGGGCGGGGGGCTCACCGCACTGCCCCTCTGTGTTGTTGGCGAACTTGCTGAAGGGCACCTCCACCGAGAAGATGAGGCCGGAGAACATGACCTGGACCCCGATCGCGGGGATGGTCACGTACATCTTGATGCCGATCTGAGAGACTTCAATGCCGTCTTTCTGGAACCCCGGGCTGACCACCTTACCGTTGAAGATGATCTGGACACCGCAACACAACCGAGGGGAAAACAGAGTGAGGGTGGGTGGTCAGCTCCACTTGCCCCCGCCCTGCCCACCCTGCACACGTGGGAGCTGCAGGCGGGTGTCCCCACCTCATTGGTCATCACCCCACGGACTGGCTTGCGGGTCAGCACAACGCGGTCCTGCTGGTACTCGACAATGATGGACTGCGGGCAGGACAGCCCATCCTCGGCGTCGCAGAAGTAGTTGTTGATGAGCACGCGGAAGTGGCCGTACACGGGCACGATCTGCTGCACCAGCACATACGTGCAGTTGTCCAGGAAGGTGTAGTAGGTCCCGTCGAAGGTGATGTAGTGGGGGTCACCCCAGCCGCTGCACACACCTGCGGACGCCAGGACCCACCTTATGCAGGGCCTCTGCCACCCCGCCCGGGCCCCCCCAAAGCTCACATCTGTCCCCATCACCTTGGGAGGCAGGGGAGGCTGCGCGGGCTCATCATGGGGACCCACACGCCCAGCACCCACCAGAACTCTGCCCGTTAGGTGCTTGGTGGGCCTGAGAGGTGGGGCCAGACCGCTCCACTTCTCCTGCCTGGCACTGCCGGGGGCTCTGGGGCTCTGGCAGGATCCCACCCTACACCCCCGGAGGGTGCTGGTCACCACTCATCCCCCGCCTCACTGTTGGGAAGTCCTTCCCGGTGTCCAACCCCATTCTGTCTGGTCCTGCCTCAGCACAGCCCCCTCCCAGCCCCGCCGCCCGGCCCGGCTCGCCTGCTCACACTGGCACTGGTAGTGCGGGCAGCAGCCATCCTGGTCGGCCACCTTTACGGCAGGGTAGCCGTTGGCACAGGTTGGCTCCTGCTGCTTCGGGCACTGGCGTGGCCGCACGGTGGTGACGTTGTTGCCCTCACAGGTGGTCTGAGTGCAGTTGGGCGTGTTCCAGGTTTCACCTTTCTGTGGAAGCAGAGACAGCTGCAGGGCCTCCCCCGCTGGGCGCCAACCCCAGGCCTCCCCTCGGCTCTCGGGACTTGTGATGCCTGCAGCCTCCCCAGAGAGAGGCCGGCAGGGGACCGGGACCAGGGCTGTACCCTAGGGCCCAGCATTCACGCCAGGTCCCCTCCCGGCCCCTACCAACACGCAGGGCCAACTGGCCAGGAGGGTCTCCGGCTATGAAGGTTGCCCCTCCTCTCAGCACATTTCCACCCTGTCCCCCGCACCTGGCTCTGCTCAATCCCCCACACCCTCCTTGGCTGTCTGGCCCCGTCCAGACCACCGACCCCGCTCTGGCCTCTGGTCGTATGCAACTAGCAGAGTCTCAACCTCGAGCCCACACTCCTGGCTCCCTGACGGGCACCCCCGACTAGAAGCCCTGGAGGACCAGAACTGGCCACTTCCCAATGGTCAGCCTGCATTGGCCAGGGGTCACCCACTTCCACACCCACTTGAAGTCACCTAACTGGAAAGACTCTGGAGGTCTCTGGGCTAGCCCCTGAGCCCCTCAAGAAGGGCTGGAAGGGGGAGGTTACCGTTCTTGGGGGGACAAATTTTGAGCATCCATGCTTAGTGTCAGGCACAGGGGCCGAAGGGGACGACCCAGGCGAGGAGGTAGAGGGGGCGGGAGGCGACACGCTGGTGGGGCAGGTGTCGTTGCTCCACCTGACCACGTGGCAGTCCAGGCTGCACACTGCGGAATAGCAGTGGCCATCGAGGTCGGTCTGTTGGTAAATGGTGGATCCTGCGAGATGAAGGGAGAGGAGGGCGTTAGCAGAGCCGTGCTTGAGGAGGGGCAGCGGGCAGTGGCTCTGACAGGGCGGGTGGTCCACTGGAGGGCCAATCCGGAAGGTGGCCTTCTGACCCAGATGCAAACGGAGTAAATCCTCAAAGAGGGCTTACTGTCAGTCCCCTAGAAAACATCGAGCCCTGTCAGAGAGACAACCCACTCCATTACACGGTGGCTTTTTCTGGATGGGACACCAGGGACCAGACTCAGCACACATCACACACCACAGGCAGAAGTCACATACCCGCTGGGTAGATTTTCTGGGAAATGTTGCAATAGCAGGTCGAGGGGGAGGATGCTGGGGAGCTGAGCGACTTCACAGTAGGCGCCAAGGAAGTGGATTGTGGAGGGGGTGACCGATTGGTAGATGAAGTCACATGGGGGGTCACAGAGGTTCTGCTGGTTTCCTGCAGAGAGGTTGGGCTGGTTCCCGGCCCAGAGGTCGGGCTGGTTTGCAGCACAGAGATTGTCCTGGATGAGGCCACGTGAGAGGTGGTCTCATGGCTGCGGGTGCTCACGCTCCAGGTGCTAGGATGTGTGACAGGTGTCTGGGTCGTGCAGTCATCTCGGGGCTCACAGCACAGCACACGGATCTCGTAGTTGAGGCACGCCCTGTCCGGGCCCTCCTGGTCCTGGTTCCGGCACACCAGGCCCACGTCGGGGTCGCACTTCACCACCTGGCCCAGCTGGTCGGTGCTGACCTCAGGGCGGCTCTTGGCGCGGCACTCCAGGTGGGTGATGTACTCAGGCCGGTGGCAGATTCTCTCTCCACTTCTGAGGATATTGCTGTAGGTTTCATTCTCTCCACCCTGGGGCCCAGGGGATGGGAGTTCCACATCGAACCACTTGGTCCAGTTGCACCTTGGGCGGCATTTGTTGGTCACGGGTGGGCTGTGGGTTGTCTCAGGGGCAGGAACTGAGGTGGTGCTGATTGTAGGAGCTAAGGTTGTGCCAGGTCTGTGCACAGCCGTTGAGCTGGTTTCCTGGACAGAGATTGGACTGGTACCTGGCACGGAGGTCCTGCTGGTTCCTGGCACAGAGGTGGGTCTTGATCTAGGAACCGTGGTTGTTCTCAGTCTCGACACAGAAGTTCTGCCGGTTTCCTGCATAGATGTTGTGCTGATACCTGGCACAGACGTGGTCCTGGTTCTCTCCTCAGATGTTGGGCTGGTTTCAGGCACAGAGGTCAGGCTGGTGCGTGGCACAGAGGCAGGGCTGGTTGCAGGCACTGTGGTTTTGCTCAGTCTCGGCACAGAGGTCCTGCTGGCTTCGTGCACAGTGGTCAGCCTTGTTCCTGGGACAGAGGTTGGGCTGGTTACAGGCCGAGTGGTTGTGCTCAGTCTTGGCACAGAGGTTCTGCTGGTTTCCTGCACAGAGGTCAGGCTGGTGCCTGGCTCAGGGGTCCTGCTGGTTCTGGGCACAGAGGTGGGGCTGGTTCCAGGCTGAATGTTTGTGCTCAGTCTCGGCACAGAGGTTCTGCTGGTTTCCTGCAGAGAAGTTGGACTGCTGCCTGGCACAGGTGTCCTGCTGGTTCTCGGCACAGAGGTGCGGCTGGTTCCAGGTCCCGTGGTTGTGCTCAGTCTTGGCACAGAGGTCCTGCTGGTTTCCTGCATAGAGGTTGGGCTGGTGCCTGGCACAGAGGTGGGTCTTGTTCTAGGAACCATGGTTGTTCTCAGTCTCGGCACAGAGGTTCTGTGGGTTTCCGGCACAGAGGTTGCACTGGTTCCAGGCCAAGTAGTTGTGCTCAGTCTTGGCACAGAGGTTCTGCTGGTTTCCTGCACAGAGGTTGGGGTTGTTCTTGGCACAGAGGTGGTCCTGGCTCTCACCTCAGATGTTGGGCTGCTTTCTTGCACAGAGGTTGGTCTGGTGCCTGGCATAGAGGTGGGTCTTGTTCTAGGAACCGTGGTTGTGCTCGGTCTCGGTACAGAGGTTCTGCTGGTTTCCTGCACAGAGGTTGTGCTAGTGCGTGGCACAGAGGTGGTCCTGGTTCTCTCCTCAGATGTTGGGCTGGTGCTTGGCACAGAGATGGGGCTGGTTCCTGGCACAGAGGTTCTGCTGGTTTCGTGCACAGAGGTTAGGCTCGTTCCCGGCACAGAGGTTGGGCTGGTTCCTGGCACTGTGGTCGTGCTCAGTCTCGGGACAGAGGTCCTGCTGGTTTCCTGCACAGAGGTTGGGCTGGTGGCAGGCATAGAGGTTCTGCAGGTTTTTCGCACAGAGGTTGGGGTGGTTCCAGGCCCCGTAGTTGTTCTCAGTCTTGGCACAGAGGTTCTGCTGGTTTCCTGCACAGAGGTTGGTCTCGTTTCTGGCACAAAGCTGGACCTGGTTCTCACCTCAGATGTTGGGCTGGTTTTATGCACAGAGGTCGGTCTGGTGCCTGGCACAGAGGTGGTTTTGGTTCTCTCCTCAGATGTTGGGCTGGTTCCTGGCACAGAGGTTGGGCTGGTTGCAAGCACCGTGTTGGTGGTCAGTCTCAGCACAGAGGTTTTGCTGGTTTCCTGCACAGAGGTCGGGCTGGTTTCTGGGAGAGTGGTTATCCTGAATGTGGCCACGTGGGAGGTGGTCTTGTGGCTGCGGGTGCTCACGCTCGAGGTGCTGGGATGTGTGACAGGTGTCTGGGTTGTGCAGTCTTCTCGGGGCTCACAGCACAGCACACGGATCTCGTAGTTGAGGCACGCCCTGTCCGGGCCCTCCTGGTCCTGGTTCCGGCACACCAGGCCCACGTCGGGATCGCACTTCACCACCTGGCCCAGCTGGTCGATGCTGACCTCAGGGCGGCTCTCGGCGCGGCACTCCAGGTGGGTGATGTACTCAGGCCGGTGGCAGATTCTCTCTCCACTTCTGAGGATATTGCTGTAGGTTTCATTCTCTCCACCCTGGGGCCCGGGGGACGGGAGTTCCACATCGAACCACTTGGTCCAGTTGCACCTTGGGCGGCATTTGTTGGTCACGGGTGGGCTGTGGGTTATCTCAGGGGCAGGAACCGAAGTGGTGCTGATTATAGGAGCTGAGGTTGTGCCGGGTCTGTGCACAGCAGTTGAGCTGGTTTCCTGGACAGAGGTTGGGCTGGTTGCTGGCCTTATGGTCGTGCTCAGTCTTGGCACCGAGGTTCTGCTGGTTTCCTGCACAGAAGTTAGGCTCGTTCTTTGCACAGAGGTGGTCCTGATTCTCACCTCAGATGTTAGGCTGGTTTCCTGCACAGAGGTTGGTCTGCTGCCTGGCAGAGAGGTGGGTCTTGTTCTAGGAACCGTGGTTGTGCTCAGTCTCGGTACAGAGGTTCTGCTGGTTTCCTGCACAGAGGTTGGGCTCGTTCTTGGCACAGAGGTGGTCCTGGTTCTCTCCTCAGATGTTGGACTGTTTTCAGGCACAGAGGTTGGGCTGGTGCCTGGCACAGAGGTGGTCCTAGTTCTCTCCTCAGATGTTGGGCTGGTGTCCTGCACAGAGGTCGGGCTTCTGCCTGGCACAGAGGTAGGGCTGGTTCTAGCAACCATGGTTGTGCTCAGTCTCGGCACAGAGGTTCTGCTGGTATCCTGCACAGAGGTCGGGCTGGTCCCTGGCACATAGGTCCTGCTGGTTCCTGGCACCGAGGTTGGGCTAGTTGCAGGCCCCATGGTTGAGCTCAGTCTCGGCACAGAGGTTCTGCTTGTTTCGTGCACAGAGGTTGGGCTGGTCCCTGGCACATAGGTCCTGCTGGTTCCTGGCACAGAGGTTGGGCTGGTTCCTGGCACCATGGTTGTGCTCAGTCTCAGCACAGAGGTCCTGCTGGTTTCCTGTACAGAGGTTGGGCTGCTTCCTGGCACAGAGCTTGGGATGGTTCTAGGCCCCATGGTTGTGCTCTGTCTCGGCACAGAGGTTCTGCTGGTTTCCTGTAGAGAGGTTGGGCTGGTGCCTGGCACAGGGGTCCTACTGGTTCTAGGCACAGAGGTGGTCCTGGTTCTCTCCTCAGATGTTGGGCTCGTTTCAGGCACCGAAGTCAGGCTGGTCCCTGGCACAGAGGTCCTGCTGGTTCCAGGCGAAGAGGTCGGGCTGGTTCTAGGCGAAGAGGTTGGGCTAGTTCCTGGCACAGAGTTTGGGCTGGGCGCAGGCACCATGGTTGTGCTCAGTCTTGGCACAGAAGTTCTGCTGGTTTCCTGCAGAGAGGTTGGTCTGGTGCCTGGCACCGGGGTCCTACTGGTTCTGGGCACAGAGGTTGGGCTGGTTACAGACCGAGTAGTTGTTCTCAGTCTTGGCACAGAGGTGGTCTTGGTTCTCACCTCAGATGTTGGGCTGGTTTCCTTCACAGAGGTTGGTCTGCTGCCTGGCACAGAGGTAGGTCTTATTCCAGGAACCATGGTTGTGCTCGGTCTCGGCACAGAGGTTCTGCTGGTTTCGTGCACAGATTTCGGGCTGGTGCCTGGCACAGAAGTGGTCCTGGTTCTATCCTTAGATGTTGGGCTGGTTTCCTGCACAGAGGTTGGGCTGGTCCCTGGCACAGAGGTCCTGCTGGTTCCTAGCACCGAGGTTGGGCTGGTTGCACGCCCCGTGGTTGTGCTAAGTCTCGGCACAGAGGTTCTGCTGGTTTCATGCACAGAGGTTGGGCTGGTTCTTGGCACAGAGGTTCTGCTAGTTTCGTGCACAGAGGTTAGACTCGTTCCTGGCACAGAGGTATGGCTGGTTCCTGGCACTGTGGTTGTGCTCAGTCTCGGCACAGAGGTTCTACTGGTTTCCTGCACAGAGCTTGGGCTGGTTCCTGGCACAGAGGTCCTGCTGGTTTCCTGCACAGAGGTTGGGCTTGGGGCAGGCACTGTGGTGGTTCTCAGTCTCGGCACAGAGGTCCTGCTGGTTTCCTGCACAGAGGTCGGGCTGGTACCTGGAACAGAGGTGGTCTTTGTTGTCTCCTCAGATGTTGGGCTGGTTCCTTGCACAGAGGTCGGGCTGGTTTCTGGAAGAGTGGTTGTCCTGGACATGGCCACGTGGGAGGTGGTCTCATGGCTATGGATGCTCACGCTCGAGGTGCTGGGATGTGTGACAGGTGTCTGGGTCGTGCAGTCTTCTCGGGGCTCACAGCACAGCACACGGATCTCGTAGTTGAGGCACGCCCTGTCCGGGCCCTCCTGGTCCTGGTTCCGGCACACCAGGCCCACGTCGGGATCGCACTTCACCACCTGGCCCAGCTGGTCGATGCTGACCTCAGGGCGGCTCTCGGCGCGGCACTCCAGGTGGGTGATGTACTCAGGCTGGTGGCAGATTCTCTCTCCACTTCTGAGGATATTGCTGTAGGTTTCATTCTCTCCACCCTGGGGCCCGGGGGACGGGAGTTCCACATCGAACCACTTGGTCCAGTTGCACCTTGGGCGGCATTTGTTGGTCACGGGTGGGCTGTGGGTTATCTCAGGGGCAGGAACCGAAGTGGTGCTGATTATAGGAGCTGAGGTTGTGCCGGGTCTGTGCACAGCAGTTGAGCTGGTTTCCTGGACAGAGGTTGGGCTGGTTGCTGGCCTTATGGTCGTGCTCAGTCTTGGCACCGAGGTTCTGCTGGTTTCCTGCACAGAAGTTAGGCTCGTTCTTTGCACAGAGGTGGTCCTGATTCTCACCTCAGATGTTAGGCTGGTTTCCTGCACAGAGGTTGGTCTGCTGCCTGGCAGAGAGGTGGGTCTTGTTCTAGGAACCGTGGTTGTGCTCAGTCTCGGTACAGAGGTTCTGCTGGTTTCCTGCACAGAGGTTGGGCTCGTTCTTGGCACAGAGGTGGTCCTGGTTCTCTCCTCAGATGTTGGACTGTTTTCAGGCACAGAGGTTGGGCTGGTGCCTGGCACAGAGGTGGTCCTAGTTCTCTCCTCAGATGTTGGGCTGGTGTCCTGCACAGAGGTCGGGCTTCTGCCTGGCACAGAGGTAGGGCTGGTTCTAGCAACCATGGTTGTGCTCAGTCTCGGCACAGAGGTTCTGCTGGTATCCTGCACAGAGGTCGGGCTGGTCCCTGGCACATAGGTCCTGCTGGTTCCTGGCACCGAGGTTGGGCTAGTTGCAGGCCCCATGGTTGAGCTCAGTCTCGGCACAGAGGTTCTGCTTGTTTCGTGCACAGAGGTTGGGCTGGTCCCTGGCACATAGGTCCTGCTGGTTCCTGGCACAGAGGTTGGGCTGGTTCCTGGCACCATGGTTGTGCTCAGTCTCGGCACAGAGGTCCTGCTGGTTTCCTGTACAGAGGTTGGGCTGCTTCCTGGCACAGAGCTTGGGATGGTTCTAGGCCCCATGGTTGTGCTCTGTCTCGGCACAGAGGTTCTGCTGGTTTCCTGTAGAGAGGTTGGGCTGGTGCCTGGCACAGGGGTCCTACTGGTTCTAGGCACAGAGGTGGTCCTGGTTCTCTCCTCAGATGTTGGGCTCGTTTCAGGCACCGAAGTCAGGCTGGTCCCTGGCACAGAGGTCCTGCTGGTTCCAGGCGAAGAGGTCGGGCTGGTTCTAGGCGAAGAGGTTGGGCTAGTTCCTGGCACAGAGTTTGGGCTGGGCGCAGGCACCATGGTTGTGCTCAGTCTTGGCACAGAAGTTCTGCTGGTTTCCTGCAGAGAGGTTGGTCTGGTGCCTGGCACCGGGGTCCTACTGGTTCTGGGCACAGAGGTTGGGCTGGTTACAGACCGAGTAGTTGTTCTCAGTCTTGGCACAGAGGTGGTCTTGGTTCTCACCTCAGATGTTGGGCTGGTTTCCTTCACAGAGGTTGGTCTGCTGCCTGGCACAGAGGTAGGTCTTATTCCAGGAACCATGGTTGTGCTCGGTCTCGGCACAGAGGTTCTGCTGGTTTCGTGCACAGATTTCGGGCTGGTGCCTGGCACAGAAGTGGTCCTGGTTCTATCCTTAGATGTTGGGCTGGTTTCCTGCACAGAGGTTGGGCTGGTCCCTGGCACAGAGGTCCTGCTGGTTCCTAGCACCGAGGTTGGGCTGGTTGCACGCCCCGTGGTTGTGCTAAGTCTCGGCACAGAGGTTCTGCTGGTTTCATGCACAGAGGTTGGGCTGGTTCTTGGCACAGAGGTTCTGCTAGTTTCGTGCACAGAGGTTAGACTCGTTCCTGGCACAGAGGTATGGCTGGTTCCTGGCACTGTGGTTGTGCTCAGTCTCGGCACAGAGGTTCTACTGGTTTCCTGCACAGAGCTTGGGCTGGTTCCTGGCACAGAGGTCCTGCTGGTTTCCTGCACAGAGGTTGGGCTTGGGGCAGGCACTGTGGTGGTTCTCAGTCTCGGCACAGAGGTCCTGCTGGTTTCCTGCACAGAGGTCGGGCTGGTACCTGGAACAGAGGTGGTCTTTGTTGTCTCCTCAGATGTTGGGCTGGTTCCTTGCACAGAGGTCGGGCTGGTTTCTAGAAGAGTGGTTGTCCTGGACATGGCCACGTGGGAGGTGGTCTCATGGCTATGGATGCTCACGCTCGAGGTGCTGGGATGTGTGACAGGTGTCTGGGTCGTGCAGTCTTCTCGGGGCTCACAGCACAGCACACGGATCTCGTAGTTGAGGCACGCCCTGTCCGGGCCCTCCTGGTCCTGGTTCCGGCACACCAGGCCCACGTCAGGGTCACACTGAACCACCTGGCCCAGCTGGTCGATGCTGACCTCAGGGCGGCTCTCGGCGCGGCACTCCAGGTGGGTGATGTACTCAGGCCGGTGGCAGATTCTCTCTCCACTTCTGAGGATATTGCTGTAGGTTTCATTCTCTCCACCCTGGGGCCCAGGGGACGGGAGTTCCACATCGAACCACTTGGTCCAGTTGCACCTTGGGCGGCATTTGTTGGTCACAGGTGGGCTGTGGGTTATCTCAGGGGCAGGAGCCGAAGTGGTACTGATTATAGGAGCTGAGGTTGTGCCAGGTCTGTGCACAGCAGTTGAGCTGGTTTCCTGCACAGAGGTTGGGCTGGTGCCTGGCACAGAGGTCCTGCGGGTTTCGGGCACAGATGTTGGGCTTGTTCCTGGCACAGAGGTGGTCCTGGTTCTCACCTCAGAGGTTGGGCTGCTCCCTGGTACAGAGCTTGGGCTGGTTCCAGGCACCGTGGTTGTTTTGGGTCTCGGCACAGAGGTTCTACTGCTTTCCTGCACAGAGGTTGGGCTGGTGCCTGGCACAGAGGTCCTGCTGGTTTCATGCACAGATGTTGGGCTTGTTTCTGGCACAGAGGTGGTCCTGGTTCTCACCTCAGAGGTTGGGCTGCTCCCTGGTACTGAGCTTGGGCTGGTTCCAGGCACCGTGGTTGTGCTCAGTCTTGGCACAGAGGTTCTGCTGGATTCCTGCACAGAGGTTGGGCTGGTTCTCGGCACATAGATTGGGCTTGTTTCCGGGGCAGAGGGTGTACTGGTTCTCAGCTCAGAGGTTTGGCTCGTTCCTGGCACAGACGTTGGGCTGGTTCTTGGTACAGAGGTCCTGCTGGTTTTTGCCCCTGATGTTGGGCTGGTTCCAGGCACTGTGGTTGTGCTCAGTCTTGGCACAGAGGTTCTGTTGGTTTCCGGCACAGAGGTTGACCCTGTTTCTGGCACAGAGGTGGTCCTGGTTCTCACCTCAGATGTTGGGCTGGTTTCCTGCACAGATGTCGGGCTGGTGCCTGGCACAGAGGTTGGGCTGGTTGCAGACACCGTGGTTGTGCTCAGTCTCAGCACAGAGGTTCTGCTGGTTTCCTGCAGAGAAGTTGGGCTCGTTCTTGGCACAGAGGTGGTCTTGCTTGTCTCCTCCGATGTTGGGCTGGTTTCAAGCACAGAAGTAGGGCTGGTGCCTGGTAGAGAAGTTGGGCTCGTTCCTGGCACAGAGGTTCTGCTGGTTTCATGCACAGAGGTCGGGCTGGTGCCTGGCACAGAGGTGGTCCTTGTTCTCACCTCAGATGTTGTGCTGGTTTCCTGCACAGAGGTCGGGGTTGTGCCTGGCACAGAGGTAGAGCTGGTTCTAGGAACCGTCGTTGTCCTCGGTCTGCGTACAGAGGTTCTTCTAGTTTCGTGCACAGAGGTTAGGCTCATTCCTGGCACAGAGGTTGGGCTGGTTCCTGGCACAGAGGTGGTCCTGGTTCTCGCCTCAAATGTTGGGCTGCTTCCTGGCATGGAGGTGGGGCTGGTGCCTGGCTTGGAGGTCCTGCTGGTTTCCTGCACAGAGG
This sequence comes from Diceros bicornis minor, assembly GCF_020826845.1. Taxonomy (NCBI): domain Eukaryota; kingdom Metazoa; phylum Chordata; class Mammalia; order Perissodactyla; family Rhinocerotidae; genus Diceros; species Diceros bicornis. The sequence goes on from NC_080770.1 coordinate 829,045, forward strand.
TTGTGCTGGTGCCTGGCACAGAGGCCTTGCTGGTTCTGGGCACAGAGGTGGCGCTGGTTGCAGACACTGTGGTTGTTCTCAGTCTCGGCACAGAGGTTTTGCTTGTTTCCTGCACAGAGGTCGGGCTGGTTTCTGGCAGAGTGGTTGCCCTGGACGTGGCCACGTGGGAGGTGGTCTCGTGGCTATGAATGCTCACACTTGAGGTGCTGGGATGTGTGACTGGTGTCTGGGTCGTGCAGTCTTCTCGGGGCTCACAGCACAGCACACGGATCTCGTAGTTGAGGCACACCCCGTCCAGGCCCTCCTGGTCCTGGTTCCGGCACACCAGGCCCACGTCGGGGTCACACTGCACCACCTGGCCCAGCTGGTCGATGCTGACCTCAGGGCGGCTCTCGGCGCGGCACTCCAGGTGGGTGATGTACTCGGGCCGGTGGCAGATTCTCTCTCCACTTCTGAGGATATTGCTGTAGGTTTCATTCTCTCCACCCTGGGGCCCGGGGGACGGGAGTTCCACGTCGAACCACTTGGTCCACTTGCACTGTGGCCTGCACGCGATGGTTTCTGGTGTGGTGACCGTGGGTGTGCTGGCTGCGACCTCTGTTGTTGGCAGCCCCGGTGCTGAGCTGGCCCTGGTGTGTTTTGTGGAGATGGAGGGGATTGCTGTGGTCCCGGAGCCTTGGGTTGTGGCCCCGGTTGAGTGTGGGGTCGAGTGTGTGGTCTCTAGTGTCGCCGGGGGGGTCGTCTTTCCTCTGCACACGTCCACTGTCTCACAGCACTCGATCCGGATTTCGTAGTTGTAGCAGATCGGGGGCAGCTGGTCCTTGTTCAGACACAGCAGCCCCACTTCTGTGTTACAGATCACGTCCTGCCCCAGCTCCTCCAGCGGGATGTCCGGGAAGCTCTCTGCCCTGCACTGCACATTGCTGGGCTTTTCACAGAATTTGTATCCTTTTGATCTCAAATTTTGAAGAGTGTCAAAATCGCCACTGTTCCTCCCAGGCCCGGGGTAGCTGCCATCGATCCACTGAGTCCAGTTGCATGACTGTTGTAAACAGATGTTGGTGGGTTCAGGTGAGGTGGGCTTACCTGGCACCTCCGAGGAGCCCAGGGCTTTGGTGAACACAGAGCTTGTGGTTGAAGCTGTTGTCGAAACTGGCATTGGACTGGGGGTCGAGAGAGTTGTTTTCCCAGGTGTAGAAGTACGGGAGCCAGGTGTACCTGGGGCTCTTGTAGAGGTACGTGGAGCTGTTGTAGAGGTACCTGGGGCAGGTGTAGGGGTACCTGGGGCTGTTGTAGAGGTATGTGGGCCAGGCGTAGGGGTACCTGGTGTTGTTGTAGAGGTACCTGGGGCGGGTGTAAGGGTACCTGGGGCTGTGGCAGAGGTTCGTCGGGCAGGTGTAGGGGTACCTGGGGCTGTGGTAGAGATACGTGGGGCAGGTTTAGGGGTATCTGGGGCTGTTGTAGAGGTACCTGGGGCAGGTGTAGGGGTAGCTGGGACTGTTGTAGAGGTACCTGGGGCAGGTGTAGGGGTAGCTGGGGCTGTTGTAGAGGTACCTGGGGCAGGTGTAGGGGTACTTGCAGCTGTTGTAGAGGTACCTGGGGCAGAAGTAGGGGTAGGTGGGGCTGTTGTAGAGGTAACTGGGGCAGGTGTAGGGGTACTTGGGGCTGTTGTAGAGGTATGTGGGGCAGGTGTAGGGGTACTTGCAGCTGTTGTAGAGGTACCTGGGGCAGAAGTAGGGGTACTTGGGGCTGTTGTAGAGGTACCTGGGGCAGGTGTAGGGGTACTTGCAGCTGTTGTAGAGGTACCTGGGGCAGAAGTAGGGGTAGGTGGGGCTGTTGTAGAGGTAACTGGGGCAGGTGTAGGGGTACTTGGGGCTGTTGTAGAGGTATGTGGGGCAGGTGTAGGGATACTTGCAGCTGTTGTAGAGGTACCTGGGGCAGAAGTAGGGGTACTTGGGGCTGTGGTAGAGGTACCTGGGGCAGGTGTAGGGGTACGTGGGGCTGTGGTAGAGGTATGTGGGGCAGATGTTTTGCTAGTTGTAGAGAGAGTGGTTGGGCCAGTTGTACTGACAAAGGCTGGGGAAGCTGTGCTTCCTGTCGGCACAGAGGTGACCCTGCTGGTCCCTGGTGTGGGCCCAGTTTCAGTTGTCCTGGAGGTTGCAGGAGGGGTGGTCTGGGCTGGACCACCAGAGGTGGGGCAGGCCAGCGGGGAGCAACACAGGATTCTGATCTGGTAGCTGTCACAGAGCCCTGAAGCTTGGTCCCTGTTGTGACAGGTCAGCCCCACCACTGGGCTGCACTCCACACGCTGCCCCAGGACTTGGAGCGGCACCTCGGGGGCAGCCTCGGCTTGGCACTGCACTGCCCTTGGCGCCTGGCAAACCTGGTACCCGTGGGCACGGAGCTTCTCCAGTGGGTCAAAGTCACCACTGTCATTGCCACGTCCCAGACGGCTGACCTCCATCCATTGAGACCACTGGCAGTCCTCACAGTCCGGGAGGGGCGAGGCGGAAGCCGTCGAGGGCGTGGGCCTGGCGGATGTGCCCACCGTGGTGGGTGGAGCACTGCTCAGAGTGCTCTCGGTGGGGCTGGGGTGCGTCCCCGGTGGGCGTGTCGAGCTCACAACTGAGGACAGAAGAGAAGGCAGAAGGGCCCGGCATCAGGGACCAGCACTGGCTCAGGGCCCTCGAGGCTCCCCCGCCCCCCACCGCCATCTCCTGTCCCTCCTCCTGTCCGTCAGACGCCTTGTGGGTTTCTCCATGTCAGTCTGTCTATCTGTCTCCACCGGAGACGGGAGCATGGGGAGAGCAGGGACCAAGTCCCCAGGACGTGCCCGGCACCCAGCAGGTGTGGAGCGCACAGCAGTTGAATCAATAGGTGAATTGCTCTCATTTAAGGGAAGCCTGCTCCCCAAGCAGACCCTGAGCTGAATCTGCACATGGGGCCCCCAAAAGCCAGAGTTATGGGGGCTCTTCATTTTTGGGGTAAGCTCTGGACAGGCCCTAAGATGCTCCCTCAAAACAGGGTGAGGACTTGGGGCTGCCTGGCGCTCTGTGCAATGGGAGGTGAGCAGACACAGTGAATGGGGCAGGGATTCCCATGTGTGAGTTCCATGGTCCTGCTCCCAGGCCGGCCTTGCAGCCCGGCCCTGCGGCCCCTGCCCAGTGCTGGGAACCTCAGCCCTGAAGGCACACCTGGTGACATCCATCCTGCCAAGGAGACTCAGGGAGGCTGACACTTCCAATCTGTGGGTGACTGCCAGAGGGAAAGGCCCTCTGCCCAGCTGCTGATCCCCAGGGCGAGGGACAGCCCTGCACGGTACCCAGCATGTCCGCCTTACCAAGCGGGGATGTGGAAAAGGAGAAGGTGGTTTGGGGGGCGGGGGTGGTGGAACTGCAGGTGTAGACCCTCCGGTCGATGGTGCCATTGGCCCCGCAGCGGGCAGAGATGCACCCCCCTGTGCCGTCCGTCGTGTGGTAGATGACATCCCCCGGGCGGAAGCGCCGCCCGTCGTAGGTGCAGACACAGGCTGTGGGGAGCAGAGCAGCCAAGCGCATTAGGGTGCTGGGGCGCGGCCGGGGACCCTGACACCCCAGACCCAAGGAAGGCTGCCCACTGCTCACCCTCGGCATCGTAGGTGCACTGGATGCCGCTCTCGGTGCAAACACTGGTGACAGAAGGAAGAAGGTGAGTCTGGAGGTGCAGGCATCCCCGTTGTGCTGGGGTGGGCAGGTGGGAACAGCCCCCACAGGGGTGCCCTGGGGCTACGTCTCAGCCCCGGCCAGTGAACAAGAAGCCTGACGTCGCACCCTCTTGGGGGGCCTCCTTCCAATCAGTGACCAGTGGAGATGGGGTCCAGCACGGCCAATGAGCCCCACGGATGTTCTGATGGCCTTTCCTCTCCGGGGCATCTGTCCCGGGGGCCCTTGGGGCAGCATCACAGCTCAGCTTCCCCTCTGCCCACCCTGCGTATCCCCCTTCCCTTCATCCCTGGGTCCCCACCCCATCCTGCAACAGGGAGCTCCCGGTCGGACCCCAGAGGAACACTGGGCTGTGGGGACCCCTCACGGCCCTGAAAGGATGAGGCCCCGAGGAGGGGCCTTCTCCAAGGGCCGTGGGCCGGGCGAATAGTGCCACCCTCCAGGCTCCTCACCCCTCCAGCCGAGCAACTCACCAGGACTGGCAGTTCTCATCCAAGGGCACCACCGCGCCTGGCTGGTACGACTTGCCCTGGACGTGGCAGGGCGACTGCGGGCATGTGGCCACACACCGCATCTGGTCCTCATCGAAGAGGGGGGCCTCTGCCGGGCACTTAGGGTAGCAGCCTGCATGCCAGAGAGGCCTGAGTCCCAGCCAGACAACTGCCCGGCCGCCTCACCCCCACGGCCTGGGCTCAGTCCCCAGCCTGGGGCCTCGCCCACAGTGCCATGGGGTGCTTGAGGCTGTGCCCCCAAAGGAGCCTCGAGGGGTCAGGAAGAGTCCCGCCTGGCCAAGGGTCCTAGGATCCCCAGGACAGACCCAAACCTCAACATCAGGGACGCCAAGATAGGCCCCTACCCAACCATGGGAACCCCAGGACAGATCCCAGCCCTGCCCACGGGGACCCCAGGACACACCCCAGCCCTGTCTACGACGACCCAGGACAGACCTCACCCCTGTCTACGAGGACCCAGGACACACCCCAGCCCTGTCTACGAGGACCCAGGACAGACCCCACCCCTGTCTACGAGGACCCAGGACAGACCCCACCCCTGTCTACGAGGACCCAGGACAGACGCCACCCCTGTCTACGAGGACCCAGGACAGACCCCACCCCTGTCTACGAGGACCCAGGACAGACCCCACCCCTGTCTATGAGGACCCAGGACACACCGCAGCCCTACTATGAGGACCCCAGAATAGACCCCGGCCCTATCTACGAGGACCCAGGACAGACCCCAGCCCTATCTACAGGGACCCAGGACAGACCCCAACCCCGTCTATGAGGACCCCAGGACAGACCCCAGCCCCGTCTACGAGGACTCAGGACAGATTCCAGCCCTGTCTACAAGGACCCAGGACACACCCCAGCCCTGTCTACGAGGACCCAGGACACACCCCAGCCTTGTCTACGAGGACCCAGGACAGAACCCAGCCCTGTCTACAAGGACCCAGGACAGACCCCGCCCCTGTCTATGAGGACCCCAAGACAGCCCTCCCGGCCAGCAGGCACAGCCCACCTTCCAGGCCGCTCACGTCGTGCAGGCACTGGCCACGGGGGTTCTGGCAGGTCCTCAGGCAGGGCGCCCCGCAGGGCAGGTAGTGCCACTCGCACAGGCCCTCGGGGTTGTAGTAGTCGCAGAACAGGGCTGTGAGAGAGAGGGCGGCTCAGTGGCCCGGCTCTCAGTGCCGGGGTGGAGTGCCGCCGGGAAGGACAGCCTCGCGGCCCATGCAGGCTCCCACTGCACCCTGACATTTGACCAAGTCCCGTGGGCTGTTCTAAAGCCATTTCCTCCCCTGTGCCTCCTGGATGTGGCCACGGTGGGCGTGGGCCTAGAATGCCCGTGGGCGAGACAGGGTGGTGGGCAGGGTGGCTAGCTGGGGGTCTCACTCTGGCTTCTTGGGGGTGCCACCCTTTGGGGTGAGGACTCTGGCCAGAGCAGCTCCCCAGCTAACCCCCTCCAGCCAGGCTCCAGCTGGGCTCGGGCCGGGAGGCTCTGCTGACCCTTTGGCTCCAGAACATTCTACCATGCCTGCCATCTCTCCATCAGTGACACGCCCTCCATTTCATTTTCTTTCAAACCCTTCCCACGGCTCCCAGGGGCAGACACTGGGCTTTGTCACCCGCTTGTGCCCCACCCGCCCCGACGGGCACATCCGTGTGCACTCACGGCAGATGCTGGGTGTCCGCCAGGACACGCACACGCCCACCTCGTGGCAGGCCTGGGCGTAGGCGGCCACGGCCGTGCAGAAGCACTCGCAGTCGCCCCCCGAGTCACAGGCGCACGCGTCGCTCACACAGGCCTCGTAGTACTTGGCGGGCTCCACCTGTGGGAGGGAGAGGCTTCGACTCCGGGAACCCGGCCCCCACCATGGGCTCCTGGCCATCAGGCCCCAGCGTGGCGTTGGCCTGGCGGTTTCCCCTGGAGCTCAGGAGGGCAGATGTGTGGTCCCCCATGGCTGGTCAGACCGATCCTACTGTCCACAAGCAGGTCCTGAAGGGTGCCCCCCCACGCCCCCCAGCAAGGGTCCCTTCCTCCCCAGGAGCCCGGAGGAGACCCCAGCCGGCCAGCTCCATACGTGGGCATGGCAGGCGGCGAAGGTGGCGCTGTTGATGATGCTGCACTGCTTCTGGGCCCAGGACTTGCGGTATGGGTTGGCGGTGCAGGGGTCCTTGGGGGCCGAGGCATCCGGGCAGGACGGGGAGAACTTCCAGCTGTTGCCGAACTCCAGCGCGTTGCCCACCACGGACTGGCTCCGTGTGGTGAAGTCGTTGACGGCGTTGTCGTCGAAGTTCCCGCACAGCCCGCAGACCCTCCCCTACAGACACAGAGACAGGCGGGGCCCGGGGGCTCAGGGCACACCCAGGAGGGGCCCAGGCCCCCTCCCACCCCTCTGCCTCCCCCTGGGGCCCACACTTTCCCCAGGACACCCCAGGAGGAAGAATATAGAGCGAGGCTCCCACGCAGCCCCACTCGGCGCCAAGGCCACAGGGCATGCCTCAGTCTCTCCTGGAGGAGAGGCACGGGAGAAACACATAGTGGGCTAAACGGTGTCTCCCAAAGACAGGCTTGGGCCCTGACCCGGGACCCCTGGGCATGGCCCCATGTGGAAATAGGGTCTCCGTGGACGGGATCCAGTTAAGATGAGGGCATCCTGGATCAGGGCGGGCTGGTCCAGTGACTGGTGCCCTCATAAGATGAGAGAAATTTGGACACAGACACACAGAGTGAGGCCAGGAATATGATGACGGAGGCAGAAGTTGGGGTGATAAGACCACAAGACCAGGAATGCCTGGGGCCACCAGAAGCTGGATGGGGCGGCCAGGAAGGGTCCTCCCCTAGAGCATCCAGAGGGAGCACAGCCCTGGGACACATGAACTGGGCTTCTAGTGTCCAGAGCCGTGCGAGAAGGAGCCACAGTTTGTGACAATGTGTTCTGGCAGCCACAGGACAGTGACACACAGCAAAGGGCCTCAGACCTGCCCAGCTCCCTGGAGGCAAGTCCAGGCTCAGTCCCTCCTCTCTCTCTCTGTCTTTCTTGTCTCTGACTCTTTGTCTTTGCCTGTCTCTCTCTCTCTGTCTCTGCATCTCTGTCTCTCTCTGTCTCTCTCTCTGTGTCTCTCTCTCTCTGTCTCTGCATCTCTGTCTCTCTGTCTGTCTCTCTCTCTATCTCTGTCTCTCTCTCTGTGTCTGTCTCTCTCTGTCTCTGTCTCTTTGTCTCGCTCTGTCTCTCTCTCTCTCTGTACCTCTGTCTATCTCTCTGTCTCTGTCTCTCTGTCTATCTCTGTCTCTGTTTATCTCTGTCTATCTCTGTCTCTCTCTCTGTGTATCTCTTTCTCTGTCTCTCTCTCTGTCTCTGTCTCTCAGTCTCTGTCTCTTTGTCTCACTCTGTCTCTGTCTCTCTCTGTGTCTCTCTGTCTGTCTTTATCTCTCCCTCTCTCTCTGTCTGTTTCTCTCTGTCTCTGTCTCTCTGCCCTCACCCCACACCGCCTATGTCCAGCCGGCCCTTGTTCTGGGGGTGAGGGTGGCTGTCCTCGGCCGGGCCTGACCTTGAACTCGGGGCTAAGCCTGATGAAGATGCTGGTCTTCATGTCCCACAGCAGCAGCAGGCCGACGTCGGTGTCCACCACCAGGTAGATGCCCATCTGGCGGATGGAGTAGGGCACCTCCTGCCCCGCGCCCTTCCCGATCACCTCCACTTTCCCGTCACTCAGCTTCAGCTCGTAGCTCTGTGCAGGGAAGGGTCACTCAGGGCCTGGGTGAGGACCCTGGGCCACCTCCCGGGCGGGTCCACCTGTCCTGGCTCGGCTGTGGGAGTGCAGCCTTCGTAGGGGCTCCCTGGAGCCTCCCAAGGGGGTGCCCCGGCCCCTGCCCACCCATTGCTCACCCCCAGGAAGATCTTGATGGCCTTGGAGCAGGTGGTCCCTGTGGTGCCACAAGGGACGTTCTCGGTGACGACACGGAAGGCTTCCTGGGTGCTGCTGTTTCGGCTGCAGTGGTCCTGGGGGAGGAGGAGGGCTGTCCCAGGGGGGAGGCCGGCCCTGCCCAACTTCCCGCGAGGAGGCTGGACTGGGAGCGCCGGGCCAGCAGGAGAGCGTGGGGTCGCGTACCTGAACCAGCGTGTACTCGCAGTCCCCGCTGAAGCTGTAGCGCTGCCCGTCGAAGGTGAGGTAGTGGCCATCTCCGTACACGGCGCAGGTGGCCAGGCAGGGCTCATCCGTGCACTGCCACACTCTGTTCTTACAGGTGCTGGTGGGGAGCCGCAGATCAGGCCCAAGCCGGGAGGGGGCAGGGACAGGGCACCCGCTAGAGGCTCCGGTGGGGTGCGGCCTTCAGGCCCTGAGCAGGGGACACGGCGGGCTTCGCTGGCTGGGGCTGCCCACGTGGCGTCAGGTGTGGGCTGCACCACCGGCCGCAGGAGCCTGCCCCCCTCCCGCCCCCAGGATGGGCCCCGAGCCCCCCACGTACCAGGTGTTGCAGCCCACCCGGATGGTCTCGCCGGCCTGGTAGCTGGCATCGTTATGCACGCAGGGGCAGTCGGCCGCAGCAATGCAGCCGCCTTGGCCGTCGGCCACCAGCCCGTGGGGACACACGCAGCCAGACACACACTGGGAGCTATACTGTGGGGCAGGGCAGACACAGCTCAGTGGCCCGGGGGACAGAACAGAGAGCAGAAGGTCCCCCTGGGGCCCCCAGCAGGGCCCGCGTCCACCCGGCTGGGCTACACAGGGACCAGAGGGGCAGGAGGGCCAGCAAGCCTACAGGCAGGGGTCCTCTTGGGACCAGCGTGGGTGGGCGTCTCTGCAGGTGCCCTGGAGGGCTGAGCAGGTACGGGGTCATCAGAGGGTCATCGGAGTTATTGGAGGTCACTGGAGTCCAGGGCATCGGGGGCACTTACGCAGTCCATGTCCAGTGTGTGGCAGCTCTTCTGACAGCCGGCACCGCTGGCCCCAGCTGTGGCGTTGCGGCAGTCGAAGTAGACCATGGGCGAGGCACAGACTGCGGAGAGGAGGGGACCGTTCAGGGGACCCCGACCTCCACCCGCCAGGCTTGCGCTGCCCAGTCGACCTGTGTGTCTCCCGACAGCTGAGTCGCGGCAGCCCTGGGGTGTGGCCAGCATGTGTGCGTGTGCGTGTGCGTGTGCATGTGCGTGTGTGTGTGTGTGTGTGTATGTGAGGCCCACACACTCTCACCGCCCCCTCGCTGAGTCCAGAGGGCACAGACCAGGCCTGACAGAGATGCTGATCCACACCCACTCGCCAGGCTGACATGGGGGGTGTTAACCCAAAGCTTCTGGTGGAGATGACCAAGGCCCCTCCCGCCCTCCCTGGCAGGCTCACCTGAGGTGGGGACGTGGCCTCCAATGCAGGTCAGCCTGCCCTGGGTGCAGGTGCTGTGAAGAGAGGGTGGTCAGAGGGCCGCCCAGCCCTACCCGTCCTGCCCGCCCGCCCGACGGGGGTCTTACCAGATGGCCCCGCTCTCGTGGAGAGACTCCCCGTTGGGGACCACGGAGCCTCCGAGGTAGCAGGGACAGCTGGTGGCCGGCACACACTTGCCCGTGTCGTCCAGGAAGGTGTCGTGGGGGCAGGCGCAGCCGTCCACGGTGACGAAGCTGATGCCACAGGTGACGTCCTCTTCACTCCGGGCACGGCAGGTGGGCTGGCAGGTGCTGATGTTGTACTGGTAGGTCATCGACTTGGGGCAGGTGGTTGTGGGCTTCACTGCAGGATGCCAGGAAGTGGGCAGCTCTCAGGACAGAGCCGGCAGCCGTCCCCGCAAGCCCTCCTGGCTCCCCCGTCCCCACCAGGTCCCCCCTCATTGGCCTGGATTCTCCTTGGCCTCTGAGCCCAGAGTGGGGACGAGGGCCCGTGAGCATCTGCCCCAGGGCCCATGGGCCTCAGGCTCCCCGCACACTCACCGCAGACGCCGTCCCTCCAGTCACTGAGCAGCACGCCCTTGGCGGCGCAGGCCCGCACGTAGGAGGACAGAGCCGCGCACATGCAGGCCTCGCTCTTCTCGCAGTTGCACGTGTCGAACATGCAGTTCTGGGGACGGGGACATCGGGGGGCCGTCAGGGACCCCAGCCAACACGTGGCGAGCATCCCCCCACGCTGCCAGCCCCCCACCCGCCTCCTCCAGAACCGCTCCCCGAGCCCTCGCCAGGGCCCCTGCTCCCTTGCACAGCGCATCTGGGGGCCGAGCTCCCTGGCTGGGTGGGGGCGCTGGTAGGACCCCCCTCTTCTCGGTGACTCAGCAAGCCCCCACACGTCGGCCTCAGACTCCAGAGCATCTCGGCCACCACCAATCTCTCATTTGGCCCCCGGGGCCCAGCGGGCTACAGATGCTCACGGTTTGCCCCCTGCCTGGTGTGGGGCTGGGGGCATGCGGCAAACAGCAAACATGCGGTGAGGGTGTGAGGGAGGGAATGAATGAATGAATGAGGACAAGGGTGTTGGAGCTGGAGAGACCTGCTGGCCCCAGACACCCTGCCACGGCCCTCGGGACCACGCTGGGCCCTCCCGGACCCCCTGGGGGCGGCCGTGTGGCCAGAGGGGAGAGCAGGCCGGCGATTACCGCGTAGTAGGTGCTGGGGCTCACGGCGCTGTGGCACCCAGAGAAGGAGCCGTGGGGGTCCGTCAGCCGGGAGCACCAGTGCTGAGCGTACTTCTCTGTGGACAGAGGAGGAAGGGTGCTCAGGCGGCCGGACGGTCGGCCTCCAACAGAAGCTACACAGAGACGCACAACCTTCCTTTTACCCCGAGCTCCCGCCGCTCCACAGAAAGCAATGCCGGGCGAGAGCAATTCGGGGCTCCTTCTCCTGCCCGGGTCAGCAGGCATGAGGGCCTCCACGCCCTGCCCTGCACTCCAGCAACACCTTGTTCCTTTTTTTCCGGAACTTTCCACGGAACTGCACAAGTGTCAGTGAGTTTGCCTGTTGACCACCTGACCTCCCCCCTTCAGGGCGGGAGTGAAAGCTGGAGCCCGTGCCTGGACCTCACGGCCCAGGGGGCCCCAGCAGGCAGGTAGGCCTGTGGGCCGGATGGACACACGCACCATTCTCCACGCTGAGGGAGCAGGGGTCCTCGAAGCTGTTCTTGACGTTGGGGCAGGCGGCCTGGGTCTTCCAGGTGTTGACGAAGGCGGCAGCCGTGCCCTCCACCACGCCGCTGAGGGTCCGAAAGTCATCGGCCTGGTTCTGGTTGAAGTTCCCGCACAGGCCTGGGGACAAGAGGGCGGTGTGAGACCCCCGTGCGCCCCGGCCACGGAGGGTGGGCTCGGGCCCCAGGGCGGGCGGTGCCTCTTACCGCAGGTCAGCCCCTGGAGCGCGGGCGCCAGCCTCACGAACACCTGCATGGTGGGCACCAGCTGCACGTCCAGCTGCAGGTCCAGGTTGGTCTGGGCGATGATGAAGAAGGTTGAAGGTCTGAAGAGCGTGATGTTGGCTGCGGACACAGGGCACAGGGATCTCAGTGGGGTGTAAGGGGCAGGACCCTCTGGGGGCCAGGGCCAGCGCCCTCACCTGCAGAGACGGGCAGCTGGGTGTAGATCTGATTCACAAACACCTCCCCGCTGGCCTTGATCACGATGACCTGAGAGCAGCATGGAGCAGGATTAGCGAGGAGCTGGGCCAGGGACAGCCAGCGCCCCCGGCGGCCCCCAGAGGCTGTGAAATGTGCCTGCGAGACCTCTGCCTGCGGGGCGCGGGCTCCCGCGAGGAGGGGCTGACGACCCATGTCCCCTCTGCCCATCCTAGGTTTTCTGCGAGGACTGTGCACTTTTCAGTCACGTGAAAACCAAATCTGTTTTATAAAATAGAGAAGCCGACATTGGTGAAGCAGCTGTGCCGCCAGGAGGCCCCCGAGTACCCTCCTCCTGGGCCGGTTGGGGTGGGCGTGGGGCCCCTGGTGCCGGCCCTGAGCCTTTCGTTTGGGAGTGGAACTCAGAAGACTCATGAGAGGTGGATGCAGCGAATGGGGCAGGAGGGTCCTCGGGCCATGCAAGCGCTCAGGCAAAAGTCACTTGCCTGGAAAGATGGGCACCCTCCCCGACCCCCCCGGGGTCCGGCTCACCGTATGCCCCCCGCCCAGGCTCAGCGTCAGGCTCTTCAGGCAGGTCTCGCTGTCCGTCAGCCCACACTTGCGCAGGTCGGCCAGCACGGTGAAGGCGCTGCTGTTACAGGGCTGCAGACAGGGTCCTCATTCTCCGCCCGGCACCCCCAGCCCGCCTCCTCCTCCCTGCCCACCCCCAGGCCCCTGGTGTGGGTGCCGGGAGCTGGGGGCATTTCCTGGGGGACTCAGCATCCGGGTGGCCACATGCAGCCCGGGCAGGGGAAGGCTGGGCAAGGAGCCACAGCCGGATGGGGCCCCGCAGCGGCTCTGTGGGGCGAGGCCCGGGCTGTACCTTGGCCAGCACATAGGTGCAGTCCCCGTGCACCGTGTACAGCCTCTCGTCGAACGTGGAGAAGTGGGCACCGCCCAGCACAGAGCACGTGCCCGGGCACGGCACCTCCTGGCAGCTCCACTGGCCTCCTGAGCAGGTGCTGAGAGCAGGGAGAGACCGCATGTGTGCGGGCCCGGGGAGCGTCCAGCCCCAGCCTCCGCATCGGCAGGCGGACGGGGTCTTGCCCAGGCCAGCCTGCGACAGACGCTGGGCCCGTCGGCATCTGTCTGGGGACCCACTGGTCCAAGGCTCTGAGTGGGAGAGGACGACCAGTGCACGGATCACAGCCCCTAGAGGGGCCAACCCAGGGCAGGTCCAGAGGGGACGGGAGGGCCGTGGCTGTCCCACGGCAGGTTCTGGGGGACCGGAGGGCAGGGGCCTGGGGTCCTACCAGTTGGTGCAGTCTGTGGAGTAAGTGGCCCCTGGTGCGTAGGTGGCCCCGTTGTACACACAGGAGCAGTGGGACTCGGGGATGCAGCCAGTGTGGCCAATGTCATCGAGCACCATCCCTGCAGAGGCAGGCAGGCCATGTGGCAGGTGCTGGGCTGTGTCCGTCACCTGACCGTGTGGAGGGGACTGGTCCTCTTCCCCTGGTGGCCCTGCCCCTCGGGGGGTCCTCAGACTGAGAACCGGAGGGCCCAGGGACTCCACGGGTTGGGTCAGAGGGGCCTTTCTTCCAAGTATCTGGCGTGGCAGCGCCAGCCATCGGGGACCCAGAATGCGTCTGTGTGATTTTAGGGGGTGGGGGCCCCATCTCACCCTCGGGGCAGAAGCAGCCGGCAACGCAGTGGTCCTCACAGAGCTGTGAGTGCTCGCGGTTGGAGCAGGTGTCAGAGCACGGCGAGCCGCACTCGCGGTACCGCATGTTGAGGGGGCACGTCAGCGCTGCAGGGAGGACAGGCTGCATCATGTCCTGCCCCTGTCCTAGGACCCGAGGCAGGACCACGTGATGGGCTGGGCCAGGCGGGGCACTCACGGCAGAGGTCAGGGCCCCTCCAGTCCTGGGGCAGCCCCCCGGCGTGCGCACACTGGCGAGAGTACTCGGCGAGCGTGTGGCAGATGCAGCTGGTCAGGTTGTCTCGCTCGCAGAGGCAGAGGTCCTGATGGCAGGCCTCCACGTAGCTGCTGGCGTCCACCAGTGCGTTACAGCCCGAGAACGGCCTGCTGCTCAGGATTTCCTCACAGAGGCCCTGGGGCAGAGGCCGGGGCCCACACTGAGTCCAGGCTCCCGAGTCCCCTGGGTTCACAGCCCCCACCGCCTCGGCCCGTGGCTTGTGGGAGAATGACCCCAATCCTGACTCCTGCCCCCGCCCCGGGCCCTGTTCACTCTGGGGCCTACCAAGCCAGTCGAGCAGTTCACTAGGGACACGGGGATGGGGTCCTGACACTGCTCCGTGGGGCCATCCAACTTCTGCAGGTTCCCAAACTCCACGGGGGTCAGCTTGACGTCTGCAGGAAGCACAGCGCCGGGCTCTTTGCAGGCTCTCGGTGCCTTTCGCCACCCTCACAGCGCCTGAGGTGTCCCAGCTACGCCTGCCTCCCCCATCCACACTGCCCGGTTAAGCAGCAGCTACACAGGACATTCGGGGGATCTGGAGATGAACTGAGGAACCCCTGGGGCATTGGGGGCATGTCCGACGCTCTGCGGCCCGCAAACAGCCAGAGGGCTGGAGAGTGACCCTGGGCTCCTGCTGGCCCTCGGAGCCCAGCAAAGCCTGCGCTGGGCCCGCCTGGCCGGGGCCACTGGACGCCTGGGCAGGATTGGTCCCCCTCCATGAAGCCCTTACAGGTGGGCTTCACGCGCCTGGCAGAGGGGAGCCGGGAATCTGGGGCTCTGGCTGGTGCTGGGCACACGGAAGGCCACTGCTTGGTGGCAGAGACTCAAGGACCAAGAAGCAGTGACAGAGTCTGACCAGAGGCTGGTCTGTAACTTCAGGTGAGAGTGCGTGGTCACGGGCGCCCACTGCCCAGAGCAACAGCTCTGAGGACAAGAGGGCCCAGCAGGAGGTTTGCTGCCAGCTGCCTTGCCAAGAGCATGCTAGCGTGCCAGGACTGTGTGCACATGTGTGTGCGCACATGTGCACGCTGAGATTGTGAGGGTGTGCAGGTGCATCTGTGCCCGTGTGCATGCATGTGTGTACACGTCTGCATGGGAATCGTGCGTGTGTACAGGTCTGTGTGAGCATGCATGTGTACACATATTGGAGACGTCTGACTTGGGACCCTGGAAGACAGTCTTCAGGGAGCACTGGGAAGGAGTGGGAGCCGACGGTGCGGGGGCTGGCCGGCCCGGGCCGGGAGGCGGGGGGCTTACTGTGGGAGAAGAACTCGTTGAAAACGGGGACTCCGTTGAAGTCTCCACAGAGCCCGCAGGTCTGGTTGGCGTATTTGGCATCCAGCTCCAGCTGGAAGGAGAGGACACGTCAGATGCCTGGACCCACAAGGGACACCCCAAGATGGGAAGAACAGACCAGAGTGGGAGCCAACATTCCCAAGGAGGGGCTGGGGCTCCTCACAGAGGAGACACGGGCCGTGGACCCTCCCCATGCACTCCATAAATCCGTGAACCCGAGCAGGGTTCTGTCCTGGAGGAGACGCCCCACACGTGCAGGCTCTCCGTCTTGGGGTGTAGACCCTGGGGCCCCATTAGCAGCTGGGCCCCCATCCTCACTGGCCGTGTGCAGCGGGCTCTGACCTTCCCACCCACCTTCGCCCAGAACACTTTCTTCCCTCCCTGGGGAGGCTGTCAGGCTGGAGGTGCGTGCCTGGCCCCCCACCCCTGGCCTCCCGGCCACCTCCACCGGCCCCCAGCCTCACCAGGAGGCTGTCGTCCTGGTTCCACATGAAGACCAGACCCAGCCTGGCCACCACCTTCACGTAGCTGCTGCTATGCTCGATAAGGACCCCGGACTGGCTGAAGGGCAGCTGAATTCTGTGGAGAGAGGGCCCAGCTGAGACACCGAGGGGCACGTGAGGCCGGGGGCAACAGAGGTCTGGACCTCAGGCAGGGAGGGTCCCTAAAGGCATGTATGTGACAAGTTCACGGCACCCGTGGACGGTGCTGGTGGGCATGAGGGCAGGAGACCCCGGAGCTCTGGAGTGGAGAAGAATGAGGCAGGGGCCCACTTCCAGGGGCAGAAAAGAGCCCTGGGCCCCCGGGAGGAGCAGGTGGGCCGAGCACAGGGGCCTGGGGAGGCCAGCGCCCGGCTCCTCTCTCAGGTACTTGCCCACGTCCCTCCTACGACCTCCCAGGGACCCAGGCTCACAGGCGACCGTTGACCAGGACCGAGCTGTTGGTCAGCTCAACGACCATGCCGTCGAGCTTCATGACGACCCTGTTCAGCGTGGTGGCGTTGGACGCCCGGCCACGGCGGAGCTGGACATTGAAGTCCTCGTAGGCGGCGCTACAGTGCGCGGAGAAGACGTAGTTGCAGAGGCCGGGGAAGCGGAAGACGTCACCGTCGAAGGTCTTGTAGTGGAAGTCGCCCCAGGTGCTGCACACCCGCCCGTTGTGCGCCGGGTTCGCGGCTGCGGGCAAAGCAGCCGCTGTTCTGAAGGCGCAGCCCCCACCCCCCGCTCCCATGCCCCCACATGCTGGAGTCTGGGGCACGCTGCCGCCCGAGGGCAGGGCATCTGGGGGGTCCTGCCTGCACCCAAGATGTCCTGGGCCTTGAACCCTCTTCCAATACTTGTTCAAGGTCCACCCGGAAAGCTGGGTCGCCTTTCCAGCTGGCCCCTCTGGGTCTGAGGGATGGAGAGCTCAGCCAGCATGGCCCCCCAGCCCGGCCTTGTGAGGTCTCACTCACCTCGCATCACAGGGGTGGTCCTCAGAGACGAGAGGATGGTCACCCCACGAAGTGGGCCCCCTGTGGGAACAGGGTCATGGTGATGCACAGCCCCGCCTCCCACCCCCCCACACCTCCCACCCATCTGCAGGCTCGACGTCAGCTGGGGTGGGAGTCTGAGGAGACATTTTAGAGTCGGCCGTTGGAGGCAGCTGGCTCCCAGGCCGACTCACTTCTGCGTGTGTGCGGCCCCCCTGCCTGTCGAATACACTCAGGGGCAGCAAAGACTTCCACAGGCCAAACGGCTTTCCCTTCCTCTGGGCTGTCGCTGGGAGAGGACCCCTGGGGCTGTCGGCTCACACCCACATGGCCCAGACACTGTTTGCACAGCGGGGGCTCCTTGTGCCCAGAGTCTCAGAAAAGCCTGAATCAACACCAGCAGCTCACGACATCCGCTGGGTGCTGAGATCAGGCACAGCTGAGCCTCCCCGGGGGCCCGGTTTGGGGAAATGCAAACTGAGGTTGGCTGGGTTCGCCCCTGAAGCCCCGCCTTGTGTTGGGGCATCTGACCACGCCAGGGGCCTCCCCTCACCCACTCGCCTCTACCAGGGCCCCACCGAACATGGCCCCTACCCCGTCCGCACAGCGTGGACGGGCATAGAAATACCCAGAGAGGCCGCCCACCAGCCCCCTTCAAGGCGAGAGGACTCATGTGCAGCTGAGGTATCAGGAGGTGAGCAGGGAGAATTGAAGACGTGGCTGTGAGTTCAGCTGGCCCTGCAGCCTGTCCCCCACTGTCTGCAGCGGGATGGAGGGACGATGGCAAGCAGCATACAGGGGGGCTGCCAGGTAACCGACCAGGGCTATGTATGCGGGGCTGTCCTCCAGCCCCCCAAGTTCTGACCCCTCAGTGATGGCCCAATGCGAGTGGCCGCTCGGGGGCTCTGCCACACTGGGGCAGGGCGGGGCGGCTCTGACAGGTGGGGAGTTGACTCACCGCCAGGCCCCTGGTGGACTGAAGGGAGGTCCAGGTACTCATAACCGGGTTCCGCAGAGCCATCGTGGGCCTGGCCTGCGGGAAGAGGAGAGGACACAGGGCCTTAGCCGGGCAGGCAGGGCACGCGCCTCACTATCGGATGGGGCGCACGGAGGGAGGGACGGAAAGGCCAGGAACGGGTGGGGGTTCTCTGTATGGGGCTGGGGGCACTGGGAGGGTCTCTGTCCACGCAGCCAAGCATCTGAGGTCGCCCCAGGCCCACAGTGATCACAACCCTCCTTGAACTTCCGCTCGTCTTGGCCCCACGAGCACTTCGGGGGGGGGGGCCTGGCCCTGACCTGGT
This sequence comes from Diceros bicornis minor, assembly GCF_020826845.1. NCBI lineage: Eukaryota > Metazoa > Chordata > Mammalia > Perissodactyla > Rhinocerotidae > Diceros > Diceros bicornis. Next base: position 846,811 of record NC_080770.1, read on the forward strand.
GTCTCCAGGGGCCATTCATTCACAGTGTCTACCATGGGCTGGGCGCTGGTCTCTCAGCTCAGGACATGGGGGCAACACCCCACCCTGTGCTGCAGCTATTGAGGGATTAGACAGTAAAAGACGGGTCCATTACAGCTTGTCAGGAGGCACAGGGCTCTGGTGGGAAACTTGGAACAGGTTGGGGGGCCTGGGCGCCAAGAGTGGGGACAGGGCTGCACCCTACACGGGGTGCTCAGGGCCGCTGCCCAGGTGAGGGCTCCGCACAGGGGAGGCTGGGGCAGGGGGCCGAGGCCACCCCGAGAACCCTGTGAGGCTGATTTCCGGGGTCCTCAGAGCCCATGCCAGCGTGGAAGGGCGCCAGACCCGCCACCCAGGACCCTGTGAGGGAAGGCCCAGACCTGAGGGCGAGGATGGGGGGCCACGGCTTCACCCACAGATGTGCCCCTTTCCTCGGCTCGCCCCGGGACCACCCACCCTCATCTCTGAAGTGTGCTGAGGGAGCGCCCGGCGGGGGCCAGCCCAGCACAGGGATGGGAGGGAGGCCTTCCCAGCTCTGGGACTGTCCGGCAGCAGCAGGAGGCTGGGCACTGGGGGGTGAGCCGCGTAGGGCAGCGAGGACTTCACGTGCCGTGTCGTGGTCCCTGCATGCTGAGTCCTGCTCTGCCGTTCCAGGAGCCCCAGGAGCATCGCCCCCCACCCCAGGCAGCTCCTTCTGGAGCACGCTGTTACCCCACACCTGTCTAAGACACAGCCATCCCCTGGGAAGCAGAGGCAGGAGGTGCAGGCCCAGGTAGGGGGGCCTCAGAGGGCCACGGGGACTGTGAGCCTCTCCCTGTCACCTTCACAGCTGTGGGCCCCACCATCACCCTCCACCCAAGGCTGAGACCCCCAGGAGGCCCCCATTGAGGCACAGATGGGGAAAGTGAGCTGGTGAACTGGGGATGCATGAAGGGGGTCCCAGGGGCAGGTGGGCATCTCCCCCAGGCCAGCCCAGGGGGCTGAAAGCATGCTCAGACCAGGCTGGCAGGGGCAAATGGCAGCGAGCCGCAGAGAAACACATGTGGAGGAGACCCCGTGGGCCAAAGGGCTGGCCGCTAACAGGGAAGGCAGGCAGGGGGCTCAGAGATGCTGGTCTCCTGCTCCCCCAGCTCAGGGGAGCAGCCCAATCTCAGAGGCCCCTCCCCCAACTTGGACCCCCACGCCCCTGAGAGCCCCTCCCCAACCTCATGCTGGAAGCTGCAAGATGGCTGGAGCCAGGGGCAAGGGCCGAGCTGCCCGGGGCCACTTATGGACACACTCAGCTTGCCCGGAACTCAGGGCAAGGCCTCTGAGCTGCCTGCTGCCTGCCCGGGACCGGGACCACCCCAGGACTCGGGGGAGCAACAGGGGAGCTGGGCCGTGGCCAGGGCCAGCCTAGGAAAGCCAGCCAGCACTAGCCTTACCTGTGTGCTGGGCGCAGGCCAGGGCGAGAGCCAGCACCCAGAGTGGGGCCAGCTTTCTCTGGCCAACACCCATCGTGCGGAGGGAGGGGAGAAGTCCCCAGGGGCAGCCTCTGAGGAGGGACCTGAGTCGGCAGGAGCCTTTTGTAGCCCCAGAGCTGGCTGCAACCCAGTGGCTACACGTGGGTGGGCGGGGCAGGGCGGTGGTTCCCCTCACCCAAGTAAACAGTGGGCACTCACTCCAGGCTGGCGGGCGGTCGGAGACAGGCAGAAATGGGTGTATCTGCCAGATGGGGCCCAGTTTTCTGAGGGGTCCCCAAGTCCTGGCCTGCAGGCATCCTCCTGCCAGGCCCTCCACCCCAGACTTTCCCTGGGCAGGCTTCTGTGCAGCCAGACTCCTGAGTTCCTGGTGCCTGGAGAAGCCACCAGCATGCTCGCTGCTGACGGGGCTGCCAGGGCAGGCCTCGCCCTCGCTGGAGAGGGACTAGTGTAGCAGCACCCCAGGGACAGGACCCTTCCCCACAGGGCAGCCCCCAGCCCGGTACTGCCTGGGACCCTGGTGTGCGTCAGGCTCCTGGCCCCAGGTGGGCAGTGGGCAGCCACAAGCCAGCTTGAGTCACACGTGGGCCTGTGGCCCTGAGGGGCGGGAGCAGCTGTGCCTGCCAGGCTGGAGAGATGCTGACAAGCACCAGCCCAGAAACCATCTGGGCAGCTCTTTGCCCTGATGGGCTCCAGCTGAGAAGGCGCCGTAGTATAATGGACACCTGGTCCAGACCACGGGTGTGTTAGCCCCGGGCCTTGTCAGGGCTGCCAAACAAACACCCCCACCAAGGCCGGCAGCCCCACTGCCCACAGGTGGGCCTGACCAGGAGGCCCCCTGGGGAGACATGGCAGCAAAAGGAGGGGAGCTGGGAGGGTCTGGGGTCGGGGTGCCTCGAAGCTGTTCTGAGTACTTGCTTCCTACTCTCTTGGGGCCTGTCCCAAGCTCCTTCTGGTCACCTGTTCCCTGAGCCACCCCCTCCCTGTGCCCCAACCTGGCCCTGGAAGCCTGAGAGAGAGTGCCTCACACATAACATCATGAGTGTGAGGGAGGTGGGGACGATAAATGAATGAATGAATGAGGGAGGGAGGGAGTGAATGAGTGAGTGAGTGAATGAATAAGCGAGTGAGTGAATGAGTGAGGGAGTGAGCGAATGAGTGAGGGAGTGAGTGAATGAGTGAGGGAGTGAGAGGATGAAGGAGTGGGTGAAGGAGGGAGGGAGGGAGTGAATGAATGAATGAGGGAGGGAGGGAATGAGTGAGGGAGGGAATGAATGAGGGAGGGAATGAATGAGTGAGAGAGTGAGTGATCCTACAGGAGGGGGTGGGTGCCTGATGGGGTGAGTGCCTGATGGGGTGAGTGAGTGGGGGCCCCCAGGAGGCTGCTGCCTCAGACATTCTGACCCCACGGGCATAGTTGGGGCTCCCCTGCCTGGCCTTAGAGCTGGACACCACGCCACCTGGTGCTGAGCAGAGCAGAGGGGGTCCCCAGTCAGCGTATGGACAGCAGGTCCCCAGGGGCAGGCAGGGTGGCCCGGTCTGGCTCCAAAGGGCTATGCGGCTTTGTGGACGCTGGGAACCCGGTGCCATGGGGAGGCTCACGGGTCTATGGGTGGGGGCCAGGACCCAGGCCGACGGGTGTGTGAATGACATGGGCCTGCACTCCTTACGCCCCTAGAAAGGCAGGAAGGCCATAGGTCAGTCAGTGTCCATGCTCCCGGTACGGGGCACAGGCCGTGTCCCCTGACCTGTCTGAGTCACCAGCCTGGCCCTCAGAGCGGGACATGCCCTGGGTGTCCGAGGCTGGGCTGAGCCACCCAGGCAGAAGGCACTGATCAGCCACCCGGAGTTTGCAGCCCTGGGTCCTCCAGGCCACAGCACGTCCCTGCCCCAGGGTTAATGCCCCTTCCCAGGCGCATCCCCTATAAGATGCTGCCCAGGGCCACTGCTGGGGTCCGGGGCGGCTGTAACTGCCCATGCTGGCATCCGTGCTGGCCTGGTTGCACTGGGCTTCCTCCTGGGGCCCAACTTGAACCATCAGACACAGGCAACCAGGCCACCCTCCTGTCCCCTGAAAATCCAACCCAGGCTTACGCCTCAGGAGGCCCTGGGCCTGGCACCTGCTCACTGAGGTCTGAGGTTTCCTGGCTCTCGAGGGACCCGTGGGGAGGGGGTCCGGAGTCAGGGGAGGGGTGGGGCTGGTGATTTGGCCTCAAAGATCAGGGTCCTAGGGCTGGCCCAGTGGTGTAGTGGTTAAGATCTCACAATCTGCTTCAGCAGCCTAGGGATCTCAGGTTTGGATCCCAGGCGCGGACCTACACACCACTCATCAAGCCATGCTGTGGCGGCATCCCACATACAAAATAGAGGAAGATGGGCACAGACGTTAGTCCAGGGGCAATCTTCCTCAAGAAAAAAAAAAAAAAATCAAAGTCCTTCTTTCCTGTGACCTCCCAGACCCAGCAGGTACTGTGGAGGGGTAGGGGGCTGGGGATCCTTTAGAGTAGCTGGCAGTGCCCCCGCCCTCCCGCTCTCGGGGGCTTCCCGCTCAGTAAGGGGCAGCACAGGGGAAGGGGCGAGGCTGCGACAAGCCGCTGCCTCTCCAAGCCTCAGTCTCCTGATCTGAAAAGGGGTTCGTGAAAATCCTTGCAGAAACGGGATCACACGGGCAGGGGACTCGCAGTCAGGATGCCGTGCACACAAGAAGGGGCACACCTGGGGGCGCGCCTGGCCCAGGGTCCCCAGGGGCTGCACAACATGTGCGTGGGCCGCTGCCTGCCCCCACGCGGATCTGTAAAACGAGACCAGCGAGAGTGCCGGGGTCCGGCCCTGGCGGGAGCTCCCACGTTGCCACAGAGACAGGAGGGTGGGGAGGGATGCAGGAACGGGGTGGAGGCCCTGGCGGGTCCCAGAGCATCGCTCTTGCGGTCACCACTATCGCCAGGCCGCTGACTCATTCCGGCCACTCTGATTCGGGACAGGAAGCCGGCATCAGATAGCCCCTATTTGTCAGGGGTGACTGGACCCAGGTGAGGACGAAACATCTGGCCTGCCAGGATCCGGCCGTGAGCAGGGCCCCCTGAGCAGAGAGGACCCCACAGGTGGAGGTGCAGCCTGGGTATCCCTGCCCACGGGCCACTCCTCTGAAAGTCCAGCGCTCCCCTCTTGGGGGCAGGGGTGAAGATGGGGCCTGGGCCCTGGGACCGCCGACCAAGGGCAGTGTGCCCCTCACAGCTCTCTCCTCAGAAGCCTGATGTGACAGAAGCAGCCCCCAGCTCCCTCTGAGGTCTCCTCGCCTCGGCAGAGCCCCTGCGCTGCCCCCGCTCCTCTCCCCACCTGCTCCTCTGACACCCGTCAGTAAAGGAGGGGCCCCCGGCCTGACCCCAACCCAGACACTGACCCCAGCCCAGCCCAGCCCAGCTGTTACTGGCCAGGGTGACCAGGGCGGAGGACACTGGTTTCAACATTGCCTGCCCCTGGCTGGGATTTCCCCCACCCTAGGGCTTGTCACTTCCATTCCAGTTTCTGGGCACGGCTGAGGTCCCAAGGCAGATGACACCCAGGGCTCTTGGGATCGCAGGTCCTGGCTGGCAGGACCTGGGGGGGCTGCTCCCTCTCTGCAGGAGCTCTCAGGCCGGCTGTTCCCAGCCTTCCTTCTCCTCCACGAGGCTGCGGGGCGGGGCCTCTGTCCTGGGGAGGCCAGGCATGGCTTTAGGGATGAGGGGGCAGCTTCAGCCCTTCCTATGCTGGATTCTGGGGTTGGTGTCCCCTCTCCAGGACCAGGAGCTGAGCACAGACTGTCCTTCTGGAGCGGCCAGGCAGCTGGGACCCAGGCCTCCCTTACAACCCGGTGCCCTCCAGGAGGCTGCCATGTGGGCGCATCTCCAACCCAGAGGTCCACACCTGCACCCCAAGTGCCAGGTTCCCCCAACCCCCTTCCCCAGGGAACAGGCCAGGCCTGGACCAGCCACGCATCTCAAAGTGGAGGGTGGGTAGTGGCTGCTGTTGTCTAGTGGAGCAGACGGCTATCTCCAGACCCCACCGGACCCTGTTTGCAGGCCCGTCTCGGTGGCCCTGAGTACGGGGCTGGCTGCTTCAATGCCCTGACAAAGACTAGCCCTGGCAGGAGTGCCTGACAGGCCAGGCACATGTCTTTGTTCAATCCTTTAAAAAACCTAAACCCCTGAGTGGTAGGAACTGTGGTAATCCCCACTTTGCAGATGACACAGGAGGGAGGTGCCTGGCCAGGGAGAGGCCGGCCGGAACTCGAACCCAGGGCCAGGGCTCCAGACTCTGGGAGAAGGCAGTATCCTGGGTCTAGCACCCACCAGCAGTGTGGCCCTGGGCCAGCGCATCACCCTCTCTGTGCCTCGGGCTCCTCATCTGGAAAACGGTGATCGTAGGACCCGCTGCTGGGAGGACTGTTGCCCCAAAGATGAAATGAGTCAATGAACAGGCGAAGCATCCTCTGAGCTGTGTCTGGTCCCAGGAAGTGTCCCCCGCCACCCTCGAGGGGTCTGCCACCCTCTGGCCCCTGAGACTTTGGGTGAGTCAAGGGGCCCCACCAAGCTCCTGCTTCCTGATCCGTGAAACTAGGCGATGACGACACACTGGTCCTTTCTTGGACTTTTTGCACATTTTAACAAACCTGGAATTGCAGTCCCTCATGCGTCAAATCGTGCACCATCACAGTTCATCGGGCAGCACCTTCCTCTCCTGGCAGCACCTAAAATCATGGCACACTTTCTGATCAATGGGGGCTTAATGTCCATGACTCGCAGTTGCGCCTGACATTTGGGGGTCGCCAGGAGGGTCAAGGGCTGTGGCCCAGGCTGGCCCCCCCAACAAGCAGCTGACGTGACTGCTGGCGTCACAGATCGATGATAAACTGGGCAGTTTGGGGCAAGGTTCCTGCATCTCCACGTGAGAGAGAATGATCTGAGCTGGGAGGAGGAAATGGCTGGGGCTCTGGCCAGGAAGGCTCTGCGTGCGGCTGGGAACCTAGGAACCGCTGATAGCCCACAGGATTTATCGAGGTTGTTGACACAAAGGGCAGGCTTGGCCACAGATTTTCTCCAAGCCAGGAACTTCCTCGATAAGGAGGAAGGTGCCCCAATCCCCCGTGCTTTGCTCTGGGGCTGAGGGACAACCATCCGGGGTGAAACCCATAGGTGGGGCCAGCCTCCGGGTGAGGGAGAGACCCTCCCTCTACGGGCTAGGGGGCGTGCTCCAGAAAGGGAGTGGAGAGTAAATTTGGTTTTATGGTGGGGCCACACTGATTTGGAACCTTCTTGCACGCATTTATTTATCTGAATCACTGGGCAAACAGAATTCCTCCCGAGATCTGGCCTGGCTACTGAAGCCCTGAACCCCAAGATCTATGGTTCTGGCCCAAGGAGCAGTACCCCTCACCCACATCCACAGTGACGCCCACCGCCCGCTGCAGACATGGCTCCCGCGGCCGAGCTCCTCTCTGCCCAGGCCCGGGGTGAGCAGTGCTCGGTGCTGGGATCCCTTGTCTCCCTGGGCCAACTCCTAGCAGCCCAGCCTGCCTCCTCCCTCCTGGCCGCTCCTCCGTCCTCATTCCCCTCCTCCCCCTACCAGGAAACACAAAGGCCCCTGAACCCCCTCCACCGCATACCTCCTTCCTCAGCCTCAGCTCAGTGGTCACCCTCCCACCTCCTGTGCCCCAGGCGCCCTCAGAGAACTCGATGGAGGCCACAGACCACCCCCCCCAAATGCTCTCCAATCTGACACTAATTTTGGAGTGAGGGGTGTTCACAGACCCTGGGGCAGATCTGCAGATCCAGATCCCCTTCGGAGACCCGTGCCCAGCCAGTTTCCTCTGCCCTGCCTCACCGCCTGACCCCAATAGCTCTGAGGGTCTGTGACAGTGGGACGGGGTTGGGGGGTCTGAGGGGGCATTGTCCGTTGGGGTTGTTCCCTGAAGGTGAGCACATCTGTGTCCCTCCTGCCTCCACAGGCAGCCTGGGCACCAGGGTCAGGGTGCGACTGACACGCTGCTCAGAATCCCCCTCCCCTCCCTAAGGCCGCTGGACCAGCCGCTGCCCCAAACACCACCTTCCGCCATCCACAGCGCTGCTTCCCAGCCTGCCATGGGGCCTGCCGGCGTCTTTCCAATGCTGCGGCTTTTTTCAGTATAAGAGGAATTTTTTCAATATAAAATCATACTCATAAAAATTGAAGCACCACTTTTGGGTCTATCCCCAAAAGAAGTGACAGCAGAGTCTTGAAGAGATATTTGCACACCCATGTTCACAGCAGAATGATGCACAATAGCTAAAAGGTGGAAGTAATCCGAGTGTCTGGCAACAGAGGAATGGATGAACAAAATGTGGTCCATCCATACGGTGGAATATTATCCAGCCTTAGAAAAGAGGGAAATTCTGGCACCTGCTACCACATCGATGGACCTTGAGGACATTATGGTGAGTGAAATGAGCCTGTCACAAAGGAACAAATACTGTGTGATACCTCCCATATGAAGTCCCCAGAGTCATCAAACTCAGAGAGACAGAAAGTAGGATGGTGGGGGCCAGGGGCTGGGGAGGGGTGTGGTGGTTAATGTTTAATGGGGGCAGAGTTTCAGTTTGGGAAGATGGAAAGTTCTGGAGATGGGTGGTGTTGACGGTTGCACAACAATGTGAATGTGCTTAACGCCACAGAACTATACACCCAAAAATGGTTAAGATGGTAAAATTTGTTACGTGTATTTGCCACAATTTTTAAAAACTGGAAAAAACTAAAGCAAAAGTTGCCACCCCCACCTTGAGAAAATACCTGTTAGTGCATAATTTGGTGTAGGTCTTTGCAGACCTTGATAGGAGGCACACTCTTCTGAGCCCCACCATTGGTGGTGGCACCTTGGGCATCCTTCTCATCCCATGGCTTAGCCCCTCCTCACCCAGAGGGGCTTCTTCCCGTCCAGTTCTCCTGGTTTTATGGAATATAAATAAACTGGCCACGTCTCCAGGGACGTTCACAAAAGTAATGCTTAGAAGGGAACTGAGCCACAGAGGCCTGGGCCGGCACCCCTGAAATACCTGGGGAGCTGAGTCTTCCCAGAGCTGGATGGATCCCAGCTCTAAGGGCACAGGTGCCCGGGGCACCCATTTTGGGGGCCGGAAACCCAGAGGTGCTGGAACCACCCTGCCTGGGCTCCCACTTGGCAAACACAAGCTGAGTGCGTACACATACACTCGTGCCTGGAATCTCTGAAGAATGCACAGATAAATAGCCGCAGGTGCCGTGTGCACAGCTGCTCTGAATCACTGCCCCACAGCCGGGTTAGGGGTGGGCCTCCGCCACAACGCGCTCGGCCCAGAGCTAGGAGGGACAACACCGTGTACACCCAGAGGGACCAGGGACAAAAGACAGGCCGTGATCCTGGGAGAGAAAGCTCATCAGACAGTAAGACTCATGACTGGTATGACCTCAGATTTGTAAAGATGTGAACAAAAAGACGCCGAAGGAAATCGTGCAATGTCGGCTCAGCCGTGGGTGGCGGGCAGTGGAGGGGTGTTCCTTCCTCTGAAAACAAGTGCACCAGCAACAGAACTGAAACATTGTGGCTCGAATGGAAACATTGTAGCTAGAACTGAAACGTTGTGGCAGTACACTGCTACACAGTCACACACACACCGGATGAAACAGACACAAACGTGCAAACACGCACACAACACACATGTGCAAATACACATGTGCACACACGCACACACGGCGGCTGCAAACGACTGGGCTTCAGCTGTACAGAGGGAAGGGGAGGCATTTAGCACAGGCTCCTCAGTGATTCCTTGTCACTGCAGCTGTGTGCACCCTGCCCACAGCCCCTGCACTGTGTCCCCTGCACAGTGGTCTCCACACCGTAACAGTTCTCTGACTGAATTGGCTGTCTCTCTCCCCTCAGCCACCTAGGCCCTCACCTGCACTGTAGAGTTGGAGTGTGCAGAGGGGTACTGGGGACCCCTGCATCCTCCCTGGACAGACCCTGAGCTTCTGGCTGGCACTGCGGAGGTTGAGTGGGGAGTTCTCAGGAACCCTGACGGCAACCCCGCCATCCCAGCTACACTCCCGAGGCCAGATACCCCCTCTGAGCCCCAGCCTGGGGGCTGAGGCCGCACAGACGCAGGGATAGCAGGAGGCCCCGACAGGGTGACCCTCAGGTGGCCCATCTCAGGGGTTCAGGCTGGGCTGGGAAGTCCTACTCCTGTGGCCAAGGTTGTGGCAGGTACCAGGGACCACATGCCCTTGAGCTGAGGAGGTTCCGCAAGCGGATATAAAGGGGCCACTTTGAGAGCCTCCACTCCCTTCACCCACGGACCTCAATCCCTTCCCAGACAGGAAGCCATCCCTCAACTGGCTCTTCACTTCCCTCCTCACTCCCTGCTCCCTCTTTGTGCTGGGGCCCCTCTCCTCATCCTCAACCCTGTCCCTGGCTTTCCCCTGGGATAACAAGTGACCCCACTGAGGGGGCAGAGGGCTCCGTCAGCACAGGTGCCCTCTGGGAAGGAGGTATGTTCGATTCCAGAGGGTCCCGGCTATAAGTGAGCTTCAGAGGACATTCCCGGTCTGCAGACGTCCTTACAAGTCCTTACGAGTTTGGGCCAGACCCCAGCATCCTTCTCCCTCCAGGACTTCTGCTGCGTCTGGAGTGACCAACAGCCTGGTTTGCTCAGAACCATGCTGGTTCTAAAGCTGAAACCCCACGTCCCAGGCGACCCCTCATTCCCCGGGAACCAGGACAGCTGGTCAACTTGGCCCTGCCAGCTGGACTCGCCCCCACCACTCAGGAAGCCTGCTCCCTCATCTGACCAGTGTTCCAGTCAGTCTTCTCCGTTTGGGCCATGCTGGCAGGAGTGAGGTGGAGTCTCGTCGCAGTTTTGTTTGCAGTTCCCTGACGGCCATAATGCTGAGCACCTTCCAGTGTGTTCTTTGGCATTTGGGGCACATATTCAAGTCCTTTGCCCATTTTTTTTTAATTGGATTGTTTTTCTTTTCTTGTTGATTTGTAGGAGTTCTTTATATGTACTTGATACAAGTTCTTTGTCAGAAATTTGTACTGTAAATATCTTTTTTAAATAGTGTCTTTTGATGTAGTTTTTAATTTTGATGGAGGTCCAATTTATCAAGTTTTTTCCTTTATAGCTGCTCTTTTCATGTTCTGTTTAAGGAACTTTGCCTATCTCAGACTCCTGAGGACACGCTCTCACATTTTCTCCTAGGAGTTTTATTGTTTTACATTTCACATTTAGGACCGTGATCCAATTGGAATCAACTTCTGTACGTGGCGTAAAGTCGGGTCAGGTTCGTGTTTCTCTGTTCCGATATCCAGTGGCCCACGCACTGCTGGTTTTCACTGGTGTGTTCATCAAGAATCAAGCGGCCTGTTTCTGGCTCCCTATTCTCTCCCGTTGATCTACGCTTCTGTGTTTGGATCAGTGCCACTCTGATTAACAACGTCTTGAAAGTGATGGGGAAGTTCTCTAACTTTGCTCTTCTTCAAGACTGCCCTGGTATTCAAGGTCTGTTGCATGGCCATGTATGTTTTAGAATGAGCTTGTCAATGTCGGAAAAAAGCAAAAACAACTGGGGTTTTGATTGGGATCAAGCTACAGATGGTTTGCGGAGAACTGATGTTTTGACAATACTGAGTCTTCTAATCTATTAACGTGATGTATCTCTCAACTTATTTTGGTCTTTTAAAATTTCTTTCAGCAATTCTTTGCAGTTTTCAGTAGAGATCTTGCATCTTTTGTTCAACTTATTCCTAAGTATTTGAAGTTTTTTGATGCTGTTTTCCAGTAGTTTGTTATATATTTATTGTGTTGGAATGCATTTTTTTTTTTTTTGGTATATTGACTATATTAGGCTGAATCATGACCCCCAAAAGATGCCCAGGTCCTCATCCCTGGAACATATGAATGTCACCTTACGTGATAAAAGGACTTTGCGGATGTGATTTAGTTAAGGGTCTGGAGACGGGAGATTACACTGGATTGTCTGGGTGGGCCTGATGACATCACAGGGGTCCTGTGGAAGGGAGGCAGGAACATAGGAGAAAGAAGCAGAGTCGGAGAGAGACGACACACCAACGGCTGTGACGATGGAGGAAGGGGCCACGAGCTGGGGAACGCAGGCGGCTCCTAGAGGCTGGAAAAGGCGAGGAACAGACTCTCCCCTGGGGCCTCCAGAAGGAGCAGAGTCCATCTTTTCATACTTCTGGCCTCCGGAACTGTAGGGTAGTAATTTCTGTGTTGCTTTAAGCCACCAAGTTTGTGGTCATTTGTTACAGCAGCGACAGGAAACTAATGCAGTCGTGGTTGTCTTGGTCATGATTATACAGAACAAGTCCTAAGACTCTGCACCTAGATGCAGCTTAACCGATCATCATCCCTTATAGAAAATCTAAGTGGCAAACTTAAAAAAAAGTCTAAGACGCAAAGTGATATCTTTTAGGGGTCCTGAACCCTGACACACAGTTTATGCAAATTGCTGTTTCTTGAGAAGGTCCCATTGCCCGTTTCACAGACTCAGGGAGGCAGAGGGGAGGTGGGGAGGAGGAGAGGGACCGGGAGATAACTACGCTGCTAACTCGCCAATCATACCGTTTTGCTTTGTTTGAATTTTTGTTATCAATCTTCAGTTGTATTTTCGTTCGAGCCCATGGCTAGTATAACCTCTTGTCTGTGGAATTAGTGGCAGTTTCCCCTGGGGCCTAACATAAGATTAATTTTTGTAACCATCCTTTGGATGCCTAAAAGTGAAGACATGTCATCTGTATTAGGGAATAAGGTTTGAAACGTGTGAATAAATAAATCTTATTAATCACATAATTCAAGTCTTCTCTGTTTGTCTGTTGGTCCAGCTTGCCTACTGTGTCTGTCATGGGTAGGAGACTATAACTGAACTTTTTTCAAATTCTCTGTGCTTTTTTCGACATTGACTTCATTTTTTTATTAGGGTATACAGTCACACGTCACCTAACGGCAGGGACACCTTCTGAGAAATGCGTCGTTAGGCGATTTCGTCATTGTGTGAACATCACAGAATGTACTTACACACACCTAGGTGGTGTGACCTACTACACACCTAGGCTAACGGTACTAATCTTATGAGACCACCGTCACATATGCGGTCCCTCGTTGACCGAAACGTCCTCATGTGGTGCATGACTACAGTTTACATACAGTAAAATTCACTGCTGTTGTGTAGAGTTCTGCACGTTTTGACAAATGCACGCAGTCGTGTAACCACCACCACCCGGGAGCAGGTCACTGGGTCATATGGCAAGTGTATGTCTAACTTACAATAGACTGCCCAACTATCTTCCAGCATCGCCGTACCATCTTGCGTCCCGCCAGCAATGTATGAGTCTAGCTGCTGCGGGTCCTCTCCATTCTAATAGACGTGTTGTGGGATCTCAGTGGTTTTAGTCTGAATTTCTCTAACGGCTTTTGATGCTGAGGATGCTCTCATGTACTTATTTGCCGTTCATCATCCATATGTCTTCTTTGTTGAAGAATCCATCAAAACTTTTGCCAATTTTTAAATTGAATTGTTTGCTTTCTTGTTGTTGAGTTTTGAAAAATCTTTATATGCTCTGAATACAAGTTCTTTAGTCAGATATATGACTTGTAAATATTTTCTCCCAGTCTATGACATTCTCTTCACAGAGTCTTTCAAAGAGCAGAAGTGGGTTTTTTTGTTTTTTTTCTTTGTGAGGAAGATCAGCCCTGAGCTAACATCTGATGCTAATCCTCCTCCTAACATCTGTGCCCATCTTCCTCCACTTTATATGGGACGCCGCCACAGTATGGCTTGACAAGCGGTGCGTTGGTGCGGGACCGGGATCCGAAACTGCGAACCCCATGCTGCCGAGGTGGAGCGCTTACACGCTTAACTGCTGCACCACCGGGCCAGCCCCAAGAGCAGAACTATGATGAAACCCAATTTACCAATTGCTTCTTTCATGGGTCTTGCTTTTGGTGACATATCTAAGAAATCTTTGCCTAACCCAACGTCACCAAGATTCTCTCCTATGTTTTCTTCTAGAAGTTCTATAATTTTAGGTTTTACATTTAGATCCTTGATCCATTTTGAGTTGATTTGTATATGAGGTGTGAGGTGTGGATTGAGTTCCTTTTCTTTCTTTCTTTTTGTTTTTCTTTTTTGCTGGTGGATGTCCAATTGTTTCAGCGCCATTTGCTGAAAAGACAGTTTAGCATATTCTGATGCTGGTTTTTTTCAATTAAGCTTTTTGTTTTGAGATAGTTGTAGATTCACATGAAGCCATAAGAAATAATCCAGACAGATTCCAGCCTCCCTCAGCGGTAACATCTTACACAACTGTAGGGATCGCAGCCCAGCTGTTGACATCGATACTGTCAAGACAGAACATTCCCAGCCCCACGGGGTCCCTCACGCTGTCCTGTCATACGACAACACTTCCCTCCCATTCCCACCACCCTCTTAGCCCACGGCAACCACAAATCTGTTCTCTATTTCTATAATTTCATCATTTCAAGAATGTTATATAACTTTGGGATCGACTTTTCTCATGCAGCGTAATTCCCTGAAGATCCATCCAGATTGTTTTGTGTGTATACTTCATTGTTTTTTTATTGCTGGGCAGTGTTCCACGGTGTGGGTGCACCACACTTGACCTGTCACCTGTTGAAGGACATGTGGGTTGTTTCCAGTTTGGGGCTATTACAAAGAAAGCTTCTATAAGTGTTCGTGTGCAGGCTTTGGTGTGAATATCAGTTTTCATTTCTCTGGGATAAACGCCCAAGGGTGTGATTGCTGGGTCGTGTGGTAGTTGCGGGTTTAGATTTTTAAGAGCCTGCTAACTCATCCAGAGTGGCTGTACTGGTTTATTACATCCCCATCAGCAGCGACTGAGCCCGGTTCTCCCGTCCTCTCCAGCGTCTGGGGTTGTCATGATTTTTTCTTTTACATCTTGATAGGTTTTTCACAACGGCTCTTTGTGGCTTTAATTTGCATCTCCCTGGTGAATTTGCGTTTCCCTCCAGACTAACGATGTTGAACATCTTTTCACACTCTTGTTGCCATCCATAGGTCCTCTTCAGTGAATTGCTGTTCATGTCTTTTTCCATTTCCTAATGGGATTATTTGATTTTGATGCTGAGTTTTGAGAGTTTGTATAGATTCCAGATACCAATCCTTTGTTGCCTATGTGGTTTGCAAATGTTTTCTCCCAGTCTGGACCTTGTCTTTTCATCCTCCTGACAGAGTCTCACAGAGCAAAAGCTTTCAAGTTTGATGGGGTCCAATTTATCATTTTTTTTTCTTCTATGCATCATGCTTTCAGTGTCAAGTCTAAGAACTCTTTATCTAGCCCTAGATCCTAAAGATTGTCTCCTATTCTTCCTAAAAGTCTTATAGTTTTGCATTTTACATTTAAGTCCACGATCCATTTTGAGTTAGTTCTTGTCTAGGATGTGAAAGTGAGCTCTGGGTTCTTTGTTGTTGTTTATGGATGTCCAGGCGCCTCAGCGACTTGTTGGAAAGACAAACCCTCTTCCATTGAATTGCTTTTGCACCTTTCCCAAAATCAGATGGGCCTGTTTCTGGGTTCTCTGTTCTCCCCCACAGTTCCACATCTCTGCCCTTCTACCAGGACCACAAAGTTGTGAGTATGGCAGCCACATAGTAAGTCTTTAAGTCAGGGCCCTGGTTCCTCCCACTGTATTCTTTCCACAATTGCTTCAGCTATATTCCAGTTCCTTAGTCTTTCCATATAAGTCTTAGAATAATCTTGCCTCTGTCTACAAAAATTCTTTCTGGGATTTTGATAGGAATTTTGTTAAACTTTGATGTGACTTTGAGGAGAATTAACATCTTCATACGTCGAGGCTTCCAATGCGTGAACATAGTATGTCTATCTGTTTGTTTAGAACTTCTTTGATTTCTTTCATCCATATAGTTTTCAGCATACAAGTCCTACACGCATCTTGTTAGATCTACATCTAAGTATTTCATATTATCTGAGCAATCGCAAATGGTATTGTATTTCTAATACAGTGGTCAATGACCACATGGTCATTGCTAGTGCATAGAAATACAATTCATTGTTGTATGTTTATCTTGTATCCTTTGAGCTTGCTGAACTGACTTATTAGTTCTCAGATTGTTTTTTGTAGATTACTTAGACTTTTCTGTGTAGACAATTCATTTGCAAACAGGGACAGCTTATTTCTTCCAAAGTATATGCCTTTTATTTCCTTTTCTTGCCTTATTGCACTGACTAGAACTTCCAGCACCATGCTGAATAAGATTGAGGAGAGTGGACATCCTTGTCCTGTTTCCAGGACTAGATGGAAAGCATTCAGACTTTCCCCATTAAATTCAATGTTAACAGTAGGCTTTTTTGGTGTGTGTGAGGAAGATCAGCCCTGAACTAACATCCATGCCAATCCTCCTCTTTTTGCTGAGGAAGACTGGCCCTGAGCTAACATCCGTGCCCATCTTCCTCCACTTTATGTGGGACTCCGCCACAGCATGGCTTGGCAAGCAGTGCGTTGGTACGTGCCCAGGATCTGAACCTGGGCCGCCAGCAGCGGAGCGTGTGCATTTAACCACTGTGCCACAGGGCCAGCCCACGAAGTAGGCTTTTTGTAGATGTTCTTCATCCGGTAGAGGAAGTTCCCTCTATGCCTATTATTCTGAGAGTTTTTTTTTTTTTTTATCATGAATGGGTGTTCAATTTCATCAAATGCTTTTTCTGCATCAGTTAAGATGCTTGTGTGATTTTTTTCTTTGCCCTGTTAATATGGTGGATTTCATTAATTTTTGGAATATTGAACCAGGCTTGCATATCTGCAATAAACCCCACTTGGTTATAATGTATAATTCTTTTTATGTACTGTTGAATTCTGTTTGCTGTTAGTTTGTTAAAGATTTTTGTATCTATATTTACAAAGGCAGCCAGCCCTGGTGGTCTAGTGGTTAAGATTCAACACTCTCACTGCCACAGCCAGGATCCGTTTCCCGGTCGGGGAACCACACAACCCATCTGTCGGTTCTCATACTGTGGTGGCTGCATGTTGCTGCAGTGCTGAAAGCTGTGCCACTGGTATTTCAAATACCAGCAGGGTCACCCGTGGTGGACAGGCTTCAGTGGAGCTTCCAGACTAAGACAGACTGGGAAGAAGGAATTGGCCACCCACTTCCAAAAATATTGGCCATGAAAACCCTGTAATAGCAGCACAGCATTGTCTGATGTAGCACTGGAAGGTGAGAGGTGGGCGCAAAAAGACCAGGCAGGATTCTGCTCTGCTGTCCACTGGGGCACTAGGAGTTGGAATCGACTTGATGACACTAACAACAACAGATTAATGAAGCATGTTGATCTGTAGTTTTTGGTTTGAGTTTTGGATTTTTTGCTACTGTCCATCTCATTATGGTATCTGGATAATACTGGCTTCATAAAATGAATTGGGAAGTGTTCCCTCCTCTTCTCCTTTCCAGAAAAAATTGTGCAGAATTGATGTTAATTCTTCTTTCAAAGCTTGATAGGATTCTTCCATGAAACCATCTGAGCCTGAAGATTTCTTTTTCTGGATTTTACAATTATGAACTTAATTTCCTTAATAGTTATGAGGCTACTGAAATTATCTATTTGTATTGGGTGAGTTGTGGTTAGTTTGTGCTTTTTAGGAAGTTGGTAGATTCATCTAAGTTGTCAAACTTGCCTGTTATCCTCTTGATGGCTGCAGGGTCTGTAGTGATGTCCCCTCTTGCATTCCCGATATTGGTAATTTGGGTCTTCTCTCTTTTTTCTTCTCAGCCTTGCTGGAGGCTTGAAGATTTTGTTTCTTTCATCAGTTTTCGTTCCCGTTTTCCATTTCACTGATTTCTGCCATGGTCTTGACTCACATTCCTTCTGCTCACCTTGAGTTCATGTTGCTCTTCTCCCAGGTTCTTGAGGTGGGAGCTTAGTTCACTGCTCTGAGACTTTTCCTCTTTCCTGGCGTTTGCATTTACTGATATAAATCCCCCAGTGCTTCTTTAGCTTTGCCCTCAATTCTTGATGTGTTATGTTTTCATTTTCCTTCATTCAGTGTAGGTTTGTGTTCCCTTCAGACTTCCTCCTTGGCCTGTGGATTATTTAGAAGTGTGTTTCTGAGTATTTGGAGATTTTCTTACTAACTTTCTGTGATTGGTTTCTGATTCAATTCCCTTGTTGTCAGAGAACAAACTCTGCATGATTTCAATTATGTTAAATCTGTTGAGGTTTGTTTTATGTCTCAGGATGTGGCCCGTCTAGGTAGATGTAATGTGAGCACTAGAAAGCATGCGCATTCTGTGGGTGTTGGGTGGAGTGTTCCGGAAATGTCAATTAGATCCTGTTAGTTGATGGTATTAAGTCCTTCTACATCCTTGTTGACTTTCTGTCTAGTCCTATCAACCATCGAGAAAAGGGTGTTGCCGTCTCCAACTGTAATTGTAAATTTGTCTATTTCTCCTTTCAGTTTTATCAGCTTTCAGTTCACACATTTTGCAGCTTTTAGAGTACGTCTTCTGGTGACAATCCTCTTTCTTTCTTCATCTTGTCTTCCCCTTCCTTCCTGAAGGATGTTTCCACTGGGTAAAGCATTGTGGGCTGCCAGATCTTTTCCTGCAGACTTGAAAAATGTCATGCTTTTGGACTTCATGGTTTCTGATGAGAAATCTGCTGACATTCAATTTGCTTTTCCCCTGTAGGTAAAGTGTTGTTTCCTTCTCAATTTTTTTTTCTTTTGTCTTTAGTTTCAGAAGTTTGACTATGACATGTCTTGGTGTGGGTTTCCTTAGGTTTAACCTGTTGGGGGTTCATGCAGCTTCTTAAATCTATAGGTCTTTTGCCAAATTTTGTGAATTTTCGACCATTATTTCTTTGAGTACTTTTTCAGACCCATCCTCTTTCTCTTCTCTTTCTTTTCCAGATCCCCAGTGACATGCATGTTAGATCTTTTGTTATAATCCCACAGGTTTCCAAGGCTCTGTTCTTTTTTTCCAGTCTATTTTCTCTGTTTGTCAGATTGGGTAATTTCTATTGTTCTGTCGTCCAGTACACTGATTCTTTCCCTCACTGGGTTCTTTCCCTCCATTTCAATGGTGAGCACATCCATTGAGGGGTTTTCGTTAGTTTGTTTTTTATTTCAGTGATTGTAATCTTCAGTTCTAAAATTTCCATTGCTTCTCCTTTATATCTTCTATTTCTTTGCTGGGACTTGCTGGTTTTTCATTTGTTTCAATGTGTTCATAACAGAAGCATTTTTCTAGCAGGTGCTTCACAGTCTTTGCCAGATAATTCTAATATCTCTGTCACCCATGTGGCCTCTATTGGTTGTCTTTTTTTCATTCAGTTTGAGGTCTTCCTGGTTCTTGGCATGATGAGCAAAATTAGATTGAAATCTGGACATTTGGGGTACTGTCATGAGACCCTGGATCTTATTTAAACTTGTTTAATTAGCTTTCTCTATGGAAGACTCACCAAGGGAAGGGGGTACCAGGTGGAGGTCCAGCCCTCTATTGACACCTGGGGTTTCTGCTCATTATTACTGGGTGGGAATTCTGGTTCCTGCTAGGCCTCCACTGATGCATTCCTAGCCAGGAGGGGCAGAGGTTCCTCGTTACTGCTCCCCAAGTGTCTTCCACTGACACTACAGGGGGAGGTGGCCTCATTCTCAACAGTAGAGATGAAATCCCGGCTCCCTGCCCTACCTCCCCAACCTCACCCTGTAGGGAAGACCTTGGGCATCTCATTGCAGCCTGGCAAGGGTGGAAGCTGGCCCCCACACAGCCTTTGCTGGGCACTGGGGGCACAGTTTTTTCCTGCAGTGTTTGGCTGGAGTAGGGTAGTTATTATGTTATCAGCTAAAAGTTTTCTTTTCTCCAGGCTGCCCCTTTCTTGAACACTTTGGCTCAAGAGAGCAGGTTTTTGTTGGGGTTTTTTATCCACACCTGTTGCTGTTTGCGCATTTACAACTTCTTCAGCTCCAAGTCCAGGGTATGTGAGATGAAAATAGAACCTAGGGAACTCACCACCAGCTCATGCCCTTGGTCCCAAGGTCCCTACTCTTCTGCCTTCTTCTCTCCATCTTTCAGAGTCTTCTTACACTTGTTTCATAAATAATGTCCAGGATTTTCAGTTGTACAGAATGATCCTCTTTGTCCTACTTGATTTCTTGTTTTAGTTCTACTTTTTATTTATTGATACAATACCACTGTTCTGTCTGCTGCTTTTGTCTGCAGTCATGTTGCCTTCCACTTTCGGCTTTCCTGTGGCGTGACTTCTGGGAATGTCTCTTGTAAATAACATATGGTTGTCTGTGGGTATTTTTTTCCTTTTTAGCCCAATCTCCAGCTTTGTTTTTATGGGGAAGTTCAATGTGCATTTGTTCACTTTATCACAGCTGCACACGGGGTCTTCAGTCAGCCGGTTTGATGCTTCATCACCGTTTTCTTTGGTCTTCTGTTCTTTTCCAGTATGGTTTGTGTTTTCTTTGCCTTTTTTCTCTGGTGCATATTCACTCTATATTAAACTATCATAAAGACTACCTTTTTTGGCACCTGGATCTATATCTCTATCAGCAATATTGATATGTGTATGGGAGAGAGATCACTACCCTTCCTTCCTTCTCTCCAACTCCTTCCTTCCAGGTTTTGTTCTGGAATGTTCACTCTGGATTGTAATAATAATTTCACTCCTTGTGTCTGCCTTTCAACAATTGTTTGTGGTCTTTGCATTCTGCATTGCTGCCGTAACACGTAGTTCCCTGGGATGACCTCTAAAGGCAATCGTGCCAGGGTCTTCTTATATTAGGACCTTTCCATTCTTGACTTTTCCACTGAGATTCCATCTTCATTGGCTGACTTATGTCTTCCAGTCCTTTTAATTTCCAGGAACGGTATGTGGAAGACTTAATAGTCCTTAGAGGGCCTCTCCTCTCCCACCCCAGGCTTCACGTGTAGCCACTTGTGTCTGCACCCCCCCGTCCGTCCTCCATTGACCTCCCACTGCCTGTTAGGGCCACCTTCTCTGCCGTACCCTGCTCCAGGCTGGCTCACTTCCTCATGGTGAACTTTCCCACTGATTTATGTTCCTTTTGCCATTACACGTTGATTAATGAGATGCTATAAGTAAAATATGATGATCCTGCTAAACTCTAATCTCCTTGAGAACAAGGATTTTGTCTGTTTTTGTGCACTTTGTTCAATGAAAAGGGGGGATTCTCAATTAGCTATATGAATGAGCAAGACTGAAGTCTTGCTTCAACTCAGAAATGTTTTATTTTATTGTATCTTCAATATTGTTATGTTACTGGTGTGGTTGGGTTTAAGTCTACCATCTTGCAATTTGTTTTGGGTTTTACCCATCTGTTCTTTGTTCCTCTTTCCTGATTTCTTTTCAGTTAATCAACTAGTTATTTTCTCTTGAAATAAATTTTATTGAGATATAATTTATATACAATAAAATTAATTAACTTCAAGTTAATAGTCGGTGAGTTTAGGCAAATGTTTACACCCATGGAGCCACCACCAAAATCAAGATACAACATTTCCATCACCCCAAAAAATTACTTCATGCCCCTTCCCAGTCAACTCCACCCTCGTGCCTGATCCAGACAATGACTGGTCTCAGTCTCGTCACTGTACCTTATTTTTGTCTGTTCTGGAACTTCATACAAATGGAATCATAAAGTATTAACTCTTTTGTGTCTGTCCTTTTTCACTCAACTTAACGTTTTTGAGATTTATCTATGTTGTGGTGTGTATCCATGGTTTGTTTCTTTTTATTCTTGAATGGCATTCTATTGTATGGAGATACTACAATTTGTTTATTTCACCCACCTCTTGATAAATATTTTAGTCATTTCCAGTCTTTTATAATTATCAATAACTTGCTATGAATGTTTTTGTACAAGTCTTTTTGTAAACACACTTTTTAAATATCTTTTTAATAAATGTCTAGCAGCAGAATTGCTGGATCACATATTAAGCATATGTTTAATTTTATAAGGAAGTGCCAGGCCGTTTTCCAGAGTGATTGTACCATTTGACACCTCATCTGCAGTGTCTGAGAGTTCCACTTGCTCCACATCCTTGTCAACACTTAGTATAGTCAGTAAAGTGTTTTTCAATATGTAATTTTATTTTATTTTATTTCATTTTATTTTATTTATTTATTTATTTTTGTGAGGAAGATCGGCCCAGAGCTAACATCTGCAAATCCTCCTCTTTTTTTTGCTGAGGAAGACTGGCCCTGGGCTAACATCCATGCCCATCTTCCTCCACTTTACATGGGAGGCAGCCACAGCATGGCCCGACAAGCAGTGAGTTTGCGCGCACCCAGGATCCGAACTGGCGAACCCTGGGCCACCAAAGCGGAGTGCGCGCACTTAAGCGCTTGCACCACCGGGACAGCCCATCAATATGTAATTTTAACATCTCTACTGTTTTGTTTTTTTTATCTATATAGCTTTATATTTTTAGTGGTTTTCTAGAGATTATAGTATGCATCCTTAACTTATCAAAGTCTATATCCTGCATCGTTGATGTTATTGGCGTTATCTATTTAACTACTACATGTATCATGAACTCCCACAATTTTTTTCTATTTAAATACTTAACAGTCCTTTTAAAAAAGTAAGAAAATTAAAATTTTTTCATTTTTATATACCCTCACATTTACCATTTCTATACTCTTCATTGCCTCCTGTAGATCTAAATTTCAATGTTTGTTCACAGTTTTTTTTCTCTCAGCTCTATAAAGATGCCTTTCTATCATCTTTGCACCACCATGGTTTCCAATGAGAAGTTAGCTGTCATTCTTATTGTGACATCTTTCATCCATAGGTTATTTAGAACTCACTCTGTTGCCTGATTTTCAAATATTTGAGGATTTTCTTGCTATTTTATTGTTACTGGTTTTTAGTTAATTTCTATTTTACTGAGAGAACATACTTTGATGATTTCCATCCTTACAAGTCTATTGAGACTTGCTTTATAGCCTGGCACTCGCGTCTCTTAGCAAACAGTCCACGTGGCCTTGTAAAGAATGTGTATTCTGGAGTTATTGGGTAGTGTTTAAAACATCAGTTATGTCAAGTCTCTTCATAGTGTTTTTCAGAATTTCTATAGCCTTACTAAGTTTCTGTTTATTTGCTTTACCAATTACTGAGAAAAAAGTGTTCAAAATCTCCAAATCTTGTGGATATGCCTGTTTCTCTCTTAAGTTTTGTCAATTTTTGCTTTGTGTTTTTGAAGCTTTCTTATTAGGTATATACACATTTAACATTGTTTTATTTCCTTGATGAATTGACCCTTTTGTCATTATAAAATACCCCTTTCTATTTCTGGTAATACTCCTTGTCTTGAAGTCTACTTTGTCTGATATTAGTATAGCCACACTGGCTTCCTTGTGATTACTGTTTGCGGGGCATACATTTTTCCATCCTTTCACTTTTAGCCTACCTGAGTCTCTATATTTACAATGTATCTCTTGCGAGCAGCATAGAATTGAGTCAGTTGGTCTTTTTTGTTTCTAATTTGAAAATCTGTGCCTTTTAATTAGACTATCTACTCCACTTATGTTGAATATAAATTTTTATATGATTGGATTTATATCTACCATTTTATTGTTTGTTTCCTCTGCATGCTATACATATTTTTTTCCTGACTGCTTTAAAATTTTTCTTTTACTTTTTCTTTTTAGCAGTTTGACTATCATTGACATAGGTGTGATGTTCTTTATATTCGTTCTGCTTGGCTTTATTTCTTGGAACTAAGAGTTGATGTTTTTAGTGAAATTTGAAAACATTTGGCCATTTTTTTCTTCAAATATTTTTTCTACCCCCTTTTTACTTTCTTCTCCTCAGACAACTCGATATTTGATATTATCTCACAGGTCACTGAGGCTTTTTTAAGCGACTATTTACTCTTCGTTCTTAAGTGTGGATAACTTCTGTTGACCTGTCTTCAAGTTCATGAATCCTCTCCTCTGCAGCACCTAATCTTCTGTTAATGACCCATCATTAATAGCCACAGAATGACAATTTTATTTCAGATATTGTTTTATTTTGTTTCAGCTTCAGAATTTCCATTTGGTCCTTTCTTAGAGTTTCTGCATCTCTCCTGAAGTTCCCCACCTCTTTTCCATTATATCCATATTCTCCTGTAAACTATTTAACATATTTGTAATGGTTACTTTCAAATGTTTATGTACTGATTCCGCACGTGGGTCTCTGTGGGTGTGTTTCCATCTGTTCTTCCTCTTCATGGTAGGTCACATTATCATGTCCAGTGGTTTTTATTGCACACTGGACCTCGTGCGTGAAACACGGCAGAGACTTTAGATTCTGTTTTCTTCCTCAGGAGAGTGTTCTGTTTTGTGTTAGCGGTTGGTTAAATTATTGGTGGTTCGACTTGATCCTGAGGAGGAGTCTTTTTAGGCGTTTTTATCTGGGTCTTCTTCAGTTTTGCCTCAGTTTCAGTTATTCTAGGGCATAGCTTGGTCCTGGGACAGGGTCCTTACTCCTGAAGCTTGGCTCTCACCGAATTTTAATGGAAAGCCCAAGGTGTTTATTAGGTGGCTCTAACGTGGCCAACTTGAACTCCAGTCTTTATTGCCTGTGCTCACATCATCCAGCCGTCACCGTTTCTCTTGAGATGCTCAAGTCTCACCTACGATGTGCTATTTTTAAGGAGCCAGCCAATAACTTGTGGCTCCAGCCTTTCTGTAACTTCCTCCCTAATTTCCAGTCTCTCTGGAAACATTGAGCTTAGACCTCAGCCTCCGGAGCCCAGCAAGCACGCTGCATTCTGCCTGAGCTCTCCTCCAGGAGCCTGTGAACTGAGAGGTTCTTCAGGGGGAAAGCCAGCTAAATGTGGACCACCCTCATTTGCTTCTCTTTCTCAGGAGTTGCACCCTTCTGATTATTGTCTACTTTCAGTGGCTCTCCATCTTTAGAGCAGGCGTGTTGGTCTGAAACAAGCCACTCCACATACACCAAAGGGGCCCCTCAAACCGGTTAAACTTCGGTCCTTCTCCACCTTGTTCTCAGAGAACTTTTGTCTTCCGGATCGCCCCTTCAGTGCTGCGCAGTGTTATTCTGCTCTTTACTGCTTTCAGCACAGGTGTTAACTCGCCTGTCAGTTTCCTTGTGGTTCAGCTCCCTTCTCACCTCTGCCTGAGGTTGATGCGCCCCTCCTGCATCTCAGTCTGTCAACTTTTCCATCCATCTCTCACTTCTTGCTTCACCGAGTCAATGTTTGCTGGAATTAATAGATACTTTCTAAAATATACATCATTTCCCTATAATACATAACATTATATAGTATAATATCGTAATATAAATGTATATATATATTTTTTACAAAACCGTGTGTCCCTTCTACATCTCAGGGGAAATGCTTCTCTTATAATGATTCTTTCCACAGGCCCCACCTCAGTAGTTTTATTTGTTTGTTGTTTGCTGGCTTAGAAGTGGCTTCTCCAGGCCTCAAGTACTCTCCTGTTGATAGAGGCCGTGGGTTCTACCGGTTCCCGGGCTCACCAGTTGCTTAGTGTATCAGTCGTTACTTAAGCCTGAGGCTTAAGCTGGCAAAGGTTTACTCAGGGCTCCCGTGGCGTGCCTGTTGTGGGCTGGCTGGGGGCTTGTGTGTGTCATTCTCACTCCAGGACTAGGGCTGATGGAGCATTTCCACGGGCTATGCAAGAGGGCAAAAGTGAATGACATTCTGGAATTAGTCCAACGGTATTGTTAAAGATGTTCATTTTTCTATACCTTTATTGCCCAGATAGGCAAAATAATCCTGAATAAGTTGAGAGCTGGGTGCATGGATGAGAAGGCTGGGATGCCAGGGAGGAAATGGCCCTCAAGAGGTTAAAGTCCGTTGGCACTGAGGTGGGCACTGATGGAGTAAGAGCGTGGGTGATAATGCCATGGGGCAGAATGTCTGGAGATACGCAGCCAGCGTGGTCGAGACAGAAGGGAAACAAGATGACCGTGAAGAAGGTGGACCTGGCCTGGGGGGCTGCTGAGGTCTCCATCAGATGTGTGCACACCTGGGGCGAGGAAAGTGTGGAGGGCATTCCTTGTGCAGGGCCCAGAAGACACCAGGGTGGTGAGGACAGGAGGTTGGTGACAAGCCATGGGGTGGCTGGGATGCAGAGAGGAAATGAGTGATATGTGAGGAGGAGAGGCTCAGAAGCTGGTGCAGTGGGCACTGTGGTTCCCAGGGGCCCAGGGGCTGAACTGCGTGTGGCGGATGCCGGGCAAAGCTGGACTGCGTAGCTGCTGCGTGGCAGCCAGACAGCTGTGGTGGCCGCAGCAACCTCACTGGCCCAGCCTCTCAGCTCAAGCCCTGCAAGTGAGTCCCCCATTGTGGCCCCCACTGGAGGAGCTCTGAGGCAAGTGGTGGGGGCAGGCCAATGCAGGGCTGCCACTCGAGGTGGATGTGACAGAGAGGGGAAAGGGTGGGTCCCTCAGAGCCCTCAGGAGGGACACCACATCCAGCTGGCTTCATGGAGGTGGTGACCATGAAGGAAGGAAGAGCCGAAGCAGTCTCTGATGTGACCCGGCCCCGCTGAGGGAGGGAAGATGGCAGGGCGGACCCTCAATCTCGGCCCAGGACCACGGCCTCTACTGTCCTTCCTCTGGCCTCTCAGCAGGTTCCTGGCGCTCTCAGGAACACTGGGCTCTTGTTCAGACAGCCTCTGCACCTCTGCCAGGTGCGCCCCCACTCCCCACAGGTGGGGGGCTGTCTAGACTGCAGGCTCCTCAGCCCACCTGGCTTTTGTCCCCTGAGCCCCTAGAGCAGAAGCTGAGGCTGCAGACAAAGAGGTGTTTGCTTTCCTCTCTTGGCTGGTGACTCCACCCTGGCTCAGGGCCAGCCTCCGGGCCCCAGGCCCACCCAGCCGGAGGGACAGACAGCTGGAGGGACAGGCGGCCGGACTGGGACAAACAGGCAGTTCTGGGGCTCAGCCAGAGGGCCCAACATGGGTGCTTGACCTCGGGAACGCATTATGCCATCTGTAGATGCAGTGTTGCGGGCAGGGGGGCAAAGACAGACTCCAGGGGCTTCACTGCCCTTGGGGAGAGGTGGGAGGGCTTCCTGGAGGGGTGCATCCGGCCAATGCTGGACACAGGGCAGGACTTCAATAGGTGGACCTGGGGCTGAGAGTGGACAGGGAGTCCTAGGGGCAAAGATTCAGGACAGGGACAGCCAGGGAGTGAAGAAGGAGTAGGGGCACTGGGAGGGGGCCTGGGTGCCCTGGCGCGGCGGGTCTCAGCCTGGCTGGGCGCAGGCAGGCCCTCCAGGCGGGCAGAGCCGGGGAGTCCTGCAGCTGTGGGTCTGTGCACCCGGCCTCCTCTGCCCAGCTCCCAGGCAGCCACTTCTCCCAGCCCCCCGAGGCTTGGCCCCTCTCCCCGCCAGCCCTGGCTCCCTCCTCCCTCTCCCTGGTCCAGCCTCTCACTGTCTGGCCTGGAGAGACAGAAGCGTTTGATCCCGTCCCCGCTATGTGTGAGCAGGTCCCACTGAGTGGCACCGACTGTCCAGCCACCCAGCCCGGCTCTACCTGACTCCCCCAGTCTGCATTTCTTTCCCAGTTCCCTTATTGATTTCACTTTATTTCCAGTGTGGGCATCGCCGTGGGGTGCCCAGCCCATCAGGATGAAGTGGGCTGTGACTGCAAAGGGAAAAACCACCAGCCGGGTGACCCTGGAGGAGGCAGCCAAGTCCCTGAGACTGTTACCTCATTTGTGGTGGTGGTGGGCCCTCTCGGGAATCCGGCCAGATGCTCTCAGTCCCCCCAGGTCCCCTCAACACCTCTGCAGACCCTGTACTGCTGATGCCCGAGGCCCCTCCCCACTGGGTGCCCTGAGCAGACCTGATACCAGCCCTGACATCAGTTCCCCTGCGTTAAACTCAGCATACGTGGGGTTAAAACCAAAATCACTCATCCCCTTTCCTTGCTTCTCTAAATTACATTCATGTGTAAATATCGGTTTTTTAAACCTTTGTATCCCTGAACTTCACAAGGTGAATAGACAGTTACAAATTGTTAGATCCCAGGTGGCCTCACGCTAACATTTTGGCCAATTACGGGTCCTTTGAAGTTTTATTACAGGGAAACTGATACCAGAGAATATCCAGAAGCTAAAGCCTCCCAGACCCCAGCTCCTTGTCTTCCTGGCCCCAGAATCGACCCTCCACCACGGAGGAGACAACCAAGGACACCCACCTGTGGATTCTGTCATCTCCCCATCCCCTCACTGCAAGCAGCCCCCAAGGCCCAACGCAGGCTAATGGGAAGGCAGGGACCTGAAATGCCACAGGCTCCCCCTCCCCTACCTAACACCTCAAATAAAAACCCCTACCTTTTTTCCTTCTGGGGGGCGGCTCTGAGTTCTAACTCCCATCTCCTCTGGCGGCCTTTCAAGAAAACTCTTTCCTTGCCGTAAGCCTAGCATTTCCATTTCTATTTTGGTCTCTCTTTTGTGTAGTGGATAAAGACCCTGTGTTTGTGGCTCGTAACAGATCAGGCCACCCCCAGCCCAATACCTGGACCCCACCCCAATACCTAGACCACACCACACCCCAATACCTAGACCACACCCCAATACCTGGACCACACCACACCCCAATACCTGGACAACACACCACCCCAATACCCGGATCACGCCACAGCCCAGCCTCCCCCTTTTGGCCCCTGCCTGGTGCCCCACACACAGAAGCCCGGGAGATGCACATGTGGCTGTTTTGCGAGGGACAAGTGATGAGGAGGGAAGGACTGCCTTGTGAGGACCAGGTTAGAGCGCGAAGCAGCAGTTCCCCTGCTCTCCTCTACACCCTGGCCCTCGTGGGTCCCCGATGGCCAGCAGGCAAGCAGAGGGGACCCTGGTCCAGCCTCTCTGGCCCTCCCCTGGCCGTGGGGTAGGAGCTGCGCCAGACTGCCCGTTGGTGGCCTGTGAATGCCCTCCTCACCTGGGCCTGCCCAGCTCCGCCTGAGACAACATTCTGGCCTCGATAAGGCCGATTTCACGCACTGGGGCGCACACGGCACTAACCTGCTTATCTGCAGGGTCAGCCAGCTTACGCCCAAGAGGAGCCCATGCTGGGCCGGAATAGGGGGAAAGGGAAGAGCTCGCTCCACTGCCCCAGCTGGACTGTCCAGCCAAGGCCAGAGCCAAGGGTCCAGCAGGCTACCCTCCCCGCCTCCCTGTGCCCCACAACTGCAGGGGTCACCTTGGAGCCGTGCCCACCTGCAGGACAGCTGGACCAGGAAGTGGCCTCTGTCCATGGTAGTGGCCAGGCCCCAGGCCAGAGAAGTGTCCATCTGTGGGAGGGAAGGCTCCAGCCATCCTAAGCCCCCTCCTGGATGACTGGACTGTTCCCACACACCCCGGGCTTGCAACTAGTGCCAAGCCCCCAGGCAGGGGGGAAGGATGGCACTTGCTGGGTGACTCTGGGCCTCAGTTTCCCTGGCTGCACACTGAGAGCATGGGGGCAGGTGCAGCATGCCCCTGAGCCCCTCCCCGGGGCCAGGCCCCAGACTGGCGTGAGCGCTGGACACCCAGAGGGAGGGAAACGAGGCCCCTGTCCACAGGGCTGCCCACCGGTGTGGGGGAGCCGAGAGACCCAGGACCAGTGCCCCTGCCCCATGGGGCGCAGCAGGTGGTGGGGCCAGAAGTGGCTCCAAAGGTGGGACCTGGAGAAGGACGGCGGGAAGGGGCGGGGCGAGCAGGACCTCACTCACGGGCTGGGCGAGAAGCTGGACTTCTGTGGCCGCCAGCAGGCCTGTGTGGTGGGCGCTGTGAGGCCCCGCCCAGGCTCCTCCAGGACCACAGCCCTGTCCCCTGCCCCTGGCCAATGGGAATGTCGGCTGCAGCCTGCTCCATCAGAGGCACATGGGCCCAGCCCCCTCCTCCTAGCTCCCAGGGCCAGCCGGCCTCACAGCTCAGCCGGTGCCTCTGTGCAGAGACACCCCTCACCCCACAACTGGTGTTTCCGAGAGCCCCCTGCCCCTACCTGCATCCCTCGAGGTCCAGACCTCAGATGGTGGTGCAGCTGGGCAGCGGGGTGCACGTGGGCCCCCCGTCCCCCGGGGCAGGGCCTCAGCTGATAACGATCTCCTCGAGTCCAGACCTCACATGTGTTCTCGTGTGACATCTCTGAAGTCACGCACGTCCTGGAGTGAAGGGTGAGGAAGCGATGCTGCTTCCCTCAGGTGGCAGTGTCTTTCCTTTTAAAGGGACAAGAAATACACGCGTCCCACAACGAAGGTGCCTCGGATCTGGCAGATTTGGTGAGATCTGCCCGGCCACCCACCCCGTTCACACGAGGCTAGACTCTTAGTGTGCTCTGGTTGGCCAGGCCTGGGGCATCAGGGGGGCTTCACCAGATGGCGGGATGTCAGGGCCAGGGGAGAGAGGGGCACAGGCCAGGCCCCGCTCACTCACGGGGTCAGCCCAACTCACGTCCCCGACTCCTACTTTGAACCACAAGGGGCAGCGCCGCTCAGGGGTAAGACGGCCACTGGCCATTCACGCTGCGGTGACCGAGGCTCACGCCGCCCCCGGCACTCTGTCCTTCGTCATGGGGACACTGGCCCCCCCACCTTGCTCACGGGGCTGCCGTGAGGTGGAGCAGGGAGTGTGTGTAAAAAGCCGGCTGCAATCATTCATTCACTCCTTCACTCACTCCTTCACTCATTCCTTCCTTCACACCCTGGGCCGGGTGTGCTCCAGGCCAGGGTGACACACCACGAACAAAACAGACCCCGTCCTCTTGGTGCTGACATTTTGAGGGACAGACAGTAAACCCATGAGCACACAGGACAGTGTCAGCTGGTGAAAAATTCTAGGAAGAATTTGGGCCAAGGGCGACAGGGGTGGGGCACGGCTATTTCAGAAGCACTGTCAGGGGGCCTCCGGGAGGTGACGTGGAGCTCAGAGGGCAGGTGCCAGGCTTTGAGCACTGGTGTCCCCACAGGCCCCCATGCCCCCCGGCGCAGCTGGCAGGCGGAGTGGGGGCTGGGCACTGCTTTGAAAGACGTGGGCGGGTGGGAAGGCGGGCAGTGCACAGAGTCGACTCAGGCCGCCTGGTAGCCCCTTTTTCTTGACCTTGGGGTGCCTGAGATGTCCAGCCAGGTGGGCCTGGACAGGCAGAGCTGCCCAGCCATGGACAGCGTTCTCCCTGGATGGGGGGAGTTCCCTGGGGTGCTCAGCCCCTGGACCTCGTCTGGAAGGGACGAAGAGTAGGGGACTGGAGAATGGGGAACGGGGGTCTCCAGGGCGTCAGCCATCTGTCAGTCCCTCTCTCTCCAGAGCAAGGCCTACCCAGTTCCCAGCGCCAGTGGACACTGCCCATCGGGGTTTACTCCATGGACACAAGTAAACAGGGAAAACTCCACACGATCTGTTTGCCAGACCAGACGGTGTCAGAGAGCAAACATCTCAGAGGGCGACAGCCAGCGCTCGAACTTCCCAACCTGCTGCAGCTCGACGCCCACCCAGGGCTGTGTCCCAGAGGGGTGGGTCCTGGAGACTGCCCTACAAGTGCCGCAAGGCCCCTGGGAGATGTGATGGCGACCTGGCGGGGTCAGGCCCTCAGTAGGACACCGTCCACACCAAACCGTGCTGGATGTTGCTCGCAGGTGGAGCCAGAACATCCCAGGTGAGGGCTTCCTCGGGCAAGTCAGACCCAGCTCGGGGTCCAGCTGGCACAGATATCTGTGCTCATCACTTGGCAGCCTTGGGGAGCCCCCAGGACCCCATGCCTGGGAGAGCTGGTGCACCCCACCTGGTCTGGGCTCAGGGGTGTCCACTAACACAGGGCACCGTCGGGCAATACGCCAAACCACTCGGAGCAGAGCCTCACCGGCCTGAGCTCCCAGCACATGGTGGTTTTCCCTCCCATCCCGCCTGGCGGTTGGATGGGTTACTCGCCCTGTCTGCCCCCAGGTACAGCTCTGTTTGAGTTGCGAGTCCTATCAGGCCTCCAGGACTGCAAGGAGATGTAGTGGGGTGAGTGGTGGCCCCCAAATAGATGTGCCCACTTCCTGAGCCCTGGAAGCTGTGAGTGTTGTCTTATTTGGAAAAAGGGTCTTTGCAACTGAAATGAAGTGAAGGATCTCGAGATGCGATCATCCTGGATGAGGGAGTGGGCCCTGACTCCAGTGACAAGGGTCCATATGAGAGAGAGGAGAGGGAGACTTGAGAAGAGAGACAGGCCGGGTGAAGACGGAGGCAGAGGCTGGAGCAACGCGACCAGAAGCCGAGGAACGCCGCGCCACCAGCTTCCAGGAGAGAGGCCTGGAGCGCGTGTTCTCAGAGCCTCCAGAGGAACCAGCGCTTCCAGCTCGTTGACTCCGGACGTCTGGCCTCCTGACTGTGGGATAATATAGTCTGCTGTTTCTAAGCTGCCAGTTTGTGGTAATTCGTTAAGGCGGCCCCAGGACTACGCACGCACCTCTGTAGGGGTACCTCCGCGCCCTAGCCTAGGTCCACACCCCTTGGGGTGCGCTCGGCGTCACTGAAGGCACAGGTTCAAGGAGGTCGTGGCCCAATGATGAAACAGCTGAGAGCATCCTCAAAGGAGAGCAAGTGCTCCCACCATGGACACTACATACCACGGGCCACCACGGCTCGGCCCGCCCCACCACTGCTCACCAGGGCCAGCCTGTGTCCACCGCGGATCAGTGGCAAGAGGGCCCGCAGCGCCCAGGGCGGGCAGACCTGGCCAATAGAATAGGGGGTCGCTTCTGCCTCAGCCTCCCTGGCTGACAGGCGGGACCTGAACTAGGAAGTGCTCCCAGGAGGCCACAGCTGTGTGCCTGTTGTTGGTGCATTCATTCACATCCCTATGCACTCATTCGCTCATTTCTTCCTCTTTCACGCGTTCATTCATTCATAATCATCTTCATTCATTCGTAGTCTTCTCCAGTCATTCATTCCTTCATAGTCCTCTTCATCAGCTCACTCTTTCATTCATTCTGCTCATGCATTCATTCATATCTTTGGCATTCACTCAATCATTCATTCATATTCATCTTCATTCACCCACTCATTCATCTTCATTCATTCATGTTTGTCTGCATTCACTCATTCATTCACATCCTTTTATTCCACAATGTTTATGGGGCTCCTCCTAGGGCTGAACGGATCCCTGCCCTCTGGAGCTCACTGAGATTTGGAGGACAGATAACTCACAGGCAATGACACACCAGAATGAAGGGACAGATTCCAGGTCAGCACTGGGGGCAGCGTGGACCCTGACCCAGTGAGTCCTCAGGAGATTTGAGCCCAATTTCCAGATCCCCAAGGGACCAGAGGGCAGGTCTCAACCTCTGTCTGACATCTACTAGTTCTGGCCTCCAAGGCAGGTGCCTCTTCCATCCTGAGCAGATGTGTCCTCCATCCCTGGGGTAGGTGTCTCCTCCATCCCCGGGCAGATGGGTCCTCCTTCCCTGGGGTAGGTGTCTCCTCCATCCCTGGGCAGATGGGTCCTCCATCTCTGGGGTAGGTGTGTCCTCCATCTCTGGGCAGATGGGTCCTCCATCCCTGGGCAGATGGGTCCTCCATCTCTGGGCAGATGGGTTCTCCATCCCTGGGCAGATGGATCCTCCATCCCTGGGTAGGTGTCTCCTCCATCCCTGGGTAGGTGTCTCCTCCATCCCTGGGCAGATGGGTCCTCCATCCATGGGGCTGGTGTCTCCTGTTTACCGGGGCAGGTGCATCCTCTGTGCTTGTTGTCCTCTGTGCCCTCCAGGAGGCTGTGAGGGCAGCACCAACCCAGCCCAGTGGGGAACGGCCAGATGCAGAGACTGGCGGGGACGTGGCCAGTACCACCCATCCGCACCAACCAGCCCCCGCAGGCCTCGCCCAACCCCTCTGCCCACTCACCCAGGCCTCACTGCTCAGAGATTTTAGGAATTCCAACACAAGGGCCAGCAGTGTGGGCGTGTCTGGTGGGAGGACTCGACCTCCCAGTTGCCCCCATTGGCTGATTTTGTGGAAACCGAGGAAGCCTGAGTCGGAAGGTTAGAGCTGACATTTGAGCTCCTGGGGTGGGGCTCTGCCCGCTGGAGCTGGAGGACGCTGGGGCCTCTAGGAAAGAGAGCAGAGACCTGTCCCTGCTCCACTCCCGCTGGGCCTGGGGCAGCGCTGAGGACACATCCAGTTGCATGCAGGTCCCTCACGTGCTGGTCAGCTCTGGAGTCTCAGCCGCCTGTAGCCTACCCCCTCTCCTTGCCCAGGGTCAGACGAGGTCCGCTGTTGACCTGAGAGCGGATCTTGGACACTGGCCAGCAGGTCGGAATTTTGGGGGACTGCAAAACCTGTCTCAAGCCAGTAGACGGGCGTTGGCAGCTGAGGCCACTGTGCCCGGCTGCCTGCCCCAGGCCAGCTCCGCCTTCACGAGCAGGGGGTCCCGGGGCTTCTCCTATCCCAGCAGGATGTCATCTCGGGCCATGGCCCTGCCTCAGAGACCTGGCCTTCTGCAGGTGGCTGTGCCCCCACTTCCCTGGGCGTCTGGCGACATCCTCGAGGGGCTTCCACCAGGGGTGAGCACTCAGCGAGGCGGGGGCCAGGGTCCCCACAAGCAGTTCAGCTTGTGCATGCCGAGCCTCGGTCGGCTCCGGCCCGGCCTGTGCTGCAGTGGACGCAGCCCCACCTGAAGGCCCCGTCCCGTGGGGCTGTGTGCCTGCTGCTGTGGGGCCTTTCATGTTCCTCGTGTGATCTCACAGGTCACACATGCTTGCTCATTACAGAAAGTCAGCCCCTGCACAGCTCACCCACAGCAGGATTATTGACAATAGACAGGAGGTAGAGGCAAAACAGGCGCCCATCGACAGACAGATGGATCAACAAACAGGTCTATCCAGACAGCAGAATATCACTCAGCCTTGAAAAGGAAGGAGTCGTGACATGTGCTTCCACCTGGATGAATCTGGAGGACACGATGCTGAATGAAGTAAGCCACACACAAAAGGACAAATACAGTGTGATTCCACTTACATGAGGTCCGCAGAGTGGTCAGACTCACAGACACAGAAGGTAGTCATTGTCAGCCGGGGCCTAAACCTCCATGGCCTGGATGTTACGGAGGGATTGATCAATAAGGCAGAATCTGGACTATTATCTCACACACCCTCCCCCTGACATTGTGTCACATACAACACAGCACCTGGTGATGGGCAGAGAGACAGAGGGAGAGACAGAGAGAAGAAGGAGGAGGAGGAGGAGATGGAAGAGGGAAGAGGAGTGAGGGAGGAAAAGGTGAGAAGGGAAATACAGTTCCCAGTGTTCTGCTCCTGGCACAGAACTGGCTCCCAGCCCAGGCTGCCGTCCACACAGGACTGGACTGCATAGATCCAGACCGAGAGGACTGGGGCCTTCTTTGGGGCTGCTGTGGACCCACGTCCAGCTGGCCGTGTGTCGCACCGTGGTGCCCTCAGGGAGCACTCACTCTGTGCTGGCCTGCCTGAAGCCCGCTGACTGGCCTAGGCTGCCCGGGGAGGGGCCCAGGCAGGCACCACTTGGCAGGGTGGAGCTGCCGTGCGAGCAGGCCTGCCTCAGGGCCTTTGTGGCTGCCTAGGTGGTGGATTATCGGAGTGGCTGCTTCCCCAAAGGGGAATTTGAGGACGGCCGGGTGACAAGGCCCTCAGAGGCTGATCCGGGATCTCTCCCAGCTCGAGCAGTTCCGGATACCTGGGGACCTCTGAGTCACGGCTGTGGCCCAGGGGGTTTTGCGGGTCTGGGAGCCACAGACACGGCACAGGGCCAGCGAAAGGCACATTTATTCACAGAAAAGGAAGAGAGTGTCGCCAGTTCCCTCCTCCCTGAGAAAACAAAGGCCTGGTTTTTCTGCGCTTGTGGCTGTGGGAACCGGACCCAGGGAGGAGAGGTCGGGCCCTCAGGCAAAGGGGGAACACCTGACTCAGAGCCAGGGCCAAGGGCCAGGCATTACCAGGACGTCTCCACAGCCACTGCCCATGCCCAAGACGCTGGGGGACAACAGCCAGGTTGGGGGTCCCCAGAGGCCCCACTCTGAAAGACCCCCTCCAAGGCGAGGGGTTGGCCCCAAGGCCTAAACTCCCGTCCCTCTGGGCAGCAGCCTCCAGTCTGGGTGGGGGGCTGCAGGGGCCACATGTGCAGCAGGATTCTTAGGCCATTTCTGGGCCCAAGGGGGAGGGAGGACTGCACTGTCACTCAGCACGGCCGCCTGAGGGCTGGGGACAGGTGGTCCTCAAACCATCCCGAGTCCCTCCAGTTCTGAGGGCCTGGGGGACTGTGCCTGGCTGCCCCTTGGAGATGTTCTCATGCAAATACCTTCTCCCTTGTCCCACAGACACAAGCCCAGGGCAGAGCTCAGGGTGCGTGAGAGGGACACAGCCCGGCCCTCCTGGCCTCACCCCTCCTGTGTAGGACCACAAACAGGTGGTGACCACACAGGGTGACAGCTCATGAGCGGAAAGAGAGAGGCCATGGGGATCAGGGTAGCATGGCTGACCCTTGGGGGTCAGGGCGGAAGGGTGAGCCTGGATCTAGCAGGGGAGGGTGGGAACAGGAGGCACGGGCTGAGCCCTCCTGCTCAGGGACATCAGGGGAAGCGCCGGGGCCGCCAGAGCAGCAGGCAGGCTCCTGTCTCAGCTCTATGAGCACAAGCCCAGGGGCAGGGCACCCGGGAGGCGGGAAGGCGGTCCGGCAGATGAGGAGGGTGGCTGTGTGGCTGGCGGGCTCACTGGCCAGGGACGCTGGGTGCCACGCTCTGTGCAGCTGCCCCTCCTGACAGCATCTCCAACCACCGTCCCGGGACCCACCTGGCATGGGGGTTCCCGGTATCTGAGCTAACAGGCCCTCCGGTGAGTTGGGGCCCAACCAGGCCTCGGAGCCCAGACAGTGAGCCCGGCAGTCCAGCGGCTGCGCGCCGTCATGTGTGCAGGCCGTCGGAGCAGGAGGAGGACCCAGAGCAGGCGGCTCGTGGTCTCAGGTTACGGCTGCTCGTGCAGGCCCAGCGCCGGGCAACGGTGAGGGCCGCTGCTGCAATTGCCCTACAGCCCCCAAGCGCCTCTTACGGCTGCCTGAGCGGGCCCACCAGGAGTTGGTGCCTGTGGAGCGGGGATCGGCCCCTCTGGTTTAGCACCCAATGCATAGGGCACTCAAAGCAGGAATTCCCTCAGACGCCACGGGGCAGGAAGGCGGCCATCAGCGAATCCTGCTGGCCTCACACCTCCCCCCCCAGGGCCCTCCCATGACAAGGCCTCGAGGTGGGGCCATGGGAGAGCAGGCCACACTGGCCCTCTCCATTGTCCTCAGGGACAGTGAGAGGCAGGGAAGCCTGCTGGTTACAAGAGTGAGGTTTGGGGTTTGCATAAGCGATGAGGGGCAGCTTCCGGTCTGCCCAGCCTGGCCCAGGCAGAGCCAGGGCCCCTCAAGGAACGCTGCGGGTCATGGCAGGTCCAAGAAAAGTGAGTGCCCTCTGAGCTCAGGTTATTGTGTCGGGGCCCTGGGTGGGGGTCCCAGCAGCCCTTCCTCCAGCCAGACTAGCTGAAGTTGTCTCAGAGGAATGTGGCCCCTCCTTTCTGCACCCCTATCTGGCACAGAGAAGGCCAGACCCTGCCTACCACAGCCCCTCCCCAGAGGCGACCAGCAGGCCGTGGACAGGGGTGACAGACCTGGGTTTCCCGGCCCTTGGGGTCCTTGGGGGATGTCACTCCATGGCCCTCCTTCCCTGTGCCCCGGCCCTTCCGGGCAAACCATGAGGCTGGGCCACCCCCAGAATGACCTGGGGTTCGCTCTGCGCAGGGGACCACCCCCGCTGAGGGATGGCCATTTGCAGGGACAAGTCAAGGTTAGAGCATGACACACACGTCCCCAGTGGCCCTGAACGCATTCCCGCCCAACTGTGCAAGGGCAGAGGAGGTCGACATCGATGGACTGACGGGAGAACGTGCCAATGGGTTGAATGCCCCGGTTGGCAGCTGGTAGCTCACAGTGGATGGAAATGTGGTGGATTCTGGGCTCTGAGAAGTGTTTGTGGTTTTTTAGAAAAGGCAACGCAAACAGAAGTTAGGAAAACTCAAGGACATCCTCCCTGGGAGTCACCATGGGCCACGAGCCCTCTGCCCCCCACGGAGAGGCTCCCCGAGTCTCCACTCCCAGCCAGGTCCAGGCCAGGGGGAAATAGGCCTCGTGGCCCCTCTGGGCTTCCAGGGACAGCTGAGTTCGGCCGACCCACCCAGCCCCTCTGCACACACACGGAGACCCCGCCTCCAGGCCACAGCAAGCTCGGAACTGGGCGTCCACGCTGTGGATGGTGCTTTCCGGCGGTCGGTCCTTGTCAAGCTCGTCTTCTGGAACCCAGGGGGCTGCCACTCAGGGATTCGGCTAAAATGACCAGCCGACACCCCGAACAGAGCCCGTGCTCACGTTGATTCAGAACTTCAGGAGGCGACAGCAGAGCCTAAACCTTCTGAGCACAGAGCTCTGGTCTGAGCCCGTCCAGCCTCAACGCCAGCCCAGCCCCGCTCTCCCTCCAGCCTGTGACCCTGAGCAACATCCCGGCTCACTTCCTCTTCTGGGCTCCCCTGGGCCCTGTTTCCCTCCTCTTTGTGAATGGACCGGGCCTGAGCAGGGCTGCGGAGTCCCCAGGCCCTGGGCCCCCACCGTCTCCCAGAGAGTGGCGTGAGACCCAAGCAAGGCAGGGCTGCTTAGAAAGGACACTGATCGAGGAGGTGTCAGCGTCGTTTGGAGGGAAAGTTCCGGAACTCTAGGGGAC
Source organism: Diceros bicornis minor (assembly GCF_020826845.1). NCBI lineage: Eukaryota > Metazoa > Chordata > Mammalia > Perissodactyla > Rhinocerotidae > Diceros > Diceros bicornis. Next base: position 885,099 of record NC_080770.1, read on the forward strand.
CATCCCACCTCGTGGCCCCCACCGTCTTGTCCCCACATTCCCCCAAACAATGGGACGGAGACCACACGGATGCTTCTGTTTGCGTACAGGGCTGGCCCGGCTGCCTTATTTAGTTATGAGATTCATGGGGTTTTAATTAAACCCCACCTAATGAGGCAATTTCTGGTCAGCACCGAGTGGGGCGTGATCTGAGGGACAGAGAGAGACAGACACAAGAGAGACACAGAGAGATGCTGAGACAGAGCCCAAGGCTGGCTCGCTGGGTGGCCGTTGGGTGGTCAGGGCAGCGGCTGCAGCTGGGCAGGGAGGGGCAGCAGGAGGCCGCAAGGCCACAGGCTGGATGAGGGGCTTCCTGCCTCTCTCGGTCTCTCCCGTCATCAGGCTCCTGGGCCGTGGAGGACAGAGGTCAGGGCCAGGGGAAGATCAGTATCTTATTAACAAACAATGATCTGGCCGGGCTGGGCCGCACCAGCGGAATGTGCCCCACCTGCCCCTCCAGGCACCTGGGCTGCGGCTGAAACCCGCAGAGGCTCTTCCTCTCCTCTCGCGGTTCAGGTGAGGGCCCGACAGGAGGGGTCTGTCGAGGGGGCGCAGGTCAAGGGGGTCTGGGGGCCCGGCTCATCCCTCCCTTCTCCTCAAGAAGACCCCGGAGAACCCCCCAAACCACAGGAACAGAGACTCAGACCAGGACATGCGCCTAGGCCCACAACAGCTTCCTCACAACAGCGGGGAGGCCCCCGAGTGTGCACAATGGAGGAAGGGTGAGCAAAATGTGGTCCATCCACACAGGGGTATGTCACTCAGCCCGAGAAATGAGGGAAATCCTGACACTTGCTCCCACCTGGATGAACCTTGAGGACATTATGCTGAGTGAAGTAAGCCAGTCACAGAAGGACAAATCCTGTAGGATTCCACTCATATGAGGTCCCCAGAGTCATCAAATTCACAGAGACGGAAAGGAGAACAATGAGTGCCAGGGCCTGGGAGAGGGGATGGGGATTTAGTGTTTAATGAGGACAGAGTTTCAGTTTGGGTGGATGGAAAGTTCTGGAGATGGATGGTGGTGATGGTTGTACAATATTGTAAATATACTTAACGCCCCTGAACTGCGCACTTAGAAATGGTTAGAATGGTAAATGTTATGTTGTGTTTTTTACCACAAGTAAACATTTTTAAAATTTTTAATGAAGAGGAAAAATATTAAGTAATAACGGAGATACTTTTCCCACGTAAGTTACACGTCAATTAAAGAGAGCAGGAGAGAGAAGTCAACATGATCCTGAGAGAAAGATCAGATCCACCTGGAACTTCTCCGCGCACGCTGCCTACAGGACCATGGAGGGATATTTTTAAAGGGCTGAAAGAAAAGAACTTCAAATTTTATTTTATATCCAGCCAAACTGTCGCTCAGACGTGAGGATGTAAAACCGTCCTCTGGTTCGAGGGCCCTCGGAGAGCTGGCTGCAGGGACCCGTGTAGGGGTCACGTCTGAGGACTCGGGCACCAGGAATGAGACCTGAGATGCTACAAAACACGTGGCATGGCAGGAAGGGTACGTGACACCGCAGGAAAGTTCACCATTGTACTAAAAATACATAGACCAAATGAAAGAAAGAGAGCACGGGTCCACAGTGAGCGGGATCAGAATTCCAGACACAGCGACTCTGAGGCGGGCGGGAGAGTCCAGTGGGCTGCAGACGTGCTGCAGATGTCCACCCATGTGGGTGTGCTCTGCTGTCCTGGGCCCCTCTCCCACCACCTGCCCCATCCCCTGTCTGTGCAGGGGACACGGACCGCCACGTGTCAGCGGGCACCCAACGGGCTCCCTGGGCACCAGAAGAGATGGCAGCCCCATCAGCAGTCAGAGAGCTGTCCCCAACCCAGTGAGGGCCCACAGATTCACAGGTGTGACCAGCACCCTGGGCTCTCCCGGCAAGACCTCCTCCACTTATCAATAAACTATGCCAAGGCTCAGCCACAGGAGGGGAGGACAGAAGTGCTCCCCACCACCGGGCAAACCTCTGTGGCCTGGAGCGTGGCCCACCTCCCGATGGACAGCCCAAAAGGGCGCTGAGGGGCCTGCAGTTTGGCTGGGTTCTGCCATTTGGGTCTGGTCTTGTTTGAGCCCTGATTCCAGGGACAGGAGGCTGCAGTGGGCCCTGGTGTCCTGGTGCAGGAGGTCCCCCAGGCCCCTGTCCCGGGCATCCTTCACACGAGGGTCTTGGACGCCAGCACTGAGCAGGGGGCACTCTGGGGCCCACACTGTAGGGGTTACCCTGGCAAGTTCTCAGCTTAGGTCTGGGGGGCCCTGGACCTCTGGGGGCCCTCAGTCTTCAAGCAAATGTCAGGGGACTCCGTAAACTATAGAGGGGGCAGTGTGGGCAGTGTGGGGACAGGCATCGGAGGGCTTCCCTGGGGAGAGGTCTGGCCGGAGCTCAGGGGCCACCAGGGGGTACAGCTGTCTCTCGGCCCACTGCCCACCCGGCAGAGCTGCAGCCGAGCCCGACCTGCGTCCCCGGGCCTCACCTGGGCGGGAAACGGGAAAACGCTGAACAGCTCACTGACCCTGGACATGCTGACTCACAGCAAGCAGAGGCTTCCTGGCCCTCAGGACAGCCCGGTGACGGCCCAAGATGCGAGGACACTGCTGGCCCCAGGCCACAGGGAGGGGCCCTGGGGCCTCGTTAAACAACCCTGCTGACGCTCGAGGAGACGGAGATGAAAAATTCCCCAAGTATCCTCTGATAAAGCAGGAAGGAAGCAGCTCCATTGCCTCGTGGCAGAAAGACGGCCCATGACCCTGTGAGGCCCGCCCTGGGGCCTGGTTCTGAGGGAAGAGCAGGAATTCGGGGATCAGGGAGTGTGTCTGGCCAGGACCAAGCCGGTACTTTCTGCAACATGACCAGGGCCGGGAGGGCTGTCCCTGGCCCACCAAGAGGAACTGGGCAGGGTCAGATGTGCCAAGCTGGGGTGGCAGGGGCAGCCCTTGGCCTTGTCCCCGTTGTCCCATCCCTCACCCAGCCTGGAGCCAGCATCTCCTGGGGGAGAGCATGGTGGGAGACACTGCCGGTCCCAGCTGTGTGACCCCCAAGGTCACTGACCCATTTCAGCCAGCTTTGCCACCTGTTAAATGAAGGTGACAGTCAACCCCCCTCAAGATTGTCACTCAGATTAAGTTGTTTCCCCAGCAGCGCGGGGCACTGAGCCGGAGACCGCTTCTCCTGTTGTTCCTCCCAGCTTTTCAAGGTGGGGAGCTCTCGGGGCGAACGCCAACATGTGGCTGCCTGAAACCCCACGGCCCTCGCTAAGCCTCCCCTTCTGACCCTCCCTGTGTAGCCTCAGGGTTGATGGTGTGTGTCCCACTCTGCCTCACAGAGTCCCTGCGGCTCAAATGGCAGACATTTACTGTCTCCCAGTCCTGGAGGCTGGACGTCCGAGATCAAGGTGTCTGCAGGGCTGGTTCCTCCTGAGGCCTCTCTCCTTGGCGTGTAGACGGCCGTCTCCTCCCTGTGTCCTCACGTGGTCGTCCCTCTGTGTGTGTCTGTGTACCTATCTCCTCTTCTCATAAGGACACCGGTCACACTGGACTAGGGTCCACTCTAGTGATCTCATTTTACCTTAATCACCTCTTTGAAGACCTTATTTATCTCCAAATACAGTCCCATCTGAGGTGCTGGGGACCAGGACTCCAACATGTGAATTTGAGGGGGACACAGTTGAGCCCACAACACTCTACAGGAACGAAAGCAGAGAAATCGAATCCAAACTCACTCCACTAGGGAGAAAATCCCCCGTCCTCTTCAGGGGCCCGGCAGGTGGGTGCAGCACAGGGAGTGGCCACCGAGGTCCTGAAGGGACGCCATCTGATTTGACACCATCAGCAAACACTGGTGGAGCTTCTCCCCAAGAGTCCACCTGGTGAGTGTGGTTCTCAGAGCCAGTCACACCCGGGCCCCTGCTCTGGCCTCTGGTCACAGGTGTGTGGGCTCAACCTGGTTGGCTCAGGCCAGGGAGGGGCTGACCACGACGTAGACGAGGACCCAGGACCCAAGAGACCATGTGTGCCTTGCCCTGGTGGTTGGGGAGGGGAGGGCTGGGGGCCACACTGGGACGCTGGGCGAGTCCAAGGCCCTGTGCTGCTGCCCACCCACAGTGGCCTGAGGCCTGAGGCTTCCCCTGGGGCATGTTCCCTGTGCCCCATGGCCGCGCAGCTCCAGGACCCCATACTGGTCAGTGCAGCCCACACTCACCACCTCCCATCTCTTTTCCTAAGAATGATTTCAAACACACTGTCAAAAACAGAGAATGATAAAATGGATACCATGTACCCACCACCCAGCTTTAGCTAACATTAGCAAGTTGCCATATCTGTTTCAGATATTTTTCCAATGAGAAATAAAATCTTACGAATAGAGCCGGGGTGCCCCTCCCCAACTCTTCTCCTCACCCACCCCAGAGGTGACAGCTATCCTGAATTCCATGGTTCTCAAAGGTTCTTATAATTTTACTACCTTTGAAGTATGCAAGTAATATATTATCCATCATGTTTCAAATGCATAGAAATGGAACAAGCGTATGCATAAATCTGCAATTTGTTCTTTTTGCTCAATGCTGAGTTTTTCAGTTCATCCATGTTGATGTACACAGTTCTGGTTTAATTGCTGGGTTGTGTTCCACGGAATGAACGTACCCAGGTTTAGTGGCCTGTCTCCCAGTCGGTGGGCACGAAGGCTGTCTCCGGTTTCTCGCTCTCATCTGCGTGAGCGTCTGTGCACACGCCCGCTGCTCCGTGCATCTGCCAGCGCTGGGCGTTGCTGCAGACCTGGTGGTGGTCATGTGGGGTCCTGAGGTCGATTTCACTTGCGACTCCCTCAGTGCCTGGGGTCTCAAGCCTCTTTGCTTGTGGCTTATTTTGTCATTCACGTTTCCTCTGCTGCGACGTGCCTGCTCAGACCTCTCGCCCATCTCGACGTTGTGTGGGTGTGGGCATTCTTCAGATCTCTGGTCCTTATCAGTTGCACACATGGAAATTCTCTTCTTCTGATCTTCCGCCTGTATTTTTACTTTGTTGCATTGTCTTTTTTCCAACAGGATTGTTAAACTGTGGTGCAGTCAAATGTGTCCATCTGGACTTTGAGGGCTCGTGACTTCAGCGACTTGATTAAGAAATCCTTCCTCACCCTGATGTCATAAATATTATGCCTTTATTTTCTCCTGAAGGTTTAAAAGCTTTGCTTTCCAAACAGTATGGAGATTCCTCAAAAAATTAAAAATAGAAATACCTTATGATTCAGCTATCCCACAGCCAGGTATTCATCCAAAGAACTTGAAATCAACAATCCAAAGAGGCTTATGCACCCCTACGTTCATCATAGCATTATTCACTATAGCCAAGAAGAGGAAGCAACCCAAGTGCCCCTCGACTGATGAGTGGATAAAGAAGATGTGGTATATATACACGCTGGAATACTACTCAGCCATAAAAAAAGACAAAAATCATCCCATTTGCAACAACATGGATGGAACTGGAGGGTATTATGTTAAGGGAAATAAACCAGGCAGAGAAAGACAAACACTGTATGATTTCATTCACATGTGGAAGATAAACTAACACAAGGACAGAGAGAACAGTTTGGTGGTTACCAGGGGGAAGGGGGTTGGGGGGCGGGCACAAGGGGTGAAGTGGTGCATTTATATGGTGACTGACAAACAGTAATGTACAACTGGAATCTCACAATGTTATAAACTGTTATGACAGCAATAAAAATATATATATGATCACACAAAGGATCTGAAAGACAATAAACAATTCTGAAAAAGAAGAATTTAAAAAAAGAGAGAGTTTTACTTTCCACATCTAGTTATTTACTCCACTTGGTATCTTATTTTAGTTTGGGGCGTGACGTGGAGATGTAATTTCAATTTCTCGGCGTAGAGAACCACTGTCCCAGCACCGAGTACTGAAGGCCCACTAGCCCTGCGGATGTGAAGGGCCTTCCCACCGCAGGTGCTATCAGAGCGCGGGTCTGTTCCCTCTGTCCCCGGGCCCCACGTCCACGCTGCCTTCCGAGCCGTGAGGGCTGGGGAGACCGGCCTCCTCACCTCGCGCTTCTCTGGAACGCTCGAGGTTCTTCTTGGCTCTTTGCCCTCCGCATGGGCCGTTAGAGCAGCCTGCAGGGCTCCTGAGAACTCCCCTGGGATTGTGAAAGGCGTCTCACTGGATTTACACAGGTGCTCGCAGAGAACTGGCCTTATTTTCCCAAATGAAAGCTCACGCTTCGTGAGCGTGGCCCATCTGCCTCTCCGCTTACTATGACCTCCCTCCCGCCCTTCAGAAATGTGTCGTCATTCTCTCAGAATGGCCTGAGCGTGTCCTGTTTGATTTGTTCTTAGGAATCTACATAGGTTTCGGGGCTGCTGTTAATGACATAATTTTCTATTATATTTTCTTCTTGGCTTTTACTGATGTAAATAAATGCTTGGTTTTGCGCATGTGCTTTTTTCATTAACCTTATATTCAACAGTGTTACTGAACTCTCTAATTGGTCCAAATAACAGAGCCATATGCTCTCTTGGCTTTTCCATCTTGGTAATCATGTTATCTTTAAATCAGGGCAGTTTTCTCTCTTTCCAATCCTGATATTTATTATTTCTTTTTCTTGCTTTATTGCTTTGGCGAGAACCTCCAGAGCGCCAGAGCCTGAAAGCAGCGGCAGCCGGCAGCCTCTGTCTTCCCTGACTTTAGCAGGAATGACTCTACAGCCCCAGCACTCAATCTGCAATTTTTTGGCAGGCACCACTCAACATGCTACGGATGTTTCCTTCTAGTCTTAGCTTGTTTTAAAAAAAAAAAAAATCAAGACGAGCTGGTACTTTTATCAGATGCTTTTTCTGCATCTATTAAGAAGATCCCAGGGTTTTTCTCATCGACCCTGTTGACGTGGAAATCGGTGTTGCTGGCTCCTTGTTCTGTTCACGTAGCGGTTTTGCACGTCCCGGCCCCCGTGGCCGCGAGGAGCCAGGTGGCCATTTATTCAGAGGATGTAGATACAGGGCGGGACCCTCCGCATGACAAATGTGATCTTTGAGACAACAGCCGCTCCATGCCCCTAAGTCCTGGGGTGAGAAGTGGAGCAGGGCACCAGCCAAGCAGTGAAAACGGTGAAGCGTGAATGAGACAGAAACCCGCGTTGTCATAAGCCGCCAAGATCGAGGTCAGGAGGCTCTGTTACCACAACACAGCAGAGCTATCCTGACTCTACGTGAGTGGATTTTCTGTTGTTGAACCATCTTTGAATTCCTGGACACACCCTCCCTGCATACGATGGTTGGGATATTGGGGTGGTGGGGGGACGTCATTCCCTGCAGCAGCTCCCCACCTGACTGCTTGAACCAATTGAAAAGCAAGCAGAGGGTGTTGGTGCATGCAGGGCCAAGCCTAGTTTTGTAAATTATAAATTCTAGGCTGGAGGCCGTGGATTATGTCTGTGGGTAAGTATGCTTCCTAACCCTGACACCGAGAATTAAACAGACAACGCTCCACTCGCCAGCAGTGCTGGACCTGGACAAGCCCCACTCCTGGAGAAGCGGAGGACAGGGATGCTCTGAGGTTAGCTCAGCCTAGAGGAAGGGAGAGAGAAGAGCTTGGAAACACAAGCCTTGTTCCTTTTTCCAAATTTTGGAAAGTCACCATATACTCCCTGAGGTGGAGTCCATAAAGTGTGGAGGGGCAGGAGCGTTGTGCTGAGGGGACCAGCTCCACACAGAAAGAGGAAAGTGCTCACACCACGATGCCTTCCTATTTCCACTTCTCAATTTGCCGTGCTGATGTACTCCTCAGCGTGTCTGCATGTGTTAGTGAGTGACATTTGTCTACAACGTTCTTTCCTTGGGCTGCTCTTGGGTGATTTTGGTATCATGGTTGTTCCAGTTTCAGAAATGAGATGGCTAAGCTCTCCCACGTTTTCTGCCATCTGGCGTAGTCTGTGACATAATGTGGTCAAAGCCCCCATTGTCCACACCCTTGTGTCCTGTCCTCGCTGATCTGGGCTTGGCCGTGTACATAGCTTGTTATGGTCACTGGAACAGCAGCAGATGTGACACAAGTGGAGGCATGATAAGTGCCTGAGCTCTGGGGCCTGTCCTCTCAAAAAGAGTGTGACTGCCGTGCAAACAGCTGCCTTCTTCTGGAGAAGGAGAGGACCTGTGGAGAGAGGCGTCAACGATCCAAGCCTCTCCAGCCAAGGTCAGCCCTGCAGACCCACCGGCCGACAGACCACAGACACGTGATAAGCCAGCCCAGACTGCAAACTGCGGAATCACGAGCTAAATAAATGATAGTATTTTAAGCAACCATCAGCAGGTTCTTTTTTTTAAAATCAAAGTATTATTTGTATACAATAAAACACATCATTTTAAGTGCACAGTCTGTTAAATTTTGGTAATTGTTTGCAATCATGTACCTACCACCACAGTCAAGATAAAGAAACTCAAAAGCTTGTTTGTGACATTTTGCAGCCGGTCCCTTCTCCATTCCTGGTCCCAGGAAACCCCTGATCTGCCTTCTGTTCCCCCATTTTGTCATTGTCAGAACTTCCTCGTATGGACTCGTGCCGTCTTTTAGGTCTAATTGCTTTCAGTTAACATAATGCTTCTGAGATTCATCCGTGCTGCGTGTATCAGAATTGTTCATTTTCGTGGTAGAATAGTATTTCATTGTGTGGATTTTTTTCAATTTGTCTGTCCATTCTCCAGTGGATGGACGTTTAGACAGGTTCTAGTTTCAGAAATTTTGAATAATGCTGCCTCAAACATTCACACACATGTCTTCGTGTGTCCAGACGTGTGTCCCTGTCTTGGGTAAACTCCTGAGAGGAAATGCTGGGTCGTAGAGTGCGTATACATCTAACCTCGTAAGATCTTGTTTTTCAAAGTGGCTGTGCAATTTCACATTCCTTCCGGCGACGTAGGGGAGCTCCCGTTGCCCCACATTCTCGCCAGCACTTGGTGCTGTCCATGTGTGGACACTTGCATCTCTGTGTGGTCTGAATGTGCATGTATTGGATGACCAGTAATGTTGAACATCCTTCCATATGCTTCCTGGACAGTTGTAGATCATAGTTTGTGAGGAATCCTATAAATCTTTTGCCCATTTTTAATTGAATTGCTTAGCATTATTATTGAGTTGTAAGAGTTCTTTGTGTATTCTGGATATAAGCTCCTTTTCAGATATATGTTTTGCAAAATTTTCTCTCAGACTGTGGCTTACCATTTTGGTAACTATTTGTTTCAACGGGGGAAAATATTAATCTTAATGAAGTCGATTGTATTGGGTTTTTTCTTTTACATTTTGTGCTTTTTGTGTCTAGTTTAAGACATCTTTACCTATCCCAATGTCATAAATATTTTCTTCTATATTTCTTCTAGAAGTTTAATAGTTTGGCTCTTGCATTTGGGTGTATGATTTTTGCGTACAGTGTTAGCTAAGGGTCGAGTTCATTTCTTTTCCATACAGATAGACAGTCATTCCGGCATTATTTGTTAAAAAGACTACCTTTATCGTGTTAATTACCTTGGCACCTTTGTTGAAAATCAATTCACCATAAAAGTATTGATCTATTCCTGGACTCTCTCTTCTGTTGCATTGACTAATATGTCTATCTTTATGCCAATAGTACACTATTAATTATACGTATACTATGTCTTTATAATAGTATAATCAACTTAATATAGATAATATAATATATATTATATCTATATAATATATATTATATCTATATAATATATAACTATATCTATATAACATTTTCCTGAAATCAGGTAATGTTAGCCCTCCAACTTTGTCTTTGTTATTCGAAATTGTTTTGTCTATATTAGGTCATTTGCCTTTTCATATGAATTTTAAAATCACGTTGTCAATTTCTTCAAAAAGGACTATTAGAAATTAGATCGGTGTTGCATTGAATCTTCAGATAAATTTCGGGAGGACAGCCATGTTCCCAATATTACATCTTCCCAACCATGAGCATGGATAGGTCTCCATTTTCTTCAGCCTTTAAATTTTGGTTTGTAATATTTTGTAGCTTTTGTGTACACATCTTGTACTTAACAAAAGTACAACTTTTGTTAAACTTATTCCTAAGTAATTCATATGTTGCTATTGTAAATGGAGTTGTTTTCTTTAATTTCACTTCTAATTGAGCATTTCTACTATACAGAAATGCCAGTGTTTTTTGTACATTGACCTTATATCTCTCAATATTGGTAAATTCACTTTTTCTTTCTAGTAGATACTTTGTAGGTTCCTTAAGGATCTACATACATAAGTATATCATCTGCAAATAGAGATAGTTGCATCTTCCCAGTCTGAATGTATTTGTTTCTTTTTCTTGTTTTACTGCACTGGCGGGGTCCCCCAGGCCACTGCTGACAGAAGTGCTGCGAGCAAATGTCCCGCTCCCCTCCCTGGTCTTGGAATAGCCTTTTGCCACTGTGTGTGATGTTAGTTTCAGGGTTTTTGTAAATGTCCCTAATCAGCTTAAAGATATTCCCTTTTACTCCTAGCTTGTTGAGAGCTTTTACCATTAAAGAGTTATGATTTTTTTCAAATGCTTTTTCTGCATGTGATGGTTTTTCTCCTTTATTTTATGAACATGGTGAATTACATTGATCGATTTTTATATGTTAAACCAGTCTTGCGTTCTCAGGGTCAGCCTTACTTGGTCATGATGTATTAGCCTGTGTATATATATCATTGGATTCGACTTGCTAATTTTTGTTATGGATTTTTGTGTCCATTTTCATGAGAGGAATTGATCTTGTTACGTCTTTGGGCATAAATACAAGCCCCATAGAAGGAGTTAAGGGTTCTCTCCTCATTTATTTTCTGAAAGAGTTTATATAAGATTGGTATTATTTCTCCTTTAAATGTCTGACAGAAGTCAACAGCAAAGCCATCTGCCTGGAGTTTTCTTTGTGGGAAGGATTTAAATTATGAAGTAGGTTTTTAAAGTTGATATAGGCTGTTCAAGTTTCAATTTCTTTTGAGCAAGTTTTGTTAATGTGCTGCCTTCAAGAAATGTGTCTACTTCATCTGTTATTGAATTTATTGGCATAAAGTTGTTCATAATATTCCCTTACTGTCTTTATAATGTCTGTAGGATTCGTAGTTATGTCTTTTTTCCTCTTGATATTAATCACTAATGTCTTTGCCCTTTTTTTCATGATCACTTTGCTGGAGGTTTGTCAGTTTTATTTTTAATTTCTTCAAATAGCCACTTTTTGTTTTATCAATTATATCTATTGGGTTTTTGTTGTAGTTGCTTCTTTCATTTTAAATTTTATTTATTTATGCTTTTATCTTTGGTATTTGTTTCTTTCTGTTTGCTTTCAGTTTTGTTTTCTCTTCTTTTATGAGATTATTAAGGCAGAAGTTTAGATCAGTGATTAGAGAACTTCATTTTTGCTAATATAAAAACCAAATGCATAAATGTCCACCTGAGAAATGCTTTAACTGCATTCCATGATTTTTTGATATGTTTTGTTTTCATTTTTATTCCATTTAAAATATTTCCTAATTTCTCTTATGGCATCCTCTGTGATTCATGAGTTAGAAGAGTGTGTCTTAATTTCCAAATATTGGAATTTTCCAGATATCTCTCTGTTGTTGATTTTTAGTTTAATTCCATTGTGGTTACCTAACACACTTTGTATGATTTTTACCTTTTTTTTTTTAAAGGTTTTATTTATTTATTTTTCCCCCCAAAGCCCCAGTAGATAGTTGTATGTCATAGCTGCACATCCCTTCAGTTCCTGTATGTGGGACTCGGCCTCGGGATGGACGGAGAAGTGGTGCCTCGGTGCGCGCCCGGGATCCGAACCCCGGCCACCAGCATCGGAGCGCACGCACTTAACCACCAAGCCACGGGGCCGGCCCATGATTTTTACCTTTTTAAATATGTTGAGTTTTTGTGAGCAGAACACGGTCCATCTTTGGGAATGTTCCACGTGCACTTGAAAAGAATGCGTATTCTGCTGTTGTCAGGTGGAACATTCTATGTCAATCAGATCAAGTTAGTTTATAGTATTTTTTTTAGGTCTTCTAGGTCCTTATTGATTTTTCTCTTTATTTCTTTTATTCGTTACTCAGAGAAAAGTGTTGAAGTTTCCAACTACATTTGGATTTGTGTTTCTCTTTTCATTTCCACCAGTTTGTGCTTCCTGGATTTTGCATCTCTTTTGTTAGGTACATACACATTTAGGATTGTTCTTTTTTCTTGTTGAGTTGACGCCTTTATTATTATATAACGTCCCTGGTAATAGTCCTTGCTCTGAAACCTAATTTGTCTGATAACATAGCCACTCCAGCTTTCTCTTGATTTGTGTTAGCATGGTAAATCTTTCCCCGTCCTTTTGTTTTTAACCTGTGTATGTCTTAATATTTAAAGTGAGATTCTTGTAGACAGCATATAAATTGTCATGCTTTTTTATCCACTCTGATTATCTCTGTCTTTTAATTAAGTGTTTATACCATATACATTAAATGTAATTATTGACATAGTTGGATTTTAACCTACCATCTTGTTGTTGTTTTATATTTGTTCCACTGTTCTTTGCTCCTTTTTTCCTCTTTTTCTGCCTTTTTTTGTTTAATTGAATATTTTTTATTATTCTAGTTTATCTCCACCGTTGGCTTATTAATTATACCTCTTTTAAACAGAGTTTTAGTATTTGCACTACAGCTTACAATGTAGATCTGTAATTTATCATAATGTACTTTCAAATAAGATGCTGCTTCACTTACAGTGTGAGAGCACCGTGGCCATGCACCCCCAGGTCCTCCTTCCCGCCCTGGAAGTTTACCTCCACATAGATTAGAACCCCCATGACACATTGTTACCATTTTTCTTTACATGGTTAATTTCTAGAATGGCTAAGAAACCAGTGTCTTACAGTTGCCTTCATTTTTACCATTTTCAGAGGCCTTTATTTCTTTGTTTAGATCCAAATTTTTGTCTGGGATCATACTCCTTCTGCCTGAAAAACTTCTCCTCTTGCTGTTGTCCACACTCGGCCTTCAGCAGTTCATTAAACTTTGCAGCAGCTCGTTTCTTTGCTCGCCCCCTGGGTTCTGTGCAGCTGAGACAGCCCCACCTCTCCGTGGTGGGGGGTCCTCGTATTTCAGGCAGCCTGGTGGCCCTGCAACCTCAGCCTTGGATGGGTTCAGGGAAAGCTGTGTGTTTTAGCTCATCTGGGTTTTTCTCATTGTTAGGGTGGGAGCGGCTCTCTTTCCAGCTTATTAAGTCTTGTGTCAAATATGTTGTGTCTAGGACACAGCAAGCGCTTTAGATCTGTGGATAATATTTCTCCTCAGTTCGGGAAAATTCCTTCATCCGGCTCATGTGTAAGGGGGTCATGATTCTCGGTGGGGTTCCTGGTCCTGGTGGACCTGGCAAGAGTGAGGCGTGGCTTCTGACAGGGTCTGTGGAAATGTCTGGGATGGAGAGGGGAGGAGCCCAATGGTGTGTGTTAGCCCATTTCACAGATGGCAAATTTGAGGCTCCCAGAGTTACTCTGCAGGGTCACAAGCCTGGGGGAGGTGAGATGGGCCTCGCTCTGTCCTGGGGGGGTGTTTAGAGAGCCGATCGAGAGCACATTCTAGCAGAAATGACATTGGACTCATTTCCAATTTAAGACACTGGCAAATGCTCCCCCAGGAAAGGGAGGTGTGGAGGCAGCATGAGTGGAAGTGGGGTCCCCTGAGAGCGGAACAGCCCTCCCCAGTCCCCTACCCACCTACATAAGACCACTGCTCAGGGAAGGCTCTTTTCTGGGTATCCATAGAGCCCCTGTGATTGAGGGCCAGACAGTGCGGACCGGGGTTCCCCTAATCTGCAGTGTCCGGCAGAGCCCAGAAGGAGTCTCACCAGGATCTGGACAGCACCTGCCATGACAGAGGGGTGACCAGAAGGCCCCTTCCTTCTCTGGGCTCAGGTGGGAGTCCTGGCTCTTCGGCCTTCCCCTATGGTGAGGGGCAAGCACCTGGGGGGTGAACACAACCACCAGGAGGCCTCGGTAGGCAGCAGGCCAGTCACTCTCCATTGGTTGTTATCGTCACAATTCCATTGCCAAGTAAGGGGCTGGGAGGGTGTCCCCAGGCCCCCAGCCAGACCAAGCCTGCTGGCATAGCAGGAGCCTGAGCTGGGGCCACTGGGGCCATGGGGACCTCTGGAGGCCACGCCAGGTCCACAAGGACCAGCTCCTGAGAGTGTCCACCCTTGCTGAGCCCGTGCAGGGAGGGTGAATGCAGGACCCACTGCCCTGGACACATGTGGGCCAGCCGGCATCCCCAGGGGCCAGGCATAACTGAGCTACAGAACTGTGAGGCATGCTCCTAACCTGGGGGGTGCTTCAGGGAAGGGGGGGCCAGTCTGAGTGCAGCCAAGCACAGGCCATGGCCTTGAACACCCCCTCGGTGTCCTGGGTGGCCAGCACTTTATTCCAGGCCTGTCCTCCAGGGCACCCTCGGGCAGCAGTGGGGACCATGTGGCCCAGCATCTGAGCCCATGGGAGCAGCTGCCCACCTAGCTGGCTCACTCCTTGCCTCCTCTGCCCTGAGGGCACCCATGGCCAGGGGACAACCCGCAGTAGGGGGCCAGGAGAAGCAGTCAGCCCCTGCCCCAGGTCCTGCGTCTCCAGGGAGCCCCAGGAGGACACAGCTCAGGGCTGAGCCAGGTGAGGGAGAGGAGGGAGCTGGAGACAGAGTGGGGCCACATCGTGAAGGGACCTCCTCCCTCGCTGCCCCTCACCCCTCCTCCCCCTGCACCGCCACCTGCCCCTCTGGTTCTGGGCAGAGAGAACCCAAGAGGACGATCCTGGTGGACCGCGGGGCGGGGACTGTTTCAGGGAAGGGCTGGACAGCGCCTGCTCTGCTGAGAAGCCCCTGCCATGCCGGGTCCCCTAGACTCGCAATGGGGAACATCTGAGGCCTGTTCCCTGTCGTTAGCTGTGACTGGGACGCTGGGGGGTTGGGGACAGTGACGTAGACAAGGTAGAGGCCGCTCTGCCTTGGGTCAGAGGGGAGATCAGCACCTCCAGCTGGCCCCAGGGGTGTCAGTGGGAAGGTGGGACTTGGCCCAGGGAACGAGAGACAAAGGTGGGGGTGCCCGGGACCAGGGAGCAGGAAACTACCTTGTCACCCCAGGTTCGCATCCCCTGGCGGTGTGGCCTCGACCCTGGAGTCTCCAGGGGGACCCCTCCCCAGCTGGAAACCAGGCCTGGGGCAGATGAGGAACACGTGTGGAGCAGACAGGGCCTGGAGGGTATCCTCAGGACCAGATGCCTTGGTGGTCCTGAGGGAGTGGGCCAGGAGGTGTGTGGGGGAGAGGAAGAGTGTGGAGGGGCGTGGAGGGGAGAGGCGTGGAGGACAGGGGGTGGGGCCAAGGGGGTCACTCCCTGAGCAGAGGGCAGGGTCACTGCCCACTGCACAGGTGTCCTGGGCAGACCCCTCGGAGCCCTCATCTAAAACGTTGGGGCCGGAATGGGTGGTCCATGAGAAGCAAAGAAGGAAACCTCCGGGACAGTCCTCCGGGTCAGATCATTCATTCATTCGCTCCATCATTTGTTCACGAGCACTGTGGTGGCCTGCTCTGTGCCGGGCACCCGGGGCTAGTGCCCACCGTGTCCTCGGGGAAGAGAGGGGCAGCAGCCTCAGTGACCTTCTGCCTGTGCTCATCAAACTATTTTTAAGCCAAAAGCCTCCTTCCAAAGAGAACATCATGGAAACATGTGAAACATGTCAGAGAGAAACCCAGGGCCGCTCTGTCTACATCAGGGGCTCTGGGGGCGCAGCACGGAGGGAGCAAGCAGGCCGCCCCTCGCTGCCCCGGTCACCCCGAGCCCCCGCCTCACAGCTGCAGAGCCGGGAGGAGAGGAGGACGCTGGCCAGAGCCTGACTCTTCTGCCTGAGTGGGCACAGGGCACACCCGCGCCCCCAGCCTGCAGGTCACCCTGCCTGTGCTTGGGCTGCTGGACCCCGAAGGGCACAGGCAGGTGGAGCAGAAGTGACACGTCACCAGGATGGGCCAGGACGCAGCTCCACGCCAACGCAACATGCCACACGCTACGGGAAAGGAGCTTACTGCCCTCATGGGGAGGGGACATAGAAACAGCTGAGAGCCGTGGGGTGGGCACGCTGACGACTCTACTGAGGGGCTGGTTCTGAGCACCCAGGACCCCCACCTGGCCGCACAGCAGAGGCGGGCAGCCCCCTGTCCCCTCAGCAAACCTGCTGCTCTAGGAGGGGCTTGGTGGCTCCAAGGCCAGCCCAGGCCAGCTGACCGCCTAGGAAGTCCACAGGTCTGGGCCGGGGATAGTAGAGCTCCTGAGATCACCAGAGGGGGCTGGGTGGGAGCTTCTGAGGCCCTCTCAGGCCAGTGGGGACATTGGACAGACCCCCTAGCAGGTCCCAGGAGCCAGGGTGGTGCTGATGTGCTGGCACGTCCTAACCGGCCATCAGAACCTTCCTCAGTGTCAGGTGGGGCTCGGGGGGGAGGGGGTTAGGTGAGGAGGGGTCAGCTGAGGGGACAGCAGTGGTCTCAGCCCAGCCCCTCAGGAGGCGCTGAATGGAGAGGAAGAAGAGGGTTCTGAGTCTGACCTGGAGAAAGCCCTGGATGCCCCCCAGCAGCTGTGAGGCCGGGGCAAGTGCCCACCCTCTGCTTCTAAATGGACATCTCCATTTAGTCAGGCGTAAGATGCAGCAGAGCGTCGTGAGAGAGGACCAGACGTGGGCTGCGGGGGGACATGGGCACCCTCCCCTTAGGCCGCCAAGGACGCTCACAGGTTGGATTACTGCACACGGGGGTCCTTGGCCCAGGGACCCAGGGATCCCGCCCCCTCACCACTGGTCAGGCTGGAGGTCTGCCACCTCGAGAGAGGAGACACCTGGCTGCTCTCCCAACCCTGTAAGTTCCTGCTCTGGGCCCAGAGGCCGCCAGCCTCGCTCTCTGTGGTCAATGGACTAGAAGAGTCCTTCCCCCTGGATTCCTGTTCTGGCGGCTCAGCCGGTTCACAAAGCCCCAGACGGGCAGCTCTCCAAACACATGTGGGCAGGGGTGTTCATGGACACACACCCACGTGCACACATGCACACACACGGGACTGGCTTCCCACCTGGGTCCACAGAGCGACCAGAACTTCTGCAAGCTGGTCTGGAGGTTCTGACGGCTCTGCCAGCAGCTTCACAGCAGCCCGGAAGGACCCGGGAGGTCACTTTTTGCAGCAGGAGCTGACATGCTGCCCCCTGATTCGTGGACTGAGACCTTCCCTATTTTTCCCAGTGTAGAGACCCAGGGTGAGGTGCATATCACACACTCACATGCACACATACACACAAACACAGGTGCACATGCGTGCTCATGCTCACTCACACATGTGTACACACAAACGCAGGTGCACATACATGCTCATGCTTCCTCACACACATGCACACACACAGTCTTGCCCAGAGCTATCAGGCCCCTCAGGGTGAGACAAAGGCCTCACCAGGGGAAGCCCTGGAAACCGCTGTGAAAGGAACCTGAGTCCTTTTTCACAATTTCAGGGTCGGGAGGCTTCCTGGAAAGGGGCCACCTACATCCTGATGGCCCCATGAGGGCTTTGCACATGCGGAGAGAAGGACAGCGCGGGACAGGGCATTCTGGGGGGAGCCCTAGAGAGGGTAGTCTCATGGTTGCATTTTGTACAAGTTTGCCAATGTTCACGGTGTCCCCCGTGTGCTGTGTGCAGAGCCTGGTGACCAGACCCAAGGAGGGCTGAGAGGTCCCCTCTGGACAGTGTTGAACCACTCGTCCGTCACGAAGCAGCCGGACCTCGGCCCATGCACGGCGGCCCACCCAGACCCCTCGGCACCATCTGAAGCACACCAGCACAGCATCTCTGCCCAAATTTATTTGGGAAAGCAAAGAAGTGAACAAAGGCTCGGAAAATAAATATCCGCAGAGAGGAAGCCAGCGCAGGAGGTGAGGAAGCTCAGAGGCTCAGCGGGACGCTGCGGAGGACGGTGGGGAGCGGGGCCTGGGCGGCATGCCCACCCTGCTCGCCCGCTTCACGGACCCAGGGCCCTGGGGGTGGAGCGCCTGTGGCGGCGAGAGGCACTGTTCTCGGTGGGCAGGAGCTCGCATGTGGTGTCCTGGCAGCGGCAGCTCTCGATGTGGGTGTAGGTGTAGTTCAGCGAGCTGCCGTGGGCGCAGTCCAGCATCACCTTCCGCTGGCTGGTGCGCTCTTCCTTGCAGCAGCTGCACCTGTGGTCCAGCGCCTGGGCCTCGGCGGAGTACCTGGGGGAGGGCCGCCGTGAAGGGCCACTCCCTCCCGGGGTGGGGCAGCCTCCCCCCCCCCCGCTGCCCCCCACCGGGGCCCCTCAGGGCCTGGGACTCACATGGCGAAGGTCCCGCAGGAGCCGGAGCAGTAATTCATGGTGACCAACTTGGTGCAGCCGCTGTGTGAAATCCTCTTGGTGATGGGGATGGTGGAACAGTGGGCCCTGGTCTCATTGCGGGGGATGCCTGGAGGGGAGGGAGGTGGAGGCTCTGGGGTGGGGTCTCCACACCTCAGGGGGGGCCCTCAGGTCTCCCTCACTGCTTCCTCTCCCTCCCCAAGCGCACATCGCCTGGCCCTCTGCCGCCATCTAGCGAGCTGGGCGCCCCCCGCTGATGCCCTCAAACTCATCGCCCGGCTGAGGGGGCACAGACGGGACAGGGCTCCCGGGGCACGGTCCCCTTACACCCTCCTCCCCTCAAGGGGACCTGGGTGGAGCCCACCCACCAGGCCGCACCTCAGGCCCCGGGAACCGCCCACTCGCTGGCCTGTACTCACATGTCTTGCAGCAGCCGTTGGGCGTGAGTGTGATAGAACCCTGGAGGAAAAGAGAATGAGTCTGTGCCCCTAGACATTCCCCCAACGGTGAGTGCCCCCCAGCCACAGGGGCCCAGGGCCAGAGACCCCTGTCCTGGCACTGGGGCTTTAGCCCTCTGGGAACATCGGGGACCCCCACTCCTGGGAGAGCACACACAGGCAGCACCCCCGATGGGCTCGCTCACCGGGAGGCAGATACTGGGGTCAAAGTCAGGGCAGGTGATGTCGGAGAGGGAAGAGATGAGATGGTTGTTGATTTTAACACAGCTTAAGAAGGTGCAGTTGTTGGTGGGGTCCTGCTTTATCTCCCCGGGCTGTGGGGCAGAGGACAGTCTGGTGAGGGCCACCCTCAGAGCCCACCCAGAAAGACACACTGGAAACACCCAGCAGATCCCAACTACCCAGCCAAGTGCAGCTTCTCGGGCAAGAGGCCCAGCCTGCAGGCCCAGAGCCACGGGGCAGGTGACACCCAGGAGGGGCCTAGGGGCAGCCCCAGCCTGTAGTCCACAGACGTATCCCTGTGCTGACCCCTGGAACTCTCGGATGTGACCTTATTTGGAAAAAGGGTCTTTGCAGCTGTAATTAAGTTAAGATCTCGAGAGGAGATCATCCTAGATTACTGGAGGGGGCCCTAAATCCAATGACAAGTGTCCTTATAAGACAGAGAGGAAAGGGTCATGTGATAACAGACAGCGCCTGGAGTGATGTGGCCACAAGCCCAGGAAGGCCTGGAGCCCAGAAGCTGGAAGAGGCAGGAAGGATCCTCCCCGAGTCTGGGAGGAGCGTGGCCGGGCCCACACCTGGATGTCAGACTCTGGCCTCCAGGACAGGCAGGAGAATCACACCTGCTGTTTCAGCCCCCAGTCTGTGGTCACTTGTTACAGCCACCCCAGGACACTTTACGGAGGACTCAGCCAGGGGCTGTTGCAGTTGCCCTAGTCTTGCCCTCGGCCCTAGGCCGGCCCTGCCGCGGGGCAGGCGGGCCGTGAGCAGGGGCTCCCGCACCTTCAGAATGTACTGGATGTTGTGCCGGTTGATGATGCAGTGGGTCTGCTCACACTTCATGCAGCACTCCCCAGGGGCCTCCACGAGCTCGTAGCCCTAGGAGAGAGACACGGGGCTCGGGTCAGCGACGGAAGGAGGACAGGAGAGCCGTTAGGGCCAGACTCCGCTCCCGGGAGGGAAGGGGCGGGGGCGGCTTACAGGGATGCAGGACGTGCTACAGGGCACGTGGGTGCAGGAGATGACGTTGAGCTGTGTGGTGCTGTTGCTGCTGGTGGTGCAGATGCAGCTCTGGCACTTGGAGGAATAAACTGGAGAACCAGGCTTAGGGCGGGCACAGGGAGGGGCCCGTGAGGCCGGGCCACCTCCGCGCCTCCCTCCCTCCCGCCCTGGAAGGCGCCCGGTGGTGCGAGAGAGGAGCCGGGTGCCCCGAGCCTGACTCACACAAGGGAGCCCCCAGAGTGGGCCCTCACCAGCACCCCGGCCAGCCAAGAGCCTGCCCAGGACCCCACCCCGTCCTTCCCCCGGCCTCCGCCTCCCCGCAGCCCAGCCCAGGGCTCACCTGGTACTCAGCATTCCCGATAACACACACGCCTTTGGGCACTTGGGAGAAAGAACAAGGGCAGGAGTCAGACTGCCCTGCCCGCCCCCATGGCCGCCACACAGCCGGTGGAGGGGGCAGGTGCTCAGGGCCAGGGTGGGTGCGTCGGCCATGCAGAATCTGAGGTCCCCAGGAGGGAGCCACCTCACCCCACTGCCTCGCTCAAGACGCGGCCAGCCCCAGCCCGGGGGCCTCCCCTGCCCCTCGCCCCCGGGCCCCACTTACCGCAAGAGTACGAGGGGCAGCACCTTCCGGCTACCATCTCGCTCTTCAACTCAAATCCCAGAGAGCATGTGGGAGGGTTCTCCTTGCACAGGCTGGCATTGCACTCTGAAGAGAAGAAGGAGACGCGGTAACAGGACTGCTCCTCGAAGGCAGAGCCCCGCCACCTCCTGCGGCGCAGGGTCGGGCCTGGGGCCTCTGTGGGTCCTGCAGCAGGCACGCCAGGCCCGAGCGCAGCAGCCTCCTCAACGCCCACAGGTGGACACACCCTGCGGCCTCAGCTCCAGCAGGCCCCGAGGTCGCTGCTGCCTAGCTCCCCAAGGAGTGAAAATGCGCGGGGACTTGCTCAGGGACTCCAGGCGCCCCAGCCCGCAACCCCCCACCCCCCTGGCATGGCCTTACTGCAGGAGGTAACGTGGCAGCAGGTGTCAGCGGGGTCAACCTCCGTGACCAGGTAGGTGCCATCCTCCTCGCACTGAGAGAGGGGCTTCTGGCGACATGTCTTAGGCTGGCAGATGATGCCTCTTCCGCCCTCCAGGCAGACGCAGTCCTTGCAGTCGAACTCGAAGTGCTCCCCAAACTGCAGGAGGAAGGGGGTGAGCAGGGAGGAGAGCGGGCGGCCGCCTCGCTCCACGCTGGGAGAAGGCCGTGCTGACGCCAGGGAGAAGGCTGCGCGGGGCAGCCCGCTGAGGGGCCCTGTGGGAAAACCTGTGCCCCCCAACCTCCGAGCACACTGGGCGGGTTCTGGTCGAGGACAGAGGCCCTCATTCAGGGCCAGGCCACTAACATCGCGACTGTGACCTGCTCACCAGCATTTGCCTACACCACGTGTGCCTGGCTCGGGGCAGACGCACCATGCGTGTCTACAGGGTTTGTGTAGAATAGAGCTAAGAAATCAACCAAGGGTGGGCAACACGACACTGCAGTGGCTAGGACATCATCTCAGGTCCAGACAGAGCATCGCATGACCAATGGGTGGGTGGTGTAGACGAGTGGAGGATGTGTGGGTGGATGGATGGGTGGATAGAAGGATGGAGGGACAGACAGAGGGATGGAGGAATGGAGGGACAGACAGAGGGATGGAGGAATAGAAGGATGGAGGGATGGATGGAGGGAGGGAGGAATGGAGGAACAGATGGATGGATAGAGGAACAGACAGAGAGACAGGGATGGATGAAGGGACAGATGGATGGAGGGATAGAGGGAAAGACCGAGGGATGGACGGATGTAGGGACAGAGAGACAGAAGGATGGAGGGACGGAAGGACAGAGGGACAGACGGATGGAGGGACAGACAGAGCGACAGAGGGATGGAGGGATGGATGGAGCGAGGGGCAGAGGAACAGATCAATGAGTGGCTGGATATCCCTGCTAGCTCGGCCTTCTCAATTTAAATGACTCATTACTCAATATTGACTTCCAGGTTCTCATGTCCAACCCACCCCACCCCACAAAATTCAGGATTTGTGGGAGAATCCCGCCCCAGCACCGAGGGGGAGGGCCTACCTTTCTTGGCACGTTGTCAGGTCCCACACAGCCTAGGAAGAAACAAATCCTGTTAGGAGAGTCCTGGTGCCGCAGGAGCCAGGGTCAGCCTCGTGGAGGCAGAAGGGGACGACAGGAGCGGGCGGCGCAGCCTACCGCAGAACTCCACACAGACGTCAAAGCCAGGGGCGTAGTTGACGGTACCCTCGGGACAGAAACAGCCCTCCAGGCTGGTGCTGTTCTGCTGCGAGGAGCTGGAGGGGTGGGAGGGCTTCATGAGATGGGTTTGGACGGGCTGGGGAGCAGGCACGCAGGACCACCACACCCAGATGGTGCCGCCCAGGCACACGGCCAGAGGGGCAAGCCCGCCGTCCCCGCACATCTTCCAACAACTGACCTGGACTCGCAGGTGGGTTCCTCCGCAGGACCACAGGCCCGGTACTCCCTGTGAGACGGGCATGTCACCGCTGTGGGAGGGGGGCGGCAGTCAGAGGGGCCGAAGCCAGGAGGGAGGAGCCTGTGACTACCCCCCCACCCCCTGGCAAGTGACAGTCCTGCCCAGCCCCTCCCACAAAGGACCCACCCTCTCACACTGGCTGAGGGCAGCCAGCTGCCCAGTGCTGCCCACCTTGGCTCCCCGTGCTGTCCCGAGCCGGGAGATGGGTGCCCGGTGCTGCTTAGCAAGGCTAAGTCCCTCCAGCGCTCCCGGCCCCTCCAGCCAGCCCTCCTTCCCCACCCCAAGGCCCAGCCTGCCTCTGTGTGCCTGGCCGCCCCACCCCCGTCTGGCTTCAGCCTGGGCCCAGCACCCAGCAGAGCCTGGACACCCCCGCTGGTCAGCGGGACCCCGGCCCAGAGGCGGGGGCGGGGGCAGGCGGGCACTTACAACAGGCCCCGTGGGTGTGGCTCCGCCAGTCGATGCAAACGCCCTCCCGGGCACAGAGGGCCGCATAGGTCTGCAGGCTGATGCACTCCAGGCCCGAGTCAGGCACCAAGCAGCTGTCGAACACGCAGGCATCGTAGTAGTGCTGGGGGGGCAGCAGGGCGTGGCACTCGGCGAACAAGCTGTTGGGGAGGGGGTGTGGGTCACACTCTGGCCGGTGCCACCTGGCTCTCTCACTCCCCACCACCCAGCTTCCGCGCCTGGGCTGCCCTGCTGGAGCCTGGCTTGGCCTGCATCCCACCGAGGGGCCCGACACTGTGGCCCGAGGATGAGGCCGGGGGCTGGGCTCCCAGAGACGGAGGCTTCACATCTAAATGGCCGCTGGGTACCAGGATTCCCCGCTTCAGCAACCCTGGCAGAGGGCCACCCAGCCTCGACTCACATACCTCTGGGGACGAGGTGCTCACTCCCATGGATGTCAGCTTTGGGAGCGCCCCCTCTCTGTCTATGCCCGAATCTGCCTCCCTGGAATCAGCCCTGAATGCTAGCTCTGTCCTGGGTCAACTGGTCTACCCCAGGCTTCGAGCTCGGCCTACCCTGCACCATCCCAGGAGGTAGGAGAGACTTGGGGGTTCAAAAACGGCACGGGGGTGTCTGACAAGGCAGCTCTGCCCCACAGAAATCAGGAGCCAGAGCCCTGGGAACCTGCCCGTGGGGCTGCGGTCCTTCTGCCTGCCCAGCCCCACACCAGGCCCCCGCCTCGTCTCTTCTTTGCAGGTGGTGGGGGCCGGCGGGCACACAGAGAGGCGAGGCCGCTCCCTGAGCCCCTGCAGCTCATGAGTGACGAGGCCACAGACAGGCCCGGGCACAGAGTCACCTGTCCTGGATGAGCTCGCAGAGAGGAGACGCACAACCCTTGCGTAGGGTGGTGCCGCTGGCCCCCGCTGTCGTGATAGCCGGGCGCTGGGTGGTGAAGCTGGAGTGGGGACAGTGCGGCTTGGAGGGGTCGTTCACCACCCACTGGTCAGCTGCGACCTCACAGTTGGAGATGATCTCCCCGCTGGGCAGCACGCAGTCGTCCGAGGTGGTGTTGGTGCACGTGCCTGCGTTGGCGAGAAGGGCCACGTTGTCCAGCAGACCGGGCGAGCCCCTGGGCCCCTGCCCTTCTCCTGCCCAAGTCCCCTGGGGACCAGCCGGCCAGGGCCAAGGGCACAGACTAGACTAGACCCCTATTGGCGTCCCACAGGGGCCAAACCCGGGGTCACAGCCACGGGGCCCTGAGCAGAGGAGCAGGACCTCAACTGGGCTGGCGGGTGCCCACTCCCCGCCGGCCTCCCGGGGCAGGGCCGCAGGGGGCAGGGGCTCACCACACTGGCCCTTGGTGTTGTTGCCGAACAGGCGGTAGGGCAGCCTGATGGAGAAGGAGAGGCCGTCGTAGGAGATGAGGGCGCCCAGCTCGGGGATGTCCACCACGTACTTGAAGCCCGATTCGTACACCTGCAGCCCGTACTTCTTGTAGGGCAGCGCCACGGCCTGCTTGTTGACCCGCACCTGCGGCGACACGCCTGGGGTCAGGGAGGGCCAGCGGGGCAGAAGCTGCCACTCAGCGGGAGGGCTGCCCTGCCCTCGCCGCCTGGAGAAGGGAGCCTGTGTGTCTGGGGCGGGGGGGCAGGTGGGCTGGGCCTTCACAGAGGGCCTGGGGCCGCCGCCCCCCACCCCACACCGCGTGGTGGGGGTCCTGCCCTTCCTCGATTCCTTTCCATTGCGCTGGGCAGACTTGTCCAGGCTGGTCCCAGGGGTGAGGCAGCGAGGGCGCTGCCCTCGGAGCCCCCCAGACTCTGGGGCCCTGTGCAGAGGGCAGGGCTCCCCCAGCCACGGGAGCCAACAACTCTGTGCGGTGTGTGCCTCCATCCTTCCGCCACAGAGACCTGCACCCAGGGTGGCCGGCAGGGGCAGGAGTGGGGAGGTCAAGGGGGCCCTGACGCCCGGGTGGGCCTGCGAGAAGAGCCGCATGTGTCCCCTGAGCGCTGCCCCCCTCCCAGCCCCTGTCCGCCACCGGGGGAGGGCGCCTGCACGGGTGCGCCCGCGTGGACGTGGCTGCTGCCCACCTGCACGGTCAGCGGCATCATCTGCACGGTCTTGAGCAGCACCTCCTGGGTCTCGTGGCGCACGATGAGCGTGCGGGGGCAGGACACGCGGTCGTTGACGTCGCAGTGGTAGTTGTCGATGTAGACCCCAAAGTTGTCCACTGTGGGGTTGACCTCCTCCACCAGCACGTATGTGCAGTTGCCCTGGTAGCTGTAGTAGAGCCCGTCGAAGGTGGTGTAGTGCGGGTCCCCCCAGCCCGTGCAGTAGCCTGCGGAGGGAGCCCGGGTGAGCTGGGCTGGGCGGGGGGCGGGACAGGGCCAGGAGCTCAGGGCTGGGCCGGAAGAGCAGGCAGGAACCGAGGGGCCGGCAAAGTCTGCTCTGGGGCACGTGGGGCATCCAGGCTGGGGTAGATGGGGGTCAGCTTCTTCCGGCCCCCAAAAGGCACCTCCCCACTCAGCCTTCAGCGGCCGTTCCTTCCGCAGGACGGGGCCTGGCTTTGGAGCCGGAAGGTCCGGGTTCAAACTCCAGCTCTGCCCCTCTCACCACAGAGGTGCCTGTGCTCCACAGGCACACCCCTCCCCTGCCCGGACCCCCTCGAGGTGGGGAATCAGCTGGGGCATGAGAAGCCCCTCTGGACATGTGCCTGGCCCTCGGTGAGCTCAGCTGTCAAGGCCGTCACGTCCAACCTGGGGTCTGTGCCTGAGGACCTCAGGCCCCACAGCCCCTGCCCACAGAAGGGAGGAGCGGGGAGGGTCCGAGCCATGGTGCAGGCTTACAGTCGCACTCCCAGTGCCAGCAGCAGCCGTCGGGGTCCAGGACACGCACGGGCTTGAGATTGTTGGAGCAGGTGGGCATGGGCGGGGGCTTGCACTCCACCTGCACGATCTCCACAGTGTTGTCGTGCTTGCACGTGGCCATGGTGCAGTTACAGATCCACCACGTCTCGTTCACCTGCAGGTGGGGAGGGTGCAGGGTCAGGGGGACCAGCCTGGCCGCCGCAGGCTGCCTCGGACACTGCTTGTGAGGCCCCGGGGCGAGCACCAAAGAGCCCTCCCCAGGAGGCTGAAGGCCAAGTCGGTCCCGTCAGGGAGGCAGCTTCACGGCCACCGTGCTGCAGCAAGAGGGGTGTGGGTGAGAAGATGGGGGGTGCTGGCAGATCCTGCGTCGGAAAGGCAGCTTGACACTGTGGCCCCACTGGGGTGGTGCGGGTGTGGGGACAGGGGCGTCTTGGATGACCAGCAGGAAGGCGCACCTGGGGCATTTGATGCCTGGACAGTGGGGACACAGACACCCACAGCCCACTGACCTTTCTGGGAGGGTTAAAGTCTGGGCACCCAGGGTGCTGGGTGGTGGTCAGCACGCTGGATGTTGTGGACAGGTGGGGCGTGGGCGTGGATGGGCTGGATGGTGGGGAGGGTGTGGACGGGCAGGACCAGTTGAAGAACTGGAGGGAGCAGTTCAGAGAGCAGTTCACGTAATAGCAGGTGTCTCCATGCGTGCCGTTGTACACCAGCTCACCTGCCAGGGGAGAGAGACCAGTGCCTACGCCATCCAGGCAGGGCTGGTCGCCACAGTGCACAGGCAGGGCCCCACCCAGGCAACCAGAGGGAAGCCCACCATGCCCTCTCCCCCAACTCGTGGCTGCAACGAGGTGGGGCTGGCCATGGAATCGGCCCCCCGCACGTGGCACCCAGCTTCCCAAGCAAGCTCCCAGGTTAGACCTCAGACCTGACTCCTAACCACGGCCAAGCAGAGCCCAAAGTCCCACAGCCTCCGCCATTGCGAGTCAGAGGGAACAGCCTGCGTACCCGGGGCGTAGTAGTGCGTGTGGTTCGTGTGGTTCATGTGGTCCGTGTGGTTCAGAACACAGCAGTGTTTGTGCGGGGAGCCAGTGGACGAGCTGGTGGTGATGACGGTGCTCGAGGTGTTAAGTGGGGTGGAGGTAGGGGTGGACACACTGGTGGTCGAGGTGCTGGTGGTCTGTGGCATGGGCGGCGTGGTCGAGGTCAGGGTGGAGGTTCCTGTGGTGGTTGTTGAGACAGTCACAGGAGTGGGTGTGGAGGGGGGTGCCGTGGTGGGCGAGGGGGGCCCAGTGGTGGTCCCGCTGGTGGGGGTGGTCTTCGATGGGGTGGGACCTGAGGTCTGCGTGCCTGTAAGGATGGAGGTGACAGGTGAGGGCTGATGGCAGCGGCTTGTCACAGATGTGCAGCTGGACAGCTCACTTGGGGCTGTGGCATAGAAAGGCCTCAAGTCCATTGCCCCGGCTCCCAGTTGCGTGGCAGGACAGGGTAAGCAGGGCCGTGTCCACGGTGTGTGCAAGGGGCAGGTCCACAGGGAGAGCACCTGCCCCAGGGCAGCAGCAGAGCTCACCGGCCTGGCCAGAGGGGTGGCCACAGGACACCGGTCCGTCCAAGGACACTGACCAGCTGCCCTCCGAAGCCACAGAGGGGAGGCGCTGACAGAGAGAGGGTCTCCCCAGGCACCTGACTGGCAGCCTCTGCTCCCCACCCGGGCCTGGCCCCACAAGCCTCAGTGGGCTCCCCTGGGCACGGTTCTGCCCACGTTGCCATCACACAGCTGTGGGCTGGGGGAAGTGTGCCACAGGCAGCTGTCCTGAAGAAGGATGTTCTGTGGGGGCGAGTGGGGGTCCTTCAGCTCCGCTGCCCACACACAGGCCAGTGGCCATCGGCGCCCTGGACTCCCAGTGGCCAGGCTCAGCTGGCAAGGGAGGCTCACCAAGCCCGCTGGAACTTTCCTGGAGACCACTCTCACTAGGCAGAGCAGGGGCCCCAGCGCGGGTCAAAGGAGCTTCAAAGCTCCCCTGGTAGGAGAGTGAGCTCTCCGGGGTAGGGAGGATGTGAGAGCATGTCCCTGCAACCATGCTGGGCCCGTGGGGTCTGTTTACCTGGAGTGGTGGTGCCGGGGCTGGGCGGACGAGAGGGTGTAGTGACCGTTGGTGCTGTTGGTGTTGGGGGCCAAGGTGTGCTGGATGTCTCCACGATCATTGGGGTGGTGGTCAGCAGTGTGGTTGATGCCGTGGAGGAGGGGGAGGTGGACTGAGAGGTTGGAGGGGAGGAGGACTCAGGCGAGGGTTTTGGCGTGCTGGTCACACCAGTGGATCTTGTGCCTGTAGGAGTCGGGGTCTCCGTGCTGGTGGTGAGGATACTTGGAGTCGGGGTTGAGATCTCAGTGGTGGTGATAGTGGTGGTGGTTGTGGTCCCTATCCTGGGGCTAGGAGTCGGGGTTGTAGTCCCTGTGATGGGGGCAGTGGTGAGGGTTGTGGGCGCTGTGGTGGTGATAATGGTGGGGGTTGTAGTCTCTGTGATGGGGGTGGTGGTGGGGGTTGTGGGCGCTGTGGTGGTGGTGGGGGGGGGTGTAGTCCCTGTGATGGGGGTAGTGGTGGGGGTTGTGGGTACTGAGGTGGTGGTAGTGGTGGAGACTGTAGTCCCTGTGATGGGGGTAGTGGTGGGGGTTGTGGGCGCTGAGGTGGTGGCAGTGGTGGGGGCTGTAGTGCCTGTAATGGGGGTAGTGGTGGGTGTTGTGGGCACTGTGGTGGTGGTAGTCGTGGGGGCTGTAGTCTCTGTGATGGGGGTAGTGGTGGGGGTTGTGGGCACTATGTTGGTGGTAGTTGTGGGGGCTGTAGTCTCTGTGATGGGGGTAGTGGTGGGGGTTGTGGGCGCTGTGGTGGTGGTAGTGGTGGGGGGTGTAGTCCCTGTGATGGGGGTACTGGTGGGTGTTGTGGGCGCTGAGGTCGTGGTAGTGGTGGGGGCTGTAGTCTCTGTGATGGGGGTAGTAGTGGGTGTTGTGGGCGCTGAGGTGGTGGTAGTGGTGGGGGCTGTAGTCCCTGTGATGGGGGTAGTGGGCACTGGGGTGGTGGTAGTGGGGCTGGCTGTAGTCTCTGTGATGGGGGTGGTGGTGGGGGTTGTGGGCGCTGCGGTGGTGGTGGTGGGGGGTGTAGTCCCTGTGATGGGGGTACCAGTGGGTGTTGTGGGCGCTGTGGTGGTGGTAGTGGTGGGGGCTGTAGTCCCTGTGATGGGGGTAGTGGTGGTGGTTGTGGGTGCTGAGGTGGTGGTAGTGGTGGGGACTGTAGTCCCTGTGACGGGGGTAGTGGTGGGGGTTGTGGGCGCTGAGGCGGTGGTAGTGGTGGGGGCTGTAGTCCCTGTAATGGGGGTAGTGGTGGGTGTTGTGGGCACTGTGGTGGTGGTAGTCATGGGGGCTGTAGTCTCTGTGATGGGGGTAGTGGTGGGGGTTGTGGGCACTGTGGTGGTGGTAGTGGTGGTGGCTGTAGTCTCTGTGATGGGGGTAGTGGTGGGGGTTGTGGGTGCTGTGGTGGTGGTAGTGGTGGGGGGTGTAGTCCCTGTGATGGGGGTACTGGTGGGTGTTGTGGGCGCTGAGGTCGTGGTAGTGGTGGGGGCTGTAGTCCCTGTAATGGGGGTAGTGGTGGGTGTTGTGGGCACTGTGGTGGTGGTAGTCGAGGGGGATGTAGTCTCTGTGATGGGGGTAGTGGTGGGGGTTATGGGCACTGTGGTGGTGGTAGTGGTGGGGGCTGTAGTCTCTGTGATGGGGGTAGTGGTGGGGGTTGTGGGCGCTGTGGTGGTGGTAGTGGTGGGGGGTGTAGTCCCTGTGATGGGGGTACTGGTGGGTGTTGTGGGCGCTGAGGTCGTGGTAGTGGTGGGGGCTGTAGTCTCTGTGATGGGGGTGGTGGTGGGGGTTGTGGGCGCTGTGGTGCTGGTGGGGGGGGGTGTAGTCCCTGTGATGGGGGTAGTGGTGGTGGTTGTGGGTGCTGAGGTGGTGGTAGTGGTGGGGACTGTAGTCCCTGTGATGGGGGTAGTGGTGGGGGTTGTGGGCACTGAGGTGGTGGTAGTGGTGGGGGCTGTAGTCCCTGTAATGGGGGTAGTGGTGGGTGTTGTGGGCACTGTGGTGGTGGTAGTCGTGGGGGCTGTAGTCTCTGTGATGGGGGTAGTGGTGGGGGTTGTGGGCACTGTTGTGGTGGTAGTGGTGGGGGGTGTAGTCTCTGTGATGGGGGTAGTGGTGGGGGTTGTGGGCGCTGTGGTGGTGGTAGTGGTGGTGGCTGTAGTCTCTGTGATGGGGGTAGTGGTGGGGGTTGTGGGTGCTGTGGTGGTGGTAGTGGTGGGGGGTGTAGTCCCTGTGATGGGGGTAGTGGTGGGGGTTGTGGGCGCTGAGGTCGTGGTAGTGGTGGGGGCTGTAGTCTCTGTGATGGGGGTAGTGGTGGGGGTGGTGGGCGCTGAGGTGGTGGTAGTGGTGGGGGCTGTAGTCCCTGTGATGGGGGTAGTGGGCACTGGGGTGGTGTTAGTGGTGCTGGCTGTAGTCTCTGTGATGGGGGTGGTGGTGGGGGTTGTGGGCGCTGTGGTGGTGGTGGGGGGGGGTGTAGTCCCTGTGATGGGGGTACTGGTGGGTGTTGTGGGCGCTGTGGTGGTGGTAGTGGTGGGGGCTGTAGTCCCTGTGATGGGGGTAGTGGTGGTGGTTGTGGGTACTGAGGTGGTCGTAGTGGTGGGGACTGTAGTCCCTGTGATGGGGGTAGTGGTGGGGGTTGTGGGCGCTGAGGTGGTGGCAGTGGTGGGGGCTGTAGTCCCTGTGATGGGGGTAGTGGTGGGTGTTGTGGGCACTGTGGTGGTGGTAGTCGTGGGGGCTGTAGTCTCTGTGATGGGGGTAGTGGTGGGGGTTGTGGGCACTGTGGTGGTGGTAGTTGTGGGGGCTGTAGTCTCTGTGATGGGGGTAGTGGTGGGGGTTGTGGGCGCTGTGGTGGAGGTAGTGGTGGGGGGTGTAGTCCCTGTGATGGGGGTACTGGTGGGTGTTGTGGGCGCTGAGGTCGTGGTAGTGGTGGGGGCTGTAGTCTCTGTGATGGGGGTAGTAGTGGGTGTTGTGGGCGCTGAGGTGGTGGTAGTGGTGGGGGCTGTAGTCCCTGTGATGGGGGTAGTGGGCACTGGGGTGGTGGTAGTGGGGCTGGCTGTAGTCTCTGTGATGGGGGTGGTGGTGGGGGTTGTGGGCGCTGTGGTGGTGGTGGTGGGGGGTGTAGTCCCTGTGATGGGGGTACCGGTGGGTGTTGTGGGCGCTGTGGTGGTGGTAGTGGTGGGGGCTGTAGTCCCTGTGATGGGGGTAGTGGTGGTGGTTGTGGGTGCTGAGGTGGTGGTAGTGGTGGGGACTGTAGTCCCTGTGACGGGGGTAGTGGTGGGGGTTGTGGGCGCTGAGGTGGTGGTAGTGGTGGGGGCTGTAGTCCCTGTAATGGGGGTAGTGGTGGGTGTTGTGGGCACTGTGGTGGTGGTAGTCATGGGGGCTGTAGTCTCTGTGATGGGGGTAGTGGTGGGGGTTGTGGGCACTGTGGTGGTGGTAGTGGTGGTGGCTGTAGTCTCTGTGATGGGGGTAGTGGTGGGGGTTGTGGGTGCTGTGGTGGTGGTAGTGGTGGGGGGTGTAGTCCCTGTGATGGGGGTACTGGTGGGTGTTGTGGGCGCTGAGGTCGTGGTAGTGGTGGGGGCTGTAGTCCCTGTAATGGGGGTAGTGGTGGGTGTTGTGGGCACTGTGGTGGTGGTAGTCGAGGGGGCTGTAGTCTCTGTGATGGGGGTAGTGGTGGGGGTTATGGGCACTGTGGTGGTGGTAGTGGTGGGGGCTGTAGTCTCTGTGATGGGGGTAGTGGTGGGGGTTGTGGGCGCTGTGGTGGTGGTAGTGGTGGGGGGTGTAGTCCCTGTTATGGGGGTACTGGTGGGTGTTGTGGGCGCTGAGGTCGTGGTAGTGGTGGGGGCTGTAGTCTCTGTGATGGGGGTGGTGGTGGGGGTTGTGGGCGCTGTGGTGGTGGTGGGGGGGGGGTGTAGTCCCTGTGATGGGGGTAGTGGTGGTGGTTGTGGGTGCTGAGGTGGTGGTAGTGGTGGGGACTGTAGTCCCTGTGATGGGGGTAGTGGTGGGGGTTGTGGGCACTGAGGTGGTGGTAGTGGTGGGGGCTGTAGTCCCTGTAATGGGGGTAGTGGTGGGTGTTGTGGGCACTGTGGTGGTGGTAGTCGTGGGGGCTGTAGTCTCTGTGATGGGGGTAGTGGTGGGGGAAGTGGGCACTGTTGTGGTGGTAGTGGTGGGGGCTGTAGTCTCTGTGATGGGGGTAGTGGTGGGGGTTGTGGGCGTTGTGGTGGTGGTAGTGGTGGGGGGTGTAGTCCCTGTGATGGGGGTACTGGTGGGTGTTGTGGGCGCTGAGGTTGTGGTAGTGGTGGGGGCTGTAGTCTCTGTGATGGGGGTAGTGGTGGGGGTGGTGGGGGCTGAGGTCGTGGTAGAGGTGGGGGCTGTAGTCCCTGTGATGGGGGTAGTGGGCACTGGGGTGGTGGTAGTGGTGCTGGCTGTAGTCTCTGTGATGGGGGTGGTGGTGGGGGTTGTGGGCACTGTGGTGGTGGTGGGGGGGGGTGTAGTCCCTGTGATGGGGGTACTGGTGGGTGTTGTGGGTGCTGTGGTGGTGGTAGTGGTGGCGGCTGTAGTCCCTGTGATGGGGGTAGTGGTGGTGGTTGTGGGCGCTGAGGTGGTGGTAGTGGTGAGGACTGTAGTCCCTGTGATGGGGGTAGTGGTGGGGGTTGTGGGCGCTGAGGTGGTGGTAGTGGTGGGGGCTGTAGTCCCTGTGATAGGGGTAGTGGTGGGTGTTGTGGGCACTGTGGTGGTGGTAGTCGTGGGGGCTGTAGTCTCTGTGATGGGGGTAGTGGTGGGGGTTGTGGGCGCTGTGGTTGTGGTGGTGGGGGGGGGTGTAGTCCCTGTGATGGGGGTAGTGGTGGTGGTTGTGGGTGCTGAGGTGGTGGTAGTGGTGGGGACTGTAGTCCCTGTGATGGGGGTAGTGGTGGGGGTTGTGGGCACTGAGGTGGTGGTAGTGGTGGGGGCTGTAGTCCCTGTAATGGGGGTAGTGGTGGGTGTTGTGGGCACTGTGGTGGTGGTAGTCGTGGGGGCTGTAGTCTCTGTGATGGGGGTAGTGGTGGGGGAAGTGGGCACTGTTGTGGTGGTAGTGGTGGGGGCTGTAGTCTCTGTGATGGGGGTAGTGGTGGGGGTTGTGGGCGTTGTGGTGGTGGTAGTGGTGGGGGGTGTAGTCCCTGTGATGGGGGTACTGGTGGGTGTTGTGGGCGCTGCGGTTGTGGTAGTGGTGGGGGCTGTAGTCTCTGTGATGGGGGTAGTGGTGGGGGTGGTGGGCGCTGAGGTCGTGGTAGAGGTGGGGGCTGTAGTCCCTGTGATGGGGGTAGTGGGCACTGGGGTGGTGGTAGTGGTGCTGGCTGTAGTCTCTGTGATGGGGGTGGTGGTGGGGGTTGTGGGCACTGTGGTGGTGGTGGGGGGGGGTGTAGTCCCTGTGATGGGGGTACTGGTGGGTGTTGTGGGTGCTGTGGTGGTGGTAGTGGTGGCGGCTGTAGTCCCTGTGATGGGGGTAGTGGTGGTGGTTGTGGGCGCTGAGGTGGTGGTAGTGGTGAGGACTGTAGTCCCTGTGATGGGGGTAGTGGTGGGGGTTGTGGGTGCTGAGGTGGTGGTAGTGGTGGGGGCTGTAGTCCCTGTGATAGGGGTAGTGGTGGGTGTTGTGGGCACTGTGGTGGTGGTAGTGGTGGTGGCTGTAGTCTCTGTGATGGGGGTAGTGGTGGGGGTTGTGGGCGCTGTGGTTGTGGTGGTGGGGGGGGGTGTAGTCCCTGTGATGGGGGTAGTGGTGGTGGTTGTGGGTGCTGAGGTTGTGGTAGTGGTGGGGACTGTAGTCCCTGTGATGGGGGTAGTGGTGGGGGTTGTGGGCACTGAGGTGGTGGTAGTGGTGGGGGCTGTAGTCCCTGTAATGGGGGTAGTGGTGGGTGTTGTGGGCACTGTGGTGGTGGTAGTCGTGGGGGCTGTAGTCTCTGTGATGGGGGTAGTGGTGGGGGAAGTGGGCACTGTTGTGGTGGTAGTGGTGGGGGCTGTAGTCTCTGTGATGGGGGTAGTGGTGGGGGTTGTGGGCGTTGTGGTGGTGGTAGTGGTGGGGGGTGTAGTCCCTGTGATGGGGGTACTGGTGGGTGTTGTGGGCGCTGAGGTTGTGGTAGTGGTGGGGGCTGTAGTCTCTGTGATGGGGGTAGTGGTGGGGGTGGTGGGCGCTGAGGTCGTGGTAGAGGTGGTGGCTGTAGTCCCTGTGATGGGGGTAGTGGGCACTGGGGTGGTGGTAGTGGTGCTGGCTGTAGTCTCTGTGATGGGGGTGGTGGTGGGGGTTGTGGGCACTGTGGTGGTGGTGGGGGGGGGTGTAGTCCCTGTGATGGGGGTACTGGTGGGTGTTGTGGGTGCTGTGGTGGTGGTAGTGGTGGCGGCTGTAGTCCCTGTGATGGGGGTAGTGGTGGTGGTTGTGGGCGCTGAGGTGGTGGTAGTGGTGAGGACTGTAGTCCCTGTGATGGGGGTAGTGGTGGGGGTTGTGGGCGCTGAGGTGGTGGTAGTGGTGGGGGCTGTAGTCCCTGTGATAGGGGTAGTGGTGGGTGTTGTGGGCACTGTGGTGGTGGTAGTCGTGGGGGCTGTAGTCTCTGTGATGGGGGTAGTGGTGGGGGTTGTGGGCGCTGTGGTGGTGGTAGTGGTGGTGGCTGTAGTCTCTGTGATGGGGGTAGTGGTGGGGGTTGTGGGCGCTGTGGTTGTGGTAGTGGTGGGGGGTGTAGTCCCTGTGATGGGGGTACTGGTGGGTGTTGTGGGCGCTGAGGTCGTGGTACTGGTGGGGGCTGTAGTCTCTGTGATGGGGGTAGTGGTGGGGGTTGTGGGCGCTGAGGTGGTGGTAGTGGTGGGGGCTGTAGTCCCTGTGATGGGGGTAGTGGGCACTGGGGTGGTGGTAGTCGTGCTGGCTGTAGTCTCTGTGATGGGGGTGGTGGTGGGGGTTGTGGGCACTGTGGTGGTCGGGGTGGGGGGTGTAGTCCCTGTGATGGGGATACTGGTGGGTGTTGTGGGCGCTGTGGTGGTGGTAGTGGTGGGGGCTGTAGTCCCTGTTATGGGGCTAGTGGTGGGGGTTGTGGCCACTGGTGTGGTGGTAGTGGCGGAAGTTGTGGTCTCTGTGGTGGTGGAGGGTGGGGTAGGTGTCTCACTTGTGGTGGCAGTGGTTGGGGTTAGTGTTGGGGTCCCTGGGGTGGTGGCAGTGGTGGGTGTTGTGGACCCTGGGTTGGTGGTAGTGGTGGCGGCTGTAGTCTCTGTGATGGGAGTAGTGGTGGGTGTTGTGGACCTGGGGGTCCGGGTCGTGGTGGGGGTGGTGGTCCCTGGCGTGCTGGTAGTGCTGGGCGTGGTGGTCCCTGTGTTGGGCGAGGGTGGGGTAGGAGTCTCACTTGTAGTGGTGATGTTAGGTGTTGGTGTGGGGGTCCCCGGGATGGTAGTACTGGTGGGCGTTGTGGACCCAGGGGTCAGGGTAGTGGCAGGGGTTGTGGACGCTGGGGTGGGGGGAGTGGTGGGGGAGGTGGTCCCTGGGGTGGGGGGAGTGGCGGGGGGAGTGGGCCCTGTGGTGGTGCTAGTGGTGGGTGTTCTGGTCTCTGTGGTGGTAGTAGCAGTGGTGGTCGGGGGGCCAGTTGGGGTTGTGGTCTCTGTGGGGGGGGAAGGTGTGCAGTGAGGGGGAAAGTACCCACAGCAGTAGACGTTGATCTCATAGTTGAGGCAGTAAGGCATGGGGATGGCTCCCCCTGGCGTCTGTTCTTCGTTTTTGCACACCAGCCCAACAGAAATGTCGCACACCACCTTCTGTCCGAGCTGCGCGATGGGTTTGTTGGGGTACATACTGGCTCTGCAGGAGATGTTGACTGCGCTGCGTGGTCCACAGACGTTTCCAATGGATTCAATGTCTCCACCGGGTTTGGTAAATGCTGGTTTACCAGAATCCAGCCAGCCAGTCCATATGCAGTCCAAACATGGAGTGGTGGTCATGGTCGAGGTGGTGGTGGGGGTCGTGGTGGGTGTTGGGGTTGGGGGCTGTGTGGAGGGAGTGGTGGTGATGGTGGGGGTCGGTGTTGGGGTCTGCACCGTGGTGATAGTGGTGGGGATTGTGGGCGTAGTGGTGGAGGTAGTGGTCCCTGTGGTGGTGGAGGGTGGGGTAAGAGTCTCACTTGTGGTAGTGACGGTAGGGATTGGTGTGGGGGTCCCCAGGGTGGTGGTACCAGTGGGCGTTGTGGACTGTGGGGTCACAGTAGTACTGGGGGTGGTGGTCCCTGTTGTGGGTGTAGTGGTGGAGGTTGTGGTCCCTGTAGTGGTGGAGGGTGTGGTAAGAGTCTCACTTGTGGTGGTGATGGTGGAAGTTGGTGTTGTGGTCCCTGGTGTGGTGGCAGTGGTGGGGGTTGTGGGCCCTGCGGTGGTGGAGGCTGGGGTAGGAGTCTCACTTGTGGTGGTGATGGTAGGGGTTGGTGTGGGTGTCCCTGGTGTCGTGGTGGTGGTGGGTGCTGTGGACCCTGTGGTTGGCGTAGTGGTGGGGGTTGTGGGCCCTGGGGTGGGCGAGGGTGGGGTAGGAGTCTCACTTGTGGTGGTGATGGTAGGGGTTGGTGTAGGGGTTCCCGGGATGGTAGTACTGGTGGGCGTTGTGGACACTGGGGTCAGGATAGTGGTGGAGGTTGTGGTCCCTGTGGTGGTGGAGGGTGGGGTAGGAGTCTCACTTGTGGTGGCAGTGGTGGGGGTTGGTGTGGGGGTCCCTGGGGTGGTGGTAGTGGTGGGCGTTGTGGACCCAGGGGTCAGGGTAGTGGTGGGGGTGGTGGGAGGGAGGGTTGGGGTTGGGGTCCCTGTGGAGGTAGTGGTGGTGGTAGTGGGGGGGGTTGTGGTCCCTGTGGTGGTGGAGGATGGGGTAGGAGTCTCACTGGTGGGGGTCGGTGTTGGGGTCCCTGTGGTGGTGGTAGGGGGGTGGGTAGTTGTTGGGGTTGTGGTCTCCGTGGTGGTGGTTGTAGGACACTCATACATTGGCTGGCAACAAAAGACACGTATCTCGTAGTCGTAACAGACTTCAAATGGTCCGGTTCCAAACTGGTCTTGGTTCTTGCAGATGAACCCAGACGAGACGTTGCACTGCACCCTCTGGCCCAGCTCCTCCCAGCTGAGCTGCGGCTCCACGGCCGACCTGCACTGGATGTCCTCGGGGGCCCGGCAGACCCTGTCGAACGTCTCCCAGTCTCCACTGTCAATGTCGGTCCTGGGGTGATGCTCATTGATCCAGTTGGACCAGAAGCAGCACGGCCCTAGGGAAGCAAAAGGCAGCCTTGGTGACCCTCGCCTGGGAGCGCGCCTCCCCGGGAGGTCACCGGGCCTCGGAGAAGTCAGAGACTTCCCACGACCGGCTGCCCCGCCATCACCCAAGGACCCTTTGGGGGGTCAGAGAGTTGAGGGCTGGACAACACTTCCACCCGCCTTTTGCAGCTGAAAGACTGAGGCCCAGAGAGGGAGGAGTGCCCCCCACGCTCCCAGGGCTGACAGACCCAGGCCTCCGGGCCCCAGGGCTCCTTCCTCTGCTGTTCTCAAATCCTTGTGCCAAAAAAGTAAATAAGCAAAGGGTCACCCATTCCAGTGAGGAAGGGGCTTGGCCTCGTCTCCTGACCAACAGTGCTGTCACCCAGAGCCGGCCAAGTCCCCCCGCGTGGGTCCCTGGACTCAACACATTGGGAATTGAGTCACCAAATACACCATCTTGGTGCAGAAGCAGTCGGCCCGCCAGCCCGGCCCCACACCAGGGCCTCAAGGGAAGCCCCCGGATGCTTTAGTGTGAACTGCTCTCCTCGCCCTGTCTGCCACGGGGAAGTACCATCCATGGGACTTACCCGGAGTCTGAGTGGAAGGTGAAACTGCAGTAAAGTGGAAAAAAGAAAAAAGAAGATGTCGTATAGTTCAAGATTTTTTAAAGTCTTTTTTAAGTTTTACACGTTTCTTTTTCCTATGGCTTTCATACCCCTGGTGGCTTGTCCAGGGGTAGCTATGATTTCAACCAGAACAAATGCAGAGGAATTTAAGGACATTTCTCTAACCCTTAGGATATTTTCTTGCTAGTTTTTGGAAATGTCCCCAAGTCGCCTTCACTGTGGTCTGGGCTCGGGAGTGTGGCCCATGACGCCAGCGTCTCAACTCACAAGGCCGGGGGCCGGGGGGACATTTCCCTGAGTTAAGAGGCATGTCAGCGTGACCTCTCGCCCGTGTGCAGAGGTGACAGCCTGCTGCACCAGCCACGCTCCTGCTCCTAGAAGGGCCGTTTCTGTGGCACTCAGGGTGCTGGGGGAAGCAGGAGCCCCAGGAGGAAAGGGATGTGCTGCCATGGGGGCCTTGCCTATGGTGGTCGAGGTGGTGGTGGTGGTCGAGGTGGTGGTCGAGGTGGTGGCGGTGGCGGTGGTGGTGGAGGGGCCAGGGGTCATGGTGGTGGATGAGGGTGGTGGGGTAGTCGTACAGATGTTGAAGTGCTTCTCCACCGCCCCATTGGGCCCACATGTCTCCGAGTAACAGAAGAAGCCATCCTGGGTGTAGTTGAGAATCTTCCCTGGGGGACGGGAGGGAGGCTGATGTCAACACGTTGGGAGCAAGACTCACAAGACCCCCCTCGGCCTGTCCCAAGAAAGGAAAGACGGGGTGTCCCCTGTCTCCGACAAGTGGCAAACCAACGCCCCATCGGGACCCATCCCCAGAACCCTAAGGGGCCCCCATCAGAACGCAGAAGCTGGGTCACAGGAGGGGCATTTGCCACAGGGAGCATCAGGATGGGTGCCCCAAGGGGCTGCTGCCCATCAGGCAGGTCTGAGCCGGGAAGGACCCCCAGGGTCCACGCGGCAGAGGAGGAGGAGATAGAGAGTCCTGGGTCCAGGGACAGGGCAGCCGTGGGCTCATCTGGGTGGGGGCCCGACCTGCCGCCTCGGGAGTAGCCGCAGAGGGCAGCTTACCTTCCTCGGGCCGGCAGACGACCTTCGAGGAGTCGGTGCACACGCTGGAAGGCAAGCGCGGCAGCTTCAGGTCCCAGGAACCCAGGAACCGCCGCCTTTCCCCGAGGCTCCAGCCTCCTTGCCACGCCCCCGAGACCACGCCCCCAGCGGCCACGCCCCCGAGGCCGGCACAAAGCCCCAGGGCGGTGCCCCAAAGGCCCACTCCAGAGGAGCCGCCCACTGGGCTCTAACTGTGGCAGAGTGGGGACGAGGCAGGGTAGGCAAAAGCAGGACGCAGAAGGGAGGCAGAGAAGGAAGGCCTGCCCCTCCCGGGGAAGGGGGCTGGTCCCGGCGCCCCGGCTCCTGTGTGCCAGCCAGCATGTGCCTGTGTGCGTGTGTGTGCCTGCGTGTCCATGCGCGTGTGCACCCACAGTGTGCATGTGTGCTGTGCGTGTGCATGCGTGTGGCGATGTGTCCACCTCTGTGTGCATGAGCACATTGTGTGCCTGTGCGTGGGTGCATGTATGTGTATGCACCTGGCTGCACGTGCACCTGTGCATATGTGGCCGTGTCACAGGTGCATGTGTGTGAGCATGTGTGCGTGTGCCTGTGCGCGTGCCGGCCTCCCCCAGGTCCCCCACGAGGAGAGCTTAGGTACCAAGACTGGCAGATGTCGTCCGTGGGAACGGATGCTCCAGGTGGGTAGTGGGTGTCCTCGACATAGCAGCCACATCTGTCTCTTGTGACGCACTTCTTCAGGTCCTCATCATAGATGGGCCTGTTCTTAGGGCACCGGGGGTAGCAGCCTAGCGGGCACAAGGCACGGGGCATGGGGCTTGGACCACAATGGAGGACCTCATGTCCAAGAGACCCCACCCATGGTCCCCACTCTGGGGAGCCCATGCCCAACAGACCCCGCCCATGGTCCCCACTCTGGGGACCCT
Source organism: Diceros bicornis minor (assembly GCF_020826845.1). Classification (NCBI taxonomy): domain Eukaryota; kingdom Metazoa; phylum Chordata; class Mammalia; order Perissodactyla; family Rhinocerotidae; genus Diceros; species Diceros bicornis. The sequence continues at coordinate 925,040 of NC_080770.1, forward strand.
ATGTCCACCAGACCCTGCCCATGGTCCCCACTCTGGGGACCCCATGTCCACCAGGCCCACCCGTGGTCCCCACTCTGGGGACCCCATGTCCACTAGACCCCGCCCGTGGTCCCCACTCTGGGGACCCCACGTCCACCAGACCCGCCCATAGTCCCCACTCTGGGGACCCCATCTCCGCTAGACCCCGCTCGTGGTCCCCATTCTGGGGACCCCATGTCCACCAGACCCGCCCATGGTCCCCACTCTGGCAGGTCCTTTTCTCCAGGATATCCCTCGTGAAAGGCCAGGGACTGGAAAGGCAGGGACCTGGATTCCCCCTGGCTGGGACCTGCACACTGCCATATGGCCAAAGTTACAGGTAGGCCCCGCCCACCTGCTGAGGGACAGCCAGGCCCTGCTCAGCCTCTAGGGTTAGGGGGTGCGCCCTGAGCCCCTAACCTGATATCCCTCCCATGAGGTAGGATGCTCCCTCCCCAGACCTTCGCCGCTCACTCCATGTTGCTAGTTCTCAGCTCAAAGGCCCTGGAGAGCCATTTCAGACCCGCCTCTGAAAGGCACCCCCCCCCGCAGGTCCCCCACAGCACTTTCGCTCCTGACAACACCCGCTGGGTGTTAACCTGCTTCTTTTCTGCGTCTCCCCAGAGGGCGGGGTCTTAGCTCAGGCTCCAAGCCCACTGTGCCATCAACAAACAGATTCTGCAGAAGGTGAGCCTGGCCCACCCTGGGACTTGGGGTCCCCAGCCCCCACAGGACCTCTCTCAGGCCGCCCCTCCCCAGGGGCCCTGCTCACCCTCCAGGTAGGACACGGAGATGTTGGAGTGGATGCCGTTGACGGTCCTGCAGGTCTCGAAGCTGCGGTTCCCACAGGGCTCGTAATGCCACTCACACTCGTGCGGGGGGTTGTAGTAGTCGCAGAATATGGCTGGGGGGTGGGGAGGATGGGGTCAGACTCAGGGAGCCCCGAGGCCAGGGTGGGGGGGGATGGACAGGGATGGGCCAGCTCCCTCCTGCCCGCCCAGGCACCATGGTGGCCCCGAGGAAGGATGCTTGGATCCTAGCACCAGGGGAGGCGGGGAGGGGACCGCATACAACTCATCCCTTGGAGGGGTAGGGAGCGCTGTCCCTCCCAGAGTGCAGCAGCCCCCAGCCGGCCCTGCTGGCGCCCAGGTCCACAGCGGGGGGGCACTCACGGCACAGGTCCGGCGTCCTCCAGAACACGCAGGCCCCCTCCTTGGTGCATTCCTGGGCATAGGCGGCCACGGCAGAGCAGAAGCACTCGCAGTCGCCACCCGTGTCGCAGGAACATGAGTCCTGGACACAGGCCTCATAGAAGGGTTTGGGGTCCACCTGCAGGAGAAGCCACCATGTACCCTGGGCCTGTGCTGCCCTCATGGGGCCAGGCCTCCCCCTGCGGCTGGAGGAGCTCAGGACCCGGAGGCCAGCCCCGGTCCTGTGACAGGGGGCATCACCCAGCGCTAACTTCCCAGGGCTCCAGTGAGGCTGACGGGTAAGGTCCAGAGATGGTTGGCCAACTCTGGCCATGCAGACCCTCAGGGCCCCGGGGTCTTCAGCTGTAAGATGGGCCATTCTAGAACCTGTCCCCTCGCCCCCCACCGCCTAGAGCTGGGGGCCACCTGGGCCTAAGGGGGCTGTGTGTCCTTTCTCTCTCCTGGAAGGTACAGGAGGCTGGGGGTGCAGCCAGAGGTCTCAAGGAAGGCTGGACCTCTGGTCGTGTGTCCAAAGGACACAGAGGATGGCGCTGAAGCTGGAGGAGGCTGGAGGTGATGCAGCAGAGCAACTGCCCAGTGTGGAGCGGGGAAATGCTGCCCGCCCCCAGCCACAGCCGCGCCCGCCTGCCGGCGCCCCGCCCCACCTTGCTGTGGCAGGTGCTGAAGACCGAGCTCTTGATGAGGCTGCACTGCTTCTCAGCCCAGGAGCGGCGGTGCGGGTTCAGGGTGCATGGCTCGGGGGTGGCGCTCACGTCCGGGCAGGTGGGGGCCTCCTTCCAGCTGTTCCCGAAGTCCAGCTCACTCCCCACCACCATGTGGTCCCGCGTGGTGAAGTCGTTGCTGGAGCGCTGGTCGAAGTTCCCGCACAGGCCACACACAGTGCCCTGCGGAGAGGCAAGCCAGGGCCTTCGTGAGGGGGCCTTCGGGGGTGGGGGTCCCCTCTGTGCCTAGGAGGCCCGGTGGGCAGGGGCAGCCGTGCACCTTGTAGGAGGGGGCCAGCTTGATGAAGATGGTGGTCTTCTTGTCCCAGATAACAATGATGCCGACGCTGGCCTCCACCACCAGGTACTGGCCCACCTCCCGCGTGGTGTAGGCCACGTGGTGGCCCACGTCGCGCTGGATCACTGTGCGCTGTTTGTCCTCCAGCTTCAGCTCTGTCCTCTGTGCCCAGGGGAGAGGCCCGGTCACTGGCCAGGTCCAAGGAGCGCCGAGGACCCACACAGCCCCGGGAGTGGGCAGCACTTACCCCAATGAAGATCTTGATGGCCTTGGAGCAGGTGACGCCCGTGGTGCCGCAGGGGACGTTCTCGGTGATGATGCTAAAGGAGCCCAGCGAGGAAGTCTGTCCACAGTAGTCCTGGGGGCCCACGGGGGGTATGAGCCATGCCAGCTGGGCCACGGGTGCCCCCTGGGTGCCCTGCCCCGCCGAGCCTCAGCCCCTTCTTGTTGAAATGGGATGACCACGCTGCACCAGTGGCCTGAACCCCCCACGCGTCACTCACTGCGTGCCCATACCCCCCATGCACCCGAGGGAGGGTCACAGAGAGGAGGGCGGAGGAGGGGCTGGCCCCCCACACCCTCGGGAGCCTCCACTGAGAGCAGCCCAGGGCCAGCAGAACCGGGACCGTGGCAGGAACAGGCCTTGGTGGCGCCCTGGCTCACCTGAACCGCCACGTAGGAGCAGTGTCCGTCGAAGTTGTAGTACTTCCCGTCAAAGGTGATGTAGTGGCCGCTCCCATGGATGACACAGGTGCCATGGCACTTGGACTGGGTGCATGCCCAGCGCCCTCTCTGGCAGGTGCTGAGGAAAGCAGGAGAGGGGCCTGGAGGGGCTGCAGGGCCCGGGTCCTTCCACCCCTGCTCAGAGGGCGGCCTGGCCGAGCCCCGGGCACGTGCAGACATCTCCCTGGGCAGCTCACACACGATGCCCGCAAACCATCCCAGCCCGGAAAGGGCCATCCCAGCCCCCACTCCCATCCCGGCCAGGGCCTTGCCAGCCAGGTGGAGGCCAGGTGGCCCTGCAGGCCCCGGCTGGCCCCACAGGGAGAAGCCCCCACCTCGGCCCGTTCTCCAGGTCGGCCAGGCCAGGCCACTCACCAGGTGTTGCAATCCACCTTGATCTTGTCCCCGGGGGAGAACACGTCATTGTTGTGCACACACGGGCAGTCCCCCTCCACGACGCAGCCGCCACGGCCGTCGTCAATCAGCCCTTCGGGGCACACACAGCCGCTGACACACTCTGTCTGGTACTGGGGGCAGACGGGGAGTGGGGTTCAGGGATTAGAGGCTGGGCTCAGGCCGGCCAGGCCAGCCCTGCCCTTGGCTGCCCTCTCATTGACACTACAGACACCCCTCGTGTCCCCTCCCCTCTCCCCAACCCCTGACCCCTCGCCCTGGCCCACACCCAGAGCCCCTCATCCTTGGGCACCTCCACTGCTGGGCGGGGAGACCGCTGAGTGCTGCCTGCCAGGGACCCCTAAACTGGCCCCTGTGACTCCGGCAGGCTGAGTGGGCCCGCAGGCTGCCACCTGCCCCCAGGGGTGGGAAGCGTCAGTGAGGCTCATGGGTCCTCAGGAATCGGCACGGGAGCCTCAGGGTCAGTGTGGGAGCCCGGCTGCGCCCTCCCCTCCGCGGCCCGCCCCGGCACGCACATAGCCGGCAGCCAGCGTCTGGCAGCTGACAGGGCGGGGGTTCCGGATGGCCAGCGCTGTCCGGTTGTTGCAGTCGATGTGGATCTTTGGGGCTTTGCAGCCTGCAGACAGAAGGCCACCCCAGCTCAGCTGAAGATAGGGAGTGGGCAGCTAGGGCAGGCAGGAGACGTGGTGGGGGGAGCGGGCCTGGGGCAAGGGCCGGGCGTGGGTAGCGCTCACTTACTCGGGCCGATCAGCTTGATGGCAACGCAGTTCAGCCTCCCGTTCCGGCACACGCTGCAGGGAGAGGTGAGGTGAACGGGGCCCTTTGGGGGGCAGGCCCAGTGGCTCTGTGGGGTCAGGCGGGGATGTGGGCTCCCCCAGGTAGAGCCGTCCCTGCCCACCCCCCACGCCCTCCCTCCCGGGCCCCAGGCCACTCACCATCGCTCCTCCTGCCTCAGGACCACCGCCCCCGCCTCCAGGTAGAGGCCGCGGTGGTAGCAGGAGCACTTGGCCAGGGGCACGCAGCGGCCCTTCTCGTCCAGGAAGGTGTGGTCGGGGCAGCCGCAGCCGTCCACTGGCGTGAAGCCCTGGAGGCAGTGGGTGTCAGCCTCAGAGAGCGAGCGGCAGGTCTGCTGGCAGGTGGTCAGGTTGTAGAGGAAGATCTGCGAGTTGGAGCAGGAGTCCACCTCCCTGTCTGCAGAGGGCAGGGGCCGGCGTGAGAGACTGCCCCAGCTCCCGCCCCCGCAGGCGGCCCGCGAGGGCAGTCACCCTGGGGCCGCCCCCGCCCCACGTGCCTCCCTGTCAGGGAAATGGGCTGTGGCCACCGTTCTGGACCCTCCCCACTAGCGGGAGCAGCAGACAGCTGCTTCCTGCCGCTTCCCTTCCCGGCGGAGGAAGCTGGAAGCAGCGTCACCCGCCGGCAGTGGACTGATCCCTCTCCCTGGACTCAAGGCGAGCTGCCTCATGGGACGGCGGGTGAACCGAAGGCGGAGCCCGGCGCCCGTCCCGTGGATGTGCCAGGGCCCCGAGCCCAGGACGCCGGCAGGGGACAGCACTCACTACAAACTTGCTCCCTCCAGCCCCACAGCGTGACGCCCTTGGCGGCGCAGGCGCGGGCGTAGGAGGACAGGGCAGCGCACAAGCAGGCCTCGTTGTTCTCACAGTTGCACGTGTCGTATTTGCACCTCTGGGGGTAAACCGAGGCAGGGCAATGAGGGAGAGAGCCGGGCTGGGGAATGCCACAAGTGTGCAAGCACTCCTGGACACGCATGAGTGTACATGCACCCACACATACACACACATGAGCACGCTTAAACCCCCACCTGCACATGTACAAACACATGCACACACGTGTGTACGTGCTTACACACACAAACACGTACACATGCACACAGAGACATATGCTTGTATACACGTGTGCACACAAGCACATGTGTGCACACTCATACGCATGCTTATACATACACACAGCAACTTCTGGCAGGAGCCTCACAGGTGGCTGTCAGCCTCAGCCAGGTGCACGGAGCACCACTTCCTGTCACGGATCAGGTGGGTGGGGAGTGCGGGTGTAGGTCCCACCCACCTTGTAATACTCGGCTGGGTCCACAGCCCAGTGGCATCTGCCGAAGGGGGTCTCTGTGTTCTTCAGCAGGGAGCACCAGTGCTCGGCATAGTTGGCTGGAGAGGGGGGTCAGAACCTCAGCGGGGGTGGCCCTCCAGCAAGTCCCCTGAGTCTGGCTGCCCGGTCACCCAGGCTGGAGCAGACACTGCCCCGTCTGTGGACTGAGCCCAGGTCCTTCCCTCCAGGTCGGCTTAGCACAGGACGGTGCCCCCTTGCAAGGCAGGCGCGCCCACCACCCACCCTCTCCACCTCCCGGGACGCAGTGGGGCAGCATGGCGGATGGGAGGATGTACTGTTGTGGCACCAGGCCAGTCGCTGGACAAGGGCCACCACCCAGTGATTGGCAAGCCTGGCCCCTCTGCCATGTCACTTGGCGGGCTGCCATCGTGGGCCACCATAAACCAGGCATGTGGCAGAAAGCCGCAGGTGGAGGGGCCAGCCCTGAGGGGGGCAGGCCATCTCGCCTCCCCCCCACCCACCCAACCCCCACGTCCCACCGGGAGCCCCATCTGCCCGGCGAGGCCTCACCGCTCTCGATGTTGAGGGAGCAGGGGTCGTCCAGCCAGTCCTGCTTGTCCCCACAGCTCGACTGGGCCTTCCAGGTGTTGGCAAAGCCGGCCCCCGTGGCCTCCACCAGCCCACCGGCAGTCTGGTAGTCATCGCCCTCCTGGCCGTTGAAGTTCCCGCAGAGGCCTGAGGGGCCGAGGACAGGGTTGGGAAGGTCGGGGCGCCACGGCGGGCCCCGCGTGGGGCTCTGTGGGGGCGAGCGGGCGGGGCCACTCACCCTGCACGCTGCCCTGGGCCGCCTGGTCCAGCGTCAGGAAGAGCTGCATGACGGGCTCCAGCTGCACCTGCAGCCTGAGGCCAAGGGCGGTGTTGACGGTGAGGTGGTACGAGGACGGTTGGAAGATGGAGAAGCTCGCTGCGGGCGGTGAGGGGCGGTGAGGGGCCGCTCAGCCTGCTGTCCCTCCCACCCCACCCAGGACCACCACCTTCAGCAGGAGGGTCTTGTGCTGGGGGGGCTGCCCTCCCGCCGCCCCCAGCCGCGCGCCCCTGAGCAGGGCTCACCTGTCACGTGGGGCAGGTTCACCTGCTGCTCGTTCAGCAGCACGCTGCCGTCCGACTTGAAGGCCACCACCTGTGGGAAAGGCCGAGGGGACGGTGGAGCTGACAAGGGCCTTGGAGCCCCCGGGGGTGCTGGGGGGGGCAGGGGGGGCACCCACGTTCCGCTTCTTGTCAGCCAGCAGCACCACCGTCTTCAGGCAGGTCTGCTTATCCGTGGAGCCGCAGGGGGCCAGCTCGCCCAGGAGGGCGTAGGAGTCGTTGTGGTCGCTCTGTGGGGATGGTGGGGGTGCTGAGCGAGGCGGGGGCTGGGGGCATCTCCCCGCGCACGCCCACCTGCCAGCCGCCCACCTGCCCGCCATGCCCGCCCACCCATCACCACCTACACACCCGCCAGGCCCACCGCACCCGCCGTCCCGCCTACCTTGGTCAGCACGTAGTAGCAGTCCCCATGGAAGGTGTACCTCTTCCCGTCGAAGGTGGTGATGTGGGAGCCGCCCTCCAGCGCGCAGGTCCCGGGACACGGCAGGTCTTCGCAGGCCCAGCGGCCAGCGTTGCAGACGCTGTAGGCAGTGGGGCCGAGGGTCAGGCTCAGCTGCCTCCCCAGGCCACCCAGACCCCAGCTCCAGGCCCCTGGGGACCGGCCCCTGGCCCCAGGCCCCTGGGACCCACCACTGCTCGCAGTTGTTGGTGACCTGCTGGCCAGGCTTGTACAGGTGTCCGTGCAGCTTGCAGTGGCACTGGTTCACGGGGATGCAGCCGCTGCCCTTGATGTCATCGTACACGGTGCCTGGGACAGCGGGGGGCGTGACGTTACACTCACTGGCCTCAGAAAGTGCCGGAATCCCCACAATGGGGCTGCTATTGCCAAAGCCACAGCCATGGGCCAAACTCTGGAAGGTGCCAGAATCCCAGAGGTGGGGCTGCCAGCCAGGCCTCCCACCCACAGGCAGCTCTGGTCCTTTGGGTGACGCTGTGGTGCCCACACAGTGTCTAGTCAGGGACCTGCTGTGGGGGGCCTGAGAGTCCAGCCCCTTCCCGGGGTCCTCCAGGCTCTGTGGGCCAGGCAGGAGGAGGTCTGTCCAGGAGGGATGACTAGGAAGGTACCACCCCCTACCCAGACTCCCGGAAGCCGCCATCACGCGTGTATGAGGCGGGGTCTTCAGCATTTGTGTCCTTTCTCTCTGAAGCTCATCTGATTTCAGGGGGGCACTGGGCCTTGCTTCCTGTGCCATCACAGCCCCCCACCATCCAGCATGGCTGTCCCCTCAGTGCAGCCAAGAACCCAAGGCCCAAGGCAGCAAAACCACTGGTCCCACGGCCCCCAGGCCAGGGTGGGCTGCATCAGGGCAGCACCCCTCCCGCCCCCGCCCACCCGCCACCGGTACAGTGCAGACCTTCGGGGCAGAAACAGCCGTCTATGGGGTGCTCCTCGCACAGGCTGCTGACCTCCAGGTGGGAGCAGGTGTCCATGCAGGGCGAGCCACTCTCCAGGTAGACCATGTTCCCGGGGCAGCTCTTGGCTAGAACGGCAGAGGAGGGCCCCTGAGCCGGCACACACGCCCAGAGGTGGAGGGCAGCAGGCAGGGGGAGCAGAGGGGCTGCGTCCACCTGTCAGGTGCACCCCAAAAGGCTCTGGGCTCCAGGCCCGGTTTCTGTCTGCCTCGCACCCCAAAGCCGAGGCCACCTCCGCGGTCGGCACAGACGTGGCCCCTGGTCCAGGGCACCAGGCTGCCCTGTCCCGGGCGGGCAAAGATCTCCCCGCTCCCCGTGGATCATCCTCCCACGTGCCTTGTGGGTCCCCCGCCTCCCGACCTGGTGGCACAGTGCTTACGGCAGAGCGTCCCGGTCCTCCAGTTCCCGGGCCGCCCGCCGGCGTGGGAGCACTGGCGGGAGAACTCGGCGAGGGTGCTGCAGGTGCAGGAGGCACCCTTCGGGCACTGGCAGCGGTCCTGCATGCAGGCCTGCACGTACCGCTCCAGCGGCACCAGCTCCAGGCAGCCCTCGAAGGCCGCGGCTGTCAGCAACTCCTCACACGCGGCGCGCTGGCGGGCAGATGCGGGCGGGCAGTGGGCGGGGGCTCCTCACGCCCTCCTCCCCTCCACACTGCCGGGGGTCCCCAGCAGAGGCTAGCAGGAGCAGGGCCCTCGGGGAGAGGGGCGGGCACTGCTCCCATAGGGTCTCCACCTCGGAAATAGCTCCTCCCTGGGGTGGGGGGGTTCCCCGGCCAGCCACTCACGTGCTCAGAGCAGGACTTGGGGGCCGCCACCTCCTCGGGATCATCACACACCACGTCAGGCTGGTTGATCTTCTGCATGTTCCCGAACTGGACAGCACTGAAGGGCAAGCCTGGGGAGGGCACAGCCTGTCAGCAGGGGGTGCCCTGGGGGCTTGCACACGCCCGCCCGCCCAGACCCCAAGGAGGCCCTCACCGTCTGAGAGGAACTCAGAGTGGGTCTGCAGGCCATTGTAGTCCCCACAGAGGCCACATGTGTGGTTCTGGAATTTACTGTCCAGCTCCAGCTGTCAGGAGAGGAGAGAGCAGGTGAGCGGCCATGGCTGGCGGGACCACAGGCCTGGGGCAGCCAGGGCGAGCGCCCATGGCCAGACAGGCCTCGGCACCTTGTTTGAATGGGTGTCAGGTATTACAGGAGGGCTGGGGTCAGCCAGGGGGTGTCCTGGCATCGCTGAGGACCAGGAGGGGTTTGGGAGGGGGGAGGGCCGGCCCACCACCCCAGGCCCCCAGGGTCCCCTCCCTGGGTGGGCTACGTAGCCCCACCTCTGCCGCCAGCCTTCTCCACCAGCAGACAGAGGCCACACTGCACTCCCAGCCCACGCTGGACCCCCTCTTGGCAAGGATCGGACCACTGGCTCCCCCGTGCTCCCCTGGGGTCCCAGAGGCCTGACGGAAGAGCCCCCTAGGCCCACAGGGCCCAGTGACATTGGGGGCCGCACCCACCGTGAGCGAGTCCTCCCGGTTCCACATGAGGGTGAGGCCAGCGCGGGAGTAGACCTTAGTGTAAGCGTCATTCTTCTCAATGAGCAGCCCGGAGCTGTAGTGCGGGGTGCTGACCCTGTGGCGGGGCACCAGGGTCATGAGCCAGCCCACACAGCCACCCAGCCGGGCCCAGGGCCCAGTGCCCACCACAGCTGGTCCTCCCCGGGGTCCCGTGGCCCGGAGGTGACCCAGGCTGTGCATCATGTGGGTGGGGATGGCCTCAGCTTCTCAGTCAGCCCTGCCTGCCCAGCTCCGCCCTGTGGCCACAAAAGGCTTTGTCCACCCTCTGGGGGGACTTGAGCAGTGGCTAGAGAGCCACCATCCACCTGGGCTGGGGGGGCTTCTTCGGGGGCAGGCACACCCTGCCTGCCCTTCTCCCTCTCTGCACCCCCTCCTCCGGCTCTGTCCTGGGCAGGGGCCCCATGAGCCCCGGGAGGGGGGAGGAGCTTCTCTAGACCCTGCCCACCCCATCCATCGCCCAGGGAGGGCCCAGGCACTGTGCTCACCCCAAACTCTGCCTCCGTTGGCCCTGTACCCACCCCCACCCTGAGACTGGGGCCTGGCTGCCTGGGCTGCAGCCTCTGCAGAAAACAAGATCCCCATAGCAGGGAGAGGGCAAACCCCACAGGTGGGGAGCCCCCCAGGCAGGAATGTGCTTAGAGCCGCGTTGTTCCAGACATAGTGCAGGGACAATGGCTGGGGCAGTGGGCAGGAGGCTCGCACAGGCCCCGCCCTGCACGGCCTCTGTAACGCTAGCCTGGGGCAGCAGGGCACAGGGGTCTCCTTACCAGATGGCTGCCAGGCCACCTCCACCAGGACGGCCACCTGTCCCACACACCCAGAGCCTGGTGGGCTCCAAGCTGCGGGGCTGTGAGACTCGCAGGATAAATAACGCCACTCCCCAGTCCCTCGCCCATGGGGGCCCATCAGTGTTTGCTGAATGACTCAGAGACCAGAACACTAACCCCAGTGCTCTCCTTAGCTGTGCGCGGGGTAGAGGGAAGTGGGGGGGGGCTTGCTCACAGGAGCCAGGGGGCCCCCTTACTAGGACGCAGTGGGGACCCCGCCCAGCCCCACTCACAAGGCCCCGTTCAGCACGGCCAGCTGGTGGGTGAGGTAGATGGTGTCGTCCTTGATGGTCAGCAGGATGTACTCGACCTGGGGGTGGCGCCCGTCACTGCCTGCGCCCCGCTTCAGGTGCACAGCGAACTCCTTGTAGGCGTCCCTGCAGTCTGAGGCGAAGTTGTAGTCACAGAGGCCGGGGAAGCGGAAGATGTCGCCGTCGAAGGTCTTGTAGTGGAAGTCGCCCCAGGTGCTGCAGACGTTGTGGCCGTGGTTCTGTGTCCTGCCCTCTGGGGAGCAGTGGGATGGAGGGGTGAGTGGCCCAGGCCGCCCAGGAGGCTCGTTCCCGGCCCCAGCCCGGCAGCCGCCCCCTGAGGACCCTCTGGAGGCAGCCGGAAGCAGCTTAGATGGTCCTGCAGCAGGGCCTCTGCTGGACCTTGGTCACCCCGCCTAGGGGTTCTCAGCCCCCTGAAAGGACGGCTCTAGTGCCACGCCCTTGCACCCCAGCCTGGCCTGGACGCGGCCGTTTGCAGAGTGGGGAGCCGGGGCAGGTGGGCGCTTGGGGTCCCTGAGCACCCTGTCCGCCTGCCCCAGTGCCCCCTCTGTCACTGCCACACTCCATCCACTCGATGCCCCAGCCGGCCTCCCCCAGCTCCAGCCGCCCCTCATCCAGCAGACGGGCAGTGCTGCACCCCTCCGAGGGTCCCCACATTGTGTCTGTCCATACGGGCCCAGGGCCCCCCCAGTGGCTTTGTCACACAGCCCTGCTGGGACCGAGACCTCCCCGTCCTGCATTCACAGTCTTCTCTGGCTGAAGCCACCCCTTCAGCAGGTGGCCAAACACCCTGCTCTGCAGAAGGGGCCGTCTTGGCCTTGCCCCTCCGAGGGTCCCTGGGACCTGCCTCCCCCACACCCACAGAAAACGGCCCAGCACCTGTGCTTCCACCCGGTACGGCTCCCTGGACACACTCTGTCCCGGCAATCACCTTCAAAGGGATGACAGGAGCCCAGGACCACCTGCCCTTCCCTCCCTCCTTCCCTCCCTCCTTCCTTCTCTCCCTCCTTCCTCCCTCCTTCCCTCCTTCCTTCTCTCCCTCTTTCCTCCCTCCTTCCCTCCTTCCCTCCCTCCCTCTCTCCTTCCTTCTCTCCTTCCTTCCTTCCTTCCCTCTCTCCCTCCTTCCCTCATTCCTCCCTTCCCTCCCTCCTTCCTTCCCTCCTTCCCTCCTTCCCTCCTTCCTTCCTCCCTCCCTCCTTCCCTCCTTCCCTCCCTCCTTCCTCCCTCCCTCCCTCCTTCCTTCCCTCCTTCCCTCCTTCCTTCCTCCCTTCTTCCTTCCTTCCTTCCTTTCTACTTTCCCTTCTCTCCCTCCTTCCTTCCTCCCTTCTTCCTTCCTTCCTTCCTTTCTACTTTCCCTTCCCTGCTTCCTTCCTTCCTCCCTTCCTTCCTTCCTTCCTTCCCTCCTTCCTTCCCTCCTTCCTTCCCTCCTTCCTTCCCTCCTTCCTTCCCTCCTTCTTTCCCTCCTTCTTTCCCTCCTTCCTTCCCCCCTTCCTACTCTCCCCCCAAAGTCAGCAGGGGTGGGGCCTGCAGAACACTGGGCCCAGGCCGTCTACCCCAGAAGATGCCAGGCCACCACAAAGGCTGGGCAGAGGAGGATCACCTCCTCCTCGCAGGTAGGACTGTCTGCTCTGGGCCGCCCCGGACTTCCTGCCCCCAGCTCATGCTGCCGCTGCCCCTCACCTCTCTGCACCTCCTTGCCCCTGGCCAAGTTTAGGGCCAGGCAGAGGGCCACCAGGCAGGCTAGTAGCAGCCCCATGGTGGCTCGGAGGATGGTGTGGGAGAGCAACTGGGGGCAGGGGTCCGGGCCTTATATAGCCCAGCACGGCCTTCAGAGGGCGGGGAGGGCAGGGAAGGGGTGGGGCGTTTGCCAGATTATCAAGAAAACAGCTGTGGGGGCTCCCCTGGGCCACCGTGGGGAAATATTGACTCAGGTTATCTGAGGCTTATCTTTTTATTGCTCCCCGGCTAAGCTGGCCCTCCTCAGGATGCAGCAGACCCAATTACCCCAATTCCAACACACACCCAAGCGAACTTCGGAACTTTGTCCCTCCCGGCTGCAAGCGGGACCAGGCCCAGGCCGGACAGATCCTGCTGGAAGCCTGTCCTGGTAGGCTCCCTTTCCCCACGGCCCCCAGCCCACCCCGTCCAGTGCCCCGTGGAGCTCGGGCAGTGCTCAGCCCCCCAAGGCAGGGAGGGTGCGGGCTCCTGTGGGGTCCCGGGGTGCCACCCCGTCTCGGCATAGGCTGTGCTCCCGGCCCATCTCGGATGGAGGCTTATTGAGCTCCATCAGGGGCGCCTGGCTCCGGCCCCGCCCCTAATCCCTCCTTTTCCCAAGTGAGCCAGTCCCTAGAATTAAATGTAATCGGAACTTAGGGAACCCAGCCAGGGGACGCCTTGCGGAATCGGTGCTCTGGGGCACAGAGGAACTGGCTGAAGGCCAGGAGTAGCCAGCCTGAAGGGAACGGTGCCCGGGTCCCAGCAGATGCCCTACCCCCCGCAGCACCCCCAGGACGTGCTGACCACGCAGAGGTGGAGGGTAGGGGGCATCCAGGCTCTCCTGGGCCACACCTCTCACTGTGGGAGCGTCCTGCCCCACAGAGATGAGTTCTGGCCTCTGACGAATCTCAGACCCTCCGAGCCAAGCCAAAACCTGTCTGGAAGTGCCCTGAGGTTGTGGCATTTGAACTTGTACCTGCCCCGAACCTTGGGAACCACTAGGCATGGCAGTCGTCCCCCCACCCTGCAGCATGACCCTCCCGGGAGCAGACAGGCAGGCACCCACCGTGCAGCTCTTGGGTAAACTGAGGTCGGGGGCCCTCCCTTCCCTACACTTCCTTCCTCCAGTAAACAGACATACATCCTGAATTTGGCTTCTGCCGTTGGCCAGAGAGAGTGTGGACAGCAAGCTCAGATCTTGGGGGCAGCCTCAAATTCCAATCGAGTCGTCCCCGAGTTTCAGGGGCGGGGCGAGTGGGAACAGATTCATCTCAACGGTTATTGAGACTCTGGACAAGGGGGACGCCCGGCGGATGGGGGCACACAGGATGCCCTGCTTCCCTGACCCCTGTCCCCCTCACAGGCAGTGACCAGAAGCAAGTGCTGGCTGGAGTCGGAGCCTTGGCCTGGCACCTCCAGGGGCCTTCCCTGAGGGCTGTGCCTCCATGCCACAGTGGTGGCACCCAGAGCCGAGAGGCCTGCTCACACCCCTGACGACTCCCGGGGGATCCCCACGAGGCAAGGACATCAAGGAGCGAGTCCTCCCAGGATCTGAGAGGGTGCCCAGGAACGGAGGGCCCTGGGCCTGCCACTACTGAGGGGCCTGAGATGAAACCCCTCATCCTGTCCTGCTGTGCCACCAGCCCCAGGCCCAGGGACCATCCTCCCTGCAGGGACCCAGCGACCTGGGCACATGAGGGGCGCCAAGTGTGTGGCCCAAGCCAGAGAGAGCAGGGATTAGGAAACCAGAGCCAGCCAGGCCAGCAGGCCATTGTGCCACTTCCCTGTGGGGCCTCCACAGGCTGGCACTGAGCCCTGGGGAAAGCCAAGGAAGGGGCCCCCTCCGTGGCCCCCAGGGGGAGTGATTTTCCATGCCAGGCTCCCTCAGCCCTGGTGGGGATCAGAGAAATCTGGGCCGACGCAGGACACTCAGCACAGCGTCTCCTGCCTTGGGTCTGAGAGGCGGGGGTCCTCCCTAGGGTTGAGAAGGTGGGTCCTCCCTGGGGTTGAGAAAGGGAGTCCTCCCCTGGGATTGAGATGGTGGGTCCTCCCCTGCGGTTGCAAAGGTGGGTCCTCCCCTGGGATTGAGAAGGTGGGTCCTCCCTGGGGTTGAGAAGGTGGGTCCTTCCTGGGGTTGAGAAGGTGGGTCCTCCCTGGGGTTGAGAAGGTGGGTCCTCCCTGGAATTGAGAAGGTGGATCTTCCCCCAGGTCTGAGAAGGTCAGCCCTACGGCCCCTCTGGGTGAGGCAGTGGTGATGACCCGAGGCCCAGGGGTCTGACCCTAACATCCCTCAGTCACAGGGTCTCGGGGGGCAGTGGGCAGTGACGTCAGGCCACCCGGCATGCGGTGGGAAGGAGCAGGCGGAAGGCAGTGGTGAGGGCTCCGTCAGGCTGGGGTGTTGGGGTGGCCCCACAGCCTCCCAGCAGAGAATCTGGAGCCCCCTTCCCAGGCTCAGCTCCACTGTGGGGTCATTGGTCCGTCCTCACGGCCACTGGGGTTCTCTTTGTGGAACGGGCCTGTCACGGGGCCCCTTGCAGTTGAGTGGGCGGGGCGCAGTCTCTGCCACATACACAACAGAAATAAACTGAAAATTGCCTTAATAGGGCTGCGGGCGCTTGGTGCATTTACAGATACATCTGTCACCTTTAACCTGCGCAGACGTGGGGAAGGACTATCCGCTCTGTGCACCCACCATCCGTGCAGCTGGGGCTCCGCTCTCCCCTCGGCCCCACAGAGACCCCCCCAAGTCCTCCAGGGAGGGAGAGAGTTGCGGAAACTGCCCAGTGGTGCCTCTCTCTGCGACAAGGATGTGATGCCCCAGGTGACCTCAGGAGGCTACAGGGAGGGGCTGACTGCCCGCCACCCCCGTCAGGCCGGACCCCAGACACAGGGCCCTGAGCCAGCGCACAGGGCCCTGGGAACCCCCGGGCCTCCCCCGCCAGGCCCCACGCCCACCAATATTTACCCTGACAAGACACTGTTCCCAAGGGCCACACGAATTTACAACCTCGACCACAGGGAGGAGGCCACACACACGTCAGAAAACTCAGCCTAAAATGAGTGTTCCACCACATCTGTCCACAAACCCTGAGTCACCAGGAAGTGGACAGGGGACGGTGGAGGAGAGCCACAGGAGGGGAGGAAGGGAAGAGGGAGGAGGGAGGTGGAGGAGGGGGGAGGGGGGAAAGAAGAGCAAGGGTCTAATACATGTGTAGACTCTTCTCAGACCCTGGGCCCCATGGCCACTCCATGGTTCTGTCCTGGCCTCAGTGGGCAGAGGGAGGGGACACCCAGAGGAGCCACGGGTTCCCAGCCCCTCTGGACACCTGAGGGAGACCCCAGCCCCAGCCAGCTCCGGGGACAGAGTCCCTGGCAGGTGAGCATCTGGGGACTCGAGGTCAGGCAAACAAAACCAGGCATGACCACCCTCTGCCCATGTGCCCATGTCCTCCCTGAGACATCAGAGAGGGAAATTCAGACATCACAAGCATGCCCACTTCCTGCCCCTTCAAAGATTCTGAGATACCTGGGGGTGTGTAGGCCCGTGCCCCACATCACCTCCCCCTGGCCTCCAAGGGTTTACAAATAGAACGCTGACTCTCCCTCCCTCTCCCACAAGAACATATGTATGTCCATGTGGGAAGAGTGGGCAAGTAAGCACACAGAGGTGTTTCTTCTGGGTGAGTGTGGGGAGAGCCAAGTCAGCAGGCTGGGCTCCTCGGCCTGGGCTCCACTGGGCAAGCGGGTGCTAGGCTGTGCTCCTCGCTGCACTTCAGGAGACCAGCCACCTTCGTGTGGTCACCCCACCTCAAGACCTGGCCCAAGTATCATGCTCTTACCCTGACCATCGTCCTCACCACGCTGGCCACACTGTGTGACCACTGCTGGCCTTCCTGCTGTGAGCACCTTAAGGGCAGCCTATGTGGGCTCCTCTGTGGGCCAGCTTCACAGTAGATGCACTCATAACTTTGCTTCTGGGTGGATGAGTGTGTGGCGGGGTGGAGGGAGGGCGGGATGGTGGAGGATAGGGGGATGGATGGATTGGTGGATAGATGATGGATGGATGGATGATAGAAGGGTGGATGGATGGGTAGGTGAGTGGATAGATGTATTGGTGGATGAGTGGATGGATGGATGGGTGAATGGATAGGTGGATGGACAGAAGAACATAGGTATGTCTATTTCGATGGATGGATGATGGATGGATAGATGGGTGGATGATGGATGGGTTGATGGGTGGATGATGGAAGGGTGGATGGATGGGTGGGTGAGTGGATAGACACATTGGTGGATGAATGGATGGATGGATGGGTGAATGGATGGGTGGATGGACAGAAGAACATATGTGTGTCTATTTGGATGGATGGATGGATGATGGATGGATGGATGGATGATGGATGGGTGGATGAGTGGATGGAAGGATGGATGGACAGAAGAACATATGTATGTCTATTTGAATGGATGGATGGATAGATGGATGGATGATGGATGGGTGGATGGGTGGATGAGGGATGGGTGGATGGACAGAAGAACATACGTATGTCTACTTGGGTGGATGGATGGATGATGGACGGATAGATGGATGGATGGTGGACGGGTGGATAAGGGATGGGTGGATGGACAGAAGAACATATGTAGGTCTATTTGGATGGATGGATGGATAGATGGATGATGGATGGGTGGATGGGTGGATGAGGGATGGGTGGATGGACAGAAGAACGTATGTATGTCTACTTGGGTGGATGGATGGATGATGGACGGATAGATGGATGGATGGTGGATGGGTGGATGATGGATAGGTGGATGGATGGATGGGTGAGTGGACAAACAAATGAAATCTCTCAGGGTGGTGGGGTGCACATTCTGTAGCAGCTCCCATCTCATGAGGGCTTATCGTGTGCAGTCGATGGCCGAGTGCTCAATCATCCCCCTTCACTAAAGCCCTCCACAACCCTGGAAGGCAGGCACTCACTTTATTCCATTCTAGAGATGAGGAAACCAAGGATCAGAGAGGGTGAAAGAACTCCTTGAACTCGCCCAGCCAGAGAATAGCAGGGCCGGACAGTGGTCCCGGTGAGTCCTCTCTGCCCCAATCCCACGCTGCCCACCACTTGACAATGGTGTGGCCATTTTTCCTGGAGGGCAGAGGTTCCTGGGTGGTGTCATCACCCCAGGGGAGGAAACTGTGTCTCCTTCCTTCCTGGCATAGTGACCCCAAGGACAGCCGGCACCTCCCCCCTCCCGCCCTGTGAGGTTGTTTTGTACATTTGTGATACAGTTCGACTGTTTTGTCACATTTCTGCATGCCAGCCTGGGATCCCCCAACCTCTTAATTAACTCTTATTTTGCATATATTAAGATTCACCCTTTGTGCTGGAAAGTTCTACGGGTTTTGACAAATGCACAGTGTCGTGCATCCACCATGACAGCATCACATGATTCCACCGCCCTGAAAACTCCCAGCTCCACCTACTCAACCATCCCCCCAAAACCTCTGCAACCACTCATCCTTTTTACCATTGCTATAGTTTGGGCTTGAATATATTTTTATGACTAATTTTACGTCTATAATTGCTAAAATAATTCTAGAATATCATACAGCCATTGTAAATATGGCTATGATTTTATGTTGCAGCAAGGAAAACACTTATGATTTGCTGGTCTGGAAAATGCAGGACAAAGATTCCTCTAAAAGCTCCAATTCAAAATATTTTAAAATAGCTTTACTGAGATGTAATCGATATACAATAAACTGTACCTGTTTAAGTGTCAGTTTGATCAATTTTGACACAAATATGCACCTGAAACCAGGTGTATCAGAGAAAGGCATTCAGTCTTTGAGTATGACATCAGCTGTAGGGTTTGGTAAACGCCCTTTATCCGGTGGAGGAAGTTCTCTTCGATTTTTAGTTTGCTGCGAGTTTTACTGGGAATGGGCGTTGAATTCTGTTAAATGCTTTTTCCTACATCTACTGAGATGATTGTATGGTTTTTCTTCTTTAGCCTGGTAATGTTGTGAATTACACTGATTTTAAATGTTAAACCAACTGTGCATTCCTGGAATAAATCCCATTTAGTCATGATTTTCATATGTTGTTGGATTCAATTTGCTAAAATTTTGTTTAGAATTTTTGCATCTATATGTCGATGCAAAATAACCAATAACCATTCTATAGATAAGAGAAACAAGGTGAATTTACTTGAGCCAGAGTGAGGCTTATAACCCAGGAAGGCCTTAGAAAGCGTTCCGGAGAAGCATGGTTTTCAAGTACAGTCTTAGATCTTCTTAGAACAAGGAACACACATTAAACACACCCAGGATACATTTTTATCAAAATTTCAAAGAGGTATTCAACTGCAAATTAGCAGGTCAACGTGACGGTGGTGACAGGAAAGGGACTAATCCAGGCGTTACCAATAGGGTGTTACCAATAGGGCGTAGGAGGGGAAGTATGCGTTCTTATCTTAAAAGAGTGTGTTCTTTACTTTAATGGTTAAGCAGATGTACAATGTATGTTTGATAGTCCGTAAGTCAGGCTTTTTAGTTCAAGCCAAATCAGTTTTGAACCCAAACAGTTACCGCGTATACCTCAATATGTGAGAATCTCTTGTCATATGTTCAAGAGAGATGTTGACCTATAGTTTTCTCTTCTTGTAATATCTTTGTGTGGTTTTGGCATCAGGGTAATACTGGCCTCAGAGAAAGAGTTGGAAAGTATTCCTTCCTTCTCGATTTTTCTAGAAGAGTCTGTGTAGAGTTGGTATTATTTCTTCCTTAAATGTTTGATAGAATTCACCAGTGAAACCATCTGGGCCTGGAATTTTCGTTGTGGGAGGGTTTTTTTTTTCTCCCCAATTTCTTTAATATATAGGGCTAGTCAAGTTATTTCTTCTTGAGTGAATCTTGGTAAACTATGTCTTTCAAGGGCTTTGTCCATTTCATCTAAGTTGCTAAATTTATTGGCAACAAGTTGTTCATAATATTCCCTTATGATCCTTTTAGTATCTGTTGAATCTGCAGTGATGTCACCTCTCCCATTCCTAATGTCGGTGATTTGTGTCTTCTCCCCTTTTTTCCTATCCGTCGGGCTGCAGGTTTGTCAGTTTTATTGATCTTCTCAAAGAACCAGCGTTTAGCTGCACTGAGTTTTCTCCAGTGCTTTATTTTGTTTTCTGCTTCATTTTATCACTGATATTCCTCTCCTCTGCTCACTGTGGATTTAATTTGCTCTTCTTTTTCTCTCCTAACTTCTTAAGGTGGAAGCGGAAGTCATTGATGTGAGGCCTTTCTTCTTTTCCACTGTAGCTGTTTAGTACTAGATGTTTCCCCTCAAACACTGCTTTCGGGCATCCCACAAATTGTGAACCCCTCCTCCCCAAGGTTCTGTCTCTGGGGACCCCAAAGACAGGCTTCCTCCTCTCACCTGCTCTCTAGTCTCTATCCAGCCTTCGGACCTCGGGCTAACCTTGGAAATCCACCCTGTATCCACTACTGTCCCATCAGACAGTATATGTAGATGTGTGTGTGTGTGTGTCTGTGTGTGTGTGTGTGTGTGTGTGTGTGTATCCCAGACAGAGGGGATTCAGTAAAGAGAATCGCTTACACAGGTGCTGGAGGCTGGGGGAGCAGAAGGAGGCTGAGGCGCTGACATTAGGAGCAGCAGGAAGCAGCTTCTTCTCCCAGGGCTGGAGGAACCAAAGGCAGAAGTGTGGCTGCCAGCACTCAGGAGCAGAGAGGAGCGGCCTCTGAGAGGGTTTGGCACATCTGGTAGTGGGGGTACCCAAAGGAGCTGAGACTGGAGTGGGAGCCATCCTCTGTGCCTGGAGGGACTCTGAAAGAAGCTGGAAAGGAAAGGAAATCTCTTCTCTCCCCCACCACCTCTCAACAGCACCTTCCAGGAAGCCAGCTGGCCAGGAGCCTGGAAATATAGTTTGCCAAGTCCCAGCTGCATCAGTCAGCTGCTGCTGCATAACAAAGCACCCAACCCCAGTGGCTTAAAACAATAAGCATTGGATAGACGATTGACAGATAAATGGATGGATGGATAGAAAGATGATAGATAGATAGATAGATGATGGATCATAGATAGATAATAGATGACAGATAGATAAATCGGATTGAAATCAGCAAACAGCCATTGATGCTTTAGTAGCTAGGGACTAAAGTTTTTTCCTTTTTGCAATTACTGGCTGTAGCTTTTAGCTGTTTACCCACCCATCGTTAACTGTGCTGTTTAGGCAATATGCTGTCTGACTCCCACTAGATTCCTATAGATCACATCTCCCTGGTTATCACCATGGTAATGGGTGTTTGAGCTGTTTTTCAGGAATTTGAACCCCTTGTCCACTTCAGGCTGGCTGAGACCACCAACCTATCAACTGGGTCCACGCAGATGTCCGATAAGCGATCTTTGACGTCAAGAGGCTAAAAACTCCACCCTCAGATCATGCTGATGCCGCCATTTTGTGAACATGTGTCTTATGAAGAGGCATGAAGTCTGACTACGCTTGCGCAGATCATCAATTACCTCACCTCTCCTCACGTCCAATCATTTCAGACCACCTTGTCCCCTGCCTCGTAAATATCCCTGTGTCCCTGTTTTCGGGGAAGCGGATTTGAGACTCGTTCTCCCGTTTCCTCACTTGGCTGCCTTGTGATTAAACCCTTTCTCTCTGCAAACTCATCATCTTGGTGATTGGCTTTCTGGGCGGCGGGCAAAACAAATCTGGTTCGGTAACAGGATAGATAGATTAGATAGATACATAGACAGATACATAGATAAGACAGAGGGATGATAGGTTTGCATGTTTCAGTTGGCATGCACACGTGTATTTTTCTCTTCTCCACTGAGAGGGCCTACACACAAGACACCCAGGATAATGACCACACCTAATGCCCAGATCTTGGTTTCTAAATACAATTCTCCAAAAAAGGAACAAGGGCTCCTTGGAGAAATAGTTTCCTCTGGGCAAAGAAATTACAGGATAAACCTGGAGCATTCTGTGGTGCCAGAAAACAAGGAAGTGCTCAGAAAAGGAGGGAAGTAGGTCCCAAGGATGCAGGAGGCAGCATGAAGGATCCAGGGGCCAGAGCTGGAACAATTTGAGCAACCAAATAAATAACTGTAATCTGAGATTATGATGCAAAGACTGAAACAAATATCTGTGAGTCCATAGTAATATAAATGATTGAATAAATAAATAAATGAAAAGGAACAGCTCGTTCTTGTAGAAAAATTCCGATTGATTAATGAAGAGGAAAGGAGGAAATAGAGTTCACCATCAGACACCGTGGTATTGTTGCTGTAGGCAGTGTCTGCTGACAGAGCCTACCATCGTGGGCCCAGGTATGAAGGGAAACAAGTTATTTGCATAGACTCAAAGTATCTTCCTGAAGATATTCACTAGTTAAGAAGTAGACGGAGGGCTGGCCCCATGGCGTAGTGGTTAAGTCTGGTGCACTCCGCTTCCGAGGCCCAGGTTCGCAGGTTCAGATCCCAGGTGCAGACTTACACCACTCGTCAAGCCGTGCTGTGGTGGCGACCCACATACAAAAGAGGAGGATTGGCACAGATGTTAGCTCAGGTCCAATCTTCCTCAAGCAAAAAAAAAAGAGGAAGATTGGCAACAGATGTTAGCTCAGGGCTAATTTATCTCAGTAAAAAAAAAAATAAAGAATTAGATGGATGGAACTTTGCAGGGAGACACCTGGTAGACACTCCTTAACCAAGGAATGGAGGTTAGCACCACCAGTGACACTACGTAGCGACATCACACATCCTCTGACGCCATGCACCGGGAGGAGCACCTCACTTCTGCAAAATCCCACTCGGTCACGAGGACGCAGCCAACAAACTCGAGTTGAGGGACGTTCTAAAAAATCCCCACCCAGAACTCTTCAAAAGTGTCAAGGTCGGGGGCCGGCGTGGCGGTGCAAGCAGTTAAGTGTGCGCGCCTGCTTCAGCGGCCCAGTGTTCGCGGGTTTGGATCCCAGGCGTGCACTGACACACCGCTTGTCAGGCCATGCTGTGGCGGCGTCCCATATAAAGTAGAGGAAGATGGGCATGGATGCTAGCTCAGGGCCAATCTTCCTCAGCAGAAAAAGAGGAGGATGGGCACGGATATTGGCTCAGGGCTGATCTTCCTCACAAAAAAAAAAAAAGTGTCAAGGTCGTGGGAGACAAGGAAAGAACGAGGAGTTGTCACAGATCGAAGGAGACGAGACAACCAATGGGACGTGGCCTCTGAGGGGCACGGGCGGACAGGCAGGCGGTGCCCGGGTAAAGCCCGCAGGCAGATCACAGCCGCGCACCAGTGTTAACTTCTTCGTTTGGGTGACTGTGGTTACCACGGGGGGAGCTGGTGCAGGGTGTGCTGTTCATCTCTGTACTACTTTTGCAACTTCTGCGAGTCTAAAATTATTCATGATAACACGTCTGCAAAAACACGCATTTATTACTGCTCAGGGTCTCTGTCATCTGGTCTCAGTCCTGGTCTCACTGGAGTCTATAGAGTCCTCCCTGACCCCAGTGTATAGCTGCGATCTGACCCCCCGCGGTAGCTAGGGTCCATCACCCCAACAAGAGGTGATCTGCACTCTTTCTTGTGGGTTCAGTGTCAGGAAAGTGCACTGGGGACCCTCAACCTCCGATCCCAGCAGCCAGTTCTGTGTCCCCGGGTAAGAGTGGTCCTCTCTTAGGACCCAAGGCCTCAAAACTAGAATGAAAAGCGATATCCTAAGGGCAGGCGACCAGGTGTGATGGCAAGGGGAGCCACCGCAGCTTCTGCACCATGATTCTGAGAAACAGCCCCAGACTGTTTCGGTGTCCAGTCCACTCTGTGGGGTGGCAGCCCGTCCTCTCAGGGGCAGTCTCCCAGCTGGTGCCACAGCCCATCTTCAGTGACATCAGACCAGCTGCTCCTGGGGGACGGGCTCCAGTGATGGGAAGACAGGCCCACAGCCTGAAGTCCCGTTGCATTTCTTTCCTCTGAGGGAGGAAGGGAGCCGTGGGGAATGGGGGCAGACGGCGGTGAAGGAGATGCTGCTGGGTCCATGGATGATGTGCTGGCAGAAGCTCTGCGCGCAGGAAAAGCAAATCCATGTCCAGAAAAGCTGTGGGGACCAAGTGCTGGCCCTCCGTGGAGGATGGGGACCGGGGCTGGCCTGTGCCCTGGGGAACGGCCCTGAGGTCAGCAGGGAGATTGTGCTGCTGAGTCACGCAGGGCCTCCGACCTGCCACGAGGGCCGGTCCGCTCCTGGGCCACTGAGCAAGCACGGAGAGACCAGGGAAAGAGGCCACGGAGCCCCGCCCGGACTAGTCACCTGTCGACCTGAGTGCCAGGCACCGCCTCTGCTGCGAAGTCCTTGGTGGGCACTCACACGGGACACAAAGAGCTTCACCCTCTCTGCCCGCCTGCACCCACACGCCCCCCCCCCCCCAGACCTCTTGGCCCCTGGAATTACAATCCTGTTTTTCCAGGCCCTGGATGTTCAGCCGACTCTCCAGCCACTCTCTGGGCATCCGTGCGGATTCAGACCTCTGGCCGTCTCTCGTTCCAGGCAAGCAGCCAACCGACGCCCCTGCCAAAGCTCTGTCTGTGGGGGGTCAGTACTCCTTATGACCACGTCCAGTCCTCATTCCAGCGGCCGCTGGGCAGCCAGCTCTGGGTGGCCTCCAGTGGCTTCCTGCAGACACCTCCCTCTGTGATGTGTGAGAGCCCCTCCCCTCCCCCCGGGCTCTCCCATCACTTCCACATATACCTGGTGGCACCCACTCGTGCACACCCCTGGTTTGGGAATGTCACCTCCTGAGGTGGGAGGAAGGTAACCAGTGGGCAAATCCTGCCCCTCCCCCTCACCCCTGGCCAATGGACCACTAAGAGGCAGTGACGGCAGCTCCAGGGACAGCCCTCAGGTGAATTGGTCCTCCCCGGGCACCCCCCACTCGCTCAATGCCTTGCCTCCACTGTGCCCCTCCTCCTGTGCGATCCCACAAATGTAGTAGCACTTGAGTTCTCGGCCTCAGACTCTGCCCTCCGGCCGTGAGTTTCCTGAGGACACTTCTGACTGCACCGATGCTCTAGCCTCTGTCTCAGTGGGTGCCGGCCGGCGTATCCTGCAGAACCCCTGTAAGCCGGGCCCCAGTTCTCAGTCAGCTGGTCGCAGAGGACTCCCTGCGAGGCCACGGGTGTGGATGGAGGCAGGGCCACTGCAGCGGGTGGGGGTGTCAGGGGCGTACCCTCACTTGGCCTGCCTGGCCTCCAGGAGCTGCTCCCACCAATTCTCACACACCCACTCTGAGGCTGGTGCCTGCGGCCAGCCTGCAGTGTGGTGGGCAGAGGACCCTGTTCATGACGGCAGCTCAGCTGGCATGGTCACTTGCTGTCCCATGCCAGGCAGCCCGACGGGGCCCAGGAGCAAGGCAGGACCTGCTTTCCAAAAGCAGAACAGTGGTCTCCAGAAATGCCTGTGACTTCGCCCCAAATACCCAGGGCCCTGAGCCGTGGCCTCCATGGAGCCCGGGAGAAGCTCCGTAGAACGTCCTGTGTGCACAGAAACTTCCACCAAGTCAGAGAAACCTAAACCATGGCAGCATCTCAAATAGAGGCGATGTAACACGAGGGTTGTTGGAAGACTGCAAGTACTGAAGAGATATCCAGAACGAACCCACGTCAGTAAATGCAGGACGCGGCTACCACGCCTGGATCTGGAGAACAGACAGGGAGAGGTGGGGTTACCGGAACCTGGCGCTCAGGGGAGACCCTCACACCTGGGGTTCAGACTCAGGCGCCTGTCACAGCCGGAGCTGGTGTCTGGGAGGAGGCGCCGTGTGGCTGGTGCGGTGCTGAAGGGGCAGGAGGCCCTCGCCGCCCCCCACCCGCGCCTCTGGTTGGCAGAACCCATGGGGAAGCAGCTGGAAGGGGTCTGTGGAGGAGCCCACGGAGCAGAGCACAAAGGGGTGGGCAGGGGGCTGGGAGGTGGGAAGAAGAGACTCACAGCCCCTTTTGTGGGAGAGGGGTCTTAGCCCCAGGTCTGTCCAACTTCCCAACACCACTGAACAAGCAGAGCCCCAGCCGGCGAGGCGGAGCCTCCTGTCCTGATCCCAAAGTCTCTCCGGAGACATTCCAGGGCCGACATGGCAATGCGCGCTCCCTCCCTAAACTCGAGAAAAACAAGCTACAGACGTGTGTGTGATCGGCTTCAATCGGGTTTTCTGTTGCAGGCTGAGAAAAGCATTTCAGACAGATAAACAACCTCACCACCCACGCCAGAGGCGCATGCGTCTGTTGCAATTAAGCCACCTCAGGCGCAGCTGCAGAGCCTTGGGCAACACTTGGTTCCTCTCCTGATGTCTGCCACGATCCGACGGCATGCTGAGGGGCCGTTCACGCAAAGCGAATGGGGACACAGTGAGGACAACTGTCCCTTCATCCTCTATGGCCTTTGAGGGCAGCGCTAACTGCAGCTACACCAGCGGGCCGGACGCCGTCTGGTTCACTGGCTCGGCCTGGCGGAAGGCGGTTTCTCGCCCTCTACTCATCCCTGCCTGCCATAGTGGGTCTCGCTTCATGGGTCAGAAAACCAGGTGAGGACGTCGCCTGCTGCGTATATCTGTTCCGTTAGACACCACTGAAAGACGCCAGGTCCAGAGGCTCCTCTCCACCTGCCCCGGCCTGATGCAGAGCAGAATTCGGAGAATGCTGCAAGTACGTACCAGAGAGAGAACAGGCCCTTACTCTTCTGGACTGTCGTGGGTTGGATGGTTTCCCCAAAGGCATGTCCACCTGGAAACTGCAAATGTGACCTCGTTTGGAAAAAGGATCTTTGCAATGTAATTAAGGGTCTCTCAATGAGATTATCCTGGATTTAGGGTGGGCCTGACAGAAAAGGACACACAGAGGGACACAGCAAAGGAGCCACATGAGGACAAAGGCCGAGACCGGAGCGATGCGGCCACAGGCCAGCTACACCTGGGCCACCGGAAGCTGGAGACGCAGGGAGGAGCCTCCCCAGAGCCTCCAAGAGGAACAGCCCTGCCGACACCGTGATTTCAGACTTCCGGCCTCCAGAACTGGGAGAGAATCAATTTCTGTTGTTTTACGCCACCCTGTCTGTTGCCCTCTCTTACGGCCACCGGGAGACACGACTCCACACATGTACAGAATATCTCTCAGAAGGTCCAGGGCAGGGGACCTTCCTGGGCAGGGGAACAGGGAAGCTGTTTTCATGCTATACTCTTTGCTTATTCAAAAACAAATGAAATCGGGGCCAGCCCGGTGGTGTAGCAGTTAAGTGCTCGCGCTCCACTTTGGCACCCCGGGTGCACAGGTTCCGATCCAGGGCACACACCGACACACCACTTGTCAGGCCACGCTGTGGCAGCCTCCCATATAAAGTAGAGGAAGATGGACACGAATGTTAGCCCAGGGCCAATCTTCCTCAGCAAAAAGAGGAGGATTGGGGCCGGCTCCATGGCTTAGCAGTTGGGTGTGCGCGTTCCACTACTGGCGGCCCAGGGTTCGGATCCCGGGCGCGCACCGACGCACCGCTTGTCTGGCCATGCTGAGGCCGTGTCCCACATACAGCAACTAGAAGGATGTGCAACTATGACATACAACTATCTACTGGGGCTTTGAGTTAAAAAAGGAGGAGGATTGGCAATAGATGTTAGCTCAGAGCCAGTCTTCCTCAGCAAAAAGAGGAGGATTGGCATGGATGTTAGCTCAGGGCTGATCTTCCTCACACACACAAAAACAACAACAAATGAAATCATTTTAAATTTTAAAATAATGTTTAATAAGAATCTTTAATAACCTGAGAAATGTTTATTTGGTAAAAATAAGAAAAAAAAATAAAAGCAGGTTCCTGAAAAAGAGTGAGAAGAAAATAGAGTCAAACGTTTATCTGATCTTTAGGGGAAGAACACCTTTCTGATCCTAAAAGTAAACAAATCAGAGAGGACAACGTGATGGATTTACCACCTCTCAAAAACAAGCCCCACGGCTGATTCCCGAGGGCCCGGGCTCCAGGCCCCGGCCCCAGAGAGCGGGCACAGAGTGTGATGGGAAGAGGTGCACGGCACCCCGAAGAACGGGCTGACTTTCCCAACTTACACAGACAGAAACTCGGGGAGCCACGTGGGGTCGGGGACTGAGGACACCGTGGCAGTGGTCAGGCTGAAGGAGCTGGCATGGGCCCACCGAGCAGGACACTGCACTGACCGCTGCTCTCAGGATGGGGGGCTCTCACAGTTGGGTTGGGGGGTTGACTGAAACACGGACCAAAGGTGACCCCACTGAAAGAGGCTGAAATGCCAGAATGGCCTCGGATTCTGTGGAGGAAGGACCCCAGGCTCAGGGAGCCTGGACGTCAGAGTGGACTTATCAGGCGAGACCTGCTCGCCACCCGTGAGGGTCCAGAGCGCGCTCCTTTCACCACGACTGTGAGGAACGGACTCGTGAGGGGACCACGGGCTTCCCTGAGGAGCTCGAGGTCACTCTTCAGAGGTCAGAAATCGCAGCCACGGAATCGGGCAACCTGAGTACAGGGAGAGTGATGGGTCCCAGGGCCAAAGGTGGCAGCTCTCAGCCACCAAGGGCCAGATGGACGTGGTGACCATGATGGACAACATAGTCAAAGCAGCACTCAGAAGAGTCTGGCTCACGCAGACGGATGGCCTTGGCTAGCTGATCGCCGTGTTCCTGGAAGCAAAGGAGATGGGAAGCCCACTGGATTCTCACGTGGTCTACGTGGTCTGTAGAAGCAGAAAAGCTCTAGGTCAAGTAAACAAACATCTAACCTGAGTCACACAAACAGAGTCAGGGCCCCTGTGTCGTTCCCAGACTGCGGCCAGTTCACAGAGCCAGACCCCTCGAACGCAGGGGAGGCCGGGTTCCCTGGAGAAGACCCCTGGACACTACCGAAAAGGTAGACAGTGAGTCTTGCTCCCCACCGTCCCCAGAGGACCTGCAGCCTTTTACCAGGGCGACCATGCACCAGGGCAGGGGACCCCATCTGACCTTTCGGGGGCTACTGACACTGGCCCTGAAGAGACCCCAATTCCAGGAGACCCCAGACATCACTGTGGCCCATGGTCAGGCAGGGGCTCATGGAGGTCAGGTGATGGATGAAGTTCTAGCTCAGGTCCATCTGGGCCCAGTGGGCCCCCGACCCCTTCCCTCTGAACGCACTTGGGAAGGCACGAGGCCCTGGCAGCACCCCACATCCTGTGTCTCCCTGAGCCTCACCTGTTGCGAATGGCAGGGGGCCATGGCCACACACACCAGAGAACCGTCTCCAGGAAACACAAAGAAAGTGAGCCTGGTGTTTGCCATCAACTTGGCGGTTGCTTTAAAGGAGGGTGTTTCCAGAGCCTTTGGCAAGGGTGCGGACAGAGGCTGGGGCTGGTGGGAGGGTGGGGGGCTGAGCGTCCTGGGGGCTCCTCTGGCCACAGGGAGCCCAGCTGTTGCCTCTTTAATGAGTATTCACGGTCAGGCCGCCCCCGGATTTCCCAGACACCAGAGCTGCCCTCAGCACCACTGTCCTGCCAACGGGGCCTGGCAGAGTGAAGGGCGGTGAGGCTTTGCCGTGGAATATTCCTCAGCCATTAAAAATCGTGGTCTCAACGAGTATTTAATGTTTAATGTAATTTCCCCAATTAGGCTGTTGAAAGAGGCCATAAAGCAATCTGAGGTGAGAACTGGGACAATTTAGGCGTGCCCACGTGCGCCAGCACCGGCCCAGGAGACCCACGAATAACGTTTAAACCTCACCGCAACCCAGCCAGGGCAGGACCCTCGCCAGCCCGTCAGGGGCCAGCAACGGTCTCTCCAGGAGGGCAGGACCCCCAGCTGGTGCCGGCCCAACCCCGCCTCCCAGGCAGGGCTCTGTCCGCACATGGCCGGATGGTGTGCGCTTTCATTTCTGAGGAGCCCAGAGGGTCTTCAGCAAGGAGACCCAGCTGGTGGGGGTGCCCGTGGGGGGTTAGGGGTCACTCTCCATCCTGCTGCTCCTCTGGCCCCGCCCCTCGCATCACTTCTCAGCTCATTTCGAGGGAAACACCAGGTGGGCACTGGTACCCCCGTGTCCAAGGGGAGCCCGGGCCTCAAGACTCCCACCTCCACCCTGTGGTCCCTCTGCAGGGCCAGGATGGGGGAGCCCGGGCTGCTGACGGTGGGGCCTAAGCAGAGGAGAGGGGCTCTAGCTGCCTTCTCCACACGTTTCTGCGTTTCACACGTTCCTCTGACGCACATGAATTGCTTTATATCCAGAGAAGTTAACATTATTTAACGAAGAGAATTGGATACAAATTGTCCCTAAGAACGCGCCACAATGGAAACAACTCTCAGAGCTGCACCGGAGCCTTCAGAGGCCTAGGGGACTTCTGTCTGCATTTTCCAGTTTTTGTGGTTACTCTCTAGGGCCTGCACATGAGAAATAATCAGTGTCTGGCATCTCTCCACATTCCTGCCACACGAGTCAAGGGCTCCCTCAGTGTCACTGCTGACCTCAGTGGGAAGGGCCTGGCCTGCTCCGTGCTCACCCCAAGGCCATAAAGCCCTGCTGCCTGCACCTCTGACCCCATCTTAACACAATTAAACAGCACAATAAAGAAAGAAGACCATAAAGATGGCAAACATCAGCCCCAGAACACACATCCGGTGTCCAGCCCCGCTGGGTCGGGATCCAGGGCCCTCAGATTCCCGCCTGACGGGGAGACCTGGGCCTGCATCCCAGCCGGATCTCTAGGCCTTGGTTCAGAGACTCGAGACACATGGATACCCTGGGCCCCGGCGGGGAGCTCTGAGCACACTTCTAGGGACAGGAGGCCCTGGGACACCTCGATCTCTGGGCAGGTCTCCCGGGGACAGGTGCAGCTCAGCCCCCTCAGCCACTGACCAGACAGGCACCAGGAACAGGGGAGATGCTCCCCAGGGAAGATGAGGGCAGTGACTGAGGGGTGCACGAGCCTGGGGGAGGGTCTGATGGGGTAGCAAACGGGGCCTGGTCTGAAAACCCACCTCAGGCTCTGCAGTATCCAAGCCCCTGGGGCCTCCAAGAAGGGACCTCAAGCTGGAAGACCAGGGCATCACACCTGCCAGGCCAGTTGTACCAAAAAAACAGACAATAACAAGTGTTGGCGAGGATGTGGAGACATTGGAACTCCGTGCACTGTTAGCAGGAATGCAAAATGGTGCAGTCACTGTGGAAGGCAGTATGGAGGCTCCTCCAAAAGTTAAACATAGAGTTACCATATGACCCAGCAATCCCACTTCTGGGAACACACTCAAAAGAAGTGAAAGCAGGGACTCAAACAGATCTTTGCACACCCATTTTCACAGCAGCTTTATTCCCAACAGCCAAGATGTAGGAGCAACCCACGTGTCCATCGATGGACGAATGGACACACAAAATGCGGTCTATCCAGACAACGGGCTATTACTGAGCCTTAAAAAGGAAGGACATTCTGACAGGTGCCACAACAGGAACTAACACTGAGGACATTGTGCTGAGTGAAATGAGCCAGTTACAGAAGGACAAATCCTGTCTGATTCCACTCATATGAGGTCCCCAGAGTCATCAAATTCATAGAGACAGAATGTAGGATGCCAGGGGCTGGGGGAGGGGGATGGGGGGTTAGTGTTTAACGGGGACAGAGTTTCAGTTTGTGAAGATGGAAAGTTCTGGAGATGGATGGTGGTGAGGGCTCCACAACAATGTGAATATACTTAATGCCCCTGAACTGTACGCTTAAAAATGGTTAAGACGGGGGCCAGCCCGGTGGTGTAGTGGTTAAGTTCGCGCACTCTGCTTAGGTGGCCCGGAGTTTGCAGGTTGGGATTCCAGGCACGGACCTATGCACTGCTTATCAAGCCGTGCTGTGGCAGGCATCCCACATATAAAGTAGAGGAAGATACATCATGTAGTCTATGCAGAAATAGAAGTATTATGATGTACACCTGAAATTTATATAATGTTATAAACCGATGTTACCGCAATAAAAAAAATTAAAAAATAAATAAAGTAGAGGAAGATTGGCACGGATGTTAGCTCAGGGCCATTCTTCCTCAGCAAAGAGAGGAGGATTGGCAATAGATGTTAGCTCAGGGCTAATCTTCCTCACACACACAAAAAAGGTTAAGATGGTAAATTTTATGTTACGTGTATTTTACCACAATTAAAAAAAATAAAAATTTTAAAAAGAGAGAGAAAAATTAAGTAATAAATAAATGAATACAGGTCAGGGCAGCCAGCCCCCAGCTGTGACCCCTCAGGGAGGGGCCCAGAGCAGAGGCAGCTCCATCAAATGGGGGCACTGGGTGGGTCGGCCTCCACACTCCCCAAGATCAGAGCCCCCCAAGAAGGTGTTAGGGAGCCCAGGAGCACGCTCTTGCAGCAAAGAGCGGTGCCCCCAGCAGGACAAGGAAGACGAAGCGTCTGCTCTCCCTAATGACGGGGACCAGCTCCTCCAACCCAGGACCCCTTTACACCCTAAAAAGTGCTGAGGGCCCGGCAAGATCCATCGACGTTAGCCTTGATAGGCATTAACACTGAGACATTTTAAAAATGTGTGTTATTTCAGTTAAAAAAAAGACAAGAACCACATTGCATGCTAATGTAAATAACATCTTTACAAAAAATAACTGTGTTTTCCAAAACAGAAAAAATCAGTGAGGACAGTGGCATTAATAGACGTTTCTGCAGCTCTCCTTGCTGTCAGGCTTCCCTGCAGGCAGCTGGACCTCGTCACGGCGTCTGCCTTCAGGCTGTGGGGACACGTTGTCTTGGTTGAAGTGCACGGAGAAAATCCGGCTTCACATGGATTTGTACGGTACTTGGGAAAGGCAGGAGCATGTAACAGCCTTTTCGGATAGTTGTGTGCTTTCTCCTTTGATGGGACAGCAAACCCCAACAAGGGGCAGTTTCTTAAGGCGAGCTGTGATCCAGAACGTGAGCCCACACCAGTGCCCTGTCCACCCTGGGTCCATCTTGCTCTGTCCTGATTCCGGAACAGCCCGCGTGGGTCGCATGGAAACACGGGTTCACGGAGTTTCACAGATCTCCCGCAGGCGGGCACGGCCCATTTCCAGCGTGGAGCACTCAGCGCGCCTCCACAGACAGGCGTTCAGATCGGGGAGCTGTCTCTCGTACAGCAGCAGGTTCCAAAATTCTCGTTTGCGCTTGAGAGTGCAAGAAAGCTCGAATTTACCATGGCAACGAAGAATTTCCATTGTTTTCTTGAAGGGACAGGGTCCCATGTTCACACTGGAGAAAACGGCCGCACAGACCCCAGGTCTGAGCAACCACAGCCTGTCGGTCAGTGGTTCTTTCACACGGCCAGTCCAGCTCACACCTCGACATCACACGTGCGAGCAAGCGGGACGTTTGTGCGACAGCCGATTCCTCACTCCCCAGGGCTGAGACTAGATTCCGTTAAATTAGGAACGTTTGCTGATTCACCCAGCCGTCCCTAACGGACTCTGGTGCTTCTTTCGCTGGCGGGGGGGGGGGGGGGGGCGGGAAGAAGAGGTCGCCCTGCCCCGGGAGCCACACAGGGATCCTTGCCAAGGAGCGGACAGCTTCGCCCACTGGGGCTTTTGCACCATCTGTGCAAACGTGAGCCCAGTGAAAAAGGCAAATCACTTCTCAGTCTGGTTGTGAAGATAGCTTAGAGCTCACAGTCCCCCAAAGAGGGTCTCAGGGAGCCCAGGGGAACTGTGGACCATGCCGCGTGCAGCTGAGCAGTTATCACTCGAGAATATCATTAGAATCACAGGTGAAAATCAACGCCGGGGTGGGGACTCAGCCCAGGGACAGCCAGCAGGGAAAGGCACACTATAAACGCCCCTGCACACATCCCCTTTCGAAACTAAAATAAATGAAAGTGGCACTTCTCCCTCAGTGGATCATGTCTTCCTCATCCTAGAGAAGCTGGGTGTGGCCCAGCCCGGAGAGTTGGCTTTTCTTCTTGTAATGCAACTGCCTGGCAAGCTTTGATCGCCAGGCCTCCACCTCCAAGAGGGCTGCCTTGAATAAACACATGCCAGCCACACGCTAGACCAAGAGCCGGCCGCCGCCCCCACTGAGGCCCCTTTGTTTCAGAGATCTCAGTTGATTTTGATAACCGACCATTTGGGCCACTCATTTTTTCTCTTTCCGGGCTTTAAATTTCTGCTCTTATGTTTTACATTCACCAATAGAGTGAGCCCTGGAAACCTTAGGCCCCACCCTCAACCCCAATAAAAGCAGAACCCCAGGGCCGCGCTTTCTCTCTCTCTCCCCGAGACCTTGCTGTGTAGTCCCAGGTGTGCTGTGTCATTTCCAGGCCCTCTAAGTAATAAACCTTTATTTTTTCAAAGCTTCCTGATGGTTATTGCTGAAGAGCATCTTGCAGTCGTAATAAGAACCACAAAGGCCGGTCCCATCACACATTGGTAATTGCTGGGCTGAGACCAGCACAAAACTATTGGTGTCGTCGGCAGGATTGCATGATTGCCCTCGTAATTAACCAAGGGGAATGCCCCTTCCCTGCACCTTACTTACTAACCATCTCACTCAGGTTGTGACACCATCTGGGAAAGGCGCACTGCTTGCTGGGGGTCTGTCAGCTGCTATGTGCTTTTTCATGTTGCCTCTGTTGTGTGTTGCCTGCAGGCTGCCATAATAATCCAACGGTCTCCCCAGATCAGCATGATCAAGGCCTAACGAGATGATTAGACCACTAACTATAAAGGCCTTCGTTGACTATTAATGTGCGTAAGGAGGCCTCCATGCCTCAAGGCCACAGAGAGCTAAGGAGGGTGGATTGGATCACAAGCCTCTTGTCACCACCCAAGGAGAGGCTCTGGGATGAAGGCAAGAGGAAAAGATTCCCGTAGGTGAGGAGGATGGGGGACCTCCCCCTGTGACCACTGAGTCAGCGGGTCATGCCTATGATGTGTCCTAACCAGAAGAGTGAAATAGCATTGCAACAGGAAACCAGAGGCACCACCAGAGGGAAAATACAACAGAGGCCTACAGTCTCCATGTCACCACTTCACTCACTACTGTCACTTTTCATCCCCTGACCCCATGGGATATTATAGGTCCAATCTCTGGCATGATGTTGCTAAAACATTAGTGGACAAACATAAATGTTCTGAACATATGCGGCCAGCGCCCCCTAAGAAAGCTGGACGGGTACACCAGCTCCTTGATAAAAGCCAAACCCCACGGAAGCTTCCCAGGCATTGCTCACTGCCTTGCATACCGACACGCCAAGACTCTGGTGTCACGCTCCAGAGACCTAGGGGCTTTTCCCAGAGACTCTCTGTGTATCACACTAGTGGAGGCAGACTCCAATCTTGGAGAGGTCTCTTGAGACACCCCAGAAAGGGAAACAACTACCTACGAAGAGAGCTCATAGTGACGTCATCCAGAATCTTCCGGTAACAACACATAACATTAAGGTAACAGGAGAAAATCAAGAAGTAGAAACTGAGATCAAAAACCGTATAGTTTAATTGAAATTCAAACCTTTCTTAAATATTGTATGCAGCAGGAAGGAGAGAGGGAAACTAACTGGCTATTGTGGGGTTTTTTGTTTGTTTGTTTGCAATGGGCTCTGAACTGTTACCCACAGCCACCAAAATGCATCAACTGGCCGGTATCTCTAAAGACTCTAAAACCCATAATTCTCTTAAAGATCCATCTGGGCTTTATGCTCGTTGCCTCTGAGATACCACGGATCCTGAGCCCCCAGGCTTTCCCCTGAATGGGGCAGCACTAGAAGCACACCTCACGAGGTGTCATTGCCACTAAGGGAAAAGCTGATGGGGTTATCAAGGCCCCTAGTGAGGAGGAAGAGGGAGAAGGGAAGGCAAAGTCCTCTAGAGCCACCGATATTCGTACCAGGGCCCCCTCTCCTGGCTTGGATAGTTGTTGCCTGGCTCCATGCCCATCCTCCCACCACAGTGACCACCACCAAGGCTCACAGTGAAGGGGAAACATTAGGATGAAGCCCATCTCCTGCTGCATTAAGTTGGCGTGGTCCAATGGGCTGACCATTTCCATGGCCACAGTGACCCAAGTGACCCCCCCTTCATTTCCAACCCTGAAGAGGCCTCATTTGACCTTGAGTCCGGAGAATTATTTTTACAGGGCTCTCCCTCCAACTACAGGGCAGTGCTGCTACATTTTACTGGGACTTCCAAAAATATCCAAAAGGCAGTAAAACTCCTAGGAGAAAACTTATACTCTATCCCCGTCACTTGAAGATGTAAATCCTACCATGTCTTTGAAATGGAAACACCTCAGGAGGTAACTAAGACAATGCTTATGTTCAGCCTAAGATTAAAGGAAAAAAAAGAGTTTGGATCCAACTGTTCTCTATAAACTAGTGAGTTTTATATTATTGTATGTGACTCATGGCTATAGTTTTAGAATGAAAGCTATAAGGGCACTGTTTGCATTTATCTGTATGTTTAGACGTATCTATACATCTAAGTTGTAGATGTGTAATATTTTTCTACCTCTGGATGGTATTACTAAATTAATTTATAAAAGAGCTCTATTTAGTTGGCTTAAAAATAAGTGCTTATGTATTAAGTATTCCTGAAACTCAGAAAAAGACATAGAAAAATAGAAACTAACCCAAATGTTTTTCAAGTTCATGTGATCTGGGACAATCTTTGGTAAATAAAAGCTAGTTTATGTTTAGTTTAATTTAAATGGATATGTCTTCAGAGTTATCAGCATTAAATATAATGCAGATAAAAAACTTTTACTCTACCTGGGTTCACTAGTCAAATAAATTCATGTTATCTCTACAAAATTCGTCAGCAAGAAAAGTAGCTAGAGATGATGGCTGACTTTGTCTACTCTCTAATGAAGTTTTCATGGGTAATCTAAACATAATTGTTGGGAACAAATAATTTAGATAAATGTAAGTGGGATAAGAGTTTAGGTGAACTTTTCAGCAATAAGTATGTGTTATGGTAAGTCGGCTTAAAAATAGTTTTCCAAATATTTTTGGTACTTTAAAGTTTTGCTAAGTTAAGTTAAATGAAAAAATTCACTGAATGTCTAGATCACTTCCAAATAAGATAAAATACTGAAGCATTAATTGCTAAACAAGTCTAAGCTTATCTTCTTTTAACCCCATTACAGAGGAACTAAAGATATTTGACCTGTTGGTAAACATGTCTTGTGGCACATTAAAAAATTGTGCTATGAGGAAACATATGTGTTTCTAGAAGTTATGAAATATATTTATAAATTTGCCCATTTAAAGAATGCTGGTGTAAAAAACAGTTCACAATTGCTTACTTCTTAGTTTTCACTAGAAATTAAGGTTTCTGAGGGTTAAGAATTCTAATTAATATATGTAAATAAAGCTATAAAAACAATACAGGAAATAACTCTGTATGCATAGAAAGTAGGATGTGGGTTTCCTTCTTTTTAGAAAAGGTATGAGGTATGGAGATGCAGGGAAATGAAAGTTATTTTTATCCTAAAAAAGTAAAAAGCTGGTTATTTCATAATAGGAAAGAAGAAAATGAAGGACAAACTATGGACGTAGAAAGAGTAGGGGAGAAAAGAGGGAATCTTGTGTGGTCAAGTTGGCTAAAAAATTGAATTGTTATTATAAGGGTTTTAAAGTTAAGCCTTAATACCAATAGCGTACTTATGTAAAACTAAAACTTAATTTTCTTTCATCGATAAAAGGACAAAGTTTTCTTAGATTATTGGTCTGCTCTTAATAAAAAATTTAAGCAAAGATTTTTCTTTTAAGTAATCTGCTTGGAAAGCAATGATTTTGTGTCTTATTGACTGTGCTTCACACAGTCTTCATCAGGCCTGTGATTACTTAAAACCAAATCTTCTCTATTAAAAGAGCTAAGTTTTGCTCAGAACTATGTAACCTTGTCTATTTGCCTTTGCAAATAGACTTTCATTGTTACTTTGGTTAAATGGATAATTAAGTACTGTTTCATGATGATCTGTGATCCTTTTTAGTCGTGTCCAAAGCTTTTGATATTTCTGACAAACTTCCCCAAATCAAATTCTAAATGAAGTCTTTTTGACCTTCCAGAGGGCCCCTCGAACATCTCAAAAGATTTTTTTCTCTCTCTTTTTAAAAAAGGGAGATGTTAACACTAATTAGGCTTATTTGGCATGTTAAATTACATGAGAAGCATTGTCAAATAAGTGATGATAAACCTTCTTAGGTTACAGTGTACGGGTGAATGTTATTAATATAAGTGTTCTAGAAATTGTATGAAATTCCTAAAAATATGATAGGTCCTGGTACAATGTTATCACTTATAATTCTAGCTATTATGTTAAAACGTTATGTGTCACAGAAGTAACCAAATTTCTTTGTCAACTGCATTATAATGAACTCTCATCAGACGTTTAACCATAGCCATTTTTAAGTCTTTGTCATTTACAGACATGGTTGTGTTTTTTACTCTGATGTGTTGCAAAAGTGTTCCTGCAAAAGTGTTTCATTTTCAGAGAAAATCATGGGCAGGACTCAGACAAGTACTCTAGAATACAGGTTTCTGAAAGCTTTAAGACCATACCATTGAACTGAGTAAGAATTTGCAAAACTCTAACGGAGAAACTGATGGCTTCATAAAACTGCTAATGAAAGATGAAGATCAAGAATTAATTACATAGGACCGAATGAACCGATGAGGTGGATTATAATTTTTTACGACTTTTGCTTGAAATATTGCTGGTTCTTTAATCTTTTGTTTACCAGATTTAAGGAAACTTTTTCTCTCAAACTATCTATGACTTAGAGGAATTTGGTAAAGCATGTTTTTGTGAACAAAGATCAAACAGCTGCTGTTTCTCTCTACCTGATCCCTCCAGAATTTGGAGACTCTCAGTGAATATTCTTATTCTCGTGGCAATACAGTTATTTGCCTAAGTGCAATAAGAATCTGTTCTTTTTATAACAGGACACAATTGGAAACATTGGTTCTATTACCAAGACCTTGACCAACAGTGTCATATTTGAGAGAGATGTGCATAGACCCAGATATGACCAGACAGCTTTAAGGAACTAAGGTTGACTTTATGGAGCCAAGAAAGCCCCTCAGAAAAGTCAGCCTGGTACCTTGCTTATAGGGTTCCAAGCAGCCTTACCAGGTGAGTAAGAAAGGTCACTTCCTGGCAGGCCCAGAAATCTCAGGATATTTTGGGGACCTCGAGAGGAGAAGAATTCACCCAAACCTAGATGTATTTCAGGCAAAGTCTGATAGAAAGATCGTGGCGTGGCTTCTTAGGCTCAAGAGGCATTTAAAAGTTCAATCTGAGATTCCTTATGAAAAGTTTCAGCAAAGCAGACTTACAGGAGCCTATATGGTCAACCACTATTCTTGTTGCACTTATGTGAATAGCCAGGCCAAGTTTAATGAGACTAGACTTATTTTACAAACAAATTAGTCTTATTTTGATTATCTCTGATAGAAATGGGGGTGATTGTAGAGAGAAAAAAATTGTGTTTCAGTCATGCACCTTTGTGGATATCAGATTCTAGCATTGCCAATTGTGTTTGAGGTTTTATTTTCTACCTATAAACTGGACATTTCCAATTTTTCTCCCACCCTTCTGACTTGGAATCATTGAGAACTAAAACTGCCTTTTCCCAAAGTCATGCCAACTAAAGTGGGACAATTTTACATAAACTTCAGAGAAATCACCACAACAGCTCATGTATGAACAATCTTTGTGCCTGTTGCTGTGTGGGCCACTCAGAAAGATCACCAGAGACATTCAAACTGCACACCAGGAAAATCTATTAGATTGCCACCATCTGCCCTCACTCTATCTGAAGATGCTTTGAGCCCAACATCTAGAAATCTTCTCAACTGGCTGCCTTCAGAACTCAGAAACAGGGATTATAATCTGCTCCAATCACTAACCTTTGTTTTTTCCTTTGTTTCCACAGAAATGCCTCCTATTAAATAATCTGATGCAATTACTTGCACCATATAGGCCTAACCCTGGGGAGCCCACCTGCATCACCGCCTCCTGAAATGAGACATGACCCTTTAACTGAACTGACCTATTCTCAGGACTAAGAACCTGGTTGGAGGAGAAATGGAGCAATCTACCTGTCTCAGGACAAGTTCAAATCTACTTACACCAGATGGCCTAGGATTCCCTAGTGTCCCAGAGATCACTGACTTAGTTTCATTGTGGGACCCTGTCAAGTTTGAGACAACGGCTATGGACTGGATTTCAGACTAGTGCCTGTATAATTATTATAGGATTTGCTACTGCAATCCTATTTAGAAGTGTACTTTCTGGGTTACAACGTGCTCCATCCCTGACTGTCAGTGTAGCAGCTACCCAGGCAGTTAGCGTCCTCTGATGCCCCGGCCATCACAGGGTGGGGTGGGGTGCAGCCCCGACGGTTGGTTTCTTTTTTTAATGCAAGTGCCTGGCTTAAGCTTTGATTGCTGAGGCATCCATTTTAAAGAGGCGCCCACTTTAAAGAGGGCTGTCTCGAATAGACATAGTGCCAGCCCCCTCCCCCAGCTGCCCCGCTGAGGCTCCTTGGTTTTAGAGATCTTGGTTGATTTCAATAACCGATCATTTGGGCTGCTTGCTTTTTCCTCTTCCTGCTATTATGTTTTAAATTCACCAACAAAGAGTGAGCCTGCAAGATGCTAGGCCCCTACCCTCAACTCCAATAAAAGCGAACTCCAGGCCCGTGCACTTTCTCTCTGCCCGTGACTGTGCTGTGTGGCCGCAGGTGTGCTGTGTAATTTCCAGATCTTGTAAATAACAAACCTTTATTTTTTCAGTTTCCTGATGGTTGTTATCAAAGGGTGTAATACAGTGCAATCAGAATAAGAACCACAAGGGCCAGTCCAACCACGCACTGGTTATCGATAGGCTGAGACCAGCACAAACCCTGAGCCATGGAAAAGATGGGCCACTGTGCCCCTGCGCCCAGCTCAGGGGCAGCTAATGGCCGAGCAGACTTCACGAATGCCCTTCCTTGTCTGGGTCTCAGTGTCCCTGCCTGCTCACTGGTGGCCTCTCCAGGCCTGTGCCCTGCTCTTGTTCGGGTGGGCACTGTGCCTGCAGTCCCCAGGGCCCAGGCTCGGGATGGCCCCCCGGAGAGCTTGGCCTCCCACCTGCCCACCTCCCCTGGGCCCACAGAGGAGCCTGCCAGGGCTCGGGCTGGCGATGCTACCAGCTCCTTCAAGGAACAAATAAAGGTGCCGCTTCCTGGGACGGGCTGACAGCTGGGGGCCAGGCTGGGAGCAGAGCTGGCCAGGGAGGGTCAGCTGTCCACACTGCGGCCCCTGCCCCCGCCCCGGTTTATGACCAGGTCCTGTTGTGGGCGCAGGTCCAGCGCCTCCACCCTTCCTCCTCCTGGAGTCTTCTGGGAATAAGCCAGGCTGTGGGAACCCCGCCAGAAGCCGCGTTTGCTTCTCATTTCCCAGAGATGGAGGAAACGGGCCGCTATGCCCTTGTCCGGGTCACAGAATCAGGGGCAGTGTCACAGGGGGTAGAGGAGGCTAAGGCACCTCCAGCCCCCAGGCACGGCAGTCCCGGAGTCCAGGCTGCCCTCTGGCCCAGGGTGGATGTGCTGAGCGGACCTCCCG
Source organism: Diceros bicornis minor (assembly GCF_020826845.1). Taxonomy (NCBI): domain Eukaryota; kingdom Metazoa; phylum Chordata; class Mammalia; order Perissodactyla; family Rhinocerotidae; genus Diceros; species Diceros bicornis. Next base: position 966,030 of record NC_080770.1, read on the forward strand.
GATGTGGCCGGAGAGGGCTAGGGCCCAGTGCCTGTGTGTCTGACGGCCACACACTCGGGGTGCAGCCTCAGTGGGGCCCCACTTGCCTCCTCTGACTCCCGTGTGTTAAGTCAGCTGTGGTAGGGGGGGGATAGACGGGTGAGGGTCAGGAGAACTGAGGGGTCAGCCCAGAACTGAGGGGTCTAGCCTCAAAGTGTCAAGTCAGGGGGCTTCAGAGAGGGAGTTTAGGGTGGGGTTAGGGGGTTAGCATTTGGGGGACAGGGCTGGGTCTGATGGCAAGAGTGTTAAGAGCCAAGGGGCTCAAGTGGGTAGGAATTTAAGGCAGGCGAGGCTGGGTGGGGACAGGAGGGTGGGGCGTTAGGGTCAGGAGCCCAGGACCACACTCAAGAGCACCACATCAGCTGCCCAACGGGACAGGGCTCCTGGGAGGCAGCGTGCGGCGGGGCCTTCCCTGGTCAGCTGGGAGGGCCCGGCTGGTCCCTGCACCTCTCCCCAGCAGGGGAGCAACGCCACATCCAGCCAACTGCTCCCTTTAACCAGGGCCCAGGCAGCTACCAGGGGGACCAGCTGCCCTCAGGCCCAGAGCCGGGGTGGAGTCCCCAGACATCTCCTGCAAGCTGGCCCTGTCCTCGGTGCCCGGCAGCCCCTCCTGGCCCCGGCCCAGGTGGCACCTGAGACACAGAGGCTGGGAGAGCTGCCAGGCTGCCCTGGCTGGAGCCCACCTCTCCAGCCACAGGAAGGTCACTTGGGAAGTCACCTCCTCCAGGCCCAGCTATGGGCTGGGGGGCAGTGGGTGCAGGGTCCATGCTCACTCACCCTACAAGCCCCTGCAGCAGCTGGACCAGGTACCCTGGGGAGGGCACCAAACACCTGGAGTAACTGGAGGGAGGGGGAGGGGGAGGAAGAAGAGAAGAGGGGAGGGGGAGAGGAGGCGAGGGGGGGAGGAGAGGAAGGGAGGTGGGAGAGGGACGGGAGGGGGAGGAGCTCAGCCCAGGCGTCCCTGTCCCCAGATCGGGGTGAAGGTGAACATTTCTGGGGGTCTGGAACCACAGGTCCTTACCGGCCCTTCAGATCCACCCACTCAGGGCCTCCCGCCCTCAGCAGGCTCTGCATACAGCTGGCGCTCTGTAAAAGCTTGTGGTTGTTGATTGTGGAGGAGGTTCCACTGCGCACTCTGGCGTTTTCGTGCCCCTGTGTGGGTTGCCACTTCCTGCCCCCACATATGCCCTCTGGCCAGAGGAGGCCTGAGGGACCTGGGGAGGGGGCGAAATGCCAGAGAGGGAGCAGGGTCCTGAGGGGCGTCCCTGGGGACATAGACAGGGCGTTAGGCTGGGGTGCAGGGGTCGGGGGCTGCTGTCAGCCTGGGGGGCTGCAGGGACAGGGAGGAGGCCGGCCAAGTCCCTGGCAGTGGGTGGGGGTCAGTCTAAAACCGCACATCACTGTATGGGGGTGCCATGGAGGGGTCTGTCCAGGAGGAAACAGGCAGTGACTTTGGGGGCCCCCCAGCCCAGGAGGGGCCACCCGGGAGGTAGGTGCACGGCCAAGTGGGGGTTTGAGTGCCTCAGGCCAGGCACTGTCCTTCAGCTGCTCCAGGAGAAGCCCAACTATGGTGACCACCGAGAGGACCCTGGGCCTGAGGGGCCAGCACGGGCCAGGCACTCCATGGGCGTAAACTCACGTCACCCCTTCCCCAGTGTGGCTTGTCCCCTCCTGCGGGTGAGTGAGGAATCAGGCTGTACCCCACAAGGGGCAGAGCTGGACGGGCCAGGCGGGTCTCCCAGCAGCAGGACACCTCCCAGACAGGGCAGGGTCTGCGCCAGTGTCTCAAGGAGTGGGGGCACAGGGGCTTTGGCCTGGAGCTTGCAGGATGAGTGTCTGGCCCTGGCCTGGGGGGCATTGTGGGGAAGGTCCTCTCCCTGGGGTTGGGGGCAGGGGCTGGGGGTGGTCTCTGAGGTCATAGGGAGCTGCCAGGGAGCCAGGATGGGAAAAGGGGAGCCTTGGTGGGTGGGGAGGCGGGAGCAGGCTCTCAGGGCGAGGCCAGCCTGCCACCCCCACTGAGACCACCGACCTCGCCTTCAGCTCAGCCAGCACAGGGATTCTGCACAGGGGTGCGTTTGGGGGTGGTGGGCAGAACCCAGACTTTGGGGCCTGTGCCGTAGTGACCCCGACTGAGAAGCCAGGGCTGGGGGGAGCGGGGACGAGCCTCCACCCCTGGGTGCTGCCCCCTGCCTCACTGAACCCGCCCCTTGGACACCCCTAGACTCTCCTTGGGGCACACGTGAACATCCAGAGTCAGGGCCAGCTCCCTGACTGGGTGCCTGGAATCTGCAGTAGGCAGGAGACCCGGCCTCCCACTGCAGAAATCCTGATCCACAAGGGTCATGATCAGGTCTGAGAGTGGGGGACAAGGCCCCAAGGGAGCTGGGGGAGGAGGTGCCGCAGGAGGCGAAGAGAAGCAGATGTGGGTTGAGATGGTGTGGGGGGGTTGGCGAGGGGGCTGGATGCCTCCTGACTTCCCAGACAGACGCTGGGTCTGGTGAAGCCCCCGACGCCTGAGTCGTTGGTGAACAGGGTCCCCAAGGGACTGGAGGCTGGGGGACCTTGCCCCTGACCTTCAGGACGCTGCTCCAGCCGTCCTGGCCAGGCCATGCAGCACAGGGGTCACTGAGGTTCTCGTGAGCAGCAGGGGTGGGGAACTGGCCTCCTGTGTCTGGGGTGTCAGGCAGGAGCTGCCCCTTCCGAACATTCACAGGAAAGGAGGACCTGGTACAGCCACAGAGAACTTGGGGACTGCCGGGTCCCTCATGTCAGGTCCAGCCAAGCACCACCTTCCCCCGGAGCCTCATGCAGACCCTGCTAGGTCCCGAGGTCCCAAGATCCAAGCAGCCCCCCTGCCCGCCCCCCATGCCACCTTGCTGTCTGCCCACCTCAGGTTTTGCTCTGGGCGCTGGGGGCTCCTGCAGCAGGATATGCAGGGACCTCGCCCCCTACCCTGCCCTGGGTGTGCAGGAAGGGTCTCAGAGTCCTGGGCAGGTCCACAGTCTCAGCTTCCCTGCCGAGCAGAACCGGCTCCAGCCAGACCCCTGGCCACAGAAGGTTCCAGAGGAGGGTGGCACAAGGATGCTGATCCTCACCAGCAGGTGGCGCCTGGCTCCTGCACTCCGTCCTGGAGGGGGTCATGCACATGTGCGTGCATTGGAGCCTGTGCGTGTGAGCAGGCATGGGACCCTACCCGCATGTGGGCGGTGAGCGTGTGTGCAACGGGGCCTGAGTGTGTGTGGGTAAGGTGTGTGTGAGCACACGTCCCTACAGTTACCTGACCCCACCTTTGTCTACACCGCGGCCCATGGTGAGCGCCCTGTCTGCATCTGCGGGGCTGGCTCCAGCCACCTGCAGGCCCAGGTGCTCATGGGGCCCGCACACCCACAGGGAGAGTCTGCAGCCTGCATGCGAGACAGATGCACAGGCTGGGCCAGAGGAAATGGGCCCCTCCCTGCACGGCCTTGGGCAGGTCACCCGCCCCTCTGGGCCTTGGTTTCCTTGTCCATACATGGGGATAGCAGCCACCTCTCCCTGAGGTAAATGCACGCAGGGCCCTTGGCACAGTGCTGGCCAGGAGGTGTCCAGCTGCCCACACACCCGGGGACCCTTTCCCTACAAGGATCACACTAGGGGATGACTCCATCCCCAGCTGGTCAGCTCACCCCTGCTCAGTCATGGCCCTGGGCCCTCCCTGCCTGGCCCTTCCCCACAGAGGGGCCACCCACCTCTGACCCTGCGCCCGCCCAGGGCAGCTGGGCCGCAGCGAGTAGGGGCTAGAGGAAATTTCTGAGATTTAGCCTGATATGCAACACGGAAGGCCAGTCTGTGTCCTGACAGCCTCCCTCCGCGAGAGAGAGGCCCTGGCCCCACCTGGAGGCCATGGGGGCTCAGCCTACAGCCCTCTGGGGACAGTCAGGGTCTGAGGCCTCAGCACCCACTCCTATAGAAGGCCCTTCATGACCAGGCTACCTGGGGCCCTCCTGGCCTGGGCCCCTCCCAGGGAAGCGAGGGTTCTGGATGAAGGCAGAAGGGTCCAGAATGGCAGTCAGTCCCTGGGGCAGGAGATGGATGAGCACTAAGATACAAGGCCTGTGAGGGTTGGGAAGTGCCCAGAAGTACCACCGCAGCTCTGAGGGTGGGAAGAGGTAGGACCCTGCCTGGAGTCGGCCACACAGGCCCCCAGGCAGGAAGGCTGGACAGCTAGAGCCTGCACCCCCTTCCCCCCGGAAAGGGAGCTGTCCTCCCCATGCTTGGCCACGTCCGGCCTTGGCACAGGGTCCACAGGCTGGGGGAAGTGCCCCTCCCACCATACGAGGAGAGCATCCGATGTCCCCGTTTTCCTACAGAAGGAGAAGCCCTGGTTGGTGAGGGCAGCCAGTCAGTGGTGACCCCCTAGGAGGTACCAGGGTCCCACAAAGCCAGAACCCCAGAGCTGGACCTGGGGCCAGGGTTAGTGACGCAGAATGGCTGTAGTAGTGACGGGCATCCACACGCGCAGGTCCCGAGGAAGCGGATGTGGCCTTTGCACCAGCAGATTACAGAGCTGGCCCAGTGGGAGAGTCAACAAAAGGCTCTGAAGGAGCAGCTGGTGGGGACCTGCCCTGCCTGTCAACCCTGCCTGGGGTTCAGTGGCGTGAGGGCGGGGCAGGTGCCGGGCTCCAGGCACAGCTAGCCAGAGATACGTGAAGGGCAGAGCCCAGCACCGGGCAGCGAGTGTGGACTGCCAACGTGGTCTTGTCATTTTTCTTCTTATTGTTGTTGCTGGGAAACCTGTCCACGTCCTGCAGGCTGTGAGCGCCCCAGTGAGGCTGCAGGCCAGAGGGCTAGGGGCTGGCCAGCAAGGCCCAGGCCTGGGGGGTACCACATTCATCTCAGCGATGCCCACGAGGAGGCAGAGGAGAAGGGGACGGGGGAACTCTTACCCTGGGGGTGGTCCCATGGGAGGGTGCATGTGAGCAACAGAGTCAGGAGGCCTGAGAGAGGTCTGGCTCAGAGCATGTATGCACGGCCAGGACCCCTCTTTGGCAAGGCAGGTGCCTGGAGGCCCTCAGCAACATCCCAGCAGGACCTCCTGAGATGGGCTTGTCCTTAGGTGACAACACGGCCCAGGATGTGTGCCATGATGGAGGACACAGGCAGAGGCCTTGGGAAGAACGCACCTGCCCCCCCACACACACTCCCTATAGAGATGAAAAAGATGCACAATGTAGCCCCCAAAACGGGGTTTCCAAAGAGTGGAGGAATTCCTGCACTGTGGCCTCGTGTGAAAACACTGAACACAAAAGTGTGTGTGTGGTGGTGTTGAATTGTGCCCCCCAAAATTTGTATTTTGGAGTCCTAACTCCCAGCACCTCAGAATGTGACCTTATTTGGAAATAGGGTCGTTGCAGACGTGATTAGTTAAGATGAGGTGATTAGGTAGGCCCTGATCCAATATGACTGGTGTCCTTGTAGAATGAGGGAGGATTTGAGGCAGACTTGCACTCAGGGAGAACATCACATGGGGATGGAGCCGAGATCAGGGTGATGCGTCTACAAGCCAAGGAACCCCAAAGATGGCCAGAGACCACCAGCAGCAAGGGGAGGGTCACAGACAAGATGCTCCCTCACAGCCTCAGCTGGACTAGCCCTGCTGACACCTTCATCTTGGACTTCCGGGCTCCAGGCTGGGAGACAATAATTCCCGTTATGGAAGCCACCTGTCTGTGGCATGTGTTACGCCATCCTAGGAAAGTGACACAGGTGTCCTGACAGTGCTGCCCAGTATTTCACAGGAGGAGACACACTGAAGTGGTGACAGCCAACGGAGTGTGGGGTGGACAGAGGGACTCTGCAGGGGAGTGTTTATCTTCTTGCTACTTTTCTGCATTTTTCCACATTTTACTTAGTGACTATGTACCACATTATAATTTTTTTTCATTTAGGTTCCATCTCTTCAAGGACTTCCATTTCCAGCAACGAGAGCAACAGAGACTGGATTCACCATCCCACCCAGAGCAACTAAAAGATGAGACAAAATATGTGAAACAACACTTGTCAAGACATTGGACATAAGGCAGTGAAGAACGGTGATCCCAGAAGAGACAGGAAACGCACAAGGGGAACCCTACAGTTTCCCGGGTCACTGCGTTGAGATAGTTTCCAGGATGTGGTGCAGGGAGGGACCAGGAGGAGCTTGGCTGAGACCCCAGGAGACCCAGGTAGCTGGAGTTCATGGGATACTGGAGAGGACAGAGCTGCCCTGGAGATGGGCAGAAGGCTCCCTCAAGTCCCACTGGGTGGGGCATGCAAATGCTTGAGCTGGGGAGGAGCCACCTGAGAGGACTCAAGGGAGCAGCAGCTATCCTGTCCCCCAGTGCCTGTCCCCCCAGCAATGCTGGAAAACCTCACAATCATGGTGCAAGGGGTGGGGTGCTCCGCCGGGTCCTGCCTAGAATGAGCACTACTCCCGTCCCATCTAACAGTTTACAGAAGTAAGACCCAAAAGGACCAAGCTGTCTCCAAGGACCTGACCCACATCCCAGAATGAAGCTCAAGAAAATCAGAAGGAAGACAAACATATTCGGCCCCCACAAGGTAAAACACACAATGTCTAGCATCCCACCAAAGATTACCAGGCAGACAAAGAAAAAGGACAATTCAATCCATAATCAGGAGAAAAATCAGTCGTTCAAAACCAGCATGAAGCCAACACGGATGTTAGAACAGGCAGACAAGGACATGGAAACAGTTGTTACAGCTGTATTCCGTGTGTCCCAATAGGAAAGACTGAACGTGTTAAGCAGAGACATGGAAGATATAAAAAAGACCCAAATTACAACTCGAGAGGTGAAAACAACCAGGTATGAGATGAAAAATGCACTGGAGGGGAGTGACAGCAGATTAGACCCCACAGAAGAAAAGATCAGTGAACTTGAAGACATAGCACCAGAAACTATCCAAAATGAAACACAGAGACCAAAGACCCAAAAAATAAATAGCTCGTGAATGAGCAGTGGGCAGCTTTAGGCAGCCTTGTATAAGTGTAACTGGTTCCACAAAGGAGAGAGAGACAGAAAACAATTAAAGAAATAATAGCCAAAATCTGTTCAAATTTACTGAAAACCAAAAACCCACAGATGCAAGAAGCTCAATAGCCCCAAGTACAAGAAATATGAGGAAAACTACACCCAGAAAAATTGTCAGACTGCTCAAAACCAGTGATAGAAAGAAAATCTTAAAATAGGCCAGAGGGAGAATGTGCCATAAAAAGAGGAATGCATATAAAACAACAGCAGATTTTTTGTGTCAGAAACTGTACCCGTGGGAAGAGGGCAGAGCAACATCTTTAAAGTACAAAAAGAAAAGAAACTATCATCCTAGAAAAATATCTTCCAAAAACAAAGGCTAAACGAAGATTTCTCAGACACCACCATTGCACTGCACGGTAGGTAACAGGAGATGTTTGAGACGGTCCTTCAGGCAGAAGGAAAGTGACGTCAGATGGTAGCATGAGTCCTCACACAGAAATGACAGCTTCTGGAACAGTAATTACGGGCAAACCTTGGAGATATGGCAGGTTCAGTTCCAGACCACCACAACAAAGCTAATCTCGCAATAAACTGAGTCACACCAATTTTTTGGTTTCCCAGTGCATACAAAAGTTATGCTTACACTATACTGTAGTCTACTAAGTGTGCAATTGCATTATGTCTAAAAAACTATGTACATACCTTAATTAAAAAATACTTTATTGCAGGGCGAGCCTGGTGGCGCAGCAGTTAAGTGCTCGTGCTCCGTTGTGGAGGCGTGGGGTTTGCAGGTTCGGATCCCGGGCGCACACCGACGCACCACTTGTCAACCATGCTGTGGCGGCGTCCCATATAAAGTGGAGGAAGACGGGCACAGATGTTAGCCCAGGGCCAATTCTCCTCAAGAAAAAAGGGGAGGATTGGCATCTGATGTTAGCTCCGAGCTAGTCCTCCTCACAAAAAATATAAAAAACTTTGTTGCTAAAAAATGCTAACCCTCATCTGAGCCTTCAGCGAGTCGTAATCTTTTTTGCTGGTGGAGGGTCTTGTAAAAAACGCAATATCTGCGAAGAGCCATAAGTCGAAGCTCAATAAAAGGTATGCCTGTAGGGCTGGCCCGTGGCTTGGCGGTTAAGTGCGCACGCTCTGCTGCTGGCGGCCCGGGTTCGGATCCCGGGCTCGCACCGATGCACCGCTTCTCCGGCCATGCTGAGGCCGCGTCCCACATACAGCAACTAGAAGGATGTGCAGCTATGACATACAACTATCTACTGGGGCTTTGGGGGGAAAAATAAAGAAATAAAATTATAAAAAAAAAAAAGGTATGCCTGTATATAGATAAATATAAAAGATTTTTTGCTTATTATTTAAATCTGTTTAAAAGATAATTGACTAAACAAATAGTAACGTATGTAGTGTAGGATAGCGTATGTAGAAGCAAAATGTACAACAAAAATAGCACAGAGCTCGAGGAGGGAAATGGAAACACACAGTCATAGGTCCTTATTCTTAGTGAAAGTGTTACGATGTCTTTTGAGGGTGGGCTGTGATAAGTTAAAGACAAATACTATAAACCCTAAAGCGACTACTGAAATCATAAGATGAAGACTTGCAGCAAATAAGGCAGCAAAGGAGGTAAACTGAATCGTGAAAAACTACTCGGCTAATCAAGAAGGCAGCAGAGAGGAGAGGGGAGAGCAGATGGAAGAAATGGGGAACCAACAGCAAGACAGTGGGTTTGAACTGTCTCAATAACCACATTAAATGGAACTGTCTGAAACCCTGGTAAAAGGCATGCACAGTCAGACTGCATAAAAAAACAAGACCCCTCGAGAACTGCCTGAAGAAACCCACTCGACATATAAGGGCATGCAGAGGTTGTCAGAGTGCAGAATAATACATGCCAACATGGACAGAATAGATTTCAGAGCAAAGAATATGACCAGGTATAGAGAAGGTCATTTCACAACGATGAAATCCGATTTCTTAGGTACAACTCTGAAAAAGCACAATCCATAAAAGGAAAATTGGTAAATTGGACATCGTCAAGATTAAGAACAACTGCTCTTTGAAAGATACTATTACGAGAATAAAAAGGCAAGCCACAGATTGGGAGAAAAATCTTAGCAAAGCCTGTACCTGGTAAAGGACTTGCATCCAGAATAGATAAAGAGCTCTCGAAATTTAATAATAAGTAAGCAAATAACCCAATGAAAAAATGTGCAAAAGATTTGAACAGACACTTGACTGAAGAAGATATACGGATGGCAAATAAGCACATGTGTAAGATTTCACTACACACCTGCAGGGCGGCTACATTTTTAAAAATTGATCATGCCAGGTGTTGACGAGGATGAGGAGGAACTGGAACTCTCATCGTCGGCTGGTGGGAGTGCAAAAGGGCACAGCCGTTCTGGAGAACGGTTTGGTGGGTTCTTAAAAAGTCAGACAGTCACCAGCCATATGATCCAGCCGTGCATCTCCTGAGTATTTACCAGGAGAAACGGAAGTGTGCAGTCATTCAAGATTGATACGCCCATGTTCCTAGTGGCTTATTTAGCCTCAAACTGGAAACATCCCAGTGGCCAGCAGGAGATGAAGGGACCAATGGACTGTGGCACACCCACTCCAGGCAGTACTGCTCAGCGACCAAATGGAACAAATGACTGAATCCAACCACAACATGGACGAATCTCAAAATAATTTCTTTCATTCAAAAAGCTGAGTGAAAGAAGCCAGACAAAAAGAGGGTATACACGGTATGATTCTATTCGTATAAAATTCCAGAAAATGAAAACACATCTACAGTGACCAAGTGATCTGCAGCCGCTGTGGATGGCGGAGGGTCTCCAGGGGGCGTGAGGACACTTTTGGGGGCGGGTTTCACGGGTGTGTGCTTGTGTCAAAACGGACTAAACCGTTCTCTTCAAATACTGGTGCGGTTTTTGTATGTCAGTTACCCCCTGATAGAGTGGTTAAAAACAAAACAGAAAGAAAAATACCCCCCACCAAAATGCTTCCACTCACCAGAAGGGGGTGGGAGGAGAAGAAAGATAACATCCTTGCCTTTGACCCCTGCTCCCGAGGTTCCAGAAATTGTTCCTAAACTCTAAGGATCATGGGGTCATGGGGACCCGGCTCTGAGCTTGGAAAAGACGCAGCAGCAATCAGGGGGTGGGGAGTCATGTGTCTGCAGCGGGGACAGGAGCGGGGCACACGGCGGCGTCTCCCGTCCTCCTGTCACCAAGTAGGCGCCTCCAGAAACTCAAAGGTGGGCTGAGAAGCAATTAACTGTTTTCCCAAGTTGTTTCTTTTCCTTCTGTCTATTAAGGAGATGTAACCACCAGCCATCCTGAAACTGACCGAGCCTCTCCACAAGAGCTATGCCCATGACCTTCGCCTTACCTTTAAAGCAAAGATCTCTCCAGGAGGAGCTTAGGCCTCATTATGTGGAAGCATGTTCTCCAGCTGAGCCTGTGCAACAAACACCCGCCTCTCCCTTTTTTTTTTTTTTTTAAAGATTTTATTTATTCACTTTTTTCCCCCCAAAGCCCCAGTAGACAGTTGCATGTCATAGGTTCACATCCTTCTAGTTGCTGTACGTGGGACTCGGCCTCGGGTTGGACGGAGAAGTGGTGCCTCAGGGTGCGCCCGGGATCCGAACCCGGGCCACCAGCATCAGAGCGCGCGCACTTAACCGCCAAGCCACGGAGCCGGCCCTACGCCTCTCCCTTTTGAATATTCATTCCCCAGCTGAAATAAAAGATCCTCCTTCCCTTTGTTCGCGGACGCCATGACTTTGGAAATGGTTCCTCACAGCCTCCTATTTGCTGCAAATACACTTTACTTTGTGAGACAACTTCCAGTGGTATAGAGTCTTATTTAACTCACCAGGAGGCGAGGCCACTTGGTTTGGTAACACTCCGACCAGCATCCGGACACCACCAGTGGGGGTCCTCACAGCCCCTCAGCTCTTCCAGCACCTGGTCTCCTGTCTGAAACTCTGGAGTGGGGACACGGAGCCACTGCCAGCATACAGCAGGCGTCACTGCCCTAAGCCAGGCTCCGAGGATGAGTCAGCAGCGCTGGCCTCTGTCACCTCCACTTGTGCTCGGGTCGGGGGGAGGGTTAGGGTCAGGGGGACCTCCTCGTCAGACACTGGGCGGGGCCGGGGCCTCTGATCCCCAGGGTCCCCAGGGCCAGGCTGTGGGGCACCTGCCCTGCCACCCGGGCTTCTGTGGGGCTGTGGCTCTCCAGTCCACATGTTCTGGGCCCCTGGCAGCTGCCTCTGTACAGGCAGCCGGGCAGGCATGAGCTGACCAGGTGCTGCTGGTAATTGAATAGCGCCTCCCACAGGCTGCCAGCATGACACCGTGTCCGCTGGACAGGAGGCCCGGGCCCTGAGGCTCCCCTGGGCCAGCGCCTGACCTGAGTAGCGCTGGAAATCCTCCTGATCCCATAGAGTGTGTTCTGTGTTCTCCTTGACCAGCCACACAGAACTGGCCATGGTGAGCCTGGGGCGCCTGGCCCTGCTCCTCAGCCCTCTGCAGGCCACACCTGGTCAGTGCCCGCCTCCCCTGGAACTCTTCAGACCGGGCCCTGCCCACCCTCACCTGCTGCTGGCCAGTGTTGGAGTCGCTGCCCCCGCCCCTTTGTGCAGGGCCACTCCCCCAACCCCACTCTTAGTCCTCGGTTCACCCATTTCTCCCAGCTCACTGTAGGCCCAGGACACCCTCCGGCCTGGCCCCCACTCTCTCACTAGTGCCACCACTCTCTCACCATGTGGGCACTTCCAGGCTTGGCGGGGCCTCTCCCCACCCTGGCCCTACTCCTGGTCTTGAGGGTCTGGCTGCCCTTCCTCTGGCCCACCTCCTCCAGGAAGCCTTCTCAGGCTGCTCAGAGCCCTCCAAGCTCTGAGCTGCATCTGCCCTCAGAGACCACTTGACTTCCTGCTGGGCCCCACAACCTGATTGGCCCCCCCAGTGTGGTGCCCCCTGTTATAGACTGCGTGTATGTATCCCCCCAAAATTCATATGTTGAAGCCCTTACCCCAGGGTGATGGAATTAGGAGGTGGGGACTTTGGGAAGTGGTGAGGTCATGAGGGTGGGGCCCCCCTGATGGGATTAGTGTCCCTATAAGGAGAGACCCCAGAGCTCCCTTCCTGTCCCTCTCTCCCCATATGAGAGAGAAGGCACCGTCTGAAGAAGGAAGAGCTCTCACCAAAACCCGACCCCCCAGCAGCCTGAGCTCAGACCCCAGCCTCCAGGGTGTGAGGCTCCAGGGTGCTGTTGATAAGCTCTGCCAGCCGGGTGCTTTGGTGTAGCCGCCCGAACTAGACACCCCCCGGTGAGAATGCCCCCAGCGTGGTCCCCTCCCGTGAGCTTGTGGAGACTAACAGAGGAAACCCAGACTACTTTGGCTTGGGAAGGCCCGTAGAGGGAGCCCTCGGCCCTACCCCAAACAGGAAGAGACACACCTTACATCTCCGACAGGAAGTCGGCTGCTACTGTACTACCCCAGCGAGAGGAAGGTTTCTTTCTTGCCCAGTAACAAGTCCAGCCAACGGAAAAACGCCGCAGCTCAGCCAACGAGAAGCTGTTGCCACCCTGAACTTCTACTTCCCCCCAATGGACTTTCCTTTAGAACAGCCCCTCCCCCTCCCACTTCCCCTTTGTTCTCTACAAAAGCAGCTCCCTTCTTTGTTCTCGGGACTTGCCTGTGGGTCACAGTAGTTTACATGTCCCAAATGGCAATTCTTTTGCTATTCCCAAATAAATTCACTTTGCTGGTAAAATAACTGGCTATTTGGTTTGAACGTTGACATGCTCCATTGCCAAGGTCAGACTCCAGGGGGAAGGGTCATGTGCACCCCCAGCCATACCCCAGTGGCCACCACCACCTGGCCACCATCTCCCAGGGTCACACAGACAGCAGCCTGTGTTCCCCACTCTCCCCAAAGTCCCCTCACCGGCCACCAACTGAGAGCAAACACACCCCAACCCACCACCTGCATGCTTGGAAGGGAAAGGCAGCCCAGATAACCCCCTGGACCGGGCGTGTGGTGTTCCCCATTCTGCCACCCGGGACCCCAATCCCGTATCCTGCCTGACCAGCCTTATCTGTTTGCTTTTCGCTCAGCATCCGCTGGCGATCAGCACGGCATCAGCACCCAGGCAGGGGCCGGCGGAGGGTCCGATCGGGGCTGGGGGCACACTCTCGGCCATCACTGCAGCCTCTCCCAGCTGGCCCACAGCTGAGGGGGCAGTGGATTCAGGCCCAGAAGCTGAAAATCTGATACATTTCCCCCAGCATCTTAGAGGTGGAGCCTTCGGGACCCTCGACTAGGGGCTGCAGGGGACATCAAGCTCATGAGAAACGTGGACATGGAGCCAGTGAACGTCGTGGGGGGCAACCTGAGGTCCCCCCAAACAGGGGTGTGAGGGGGTGTATGGAGGAGGCGGCATTTGGGGGTGCTAGCCTGGAGGTGCTAACTCCACCCACGGTGGGGCTCAGAGGTGCCCTGACCCAGGGGTGGGGAGAGGGGATCAAGGGGTCAGGTGTGGGCGACCACACCGGGTGGGCTATGCCAAGCACGGGCCAGGTGGGGGCACCTCTGGGCGCTGTCCAAAGCTACAGGCTGCTCACTCCCTCCTGGGAGCAGTCACCCCCACCCCAGCTGAGCTCCTCCTGATGGGAGGGCGGGTTGGCCAGGCCCCACTCCCGGGGGCTGCCTGGGCGGCAGGTGGGCATCCCGCCCCAGGCCTGCTTTCCCAGCCCACATCGGCTCAGGCTGCCCCTTAGCCACCTGTGGTCCTCCTGTCAGGCCCCAGCACAGGGCCAGAAACCTAAAGTGGACAAAAAAGACTGTGGGCCCTGGCCCAGGAGAGGGTGGGCAGTGAGCACACCAACCTGTTCCAGAACACAGTTCCATCTGGACACTCAGGCAGCAGCTTCTCCGCGAGCGGCTTCCTAATCTGCCCCGGGGCCCCTCACTTGTGGCTCCAGGGTGGGGGTCTTGAGTGAGGTGGGACTCAAGCGAGAAGGGGCTGCAGGTCACTGGGGATCAAGGACAACACTTGTGGGGGGGCTCCTGCTGGGACAACCCCGGGGCCTAGCCACCCAGCTGCACACAGGATGTCAGGGCGAGGGTGGGCTGAGTGGGCGGGTGACTCTCCCTCCCAGGCCTGAGGCCCCTTCCCTTCTGGGTCCCCTCCTCACTCTCAGGGAATATTTGCTCCAGCCACTCCAGGCCTAGGGTCTCCTGTCGGCCCCACCGCTCCCGATCTGGCAGAGGGCCAGCCCCACCCTTGAGGCCCAGGGTCCAGGAAGTCACTGCTGGCTCTGCAATGAAACACCCCAGCGCTGGCTGGTCATTACAGCCTCCCCGACCACTCCTGGGAGAGGCAATGGCAGCTGGCCAGACCAGGGCACCACTGGCACAAAGGCAAATTCCTGCTCCCATGTCGAAATCTTTCCCAACGTGCCCCAAAGCCACGGTTCTCAGTCCTTTGATCTGACATGATTAGTGGGGCCAAGCCTCTGGGGGTGAAGCCCCACCTGCCCTCCCCAGGAACGTCACACCTGACAGGTGGGGCCCAGAGGGGTGGGCCAGCCAGTGTAGACTCTGGCGCCTCCGTAAACCAGAGTCCAGCAAACCCAGGTCGTGGGTGCTTCCTGCCTGTGAAGGGAGCCAGGCCCCCAGCCCATTCCGGAGCCTTCTGGAAGCACCTGCCGGCAGTGAATGCCAAGGTCGTCATCCAGGCCCTCGGGCCCAAGTGAAGGTCAAGTCAGGGCTGCCTGGGGAGCCACGACCTAGGGGACAGGGTCCACCGTCCCAAGTGAGCCAGGAAGCTGGAAACGGTGTGCAGGGCCCCTTCCCCGGGACACTGGGTGCCGGGGCTGGGGGCCAGCTCAGGGCAGGGCATGGTTAGACCTCAGGGCCCCCTCGGGCTCCCTGCCTCACAGCCAGCCTGGGCCCCAGGGTGGCCAGTACTGCTCAGGGCCGGCCACGCAGATGAGGGTGAGGGCCAGGGTCTGGGCTGGGGCGTAACAGCAGACAATCGCCCACTTGTCCGGGCCTGTGGTTCCGCTTCCCAAGGCTGGCCAGCGGGACACACTCTTATCTCCGTGACCGCTGGGAACAATGGCAGCACACACTCTTATCTCCAGCTGTTTGCTCAGCTCATTCGAGCGCTCCTAGGTCAGCCACAAAAACACCATTCTCAGAGATTTCCCTGCAAACCACTGTGTAGAAAGGGAAGTGGGGCCCGCAGCCCCGCAGCCACGCCTTGCTGGGATGGAGCCAGACCCGAGCGCTGGCAATGCTGCGAGGCCAGAGCCGTCTACCAATTGCCTACATGACGCCTGCACAGCCCTGCGGCGACAGATCCTGGAAAACACAGCGTGATTTTTCCAGGAAACTCTGAGTCTCACAAGCATACATGCGCACATGCACACACACACAAGCATGGGCTTCTTCCGTCCAGGCCCCCCACTGCACTACAAGTGACAACCAACCCCTGGCAAGGCCACATCTGAGTCCCTCAAGCCACTAGGATGTGACACTGGGGACCCCAGCATGGGGACCCCTGCCTACCACAAGCCCCAGCCCCCTCTCAGGGCCCTGCAAGTCCACGACCCAGCAGTGTCCCCATGAACACAGTTCGCTGTCTCTGGCTCCGTCCTTCACCTGTCCCCTGATGTGTCTGGGGCGTGGGAGCCCTCCACATGCTGGGACACATGGGGAACAGTTGGACGGGCCCCGGTGGAGCAAGGCACTGCTGGGAGACACACAGCCCTGACATGTGGGGCACTGAGTGCAGGAGGGGCGGTCAGAGAACAAGGCCTGGGGCTCTGTTCCGCTGCCAGTCGCCCGCCCCGCCCGCCTCGGGCTGCACCCAGGCCCTGGGACGCCTTTCTCTAGTGATAGGTGGTCGGGCGGCCCCTCAGCCCAGGGCGGGCATCCCAAGCATGTTTTCCCACCAGGGTTCTGGACCCCTCTCCTTACCCTGCTTATCCCAAGGCTGACATGTCAGCCCCCAGGGCCCCTCGTCCTATTAGTGGGAGATTTGTGTGGCTAAGGCGAGTATAAAGATTTGTTGGAAGTCTCATGAAACCCTCATCCTCCTGACCCTGGGCCGGGACTGAGGCTCGAGGGAAGGCTCACCCTGTGGGACCCCAGCCCCTGCCCCCACATTCGGAGCTTCATGAGATCCCCATGAGTATGAGCTCACTGAGGGCAGGGGAGCCCCCACGGTGGACCCATGGCGAAGCCTGGAAGTCTGGACAGACAGACCTCACCACCTGTGTGCCCAGGGGGGCTTCAGGGCCAGGGCACCCAGGAGGGCATCCCTGGGACACCCCCTTACCCAGTTCTGTGTCCCTCCAGCCTCTCGACCTGCCTGGGCCAGGTGCCCTCCTGGGCCTCATGTTCTCCTCCAAATGGGGCCACTGAGAGCGTTAAAAGAGAAACGACTCAGGACAGGAGCGCCCAGCACCCAGAGCACGTGGGGACCCTTCCACCCACCCAGCCTGGGCTCGGGCACCCACAGGCCAGCAGCTCACTGAGAGCGGGTTTTCTGTTACAACAATTTTCTATTTTTTTTTTTTAAGATTTTATTTATTTATTTTTTCTCCCCAAAGCCCCAGTAGATAGTTGTGTGTCATAGCTGCATATCCTTCTAGTTGCTGTATGTGGGACGCGGCCTCAGCATGGCCAGAGAAGCAGCGCGTCGGTGCGAGCCCGGGATCCGAACCCGGGTCGCCAGCAGTGGAGCGCGCTCACTTAACCACTAAGCCACAGGGCCGGCCCAACAATTTTCTATTAAAACTAAAGCTTATTTGGGGCCGGCCCGGTGGCGCAAGCGGTTAAGTGCGCACGCTCCGCCGCGGCGGCCCGGGGTTCGCTGGTTCGGATCCCGGGCACGCACCGACGCACTGCTTGGTAAGCCATGCTGTGGCGGCGTCCCATATAAAGTGGAGGAAGATGGGCACCGATGTTAGCCCAGGGCCGTCTTCCTCAGCGAAAAAAGAGGAGGATTGGCGGATGTTAGCTCAGGGCTGATCTCACAAAAAAAAAAAAAAAAAAAGTAAAAAAAAAAAAAAACTAAAGCTTATTTAAGGTAAATACATGGCATCTATTGCATTTGTGTGGCTGGGTCTCCAGGGTGGGGAGGGGGCGGCCCTCGGGGCCCAGACACAGGTCCTCAGTGGAAGGATCCCAGGGACCCTACACCCCAAGTCTCCGTGGGGCCAGAACCACACTTGGGAAAGGGAAAGACCCCTGTGCCAGGCCCCCAGGATCCCAGACGGGCTCCCACATGTGCTCCCACTTGTGGCTGGGCTGCCCTGGAAGCTGTCAGACACACTTATGCTCCCCGAATGCCAGAAGGTCCCATGGAGAACCTGAAACACCCACGCTCCCTGACCCTCACCTCACCCTGACCCTGACCATGACCCTTACCCTGACCTGTCCCCAGGATGGGCAGCCCCCTAAGGCTGCCCCACCCCTGCTCCTGTGCCTGAGCAGCTTGGAGCCATGGGGGGTCAGAAAACAGTAACTGGGGGTCCCCAGGGTGCAGCATGACCACTCTGCCCCCTTCCCCCTCCCAGGACCCAAAGTCCCAGGAGACCAACTGAGGAGGGGTCTCTAGGAACGAATGGCCAGCCAGGGCCCCTGTGCCCCCAGAGGTGGTGTTGGCCCTGAGAGCCCCTTGGGCCTCCAGGAAGGTGTCCTGTCTGAGCCCCAAGGCCAGCTGCCCGTCCGTGACGGCCTGGCACCTGGGACCCCACCCCAAAGGGCGGTCTGGACTGGTTTCGCCTCTGGAGGGGTCCTTCCACTGGGTTGCCTTCTCTCCCAGGGTGGGGGCCCAGCGTGCTGGAACTTGTGGGGGATCCTGGGGTCCAGGTGAGGGTGGAGTTCACCCCATGAGCTGTCCTGGTACTTTGGGTGCCCCCGCAGGGGCAGAAGGGGCGCCCAGGCATCTCCCCCACATGCCCTGGACAAGCCCCCTCTCGGTCCCTGGGGTGTGGTTGACAGTGCCCATGCTGACCCCTGGAACTATGCCCCCGAAACTGTCCCCCAGGCTGGCCCCTGGCAATCGCAGCCTGGAGCAAAGACGGTAGGTGTTTACAGGACACTGGAGGGCGTGTGCCAGCCCCCTGCTTGGAGGTGAGTGATAATGGGGCCGCTGCCCGCTGAAGAATTTTCCAAGGAGGGCCAAGTCCTGATAAAGCAGCACCCAAGATCCTGTTTGGCAACGGCTGCGCCTGGCCAGCGGTGGCGATTACAGGGCTAAAGCGTGGGGCGCAGACAGGCGCGGCAGGGGCAGGGCCCATAGCCCCTATATAAGGCGTCCAGGGCTGGCCACTCGGGTTGCACAGGTGCACCAAGCCTGCCCAGTGTCTGGCGGCGGGAGAGGCCGGGTCCAGTGGCGACCACCCTTCTCCACGCACCATGCTCGGGCCTCGGCTGCTGCTGCTCCTGTTCTTTGGGGGGGCCCTGCTCAGCGCTGGTGAGTGGGGGCCTGTGGGCCATGCCCGAGGGGCGGCCAGATGCGCTCAGAGGGCCCCTGCGCGTGGGAAACTCTGCCAGGCCTCCTCGCCTCGCTGACTCAGCAGGAGGCGGGCTGGCCACATGGACATTGATGGATAGGAGGCAGGAGGCGGGGGCCAGGCCGGGGAAGCCCCTCCTCACTCCATGGCCCTCCCACACCTGCCAAGGCCCGGGTCTCTGTCGGTGGCCTCAGAGCCTGGCCCAGCCAGTGGAGGTCAGAGGGTGCAGGGGCCAAGTACAGGCTGCCCCTCACCCTGTGCTGGGCAGTCGCCAGGGAGGAAGGATGCTAGCTGCAGGGGCAGGGGTCCCTGGGGACATGCAGTCTCTTCAACAGCAGCGGGTATGGTGGAACGTGAGCATGCTAGGCAGGATCGCGCTGGGGCCTCTCACTCGCCCACTGGGCCCTGGGTCCCGAGAGGTCTCCAGGGATCCTCACGGGGAGTCAAAGGGCGTGTAGGGGCCCTTGGGGGCATTGGAGCTAAAAGCCTCGGGTGGAGACCCACGCTCCACTGGGTCCTGACTATGAACAGACAAGCGACAAAGTGGGCTCTGGGCCTCAGTTTCCTCGCCTGTAAAAGTTGGGTATGATATCCCCCCCTCGTGTGTGTGCCGTGAGGATTAAAGAAGTGGGGGGCCTGAAGGGGCCGCCCCACCCCGGAGCCTCCCCAGTCTGGGCCATCAGGCGCACAGGGCAGGGCTCCCCTTCCTCCCCCCACACCGCCCAGGCCCCTCCTGCTAACAACCTAGGGCACTGCCTCATGCAGGCTGAGGGCAGATTTTGCTCCCTTCCCCAGTCCCCACTCGCCCAGAAGGGGCCAGCCCCCAGGGTCCCGAGACGGCCAGGGGAAGCCCTTCCTGCTGACCACAGGCCCCAGCCTTCTGCGTCTTCTCTGCCTGCCCGAGAGCTCAGGTATCTGAGTCAGCAGGACTCACTGGTCTGCCGTCCTTAGTCCTTGGCCCGCTGCCCCCTCCTTGGCAGCCTGGGAGCCCCACCAGCCTCAGCTGGGGAGCCCTGCTGTGGCCCCGACGCTGGGGGTGGGCTGCAGACTCTGAGCCCAGTGGGTTTCCCCTGAACCCGCCCCGCCTATTCCCTCCCGCGGAGCCCCTCCCCCACTCGCCAAGCACCACCTTTCCCCCCAGGGGCAGCTCTGAGCTCTCAGGACCCCTGCTCAGCCAAGGTCACCTTCCTGGGTGGGTCCCTGGCCCTGGAGACTCCCAGACCTGGACCCAGAACCAGGGCGAGGAGGGAGGCGCCCGGGAGCTGGCAGGGGTGGGTTGGGGCCTGCAGGGGTGGCGAGGGGCTGCGGCTTTGAGGAGCCGTGGGGGTCCAGGCTGTGAGTGCTGCAGAGGGTGGAGGGACCGGGTCTGTCCACATTTCTGCAACTGCTCTTTGAGCACCAAATCTACTGGCGTGGGAGGAAGGGACGGCAGCCCTGCCCTCCTAGACCAGAGGCCAGCAAAGCATGAGGTCAGATGCTGGGGTCTTGGGGGCCTGGTGCTGTGGGGGGCCAGGAAAGAAGCCCCTGAGCTGGCTGGCGTTGAGCCAGAATGGCCAGGGGCAGGCGAGGCCACCAAGTGTGCAGAAGGAACAGCATGTGCTCCGGCCCCATGTGTGTGGCCCGTCTGGGGGCTGAGAAAGGCTGGGGTGGCGGACCAGCCCACCCTGCAGGCCCCGTGGGTCCCAGCCCAGGCTCAGTGCCTGTTCTGAGAGTGGTGGGAAGCACAGACGGCCCTAGGGAGGTGGCAGTGACACGGCCGGCTGGCCTGAGCATCTTCAAAGGAGCCCCTGCTGCTGGGAGGGTCATTGTACAGACAGAGATGGAGGCCAGGGACCAGGGTGGGGACCAAGCAGAGCAGAGGACAGGAGACATGACAGGGCTCAGTGAGGTTGGTGCTGGGTGACGAGGAGGAGCTGGTGGAGGGGGCACTGCGAATGGGGACTGGGGCGTCACCTGCGGGGGCCACAGTGGACGGGACTCAAGGCATTCCGGGGGGTGGTCGTGAACCAAGAGGGGGCCGAGGTGTGGACCTGCAGAGGGTATCGTCACCGCGGAGGGAGGAGGGCCACAGTCAAGTGTCACCACTCCATCAGAAAGGTGGAGCCACACGGCCTCTTGTGAGGCCCGCCCCACCTGGGGACCCCGCGGCCATCGGGCAGGTGTCCCTGCTCCCTGGTGTCACCCAGAGACACAACGCTGACGGCAACCAGCACTGTGATGGGGAGACCAGCATCATGCCCCAGGAACAATGCAGAGCCTGAGGCAGAGGGCGGGAGCGGGTGCAGGAACAGGACCTTGAGCTGCATTCAGCCGATGAACTGGGTGGGAACCAAGGCAGAATCAAGGCCCCTGGAGGGTCTGGAGAATGGGACCCTGGGGGATGGAGAGGCTGTGGCCCCCATCACCTGTCTGCCCACAGTGGGACCTCATCCCACAGGAGCCTCAGGACGGGCTGGAGCAGGGACAGGGGTTGGGGGCAGAGGAGGGCCACAGGGAGACGGGAGGGTGGGGGTAAGAAGGAGGCAGGCCCACAGCTGAGGCCCGCCCCTGCAGTCACCATGACCAATGTCACCACAGCCCCGGGAATGTCTGTGAGGCTGACGGGGGAAGGACGCAGGGAGCGGGCCCCTTTTAGGGCCCCAGTAGAGCGAGAAGCCTTCTGTGGGGCCTCAGCCTCCCTGAGCCATTTGCAGAGCTGGGCATGGACCCCAGAGGGAGTGAACCCCAGAGGGAGCGAACCCCAGAGGGCCGGCCAAGCTGGGAACATGGGGGTCACAGCCAGACAGAGGGAACAGATCCAGAACAGAGGGGACAGCTGGGACGGCTGCACACCCCTGAGCTATCCCACCCACAGATGCCCCCGGCTCCGGCCCCGCACTGTCTGTCAACTGCGCCATGCACCCCTCCCCAGCTCTCCCCCCACTTCCCGCCTGCTCACAGACCACCGAGCCCCCCTGGTGGACTCAAGATCCCCCCTCCCACCCGCAACAACCACCCCACGTGGGAGCCTGGCAACCAGGGCACCCCAGGCCCACATGAGTCCGCCCGGAGCCTGCACCCGGTTTATCTCACAGCTGCCCGTCTGTCCTGCACTTGGCTCTCTTTGTGAGCCCCAGGGGGCCTGGCGCGTCTGGGGAGTGAGCGAGTGAGTGAGTGACAGGAGCCTGGTGGACAGACCAGCAGGTGCTGCAGGGCCAGAGGACGCCAGAAAGAGCTCATGTCAGGGCCATGGCAGCCTCCCGTCCTGTGGAGCTGCCCAGAGCACCCAGGCCACAGCCCTGCCATGGGGTGGCTGTAGTCTGGAGTTTCCAAGAGGAGGATCCAGCTACAGAAGACTCTCAGCTAGGCCCTCACCTGGGGGAGACAAGTCCGTGCTGCCAAGAGGGGTGGGGCCTCAGCTGGGTGGGGGCTGATCTGTGGCTTCATGTCCTACAGACGCCGGGGCTGATAACGCCACAGATCCCAACCCCGACAGCGACCTGCATTCCTGTAAGTCTTGGGGTGGGAGGCAGACCCCAGCCCAGAGCCGGGTGGGCATGGTGGGGGGCTCTTTCTCACCCATCCCAGGAGGGCCTGGAACCTGGGAGGCCACTTGTCTCCCAGCGTGGACTCCCCAGGGGCCCAGCTCATGGGGCCAGGCCACCCCAGACCTGCCCCACCAGCTGGGGGGACACAGGGCTCCGAGACCCCGCCCGCTCTCTCCACAGCTCTGGACAGGGGCTGGTGCTCCACATGGGGGGCCGGCCACTTCTCCACCTTCGACGGCCTTGTGTATGACTTCACGGGGACCTGCAACTACATCTTCGCGGCCATCTGCAAGGACGCCTCGTCCACCTTCAGCGTCCAGCTACGGCGAGGGCCCAGTGGGAACATTTCCCGGATCATCGTGGAGCTGGGGGCCTCTGTGGTTACTGTGCAGAAGGCAGTCATCTCCATCAAGGACGTGGGGTAGGCTCTGTGACTGGGCTGGGTGGCTGCGGGGGTTCAGGGGATGGCCACTGACCGCTCTCACCCCACAGGGTTGTCAGCCTGCCCTACACCAGCAACGGGCTCCAGATCACACCTTTCGGCCAGAGCATGCGGCTGGTGGCCAAGCAGCTGGAGCTGGAGCTGGTGGTCATGTGGGGTCCGGACGCCCACCTCATGGTGAGGACGCCGGGGCTGAGCCTAGAGACATGCAAGGGGCAGCGGGCAGGGCTGGGGGCCGCCCTCTTTGGGGCGGGGGTCCCGAGCAGAGCTCAAGCTCTGGCAACGCAGTGCTGACCCTCAGCCAGAGGCTGGGCAGGCCTGCCATGTGGTGGCGGCTCAGCTTCCGCGCTTGAAGATGAGGACGATCCAGCAAGAAAAGGAGGTCCCTCAGGAGGAACAGGGTGGACGGTCGCTAGAGGGGTGTGGCCTCGTGGCCGGCACCATGAAGGGCGCTCTGGGCCCCCGGAGCAGGCGCGTGAGGCCGCCACAGCTGGGCGAGGGGTCTTGGGAGCCCTGCACCCCTCCCCGCCCACCTGACCACAGTGCCCGACCGCCCGCAGGTCCTGGTGGAGAAGAAGTACATGGGCAAGATGTGCGGGCTGTGTGGGAACTTCGACGGCGAGAAGACCAACGAGTTTCTGAGCGAGGATGGTAGGTGGGGGGGCAAGGCCCAGACCCTCTGGGGCCCAGGCCCCTGGTGCTGATCCCGTCCCATCCCACACCCCCCAGGCAAACTCTTGGAACCCCACGAGTACGCTGCCCTCCAGAAGCTGGATGACCCCAACGAGATCTGCTCCTACGAGGCCATCCCCAGCCCCCAGGTCCTAGAGGCAGAGCACGTACGTGAGGTGGTCAGGCCACCCAGGGACAGTGGGAGCCCTTCAGCCACGGTGGGGCTGGCCGACGGGGTCTGACAGGGTATCCAAGGCCATCAACATCCCCTCCCAGCCTTCTAAGACACATGCGTGGTGTGGGATGTGGCCTTGACCCCCGTGACCCTAAGTGGCCCTCTGCCCAGGCCCAGACTTGCACCCAGCTGCTGACCCTGGTGTCCCCCGAGTGCAATGTGACCAAGGAGCCCTTCGTGCTGAGCTGCCAGGCGGACATGGCCGCGTGCGACAGGCCAGGCCAGGAGAACTGCAGCTGCGCCACACTGTCCGAGTACTCGCGCCAGTGCAGCATGGCCGGCCAGCCCGTCAGCAACTGGCGGGGCCCCGGTCTCTGCTGTGAGTCCTGGGGAGGGCGGCAGGGAGGGACAGGGCCCCAGACACCAATGCCCCAAATCCCCCTGCCTCGACGGAAGGAGACCTGGGTGGAGGAGGGGCTGGGCTAAGTCCTCGGCCGGGGAGGGGAGGGTGGTGGGGCCCCTGGGGCACCCCTGCCCCTCTCACTGGGGCCGCTGTGGCCTGCAGCCGTGGGCCAGTGCCCGGCCAACCAGGTGTACCAGGAGTGCGGCGAGGCCTGCCTCAAGACCTGCTCCAACCCGCAGCACAGCTGCTCCAGCTTCTGCACCTTCGGCTGCTTCTGCCCGGAAGGTGAGGCCACCCGCTCTCCCTGGCCCCCTGGAGAGGAGCCCAGAGACAGGGTGTCAGCCCCCACCCCACCCCGACACACTGGGGCCTGGACCGGCTCGCCCAGGACACCCTGCTGGGGACTCGCCCCGGGAGGAACTCTGCCTCCAAGGCACTCACAAATGCTCATGGCCTCAAATTGGCCCCTGGCCCCACAGCTGTGTGTGCAAATCCACGAGGGAGTGAGGGGGCGTCCGCTGGGGGGTCCGAGAGGCTGCTAGGAAGAGGTGAGATTTGAGCTGGACCAGGGACAGGGCATTCCGCTCACCAGGAGCAGCTCCTGGTCTGCATGTTGGCACGAAGGGGCAGGGGGCAGGCGGGGCTGGAGGACAGGGCCGGGGCCTGCCCCAGGGGCCCTCGCAGGCCAGCTGGAGCGGCTCACCAGCAGGAGGGAAGAAGGTGTCTTGTCGCAGCCCCAGAAAGCCTCTCTCCTGCAGGTATGGTTCTTGACGACGTCTCCAAAAACCAGACCAACCACACCTGCGTGCCGGTCACCCAGTGCCCCTGCACACTCAGCGGGGTGGCCTACGCCCCTGGAGAGGTCACGACAGCCGCCTGCCAGACCTGGTGAGTGTCGGGCAGCTTTGGAGGATATGTGGGCAGGATGGGGACGTGAGGCGATATGGGGGTCACGGGGCGGCCTCAGCCGTGGAGGCAGCCAGCTCTGCTGGCCTGGAGCACCCGGGGGTGGCATCGGGCTCCAGCAGCCCCGCCCGCCACTCTGGGTCACCCCCTCCCCACCCGCAGCCAGTGCACCATGGGCCACTGGGAGTGCACAGAGCGGTCCTGCCCGCGAAGCTGCTCCCTGGAAGGCGGCTCCTTCGTCACCACATTCGATGCCAGGCCCTACCGCTTCCACGGCACCTGCACCTACATCCTCATCCAGGTAGGACACACCCGCCACGGGGGGCCGCCATGGGGGCCATCACGAGGGGTCACCATGAGCATCCCCGGGGCGCCTGTGCTGAGCCATCCCTCTTCTCAGAGCCCCCAGCTCCCAGACGGGGGCTCCCTCGTGGCTGTGTATGACAAGTCTGGGTACTCGCACTCCGAGACCTCCCTGGCCGCTGTCATCTACATGTCCAGCCAGGTAAGGCCGCCCGCCCTCGGCTGCTGCGCCCACCCCGGGTCCCCGCTCCTGCTTCCCCCCACCTGGCCCGCAGGAGGGGAGCCTCCCGCTGTCCAGCCCCCCGTGACTCAGGCCACCCTCTCTCCAGGACAAAATCGTGATTTCTCAAGACGAGGTGATCACCAACAACGGAGACACAAAGTGGCTGCCATACCAGACTCGTATGTCCTCAGCCCCTGCCCAGCACCCGGGGCCCCACGAGGCTGAGGTCCCAAGGCAGGCCACACTGAGTCCCCTGTCCCCCCAGGAAACATCACGGTCTTCAGGCAGACATCCACCCACCTCCAGATGGCCACCACCTTTGGGCTGGAGCTCCTGATCCAGCTACAGCCCGTGTTCGAGGTGTACATCACCGTTGGGCCCCAATTCAGAGGCCAGACCCGAGGTAAGCCCCTCTCCTGCCTGCCTGGGGTCGGCCTGGCTGCCGGCCCCCGCCCAGCTTGGCCGCACCAGAGGAGAAGGGGCCCAAGAGAGCTTGGCACTGACCCAGCACATCCAGTGCTCCCTGCCCCAGCCCAGCCCTCCCCAGGGTGCGGCCAGTAATGGCCTCTTGCCCACGGCATGCGCAGGGGAGGGGAGGAGCTTTGGGGAGCGTGGGGTAGAACCAACGCGGGCCGCCCACACTCACGGCCTGGCCGGCCCAGGGCTCTGCGGTAACTTCAATGGGGACACGACGGACGACTTCACAACCAGCATGGGCATCGCCGAGGGCACCGCCTCGGTCTTTGTGGACTCCTGGCGGGCTGGAAACTGCCCGGCTGCGCTCGAGCGTGAGACTGACCCCTGCTCCATGAGCCAGCTCAACAGTGAGTGCCCGCCCAGGGGACTGCGGGGTGGGCAGGAGACCCATGCCAGGGAGTGGGAGACCCACGCCTGGGCTGTCCCCCCAGAGGTGTGCGCGGAGACCCACTGCTCGGTGCTGGTGCAGACGGGCACGGTGTTTGAGAAGTGTCATGGCACGGTGAACCCCAAGCCCTTCTACAAGGTGGGCGAGGCCTCGGGTGTGTAGGGAGGGCTGCGGGTGGGGGAGCCAGGAGGGTGGCAGGAGGGCAGGCGCCCATGGCCGCTGTCTGCCCGCAGAGGTGCGTGTACCAGGCCTGCAACTACGAGGAGACCTTCCCCCACATCTGTGCCGCCCTGGGCGACTACGCCCAAGCATGCGCCTCGCAGGGCGTCCTGCTGTGGGGCTGGAGAAGCAGCGTGGACAACTGCAGTATGTGCAGTGGGCACGGGCAGGAGGGGGGGCAGGGGTCACGATGGGGGTCCAGGGCCCCGCGCTCTGCCCGGCCATCCCCCAAGGGCCTGACTCTGGGGTCCCCCGCAGCCATCCCCTGCACGGGCAACCAGACGTTCAGCTACAACAGCTCAGCCTGCAACCGCACGTGCCTGTCACTATCTGATGGCATGGCCGAGTGCCACCCCAGCGCCGTGCCCGTGGACGGCTGCAACTGCCCCGAGGGCACCTACCTGAACCACAAGGCCGAGTGTGTGCGCAAGACCCAGTGCCCCTGCCTCCTGGACAACAAGGTCATCTTGGCCGACCAGTCCACCTTGGTCAATGGCGTCATCTGGTGAGTGAGGGGGTTCCAGGTGGGCCGGCCCCACCCCGGCCTGCAGCCCCTGGCCCGGGGCCGGTCCACTCACGCGGCCTCCCTCTTGCAGCTACTGCATCAACGGACGGCTGAGCTGCCCGGGGCAGCCGCTGACACTCGTGGGTACGTAGCTGCAGCTCGGGGACCTGGACTGCGAGGTGCCATGGCCTCCTTTGAGCCAACCTCACCCCGGGCCCCCCTTTCCCCACAGAATCCTGCTCGGCCAACAAGACATTCCAGGCCTGCAGCCAGTCCTCGGAAAACAAGTTTGGGGCGGCCTGCGCCCCCACGTGTCAGATGCTGGCCACTGGCATCCCTTGCGTAAGGCTGGGGAGGAGTGAGGGGCCAGGGTGGATGCCCCCCAGAGCCTCTTGCGGGGCCATGAGAGGATGTCCACAAATCCCCAGGGAAGACGGGGCCATGCTCTGTGCTGTGCCCATCGTCGCGCGATGCGTGCCACGGGAGGCCGGGTGTGCTCGTCTGTGGGGTTCCCTGAAGACTGTGGCCAGACGCTCGTCAGCTTGTGTGGGGGGAACAGCAGTCCAGCCATGATGCACAGAGGCACCGGAACCTTCCTTGAGAGAGGGGCGGCCTCGCTAAGAGAAAGGCCCAGAGCAGGGGTGGACGCAAGGGGCAGGTCTGGGAGGAAAGCTGGGGGTGTCAGGAGGGCCCAGGGTCGGGGCAGCAGCAGGCGAGGCCACCCTCCTAGGGGCCGCTGACCCTCCCCCCACAGGTGCCCACCAAGTGCGAGCCCGGCTGTGTCTGTGCCGAGGGCCTCTACGAGAACGCCGACGGGGAGTGCGTGCCCGCTGAGGAGTGCCCGTGCGAGTTTGCAGGCATCTCCTACGCCGAGGGCGCCGAGCTCCAAACGGACTGTCAGACTTGGTAAGCCGCGGCCTCACCCTGGACACCCTGGGGGCCTGGCTGTCCTCAGGGTTGCTTGGGGCGGGAAGGGGGGTCCCCCACCAACCCCACCAAGGTCAGGGTCCTGCAGGGTGCGTGTGTGGCCTGGGTCTCCCCGAAACCCTCAGACATCCCTGCTCCTCTCCCAGCACCTGCTCGAAGGGGAAGTGGACGTGCCAGCAGAGCGCCCACTGCTCATCCACCTGCACTCTCTACGGGGAGGGCCACGTGGTCACCTTCGACGGGCAGCGCTTTGTGTTCAACGGCAACTGCGAGTACATCCTGGCCACGGTAAGGTCGGGCCCAGGGCCACAGGGAGCGGGGCTGCAGGGGGCCACCGGGCGGGCTCCTCCTCAACACCCCTCCCCACAGGATGGCTGCAGCGCCAACGACTCGCAGCCCACCTTCAAGATCCTGACAGAGAACGTTGTGTGTGGGAAGTTGGGTGTCACCTGCTCCCGGGCCATCAAGATCTTCCTAGGGGTGAGCGAGCTGGGCGGGGCCTCCCCACACCTCAGCCACTGGAGCCCCTCTGCCCCTGGCCTCCCCATCTGCATGATGGGCTTGCAGTGTCTCCCAGAGCTGGACAGTCATGCAGAGGGGAGGGGTTCTCCAGAAAGCCTGACCATCAGCCCTCAGCACAGTTTCCATGATGTTCTGGAACCTTCCCCCAGTGGCAGGCTCTAGAAGGCAGGCCCCCAACGCAGAGCTGGCCCTCAGCAGGCGTTGGCCCGCACGTGTCCTTAACGGATGCGCTCCACTCCGCCTCAGAGAGTTCTGGCAGGGGAGGCAGAGTGCGGCAGCAGGCAGCCCCATGACGGCCCCGCCCCACAGGACCTGTCCATCGTGCTGGAGGACAGGAACTACACGGTCAGCGGGGAGGAGGACCCCGACGTGCACTTCGAGGTGAAGGCCAGCTCCCTGCACCTGGTGCTGGACATCACCATCAGCAGCAGGTACAACCTGACCATCACCTGGAACAAGCACATGACCGTCTTCATCAAGATCGCGCGTGCCTCCCAGGTACCTGTGCCACCCCTGCCCCACGGAGTCGAGGGAGTAGGGGCAGCGCCCGTGCACCTCACTGACGCCAGCCCCTGCAGGACGCCCTCTGCGGCTTGTGTGGCAACTACAATGGGAACATGAAGGACGACTTTGAAACGCGCAGCAAGTACGTGGCGTCCAGTGAGCTGGAGTTTGTGAACTCGTGGAAGGAGAGCCCGCTGTGCGGAGACGCCACCTTCGTGGTGGACCCTTGCACCCTCAATGCCTTCCGCCGCTCCTGGGCCGAGCGCAAGTGCAGCATCATCAACAGCCAGACTTTCGCCGCCTGCCACAGCCAGGTGGGCTGGCCCCACCGCACATGCCCTCCAGAATGTCCAGCGGGGATGACAAAGAGGGATGGTGTTGGGGGAAGGCCACAACCCATGCTGGGGGCCCACGTGGAACTCCTGCTCTCCACCGAGCAGTCAGGAGAGGGGCACTCAAGGACCAAGACCCAGAGGCTGCCCTGGGGGTGAGCTCCCTGGACACAGGTGGGGTCCTGGCCTCCAGCTCCTAGAGCAGCCCCTGCCCGTGGGACTGACCGGGCAGCTGACACTGAGGGCTGGGTCCCACAGGTGTACCGCCTGCCCTATTATGAGGCCTGCGTAAGCGACACGTGCGGGTGTGACACCGGAGGGGACTGCGAGTGCCTGTGCGACGCCGTGGCTGCCTATGCCAAGGCCTGCCTGGACAAGGGCGTGTGCGTGGACTGGAGAACCCCCGACTTCTGCCGTGAGTGTCCTGCTCCCACAGGCCACAGTGCTTCTCCCCGGCGGGCTGCGGGCTGTGCCCCCACAGGAGACACCACAGAGGGACCCTGAGCCTCCAGGCCTGCGTCCGGGCTCCCAGGCTGGCACGCACCAGGGCCTTGCTGGGGCCTAGCTCAGGGCCGGGGCTGGCACTGCTGCTGCCTGACGGGCGCTCTTCCTCCCAGCCGTCTACTGCGACTTCTACAACACTCACACGTGGGTGGGCAGCGGCCAGTACCAGTATACCCAGGAGGCCAACTGCACATGGCACTACCAGCCGTGCCTTTGCCCAGGGTGGCCGCAGAGTGTCTCAGACAACATTGAAGGTACCAGGCGTGGAGCGGGAGAGGTCTGAGCAGAAGACTGACAGGGCTCCCCAGGCCAGGGGGACAGGAGCCTAGGGGGCAAGGACAGGGAGGAAGGGGAGGGCTGGGCCTGAAGGATGTGGGGGAGGTGCTAGGCGCACAGCGCAGGGCATTGGGGTGGGGACTGAGACAGGGCACCTGCGTCTGGGGTTAAGGAGAGAGGCCGAGACTGCATGTGGACAAGAGGGAGGGACGAAGGCCAGGGGAAGAGGGGTCTCCAGATCTGGGCACTGAGGCCTGGCCCATCTCCACACCCCCCAGGCTGCTACAACTGCTCCCAGGACGAGTACTTTGATCACGACGAGGGGACGTGCCTGCCGTGCCGTAAGCTCAGCCGCTGCCTGAGGGCCCCCCAAGCCCACGCAGCCCCGGCACAGGAGCTCCCAGCCCCTGCACCACCTCTGGCCAGGGCCCAAGCACCCCCATCCCCAGAGCTGTGCCCCTAGGGTGCTGAGACTCCCAGAGACCTGGGCAGCCCAAGGCCACAGACAGCACAGACCCAGGGAAACCCCAGGGCAGGCCTCTCTGCGCCTCGCCTTCCCTCCCCAAACAGCAACTCCCCGGCCCCCAGTCCCAGGGCAGACCCAGCCCCGCCAGCCTGCCACGTGTGTGGGTGCAGAGCAGGAATCTCCTGGGAATTCAGCACAGGTGGCCTGGAGAGCTGCCGTGAGTGGGCACTGGGCATGCCTGCAGCTACCCTGGGGGTGCAGCACCCTGGCTGGCCCCTCCACTCCCTGCCAGGCCCACCGACCAGGGGACACCAGGGGACGGGGATGGTGCTGGGAGGGGAGGAGAACGGAGGGCAAGGGCCTAGGCGCCTCTGTGGTGGCTCCCTCCCCCTTGGTCCTCTGCCTCTGGATCATCTCTGACTCAGACCCTGGGGACACACCCCAAGGCTTCTGAGGGCCGCAGGGGGCAGCGCCTCTGACCACCCCTCCTCTTGCAGTGACACCATCCACCACAACTCCGGCGCCCACCACAGGTGAGTGCGCACACTAGTGCCAAGGTGAGGCAGGCTCTCCCCAGGGTGCTGCCTTGGCTCTGCTGTGCGGGCTGTGTCCGGAGCCTGGCGGCGGCAGCTGCTGCTGTCCCTGAAGCCCCAGCCAGTGGGCGTGGGTTGCGGCGGGGAGTGACCCTGGGCCGTCCCTGGGCTGCTGTGCTGTGGGAGCAGCAGGTGCTCACCAGGAAGTCAGAGGGCAGGGGAGGGAAAAGCTCAGCTCGCGGCCGGCCGGCCCCTCCGCAGCCTCCAGTGGACGGCCACTGAGCACAGCAGGGCCGACAAGCGAGTTCCCCACTGGGAGCCCATGCTGCCCTCAGCAGGCCACAGGCCGGCCCCTGTACCTCCCGCCCAGCCCTCCTGGAGCTACATGGCTTAGAAGCCTAGCAAGCGAGAGAAGGGGGCTCCTCCCAAAGGGTGTACCCCCACAATAACAGCACATCTGCCCCTCAGGCTCACCCTCCACGGCAACCAGGCCCACCACGACCATGCCCAGCACCACTGAGACCCCCAGGACCACTGGGCTCTTCAACTCCACCAGACCCTCACCAAGCTCTCCACCCACACCTGTGGCCACCACCCAGACATCTGGCCTTCCGGCCATGCCCACAGCCACGGCGACAGCCCCGACAACCCAAACAGAACCGACAGTCTCCTCGGGAGGTAAGGCCCCCGAGGGCCCCACTGCGGGTGACAAAGACATGTGCAGGATCACACATGGGCTCCGGTGGGGACGGAGGGCAGGGCCAGCCCCACACTTTGCAGAAATCTTTCCAATGAGCAGATTCTCAGGCACAGAACTCCCTGCACGTGGAGTGGAGCTGGGTTTCTCTGAACGGTTTTATTCAACGGCAAGCTGGCCACAGGATGAGGCCATTCCCTGCTGATACTGTTGCTAGGAAGCACGTAGGACCTGCTGGGCAGAAGGCCACCAGAAGTGCATGCCAGCCCTCTGTGCAGCCTGTCCCCTAGCCCACCACCACCACTCCCACCCCACCCCACACAGCAGCATCCCCTTCTGGCTGCCCTGGGACCACGAGGGGACAGGACATGGGTGCTCCTAGCAAAGGCAGGTGGAGGGGCAGCCAGTGGCCCACATGAACACATGGTCAATGAAATGTCACCGAGTACCCCAAGGCCAGAGGAAGACATCAGTGCCAGCCAGGGGAAGACAAGCACTTCTCATGAGGGGACTAAGTGTGCCCTGCTGGTGTGGCTCACAGGGCAAGGAGGAGGGCGGGGTCCCAGAGGGGAAAGTGCAGACAGGGACAGAGAGAATTCTGGGCACTGTTCCCTGCAGAGTCAACTCGAAACACCTCCGCTGTCACCATGCGGGCCACATCAGCGACAGCACCCACAGCCACTCCCAGGTCAACGGCCATGGGACCCACCGTGACCCATGCCACAACGCAGCCCACAGCATCTCCCCTCAGCAAAGCCACTCAATCCACAGCTCAGTACACAGCGCACACCACAGCAGCACTGCCAACCCTGACATCGTCAGGGGCCTCCACGGGGTCCCTAACAAGTAAGCAAGCCCTCAACCATGTGTCCCTGTAGAGGGCTACAGCACAGACGCCCCAACGCCCAGCCTAAGCTATCAGGGCTGCGTGGAGGAGAGCAGCCTAAGACCACCTCCATGAACAGGCGGGTCCGAGGGTAGGGGCAGCCTGCTGGGCCCCCAGACCTGAGCCTAACAATGCTCCCTAACCATCCTCCCTAACCATGCTCCTCTCTGCACTTCTCCGCGGCCACAGCATCGGAGCTCGAATCCACCACGGCTGCACCTTCCCCAGGTGAGTCACAGACCCAGGGGTCGCCGGAGCTACCAAAGACACTTGATGCAAAGTGCAGTCCATGCTCTGCAGGATGGCAACAGACACCTGAATTCCCCTCAGGGCATGCAGAAGAGAAGCCCTTTCCAAAGGCCAGAACCAGGGATGGCCTTGGAGGGATGGTGCAGTCCACCCCAAGAAGAGCCACCATGAGAGTGGGTGGAAGGGGCCAGCAACCACAGGGCTGTAGAGAAGGGGCTCCCAAGAATGACTGGGAGCAGCTGAGCTGCAAGGAGCGCCTACAAAGACGAGAGGAGTCCATGAGAGAAAGTGGGGAGACACGGGCAGGGAGTGGAAGACCCCATCAGGGTCACACAAACCACAGGCAGGGAAGACGACAACTGAGGCTCAGGGGGCGAGGTG
This sequence comes from Diceros bicornis minor, assembly GCF_020826845.1. Classification (NCBI taxonomy): domain Eukaryota; kingdom Metazoa; phylum Chordata; class Mammalia; order Perissodactyla; family Rhinocerotidae; genus Diceros; species Diceros bicornis. The sequence goes on from NC_080770.1 coordinate 999,153, forward strand.
AAGGAGGAAGGGAAATGACCTGACGGAGACTGTCTCCCACAGCACCGTCCACCCAAGAATGGACATGGGGAACTTCCGTCTCTGAACAAACAGAGCAGACGGAGCCTACACCATCTCCGGAGAGCACCGCAAGTCCCAGTAACAGGCCCACAAGCGACCATACCAGCCCACTGACCATACCCACCACGTCCCCAACCCAACTAACCAATCCCGAAACGACACACACGGTGGCCACCGCCACCAGGCCCCACATACCCTCCACCACTCGCTACTTCACGCCCACCTCTTCTATCGCCACCAGCACCCGAACAACAGGTCCGCCCACGGGAACATCTTTCCGGACCATCAACACCTTCCCCACCCCGCCACGCCCCGAGACCACTCTCTCCACTCAGGTTCCAACCTCAGCCACCTCCTCTGTCATAACGACTTCCCACCGAGTCATCACCCCAACCCAACCTGAAACCCGGTCTTCCTCACCCTCTCAAATACCAACAGCCACCACTTCTCCCTCTACTCCTGTCCCCGTCACACCGACTACGCCAACATCCACACCCGTGACAGAGACCACAATTGGGACCACCCAAGCCCACAGATCGATAGGCACAGCGACAGCCTCACCTTCCACAGTGACACAGCCCTCCTCCCCTTTGCGCCCTGAAGCCACGTCGGGACCAAACACCACCCTGTCCCCGAAGCCCACCACTACCACCAACAGAGAAACCACCGTGACACACACTGCCACGCCTACCACCACCAGGCCGCACAGTGCCTCCACTACTCACTCCTCTGCACCCACCTCTTCTGTCTCCACCAGCTCCCAAACCACAGGTCCGCCCACAGGAACATCCTTCCAGACCACCAGCACCTTCCCCACACCGTCACGCCCCGAGACCACTCTCTCCACTCAGGTTCCAAACTCAGCCACCTCCTCGGTCACTCCAACTTCCCACGAAGTCATAACCACAACCCAAACAGAAACCTCGTCTTCCCCACCAACCAAAACGCCAACGGCCAACTCTTCTCCATCTACTCCCATCCTCGTCACACCCACCAAAGCGACATACACACCCCGGCCACTGAGAGTGAACACAACTAGAACAACCCAAGCCCCCAGCTCGCTCAGCACAGCCAAAACCTCCCTCTCCCCAGTGACACAGCCATCGTTGCCTGTCAGCCCTGAAGCCACGTCGCCACCACACACTACCCTATCCCTCAAGCCCACCAGCACCACTGCCACAGCCAGCCCCGAGACACAAAGCACCACGCCCACCGCTAACAGGCCCCTAACATCCTCCACCACTCACTCCTCTGCACCCACCACTTCTGTCGCCACCAGCTCCGGAACCACAGGTCCGCCCACAGGAACTTCCTTCCGGACAAGCAACACCTTGCCCACCCTGTCACACGCTCAGACCACTCTCTCCACTCAGGTTCCAACCTCAACCACCTCCCCGGTTACTCCAAATTCCCACCCCGTCACCACCCAAACCCAATCAGAAACCCCATCTTCCCCACACACTCAAACGCCAACAGCCACCTCTTCTCCATCTCCTCCCGTCCCCGTCACACGCAGCAAGCCGACGTCCACACCCCGGCCAGTGACAGTGACCACAACTCGGACCACCCAAGCCCCCAGCTCAGTCAGCACAGCCAAAACCTCCCCTTCCCCGGTGACACAGCCCTCCTCGCCTGTCAGCCCTGAAGCCACGTCGCCACCACACACCACCCTGTCCCCGAAGCCCTCCACCACCACCGCCACAGCCACCCCCGTGTCACAAAGAGCCACGTCCACCGCTACCAGGCCCCGCACTGCCTCCACCACTCACTCCTCCGCCCCCACCTCTTCTGTCTCCACCAGCTCCCGAACCACAGGTCCGCCCACGGGAACATCCTTCCGGACCACCAACACCTTCCCCACCCCGTCACGCCCCGAGACCACTCTCTCCACTCAGGTTCCAACCTCAGCCACCTCCTCGGTCACTCCAAATTCCCACCGAGTCATCACCCCAACCCAACCTGAAACCCGGTCTTCCTCACCCACTCAAACGCCAACGGCCACCTCTCCCCCATCAACTGTCGTCCCCGTCACAGCCACAGCGACCACATCCACACCCCGGCCACTGACAGAGACCACAACTCGGACCTCCCAAGCCCCCAGCTCAGTCAGCACAGCCAAAACCTCCCCTTCCCCGGTGACACAGCCCTCCTCGCCTGTCAGCCCCGAAGCCACGTCGCCACCACACACCACCCTCTCCCCCAAGCCGTCCACCACCACCGCCACAGCCACCCCCGTCACACACAGCGCCACGTCCACCGCTACCAGGCCCCGCACGGCCTCCACCACTCACTCCTCCGCGCCCACCTCTTCTGTCGCCACCAGCTCCCGAACCACAGGCCCGCCCACGGGAACATCCTTCCGGACCACCAACACCTTCCCCACCCCGTCCCGCGCTGAGACCACTGCCTCCACTCAGGTTCCAAGCTCAGCCACCTCCTCGGTCACTCCAACTTCCCACCGAGTCTTCAGCCCAACCCAACCAGAAACCCCATCTTCCCCACACACTCAAACGCCAACAGCCACCTCTTCTCCATCTCCTCCCGTCCCCGTCACACGCAGCAAGCCGACGTCCACACCCCGGCCAGTGACAGTGACCACAACTCGGACCACCCAAGCCCCCAGCTCAGTCAGCACAGCCAAAACCTCCCCTTCCCCGGTTACACAGCCCTCCTCGCCTGTCAGCCCTGAAGCCACGTCGCCACCACACACCACCCTGTCCCCGAAGCCCTCCACCACCACCGCCACAGCCACCCCCGTGTCACAAAGAGCCACGTCCACCGCTACCAGGCCCCGCACTGCCTCCACCACTCACTCCTCCGCCCCCACCTCTTCTGTCTCCACCAGCTCCCGAACCACAGGTCCGCCCACGGGAACATCCTTCCGGACCACCAACACCTTCCCCACCCCGTCACGCCCCGAGACCACTCTCTCCACTCAGGTTCCAACCTCAGCCACCTCCTCGGTCACTCCAACTTCCCACCGAGTCATCACCCCAACCCAACCTGAAACCCGGTCTTCCTCACCCACTCAAACGCCAACGGCCACCTCTCCCCCATCAACTGTCGTCCCCGTCACAGCCACAGCGACCACATCCACACCCCGGCCACTGACAGAGACCACAACTCGGACCTCCCAAGCCCCCAGCTCAGTCAGCACAGCCAAAACCTCCCCTTCCCCGGTGACACAGCCCTCCTCGCCTGTCAGCCCCGAAGCCACGTCGCCACCACACACCACCCTCTCCCCCAAGCCGTCCACCACCACCGCCACAGCCACCCCCGTCACACACAGCGCCACGTCCACCGCTACCAGGCCCCGCACGGCCTCCACCACTCACTCCTCCGCGCCCACCTCTTCTGTCGCCACCAGCTCCCGAACCACAGGCCCGCCCACGGGAACATCCTTCCGGACCACCAACACCTTCCCCACCCCGTCCCGCGCTGAGACCACTTCCTCCACTCAGGTTCCAAGCTCAGCCACCTCCTCGGTCACTCCAACTTCCCACCGAGTCTTCAGCCCAACCCAACCAGAAACCCCATCTTCCCCACACACTCAAACGCCAACAGCCACCTCTTCTCCATCTCCTCCCGTCCCCGTCACACGCAGCAAGCCGACGTCCACACCCCGGCCACTGACAGAGACCACAACTCGGACCTCCCAAGCCCCCAGCTCAGTCAGCACAGCCAAAACCTCCCCTTCCCCGGTGACACAGCCCTCCTCGCCTGTCAGCCCCGAAGCCACGTCGCCACCACACACCACCCTCTCCCCGAAGCCCTCCACCACCACCGCCACAGCCACCCCCGTCACACACAGCGCCACGTCCACCGCTACCAGGCCCCGCACGGCCTCCACCACTCACTCCTCCGCGCCCACCTCTTCTGTCGCCACCAGCTCCCGAACCACAGGCCCGCCCACGGGAACATCCTTCCGGACCACCAACACCTTCCCCACCCCGTCCCGCGCTGAGACCACTTCCTCCACTCAGGTTCCAAGCTCAGCCACCTCCTCGGTCACTCCAACTTCCCACCGAGTCTTCAGCCCAACCCAACCAGAAACCCCATCTTCCCCACACACTCAAACGCCAACAGCCACCTCTTCTCCATCTCCTCCCGTCCCCGTCACACGCAGCAAGCCGACGTCCACACCCCGGCCAGTGACAGTGACCACAACTCGGACCACCCAAGCCCCCAGCTCAGTCAGCACAGCCAAAACCTCCCCTTCCCCGGTGACACAGCCCTCCTCGCCTGTCAGCCCTGAAGCCACGTCGCCACCACACACCACCCTGTCCCCGAAGCCCTCCACCACCACCGCCACAGCCACCCCCGTGTCACAAAGAGCCACGTCCACCGCTACCAGGCCCCGCACTGCCTCCACCACTCACTCCTCCGCCCCCACCTCTTCTGTCTCCACCAGCTCCCGAACCACAGGTCCGCCCACGGGAACATCCTTCCGGACCACCAACACCTTCCCCACCCCGTCACGCCCCGAGACCACTCTCTCCACTCAGGTTCCAACCTCAGCCACCTCCTCGGTCACTCCAACTTCCCACCGAGTCATCACCCCAACCCAACCTGAAACCCGGTCTTCCTCACCCACTCAAACGCCAACGGCCACCTCTCCCCCATCAACTGTCGTCCCCGTCACAGCCACAGCGACCACATCCACACCCCGGCCACTGACAGAGACCACAACTCGGACCTCCCAAGCCCCCAGCTCAGTCAGCACAGCCAAAACCTCCCCTTCCCCGGTGACACAGCCCTCCTCGCCTGTCAGCCCCGAAGCCACGTCGCCACCACACACCACCCTCTCCCCCAAGCCGTCCACCACCACCGCCACAGCCACCCCCGTCACACACAGCGCCACGTCCACCGCTACCAGGCCCCGCACGGCCTCCACCACTCACTCCTCCGCGCCCACCTCTTCTGTCGCCACCAGCTCCCGAACCACAGGCCCGCCCACGGGAACATCCTTCCGGACCACCAACACCTTCCCCACGCCGTCCCGCGCTGAGACCACTGCCTACACTCAGGTTCCAAGCTCAGCCACCTCCTCGGTCACTCCAACTTCCCACCGAGTCTTCAGCCCAACCCAACCAGAAACCCCATCTTCCCCACACACTCAAACGCCAACAGCCACCTCTTCTCCATCTCCTCCCGTCCCCGTCACACGCAGCAAGCCGACGTCCACACCCCGGCCAGTGACAGTGACCACAACTCGGACCACCCAAGCCCCCAGCTCAGTCAGCACAGCCAAAACCTCCCCTTCCCCGGTGACACAGCCCTCCTCGCCTGTCAGCCCTGAAGCCACGTCGCCACCACACACCACCCTGTCCCCGAAGCCCTCCACCACCACCGCCACAGCCACCCCCGTGTCACAAAGAGCCACGTCCACCGCTACCAGGCCCCGCACGGCCTCCACCACTCACTCCTCCGCCCCCACCTCTTCTGTCTCCACCAGCTCCCGAACCACAGGTCCGCCCACGGGAACATCCTTCCGGACCACCAACACCTTCCCCACCCCGTCACGCCCCGAGACCACTCTCTCCACTCAGGTTCCAACCTCAGCCACCTCCTCGGTCACTCCAACTTCCCACCGAGTCATCACCCCAACCCAACCTGAAACCCGGTCTTCCTCACCCACTCAAACGCCAACGGCCACCTCTCCCCCATCAACTGTCGTCCCCGTCACAGCCACAGCGACCACATCCACACCCCGGCCACTGACAGAGACCACAACAAGGACCTCCCAAGCCCCCAGCTCAGTCAGCACAGCCAAAACCTCCCCTTCCCCGGTGACACAGCCCTCCTCGCCTGTCAGCCCCGAAGCCACGTCGCCACCACACACCACCCTCTCCCCCAAGCCGTCCACCACCACCGCCACAGCCACCCCCGTCACACACAGCGCCACGTCCACCGCTACCAGGCCCCGCACGGCCTCCACCACTCACTCCTCCGCGCCCACCTCTTCTGTCGCCACCAGCTCCCGAACCACAGGCCCGCCCACGGGAACATCCTTCCGGACCACCAACACCTTCCCCACCCCGTCCCGCGCTGAGACCACTGCCTCCACTAAGGTTCCAAGCTCAGCCACCTCCTCGGTCACTCCAACTTCCCACCGAGTCTTCAGCCCAACCCAACCAGAAGCCCCATCTTCCCCACACACTAAAACGCCAACAGCCACCTCTTCTCCATCTCCTCCCGGCCCCGTCACACGCAGCAAGCCGACGTCCACACCCCGGCCAGTGACAGTGACCACAACTCGGACCACCCAAGCCCCCAGCTCAGTCAGCACAGCCAAAACCTCCCCTTCCCCGGTGACACAGCCCTCCTCGCCTGTCAGCCCTGAAGCCACGTCGCCACCACACACCACCCTGTCCCCGAAGCCCTCCACCACCACCGCCACAGCCACCCCCGTGTCACAAAGAGCCACGTCCACCGCTACCAGGCCCCGCACTGCCTCCACCACTCACTCCTCCGCCCCCACCTCTTCTGTCTCCACCAGCTCCCGAACCACAGGTCCGCCCACGGGAACATCCTTCCGGACCACCAACACCTTCCCCACCCCGTCACGCCCCGAGACCACTCTCTCCACTCTGGTTCCAACCTCAGCCACCTCCTCGGTCACTCCAACTTCCCACCGAGTCATCACCCCAACCCAACCTGAAACCCGGTCTTCCTCACCCACTCAAACGCCAACGGCCACCTCTCCCCCATCAACTGTCGTCCCCGTCACAGCCACAGCGACCACATCCACACCCCGGCCAGTGACAGAGACCACAACTCGGACCTCCCAAGCCCCCAGCTCAGTCAGCACAGCCAAAACCTCCCCTTCCCCGGTGACACAGCCTTCCTCGCCTGTCAGCCCCGAAGCCACGTCGCCACCACACACCACCCTCTCCCCCAAGCCGTCCACCACCACCGCCACAGCCACCCCCGTCACACACAGCGCCACGTCCACCGCTACCAGGCCCCGCACGGCCTCCACCACTCACTCCTCCGCGCCCACATCTTCTGTCGCCACCAGCTCCCGAACCACAGGCCCGCCCACGGGAACATCCTTCCGGACCACCAACACCTTCCCCACCCCGTCCCGCGCTGAGACCACTGCCTCCACTCAGGTTCCAAGCTCAGCCACCTCCTCGGTCACTCCAACTTCCCACCGAGTCTTCAGCCCAACCCAACCAGAAACCCCATCTTCCCCACACACTCAAACGCCAACAGCCACCTCTTCTCCATCTCCTCCCGTCCCCGTCACACGCAGCAAGCCGACGTCCACACCCCGGCCAGTGACAGTGACCACAACTCGGACCACCCAAGCCCCCAGCTCAGTCAGCACAGCCAAAACCTCCCCTTCCCCGGTGACACAGCCCTCCTCGCCTGTCAGCCCTGAAGCCACGTCGCCACCACACACCACCCTGTCCCCGAAGCCCTCCACCACCACCGCCACAGCCACCCCCGTGTCACAAAGAGCCACGTCCACCGCTACCTGGCCCCGCACTGCCTCCACCACTCACTCCTCCGCCCCCACCTCTTCTGTCTCCACCAGCTCCCGAACCACAGGTCCGCCCACGGGAACATCCTTCCGGACCACCAACACCTTCCCCACCCCGTCACGCCCCGAGACCACTCTCTCCACTCTGGTTCCAACCTCAGCCACCTCCTCGGTCACTCCAACTTCCCACCGAGTCATCACCCCAACCCAACCTGAAACCCGGTCTTCCTCACCCACTCAAACGCCAACGGCCACCTCTCCCCCATCAACTGTCGTCCCCGTCACAGCCACAGCGACCACATCCACACCCCGGCCAGTGACAAAGACCACAACTCGGACCTCCCAAGCCCCCAGCTCAGTCAGCACAGCCAAAACCTCCCCTTCCCCGGTGACACAGCCCTCCTCGCCTGTCAGCCCCGAAGCCACGTCGCCACCACACACCACCCTCTCCCCCAAGCCGTCCACCACCACCGCCACAGCCACCCCCGTCACACACAGCGCCACGTCCACCGCGACCAGGCCCCGCACGGCCTCCACCACTCACTCCTCCGCGCCCACCTCTTCTGTCGCCACCAGCTCCCGAACCACAGGCCCGCCCACGGGAACATCCTTCCGGACCACCAACACCTTCCCCACCCCGTCCCGCGCTGAGACCACTGCCTCCACTCAGGTTCCAAGCTCAGCCACCTCCTCGGTCACTCCAACTTCCCACCGAGTCTTCAGCCCAACCCAACCAGAAACCCCATCTTCCCCACACACTCAAACGCCAACAGCCACCTCTTCTCCATCTCCTCCCGTCCCCGTCACACGCAGCAAGCCGACGTCCACACCCCGGCCAGTGACAGTGACCACAACTCGGACCACCCAAGCCCCCAGCTCAGTCAGCACAGCCAAAACCTCCCCTTCCCCGGTGACACAGCCCTCCTCGCCTGTCAGCCCTGAAGCCACGTCGCCACCACACACCACCCTGTCCCCGAAGCCCTCCACCACCACCGCCACAGCCACCCCCGTGTCACAAAGAGCCACGTCCACCGCTACCAGGCCACGCACGGCCTCCACCACTCACTCCTCCGCGCCCACCTCTTCTGTCGCCACCAGCTCCCGAACCACAGGCCCGCCCACGGGAACATCCTTCCGGACCACCAACACCTTCCCCACCCCGTCCCGCGCTGAGACCACTGCCTCCACTCAGGTTCCAAGCTCAGCCACCTCCTCGGTCACTCCAACTTCCCACCGAGTCTTCAGCCCAACCCAACCAGAAGCCCCATCTTCCCCACACACTCAAACGCCAACAGCCACCTCTTCTCCATCTCCTCCCGTCCCCGTCACACGCAGCAAGCCGACGTCCACACCCCGGCCAGTGACAGTGACCACAACTCGGACCACCCAAGCCCCCAGCTCAGTCAGCACAGCCAAAACCTCCCCTTCCCCGGTGACACAGCCCTCCTCGCCTGTCAGCCCTGAAGCCACGTCGCCACCACACACCACCCTGTCCCCGAAGCCCTCCACCACCACCGCCACAGCCACCCCCGTGTCACAAAGAGCCACGTCCACCGCTACCAGGCCCCGCACTGCCTCCACCACTCACTCCTCCGCCCCCACCTCTTCTGTCTCCACCAGCTCCCGAACCACAGGTCCGCCCACGGGAACATCCTTCCGGACCACCAACACCTTCCCCACCCCGTCACGCCCCGAGACCACTCTCTCCACTCTGGTTCCAACCTCAGCCACCTCCTCGGTCACTCCAACTTCCCACCGAGTCATCACCCCAACCCAACCTGAAACCCGGTCTTCCTCACCCACTCAAACGCCAACGGCCACCTCTCCCCCATCAACTGTCGTCCCCGTCACAGCCACAGCGACCACATCCACACCCCGGCCAGTGACAGAGACCACAACTCGGACCTCCCAAGCCCCCAGCTCAGTCAGCACAGCCAAAACCTCCCCTTCCCCGGTGACACAGCCTTCCTCGCCTGTCAGCCCCGAAGCCACGTCGCCACCACACACCACCCTCTCCCCCAAGCCGTCCACCACCACCGCCACAGCCACCCCCGTCACACACAGCGCCACGTCCACCGCTACCAGGCCCCGCACGGCCTCCACCACTCACTCCTCCGCGCCCACCTCTTCTGTCGCCACCAGCTCCCGAACCACAGGCCCGCCCACGGGAACATCCTTCCGGACCACCAACACCTTCCCCACCCCGTCCCGCGCTGAGACCACTGCCTCCACTCAGGTTCCAAGCTCAGCCACCTCCTCGGTCACTCCAACTTCCCACCGAGTCTTCAGCCCAACCCAACCAGAAACCCCATCTTCCCCACACACTCAAACGCCAACAGCCACCTCTTCTCCATCTCCTCCCGTCCCCGTCACACGCAGCAAGCCGACGTCCACACCCCGGCCAGTGACAGTGACCACAACTCGGACCACCCAAGCCCCCAGCTCAGTCAGCACAGCCAAAACCTCCCCTTCCCCGGTGACACAGCCCTCCTCGCCTGTCAGCCCTGAAGCCACGTCGCCACCACACACCACCCTGTCCCCGAAGCCCTCCACCACCACCGCCACAGCCACCCCCGTGTCACAAAGAGCCACGTCCACCGCTACCAGGCCCCGCACTGCCTCCACCACTCACTCCTCCGCCCCCACCTCTTCTGTCTCCACCAGCTCCCGAACCACAGGTCCGCCCACGGGAACATCCTTCCGGACCACCAACACCTTCCCCACCCCGTCACGCCCCGAGACCACTCTCTCCACTCTGGTTCCAACCTCAGCCACCTCCTCGGTCACTCCAACTTCCCACCGAGTCATTACCCCAACCCAACCTGAAACCCGGTCTTCCTCACCCACTCAAACGCCAACGGCCACCTCTCCCCCATCAACTGTCGTCCCCGTCACAGCCACAGCGACCACATCCACACCCCGGCCACTGACAGAGACCACAACTCGGACCTCCCAAGCCCCCAGCTCAGTCAGCACAGCCAAAACCTCCCCTTCCCCGGTGACACAGCCCTCCTCGCCTGTCAGCCCCGAAGCCACGTCGCCACCACACACCACCCTCTCCCCCAAGCCGTCCACCACCACCGCCACAGCCACCCCCGTCACACACAGCGCCACGTCCACCGCTACCAGGCCCCGCACGGCCTCCACCACTCACTCCTCCGCGCCCACCTCTTCTGTCGCCACCAGCTCCCGAACCACAGGCCCGCCCACGGGAACATCCTTCCGGACCACCAACACCTTCCCCACCCCGTCCCGCGCTGAGACCACTGCCTCCACTCAGGTTCCAAGCTCAGCCACCTCCTCGGTCACTCCAACTTCCCACCGAGTCTTCAGCCCAACCCAACCAGAAACCCCATCTTCCCCACACACTCAAACGCCAACAGCCACCTCTTCTCCATCTCCTCCCGTCCCCGTCACACGCAGCAAGCCGACGTCCACACCCCGGCCAGTGACAGTGACCACAACTCGGACCACCCAAGCCCCCAGCTCAGTCAGCACAGCCAAAACCTCCCCTTCCCCGGTGACACAGCCCTCCTCGCCTGTCAGCCCTGAAGCCACGTCGCCACCACACACCACCCTGTCCCCGAAGCCCTCCACCACCACCGCCACAGCCACCCCCGTGTCACAAAGAGCCACGTCCACCGCTACCAGGCCCCGCACTGCCTCCACCACTCACTCCTCCGCCCCCACCTCTTCTGTCTCCACCAGCTCCCGAACCACAGGTCCGCCCACGGGAACATCCTTCCGGACCACCAACACCTTCCCCACCCCGTCACGCCCCGAGACCACTCTCTCCACTCTGGTTCCAACCTCAGCCACCTCCTCGGTCACTCCAACTTCCCACCGAGTCATCACCCCAACCCAACCTGAAACCCGGTCTTCCTCACCCACTCAAACGCCAACGGCCACCTCTCCCCCATCAACTGTCGTCCCCGTCACAGCCACAGCGACCACATCCACACCCCGGCCAGTGACAGAGACCACAACTCGGACCTCCCAAGCCCCCAGCTCAGTCAGCACAGCCAAAACCTCCCCTTCCCCGGTGACACAGCCTTCCTCGCCTGTCAGCCCCGAAGCCACGTCGCCACCACACACCACCCTCTCCCCCAAGCCGTCCACCACCACCGCCACAGCCACCCCCGTCACACACAGCGCCACGTCCACCGCTACCAGGCCCCGCACGGCCTCCACCACTCACTCCTCCGCGCCCACCTCTTCTGTCGCCACCAGCTCCCGAACCACAGGCCCGCCCACGGGAACATCCTTCCGGACCACCAACACCTTCCCCACCCCGTCCCGCGCTGAGACCACTGCCTCCACTCAGGTTCCAAGCTCAGCCACCTCCTCGGTCACTCCAACTTCCCACCGAGTCTTCAGCCCAACCCAACCAGAAACCCCATCTTCCCCACACACTCAAACGCCAACAGCCACCTCTTCTCCATCTCCTCCCGTCCCCGTCACACGCAGCAAGCCGACGTCCAGACCCCGGCCAGTGACAGTGACCACAACTCGGACCACCCAAGCCCCCAGCTCAGTCAGCACAGCCAAAACCTCCCCTTCCCCGGTGACACAGCCCTCCTCGCCTGTCAGCCCTGAAGCCACGTCGCCACCACACACCACCCTGTCCCCGAAGCCCTCCACCACCACCGCCACAGCCACCCCCGTGTCACAAAGAGCCACGTCCACCGCTACCAGGCCCCGCACTGCCTCCACCACTCACTCCTCCGCCCCCACCTCTTCTGTCTCCACCAGCTCCCGAACCACAGGTCCGCCCACGGGAACATCCTTCCGGACCACCAACACCTTCCCCACCCCGTCACGCCCCGAGACCACTCTCTCCACTCTGGTTCCAACCTCAGCCACCTCCTCGGTCACTCCAACTTCCCACCGAGTCATCACCCCAACCCAACCTGAAACCCGGTCTTCCTCACCCACTCAAACGCCAACGGCCACCTCTCCCCCATCAACTGTCGTCCCCGTCACAGCCACAGCGACCACATCCACACCCCGGCCACTGACAGAGACCACAACTCGGACCTCCCAAGCCCCCAGCTCAGTCAGCACAGCCAAAACCTCCCCTTCCCCGGTGACACAGCCTTCCTCGCCTGTCAGCCCCGAAGCCACGTCGCCACCACACACCACCCTCTCCCCCAAGCCGTCCACCACCACCGCCACAGCCACCCCCGTCACACACAGCGCCACGTCCACCGCTACCAGGCCCCGCACGGCCTCCACCACTCACTCCTCCGCGCCCACCTCTTCTGTCGCCACCAGCTCCCGAACCACAGGCCCGCCCACGGGAACATCCTTCCGGACCACCAACACCTTCCCCACCCCGTCCCGCGCTGAGACCACTGCCTCCACTCAGGTTCCAAGCTCAGCCACCTCCTCGGTCACTCCAACTTCCCACCGAGTCTTCAGCCCAACCCAACCAGAAACCCCATCTTCCCCACACACTCAAACGCCAACAGCCACCTCTTCTCCATCTCCTCCCGTCCCCGTCACACGCAGCAAGCCGACGTCCACACCCCGGCCAGTGACAGTGACCACAACTCGGACCACCCAAGCCCCCAGCTCAGTCAGCACAGCCAAAACCTCCCCTTCCCCGGTGACACAGCCCTCCTCGCCTGTCAGCCCTGAAGCCACGTCGCCACCACACACCACCCTGTCCCCGAAGCCCTCCACCACCACCGCCACAGCCACCCCCGTGTCACAAAGAGCCACGTCCACCGCTACCAGGCCCCGCACTGCCTCCACCACTCACTCCTCCGCCCCCACCTCTTCTGTCTCCACCAGCTCCCGAACCACAGGTCCGCCCACGGGAACATCCTTCCGGACCACCAACACCTTCCCCACCCCGTCACGCCCCGAGACCACTCTCTCCACTCTGGTTCCAACCTCAGCCACCTCCGCGGTCACTCCAACTTCCCACCGAGTCATCACCCCAACCCAACCTGAAACCCGGTCTTCCTCACCCACTCAAACGCCAACGGCCACCTCTCCCCCATCAACTGTCGTCCCCGTCACAGCCACAGCGACCACATCCACACCCCGGCCACTGACAGAGACCACAACTCGGACCTCCCAAGCCCCCAGCTCAGTCAGCACAGCCAAAACCTCCCCTTCCCCGGTGACACAGCCCTCCTCGCCTGTCAGCCCCGAAGCCACGTCGCCACCACACACCACCCTCTCCCCCAAGCCGTCCACCACCACCGCCACAGCCACCCCCGTCACACACAGCGCCACGTCCACCGCTACCAGGCCCCGCACGGCCTCCACCACTCACTCCTCCGCGCCCACCTCTTCTGTCGCCACCAGCTCCCGAACCACAGGCCCGCCCACGGGAACATCCTTCCGGACCACCAACACCTTCCCCACCCCGTCCCGCGCTGAGACCACTGCCTCCACTCAGGTTCCAAGCTCAGCCACCTCCTCGGTCACTCCAACTTCCCACCGAGTCTTCAGCCCAACCCAACCAGAAACCCCATCTTCCCCACACACTCAAACGCCAACAGCCACCTCTTCTCCATCTCCTCCCGTCCCCGTCACACGCAGCAAGCCGACGTCCACAGCCCGGCCAGTGACAGTGACCACAACTCGGACCACCCAAGCCCCCAGCTCAGTCAGCACAGCCAAAACCTCCCCTTCCCCGGTGACACAGCCCTCCTCGCCTGTCAGCCCTGAAGCCACGTCGCCACCACACACCACCCTGTCCCCGAAGCCCTCCACCACCACCGCCACAGCCACCCCCGTGTCACAAAGAGCCACGTCCACCGCTACCAGGCCCCGCACTGCCTCCACCACTCACTCCTCCGCCCCCACCTCTTCTGTCTCCACCAGCTCCCGAACCACAGGTCCGCCCACGGGAACATCCTTCCGGACCACCAACACCTTCCCCACCCCGTCACGCCCCGAGACCACTCTCTCCACTCAGGTTCCAACCTCAGCCACCTCCTCGGTCACTCCAACTTCCCACCGAGTCATCACCCCAACCCAACCTGAAACCCGGTCTTCCTCACCCACTCAAACGCCAACGGCCACCTCTCCCCCATCAACTGTCGTCCCCGTCACAGCCACAGCGACCACATCCACACCCCGGCCACTGACAGAGACCACAACTCGGACCTCCCAAGCCCCCAGCTCAGTCAGCACAGCCAAAACCTCCCCTTCCCCGGTGACACAGCCCTCCTCGCCTGTCAGCCCCGAAGCCACGTCGCCACCACACACCACCCTCTCCCCCAAGCCGTCCACCACCACCGCCACAGCCACCCCCGTCACACACAGCGCCACGTCCACCGCTACCAGGCCCCGCACGGCCTCCACCACTCACTCCTCCGCGCCCACCTCTTCTGTCGCCACCAGCTCCCGAACCACAGGCCCGCCCACGGGAACATCCTTCCGGACCACCAACACCTTCCCCACCCCGTCCCGCGCTGAGACCACTGCCTCCACTCAGGTTCCAAGCTCAGCCACCTCCTCGGTCACTCCAACTTCCCACCGAGTCTTCAGCCCAACCCAACCAGAAACCCCATCTTCCCCACACACTCAAACGCCAACAGCCACCTCTTCTCCATCTCCTCCCGTCCCCGTCACACGCAGCAAGCCGACGTCCACACCCCGGCCAGTGACAGTGACCACAACTCGGACCACCCAAGCCCCCAGCTCAGTCAGCACAGCCAAAACCTCCCCTTCCCCGGTGACACAGCCCTCCTCGCCTGTCAGCCCTGAAGCCACGTCGCCACCACACACCACCCTGTCCCCGAAGCCCTCCACCACCACCGCCACAGCCACCCCCGTGTCACAAAGAGCCACGTCCACCGCTACCAGGCCCCGCACTGCCTCCACCACTCACTCCTCCGCCCCCACCTCTTCTGTCTCCACCAGCTCCCGAACCACAGGTCCGCCCACGGGAACATCCGTCCGGACCACCAACACCTTCCCCACCCCGTCACGCCCCGAGACCACTCTCTCCACTCAGGTTCCAACCTCAGCCACCTCCTCGGTCACTCCAACTTCCCACCGAGTCATCACCCCAACCCAACCTGAAACCCGGTCTTCCTCACCCACTCAAACGCCAACGGCCACCTCTCCCCCATCAACTGTCGTCCCCGTCACAGCCACAGCGACCACATCCACACCCCGGCCACTGACAGAGACCACAACTCGGACCTCCCAAGCCCCCAGCTCAGTCAGCACAGCCAAAACCTCCCCTTCCCCGGTGACACAGCCCTCCTCGCCTGTCAGCCCCGAAGCCACGTCGCCACCACACACCACCCTCTCCCCCAAGCCGTCCACCACCACCGCCACAGCCACCCCCGTCACACACAGCGCCACGTCCACCGCTACCAGGCCCCGCACGGCCTCCACCACTCACTCCTCCGCGCCCACCTCTTCTGTCGCCACCAGCTCCCGAACCACAGGCCCGCCCACGGGAACATCCTTCCGGACCACCAACACCTTCCCCACCCCGTCCCGCGCTGAGACCACTGCCTCCACTCAGGTTCCAAGCTCAGCCACCTCCTCGGTCACTCCAACTTCCCACCGAGTCTTCAGCCCAACCCAACCAGAAACCCCATCTTCCCCACACACTCAAACGCCAACAGCCACCTCTTCTCCATCTCCTCCCGTCCCCGTCACACGCAGCAAGCCGACGTCCACACCCCGGCCAGTGACAGTGACCACAACTCGGACCACCCAAGCCCCCAGCTCAGTCAGCACAGCCAAAACCTCCCCTTCCCCGGTGACACAGCCCTCCTCGCCTGTCAGCCCTGAAGCCACGTCGCCACCACACACCACCCTGTCCCCGAAGCCCTCCACCACCACCGCCACAGCCACCCCCGTGTCACAAAGAGCCACGTCCACCGCTACCAGGCCCCGCACTGCCTCCACCACTCACTCCTCCGCCCCCACCTCTTCTGTCTCCACCAGCTCCCGAACCACAGGTCCGCCCACGGGAACATCCTTCCGGACCACCAACACCTTCCCCACCCCGTCACGCCCCGAGACCACTCTCTCCACTCAGGTTCCAACCTCAGCCACCTCCGCGGTCACTCCAACTTCCCACCGAGTCATCACCCCAACCCAACCTGAAACCCGGTCTTCCTCACCCACTCAAACGCCAACGGCCACCTCTCCCCCATCAACTGTCGTCCCCGTCACAGCCACAGCGACCACATCCACACCCCGGCCACTGACAGAGACCACAACTCGGACCTCCCAAGCCCCCAGCTCAGTCAGCACAGCCAAAACCTCCCCTTCCCCGGTGACACAGCCCTCCTCGCCTGTCAGCCCCGAAGCCACGTCGCCACCACACACCACCCTCTCCCCCAAGCCGTCCACCACCACCGCCACAGCCACCCCCGTCACACACAGCGCCACGTCCACCGCTACCAGGCCCCGCACGGCCTCCACCACTCACTCCTCCGCGCCCACCTCTTCTGTCGCCACCAGCTCCCGAACCACAGGCCCGCCCACGGGAACATCCTTCCGGACCACCAACACCTTCCCCACCCCGTCCCGCGCTGAGACCACTGCCTCCACTCAGGTTCCAAGCTCAGCCACCTCCTCGGTCACTCCAACTTCCCACCGAGTCTTCACCCCAACCCAACCAGAAACCCCATCTTCCCCACACACTCAAACGCCAACAGCCACCTCTTCTCCATCTCCTCCCGTCCCCGTCACACGCAGCAAGCCGACGTCCACACCCCGGCCAGTGACAGTGACCACAACTCGGACCACCCAAGCCCCCAGCTCAGTCAGCACAGCCAAAACCTCCCCTTCCCCGGTGACACAGCCCTCCTCGCCTGTCAGCCCTGAAGCCACGTCGCCACCACACACCACCCTGTCCCCGAAGCCCTCCACCACCACCGCCACAGCCACCCCCGTGTCACAAAGAGCCACGTCCACCGCTACCAGGCCCCGCACTGCCTCCACCACTCACTCCTCCGCCCCCACCTCTTCTGTCTCCACCAGCTCCCGAACCACAGGTCCGCCCACGGGAACATCCTTCCGGACCACCAACACCTTCCCCACCCCGTCACGCCCCGAGACCACTCTCTCCACTCAGGTTCCAACCTCAGCCACCTCCTCGGTCACTCCAACTTCCCACCGAGTCATCACCCCAACCCAACCTGAAACCCGGTCTTCCTCACCCACTCAAACGCCAACGGCCACCTCTCCCCCATCAACTGTCGTCCCCGTCACAGCCACAGCGACCACATCCACACCCCGGCCACTGACAGAGACCACAACTCGGACCTCCCAAGCCCCCAGCTCAGTCAGCACAGCCAAAACCTCCCCTTCCCCGGTGACACAGCCCTCCTCGCCTGTCAGCCCCGAAGCCACGTCGCCACCACACACCACCCTCTCCCCCAAGCCGTCCACCACCACCGCCACAGCCACCCCCGTCACACACAGCGCCACGTCCACCGCTACCAGGCCCCGCACGGCCTCCACCACTCACTCCTCCGCGCCCACCTCTTCTGTCGCCACCAGCTCCCGAACCACAGGCCCGCCCACGGGAACATCCTTCCGGACCACCAACACCTTCCCCACCCCGTCCCGCGCTGAGACCACTGCCTCCACTCAGGTTCCAAGCTCAGCCACCTCCTCGGTCACTCCAACTTCCCACCGAGTCTTCAGCCCAACCCAACCAGAAACCCCATCTTCCCCACACACTCAAACGCCAACAGCCACCTCTTCTCCATCTCCTCCCGTCCCCGTCACACGCAGCAAGCCGACGTCCACACCCCGGCCAGTGACAGTGACCACAACTCGGACCACCCAAGCCCCCAGCTCAGTCAGCACAGCCAAAACCTCCCCTTCCCCGGTGACACAGCCCTCCTCGCCTGTCAGCCCTGAAGCCACGTCGCCACCACACACCACCCTGTCCCCGAAGCCCTCCACCACCACCGCCACAGCCACCCCCGTGTCACAAAGAGCCACGTCCACCGCTACCAGGCCCCGCACTGCCTCCACCACTCACTCCTCCGCCCCCACCTCTTCTGTCTCCACCAGCTCCCGAACCACAGGTCCGCCCACGGGAACATCCTTCCGGACCACCAACACCTTCCCCACCCCGTCACGCCCCGAGACCACTCTCTCCACTCAGGTTCCAACCTCAGCCACCTCCTCGGTCACTCCAACTTCCCACCGAGTCATCACCCCAACCCAACCTGAAACCCGGTCTTCCTCACCCACTCAAACGCCAACGGCCACCTCTCCCCCATCAACTGTCGTCCCCGTCACAGCCACAGCGACCACATCCACACCCCGGCCAGTGACAGAGACCACAACTCGGACCTCCCAAGCCCCCAGCTCAGTCAGCACAGCCAAAACCTCCCCTTCCCCGGTGACACAGCCCTCCTCGCCTGTCAGCCCCGAAGCCACGTCGCCACCACACACCACCCTCTCCCCCAAGCCGTCCACCACCACCGCCACAGCCACCCCCGTCACACACAGCGCCACGTCCACCGCTACCAGGCCCCGCACTGCCTCCACCACTCACTCCTCCGCGCCCACCTCTTCTGTCGCCACCAGCTCCCGAACCACAGGCCCGCCCACGGGAACATCCTTCCGGACCACCAACACCTTCCCCACCCCGTCCCGCGCTGAGACCACTGCCTCCACTCAGGTTCCAAGCTCAGCCACCTCCTCGGTCACTCCAACTTCCCACCGAGTCTTCACCCCAACCCAACCAGAAACCCCATCTTCCCCACACACTCAAACGCCAACAGCCACCTCTTCTCCATCTCCTCCCGTCCCCGTCACACGCAGCAAGCCGACGTCCACACCCCGGCCAGTGACAGTGACCACAACTCGGACCACCCAAGCCCCCAGCTCAGTCAGCACAGCCAAAACCTCCCCTTCCCCGGTGACACAGCCCTCCTCGCCTGTCAGCCCTGAAGCCACGTCGCCACCACACACCACCCTGTCCCCGAAGCCCTCCACCACCACCGCCACAGCCACCCCCGTGTCACAAAGAGCCACGTCCACCGCTACCAGGCCCCGCACTGCCTCCACCACTCACTCCTCCGCCCCCACCTCTTCTGTCTCCACCAGCTCCCGAACCACAGGTCCGCCCACGGGAACATCCTTCCGGACCACCAACACCTTCCCCACCCCGTCACGCCCCGAGACCACTCTCTCCACTCAGGTTCCAACCTCAGCCACCTCCGCGGTCACTCCAACTTCCCACCGAGTCATCACCCCAACCCAACCTGAAACCCGGTCTTCCTCACCCACTCAAACGCCAACGGCCACCTCTCCCCCATCAACTGTCGTCCCCGTCACAGCCACAGCGACCACATCCACACCCCGGCCACTGACAGAGACCACAACTCGGACCTCCCAAGCCCCCAGCTCAGTCAGCACAGCCAAAACCTCCCCTTCCCCGGTGACACAGCCCTCCTCGCCTGTCAGCCCCGAAGCCACGTCGCCACCACACACCACCCTCTCCCCCAAGCCGTCCACCACCACCGCCACAGCCACCCCCGTCACACACAGCGCCACGTCCACCGCTACCAGGCCCCGCACGGCCTCCACCACTCACTCCTCCGCGCCCACCTCTTCTGTCGCCACCAGCTCCCGAACCACAGGCCCGCCCACGGGAACATCCTTCCGGACCACCAACACCTTCCCCACCCCGTCCCGCGCTGAGACCACTGCCTCCACTCAGGTTCCAAGCTCAGCCACCTCCTCGGTCACTCCAACTTCCCACCGAGTCTTCACCCCAACCCAACCAGAAACCCCATCTTCCCCACACACTCAAACGCCAACAGCCACCTCTTCTCCATCTCCTCCCGTCCCCGTCACACGCAGCAAGCCGACGTCCACACCCCGGCCAGTGACAGTGACCACAACTCGGACCACCCAAGCCCCCAGCTCAGTCAGCACAGCCAAAACCTCCCCTTCCCCGGTGACACAGCCCTCCTCGCCTGTCAGCCCTGAAGCCACGTCGCCACCACACACCACCCTGTCCCCGAAGCCCTCCACCACCACCGCCACAGCCACCCCCGTGTCACAAAGAGCCACGTCCACCGCTACCAGGCCCCGCACTGCCTCCACCACTCACTCCTCCGCCCCCACCTCTTCTGTCTCCACCAGCTCCCGAACCACAGGTCCGCCCACGGGAACATCCTTCCGGACCACCAACACCTTCCCCACCCCGTCACGCCCCGAGACCACTCTCTCCACTCAGGTTCCAACCTCAGCCACCTCCGCGGTCACTCCAACTTCCCACCGAGTCATCACCCCAACCCAACCTGAAACCCGGTCTTCCTCACCCACTCAAACGCCAACGGCCACCTCTCCCCCATCAACTGTCGTCCCCGTCACAGCCACAGCGACCACATCCACACCCCGGCCACTGACAGAGACCACAACTCGGACCTCCCAAGCCCCCAGCTCAGTCAGCACAGCCAAAACCTCCCCTTCCCCGGTGACACAGCCCTCCTCGCCTGTCAGCCCCGAAGCCACGTCGCCACCACACACCACCCTCTCCCCCAAGCCGTCCACCACCACCGCCACAGCCACCCCCGTCACACACAGCGCCACGTCCACCGCTACCAGGCCCCGCACGGCCTCCACCACTCACTCCTCCGCGCCCACCTCTTCTGTCGCCACCAGCTCCCGAACCACAGGCCCGCCCACGGGAACATCCTTCCGGACCACCAACACCTTCCCCACCCCGTCCCGCGCTGAGACCACTGCCTCCACTCAGGTTCCAAGCTCAGCCACCTCCTCGGTCACTCCAACTTCCCACCGAGTCTTCAGCCCAACCCAACCAGAAACCCCATCTTCCCCACACACTCAAACGCCAACAGCCACCTCTTCTCCATCTCCTCCCGTCCCCGTCACACGCAGCAAGCCGACGTCCACACCCCGGCCAGTGACAGTGACCACAACTCGGACCACCCAAGCCCCCAGCTCAGTCAGCACAGCCAAAACCTCCCCTTCCCCGGTGACACAGCCCTCCTCGCCTGTCAGCCCTGAAGCCACGTCGCCACCACACACCACCCTGTCCCCGAAGCCCTCCACCACCACCGCCACAGCCACCCCCGTGTCACAAAGAGCCACGTCCACCGCTACCAGGCCCCGCACTGCCTCCACCACTCACTCCTCCGCCCCCACCTCTTCTGTCTCCACCAGCTCCCGAACCACAGGTCCGCCCACGGGAACATCCTTCCGGACCACCAACACCTTCCCCACCCCGTCACACCCCGAGACCACTCTCTCCACTCAGGTTCCAACCTCAGCCACCTCCGCGGTCACTCCAACTTCCCACCGAGTCATCACCCCAACCCAACCTGAAACCCGGTCTTCCTCACCCACTCAAACGCCAACGGCCACCTCTCCCCCATCAACTGTCGTCCCCGTCACAGCCACAGCGACCACATCCACACCCCGGCCACTGACAGAGACCACAACTCGGACCTCCCAAGCCCCCAGCTCAGTCAGCACAGCCAAAACCTCCCCTTCCCCGGTGACACAGCCCTCCTCGCCTGTCAGCCCCGAAGCCACGTCGCCACCACACACCACCCTCTCCCCCAAGCCGTCCACCACCACCGCCACAGCCACCCCCGTCACACACAGCGCCACGTCCACCGCTACCAGGCCCCGCACGGCCTCCACCACTCACTCCTCCGCGCCCACCTCTTCTGTCGCCACCAGCTCCCGAACCACAGGCCCGCCCACGGGAACATCCTTCCGGACCACCAACACCTTCCCCACCCCGTCCCGCGCTGAGACCACTGCCTCCACTCAGGTTCCAAGCTCAGCCACCTCCTCGGTCACTCCAACTTCCCACCGAGTCTTCAGCCCAACCCAACCAGAAACCCCATCTTCCCCACACACTCAAACGCCAACAGCCACCTCTTCTCCATCTCCTCCCGGCCCCGTCACACGCAGCAAGCCGACGTCCACACCCCGGCCAGTGACAGTGACCACAACTCGGACCACCCAAGCCCCCAGCTCAGTCAGCACAGCCAAAACCTCCCCTTCCCCGGTGACACAGCCCTCCTCGCCTGTCAGCCCTGAAGCCACGTCGCCACCACACACCACCCTGTCCCCGAAGCCCTCCACCACCACCGCCACAGCCACCCCCGTGTCACAAAGAGCCACGTCCACCGCTACCAGGCCCCGCACTGCCTCCACCACTCACTCCTCCGCCCCCACCTCTTCTGTCTCCACCAGCTCCCGAACCACAGGTCCGCCCACGGGAACATCCTTCCGGACCACCAACACCTTCCCCACCCCGTCACACCCCGAGACCACTCTCTCCACTCAGGTTCCAACCTCAGCCACCTCCGCGGTCACTCCAACTTCCCACCGAGTCATCACCCCAACCCAACCTGAAACCCGGTCTTCCTCACCCACTCAAACGCCAACGGCCACCTCTCC
Organism: Diceros bicornis minor; assembly: GCF_020826845.1. Classification (NCBI taxonomy): domain Eukaryota; kingdom Metazoa; phylum Chordata; class Mammalia; order Perissodactyla; family Rhinocerotidae; genus Diceros; species Diceros bicornis. The sequence goes on from NC_080770.1 coordinate 1,022,101, forward strand.
CCCATCAACTGTCGTCCCCGTCACAGCCACAGCGACCACATCCACACCCCGGCCACTGACAGAGACCACAACTCGGACCTCCCAAGCCCCCAGCTCAGTCAGCACAGCCAAAACCTCCCCTTCCCCGGTGACACAGCCCTCCTCGCCTGTCAGCCCCGAAGCCACGTCGCCACCACACACCACCCTCTCCCCCAAGCCGTCCACCACCACCGCCACAGCCACCCCCGTCACACACAGCGCCACGTCCACCGCTACCAGGCCCCGCACGGCCTCCACCACTCACTCCTCCGCGCCCACCTCTTCTGTCGCCACCAGCTCCCGAACCACAGGCCCGCCCACGGGAACATCCTTCCGGACCACCAACACCTTCCCCACCCCGTCCCGCGCTGAGACCACTGCCTCCACTCAGGTTCCAAGCTCAGCCACCTCCTCGGTCACTCCAACTTCCCACCGAGTCTTCAGCCCAACCCAACCAGAAACCCCATCTTCCCCACACACTCAAACGCCAACAGCCACCTCTTCTCCATCTCCTCCCGGCCCCGTCACACGCAGCAAGCCGACGTCCACACCCCGGCCAGTGACAGTGACCACAACTCGGACCACCCAAGCCCCCAGCTCAGTCAGCACAGCCAAAACCTCCCCTTCCCCGGTGACACAGCCCTCCTCGCCTGTCAGCCCTGAAGCCACGTCGCCACCACACACCACCCTGTCCCCGAAGCCCTCCACCACCACCGCCACAGCCACCCCCGTGTCACAAAGAGCCACGTCCACCGCTACCAGGCCCCGCACTGCCTCCACCACTCACTCCTCCGCCCCCACCTCTTCTGTCTCCACCAGCTCCCGAACCACAGGTCCGCCCACGGGAACATCCTTCCGGACCACCAACACCTTCCCCACCCCGTCACGCCCCGAGACCACTCTCTCCACTCAGGTTCCAACCTCAGCCACCTCCGCGGTCACTCCAACTTCCCACCGAGTCATCACCCCAACCCAACCTGAAACCCGGTCTTCCTCACCCACTCAAACGCCAACGGCCACCTCTCCCCCATCAACTGTCGTCCCCGTCACAGCCACAGCGACCACATCCACACCCCGGCCACTGACAGAGACCACAACTCGGACCTCCCAAGCCCCCAGCTCAGTCAGCACAGCCAAAACCTCCCCTTCCCCGGTGACACAGCCCTCCTCGCCTGTCAGCCCCGAAGCCACGTCGCCACCACACACCACCCTCTCCCCCAAGCCGTCCACCACCACCGCCACAGCCACCCCCGTCACACACAGCGCCACGTCCACCGCTACCAGGCCCCGCACGGCCTCCACCACTCACTCCTCCGCGCCCACCTCTTCTGTCGCCACCAGCTCCCGAACCACAGGCCCGCCCACGGGAACATCCTTCCGGACCACCAACACCTTCCCCACCCCGTCCCGCGCTGAGACCACTGCCTCCACTCAGGTTCCAAGCTCAGCCACCTCCTCGGTCACTCCAACTTCCCACCGAGTCTTCAGCCCAACCCAACCAGAAACCCCATCTTCCCCACACACTCAAACGCCAACAGCCACCTCTTCTCCATCTCCTCCCGGCCCCGTCACACGCAGCAAGCCGACGTCCACACCCCGGCCAGTGACAGTGACCACAACTCGGACCACCCAAGCCCCCAGCTCAGTCAGCACAGCCAAAACCTCCCCTTCCCCGGTGACACAGCCCTCCTCGCCTGTCAGCCCTGAAGCCACGTCGCCACCACACACCACCCTGTCCCCGAAGGCCTCCACCACCACCGCCACAGCCACCCCCGTGTCACAAAGAGCCACGTCCACCGCTACCAGGCCCCGCACTGCCTCCACCACTCACTCCTCCGCCCCCACCTCTTCTGTCTCCACCAGCTCCCGAACCACAGGTCCGCCCACGGGAACATCCTTCCGGACCACCAACACCTTCCCCACCCCGTCACGCCCCGAGACCACTCTCTCCACTCAGGTTCCAACCTCAGCCACCTCCTCGGTCACTCCAACTTCCCACCGAGTCATCACCCCAACCCAACCTGAAACCCGGTCTTCCTCACCCACTCAAACGCCAACGGCCACCTCTCCCCCATCAACTGTCGTCCCCGTCACAGCCACAGCGACCACATCCACACCCCGGCCACTGACAGAGACCACAACTCGGACCTCCCAAGCCCCCAGCTCAGTCAGCACAGCCAAAACCTCCCCTTCCCCGGTGACACAGCCCTCCTCGCCTGTCAGCCCCGAAGCCACGTCGCCACCACACACCACCCTCTCCCCCAAGCCGTCCACCACTACCGCCACAGCCACCCTCGTCACACACAGCGCCACGTCCACCGCTACCAGGCCCCGCACGGCCTCCACCACTCACTCCTCCGCGCCCACCTCTTCTGTCGCCACCAGCTCCCGAACCACAGGCCCGCCCACGGGAACATCCTTCCGCACCACCAACACCTTCCCCACCCCGTCCCGCGCTGAGACCACTGCCTCCACTCAGGTTCCAAGCTCAGCCACCTCCTCGGTCACTCCAACTTCCCACCGAGTCTTCACCCCAACCCAACCAGAAACCCCATCTTCCCCACACACTCAAACGCCAACAGCCACCTCTTCTCCATCTCCTCCCGTCCCCGTCACACGCAGCAAGCCGACGTCCACACCCCGGCCAGTGACAGTGACCACAACTCGGACCACCCAAGCCCCCAGCTCAGTCAGCACAGCCAAAACCTCCCCTTCCCCGGTGACACAGCCCTCCTCGCCTGTCAGCCCTGAAGCCACGTCGCCACCACACACCACCCTGTCCCCGAAGCCCTCCACCACCACCGCCACAGCCACCCCCGTGTCACAAAGAGCCACGTCCACCGCTACCAGACCCGTCACTGCCTCCATCACTCACTCCTCCGCCCCCACCTCTTCTGTCTCCACCAGCTCCCGAACCACAGGTCCGCCAACGGGAACATCCTTCCGGACCGCCGACACCTTCCCTACCCCGTCACGCCCCGAGACCACTGTCTCCACTCATGTTCCAACCTTCGCCACCTCCTTGTTCACCGCAACTTCCCACCGAGTCATCACCCCAACCCACCCAGAGACCCAGTCTTCCGTCTCGCTCTCACCTCCCTTCATTCCTACTTCTTCCACCTCTGCTCCGCCCACCACACTCCCTCTGCGTATCTCTCCCTATCCTCCCCAGGTCCCCACTTCCAGCACCATATCTCCTGTGTCTACATCCAAGACTACCGCTATCACCCGTGTCTCCTCCACTCTGTCTTCTCAGTCCACCACCTCACAGTCTACCTCTCTCACCACTCAAGCTCCCACCCCTGCTCACATGTCATCCTCCCTGGGGGTGACTGCCATCCCGAGTTCTCCCGCCACCAACCTCACCACCCAACAGCCTAGTACCACTGGGCTGCTGACCACTGTATTCCTGACCAGCTCCGTCACTGTGCATGCAAGCTCTTCCTTTCCCACTGTGGGGTCCTATTCCACCAGGCGCCCCTCCGTCTCCTCTCTCGTCACATCTCTGCCAATCTCTTCCGGTAAGTGACATCACTCTAGGCCACCCTTGTGATCCTTGGTGCACATCTTCCTCTTCATGTTGCCTCTCCACCTTCAGCGCACTCTGGGACACTTCCTGGTGACTATCTTGGCCCTGCTGTCACCTCCCAGTCTCTTTTCCCATCACACCGCGCACGGCTGTCAGAGATTCACCCAGTCGTCCCAGTGGGAATGCCTCCTTTCCTCCCCCTAATGCATTCCATGCTCCTGGGGAAAGCCTGGTGAGACAGGGTGCTGAGCACAGACTTGGAGTTGCACTCACCCAGGCTGGAGCTCCAGCTTTGCTTCTGAAAGCCACATGCTGTGTGTGTCACTCTCGGTCTCAGAGCTTTGGTGTCTTCAGCTGGGCGCTGGGGGTGTCTGGGAAGGACATCACCTCACCACCAGGCAGTTGCTGTCTGAGTCCCGCCGCCTCCTCTCTGTCTCCCCTCGCCCCCTCCCCTCTCTCTGGCTCATCCTCTGCTGTGTGTTGCCCCACGTCCTCAGGGCCTCATCTCAGCCCTCCTCAATTGGGCTCCGGTGCCTTTCTCCCCTCCTGACACCTCTCCAGCCAACTCTAGTCTGGCCAAAATAGGTGCCTGGCCTCCCCTAGATGGTCCCTTTTCCCACCCTGGGTCTGTCCTGCACTGGGCTTGCTCGTGCCCCACCCCCTACCCCTCAGGTCCCCTGTTGCAGTCCTGGCCTCCCTTCAAGGTGACGCCCTCAGCGGCCTCCCATGGCTGCCCCCGTCAGAGCTCAAGAGAGCTTTGGGCTGGCAGGGACCCTGGGGTTCAACTATTCCAACCCTCCCCCCGGTTGCAGAAAGGAAAACAAAGTCTTGGTGGGAACGGAACGTGCCTCAGCTTGGGTAGGGACTAGCAGCCTGGGCTCCAGCCCTCCAGTATCAGCGCTTGCCCCAGTCTCAGCGCCACAGCCTCCTCTGGCTCTGCTCTGCTCTCCTTCCCCCACGCCTGCCGGAGCCCATCCTCTTCTCCAGAGACGACCCTCCTCTCCCTTTTGGGTGTTCCCTCCATGGCATCCGTCCTCCTGAACCAGGCTCCCCCCACACATCCCTGGCCTTCCCCCAGGCAGGTCTGTCTGCAATGACATGTTTTCTCCCGTGAGACGAGGACTGGGTGCAGGCTGTCCATGGGGGGGACCCCAGTAAGCAGGGTGAGGGAGGAGGGGAGGACAGTTGAGGGCAATGGGAAGCCACAGGGACACACCCAGAGCCCCATCCCCACTAGCCCTCTCATTCCCACCTCCAGCGGAGAAGCAAGGCAGGCAAGGGTTCAAGGTCATGGGGAGGCCTTAACCATGGGCACGGTGGGGAAAGCAGGGTAGACTGTCCAGTCTTTGCTCAGGAACCTCTTTTAGCTTTTTCACTCAAGTTCCACACTGACAGCTTCTAATGTCAACGCTGTACTGCCAGCTGCCAGGGTGCCCGAAGTGTCTCGCCAAAATTGTCCACTGGGATAGACACAGGCCAGAGCTCACAGCTAGGTCTGCACTCCACCCCCTTTGTGAGCACAGACTCCTGCAGGGGGTTCCCGTGATGCCATCTGTTCCCTCTGGGGACACTGACATCCTCCGCTCGTCCCTCCCGCAGGTTCTGGGCCCAGCAGACCAGAGACAACTACGCCCACAGGTTGGTGTCAGGCCCAGAAGGGAGGTGCCCGGGGAAGGTTGGGGCTGAGGGTGGCTCACATAGGCCCAGTGCTGGGAATCTGCCTCGTCCTCTGAGAAAACCCTTGACCTGGGGGACTCCCAGTGTAGCCAACTTTCAGGAGGAAAACACAGAATGAGAGCCCATCAGGCTTTGTTCCCACGCAAAGCTGTGAGGTCTGAGCTCAGGGGAGCTCGGACGTGGGGAGACAGCCTGGGGCGGGCGCCCAGGGAAGACGCCTCTGCAAGCGCCCCACACGGGGCCCCAGGCTCATCAAAGCAGTTACGCAGCTCGCGGCTGCAGCTTCCTCATTCCACTGAGCCAGTGCTGCTCACTATTTCATACAGAAGTTTTAGAAACCCGAAGCCCAGTGCTGGGTGTATCAGGTCCTGCCCTCGTGAGGGGCAGGCACAGAGGCCCCAGAGGCCACACCCGCCCTCCAGCCATGCCCTGGGGCTGGCAGTGACCACCCAGCTCTTGGCTCCCAGGAGTCTGCAGTGTGAAGGAGCTCGAGGAGGAGATCACTTACCAGGGATGCAAAGCCAACGTGACAGTGACCCGCTGCGAGGGCATCTGTGCCTCCTCGGCCAGGTGAGCTGTTAGCCCCGGGTAGCCTCCGTTCGGGGCTGGGCCCTGAGCTTGGAACCTGCCCTGTCCAACAGAGGCAGCTCCAAGTGGGAGTCAGGGAAGATCTACCTGTGAAGTAGCCCCAGCCCACACCCTGCCCCAACTATGGGGAGGTCAGCAGCAGGAGGCCACGCCCTAGGGGCCCCACCTGAGTTGTCGGTGTCCGCCTTTCTCTGGACTGACCAGGGAGGAGCGGGAACACTCCCTAGGCGGCAGCCCTGACCCATGCTCCCTGTCATGGCTTCTTTGCAGCTTCAACACTGACACCAAGCAAGTGGAGACGCACTGTGGCTGCTGCCACCCCGTCAGCTCCTATGAGAAGCAGCTGGTGCTGCCCTGCCCAGATCCTGGAGCACAAGGACAGCAGCTAGTGCTCACGCTGCAGGTGTTCAGCAGCTGTGCGTGCCAGTCCCAGCGCTGCGGGGACTAGGGGCGCGAGCACGGAGCACCACTCCCGACACCTCCCCTGGCTGGCTGTGTCTGGCAGCCCCTTTCCTGGCCATAGGCCCAGCCTCGGACACAGCTCACCCGGGCACCTGCCGGGAGAGGGGCTGCCAGGCAGGGGTCCTGCAGACCCTGACCAAGCCCAATGGGCTGCACAGGGCACTTCCTGGCCATGCCCAATGATCGTCCACACAGCCTCCCAGGCTTTGAAGGCAGCTGCCTGGCACTGCCAGAACCAAACCCTGGAGATAGCCCAAGGAGCAGACACCAGGGTGGGGGTGGCCAGGAAGGCTGCTCCAGAGGGAGCACGGGGCAGGTGCACAGGTCATGAGGCAGGCAGCAAAGACGGCAGTGAGCAGAGGAACCGTCCAGTCAGGAAAGGGAGGGTGACCTGCCGGAGGGCGGAGCAAGCACCAGCCAGCACCAACACCTGGCCCGCCGGCCGAGCTCACCCTGGGAAGGGGGTGTCACAGGCACTGTGCACGATACGCTCACCATGAACAGATGAAAAATAAACTAGCATTCGTCAAGCAAAGAGGCTGGCCCATGAGCTCTGCTGGTCTCGTCTTACGCACCCCTCAGGCATTCATGAGCCCTAGACCCACAGTTCTCCTCAGGGCCTGACCCGGCAGTGGTCTGGGCCGGGAAGGGACGCCACTCCAGGCCCCGGACTCTCCCCATACCTCCCCTCAGAAACCCTCTCGCCCTTCCCAGGCCCACCTCCAGGGTCCCTCCCTCACTCAGGACCCTCCTAGGACACTCTCCATCCTGTGGGACTCTGCACCCTATCTGGGGTTGGGGTCACCCTCACGTGAGCTCTTATCCCTCAGACCAGGAAGGAATCCCCTGGGCCCACTTCTCCCTCAGACCCGAGGCCTCCAGAAGGCGGGACCCCAACACACACTGTGCCGTGGGTAGCGCCAAGGCAATGCTGAAGGCCCCACCAGGATGAGTCCCGCAGACTAAACCACACAGCCGGAACCAAAGCACAGCGCAAAGGCATGTCACCTCAGACGCACCTAAGCTTCCACCCCTGTGACCCGGGAGAGCGGGCCCTGCTCCAGGGCAGGCACCATGCCCGTGTCCTCGGTGTTCAACATCCCACACAGCCCAGAGGACACGGTCTTGAGCTGAATGTGGGAGGCTTTTCCCTCCAAAGACAGCACATGCTCCGGTCACTGTTCTTGCATTTATTTTTCTTTGGAAAGGAACATGCTTTACTGATGGATCCTCACCTAGAGTGTCCCACACTGAGGGCCTACCAGAACCATCCTGCCTCTCTAGGAAGGGTGTCGACTGACACAAGAAACAAGCGCCGAGCTGGCAGTCCACATGTCGGTACCCAAACACCGCACACTGTCCAGCAGGTTGAACAAAAGCACGAGGAGCGCCACTTTGGTGGCATGGCCATGCTATCAATCTGCAATGCAAACCCGGTGCTGTCAGCTGCTATGTCACCACACACTGGCACAGCTGCAGACTCCATGGGACACACAGGCACCAGTTACTCAGATCAACATGGATCGCAGACTGCACAGTCCAGGGGCTACACAGAGTGATGGGTGTGGGAAACTTGAGTGGGGGCGTCTGCAGTGTGGCAGGCCCCCAGCCATGCTACCCTGCAGTAGCACCAGCACCCACTCAGCAATTCCCTGAAGCTGCCTCCACGGGACTCACCTCGTCACAAAGTGCTGCCTGTGCTCCTCAGTGCCCCGTGTGGCTCCCCCACGGTGCGTCTCTGAGGACCCTGGTCCCTACTGGTAAACCAGGGGAACCGACAGAGGGCCCTGAGTCTTTCTAGGTCCCTCAAGTGCCGATAACAGACACGTTTGTTTAGGACAAACCTGCCACCCTGTGCCTGTCACCCAGCTGGCACATCAGCCACTAACGGAACAGAGGCCCTGGGTCAGCTCTGCTCCTGTGGCAGCCACCTCAAGGTGGAGACCTGCAGCCGGGCAGCCAGCGCAGGCTGATGCCACATGAAAGCCGAGAGACCAGAGCAGCTGCAGAGGAGGATGGGCTACAGCTCATCCCCAGCCCGGCTCTCTGCTTCCTGACCACACACAGGCCTTCCTCCTCCACCACACAGGCCAAGGTCCACAGCACCCCGGCCGCAGTCATGACCCAGGGCAAACGGCATCAACAGGTTAAGGCCACTGAACAGGTTAGAAACCAGCTCACCTCCTGGCCCACATTTAGCCCTCCAATCACAAACGGAACCACCCCTTGGCCACTATGGTGACAGTGCACTTACTTGAGACCCAAAGACAGTGAGGCAACAGCATACCCTCTGGAGCCGCCAGTAACCCTCCTCCTAGCAGACTGCAAACGGAAGGTCTGAGACAGTCAGAGAGCATTACAAATACCCCTCTAAGAACACAAAGCTGGGAGAAGGGAAACAGGACACATCTAGCCAGGACACGTGGTTTTGTTGAGAGTCACTAAAAACACCAATGTTCCTAACTTCTAGATTTAGAGCCCTGCCCAAGGAACACCGTCCAGCCGATGCTGCAGCAAGCCCACAGGCACCATACTCACGCACCCAGGGCCGAGGATGGCACCCAGGCTGCACGTGGACACGCCTCACCAGCCCGTGAGACACATCACGTGCCTCCCGCACCCGGCATCACCCAGCAAAATAGCGAAATGGCCTAGTTAAGATCTAGCCCCACTACAGACAAAATGCCGCTTCTTCTCTCAGAAAATCAGAGATGAACCGTCAGCAAAAGAGCAGTGGTATTTTGATAAAATTTCAAAAAATTTTCCATTTTCATTCAAATTTCTAATTTCCCTTTAATTTGCAGATTTAACCACAGAACTGTCTTGATTTCTATAAAAACTGATCCCAAGATCCAGGTTCCCTCCTTCTGACTTGGCAGGCCGGCTGCAGTCCAGGCTCAGGCTCTTCCAAAACTGCGCACTCGTGTTCCCGTCCATCCCCAAGAGGGCCAAGGGCTGGAGAAGCAGGGCTGGGAGGCGCTGTACTGCGACAGCAGACAGGGGTATTTATTTGCAGCATGGTAATGAAGACAAATGGTAGAGATGAAGAAAAATGCACAGACACAGGAGCCTGATCCTCCATCCTTGTGGATTAAAACTGTTCTGACAGCAATTCACACAGTCTCTGAGAGACGGTTTCCTTGCTTGTCCGCAGCGTGAGTCGGTACATCTGAAATCAAGAACACAGCAGGTCAGTGGGCAGGCCAGGGCTCACGCAGCCCTGGGAAGACAGCTCGGGGCAGCAGATGGCCTTGGCGCCAGGCCCCACCCAGCAGCCACTCGAGCTCCCCCTGCTCAGCCTCTCTCTGGAGGTGCCCACTGTTTTACAAAGACTCAAGCATCAAACACGCTTTCAGCAGCTAAAGTAAAAAAGTTTGACAATAACAAGGACCAGTGCACGAGTGGAGCAACCGGAACCTTCACATGCTGTTGGTGGGAGGATAAAATTGTGCAGCCACTCAGGAAAACAATGTGGCAGCTTCTCGTAAAGTTAGCTGTGCACATACCCTATGAGCCAGCAATTCCACCCCGGGTAAGTGAAATGCAAACACATGTCTGCATAAAGGCACGTCCAGCAATATTTCTAGCAGCTCTATTCAAAATGGCCACAAACTGGGACAGCCCAGAGTCCATCAACAGGAGGACTGGGTAAACCAACTGGAGCACGTTCCTGCGAAAGAGTGCCGCAGGGCCAGCACGAGGACCAACCATGGACACATGCAGCAACACAGCGGACTCAAGGAGCTCAGGGCCACGGCAGCCCAATGGCAGGCCCCGTGGTGGCTGCCTCTAGGGGAGGCCAGAGTTGACAGAGAGGGGGCACCAGGGAACTTTCTGGGGTTATGGAAATGTTATATGTATCAACAGGGTACGTATCTGTTGAAACTCATCAAACTACTACACTTAGGATCTATGTATCTCACTGTGTATAAATTACACCACTATAAAAAACCAATTTAAGTGTATTTAGCCATTTCCTCAAGAGGCCTGACCTGGGCTTGTAGATTTGGCTCCAAGCGCAATAAGCATCCAATCTGGGTGGTTTTGGTATGTATGATCCCGGCTCCCACAAAATTTGCAGGGTTAGGATCGACTTCTTCCAGGAGCGCAGAACCAAAGCCAATAATCTGTGCAAAAGACACAGGAGAGTCAGGACACTGGCAGCAAGATTGGTGGACCATTCAAAGGGTGGGAATACAACCAGCCTCCTCGGAGCCCAGTGCAGTGTCCTAACTCTGGGAACGCCCACAAACAAGGATCTACCTTGGCTTTGGTGATCTCTGTGTCCATTGGATGCTTTGCTTTGAAAATGTTCTGCACTTCCTGCTGGGGACTGTGAGAAACAAAGACAAGCGTAAGCACTCTCAGCCGAGTCAGAGACTAGAAGGCCCTCCCCCACCACTCCCTGCTTACCTGCTCAGCTGTTTCCAACGCTGAAAGAAATCCTGAGAAGCCATTTCTGTGGGCTGGAAAAATTTGTTGAGTGTGATAGGCAGCTTAACGGACACATTCTGAAAGGTTCCCCCATACCTATGAGCAACAGAGACATGTTGAAAAGAGCACAGGAGAGCTGAAACTCAACTGGAGAGCCAAATTCCTAGTTTGCAAATCTCCAGGGTGGGGCCGGGCTCCTCTGCCTACCAGTGGGGACTGTCCTGTCAACAAGGGCAGGATGGAGAGTTCTGGAAGGGTGGCACTGAGTCACAGAGAGGCTCAGTCTACCTCAGAGTGAAATGTCATTCATAGATGGAGACCCACAAGCTGGGCCCACAAAGTGAACTGCTCATGAGGGCATGTGGGTAGATGGGCCCATCAAACCCCAGGATGAGCCTGGGGACCTCCATCCCCTCCTCACTCTTCCCCATCAGTCCACCTCCTACAACTCCAAGTTGGTGTCAGTTGTGTGGGCTTTTTTTTTCCTTTTTTCCATGAAAAGATTAAAGAGTTTGCCTTCAGAATGAAACAAGAATTTGCATGTCTATTTCCCTAAATTCTACAAAGTACACAATCTTCACTTCTCTATGTTTTTAATTTCAAATGTGCTTTTAAAAAATTTAACCTTACGAACACCCAACAGGGAACTAGTTGATCATGTACACTCTATTGTAGAACAGTAATGAATCGAGCAGCAACATAAAATACATTTTTTAAAAAAATAATCAAGATGGTGTGTGTGATCGGAGTATGACTATGCAAAAACTCACACACCCAGATGAGGATCCGGAGGGACCCCATCACCCTGCAGCTGACTTCCAGAGCAGCAAGGCAAGCAGCAGCACATGGGACCTGGCTGGCCCCCAACCCCGTGGGGTAGGCCCCTCTGTTCCTCAGCTTGGAAGCACTCGCCTCACCAAGATAGCACCGCTTGCCAGGACTCTCAGAGGCTGGTTCATCCTGGCCTCACAGAGTCCTGGGCACACCTTCTGTCCCCGCACCTCCCATCCTCGCCACAGCTAACACTGCTGTGTGCAGAGCATTTACCTGGCCACTCCCTCAGTCCTCATGACACCCTCTGAAGGAAGGATGCTGAGCCTAGCGAGGACAAAGAGCTCCCAGGGACACAGCTGTGTGCAGGCCCAGCCCCCACACCCCAACCTCCAGGCCAGAGCAGGCCAGTAATACAGCCTGCCCGGCTAGCAAACCCGTGACCCAGGGCTACTACCTGAACTGGATGTTGAGGACCGGCGCCTCTGTGAAGTCAGACACGCACTCTATGTTGACAACCTGCTGCACCTGCGCGCCCCCGTCCACAGTCGGGTCCACAGGCTTGGTCTGCAGGCTCAGATGTGTCCGTGTCAAGGAGGCCATGTCAACGTTGGGAAAGTGGGCCCGAGCCGAGCAAGCCCTTTGGGCCCAGGGGCCCAACAAGCCCAGGAGTGAGGCTCTGGAAGAGTCGGCACTCACATTCCTGATCTTGGATGAACCTTTAAGACAGGTGACCCCCCCATAATGTGTCTCTAATGACTATTTTGAAACACTTAGCTTTAAACACTTAGCCTATGTTTAAAACGTATTTATCTTACAATAAAAATGGATCTGGGGGCTGGCCCAGTGGCGTAGCAGTTAAGTGTGCACGCTCAGCTTCAGCAGCCCTGGGTTCGCAGGTTTGGATCCTGGGCTCAGACCTACGCACTGCTTATCAAGCCACACTGTGGTGGCATCCCACATATAAAGTAGAGGAAGATGGGCACAGATGTTAGCTCAGGGCTAATCTTCCTCACAAAAAAAAAAAAAAAAAGGATCTGGCCTGTGGTAAGGAGGCTACTGCTTCACACGAGTCTTCTTCAGGGAGGGCGGCACCCTTCTCTGGTCAAGCTGGGGCCTTCTGCACCCTCAGCTTATCTGGTCGGCCCATCCTTGGAGGAAGAGGTATCTGGATACCAAAGCTGACATTAGCTGGGAAAGTTCTAATTACATTTCTGGTATTTATTAGGGACAAGTCTCCAGTCAGAACACAGAGCCTCTGGAAGCAAACACAAGCTCATCCCAAGCGTGTGGCCTCGGTCCAGGGCAGCCCGTCCACCGCTCGCTCTGCTGTCAGCAGCAGCAGCTCGCTCCAGGGAAACTCCCAGAGAAGGAGACCAGAGCTCAGAGAGACTTAAAAATAATGTCCCAGGAGAACAAAACAAGTGAAAGAGGAAGTGACTCCAACGAGCCAAATGAAACGGGAGCAGACGCCACATGTCATTTCTACACGCACCATCAATAAATAACTCAGATGTGGGAAGACCATCTGATGTTACTACAGCACCTGGAAATACCTTGCTATTCTGATCAAGAGGGAAAAAAATTGCTCAAAACCGTCCTCTAAATCCCAAATTACTGTCTATCAGGGGCACGGGGAAATGGAACCAAGGATATTGGCCCGAAGGTCGTCTGAACAGATTAGTGTTGGAGTGAAACTTAAGAACTGCGTGGAGGTCTTATTACCATAAAATATAAACATCCGACCTAGAAGGACACAAACACAATTTGTTTCACACACGTCATTTCACACATATCCTGAATATTAACAGTGAAAAACAAGAGGCCCCCACCCCCAGCTGAATTTACGTGAAGTGTTGTGATCCACGACTCTGGCCACAAGGACACAAAGATCGCCTCTCCTACTGCTGAGGGACTCCTGCTCTCCAACACCCCGCGTGCACGGCCTCCATCTACCCACCTTCCCACGACGGATGGGGTGCACCCACGTGTCAACAGGGAGCACACTCGAGCACCCCTGCTCCGGGGGTCCTGTGCCTCCAGGCCACCACAGTCACTGCCAGTCCCGCCCTGCCCGGGACCCCCCAGGGAGGCCTGGCTGGACCTGCCTCCACCACGGGGCAGGGTGTTGGTGCCCCCCTCCACAACGAAGCCCCTGAGCTCTCCAGCGGAGCAGCTCATGAACTCCAAGCTGGCAGGCACTGAGGCTACTCGAACGTCTTCAGTTATTTATAGCACAACAGAAATCTTTACACAAACCTCTGTGAATATTTTTATACCCTTTGAATTCAGAATGGAAAGTAAACCTCAAACATCCTGAAAAAGACAGGCAATTTGGCATCACTCCTCCCACAACTTAAAAAACCACCACCAAAACCAAGGTGAAGCCATCGTGGCCCAGAGTCTAACACCTGAATCAAATCAGGAATAAACTATCCCACTCTATTTCAACACACAATTTCCCACGAGCACTACTCTGCTAATCCTCACAACATCCCTCAAAGATCCCTAGAAGGCAGCTGGATGACTTCTCTTTTTCTCCCCACACTTTCACATGTTTTTACAGACGAGAGAAAAATGAGTCCTCACAGGCTCAGTGACAGCGCCCAAGCAGGAGGTGGGCCGCCGTCAGTCCACAAGTGCCTCCCCTCGGCAGCAGCCCCCACGGTCAGTGGGCATAATTTTGGGGGGAAGGGACTCAAAAGCTTTTTTTTTAAATTGTGGTAAGATATACATAACATTAAGGTTATCATTGTAACCATTTTTAAATGTACAGTTCAGGGGCATTAAGCACATTCACATTGTTGTGCAACCATCACCACCATCTACCTCCAGAACTTTCCCTCTTCCCAAACTGAAACTCTGTCCCCTTTAAACACTGACTCCCCCTCCCCCAGCCCCTGGCACCCATGATTCTACTTTCTGTCTCTACGAATTTGACAACGCTGGGGACCTCACGTAAGTGGAATCACAGTGTTTGTCCTTTCGTGACTGGCTTACTTCACTCAGCATAATGTCCTCAAGGTTCATCCATGTGGTAGCAGGCGTCAGAATGCCTTCCTTTTTAAGGGTCAGTAATACTCCACTGTGTGAACAGACCACATTTTGCTTATCTATTCATCCATCAATGCACACTTGGCTTGCTCCTACCTTTTTGCTGTTGTGAATAATTCTGCTGTGAACACGGGGAGTGTACAAATATCTCTTCAAGACCCTACATGCACTACTTTTGGGAATAGACCCAGAAACGGAATTGCTGGATTATATGGTAGCTCTGTTTTTAAATTTTTAAGGAAGTGCCATACTGTTTTCCACAGCAGCTATACCATTTTGCATTCCCACCAACAGTGCACAAGGTCCAATTTCTCCACATCCTCACCATCACTCATTTTGCCCTTTTGAGAGTAGCCATCCTGATGGATGTGAGGTAATATCTTACTATAGTTCTGAACTGCATTTCCCTAATGATCAGTAATGTCGAGCATCTTGTCACGTGCTTTTGGCCATCTTGTACGTCTTCCTTAGAAAAATATCTATTCAAGTCCTTTGCCCATTTTTTAACTGAGTTGTTTGTTTTTCTGTTGTTGAATTGGAGTTCTCTATATGTTCTGGAAACTAGACCCTTATCAGATACATGATTTGCAAGTATTTTCTCCCCATAATTTCTGAGAGAAGTTTTCATTAAGGAATTAAAACACATACCTAAATTCTGCCGAAATTCAGACTTCAGTCCAATTTGAAGCAGCTGGTTTTCAAATAACACACCGTTATTTTTACAGACAAACCTAGGGGAAAAGGGACATGTGAATCACTCAAAGCCATCTACTGAAAACACAGATTTATTCTGAAAAAGGGATTAACAAACACTAAGGCCAGAAAAACCTTTATGGGACGTGAGGGAAGGGAAAAGCAGTAAAATATTCCAAAGAACACCATGAAGAGCGCCCACTGGAGACAGAGAGTGAGCAGAGAGCAGTGACACAGGCACGCTGAGGCATGACCACGGGAGACAGGTTGGTCGTCTGCTTCTCACCAGAGTGCTGGTCAACAAGTAATGGCAGGACACAGGCACTGAGGCACATGCACACACTTTCAGGTCGGACCACAGGCTCTCCCATCTGACTCCAAGCACTGGCCTCAATCCTGGGATCAGCATCCCATCCCAGGCTGTCTGTAGGCCACGCACACTCACGCCCGGGCAGCCCACCCCTTGGCAACTTGGTGCTCTGCTCCCTTTCTCTCTCTCCTCTCCTCTCTTCTCCTCTCCTGTCCTCTCCTCGCTCCCTGCTCCTCAGGGCAGGGTTAGCGTTTGTACTGCACAGGGGCCCAGGGTTTTGCTCACTACAGGTCTCTACACTACACAGAACTGGAGCAAAATAAAATAATGTGTGTGTTAGTTTTTACTTGTATTTACCTCAGAGGAGCTGAAACTGTTCTGGCCTCCTCTAACATAAATCATAATTACATAGTGAAATGGGACCAAAAGGAAGGGGAAGAGGGAGTGGGGCGGGCGTCGCAGTCGTGTGGATGCGGCAGGAGCCAGCCACTCTCGGGGCCCAGGCCTCACTCTGCGGCTCCTCAGTCAGCATGTGAGGGAGGAGGTGCAGTTCAGAGGAGGAGGTGGGGCGAGCTCTCCACACCAAGTCCTCCACGGGCATGGTGGCAGGGTGGCCTGAGAGACAGACACTCCGCAGCAGCTGCCCCCCACCTTGAAATCTCCAAGTCCAATTGTGCTGTTGGCTTGGAGAAGCTCAAAGCCAGTGATTCCTGCACTTGTCCTATTTTGTTCGAATTTTACTGTTGGTGCCCACCCACAGAGGTTCGAGCATTGCTTACTCGCGTATGAGATCATCAGCATCATGCACAGTCAGCTGGTCTCTCAGAAACTCCCTCTGCTGAAGCCAGGTCAGGGCTAATTCAAGCAGCACAGAAGGAAGACAGAGGAAGCAGCAGCAGAGACGGCGAGAGGTGTGGTTAGTACAGAGAGAGCTGAGCCTGGCTCCACCCTGTGTCCACTCACCACAGCACAGGGCCCTGCACCCCACGCGGCCCCCACGAGACACCGAGGGCCACAGCTGCCCCTCCACCTCATCCAGTCTTCCAGGCCTCAACACAAAAGGCTCTCTATCCAGCCTGAGCTACGATGAAGCTTCACAAAGTAACACAATGCATTCAATACGCACAACCATCTTCCAAAACACACCTGAGAACATGCACAACTGCGTTTCCCGAAATCAATCACAGGGACTCAGGTGCTCCCAGGACTCTCAGAGCAAGAGAAGACTCGACCGAGGCGGCCGAGCCCCAAGCCACACAGCCACAGGATCGCTGCCCCACCCACACTCGACTCAAATCTACAGAAGCAGCATCCCACTGCGCCCCACGTCCAGACACAAGGCCGTGCAGCGTACGTGCTACAGCTGGTTTGCACTAAGCCACTTTAAGCTGACCTTTGTGAAGGAAACGGGAAAGGCATTGAGGCATCACCCACTAAGGGAGGGAAGTAACCCAACAGTCAACGTCTGGTTGGTTAGTTGTTTTTTCAAAGGGTCATCTCAACCAAAACGTGCTCCTGTGGAATTTATGGGCTAATAAAGGCCACTATGGAAGGCCTACGAGAGTGCACACCTTCCTACACCATGAGCTGTGGGCAGCATGAACTGCGCCTGCCCCAAAGTGCTCTGCGCCTCCACCCCCACCAAATCTGTGGCAGGTACCTAACCACCCTTTGCAGCCATGTCAAGGCCAGACAGCCAAATGCCTGCACACCTGCTGAAGGGCCTAGAACGGGGCAAGCCACTGTGAGATGGCACCAAGGCCTCGGGTTATAGCAAACTGCCTACTCATTCATGCCTTCCACCCACTGGGGCCTTCCCTGGCCCAAGGGGACACTCAAGGGTCACCTGGGAAGCTGCAGAAATGCCCCTGCCCAAGCCCAGCGATCGAGGAGGCCTGTGGCACGGGCACTACACATTCCCGAAGCTCCTGGGGCCTGCAAACACAGCGAGGGCTATGAACGCTGAATGAAGCCCCTGCCCCAGACCACCGCCCAGACCAGGACGTCCAGCTAGGAGCCCAGCACTCTCCCCAGAACATGTGCTGCTTCACATCGCAAGGGCCTTGCAACCTGGGGTCTGTGGTGTTTCTCAGTCTCAAACTCAGCTCTAAAAGCAGTAAAAAGTCTGTTTTCAGCCAAAGATGGGCAACTCACACCAGCCCAAGCCTGCCTTTCCTCAGTCATTTTCAACAAGTAACAGGAAATAATCAGCACGTACTACGAACACAAAAGAGACGGGGAAAATTGTAAAACCCAAGAACTCTGCTGTCTTCACAGCAACCAAAGACAAGGAGCCATTCCTGGGAGGCCCTCCACTCAGGAGCAGAGCCCTCCCACACCGCCTGGCCAGATTTAGGGTCAGCAGGGACAGGGAGGGACAGAGAGCAGGAAGGAAAAAGGCACAGAATCTGCAGATCAGAAAAACGGGAAAGAAAACATGCTGGGAAGAGCAGTTTGACAATTATATTTTGAAAACGGGGGCAGAGGGGCGACGACGACAGCATAGGAAGGCAGGGCTTGGTGCCCAGCAGGTGTGTGAGCATCTCGATGGAGTCACAGTGATGCTGACAGCGCTGGTCACAGGAGGAGGGTGAAGCACACCTGAACACAGGCTTTATGGGACCAAGCAGCGATTATGCAACGGGAGCGTGTTTCTTAAAACAAAAAGGCTTGGTAGCTGGAAGGCAGACAGCGAGAGTGATTTAAGGCAGAGAGTTGAAAGCAGCCTGATTAAGAGGAAAAGTGGTGAAGAGAGAAGAAAGAAATACAGCTCCGGAGAGAAATAAACATCCTGAAAAGAAGCAACAGCTGAAACAACACAATGAAACATCAGCACACAAACGAGACACAACTGAGCACCAGCCCGTGTGGCTTTTTTCACCCGTTTTTCTTCTTTTTGAGAATGTTAGCTATCTTCGCCTAGTGAAAACTGACAGTCCACGAAGTATGGGGGAAGGTACAGAGCAAACCCGCCAGAGCACAGCAGGCGCCCTCGCCTCGCCAGTGAGCAACCTGGAGGTAGGGACTGCAGCCCACTCCTTCCAGGTGACTGCTGACTGAGGGCCGGGCAGGGGGGCAGGTAGAGAGAGTCCCGGGTAGGGGGTCGGGGTGGAGCAAGTCCCTGTCGTCAGGACGAGGGAGAACGACTACCTGGCAAAGTTGTCCTCGGAGCCGGGAGCGAGAGGCGCGACCGCGGAGGGTGAGTCTGAGAACACGTCCACAAGCAGCCCGCCGGAGGAGGGCGGGGGGCCCGTGGGGGCAGGGGGTGCGGCCCCCAGACCCAGGAGATCTGCCGAAGGAGAAGGCGTGGACTGGAAAACAGGGAAGGAATGGGTCAGTGCCGAACCTTTCAGGCATGCCGCCACCAAGAAAGCGCAAGTGCCCACAGCTCTCCCCCACTGCCCACAGCTCCCAGGCCGGGCTGGACTGTGCAAGGATCCAGGAAGTGAGGGGTGCAACCACTTCTGGGGCGCAGCTGCACCCCGGAGTCAAGCCTGAAGACCATCACACTTGCAAGATTATCACAACCTCACATGACTGGAAAAAGAGGCAATCTTTCCTCACAAATGTTATTTGAACGAAAAAAGGTCCATAGAAACTTTGGCCATGAAAGAAATCAAACAGAAGTGTCTGGTTTAACAAATGAGACCATGAACGTTACTTAAAACCATCCACAGAGAGAGTAAGTTTGAAGAGCTGAAAAGTAAGCAAGTAACTTACTACGGCTCATTTTTAGTTTAACCATTGTTAAGTTTTATTGAGTTATGGAGAAAAAGTAAATAGCCTACAGAAGAGACAATTTTTAGAAAATAATTTGCTTTTTGATCCTAGGCAAAAGACAAAGAACAGAGCCACTCAGAAATCACTCTCAAACCCACACGGTGAGACGCACACAGCACAGCTCCTTCCACACTTGCTCCCAAAACCAAACAGCACAGCACCTGTGTCGTCCCCCATACTCCCATGGGAGTGCCACATGATAGGGCCCACCACCGAGCCGCACACCAAAGCCGAGGCACGTGGGGCTCAGACGATCCCCAGATTATGCTATAGGCAAGGACCAGGGAGGTAAGCAGCTCTGCCTTGAGAAGTCATCTGAATGACTTCTGAATGTTCCGCTGGACATTCACAAAGGTAAAAATCAGTTCACAATTATCTGAGACTATATCCTAATGTCATCTTACATTATTGCAATTAATATTTTCCTCGGTTTTAATAAACACTCATCTGTCCAGGAACGCAACCACCCTGTGAGCTGAAAGAGGCCAAAGTACTTTCTTTCTCCGGCATGCAATGTACCTGCCCCGGGTACCGGCCAGTGACTGGCTCCTGCCTTCCAGTGGAGCCACGCTGAGCACTTACGTGTGAAATCAATGTGTCCGTAGATATAACCGCTTATTTCTCTTTTATATTACATTACACTGAATTTCTAAAAAATTACATATGTAGGGAGGTGATAGTACATATGAATTCCATTTCAAGATAAAAGAGGCATTACAAAATATATGTTCGGGGCCGGCCCGGTGGCACAGCAGTTAAGTTCGCACGTTCCACTTCAGCGGCCAGCGGTTTGCCAGTTCAGATCCTGGGCGTGGACCTACACACCATTCATCAAGCCACGCTGAGGTGGCGTCCCACATAGAAGAGCTACAACTCTACAACTATGACACACAACTATGCACTGGGGCTTTGGAGGAGGAAAAAAAAAAAGAGGAAGATTGGCAACAGATGTTAGCACAAGGCCAGTCTTCCTCAAAAAAAAAATATATGTTCTGCAAAGAGGGCGTGGGTCTGGGCAGGCTGAGAAGCCTGCTCTGCATGGCAGCCCTCCTTCCTCAAGGCTCCAGGAGAGGCAGCGCACTGAGGCCAACCCTGAAGAGAGAAGCAGGCCTGCCGGTGGGGCAGCTCCAGGGTGAGGGGCTCCCGGGCAGAGCGGACAGGATGGACTCCTCAGTAAGGGGAAGGCCCTGGAGAAGAGGAGGTGGCCACGGAGGAGATGTCAGGATAAGGAACGTCAGAAATTTCTGCCATGTCAGGAAGTGTCCAGATGAAATTATCTAAAGGTGGTTCTCGGCCCTTATTGCACCTGGGATGGCCTCCTGCAAACACAGCTGCTCACAACACCGTCTGCCACACTGGATCACCAGGAGCGTGACCACGTGGGGAGGGTCAGGAGCTGATTTCAGGTGGCTAGAGCCTCACTACAAATTATGCAAGGAAGGTACCTGTTGTAGCTGATGCACCTGCAGCCAGAATGGGGATCATCTCCCCTCTGCACCTACGACAAGATTTTTACCACTGGTTCCTCAATAACGGTCCGAATGCTTTTTAAAGTAGGAAAACTCTTTTGTCCAATTAAATAAAATATGCACCCCAAAAGTTACGACAGAAGCAAGCCTGTTCTGCTGGGTGGACCTACCAGGACGCCATGCGCCCTCCCCAGACCCACGTGCCAGCTCTCCCCCATAGCCTGTCGGGACCCACTCCTCTTCTCCATCTCTCCTTTCAGGACGTGGGGACATCCTCCAGGGAGCCTGCCTAGTGGCCAGTCTGCACAAGTTACACCTCCTCAGTCTGACAGCAATGACGGCAGGAATTAGAACAGCAAAAAGGCTGGAACAAGACGGCTCCAGGCTCCTCCACCAGCCTGAAGGTCCACTTCAGGAAGACTGGGCAGTCTCCAAACACCCACCAGAGGCGGTCTGGCATGGCAACAAACACTCCAGACGCACAGATGTGCAACCAGGAGCTGCAGGTGTAGAGGCACCCAGGCCCACAGGACTGTGAACACAAGAAGAGCAGACTGTTGCAAAGAAAACAATCTGCTGGCATCACCTACAACCAGAAATCCAGGACATTCTGGCCAATATTACACCAAAGTAAAAGGTACCACTGGTTTTCATGTAAAATCCACACATCTCAATACCGTTTTGAGGTGGGGCTCCCCTCTGAGGCTGAAACAGGAGGACACGAGGAGAATTCCAGTCAGGAGGACCCTCCCCTTTCTGTCCTGCTTCTCCTGTCTCAATGCCCCAGCCCCTATCACGGTCTTTCTCCCTTTGGAGGGGTTCTCTCTGATCTGACCCTCAGCCGTGTGAGCGCTGAGAACAAACAAGAACTCACGTGATCACGCTGCTATCCACAGCACTGCAGGCTCTCAATTCAGAAGGGCAGCCATCTGCTCACAAGGAACATCTGCTCCCTAAGCACACACGTGCCAGGCACGACTTACCATCCACAAGAAACCTTACAGCCCACGGTTAGAAAATTTACTCAATTAACCTGAAAGCAGGCCTCCCCCGTCTCCCCAAGCCCCCAGATTGGCCTTATCGAAATGGTAAATCTTTTTCTGGTTCCGTTTATCTCGCATCTGCCTTTTCAAAGTGGAGCTCACTGCTGACATCCAGGGTTAGGAAGGTTCCATCAGATTCTGGCTACAACACTCAGCCAAACGCCAGAGCCTGGATCCCAGGCCCTGCTACATCCTGGGCATAGCTGGGCAAACCCAGGTGTGGCCAAAAGACCTGGTGTATGTGTACATTTCAAGAAAAATCAAGTAAGAGAGACCAATGACAACCATCAAAATAAGACATTAAAACCCATTTCCCCCACTCACGTTAGCTCACAGTCAGAGCTGCTAGGGAGGAAGGAGGGTGCCTGGGCTGCCTCCCTGGGTGCAGACGAACCACTGCAGTCTCTCCTGGGAGGCAGCCATGAGGAAGCCCCTGCATGCCCCACCTCACACAGTGTATGTCTTCCTTCAGAGACCGCTGCTGCCTCTGTGCAGGGCAGAGCTGCCATTGTCTCTCACTGGAATGGCACCGGCAGAGTAGCGGCCTCCTCCAGCACCACGGAAAAGGCCCCCAATCTGGTGTAGCAAGAACACCAGTTCATAAATAAACATGCACACACACTGTCTCCAGAAATCACATCACTTTGCTAATCTATCAACAAACTCTCTGGCACTAGGATGAGCTTCATGACCTCTTCGCAAGTGTCAGCCTGAGAGGGTGAGCAAGTCACTGCCTTCAGGCTCCAGGTCCACTCCGTGCCCCCAGGACAAGATCAAAGGCACGGGCTTTGAAAAGCCAACCCTATTAAATTACTCAGGTACCAAGAGATGATGACCACTCGGAGAAAAAGCACGCATTTATCATTCACTCCAAAACCAACTCATCACGAAATTCAAGCTGCCAAGAGCCACAAGCAGGCATCAGACGGAAACGCAGCAGAGGGTCCGGACTACGGAGGGCACCTCTGGAGAAAAGGTGTCAGGGCTCAGGGGAGGGGTCCTAACCAATACAGGACCCCAAGTAAAGGCTCATGGCGGGCACAGTGTCCTCAGCCTGAGGAGTAGGACACATGATCAACGGAGGCACACAAGCAGACATGGGGTCAGGCCAAGGGGACCCCGCCAAGGAGCGCCTGGGCTCAGACACAAGCATTCAACAAGCAAACCACTAAGGCCCTGGGCTGTCCACACACAGACACACGTCACCTCCGAAGCTCATCCTCACAAAGCCCACCTGACATGGGTAAGTGGCATTATTCACATCCCTGGGCCAGCACCCTGAAGACGAAACAAAGCTCTCCAAGCTTCCTTCCAGATGGACAAGCAGAAAGCCCACAGTCCTGGGTCCCATCAAAGGACATATTTTCATTTACAGGTGAATATTCTCACCACGTTATACACAAAAGGGCAATTTGCTCTAATCCAATTTACTACTGAAAACCTCTAAAAACAGCACAAAATGGGTCCTTAAACCAACCCAGAGCAGCTGGACAGGCCTCCTACACAAGGCAGTCCTACAAAAGAGGTGAGTGACGGTATATCCTAAAACAAAAGTCAAACCAGAGAAGATCTGGGAGAGTCCAGAAGACAGAACACAGGCGGTCTGCATGAGGCCGGCCATCTGGATGAGAGGAGTCTTGGGGGTCCCAGGGGAAGGAGAGAGGAAGGCCTCAGGCTTGATGCCACCGATAGGCTCTTGGCACACACTCATATTTAACAGAAAATTCTCCCCAACAGGCAAACGCTCTGCTGGTCCCGAATCCCGGGGACTGGGCACCCCAGCACTCGTGCGGGGCACTGCCATCAGGAAGGGCCCCACCATGGTGCTGGCGCTAGCTGGGGCAGGCTCAGGGCCCCCGTTGACGTCAGCGCTCCTCTCCCGCTTGGCCTCCTCCAGGTCTGTGACCGTGCTCGGGCCCTTCTTCTTCTTGAGCTTGGCTAGGATGGAGGACTCGCGCTCCGGGAACGGGGGCATCTCCTCCAGGACGGTGGCCTGGTGGGAAGGAAGCCTAGGGTCAGTACAGCTCTAAGCCACGCAGCTATCGACCCCCAGACAAGCAACACCACTGCAAGGGGTGGGACAGGGCAGCGCAGGGCCCACCAGGATGTCAGTGCTGGCGACTGTGCTGAGCCGCAGGTACTCCACGGCCCGCTGCTGCAGCTCCACGTCGGCGTTCTTCAGCTGGCTGTCGCTGCGCAGCACATCCTGAATGGTGGTCTTCACCTCCGGAAAGAGGTTCACGAACTTGATGTAGGTGGATAAGAGCAGTGCCCTGGTGGGGACGCTGCACAGGTGGAACTTGGAGTGCAGCAGGTTGAACTGGATCAGAGGACTGTGACGGGCAAGGAGAGCAGAGACAGGGCAGGAGCAAAACGTTACCTCCTCATCTCACTACCACTACACACTCACCCCACCCCTGCGTCGTCTGGGCCTCAGCCCCCCGCCAAGTGTCTCAGCAGGCGGGGGAAGGTGAGTGAGGAGAGACTCGGGGAAATCAACGCCACACTAAACCAGAACCACTCTCGTGAAGGTGAAGGTGTCCAGGGAGGCATGCATTTCCAATTCCAGATGGAGCGCAAATTTCCTCTTTGAATAATGTTAGCCATAGACCACATCTCTATATTTTCAACTAGAATCCCTGTTTTTTGTACAGCTTGAAGAAAAACAGGAAGATGTCAATCCAGAGTGGAAGTGGTCTTGCTCTGGGCTGTCCCGACAGCACGTGAGGACGTTGGCCAACCTCTACTCAGACTGTCAGGGTGAGAACCAGGAGGCGCGGGCCCAGCATCAGAACTCGATGCTCACCTGACTCCAAAGGGTCTCTTACCTGGATCTTGGGTCCCCAGCTATCAAGTTTCCAAACTCCCCCAGGATGTAGCCGCCCACTTTGACCAGGTTCTCGTGGCATGCTGGTGCCTGAAGAGCCTGTGAAACAGCGAGCGTGATGAGCCAGAGGCACAAGAGCTCAAGGCCCAGGCAGAGGAAGTTGGGAGGCATCCGACTTCAAGAAAAGTAGCTAAGTCGTGGTGATATGCCAGAAGTAAAGAGAATTCAGGTCACTTTCCTGTGGAGTCTATTTTTATGCCAGTGCAAGCTTCCCCAAAGCTTCCTAGAGACCCTCCTGATTTTAGTTCCCACCCCTTTCTTCCCTGGAGGCTACTTCAGCAGATGTCAGTAGCAGGGGAGCCCCACAGGCAGAGACGTGGCCAGTGCAGCCCTGGAATGGGAGCTGCGCACCCGAGAGCTGACACTGGGGCCCCAGGCGGAGGCAGGTGCTCACAAGCCCCCCGCCCCCGCTGATGGAGATGGAGAATCCCACCACGGCAGAGCCCACAAGTACTCTCGTGCATACAGAGGCGAACTCAAGGCACGGCCCTGGGCAGTTTGCTCAGGTGGCCCCTCGAGAGCTGAGAGTATCTCACCCGTGGCGAGTGATGTGGAAATCGGGGTGAGAAGGAACTAAGACTCAAGCAGAGGTGTTAGCAATACAAGAGCTCGAACCTCCAAGAATGGCTGACAGGAGAAAGAAGGGAGGCATGCGGACCATACCTCAAACACCGTCTTGGCAGCATAGCCCTGCACGTCATCCCGGTTGATGACAATCTGAATGACGCGGTACCACACCTCTTCGCTCACGTAGTCGCCAGCAATCCGGATCAGGTTCAGGATGGTGTCCACGTACCACGTGTAGTCCACAGCGTACTTCTCCGCCAAGATGGCAACCTTCAGCACCTACAGAGGACAGCCACTCAGGGCAGGTGCCTACAGGCCCCACAATAGCAGGGTGAGCTGCTGCCCGGCATCAACATAAGGGCTTCAAAAGGACTAAACGCATGCGCCAAAGCTCAGGTGTGTGGGAAACTTCTGCCAGATTTTCAAAGGAGCCCAGAAAGTTTAAGATTTGCAGATTTAGGGCCGGCCCGTGGCTTAGCACTCAAGTGCACGCGCTCCGCTGCTGGCAGCCCAGGTTCGGATCCCAGGTGCGCACCAATGCACCGCTTCTCCGGCCATGCTGAGGCCGCGTCCCACATACAGCAACTGGAAGGATGTGCAACTACAACATACAAATATCTATTGGGGCTTTGGGGAAAAATAAATAAATAAATAAATAAATAATTATTAAAAAATAATAATAATAAAAATAAAATTGGTTTGTTTAAAAAAAAAAAAAAAAAGATTTGCAGATTTAACTGAGGAAAGCCAAACCGCCCTCTAGGAATAGACAGAAAAGGACACGGCTGAGGAAAACACAAGAGAGATGGGGCACAGCTGCAGGAGGGCACAAGCAGCCTTGCCGCCCTCCATCCAACCACGGCCAAGCCAGCCCTGGGGTGGGTCCTCCCCACCCGCGGAGCAGCAGCACTCTCTGGGTCTCCCGCTGCTCTGGCTGGCCTGTCACACCAGTCTCCCCTCTATTCTCCATGGGAGACCCCACCCACTCACTTACCCCACACACACCCCAGAGGACTCTGCGGGCCACATTCACTGCCCAGGGGCAACTGCACCACGCTATCCAAAACCAGACCCCTCGCCTCCCCAGAGTCACCCTCCCCAGTTACCCCCCTGGCCCAGCCCTAAACAGCATCAGCTGCCCCCCTAATGTGGGGACTGCCACCTTTACACCACACCTTCCTCTCCTTTACCCTCCCAACTATGCCCCCAGAGCCCTGCTTGGAGCCTGGACCACCACCATCCATCTGTTCTGCCCACCTTCTGGCCTTCAAATCAACTCTCCATAATGACCCCAGAGCATCATTCGCTGCCCTTGGCTTAAAATCCTTCGAGCCCAGAGCTCTCCCTGCAGCCGTGCACTCAGGACCCCTCAAAACCACACTGGCCAGTGTGTCAACTGCCTCGACCCTCGCCATGTACCCTCTGCTCCCACCTTGCTGAGCCACCTCCTGCCCCCCAGTAGCCTCTGTGCCTTCATCCTCTCCTGACAAGTTCACTACCACTTTCTGGAGAAGTCCCCTCAGTGTCTCGTGACGGAGATGCCTCCCCGAGGCCCCATGGGATCCAGGGCCCTGCCTCCATCCATCCTCACCCACACCATAAGCAGGTCTGCTGTCCTCCCTGTGGACCAAAAGGCTCCCTGTGGGCTTGGCGTGCAGCATGGACACGTTCTCTGACATGCCTGGCTGGACAGATGGTTGGACAGAGCACTTACCCTGGGACTGAGAGTGTCTGTTTTACTCCTCATATGATTAAAACTGACTGAGGATTGTCACTCATCATTTAAAAGAGACTAAGAGCCAACACGGAGCTAACACTCAAGACCTTAAAAACCTACACCATTACACTGAAGAACATGCCCCTTCTGTCTCTGCTCAGGACACCCAGAACAGCAACGAGGAACGACCTTCCCAGAGTCAGCCCACTGCCCACAGGCGTCTAGACCAGGCCCCACTGCCCAGCCACACTCCAAACATGACCCCCGGCCCACCCCACACTGATCTCACCTCTCCACAGCGCCTGTTCCTGGAGCTCCCAACCCAGAGCCAACTGGCCCCATCCCACCCTCCCCTACACCCGAACTCCCCCACTCCCCATCTCCTCCACATGCCCTCACTTTCGCCTACTCTCCCTGTCTCCCCAACATGCCCTTGCCCTCCTAGCCTCCCCAGCCCTCTTTCCTGGCTGGTCAACAGTTCAGCTCAAGAGTCACTTCCTCTAAGAAACCTTCCTTGACTTCTGCTCTAGGGCAGCCCCGCACTCCTCACTGAAACACGGCCATGTGGTAATTAAGCCCATGCCACTCAGCACTGAAGGGCCAGCCTGGCCATGGTGGCCACAGCCGTTCAATAATGACCCCAAATAAACCTGCGAGTCTGACCACATGCAGAGTCACACAAGCTCAGAAACTCCTAGCCTTTTGTTTTCAAACCAAACACCGCCCAGGAGCAATCCTGAAGCCACTCATGGCCAGCTACGATACTGCACACTCACTCTACAAAGTACCCAAGGAGGCCTCAGCTGTACTTTGCTCCCCAGAGAAACAAATAATAAACACTTATAAAATAAGCATTATAAGCTTATAAATAAGAACATAGGTTCACGCGGAGCCCAAGGTGCCTTGCAGAAACCAGCGCCAGACCTATGTGAGTTACACACATAGCTCAGGCCCTCCTCCCTGCTGGCCGCGGGCTACCAGGAATCCCACGCCCTCAGATTTTGTATTACGATCAGTCTTTCACACGGTAAATAAGTATTTGCTGAACTTCGACAATTTTTTAGGTGTGTGCACCCATTTTGCAGGTGACAAAATAATATTATAAACTAAGACTGCCATGTAGTAAAATGGTAGCTCAGACTCTTTCCTTCCGAGACACATCAGAGACAGATAAGGAAAATATGCCAAGTAAAGACGTAGGAATTCAAAGCTTCAAAATTACACAGACTTTTGCCCACAGGAATCCAAATTCATGCCCACCTCAGCCACAGACCACTGAAGCCTCATTTGGAGCCTGAGCTACAAGTCTTTCACTGAAAGGCTCGACAGTGCCAGAAAACCTTGCTAGCAGGGGACTGTTTAAAGTTATTTTGAAAGACTGAAAGGCTCTACCAAAAATGTTGATTAAAAAGCTAAAGCAGGGGCCAGCTCGGTGGTGTAGTGGTTAAATTCACACACTCTGCTTCGGCAGCCCGGGGTGTGCAGGTACAGATCCTGGGCGCGGACCTACGCACCACTCATCAGGCCGTGCTGTGGTGGCATCCCATATACAAAATAGAGGAAGATGGCCACGGATGTTAGCTCAGGGCTAATCTTCCTCAGCAAAAAGAGTAGGATTAGCAATGGATGTTACCTCAGAGCCAATATTCCTTATACACAAAAAAAAGCTAAAGCAAAGGAATCTTTTACCCAGTATCTAGTAGATTCTCAATAAAGTCTGTGGAAAAGAATCACCAACACTGAGGAAACGCTTCAGCTGAGATTCATAAGCGTTCATGAACAGTGAGGGCACAAAGGCCGTCAGAACTCACGATCTCCTCTCGAATGGAGTAGTCGGCCGTCTCCAAGTAGCTCAGCATCTCAGCCACAATCTGCTGGGCATTGCTGCGGTCACACATGGCGTAGAGGAGGTCCACGGCCCGCTGCCGCACACTCACGTCCCGCTCCGTCTGGGGGAACAAGGCACAGAGAAGCCGTGAGCAAAGCCTGGTGAGGGTGGACGGTGGCCATCCACTGCAATACACGCGGCACCCAGGCGCAAGTGCACCCAGCTTTCCCACGGCCCCCAGCCAGCCGGCTCAGCAACCCCTCCATGCCAACACTCACTCTGAGCTCTCCTCACTCGCCATCCGAATCCAGGGACCCCAATAGAGTCTGGTCACACAGAGCCCCTCACATGCCAACTCACCGCGCCCTCGCTCCCCACTTGGACCAGGCAGCTCCGTCCTGCTCGCTGCTCTCTGAGATGGAGCGCCTGCCATCCCTGGGGGGGGTCAAAGGCCGGCACCCTGCGTGCCACCTAGGAGCTTGTCACAGTGCCAGCTCTTTGGCCCCCTAGACCTGATCCTCAGCTTCTGCATCAGAACAAGACCACAGTGGCCCCTTGGCACAGGACAGCCTGAGAAGTGCTGGTGAAGAACCGAACAATGTGCAAAAGCAAGGGCAAGTCTTTCTGACTCAGGCAGTGACTAGAACAGACACCAAAACCAGGACCAGGCAGAACTCAGAACACCAAAAAGCTAAATCCAAACCCAAAAAGCTAAATCCAAGCCCTTGCATGGCCTCTTGTACAAAAGACGCACCGGAAACGTCTGTTAAGCTACGAGCAAACAAAGGAACAGAGTCAGACCTGTTCTTAACCACAAGTCCGGGACCAGAACAATGGGTTTTGTAGCTTCCCCGCCAGCCTTTAGTTTTCTAAGGCACTTGCCCTAACAACTAGGAATGTAGTGAACGCTGCTACGTCTAACCATGAGGAATGAGCCCTCAGAGCCTGTTTTGGAGACTCATAACAGCAGAGGACAGGAACAGATCACCTCAACTTGGCTCTTCTAGCTCTGGAATTTTAATTCCTTGAAAAAAATAAATTTTCCTTTGCAAAGCATGAGCTTTCTTGGAGACAAGGACAAACTATTTCATCTTTCTGCCAAAAAGAACTGTTCCTATTGATTCAAATACTTATTGCGACTCTGTTATGTGCAAGACATGGTGTTAGATTACACCATTATGATGGTCATCTCACAGACAGAACTGCCCGGGAAGACGGTGCATCTAGCAGAGCACGGAGAGTTGTAGACCTGGAGCAGCAGTGTGGCCACACCCGCTCCAGGGCCCAAGCCACATGGCCTTGAGGGACCTCGGGAACTCACCGATGGCTCTCGCACCCAGCTGCTGTGCTCACCACGAGCAAGCGACACAGCTGACAGAAACACCAGCATCCGACTAACGGCAGTGCTCCCCATGGTGATGAAGGACCCCCGAGGACAGAGCACTTGCCTTCAGAGCGTTGGTGACCGTCTCGATGTGTGTCTTCACCGCCTCGTGGGAGAACTCGGAGCTGGCCAATGTGCACATGCTCTCCAGGGCCAGGTAGCGCAGGTTGGTCTCCCGGTGCTGCAGGAACTGGCCCAGCTGGTTACAAGCGCGAACGAGCAGGTTTGGCTCACTGGATGGACGGCAGAAGTGGGTTGGGAGCCGTGTGCATGGCAGGTGGCAATGTCACACCGTGTTCACGGTCACCACACTGCTGAAGTGAAGACTTCAGGGGCCTCCCAAGACATAAGAGCCTTCAACTTCAACCCTGAAGTCAGTTTTACATTCACAGTGAAAATCAACACATCATGTACCCACTGGAGCTTTCCAAGCATATCTGCAGAGTTCCACCAACTCCTAAGAGTTGATGACGACAGAGGCACCTCACAAACCAGGCAGCTCCTGAGCCTCTGCAGCCAGCTCATGAGTCATGCCCAGGGCTTTGGTCAAGGCGTGGTCAGACATGTGATCTCAGCCAGGGGCAAACAGCCCTGGGAAACGGCTGAACAAGAGCCTAAATGATGAGACGACTCTTGAGAGATATATGAATAGACATAGATACAAAAAAGATTAGTGAATATTTAAGTCCCAACTACCATGAAATGTAGGTTAAATCTCTACTTACTCTTTACTTTGTCCCTAGGATGATGATGTTCTTTAAATATGTTTAATAAAGACAAAAAGGCTTCCTCTAATATCAAAAATGTTGTTTTTAACAGTTCCCAACCCTGCTGCAGGAGCACTCTGAGGCTGAGTTCTTGTCATGAGAAACTACAGTTTTCCAAAAACACAGAGGTAGAAGATGGTGGAGAGAACATCTGCCCACAGCCACTGTGCTCCCTGCACTACCTCATGGCGCACAGCAGCCTGCTGTCATTGGGATCCTGGTGGCAACTCCCACAGCCCTGCCTGTGAG
Source organism: Diceros bicornis minor (assembly GCF_020826845.1). Classification (NCBI taxonomy): domain Eukaryota; kingdom Metazoa; phylum Chordata; class Mammalia; order Perissodactyla; family Rhinocerotidae; genus Diceros; species Diceros bicornis. Next base: position 1,053,328 of record NC_080770.1, read on the forward strand.
CCACACTGTCACTCTAACGGAATTTAAAACATGACACCACACACAAGGCCACGTGCAGGAAGTCCAACTACAGGAGCTGAGCAGAGAAGGCAAGGAGGCATACTCCCCTGTCCCAGGACACCTGTGCCCTTTCACTCTGTACTGTACTGACACACTCGGTCATCTCGACCACTTCCCCTAGTGACCTCGAGCTACACTGAGCACTGCTGGGTGCTGCAGGAAAGCTCACAGGGGCACACACCCCCATCCTTCCTGTGCAACTCTGCAGGAAGCTGGTGAGGAGCGGGGTGCTCAGGAGAAACAGGAGAGGCCCCACGGGGGGGAGGTGAGACCACAGCCCATGAAGCCAACAGTGTGGGAGTTCTGAAGCCAGAGAGAGAGCACGGAGCACTGGAGAAGAGACGAGAAAAGGGACAGCACAGGGAGCGTGCACCTGTGAGAGGAGGAGGGCAGAGGCAAGGCGTCAGGGCCTGCAGGATGGACACACACTCAAGAGCCCCTGCTAGGCCTGCTGTCAGCGAGAAGAGCACATGCACATGTTCAAGAGGACCACATTTTCAAACCTGCTTTGGGGAAAAAAGAGGTCACTGGAACAAGAACACCATCAACCACCGACTCACCTGTCGTGGTGAATGATGAGGCTGATCGCCTCAAAGAGCACAGCGTTCTTGGCATTGGAATGTTGGACTTTTTTGGACTTTGGCGGTTCTTGGGCTTTGTTCAGAATCGTCTCCAGGCACTCGGTCAGGCGGCCTCGCACAGCAGGGTCTTCTGGGCAATACAGAAAGCCGTTGGCGGGGCTCCCTCACAGCCCACCCCACCCTCCCAGCTGCAGGGCCTAGAGGACACCACGCTTCATGGCCTATGTGTAATAAAGTTCTACCGAAATCAGAAGAAAAGAAATAATAGACCAAAAAAGAATAAGAAAACAATAAAAACACCAGAACATCATGGCCAACAGGCACATGAAAAGATGTTCAACGTCACTAATTAGTAAGGAAATGCACACACCTGTGAGAACGGCTATAATTAACAGGACAAGAAATAATAAGTGTTGGAGAGGACATGGGGAAAAGGGAACCCTCATACGCTGCTGGTGGGAATGCCAACTGGTGCAGCCACTATGGAAAACAGTATAGAGAGTCCTCAAAAAATTCGAAATAGAAGTACCATATAATCCAGCTATTCCACTACTAGGTATTTAGCCAAAGAATATGAAATCAACAATTCAAAAAGATTTGTGCACCCCTATGTTCATCACAGCATCATGCACAATAGCCAAGATGTGGAAGCGACCCTAGTGCCCATCAACAGATGAATGGATAAAGAAGATGTGGTGTGTGTGTACATATATATACACACACACACAATGGAATACTACTCAACCATAAAAACAAGACAAAATTATGCCATTTGCGACCACATGGATGGACCGTGAGAGTATTAAGCTAAGTGAAATAAGCCAGACAGAGAAAGACAAACACCGTATGATTTCACTCATATGTTGAAGATAAACAAACACATAGATAAGGGGAACAGATCAGTGGTTACCAGAGGGGAAGGGGTAGAAGGACGAAAGGGATAAAGGGGCACATATGTATGGTGATGGATAAAAACTAGACTATTGGGCCGGCCCGGTGGCTTAGCGGTTAAGTGCGCGCGCTCCGCTACTGGCGGCCCGGGTTCAGATCCCGGGTGCGCACTGACGAAGCACCGCTTCTCCAGCCATGCTGAGGCCACGTCCCACATACAGCAACTAGAAGGATGTGCAACTATGACATACAACTATCTACTGGGGCTTTGGGGGAAAAAAAAAGGAGGCGGATTGACAATAGATGTTAGCTCAGAGCCGGTCTTCCTCAGCAAAAAGAGGAGGATTAGCACGGATGTTAGCTCAGGGCTGATCTTCCTCACAAAAAAAAAAAAAAAACAGACTATTGGTGGTGAACACAATGCAGTCTATACAGAAACTGATATAAATAATGTATGCCCAAAATTTACACGTTATAAGCCAATACGACCTCAATAAAATAATTTTTTAAACAAGAAAAAACTTGTGCAACCTGTCTGCCAAAACCACCAACAGAGCCAGGCAAATGCAAAACCAGCCATTCAAGAGAGACAGCATCCCGTGAGCCCCATGCAAGTCAGACGCAGAGCAGAGCCCCGCAGGAAGCCGCCCCACAGGGCTTGAGCAGAGAGGCATGAGGGTGAGAGGCAGAAGTTTCAGAAATGGCCGAGAAAGAATCAGAAACTCAAGCCTGAAACAGGCAAGTGGGGAGGGGTCTGGGTCTGAGTCTGTGCTGCCCCAGATCTCAAAAGGAAGAAGGCAGCTGCAGCTGAGAAGTGGGATGGGCTGCCCTGTGGGGCCTGGCAGGGATGGATGAGGCAGTGGCTGGGCCCCCGGGGAGGGGGTGGGGGCCGCTGGGCAGCTCGGTGGGAAGCCCCTCCCACATGCAGACTCTGCTGCAGGGTCTGCAGTTCATACTTTAGTATAAAAGACATTCAGTATAAAAGTTATTTGAACAAAGAAATATCCTGCACAAAAAGAGATTAAAAAATAAAGGTTACAAAAACAAACCAATCTCAGTGGAGGGCAATTTGGAAGCATCTAACAAAAATTTTCATGGACATTCAACCAAGAAATTCTACTTCTAGATACTTACTATACTAGTCAAATGTAACAATTTAGAATGAAACATGAATATAAGATATCCTTAATGTGTATATTAAGGTTAGGAACACTATTAACAACTTAGGATACAAAGTTTCTAATGGTTTCAAGTTTTATTTAAAAAGATTATTTCAAAAATCTGCCCAGATCTGATACTATAGGAAAGCAGAGATAATTCCAAATCTTAACAAATTGTGAGTTCTCTACTGGCTGCTCTGGGAAAGCCAAGATGCAGGGGCCTCACAGAAAGATCACAGAACAGGAACCAGCGCCAGTAAAGGACTTTCAAAGATGACAAACAAACGAAAGCCCCTGACCCTGCGACACGAGGTAACCCTCTGGATACCCTTTGCTGCGCAACTGTTACCTGGGGGTGGATAGCACTGGAGCAACCTCAGCAGTTTTACTGACAGCCAGGGAGCCGGGACAAAATAGTAAGTATAATCCTGAAGGTCTGTTGATGCAGACGTCACAATCTGTAAAACAACACAAGGTGATGAGACGCGCTGCGAGCAAGTGTCACCGCGAGAGGCCCCCCCACTGTGGGGGACCCACAGAAAGCCACACTCGGTCCTCAGGTCACACAGTAACTGAAAAAAGGGTTTCGTTCAGTGTGCCGAGAATACTGAATACAGTTCTCTGTATTTTAGAGGTAAAGGAGCACAGAGACGCCAAGCTCACACTGAGAGCGGCTGCCCGTTGTCACTTTCAGGGACAGTGCCGCTGGGCAATGGCAATCCCCCTCTGCAGGACACAAACCGGTAAGACCACTGACCTCTCAGTACAGAATCCTATGGCGCCTGGACTGAGAATTCAGACTTCCTTTGTGGACCGGAAAGATTTGAATGAAACACAAAAGGGAGAGCTTTGGTGCCTAAAAAGGGAGAAGTTAGCATTCTGACCCCAGAGGCACTCCCCCCACCCCACAGTCCCCAGGTGTGGAGAGCTGCCATGAACTCCTCGAGGCCAGGGAGCATGCTTCCTTCACTGACAGTTCCATCTCCTTGTCCAAAAGAGCCCCCGGCAGGGCAGATACTCCATCAACCCTCTGAATCCATTACTGTCCCTAAGACATCACATTTCCATTAACACACAGCCCAGTGCCTTCTCCATCTCCTGCGTCAGGGAGGTCAGAGTAGCTCCTCCCTACAAAGCTCACAGATGTGACACTTTAGGCCAGAAGTGAGCACATTCAGGAAGAGTCACCCTGACTCCTGCCCTCAGCTGCAAGACACCACTCCAGACTCGGAACGCGGCCCGTCCTGCAGGGAGGTAAGCTCCATACTGTGTCAAGCACTGACGGGACAAGCAGAGCAGTTAGGGGACACGCAGGCACAAGGCAGGCACACCGAGCAGGAGGACAGGGACCATGCCACTCCATGTAACACAAAAATGGCCCAACATAGACTACCTTTACAACATGTCTCATGCAGCTAAAGCCATGCTGACAGAGAAATTTACAGGTTTAAATGTACACATTTGAAACAAATATGAAAATAAAAGTGATGAAGAATTCATCTCAAGGGTTTAGAAAGAGACTAGCAAATTAACTCCAAGAAAGTAGAGGAAAGAAAACAATGACAATATAGCAGAAAGTAAACAAGGTAGAAAAAAACACAATCGAGAGGACCAGCAAAGTCCAAAGAAATCATCGTACACTCAATGAGACAAATCAAGGAAAGAGAAACGCTGCAAACACTCAACATCAAAACTGTGAAGGGAGGGGCCGGCCCCGTAGCTTAGCGGTTAAGTGCGCGCTCTTGGCTGCTGGCGGCCCGGGTTCGGATCCCGGGCGTGCACCGACACACCGCTTCTCCGGCCGTGCTGAGGCCGCGTTCCACATACAGCAACTAGAAGGATGTGCAGCTGTGACATACAACTATCTACTGGGGCTTTGGGGGGAAAATACATAAATAAATAAAATCTTTAAAAAAAAAAAAAAACTGTGAAGGGAGACACACTACGTACGGATCCTACGGATCCTACACACAATACTTTCTGTCAGTACACGTGAATCGTCAGATAAATTAGCAAATGTCAAGAAAATACAACATAACCAAAACTGATGAAAGAAGAAACAGAAAATATGAAGTCCTGTAACTTATAAGTTGAATCTATAATTAGAACTCATCCCACAAAAACACCCTAAGATCAAATGGTTTCACCAGTTAATTATGATAAAAATGTTAGCAAGGATATAGAAAGGAATTTCCTTAATGTGATAAAGAGAACCAACAGCAACAAAACCAGCAAACATCATACTTAATAGTGAGATATTGAAGACTTTCCCTCTGAGACTAGAAGCAAGACACTAATCATCTCTCATATTCAACATTGCAGTGGAGGGCCAAATTGGAGTGATAAAGTAGGAAACACAAACAAATATAAATTGGGAAAGAAAAACACTGTCATTGTCCGTAGACAACATAATGGAAAACAAAGATCCAAAGCAATCAAGCACATAGAAAGGACTGAAGTTCATAAGTGAGTCTGGCAAAGTTGCCAACTCCAAGATCAATATAAAAAAATCAACTGCATAAACCAACACACAGTAGTTAAAAATCACATTTTTAAGGTATTGTTGAGAATGCATTTTAAAAAAACAAAATAGAGATAAATCTAACAAAAGATAAAGGAACCTCTCCTCAAAAAGTTATAACACATTATATGGAAAAACAAAAGACTCCAAATAGCGAAAGCAATCTTGAGAAAAAAGAACAAAGCTGGAGGCATCACACTCCCTGAATTCAAAATATACTACAAAGCTATAGGATTCAAAACAGAATGGTACTGGCAGCAGAAAAAAAGACACACAGACCGATGGAACAGAACTGAAAGCCCAGAAATAAAACCACACATCTATGAATAGCCAATCTTCAACAAAGGAGCCAAGAACATACAATGGAGAAAGGAAAGTCTCTTCAATAAACGGTGGTGGGAAAACTGGACAGCCACAGGCAAAAGAATGAAAGTAGATCATTATCTTACACCATACACAAAAATTAATTCAAAATGATTGACCTAAAACCATAAAACTTCTAGAAGAAAATACAGGCAGTATGCTCTTTGACATCAGTCTTGGAGGTATCTTTTTGAACACTATGTCTCCTCAGGCAAGAGAAATAAAGGAAAAAATAAACAAATGGGACTACATCAGACTAAAAAGCTTCCGCACAGCAAAGGAAACCATCAACAAAACGAAAAGACAACCCACCAACTAGGAGAAAATATTTGCAAATCATATATCTGACAAGAGGTTAATTTCCAAAATATATAAAGAACTCATACAACTCAACAACAAAAAAAGAATGACCCAATCAAAAAATGGGCAGAGGATACAAACAGACATTTTTCCAAAGAAGATATATAGGTGGCCAACCGGCACATGAAAAGATGTTCATCATCACTAATGATTAGGGAAATGCAAATCAAAACTACACGATATCACCTTACACCGGTCAGAATGGCTATAACTACCAAGACAAAAAATAACATATGTTGGAGAGGATGTGGAGAAAAGCAAACCCTCATATGCTGCTGGTGGGAATGCAAACTGGTGCAGCCACTACGGAAAACAGTATGGAGATTTCTCAAAAAATTAAAAACGGGGGCAGGCCTGGTAGCGTAGCAGTTAGGTTCGCGCACTCCACTTCAGCAGCCCGGGGTTCACGGGTTTGGATCCCAGGCACAGACCAACGCACCTCTTGTCAAGCCATGCTGTGGCAGCATCCCATGTAAAGTAGAAGAAGATGGGGCACGGATGTTAGCCCAGGGCCAGTCTCCCTCAGCAAAAATAGGAGGATTGGCAAGGGATGTTAGCTCAGGGCTAACCTTCCTTACCAAAAAAAAAAAATTTTAAGACAGAAATACTATGTGATCCAGCTATCCCACTACTGGGTATTCATCCAAAGAACAAGAAATCACTAATTCAAAAAGATTTATGCACCTCTATGTTCACTGCAGTGTTATTCACCAACTGCCAAGATGTGGAAGCAACCCAAGTGCCCATCAACAGATGAATGGATCAAGAACATATGATATATATATATACAGTGGAATACTACTAGGTCATAAAAAGGACAAAATCGTGCCATTTGCGGCAACATGGATGGACCTTGAGGGTATTACGCTAAGCGAAATAAATCAGATGGTGAAAGAGAGACACCGTATGTCTCATTCCTATGTGGAAGATAAACAAACACAAACAAATAAGGAAAACAGATTAGTAGTTACAAGGGCGGAAGGAGGTGGGGGGAGGGCAAAAGGGGTGAAGAGGCACATATGTATAGTGACTGATAAAAACTAGACTATTGGTGGTGAACACAATGTAGTCTATACAGAAGCTGAAATATAATAATGTACACCTGAAATTTACACAATGTTATAAACCAATACAACCTCAATAAAATAAAAAGTTATAACACCTTAGTGAGAGAAATTAAGGGCTATCTAAATAAATGGAGAGATAAGCCATGGTCATAGATTCAGACTCAATACTGTAAAGATTTTAATTCTCTCAAAACTGACCTACAGATTAAAGCCAGTCCCAGTAGGATTTGGGGGTGGGGGTAGAAGACATGAAGACTTGCTCCTCTAGACATCAAGACTTACCCTCAAGCTCCAGTAACTAGGACAGCACATCACTGGTGCAAAGATGAACAGAGAAACCAACGGAGTGAGGCACAGACACAAGGCGGCACTGCAGAGTTGGGGGGTGCTTTTTAGCGGTAGTACTGGGACAACTGGATGTCATTCAAGAAGAAGTACCACCACACACAGAAACCCAGCCCCCATGCAAGTTGTCAACCTGAATGTGAGAGCTCAAAGCACGAAGAGACTTCATAAATAGGACACAGACAGCACTACCCATAAAGGAAAGGATGAGAAAATCTGACCACATGAAAATGTAGAATTTCTGATCACAGAAGACTTCATTAAGAGAGCCAAATGGCAAGTAACAGAGCAGGACACGATTTTTAAACAGAGTAGGTTGAACCATACAAAGCTGTCATTTTTGAAGATCAATAAATGCTTAAACGTTGGCAATTTTGTTTTGTTTAACCTAATATAACCAACAAAGTGCCTATATCTAAAATATATTTAAAAATTTCTATAAAACTACAAAAAAGACAACTCCACAGAAAAATGGGCAAAAGACTTTACAGGCACTTTATAAAAGAAGATATCCAATGGCTATAATTAACAAGACAGGAAACAACAAGTGTTGGAGAGGATGTGGAGAGAAGGGAACTCTCATACACTGCTGGTGGGAGTGCAAACTGGTGCAGCCACTATGGAAAACAGTATGGAGATTCCTCAAAAAATCAAGGATAGAACTACCATACGATCCAGCTATTCCACTGCTGGGTATTTATCCAAAGAACTTGAAAACACCAATGCGTAAAGGTACATGCACCCTTGTGTTCATTGCAGCGTTATTCACAATAGCCAAGACTTGGAAGCAACCTAAGTGCCCATCAAGGGACGAATGGATAAAGAAGATGTGGTATATATACACAATGGAATACTACTCAGCCATAAGAAACGATGAAATCCAGCCATTTGTGACAACATGGATGGACATTCAGGGTATTATGCAGAGTGAAATAAGTCAGAGGGAGAAGGTCAAATACCGTATGATTTCCTTCATTAAATAGTAGATAATAACAACAATAAACACACACATAGAGACAGAGATTGGATTGGTGGTTACCAGAGGGGAAGGGGGGAGGGAGGAGAGCGAAAGGGGTAATTCGGCACATGTGTGTGGTGATGGGTTGTAATTAGTATTTGGGTGGTGAACATGATGTAATCTATGCAGAAATAGAAGTATAATGATGTACACCTGAAACTTATACAATGTTATAAACCAATGTTACTGCAATAAACAAAAAATTAAAAAAAAAAAAAAAAAGAGTGAACCCTAATGTAAAAAAAAAAAAAGATATCCAAAAAGCCAATAAACATGCAAAGTTCCTCAACCTCCTTGATAATCAGGAAAATGTAGATTTAAATCACAATGAGCTACTACTCTGCACCCAGAATGGTTAAAATCTCAAAGGCTGGGCCGGCCCCGTGGCTTAGCAGCTACGTGCGCGCGCTCCGCTACTGGCGGCCCAGGTTCGGATCCCGGGCGCGCACCGACGCACCGACGCACCGACGCACCGCTTGTCTGGCCATGCTGAGGCCGCATCCCACATACAGCAACTAGAAGGATGTGCAACTATGACATACAACTATCTACTTTGGGGAAAAAAAAGGAGGAGGACTGGCAATAGATGTTAGCTCAGAGCCGGTCTTCCTCAGCAAAAAGAGGAGGATTAGCACGGCTGTTAGCTCAGGGCTGATCTTCCTCACAAAAAAAAAAAAAAAATCTCAAAGGCCAAGCTGCAGAGCAGCAGGAACTGTCCACACGGCCGGTGGGAGTACCAGCTGGTACAGCAACTTGGGAAGCTGCTCTGGCACTGTCTCCTCAAGGTGAAGAGTTGCTACCCCCTGCCCCAGCAACACCACTTCCTGGGGTACACCCACCAGCACTTCATGCACATGTAGCCAAGAGACAGCCACGACGTACACAGGTTATTCACGACAGCCTCAGAGTAAGACGAGCCAAGTGCTCACTCAGACGATGGAGAAATACGTTGTAGTCTATTCCTACAAAATTCTACACAGCATCAAAAACGAAGGAACAGCACACAAAACAAATGCAATAATTTCACAATGTTGAGCAAAACAAATCAAACACAAAAGAATATACGCTGTATAATCCATTCACATAAAATTCAAAACACAGTCAAAGCTATAAGACAGGTTCAGGATGCAGCCTCAGGTGGTGAAGGAAGGACGCAGGAGTGAAGGCCCCGAGGTGAGGACACGGGCTCCCCGCAGTGGGAGGGAGGGAAGATCAGGAGGGACCCAGGGCGCCTGCCCACCGACCCGCGCGGTGACACAGCGTGCAGGCTCCCGGACATGAGCTGGGAGCTACGCTCTGCGTGCTTCCCCGTAGGAACAGGACATTTCTCAACTGACAAAAAGGTTGAAAGAAAAGCCAATACAATGACTAACCAAGACAAATTTTCACTTGTGAATTTACAAACTGGGCCAAATATCTTGCATTCTAAAAATAAACTAATACATTAATTAAAGAAAATAACTAAGACCAATACCCACCCTGAGTTCCCATCCCCATCACAGACTTACTCTGCTTAATCTGGAGACAGCCAGAGAGACAGAAGTTTTAAACTCTTCTGGGTTCTTTTGTGCTAAGGTGGTGATAAGGCTTGTGGCGGCAGTGACCACACCCTGCAAGAAAAATACACACATCACACATTTCCACTCCAGTCACATATCTGAAGCTGACCTCTCGTTTTAAACTCATTTTCCAAATAAAACTTGAAGAGAAACAAACTGGGCACCACGGCCACCCCAGGTCAACTCTGATGGGCCCACCAGGGTTGCAGAAATCGAAAGAGCACATATAGGTTATCTTCTTTGGAAAAGCTTTTCTCTGAACATGGGGAAACCCAGCAAGGCCTCAGCCCAGACTCTGCCATCGTGACAGCAGCACGGGCAGCAGCAGCACCAGGCCACATTTCCACCCGCCCTATCGTCTTTTCTGGGTCCGGTCCCCTGCCTGGCCCTGTGGTCGGCTGTGCTCGCTGCCCCTGGCTGACATCATTCCATGTGGACTAGAGAAGGAGACACTATCTTTAGACTCATGTGAATCTTTACAAACCAAAACGAAGACAGTGGAAAACCGCAAATGAAAAAGTCCATTCTCCCCTTTTAGAAAAGTGGTCCAGGCCGTGTCTCTGCCACCCCGGTCCCTGAAGCGCCACCAGACCCTCTCTCCCTGTGGAACCCCCACACACCCCGGCCTCAGCGCACGGAGCAATCTTTGCTAAGCCCCAGGACAACTGGCAGTTACTCCCAGTAACTCGTGGCTCTTGGAGGAAGACACTGGTTACGTAAAGAAGAAGTCCTCTTGCAAATATAAAAAACTTAAGACAAACAAATGATACTTATTGACGGTGAAAATGCGAACAAAGCTCAGGAAACTAATTTAATCCTAATTTAATCGCTCCTGTCCCTCCTCCACCCCCACTCCTGAGCGGTGGGAGGACGACAGCAGAGTTTCTCCAGCAGGAAGCAGACGAGAAGGTGCGGGCCGGTGCCACAGCAACTCATCCCAGAGCCACCCTGTGCTGCTCCTTCAGCTTTCTAATGAAAACATAAAAGCTAGATTAAAGAAATGGATCCAACTCGCCTTACTGTCGATTTCTCAGTGGGCAAGATAAATGCCAACAGATTTCCCACCCAAACAGAGGGCTTTCACAAACTCAGTATTTGTAACATGCAAATCCCACTAGGCCAGGGGGCATTCCACGTGGCTCCTGAGTGTTCAGGGCCGGCCTGGTTCAGCAGGAAGCAGCAGCAAGTCTCTATGGATTAATCAAGAATGTTCTGACAAGAGCGGGTTGGGGCTCATGGGCTACTATCTGGGCCCCTACAGGAGTCTCTGAGGGGAGGGCAGTGTGGGGGAGACTGGGGAGGCCCACACAGCCCACCGCTCTGCCCTTCTGGCCACAGCTGGTTGCCTCAATGGCCCCCAACCCCTCCCCCAACCAGGCAGCCTTCTCCACATGGCAGTCCTCATCCGCGCCATGAGAGGGGCCTGCTCTGACTCACACAAGGCTCAGCACATCACAGCCTGTCCCGCCCCACACAGAACTCCCCCCAGGCTCCTCTGCTGCTCTCAGAAGGGCACATGGGGGCTCGCTCGCTCCGGGTGGGCAACTGACACTCTTTCCGGGGATTCCTGACCTGGAGACCAAAGAAAGCCAAGTCTTGGGCCTTCTGCAGTGGCAAAGCCAGGAGGTGTATGACACAGAAGCCACAGCCACTGTGGAGGACAGCAGCCAAGAAAATGACAACACATGCGAGAACAGCAGGGACGAAGAAAGAGCAGGGTGGGAGCACAGCCTTCCCACGGTCTGTCTGTGGCACCCCTCTACCTCTCCCACGTCAAGCTGGGTTCCTGGGGCCTACAACCAAGAATGCGCCAAGTGCACCTGGCGACACAGAGTTGAGGACGTGACAAGACAAAAGCTAATGAAACAGCTGGAGTGCAGGATCACAGAGTGTCACAGGAGAGGAGCCCTGGTGGCCAGCTGATACTCGGCCCCCACCACCCTGAAAAGCACTCGGTGTAGACGCCCACCAGCCGAGGGCCTCGGCATCTGTCAGCCGTGTGGCTGCAGGAAGCTTCCCTGACAAAGCAAGAGTGATGACATGTGCCAGAATTTCACAAACCGTCACAAATTACGTCTGCAGAGAGCACTGTGTGAGGAGGAGCCTACACACGCACTAGCGGCCCAGTGGCCCCCCCCCAGGCCAACAGAGCAGACCAGGCCCTGCCTCCCCACCACCTCCTTCACCAACACTTGGGTCCTGGGACAGCAGAACACTCCAGCTCTGACCCTTCGTCAACACCTAGTTCAAGCTTGGATCTCTGCAAAGCCACTCAATCCCTCTGAGCCTTGGTTTCCTCATCTGAAAAACTGGAAAAAGCTCCACTGCCTCTCAGGGTCCACCTGATGAGCGACTTGTGACCCGGAGCCTCACAGCCTCCAGCATCACTTCTCTGACTCCATGGGTAGAATGTGAACCTGAACAGACTGAGTATGACCCAGCGTGCGTGACTGGCATGCGAAGGTAGCATTGCCAACCTCTCCTGCCAGGTCCGTCCCCTCTGCCTACAACACGGCCTGCAGATGCCCAGCTCCACCCTGAGGAATGGCTGCCCCTGCTCAGACACATGTGTGCCCAGTAAGCACGGGAAATGAGGATGGAGGAACAGCTCACAGGCTGTCACGCTACAGCAAGCATGCCGACACAACCACCAGCTCCTTCCTCTGAATCTACAGATAATGATCATTTATTTTTAATTTTTAAGGTAGATCTCTCCTCTGGGAAAAAGTGTAGTAACCAGCTAACATACTCAACCTGTGTGCTCAGCAAGAAAATCTTTCTGTTTGTGCTGAATTTTAATTCTCTCATTTATACAACAGAATTCAGGCAGGACAAGGCCACTCTGTCCAACATTTGCTCCTACTTGACCCCACATCCCAGGGCCATATCCCTGTTTGCCCCTCCAACGTGGACACGCCCTGTGAGTCACATCTAACAACAGCCACTGACTCGCTCTCTACCTCCAGCCTGGCTCGTGGAGTGGCAGTGCAGATTAGTAAGACTACATGCCGGAGCTCAGGTCAGGACCACAGGACAACCCCACCACAGCCCTCAAGAGGCGCAGACAGGACACCACGTGGGAATGCCCTCACTGGACGGGGTGTTTCCTGAAGACGCTGATTTTTGTCTTGTTCATCTATGCTGCCCCGGCATGCAGGAGGTCCTCCAGCGCCTCATTATAGGGTAAGCCAGAGACCGTATCTAACTCATCCCATCCCCAGGACAGGGTGCTCCTCACCCCTAACTGCAGGCACTCACAGGCTCGATGGACTGAGCTGTGTAAGTGTCCCTTCGCATCGTAAGAAATCACACTGAGCTGCTTTCACAATGGCTAGTCCAAAAAAGGTTACTCGGTGGGGCGAGGGTGGACTCAAGGCCAAAGGCGTTTACCAAATGCTGGTCGTTGAGGAGGTGCACCACTCGGGACGTCCAGTCACCCATGGGGACGAGATCGGGAGACGTTCGGTACAAACGCAGCAAACACAGGGCAGCGCTCTGCTTCACACTGTCCATGGTATCCCTGGAAGACAGACACCGACCGTCATGTGAGAACACAGCCGGCACCCCCCGTGTGTACCCGAAAAGCAAGCAGAGCCCAGAGCTGCACGGAGAACACCCCAGAGCAACCAAGAGACCAGAGGCACCTCAGTGGGGTGGCTGGAACAACATTCAGAATAAGGTCGCCTCAACCTGTCCGCATGATCAAGCTCATGCCCACCTCCTGCGACGGGTCTTCGTATGGACCATGTTTGGACAGTGACGGACAGTGACAACATCTGCTCTGAAGAGCTACCTCCATGGACTTCACATCAAACACAACCAACAGGAAAGAGTCCTGCCGGCAAAAGTCTCCCACCATTAACCTTCTCATCTCTAAAATGATCAGTTCTAGTACTTTTCCCAACTGCTGAATATGACCTTAGCTACGCAGGCTGATCATATCCAACTAGCGTTCCTCTGTAATTATTTGAATTACAGTATTTTTTTCTCCAATTCACTTAATAACACACAATCAAAACAGAAAAGTGTCAAAGAGCTTTGCACTACCACAGAACTCGGTGTCAACCTGGTGATTTCCTCCCCTGCCTCCAAAACAACCATCAGGCGCACTCCTCAAGCACCCCCCTCCCGCCCCGTACCCTGCCTTCACTCTGCACTGAGAAAGCAGAGGCAGCAGCTAGATGCCCTCATGCCTCTCGCAGTGGCTGACTGAGAAGAGTAGCACTTCTGGGCTGGGGAGCCCCGCATCCTAGAATCGGCACGAGCACTGAGAGGCTAGGTCAGAACAATGGCAGACACCCCAGGAAAGGGGCATTTGGAGGGTTTTCTGTTCTGGTTTTAATATTGGTTGAGGGCACAGAATGTTTCCAATGCTGTTTATCCCTCCTCCTCCCTAACTCCAGACAAATTCTGCTAAGTAGCCGGGAAAGCGACAGGCCCACCAAGGAGTACCCCAGTGGAGGCTGTCCAAATACGTCTGAAAAAGAACTAGTCGGCGTCCTCAAAGCAGTGATGGAAGCAAGGGAGGCTCCTGTTCTATCTGGAGAAAAGAGAAGGGTTTGGGGCTATCTTTACTATTTATCTCCCTTTTGGATTTTTTATTCCTAAATGAGTCCAAACTAACATGAGAAACCCCCAAACTGCCCCCCATTCTATTCCAAAGAAAAATTACTTTAGTAAAAAATTCTCTTTTGGATGCAAACACCCCTGGGGAGCAGAAGTAGATACCTGTCCCTCTCTCTGGCCCCAAGCTAGCCTCACGAGGAGCAGCAGGGCAGCCACGTCCTCCAGGCCTCGTGGCAGAACCTCAAGCCCACTCCATGAGCTTCCTTTCGTGCAGGTAGGCTGACAAGGCCATCATGGGTACCTGCCATCTGTGCCACCCAGTAATACATGGCTTTGGCTTAAAGTAGCCAGTTTGTTTCTATGCTTGCAGCTACAAGTCCTGACTAATACAGGAGGGCCTATCTGCCCACCGTTCCCACACTGCTCAACATCTTCATAGACAGCCACTCTCGGTAAGAACATTTGAGGAGGAGAGAGAAAGACAACATGTGACATCCAACGGGGAGACTAAGGGAGATGGCTGCCTACTTTGTTTCAATTCTGTCTTGAGCTGAAGGCCCAGAGCCCAGTACCTGGACAGCTTCTCTTTCTGAGCACCAACTGAATCCCGGCATGAAAGGCGTCCTATCATCCCTCCCCCAGCATCCCAGTTCTGGTGATACGACTTTTACTTTGTTATAACTAAGTTACAGCAATACACTCTCCTCTGCACCCACCATCCTTCCAGCTGCTAGGCTCCATCTCTGGGCTCCTCCATCCTGAGCACTTTATTTTGAGTCCTCTATTAGTGAGCCAGATTTCAAGAGTTGATAATTTTTTCAAGTAAGGCTCGTGGGTGCCACGCTACCTAGACTTTTTGGTGTAGAACGCCTGCCTGTGACCTTAATTCTGACAGGACAACTCAGCTGGGCGTGACAACACAAGGTCCCACGGGCCTTCTAACTTGTAGACAGCGCTCAACTGTCTTCTTGATGCAGGATTCTTTTCTTATCCTTCCATTTCAATATTCTCCCAGCCTGTGTTTCAATGCACATCCTTCCATGTCCTTTCAACCTGCAGTGGTGGTCCATCCTTTATTTCAGGGAAATGTTCCTGAATTATCCTCTCAATCCTTTTCAGAGATCACCTCTGTCTGTTTTACATTTCATTCATCCAACAGATATTTACCAAGCACTCACTATGTACCAGGTACTGTTCAAAATGCCGGAAATAAAGCAATAGCCATGGCAGACAATACCCTCAGACCCCAGGGAGCTTGCCTTCTGACAGGAGAGACAGGCAACACAGATGTGTTAACTGGGGTGTGCCAGGGGTGGGGAAAGGGCCCAGGCAGTGGCTAGTGTGGGAGGAAGGAGGGTCAGGAAAGGCCTCGCTGGACCTGGGGCAGCCCTAATAGGTGAGGAGGGGCAAGGGCGCCACGTGGCCCTCAGGGAAGAATGTGGTCCTGAGCCGGAATCCTCTCCAATTTTCTTTCTGATGGTTTCTCATCTCCAGCCCCTCCGTCCCCCTCAAGTTCACTGTGATCATATCAAGTCTTTCTTTCGTCTTGGTGACTTTATTCTCATGGCACCCGCCATGTTCTCTGTGATTTCTGATTTATGGGTGTGCAATGGTGTCATCTTGGCTCTCCCCGTGCTTCCTCTGCTCTGCAAGTCCCATTCTCGTGCTCATCCTACTGCTGGTCCACCACCTCTGAGCTCTCACGCTCCAGAATTCGAATTTCCCCCAGGCTGTTCTGGGGCCTCTCTCAGCCTGGCCCCTCCGTCTGCCTCTGCTGTGACACTCCTCCAGGGCTTGTGCGGCCACCCCGCTGCTGTGATTTCTGCTGCTCACTGTCAAGGTGCTCAGTCTAGTCCAGGGCATCTCCCTGGCAGCACGGCTGACACTTGGGGCCGGATCATTCTCTGTCGTGGGGCCCGTCCTGTGCATCGTAGGATGCGGAGCAGCATCCCTCCCCGTTCTCCACCCACGAGATGCCGGTAGAACATCCTCCATTTTGACAACCAAACATGCTGAGACTTTGCCCGAGGTCTCCTGGGGCAACACTGCCTGTTGAGATGGGCCTAGACCCACTAGCACTGACAAGGTGTGGGTGAGTTTTCTGACAACCCCCCACCACCACCATCCCTTCCCCCCAACCACCACCCCACCACCCCACCACCGACCCCGCCATGCCGTCCGCCTGAGGGCCGTCCGCACTTTCCACAGCCAGAGGAACTGGGAGTTGCCGGATCCTGGTCCGTCTGTGCGCTGGGAGTCATCCTGGAGGACCGAGTCCTGAGTCCTGATGAAGGGCCCTGGCAGGGGGCCCTTGTTCAGCCAGGAGTGTTGCCCAGGTGTGGGCTCTGGGTTAATTTCCTTTTGTGTGTGTGAGGAAGACTAGCCCTGAGCTAACATCCGATGCCAATCCTCCTCTTCTTGCTGAGGAAGATTGGCCCTGGACTAACATCCGGGCCCATCTTCCTCTACTTTATATGGGAAGCCGCCACAGCATGGCCTGACAAGCGGCGCGCTGGTGCGCGCCTGGGATCCAAACCTGCAAACCCCAGGCCGCCGAAGTAAAGCGCAGGCACTTAACTGCTGTGCCACCAGGCCGGCCCCTGGGTTAATTTCCTTTTTTTTTTTTTTAAATAACATCATAATTTTATTTATTTATTTATTTTTCCCCCAAAGCCCCAGTAGATGGTTGTATGTCACAGCTGCACATCCTTCTAGTTGCCATATGTGGGACGCGGCCTCAGTACGGCCGGAGAAGCGGTGCATCGGTGCACACCCGGGATCCAAACCCGGGCCGCCAGCAGCGGAGCGTGCACTTAACCGCTAAGCCACGGGGCCGGCCCCTGGGTTAATTTAACTCAGCCGAGTGTCCTGAAACATGAAGTAGGCCCTGCTTCGGCCAGGCCCCGTGGCAGAGACGGCCCAGCGCTGGCTGAAACTCTTCCAGAGCTGCTGGCTCAGCCCCACGCGGCTTCTCTCCAAATGGAAAAGGGTGGGAGGTGGGTTACCAAGAATTCTCAGCGTTTGGGTGCTGACCTTTTCCTCAGTAATGCTTCTGGGAAAGGGCAAGAGGCGCCGTGCCACACCACAGGACGACTGCCTTCCTTCTTCTGTGGCCCCGCATGAGGCTGAGGCCCCTTCGTGGTTGGGTTGTGGTAGGCAGGGTTCGGCTTTCTTCTTTAACCCACTTTAAAATCTCAGTGGTCCTGGGGGAGGGAAGGTCTAGCTGGACTTCACCTGACATCTAAACTCGTAGTTCTTGATCCCACTTTCAACTGTGTCACGTCTCCTCACTACATGAGATTGGAAGATTAACTCACTCTATAAATTCTTTAAGTAGTTACCTATTTGACTTATTCAACATGAGAGAGAAACCTATTTTCAACAAGTCACAAGACACGTACCCAGCTACGAGGATTTTAGGAATCTCCCCAGCAAACGCCTCGGCCATCTCTCGGCTGCCCACGTTGGCGATGCAATGCAGGGCCAACCCCATGAAGGTGGGGTTTCGACTAGCCAGGTCATTCTTGATGGCGTTGTTGATCAAACGGATCAGCTCACTATTAGAGTTCACCAACACAGAGATGAAGAGATATCCCTGGGTTCCACAAAGACAAGAGAACAGAAAGCTCATGACAATCTAACTCAACAGGGGCCCTGAGATACCTAGAAGACAACAACACAGACACTTTCCACCTTCAGAGGGCCTCCAGCACTATTCCAATCTGTTCAGTGTACTGCTGTAAGACTCGTGCCACCTGCATTGTGATGAAAACATCAGTTCTGTTACAGAAGCAAAGTCTCCGCTTCCAATTCTGCCATGGGACAGTCCTGCAGGACAAACCTAAGCGGTACTTAGTCAGATGTCACCCCAGGAATGACATCTTGGTCCTCCCCAGTCCCACTCACCTATCTGTGGTGACACGTCTGAGAGACCTGGACTCACCACTGTCTTGAACAGGATAGGAAGGGGCCTTCATTCAGTGGGCTTGCCTTGGCTGTAACTAAGAAACTGGGGTGATTTCCAGAAACCCAGCTGACTGCTGTTGCCCCCTCTCCTGAATCTGTCTTTGTGTCCCCAGCTTCCCCTCACCATCCAGGCCAAAATCCAGCCCCATGTCACCCCCACTCTCTACGCCCTCCCCAGGCAGGGGGACACAGCGATTTTCTCGAGACTCGTCTGATCACTGACCACGCACGTTAAACTCCTGCCCAGCTTCCCGTCAGTCTCAGGAGAAAGGCCCCATCCATGAGCCCACTCCTTCTCTCCATCTGGCAGCTGCTGCCCTTTCAGTTCTGCACTCCCACGCACGTGCCCTTGGCTGGGTGCCACGTGCTCTGCCTACCCTCATCCCCCAGTTAACTCCCTGCTTTCAGTCTCAGCTCAGGACGCCCTCCCCAGGGAGCCCTCCCTATAGTTACGTCTTTCTCAGGGTCCCAGAGGGTTCTACAAGCCTCCTTCCCTGGCACTGGTCACAAGCTGTTATTCTCTATTTCTGGGGCTGTCTGATGCCATCTCCCCACTGGACAAGAGCAGGGCCCGCGACTGCTTTTGATCACTGATTGTGTCCCCAGGGGTCTCCCCAGGACACTAGTTGGTCCATGGCAGACACTGAATAAATTCTTAGTGAGTAAATACCAACACTTAACAAAATTCCTGGGGCATCGAGGGTATTTTTTTACTTTCTATAAGTTAAATTTTTGGACAAATAGGGGAAAATGTTTCTTTGTAATACTAGAGAAAACATACAGAAATAATGTTACTCCAACAGGGTGCAGGGCTAAAATTACAAAGCTGAGAGGCTTCAGAAGCCCGGGTACAGCACTGTCTGAGAAGGTGCCGGGAGCTGGGAGCAAGGCGAGGGCACATACCCATCTGCATGTGGGTGTGATACCCGTTTCAGAAGCAGAACCTTGTACAAGGGGCCACGAGGTAAAGTGATTTGTGACAGTGCATCAGCAAGGCACTGTAGGGAAGGACACGGCCTCCACTCCCTCTGAGGCGGACCTCAAGGGAAACAGTCGCACCCAAGGCACCATCACATCACAGCTGGGCTTTGTGCAGCCCTGTCCAAACCCACAGGAAATTCCCAGACTGGATGGAAATTTTAAAGAAAGAGCAAGAAAAGAAATGGCCACCTGATCAAAAGAACCTTATCCCCGATGCCTGGAGAACACTCGATGGTGGGAAAGGGCAAGGAGGCCCCGGGGCCAGCTCAGGTGTCAGCCCCTGCAGCTCCGTGGGTGTGACAGGAGGCCTCAATTCCATCCCGCCCCACCCCCACCGCCACACTCACAATCTGCTTCTCGGTGTATCTGTTGGAGCTCAGCAGGTTCACGGCCTCCATGTGTCCAAAGTCAATGTCGTGACCCAAGAGAAAGATGAAGAGCAACTTGCAGACGTATTTTTTTTTACTATAGCCATCAAGAGCCTTGTCACCTATGGAAAAGGGGGGTGAGGCAGGGAAAGCAGAGAACTCATCAGCAGGCAGCATATGAACCAACCTCCAACAGCGGGGCAACTGGGCCCCCAAACAGACACACCACAGACACTGTCCAGCATGAATGGTACTTCTAAACCGGGTGGTGCACATCAGAATCCACATTTGGCTTCTCTTAAAAAATAGAAACCAGAATACATGGCAGCGAGAGTTCTGCCCTCCCAGGACAGCCCTAGGCAGGCGCCGTCGGGCCAGGCCCCCGGGCCTCACCCCACCCTGCCACAATCCACCAGGGTCCCAGGAGCCAGCTGGCCTTAAACCAGCAAGTTACTCTTTAAATACGTTTATCAATTTAGGCAAATGAACATACTCTAAATAATCTTCCATTTCACACCAGTTTCAGGACAAATCACCCACTCACAGAGATCACACACACAGGGATCAGAAGGGCATCTGCGTCTTCACCTAATCACGGCTGACTGGGCACTTCATTAGAGGTCCTAGCACAGCGGACTCCAAACAGGTCGCTGGCAGAATATAAAACGTCATTTTGAAAAGGACCACATGCACCCCCGTGTTCGTTGCAGCGTTACTCACAACAGCCAAGACGTGGAAGCAACCTAAGTGCCCATGGAGGGAAGAATGGATAAAGATGATGTGGTACATATACACGATGGAATACTACTCAGCCATAAGAAACGATGAAATCCAGCCATTTGTGACAACATGGATGGACGTTGAGGGTATTATCCAAAGTGAAGTAAGTCAGAGGAAGAAGGTCAAATACCGTATGATTTCCTTCGTTAAGTAGTAGAAAATAACAACAACAAACACACACATAGAGACACAGATTGGACTGGTGGTTACCAGAGGGGAAGGGGGGAGGGAGGAGGGCAAAAGGGACAATTCGGCACAAGTGTGTGGTGATGGGTTGTAATTAGTATTTGGGTGGTGAACATGATGTAATCTATGCAGAAATAGAAGTATAATGATGTACGCCTGAAATTTATACAATGTTATAAACCAATGTAACTGCAATAAACAAAAAATTTTTAAATAAATAAATAAATAAAAAGGACCACTCAGCATTGCTGTTTTAAATACCAGAAGTTCTTATTTGACCTGAGAAGTGCAAAATATTCCTTAGAGTCAATCTCTAGAGACTGTGGAGGTGACAACCAGAAAGTGTGATTGTCTTATTAAGCTAGTCTTACGGCGACACTGCTACCACAGTATGAAGGGCCCGTGTAGGACACGGGGGACGCGGAAGACAATGACACGATGTTCCTCATTGGTAAGGAGTTGGGACACTCATGTTCCGTGAATGCGCACTGGCAGACCTCAAAGAGCTGTCTAGAAGAAAGAGCCCCCCCCCACCGATTTCCTGGGGTGACAGTCGATTACACGTCAGCCAGGCAGCTGGACACCTCACCTTGAAGAGCTCTTAGAACCCTCCCTCCTTTTCAGCAGCAAACTGACATATAATTTAATGACCAAACAATATAAAAGCAGACCGGGCCTGGTTCCCCCCAACACCCCCCACCAGCTCATCTGCTCGCTGTGCCTGAGGAGCCCGGCTCTGCCACTTTCCGACTGGAACACGTCCCTGTCAACTATGGGAAAGCGTCTGTAGGTGTAGAGCATGCAGCCCACTGCAAGGGGCAGCCATCCCCCATCTCCCACCCACCCAGCTGTCCTTCAAGAACCAGCCCAGATTCCATTGCCTTCTGGAAGCCTCCTTTGACAACCAAGTCAAAAGTACCACCCTATATCCTCTCCTTCTGGAGACAGGTCCCTGCTCCTCAGTTAGAGCACGTCTTACAGGAAAACCTAGCAGTGCGAGAGAGGAGAGAGCGAATAGCCCAGTCAGACTGAGCTCTGTGCAGACGGCCGTGGAGGCACGTGGGGCTCTCTCCCTGAAGCACCTTGACTGGTTTCTGCTCCTGCAGGACCCCAAACGCAGGGTCCCTCCTACAGCCCTTCCCAACACTGGCAGACTCACAGCAGGCACACGTTTAAAGGCTGAGCCCCCAGGAGAGGCAGGCTGTGGCTAAGGTGAGAAGAGTCACATGTCTCTCAGCCCTGACGCTGCGGTGACACGGGGTAAATGCCCACACCCAGAAGGCAGTGTGGGCACTCACAAAGCACTGACAAGAGCTGGAGACCAACCTGGGTCCCAGCCCAGAGGGGAGACAACAGGGAACCCTGCCTGAAGCCAGAGCACCCAAAGGGGCTACATTCTCAGTGAAACGGTGGCGGGGGAACCTGCACTCGCAAAGGGAACCGAAAGGGAGACTTGTCTGTTTGTATCACAGCTCAGCGCAAACGGGAAAAAATGACAGTCCCCGAGAATACGTGGCCCAGGCCTGCTCTCCCTCAGGTGCCCACCCTGGTCTGATGCCACCTGGTTTGAAGTGCTCCCTTTCCACTGATTGCATCCAAATGAGGCCCAGCCCTGAGTCCTCTCTTCATAGCGGTTCTTTCTCATCGGGAACTGTGCGGCTGGGCGGGCGTCCGCAGTGTCTCCCTCCACTGAGCAGCTCCCATGAAGACTCGGGCCTGACAGCGGGAGGCACCATCACTTCCCGAGACATATGCTGGCGTCAGGCTGGGGGGTCCTGCGGAGCTTCAGTTGGGTCTGGTGGGCGCTTGCTGCAGGCTCGCCTGCTGGTCTCAGGGTTGATGGTGACCCCACTGTTTTCTCTGGCAAGTTTCAAACCATCAGCCCTCCCAGACCCGGCTTCTCAGCAGCAGCCGTGAGGACTGCAGACTAAGGGGCAGGGTCACCTCCAAGCTCGAGAGCGACGTTATAATGCATCCTGCCTCAGCACGCCTCACACGTTCCAAGAGTGCCTCCATCAGGGGCAAGGAGAGTCACCCCAGGGGCTCGGTCCCACTGCTCCAAGGGACAGCACGTGCACTTCAGACTCGGAAGGCCTTGAACACAAAAGCCTGCTCATTACACGCAGCCTAGATGCTCATCACTGTCAAAGCGTGTTCACTGGCTCCACCTGCATTCACCCCATACATCCCCAACACCTATCACCCACCCACCCAGGAGCAAGGCCCAGGGATGGAGTGCGCGAGAAACCCCTTCCACGTGCATGAGGAGCCCGGCATCCTGACAGCCCTCCACAAGGCACCGCTGGGCCTGGCTCTTCATTCTTCAGGAGCCCAAGCCAGTCTCCCAACTTCGAAACTCACTGTCAGGACACAGAGGCTCCTCACACCACTGGTCAGCTCCAAACACATGTCCACGGATGCTCCAGCCCAGGGCATAACACCTCTGTGCACCTCTCCTTCACGGTGGTCTCCGTAGGCCACGCAGAGGGACATGGCTGCAGGAAGGGGCCCACCCGCAGTTTAGGGGGAGGACGGGAGAAGCTCTGCGGTCCCACAGCACCTCTCACCCCACCCTGGCCATAACCTTCCCACGGCCCTCTCTACAGGACCCCAGTGGCCAGACCGGCTCCTGCCCTCATGAGCACCCAGATTTGCCTAGCAGCCCCACATGACTCATCTGTGGATAGGGTGGGTCCCCGCCCTCTGCCCACCCCCAGTGGCCTGCACCCTGGCCAAACCAGCAACGACCTTCTCTGCTCTCCGACCTTCTCTGCTCTCCGGCGGGATGAGCTACCCCCTGCCCCAAGCAGAGGCCTCCAGATCTGTTCTCCTGGGGGCTCTCCTTCAGCCCCGGTCACACCGTCCCCTTGTGTCTTACAGTCACTCTTATCAGAGCTCAGTAATTCTTTACAGTAAACGTCCCTACTCCCTGTGGATTCTCTTCCTGACTGGACCAGACTGAGACAGTCCTCAAAATGTCACTTTCAGTATTGGGCTAGAATTGTTTTTGATTCCAATAATCTCAAACTGTTAAATAGAGCCTTTTCTGAGCTGTAAATGGGGATGATGATAGTGATTCCCGTGTCCTGCTCGAGAAAGCTGGCCACAAACCACAAACGCATCCTGACTGAGGATCGGGGTCCAGGCTGTGTCCTGGGGTCTCTCAACTTCTCTAAGGCCCGTTCCTCAGTGGGCCATTACAGAAATGAAGCAGGACACTGCTCCCAGGGCTCAGTGGTGCCTGGGACAAAGTGAGACACAACAGAAGCTAATGAGGACCATATTTCACTGGCTCTCGAGATGCATGCTGATTTCAGAATGTGAAAAATGTGAAAAAAATCTATCTTAGAATGACTAAAACCTGACGTTTTTACAACAAAATATCAAATAGATAAGACACAAGACTGGAGAGTGGGCTAGTCACCACAGCATCTGGAGGCACAGACATGTTCCCTCTTCCTCAAGTGCTGGGGCCAGAACGAAGGAGAGGCACCCTTGACAGTCACTCGCCATCTGGGCCAGAGCCAGGTCAGCCCTCCGTACCCCCATGATGGGGGTCCCCAGCACCTGCCCCTCCTGCCACACTGCATGTGTCTCCTGCCTGCTTTGTCCCTGTCACACCCCAGCACCACACCCCAGTACCAGCACCAATTAACCTAATAACAACCCATCTGGTCACTTGTACATCTCAGGCCCCATCCTGTGTCCTTTCAACAGTGGCCATGGTCAAAATTAGTCCAAGATAACCACTTTTTAGGGATGGGGAAATGTAGCCAGCCCAATGTCTGTAAGCTTTGCTTATGACCCTAGGAGGCCTCAGGCTGACACGAATTTGCCATCTGTGCCTTAAGGACAGGACCCTTGTGCTAACACAGACATGGCCCCAGACAGGTAGGTTTCTAAACCTCTAGGCTTTATCGGGGTGGGGAGGTCACACATGTACCCACATAAAGGCAGGAAGAGGGCTCCTAGCCCACTGTGATATCTGAACCTGACCACCCTCGTCAGACTCTACTCTGCCAAGAAAGGTGTTCTCATCTGACAACTAAGATGCTAGGAATAACCTACAGGTCTCTGCATGATCGCAGGGATAACTTTCTATCACTAGGGAAATGCATCCAAGACCCAGGAACCAAAATCTTCTGGATGATTTTTAGGCTGTGATCCTTTTTCACCCTTCCTCTCACAGAGATTGGCGCTCAAAGAGGTAAAAAGGATAAGATGCCAAGGGCGGACAGGAAGTCCCCTGCTTCTGCACTGTGCCAGTACCACTGCCTCCAACGCTCCTCTCTCACCCCATGTCAGATAAAGCGCCCCCTCCTCTGCGAAATCTTTTACAACTGCTGGCTCCATTCCCTCCCCAGTGTCCCCACAGACAGAGGGCATGTTCTTTACTCTCTCTATAATGCTTAACCGAATTTAGTTGCTTAAAAAGGGAGACACAAGGGGCCGGCCCCGTGGCTTAGCGGTTAAGTGCGCACGCTCCGCTGCTGGCGGCTCGGGTTCGGATCCCGGGCGCGCACCGACACACCGCTTCTCCGGCCATGCTGAGGCCGCGTCCCACATACAGCAACTAGAAGGCTGTGCAACTATGAGATACAACTATCTACTGGGGCTTTGGGGGAAAAAAATAAATAAATAAAAATTTTTAAAAATAAAAAAAAATAAAAAGGGAGACACGAATTAAAACCACAATAAGGTACCACTACACTCCCAGTGGAGTAACTAAAATTTGAAAGATTAACCATACCAAGTGCTAGCGAGGCTGTGGAGGAACCGGGACTCGCACAGGACTGTTGGGATGCACAGGGGTGCAGCCACTCTGGAAAACAGTGTGGCAGTCTCTTACAGTGTAACACATACACCTTCCATATGACCCAGCCAGTCCACGCCTAGGTATCTACCCAAAGGGAATGAAAATGTGTGTCCACACACAGACTTGCACACCAATATTCACAGCAGCTTTACTCACAACAGTCGAGAACTGGAAACAACCCAAACGTCCGCCGACTGGTGAGTAAAGCACGCTGTGTGGGAACCAATCACTGACACCCATGACGTAAGCAAACCCCAAAAGCACCGTGCTAAGTCAAAGAAACCAGATACAGAAGACTATCACACTGCACGATTCCTTTCATGTGAAATTTCTAGAAACAACAAAACTATAGTGACAGAAAGCAGATCAGTGGCAGCTGGGGAAGGTGGTTAAGTGCAAAGGGGCATGAGGATTTTGGAGTGGCAGAAACATTCTCTATTTCATCTGTGGTGATGGTTGCATGAATACACGCATTTGCCAAAATTCAAAGTGCACATTTAAAATGAGTGAATTTTATTGTGAATAAATTGTATCTCATAAAGCCAATTTTAAAGATTACTGTGTCAAAATATCCCAGGAGAAAAAGAAGAGCAAAAGATGAAGGAACACTGCACAATGATGGAAACTGGGGAAGCTGGGCAATGACCGCGTGTAAGAGGACAGTATAACGAATCCCCTGACAGGTGAGCTTTCACATTTCCTCAGGAAAAAGTTGTGGGTTTTTATGTCTTTCTACACCTACAATAACAGATGTTCTTTACGGGAACTTTTTTTATTCACCTCTGTACCCCTCGTGCCTGGAACTTAGTGAACACCTCCAGCAAATCAATGTTACATCATCTGGTCAACTCCTGAAGATGATCAATAATAAGAAACTGTCGTGTCTCTGCATAGTCTAACACGACAGCTGTTCTCTAAAGGTTTCAAGACTGAGGGTATGCCAGTTAATGTCATCTTAACTAACCCATTCCATGCCAAAACTTAGTGGCTACACAACCAGCAGGGATTCCTTGCTTGCGAGTCTGCAGGTCAGCCGGGGCTCGGCTGGGGCTGCCTCCACCACCCGAGTTACCGGAGGTGGATCTGGGCTTGCTCCGTGTGTCTCCCAGGCTCCCAGCCCAGCCACCACCTAAGCATGTGCTTCTCGTGGAGGAGACGGGAAATGGGCAACCCCCTTCAAGTTTAGGTTCAGAAGTGGCGCATAGCCACTGTCTACATTCCACGGGCCATGTCACATGACCAAGCCCCACCTCCTTCCTCAAATGACAGAGCTCACCAGGGAAGCCATTGGCCTCGAGCTTTCTTGACAGCAAGGTTTCTAATTATAGATACAACTGTCTCGTGTTCCTACGACTATCCAAGTTTTATGATCCTTTGTTTGTTGTCTAGTATTTTACTTCTATATCTATATCTACACAAAACCTTACTAAACACAGAGATCGTGTAAATTTACCTACATATCTACCACTTCTTTCCTTCTTTTCTGCATCTCTGACCTTTCATGTGCGATTATTTGCTTCTGGCCTGAAGTACATCCTTTAGAATTTCCTTTAGCATGGGCCTTCTGGTGGGAAATTCTCCCCATTTTGCTCTGAAAAAGGTCTTTTTTAGCTTCATTCTTAAAAGGCCTTGTTGCTGGGCACTGACTCCAGCTGACGGTTATTTTCCAGCATTTCAGAGAGTCTTCTGCGCAGTTCTGCTTCCCCTGTCACTGTGCGAAGCCAGCTGTCAGCATATATGCTGCGCCTCTGAAGACAACCCATCTTCTTCCCTCTGGGGCTACTTTTAAGATTTCCTGTCTTTGGATTTATGCACTTTCACAATAATGTGTCTAGGTGTAGACTGCATTTTATTTATTTGAACTGTGCTTGTTTAACCTGTTGTTTGGTAAATTTCATGAATTCTTGCAAGTTCTCAGTCTCACAATTTCTCCTTTCCTTCCGGGCACCGATTAAACCTTTTAGACCTATCCCCACATCCCTATGTCTCCTACCCGCTTTTTCGTTTGCCCTTTTCGTCCTCCATCTGGGCTACATTCAAGAAAGGGGTTTTTCTTACCTATCTCTCAGAACACTAAATCTCTCTCCAACGATGTCTGTCATTATACCCGGCTGTTGAGTCCTTCATTTTGATTACTGCATGTTTCAGTTCTAGAACTTCCATTTGATGTTATTTCAAAATCTGCTGTGTCTACACTTTCCAGGTTTCCTTCTGAAATTTTCAAGTTTGTCTTTTATCTCTTTAAAAATGGTAAAACTAGGGGGCT
This sequence comes from Diceros bicornis minor, assembly GCF_020826845.1. NCBI lineage: Eukaryota > Metazoa > Chordata > Mammalia > Perissodactyla > Rhinocerotidae > Diceros > Diceros bicornis. Next base: position 1,081,182 of record NC_080770.1, read on the forward strand.
GGCCCAGTGGCGTAGTGGCTAAGTTCGTGCACTCCGCTTCAGTGGTCTGGAGTTCACAGGTTCGGATCCCAGGCACGGACCTACGCACCATTTATCAAGCCATGCTGTAGCAGGCATCCCACATATAAAGTAGAGGAAGATGGGCACAGATGATAGCCCAGGGCCAATCTTCCTCAGCAAAAAGAGGAGGACTGGCAACAGATGTTAGCTCAGGGCTAATCTTCCTCACCAAAAAAAAAAAGGTAAAGCTAGTTCTCTACTATAATCTGAATCTGGTATTGGAGATCTTTGTGATTCTGTTTGTTGTCTCTGCTGGTTCTTGATCATGATGTCTTGATTCTCTGTGTGCCTGATTATCTGTGACTGTATGCTGGACATTATATGTGAAAAATTATTTGTAGGAATCATTTGCAGCCTATAATGATAATATCTCCCTCCAGAGAGGACTGTTTTTCTTACCTTAGTTTAAGTTTAAGGCTGAGGTTCTGCAGAGCATCCAGATATTAGAAGCCCAGCTGCAAGTCTGTGACAAGAGGGGCTCACTTCCAGTTCACTCTTGCCCTAAGGGCATTGCATTTGAGGGTCTCAGTTTAAAGGGGAAGCGGGGCTCTACTGTTGGTGGGCTCTGGGCTTTGACTTTTCTCCTTCTAGACCAAAGGTGCTCAACCTCAGCACTTTGACATCTCAGGCCAGATAATGCTTGATGAGGGGCTGTCAGGTGTTTAGCACCCTCCTGGCCTCCACCCACTAGATGGCAGGAGGGCACCCATTCTGAGTTCTGACAACCAAAAATGTCTCCAGGTCTTGCCAAATGTTCCCTGGAGGGCAAAATCACTCTGATTGATAACCACCCCTATACACTTCCAAAGTCACCAAAACTCCAGCTGTTTCACAGCTGCTCCTTTGGGATTACCCCGTGCTCTCAAGGCACAAACAGCTGAGTGCTGTACTTATTTCCCTGGGCACTTTCCTTCTCCCAGATAAGGCCCAGTAATTCTCCTTTTTTCTTGTTACTGTATGATGCTCTCAAGATTTTTTTTAATACTGTGTCTCTTTTTAAGTTGTTTTCAGTGAAAGAGTTGGTCTAAGTCCGCATCATCATCCAAAGTGGCAGCTTCTAGCCACACGTGGCTACTAAGCACTTGAACTGTGGTGGCAAACTGAGTGTGCTCTAAGTGTAAAATACACACGAGATTTCAAAGACTTGGTGTGAAAAATAACTTTTTTTATTGACTACATGTTGCAATGATAGTATTTTAGGTATACTGCGTTAAATAAAATATATTAAGATTAGTTTCACCTGCTTTTTACTTTTTTTTAATGTCCCTACTAGAAAATTTGGGGGGCCAGCCCGGTGGCGCAAGCGGTTAAGCGCGCACTCCGCTGCGGCGGCCCGGGTTCACTGGTTCGGATCCCGGACGCGCACCGATGCACCGCTTGTCAAGCCATGCTGTGGTGGCACCCCATATAAAGTGGAGGAAGATGGGGACGGATGCTAGCCCAGGGCCAGTCTTCCTCACAAAAAGAGGAGGATTGGCAGATGTTAGCACAGGGCTGATCTTCCTCACACACACACACAAAAAAAGAAAATTTGGAATTATGTGTGTATTTGTGACCTGCATTATATTTCTACTGGACAGTACAGTCTAAATTATCTCATCTACTGTAACTGGAAGTAGAAGTTCCCCAGAGTGCACATTTCTGCGGTGAGCAAGTTGGTTTTCTCTCGTCAGGGCACGCACATGCTCAATAAACACCAGCTGGTTAACAGGTAAGAGGCAGCCTCCCACCCTTATCTAGGAGGGCTTAGCTTAGACAGGCATGAAGGTGGAAGAAACCAAAGTCTTGTTTGTCCCAAAACATCTATACAGATGGTGTGAAGATCTACCATCTGCAGGGCCATCACCTCTTTTTATAATAAGAACGTGATTAACATTTGTTAGGCACTCACTTTCTGCCAAGGAATTTATATGTATTTCTGCATATAGATACAATTAGCGTAGCAGACATGGACTCTCCCTTCAGTAAGGGACTGGAGCTGCCAAGAGTGTGGTTAGCGACAGCGGTTAGCTCCGTCAGGGTCTGCCTTCCTCAGCTCTTAACGGGGCAGTACGAGGGCTCAGCCCCATTTCCACCTAACACCAGACTCCTCTAACAGGCAATCTTCACTCCAAAGCTCCCTAACCGGCTAGTGACAACTTCAGCAGACCAGCATCTCCATCTGAGGCTTCCCGAGCCCTCTCTGACCCTGCCTCCTCCTCTACTTTTAACTAGTGGTCCTCTCTAATAAAACTCTGTCCTCCAATCCCATCTCAGGGTCTGCTGAACGGAGAACCCAGCCTGAGGTAATCAGTATCCCATTTTACAGCTGAGAAAAAAGACACAGAAGGGTAAGTAACTGGACAAAGTGACACAGCAAATAAGCATCAGAGCAGGGATATGAATGTGGGCATAGTCAGGGCAACCTCACTCTTCACCACCACGTGACATCCCCTCCCTTTAAGAAGCAACGAAAGTTAATAGACACCTCACCACACAAGATGTACAGATGGCAGATAAGCACATGAAAAAATGCTCCGCATGACAGGTCATCAGAGAAATGCAAGTTAAAACAAGAGTAAGATATCACTACACACCTACGAGTGTGGCCAAAATCCAGAACGCTGACAACATTAAATGCTGACGAGGATGTGGAGCAACAGAAACTTTCACCCTTTGCTGGTGGGAGTGCAAAACAGCACAGCTACTTTGGAAGGCAGTCTGGCAGTTTCTTACAAAACTAAACATACTCTTACCATACAATCCAGCAATCACACTCCTTGGTATTCACCCAAAGGAGCTGAAAACTTATGTCCACAGAAAAACTTGCACACAGATGTTTACAGTAGCTTCATTTATAATTGCCAAAACTTGGAAGCAACCAAGATGCCCTTTACTAGGCGGATGGATAAACCATGGTCCCTCCAGACAATGGAATATCATTCAGCACAAAAAAGAAATGAGCTATCAGCCGTGAAAAGACATGGACGAACCTTAAATGTATATTATTAAGCGAAAGAAGCCACTCTGAAAAGGCCACATACTGTATGATTCCAACTGTAAGACATTCTGGAAAAGGCAAAACTATGGAGAGAATAAGAAGATCAGCGGTTACCAGGGGTTAGTGGAGAGGGAGGGACAAATAGGCGGAGCACACAGGATTTGTAGGGCAGTGAAACTACTCTGTATGATACTGGAATGGTGGATACATGTCACTATACATTTGTCCAAACCCATGGATTCACCAAGAGTGAATCCTGATGTCAACTGTGGACCTTGGGTGATTATGATGTGTCAATGTAGGTTCATGGATTGTAAAAAATGTCCCACTCTGGTGGGGGATACTGATAATGGGGAAGCTGTGCGTGCATGGGGGCAGGGGGTATATAGGAAATCTCTGCACCTTCCTCTCAATTTTGCTGTGAACCTTACATTGCACTAAAAAAAATAAAGACTGTTATATATTATATAAGTCTTTGTTAAAAAAAGATAAATAAAAAATTTTTCTAAAAGCAATGCCAGTTATAGACACCACCCCCACCCGCCCAAAAATCAAATATATATAAGCAAACCATTTCACATACAATTTCAGGAGTTTCATAGACCTTCCAGAGGATCCTTGGGCCTGGTTAAAAATATTAACCATAATACTTTCCCTAGGGCTCAACAGGGGATATACCAATTGGTAACAGCTCTAATTCCACCAGTTTTTGCATCACCTGATAACACACAATATCCATTCTCAAGCCCTGAAAAAGCATCCATTCCAAGAAATTCTGTCTTCTGCCTGTTACTACAGTTCCTCAGAGTTCAGTCCTAGCCCTCTCCTCTACTCATTGTTCCTGGACAATTTCAGCCACTCTCACGGCTAAAGTCTACTCAGAGACTTGAACTGGGTCTCAAACCTATAAAAATTAACTGAAAAACTAAGGCTTAAAAGATTAACCAGCCTTTCACAAATACGTCCTAAAGACTGAAAATCTACATTTTACAATTCTTCAAAATGAGGATGTTCAGGGAAGGTGTACCCCCCAAACTAGCTTACAAAGAGGCAGTCTACCTGGTGGATCAGGTAACATGGTACATTAGTCATTTCATCAACACAGAAAACACTTCAGGGCCGGCCCCATGGCTTTGTGGTTAAGTGTGCGCGCTCCGCTACTGGCGGCCCGGGTTCAGATCCCAGGCGCGCACCAACACACCGCTTCTCCGGCCATGCTGAGGCCACATCCCACATATAGCAACTAGAAGGATGTGCAACTATGACATACAACTATCTACTGGGGCTTGGGGCGGGGGAGGAGGATTGGCAATAGATGTTAGCTCAGAGCCGGTCTTCCTCAGCAAAAAGAGGAGGATTAGCATGGATGTTAGCTCAGGGCTGATCTTCCTCACCAAAAAAAAAAAAAAAAGAAAGAAAAGAAAAGAAAGAAAGAAAACACTTCAACACAGGAAGTGCTTAGATTACTTGATAATACTCCAAACAAATAATAAGCGGGCTCAGGTAGAGCATTTCTTCATTTGAGATGCCCACTTTGAGCCCCTAACGCATCAGGTCTGTGGCTCACGCCACTCTTGGCCCTTGTGGAGAAGAGGCCGTGAATGGAAGGAGCTGCTCTGTATTAGTGTCCTTCCAGCTCCAGGAAAAAACCAGGTCCCTGGACGGGGCCACACTATCTGATCCAGTGCATATAAACCATCAAACAACTTAAGAATAATCAACGGCTTAACTTTAAACACTTTTTAATTTTAACAGAGCCATGATAGTAACTATACCGAGAACTTAACTTTGGTTTGAAGTGAAAAAAAAATGATATTAAAAGATTAAGTTCCTACTATATGAAATTTACAACAAAACGTTTCACGACAAAAGTTAAACACACTTACCTTTAAATTTTGATCTAATGTTTGCCAGCTCTTTGTTTATTCTCTTTATTTCTGCTTCTTTACTTTTGCCTAAAAAGAGAGAACACAAACGCATTCTTACTTTAATTGATTTCTAAACACTTTAATTGATTTCTAAACAAACGCCCATTCACTGACAAGACCGACATATCCCAATTAAAGGCAAAATCACTGCTTTTAGGAGCCCACGGAAAGAAGCAATCGGCCTCCAACCAAAGCCAGTGCGGAGGCAGCTGAGGCAGAAGCCTGGGCCCTGACCCAGCCCAGTGTGGCCTTCCCAGGTCAGGGTGGGGAAAGTCCATAAGCGCCACACAGGAAAGCAGCCACTACACACGGGGAGGGGATCTCTGGCGCCATTTTTAATTCCACTTTGCACCACAGTTCTGGAATTGGAAGCACTCAAAAACCTGCTGAATGTTTTCCATAATAAATCATTATCAGCTAACAGTTTACTCCTAAAATTGACTTTTACTGCCACAGATAATTTTTCAAAGTATAAAGTTTCAACTACTGCAGGCTTCCAATTTTCTTTCCTTATGAAATCCACCAGCCTACAAAATCTGATAAGTCCACTTTTATAATATTCACTGAAGTTTGGGAATGCTTCATTATATGAAAAAAGGATGAAAGGTACATTACATATATGACAAACTTTAGCTGCATCCTAGATCTATTGCTAAATTGGCCTTAATTCAACAAACATTTCCACATATCAAATGTGTCCGATGTGGACTGGAGCTCAAACCATATTCAGTTTTATTCCACCTTGACTAAGTGTGGAAACTGAGGCCTAGAGAGCACATATGATTTTTCGAGGTCTACACATCTTAACAAGTACTGTAAAAATATAAGAAATTATTCACCACACAGGATAAGATGAGTTGTATGCAAAAACAAGTCTGTGTAAATTTCTATCACTTTTTGAAAGAAGGAATAAAGTTTACTATTAAAGACCCTCTCCAGGCGAGTCCCTGGTTTAGTGACTATATTTTCAGTGGGAGGAAAGGCTTCCACCACCCCCAGAACACTGGCAGCCCCGGGTGCCCACAGATGCCGAGACACTGGGCTCACCTGTGCCCTCCTCCAGAAATGCCATCCACTCGGCTCAGCCTCCATCGCCGCTCCTTTTGGAACTTATCTCGCCTCCCTCAGCAAGGCAAGCTCCCTCTCTCCAGGACACTCCCAGAACATCATTTATCTTTTACTACTAACTTGCTAATAAATAGGGCTTAATATCTGCTGAATTAAAGGAACATTCCTTTGAGCCAATCCTACCCTAGAAAAGCCCCAAGGGAGCAGGTGGTCAGGACAGCGCCGTGGGGCAGGCTCACTCACCAGCCACTGTTCGGGGTGCTGGGACTTGGGTTAAAGTAACACTTCCTGCCCTTGGGGAGCTGCCGTTCCAGTTGGGGGAGAGGGTGGGGGCTGGAGACCTTTAACAAAACAAGGACGGCAGTCAGCTCTGGGGAACGAGGAGTGCAGGCTGGGAGGAGATGCCCAAACCTCCTTTGCCAGCCACTCTCTCTTCCCAGCCCTGACCTCGTGCGGCCAGAGAGCCGCTCACAGCAGTGCCCCAGTTCCTTCATCTGTAAGAAGCTGAGCAACTGAAGGCCCCCTGAGAAATTAAGGGGCACCACGTGGAGCAGTGGGCCTGATGCCACTGGGTGGCAAGTCAAAGGCAAACTTTTCCTTAAATTTTTCTCAAAAAGTACTGTCGTTGCTGAAGTAGGCTTTTTGGACCTGGCCAAAAAGGGCCATGAAAACAATGTCTTGGGAGCCTTCTGCCACGCTCACAAAGACTGCAGGCAGCTTCACACAGCCTGGACCGGACAGGCAAAGCACTGCACACAGGAGGGCACGCGTGTGGGTGCACATATGCATGCCTGCGTGCGTGCCTGTGTGTGCCCGTGTTCGTGTGTGCATGTGTGCGTGTGCGTGTGCATGTGCCTGACAAGGGGTCCAGGAATCTGGGTCTGTGCTCCTCCCTCTGGTGTGTGCACTCTACTCTACCTACCCAAGCCCTAGGGAAGAAGAGACCCCGCCCCCCCGGGTGGCAGGAACTTACGCTGTGCAGAGTCAAAAGGGGTCAGATCTAGAGCAGAAATAATAAAAAGACTGGGAAGCAGTGGAAAGAAGAAATAACGTTAAATGAGCTAAATCACCTTCATCAGGGGAATCTATAGATATCACTCAAGATTGACAAATCATGAAATAAAACTAAAAGTACATAATTTAGCATATAGGGGAACCACTGGGAGCAACAGAAATAAATTGTTAAACTGCACTCCCTCTGTGGAACAAGACAGGGCTGGGGCAAGAAGCTAGAAGTTTTCATCCAAAGCTTGTTCTTTAATTGGCCAATTTACAACACACACACACACACATTTTTTTTTTAATCAGGGCAGGTTGTGTTCTCCCTGAGAGGCACAGGCGTATGATAATAAGAGTGGGCTTTGGAGCCAAGCATGAGAGGCTGGAATCCAAGAGCAGCCTTTAATTCGCTCTGCAACCAAGGGGGAAGTTCCTTTACATCTCTGAGCGCAGTTCCCTCAAAAGGAAAATCACCAAAAGCCACAAGATCTCATGACAATACATCTGTGCAAGAGAAGGTGGAGAAAAGAATGGCGTACCAGCCAGACCTGAGGACAGAAGAGCCCCAAGCAGAACCAGGTTACCTCAAAGGGCTGAGTGCGAGGACCGTGGGCTGGAGCAGCCTGGCCCCCGGGCCTCCAGCTGAGCAGAGCCTCTGGGCCAGGAGTCCACACTGAGCGAGAGAGGAACACAGCAACAGGCACAGGGAGGGCCCACAGGAGCAGGCAGACAGGGCCAGGGAAGCCAAGTGAAGACAGCAGAGGAGAGAGCACTGTGCGACAGAAAAGCCACCCTGGGCTGTGCCTCCTCTGACATTCAGAAAACTCATTTCATATAAAAATAAGCAACAGGAAAGTACTGAGGTCAAATTCCATACAAAGAGACTATAAGAAAAAAGGAGAGCAAACAACAGAATAATGGACATTGTTCCTACAAACAATGAAAGCCCCTTGGAAAGATGTCCCCACAGAATAGATCAAAACTGGAGACCTCTATTTCTTTTTTTTTTTTAAAGATTTTATTTATTTATTTTTCCCCCAAAGCCCCAGTAGATAGTTGTCTGTCATAGCTGCACATCCTTCTAGTTGCTGCATGTGGGACGCGGCCTCAGCATGGCCGGAGGAGCGGTGCGTCAGTGCACACCTGGGATCCGAACCCGGGCCGGTGGCAGCGGAGCGCACACACTTAACCACTAAGCCATGGGGCCGCCCCAAGAGACCTCTATTTCTAAATAAGCTAAAAGATATCAAGAACAATACAGAAGATATTTAAAAATCCATTAGAAAAACTCAGATATTAGGTAACAGAAATCAGGAAAATGAGAAATAAAAAATCATTTCAGAAATGAAGAATAAAAGAATCAACACAACAGAGGTCTCGAGAGGAAGAGAAGATGAAAAGAAAGAAAATTACTTAAATCAAAAAGAAATGAAGAAACAGATAAAAGATTCAAGACAAAGTGGCAAATACGGAAAACGGACAAAGATGCAACGTATGGACAGTAGGTGTCCCCGAGGAAGACAACCAACTGAGCAGTGGAGCAGACGAACAAGCGTCATTTGAAAACACTTTCCTGAAATTAAACAAAGTAAATAAAAGCTTTAAAACCACATTAAAAAAACACACCACATTCCTGTGAATATCGAGCCCAAATAACATACACCAACATATATCCTAATAAAATTATTGGACTTTAAAGAAAAAAACCCTTTGAATATCTGGGAACAAGAGCAGGCAGCTTACATGAGAAAGAAAATCAGATATCCTCAGACTGCGGCATCACTTTACACCAGAAGAAAAGGGTGAATACACTTAAGATATGCAAAGAAAAGAAACGTGAGACAGGGACTTTATATCCAGCACAATTAGCCTCAAGTGTACCACCTTTATCAACATGCGAGAATTCAGAGACCAACGACGTGCCCCAGGCCCTTCCCGGCACTCCAGAGAGTGAGCTTCTGCCACCCAAAGTTACCAGAGACATTGATCAAAGGATTGAAGGGTCTGCAGGGAGCATTCAGCACTGAAGTGAGGGTGAAAAGGGAGAGCGTGCAGGTAATAGTACACTCTCAGATAATACACTTAGACAATGCACACCTGCTCCCAGGGTGGGGCAGGAGGCGCCTGGTGAGTGCTCATTGACAGCGGCAGGGTCGGAGCCTGTTGTGGGTGCAGCCCAGGGTAAAGTTCATGAGTGATGAGGACACAGTCTAACTGGATCATCCCCAGTGTCCTTGAGATTCCTGGTGTGGAAGAGGTTCAACAGAAAACCCTGGCCATACTGAACTTAAGGATCTTCCTGTGAAGACAAGTATGTGTCTCTCCTAGAGCTGTCCTCCAAAGAGGCTCAGAATGATAACTCTGGTAGCCATGAGCACCCCCACACCCAGACTAGGGTCTAGGAGCACCATTTCCCACTACACAAAACTAGGCTTCTTGGAGAAATTGCTGGCTCCAGGACTGAGGCAAAGCACGCGACGAGCCTGCACTTCTTCCCTATCGAGGACTGTCGGAGACCTCAGACCACCAGGGCCACAGCAAAACACTCAGCACCCTCACCAAGAGACTCCATCAGCCAAACGTCGGACAGCCTGAGCTTCAAAAAGGATAAAAAGGGCAATAATCAAAATTCACAAAAACGTTAAAATCCGTGAGTTCAAATTACATTAAAAAGAGAAAACACCAAATTGGTCACCTGACTTCAGAGGATGTTAAGGAACAAGTTATCTTGAAAACTGCTAAATAAAGGGAAAGAAGGAAGCAGCTACCCTGCCTCTCCCACATGAACATCCCCCAGGGAATCAGACAGCACATACAGCGAAGGGTCTCTTTATAAAAGCATTCCAACAAATCAGTGAAAAAGAAATTACAGAAGGGGCGTATCACCATTTTGCCTCCCCAAAGGAATGAATGGAGCAAGGCTGGGGACGTGGACAGCTGCCAGCCTCACCAAAAGGGAGTCAGCCAGGGGCTGGCCCCGCGGCTTAGCGGTTAAGTGTGCGCGCTCCGCTACTGGCGGCCCGGGTTCGGATCCCGGGCGTGCACCAACGCACCACTTGTCCAGCCATGCTGAGGCGGCGTCCCACATACAACAACTAGAAGATGTGCGACTATGACGTACAACTATCTACTGGGGCTTTGGGGAGAAAAGGAGGGAAAAAAAAAAAAAGGAGGAGGATTGGCATGGATGTTAGCTCAAGGCTGGTCTTCCTCACAAGGAAAAAAAAAAGGGGGGGGGGGAAGTCAGCCAGCCACAGCACGAGCCCCATACGAAAGAGCAGGGTATCACCTGGAGTCTGGCCAAGGGGTCAGCTACATGTGATCTGGCCTTCCACCCAGCTGCCACACAGCCAAGAACGTGGGGAAATGCACCATGACCTCTACTTCATGTGCCTGCCAGGCCTTCAACAGACCATTGTAGGGAAAAGAAAGGGACGTAGATTAAAAGATTAAAGAACGCAAAACGTTTAGAAACAGGAAGACCAAACCATAGTGTTCAGGAGGCATCCTTGGGTGAGAAATGTAAAGAAAACAAAGAGCCCAGCCCTGGTAGTTTTGGGGAAAGGTGAAGGGGACTGGGCATGTGGCAGGGCTTCTGGTGTGGTCACCTGGGTGGAAGTCACAAGGGTGTTTGCCTTATAATAACTCATTAATCTTTAAACATGGGTTCTGTGTGATTTTCTGTATCTGTGTTTTACTTTACAACAAAAAGGAAAAAATAGGAGTAGACTGCTTTGTGAGGCAATGGATTCCCCAACTCCAGAAATGTTCAAGCCGAAGCTGAATGTTCCCCTGCCTCTGGCGGGGTCCCTGGATCCATCTGACCACAGCTTCCCCTGTACAAACCCGAGTGTTCCAAGGGCAGGGGGTGCTGTCCACGCCCCGTGTGGCCTATGTTCAAGGCCCCGCAGTTCTGGGCCCTGCTCACCATTCAGCCCCCCTCCCTTAAGGGGAAAGCCCAGTGAGATTCACCAGAGCCCCCCTTCAGGGCACAGAAGGCCATGCCTGCCTTCCCACCCTGGTCCCCAGGCATTCTACTGCCTCTGCAGTAGCCTCCCCTCCACCCCTTCAACTAAGCAGTGAGGCTGTCACCTCTTCAAGAAACCCCCTTCCCCTCCAACAGAGTTAGGCACCCCCTTGTCTGTTGCCACAGTCAACTCTAGCCTCCCAGGTACTTCCTCTCACTGTCCCCACTCCCACCTAAACAGCCTTGCACAGGCACATCCCCCACAGGGCAGGATGGCCAGGGCACCCCTAGGAGGAGAGGCAGGTTTGCCCACCTGGGAACTCAAGAGATGGTGCAGGGACACAGACGGTGGAGGGCCTGGTGCCGGAGTCTACCCCGGTTCAGGTCTGGGCTGTCGCCTCGATGCCTTTGTCTCATGGTAGAGACACCATCACGAGGATCAAGGAGCACAAGCCCTCACACAGTGCCCAGCACATAAGCCCACAAACACTAGCCCTTAACCAGATGGTAGCTGTTGCTTTTACTCAGCTGAGCAAGGCTGACCCTAAGTGTTAAAGCCTAGAAAAGCCAAAGGGGAATTCCATCGGAGCAAGCTGCCACGTGGGTTCAAACGCGCCTGTCTGAGGTAGTTTTAAGAAAAATCTAGTATGACTGTGGATGACTGACAATCCATACGCAGATTAACACATCTGAATCAACGATTATGTCCTAAATTTACCAAAATGCCCTGGAAGGAGGCCTCTCCCACTGTGCACGACCAATTCATCACCCTCCACGGGGGAGGACACCTCATCACCCTCCACGGGGGAGGACCCCGTAGAGTAGCCTGTGCACTAGGGCCCGTTGGGGCCTTTCCTGGCAAAGGCTAGTTCACGCTCCCTCAGGCTGCACTTCTCTCCAGGCAGAGGGCCTCACCAACAACCCCAGCCACCCCATATTGCTGGGAGCAGATCTAGCGGAAGATGTTATGTTTTTAGGTAAAGAATTTGCTTGGGGGGGGGGGGGTGGAGGGGTTTACTGCCCTCCCCTGACCTCAGATACAGTCCTGACATGGCAGAGCGGCAGCAGGAGAGCCGGGCCTGCAGCGGTAAGCCCTGCCAGGCTTGTAGTTTGATCTTTGCTCCACACTGAAGAGATTCTCGTCTTTGCCACCCTGCGTCACCTCTACCTAAAATGCAGCAGGTCTGTCAGCCACTGAGGATCTGAGCTTGTAACAGGCAGTTCCCACAGTGGACTTAGGAGCTCTGGTGGCTAATGAGTAACCTAGAGCAGCCCACAAACCACTGCCCAAAAACAAGCTACATTCCGCGCCCAGTGAGTAGCCAAGAATGCACTCTGGGGACAGACTTTGATAAAAGCTCTTGGATTTTTAGAATTAGCGTCTCTGGTCATTCTTCTGGAACAACATGCTGGTTAATGATTTCTTCTTGTTTGCAAGCTGAACTAACCAACTGACAGTATTAGTATTCTGGGAAGAGCCCAATTTCGGGAACAAAGAGTACAGGAGGCTATCACAGCTCATTATAAAACACCAAACCACCAGAATCTTAAGGTAATAAATTTGAAATTTACAAATTTTACAAAAGCCTATTTTTGAAGGAAGATATCACTGCTAAAATTATACGTATGAAGGTGGTCAGCACAGTGGTCAACAGAGCAAACTGCAATCAAGCCTGGATTGGAATGTCATTCCCTGTCTGATTGGCTATGTGACACTGGGCCATCAACTTAACCTCTCTCCATTTCAGTTTCTCCTTCATCAAATAGAAGTACCATCCATCAAAGGGCTGCGATGAGGACCACACAAGATAACAATGAAGAAGCAGACACGAAACACAGTCTTGCCCCAAGAGGCTGTCAATGATCACCATTGGGGATATTCTCTACATTTTCTCTTTATTAATGCCCAGGAAGGATGGGCCTCAGAACAGAAATCCTCAACAACAACAAATGGGAATAAAAGATTTCAAAGTAGATTAAAAGCTGTTATGCCACAGAAGATAAAGCCACATTTGAGTCTGACAAATGTTAACTGGTATATCTTTTTTTAATAGCTTTATTGAGATACAATTCATATATCATACAATTCACTCATTTAAAGCATATAATTCAATGGCTTTTAGTATATTCAGAGTTATGCATCCATCACGACGATCTAATTTCAGAAAATTTTCATCTCCCCAAAAAGACCCATACCCATTAGCAGTCACTCACCAACCCCTCCCTCCTCCAGCCCCTGGCAACCACCAATCTACTTTCTATCTCTATAGATTTACCTCTTCTAAACATTTCATGTAAATAGAATCATACATTGTGTGATCTTTCTGACTGGCTCCTTTCACTTAGTATAACGTTTTCAAGGTTGCATGAATCGGTACTTCATCCCTTTTTATTGCTGAATAATATCGCATTATATGCACATACCACATTTTGTTATCCATTCACCATTTGATGGATTTTTGGGTTGTTTCTACTTTTTGGCTATTATGAATAATGTTGCTATGAACATTTATGTAAAAGTTTTTGTGTGAACATATGTTTTCATTTCTCTTGGGTGAACACTTAAGAGTGGACTTGCTGGGCCGGCCCAGTGGCGCAAGTGGTTAAGTGTGCGCACTCCAGTGCAGCGGCCCAGGGTTCGCCGGTTCGGATCCCGGGTGTGCACCGACACACTACTTGTAGAGCCATGCTGTGGCGGCGTCCCATATAAAGTAGAGGAAGATGGGCATGGATGTTAGCTCAGGGCCAATCCTCCTCAGCAAAAAGAAGAGGATTGGCATCAGATGTTAGCTCAGTGCTGATCTTCCTCACAAAAAAAAAAAAAAAAAAAAAAAGTGGACTTGCTGGCTCATACAATGATTCTATGTTGAACATTTTTGAGAAACTGACAAGATGTCTTCCCAAAGGGCAGCACCATTTTACAACACCACTAGAAAAGAATGAGGGTTCCAATTTCTCCACAACTTGCCAACATTTGTTACTGTCCTTCTCCTTGTTATAGCCATCCTAGTGAGTGTGAAGAGGTATCTCATTGTGGTTTTGATTTCCATTTGCCTGATGGCTTTTAATGTGCTTACTGCATTTATATATCTACTTTGGAGAAATATATATTCAAATACTTTATCTGTTTTTAATTGGGTTATTCATCATATCACTGAGTTCTTCATATATTGTGGATACAAGCCCTTTATCAGATACACAATTTTCAAGTATCTTCTCTCATTCTTGGGTTGTCTCTTCACTTTCTTGATAGCATTTTGCAGCACAAAAGTTTTTAATTCTGATGAAGTCTAATTTATTTTTTTATCACTTGTACTTTTGTTGTCATATCTAAGAAACCATTTCCCAAGGTCACAAAGATATACTCCTATGTTTTCTTGTAAGAGTTTTATAACTTTAGCTTTTGCATTTAGGTTTATGATCCATTCTGAGTTAATGTTTGCGTATGGTGTGAGGCAGGAGTCCAATTTCACTCTTTTGCATGTGGATATCCAGTTATCCCAGTACCATTTGTTTAAAAGACTGTTCTTTTCTCCTACCAAATTGTCTTGGCGCTCTTGCCAAAAATCAATTGACCCAAAATGTCAAGGTTTATTTCTGCACTCTCAATATTATTTCATTGATCTACATATCTGTCCTTATACCAGAACAACACTGTCTTGATCACTCTGTGTTAAGCTCTGGAATAGGGAAATGAATCCTCCAACGCTGTTCTACTTTTTCAAGATTGTTTTGACTCCTCTGGGTCTCTTGCATTTCTATATGAATTTTAAGATCACTCTCAGCTAAAAAGGCACCTAGGATTTTTTTTTATAAGGATTGCATTAAATCTATAGATCAGTTGGGGATTATTGATACCTTAACAATATTAAGTCTTCCAATACATGAACATGAGATGTCTCTCCATTTATTTAGGACTCCTTTACTTCCTCTCAACAATATTTTGTAGTTAAGTATACAAGCCTTGCATTTTTGTTAAAACTTATTCCTACATATTTTATTCTTTTTGACGCTATTGTAAACGGAATTGTTTCCTTCATTGCTGGTGTATAGAAATACAGTTGATTTTTCTGTATTGGTTTTATACCCTGCAACTTGCTGAACTCATTTATAATTCTAATCTAAGATTCTTTAGTATTTCCTATATGCAGGACAATGTCAAATACACATCGAGATCATTCTACCTATTCCTTTCCAACCTGGATGCCTCTTATTCCTTTTTCACTTGTAACTGCCCAGGCTAGAACTTCCAGTACAATACTAAATAGAAGCAGCGAGAGCAAACATCCTTGTCATGTTCCTGATCTTAGGGGGAAACATTCAGTCTTTCACCATTAAGCAGGATCTTAGCTGTGGATTTTTCATAGATATCTTTTATCAAGTCAAGGAAGTTCCCTTCTATTTCTAGTTTGTTGAGTGTTTTTATCATAAAAGTGTATTGGGTTTCGTTCAATGTTTTTTCTGCATCTATTGATATGACCATGTGTCTTTGGTTCTTTATTGTATAATATGGTCA
Source organism: Diceros bicornis minor (assembly GCF_020826845.1). Classification (NCBI taxonomy): domain Eukaryota; kingdom Metazoa; phylum Chordata; class Mammalia; order Perissodactyla; family Rhinocerotidae; genus Diceros; species Diceros bicornis. The sequence continues at coordinate 1,096,700 of NC_080770.1, forward strand.
ATTACACTGCTTTTCAGATGTTAAGCCAACCTTGAATTCCTGGGATAAATCTCACTTGGACCTGGTGTATAATCTTTTTTATATGCTGCTGGATTCAGTTAGCTAGTATTTGATTGAGGATTTTGACTTCGACATTCACAATGGATATGGCCTGTAGTTTTCTTTCCCATGATGTCTTTGTCTGGCTTTGTTAGGGTAATACTCACAGAATGAGTTGGGAAGTATTCCCTCCTCCTCTATTTTTCAAAGAGTTTGTAAAGGATTAGTATTGATTATTTAAGAGCTTGGTAGAATTCACCAGTGAAGCCATCTGGGTCAGGGTTTGTTCCTGTGGGAAGTTTTTAAATTACTAATTCAACCTCTTTACCTGTTACAAATCTACTCAAATATTTCTTCTTGAGTCAGTTTCAGCTATTCGTGTCTTTCTAGGAATTTCTCCATCTTATCTAAGTTATCTAATTTTTCATACAATTATTCATGGTATTCCATTATAATCCTTTTTATTTCTGTCAAATCAGTAGCAATGTCCCTTCTTTCATTCCCGATTTTAGTAACTTGAGCGTTCTCTCTTTTCTTTTCTTGGTCAGTCTAGCTAAAACTTTGTCAGTTTTGCTGATCTTTTCAAAGAACGAATCTTTGATCTAATTTTTGTAATTTTCTTCTTTCTGAATGCTTGAGTTTTGTTTGCTCTTCTTTTTCTGGTTTCTTAAGGTGGAATATTAGGTTAATGATTTGAGATCTTTTTTAATGTAGGTATTTACAGCCATAAATTTCCACCAAGCACTGCTTTCACTGCATCCCATAAGTTTTGGTATGTTGTGTTTTTATTTTGATTTATCTCAAAGTATTTTTTTATTCTCCCTTGTTTTCTTCTTTGACCCACTGGTTATTTAGAAGTGTGTTTAATTTCCACATATTAGTGAATTTACCAAATTTCCTCCTGTTACTGATTTCTAATTTCTCCATTGTGGTTGGAGAACATACTTTGTAGATTTCAATCCTTTTAAATTTATTAAGGCTTTTTTTATGACATAACATACAGTCTACTCTGAAAAACGTTCCATGTGCACTTCAGAACAACGTATGCATTCTGCTCTTGCAGGCTGGAGCAGTCTCTATAGTCTATTAGGTTCAGTTGGTTTAGAGTGTTGTTCTAGTCTTCTATTCATTGCTGATCTTCCGTCTAGTTGTATCTATTCCTGAAAGTAGAGTATTGAAGTCTCCAACTATTATTGTTGAATCATCTATTTCCCCCATCAATTCTTCATGTATTTTGCTTCATGTATTTGGGGCTCTGTTATTAGGTATAGATATGTCCATAGTTGATATATCTTCTTGAGATATTTACTCTTTATCATTATAAAATGTTCTATGTCTCCAGTAATAATTTTTATCTTAAAATCTATTTTGTCTGATGTTAGCATACCACTCCAGCTCTCTTCTGGTTACTATTTGCAGGGCATATCATTTTCTTCCTTTCATTTGTATCTTTTAATCTACATTGTCTCTTGAAGACAGTATATAGTTGGCTCATGTTTTTTTTAATCCATTCTGCCAATCTGCCTTTTAATTCAAGTGTTTAACCCATTTACATTAAGATAATTACTGATAACATAGGATTTACATCTGCCATTCTGCTATATTTTCTATATGTCTTATGTCTTTGTTCCTGTATTATTCCATCACTGTCTTCTTCTGTGTTAAATACATATTTTTTAATGCACCATTTAATTCCCTTTTTTCTTTTATTTTTTTTTTTAGTTACTTTCTTAGTAGTTGCCTGAGGATTATAATTAACATCTTAACTTAAAACAATCTAGTTTGGGTTAATACAAACTTAATTTTTTTTTTTATAATTTTATTTATTTATTTATTTTCCCCCCAAAGCCCCAGTAGATAGTTGTATGTCATAGCTGCACATCCTTCTAGTTGCTGTATGTGGGACACGGCCTCAGCATGGCCGGAGAAGTGGTATGTTGGTGTGCGCCCGGGATCCGAACCCGGGCCGCCAGCAGCAGAGCGCGCGCACTTAACCGCTAAGCCACGGGGGCCGGCCCAATACAAACTTAATTTTAACAGTATAGAGAAATATTGCTCCAATATAGCTCTGTTTCCCCCCCTCTTTTGTGCTATTATCATCATACAAATTACATCTTTATACATTATAAGCCCATCAGTACAGTTTTATTTAAACTATTAAAATCAATTAAAATTGTCTTATGTAGTTGTCTTTTAAGTCAAATAGAAGACAAACATATACTTACACTGTCTTTTATATTTACCTATGTAGTTGTCTTCAATATTGCTCTTTACTTCTTCATGTATGCTACCATCTACTGTCCTCTCATTTCAGTTTGAAGCACTCCTTTAGGTATTTATTGTAGAACAGGTCAGCTGGCAACAAATTTCCTCATTCTTGTTTATTTAGCAATATCTTAATTTCTCCATTTTTGAAGGATGGTTTTGCTGGATACAGAATTCCTGATTGACAGTCTTTTCCTTTCAGCATTTTACATATGTCAGCCCACTGCCTTCTCATCTCCATGGTTACGGATGAGAAGCTAGCTGTTAATCTTGAAGATCTCCTGAAGATGATGAGTCATTTTCCTCTTGCTGCTTTCAAGATTATCCCTTTGTCCCTGTCTTCCAGTAGTTTGACTACGATGTGTCTACGTATTGATCTCCTTGAGTTTATCCTACTTGGAGGTCTTCTTGGATGTGTAGATTAATGTTTGTCACCAAATTTGAGGAATTTACATCTTCAAATATTCTTTCTGCACCCTTCTCCTTCTCCACTCTTTATGAGACTCCAATTATGCATATATCAGTATGCCTGATGGTGTTCCACAGGTCTCTGAGGCTCTGTTCATTTTTCTTCATTCTTTTTACTGTCTATTCCTTAGACTGGGTCTACACTTACTTTAATATACATCTTAAATTAATTATCTTAACAAATCTATTCTCAAATTCACTGATTCTCTCTTCTGCCAGCTCAAATCTGCTATTTAGCCCCTCTAGCTATTGTATTTTCAACTCCAGAATTTCTATTTGTTTTTTTTTTAATAAATTCTACCTCTTTATTGATATTCTCTATCTGGTGAAACATCATTCTCATATTCTCCTTTAGTTCTTTTGACATGGTTTCTTTTAGTTCTTGGAACATATTTATAACAGCCAATTTAAAGTCCTTGTCTAGTAAGTTCAACATCTGGACCCTTTCAAGGATAGTTTCTATTGACTACTTTTTTTCCTGTGTAAAGACCATATTTTCCTGTTTCTTTGTGCCTCTCGATTTCTTATTGAAAACTGGGTATTTTAGATAAGGCACTGTGGCAACTCTGGAAATCAGACTGTCCCCCCCTCACAGGGACTGTTGTTGCCATTTGCTGTTACTGTTGTTGTTGTTGCTGCTATTGCTGTTGTTTGTTTCATGACTTTCCTGAGCTAGTTCTGTAAAGTCTATAATTCTCTATCATTTACAGCTCCTAAAGTCTTTGCTTAGTTAGCTTAATGGTCAGTTACTGACTGGTCAGGGATTTGCTTAAATGCCTTGAACCAAAAAGTGTCCCAGACATTGCCAAGAAACTGTATGTGTTGAGGCACATCTTCAAAACTCAGACAGTTACAACTCTGCCTTTGCTTTCACTTCTTATTTGCACAGAGACTCAAGATTAGCCAGAAACTGGTGCCCTCTCAAGACTTTCCTTGGCATATGCACAGTTCTGCACATGTGCAGCCTTCTAACTCCACAGGAATCTATCAGGGCTTTTCAAAGCCCCCTAACGGCATGTCATTCTTCACATCTTACTTTTAAGATGTTGGCCAGACTCTCATTTGCCCTCAACTGTGATACTAAACAATTGCCACTGACTGTTTTCCACAAACACACTAAGGATAGGGCTTTTCCCACTGAGCAAGGTCAAATAACGATAAGCCCTGCAAATGAGGCTTTTCCAGAGAGCTGCAAGACAGGTCAAATAGTAATAATGCTCTGAGAATGGGACTTTTAGAAGGGCTCCAAATCTGATCTGTCCCCTCCAATGGCTGCAAGCCTGCTGATTTTCACAGCTACCATGGTTGTGAGGATGATTTTCAATGCTACCAGAGATCATGGGAGAGCAGAATGACAGTAGGTCAAGTTAGAGGTTCAGCAGTTTTTCCTGAATAAATCCTCCTGAGACTGTTTCAGCCTTTGGTTAATTTCCAGAGTTCTGACAAAGTTGATGTTGACCATTTTTACCATTGTTTTCACTGCTCTTATGGAGGGGTAGATTTACAGAGGTTCTCACTTCACCATTCTGACGAAATGGCATTTCTGCTACAGATTCAAAGTGACTACGAATAAAGAGCACTTTTTCACGTCTCCTGTCAATTTTGATTTCTAAATCTCCAAAATTCACCCCTACTTTTCCATTCCTACTGCCTTGATTTAGACCCTTGACATCTCCTCTAGACTACAGCAATCAATCTTTTCCTAACCAGCTTTCCTGCTTTCAAGCCTAGTCTGAAATCCATCCTCTGCATTCAAAATGATTATCATACTAATAAAAAATAAACTGCATAATGCCACTCTCCTGCTTAAAATATGTCAATGGTCCACATCCTAGAGAGGAGATTCCCTATGAGCTGATTTGGTCCTGTCTCTCCTGCCATATCCCCACCACCTACTAGGCACTACTCATACTAGGAACCACCCACGACTCCTTGAGGGTGTCCCGCTGTCACTCATGCCTCTCTGCAGTGTGATGCATGGTGCTCCTCCCTTTCCTGGATCATCCCCCTACACTCTGTCAGCCTAGCAAGACCTGACCCAAGCATTACCCCTGTTATTATCACACCTGACCACCCTCACCTAAGCCGATAGTCACTCACGTTCACTATTCATCTCACACCACTGACCACTCTGTATTACAAGGGCTTGAGCTACTCCGAGGTTAGGGACCATGTCTCATTATCCTCAGTGTCTAGTATGCAAGGAAAAAAAGCCACAGTCTTTATAATGTTCTACACAAGGTCCTACACCACCTCCACCTTCCTAACGTCCTACCACCTTCCTCTTGGCTCACTTTATTGCAGCCATACAGGCCTCCTGCTGTTTCCTCCATATACTGACTATCTTTCCCCATAAAGGCCTTTGTACTTGATGTTCCCTCTGTCCAAGATGTCTTCCCCCTAATTTCTATGTGGCCCAGTGCCTTCAGGTCTTTGCTCAAACCTTACCTTCACAGCAAGACCAATTCTGGTCACCCTATTTGAGGTTGAAAACCCACAGCCCCAGATTTCCCATCACCTTCTCTCCTTAATTTTTCTCTACTGTACTTATTGTCTTCTAATATACAGTATCACTCTCTTATTTACGCTCTCTCTCCAACCACAAGAAGCTCCATATGAGCGGGTAGTTTTGTCTGTTATATTTACTGCTATAGTCCCAGAACCCAAGACAGTACCTGGCATTTAGTAGGTGCTCAACAGACATTTAGTGAAGAATCAATGCCCAGCATATAGCATGTGCTCAATAAGAGCAGCATACATCTGAGTACTTATAATGTGCTAAAAACTGGCCCAAGAGCTTTTAAGCAATTGAGCTAGGAAACAACTAACATTTATTGAGCCCTGGAATCGCGACCAATGCAGGTGATGTTTTTATCACCAACAGAAAACTCTCCTTCAAAGTCCTCCCTCTCTCCCTCACACCCATCCTATCAGCGAGTCTTATCCATTCTTCCTCCAAATGAATGCTCTATTCTCACATCTCCATTGCCACCATCTCTTGTTTGGACTGTATCAACTTTCACCTTCCACTCCTGGCCTCCTCCAACCTATTTTCCACAAAGAAGCCACAGTAATCTTTTAAATATAATTAGACCTGTCATTCACTTGATTTTCTTCAGCAGCTTCCTATATGACACCAAAGAGAAACTCAGATTCACTGTCAGGGCCTTCAAGGCCCAGCACGTTCTGGCCTCCACCCAGCAATTCGCCTTCATTTCTGCCACTCTCCCTCACACTCACTGCACTCAGCTGCACTGGTCTTTCAGGTTCCGAAGCAGAACTAGCTCTTTACCAACCCCTCACCCCCAAGCCCTTCTCCCCTCAGCACGCTGGTCCCAGGCAGCTTCAGGACCCAGCTTACGTGTCTACTTCTTCAGAGAGGCCATCTACAAACACCCTACCTAAGGTAATCTGCCTTTTATCCTCCACCATGAGGAAGTGTATTCTAAAAAATATTTCTGTTTTTAAAAGTTTGAGGGCCGGCCTCGTGGCTTAGCAGTTAGGTGCGCGCGCTCCGCTGCTGGCGGCCCGGGTTCAGATCCCAGGTGCGCACCGACGCACCGCTTCTCCGGCCACGCTGAGGCCGCGTCCCACATACAGCAACTAGAAGGATGTGCAGCTATGACATACAACTATCTACTGGGGCTTTGGGGGAAAAAAATAAATAAATAAAATTATAATTAAAAAAAAAAGTTGAACCATTATTCTCAGAGAAGGATATTTTTAGACGTTAGTTAAATGCTATACATTAATTAGATACAATATTGTGACACACTAGAGAATGGGAGAAGGAAAGCTTGGGTAAATTGAATCCTCATCTTCCATAGTAAGAAGTCAATAAATAACGACTAAATGGGAAAAAACACCCATAAATGGCATAAACATGTAATTTAGAATTAATAAGTAATCATATTTTTTAAAGTATATATGGGAAAAAATGGCTATAAAATGAAAATATTGACTGAAGTTTAGGAATCAGGGTGAGGCGGGGGTCAAGTGTTTTATAATTAACTTTTTAAGCTACATTCTTGACTTTAAATTTTTTTATTTTTCTAAAACATTTAATTAAAGACTAGACAAGAAAGTAACAACAACGAATACATTGGGAGGACCGGCCTGATTAGCGACTATAACACCACGCCTCTCCCCACCACGCCAGGAGCACCACTCTTGATGATGGATGCCTGTGCACATGGCTCCCCTACACCTGCTGGCCCTGACCTCAGCTCCTTGGATGATCTGGTCCCCACCACGGCCGCGCCTCCAACAGTCACCCTCTCCACGCTCCACCGCAGGCATCCCACTGGCCCCAACCTTTCAGCTCTCTCAGGCAAGCAAACTCTGAACACCCACCGGTACCCTCTAGGACCTATGACCCACTCTCTCTCTCCCCCTCCTGGTGCTCACCCCCTCTTAGCCAACTTCAATCCCATCACATAAACCAAGCCCTGACCCTCCTTCTCCAACTGTGCAGTTGCTGGGCAAAACCCCTTCTGGCTGAATCCAATTCTTGGGCAACTGGCACCTGAGCCTGGAGAGCAAGCGTGCCTGGTGAAACCATGTGCCCAGCTGCTGGGCTGGCCCCACACATGAAGCCCAGGGAGGCCCTGCCAGTTCTTCTAAAGGCAATCTCACAGCTTTTCCCCCACCTCCAACGCCTCCTCCCTCCCCTCACTGGCAGTTGGAGAGCCTGCCCTTCCTCCTTTAGGAGGGTACTCATGCAATCACCAGCCCCACCCCCACCTTTGCTTCTCTCCATCCCTCCACCTTCTCCCTGGCCCTTCTTTATCTTTCCCATCAGCCTACAAACATGTGCTACCTCCCCCGCCCCAGGGGTCCTCACCTTTCTCACCCGGCCCAGAGCCTCCTAACTGGTCTGCCTGCTTCCCCTCCCATCTTCTCAACACAGCAGTCACAGTAATTCTTCCCAAAGCTAAGTCCCTCCTCTGCTCACCCTCCCCCGGCTCCGCATTGTCACACAGGGTGAAGTCAGTTCTCATAATGGCAGTCTACCCCTCCCCCTCCACCCAGCTCTGACGTCCCAGGTTCTCTCCCCAACTCCTACTCCAGCCACACTGGCCTCCCTTCCCAGCCGCCAGCACTCTAGGGCATGCCTGACCCCCAGCTACACTATCTAAATTGCAACCCTCTTTTGCTGCTTTATTTTCCCCTTAATATAGTATGTAATGCACTATATATTATACTTATTTTATGTGTACCTCACTAGAATGTAAGCCACATGAGGGTATTCTTGTCTGTTTTGCTCACTGTGCACAATAGGCACTCAGTAAATTTGTTGAACAAATGGATTAAACTTAAAAAAAAAAAACCTTTCTTGACCCCACTGTGATAGGCAGAATGCCCCTCCAAAGACACCCACACCCTAATACTAGGATCCTGTGGAGTTACCTTCCATAGCAAAAGGAACTTTGCAGATGTAACTAAGATAGGGGACTTATCTTGGATCATGCAACTGGGCCCAATCTCATCACATGAGCTCTGAAAAGCAGAGAACTCTCCCTGCCTGGAGGCAGGAGATGAGGCTGACAGAGAAGTCAGACAGATTCAAATTTTGAAAGGGATTCACTGTGGGGCCTCATGAAAAACCTAAGGAGGAAAGTGGGCCGGCCCTAAGAGCTGAGACTGGCCGCAGCCATAGCTGGCAAGGAAAGGGGACCTAACTGCCACACTGCAAGGACTGAGTGGAAGCAGCTTCACCCCAGAGTCTCCAGAAGGGACCATAGCTCTGCTGACACCTTGATTTTGGCCTTGTGAGACTGTAGGCAGAGCACCCTGCTGAGCCAGGCTGTGCCCAGCTTCTGATGTACAGAACATGAGATGATACAGGATTTGTGTTACTTTGTTACAGCAGCGATAGAAAGCTAATATACCCTCTGCCCTCTCCATCTCATTTCTCTCCTCTTTACAGCAAAACTCCTCAAAGGAGTTGAGACTCACATTTCCCAATTATTCTCTCTTAAACCACCCCATCAGGTTCACCCCTGCTCAATCCCCTTACGTGACCCACCTGACCGCTCCCTCCTCACCGGCCAGGCTCCTGCCACCTTGGTGGGGGCATCTCTCCCTGACCGCATAGGCCGGCACACCTGGAGCTCTGGCAGTGCTCCTGGAGAGCTGGTCAAGCACTGTGCTTCAAAGAGAAGACCTGGAGCCAGGCATCCTGGGTCTGAATCCTGGCTCTGCCACTTCACAGGCAGTCAAGTGGCCCTGGGCTCCTGTACCTCAGTCTCCTCATCCATGAAATGGGTAGAATCACGGTACCTACTGTAAAGTAGAACCATGAACATCAGATGCATAAATGAAGGTAACCTGCTTGGGAGCAGGTAGCACCCAGTAAACCCGTGGCAGAGCTCGCCACATTTTGATGATTTCCACTCCCACGCTCGGTGAGCTCCCCCTCCCATGGCTTTAAACACCATCTATAAACAACGCCCCATACTTTTACCTCTAGCCCAGACCTCTCCTCTGATTCCAGTCTTGGATATCTATCTGCATACTCAACATCCATCCCCAATACCTACTGGTCATAAACAGGGAAGGGATTTACCCTTCCACCTTAGGCAACTAAAAATCTGGACAAAATCTATGAAACAATAGTTTTCAGACACTGAACAACAGACTATGGAAGACAGTGGTCACTGAGAGACAGAAAAACAAAGAAGATGAGCTTACTGTCCCCAACTTAATGCCTGGGGAGGGGGTATCCAAACAGAGCCTGGAGGTCTCCCAGAGTGAGGAGACAGGCATAGGAAGCTGGAAGGTGCAGGGCAGAGTGCAGGAGCAGAGCTGCTGCAGGCAGAGCAGAACACTGCAGAGGGGCCTCACAGTCTGTCTGATTACTCATCTGCCCACGCAGCACAGGAAGCTCATGAGGCCAAGGGAAGAGCCACTAGAAAGGAGCCGCAGGGAAAACCATAGAAGCTAGCACCGGGCCAGCAACCCAGAAGGGAAACCTCACAAAACACAAGGCATGGAGCAGAGTGCTGAGAAGGAGCGCTACCCCTCAAGAGCAGGGTAAAATTAGCCCCAGACTAAAGGCTGCTCTGGTGCCTCCTCCTAAGGATCAGACTGTTTCCAAGTAGCTTAGCTTCATCCCAGAAGAAAGCTCAGGAATATTTAAAGGAATACAAAAATCTTCAGGACCGATAAGGTGAAATTCACAATGTCTGGCATCGAATAAAAAATTACCAGGCATGCAAAGAAACAGGAAAATATAACCCACAATGAGTAGGAAAAAAAAAATCAATCAATAGAAACAGCCCCAGAAATAACAGAGATGATAGAACCAGGAGATAAAGACATTAGAACAGTCATTATAACTATATTCCATATGCTCATGAAGGTGGAGAATGTCATAAGCATGTTAAGAGATACAGACAACAAAAGAAAGACCCAAACTAAAGTTCAAGAGATGCGAAATACAATGTCTGTGATGAAAAAATGCTCGATGAGATCAAATAATGCGGATGAGTGAACCTGAAGACACAGCACAGAAACTCTCCAAAATGAAAAAAAAGAGAAAAACAGACTGAAAAAAAATGAGCAGAGTGTCAGTGAGCTGTGGGGCAACTTCAAGCAGCCTAACATACTTGTAACTGGAGTCCCCAAAGGCAGGAATGGGACTGAAAAAATATTTGAAGAAATAATGGCCAGATTTTTTAAATCTGATGAAAACTATAAACCCACTGATCTCAGAAGCTCAAATCCCAAGCACAAGAAAAGTGAAGAAAATTACAAGGCACATCATAAGTAAAACTGACTAAAACCAACAGAAAGGAAAGATATTAAAAGCAGTCAGAGGAAAAAGCCACACGACATACAGATAAACAATGATAAACATGGTAGCAGACTTCTCTCTGGAAACAATGCAAGCCTAACACACAGAGCAGCATTTTTAGCATTCTGGAACAAAACATATTGAGAAGGTGACCACTCCTCGCGCTCTCCATCTGGTCCAAGCCAGCATCATCTTCCAGTGGTTAATACAATAACCACCTAAACTGTCTCCATGCTTCAACCCTTACCCCTATCATTTCTTTTCAATACAGAAGCCAGAAGGATCCTACTAAAAGCAAAAATAATTTGGGTCAGATCACTCTTGTGCTGAAAACCCCCAAGGAATTCCTACAAGGCCTTACATGATCTGCCCTCCACTCCTGCACCCCGCACTCCTCTGACTTGACAGCCCCTACCCCACAATGCCAGCTGCACTCTCACCTGAGGACCTCTGCCCTCTGCCTGCAGAACTTTCTCCCGATGTTCCCATGGCTCACTTCCGTATGTCCGTCAAGCTTCCTTAAAATATACCTTCTCCACGGCTGCCCAACCTGACCACCTTCTCTGAAGTTGAGAACCCCTCCCCATTCTCTATTCCTCTCTCCTACTTTATTTTTCTCCGTGACAGATGAACAGACAGAGGGAGGAGTGGAGGGATGGATGGAGATATACAGACAAATACATTTTCTCATTTATTTTGTCTGTCTATTCTCACAAGAGAATAAGATCTGAAAGTATAGGGATTTGGTTAACTACTGAATCCCCAGTGCCTAGAATAATGTCTAGCACACAGCAAGCACTCAATAGATTTCTCAAATGAATGAATGAATTGCACAATTACGTCAGAAAATAGAATCCAGAAAAATAAAGAAAGAAATTTTGAAATACACACTTTTAAAAACACCCTTCACCCCTGGGGTTGTATCCAAATTACAGCAAAACAATAAGAATGTAATCCGAAGAACTATGTTTTCTGGGCCGGCCTCATGGCTTAGCGGTTAAGTGCGTGCACTCGGCTGCTGGCGGCCCGGGTTCGGATCCTGGGTGCGCACCGACACACCACTTCTCCGGCCATGCTGAGGCCGTGTCCCATATACAGCAACCAGAAGGATGTGCAACTATGACATACAACTATCTACTGGGGCTTTGGGGGAAAAAATAAATAAAAAATTTTTTTAAAAAAATTAAAAAAAAAAAGAACTATGTTTTCTTGGCTACTTATTAAAAGACAGATTTAAATTAGATGTATAGCAAATGCTGCATTAGAGAATACACATCAAACCGACATCAGCATCCAACAAAAGAGCATCTCATGTCCCTCTGTGACCAGCATCCATGCAAGGGACCCACATCCCCATCCCGTGGATGACAATCTCAAAAAGGCCAGGCCTTGGAAACTGAACAAGCTGGCACCAACAAACCCTCTGACAATCACCCTCCCACCCTCCACTTCCTCCACATTCTCAGCGCTTGGGAAAGCTGGATGTGGTACTGTGTGCAAAGACAACTCAAATTGTAGTTCCATAATAAGGCAACAAAAATTTGAGACAAAGACTTAACTGAACAGAAGCTGCAAGCTAATTAAAAGAAGTAACTGAGTTTGTGAAGAAGTAACACTACTGTGGATGGAGGCACGTTTCCAAAGCATCCCCCGGCATCATTCATCATGAGCTCGATCACGGAAGACTCTAGTTCTTATAGGCACAAGGAGGTTCAAAATAAGGTTCTGTTCTGATTGTACTGTATATAACAAAAAAAAGCTACAGAACTGTATTTTTCAATAGCAATAAATGCAATCCAAAAGTGTTCCAAAATACTCATTTTCTTGCTATATTTTTTTTCTATTGGCTGTTTTAAAAGACTATTCAACACCAATTTAGTGTCTTTTTTCAATGCTTTTTAAACTATAATAGACACACGATAACTGCTCTCTCAACCACATCACATGAAGGAAGGCTGGCCACAAAAAAAGCAAAACATAAATCCAACCCAGCACTGCCCGCCCTAAGGAGCTCCAAGTGCTTTAGGTACACGAAATAAGTAATCCTCATTACACCCTTGTGTTGCCATCAGAAGGGATTTTAAAGGTAAGAAAAACACCTTACAATGCAAAACAAAAACCAGGCAACCCTACTTGGATTCTGGTCTCCACACTTTTAAGCAATCCTGTAGACAGATCCCAAATCCTGAGGTAGGTGGGAACATCCTGAATATAAGGAGAAGGATGAATGCAAAACTACCACAACTCACACTGGATTTAAATTTCAGGCAAAAACGAAGACTCCAGGCTCTACAGGGCCACAATTTGCAATGTGAGAAAGAAAAGGGAACAGAATCAGGATCTGACCCAAACCATTGGCCACAAGTTTTTTCCCTAAATGAACACATCCAGTCGAGTCAGCCACTCAACATTCCGTTTCCTGAGGTACCAGGAGGCTACAGGAGCTCCACGGGGCCAGAACTTAGTGAAGGAAGAGGGTCTCAGCCTCATCACAAGACTTTCCTCTCCTTCTGGGGCACAGGGCAGATGTGGGCACATCACTGCCCTTCTTAATTCTGCAGCACAGACTGCAAAGTCCAAGGGCCAGACCACTGGCCCCACCCCTGCACCCTGTGCACCTCCCACCTTTCCATCTGGTGGCTCCCCGACTCCCACAGAAGCCTCTACCACCCTGCTTCCCACACTCGCATCATCAGGTGATTGTGGGCCCCGGCCGACTCCTCTCTGCCCACAGTGTTGAAGGAAAAGGCATGAAGAGTTGGCAGGTAGTGATGTCTGAAGGCAGGCCGGGACCAGAGTGTGGCTACAAGTTTAAATTGTATCTATGGGCAGTGGCAGCACTTTGGACAAGGCTGGGGCTCGCCTCTCCCTTTCTGGCACCGTGCATCTCACCATCCCCGCACTCTTGTTGGTCCTCTTCCCAACTCTGTCTCCAGGGCACTATTTTAAAACAGGGCTGCTTCCTCCTTGCATGCTATTTATTCTGTGCATCTTGGCCAAAGCCTTACAGCCCTCTCTCTACCACAGAGCACAAGAGCTAATCTTATCACACAGCCTCAGCTCCCACCTCTACATGGGAACGCCCATTTGAACCTATCACCCTGAAATTCTTCTCATAATAAAACAGCACATATGTGACATTTCAACCATGTCAACTTTCAGACCAAAGTCAGGAAGATTTTGAAGAAGGCAAATGCCAGATTCAGTAAATATAGTTTCTAAACCTTAGAAATCACGTGACCTAGTGAAAACTGTTCATTTCTGTTTTCTTATGAGTATCATTCAATTTATATTTTTTTAAGCTGGGGGCAAAGATACTTAGCTTATTCCATATTGCGCACAAACTGACAGAAGCCATCAACTAACTCTCAAACTTGTGTTTCAATCTCAAAGTTCGGTGCGGCTTCAGCCAGGCCAGAGTCTGTGCTGACCCAAGTGAGGCGGCAGGTCGGGAGGAGTGCCATTCCTATGTATCCTACATTCATTTCAACACAGTGGATGGGGGCGGGGAGGGCGGAGGGTGGACCAGACACACTTTAAAGGAAAAAGAACGCCCAACAAGCCCACGGCAACCTGAAGCATTCCAAAGTCTGACACGGAACTACGTTTTGTGGATGTCCAAGCACGTTGTGTGCCTCTATGGTTCCCTCTGCCCTCCCTCTAGGACCTCCCCACCTCCAAATCGGAGAACCCCATTAGGGCAAGGATTCATGATGTCCTCCTATTCCCCTTATTTATATTCAGGAGTCCTGAATACAGGAGGTGCCCAATAAAGATGAATGCACTGAGAGAACTCATCTCTCATTTGTCTGCAAGCTCCTTAGGGAGACAGGGACCACGTGTGCCATTTCTCTGAACCCCATACAGCATTTCACATAACAGGCCCAGATACCATCCCTTATCCAAAACCTGAGGCCCAATTGGTGCCAGAATTCAAAACTGCTCAGACTAGGAGGAAGCACAGTGCGTGGCCATAGACCCCCACATCAGCATCCTGGAAGCACACACTCTTCAACACCCACACGGGGAGGGAGACGCTACAGAGCCTCATGGCAGTGCAGGGCCAGCGTTTCTGCCAAACGAGTTTACCAGACCTACCAAAAATACTTCTAGTTTTTGGAGCCTTATAAGTTTTGAAATTTGAGCTAAGGGAGGGCAGCTTCACGCCAAAAAACCTGCAAAATGAACAGGTGAAATTCTGAGGAACTCAGAGCCCCTCCCACTCAGGAGCACACACCAGAGAGTCACACTCTCTATTCGTATTAGTGCAAAATTATCCCTTCCCTTGTCACACTCAAATCTTCCCCTCTGGGCTGATTCTATTTGATTTTTTAAAAGCCAAGGAAATGCCATTTAATCCCACAAAGACAGCCTTTCCAATAACTCTGTGACTACAAAATCCTGACACACACTGTTGTCAAAAACAACAGAGTGAAAGTCATTTTTTAAGAGGAAAGAGAAGTAATGTTAAGTATCTGGCATGAGAATACACTTATCACCAGGACACTTCAACTTGTCGTATAAGAAACAGAGTGATCCCCCCTTCAGAGGAGCCAGAAGGAAAACACAGGGAAGAATACATAGATATTTCCTAGAAGCAGCAACCCAACCTTGGCAGAAAAACTCAACCTGGACCAAACTTCCTTCCTCCTCCGGCTTGGTGGTTCGTCCCTCCCACACCCTCCATCACATACTTCCTAAATCAGGTTCTAAGGAATATAAATTATGTGTAAGAGTACAAAAGAAAATATGCAAGAAGAGCATTCTTTTTCAAAAAGTCAGCATTTTAAAAATGTACAGTCAAGGCTAAAATGAACCTTAAATTTTTTTAAGAACCTTAAAAGTTAAAAAATAGACTGACAAACTCTGATTCTGATCTTTATTACCACACAGGAAAATCAAGTAGTACCAACTTTACACTTAATTTTTATACTGAAGTTTAAGCTGAATTTAAATTTTTATGTTCAGTTTCTCCTTGTCCAATTTATGACTCATTACAAGTGGAATTTTATGAACAAATAAAATTTTTTAAACTTTAGTCATGCTAAAATATAATTCAAAGGGGTGCCCAATTTCAACCAAGTTAACAGAAAGGACCAAGTTTTGTGAGAACCACAATGAGCAGAGCAGTGATAATTATTCTAGGAGTTTATCAATGCGCCTGCAGAAAAATTGCATGCTTTCTCCAAGAACATGGGAAATTCGATTTTTGCCAAATGGCTAATTGCATCTCTCCACTTGTTCCCCTCATTTGAGTGAGTGCCAGGAGTGATTAAATAAAATGCCTCCAAGCACCATGGAAGTGTCTTGACTCATCTGCATAGCCCCAATGCCCACCACCATGTGCAAGGAGGAATAAATGGCAATTTCCTGCCCACTGGCCACGTGACTGGTCTCACAAGAATAACCACCTATCTCTTCTCCCCTTTCATAGTAGTCCTGATTATTTTGCAGTCAATTCTGAGTCTGACAATATTTTCAGCAGTTTTATGTTCTCTACAATATTCTAGTGTTGGCATAAAGACATGTTAATTAAGTTATATATGACTCTCCTTCACTGATAATCACATGCATAAAAGCAAACAAAAGTTCCAAAATAACTGAATAAACAGCAAATAACTATTATTTTCCCAATTTCAGCAGTTCTTTCGTTTTCTTTGAATCGACTGCCTGAATATAATGTCAATCAATGCAATAGACTGGATGGATGTCAAGGTGACTGTGCTGAGTGAGAAAGGCCAATCTCAACAGGTCACATACTACAGTAGTTCCCCCTTATCCGCGGTCTCACCTTTCCATGTTTCAGTTACCTGCCGTCAACCGTGGTCCTCAAGTATTAAATGGAAAATTCCAGAAATAAACAATTCACAAGTTTTAAATTGCACACCCTCTGAATCATCCCCTTGTCTAGCAAATCCATGCTGTATACACTACCCGCCCATTAGTCCCAGTCATCAGGCTGTTGTGGTATCGTGGTATGCTTGTATTCAAGTAACCCTCAGTTTACTTAATAATGGCCCCAAAGTGCAAGAGTAGGGATGCTGGCAATTCAGATATGCCAAACAGAAGCCGTTAAAATGCTTCCTTTAAGTGAAAAGGTGAAAGTTCTCTACTTAATAAGAAATAAAATCATATGCCGAGGTTGCTAAAATCTACAGTAACTTTCATCACAGTATGTTGTTATAATTGTTCTAATATTATTTACTGTTGTTAATCTCTTACTGTGCCTAATTTATAAATTAAACTTTATCACAGTTATGTATGTATAGGAAAAAACACAGTATATACAGGGTTCGCTACTATCCGTGGTTGCAGACATCCACCAGGGGTCTTGGAATGTATCCCCCGCCCCGCAGAAAAGGAGAAACTACTGTATACAACTCCATTCACACAACATCCTTGAGATGTTATGTAGATAGAGAACAGATGGAGAACAGATTAGCGGTTGGGGGAAGTAGGTTTGGCTATACAGGGTAGCACAAGTGGGCTGTGCTGTTATCTTGATTGAGGTGGGGGTTACACAAAGCTACACGTGATAAAAGTACAAAGACCTACACACACTCGTCAGTGCATGTAAAACTGGTGAAATATGAATATGCCCAGTGGACTGTACCAATGTCAGCTTCCTGGTGTTGAAACTGGACTGTTATGTGAGACGTCCACCTTAGAGGAGGCGGGGTGAAGGCTGCTGGGACCTTCCTGTCCCTTTCTTTGCAACTTCCTATGAACCTATATTTATTTCAAAATAAAGAATTATTTTAAAACTGGGACTAAATAAAAGGATTAGAATTTTTTTTAATACCAATTAAAAAAGAGAGAGAGAGAAACAGTTTACTAACTCCCACACGCTGAACTCACATTAGCGGAATTCAGTGACCCCTGGGCTGAAGTTAATCAGAAAGGATCAAGTTAATTCTACAAGGCACTGAATTAGTTCACTACCTGAGCCACAAAAGCTACAGGCTTAAGCAGAAAGGCATGGCACAGGCACCTTTTCAAATCCTGGAGCATGTTCATTGCTGCCTGTTCTAAGAGGAGTAACATTCCCAGCCAGTAAGCTGGGAACGGATTACTAACTTGAAGTGCAAATAAATGCAGAGCATGCTCTTAGAAGGTCTTAAAGGGGGAAACTTAAGAAACTAGCTTAGAAAGGTAAAAAGGGAGCTGCAATTTAGAGCTGAAACAGACTATAGTGATACCTCAGCTCAAAATCCACCCCTCTCTGTCAGTTGAGGAAACTGAGGCTCAGTGGCCGGCGGGTTCCAGTCATGGAGCCAGTGAGAGGCTGTCGGAGTGCAACCCCCTGCTGCCAGCTCAGTGTTCTGTCTCCAGAGCCTGGCTCCATCGATCACCCTCACAACAAGAAAACAGTAAGCACACAATCAGGGACAGGCAGTGAAAGGGGAAGCAAGGACACCTCTCCCTGCCACACAGGGGTCAAGCTCAGACCAGCTCTGGCTGGGGTTCACTTTCCAAACCCATCTCTAGCCACCGGCCCACACTTGCTTAGAATGTTAATTCTCTGCTGTTCCTCACACATCTTAGCCCTCTGCCTGCAGTGCCCTTGACATAAAATTGGCCTAAGAATCACCTCCTAGATGAAGTCTTCTCTGGCTCACCCATCTATTCATTCACTCAGCATGTGTCTCGTGCCAGACGCTGTGTGAGCAGGGGCGGAGTGACGTGACGAGCAAGACAGACGTGGTCCCCACCTTGCAGAGCTTACAGTGCAGTGGGGCAGAGCACCACAAGCTGACGACACTGCTCTGCAGAGCTACAGGTGAGGGGGAGCCGGACATTGAGGCTGCAAAGGTGTTTCTCAGGAAGGGGCTGTAACAAACAGAAAGCTGGCCAAGAAGGACCACGCACTGCTTCTTCTTACATACGTTCCTTCAGGGGAGAGATTGTCTTGTTCACTGATCTACACCAATGGCTCTCAACTGGGAGCAATTCTGCCCCGCAGGGCAACGTCTGAAAACCTTTCTGGTTGTCACAACTGAGGCATCCAGCAGGTAGGGACCAGGGACGCTGCTAACCACAGGACAGCTCCACACAACAAAGAAAGATCAGACCCAAATGTCAGCGCGGGGGTGGAGAATGTCCCATCTCCACAGTCAGTCAACAAGTGTCTGTGAGTCCTCACTATGCGGCAGGCCCCTTCCAGTGAAACACAGACCCAGCACAGAACACACGTCTAATACATGGGTAACTGGCTGTCTGAGAAAATGGGTTTCAATCTCAATGCCTTGCCCAATGCAGTTTTCCTCCAAAATGGAAGGACAGACGTCATAGATAATTGAAGGCTGCTAAGCAGTAGCACGCACACACTTAGCTCTGCAAGATGCACTGTGAGTATAAAAACTATCGTCTCGAAAATTACATTCCATAGTAAAGGAAGAAAAAAAGGAGAATACTGCCCCACTTGTAAAAGCCCTGATCTGAGGGTGTGTTCCTACACTGATTTCTTGCAGAGTAAGGGAAGGGCCAGAGGGTCTCAACTTCCACGGTCCGGGTTCTCCACCCCAGTCCAGGGAGGTGAGGGGTTCAGGGGAAGGCTCAGCAAACAGCATTCACCAGTAGGCGAGGCTACAAACATTCTTCTAAATAGACATCAAACCTAAGGCGGGAGACAAACATCAGAGCCACCGATCTGGGGGGTAACAGGGAAAGAATAAAACACACCAGACAGGAAACGGGCTCGGTGTTCATTTTTCTAATTAAATAAAGAGAACATTTCTGAAAACCAACAGGAGTGTCTGCACACCAAAGCCATATTTCCTGGTGGGCCAACCGTACCCCGGGGCCCGATCCACCTTCTGGCAAGCATTCTTCCACCCTGAGGGAACACGCGTGCCGCTGAGAAGGCCTCCCCGACGGGACGCGGCGGGCACCGCTGCCCGCGAGGCCGCCCCGCGCCCCACCGCCCGCGCCCGGCCCCTCGGGGAATGAATGAGTCACTGCATTCGCGGCGCAACGCGCCGCAGAACCGGGCCCCGGGCCGCGTCCCCGCAGGACCCCGTTCCGCTGCTCCCACCCCAAAGGAAAACCCGGGAAAGGCTGGGTTAAATGCTCCATTACCAGAAAGACGGAGACGGCCCGGGATGACATCATGCGGGGAGGGGCGTCTCCGCGGAGCCCCTCGGCCGCGCCGCCGCCCCGCACCCCGCCCCCGCCGCCCCCGCCGCCGCCGGGCCTCGCCGCACCCCGGGACCCCCGCCCCGCACCCCCGGCCCCCGCCCGCACCCCGCCCGGCCCGCCAGGTCCGCGCCCCGCGCCCCGGACCCCCGCATGCACCCGGGACCCCCGCCCGCACCCCGGCCCCCGCCCCCGCAGGCCGGCCCCGCGCCGCGGCCACTCACAGTTGCGGATGTCCGAGATGAAGACCGCCAGGCCCCGCATCCCGTCCCCCTTCGACACGGCCGGCATCTTGGCCCCGGGGAGCGCCCGCGCTGGCGGGCCCGGGAGGAGGACGACGAGCGGGGAGCAGCCGCCGCCGCCCGAGGAGCCGCCTCAGCCGGAGCCGCCTCAGGCCCCCAGCACCGCTTCGGGGCCGCCGCCGCGCGCGCGCGCACGCACGTACGCTCGCAGACACGCGCACGCGCACGCTCGCGCGCGCGGCGAGAGACGGCGGCCGGGACGGGCGGGGCGAGAGGAAGCGCGCGCGCGGCCGCGGCGCGGGGGCGAGCACGTCGAGGGCGGGCGCGTGAAGGACTGCGCGGGGGCGCCCCCTGCAGGCCGATGCCCGGGCGGGGCAGCGCTGGGATCCACGGGTTCGCGTCCCGCGGTCCCTGGCGGCCTGCCCAGCTGGGGGCCCCAACGATCCTGCCCAGCCCAGGGGCCCCCACGGCCCTGCCCAGCCAGGGACCCCACGACCCTGCCTAGCCAGGGTCCTAGGGCAGCTTGCTGCCGGTGTTGGGGGCCGGTCTGTGTCCAGAGCTCTGAGGGCCTGTGCACATCACCTGGGCTGTCCAGAGCCAGCCCCTTCTTTACAAAGGGGGAGGCTAAAGCCTGAAGAGAAAACACTGCCCACCTCCAGCCCTGGCATCAGATGACCGCAGGGCCCAGACTAGAATCTGATCCCTCAATGCCCAACCAGGGCCTTTAACACTGTTGCCACCACCGCCTCTCCCAGCAAGGTGGAGGCAGAGGATGGCCCCTGTGCGCCCACCCCGCAGAGCACTGCAGGGGCCTTGGCCTGGGGCAGACCCCTAGGGATTCTGTTTGCAGAGCAGGCGGCCCTGCCGAGCTGAACTATATGAAGCCAGATGGCTTTGAAGAGGAAGCTCCCTCCTCATCGGGGTTATCCAGGCCCTGTACCTAGAGCTGGCCCAGACCCACGAGCAAGACGGCTGTCCCACCCTGGCTCACTTCCTCAGTTCCCAGTGAGAGGTCAGGCCTGGGTGGGCCCCTCCCACAGACCAGGCACCCCACCCAGACACCTCACCCAGGTTCTGGGCCTCCGGGACCCCTGGGGGAAACCACAGCCCGTGGAGACCCAAATCCTTATAAGGCAGCAATTTCGCCACTTTCCAAGACCTTCCAAAGAGCTGGGCCAGCAGAAGGCATCCTGGAGGAGGGGAGACCCCCAGGGCCAGAATCCCCATGCCAGGAAGTAGCCCTCCCACAGCCAGCCCAGGGGATTCAGACAAGGAGACCCCGACCCACCCCCAACAGCCACTCACACGACAGGGCAATGCCTGGAGGCTGCAGGGCCCACCTGTGGACGGACAGGGCCCAGCTCAGCCTGAGATGGAGGGTGTCTCGAAGGAAGAGCTTGGAGCTAAGTGGGCATCCCACCTCCTCTCAGTGCTGCCTGGGCCTCCCAAGCCTCCTGGGATTCCCACAAGTGTAGGGGTGGTGGGCAGGTCCCCAAAGCCTGATGAGACACACAGGCCACCATGCAAAAGACCCCTTGCCTCCCATCGGTGCCTTAACCTTCCCAGACATGCAAGCCCTTCAGGTCGCTTATTACCATCAGGCTTCGGGCTTCTGTCAACGCGGCCCTCCCTGACCACGGCCACTCCTCAGTGAGGGACAGGCTGCCTCTAGCAGTGTGCAGTGCTTGGAAACAGTTTCATTTCTTAAGTTGCCTGAACTAGGCATCTGTCACGTTTTAGCCACTCGTGGTCACAGCACTGTTCCCAAGGGCAGGGGTGGAGCCGAGATTCTCTTTTCTCCATCCGTGAGCATTGGGAGGTGAGAGCCCCACACACTAAAGCCTAACACTTGAATCACGAAGGAGAAAACGAAGGCTGGGGAGCCCAGAGCCTACAGCGCACGAGGCCACGGTGTCTGGGGCATCCTGAAGCGTTAGCTGGCTGTGTCTCCACTCCTACCCAGACCTGAGCCTGCTCAGGCCTCCTGTCAGTTTTACAAGTGACCCAGTTTCCTTCCCATAATCTCTGGAGTGGGTCGCAGACAATGACTCTTCCAGAAAATTGGGGTTGGCAGCCTGGTCTAAGCGTGGCTAGAGGCTCTGAGCACCCATGTGTGTTCAGGGACAGGGATGTGACAGTCTTTGGTGCTCCATGGCTACCTGTGGTCGCCAGGAATGACATGCTTGGGGAAGGCCAGGCTCCGGAGACTGAGCACGTCCCCTGCTGTGGATGGTGTGCAGAGCATGAGGAATTCAAGAATCTGTGGTGGGTTCATTTTCCTTTTTTGCGTGTGTGAGGAAGATCAGCCCTGAGCTAACATCCATGCCAATCCTCCTCTTTTTGCTCAGGAAGATCGGCCCTGAGCTAACATCTATTGCCAATCCTCCTCCTTTTTTTTCCCCTTTTCTCCCCAAAGCCCCAGAAGATAGTTGTACGTCATAGTTGCACATCCCTCTAGTTGCTGTACGTGGGAGGCCGCCTCAACATGGCCGGACAAGCGGTGCGTCGGTGCATGTCCAGATCCGAACCCGGGCCGCCAGCAGCAGAGCGCGCGCAATTAACCGCTAAGCCAGGGGCCGGCCCCCTGTGGCGGGTTCATTTTCGAATGAAGCAGGACCACTGAAGAAGGAGAGTGATGAGCTCAAAGTCCTAACTGCTCATCTCAGGGTGGCAGGAAGCTGCCTGACTGCAGATCTCATCTCTGACAGCCACAAAACTGAGCCCACGGCCACACACAGTAGAATTTGGATTGTTGCGAAATAGCCACAGAAGTTGAATCTATGGCCTCCTCAAATGTCTTACGGGAAAGCTAGAGTGCTGGCGGGGCATGCGTGGGGCCAGGAGAACTGGGATGGTGTACGTGGGACAGACTGGGGGACCCCAACTCTGCTCCAAGAGGCAAGAGCCCCCTGGCCAGCCTCCACAGCCCCTTTTCCCCATTGGACAAAGTTGTCCCCATACTTGAAGACCCTGTAATGACATCCCTTGAAGGAGTTGCTTTGTAAGAGAAAAGTCAGTTCCCTTTAAAGACCACTGGCCTGGCCCCATCCCTTGAGACCTGGGAGGGTCAGGTCCCAACACAAAATCACACACAGATGGGGAAGGCTTAGCTGCCATGAGAACTGCAGGCAGTTGAGTTTATGTCGGCAGAGCTCTGCAGCATTTACATAGGATGGCTTCCGAGAGAGCAGGCCTGGGACAACAGATCTGTCCCATGGGGCACCCAGCAATCTGGGTCAGCTGAACCAGCTCGGGCAGCCAACTGCCTGGAAGCTGGACTCAGGGCGGCACATGTTAAAACAAGGTTGAGATGGCAGAAATTCCTGGATATAATGCAGAGAAAGGAATTCAGAGATTTATTCTCTCCCAGTCCTGGAGGCTGGAAGTCTGTGATCAAGGTGTGGGCAAGGATGGTTCGTTCTGAGGCCTCGCACCTTGGAGTGTAGATGGCCGTCTTCTCCCTGTGTCCCTTCACACCGTCTTCCCTCTGTGCACATCTCTCTCTCTCTGTCCAAGTTTCCCCTTTTTACCAAGACACCAGTCATTTTGGATTAGGGGCCCACCCTACCCCAGTATGACCTCATCTTGATTAATTACACCTGCAATGACCCAAAGTAGGTCCCATTCTGAGGTGCTGGGGTGAGGACTTCCACATGTGAACTTTTACGCGACACAGTTCATGCCATAACAGATGGTGACGTGAGCGCATCTGGGGACCTGATTTTGAGTCCAGCCCCTTTTCCATCCTACCTCCTTGGAACAGGGTTTTGGTAGTTGGAGCTCTGTCTCGAACTGTGAGGATGAGCACCACACCCTCCACTGTGGGGTTGGTTGTGGCTAGGGGCTCTGTTGCACACTGCCACACCTAAATCCTAATTAATACCTATTCCCATGCCCAAGGGTGCTGGTCATTGAAGTTTCTGGGCCTCTAGGGGCCTGGGGCATGTCAGGATGCCCTCCTATCCTATCTTGTGGCTTGTCATCAAGACCACTTTGCATCCACCCACCAGGGCTCAAAGGGGCTTAACAAGGAGGAATGTAGCGGGTGACACCTGGGGAGGGGTGGAGGAGACGGCTATGAAAATTCTGCTGCCCTCCCCCGCCATGCTGCCAGATCAGGCATCCTATTCACCCCTAGAGCAGGGACTCATGACCTCCAGTCTCCCTAAGTTACCTGTTGAAAAATACACCCCTTGACCTTAAAGGCTAGACCAGCCATGCCAGCAGCCAGCCCGCTGTCCATCACTGAACAGACCTCGTGGTTTTGGGTGTTTTGTGGCAAGGGCTTCCATCCCAGGCCAACATCCACCCACCACAGCTCCTTCCTCTAAGAGCCCAGCCAGGGTGAGCTGATGGAATATATGCCAATTTTAAGATTAGCCTGAGAAAAATAGCTTTAGGAAAGAAAATATAGCTAAAAATATCAGTTCAGGCCTTTCAGCACGACTGTAGTAGTTTCCTGGGGCTGCCGTAACAAATTACCACAAAATGGTGACTTAAAAACAACAGAAATCAATTCTCTCACAGTTGTGGAGGCTGGAAGTCCAAGATCAAGGTGTCGGCAGTGTTGGATCCCCCTGGAGGCTCTGAGGGAGACTGTTCCTTGCCTCTCTTCTGGCTTCTGGTGACTGCCAGCATCCTTGGTTTGGGGCTGCATGGCCCCAGTCTCTGTCTCCATCTTTCCTGCCCTTCTCCCTTGTGTCTGGGTGTCTCAAATCTCCCTCTCCTTCCTCTTAGAAGGATCCCAGTCACTGGATTTAGGGCTCATCCTCAATTCAGGATGATCTCATCCCGAGATCCTTAATTACATCTGCAGACACTCTATTTCCAAATAAGGTCACCTTCACAGGTGCTGGGGGTTAGGACATGGACAACCTTTTGGGGTCCACCATTCGCCCCACTACAGCCTCCAAGAAATGCTGTCCCTTTGGCCTCATCAACACATATACTGCCCCTCTGCTTTGTTATAGGGGTATTATAAGGTGGGTGGTGTGTTGTGAGAAGCATAAAAGCCATGACTGATGCCACAAAGCACACAGCCCTGTGCAGGGCCACCTGCCTCTCGCAGACACCCACCTCAGGGCCCAGCACCTGCCCAGCCACTGACCAGACACCTACATGCCAGACAGCACATGGTGCCCAAGGCATAGCCGTCACCCTGGCCAAGGCCAGACGGGCGGGGGGCCCCCACACATGGGACACAGACAGAAAATCTGCTGTGCTGGCTCTGGAGCTATAGCCGGAAGCTTCTGCTGCACGTGAGCATGCCCCGCTCCCTCTCTCTTCTTGCTCTGGACTTTGCTTATCCAGCACCCAGGGAGGATGTCTCCAGCCACAAGCAAAGGGAAGGCTCAGCAGCAGGAAATCCTGATGTGTATCCCTCTTCCTGGGCTTCCGGCCTCCAGACAGGAATGTTTCAAGGCCCAGTAGTGATAGGACACAGTCAGTGATAGTGGCCTCCTGGGCCCTGCCCTTGGGACAACCCCCAGCCGAGGCCACCCTGTTAATACAGGACGAGTCACGAGTTGGCCCTGCCAGGAAGGGCCTTGCCTTGTGCTGACTCAGCAAATGAGCAGAGGCCCAGTGCTGCCTACGAGGCCAGGGACCCCACCCTCACTCCATCTGCGGAGCATTGCCCAGCCAGGGGAGACACAAGCCCAGCCCTCAGAAACCCCACAGCCACCAAGCACACCCAACAACCAGATGTGAGTGCTCTTGGGGTGTTGGCCATATAATGTGCTCCCCATAATAACTCAGGGATGCCCTCAAGGCTGTCCCGGAAAGGCAGCCTCAGGCTGGGGACCCTCAGCTGGCCAGAGTGCACCTGGGGTAGGGCACTGTGGTCCTGCAGGTGTCCCCAGAGCATGAGGAGATTCAGCTGGCAGAAGGAGGGCTTGTCTCTGCAGGCCCCCTCACTCTATGGGGCCTGTCCCCGCCCTTGCTGTCCTCCAGTGTCCACTGTACACAGTGAGAGGGGAGGCCAGACCTGGGCTTGCAGCTCAGAGCCTGGACCTTGACCTGGACACCCCGAATCCAGCTCTGACAGGGCAGGCTGATCCACAAGCAAGAGGGCCAGGAATGGGGGCTGAGGTCTGGGTTTAGGGTCTGGGCAAAGGGTTTATACTCATATTTACATTAAATTTAAATAATTAGGATTTGATCTATTGAAGTTATAAATTCAAAATCTAATTTTTTAACCCGTTAAGTTCAATTTTACAAACGCTCTTATTCCCTTTATAATCCTAGCAGATTTTAAAGGCATGTTTAAGGGGCCTTTGCATAACATTTGGTCCCATCTACAAACTCAGTTAATTAAGCATTTTCAACATTTCAAATTGAATTTATAAATTAAATATCTTTTACTTCCTTTTTAAGTACTTTAGCTTGTCTAAGTTGATGACAAAATCTAGGGTGCTTCAAGAACTCATACACTCAATAGATTAAAATTTTAAATGTGGTGAACCCCAAGTTGTCTTAAATGTTTCAGAAATATGAAATACCAAATGCGTTTAGTTTTCACTTAATACGTAAATGATAATGCTTTGGTTCTGATTCCCTTAAACCTTTCTACGCCTCATTCTAAATCTTCTTGTGGCTGAAAGATGTGTACCCACTTAAAGAAGTTAGCTTTCAATGCAGGTTCTGGGGCCCCTTGGCACCAGCTATGCCAGCTGGGAGGCTGACAACTCCACAGGGCCCAGTGGGAGCTCTGCACAGGGGGCTGGCACTGGGCTCCTTGCCCTTCCTTCCCACCTGCTCTTAGGGTCTGCAAGACTGGCCCAGAGTGCACCATGAGTGGATTTTGCAATTCTTTAGCTCCAAAAACCTCTGGACTCAATGAGATCCTAAGGTGACTAAATGCCTTTCTCACTAAGGGACCTTTGATCTTACTGAAGTCTCAGCATTCCTAGGACTGCACCACTGTCAGGGCATCCAGCGTAGCTTACTGGGGCCCTCTCCAGAGCTCTGCCTGACTTGTGGTCACTATCCCAAAGGGCAGGCCTTAGGGCTGAGCTGGCTGCCAGGAATACAGAGCTGCCCACTGACACTTGAAGTTGGTACAAGACATGCCTCAGCACACGCACAAGCCCCAGCCCCCTCTGGGAAGACTGTGGGGGTCAGCTGGCAGGAAATATGGGGAAGAGAAAGAAGGAAACATGACTAGGAAGAAAAAGAACAAAGTTCAGTTCAGGGAGAAACCTCTCAAGCAGCAGAAATGGGGAAACAGCTGTGCACTGTGTCCTGGGGCAGGCCTAGGGAGCCAGGGTGGGGTCAGACTGTGCGGTTTTCTGCAGGAAACTGCTGGGAACAGCTAGGGATGGGGAGGGGGATCTATCAGCTTGTATCAAATGTAAAATGCCTTGCGATTAAAACTGCTGGCCACGTGTGCATTTAATCCATCCCAGAGGTGCCCCGGAAGCCTCTTGCTGGGGGCTGAGATGGAGGGGTTCTGCTTGTCTCTGGGGGGTTCCAGCTTGTGAGGTCTGCAAGATGGTGCCACCGTTCCTGGAGGCGAGGACAGAGAAAGCGCTGGGTCTCGGATATGTAGCATTTTCGATGTCCAGGGGCCATCCAGAGGACCTAGAGCACGTGCCCCTGCTCCAGACAGTGTGGTGGGGACCACTGGCCCGAGGACGGTGACGGAAGCTGAGGACTGAGATGCGCTCACCCAGGGAGAGAGGGGAATGATGGCGGAGGGCTAGGCTGAGGAGCGGCCACCAGGGGATAGGAGGAAAGCCTGGACAGGTGATTCCCGCGTCCACGAGAGGAGAACATGGAAGCGGGGGGAGGTCGGTCCTGAGCAGTCTGCTCGCACGCTGGGCAGAGGCCCTGGAGCCCAAGGCGCTCCCTGGTGGTCACCCACGTGGCCGCAGCGCAGACGTCGCCCGGAGGCCTCCGAGGAGCGCGTGCGCTAGAAGGCGAGGGGACCGTCCCGGACACGCAGCGGTGCCCACGAGGGGGACCGCGGAGCTCCCCGGAACCCCAGCCCCCGCGCCGGCTCCCGAGCGAGGGCGTCAGGCTCCCAGGAGAGCCCGGCCCGCGGAGCGCCCCACCACGAGCACGCATTAGGAGCCCACCACGCAGCCAACGGCCCGGAGTGAGCCCGTGTCACAGCCTCTCGGTCCTTCCCGCCCCGGGGCCAGGCCGCGTCCCGGCTCCTCCCCTCGGACCGCCCGGGGCCCCAGCCAGTCCACCAGGACCCACCCCTCGGCCCACTCAGGCTCCTCCCCTTACCCCGCCACACCCTTCGCCACGCCCTCGCCGGCAAAGCCACGCCCCTTGACGCGGGCCACGCCCCATTCTCGACCCGCCCCCCCCGGCCCCGCCCACCCCACAGGCTGCTCCTCTCGGCCCACCTTCCCCTCGCACGCTCACCCCCAGCCCTGGCCGGTCGACCAGGACCCACCCCTCGGTTCGGCTTCGCTCTCGGCCCCGCCCACCCCATCCAGGCTCCTCCCTCGGCCCGCCGTCCGCCCCGGCTGGTCGGCCAGGCCTCGCCCCCGGCCCCCCCCCAGCGTGCCGTGCGCGGCGGCGGGGCGGAAGCTGGCGTGGCACAGCAGCTGCGCGCGGACGTCCTGGGGCGGGACTTCCGGCGGCCCTCGCGAGCGTCTTCCGGCCCCGCGCGAGGGAGGTCCGGCCGGCCTCCGGGACATGAAGGTGAGCCCCGCGGCGGCCAGCCGGGGTGGCCTGAGCGCCCCGCGTCCCGGCGCCTGCTTCTCCTCGCACCGCCTCAGTTCCCCTCCGCGAAGTGGGCGCGCGGGGGACGCGTGTGAGAGCAGGAGGCGCGGTGCAAGGGAGAGCTGGTGTGTGAGAGCGGGTGTGTGAGGGACAGTGAGTGTGAGAGGGAGAGAGGATGTGTGAGGGAGCGCTTGTGTGAGGGAGAGCGGGTCCGAGAGGGAGAGGGTGTGTGAGGGAGCAGGTCTGTGAGAGAAGGGGTGTGAGAGAGAGTGTGAGAGGAGCGGGTTGTGAGGGAGAGTGGGTATGTGAGGGAGAGCTGGTGTGAGAGAGGGGAGTGTGAGGCAGAGCCGGTGTGAGAGGGCTGTATGAGAGAAGGGGTGTGAGAGGGAACAGATGTGTGTGTGGGGGGGTGTATGAAGAAGAGTGGGTGTGTGAGGGAGAGTTGGTGCGAGACGGGTTGTGTGTGAGGGAGCAGGTGTGAGGGAGAGTGGGTGTGTGAGGGAGAGCAAGTGTGAGTGGGAGTGTGTGAGGAAGAATGGGTATGGGGGGTGTGTGTGAGGGAGAGTGGGTATGTGAGACGGGATGTGTGTGAGAGCAGGGGTGTGAGAGGGTGGGTGTGTGTGAGGGAGAGTGGGTGTGTGAGGTAGTGTGAAGGAGAGCGGGTGTGAGAGGGAGGGGGGAGTGAATGAGGAGAGGTAGAGAGCGGGTGTGAGAGAGGGTGTGTGTGAGGGAGAGCTGATGTGTGGGAGAGGGGGTGGGTATGAAGGAGAGCAGGTGTGACGGGGGGGATGTGTATAAGGGAGAGTGGGTGTGTGGGGGAGAGCCAGTGTGAGAGGGGGTGTGTGTGAGAGAGAGGTGTGAGGGAAGGTATCTGAGGGAGACCGAGTGTGAGAGATGGGGGGGTGAGGGAGAGTGGGTGTGAGGGAGAGAGCGGGGGTGTGAGGGAGAGCAAGTGTGAGAGATGGGGTGGGGAAGAGCAGGGGTGTGAGAGGGGGTGTGTGAGGGGGAGCGGGTGTGCGAGAGAGGATGTGAGGGAGAGCGAGTGTGAGAGACGAGGGGTGGGAGAGAGCAGGGGTGTGAGAGGGAGCAAGTGTGTGAGGGGGAATGGGTGTGCGAGAGAGGGTGTTGTGAGGGAGAGCGAGTGTGAGAGAGACAAGGGGTGGGGGAGAGCAGGGGTGTGAGCGGGTGTGTGGGGGGGTGTGAGGGGGCGCGGGTGTGCAAGAGGGTGTGCGTGAGGGAGAGTGAGTGTGAGAGACGGGTAGGGGAGAGCAGGGGTGTGAGAGGGAGCAGGTGTGTGAGGGGGAATGGGTGTGCAAGAGAGGGTGTTGTGAGGGAGAGCGAATGTGAGAGAGACAAGAGGTGGGGGAGAGCAGGGGTGTGAGCGGGTGTGGGGGGGGTGTGAGGGGGGCGGGTGTGCAAGAGGGTGTGTGTGAGGGAGAGTGAGTGTGAGAGACGGGTAGGGGAGAGCAGGGGTGTGAGAGGGAGCAGGTGTGTGAGGGGGGTGTGTGAGGGAGAGCGGGTGTGTGAGAGAGCAGGAGTGTGAGAGCGTGTGAAAGGATGTAGGTGTTGGGCGGCGTGTGGCGGAGAGAGCGTGAAGGGGGAGGTGGAGGGAGGGAGCTCGCAGGGACCAGTGTAGACGCGAGTGTGTGGGGATAAGAACCTGAGTGGGAGGCAGTGAGGGTGAGCAACACAACTTGGTGTGACTGAGGTGCGTGAGGCAGAGAGAGTGGTGGCCGCTCCGTTTCCAGAGACCAGGTGGCCAGGCCGGAGCGCCGGCCAAGTGACCCGGGGCTTGTTGGCGTGCACTGTGCGGCGCCCCACGGGCTGCCCTCCGGCCCGGCTTCCTCATCTGTGCATGGGAATAACAACAGTGCGGGTCCCGGGGTTGTGGAGAGAACTCCCGCTTAACACAGGGCCTGACGCGCAGCACGTGGTCAATAAATGTCACCAGGGGCTGTGGTCGTCCTGCCTCTTACGCCACCTTCACTTCCAAGAGCACACTCGCCTCTCACCGCAGGGCACAGTTGGCTCTAAAATTTGTGCTCAAAGACGAGAACTCGTGTGACTGACCATTGCACTTGCTGTGGGAACAGCAGCATTCTGTTAGTGAAAGTCGGCTCGAGGTCCAGCCAGGTGTTGGTGACAGACACTCAGGGCACATTGGTCAGCGTTTCTCAAATTGCACATCACTGAATAGTGAGACCAATTTGATGGGTAAAAACCGGTTTCTTAGAAATGAAATAGAAAAGAAATTGTCAGAGTGCATCACAGCAGGGTTACCTCTGATAGCTGCTTTCACTCTGCACACACGTATGACACGTACGTACACACATGTGACACGCACGCGTGTACTGAGCTATGACAAACTATTTCTTATTGTCAGTCTCTCTAGAAGACATTAGGAAGTGACTGCTGTGACTTGCCGTCCCTTGGTCAACACACTGCTGAAACAGTCCCGGGAGCTTGGAGCCCTTGACGTAGTGGGGCTCTTGTCATTAGGGAGTTACAGAGCAGGTCTGAGACCCCGCCTCCGGATGCTCTCTGGTTTGCATTTGTCATGAACCTTCTGAGTGACCACAAGTGCGAACGGATCACTACACACCACATTCCCTGTGCAGGGGCCGCTCTGCCCAAAGGAGGTCGTTGGTGTTTGGGGAAGAAACACGTTTTGATGTAAGAACAGGATGTGTGAGCCCAGAAGTCTGTTCTGAAGAGCATGATGGGAGAATTTGCCCTCAGGCCTGGGGGCAGGGTGGCAGGGTGGACAGTGGGGAGCCATGGGAGGTCCCCAGACAAGGGCCTTCCTGCAGCTTGAACACCCCACGCATCATGCAGCTTACACACCGGGTCGCCACCACCAAGTGTCAGGGAGACAGTCTGGAAAGTTCCATGGCTGGTCAGAGAGCAGCCCGTGTCCAAGTGCTTCTCACTGAGGCTAATGCGTCTCATCCTAGGGCTGGCCCACCGGGCACAGGTGGTCAGCGGCAGCGCCAGCCCAGGCTTGCACTCCGTCTGGTTCTTCCATGGCTCCCTCCATCCGGCACAGAAGCCAGCAGAGCCCATCTTCCTTCCTCCAGATCAGCTCCCTCTCCACCCTTTCCTCTTTCTTTCCCTGTGGTGTGAGGTCACAGGTCAAGGGTCAGGCAGGTCAGGTTGCAGGCAGGGGTGTCCGGGTGGGTGGGTGGGTGGGTGGTGGCCCTGCCGCCTGGGTGCAGGACAGCAGGTGGCGCGGCAGGCCGTGGACAGAAGGTAGAAGGGGGGGACGGCCCCGTGGCTTAACGGTTAAGTGCGCGCGCTCCGCTGCTGGCGGCCCGGGTTCAGATCCCGGCCACGCACCGACACACTGCTTCTCCGGCCATGCTGAGGCCGCGTCCCACATACAGCAACTAGAAGGATGTGCAACTATGACATACAACTATCTACTGGGGCTTTGGGGAAAAAAGATAAATAAATGAATAAAAATTAAAAAAAAAAAAAGAGTAGAAGGGGTGTTGGGGCGCACCCCTGGGTTACTGCTGGGATGCTCCTGGAGGACCAGCCTCCTGCTTGGTTTCTTATCCCTTTCCATCCTGAGTGACCTGGACCTCTGCCCCAGAGCAGAGGAAGGGCCAGCAACCATAGAGGGAGTCTGAGGAGACTGGGATTAAAGACAGGGTGCCCAGCAGAATGGGGCCTCCCCGTGCTCCCTGTGGCTTCTGCCAGCAGGTGCAGTTGTCCCCCCATGTGCATTGCCTCTGCAGCCCCTCGTGCCAGCCCTTCGTTCTGGAAGCACGTACGTTCATGTGTCTTTCTGGCCTCATGGTGGCCAGGCTGCTCAGAGTGGGCCCTCACAGCTTGGCAGCTGCAGTCTCAGGCTGGCCAGGCAAGTTCTAGGTGATTCTGGGCCACCTGCCCCTGCCTCAGCCGAAGCCCCCTCCTCCAGAGCCCTTCCTAGCCCCAGGGCTATGGTGGAGGGAACCGAAGTTTCATGGCTGTGGTGACTAGATGGTGGGGCTGGGGCTGCTCTCCTTGATGATTCTGATGCTGGAAAATGTCCCCCGAGGAGAGAGGCTGGTGGGGAGTGGAGGGGGCAGAGGGTGGAGATCTGGGTGTGGGTCTTCATATCCCTCCCCCACAGCCCCTTGGAGTTGCCCTTGCCAGCGGCTCTGCACAGGTGTGTCCCTTCTGTCCTCCTCAGAAGCCCGAGGGCCAGGTCAGGTCCGGCCAGATCAGGTCATTTGTGCCTCCCTGCCTCATGGGGAGGGAGCTGCAGGGCTGCTCACTCCAGGGCCCTGGTCTTCCGCCGTCCCACGCAGGTGTGCTGTGGGTCTGTCAGGTGCCACAACGTGGGCACTCACTGCCCTACGCAGCCCGGGCCCCCTGGTCTGCACCAGGAATACCCATCTTGCCCAGGGAAGTGACAGCCCAAAGTGGGGCAGCCTATGCCACTCTGCAAAGGGAAGCAGGTCAAGAGGAGAGTTTCGAGGGAGTGAAAACAGGCTCCTGGCCCAGAGGTCATTGGGGTGGAGAGGGTGGACGGGCAGGTACCATGAAGGGCCTGGCTCTGCCAGCTCCTGACAGGGCACGCCCTGCCTGGCCGGGCCTCTGACGTCCCCAGGGGAATGCACACCCACCTGCTGGACAGGGGACTGGGTTGGCCTCCAGTCCTCAGGGCCCTGCAGGGTCTCCTCTGGCTCCACTGCCAAGCAGGCCCTCAGCTGGTCTGGAGGCAGCACGCTGCCTGGGCCGCGAGACTGTTGACCGATGTGCCCTTCACACCTGCGCATCTTAAGGCGTGGTCAGGGACGACAGCCAGACTGGGCCTGCTTGTTTCTCAGCTGCCCTGAGAGTGAAAGACCAGGAAGCATAATCGCCAGGACGGGAGGTCCAGGACCTAAAAATGAACTGTACAACTAAAAAGTATAGTACTGGAAAGCCAGAAGATACAGAGAAAGCGAACAGTGGACAGGACGACTGGCAGCCCAGGCAGCAGCTCGCGTACTGCCAGCGTCCCCCTCTCGTACTTTCTTCTGTGAGTGTACACATGTAGGCGTTTTTAAAGACAGATGGGATCATGCTAGGTATGTATATTTTGTGATGTTTGCAGCAACCAGGACGTCACGAGCATCGCGTGTCTGTCCGTATTCCATCGTGTGGAAGTGCAGGTTATTCTGTGTAAACAGCACTGCGATGAACATCCTCGCATGTTTTCTTTGTAGGTAGGAAGTCTCCCAAAGCGGAATTTCTGGAAGGAAAACACGTGTTGGAAGTATAGGGGTATTCATGACCAGATTTTCATCCAAAAAGGTTTTCCCAACTTGAATTCCCAGGAACAGCCCAGGAGAGTTGCCACTGGCCCCAGTCCTCATGATAGTGTCCTTCTCCTTAGTCCTCACAAATGCTGGGCAGAAGGGCTGTGTGATTTCAGCGTCCGTTCCTTTGATTGCTAGTGAAGCCGAGGTGCCGTTTTGGGGGCTCTGGTATCTCTGTGTGTTATGGGGTATCTCTGTATTACGAGGTATCTCTCTGTATTACATCTCTTCACGTCCACTCCTTATTTTTGTAGTGGGGTATTTTTTATTGGAGTGTTTTTTATTTTCAATTTCTAAGAGTTCATTGCATGATATGGAGAGATAAT
This sequence comes from Diceros bicornis minor, assembly GCF_020826845.1. Lineage (NCBI taxonomy): Eukaryota > Metazoa > Chordata > Mammalia > Perissodactyla > Rhinocerotidae > Diceros > Diceros bicornis. Next base: position 1,130,943 of record NC_080770.1, read on the forward strand.
GAATAGAAATTCATTGTCTAAAATGTTCTAAGTATTTTTTTTCTGGTTTATTATTTCTTTATATTTGCTCTTGTGTTTCCTAAATGAAAGCTCCACATTTTTATCTAGTAAACTCTATTGGCGTTTTCTTTCGTAATCTCTACCGTTGCTGATATAGTTGGAAAAGCCTTCCCAACCCTTAGTTTACACCAACAGGTACTCATGTTTTCTGCTAGTCCTTTCTGTGGCTCTGTTATTTTGCAATTAAGTTCTCCAGTGGCCATGATTTATTTGGGTTTGAGAGGGAAGCGGGGAGCCAACGTTTTCCTAGATGGTCGGCTGTCAGGGTGGCACTGAGGCAGCAGGGGAAGGCTCTCTGGCTGGTGGCAAGGAAGCCACTTTCTGGGTGTCTGAGAGAAAACGGGCCCAGCAGTGCTGGAAGCTGGACGCTGGCCATTGGGGCTGGCCCAGCACAAGGCTCTGTCCTGGGGCCAGTGCCCAGCCCAGTGCCACAAGGACCCAGGCCCTATTAGGACGAGTGCTCTACTCGGCAGAGGGGACACCCCACGCTGCTGATGGTCTCCACGTGCTCTATCTCTGCAGCCCCCTGGAACCTGAGGCTGGACCCTGCTGTGACCTGCCCACCATGAGGGCGCTCCTCAGTGCGCTCTGGCTTGCTCTGGCCTGCAGCTCTGTTCACACTACCCTGTCAAAGTCAGATGCCAAAAAGGCTGCTTCCAAGACGCTGCTGGAGAAGGTAGGAGTGGTCTGGGGACTGGCTGACCATTGTGCCTTCTTCCTGCCTGCTGGCGCTGGATGCCTAGGCCTGGGATGCAGCCTGGGAGCCGGGAGGCTGAGGCCTTGGCCTCCTCTAGTGGCTGGCCCTGTACCGCCCTGGGGCTCTGGCTGGATGGTCTCGCAGGGAGCAGCTTCTGGCGCTGGGGCCTGAGGATGCACCTGCCCCCAGTGGGCCTGTCTTTGTGATGACGTCTAGATTTCGGTCCTTACCCCGCCTTCTGCTCCTTTCCACACCTGCGCTGTCCTCCCACCTCATTGTGTTCTGTAATATCCATGGCAGTTGAGCCAATCAGACGAGAGCCGTGCTGTGTTTGCACCATCTCTTTGTGCTGCTTTTCTGAGATGGCCTAGGGAGGCAGAGTGAGTCTTCGGGGACTGTCAGCTCCTCAGGGGTGGGCCTCTCCCTGCAGTCTCCTGGTCAGCAGCACCATGTTGATCCAGACAGTCCCTGGCTGAACAGAGAGGACCGCTGCTGTTCCTCAGGGTTCTGTGTTCTGCCTGAGGACGTGGACACTGATGGCGTTCTTCCCGTTGCTTTTATTTCAGACTCAGTTTTCAGATAAGCCTGTCCAAGATCGGGGCCTGGTGGTGACGGACCTCAGAGCCGAGGATGTGGTTCTCGAGCATCGCAGCTACTGCTCAGCGAAGGCCCGGGAGAGGCACTTTACTGGGGACGTCCTGGGCTACGTCACTCCAGTAAGCTGGGCCCTGGGGTGGACAGGGAGGTCCCAAGGGCAAGGTGGTCGCTGGGGTCTGTGTTCTCACCTCCCTGGGCCCCACTGTGGAGGTGCAGCAGGAGAGATGCCTCCCAGAGAAGCAGCGAGAATCACTCTGGGGGTCCTCTGGGGGTTTGCTCCGTGTGGTGCAGCTGCAAGTGGGCTCACCTGTTCTCCATCCTCTGCTAGTGGAACAGCCACGGCTACGACATCGCCAAGGTCTTCGGGGGCAAGTTTACGCAGATCTCACCCGTGTGGTTGCAGCTGAAGAGGCGTGGCCGTGAGATGTTCGAGGTCACAGGCCTCCATGACGTGGACCAAGGTTCTTACCTTGCTGCTCGTCTGAGCTCATCCCAAGGGCCCAGAAGGGTGTGAGCGCATGTCTGTGTGCATATGAGTGTGTGTCAGTGACTGTGTGAATGTGTATGTCTGAGTGTGAGGATGAGAGTGTATCTGTGTGTGTGAGAATGTGGGTATATTTGTGAATATGAATGTGTGTGTGAGAATGTCTTGAGTGTGAGCATGAACACATGCGAGTGTCTGAGTGTGTCTGGGTATGTTTCTGAGTGTCTATGTGATTGTGTCTCTGTGTGTGTCTGAGTGTACATGTATGAGAATGTGAGTGTGTCAGTGTGATAACTGCCTGATGTTGGCCTACACCCCCGACCCCCTTGACCGTTTACACATGTGCCCAGAAGGAGGTGTCCAGGGAAGGGGGCTCTGGGAGGGAACCATGGCCTAGACACCCTGACAGCCACGTTCTGTGGGCACACACCCAAGTTTACACAGCTGTCCCCCTTTTGGGTTGGAGAGGGGATGTGTTAGCTAGTTGTGGAGTTCTGAGACCCAGAGCAATTCCCCAGTGCCAGGAGGGCAGTGTGTCAGAGGACTGAGCAGCTCTGGGGCCTGGCCCTCCAGGTACCCCTCAGCTCCGAGAAAGAGTCCCAGGCCCCTTGGAGTGTGGCCCCAAATGTGGCCGCTTGTGTCCCCCCTGGCCAGGGGGTCTGAGCCACCCTGGCTGCTCTGCAGGAGAAGGAGGGGTGAGGTCAGGAAGAAGGGGATGAGGTCAGGAGGAGGAGGGCAGGGGACCTGTGGGTTCTCTCCTCCAGCCTCCCTTTTGCACGCCCATTGCACGGCCCCTGCATTTTCCTCTTTGGAGGTGGGCTGGGTCTTCACATGAGCGACACCCCTCATTGACTGTCCTCTCCATGTCCCACAGGGTGGATGCGGGCAGTCCGGAAGCAGTCCAAGGGCCTCCGCATAGGTGAGTCCAGTGGGCCTGGGCAGTCAGGGCAGCCAGCCCTTAGGCCACATGCCACAGGGTGGAGGTACTAGCTGGCGTGACCTCCCTGTGTGTGGATGAGTGGCCCCCGTGGTCGTCTTCTGTGCCTGGTAATGCAGGCTGTACTGCCCAGCACATCAGTCACTGCCCTGACCACTTAGAAACAAGGCTGGCCCCGCCCCGGCATTCACAGCCCTTGGTCTACCTGGGGTCCTGTGGCCCACCCACCTGGGCTCAGCCCACCAAGGCCAGTGCCTCCTTCGCCTGTGGACTTGCCCTCCCATTTCTTCTTCATTCACTCAGAGAGCTTTTATTGGGGCCCTGTCCTGGAGCTCACAGCTGGTGAGGGAGGGACACCGTCCCAAAGTGCAGGGGGACCAGCAAGGTCTGGGGAGTGGGGTGAGAGAGGTTTGGGAGCAGGTGACAGCTGAGCAGGAGGAGCCATGGGGACAGGGGCCGGGAGGGGACCTGTGGTTGGAGGCGATGAGGTAGAGGGTGGTCTAGCAGGAGCCAGGCAGCAAGGAGCTGGCGGAGCTGGGGTCGGGGTGCTCATGGGCACTCAGACCCAGTGTGTGCAGGGATAAAGGAGTCAGCATCTTCGTCCTTCCCCAACATCCCTGGTACCCATCCCTCTCGAGGCCGTGTGGTGTTGGGACAGCCATGCTGGGTGCTCGGCTGTGTGGTCACTCTGCTCTGGAGGCCAAGGGCCAGGGCCGAGTGCAGGAGGGTCACGGTCTCTGCGTGGGTCTGTCCCCCCAGTGCCTCGGCTCCTATTTGAGGACTGGACTCATGAGGACTTCCGGAACGTCTTGGACAGTGAGGACGAGATAGAAGAACTCAGCAAGACCATGGTTCAGATTGCCAGGGTGAGGCCTGGTGCTCTGTGAGGCCCGACACAGGCTGCGTCAGGCTTCCTCTTGACTCCGGGGTTCCCAGGGCTGGGGGAACTTCCTTGGGTAATGCCCAGCTTCCCTCTCCCCTGTTGGGAGGGTACCCACCCCAGTTGGCCAGTGCTGGGCTGCAGGAGTTGGGGAGCCTTCAGGCCCCCAGAGTTTGGAGTGAGGGGAGGCACATGAGTGGACAGGACACACGAGAGCCCTGGCATCTCTACTCCTGGCTCCTGTGGGGACCACCACACTGCCCCCTGTAGAGAGTGGCTTCTGGGCCTGCAGCATGGCCTTTGGGCCGGGACCTCACTGGATAGGTGGAGGTGGCCAGCTTCGTGTCTGCCTTCCCATCCATCCCTCCTGGGTTGTCAGACCCTCCTCCCTGCTCCCGTTCCTTTCAGAGCCAGCATTTTGACGGCTTTGTGGTGGAGGTCTGGAGCCAGCTGCTGAGCCAGAAACACGTGTGAGTGGTCTCTGGGTGGCTCTCGGGCGGGGCTGCTCTGTGCTCTTCCTACCACGGGTGTCCTGGAGGAGGCTGGAGGAAGGACGGGGTGAGGGATGCCCTATTTGGGAAGAGGGCCTTCTTCCCACCGTCTGCACCTGGGGGCAGGGATGGCACCCTGAGAGTGTTGGGGAGTGGCTCTGAGAATCCCGGGCACAGCTGGGGCAGGCATCCGGCTCTGACCGTGCTGCTTTGCAACCCTGACACCTGCGTGGGTGGCGAAGGCAGCATGAGGAGCGTCGCCCAGGACAACCTGGTGGGAGAACTGTGGTCCAGGCGGTGACAGCGGAGTCGGGCTTGGACAAGAGCAGGAACTCCTTTGCTGAGCACAATAGAGCCTTCCTGGGGACAGTGAGAAGGGGCTAATGGATTGCGCCCAGGGGCCCTCGGAGCGGACAGCCACAAAGTCCTCTGGGAAGAGAATTGGCCACCCAGGCCCACAGGCTCTGTGCCAGCCCTGGGGGATTGCTGCATGGCCCCCTCGCAGCATCACCCACCCTGCCTGTGAGGCTGCAGGCCGCCCCACCTTGGTCAGAGTGACTTGGTAAGGCAGGAGGGGTGGAGAGTCACCTGCAGCAGCCACTGCCCCTGCCTGTCAGGGACGTGGGGTTCAGCCCCACAAAAGATGGAGGAGGGACTGAGTTCATCTCCCCAGGGCGTCCTGAACGCAGGCACGGCAGAGCGGTGATGCAGCCCACACGGCGGGCGCCAGGGACACCAGGAGCCTGCAGTCAGCTGCAGCCGTTTCTGGAACTGGCCAGCCCTCCCTTTCTGCGTGAAGGAATCCCAGCTCAGGGCCAGGCCTGAGCCCCGCTTCTCCATGCCTGCCTGCCCCAAGAGGGAGCACTTGGCTGGGGCTCTCCTGGGGCATTCCCCCTCAGAGCCAGCGCCGTCCCACCTTCCACCCTCCTGCAGCTGTAGGCCAGTTTCTCCCGACGTGGAGGTGGTGTCACCACACAGATCTGCCTCCAAATGCAGGCAGAAGGTACATTGTCACGGGGGGCCGTGCAAAAGGGGAACAGGACTCCCACCTAAGGCCCAGAGGAAGGTGTGCCTGGAGCCAGGCATGTCCTGGGGCTCTCTGCCCTGGCTGGGGGTGGGGAGACCGCCATCAGCCCTGGGGGATGAGGGAAGGGTGGGGGGGCAGGCCTGCCTGGACAGCTGCAGCTCCCACCCTACCTGGGCCCAGGCCCCCAGCCGTGGGTTCCTGCTTCCCCGTGCTCAGACACCCACCCCAAAAGGTGCCTCTGAAAGGCTCCCCCTCCTTGCGCTTCTGCCCTGGGAGGCCTCTGGGGCCGGGTTCGAGACGAGAGCTAAGTTGAGTGTGAGATGGTCCTCGTGTCTGTCAGGAGCTAGCACAGCACCTGGCTCTCTCTCGGCCGAAAGACACTCCCCCCCCACCCGAAGGCTCTGCCTTGGTCCTTCGTGGGTGGCCGCAGCCCTGCCGAGGTGACCTTCTGGCACCTTCTGAGGAGGGGGAGCCTGAGACAGATCCCACTGCAGCTTCTTGTGAGACAGCTTCGTTCTCTCTGGGCTCAGGGAGGGAGGGCAGGGGGCAGGAAGTTGCCTGAGCCGCAGCAAGGATGCAGCCGGGCGAGGAGGGGGCCAGAATGTCCAGGATCCTGAGGAGCAGGGCACAGACTGGCCGGCCTGGCGGATGGCTTCAGGCATACTGCTGCCCGGAAGCCACCTCCCAGGACAGACCTGGCCGTGGTGAGGCATGACTGGGACATTTAACAAGGCTGCTACTCCTGCCCCCACCCGTCACCCCCATTAGGCTTCTGACTAGATGTCTGAGGGCCCTGTTTCCTTCCAGAAGCACCAGGTCAGCTTGGAAAGGCCATTGTTGGCAAATGCTAAGGGGCAGGTGGCTGTTAGCTATGGGACTCGCGCCCGTGGTGCATGCAGCGTGAAGGGGGGGTCAATGGCACGGTGTCTCTGTGACGCCCTGGGCTCCAGGTCCTCCCAGCCCTCCCTCCCACAAAAGTCCTCCGGAGAGGAGCAGGCGGCTTGAGCAGTTGGAGTGGGCGGGGATGTGGCCTGTCTCTGATGGGAGGCCCCGTCACCTCTGTTCACACCCAGCATGCGGCAGTCCTGCTTCCTGGGCACACTGGTGACCTTGGGGTGGCCCCTGCGACTCAGTCCCAGCAGACACCCAGCTGGGTGGGTGCTGCCCCAGGGGCACGAGAACACCCCTCCTTTCTCACGAAGACACAGTCCCCAGGGCAGTCCCAAGAGCCGGGAAGGTGAGCGACAGTGACAGGTACTGATGGTGGCAGATGGTGTGACGGTTCCTGGCAGAGCTGATGCCAGCCTAGAGAGGGAGGCTGGCCTCCTCAAGCCTTTGTGCTCCCTGGAGGGCATGCTTGACCGCCTCCAGCGAGAGCCACCTCCTTGTCGGGGAGTCACAGCGGTACCCGATCTCTCCCACTGGGCTTGTTTCCCGTCAGGAGGCTCTGAGAAGCCGCCATGGTCCAGCGGTTGGCTTGCACCAGAACCCATCCCGCCACGGTCCAGTGATCTGCTCACACCAGACCCCATCCCAGCCTCCTCAAGAGAACTGGGGCTGGGGACCGAGCAACTGGCCCCGCCCTGCCCTCACCTGTGCTCTGCAGATGCAAGCTGGAGCTGAGCAGGGCCTGGAGGCCGGCTCCCCACACTGTTCCTACTGTTCGCTGTTCCTGGTGTGAGTCCTGGGCACCCCAGACCCTCTGACCTGCACTGCGCGGGGCCAGTGGACTCGCTGCCCGCTCTCCAGATGCGGGCGGCTCCTGAGGGGCTGCGGGGAAGGACTAAGGGCCAGTCTGAGCCAGGGCCTCCCACACACAGTGACGGTGGGGCCAGGCCAGTGTGGACACAGCGTGAGGCTGTCCGGAAACCTGAGCGCACAGCAGCACCGCTGTCTGCGGGGCTGAGGCTCGTCAGCACCAGCCACTTGGCATTCCACGTGCTGCCTGTGGTATGAGCGGGCTGGAGGCGTCATGACAGGTGCTCCATCCCGCTGGCTGGCTCTGAGACGCTGCCACCTCCTGCACCATTCTGGGCCAGAGGAGGCTGTGACGCCACCTCCCTCTCTGCCCGCCCCCCAGTGGCTCACTGCCCTCTAAGACACTCCTCTCCCATCTCCGAGCACGAGTGGAGGGGCATGCCTGGTGCCCCTTCTGTGTGTCCCAGAACTGAGGGTGTTAGCCCCCCTGAACCCTTGCCTGAGGCCGAGGCAGACAGAGCTCGGTGCCCAGGTGTCCACCAGGCTGGGGGTTGCTGCATATGGGGGCTGGGCAGTCAAGGCCAGTGCCTGAGGGTGCTAGGTTAGGGCCCTCCTCAGCTCAAGGCGCTAGGCGGTGGAGCTGCCCGCCGTTCTGATCCTAAGGCACCTACTGGGGTGCTCCGAGGCCCTCAGTGTGTCCTGTGGGGTTTCACAGCCTGGGCTGACCCAGCCATCAGCAGGTCAGCACGCTGGGCCCACGTGGGTCCTTCCTCACCCCCTCACCAGGCTGTATGGGGTCATTAGAGGTGATGGGTGCTGCACAGACACCCCTCTGCTCTCGAGGGGACCCTGAGCGTGAGGAAGGATGGGCCAGCTGGTTCTGGGTAGGCCCAGTTGGGGGGAGGGCGACTCTCACGTGATCTGCCGGGCTGTCCCAGTGCTCGAGCATCTGCGCTGTTCGGGGCCACACTGGAGGCCGAGTCTCCAGGGCAGAAGGTGCCCTGTAGGGCCGAGCTGCTCCTGACCACCCTGACGCTCTTCTCTGTTGTATGCAGGGGCCTCATCCACATGCTCACCCACGTGGCGGAGGCGCTGCACCAGGCCCGGCTGCTCGCCATCCTGGTCATCCCGCCGGCCGTCACCCCTGGGTAAGTACCGCGCTAACTCAGGGCGGGGGAGGCCCTCCATGGTCAACACCCAGCCCCATCTGGGCAGACGCTGCGGCCGCGGCACCCACTGCGGCCGCGGCACCCACAGGCATGGGCAGTGGGGCTCTGGGACCCGCCTCAGCACGTCCTCGTGTGTTGGCGGAAGGCGGCCACATCCCTCCCCCCAAACGTTTGAAGACATGTTGAAAGTCTCTGCATTTGAGGGACAGAGTCTTTTAGACTAGCTTCCACTCGCCCTCAGGAAGGGCGGATCTGGCATTTCAGCTGGCACCCTCTCTGCCCAGGAATCTTCACCCTGAGCTACTGGTACCTGGGCCAGAAGTGGACGACGGTGTGAGCTGGGGCCGCCCGCGCATCACCCTGTAGTGACCAAGGCAGGAAGCTCCCTCTGCATGGTAGCTGAGGGGACACCTGCAGGGAGGGGACTGTGGCCAGTGTATCCAGGACTGAGGGTGGGGGTCCCAGGCACTGCTGATGCGCCCTGAGCCCGGCTAGGCCAGTCCCTCCCTGCCACCTGGGCCTGCCCATGTGCATTTGCGGGACATAGGCATGGGCTGTGCCTTGGTGGCTCGGGAACCAGCAGTTTCTCCAGAGGCTCTGGCTGACGGTGCCCCGGAGCTTGTCTTGTTGGTGTTTCTCCTGCTCCCCGCACTTGCTGACAGCACCCCCGACAGACAGCCCGATCGGCGCCTCCTCCCGGCTGCAACAGCAGCAGCGGGATGGAATTATGCTGGTCCTTCACCTCGGAAAGGCGGAGCGCTAACCACAGGGAACAATAGCCCCAGGAGGGGTCTGCGTGCAGGCACGTGGGGAGCGGTGCCTTTTCTCTGCTGGCCCTGTGACTGTGCTGTCCTTGAGCCCTGCGCCCAGGGTCACAGCCACGCCCCGGAGAGTGCTGCCGCCATCGCCATCAGTGGCGCTCTTGGAGCTTTTGCTCAGTTCACCCACAGATGGAGACACCAGAGCCTGTGAGCTGGTTTAATTAGAGCCCCAGGCCGTCTTTGCTGGGGGCGGGGCCCTCGGGCTGAGCCCTCTGAGCCTTTGTGGCTCCTGGGACCCCTCAGGAAAGGCCTCCCCTCTTGCTTAGCCTCAGGGAGCTGACCTCAGACTGAGGAGGGCTGGTTTCCTTCCTGCTGGGCCCAGCGCCCCAGCTCACTGCTGCCAGTGCCATCTCGGGCACCCCGTGCTGCCCTACCGGTGAGCTCCGCAGCCTCACAGGCAGGCATCCACCCTGACGTAGTCTGTGCCTCCCCCGATCTCCAGCTGCCCCTGTGGCTTCCTGGGGTTTAGAGCAGGCTGTCACCTCAGAGTCAGGAAGGTGCTGAGTGGGATGAGGGGTGCTCCTAGGGAATGCCCCTCTGCACAGAGGCCGCCCCTGGTCACTTCACCTGAGGGCCAGGGAAAGCCTGTGACCAGAGTGTGTGGAGGGCCCCAAGGGGGCGGTGGGCACAGGTCACTCGTGAATGCAGAACAGGTACGGAGGGCGGCTGTGTGCGCAGATGGGGTGGAGGTCCAGGCTGGAGGGCTGAGGGACGCTGGCTGGCCAAGGGCAAGTGGGCCTGGTCCTAGTGGGGCAGCAGCCACAGAGGAGCAGGGGCAAGAAGAGGAAGCGGTCGAGGCCCGGGTGACTGGGCCTGTGGGGAGGAGACGTGGGTGCCCCAGTCGCAGGCGGGCACTGCATGTGGACAGTGACACCCGCCTTCTGCACGTCGCCAGTTAGTTGCCCCGTCAGGGCTGCTGTGGGGGTGGCACAGCGGGCAGCATCCACATGCCAGGCAGTATGTGGCAGGGGCCGGTGACCATGTGCAGAGCCTGCACTGACTCGGAGGAGGGTCAGCCTGGGAAGGGCAGGTCGGGGGCAGGACTTGGGGTTGACCATCCGATAGGCGACATTTCAGCCTCGAGGGTGGGTGAGGGCAGCAGGTTCATGATGTCTTGGGGGAGATGCTGGCAGAGGAGAGGGAGGTGGATGGTAAAGCCTTTTGGATGCGGCCGCAGGGGGTTTAAGGATTGGGGAGACAATATGGGATTCCCTCAGGGGAAGAGGGCACTTGGCCCCACACAAGGTGGGGTCTCTAGCAGGTTGGGACATGGCAAGGGGTTGACAGTGAGTCTGTGGCCCTAATGCCCGGCCTGCGACTCTCCAGCGATGGGGCCCAGGCCCAGAGATGGCAGCCGGACGAGGTGATGGAGGAGGTAGGCATCTACCATGTGGGGTGAAACTGGAGGGGGTGAGGGGCAGAGGGTTGGGAGTCTCAGAGAGCGAGGAGGCCCTAGAGGCGGGCTGACAGGAGGAAGAGTGAGGGGGAGACAGACCCCCAGGCATTCTCCCCTGAAGGGGGCAGCAGGGCTGCAGGTCCCCACCCTGCCTGGGCGAGCTGTCTCAGTGTCTAGGAGGAAACCGGTAGAGGCCGTGCTCATGTCCACTGTCAGTGGCCGCACGAAGAGAGGCAGGGGCTGCATGATGTTCGCTGGGCCCCCCCTCACCTGCAGTGCCCCAAAGAGACGCGTGTGCCCAGCCCCGCCTGGAGTGCCCTTCCCCCCTCCGGCAGCTGTGGAGTCTTAGGGTGAAGGGGCCACGTGGCTGCCCGGCCTTCTGGAAAGAGGGGCGCCCATGGGAAGAAGGTGACTCAGCAAAAAGCATCTGACAGACTGGAGCCGGCCGGGAAGGAGTGTGAGGCAGCCAGAGCCTTCAGGAGCAGAGGGGCCAGTGGGCATGGGGCGTCCCGGGCCAGGGCACAGAGCCCCGCAACCCTGTGGCCGGCACTTGACTTCAGGGCAGAAGCAGCACCCATCTGAAGATTCTGGAATCGAGGGGCTGCGTGGCCATTATCTCCCCTGCAGCTGCTTGGGTGGGCTGCCCAGGACAAGAGCGGCCGCTCACGGGGATGTGTTTTCCTTTTGTTTCTTCCTCCCTGGGTTTTCTTTCGTCAGAAACTAACCCAGAACGCAAGGATTTCCTCTTGAGCAGTAATTCTTGTTTATGGGAAGTCAGGCTGTGTCTGTTGACCAGCTGCTCTTGAGTCTCCACGTGCGTCTCATGGGTCACAGAGACAATGGCAGGGCTGCATTTTGGGGGTGGTGCCGTCACTCCCTGTGCTGCACCGCGAGGAGTGGGGGGCTGCCCTCCGGCCCAGTCCAGGCGGGCCTCGCCGGGACCCCGGGCCTCCCCCTACTCACTGGGATGCTTCATGGGTGCCAGGTGCTGGCTGCATGGCGGGGAGGTGCCCCCAGTGCCTGGCAGGCATGTCTATACCTGGGGGTCCCTAAGTGGGGCCAGACAGGCTGGCAGGCCTTTTCTCTAAAGGGCCAGAAGTAACTGTTCTGGGCTTGAGGGCCGTGGGCTCCCTGATGAGGAGCCCTTGGGCTGAGGGCTCTGCAACTGGCCAGGGTTCCTGGCGTGGGGGATCTCAGGGCTAAGCCAAACGCAGGGCACGGTGTGGAACCATGCACACAGCAAGACCACTCGGGGAGGTGTGTCCTTAGGGAGAGGGCGTGTTCCTTGGTTTCTTTGCCCCTGGGGCCTGCAAGAGTCGAATGCTCAACATGTGGTTGCCATCACCGGCTGTGGCCTGGTGCTGCTGCCTGCCTGAGCCTCGCGGTGAGGCCAGCTCTGCCTGGAGCACCTGGCATGGCCCAGGTACCCCTGCAGAAGCCCAGGGCATGCGCCAGAGGGGCAGGGACGTGGTGGCGCTGTGGACGGGTGGATGGATGGGGTGCAGGAGCCTGGCTCATGGTGGGAGGCTGACACCCACGTGAAAGAGTGGGCCCAGAGGAGCTGGATGCCCCAGGAAGGGGTAGTGGGTGCGGGGGACAGTTGGACCATGGGACAGACCACACAAAGCAGAAACTGTCTCTGACAGGGCTGCCACTGAAATTGGCCAAAGAGGGGGAGGCTCGGGGGGTTGTGCCCCACGTGAGCCTGGTCCACACTCTGACGGTCCTCTCAAACAGTGGCCTTCTCAGAGCAGAGTGCTAATGGGAGAAGGGGGCTCGGAAAAACCCCACCCTCCCCAACCCCCGGGGCTATCATTGGGGAGCGTCTGCTTGAAGGAATAGTCGGCCAATAGAAGTGAGGCCTTCCGCCACACTGAGTAGGTTTAAACAGAAGGGTTTCTCTTTATGAGGTGAGCAAGGCCCTTGGGGTAGCAGGCCTCCTGGTCCCCTCCCCCAGTTCATCTCCCCACGTCCATCTGCCTGAGTCCTGCCCCAGGCCGGCCCCCCTTCACATCTGGTCCTGGCACTGCCAGGACCTCTGGGGGTGGGGTCTCTCTCTCAGTTGAACAGGAAAGCCGTCAGACACCAAATGCCCCCTGGGAGCCCCTGGGTGTTGAGGTGACCAAGACATAGGACTAGGGGGGTGCGCCCCTCTCCTGGGCAACCACAGTCTTCGGCCACAGCCCTGTCTTCTCTTGGGAGCCATTGAGTCCAGAAATGGCGGGGCTTGGATGTTTGTGGTTCCTGAGTGAATGTCCCACTTGGAAATAGGTGACCCTTTGAAACGTGGAAGCGTTTTCCTGGAGCTGATGGCACCCGCTGTTTCTGTGCATCCCAGAGCTGAGGCCTGGAGGGATCCAGGGCATTTCCACACGAGCCAGCTGCAAACAAGCTTCATTCTGCTGGGGCCTGGCATCTTCTGGCCAACTTTAGGGGGCTGGTCTCAAGTGTGGCCGTCGGGGAGTGTGATTTTCACTGCCCAGCGAAGTGTCTGTTCCCCAGACACATCCCCGAGCTCCCTGCTGTGGCCAGTGCCCGTCACCAAGTCTTCTTGCCCTGTCCCTCTCAGGGATGGGCTCTGGGGTCATGAGGTCACTGTCTGCCAGTATTGCTTATCCTCAGGTCCCACAGGCACCTGATGTCTTTGGGGGGCCGGGACCTGGCATCTTGGCTGCTCCCCCCAAAGGTGGCTGGCCTGGGCAGCGTTTAGACAGGGTATCTCAGGGTCGCCTGGGTCCTGTGGAACAGGTGACCATCTCTGAGGTCCCTGCAGTGGGATGCCCCTGCCCAGGGATTGGGGGTGCCGGCTGAGAAGAGGGGTCCTGTCTCCGCTCCTCTTGTGGATGGGGAATTGGAGGGCCCCCGAGGGACGTGGCAGTCTTAGGGGCTGCTGTGGGCAGAGCAGGTAGGCTAGCAGACTAGGTGTGTCTGGCAGACGGGCCACCTGGGCTCCCACCCACCCCAGCCCGAGGCCCTGAGAAGAAGGGCACCCTGTGCTTGCCGGCGCCGTGTGGGCAGCAGGGGCCTCGGCTGAGAATGGGGTGAGGCTGGCCTGGTGCACCTGCCCCCACCCGTGGAGATGGGGCTGTCCGTAGCTGGGCTGATCCCACCCTCAGATGCATAGGGAGCAGGAAGAGACGAGCCTCTGTTTGACCTCCGACAGCAAGGCTGCCCACTGGCCCTCACAGCCCCACCCGTGCTCCTGGAGGGTGGCCCTGACCAGGCTGTGGGCTGCCCTGTAGCTGCCCTTGAGTGCCGAATGACTCTCCAGGGAAAGTGACCTGAGGTCCTCCAGAGCGGAGGGAGGAAGGGGCATGGGCTGGGAGCCCTCCCAGCCAGCTTGCTCTGGCCTCAGTTGGGCCCAGGTGTCAGCTGGAGAGGGGCAGGCCAAGGGGCCGGCAGGGCAGTGGGAGATGGGCCATGGTGGCCGGGCTCGTCTCGTTGCAGGACAGACCAGCTGGGCATGTTCACACACAAGGAGTTTGAGCAACTGGCCCCCGTGCTGGACGGCTTCAGCCTCATGACCTACGACTACCCAACAGCACAGCAGTGAGTGTGGGTGCCATGGGGCCCCGTGGATTCCGTGACTCGGAGCAGAGATGCCCATTCCTTCTGGGGCCTGGACATTGGGCACTCAGAGAGGCGAGGCCTGGCTTCCTGCCAGCCTGCTGTCAGCTCTTGATTCCAGGGATGTGGAGGGCCTGGTCTTTTCTTCCCAAAGCCCACAATGGACCCTGAATTGGGTAGCCTTTTCATTCTGGAGGCACGTGACAGAGGGCAGCAGGCAGCCCCCATGGGAACACCATCCCAGGGCATCCGCTCACGTCACCAGGCCCTGGCTGCTGCATGGCAGCCGCTGGCACTGGGCTTGCCACATTGCTGAGGAGAAGGTACTCCTGTAGGCAGGGGCCACTGCCCCGGGGGAGCCTTGGGTGTGGACAGTGTCTGCCCACTGCTGCCTCTCCACCTCGGGCCTTGACCTCAGCTGCTTTGCTCCCCACAGAGGGCCCAGGCGAAGCAAATGCAGGCGCAGGTGTCCAGCAGGAAGGCACCACAGGAAGCCTGAGTGTCTGCTGCCCTCTGCTTCCCATCATGTGCATGGACCCCTGCCCCAGCCTGGGGTGCCTGAGGTGGATGGCCTGAGGCCTCTGCCTGCCGCTGAAACCTGCTCCTCCCTCACACCTGCAGGCCTGGCCCCAATGCGCCGCTGTCCTGGGTGCGAGCCTGCGTCCAGGTCCTGGACCCCAAGTCCAAGTGGCGGAGCAAGATCCTCCTGGGGCTGAACTTCTACGGCATGGACTACGCAGCCTCCAGGGACGCCCGCGAGCCTGTCATTGGGGCCAGGTGAGCTGGGGACGCCTCACCATGCCGGGCAGCCTCCCGTACTGCCCTGCACCCGAGGCCCTTGTGCTGGTGGGTCTGCACGTCTCCTGGAGGCAGTGGGGTGGAGCAAGGGAGAAAGCCTGGCAACATCCGAGCCTGTGCACCAGGCACCTGCAGGGGGGCCTCTCTGAGTCTCTCTGGTGGGGGCGCTGTCCTCGCGCCCCGTAAGCTGGGGTACCCCCCGAGTTTCCCCCGTCGGTGGGCATGTGGACATGGTCCTGGCCCGGGACTTCAGCCGCTGTGGAGGCTCTGCGATCTGTTGTTGATCCAGACATCCCCCTGGTATTTCTCTCTTCTGCCTGAAGGACACCCTTTACATTTCTCCCTGTGTGGTTCTGGTCTTGTTGAATTCTTTTCAGTTTATTTTGCTTGTTGTTTTTGGAAGACATTTTTGCTGGGTATAGAATTCTGGGTCGTCAGGTTTTTTTCCCGTACTTTCATGATGTCACTTCACCATCTTCCTGCTGCGTTCTGTCCAATGAGACTCTCGAGGTAGTTAACCTCTGTTCCTCCGTGCATACTGCCCCCAGCACCCACTGCAGTTTGGTTACGATGCCTTCGTGTAGTTTTTTTTGTGTTTCTTGCACCTGGTTGTCATTGAGCTTTTTGGATCTGTGGATTTATACTTTTTATGAAATTTGGAGAAATTTAGGCCAGTTTCTTCAAATGTTTTTTCTGTCCCTTTTTCTCTTTCTAGGCCTACAAATGACATACATATTAGGGTAGTCAATTTGTGCCCCACCCACTGATACTCATTTTATTTTTTTGGACTTTTTTTTTTGTTTTCTTTTATTCGCTTTTCCTGCTGTCTTCAGGTTCACTGACTGTTTCTTGCCGTGTCTGCTCTGCTGTTAATCCCACCCAGTGCTTCTTCCCCTTACGTGTTGTAGTTCGCACATCTAGCAGTTTCTTTGGGTCTTCTGTGTGTCTCCTAAACTCCACAAGTGTGGACTCAGCTCTAACAGCTGCTTGGCATCCTTGCCTGCTGCTTCCATGTTGAGTCTATTCTGGGTCCGGTTGGCTGGCAGCTCACTCCATGGCCCTGTCCAGCCTACCCTCTGCCATCTAGCTCCTGGGTTAGATGCTACATGCTGTGAATTTTGCTGCACTGGGCATTTTAGCATTCCTAAATCTTCTCCACCTTTGTTCTGAGGGCCATCACGTTCCCTGAAACCGTGTCAGTCAGCCAATTTTCTCGAGAACCTGGTCCTGTCAGTGGAGAGTGGGTCCAGAGACCATGATCTGGGCATGCGCATGCCCAGTACAGCTCTCTTGTCCTTTTCAGGGCAATTTCTGCGGGTCACCCACAGGGTGACCTGCTCGCTGCCAGGGACACAGCACATCAGCCCAGGCAGGGGGCCCCTCCTGATCTGAGGAGGGGGCCTCCAGAACCAGGAGGAACACCTGTGAGAGGCTGAGACCACCCCTTACCTCAGCTGCCCTTGGATTGGGCCACTTCATGGGTGGGACGTCAGGGTCAGCCATGGTCTGAGGCAGGGACAGAGAACTGGTGGTCCTGCCAAGACCATGTCCCATGTCCACATGGCTGGTGCTGGGGTCAGAGGTCTGGTGCAGGCCTGGGGTGCCTGCTCCACTCCTGGCCCCTGGTGCTGGGCACGGCTCTGCATCTCTGAACCTGGGCCTGTCCCTCTGCTGAGAAGGGCCTGGGGAAGTGGTGTGGACAGTGGGAGCTGGGGCGGGAAGGCCAGGGAGCAGCTCCTCAGCTCCTGGGGGTCTCTTGCCTGGGGGCAGCCCGGGGCTGAGATGGTGCCCGGCCACTTGCTGGGGCGTTACCCCGTCTTCCTACAGCAGAGTGGGGCTCTTGGTGTCTGGCCAGCCTGTCCCTGACAGAGTGGCCCAGACAGACAGAGCCCCACATGTCTGTCTGTCCTTCTGGTCAGGGCTGCTCTGTGCTCTGCCCCTCCCCCACCACAGCCCTTCCCTGACATGGGATTCCTGGGAGGTTCTAGAAGCATTGCTGGTGGCCCCCCAATCTTTCCCCACCTCCCTGAAGGGGTGTCCATATCAGGGAGGCATTGAGTGGAGCTGTGTCCAGAGTTTGGGCTCCCGGCATCAGTCTTGGGGGAGCCTGGCCATGACGTCTACTGACCAGTCAGCCAGGAATAGGAGGGTGCTTTCTCCTGCTGTGGAGGGAGGCGTCACCCAGCCAGGGCCGCCTATGTGGAGCCAGAGGGACCTAGTGCCCCCAGCCACCTCTGCTCCAGCCTCAGGCTCTGCTGGCCCAGGCCTGTGGGAGGCAGGAGCTGTTGGCCTTGAGGTACCACCCGTCTCAGTCAGCTCAGGCTGCCACACAGACACCACAGCCAGGGGGCTTGAACCACAGACGTTACTGTGTCCGGTCCTGAGGCTGGACGTCCGAGATTGAGGCATGAGCAGGGCTGGTTCCTTCTGAGGCTTCTCTCCTTGGTGTGTAGATGGCCGTCTTCTCCCTGTGTCCTCACATGGTTGTCCCTGTGTGCGCATCTGTGTCCTGATCTCCTCTTCTCATAAGGACCCCAGTCACACTGGACTAGGGTCCACCCTAGTGAGCTCACTCTACCTTAATCACCTCTTTAAAGACCCCGTCTCCAAATACAGTCCCATCTGAGGTGCTGGGGGTTAGGGCTTCAATGTATGAATGTAGGGGGGCACAGTTCATCTCCCATACCACCTGAGGGGTGAAGAATTATAATTTAGTCACTAAATGTGGACCCAGAAGTAGCCTATGAAGTGGGGTTGTGCGGCCATTAGCCCCAGCTCGTGTGGGTCAGATGACAAAAGGCACCACGCGGCCTCTGCTGGCCACCAGTGCGCAGCCCCTGACTGTTCTGAGGAGAGGCTGGGGAACAAGGAATTTCAATTACAAAGGTGTGTGTGTGCACATGTGGGTGCACATGTGCGTGTGCCCCTGTACACACATACAGACTTTTCTCTGAGGCTCTGGGATTCTGGTTGCCCCCCAACCAGGGACGGAAGGCTGTATCCCATCCCAGTCCCCACCCCCAGCTGGGAGGTCCCCCCACAGAGGCTACAGGCCCCTGCTCCTCCTCCTCCCAGATGTGCCCCTCACAGGTAACTGTTGGCGCCCGCCTGGAGATAGCAGGTGATGGAGATCTGGGTGTGGCTGGGCCCTGTGTCGGGGACGGGCGCTCGCCGCCCTGCCTCACCTTGGTGGGGAACAGATGCCAGCTCAGCAGGGCCTCCCTCGGGGCCGGAATAAAGACCGGCTGCCAGAGTGGGCAGAGTGCGGACCCAGCAGGGCTGCAGCTCACGCCCCTCAAGGGCATGCAGTGGGTCGGGCAGCAGCACCTGCTTGGTCCTGCCCAGTGAGTTTGTCCTGCAGAGGGCGGCTGAAGGGGACCAGACGGAGATGACAGACCTGTGACAGGCAGACAGAGTCAGGCACTGCCAGCCCGAGGCTTTAGAAGCCAGCTGGGGGTCGTGTCTGCCTTTGGGGAGGGCCGTGGTGTGGTGCTGCCCCAGAGCCCCCTCTGTGAGTGAATGGTGCTCCCACCTCCCCGGGCAGCTGAGTATCTGAGTGGGGTGTCTATGCCTGCTGGGCCGCTGGCTCTCCTCAGGACGGCAGACCCTGAGGACCTTCCTCCCAATCCCGACTCGGCCCCTCCCGTTGACCTGCCGCCCGGTGGAGGCCACGCAAGCCCAGCGCAGTGTTCAGTCAAGGTGTGCAAGGTCGTACGAGCTGCCATTTGGGGGGCCCCAGGGTCCTCCCCATCCGGTCCCCTCGCACTCTCTTCTCTGAGCTATGGTGACTTAAGTGACATCAGCATCAGCTCCATTTGCACCGAATTTCTGTTTTTCTCACTGAAACTTTACTTTTGAGCTGCAGCTGCCCCTTGTAACCCAGGGAAAAGATATGGGCACCCCTCAGTCCCATCCGCACCCCCTACACACGTGCGCCCCTGGGCCAGGCACCTGCCTCCTGGACCAGTCTGCTCTCCAGTCCCCAGCCTTCTCAGGAGCCCGGACCAGAGCCTACCCCTTGGCCCTCACCTGCCGCCCGCCATCTGACCACCCGCCCCCCCCGAGTGAGCCTCAGGCGTGGGGAACCTGTCAGGCCAGGCCTCCGCTGACCCCTGTGGGTTGTTGTCAACCTCCATTGCCCACAGCCTGATTTCTTCCAGGCCATCCTCCTGGCTTGCAGAGCAGGGTTGACATGTGTGCTCATGGGTGTTGGGGTGTGTGGCATGCAGGGGACCCTGGGAGGCGTGGGTCAGGGCCTCTCCCACAGCTAGGCAGCCCTCCCCCTTCTCAGGGCCAAACCCCTTCCATCTGGTGAATCAGACAGAAGAGCTTGGCAGTGGGGCTCAGGGATCGATACCTGTGTCTGGCAGGGGAGAGGAGGGCAGCCTCAGCAGGGGACAAGCACGTTCACTCAGGTCCTGCACCCCCAGAAATGTAGCTCACCAGGACACACACCCCAGCCAGTCGCCTGCAAGAACCTGCCATGACAGCCCCTGCTCCCCATGCGGGGGACAGGCTAGTTGTGAGGTGCTGGTGAGCCCCATGGCCACTCGGGCTCTCTCCCGCTCCCTCACCGACAGAGCTCAGGTAGCCTGTCTCGGGATTATCTGCCCTCCCTGTCTTGACCTCTCCAGCTAAGACCCAGACCCTTTGTGGCGGGAGTCCCTAGTCCCCTCTGGGGGCTGTGGGGGATCAGCTGCCTCACCATCTGCTCAGCTGCAGACAGGGCCAGGACCCCATGGCAGGGCGGGAGGCCAGCTCCCTCAGGCTGGCAGTGTGTCGTTTCCTGGCCTCTGGCAGCCAGGCCAGCGTTGCGCACACCAAAGGCCCCGTCCGCGGGGGCTGTGGCGCACGTTCTGCTTTTTCCCTCCTCGCCCCACAGCCTCTGTCGGCCATCCCTGGACGACACGCAGACCCCATCATGACCACAGCCGGGCTCCTGTGTGTGTGGCCTGGGTACTCCCTGACTTTGAGGATTTGGGGCGGCTATGAAACACCCCAGGAAGGGCCAAGGCCCCCCACCCTGCAGACACATGTGCCCCCAGGGCACTGGTCTGGGTACTGATCTGTGGTTCCCCCATGGCTGCGAAGGCCTCATCCAGAGAGGCTGTCCTGCTCCCCTGGTGTGCCAGGATGTTCCCTGAGGCCCAGCCCAGCCCCGCGAGAGCCCCAGCACCCATCAAGGTGGCACCTCTTCTCCTGCACCTTTGGGGCCCACATCCCCCACCCTGCTGAGCCTCTCCTGCCGTGCCCAGGGGAGCCTCCCGGGGACGCCAGTGAGAGCCAGCCAACTGGAGCACGGCCAGATGGGTCCCTAAGGGCGGGCCACACCCCAGCAGGCCCAACTCCCCATCTCGGAAGCTGGTGCCGTCCAGGGCAGCGGTCCAGCCAAGGGTCACAGCACCGGTGGGCCTCTCCGTCCAGTGGACACGGGCGGCGTGGACTCGGCTAGGCCTGGCGCGTGCGAGGGTGTGCTTCGGTTCTCGTGTGGGGGGGTGGGTCACAGCACAGAGTGCAGGGAGACGGCAGGTCCCCGTGACAGAGGCGGAAGCGCAGTGGGGCTGGAGTTGCCTTCTGGCTTGGGAGTGCCCCTCCGTCCTTCTCTGTCCCTCCCCCCCACACTCCCCCCTTATCTTTGTCCCTCTGGGGCTGTGGCCAGCACTGCACCCGTGCACCCTGACTTGCTCTCTCCTGTTGGAGTCCTTTTTCCAAGAGAAGCTTCCAGCTGGTCTCCCAGAGGTGACTCCCCCGACCAGGAGGCCCGGGAACGTCCTTGATCACACTTGATCTGCTCTCCCTAGAAACATGTAGAATGTTCTCTTCGTTTCTGATGTCCCTGAATCCTTCCATGACGTGCCTCAGTGTGTTTTCATTGGTAATTTCTTTGTGGTGTTCCTTGAACCTTTCAATCTGAGGCTGTGTAACTCTTTTGAGGGAGGATACAATTCACATACCATAAAACTCAACCATTTCAAAGCTTACAGTTCAGTAGCATTTAGTGCATTCACAGGGTTGTGCAGTCCCCATCTCTAATTCCAGAACATTTCATCACCCCAGAAAGAAGCCCCATGTCCTTTTAGCAGCCCCCACACATACCCCAGCCCTGGCGACTCTCTTCTACCTTCTGTGTGGGTTTGTCTGGTCTGGATGTTTCATAGAAATGTGATTACACAATGTGTAGCTGCAGCCTTTTGTTTTAATTTAGGAAAATGCTCAGTCTTTATTTCTTAAGCATTTTCTCTCCGTTATTTCTCCCTTCCTCTGGGCTTCTTCTGGTGCTGATGTCAGCACTTCCTCCTCACGCCCTCTCGCCTCCGTCTTCCCTCTGCTTTCTCTGTGTCCTTTCCCTCTGGCCTGTTCCTGGCCCGTCCCTCAGCCCAGTCCCTCAGCCCACGGGTCCCTACTCTGCCTCTCGTATTTCGGGTTGTAGCCGCCTCCCAGCTCCCTGTGGACCTGCTGTTCCCCTGGAGCTGGCCCGCCTGGTGGCATGTTTGCACAATTGTCCCTCCCCAGGGCTCACACCCCATTCTGGCTTCTCTGTGTCCCCATCGCCCACTTGGTGATCCCCAGGGCTGTGCTCAGGCGAGCATGGGGTCCTGTGCCCCCCACCGTGGCACCACCAGGCTTAGGCCTCCAAGGGCAAGGGACCAGGTGCTCTCTGGGGTCGTGGCTGAGCCCCGACAGACACCCCAGCCTTGGCTGCCCCAACCACAGCCTCACCTCCTCTAGTAGGCAGCAGATTTTGAGGAGCAACCACAGAGGCCCCCACAGGAGAAGGTGTGGGCAGGCAGAGCTCCCCACAGACCAGAGGGCCCAGGGTCACCCCACTCTACAGCATCTGCCCAGGGCCCCGGGATGAGACCAGGGGGCTCGAGCAAGTGGAGTCAGATGCCCACCCTCCCCCTAGCACACCCTGTTCTCCCCTGGCATCCCCTGCCTGTCCCAGATTCTTCTCGTAGAGAGCCACTTAGCAGACATCTGATTGAAGCTGCAAATGACACCTAGCATGGTGTTTTATTTTTTATTTATTTATTTTTTAAATTTTATTTATTTATTTATTTTTCCCCCAAAGCCCCAGTAGATAGTTGTATGTTATAGCTGCACATCCTTCTAGTTGCTGTATGTGGGACGCGGCCTCAGCATGGCCGGAGAAGCAGTGCGTCGGTGCGCGCCCGGGATCCGAACCCGGGCCGCCAGCAGCAGAGCGCACGCACTTAACCGCTAAGCCACGGGGCCGGCCCATAGCATGCTGTTTTAATTAAGGATGATCCAGTAGTTTTGGGTGATTAGAGCTGGTTGATGGGGGTCACGGTTGTGCCTGGCCCAGACCCCATGGGGAGCAGATCAGATGGGCCCCTTGACGATGCCTGGGCACGTGTGTCCCCTGACATGGCTGACCACCGCCACCTCCCCCTCGGATACCCCACTGCTCTGTCCAGTCCTGACCCCTGGCTCCCACAGATGTCTCGCAGTGCAGCCAAGAGCACCAGGGCCCCTGCCGCCGCCACTCCCTCTCCTCCCTCCTCAGAGCCCAGGCTGCAGGCCCTGTCTGTGCCTCCTCCCTCGGGCTGCAGGTACCTGTCCTGTCCAGTCGTCAGCTGCCTGCCGGGGAGGACTGCAGAGAGACATTGAATGTGCCTTACAAGACGTGGGGTGCGCTGGAAACCGTCGTCCTGGCCCAGGGCACTGTGGGAACCAGCCTGTCCCCTGTGTGTCTCCTGCAGGGTGACGGTCTGTGTGTCT
This sequence comes from Diceros bicornis minor, assembly GCF_020826845.1. Taxonomy (NCBI): domain Eukaryota; kingdom Metazoa; phylum Chordata; class Mammalia; order Perissodactyla; family Rhinocerotidae; genus Diceros; species Diceros bicornis. The sequence goes on from NC_080770.1 coordinate 1,153,308, forward strand.
CAAACCACTGGCTCTTGGCGATCGGGAAGGGCCTGCTGCAGGCTTGGGGCCGCCATGTCCACAGTGAGGAGGGCAGGCCGAGGGCAACCTGGCCTCTGGAAGGGCCCAGAAACCACTGCCCCGGGCTTCTGTCCCCAGAGAGCTGAGTGGGGTCCTGCGGGGCTTCCAGGAGCTGCCCCCAGGCCCTGTTCATCTTCTGAAGCCTGTGGCTTGCCCCAAGCGCCCCCTCAGTTGCAGAAGTTGCTGCGTCTCCTGCAAGCACCCGGGCTGCCCCGTCCCCCCAGCAGGCACCTTGCCCCAAATGCAGGTGCCCTCACTCTGCCCGCTTGGACGCACCTGGTGCAGAGATGACACAATGAGAGGTTCACTCAGGACACCAGGGCATTGGCACGGTCACGCACTTACCTCAAATCGCGGCACACAGCGGAGAGCTTAGAAATGCTGCCGGGGCTTCTGCTCAAATCTCGAGAGCCGTCTATTGGGCATTTCTGTCCTCCCCCAGCGAGGACCGTGGACGCTGCAGCAGGAGGCGCCCGTCCTGCAGCTGCCCTGGGCCGAATGTTCCAGGCCCTGTCCCGTGGTCCTGCTTCCTGGCATTCCCTCACGTCCAGTGTGCATACCTGGCCCTCCCACCCGGCCCAGCGTGCTGCTGGCGCTCCACAGACCATCGGAGGATGACAGCCCCCAGAGTCCTGCTGCCCCTGGGTGGCCTCACCCCTTCCATGACAGCCGTGGCCACCACTCCCCTGTCCGGGTGTCAGGGCTGTCAGCGAGGCCTCCAGGGGGCTGGGGTGCCAGGCGGGCCGGGGACAGTTCCTACACCCATGTCCCGGCCTCCCCCAGGTACATCCAGACACTGAAGGACCACAGGCCCCGGATGGTGTGGGACAGCCAGGCCGCCGAGCATTTCTTCGAGTACAAGAAGTGAGTGTCCAGGAGGAGGCCCTGGGTGAGGGTGGGGGCACATGCCCAGGCTGGCCGGGGGTCACAAGCTTAACCTCTGGCCCTGAGGGCCAGCCCAAGGAGTAGGACCCACAGAGGGGCCTTTCCAGCAGGACCTGAGACCTGGCTGGAAGGTGGGGAGGAGCTGGGAGAACGAGGGGAGGCAGGGCGGGCAAGGCCCATGGGCCACTCCCTTTTGCAGGAGCCGCGGCGGGAGGCACGTCATCTTCTACCCGACTCTGAAGGTACGTGTGGGCCCAGCTGTGGCGCTGGGGGCGGGGGCAGCAGGCATGACCCCTTCCCACAGTGACCCTTGCCCACAGCGAGGCCATGGTGGGCAGTGGGTCAGCACGGGATGAGGGGCTCAGGCCTGGGCACGTTCGGGGGCTGCCATGGTGACGAGAGGCAGAGGCTGACGCCCCCCTCTGCCTGCAGTCTTTGCAGGTGCGGCTGGCGCTGGCCAGGGAGCTGGGCGTCGGGGTGTCCATCTGGGAGTTGGGCCAGGGCCTGGACTACTTCTACGACCTGCTCTAGGCCCAGCCCTGGAGCAGATATGTGCTTTCTGAGTGACGGAGTGACTGACATGCAAAATACAGACTTCTCTGTTTTCCATACTGTGTCTGCTGGCCTCTCGGGCCGGGGCAGAGGGGTCCTGGATCCTGGCCCCCTCGTCAGTGACGGGGGAGGGACAGTCCTGGCCGGGGGTGCCCCAAGAACACAGGACCTTCTTCCCCAGCCCTTGCTGGCTGCCTGCCATCTGCTGGGTGGAGGCAGGACCCACAGTCCCCACCCCACAGGGCGGCCTGGCGGGGCCTTTCCCATGGCACCCAGAGTCCAGGCTGCTCCACGTGGCCTGTGGTTCACTGTGAGTTTGGAATCTCCCACACCTGGACTCCAAGACCCTGGCAGGGGCAGCTCCACCCAGCATCACCCCAGGACCATGTGAAGGGGCCCTGGCCTCCCACTGCCCACACAGGCTCAGCCCGCCAAGGCTGCAAGCAGAGTCACACAGATGAACCCACCAAACACCACACGGCGAGGGTGTGGAGGCTGCTGGAGAAACCGGGGCTCGGAGAAGCCAGCCCTGCCCCAGAGGACCCGGGCCTGGACAGCAGGGCAGCAGCAGGACCCCTGAGAGCCCATTGGTGCTCATGGGCCATGGGGTCACCATGGAATGACAGTGTGCTGGCAGGTCCCACTGCCTGTTGGTGCAGCCACACTCCCAGGATGAAACAGGGATTGCCAGGAGTCAGAGGACAGCTGGCCCCTAGCCCCCATCCGCTATCCCCTTGTCCCTTCAGCCAGGAGGTCTCCTCACCCTCACTCCTGGTGATTAACCTCAGTGGCTCCAAGCGGATGAATCCCTCCGTAATCAGCACTGAGCCAGGGTGCTGACCGGGCGGACTTGCTGTCAGATGCTGCATGTGAGCTCGTGGCTGCACCCTGGGCTCTGGCTTCCCTGGAGCACTTGGGGTCCCGGGCAGGGAGTGCTGGGGACAGGGTCACATCCCACCCTCCTCCTGTGGCACGTGAACAAGGGAGGGTTTTAAGGGGATAGATGTCTGTCCTTGGGGTCAAAGTCTGGCCAAGCCCACCAGTCCCTCGTGAGAGCCACTCTGCCTGCAGGAGCTGCCTAGAGGAAGGACCCCGCTGTTCAAGGTGTAGGCAGGAGGTCCAGCCTCATGGGCCCACGACAGAAACCAGCCCGGCTGGGAGGGCAGCCAGCCTGGGCTCCCCACTTCTGCCAGTGTGGGCTGTGGCCAGGGGCTCAGGATGTGGGTCAGGCAGGCCCTGCCAACTACCCCTGCCCACGACCCACCCAGAGGCCCTGGGGCTGCCCCCACCCAGGCCTGCTCTCCTGGTGGAGTAGGGCAGACTGTTGATTCTGGGAAACCAACCCACCTTCCCAGATGGGAAGGCTGGGCCTGACCAGAAGAATGGATGGGAGTTTGGGGGTGAAGTGGGGCCATTGTGAGAAGTCAGTGCGCTCAGCTGCTGTGGGTTGTGTGTGTGTGTGTGTGCGCGCACGCTCCAGCATGTGTGCGTGTGTTCACGTGTGCGTCTGTCTGCATGTGGGTCGGTGGGCAGGAATGCTGCTGGCACGTGGGGCCACAGCTCAGGTCTCCCTGGGCCAGACTGTCTCCCCGACGTGGCCGCCCTGGCTGTGGGCAGGGCCAGAGGGCAGAGCAGCAGGCACAGGCCAGTCCCCTCTCCCCCAGCTTCGAAGGCCCAGGTGGTGGGGAGCGGGGAGGCCGCTGCACCAGGGCAGGCGTTGGATTCTGATGAGTCTGGAAGTCTGTAGAGGAGTTCGGGGGTGTGTAGGGTGTGTGGGAGGGTCAGTTGTGGGGAGCCTGCAATGTGAGTCCACGTGTCAGTGGATGTAGAGCCAAGTGGGTGACGGGACACCAGGCATGTGGGGGGACTTCTCAGTTTGGGGATGGACTGGGAGGCATCCCCCAGAGGCATCCACATGGGGAGAAAAGTGAGCCTGAGAACCATGCAGAGGCACCAGCCAGTGCAGGGCAGCATGTGGCATCGGCACGGAGGCCGGGCCCTGCACGTCCCAGTAGGACCCTGGTGGAGCAGGGGCTGCCAGAGCAGCTCAGGGGCCATGGGGGAAACTGAGTCAGGGCTGGACGCAGAGGCACCTGGAGTCTAAGGGGGCCACGTAAGAGGCTGTGAGCAAGAAGGGTCCCAGGTCTGCAAGTCATTTCTCTTGCTCCTGCAAAACCATGTACGCACGCTGGGCACACAGAATGAGGAGCAAGGAAGGCAGGAGATCAGGGTTGGAGAGAAACGCGAATGGGGGGCCTGGGTCCAGGCCAGAGGGCAGAGCGGGCGCTGGCCGGGGTCAAGGGGGGGACAGTACTGCTGGATGTGCGACTGTCCTCAGGTCATTTCTGTGTCCTGAGGCCTGCTAACTCCATGTGTTAGCGCTGGTGGCAAATCCCCTGGGGTTCTGGGGGCTTCCATGGAGCGAGGATGGCAGTGTGGGTGGGGCATGGAGACATGACAGGAATCAGCGAGGGACCGAGGGCCAGCACCCAGGTGGTCTGGGTTGTGTCTGTGGCCACGGGCAGTACTTGGCCGGGCATCAGCAGGTGGGTCTGCCACACGAGAACAGTGATGCAGAGGGGGTGTCCCAGGGGGTGACAGACGGCAGGACCAGAGCCAGCAGGAATGGGGGCTAGAAATTGAGATGATGGGGTGCCGTTTGGAGGGGTCAGATGCCCCACAGTTAGTGAGGCTTTTGGAAGGGGTCCATCCCCCAACCTGGACCCCCAGACCCACGGGCCTCTGCACTCCCCCATCAGTCCTGTTCCCAGGAAGCCCCACCCCTGTCTTTGAGGTGGTTTGAGGCAGATTCACCATTTCTCTAATTCTGGACCCCGTGACAAGTGCTTTGCTCCTGACAGCCCACCTTATTTGCAAAATCCATAGAGTAACACTTAGGGGCAGAGTTCCCAGGAACCAGACAGGAATAGAAGATAACGGGAAAGATGGAGCTGAACTCCACTGGGTAAGGACACCCCTGGGGGAGGGTGGCGAGGCCCCGGGGCTGGATGGAGACGGGGTGTCCCTACCACAGGCCGCTGGTGGCTTAGGGAGGCTCAGGGCTGTCCCTCGGAGCCAACTTCATGGAAGTTTTGAGGCTGTCCTCTGCGGGCGTGGGAGCTGCCATCTGCCTGGCCCAAGCAGCTCACCTGGGCCCACACATGTCCAGGAACCCCATTCCAGGCGCCGGGCCCATATCAGTAGGGGGAGCACAGCCACACAGGGTCTGCCTGGGTTCGGCACCCCCCAAGGAGTTAGGGCAGTGACAGACACGGGTGGGGGGCTGCTGTCCACGCACTTTATTAAGATGCACCTGGAGCCTGCCCGGGCCGCCATGGAATGTGGATGACAGGACTGTGGCCCCGCCTTGAGCACCAGGACTAGTGGTCGGCCCCCCACCCCCCCACCCCAACCCATGTGTGGCCCCATCCCCCTGCCCTGGACAGGGGTGTGGGGGAAAAACACTGCTCTGGAGAATACATGGATGTAAAAAGCGCCAGAAGCCCCTCCCGCCCCCAGCCCCGGGCACGTGGCCAGTACTAGGCCACTGCCTCCAGCACGGTGCTCACAGGCCTGGCCAGGGCTTCTGGGGGCTTCAGCTGCCTGCTCCTTCCCTCCCCCATGCCCAGACTGGCATGGAGTTCTGCAGTGGGAGAGGTGGGTGGGGATGTGGTCGTCTCCCTGGTGGGCGATGTCCTTTGGCAGCGAAGCGGGGGTGGCGGGCAGCAGGCAGCCTATGCGCAGTAGGTGTCGGCCTTCACCACCTGGCAGTACATGGTCATAGCGAAGGTCAGGCCCAAGATCTGCAGACACACAAGAGGACTGGGCGAGGCCGCTCCAGGGAACCATGAGCCTAGAAGGGGTCCTGCCCCCAGCAGGCGCCCTGACCCAGAAAAGCCTGGGCCTCTGGATCCCACCCCACAGCTTCCCGGATGGCCTGGTACGCCCCTTCTCTGGGGATGCCTCCCCCACAACCAGCAATTTGGGTCCATGACAGCCACACCCTCTCTGAGCCTCCGGACGGGACCCACCCACCACAGGCATAGGGGGACCCCGAGGGTTCCTAGGGCTTAGCCCCCAGACACGCCTTTCCTTGGAGTTTGGCCACCCTGGGCTCTGCTGGCGGCTCTTAGGGCCTGTTTCAGGGCTCATCAGCTCCAGGCTGGGCCTTGTGCCACATGCCCCCTCCCCACCAGCCTGGCGGCCCCCAGCGGCCTGCCCCCTACCCATTCATCCAACCGTGATCACCTCTAAGAGTGTCCGTCTGATCTGCCTGCGACCCCCCTCTGTGTACCCCCAGAATGGGGGCTGCCCTCATGTCTGAGTTTATTGCCACTGACTGATCTTAAGCTCCCCCCCCGGGGTTGCTGACACTCAAGACTTCCATGGGGGGGCCGGCCCCGTGGCGTAGCTGTTAAGTGCACACGTTCCGCTGCTGGCAGCCCAGGTTAGGACCCCAGGCGCACACCGAGGCACCACTTGTCAGGCCATGCTGTGGCGGCGTCCCATATAAAGTGGAGGAGATGTTAGCCCAGGGCCAGTCTTCCTCAGCAAAAGGAGGAGGATTGGCATGGATGTTAGCTCAGGGCTGATCTTCCTCACCAAAAAAAAAAAAAAAAAAAGACCTCCATGGTGGCCAGGAAGCTGAGGGCAGGGGAGCAGGGGCCGGCCAGCTGGACCCGGGCACCAGGGCCTGGGCTGCCCACCCTCGATCTGCCTATGACCACCAGCCACCATGGCTGCCAGGCCTGGGGCTGCAGGAACAGGGCTGGCCCTGTGCACAGGGGTCTGCAGCACAGAGGCGTCCAGTCTGCGCCTTCATCCACTAGAAGAAAACAGGCCTCTCTGCTTAGGAGCCAGGGGTGGCCTCTCTGTCCCAGGTGTCAGAGGTCACCTCCCGTGAAGGTCATCCCTGACCACCTCCATGGGCCCCACTTCTGCCTGGGGCCGTGGGGCGGGGGGCTGGGTGGGTCCAGGAGGTTCCTGGGGCGGCCCTGCTCGAGTACCTGCACCAGCGCCGTGCATAGCCCGAAGACGCCCACGGCCAGCAGGTTCTCCTGGAGCCACATCTTCACCGTCTCGTAACATGGCTGGAGGAATAGCGGGCGTCACCGGGGCCGGCCCTCCACCCCCAGGTCCCCGGGGCCAGGGCGGGTGGGCGGGAGGGCGCGGGCTCACCGCCTTCCACCAGGTGCCGGGCGCGTGCAGCCCACAGCTCTCGCTGAACTCCAGGCAGCAGGAGTCGGGCACGCGCGTGGCATTGTAGACCTCGAACCAGTCAGTGTAGTTGGAGACCCCGCAGCAGCGGAACTGTGGGAGAGGGCGTGGGGGCTGGGAAGGTGGGGGCTCGCCCCTCGTCTCAGCCACGGCCCCGCCCGGCCGGCCCCGCCCCCCGCTGCACCCCGCCTCCTTCGCCCCCCTCCTCACGTCGGTCTGGATGATGCTCCAGGCGTTGGTGAGGCCCACGTTGCCCGGGGTGCCATACAAGTGCAGGCCCTTCTTCAGGTCTCGCTGGGCGTACCTGTCGATCTGCAGGTGCAGTGGGGTCAGCAGGGCCACCCCCGCACCAGCCTCCACCTCCCTCATCCAGACCCCACACCAGCTCCCACCCCCGGCGCCCGCTGCCCCCTCCCTGGAGTCACCTCCTCCCAGAAGACCCCCCAGCGCCCAGCCTTTGCCGCGTCGACTCCGTGGGCCTCCCGTGACGCTGAGCACTGGAGTATGGATCAGAGTCTGACACAGCAGCGTGAACTCAGCTCCATGCACAGGGACAGAGGGCCAGGGACGGAAATACTGAGAGCCGTGTCTGTACACACGTCTCCGTGCTGCCGGCTGAGGCCCAGAAGCCACGACACCCCGTGGCAAGGAGCACCCCCACCCAGATCTTGGTTCCTCAGACTGTCCTCCAGTGAAGGAACCAGGGCCCCTTGGAGAAGGAGCTGGTTCAGGGCCGGGGCAGGAGATGCCCAAGGTGGGCCTGGAGCTCTTCCAGCGCCAGAAAGGAAGTGCTCCCCAAAAACTGCATTGAGGGGCATGCCAGAGGGACACGAGGGCCAACTGAAAGAGCTCCCTGTGGCCAAAGCTAGAACGATGAGCAAAAAATAACATACTCTTGGATTATAACTCAAAGAACAAAATACATGCAAATGAGCCCTGATGTAAATACAGGATTAAATAAATAAATGGGGGAGGGGAGGTTGTTCCCATCCCTAATATGCAGCCCAGGACGCAGGAGCTGGGAGCTCTGGCCCAGCCACCACCGACGGGAGCTCAGGGAGCGAGAGCACACAGCTCCACTCACCTGCCTTCCCTTCCCGGCATGAGACTGCTCTGCCCCCGAGGACCAGAGACCTCCCGGAGCCTCCAGGGCCCCTGCGTCTCCCTCCAGGCTGGGCCTCCGGTGGCTGTGGGTAAGACCAAACCTGCGGCCCCGGGTTGCGCAGTGGGTCGGATGCAGGGGCCTCTGTCCATCCACAGGGACAGCCGTTCTCAGCCCTGCCCGCAGCCCCGTCACCCACAGCACCCTGGCCCCTCGCTGGGCGGTGAGGATGGAGCCTCCACACCCGAAGGTGGGTGGAGGTGGCCATACCTGGTCTGTGTAGGCGAAGAAGAGGATGGCGATGGTGGCCTCCAGCAGGAACACCAGCAGCAGCATCACGAAGAACTGGGGGGAGGGACACGCCTCAGCAACCCCGACCCGACCCTAGCCCAGCCCTGCCACGGCCCCCAGCCGCCCCCAAGCCCCTGGAGCCTTCCAAGGGCAGGGACCCAAACCTCAGACGGACACCCAGTGCTGCTGAGGACCCCCAGCCAGGTCCCCACACCCAGAGCCCACCACACTCCCCCGATGCTGCCCTACCTCCCTCAGAACCCTCCTGTCTCTGTCCCAGGGCCGTCCCATCTCACTCAACCTCTGGAGCACAAGCCTCACATCTGCGAGCACAGGCGTGTGCTCCGTGCCTGTGTCCCTGCAGTGGGTGGGCGGAGGGAGCGATGCTCCAGGGGGCCCTGGCACGAGGTGGGCCGGCTATGTGACCCCCAGCCCCAGGTCACACCCCTCAGGGCAGCCAGGGGTGGCCCACGTCCATTCAGGCAAGACAAGGTGCGGGAGACGCCACCTCGAGCTGGAGAAGCCTCCATCTCTGACTATACCAACCTTGCCCGCCAGGCGGCAGCCCACCACTCAAGCACCCCCAGGGGCACAAGCCTGACCTTGGCCCCGGCCCCCCCAGGCCAGACTGAGCAGCAGAGGCAGCCTGCGCTCACCCTGCCTTTCCCACCACATTCCTCCTCCAGCAAGGAGGGGATGGGGCCAAGAGCCAGGATAAGCAGGGGGCACGGCGCTCTCTGTGAAGCCCTCACCCTGCCCCACAGGGCCTTGGATGAGGCCAGGGGAGCAGGCCTGTCCTATCCTGGGGTCCCTGATCTGGCCTCCCCTCATTCTGGACTCAGGACTCGGGGCCCACGCTGCCCCCAGGAGGCTCCAGGCTCTGAACTCCAGGTCAGCCCATGGGAAAGGCCAGGGTCAGGACCCCATACGCACTGCAGCTTCCTCCTCTGTCCGAGGGGTCCGAGCCCCCGAGCAGGGCAGCTGGGGACCCAGCCGCACCCTGACTTGCTGCTCCGAGGGGTCTGAGCCCTGAGCCCTGATGGGCACATCCGAAATATGCTGGACACCTGGGGAAGCTGCACAGATGGGGGACTTGCCCTCCCAGACCCTCGGAGGCCCCACCCCGGGCGAGGGCTCTCAGACAAAGGACGCTCTGGAAGCAGGGGGTGTAGGGCTGGAGCAGGCCCGCCACCCCCACCTCTGCGGGCACATTAGCAGGTAAGGAGCCCGGGGAGCCTCCTCCTTCGTAATGATGTGTGGTTAACCTCTCCGAGAACGGCAACATGTCCTGCCTGTGAGTCCATCCCCAAGGCTGAGGGGAGGCTCAGAGCCTCTCAACAGAGGGTCTTGGGGAGTCGAGAGGCCTGGGAGAGGAGCTGCGGAGGGGGTCACGGGGGGAGTCGTCTTGGAGGAAAGAGGCCCAGTATAGGCTGGAGGGGCCCTGCCTGGCACGCGTGTGCATACGTATATGGGGTGGGCACGTGTGCGCACACGTGTATGGGGTAGGCATGTGTGCGCACACGTGTATGGGGTGAGCATGTGTGCGCACACATGTGCGGGTCCCATCAAGGGAGGCCTCCACCAAGCTCTGGCACCGTCTCAGAGAGCAGCCCCCCAGCACCCAACGCCCACAGCCTCAGCCTGGCCTGGAAGACCCCAACCGAGGCCCCCAGGGGGCTACCACAGTGACCTGTCCCCATCCCCATCCCTGAGGAGAGTCTGCACAGGTGGGGAGCTGTGTGTTGGGGAGCCCCAGCGCCACCCCCGCCACGTCCCCCCCGCACTCACAGTGAGCAGCAGGCACTTGTTCTCCTTGATGGCCCCAATGCAGCCCACGAAGCCGATGGCCATGACGAAGGTGCCGGTGACGATGAGCAGGTTGGCAGCCGACAAGGACGGGAAGGAGGCAGACAGGGTGGCGAAGTTACCCTGCGTGGCAGCCAGCCAGATGCCAACACCCAGGATGCCGCAGCCTCCCAGCTGGGACCACCGGGCGGGGAGAGAGAGGGGCAGTGAGGCCACCGTCTGCACACCCGGGACCCGGGGGACAGAGCAGGCGGGAGTCCCACCAGGCCCCTGTGGCAGCCTGGGGTGGCATCCAAGGTGGGCCCCGTGCACCCTCGGCCACCTCGCTGACCTCCAGGGGCCAGGCGCCTCCCAGTCCTGTCCTGACACATTATGCCTGATCCACGGCCACAGTGATGGGAACACCAGGGTCCCACACTTACGGCTTGGTCACGCTGTGGTTGATGGGGTGGGGGTGGTCTGAGGATGCTCTCCTCTCCTGGGTCACGACTAGGGTGCCTGCCCCTGCCTCAATGACCCTGTTGAGGCAACCCAGGCAGGGGCCCCAGGGCTCCCCACTGAACACCAGCCGCTCCAGGAAGCAGCCCCCTCTGACCTACAACCCAGCCTGCGCCCTGCCCGCCCATGCGGCCCTTGGGCTGGGTCCAGCCCCGCAGCCTCTCTGGACTTGAGCAGTCCAGGAGACCCACCTTAGAGGCCCCCGCAGTCCCACACCTGGGCACGGGTGCAGGAGCAGAGCAGAGAAGCAGCTCCCTGGCCCTCACTGCCTCTCCCCTCCACCACCAGAGCTTTTATTGAATTTCATAATTGCTCATTATTACAAAAATCAATTAAAATAACAGGAAGAACAGGGAGGAGATGAATCCAGAGAGGGCTCTCAGCCTTGCGTGGTGACAGGGCCTCCGGCCTTGGGAGCAGGGGTGGGCCAGGGCTGGCCGAGGGGGCTGAGGATCCAGCCCATGGTCCTCAGACCGAGGCCTTGGGCTCTGAGTCATCTCAGGATGAAATGGGGGAATGTGTTCTGGGGCATGGGTGGGGGATGGTCAGCCCCCACAAATGCTGACCTGGGCTTCAGGAGACCACCTGGGGTCCAATGGCTGATGGACTCTGAGGAAGGCTGGGCAGCCCTGGGGGCCCCCACCCCACTCCAGGACTGGACAGGACACGAGACCCAGCGCCCCCACCCCACCTGGGACGTCTCCCCACAGTCTGGCCCAGCCCTCCCACGGGCTCTGCCCCCAGGGCATGTGCAGAGTGCTCACCCTGCATGCCGCAGGATGGGCTGGGCCACAAGACTCCAGGGGACACAGCATCCACCCAGGGCCACCACGAGCCTCACATCGCCCCACAAAAGCCTCCCAGGCCTCGATGGTCAGACTTGCACCCCATTTCCCAGAAGAGTAAACTGAGGCTGGGAGATGAGTCTCCGCCCATCAGTCAGCGGAAGAGCTGAGGGGAGCCAGGGCCGGCCACACACCGCCCTCCCCCACTGGCCCAGATCCCCAGGCCTGGGGCTTCCATCCTGGCAGGGACCCCATGACTCAGGCAGGCCCGACAGGCCCTGAGACCCCCACCCGAGGAGGCCTTCCCCCTCCCCCATGCACTCGCTCACCCTTCCCCCACCAGCACGTCAGCCCTGGTTGCAAGGGTGGAGGTAGGGGTGGGCGATGGCAGCTGCCCTCGGCCCTTGCTAGCTTGCCAGGGAGCATGCACACCATGCATTAAGCCGGGCTGGCAGGAGACTGCAATTATGGGGGGACGCAGCTCCCAGCCCCAGAGCAAGAGCAGCCAAGGGCTCCCGAGGGTGTGGGCAGAGTGCCAGGGGCTCTGGCCCAGGCCTCCTACTAGCATATGGGGGTCTTGCCTGGAGCAGAGTGGGGCAGGAGAGCCCCCCAGCTAAAACACCCACCACCCCAGTGGGGGGTCCAGTCAGCCCTGGGCATACACGGGGTCCTCTCCAGCCCCTCCCCCTTGCCCCACTTTGCACCTTTCACAAAAAACAAGAGTTTCTGTTTAAAAATTAGGAACAAGGCTTCTGGATGCTGCTGGCTCAGGGCAGGGCCTGGGATGCTTTGCTGAGCCGCCACCCTCCCCAACATGAGGCTCCTCTGGCCGGATGGTCATCATGCCTGTTTGAGCCCCACCCCAGGGCAGAGTGGGGGGCTGCAGCTCCAGGCGGGGTGCGGCGAAGGGCAGGGAGAACTGACAGACCAGGTGCAGGAAGGGCCTGGCCCATGCTTCTGGGCACCAGGCTGAGGGGACCCTGGTGCAGTGGCTGATCTGCTCCTAGCAGTGACTGCAGAGCCGTGGCAGTTCCTGGAGGGGCCCCCACGGACGGAGACAAGAGCCTCCGCCTTCGGCTGGGATTCGCACCTGTGAGGCCTGTGCACAGCGCCGCTGGGCATGGCTCCTGGTCAAACTCGGTGCCGTAACCAGGCTCCAGAAGCTAGGCGGCCAGAGGGGCTGCCCAGACATCAGATCCAGGAGGCCCAGAGGAGGCTCGGAGGTGGCAGGGAGGCCGGGGGACCCGCCCAGGGGAGTGGTGCGCGTGCCTGCCTGGAGTGCATGGGCCCAGTGTGCATGTGCCTGGGTGTGTGCCCAGAGCGTGAGGAACCAGTGGCCCAGCCGGGGGGCACAGAGGCCAGGTGACGTGCCTAATGAGAAGGTCCATCTGCACCGCAGAGCTGGCTTGGTCACAGCCCCAGGGCGGAGCGGGATCTGCTGGCTGTACGGGGGTACGCCCCCACTTGCGGGAGGGGGATGACCCCTGCGTGGGATGGAGTCAGGTCCCCTCCAGGGGCGGGGACAGTGCTGTCCATGGTGCTGGCCCCACGCAAGGCTACCAGGAGAGAGGGAGAGTGGGCCACCAGCAGCCCTGGGCAACTCCGCCCACCCCAGGAGGCACCACTGTGACATCGTGGGGCAGAGAGGAGGCGGAGACAGGCACCGGCTCATTTAATCCTCCCACTTGACCCACAGACGGGAAACAGGGAGCTGAGGGGCTGCCCATCGGGACACTCAGCACCGTATCCCCAAGGCCTCAGGGTCTCTTGGGATCTCCGAGCACCCTGGGGGAAGGCTGGAGCTGGGGCCACCCAGTGGGGGGCTGCGTGCAGAAATACCACCATGTAGACCCACACATGGGCCTCTGCCCTCCACTGGGGCAGGGGAGCAACCTGGCTCAGGGAGGGTGGCTGCCTCCCTGTGGAGGAAGCTGGAAGTCAGACCCTCTCGGGACACAGTGACTGGCCAGGCTGGCAGACCCCAGGCCCCACGCCCGGCTCACAGCATGTCCCCTGCTGAACCAAGCAGCCCCCACTCGGGGAGGGTCACATCTCGGGGCTGAGCCCCCGGGCTGGGGCCACGGTGGGTGGGGCTGCCTCTGGTGGCAGGTCCCGGAGCAGAGGGGAGGGGCTGGCGCAAAGGGGTGTTACTTAAAACCTGAGCTGCTGCCTCTGGCTCTGCCCTCAAGGACTGCGTTGGCGGATGGCTCCTGTCAGCGGGAAAATGAGCCGATCTGAGCTCCTTCGCCCCTTGGGGATGTGTGGAAGGGTGCTGGGAGGGCGCCCCCGGGCAGAATGGGGTGGGGGTCTGGTCCAGGTTCCAGGAGACCCGGGAGGGGTGGCCCCCACCCCCAGCCCTGCCTTCATTAACACTCCACGACATGTCCTCACCTCCATCCTGACGTGGCAGGAGAGACACCGCTGGTTGTCACCCAGACGCACGCTGAGACACACACTGACACAGACACACAGCCCACGCTGTCACACAGTGTCACCCAAACAACACATGCACGCTGTCACACGCAGACACACGTTACAGGCATGGTGCTGTGACCCATTGCCCCTACAAGCCCCGAGTCCCCCCCACGTTCAAGCACGTTCATGCAGACCAGTCACTGAGAACTTGCACAGACACACACTGACCAAGTGCACGCACGTGGTTAATAAAATTACCTGTAATTTTGCAAATGTTTCTGCATACGCAGCTTTTAAAACATTTTGGCAGGAAAATTACAGCCTCCCAGTGCAGGAGGAAACGTTAGACTCAGATGAGAACTTCAAACGCAGGGAAGCGGAGCCGAGCCAACGGGGGCCAGGAGCTCCAGGTCGCTCCTGGGTCAGGCTGGCCGGAGCGGCAATAGCTGGGGGGCCGCGATCCCACCCCAACCGTACTGATGTCCCCTCGCACCTCCACAGCCCCACTGGCTCACTGCCTGGACACTGGCTGGACCCCCTCCCTGGCCAGACAGAAGCCCAGGCGGGGCCCAGGAGCAGACCCCAACCCCTCGACAGCCTGGGAGAGGAGCCCAGCCCACCATCGGGGTCCCCCATCCCAGCCCTGCCATCAGCTGTGGCCTCCCTGTCTCCCACCCACAGACCACGAGCACACGCCCCGTCCACGGCCCTCTCCCAGCCCAGCCCCAGCCCAGTGCCTGCCTCATGCACCCGCTTCCTGCCGTCTCTTTCTTGTCCGTGTGTTTTTCAGTTTGGCCCAGAGCTAGACAGGTGGGAACCACATGGGCGATGATACCGTCCCCCTCCAGGCCCGCTGCTGCTGCCCCTCCGGCCACATGGCTCAGCGTGGCAGATGGCCGGGCAGCTGGCCACGTCCTTGGAACGAGGTGGAGGGCTGGGTGCCCGCAGGGGCCAAGCCTGTGCCCAGAAGCCCCTCGCCCGCCAGCCGGCACAGCCTCAGGGTGGGGGCTGGGCGTCATGGGATGACACGGTCCTCCCAGCCAAGAACAGCCATGGGGGGACGCCATCTACGCAAAGTTCAAGAATGGCAAAATTTATGGGCCGGCCCCGTGGCTTAGCGGTTAAGTGCGCGTGCTCCGCTGCTGGCGGCCCGGGTTCGGATCCCGGGCGTGCACCGACGAACGGCTTCTCTGGCCATGCTGAGGCCGCGTCCCACATACAGCAACTAGAAGGATGTGCAACTACGACATACAACTATCTCCTGGGGTTTTGGGGGGAAAAAATAAATAAATAAAATAAAAAAAAAAAAAAAAAAAAAAAAAAAAAGAATGGCAAAATTTATCCACTGTGCTGGAAATCAGGTCTGCAGGTGCCCCAGGGAGGGGTTGGGGGGACTGCGTGAAGGGGCTGGGGGTACCTTCTGGGGTGATGGAAATGTTCCCCACCTCTGCTGGACGTTGCTACCCGGGTGACAAGTCACAGTGCTGTCCACTTAAAATCTATGCAATTGACTGGAATTAATTTTCTTAAATGCCAGCGAGCCCCCACGATGCCCCCACGTCATCGGTCCTGTTCACTCGACCCTGGGAGCCCCCCAGGTACCCCCAAGGCTCGAAGGCGAGGAGACCTGACCCTGGCCCATTGGGAGATAGCCCCGCTGACCAAGGACCCCCCAAGGCCAGGGTCCAAAGAGGAGGCGTAGGGGAGGGGAGCAGAGCAGCCCCAGCAGGGGGCTCCAGGAAGCTCCGAGCCCACCCTCCAGGGCAGGAGGAGCTTGCTGGAGGGCAAAGAGGCATCTGAGGAGAGACAAGGACCAGGTAGGGCCGCTTAGGAGTGGAGAGGGAGGGGCATCGCCAGGCCAGGCCCCAAAGGGCAGCTCCTCGCTGGCTTGATCCTCAGGGCAGCCAAGGAGGACACGCGGTGCCCAGCGCTGCCCTGCAGGCCGGGAGACCGGGGCGAGGGCCGCAGATGGGGAGGTGCAGCTGGGACCCAGGCCCCCTCCAGCCACATGACCTCCTGCCCTCTGAGGCCCCCTGCAGCCCTTAGCAGCAAAGGCCACTTCTCTCTGCCCCAGACAGAGCCCCCACCCCACCTGCAGCCCGCTCCACCTCTGCTTCATGTCTAGAAGGTTCTATCCACACAGTGGCCTGGCCGGCCTGCCTCTCCCCACGCCCTCCCTCCCAGCAGGCTGGACTCTGGGGACCCTCACAGAGGCCCTCTGGAGCCTGTCTGTGTCACCGGGCAGACAGGCCTGACACAGCCACCCAGGATAACGCCAGAGCCGCCTGGAGCCCACAGCTGGGCAGGCAGGGCCCTCTGACCAGCAGCTGCCACCCCCAGCCCATGGGGAGAGCCACGAACTCCTGACGGGCACACACGACTGGGTCCCAGCGTCAGAGCCTTTATCCCGAAATGGATTGTTACTGTCTGGCACAGCTGCCCACCATCCCCACCACAGTGGGGAGGGCTCTGCCTGGGCAGCTGGGCACAGTGGGCAGGGACCCAGGTGGGGACCTGGAGACCCAGCGCTGCCACCACAGAGCAGATCAGCTTCCCCAGGCCCCAGCGTCTCCGTCTGCCCAGTCAGCCAGCCCCTGGCCAAAGGACGAGAGTTCGTGCAGGACAGCCTCCTGTGGCATCCTGACCTGACCTGACTGGGACTGCCAGGCAACCCCCCACCGTGGGGACACGAGCACCTGCTCCCAGGCACCCTCCAGACCCGGTCCCACCACAGAATCCCCCCAACCTCCCTCTGCCCATCTCGAGGCTGCCCCTACCCACCGCCCACCCACCCTGCTTGTGGCCCCCAAGCAGCAGGACCCCCCTGCCCTGCCCCACCCCATCGCAGGAAGAAACTGGAACCAGAATACAGGGACACCCCCAGCACCACCAGGAGGAGCCACGAGGTCTGAGGTCTGAGAGGCTCGCTGGCCCTGCCCCGTGACCTCGGGCAGGGTGCCTGTGGCGTGCCTCAGTTTCCCCAACTGCAGGGAAGACCAGGGCGAGGTGGGGGCCCGCAACTCTGCAGAGCCCTTTGCCACCTGTGGGTCCCTCCTCCACCAGTCTCGGGGTGCCCTGCCCAAGGGCCAGCCGGGCGTCGTCTACCCCTCATCAAAGGGGAGAACCCAGGGCCCCCACGTACAGAAACTGAGGCCCCAAGGAGGGCAGGACCTGCCCTGGGTCCCACAGTGGCCTGGGCAGCAGGAAGTAGGCTGGCAGGTAGAGCTCGACCCCGCCCCAGCCACGCAGATGGGCCCTGAGCACAGGTGCAGGGGGTGGGCAGAGCGGGGAGCAGCCCGGACGGAGGAAGTGGGGACCAGGAGGGATGCCTCCAGGGAGCAGCGGGATGAGGGGCCCTCGGCTCCGCTGATCCAAATCTGGGAGGACTTGGGCCGGTGAGGCTGAGTCCCAGTTGTGGCACCCGGCCACGGCGGAGCCACAGAAGCGCCCACACCGTGCTGAGCTCAGCCCTGTCTCAACCCAGGTCCACGTCCAGGACCACCCAGGACCACCCAGACTGCCCCAGGGCCGCAGCGACTGCCCTGGGGGGAGCCCTGAGACCCTCACCCAGAGCGGGGGAGGGGCAGGGAGAGCGCCTCCATCCTCTCCCCCCACCCCAGGACCCCCACCCCCCCAGGGGCTGCACAGCCCCCACCCCCTCACCCCGTGTGGGCATCTCATATGGTACACCCCACCAGCTCCCGGGCCTGCACATGGCCCTCTCCATCAATGGGCTCCCAGGAGACACCCCCCGCCCTGTCTCAGGGACCTTGGCCCTAAGCTGCCCACCACCCCTGCATGCCTCTGAGGAGTGAGACTGTGTCCCCCACATAGCTGTCCCTGCCCAGTGAGGGCCCTGTTTGCCGCGGGAGGGCAGGTATGGGTCTGGGGGTGGGTTGGCTCTGAACTCCGAGGGCCCCACCGCCAGCCCCCCTGTGCCTCTCCTCCCCCTGTGCCCAGCTGCACAGACTCGCCTTCCCAGCTCCCACCTCAGGGCACCCGGCTCCAAGCACTGGTGACAGCAGACGGGTCTGTTTCCTCCCCCGAGACAGGCCAGTGACCCAGCCAGGCCACACAGGCTCGGGGAGATCAACCCTGGGACAGATGGGTGACACTTTCCTGCCCACTAGGACGCAAGGCTGGAGGACTCAGCACTGCCCTCCCAGACCCCACCCAGGAGTCCCCAAGGAAACCCCCAAACAGGCCACATAAATAAGAGTCATAAATCAGAGCCAATTAGCTCCCGAGCCAGCCTCCCACTCGCCTCCCCCCAGTAGGACCCCGCAGTCTCCCCAGGCCCAGTGAGGGACTGCAGTCTCAGCCAGGGGCACCCTAGGGCTGGGGTCCAGCCCTACATTAGGGCGGGAGGGGGTGGCATTGCCAGAGGAGTCAGGCTTCAGCCCATGAAGAGAGACCTCAGGGAGCCAGGTGTGCAGGTGCGTATGGGGCCAGGTGTCCGCATGAGGGCCTTGCAGGAGTCTGCCTCTGGGAGAACGGGGCTTTGAGGTGAATCCTGAAGTAAAGGGGTGCCAGGCAGGGGCTGGGCAGCAGGAGAGCCAAGATGAGGGCAGGAGGAAGCTGGAGTCACTGTACCTTGACCTCTGAGCAGGTGCATGGGTGTGACCCTCATTCCCATCCCCCCTCAACCTCTCCCAGGCGCCCTCAGGACCCCTCCCTACCCCCTGCCTGCACCTGTGCCCTCCTGCACCCAGAGTCCCCCGCCCCGCCCACTCCTAGGGCCCCCAGCACCCACCCCCTCTGGGTGCCACACCAGGACGGGCACGGCTGCCCTGCCAGACACAACTCCTCCTACCCCCCCCCAGGCTGAGGCCAATGATCTCCCCACTGGCCAGGGCCCTCCACGGTGGCCCAGCCTGGCCCTGTAGGGTGGGGTCAGGACTGGGCAAGGGTCTTGAGATCCAGCCTGTGGGGACACCCCTCCTACCACCTCAGCCCTGACCCCTACAGTTAGCTCCAGTGGGGAGACTGAGGCATGACACTCCAGAGGCCTTCTGTCCTCTGGTCTCCCAACGAGAGGGAAATGGAGTGGGGGGCAAAAACACTCCTGTGGGGGGCCAGCGCCCCAGACAGCAAGGAGCCAGTGTCCCAGGAAGGGGTGCTCAGCCCCCGTCCCGCCCACCCGCAGCCTCTGTCACCAGCAGGAAGGGCTTAGCTGCCACCAGCACAGGGAGAAAGCAGAGTGAATGTCATGCCTGGCCTCCCAGCCATTCCCACCACCCCTCGCCTCTGCGTGCTTCCTGTGGGCAGGCCCAGGCCCCCTCTCTGACCCCCAGGTCTCGGACCCCTGCTGGGCACCAGGCTGGGGCAGGGAGGGGCCGAGGCCAGCAGCAGGGGCCCAGTTTGCTAGGCTAGGAGGTGTAATTGGATAATAAAGGGGAATTGGATTTCCCAGCCCAGGAAGGGGTCCCAAGGGGGTTCCTGCTTTGTTCTTTTCCGGGTTGAGCACACCATCCACCAGGGACTGGCGGAGCGTGTCTGCCTGCAGCTGGCAGGGAGGCTCCTGAGGGGTTGACAAGGCAAAGACAGCTCCACATGGGGACCCACAGGGTAGGCTGCTTTCAGAGTACAGGCCGGCAGGAGGGTCCCCCCCCCTCCCTGCAGGCAGGTGTCCAGGTCACTGTGGAGGGCAGGTGAGGGGAGAAGCAGGTCCTGCCCACCTCCTGGGACCTGACCACCCTCACCCCCACTGCCCTCCGTCAATCTGCCACCTACATTGCCCACTACCGTCAAGACGACACCTACAGCTGCCAGCTCTGGTCACGCCGTCACCTGCAGCCGCCTCTCGTCACGCTTCCTGGGGCCTGCTGACCCTGCCAGCTGCTCAGTGCTCACCACGCTGGTGCCCACTGCAGCTGGTCAACGCCCCCTTCACATGCTGAGGTGGAGCTCCAGCTGCCCCATCTCTGCTCTGGGCCTGGGCCTCACCCCTCCCAGGAGCCCCATGCAGAGAACAAACCCTTGGGGTGAACCCCTCTAGAACCAGACATCTGGGACAGAAGCCTCCTTGAGTCACACCCCACAGGCAACTCAGGCTAGCCACCCTTCCCAGTGACCCCCAACTCTCCCCACCAAGCTCGGGAGAAAAGAGCCAGGGCCCAGGATGGAAGGGATGTGTAAAAAGTGGACCTGGGTTTCCAGGCATTTGGCTTTAACTGGACCACATGTAAATTAATGCAAATGAAATGCAAATGAAGCCTCTCTGGAGCCCAGGCGGGAGCTAAAGCCGCACCCCCTACTCCCAGTTGTGGGATGGCTGGCTCAGGAATTAACACTGAGCAGGAAGTGACCTTGGCATCATCTCTCCACCTAGCCTCCCCCAGCCCAGCCAGTGGAGCCCCAGGCCTGACCAGGCTTGCTCCAACCTGGGCAGGTGTGACACCTCCCACAGCCTCAGCCCACATGCTCCCTGCAGGTGCTGGGTGGCAACTCTGTCCCTCATCTTGGGGGGAAGGAGGCACCCCGTAGCACCAACACCTCTGACCCTAGACATGGGTACCTCCTGTCTGAGCAAACCCAACCCAGCTCAGCAAAAGTTATGGAAGTCCCTCACTCATGTGGGAGGCAGGAAAGCCAGACATCTCCCCAGCACTCGTGGTGGCCTGCAGTCCTGCTCAGTGTGTGGCCCCGGCCAGAGCGCTCTTCTGTACACATACCCTCCTTTCCCTTCCCCCAGTGCCTGGGCGACTGGGGACCAGCTAGCCCCTGCAGCCTCTTGGGAACTGGGGTCCCTGGAGCCTGTGGGTCAGTCCGATGGTGGGGGGAGAGAAAGGAGCAGACTGCACAGAGGGAGCGGAGGGGAGGGAACGGAAGGGAGGCACTGGCGTCCCGGCGCACTGCTGGCCTCGGCCTGGACTGGAACCGCGGCGCAGGTGAGGCGCAGTGCCCGGCCGCCCTGTGGGGCGCGCAGGTGCTGGACACGTCGGGTCTCAGGAAGGGACCGGAGAGGGGAGAGGCGCGGGACAGCGCCCAGAGTGCAGAGGCCCGGCCGGACCCCCGCGGTACCGGAAACACTCCCCATGGCCGGCCCAGCCCTGGCCCCCAGCCAGAGCAGCGACCTCGGGCACACACCGCCCGCCCACCCCGCTGTACCTCCTGGGTGTCTTGCCCCCCATCCCAGCCGGCGCAGCGACTCTAGGTCCTCCCCGGGCCCCCCAACGCCGGGCCGGAGCGGCAACCCCGGTCCCCGCCGCCACTCACCCAGAAGAGCAGGTTGAAGGCGAACATGAGGTACTTGACGCCCTGGAGGCAGCCACGCGCCATGCTGCAGCGCTTCAGCTCTAGGAGGAAGATGAAGGAGAGGTCCAGGTAGAAGACCACGTACTTGTTGCCCTTGGGCGATGTGTAGCGCGCCTGGGCCGCCTTCGGGCCGGGGTTGGCGTGCAGGCCGAAGAAGGGGCCGCCGCCCCCGCCGTCCCCGGCGCCCGCGCCCCCGTACAGGCTGCTGCAGCGCCGGAACGGGCCGCCGCGCGCGAAGCCCGGCTCCTTGCCCTCCGGCGACGGGCTGCGCCGGTACGTGGACTCGTCCGTGCTCGAGCGCCGCATCGCGCCGGGGCCGCCGCCGGGCTCAGCGCCCCGCGCCCGCCGCCTCGGCACGCCGCATCCCGCCGGCCGGGCCCGCTCGGCCTCGCGCCCCGGCCCCTGCGCCGCGGCCCCGCGCGCCGCCGGCCCGCGCCGGCTCCGCTCAGACCCCGGACACCTGCCCGCCCGCCTGCCCGCCGCAGCCCCGCGCCCCCCGCCCCGCCCCGCCCCGCGCTCGCCCCGCGCCCGCCCGCCAATCCGCGCCCGCCCCGCCCCCGCGGACCCCTCCCCTCGCCGCCACACCGCCCAGCACATCCGACCGCTCCGCCCGCGCCGGCCAATCGCAGCCCCGGCCCCGCGCCCCCGCCCCCGCCCCGCCCGGCCCCTCCGCCCGCGCCGGCGCCCCTGCCTCTCCCGGGCCCCGCCCCGCCGGGAGGAAGATGCTCCCGAAGGGCAGGGGAAGCGCCGGAAGGGACTGGGGGCCGGGGGCTGCGGCCCAGGCAGCTCTCAGCCCCGGGGTCGACGCCCCGGGCCGTCTCCCGCGGCCGCACTGCACCCGGACCCCGCTGCCCCGCTGGGCTTGGAGACCTCTGACCGCACAGATCTGCAAAGCACTATGCAAATAGAGGGGTGACCCACTTGCTCTGTGGTGGCAACTTGGGGTGGCTCCGGCTTTGCTCCCCGACCCAGGCCTCCGACTCAGAGCGAGGTAGAGCCGAGGTAGCCCCGGAACACACGTGGGGTGCGCACTCTCCAAGTAGCCCCCCGACTTCCACCCTGGGCTGGGCAGGGCTGTGCTGGGACCCCAAAGCTCTGGCAGTTCACACCTTGGGTGCCGACAGGCGCCTGTTGGGACTGGGGTACTCAGCCTTGGCGGGCAGGCAGTGCGGGGGGAGGAGGCAGAGCTGCGGCTTAAAGGGCAAGGTCCTGAGAGGGGCCAGGGAGGGAAAGCAGGGTGGGTGCTCTGGGGAGCCCTGGGCCAGGGACGGTGTCACTCTGCAAGGCATGTCCGGCAGGTTTTCAGACTTAAAGGGAGGGGCCGGAACACACAGGAGTGCAGGAATAATCAGTAGGGGCCCGAAGACAGGCCCCGTGGAAGGTCGGCACCCCACTCCAGGCCCAGAGCTCAACTCCTGGCAGCACCCCGCCCCTTCGCCCAGCCAGGGTGGGCTGACAGGGCTGAAGGGCGGGCTGCTGACCTCAGGCCCCTCCCAGCCCCTCTCCTCTGGTCCTGTCTCCCTGGGCAGGCAACAGGACCAGCTTTACCCGCGTGTGACATGTGCCGTCACACCGGACCCCTTGTTGGTTTGATGCTGCACTGCCATTGTCTTGAAATTCTTGATAATTTTTGACCAAGGGGCCCCAAATTTTATTTTGTACCAGCCCAGGCTGGAAGTCAGACCCTGCACCCTCCCAGACACATCCACACACGCAGGTGGACGCGGACCTAGGCCAGGCTCGCAGATTCCCGGAGTGACTTGCACACACCCCAGAACATGCCCCAATGCCCCTTGCACTGGTGGTGTGCACACTAGCCTGTCACATTGGGTGTGCACACTTGATGGTGTGCACACACACCAGGAACAGCCTAGGGGTGCTCACACAGGCCCACAATCACAGATGGGGACAGCTGTGCCCCCATAGCCCACCCCCCTGGTGGGGGCGGCACAGTCTCTGGGGCCCTGGTGTGGGGGGAGACATCAGCATGTGGCCCAGATGCCCCCCCGACCTTGGCCTTGCAGCCCAGAGGCCCAGGAGGGGCTGAGACCCCTCCTCTCAGGGCCTGGGGGGAGGGAGGCCACCGCAGGCATGGTTGTGCCCTGTACCGTGGGCTAGCAGCTGTGGCCAAGGCCTACCCAGCCTGACAGTGTCCACCCCATGGGACGGTCCCAGAAACTGAAGTGCAAAGAGGGAAAGATTCACTCAAGGTCCCTGAGGGTTGGGCAGCAGAGCTCAGAGGGGACAGGAGAGGGAGGAATGAAGAAGAGGGGGGCGGAAGGGGGGAGTGGGAGGGGAGCTGGGAGGAGAGGAGATAAGAGGAGGAGGAGGGCTGGGGGGGCACACTGGCGATGCTGACAGAGTGACAGATTGAGAGATTGAGTGGTGCGAGAGGCGGCAAGGCTAGGGATGTGTGGACAGGTGGGGGCCCAGTGAGGTCTGGCAGCCCTGCAGGGCCCCGAGGACCGCTAGCACCAGCCCTCTGCTGCCCCCCGAGGGCTCTGCAGAGAACTGCAGCTCAAGCCCTGCGGGCAAGTCCTCCCTGGGCAGAGCTAGCCCTGGTGGAGAGGGAGACAGCACAGCCCTAGAGTCCCTGCCTGGACCACACTGCTGGCCTGGGACTTCCCATGGCCCCTCAACCCTGTCCTCCCCTGAGGGCTCTCTGGCGAGTCTGGGCCCCAGGAAAGGGACACAACAGTGACCATGTGCCAGGGGCCCAGTGGAGCAGGCAGTGGAGGGCCCCCATCAGGCCCCTGCAGAGACAAGCGTCCACAGCCCTGCCCAGGGAGCAAGTGGCAGCTGGTGAACCCTCGAGATCTCGGTGACTCCCAGCAGCCTCTGGCCCAACTCACCCAGCCCCCGCACCCAAGCTGAAGGTGGACACTTAGGGCCGAGGAGGTCCCTGCACGTGACAGTGTGTGTGTGAGGGTGCATGCTCAGAGTGCACTCCTGGCACAGGAGGCTGAGGGAGGACCCCGGGCTGAGCAGGAGACCCCCCCTGTCAGAGAAGCCAAACCCCACTACACACGCCCTGCACAGACACCAACCCCCATGATAGGGTCACAGTCAGCCAACCCCCATGCAGCCCAGGGTCAGACAACCCAGGGAGGGACCGCTGGACCTCCAGTGGCATAAATAAACCTGTGGCCGGCTTGTCAGCTCTATCCTCCTGGAAGACACTGGGGCCGGGGCAGGCGGGGAACCAGGAGGAGCAGCCTGACTCCCAGGACCAGGCCTCAAAGGATGAGGACGAGCTGAGCTGGGAGGGGAGCAGTGACACACAGGGCTCCCCACGCGGCCACAGGCTCAGCCCTCACCCTTCATCACGCTGGGGTGCGGGGGGCGGGGGGTGTCGGCCTGGGTTCCCACACTGGTCCCAGCACCCGGGATGTCCTCAGCTCCATCTCCCTCAGCCAGCGCTGTTCCAGCATCCCCCCAAACTCCTGCCACCCCCCTCTCCCATCTACAAAGCCCTGCGCCTGTCACCCTAGGTGACCAGGGGAGTCTGATCTGGGATGAAACAGGAAAACTCACCCAAGGACATGAGGGTCAGTCGGAGCAAGGACACAGGCGCACCAGGGCTGCAGCCGAGGGACCCTGTCCCCAAAGTCCAGCCCCTCCCCAACAGGAGTCCCCTTCCACTAGCAGGTGGGGCCCCAACGAGACGCACTCAGGAAGCAGCATCTGGCTGGCTGGGCCTCAGTCTGTCCTAGGACCAGGGGAGCATCCAACTGGCCAGGCCGCTGGGCCAGGAGTGGGGGAGACCAGGAGGCAGCCCAGTGCTGCCCCGGTCAGGCCGTGACATACCTGGGTTTGCCACTGGAGAGAAGCCAGGCGGTGCTCGGTGCCTCTGAGGGCGGGCCAGCGGGCGGGCTAGCCGTTAGCGCAGCCCAGGCAGGCTGGAGCTCTGCGGAGGAAAGACAGGCGGGATGCATGCCATGCTGCACTTCGTCCCACCTCCACTGGGGCAGGGCAGGCTGAAGCAGAGGGACAGCCCTCCATTGGGGACCGGGTCCCTACAGGGGCAGAGGGGCGGCCGGGGGCGGGTGGGGGTGCACTGCTAGACTCAGGGGGCCAGACCACCCACCAGGGCCCAGACCAGGGAGGCTGCATCCCCAACCTCTGGCCTCTCAGGCTTTTGAGACGCGCAGACAGGAAGGCGGGCTTGTACACGCAGACACAGAGAACGCTTGTGCAGGGACGTGCACACAGAGAACACGCATGTTCGGAGACATGGACACACAGACTCAGGGCACGCAGTGGTGTGCCACCCCCCAGAGGTCCCAGACCCCTGGACCCCTGGGACTAGCCTGTGTTGTCCACTTCCCCCCGAGGCCCTGCACCCTGTCCCCTCCTCACTCGGAGCAGACAGATGCCCTGAGCCACTGACTTAGCACTCTCCTCGCAGCCAGCATCGATGACTCACGGGGCCCATTCACCTGCCACTGGCACTCACACGGGGATATGTCCTCCCCGGCCAGCCAGGGACCGTGGGGAGGGGGGCCCAAGCTCCATGCAGGGGAGTCTGACGACATCCCAGCCTTGTCCCCACTCCTTGCCCTTCAGACCAGGACTCCTTGCAGCCTGGGGGTGGGGCAGGTGGCCGTCCCAGCAGCAGGACAGGAGGGGGCTGCAGAAGCTCGAAACACCACCCAGGCAGGTGCCCACCCCCTCACGGGCAGCCCACTGCCAGCTGGTCCACTCAAACCCACACGTGGCGTAGGCAGGAGGCCACTGAGCCGGTGCAGTCGCAGCTCCTCCATGCAGGCAACCTGAGACCCGTTCCCCCGAGCTCAGTTAGGGGGTATGAATGCACCCACCAACCAGCAGAGAGACAATGCGCCTGGGCCTGGGGCCCCAGGACCCCACCCCCACCCCTCAACAAATGCTGTGCCCAGGGATGAAGTGGAGGGCGTGAAGGGAGGGTTTCAGCCTGCTGAAGCCTCAGGGGCCATGGGTGGGGACACACCCCTCCCAGGTTCTTCGATGAAGCCCCTGCCCAGGAGCTAAGGAAGCCAAAGCCCACAGCAACATGCCAGAAGCCAAAAAGCACGCATCACACCCAGCATCACACAGGCCTGAGGCTGGGTCTGCATGCCCTGTTACCCCCAGACCTGGGCATCGGGAGATGGGCCTCCTAGGCAGGCCCTAAAGGGCAGACCACCAGCACCTCTCATGGCCCCCCAACACTCCTGGGTCCTCACATATGAGGAAGACCCATGGCCAACACCAAGCTGAGTGTGGACGAGACCACTGCCTGGCCACACTCCCAGCCCCGAGCGCAAGGCAGCCCCTGGACCCTCTGTGAATGAGCTGCAGCCCTTCTGGCCTCCACAATGCCCCTTCACGAAGGGCCCCGACCCCCATCCTATGCGGCCCAATGCAACACTGCAGTCAGGGCACGGGTGCAGGGGCTGGACAGGCCCAGGGCTGGCTCCCTCCCTCCCCAGGCCCAGCCTCCTCCTCCAGGACACCTCCCTGCCCCACTCAACGCTCTAGGCTTCCTTCGAGAGCAGAGACCAACACGTCGTCGCCCCCCAGAACGGCACACGTAGCAGGGAGCAGGGATGGGGCTGAGCGAGAGCCCCAAGACAAACACCCCCACAGCCTGCCCGCCCTGAGCTGGGCCTCTGGACTCTCCATGGCCCCTGGGTGGGGGCAGGTGGGGGGCCCCGAGGGACCGTGAGCCACACCTACCTGGCTAGACCAAGGTCCCATTCAAATAGAAACCTCCCCAAAAGCTGAAAGAGCGCTTGCCCACGCGGACTTGGAGGACTTGGAGGCCTGGAGCTGATGGGTGGCTGCCAGTGGCATGACCCACCCAGAGCCTCAGCCGCGAGCAGCAGCAGGGGCCTGGCCCAGGAGCACACATACAGTGGGGGCAGCTCAGGGTGGAGAGCAGAGCGGAGCCCGCCCACCCCGGGCCCCCAGGCCGAGCCGGCTCTGAGGCGGCTTTGAGGAGCCAGGGCCCCGCCAACACAAACAGGCCTGTGGTGTCCGCCTTCCTGCTGCCTGCCAGGCCCCAATGCCCACCCAGGCCCCGACCCTGGGGGAAAGGCAGGCTGGTACCCCCTCCACACACAGAGCCTGGGCAGGGCCCTCTCCCCACACCCAATCCACAGCCTCCCGGGCTGGGAGACACTCGCTCCAGTGGAGGGGTCCCTAGGGGAGGGGTCCCCGTGAGAGACGCCACCCAGAGGCCCCCAGTCTCTCCTCCTGGGCCCACCGAGGCCAACCCCAAGCTCAAAGCCTTGCCTCCTCACCCCCCTCTCATCCTCCCACCCTCAGGTATTTCTCTGCTAGAGGCCACGTGGAGGAGGGGGTGGAGGAGACACAATTAGGACCTGGGAGTGGGGGGAGCCTTCCCACCCACCACAGGCCCTGGGAGCACCCTGCCTCAGGTGCCCAGTGTGTGCCCACCTACCTTGCACAGACGTGCCCACCCGGCCCCGTGCCACAGAGATCCCTATAGAGCAGTACCCTCAGGGATGTCCGGAGGGTCAGTAGGTTAGGGCCATTTTGGCCTCAAGCACATCTGCAAATGCCACCACTCACGACTCCACATTCCCCAGAGCCCAGAGCGTTAAGTACTGGTGTGGCAGGCAGTGACCTCGCCCGACCCTGGGGAGGCGTCTGAGCCTGTATGCTCACCCCACCCGACCCCGCACGCCCCCTGTGTGAGCCCACATCTACCAAGCAAGCAGGGCCAGGGGCCGAGCCTGGGACCGCACGCCTGCACAGCCAGGATTGGGACCCTCCCGCTGGGCAGCTTCTGGTTCCACCCACACTTTACAGACCAGGAAACTGAGGCTGTGACCTAGGACCAGGGGGCAGGGTGAGCCCTCTCCCAGGCTGGGTCACCCCTGTGGCCAGCCTGTTTCCAGGGCAACCCTCAGGGCTGGAGGGTCTCAGCAGCTCAAACTCCAATCGCTGATTTCCCCTTGTCCGGTCTGCCCTGAAGTGACCCCCTCCGGCAGGAAATGAGGCTCAGGGGTTCCAAACCACACATTAGCATGGCCCTCCTTCCTCGAGCCCCCACCACCGGGGCGGGACAGTCCACTCTCAGAAACCGCGCCCCGCTCTCCCGTCCCCATCTCCGGCCCTCCCCAGAGGCCTAGGCTCCACACACACCCAGGGGAGAAGCTAGGGCCCCCACCTACCCTTGCAGCAGACACGGCCCCACCCCCAGCCCACCACCTCCTGCCCCTGCCCACCCTGAAGAGAGCCCGGCCCACACCCCAGCCTGCTCCTCCCAGAGCGTGTGCACACACACACACACAGACATACGACCACCCAGGCCCCGGCAGCAAGGCAGGGCTGACCTCTGAGGCTCCCCCAGGGTCCTCTGGTCCAGCCTGAGCCACAGCAGAGTCAAGACGGGAGGATCAAGGGCCCCAAGGAGCCTCCGTGCACACGGGTGTTGGGAGTACGTGCACAGGCTGGGACAGCGGCAGCCACGCTGCTCCCCATGGCCTCTCCTGGGAACTCAGGGAGCTGGAGGAGGAGCTCAGGAAGAGGAAGCCGGCCACCACCCCCAAATCCACACGCAGCGCTCAGAATTCCAGGAATGTCAACTTGGCTCTGGCCAGCATCAGGGCGGGAGGCTCATTCCCCTCACTCTCTCGGAGTAAACAACTGCTCACGAGTCAGGGCTGGAGCAAGGGTGGGGCAGGCCCTGGGCCCCTCCTCCAGGAAGCCTTCCATCCCCCCCTAGCTCCTGAATGTCCACCCAGCGGACATCCCGGAGCCCCTCCCCTGTCTCCCTCACCTCCACAGCCACCGGTAGCCTCTGCAGCTGAGCCCGAGTCCGACTCCAGGCCACTGTGACTCAAGGCCCCCGTCTTGCTCCTCTGGTCGGGGACAGGATGTGCGTCCAGTCAGCCTGGGGGAGGGCAGGGAAGGGAAGTGGCCTCAGCTCGTGGCTCTGCACGTGGCAGGGTGGGGGATGGCAAACGCCACTGGGGAAGCTGTCCAGAGCCCAGGTGAAGGTGGGGACACAAATTCCAGGCAGGCAGCAGCTCTGGCCAGCCCCACCCAGGACCCAGAGGACCCTCCATCTCCCTGCTCCCCAACTGAGGCCAGAGTCCATCATCCACCCTGAGAGGGCAGTTAGCTGATGCCTGGGACCCAACGCTGGCCCCATCCCAATCAGAGATCCAGACACCCCAGGCCAGTGAACATGCCCAGAGCCTGCACACGCAAGTAAGTCATAGGCGCCACTTTGTAACACATCCACCCCCTACTGCCCAAAGCTCACCTCCTCCAGGGAGGTTTCCCTGCCTCTCACTACACACTGCCCTCCCTGCAGACCCCAGCCCCGGGATCACCCGCTCAACCCACCCCATTTTCAGAGACACAGCCTCCCATCCCTTTAAATCCTCCATGGTTCCTGCCCCATGACCTCGAGCTCCACCACCTCCTCTGCCCTAGTGCAAACCTGTCTCCTTGAGCTGCTCTGCAGGTACAGCCTCCAGGTCTCTGCCCGAGGGTTCCCTTTGCCCGGATCTGTCCTGCTCTCTCACACACTCAGGCTCGCCCCTGGGGAAATCCTGTGTTCTTCAAGGTTCAGCTCAGGGGTACTTCTTCGAACACACTCTCCCTGACCACCTTCCCTAGCCTCTGCTCCCCTCGGGGTCCTCAGAAGTCCGATGCCCTCAGATCGCGGGCGATCCAGCGCAGCCTGGCCTGGGACAGGTGCAGACTCATCCCACACCCCCTCCCAGCCCCTTCCCTGGGAAGAAGAGAGGAGCCGCCGGCCCAGCCCGGCACCGGCCCGATTGCTCCCAGCGCGCCCTCAGCCGTCGGGGCTGCAGGTAACTACCCGGCTGGGACCGATACTATGCGGGGGAGTAGGCTGGGCGGTGCCCCGAGGGGCCAGGCCGCGGCTGGGAATGGGATCCCCAAATCAGCTGCAGAGACCCCCCAGGCACTCGCAGGAAGAGGCTGCAAGCAGGAAGACCCTCGTCCGGGCCGGGCGGGAGGGGCAGCGGGAAGACCTGCCCGTGGTCGCCCGCTCCCACCGGCCTCGCTGGCCGGTCAGCCCCTTTCCGCCCCGCAGCGCGTCTCCGCGACCCCGGCCCCGGCCCCGCCACTTGTTGCTGCGGCTCGGCTCGGGGCTCCGCGCTGGGGCACGAACTCCGCGCCGGCTCGGCTCTGGGCCCGCTCCTGGTCCTGGGCCCGGTCCCGGTCCCGGTCCCGGTCCCGGTCCCGCTGCGGCGGCAGGACCCCGGCCACATCTTCCAGACCAGCGCAGTACCTGAGCGCGCCGTCTGCCCGCCGCGCAGCTGTCAGTCATGCGGACACGAGAAACGCGAACCGCCGACGACAACCCTTTAAGGCCCCGCGCGGCCGCCGTAGGCCGGGACGTACTAAAGCAGCGGACGGGGTGGTGCCTCCTGTTCCTGCCGCTGCCGCGCGGGGCCCGTGACCTCCGACCCGCGCGGAGGGAACTCGTGGCGGCGGGAGACGGACGCCGGCGGCGCCAGGGGCGGGCAGGGCTGGCTGGCGGCGGCCGGGGACTGGGCGGTCACCCCCCGCTCTATAGGCGCGCCCGGGGCGGGGCGGTCACCGCCTGCTCTATAAGTGCGCCCGCGGCGGGCCCGGCGCCACACGCAGAAGCGTCGCCGGGCGGTACGGTTGTGCTCTTCTGTTCCACAGCCATGATCATCCCTGTGCGCTGTTTTACGTGCGGCAAGATCGTCGGCAACAAGTGGGAGGCCTACCTGGGGCTGCTGCAGGCCGAGTACACCGAGGGGTGAGGCGCGGGCCGGCGCGGGAGGGGAGGCTGCCGGACCGTCGGCCTGCGGGCTGCGGACGGGGTAGCGGGGTCCGGGCCTGCAGGACGGGGTCGGGGTGGGGGGTCCCGGCCTGCGGAACGGGAATAGGGGTAGGGAGTCCCGGCCTGCGGGACGGGGATAGGGGTGGGGGATCCCGGCCTGTGGGAAAGGGACGGGGGTGGGGGGTCCCAGGCTGCGAGCGGGGAGTTGGGAGGGTCCCGGCGTGCGAGGTGGGCAGAGGCACTCATCAGATGCCAGGTGATGCTGCAGTTCCGAGGTACCTTCCAGCCTGACCTTCCCTCAGGACAGCGTTGCCTCCCACTGCCCGCCAGCTTGGGGAGAGGTGGGGTGTTGGGCATCAAGCAACTGGTGTCTTGGGGACACCTAGGTATGCTGGCGGGTTACCGTGCCTCTCTACCACAGTTAAAACTCTCAGCCTCCTCTCCCTGTGCTTGCTTCCTAATCTTGTTTCTTTGTCATTAGGTCCACATCTGTACCCGGCAAACCCACTTTCCTTTTAGGACGGAGGATAAGCTTTGTGACCACACAGCCGTCCTCATCAGGCTGTTGTGGGTCCCTTTTCTGTGCTTGCCCTTTAGCACTACAGTTACCACCATGCCTATTCTAGTCTCTCTTCCCTACTAGAGGCTAAACTTTGGGCCCTGTGTGGACAGCCCTGTGTCCTAATCAAATTTGAACCCCTGGGGCTTGGGGCATGCCAGCACGCCATAGGCTCTCAGTGCAAGTATGTTGGATGAACGGGGAAGCCATAGGTGGGCTGAGTGTTAGCGCCAAGCCCTGATGAGGCTGCTAGTGACGAGAGTGCTAGGGAATGGCTGGCAGCCTGCATGAGACCCCTTCCCTGGGATGCCATGGGCAGGGACCTCCCAGCCTGGCCTCCTCTTTCCCAAACTACTATCTCTGCTCGTTGGAGGCAATGATGTGGAAATATTCAGGCCTTGAGGGTGACTGGGGCTGGGTCGCAGGGAAATTGAGAGCTCTAATTGGCTCAGGAAATGAGAGAGGGGGCTCCCTGGAGTGGAGTGGGGCTGAGGAAAGATCCCACAGCAGCTGAGTGGGACTGAGTATGGCCTGTGCACGGCCCTCTGTCTGCCAGGGACTGCCAGGACAAACTGACCACAGCCCGTTCTCTCCTTGCCGGCAGGGACGCCCTGGATGCTCTGGGCCTGAAGCGCTACTGCTGCCGCCGCATGCTGCTGGCCCATGTGGACCTGATCGAGAAGCTGCTCAATTATGCGCCCCTGGAGAAGTGACTGCGCTGGAGTCTGCCCGCCCGCCTGCCGTGCTGACCACTTGCCCAGGGTTCATTCCACCCAGGGGTGGGCAACCAGGAGCAATGCCTGCCCCCAGCTGTGTGGGCGTGCGTCTCCCACTCTGGAAGGAATCATCCAGTAAAGGTCTTGGCAGAACCACAAGGAGGTTCTAACAGTTGGCCTGGTTTTGTGGGACTTCCCACCGCCTGCATTTCTGTGTCCTGTCTCATGCCTGAGGCCCCTTGGGGGTGAATGCAGCCCTCACTGCCCAGGAGGCGGGAGAGCCATCCAAATGGCAGCTGCTCCTCAGCCTGGAGGGTCTCCCTCTGGGGTGTGTGCTGTCACAGCCCAACAAAGCCACAGACAACCAGGAACCCTGGGGGTAGGGGAGATGCCGGGGGGACACTGGCATCCCCATGCCCAGGTTCTGAGCCCCCTTTAGGCAGAGCACAGAGGTCCCCACATCCTCTCTCCCAGGATCTCAAGAACCAGATTTTCTGGGCCCTGAATAGAGTGCCCACTGTGGTCATGGCTGTCCATCCTGAGGGTCCTGCTGCCAGAAGCTTCCAGGTTCCCCCCAAGCCCAGCAGGCCCCTCCCCTTGGCCAAGTTCCTGCCGAGGGCGAGGAGCAGGGCCTGGCCTCCAACAACCAGCCCTGAGACCCCCACAGCAGGTCGGGGGTGGCCCTGGGGAGGCTCTGCTGGGTATCAGGGCTGGCCAAGCTCCCAGTGTCCTGGGCATTAGCATTTATCTTGTGGACAGGCCAGAAGAGCTCTTTCCCAGGGGCTTGTCCTGTTCCAACTCAGGCTGAGCCTTAGCGCTGGCAGCTGTGACCCTGGGCGGGGGTCAGGCAGGCCCTGGTGCCCTCCCGCGGGCAGCAGGCAGGAACATGTGGTTAGGAGAGAGGCAGCCTTCTTCAGGGCAGGCCTGGATACTCAGCCATCTGAAGCAGGGTCCTCCGAGTGCAGATGACGAAACTGGTCAGGGGAAGATGGGGTCTGCCCGGAGGTAGACAGCCCAAGCTGTAGGGCACAGTGGCCAAGCCCTGGCTGCCCCTCCAGGCCCAGAGCTCTTGCTTTGTCCAGCCCCGGCTGCCATTGGCAGCACGTCCTGCCAGGCCTCAGGCACCGCATCTCCCCTGCACGACTCCTGAGAGGCCCGGTCCACGCCCTCCCGCCTCCGCCTTCTCGCACACCTGTCCCTACACGGTGGCCAGAGGATCTTTGGGAACCACAAGTAGGTCCAGCCCTCCTGAGGTCTGTCCCCATTTCCTCTCTGTGAGCTCCTCCCGCACCACCATCTTTCCACCCAAGAGTGGGGGAGGTTCTTCTGCTTCAAGGCCTGTGCTCAGTGTCCCTGCCATTGGCCTCCTCCCCCTTGAGACCCATCAGCTCTCAGGTCACACCCGGCTGCCCTGGACCCCGGGATGTGCCCTTCTGGCCCCCTGCCTTTCTCCTTTGTCATGGCACTGGGGGGGTGGGGTCTGTCCACCCTGCTGGGTGGGAGGGCCCTGAGGACCAGAACCGTCTTTCACTGACAGTAGTGAGCTCACCCGTCTGTTCACACACGTTTATTGAGCACCTGTTAGGTGGCAGGAGCAGTTCCAGGCATTTGTAACACAGCAGTTAATAAAACCCACAAACCCTCTGCACCGGGAAGGGGAGACAATGAGCATGTGAGTATGTGGCCTTTTAGACGGTGCTGAGAGCAGTGGAGAAAAGGGGGTTCAGGGAGCAGAGGGGGCAACAGAGGCACAGGATGGGGTGAGGGGGTCTCCTAGGGTGGCCCAGCCCCGTTCTACCCAACTTGCCTGCAAACCAACCCCTCTGACTCAGCAGAGGCATCAGGGAGCACCCCAAGGCCTCATGACCCCACCCCAAAGAAGGTGGCCTGGGAGGGGGCCCTTTATTGTCAGAACCCAATGGTCCTACCCCACCAGCCAGACCAGGACCCCCACCAGCAGACAGGCAGAAGTGCCGCCCCGCCCCGCCGCGGGAGGGGACCCTGCCTCAGGCCTCAGGACTTTGGTGTGCAGCAAAAGGCACTTGAAGCTCCCCCTGGGGCTGGGGGTCCCCAGAGGTCATGGGGGGGCAGAGGCATGAGAAGACAGCCTCCTTGGCAGAGGGGAGAGGGGCGGGAGTGGCATCCTGGGACCCCAGCCCAGGCCGTCAGTAGTTCAGCTCAGTAGTCATGGGCGGCGCGAAGCTGCAGCAGCTGCAGCATGCACGGAGGGCCGGAGCGGCACGGTCAGTAGTGCTCCAGCTTCAGGCTCTTGTACAGGCAGCACGTGAAGATCATGCCAAAGATCTGTGGCACAGAGCCGGCATGAGCAGGCCACGGCCACCAGCCACCTCATGTCCCTGCACCCCCCAGGGCCCACCCCGCCCCGCTGCCCACACCTGCACGCAGGCGATGCCGATGCCCACAGCCCCGATGATCCTCAGGTGCTCCTGGATGAAGGTCTCCAGCTTGCTGATGCAGCCGCCCTGGTGGGGGAGGGGGGCGCTGAAGACAGGCAAGGCTCCCAGCCCCCCAGCCACAGCGCCAGGCCCCCTTGGGGTGTGGCTACACCCGCCCCCAGCATTCTGGGCACCCTGGGGCCCCAGGCTCCCGCCAGCCTACCTCCACCCTGTAGATGTTGGAGGCGTGGTCCCGCTTCCCGCAGCCCGCCACCACGGTCTTGCAGCAGCTGTCGGGGACCACACGGCCGCCCGCCTCGCCAGAGCGGATCCACTCGCTGTCCTGCCAGTCCTGGGAGTTGTTGCTGCCACAGCAGTGGAACTGCAGCGGGAACACGGCCAGGCTGAGCCCCCACCCCCCCACCCCTGCAATGGGGACGGGCCAGGTCTGGGGAGGCCAGGGGGCCCTGCACGCCCCTCCCTGCGCCACCCACCAACCTCCTGCTGCAGCTTGTCCACGGCGCTGGTCACGCCCTCGTGGCCTGGCTGGTGGTACCCGCCTGATCATGGTGTCCTTCAGGTTCTCCTTCAGCTCCGCGTTCAGCTGGGTGAGGGGGGACAGCTTCAGCCACAAAGTCAGACCCTCCAAGGTGGACAGAGCAGGGCGGGCACGGATGGGGAGAGGCACAGGGAGGGCTGGGGTTGGGGGCCCGGCGGGCTGGGAGAGTCACCCCGGCGGCCATGGGGAGGGAGCTCCAGATCCCATAGACACGTGCCTCCCCCCAGGGGAGGGAGCTCCAGATCCCATAGACACCTGCCTCCCCCCATGAGCCCCAGGTGGGCAGCTTGGGTGCTGCAGGCAGGTTACCCACCCCTGCCGTCCACTTTCCCTCCTGTGACCCAGCCGCCACCTCCAGGGCCTGGTGGCACCATGGTCAACTCTGGAGTATGGGGGGGTGGGGGTTGTGTGTGCATGTCCCTGTGTGCGCGTGTCGCCTGTGTTCTTTCCAGTGTGTATGTGTGTGCCCTTGCATGTGCACACACCGCCTGTGCATGTGTGTGTCCCGGTGTGCTCGTGTCCGTGTCCCCGTGTGGCCCGTCCAGGCCCTCACCTGCTGGTAGTACACGTAGGCCAGAACGCCAGCAATGATCTCCAGCAGAAAGATGATGAGGAGCAGGATGAAGTACTGGGGGGGCAGGGACCCGGTGAGGTGGGGTGAGACCCAGACACCCCCATTCTGTGAGGACCGCTAGTGTCCAGGAACAACGGAGCAGAGCCCCCACCCTCAGCTCCCAAGTGGCCAGAGTGGGGCTCCAGGCAGCAGGTGGGGGCTGGGGACAGCCACGCTCCCCGAGGCTTTCTCTTGGAGCTGGTGTCAGCCCACTGGGACGTGGGGACTCCCAAGGCTAGGCAGGTGGGGAGAGACACTCCCCGAGGTGACCACAGCAGAGACTATCCTGCAATGTCACGCTCGACCCCTGGCATTCTCTTCTTCCCCCGTCAGGGCCCCAGATCCAGCCCCTGGCAGCCTGGTGGGGAGCACCCCTCCCAGTACCCCCATCCCCCCACACCCAGTACTGGCCAAGCCCTGCTGACCAGGCGCAGCAGGTTCCGCCGCTCCTTGAAGGTGGCGCAGCAGCCCAGGACACCAGTCACCATGACAACAATACCAGCCACCACCAGGATGTAGGCTGTGGCCAGGTAGGTGCCCGAGGCCAGCAGGCTGATGTAGTCACTCTTGAGGGCCAGCGTCCAGATGCCCACTGCCATGACGGCCAGACCAGCCAGCTGTGGGCAGTGCACACCGGTCACCACATCTGGCCCTAGGTCTGAGAGGGCTGAGTCCCCAGGCCGAGGCTCCTTCCGTGAACCAGGGATGGGAGGGAGGAGATGACAGTGGAGACATGGTGGAGGACAGGGGACAGGGGAAGGGTAGGTGTGCCCGCTGCTCACCCAGAAGCAGCAGTTGAAAGTGAAGAGCAGGTACTTGAGGCAGACGGTGCCGCATGTCGTCTTCTCATTGAACTCGCCCATCTTGGGGCCCGGAGGCGGGGGAGGTCAGATAGCCACAACACCAGGGCCTGACGGGAGGACAGCCAGACACCAGTGGGGACAGGGGGAGGGGACACAGATGGGGCAAGCCAACCGCTGCCCTGGGTGAAGGCCTTGGGAGTGTGTCCACGGGAACCAGGACACTTCCTGGGAGGGCAGCTCAGGAGCCCCCACCCCCACTGCAGGCAGGGCTGACATGTGGGGCCCACAGCGAACTGAAAGCCAGTCCCTGGATGGCCAGAGGGCCTGGCTTCCCTGACCAGAGCCCTTCATGGGGGCATGGGGGACCCCTAACCATCACTGGCTGACTCACCCCTGCTGGCAGCCAAGGGAGGAAGCCCCAGCAGGCACTTGAGGTGAGCTCATGCAGGCCCCACCCGCCCCCCCACAGCATTCCCGGGGTTCCACGTCACAGGCTGGCAGGGACCGTGACAGGGACCTATAGCTGCCGGAGGGGAAGAGAGCCACTCAGGCAGACTGGCCTGCCCATGAATAGCTGTGTGGCCTTAGGGAAGCTCCTCAGGCTTCTGTTGAAGAGGAAGCCTTCCTTCCTTTCTCCCAGCCAGGGTGGAGAGAATGGAGAGTGCTGGGCAGGCAGGGCTGGTAGACACTCCCCAGACCTGGGGTTCCTCCTCTGCCGGTCCCCATCACTGGAAAGGGGACAGCCACACCAACACCAGCAAGAAGTGCAGCTAGAGGCTGTGCTCCTCCCAGAGGCACCCCGGGGACACTGCCCACTCTGTGGTGAAGCCTCTGCACTGGGGAGGGTGGGGCACGCCGCTGGACACAGACGGCAGCTGAGCCCCGGAGCCACGTTTCCAGACAGGCTCAGGGCCGCCCGGGGCTGGACTTTCACCCACCCCGCCCAGCACTCACCTGGCTGGCCCAACGGCTCCTCCGTAAGACGGGTAGATGGAAATTCCCCAGGAGGCTCTACTAGAAGAGGAGGCCACAGGTCTGACCCACGCCAGATGGGCAGGATAGGATCCTGCCACCCCTCGTTGTGGTTGCCCAGGCAATGGGGCCGAGCTGGGCTTCCAGAGCAGGCAGCGTCCACTCCCAGCGGCACAGAAGGGAGCGGCCAAGCCCGGTATTTTGGTCTGGGCCAGGGCGGGGCAGGACAGAGGACATTTCTGGACAGTCAGATCCTGGGAGGGACCACACACCTTCTCCAGGCACCCCACCCTGGGCCTCAACACCAGACCTGCCACTGCCCCTTCCCCCACCAAGCAGCAGTAGCTGCAGCCCGGGGAGAAAACAAGGCGCAGACCCTATAACGGAGCCAGCGGGCATGAGCCCACTCCCCGCCCACGCGCCCCTGGGCCTGCTCCGAGGTGCCAGGCTTCTGGGGAGGCTGGTTCCGAACACAGACCAGCCCCCACGGCCCGCGCACGGGCGGCCGGCTGAGGAGGGGCCCGTCGTTCCGGGCGCGCCAGGCGGATGTGATCCCCCGGGGAAAGGGCGGCCAGAAATAGTTCCCGCGGCCTGAAACAAAGCTGCCCCGCCCCGGCGCCCGCCACTCCACCGGGCCCCTCGGCGGCCCGCGCCCCAGGGAGGGGACCCCGGACCCCGCTCCAGCCAGGCCCGGCGAGGAATCCCCGCGCTGCCGCGGTGAAGTCACCGCCGCCGCCCCCCGCCAGGGCGAGGCCGACGGCCTGCTCCCTTGCACCCGGACGGTGGGCGGGCCTGCGGCAGAGGGAGGGGACCGGTGTCCGGGGACAAGGAGTGGGGTGCTCCAGTGGGGCTCCTGTCCCGAAGGGGCCGCTAGGCCTGTCCGAAGACCTGAGAGGGAGGCGCCTGGCCCTCGCCACGAGTCCTGTTCCGCCCGCCCGGCCTCCCGGCGCCTGCAGCCGGGCCCCCGATCCGGGCCGCTCAGGGCACTGGGCCCCCCCGGCCAGCGGCGCACTCACCGGCCACGCGTCTGAGTCGGCCGGGCGGCGGCGGGGGCGGCGGCTCCGAGCGCCGGGAATGCGCGGCCGGCCCGGGGCCTGCGAGGGAGACGCGTCGGGCCGCCCACCGCCCCGCCCCGCCCGCAGGCCCCGCCCCGGCCGGCGGCCGCGGGCAGGTCTTGGCAGGGCTCGGCGCGCGGGGGCGGGACGCCGGCCGGCGCGGGCGCGGGGGTCGGCGCGGGGATCCGCCCGGGGCTGCGGTCGCCGGGCGAGCTGTGGCCCGGGGACGTGCACAGCCCAGCCAGGGCCCACACCCTCGGGAAACTGGGGAGCGGGGCCGGCGGCGGCGGGAGGCGCCGGCCAGCCTGGCCGAGACCCTGGACTGTGTCCAAGACCCCGCCCCCCGCCTAACACCCCATTCTCTCCCCCCAACTCAGGGACCACCGGAGGCTGCAGGGGTCGGCAGAACAGATGCTGGCCTGGGGGGAGGGTCTGGAGGTGCGGTCAGATGCAGGAGTGGGGGCCTCTCTGGTGCAGTGTGGAGGGCCGTGTGGAGGGGAGGCCTAGGATCCCCGCGAGAGAGAGTCCAGTCTGGAGGGTACGGGGCCTGGGAGTGGGGGAGGGAGTGAGGAAGAAAGGGCAGAGCCTGCTAGCCTGCTGGACTGGGAGGCTGAGAATGGGAGTAAGGAGGGGGAGAAGACTCCCGACCCACCAGGCTCATCCCCAGCCCCTGGGGGGCGGAGGGGGCGAGTCTGAGTCTGCAGGATTAGGGTTGGAGCATCTCTCCTTGGACAGTGGGCAGCACTCCTCCGCGGCTCCCTGCCCGTAGCTCCGCCGGCTCCATCAGCTCCCAGCTCCCAGGCAGGGTGGAGGGGCATGGGAGGCGGCTCCAGACCCACCCCGTGAGGCTCCCCTCAGGACCGCCAGACTCTGGGGAACTGAGCTGGTCCACCCAAGGCTGTGCCAGGGCTGGGATGGGCAGGGAGGAGCCAATGGAGACCAGAGTGGGCAGGAGACCCCACCTGGGGTTCCCTGGCAAGACAGTGGGCCTCAGTCCCCTCGTCGCTACAGAGGGCCCCTGGGGCTTCAACTTTGGACGGTGAGGGCTGGGGGGCATGACCAGGGACACCCACAGCCCTAGCACCACGGGACCATGGACCTGTACCACACATGTACCATGCATAGTACACATGTGACATATCACACGTGTACCACACAAACGGTGTGGCTCACCCACACAGAAGGCAGAGGAGGCTGAAGTGCAGTCAGTGGACTCTATTTGGAGGAGGGGGCTTTTCTGCTGGACAGAGATGGGCTTGATGGGATGGGGACAGGACGAGGATCCGCAGCGGGGTACATGAGACCCTGATCACCCCAGGGTTACTTCCTTCATGTCTGCAGGCAGGCAGGCCAGTTCAGTGGATAGAGCCCATGTCCTGGATGGGCAGCCCCCAGCCATGACGAGTCACCTTCAAGGGCCAGCTTCTCCAGGTAACGCTCAGTGAGTCACTTGGGGCTGGTCAGCGGGCACTGGGAAGGTGGCCAGAGCCACGTCTGGGCGGGCGAGCCCAGCAGCAGCAGCAGCAGCAGATGGGCCCGGGCAGACGGGCCGTGGCCAGAGCCTTCCTGCGGCCACTGCCCAGCCGCTTGGCCTCACAGGCGTCCCTCTCGTCTCGTAGCCGAGTGTTCAGCTCCCTGGGGAAGGGGAGTCCAAAGGCTCTGAGAGGCCTCAAGGGGCAGCATTCCTGGGCGGGGAAGGTGGGGGCTCTGGCTCTCCTTCAGACCAGAAGAGAGGTATCTGTCTGGGGCTGCAGCATGAGGGATGGCGGGCAGACACTTGCTCGAAGTGGGATTGGGCAGTGGTCAGGAATGGCTGGAAGCTAGGAGTTCCCGAGCTGAGATGCGCTGAGCCCCTTCCCGCCTGGCCTGAGCCCGACCGCACCTGAGGAGCTGCAGTTGTCTCAGGAGGCTGAGTTTCTCTTTCTGCATGTTCCTTGAGACCGTGACCATGTCTCTGCAGGAGGAGGGGGGAGGTGAGAGGTAGGTGGTGACCTGGATGCAAGGAGGCTCCTTGGGGCGCTCCACGACCCCCTAGAGGGCCCTACCCGACCCTACACTGGAGGCGGGGCTGAGACGTGGGATGGGGACGGAAGCGGCCCACACCTGAGCCCCAAGGGCGTCCCGGCCCCGCCACGCCCGCCGGCTCCACCCCCTCCCCGGGAGCCGCCCCTGAGAGCCCGCCCCAGCCCCGCCCCCCAGGCACCGTTGGGTTTGCTCCTGGCGGCCCCGCGCCTCGCCCTCCAGTCTGCGGAGCTGCTCCTGCGCCCCCTCCAACTGCGTGCGCAGCGCCTCGTTGGCCCGCCACAGCTGGGCGTTCTGCGCCTGCGCCTCCAGCTGCTCGGTAGCCCGGGCCTGCAGCTGCTGTTCCAACTGGGGGGATGTGGGGGGAATCGAGGCTAGAGGGGACCTCCCCTCTTCCCCGCGGTGCTGCCTTTGCCTCTGACCCCCAATAAATCCGGGGCTGGGAACACTGAGGCCCAGGGGACCTCAAGGCTAGAGCGAGTGCATGCGTGACGGGGGCGTGTGCTGGGGCGGGCCGGCGGCCGCTCACCTCCCGCTGCCTCAGGCCCGCGCGTTCCAGCTCCTGCTCGCGGCTCTGCAGCTCCAGCTCCAGGCGGCCTCTCCGCTCCTCCCGGGGGAGCTCCTGGGACGCGCGTGGGGCACCTGAGCCTCCGCTGACTGCGGAGGGGCAGGGACCGGGGGTGGGCCCGGGGTGTGACCCATTCAGAGAAGGCGGAGCCAGGGAGACACGCGCGTCTGCGATTGGGCCGCGCGCGGGGGCGGGGCCGCGGGCCCACCTGACTCCGCAGGCGCTGGCTCTGCGCGCGAAGCAGCTGCTCCATCTCCTCGTACAGAGAACGCACCTCTCTCTCGTGCTCGCTCTCCCGCCTTAGGGAGACCCAGGCGGGGGTGGGGGGAAATGGGGAGGGGCACAGCTGCTTAGAACCTGCCAGCACTGCAGCCCCCAGCCCCCGCTCCACCGTCTCCCGGGGCGCTGCCACCCGGCTCCCAGGCCCCGCCCCGGTCCCTCGCCCTCACCGCCGCAGCGCCTGCTCCAGGCCGTCCCGCTCTCGGGCCGCCTCCTCCAGGCAGGCCGACGCGCGCATCAGAACGTCCTCGAAGGAGCCCAGCAGCTCGGGTCGCTCGTGCTGCAGCCGGGTCCAGAACGTCCGTACCGCCCACTGCCTGCAGGGAGGGGACAGGGGCTAAAGCTGAAGCGGGGGCTCCGCACGCCACCCCGAAGGGTAAGATGTACCCCTGCAGCTCTGGACAAGCCATGCGCCTTTGCCGCATGCAGAGCATCCTTCTCGTGGTGCTTTCGCTGAGCCTGGGATCTGTGCGTGTGTGGGGCAGCGAGGTGTCGCGGGTCCGCGGGGCTGAGCCCGTGTGTACGTGGCTGTGTGCCAGGCACCCTCCCTCCTCCCCGCAGCCCTGGCTGCTGCCTCGTGAAATGCAAATTCTGCGGGAAATCACGCCCGGCTCCTCCCAGGTAGTTGCAGCTGAAAGGGAACCACTGGGCCAGAGCCGGCCTAGGGACCCTGCAGGCGAACAGACACGCGGGCGACGTGGACAGGCAGCATGCAGAGGGAGAGAGAGAAGACGAGGGAACTGGGAGCGGGACCAGCACCAACTCACTCGCCTAGGACCGGGGCCACCCCCAGCTGCTCCAGCACAGTGCAGAATCTCTCCTCCTCCTCGTCCTCCAGGGAGCCCCCGTTGCCTTGCACATCCCACCAGCCCGACTCAAAGGTTTCCTCGGGAGGCGGGGAGGGCTGTGTGCCCTGAGCCGACTCCACCCCCACAAACTTCCCTGCGGGCATGAGAGGGAGAGATTACCAGGCCTG
The DNA here is from genome assembly GCF_020826845.1 of Diceros bicornis minor. NCBI lineage: Eukaryota > Metazoa > Chordata > Mammalia > Perissodactyla > Rhinocerotidae > Diceros > Diceros bicornis. The sequence goes on from NC_080770.1 coordinate 1,195,472, forward strand.
TCCATTACCACTCCACTCACCCGCCTCCCCCCAACACATATCCTGCCCTTTCTCTGAGCCCAGTTTCCTGTTTTTCTTCCTTATTCTGGTCCGATTCTTGGCCTGGGAATGGGAGGTGACAGCCAGGCTCAGGCCAGAATGAGGCACGCCTGGCTCCCAGCCCCGCCTGGGTTTGGCAGAGGAGAGCAGGTGGGGAAGCAGGAGGGTCAGCTCCCCATGAGCCACAGCAGCTGGGGGGCTTCCCGTGGTGCCTGCGTGTATAGACGCGGGAGATGGAGAGGCTCGGGCTGTCGTCTGTGTGGGCTGTGGAGGATCTCAGGGGTGGGGCGGCAGAGAGGGGCTCAGGGGCCGGGCTCACGCAGGCCAAGGCAGAACTCCCGAGCGGTGAGGAAGCCTGTGCCGGCCTGGTCCAGACTTTCGAACACAGCCTCGAGCTGTTCGGACGTGAGTGGCAGGTCGCTCTGCAGGCCCTGGCCGGGCAAGGATGGCAGGGCTCAGTAGCCGAGGTCAGCCCCAGGCTGGGGCAGCCTCTGGGGTCGGAGGACTCACCTGCAGGTCGTGCCGAGTGATGAAGCCCTTGGTCTCCTTGTCACACAGCAGAAACAGCTCCTGGGCCTGCTCCAGCATCGCTGCCTGTGGCTCCATGGAAACCCCTTCCTCCTCCCCCTCCTCCTGGACCTCCCCAGCCCCAGGTTTCCCAGGGCTGGCCATGGGAGTGGTGGTCTCGGCTGTGAGGTGCTGTGAAGCCAAGGAGGAGTCAGGGCCTGAGCAGAGCTCAGAGGAAAGGAGACGGGAGGAGAAGGGAAGGCAGCGAGAGGGTGAGGAGTGAGTGTGTCTGAGGGCTGAGCCAGTAGCGCAGAGCCAGCAAGAGCAGAGGGGCCTCTCTGCACCCGGGGGGCAAGAGGGAAAAAGGCATGGCGGAGGTCCAGAGAGGAGGGGCAGCTGGGGGCGTGTGGCCCAAATGGGGGTAGTGCTGCAGGCACAGGTGTCACCGTGGGGTGAAGCAGGCTCAGGGCCTGTGGGGGCCGCTCAGGGAGCCAGTGCAGGAGAGGATAGGCTGTGGGGAGGGTGCAATCTCGGTGGGGGGACAGCTATAAAAGACCTTGTGATGGACAGAGAGGAGGAGGGGGCTCCTGGCAGTTGAGGGGAGAGGGCTTGGGTGAGGGAGTGGTAAGGGGGAGGAGCTGAGCAGGTCCTGGAGTTGGGGACCTGGAGACCGAGCTCACCCGGCTGGGCTGGTGGGAGGAACTGGCCAGTTGTGACTAAGTCCTTAGCCCCTGTGTCTGGGCCTCAGCTGCCCTCACCTTCAGCCAGCTGGCAGGCAGGTAAGCTCCTCCCCAGCCACAACCCCTCCCACCGGGCTCCAGGCCCCAGGAGTGCAGGTGTAGGGTCCGTCCAGGGCGCCCTCCATGGCCCTTGTCAGGAACACCTTCAGATTCTAGGCTTAACAGCCCCTCCCGCTACCCTAGGGCCCTCCCCTCCACCAGACCCACCCCCTCCAAGTCCCCGGAGCCTCCTCTGGGCCTCCCTCCCCGCAGGGAGGGGGCTGCCCTGCCCCCCAATCAGAGCCACCTGTCCTTCCCACAGCACCCTGGCCTCGGATTTCCCAAAGCTAACCCCCAGCGTGGCGACACCACCATAGACACACCTGAGACTCTGGGGTCGTCTCCTCTCAGTTCAGGATGAGATTGCCTCCCCACCTGTGTTGAGGGGGCGATCTCCAAAGAGGGCAGGTCTGAGGAAGGGGAAGAGGGGGGGACACGGGGCCAGAGTCATCTCCCCCCTCATGCCGACCTTTCACCGGGCGGGTGCACCACCCCTCTGGCGGCCGGCGGGCTCCACGGGACCAGAGGTCCATCCCAGCCGGAAGCTGTGCCTCCGCCGGGCTGGGGGAGCAGGGAGGAAGGGCCGCCGGGCCGGGAGCCGCTGTGCCCCGGCCCCTGGGGGGCCGGGCCCGCCCTCACCCTTGCCACCTCGAGCCCCGAGGGGCCCCAGAGTCCCCGACTTCGACACACGGGGGTCAGCGCTCCCTGCGGCAACTGGGAGGGCTGGGGGCGCGGCCTGCGGACCCAAGAGGCACCTACCTGCGAGCTGCACCGCCGCACCTGCCGCGCTCCCGGCCGATCCTCCCGGAAAGGCGGCCAGCACGGGGAGCGTGGACCGGAGCGGCTCCTGCTGCCCTGCAGGCACCAAGACCCTGGCGTGGGACGGCCCCGGGCGGAGCTGCAGCCGCTGCTGTCACCGTGTCCCCGCCTCTCGGCGGCGCTGCCTGGGCAGCTGGCTCTCGCCCCACACTCCGCCGCGCCCCTGACCCTCAAGGCCCAAGTGCCTGTCCCAGCAGAGCCAGAGTGCACGGTGAAGCCCAGATGACCCCGGGGACCTGGGGACCCTTCCTGAGCAAGGCCAAGGGGAAGAGGGGGGCTGTCCTGAGGATCTGGATTTAAGGCACCAAAAGTGTGTGTAGGAAAAAGCCAAGGAGGAAATAGACCAAAATATTTTCAGTGGTTCTCATGGAGTGGGGTGACTTTGCTTTCTTCCCTATCTTTTCCTGATTTGGGTTTTTCCCAGTTTTAAACAATAAACATGTAATATACTAGCAAACGGTATTTTAAATCAGCAGCATAAATGCCTTGCACGTGTGAGGCAAGTGAGTGGGATGGGGCAGGAGGTTGTCACCTCGGCAGCCCCCCCAGCACTCCTCTGGGGGCACAGCCCTGATGGTTCCACTGGGGGAGGGCTGGGAAGAGGAGCTGGGTGGGGCCTGCGTGTGACCTTCCTGTGGGGGGAGAAAATGCCATCCTCTTCCCTCGGGTCCCCCTTCCCAGCCCCAGCTTGGCCCCTGCACCCACCTGGCTGCGCTGGGGGCTGGAGGCCTCTGCCTTTCCAGGGGCTTGGGATCCTGCTGAACTAGAACAGGTTGGGCCTATGGTACAAGACCTTGAGAACGCGAGGGGGGCGGCCCTTGGCATACACGCACCTGGGACCTGCCCGGCCGGCTCTCCCAGTCCTACAGTCCCACTACGACCGTTATTGTTGGCTGGGGGCTGCCCCACGCCTTGGGGGAGGGGGGCAGGTGGGGACTGAACCAGGCAGGACTAAGAGCTCAGGACACCCAGCCAAGTGCCCGGCTCTGCCCCAGCACCCCTCACCCCCTGGGCCCTTGTAGTCACCAAGGAGGGCTGGCCACATTGCCTCACTGCACAGGGCAGAGGACGCTTCCAGGAAACCGTCTGTCCCCCAGAACAACATCCAGCCCCCTTTTGCCCAGATCTCACCCCGCCTAACTTTCCAGACCCCTCCTGTGTAGTGGCAGGAGACTGAGTACCCATTGGGGAAAGGGAACAGGGGAACAAGGTGTGCACACCTGGCCAGTGAGGCTTGTCATGACAAGGGGAAGACCCGCACCTCGCACAGAGCCTTGGGCCAAATGCGCAAAGTGGAGGCTCCCAGGTCCCCAGCGCTCAGCTCGGAACCTCACCCTCCGCAGCCGTCCAACCCTGAAATCAGCCCCACGCCCTGTGTCACCGCAGAGTGGAGGTGCAGACGCCACCTTTTGTAAACATTGTGTAGCTTTTATTTAGCAGGGAGCTTGGTCCCCTAATATTTCCATGGCCCTTGGAAAGCTGAGCCCAAGGGTCAGCCAGCAGGCCTCAGGGCAAAGTAGGGGGCAAACATATGGGTCCCAGCCGGAGGAGTGGGCTGGAGGCAAGAGACCCACAGGTGCTTTTAGGAGAGAGCCCCAGGCCGCCTGGCGGGCAGGCCTGGAATGCCAGGTTCAAGGATCCCACCGGGGAAGACCGGACCTGAAGCTGTAGAGACACTGGTCAGCTGGGAGGGTGTTGGGGCCAGGGAGTCACATACAAACCGAGAAGGCAGGGGTGAGCTGTGGCATTTATTACATCTGCTTTGGCGAAAATAAATAATTCTTTACAAACATTCTTCAGCAAACATGAAAAATGCAGAGGCAGGAGCAGCTGCAAAGTTCTCAGAAGTAATACTGTGCTGACGGGCGGGGGCCTCGGGCGGGGGTCGCAGGTCCAGGAGACCCCAGGCGCGGGCCCCAGGCCCCCAGCCCTAGGGTGGGGCCTGGGAGGGGGAGATTAAGGCACAGGTGAGTGGGGCCCTCCGCACCTCGCCCTCCTCAGTGCAGCCCGTGAGCGGTTGGTGGAGGGTTGACAGCCAAGCCCCCTTCTCCTTACTCCGCAGGGGGTATGGAGAGAGGCCGGGAGGGGGGAACCTCAACCCCCGCAGGGCCCCGCCTCACGGGGCAGGGAAGCTGGGGGGACCCGCCCTCAGCACCGGGACCCCAGGGGGCTGGGGAAAGCCGGAGCAGGGACGCTCAGCAAGGGGGCAAGCTGGGCGGGGGCTGCGGGGGCGCGGGGGCAGGATCGGCAGGGGCGCGCATGCGCAGGGCGTCCGGCGGGAAGGCCACGTTGGTGCAGAAGAGACCCAGCAGCAGCTGGCGCTGGCACTCCTCCCACTTGGCCAGTGCGTCCCCTAGCGAGAGGCTGTTGCGCATCCAGCTGGGCAGCACCTCGCTGTAAGCTGCGCAGGACAGCGGCACAGAGGGCAGCGACTGGGAGCGGCGCAGCTCCACCTGCTCTGACAGCCTGCAGCCGGGAGGGACCCAAGGAGGGAGGGTCTTAGTGGGGGCCACGGAGGCTGCGGCCCCCGGTGGACGCGGCAATCAGGGGCTCACCTGGAGGTCAGGTGGCTGCCCAGCTTCCTCTTGGCGCGCATCACCAGGTACTGGCAGATGCTGCCCGTCTGCTCCTTCATCCACCGGATGTCCTCAGGGACGTAGGGCAGCCACTCCAGCAAGCTAGGGCGGGGTTGGGAGGCATGGCTTCAGCGGCTATGGCCGGGCCCTGACGCCCACCCGCACCCCACCCCAGTCTGTGCCCCGGCTTCTGGAACCCCTGACCCGGCATCTCCGCAGCGCCCCCAACCAGCTGCCTCTTCCCCCGGGGTGCCCACCACTCATGGATGACCCCAAAGCCCGGTGCCCTGCGCTCCCCTCCCCACCGCACCGGATGGTGAAGGAGACAGCACTCTCCAGCGGCAGGGTGTAGGGCACCATCATGGCCGTGGCCAGACGCACGGGCAGCATGTTGGACAGCGTGGTCAGCAGGTCCTTGGGCTCCACGCAGGCCTCCAGCAGGGCTGCGGGTGGGGTGCAGAAGGGGAGTTGGTGGCCGGTCCGGGAGGCACGGGCCAGGCCCACTCTGCTCCTCGGCTTCCGCGCAGGCCAGGTCCCGCCCCTCTCCCCCCACTCCACCCCCTCACACCCTCATTGAGCGGAGCAGGCAGATGCTCCAGGATGTGATCCTCCCCGGGCGGCTGCAAGTGGCCCTCCGCTGGAGCCCTCTCCGTGGCCGCCTCGGCCTCCTCCGCGTCCTCGTCCTTCGGGGCTTGGGGGTGGGCGGCCGGCAGCGCCAACAGTGGGTTGGGCTGGTTCAGGAGGCCTGAGTGGAGAGGACGGCACCTGCCATCAGCGCGGCCGCAGCCCGGCAGGCCCGCAGGGGCCAGTAGTACAGAGCCTGCCTGCCAGCCCAGCCCACCTGCCTGGCCAAAGGGGCTGGACAAGCGCTCTCCCAGCTCCTGGGCAGGGCCGCGCACGCACCGTTCCGCCGCAGGAAGCGCAGGCCGTCCCTGTAGCCCTGCTTGCACATCTCTCGCAGCACCTAAGGCAGGGGGATGGATAAAATGGAGCAGAGGAGCCAGACACGCCCTGTTCTGCCCCCTAGACTCCCTGCACACACACACACACACACACACACACACACACGCACACACCACCAAGGTACCTTGGATCCCGATCCAGGCTAGACAGGCTGCCGCCCGGTGGAGAAGCTGTACAGGACACAGCACTCATCCCCAGCCCTCAAAAGAGGGCGTCCGGATCCCCACCCCACCGTGGTCACTCAGGAGAGGTCACACGGGCAGCTTTCTCCCCCAGTGCTCAGCAAGGAGAGGCTGTGCGGGCCAGGGGGCTCACCATGGGCTCGGGAGGGAACAGGGCCTTGGAGAGGCGGTAGAGGTTGCGCAGGTTGAACTGGATGCTGGTGTTGGTGACCCGGAGCTCGTGGATGTTGGTGGAGCTGTCCTGCGGGCAGATGTCACTCTCGCCCGAGAAGGGGGACACTGTGATGGTGTTCTTGAGCTCGTAGAGGGGCAGGTTGTCCGAGATGCCGCCGTCCACATAGCGCTGCGGCAGGGAACACCACCACACGGTCAGAGGCCTGCAGGGTGAGCCAGCTGCCCCACCGGCCACCACGGGCCTAGCCAGTGGCTATTTCGTTTGGGCCTTTCACCCACTGGGCACTGGCCGTGGGCTGCCTGGCCACTGAGCAGACAGCCAGCAGTGGTGGGGGGAGGGGAGGCAGCCACAGGAACTGTGCATCTCCACGGGCGGGCCTGGCTCTTGAGTAACCCCGGGGGAAGTGGAGCAACGGTCCGTGGCAGGAGTGAGGGGTAGTGGCAGGGGCACAGATGGCCTTCCCCCCACTCTTGTCCCGTAGCCCACACAGTAGCTGACTTGTCACCCAGGAAGGTGCCCGGGGGTACTTACTATGCCCTGGAGGGAGGGTGGGATGAGGCCACAGTACACAGGAATGAAGGTGCTACAGACATTGGCCTGCGGGCGGGGGCAGAGAGGGGGTGATGAGCAGGGGCCTCGGGGTTCATACTGTACCCCCAATGTGGCCCCACCAGGGCCCACCTGGACGAGCTCGTCCCTGGAGTTGAAGTGGGATATAATCACGTTCTCGCCATCAGAGACACGGGTCAGGGAGATGCCCAGGCGCCCGTTGGCCCGCTCATGGCTTTCAGCAGGCAGGATCCTCAGCAGGCAGCCACGGATGATCTTCACCAGGTTGAAGGAGGGGTGCAGCGGACCCAAGAACCGCTTCCGGGCCTCCTTAGACACCTCGATGATGTTGGCACCGGCCTCGCCTGGGGCAGCAGGGCCAAGGGTCAGGGGCTGGCACTCCTGGCTTTAGCACACCCCCCATGGCTCCATGCCCAAGGTCCCCCGGCACACAGACCCAGTGTCGCCCCATCTACCCTGGAGGATTCCCAGTGCCTACCATGGGACGCAGCCCACAAGTGGGACTCTTGCCACCTGCCCTGGGGAGAGAGAGGCAGGCCACCACCCCTGGGAGGGCAGACAGCTGGGGCCGGAGCCTGCCCTCTGGCCAGTATTTCCCAACTCTGCCTGCCCCGATCCATGAGTCACTGAGCCTGGCGTGGTGTGGCACCCAGCCTGGGAAGGGGGAAGACAGCGGCTCAACTCTGACCAGACTCAGTCTTCACCCACTTGGCCAGATCCAGACCCGCAGAGCCCAGTGCAGCCCAGGGGTCCCACAGCCCAGGAGACACGAGGTTGGAAATAGTGGGGCCCCACCACTGCTGAGAAAACGTGATTGTGTCCCACGGCAGCCAAGAGCAGGCAACTCCCAACATCCCCCTTGGGGGACCCTGGGTGCTGCCCTAGGACAAAGCCAGAGTGGGAGCAGGCCCAGGAGTGGCCAGGGAGCAGGAGGCCTTGGGGAGGAGCTGAGGACCATGCCCTCCTCCAGGAGCAGCACCCGGCCCACGAGTGGGGCAGTGTGGGACCAGCACCTCCACTCTGGGGGGACTCCAGTGGCTCAAGACGGATGGTGAGAAAGAGGCTTCTTGGGAGTGGGGTGGAAGAGGCACTGCGGGAGCCATGTCCTCAACTAGTTGCCAGGGACCTAGGTGTGTCCTGAGGCCAGCATGGGGGTCTGAGAGGCATTGGCCTGCGGGCCTCCATGGGGGGGGGGGCAGGGCCACAGCGTGAATCCTCAGGTCCCAAGAATATAAAGCTGTTCTCCTTCCACCCCACCCCTCTCAGGTCAAAGGTCATCAGAAGGGGGCAGGGGAGAACCCTAACAGGCCCCTGCTGGGCAAGACATTCAAGAACCTGATGACCCCTCTGTCACTTCGGCTGCTCTAGTAGGCTGGGGGCTGGGCAGCATTCCCAGGACTCCTAAGACTCGGCATGCTATAAACACCCCTCGCAGAGGCAGGCCGGAAGTGTGTGAGTGGGGGAGCCCATCCCAGCACACACAGACCACCTGAGGCCCGGGCTGGAGAGTCCAGGAGCACCTCCCACCCATGGGGTGAGCAAAAACGGCTGGCCACAGCTGGGGACTCAGGCCCACGGTGGGCCGCGTGCAAGGCAGGAGAGGGCGGGAGAGTCTGCTATGCCCAGGCCTGACCTGTGGGTCTCCTTCTCCAGGGGCCCTCGGGAGGCACCAGGCCACAGTGCCCAGATGCGCTCTTCAGAAGCCACCCCCATACTAGGCCCTGGGCTCCAGGACGCAGTGACCGCTGGCTCTCGGTCCGATGCCCGATGCCGGTAGCGAGGGGGGCGGCTTAGGCCCCTCCCCCGGCTCTCACGGTCCCGCCCACGACTTACTTTCTCTTTCCACTGACAGCTTCCGCTGCACCTGCCCGTCCCGCAACCTCTGCGCCCAGAGGCAGGCCCAGAAGCGCGCCGGGGCCGTACCCCAATCCCTGAGCATCATCCGAGCAAAACAAACCAGGCCCCGCCCCCCGGGCGGCGCCCGGGATTGGACCCTCGGCCTGAGCAGAGACCCCTCCCCACGGCACCCGGAGCTCCGGTGGCACCCGCGGCCGGGTCAGCGCCCCTGTGTGGAGGGATGGGGGGCGCTCTAGCTCACGAAGAGCATCCCCCGGCCCCGCCCGCCCCGCTCACCCAGGCAGGCCCCGGTGACCAGCGTCGTGGCCGTCAGCGCCCCGGCCGAGGCGCCGTAGATGTGCGTGGCGTTGGCCACCAGGAAGGGCGCGTGCTCGCGGAGGCAGGAGGCCACGCCGACGTGGTAGACGCCGAGGAAGCCGCAGCCCGCGAACGAGATGTTCCACGTCGCCTCCTTGGGGAACATCGCGGCGGCCGCCGGGCTCCGGGGCTCCGCGGGCGGCCGGCTGGTGTGCACCGCGCGCTCGCCGCTCGCTCTGGAGCCGGACGCGGCGGTCCCTCGGTCACTCCCGCTCGGGGTCTCCGCCGGCGGAGGCGGCGACACTGCGCGGGGCGGTGGCGGAGGCAGTGTTTTTAGTGGGGGTGGGCGCGGGGGAAGCGGGCGGGGCGGGGCCGGCACGCGCGGCCCAATCGTGGGCGAGAGGAACGGCCGCGCCCTCGGGGCGGACCCTGAAGCCCCGCCCCCGTCCCAGAGGCCCACCCGGGCCTGAGCCCTCAGCCCGAGACCCCGCCCCCGCCCCGGAGGTCCACTGAGACCCCGCCCCCGGTCGTGGAGCCCCGCCCCCGGCCCAGACGCCCACTCGGGCCTGAGACCTCAGCCCGAGACCCCGCCCCCGGCCCTGGAGCCCCGCCCCCGCCCCAGAGGGCCACTGAGACCCCGCCCCTGGCCCTGGAGCCCCGACCTCGGCCTCCGAGGCTCACCTCGACCCCGGGACCCCGCTCCCGCCCCGGTGGCCCAGCTCGGCCCGAGACTTCGCCCTCGGCCCCGAGACCACGCGAGGGGAGGGCCCTGCTGCCTAGGCATCTGCTGACCCCTCCCTCGGGGGTCCGCCTACAACACCCGCCCGGGACACTGAGGAGCTCGCCCAGGGCAGGGACCCCCAGTGTCCACCGATTCGTCCACAGCCTGACCCCCTGACATCCAGGGCCGGATGCGAATCACACACACACAGACTACTTCAGAGCCAGCGCCCGCCGCGAACCCACACCTGACATCCGGGCCCCAGCCCTGCCGGCCGCGGCCCCCCTTCCTGGGCACTAACCCGGGTCGTACCTGCGTCCGACGCCGGCTCCTCAGCCTGTGGGGTCTACCTGGGTTTGACTCGGGCCCTGCCCGCCCCCGCTAATTGCCCCAGCGGGTGGAGCACCCCGGATGATGTCACCCTGCCACCCCTTTTCCGCATTTTTCTCCTGGAGCGTGTGGGTCAGGCCTCGCCTGGCTTGGTTCCAGGAGCCAGCCCTGCACCTCACGCCACCTCGCAAAGGGGCTGATCCATGCTGAGGTGGTGGGGAGGCTCCTGGGGCAGTGTGCGTGTTTCCCCAGACACACTCACTCCTAGGCGGGCGCTCAGCTCAGGACGCAGCTGGTGCCAGGGCTGCGGCCAATCTGGCTGTGGCATGGGACTGCCCCCCCACCCAGGCCCAGGCCCAGGCCCAGGCGCCAGACCAGGGCCTCCCCAGGACACGGCCATCTGGGGTCATGCTGTCCAGCTCTCAGCCTCTGTGCTCCCTAGCACCATTGTTAGCACCGATGGTGTGCCTGGCATGTGCGCCAGCACAGGGTAGCACAGTGAGCAGGGTCAATGAAGACCCGGCCCTATCGGGGGCAGAGGACAGTGTTTACATAAGCTCAAAATGAGGACCTAGAGGAGTGAAACGTGTGTGGACACAGAGTTCACCCAGGAAGCGCACAGGGCTGCCCAAGCCACCCAAGCGCATGTGCAAAGGCCCTGGGTGGGGGGATTGCAAGGAGAGGGGAGCCCTGGCCTGGGCCCTGGGACAGGAGAAAGCAGGGGTCCGGATCTGACCAAATTTGACTTACAAAGACTTGTCCTTCTCCCTGCATGGGACCCCATCCCATGGAGGTATGGATGGAGGAACAGCACAGAGAGGGTGTGGTCCCATTAGGACCATCAGGGCCTTTAGTGACCAAGCCCTTGGGGGTGCTGCTGGAGACAGCAGGGGCACAAGTGCCTCACAGTGGGGATGGGGTGGAACCCAAGGCTGGGCAGGAAAGTCCAGGGGTCACCAGCATGACAACCAAGACGGGAGCCAGGCAGGGCAGGCTGAGCACGGGACCCAAGAAGGTCCCCTCCGGACCTGCTCCAAGGAGAGGCCAGGGTCCAGGCCCTCCCTGCTTCTGAGGGGCCTTGGGGGGTGGTGCTGCCCCAGTGCAGGGAGATCTCTGCCCCCATTTCCACACACGGTTGAATTGTTTTGAGTACATTCCCTCCCTCCAGGCCCCTGGGACTGTCAGCTCTGGAGCCAGGAACAGGGCGGCCCTTCCAGGAATCCTGGGTGGGGGTGGGAGGTGGGCCCGGTGGAGAAGCCCTGGGGTCTGGTGTGTGATGATTCTACCAGGCAGTTGTCTTGTCCCCACTCCCATGGTGTCCTCCAGCCCACACAGGGGCCTTCTCTTCGAGTCTGAGGCTGGGATGGTGAGCTCTGCCCTGGACCCTGGGTCCACTTCTCTGGGGGGCCCTCTACCCCAGCCTAGGGCTGTGGTCCCCCACCACCTGTGACCCCCGACATCTACAGCCCCATTCACCCCCCTTCACAGCACATGCTGCCAGGATCTCTGCAGTGGTCCTTCTCTTGGCTCCATGTCCCACACCCCTGCAGCATGGATTCTCCCGCTCCTCTGGGTAACCCAAGGGGTCTCAGACCTTCTTCTCCTCACACCCCTGCACTCTTGCCCCCGGCCTCTTCCTTCAGGTCTTGGAGCCTTACCCAAGGGAAGCCTCCCTAGCCCAGCTGTCTGCTGTCATACTGATTATTTTCTCCACAGGGGCAGGTGCTTCTCCAGTGCTGTGGCCTTGCACACAGTAGCTACACACCATACCACAGCCAACCAACCCAGAGCCTTCGGAGGGGGAAGCACTGTCTCCTAGGTGGCCTGGCATTGGTGGGCAGTGGGAGGGCCTCTGCCCTCTCCCCCACATTCCAGGACAGAGCCTGGTGGGAAGGGTATGGGCAAGCCCACCCCAAAAGGACCCAGTGAGCACGTGGCCCAATGTCACTGCCCACAAGCCATTTCCACACGTGCCCAGGTGTTGGCCCATCAGACTGCTGGGGAAACTGAGGCTCAGATAACCTACATGAGTGCTCCAAGCTGCTCAGGGATTAAGGTAGAGCTGAAGCACTGACCCTTGCAGAGAAATGCAGGGTCCACGCACCCACCCCCACACCTCCTCTCATGTGACTGAAGACCATCACAGGTCCTGGGAGAAGTGCTGGCCTTGCCCAGCCGGAGCCACCTCAATGAGCAGTGCAGACCACCCACTGCTGCTTCTGAAGTTCTCCTGGGTGTCCCCCTGAAGGCTGCACTCAATGGGAAGGCGCTGGCAGACCTCAAGAGCCAGGACCGTGCCCAAGAAGGGAGCTCATGTACCCTCCCGAGCCCGCTCAAGGCTTGGCCACACCCAAAACAGCACCCCCCCCAAGCATTCATTTTTGCACCAGACCCTTGTATCGTCAGCACCCCCCCAACCAGGGTTCAGCCGCTCCCCCTCACTGGGATGGGCCCCTCCTGGATGAGGCCTGCCCACCCACCATGGGGCCCCCACCTGCCCTGCACTGAGGCCAGAGTGCAGAAGCCACGCTCTGACCAAGTGCTCATGGACCGCTGGAGAGATACTTAAAAACAGTTTTATTTGCAGGGGAGTGGAACTCTAATCGAACAAGCCAAATCCCATGTCGTCGTCTGACTCCTCGGACTCCTCCTTCTTCTCCTCCTTCTTTTCTTCTACTGCGGGCGGAAAAGGCCAGTGAGCGAGGCCAGCAGGGAGAGCAGACTCCTAGCAGAGACCCCAGGGCACCCACCACCACAGCTGCCTGAGCCTCCACTTACCTGCGGCTGGGGCGGAACCAGCAACAGGAGCTGTAGATCCCGGGGCAGCAGAGACGGCCACAGCCCCGCCGGCGGGCACGCTGGCCAGCTTGCCAATACCTACCAAAACCAGAGAAGGGAGGTGAGACCAGAGCAGGTGTTTGGCCTGAAGGCTAATCCAGGAGAGTGACGAGACCATCTGCCCAATGTATCAGGCCCATCCCCAAGTGCCAGCGCACAGGCTCCCCTGCTCCTGGACAGAAGGCTCTGCCACACACACCTCCAGCCCCAGAAACTTTCTATCTGGGGACTCAGCTTCCAGGTACCCCTCCAGAAGCCGCTGGGCCAAAGCACTCCACCTCGTAGGTGAGTTGAACACGTTTATAACCAGGCAGCGATGAGCCTGCTGCCTGTGTCCAGACCCTCGTCCCGAGCAGTGAGCTCATAAATGAGACTGTTTTGGAAGCTGGCTTTGCCCCATCACGTGCCCAGGGACAGAAACAGCTGCCCCAACAACTCAGCTTCCAAACAGGTCCCCTCAGCTCCAAGCTGATGTCACTACAAAACCATCTGCCCAGCAAAGGGAGGCATGGGTCTGTGGTCATCCCTGGCACCCCCAGCCTCTGCTCCCAACCCCCTCCCATCCAAAGCACGTGATCAGACTTGTTTACAAGATCTCAGTCCCCAGACACTGCAGGCACAGCAGCCACGCCCAGGAAACGAGGGCGCCCCCTGCCCCCAGGAGTGTCTAGAAGCACCCGTGGCATGAGCCCACTGAAGCCCTGCCTACTCCTCCGGGCGAGGCTCCTACGGTGCTCTGGTCCACAAGCGAAACCTGGCAGGCCACAGGCTGACCAGCAGGCATTAGGATGGACAGTGAAAACAAAGCGCCCCAACACCTGACGCACACACAATCTCACCCTGGGCAATGACGTCTTCAATGTTCTTCCCGTTCAGCTCACTGATGACCTAGAGCAGACAACCAGAGCCAGCAGTTACCAGGAACCCACCATCACACCCGTGGGACTTAACCGCCTCCTCCAGCCAGGGCAGGGCTGGCCTCGGGCACAACGAGGAGACGCCCTGAGGCTTTTGGGCCTGCACCACCCACTGCAGTTAATACCCACACGCAGGATCTCTGAATCCTGAATGAAAACGGGCTGCAAGTGAGAACCTGTACCACATTTCTAAGACTCGTTACTACCCGTGGAAATAATGCTTTCAGTAAGTCGTAGAAAAAAAGACGGCACTGAAGTGTGCCCTCTTCCCTTTTGCAAAAGTGTAGCTACTAACGACTTTTTAATTACACGTGACTTGCCTTGTACTTCTACCAAGCCACGCGGGGTGGGACGTGGCCTCACACCCACGTTTGCTCCCTCGGGGCTGGATCAAGGCCCCAAAACGCAAACCAAGACACGACCACGTGGACAGGCACAGGCCTCCCCCAAACTTGCGGACACGTAAACTGCTCTTTCCAAAGGTAAACGCGACCGGGTAGGAGTGGGCCCCATGCGCGGAGCTCCGGGCCGGCCGGCGCTGCGGGCGGCTACCTTGTTGAGCCGGTCGTCGTCCGCTTCGATGCCCACGCTGTCCAGGATCTTCCTGATGTCCTTGGCGCTGGGGGAGGTATTGCCCCCCAGGGCGGCCAGCAGGTAGGAGGCGACGTAGCGCATCCTGCGGCGGGAGGACAGGGCGGCGGCGTGACCAGGTCCCTCCCGGCCGCGCGTGGCCCGGCCCGGGGCTCCCGCCGAGCCCGCCCCGCGCCCCGCGGCCCCGACCCGGCCCGCACCCCGGCCCAGCCACCCCACTCACTCGGCGGCGGCGACGGTGGAGAGGCCTCGCGCGTGCGACCTCGGCGGCGTCGGGGACGGAAAGGAAGGCGCCGGCGCGGGGGGCGGGGGTAATCCGCTACCCAGAAGCCTCCGGGACCCGCGCGCCGCGCCCCGCGGGGGCGCCTCCGAGTGACGTCACGCGGCGCTCAGCCAATGAGGACGCAGAAGAAGCCATCGTCCCGTTCCGTCCCGCAGCCGCCACAGCAAAGACGAAGGGCAGTTCAGGGCAGTTCCGGGGCAGCCTTCTTGTACAGCGTGGGGCGGGGGTCCCCTGAAATCTCTGGGACTGCGGGGCGAAGCAAGGCGCGAGGCCACAGCTCTCGTTGAGAGCTCCCAGCATGCCATGCGGCGCCTACAGCTCCCAGCAAGCAGCGCGGCCGCCACGCCTGGGACGTATCCCCTTTTGGGAGCGGCCGATGCTGCCAGCGAACTACAAGTCCCGTGGTGCACGGCTGCCGGAAGCGCCGGCGCGCTGCTGCCTGCGCGGGCTGCACGTGGGCTGCGCGGAGGCTGCTCAGGCCGCCTCGCTTCCGGCTCTAGGTAGTTCCTTGCCGCTGGGACAGAGGCTTGGTGTTCGGCGGGGGCAGGTGGCGCTCATCCTCTCCGGGCCGGGTGACGCGGGCGAGCCGCCCCTCACACTCACACCGCATAACCGAGGCGCCTGGGCCTAGTGGCTGCCCCCCAGGTCAGGAGTGGCCAGGTCCGAGTGACCGGCCCCCGCCCTGGCCGTGTCGGCTCTGAACTGACCTTAGCATCCACGCGGATATCAGCACATGTCACTCCTCCATGTCAGGGACCCTGCTGCAGGCTGGCGTCCTGAGAGGGGACAGCCTGACGTGATTCCGCAGAACGTACCTTCTAGTGCGAGGGGTGCAAAGTGAACAAACGAGGCAGTCCCAGGCTGAGAGAGACGCTGAGGGAACGAGGCGCTGACCCCGAGCTGAAAGACGAGAAGGAGCCGGCCTGCGAAGATCTGGGGCGAGCAGCAGGCAGAGGAGTGAGATGCAGAGGCCCACAGTGGCTGGAGATGGGTCCCAAGGCAGCAGCCGGCCCATGGGGGCTCTAACAGGGCGAGCCCTCGTGTGTAGGCATCAAGCGCTTGTGTGTTAACGCAAAACAGACAGCTGCCCTAGGCGTCATGTAGTCATTCCGCCCATGTTATAGACGAGGAGCACCGGCACAGAAGGGTTTTCTTGCTCAAGGTCACACAGCTGGGGTCAAGCAGGGAGACCATCCTCACAAGGATAGGAATTTGTTGCAATCACATAGGGAAGGGGCACATTGAGATTATTTTTTTGAGTGGTAAAATAACACAACATAAAATTTACCATTTTAGTCACACAATTCAGTGGTGTTAGGTGCATTCACACTTGTGCAACCATCACCACCATCCATCTCCAGAACTGTTTCCATCTTCCCAAGCTGAATGCCACACTCATTAAACACTAACTCCCCATCCCCCACCCCCAGCCCCTGGCACCCACCATCCTACTTTCTGTCTCTATGAATTTGACAACTCTAGGTCCTCAAATAAGTGGAATCACACAGTATTTGTCCTTTTGTGATTTGCTTATTTCACTCAGCATAATGTCCTCAAGGTTCGTCCATCTTGTAGCATGTATCAGAATTTAATTCCTTTTCAAGGCTGAATAATATTCCTGTGAGGGATTTTATAGAAGATTCTTCTGGCAGCTAGGCAGAAACTGAATGGGGGACAGAAGCTGGGGAGAATGGAGGCCTAGGAGGAACTGTCCATCCTGGTGGGGGGGATGGCAGTCACTTGGGGGGTGGAGGAAAGAGGGTGCACACGATGTGATTTGGGGCAGAGCAGGCATAACTAGATGTGTTCATCTGTTCGTTTGCAGAGCACCTACTCTACTGGGTGAAGGAAGGGGAGAATGAGCACAGGCCGTGGGGGGCTCTCTTGAGAGTCAGACAGAGACCTGGTTTGAGGGTCTTGGCTTTGGCATGCAGCAGCTACGTGGCCTGGGGCAAAATCTGATCTCTCAGAGCCTCCCTTTCCTCCCTGGTGAGATGCAGACAGAGACTGAAGGAGGCAGCATGTGAGGACGCCCAGCACCTGGCCCAGAGTGATCACCCATAAAGTCAGGACATGGAGCTGGGGCCCCACTCCGCAGGGCCTGAGAGGAGGCCCCAGAAGGCCTTCTGGAGAAAGAGGCCATTGGGGCTGGCTGGGGAAGGACACAACACTGAGAGCTCTAGCTTCTGGCAGGGGGTGGGTGTGGGGCAGCAGCTGCCATCAGCCCCCAAAGCCCCCAAGCCCCCCTCCCCGCTGCCCGGAGACTGCACCAGCTCATTTTAACATGGGGCCAGGAATGCACAGCCCCGAGCAGAGCGGGCCTTGGGCCGAGAACCTCTGAAGGGGCGGGTCTCGTGGCGCGCAAAGCGGGCCTTCCCGGCGGGACGGGAAGGCTGGACGGCACCGACAGATGCAGATAACAGGAAACAGTGCGGCGGGGCGGGCGGCTCGGCAGATGGGGTCTCAGCCGCGTCTCCAGGGCGGCCGGCCGCAGAGGGCAGGCAAGGCGGGGAGGGACCCTGAGGACTATGCCCGCGGACCCCAGCGGGAGCAAGGGGCGTTCTCTGACGGGGCGGGGCCCGGAGGGGGCGGCGCCCGGAGTCAGCCCGCCCGGAAGCGCGCCGGCGGGAACTTGGGCGCGGAGCCGGCACCCGGGACTGCGCCCGGCCTGGAGCGCAGGTACCGCGGGCCCCAGGCCGGCCGTGGGACGGCGGGGGTGCGGGGAAGGCGCGCTCTCCTGGCCGGAACCGGATCCAGGCCATGTGAGCCCCAAAGGCGCCGGGCACCGCCGTCCCTAGCGGACGGAGGTGTGAACTGAAGGTGGCGGGCCAGCCCTCCTCCAGGGGTCAGGAGGTGGGGTCCCGACGGGACCCCAAAGCCACCCAGTGGCTCAGACCCCAGGTTCCCTCTCCCATTCACGTCTCTGACATAGGCGGGCACAATCACACCCTCCCTGGCCTGGGCCACCGCCCCCACGTGGTGGATGAGAGTTCTGGCCCTCCTGTCAAAGCTGCTGAGTGTGAAGTCTGGAGGTGGGGCAGGACCCTGGCCTCTCGTCCAGGAGGGGAGGGAGGGACAGCCAGGATGAGCCGACAGTTCTAGAGTCACTTGTCCAAATGCCCAGAAGTAGGATGTGAAGCCTCACTTCCTTCTCCCCACGGCAAGCAGGTTCCCCAGATTACTCTGCCCACAAGGATCTCCCTATCTGCTGCCCTCCCAGACCTGGGGGTCCCATTCCTCAGCCCCATTTCAGCCATGATCTGTCCAGCCTAGGCTCTGGGCTCTGTGGACCAGCTGGCCTGGCTGAAGGGCTCCTCCCAGCCAGAGTCCCTGTTCCCTTGACTGGGAGGAGGGCCCAGCCCCACTCCCACCCCCTCCTCCCCCTGACTCTGCAGCCTCCCTGGGCTCTGCCTGAGCAGGCCTGCCTGGCAAGCTGGGACATGTCTGGCCCCCGAGGACGGCCGGTGGGCGATGGATGCGGTGGTGGAGGGGCTGGAGCCCCAGGCGGCTGCTGCAGAAGATGCTGCAAGAGACGCTACAGATGCTGTGGATGCAGGGCTCGGGGTGCCCCCTCTCCTGGCTGGGAACCGGCTGAGCCTGGACCTGTACCCTGGGGGCTGCCACCGGCTGCTGCACCTGTGTGCCCAGCAGCCCCGTCAGCTGCTGGAGGTGGAGTTCCTGCAGCTGAGTGGCCACGAGGACCCTCAGCTGCTGGAGGCCACCCTGGCCCGGGTGCCGTGGAGCCTGCCGCGCCTCCGTTCCCTGGTCCTCAAAGGTGAGCCCCACCTGGTCCCAGCCCCATCACTATTCTCTGTGCAGCTCTACCCAACTCCCCCTCACCAAGGTGAAGCTGGCAGAGCCGCAGCTCCTGGATGCTGCAGCTGCTCAGTGGGGTCTCCCAGCAGACCCCAGTGTAGGGGTTTTTCCTGGGGTGGGTTATGGGTGATGGCCATCAGCTGAGACGAGCCTGCGGTCTCTGTCCCTGCCTCCCTCCGTCTGCTGGTGTCTCTCCAGTATCTCCGTCTGTCTGTCTGTCTGTCTGGGTGGGCTTGGGGTGGAGGTCTGTGCCTCCTCGAAGCTCCTTCCCTGGCTGGCAGGGCCACGCTGGGACCTGGGACTCTGGCTCTGAGTCGCATCTGCATTCCCCCTTCCCAGGTGGGCAACGCCGGGATGCATGGGGTGCCAGCCTCCGGGGCTCCCTGACCACGCTGCCAGCCAGCCTGAGTGGCCTGGCCAGCTTGGCTCACCTGGATCTGAGCTTCAACAACCTGGAGACGCTGCCAGCCTGCGTCCCGCAGATGCACCGCTTGCGTGCCCTCCTGCTCTCTCATAACTGCCTCTCAGAGCTGCCTGAGGCCCTGGGGGCCCTCCCCGCCCTCACCTTCCTTGCTGTCACCCACAACCGCCTGCAGACACTGCCCATGGCCCTGGGGGCCCTGTCCACCCTGCAGCGCCTCGATCTCTCTGAGAACCTTCTGGACACTCTGCCCCCGGAGATCGGAGGCCTGAGCAGCCTTGCCGAGCTCAATCTGGCCTCCAACCGGCTGCAGACCCTCCCGGCCTCCCTTGGTGAGTAGCAGCCACACACCCCTGGGCTCACTGGGCCTGATGGGAGCTCCCCTCGGCCACTGCCCAGCCTCTGCAGGGGCCCGCACACACAGGCTCGGCCCACCTTGGAGCCCCCGCTCCTCGTAGGCAGCCCTCGTTTGCTTCCCCACTTCTCTCGCCTTCGAGGCTCCCTGCGCAGACTTGCCCTAGTCTCTCAGTCCAGCCACAGGGCAGGGCTTCTCCGGGAGGCCCTAGCATGAGCGGCCTGGCCTGACGCTCCAGGGCCGGGGTGGCCCTGAGTGGTCCTCTGCTGGCCCTAAGCCGGTGCCTGCCTGCAGCGGGGCTGCGGTCCTTGCGGCTCCTTGTTCTGCACAGCAACCGCCTGGCCTCGGTGCCCGCCGGCCTGGCCCACCTCCCACTGCTCACCCGGCTGGACCTGAGGGACAACCAGCTCCGGGACGTGCCCCCCGAGCTCCTGGACGCCCCCTTTGTGCGACTGCAGGGGAACCCCTTGGGTGAGGCCCTGCCAGACCCCGGCAGTCCCCCAGGTAAGCTTGTTGCTGGGGAGGGGCAGACCACGGGCAGGATGCAGGCACCATCACTGTCTTCACCACTCATCTGTTTCTCCACAGGGACACCCACGGTCCCGGAAATGCCCAGACTGTTCCTGACCTCAGAGTTGGACAGGTGTGAGGTGGGGGAGGGGTGGGGCTGGAGGGGCACTTGTCCACCCTGTCACCCTGTCCATGCTGGACACCTTGCCCATGCCTCGGGGGTCTTCTCTTAGGGTTCCCCAGTGCCAGACTCAGACATACAGCCCCTTCTGTGTCTGACCTGATGCTCACCTTGTCCTCGCTCAGCTTCCCTGTGACCCCCCAAGGCTGCTCCGTGACCCTGGCCTGTGGCGTGCGCCTGCAGTTCCCTGCTGGGGCCACCGCTACCCCCGTCACCATCCGCTATCGACTGTGGCTGCCGGAGCCATGCCTCGTCCCCCTGGGTCCCCACGACTCCCTGCTCAGTGGCGTCCTGGAGCTGCAGCCCCACGGGGTGGCCTTCCAGCAGGCAGGGCTGGGGCGGGGTGGGGCGGGGGCGGGTGAGGAGGGCCCAGGCCCGGCCCCAGCACTCACACCACCCTGGCCTGCAGGAGGTGGGCCTGTGGCTGCTCTTTGTGCCACCGCGGGCCCGGCGTTGCCGTGAGGTGGTGGTCAGGACCCTGAGTGATGACGGCTGGAGTGACCTGGAGACCTACCTGGAGGAAGAGGCACCCAAGGTGAGGGCTGTCCTGCCTGCCTGGGAGGAAGCTCCAGGAGCGGCCCAGCCCAGACCCCCGTCCACCCCTGCCGGACAGCTCTGCCCCTCTGCCCTGACCCTGACTCCCCTCTGACTGCTCCCTCTGACCCCACCCCCCCGCCCAGCGGCTCTGGGCTCACTGCCAGGTGCCCCACTTCTCGTGGTTCCTCGTGGTTTCACGCCCTGTGTCTGACACCTGCCTGGTGCCACCAGAGGGGACATTGCTGTGCTCCTCGGGACATCCTGGGGTCAAGGTCACATTCCCCCCTGGGGCCACCGAGGAGCCTCTTCACGTCCGCATGCAGGTACGAGCGGGGCGGCCGCCGAGGGTAGAGGGTGGTACCTCAGCACAAGGTGAGTGTTCAGGGGGCCTGTCTGCCCCAGGTGGTGCATATGGCCAGCAGAGAGCTGCGAGCTCTGCTGGAGGAGCCCGAGGGGGCCGTGAGCCCCCTGCTGTGCCTCTCGCAGAGCGACGCCCCCAGCTTCCTCCAGCCAGTCACTGTGCAGCTGCCTCTGCCCCCTGGCGTCACAGGTGAGAGGCGGCCGTGTGGCAGACCTGGACTCGTGGCCACAGGATGGGGGAGCAGTGCTCAGAAGGGGAGCCCTGCCAGGGAGGCCTGAGCCTGTGGCCCCTTCCCGTCCCCAGGCCTGAGTCTGGACCGCTCTCGCCTGCACCTGCTGTACTGGGCCCCTCCTGCAGCCACCTGGGATGACATCACAGCCCAGGTGGCACTGGAGCTCAGCCACCTGTATGCTCGCTTCCAGGTCACGCACTTTTCCTGGTCAGTGCACCCCTCCAGCCTCCCCAGTCCCCTCCCCAACCCACCCCTGTCCGTCCAGCCCCACCTCACCCCCAGCCCTCCCAGGTACTGGCTCTGGTACACCACCAAGACCTGTGTGGGGGGCCTGGCGCGGAAGGCCTGGGAGCGGCTGCGGCTGCACCGCGTGAATCTCATCGCGCTGCAGAGGCGCCGGGACCCCGAGCAGGTCCTGCTGCAGTGTCTGCCCCTCAACAAGGTGGGGGCAGGGTCAGGGGTCTGGGAGGGCCAGGTCAGGAGGGTCAGGTTGGGAGGGCAGCAGGGCGGGGTCCAGAGGGCCAGGGCGGGGCTGCAGGGCGCTGGGCTCCGAGCTGGCGGGTGTCGCCCCAGGTGGATGCCACCCTGCGGCGGCTGCTGGAGCGGTACCACGGCCCCGAGCCCTCCGACACCGTGGAGATGTTCGAGGGCGAGAAATTCTTTGCCGCCTTTGAGAGGGGCATTGATGTGGATGCCGGTATGCCCCATGCCCACAGAGAGGGGACCCTGGGGTCCGCCCCCAGGCTCCCCACTGAGCCGTCCCCCACCCCCAGACCGCCCGGACTGCGTGGAGGGCAGGGTCTGCTTTGTCTTCTACTCGCACCTGAAGAACGTCAAGGAGGTGTATGTGACCACCACCCTGGACCGGCAGGCTCAGGCCGTGAGGGGCCAGGTGGGCCGATGGGGTAGGGCCCTCCGGGCTGCCTGGGCAGAGGCCAGAGCACTGAACCCCCCTCATCCCGCCCGCAGGTGTCCTTCTACCGGGGAGCAGTGCCCGAAGAGGTGCCTGAGGAGGCTGAGGCCGCCCGGCGGAGGAAGGGCGCGGACGCTCTGTGGATGGCCACTCTGCCCATCAAGCTGCCGGTGTGGGCTGGCGGGGGCAGTGTGGTGAAGGGGGCAGGGGTGGTGCAGAGAGGCCTGGGAGTGGCCAGAGATACCGGGGTGGAGCTGGGGCAGAGGCCAGGGCTCACTGCACCCCTTCCCCCCAACAGAGACTGCGGGGGTCAGAGGGACCTGGGCAGGGGCCAGGGGCTAGCCTCTCCCTGGGACCTCTGAACCTGGGCGATGCTGAGACTGGCTTCCTGACCCAGAGCAACCTGCTGAATGTGGCCGGGCGTCTGGGCCCTGACTGGCCGGCTGTGGCCCTGCACCTGGGCCTGCCCTACCGTGAGCTGCAGCGAATTCGGCACGAGTTCCGGTGAGTTCCTTTGAGCCTCCCGGGCCCCGGGCCAGCCTCAGGCCTGGGTCCTGGCTGCCAGGGAGGCCTTGCTTGAGGCTGCCTGAAGTTCCACCCAGGGGCGGTGGGGCAGGGCAAACAGGCAGGAAAGGGGGGGTCCAGGGAGCAGGGAACCCCCCCTGGGAGGGTGGCAGGACCTTGGGTGTGGTGGGTGGTCCTGCGCTGGGCCCCTCCATCACCATTCCCCCTCCTCCCAGGGACGACCTGGACGGGCAGATCCGCCACATGCTCTTCTCCTGGGCTGAGCGCCAGGCTGGTCAGCCAGGGGCTGTGGGGCTCCTGGTACAGGCCCTGGAGCAGAGCGACCGGCAGGACGTGGCCGAAGAGGTTCGGGCTGTCTTGGAGCTCGGCCGCCGCAAGTACCAGGATGGCATCCGGCGCACAAGCCTGGCCGCTGGAGACCTTACCCCACCTGGCCCTTCGGCATCACAGACCCCAGAGCCTGCCCAGGCCTAGACCCCACTGACTTTGGGCTGCCTTCTGCCATGCCCTAGCCAGTGGTCAGAGGCCCCCACTTTCAAGGCTTCCCAGGCCAGCCCTGGTGGCCTAGTGGTTAAGTAGGGCGTGCTCTGCTTCAGTGACCTGGGGTTCAATTCCTGGGCACAGACATATACCCCTCGTCTGTCAGTGGCCGTGCTGTGGAGGTGGCTCACATACAAAAAGAGAATTAGCAGCTGATGTTAGCTCAGGGCAAATCTTCCTCAGCAAAGAAACCAAAACAAACAAAACAGGCTTCCCTGTGTGTGGGGACAGTAACCCCAGTGTGTTAACAAACGTGCCCTGTTCTGGCCACTGTCTCCGAGCTCAGTTTATTTGTTGGGTGGAGGGGTGGTTGGAAGGCAGTGGCAGCGCCTGCGGGGAGGGGCCCTGTATGCAGACTTCCCTACAGCCCTTGCTCCTTACCCCTCACCTCTCCCACCTCCTACATGCCCAGCGCCTCCTGTTGGTCCTGATTTTCCCCAGGAGGGAGAGGAGCTCTGCTACAAAGTAGCCGCTGCAGCTGCCCCAGCACCTATGGATACAAAGTCACCTGTATGCGGGATTGTGCATCTGCCCTGTTGGCGGCGGGCGCTTGGCCCACTTAGTCCCCTCCAAGCACCTACCGTGTGGCCAGACCGCTTCTCCCCTCGCTGCAGCGCTCCCTGCCACCTGCTGGCCCGATGGCCCTAATCCCTGGGTCCCAGCCCCATGCAGGGGCGCGAGGCCCAGAGACCAAGGAAAGACCTTGGGGACCTGCGGCCCGGGATGCGGCCGGGCGCAGTGGCCTCGGCGGCCGGGAGGGGGAGCCGGAGCCCGCGCGCCGGCCCAGAGCCGGGGGCGGAGCGCGCGCGGCGCCGAGCGGACGCGCCTCCGCGCCTAGGTGCAGCCGGACGCGCGGCACGGCGGGGAGGCGAGCGCGGCGGCGGCGGCGGCGGCGGCAGAGCGCGCGGTGAGTGCCCGCCGGCTGCTCCCTACGCGGCGCCCACCCGAGTGCGGCGCGGCTGTGGGGCCGAGGGGCGCCGAGGCGTCCGGGGGAGGTGACAAGTACCCGGACAAGGCGGCTCCGGCGGGGCCCGGGCGGGCGGATGCTCCGACCCGCTGCCGCTCGGGTGTGGGAGGCCGTGCTCGGCCGCGGGTGGTGCCGGGCGCGCTCCCCGTGCACACGTGTCCCCGCGGGGTGGGAGCCTGGGGCCAGAGCCCACGGAGCAGAGGCCAGGCCGTGGGGGGCGCACACGTGCAACTCAGCCGGACGCGTGTGGACACGTGCGTGGCTGGAGTCGCCATCGCCTGGCGGGGGATAGCGTGTCCATCTGGAGCCCCATCCGGACCCTCTCCAGCTGGACAGAGGTTTGAGTCGGCCTCCGAGGGGATCCCGCAGCCCACACTCCACGCCTCCTTTGTCGGCAGGTTGGCCCCCACAGACGGCAGGACAGAAAACGCCTCCCTAGGGGTCTGGGACTTGGGAGGGATTGAACGGGGATCTAGCGGCCAGTCCGGGACTCTGAGCCCAACCCCCCATCACCTTTCTGGGCGGTGGGGGAGCTCAGCGGCTTCATTTGTGGGAAATTTTACCCCTGGGAGGGTCTGGATGCAGCAGCATCGTGCTGTGAGTGGTCTGGGCGGGGGGGCACAGCCTGCCTGCGGCCTCAGTTTACCTGGCTGCTGAAGTGGAGAGTGGGTGGGACAGTGAGGGCTGAGAGCCCTGGGGCCTCAGGCCTGGCTGGGGCTGCAGAGTTTCTATGGCAACATAGGGGGAGGGGGAGGGCCTTCCACAGCTGTCTCATGGGACCACAGTGTGAGGACAGAAAAAGGGGGTTCAGGGTCAGAGGACCTTTTGCCAGTACCCCCCCCCCCTGCAGCCAGGTAGCACCCCTTCGATCTCACTTTTCTCAGTCCTGTGACCGACTGTTTTCCTAGGCTTGGAATCTCCCAGCCTGCCTCCCTCTTCCTGGGACAACTGCTCCCCTCCCCCCTTAGGTAGTCTGTCTGACTTCCGAGACCCCCCATCATCCAGGTGTCCCTCCTCAGGAGAGTGGGGTATGGGGATGCTTGGGGAGGCAGGGCTCACTCCGTCAGCAGAGGGCAGGGGAGACCAGAGTGAGGATGGAGACCCTGCCCCCGAGGGCCTGGGGCAGCAGAGAGAGCTGGCCTCCGGCCACTCTACACCTGGAGGGGGTGGTGGGGATGGGAAGGGAGAAGCCATGTGAAGTTCAGAGGTCAGACTCTTCTCTGCAGGCTGGGGAATGGAGAAGCAGGTCCCTGGCACTGAGGCCCTGGGGGGAGGAGGGCAGCTTGGCAGGGAGAGGCCTCTGGGAGAGCTAGTTCCCAAGCCCTGTGGACCTGCCAGGTGAGCTGGCCTGTGGGTGGCAGCCAGTAGCCTCTGAGACAGCCACCCCTTCCCCAGCCTTTCCAGATGCCAGGCGTGTCTTCCTCTGCCCCAGCTTGAGGTTTCCCTGAAGTGCACCTTCTCCCAACAGACACAGAGGTCACACAGACACGAGATGGGCACGGACCCATCTCCACCCCATGGCACTGGATTCCCCACACAGAGGCACACAGGGTGCCCGGGCAGAGAGAGTGCCCCATCCTTGGGTTCCAGGGCCCTAGACAGATCAGCCTGCAGGCTGCTGACAGGAACCCACGGGGCAGCTTTCGGTGAGGTAGCCAGGGGCTAGGGTCCCTGGGGCAGGTGGCTTCGCTTGGCTGGCTCAGCCTGAACCAGACCCACTGCCCGCAGGCTGAGGAAGCTCTGAGGCCAGGCCCTGCCTCCCAGAAGCTGTCATACCCCTCATCCCTTCTCCCACAGCTGCAGGGAGCCTCAGTTGCCCGAAGTGAAAGAGAAAGTCGCCCCCCCCCCCCCCCCCCCGCCCCGGACCGCCCCACCCCACAGCCAATCCCTGCGGCTGGCACCTCCCTCGGCCCCTTGATCTCCTCCCCAGTCCGAAGGCTGTAGTCAGTCTGAAGTCTGTAGTGGTGGAGGAGCCAAGTCCTGTGCACCTCTGGGTGAGTGGGACCGGGATGGCAGGGGCAGGAGAGGGGGCACAGCCTGGCCGGGGAAAGCCGAGGTGAAGGTCACCAGTCCTTGGAGGGGCTGCAGGTGTGAGCCAGCCGTGTGACCCTGGGTGGCAGCGTTGCGGGGGCGAGCTGGTGACAGCTGGCCTCAGAGGGGGCTCCGGGGGAGGCAGGGGGGAGGCCCCTCACAGCTCTGTTTTTCTGGCTGTGTTCCCCTTGGGAGGCCCCCGAGGCTGGCTTTGGCTCCCCAGCCCTGCACCTAGTGAGAGGGGCCCCTTCTCCTCTCACCCCTAGAGTGGATGGGGGTGCCAACCAGAGGGAGCCTCAGAAGGCCAGCGTCCCTCCTCCCGGCTGCCCCCTCGCCCATGCCCCACACACTCCTACAGCTCCCAGATCCTGGTTGCTGGGCTCCTCTGTGTGGGTGTGTTTGTCTGTCTGGGAGTGAAGTTCTTGGGAGTGGGGAGAGGAGGTTGGACGCAAGGCTGGGCGTGGGTGAGCACGGTGCTTCTGAGGGGAGGGGATGTCTGGAGTCCAGCGCGGAGCTGCTGTGGGAGTGGGGACTGCACCTGAGGCGGCAGCGTCTACCCGGGCAGCCGTGAGCTGAGCCCAGGTGGGGGGTCCTGGGGCGCCAGGGAGGAGTCTGTGAAGAGACTCCGCCATCCTGAAGAGGGCAGGCGCCAGCTGCCTCTGCTCAAGGATAGGGGGTTGCCACAGCCCCAGCCCGGGTCGAGGTGCCCCCACTGGCCGGTTGGCCCCTGCTGCTGCTGCCCTCAGAGGCGCCTGGCCCTTTAAAGGCTTGGTAGAAGCGTGCGTGTGTGAACGTGTGCGAGGCCAGCCGGGAGGACGCTGCCGTGGGGGGACCTTGAGGGGAAGCCAGGTGGCCCCAGGGATGGGGCCAGTGGCAGACACCTCCCCCCACGCTGCACCCCCAGGACACATGGATGGCCCAGCCGGGCGGTGGGCGAGGGGTTTGGTGGGTGCAGGAGACCTGGGGAGGGGGCTCTGGGGGAAGTGTGTTTCTCTGGTGCGTGGGCCTCTGAGTGGTCTGCCCCACCCCCGCTGATAACAGTCCCTCTTCCCTCTAGGACCAAAGCAGTGGTTTTGAAAATCCCCTGGAAAAAAAATAAAAATCCCCTGAAAGTGGAGGACCGCCTCTCCTCCCTCTGGCCTCCGTCCTCCCCGTCCTCCAGCAGCACCTCCACCATCTGGCCATCCTCCTCCCCGGCTCCTGCCTGGTCGTGCTGGAGTTAAATGGCTGATAAGCAGATCAGGTCAGAATGCATCCGTGCCTTCGGTCGTTGCCCCATCTCACCCTGCCCCTCTGACCTGTGGCTGAGGGGGCTGGTCCTGACACTCCCTCTGCCCACAGTCTGCCAGCCAAGCTCATCAATGGCGGCATCGCTGGGCTGATCGGGGTCACCTGCGTGTTCCCCATCGACCTGGCCAAGACGAGGCTGCAGAACCAGCAGAATGGCCAGCGCATGTACACCAGCATGTGAGTGTGCCTGGTGTGTGCGTCGGGGGGCGGTGGTCGTGGGGCCATGTGATGTGGGGACAGGGTGAGGTGCAGGCTCCAGCGTCCCCTCACCCTGTTTAAGAAAAGGGGAAACTGAGGGGAGGGCTGGCCCCAGCTCACCGCCATCCCCTCGGCTGCAGGTCTGACTGTCTCATCAAGACCATCCGCTCAGAGGGCTACTTCGGCATGTATCGCGGTGAGGCTCAACCCTCGGATGGGCAGGCCTGGGTGGCACCCTCCTGCAGCCTCAGAGGGGTCTGGCAGAGGGGAGCCGGCTGGGAGGCAGGTGGGAAGGCGGGGCAGCGTGTCTGGGCCTGGTGTGTAAGTGGACATGTGGACATGTCCCTGGGGGCTGGCTGCACCTGCACTGGGGGTGGGACGTCTGGGGAATGGCAGTTCTCAGCACCACCTCTCCAAATGGCTCTACTGCGGTGGCTGCAGCCTCCTCCCCTGCCTTCTGGAACAGTCAAGACCCCATCTGTGCTGGGAGGCTGGGAGGGGTGGGGGCGTTACCGCAAAGCGGCTTAGGAGACAATCCCCAAGTCTGGATCTGCCCGGACGCCGTGCAGTGCTGAGCTCTCACCACTGAGGAGGCCTGCAGCTGCCCCCATGGCTCCGACCCACACCAGGCCAGGCGCGGCCACGGACGCCTGAGTTCTCTCACCTGGCACCCCCTCCAGTGCGAGCACCTTTTGTCCCCCAGGGGAGGTGCTCCTCGGGGAGGCCCACCTGGAGGGATCAAGCGGGAAGGGTGGCAGAGTGCCTGGAGGAGGAGGCGCTGCCCCATCCCTTCCTGGTCCCTGCCCCTGCCTGGCACTAATGTGGGTGAGAGGGCAGGAGGAGGCAGCCAAGGAGTGACTGGAGTCGGGCTCTGCCAGCTGGGAGGCAAGTGCAGGCTGAGAGCCTCCTGAACCTGGCCACTGACCTAGCCGTGCCGCCTGCCCCATGTGCCCCACAGGAGCCGCCGTGAACCTGACCCTTGTCACCCCGGAGAAGGCCATCAAGCTGGCAGCCAACGACTTCTTCCGCTATCATCTCTCCAAGGATGGGTGAGGGGCTTGGGCCTGCCCAGCTGCTGGGGGCCAAGGTTGTGGGGGGGCCGTTTGGTGCCTGCAGGCAAAGCACAAAGGCTCTGCTCTCCTGCGGGCCCTCACCTTGGCCTGCAGAGCCTCCTCTTCCTCCTCCTCCGCCTTCTTCCTCTTCTCCTCTGCCTTCTTCCTCCTCCTCCTCTGCTTTCCTCCTCCTCCTCTGCCTTCCTCCTCCTCCTCCTCCGCCTTCTTCCTCCTCCTCCTCTGCCTTCTTCCTCCTCTTCCTCTGCCTTCTTCCTCCTCCTCCTCTGCCTTCCTCCTCCTCTGCCTTCTTCCTCCTCCTCCTCCGCCTTCCTCCTCTTCCTCTGCCTTCCTCCTCCTCCTCCTCTGCCTTCCTCCTCCTCCTCCTCTGCCTTCCTCCTCCTCCTCCTCCTCTACCTTCTTCCTCCTCCTCCGCCTTCCTCCTCCTCCGCCTTCCTCCTCCTCCTCCTCCTCCTCCTTCCTCCTCCTCCTCCGCCTTCCTCCTCCTCCTCCGCCTTCCTCCTCCTCCTCCTCCTCCTCCTCCTCCTCCTCCTCCTCCTCCTCTGCCTTCCGCCTCCTCCTCCTCTGCCTTCTTCCTCCTCCTCCTCCGCCTTCCTCCTCCTCCTCTGCCTCCTCCTCCTCCTCCTCTGCCTTCCTCCTCCTCTGCCTTCTTCCTCCTTCTCTTCCTCTGCCTTCTTCCTCTTCCTCCTCCTCCTTCTCTGCCTTCTTCCTCCTCCTCCTCCTCTACCTTCTTCCTCTTCCTCCTTTGCCTTCCTCCTTCTCCTCCTCTGCCTTCCTCCTCCTCCTCCGCCTTCTTCCTCCTCCTCCGCCGCCTTCCTCCTCTGCCTTCTTCCTCCTCCTCCTCCTCTACCTTCTTCCTCCTCCTCCTCTGCCTTCCTCCTCCTCCGCCTTCTTCCTCCTCCTCCGCTTTCTTCCTCCTCCTCCTCCGCCTTCTTCCTCCTCCTCCTCCGCCTTCTTCCTTCTCCGCCTTCCTCCTCCTCCTCCTTCTCCTTCCTCCTCCTCCTCCTCTACCTTCTTCCTCCTCCTCTGCCTTCCTCCTCCTCCTCCTCCGCCTTCCTCCTCCTCCTCCTCTGCCTTCTTCCTCCTCCTCCGCCTCCCTCCGCCTCCTCCTCTGCCTCCCTCCGCCTCCTCCTCCACCTCCCTCCTCCTCCTCTACCTTCTTCCTCCTCCTCCTCCTCCATCTTCCTCCTCCTCCTCCTCCGCCTTCTCCTCCTCCTCCTCCTCCGCCTTCCTCCTCCTCCTCCTCCTCCGCCTTCCACCTCCTCCTCCTCCTCCTCTACCTTCTTCCTCCTCCTCCGCCTTCCTCCTCCTCCTCCTCCGCCTTCCTCCTCCTCCTCCGCCTTCCTCCTCCTCCTCTGCCTTCCTCCTCCTCCTCTGCCTTCCTCCTCCTCCTCTGCCTTCTTCCTCCTCCTCCTCTGCCTCCCTCCGCCTCCTCCTCCACCTCCCTCCTCCTCCTCTACCTTCTTCCTCCTCCTCCTCCTCCATCTTCCTCCTCCTCCTCCTCCGCCTTCCTCCTCCTCCTCCTCCTCCGCCTTCCTCCTCCTCCTCCGCCTTCCACCTCCTCCTCCTCCTCCTCTACCTTCTTCCTCCTCCTCCGCCTTCCTCCTCCTCCTCCTCCGCCTTCCTCCTCCTCCTCCGCCTTCCTCCTCCTCCTCTGCCTTCCTCCTCCTCCTCTGCCTTCCTCCTCCTCCTCTGCCTTCTTCCTCCTCCTCCTCTGCCTTCCTCCTCCTCCTCCTCCGCCTTCCTCCTCCTCCTCCTCCGCCTTCCTCCTCCTCCTCCTTCCTCCTCTTCCTCCTCCTCCTCCTCTGCCTTCTTCCTCCTCCTCCGCCTTCTTCCTCCTCCTCCTCCGCCTTCCTCCTCCTCCTCCTCTGCCTTCTTCCTCCTCTTCCTCCTCCGCCTTCCTCCTCCTCCTCCTCTGCCTTCTTCCTCCTCCTCCTCCTCTGCCTTCCTCCTCCTCTGCCTTCTTCCTCCTCCTCCTGCTCTACCTTCTTCCCCCGTTCTCCTCCTCCGTCTTCCCTGCCTGCACTTGGGGAAGAGTGAAGCAGATGCTGTGTCAGTATTGCTCAGGCCTCAGTGGTCCTTGGCCCCAAGCCACTGCCGGCTCCCTGTAGGCTGAGATTTGGGGCGCACCGACCAGCTTTTCCCTATCACCAGAGAGCGAGGAGGAAATGGTAGCCTCTTGGGGCACTTGAGACCCCCCCCCCAATTCTCCATTTCTCTTTGCTCCAGAATGGGACCACCGCCCTTCCCAGGCCCTGCCCGTGGGGCCATCTGTTTGTCGGGCTCGGTGCCCGTAGCTGGAGGGCCTGGAGGGGTATCTGAGGCTGGGAGGGTACTGTACCCCCACAGGGCTGCGTCTGCCTCCACCACTCCCATCCCCCTTCACACCCAGGCACAGCGGGCAGCCCCTGGGCGGCAGGGGCCTCTGACTTCACCGCGGCTCCCCCTCTCCACTACAGGCAGAAGTTGACCCTGTTTAAGGAGATGCTGGCAGGCTGCGGGGCCGGCACCTGCCAGGTAATCGTGACCACCCCCATGGAGATGCTGAAGATCCAGCTTCAGGATGCAGGCCGCATTGGTGAGGGCATGGGGGCAGGGATGGAGAGCCAGGGTGGGGCAACAGCTGGACCCCTGTCCCCTGCCCCCACCGCTAGGAGAGAGAGCCAACAGGCCTGTCCCCTTTCTTCCCAGCTGCCCAGAAGAAGATACTGGCTGCCCAGGCCCAGCTCTCAGCCCAGGGGCGCGCCCAGCCCTCGGTGGAGGCTCCGGCTGCCCCCCCGGCCCACAGCCACCCAGCTGACCCGGGACCTGCTGCGGAGCCGCGGCATTGCCGGCCTGTACAAGGGTCTGGGGGCCACGCTGCTGAGGTGGGAGAGACGGGGAGAGCGGGAGGAGAAAGGTGCACCAGCCCACCCCACACCTTCCAGTCACTGCTGCCCTCCTCTGCAGGGACGTCCCTTTCTCCATCGTCTACTTCCCCCTCTTTGCCAACCTGAACCAGCTGGGCCAGCCGGCATCTGGGGAGAAGTCTCCTTTCTACGTGTCCTTCCTGGCGGGCTGTGTGGCCGGGTGTGCGGCTGCTGTGGCTGTCAACCCCTGTGATGGTCAGTGCGCCAGGCTGGAGACGGGGGCTGTGAGGGGGTGGGGTCGGAGGTGAGCCCCACTCTGACCTCCTCTCCACCCACAGTGGTGAAGACGCGGCTCCAGTCCCTTCAGCGTGGTGTCAATGAGGACACCTACTCGGGGTTCCTAGACTGCACCAGGTGGGCGAGGCCCCAGGGGCCAGGGCGGGACCCCAGGTGGGCGAGGCCCGAGGGGGGCGGGGCGGGACCCCAGGTGGGTGAGGCCCCAGGGGACGCAGCGGGACCCCAGGTGGGCGAGGCCCAAGGGGGGTGAGGTGGGACCCCAGGTGGGCGAGGCCCCAGGGGGCAGGGCACCGCAACACCAGCTCTGACGCCCCTCTCCCCACAGGAAGATCTTGCGGCATGAGGGCCCCTCGGCCTTCCTGAAGGGCGCCTACTGCCGCGCGCTGGTCATCGCCCCGCTGTTTGGCATCGCACAGGTGGTCTACTTCCTGGGCATCGCCGAGACCCTACTGGGTCTGCTGCAGCGCCCCCAGCCCTGAGCCCAGGGCCGCCCCACGCCCACAGCTGAGCGGGACCAGAGTGGGGCTGGAGCCAGGCAGCCAGCCCAGACCTGAGCAAGAGAGAGTCTCTCCCCACCCCTCCCCACATGGACGGGGGCAGGCAGAGGAAGGGGCACAGGGTCCACGCGAGTGGTGCACACGCAGGCTCTGGTGGGGTTTTGTCTGCGCTATCACTGGGATCAATGTCTTATTTATGTAGAAAACACAGAAATCTTTACATTCCTGGAGCCAGCCCCGACCCCAGCTCCGCCCCAGCCGGAACACCCCCAGAGACAGAGCTGGTCTCTGGGCTGGGGGTCCCAGGCCTGGGCTGGGCAAGCTGGACCCTACCCTCCAGTCTACCAGCTCTCGTCCCCGAGGCTCACCCCTAGTCCACAAAGGGGACCCCGCACAAACGTATTTATTAACTTGCCGGGCACAAGTGGCCGTGTCTGTCCCTCCGTCCAGCGGTCCAGCCTCCCCCCGCTGCTGCTCTTGCCCTCGGCCAGGACTCCACTTTGCTCACACCCCGGCCAGCCTTGCAGGAGGATCAGGGTCTCCTGCCCGCCCATATTGAGCCAAGAACCCCAGGCGGGGGTCACACTGAGTTCTGACTCCCAGGGCAAGCCCCCTCCACTGCGGGACCCAGCATCCTTCCTAGTGGGCCCCCTGCCCCCACTCCAGGCTGGGGGCCCAGAGCGTGTGAGGTCTGTGTGCGTGTGTGAGTGTGGTGGGGAGCAGGATGTGCCCACCAGCCCTCAGCTGGCCTGGCCCCTCAGGGATGGGGTTGTGGGGGGGCTGCTGCCCTCCCCCACGTGGCCAGGCAGTGTGTATGTGTGTGTGCAGTGTGTGTGCGTGCATGTTGTGTGTGCTGTAGGTTCCCCATTGATCCCGTCCAGAAATTTATTTCGCCTGCCTGGCCTCTCCTCTGAGACTCCCACCCCGGGTCCACGATTGGCCAGGGGGAGGGCGCGCATAAGGACCAGTACGGAGCTTGGGCACCTGCTCTGCTTTCCGGGGGCTAGGTGCTGCCCCCTCAGTCCTCCCAGGGCCCATCCTGCTCTATGGGCCTCTGCACGAAGCCCGGGACCACACTCTGTAAAGCCCCGCCCCCCCCAGTCCCAGCCCACTGACATTGTGAATTGAGGCAGGCTGCCCTGCCCCGCCCCCGGTCACGTGATCGTGTTGGTGATTGACCCTGACCTGGTGCTGTGTCCCCCCACCCGGGCCCCTCCGCGGAGGCCCCTTCCAGTGACACTACCTGGGGCTCAGGCCTGGGCCCCCCAGTTCACGGTTGTTGCTGGGAGCTGCCCTCTCCCACCACATCTGTATGCTGGGAGCTGCTGCTGCTGCTTACAGAATTATATTTTTTTCTTTTGAGGAGTTTTAAGAAGTTGTAACTTTTTGTGTCTTGTCATGTAAGAACATAAATAAATATTCTAAGTAGATGCCTCCTCTCTCAGACTCTGTTGGGGTGAGGGGGGAAGGGCAGCCCCCTCTTCTAACTGGCTCCCCACCTCCTGCGCCCGGCCACCCACTGACCGGCACATTGGCCTGGAGGGGGTCCTGGGCGGAACTGCCTCCTGACCTGACTCCTTCGCCGTCTGGATTGGGGTGCAGGAAGTGCAGCCTCAGTGCGTCGCCTCACTGGCCCTAAGCCGCCCTTGGGATAAAAAACGGAGCTGGGTTCGGGGGCCCCAGAGTTGCCAGCCAGCCGGGGCGCCGCGGTGACGGAGCGGGCGGAGCCGGCGCTGATGCCGCCCCCGCCCCCCTTTCCTGCGCCGGGAGCAGTGCATTGTGGGAAACTCCCAGTCCTTGCATCTGCAGCCGCCGGCCGTGGACCCGCGGAGAGCGCCCAGCGCCGAGGTGGGAGCGCCAGGAGCAGCAGCGTAAGGCGGCGGGGCTCCGTGGCCTGGGCCCAGGGCGGATGGGGCGCTTGGCCCCTTGGGGCAAAGTGGCGGTTCCTACTTTGAAGGTCACCGGGGGCGCGCCGGCCCCTTGCTCTCTTCAGCACAGCGGCCAGGGGAGGGGGAGGGGGCAGCCGGGTGACGTCAGCATGAGCCCAAAATAACCGAGGGTCTGCGGGGGAGAGCAAACCACCTGCCTTTTGCAATCTTGACTCCCAGCAGCTGGGTGCCCCTCCAGAACACCTTGGGGTGAGGGGCTGCTGCAGCTTCCTGGGAAGGGGGGTGCAGCTGGGCCTGTCACCAGGACAGCCCATCAGGCTGTGACCTTCAGGCGACCTTCGGTGTGGTTAGTGTGCGTGGCCAGGGTGGGGAACCTGAGCTGCCGCCTCGCACTCAGACTCCCTCTCCCTGTGGGTGAGGGTAGGGTTTCTCATCCTCTGGGGGGAGAGGCAGACAGGTGTGTCTAGGTCTTCAGGGAGAGACGACTCAGGCCCCCACAGTCCTCTCCCCCAACCCCTGGACACTGAGGATCTGGGCCCCGCCTTTCCTGCAGCCCAGAGCCCTCGGCCTCTGACCTGGCCCAGATTCGGGGATGCTGATGCTGGCTGACACAGCGTGTGCCCACCCCAGGCTTACGCCACGGACCCCTCTGTCCCTAGAGGCAGGCGCAGCCTCAGGCCCAGGAAGGACTCCCTGCCCTTGAGCTGGAGCGGGCGAGGTCGGTCTTGGGGGTGGGCGCCAGGAGCTGGGGAGGCACAGGCCCGCTGGCTTCTCCAGCCCCCTGGGGAGACACCTCAGGTTTGTCACATCCAGGTCCTAGTGGCCTTGGGCCCACTCCCACCCCAGCGGCGCCCAAGAGCCCAGATCCTGGGTTCTTGCTCTGCCCTGCCCCCACTCCACGTGGACTCAGCCTCTCTCCTGAGAAGGGTACATGGTCGGCTCTGCCCAGGCCCACCGTGGCTGCCATCCCCCTCCCCCCGACCACATACCTTTCTCAGGGCTGGTTGGGCTCTCATTCCCCTGTCAGGGCCTCACTACCCCGGGCTGGAGTGGTGGACCCAGCACATGTGTGGGCAAGACCATTTTACAGACAAGGAAACTGAGGCTTCTGGCTGGTCTCATCCCGCCCCCCCAGCCTATTCAGGGCCCATAGTCCCTGCCTGTGCGGCTGGAGGGGCTTCTCAAGGAGCAGCAGGGGACGGATGGAGGCCAGGCCCTGGATGAGGAGGGTCCTGAGCTGAGGTTCCTGGGGGGCTGCAGAGAACTGGGCGGGTGTCTATGGAGAGCAGGCGGTTGGGGGGGGCTGGACAGGAGGGCCGAGTCTCTTGCACAGCCTCATTGTGTCTCCCTCTAGGCCCATGTAATGCCCAGGGGTGAGCTGTCCTGAGCCGCTGTGGTCCAGCCACCTGCCCGTCCACGCAGCCCCACACAGCCTGCCAGCACTGCCCACCATGGAATCCAGAGGGAAGTCAGCCAGCAGCCCCAAGCCCGACACCAAGGTGCCCCAGGCCGCTGCTGAGGCTAGAGCCCCCCCAGCTGCAGATGGGAAAGCTCCCTCGGCTAAACCAGCAAAGAAGGAGGCCCAAGTGGAGAAGCAGGAGCCACCAGCGGCCCCCACCCCACCGCCTGCCAAGAAGACCCCAGCCAAGGCAGACCCTGCCCTTCTCAACAACCACAGCAACCTGAAGCCGGCCCCCGTGGCCCCCAGCAGCCCGGATGTAACCTCTGAGCCCAAGGGCCCTGGGGATGGGGCTGAGGAGGACGAGGCCCCCAGCCGAGGCCCCTGCCCCTTCGAGAACTTGACCCCTGTGCTGGTGGCCGGGGGGGTGGCTGTGGCAGCTGCAGCCCTGATTCTCGGTGTGGCCTTCCTGACCCGGAAAAAATGATGGCTCGTGCCCAGTTGTGGGCACAGCCGCTTCCTGTACAGACCTTGGGAATCTTGTGCATGCCGATTCCACACACAGCTATCTATACATACGTACATACATAGTACATCTACATATACCCCCACATACACGCAGAGGGAGAGAGACGGACAGGGCCCCCGGCAGTGGAAACCAAGCCCCCTCGGCTGGCCCCCAGCACCTCCCCTCCCCCCCTCTGAGGCAGAAGGTTTACCCAGCAGCATGGGGCGGAGCTCTGACATCCTCTGGTGGAGGGCTCAGCCTGGGCCAGGGCACCCGGGGGGCAGCGGAAGGAGTGGACTCTGAGTGTGGCCCGCCCGCCCACGGCAGGTGTGTCCACAGTGGACATGCTCACGTGTGCCAGCCTGTCCCGAGAGTTCCCAGTGGTCCTGTGAGCTTCCTGGCAGCAGCGTCCTGATGACCCCCCAGGGCAGGAGCCCTCAGGGTGGGCAGGGGTCCGGGATGGGCTCTGACCTGGGTCTCCCCCTGTGGGGACATTAAAGGGTGTGGCTCTTTCACTCTCCCATTTCTGCTCTTTGCTTGCAGCTGGGGGGGTCCGTCTGGGTGGGCCCGATGCAGCGGGGCTGACCTGAGGCCGGCGGTCACATCGACACAGCTTCCATGCCACCTCCGCTCTTCGTCACCTGAGCCCAAAGGCTGGTCTCGGTCTCCGGAGGGCCCCCCTGCAGTTCTCCTTTTAGCTTGTGACCCAGGGGAGCCCCTGAGGCTGGGACCACTGCACTTCCTGCCCTGAGCCCCCTCCCATCCTTCGGCAATTGTCCTGGGGGCAGCTGAGAGCCTGGCGGGGGGGGACCCATATCGAGGACCTGCCCGGCAGCCTGCCCAGCCCCCATAGGTGGCCCCTCCTGCCTCACCCCGTGTCCTTCGAGTCTAACAAGCGTATAAATGCAATAACAGGTAGAGTAGAACCGCTTGGTGGGTGACCGGCACCCACGTCCACTGCCCCGTTGCACCTGCAGGGAGACTGCTGCGCAGCCCCTCCTTAGCACATCTGGTCCCAGCTTGGTCCCTGGCGGTGGCTGCAGGCAGGTTCTGGAGGGTGGCAGTGGACACTGTGGGAGCCTGACGTGCCCTCGCCTGGCCAGCCGGCCACTGGAACCCTGGGCCTGAGTGGAGGCTGAATCTGAAATAAACTCTGTTGTCTAAAGGCTGGGCTGGTGTCCTCACCTGCACGGGGCCGGGAGAGGCAGGAGCTTCCTGTTGGGACATGGCGGGTCACATATCCACACTGCGGGCTTTCGGGGAGGGGTGGGGAGTCCCGGGTGCCCCTCACCAACCCCTCCTGCCAACACCATGCGCTTGATCCTAATGGGCTCTACCCATGGCCCTGCCCGGGCCCTGCCCCATCCCATGCAGCCACAGCCAGGCCTTCCTGCTGGTCAGGGCCTAGGGGCTGCAGGACCTACCCCAGGCCCGGGCTGCCAGCCACAGTGCATGGGGCAGAGCTGGGACTGGAGGAGGGAGGATGCGGGAGTGGGAGGGGGACCTGGCTCCTCAGGCTGACCTCTCCATCCAGGGGGGCTCTTTCTCCACCCCTCTGTGCAGTGAGCTCCCCATCCCTGGGGGTGGGGGGGCGGCGCAGAGGCTGCGGCGGGGTGCTGGGGGGCTTCCTCCTCTCATCACCTCCCGCCCACAGCTCCCTGAGCCCACTCTGGCCAGGCATCCAACTGGCCAGGCCTGCCTGTGACCCCAGCTGCGGACAAGGCTGTTGGGGTGCAGGCTGGGGAAGCAAGGTCCCACTGGGCCCCAAAAGTGCTCCTGTGGGCTTTGTGACCCTGGGGCCCTCCTCCCTCCAACCTTCTTCCAGCTTTCGGGGGGTGGGGGCATGTCCTGCCCTTCTTTTCCCAGTACCCACCCTCGCAGGATGGCCCACCCACATCTCAGGCTCAGATGAGTCCTGAGAGCTTCCTTGGGATGAAACATCCTTAACAGATCGACGAACCCTCGGCCCAGACCCACCCCTCCTCCAGTCCTGCAGCCTGACCACTGCCCGTGCCAGGCTCCTCTGAGTCCAGGGGGCCACCTGCCCCGGGGCCACTGGGGCCTGAGCCCCCCACACCGAGGGGAGGGGCTGCCACACTGAGGGGAAGTGCTACCCAGCAGCGTGGCCACTGCCCACACCTCCAGCTTCCAACCCACCTGCCCCACAGGTGCCAGGGCCGCCACTCAGGCACTGTGGGGTCACTCACCAACCTCTCCTGCCATCCAGTCCCCTCTCCCATTCTCTCTATTCCGTGGCTTGCCTACCTTTCTGACATTTTAGGGACTTGGGGAGGAAGCAGAGGTGACTGTGAGGGTGGGCTCTGTCATCTTCAACCAGAAGTCCAGGACTTGGTCCTTTTGATGCTGTGATATTCCACCCATGATGCTGCCTCGTTTTATTTATCAATTCCCTGTTCAAGGATGTTTAGGTTGTTTCAAAATTTTTGTAACTTTAGACAAAGGAGTGATGAAAATCCTTGTATGGCCCCTGCTCCCTGTGTCTCTGGGAGTGTGTGTACTGTGTACACATCTTGCTTTTGTTTGTTTTCTTATGGGAAAATAGACATCACAAAATTTACAATTTTATTTTAATCTTTCAGGCGCACAGTTCAGTGGTGTGAAGCACATTCACATTGTTGTGCAAGCATCACCAACATCCATCTCCAGAACTTTCCATCTTCCCAAACTGAAACTCTGTCCCCATTAGACACCAACTCCCCATCCCCTCTCCCAGCCCCCTTTTGCTTTCTGTCTCTATGAATTTGACTCTAGGGACCTCCTATGAGTGGAATCATACAGGCGACTGGCTTGTTTCACTCAGCAAAACGTGCTCCAGCTTCATCCATGTGTCAGAATTTCCTTCCTTTTTAGGGCTGAGTAATATTCTGTTGTACGGATAGACCACGGTTTGTGCATCCATTCATCTGTTGATGGACACTTGGGTCACGCCCACCTTTCTACTGTTGTGAATCATGCTGCTGTGAACACGCGTGTGCACACATCTCTTGGAGACCTGCTCTCCCTTCTCTTGGATGTATTCCCAGAGGTGGGCTCGCTGCCTCTGCAGCGTGCGCATCTTAAACTCTGCTGCCCCATCTCATGCCAGACGCTCGGCCGTGAGGCCCACTGCTCCCCTCGCCCTGGCACCACGGGGTGGGGTGAAGCACTTGAGATTATCCCAGTCCCAGCGGGACAGACTGGCTTCTAAACTTGCACAGATCTGACGTGCTCTTTTTCACATGGTTCTCCGCCACCTCGGTCTCGCCTTTGGTGATTTTTCCCGTGGGTGGCATGTCTATTTTTCTGTTGGGTAGAATGCCTCCTTCTCATTTTGGGGAGGATTTCTTCATGTGTTTTGCATGCTAAGCCTTGGCCGTGTGGCAAATATCTTCACTCAGTGGCTGGCTTGCCTCTCGCTCTGCTTCCTGAGGACAGAAGTTCTACAGTCTGCGTTTATCACACGTGACCATTGTCCCTTCTACCATGAGAGCTCTCGGAATCTTGGCTAGCAGGGTGTTCTCCTTGTACTTGTCTCATGTTCTCGGCATCGATGCGCGTGCAGGCGTGACTCCATCTGGCTCATGAGTTTCGTGTGTGGAGGAGGCTGGAGCTCTGATGTCATTTTTGTGCTGTCAGCAGATCTGGTGGCCTAGCATCGGGAGGTGGACGGTCCCCCATCCTCTCGCCGTCACCTTCCGGCACAGCCGGGGCCTGTTCTGAGGCGGGGTCTGCCCGCACTGCCCAAGGCCATGCTGGGCTAGCGACTGTAGCTCTGTCATATCACCTCATAACGATGCAGCTTGTTCTCTTCTTTTAACCTCCCGCACATGCTCAGTGACTGGCAGCCCCTCCCCAGGAATGTTAGAGCCGGTTAGCTGAGGTCCCTGGGGCCCCGTGCGGGGTTCTCATTTATCGTGTCCTAAACCTGAGTAATGTAGGGACCCTTCCAAAATGAAAAACCCTCTCGGAGACGCCCCGGGCTGGTTTAAATTATTTTAACTACAGAACTCCTTTTTTTTTTTTTTTTTGTGAGGAAGACCCTGAGCTGACATCCGTGCCAATCCTCCTCTTTTTGCTGAGGAAGACTGGCCCTGGGCTAACACCCGTGCCCATCTTCCTCCACTTTATATGGGACGCCGCCACAGCATGGCTTGACAAGCGGTG
Organism: Diceros bicornis minor; assembly: GCF_020826845.1. Lineage (NCBI taxonomy): Eukaryota > Metazoa > Chordata > Mammalia > Perissodactyla > Rhinocerotidae > Diceros > Diceros bicornis. The sequence goes on from NC_080770.1 coordinate 1,235,466, forward strand.
CATCGGTGTGCGCCCGGGATCCAAACCTGCGAACCCCAGGCCGCTGCAGCGGAGCTCGAGCACTTAACCGCTAAGCCACCGGGCCAGCCCCAGAATGAGGCTTCTGGTTGGCAAGGCTGCACACCACCTGCCCCTGTGCAGGTTGCCCACCCCAACTCCAAATGCCATGGGGGACCTATACCCCCACAGGCTTGCCCATGCTGGGAGCTGGCGACACGCCTAAGCACTCTGCTGTGGACGGGGGTCACACGCACACATGTGGCCTGGATCAAGGTTGGGTCACGCACGTACGAGATCTGAACCCAAGATTATGCGCACACAGGAGACCTGGCCTCGGAGCTCTGCTCCCCCTGCTCAGCCATGTGGGCCCACCAGGCAGGCATCCTGAGAGGTCCCAAGTGTACACTAGGGCACACATCGTCTGTGAGCACAGGGGCACGCTCACATGTGCACGCACACACCAGCCTCGTCACACAGTGTCATGGCCGGGGCATCCTCTTCCTAAGAAACAGAAACAACTCAGCTACTGAGTCCGTGTGCTGGAGGAGACGGCGGTGGGCAGGCTCCTGGAGACGCAGCTCTTCCCCACCCGTCTTCCCTCCTGCACCTGGGCCGGCTCAGCCAGCTCTGGTGCCTTAGGGACGCCCTGGGGCCGTGCAGGTGGGGCTGGGCCAGTAGGGGACCTTCATCCACACGGAGGGACCCTCAATCCACCGGGACCCCTTGGCCCCTCCAGCTCCTGGGTCTGACACTCATGGACGTGCATGGGGGAGGAAGGACACCCCCTCCCTAGACCCAGAAAGCTCTCCGCGCGGCTAGGCCCAGCCTGTGGTCTGATCTCAGGCCTGTGGGTCTCCATCCAGTCTCCCCCACCCACCCAGCGCAGGCCCCAGGCTCCTGTCTGAAAGCACCACCAGTGCCAGGAACCCCCAGCTCCCGCTTCACCCCGGGGCGGGAAGGCCCTGTAGTGGGTGAGGGCGGGGTGCTCCTGACTGTGTAGCTGGCGGTCAGGGCCTGTGGGGGCATGGGGCTGGGCTGGGCAGAGGGCAGAACCAGGGGTTGTGGAGGCAGGGGGCGCCCAGGGGAGGCGCCTCAGCCTATACTTGCCCACTTGGGCAGTTCTCACCATGACAAAGGTTTCCCTGGTCAGAGCAGAGGCTGGCAGGACCTTGACGGAACCCTGTGGCAGCCCCTCCACACTGGGGGCCCTGAAGGGGGACTATGGGGGCCAAGGGGGGCCTCTCTTCTCTCCAGCCCAGGCCTTAGAGAGCACCCCCCAATCTGCTGAGGACCCATTTGTACACCCCCCACCCCCAAGTGCCTCTTCCAGTCCGGAAAAGCCACTTCAAATGCAGGCTGCCAAACAGCACCCTGATTCTCTTACCAAACTCAGCACCCCTGAAGCACCCTCACCTCAGGAAGAACACCCCCATTCTTCCAGGGGCTCAGCTGAACCCAGTGACCCCATTACCTGTCTCCCAGAAACCATCCTGGTGAGGTGGGACCCATCCACCTCCCACCTCCACAGACACCTGCAGACCCCTCCCCCGTCTCTGGGCTGCCACCCTCACCCTCAAAGGGACCCACCGCTGCACGCTGCCCCCCTGCCTGGAGCTGCAGCCTTCGCCTCCTGAGATGCAGGCCTCCATTATTTCCATCTGAGCTCCCCCGCCCCATCTCACCCTCTAACAAGCTGTGCAATCATCTTCCATGAATCCACAGTCCAGCCCTACCCTCAGGACAGGAGCCCCACTGGGCAGGGCACTTTGCCCTGACATTTCATGCTGTGTCCCCAGTGCCAGCCTGGAGGGTGACACAGGTAGTTCTCAGTGATCGAGTTAAATGCCTCAATCCACAGGCAGGCAACCCTCATCCATGGCGGGGGGAACCTTTGTCTTCGGAGAGGGACCTTTATCCACAGGGAAGGAACCCTCATTCACAGGGAGGGATCTTTATCCAGGGGGAGAGACCCTCATCCACGGGGAGGGACCTTCACACACACGGAGTGACCATCATCTACAGGGAAGGGACCCTCATTCATGGGAAGGGACCTTCACCCACAGGGAGAGGACCCTCATCCAAGGGGAGAGGCCTTCGTCCACGGGGAGTGACCTTCATCCATGGGGAGGGACCCTCGTCCACGGAGCAGGGGGCTTCTCTTCCGGGTCACTGCCCTGCCCGAATAAGGGACGAGGGAAGGGGAAGGAACTGTGTCCTGACCGCGACAGGCCCGGGCCAGGGGTCTACTCAGGGCTGCTGAGACTTCCGGCCCGGGAAGACCCGCGGGGCTCCCTCCCGTCCGCCGCGGCCCAGCTCAGAGCCCTCTGCAGGCTCTGCGGGACAGAGCTGCAGGTGTCGGGGGACGGCTGAGCGCTTCGCGCGCGCGGCGCACTCCGACCCGGGCCCACGCTGGGAGGGAGGGGGCGGGGCCCGCGGGAGGAGGGAGGGTGCATGCGCGCGGGCGGCACGTGACCCGCATCTTCCGTCCGCGCGCGCACACGCACGCTCCGCGCACGCGCAGTCCGCGCCGGCTGCAGCTGATCTCATGGCGTCCGAGAGGCTCCAGAGCCGGCCGGCCTGCCTGCTGGTGGCCAGCAGCGCCGCGGAGGGTGAGGCCCGCGCCGGCGGGAGGGCGGGCGCCCGGGGAGGCCGGCCTCGAGCACCCGGGCGCGCGCGTGGTCTCGGGAGGGAGTAGAGCCGCTCCGAGCGTCTGGTCCGGGCAGCCGCGGGTGGGCCCGGGCCTCTGCGGGGAGACGGTCCCGGTGCGGCCTGCGAGTGCGCAGCGGGGGCCCCCTGGGCAGAAGGAGCCGGTCAGTCGGGGGCCTCCGTGCGGCAGGGCCGCTGCCCCAGGGACCCGGGGAGGGTGTGCGGAGGACGCGGGGTTGGCAGGCCTGGGGAGCACGGCCCTTCTGAGCGGTAGGTCAGGAGCGTGTCCTCCGTGCCCACCGCTCCGCCGCCCCGCCTAGCACACCCCCAGGAGGGCGAGGGGTTGGGGAAGGGACGGTCCTGGTGGACGGGGAGGTGTGGGGGCAGAGCAGGTAGGCCGGAGGGCGCCCGGCGCTGCTCTGAGCACTTCCCAGATCCTCACCTGTGCTTCCTCTGTCGCTGAGGGCAGTGATGAGCCCAAGGTGGCATCTCGGGGAGGTGGAGGGCCACGGTTGGGCCCTCGGGTCTGGCTCTGGAGCCTGGTCTCTTTCTCAGCCTCTGTAGCTGCCCAAGTGGGTGAGATAGAGAGGGCTGCGGGTCATGAGGTCACGGGGTGCTGAGCCCCAGGGGCCTTGAGTGGGGTTTCCAGAATAAGTGCGGGAGGAGGCGGGGTCCCCCCCCACCCTCTACATGGGGAGATCGAGGTGTGAGGAGCCACTGAGAATGGAGTTCAGTCCTGGAGAGGCAGGTTATGGGTTATCTCCAAAGGTGGCTAGTTGGAATGGGATGAGAGTGAGGAGGGGTCGCATCAGCTTGACTGTGCCGCAGGGAGGGGATGTTGAGGACATGGGGTGGGGGCACAGCTCTGAAAAGGCCGCTAGGCTCTGTGGGCAGGACAGGTGGGCCCCCCAGCATTCCTTCAGGGGGCCCTGGGCCGAAGCCGATGGGAGTGGGGAAGTGAGGGTTGAGGAACTGGGAGGGCAGAATTGGGCAAAGTCCAGAGATGATTTGGGGAGACTGTCTCTGTTCAACATGCGGGCTCTTTATGATGAATATGTGTTAATTTGTAAGAGTGAATAAAAATGAAAATAAGGGTTAGGAATTGGGTCCTAGGATTAAAATAAAGATGGGGAAACGCTGTCAAGCCCATTTAGAAGTAGACGTCCCTGTTGGGGCTGCAGCCTCTAGCAGCCAGGAGCCTTCCTGCTGGGCCAGGGCAGAGGGCTAGGAGCAGCGTGGGGGATGGGGGCGGGACGCGGGAGCTCTCGTGAGGAAGGGGCAGCATGTCTTTGGGTGAGGGTGAGGTGGTATCTCCGCCTGTGGGGAGGGGTCGGGATTCACCCGTCCTGCCGCTGACGCTTGCCTCAGCCCCACCTCCCTGGACCCAGGCCTTGCTCACTGCCGCCCCTCCCTGGTGGTTCAGTGAGCCAGCGAGCTGTGTGAGGGAGATGCACACGTGGGTTTGCCTTCTGGACAGGCCTCTAGTGGCCAGGCCTGGAAGAGAGCCCACCCTGGGGATGAAGGGCCCAGTGAGCAAGGGCTGGTGCCCAGGGCTGTGAGAGGTGGGCCCCGGGTTGTGGGGTTGGGGGCTGCTCCCCATGGTGGTTCTGGGGCCAGGAGAAGCCCTGGGGTCTGGGCAGCCTCCCGCGTGCTCGGGTGGGGGTCGAGCTGTCTCGCCCTGCACCCACCAGGGATGTGCCCTTCTCGCAGGTGTGTCGGCCCAGTCCTTCCTCCACTGCTTCACGCTGGCCAGCTCTGCCTTCAACCTGCAAGTGGCCACCCCTGGGGTGAGTCCAGCCACCCCTTCTCCAACGAGATGTGCCGGGTCCATACTTTGGGGGGCGAGGCCAGGAGAGTGCTGTTCCCTGGGAGGAGCAGGGAGCCTGAGGTTGTTGTGACCCAAGGGGAGCTGGCCTGCGCCGAGGGGCCAGGACCCTCAGTGGTGTCATCAGGCTCTGGTCCCAGCCCGTGGTGAAAGGGGACCTTGCGTCGTGGGTTGGTATCTCTGGACGTGTGAGAGAAGGACGGCACAGCTTCCACCAGGAGGAGTTCTCAGTTCCCACTGGTGTGGGACTCGGGGGTCATGGCCACGACGTGTCATGTATTTGTCACTTGCACCTTTTCAGTGTTACCCCCGAGGTGGGGGGGACAGCTGCTGTTGCTTATAGTGGGAGACTGAGGGCCAGGGAGGGGCAAGTGGGGGTCGGGTGTGGCGAGGCCCCGGAGGGGGCTGGGCTGTTGGTTACCTTGTCCCCGAGGGGCTGCTGTCGTCTCAGCCCTCGTCAGCCTTTCCTCGAGTCCCTGTGAGCCGACAGCGGGTGTCCAGTGCTGACCCTGGTCTCTGGGCTCCGCAGGGGAAAGCCATGGACTTTGTGGACGTGAACGAGACCAACTCGCGCTGGGTGCAGGACTTCCGCCTCAAGGCCTACGCCAGCCCCGCCAAGCTCGAGTCCATCGACGGTGAGGGGCTGCGGGCGCCTGAGGACATGGAGGGTCGGGTGTGTGGGGTTCCAGGTGGCTTTGTGGCTCCCACAGCACTCCCTCGCTCTGCTCCTGAAGTGCTCTGGGGCTTGCTGCGAGGTGCCGTGACCGTCCGGGGCAGCGTCCAGTCCCGCATCCTGGGCCCCGGGGTTCCCAAGCTCCGTCTGGGGAGAGAGGTGGCGGCACATGGAGACGTGGGAAGGTGGTGCCCGGGCCTTGGCAGCCTCAGCCCATGCAGGGAGAGTGACAGGTGACGGCAGCTGGCCGGCCGGAGCAGAGAGGAGCCGGGCTGATCCCTGTGGAGGGCCTGGTCCCTCCAGCGACCCCGCTCTCTGTGACTGACCAGCCTGTGGTCTCCCCCAGGTGCCCGGTACCACGCCCTCCTGATCCCCAGCTGTCCGGGGGCCCTGTCCGACCTGGCCAGCAGCGGGTCCCTGGCCCGCATCCTGCAGCACTTCCACTCCGAGAGCAGTAGGTGACCTCTGGGACGGGGGTGGGGGTTCTGTAGAGGCCTGAGCAACGGGACTCCACCAATGGGCAGGAGAGGCAGGAAGACGCCGGGGTGTGGTGGGGGAGGGCTGTGGGCAACGACGGCCGTGGAGCGCAGGGTTCAGGGTTCAGAGCTGGAAACGTGGGGTCACTTCAGGAGCCAGACAGAGCCGATGTGAGGACCCTGATTCTGACCAGTGAGTGGACAAGCTTGCTTGGCTGTCCACACACACGGGGATGGGGTGCCCCCACCCCATCCCTCCTCCTTGACTTTGTGCCCTCAGGTCACCGTGCCTGCGGGCCCTCTGCCTGTCCCCTGCTGGGACTGGTGACTGTGCCCCCCCACTGGGCCCCTCCGAGGTGGGTGGGCAGGATACTGGCTTTGTTCCTGGTGGGGTTTGGGGTTCCAGGGCAGTAAGGGGCTGAGAGGAAGGCTGCTCTGTGGAGACACGGCCTGCCGGCCCGGTCTGGTGTTGGGCTGTGATGGGCGTGTTGGCAGGACGGGAGCGGGATGCTCATTAGGGACCAACAGGAAGAAAGCTGGGGGCTGCACTTGGTGTTCTTTGTTGGTGGGGACGTAGCCTCCTCTCCCCAGCGTGGTCTGGACAGGCAGCGATTGTTCTTGGCCACCTCGGCCATGGGAACGCACTTGTGCCAGGCCCTTCTGGGAGGAAGGCTTGGAGCCAGGGTGACCGCTCGGCAGGACGGGGGCACCGTCTCCAGAGGGACGGGAGGAGGGGCAGTGGGTGTGGAGCCCTCCTGGGTTTGGCAAATGGACCTGAGTGCCCTTGTGACTCCTTGTATCTGGTTCTTGGCCACCAAGACGTGAGGAGATTTGGGCTCTAAGCCCAGCCTGGTCCTGAAGCCACAGCCCTTGATGTTTCCGGGCAGAGGAAGGGGATTGGGAGGGCAGATGGGGGCAGTGGCCTCCAGAAGCTCCTTGGTGGCGGTGTTGGGAGAGGGCAGGAGGCCCGGGCAGGCGTCCAGGGCCTCAGGCCTCGCCCTGCCCACTGTTTCAGAGCCCATCTGTGCTGTTGGCCACGGTGTGGCTGCCCTCTGCTGTGCCACCAACGAGGACAGGTCCTGGGTGTTCCAAGGCTACAGCATGACAGGGGTGAGTGCAGCGCAGGGTCCCTGGTCGCAGACGAGCCCAGAGGTCTGCACCTGTGCCTGAGAGCGGGGCCACGGTTCCCTCTGGAGTTCTGGCACAGGCCAGCGGTTCTTTGTGCTCTGCGCCCCCCTCCCTGCTGACATCATCGACGCCGCCCCCATGGCGCAGGCCCCCAGCCCTGGTCACTAAGCTGTGGACGCACGGGAAGGGAGTCCGGCAGGAAGGCTCTGCTGCAGGGGGAGGTGGGTTCGGGCCGAGGCCTTGCTTCCCTTCCTGTGGAGGGCACGATGCCCTTTGTTTCCAGGAGGTGGTGCTGCTGTTTGGGTGGAGGGCCTGGGTGGCCCGGGAGCCAGAGTGAGGGTCCTGGGGAGGGAGGGTCTGTGCGGTGAGCCCCGAGGCCAGCCTGGTGTGGGGTTCGGGCCAGGGCGGGAGGAGAGGAGCCGGGCTCCTCAGTCGAGCTCCACGGCCTCCTCGTGTCGCTCGGCGCCCTCTCCCCGCCCTTCCAGCCACCGAGAGGCTCAGCCGAGGCCCCCTGCCCAGCTCATTCTGGTCACCCATGTGCCCTGGTTCTGGGGGAGCAGATAACAGCCATCCCCTCCCCCACAGCGGCCCTGTGACCCCGAGACGTCCCATGGCGGGAGGGCCTCACCCTCGGCCCCAGCCTCTGGCACTGTCTACCTTAGCCCAGAGGTCCGAGTCATGGAGCAGTGATGCACACCCCCACCCCCACCCCCACGTGTAGGGCCTAGCCCCCTGCCCTGGTTTGGACCTGCCTGACCTGGGGTGGGTGCCCGCTTCCCCGCAGCCCTCCGTGTACGAGCTCATCAGGGCGCCTGGCTTTGCCCGCCTGCCGCTCATCGTGGAGGACTTCGTGAAGGACGCGGGTGCCAGCTTCAGTGGTGAGCTGGGCGGGCACTCACTGGAGGCAGTGGGGCTGCCTGCTGCAGCCTGTGGGCAACAACGGCCAGGCCAGCCACCCAGAGCTGAGTGTCCAGTCGACACTGGTGGCTGGCAGCTCTGAGACCCAGCAGCCTGACCCACTCAGTGGCCGCCGGAGTCCACCAGGAGCTCGTGGCTCCTGAGATGGTCGGTGGGGGTCATTCTTCAGGCCGAGCCTGGTGAGTGGCATGGCCTGAGGCCTGTGTCCTCGGGCCTCCTGCAGCCAGTGAGCCTGATGCCGTGCATGTCGTGCTGGACCGCCACCTCATCACCGGCCAGAACGCCAGTTCCACCGTCGTGGCCCTGCAGAATCTGCTGTTCCTCTGTGGCAGCAGGTGAGGGGCCGTGGGCGGCGGCGGGGGCCGGTTCCTGGCTCATAGGCGGCCCTGTTGCTGGGCCAGCTTGGCAGTCCTGCTCTGGTGCCGGTGCCTGAGCCTTGACCCGGTGCCTGTCCTGCAGGAAGTGAGGCTGAGCCAGCCCACCTGCCAGCGCCACCTCCAGACGGCCCAGGTGTGCCCTCCTCAGGCCTCCAGGGACCCCGCTCTGTGACAGCCTCGGAGAGTGACTTTCAGACCTCCTGACCTGGCCCAGTGGGATTGTTGGAGGCCTCCAAGGAGCAGCCCTGAGGGGCGTCAGCTCGGGGTGGGTGGGGGCGGCCCCAGCCTCCAGCACGTCCTCCTTGGGGCAGAGGCGGACAGTGCTGAGGTGTTGCACTGGCCCCAGGCGGTCACTGAAAAGTCCAGGCTGAGTGTTCCCTGGGGACGTGGTGCCGAGTGAGTCGGCTCTAGGGGTCCCGGGATGGGGTCTTCGCCCCTCTGGTCTTCCTGGGGCCGGCACTGGATGGCCGAGTCTCTCCCCTCTGCCTGTCCCTGTCCACCCGGGTGGAGCAGGGGCTGAGCCTCCCCAGGAGCCAGGATGACCATGCCAGCTGGGCCAGGGCTCTGGGAGCCCGCTTCCGGGTGGTGAGGGCTGTGCTTAGGCCTGTGTGCTGCCCCCAACCCCATTGGGCGTTGGTGGGGCCCTGTGGGGTGGGGCCAGCTGGCTGGAGCTTGCTCAGCACTTTCACTCCCCGAAGGTGAAGAGGGTCTTCTGGGGGCCACAGCTCCTAATCCCCAGACTGGGTGGTGCCGAAGGATGGGTCTGAATGTTAACCTTGCCTGGGGCGTGGTTTCAAAACAGGATGGTGACCCCATGTGAGGCCAGGATGGACCTCAGGGCGGACACCGCACTGTGGCTGCATCCCTTCTGACATTGAGAGAAACACGTTTAATTGTGAATACAACACCGTGGGTTTCTTAAGAAGACAGCGCTGCTCACCAGGCCCTGCCCGATAGCCCCAGGTCACGTGGCCCTGCCCAGTTTTGCAGCTGCTCCGCAGGTTTCGGGGTGGAAGTGACGGAAGCGTAAGCTCCACTTGGAAGGAGGCCTGGTGTGTGGCCTCCCGGGTCAGCTGGGGTAGCGCTCAGTCCTCGTTTCCCAGGCCCTGGCCAGGACTTTGCTGGGGATGCCGTGCAGCTGTCCAGCCGGCTCCCTCCCAGCGCAGCATGCTCGTGCTCCAGCCTCCCCGGGCGTCTCGCCTGGGCGTTGGCCCTGGGGTGAGGCCTCCAGGAGCCACTCGGGTCCTCTTGGGTGTTCCCCACCTTCCTGTCCCCCCTCCTCACTGGCTCTGCCTCATCCAGCCCTTCAGAGCAAAGAAGGAAGGAAGGAAGCAGGGCCACCCCCCAAGTCCCAGACCGCTTCCTTCTGGCCACATAGACCACGTGGAGATGCCGCTGTACGTGCCCTCTGTTGGTGTTTCCTGGGAAGATGGTGTCCCGGGAAGAGTTGTCCTGCCCTCCGTAGAACGGGCCTAGCCAGCTCCCCTGCAGGGCTCGGTCAGCCCCCATGGCTGCAGTGGCTGCAGTTATCACCCCCTGGTGATGGACGTCTCTGGACAAAAGGGTTTTTTAAAGATGGTGCCTTAGGGTCGTTACATATGTTATCTACAAAGAGCTCATAACACTTGCCGAGGGCTTGTGATCTGTGCTTCTCAGCTTTCCAGACCAAGGCGCAAGGTGGGCTTTGCGGAGGGGCCCCCAGCCCTGTTCCCTGGGTGCCCTGTGGTGGCTCAGTCCAGGGTCTGCTAGGTCCAGGGCCTGGGGCTGGGGGCTGGGGCAGCCCACGAGGCTGGCAGGAGGAGGAGAGCGAAGACCTCCAGGAAGGTGCAGGGGGTGGGTGCAGGTGCCCTTGGGGATTTCCCCACATGCCCAGGGTGTTTCAAACAGACTGACGTCTGCCCGAAAGAAATAAAAACCTACAACCCCATGGAAATGGTGCATGGACGTTCCTAGCAGCATTGTTCATGGTAACGAATGGGTAAGCAAGTTGTAGCTCCTGTAAATGGAATATTCTTTTTTTTTTTTTTGTGAGGAAGATCGGCCCTGAGCTAGCATCTGCCAGTCCTCCTCTTTTTGCTGAGGAAGACTGGCCTAGGGCTAACATCTATGCCCATCGTCCTCCACTTTTTTTTTTTTTCCCAAGCTGAAATTTTATTTAAAATGTAAAAGAAGTGGTTCTTGAAAACATCCTCCAGTTTATATGGGACGCTGCCACAGCATGGCTTGCCAAGCAGTACATCGGTGCGCGACCAGGATCCGAACCGGCGAACCCTGGGCCGCTGCAGCGGAGCGTGCGCACTTAACCGCTTGCACCACCGGGCTGGTCCCTGGAATATTCTTATTAATGGACAATGTTAATATCCTTGCAGTGGAATATTATTTGGTCATAAAAAGGAATGAAATTGTGATAACGTTCTACAACATAGGTGAACCTTGAAAACGTCATGCTGAGTGAAAGAAGCCAGACATAAAGGGCCACACGTGTGTTATGTCATCAATATGAAACATCCAGAAAATGCAAACAAACTAGGTCATTTGTGGGTGGGAATGGGCACAGGGCCATGACATCTCCTTTTGGAGTGATGGAAAGATTCTAAAACTAGATGGTAGCTATGGCTTTACGGGCCCTAAAGTCATTGGATGGTATACGAGTGGTGGGCTCAGCGTATGTCATATCCGCAGTTGCGCAGGCACCGACCCCAGTCTCATCCCGAGAGCTCTGTGTCCTAGGATGCAGCCCATTGACCAGCTCAGGGAGAAGCCTTGGCCTCCCATCCCACCAGGCAGCGGAGGGCTGGGAGGGACGGGGCAGAGAGTGAAGCCCCGCCCACCCCAAGGCTGCCTCCTCAGCACCCTGGATGGGCTGACCTGCCCAGAAGGGCCAGGCTGGGGCACCTGAGGTGGCGCAGCCCACAGTGGGCCCCGTCCCCAGAGCCCTGTGCTGTCTGTGGTGCTGCCCCTGCCCTTGGGGAGGCTCCCAGCTCACCCACAGGGCCTGTGCCTGACATCCCTGCAGAGAGCTGTGGGGAACTGGGGCCTGGGCCTGCTGAGGGCTCCCAGGGAGGGGGTAGGAGGGGCTGCCCAGAGCAGGGGAGGGGCACTGGGGACTCCCTGCTGACCCTCAGCCGGACCCAGGGCACTGTGTCAACAGGTCTGTCTCGACACCCTGCTGCAGCTGCACAGACCAAGAGTGGCCAGCCCTCTACACCAGGGCAGGGGTGGGCAGACAGGGCCCTGGTACCCCCCTCACCCCCCCCCCCCCCCCGCTTGGGGATAGTCTCACCTAGACCCTGCATTGCTCCTTCCAGGAACAGAGGCTAGCCCCAGGGGAGAGAGAAGGGCTACTCTGTGGATCACCTGTCACTGCCCCCAAGCCCTTCCCCGTGCAGCATGCCGCATGGAAAGTCCAAAAAGTGCAATGAAAGTGTCTCTTCACGAGCTGCGCCATGCCCATCACTCTGAGTTTCAGAGGTGCGTCCAGAATGTTGTGGTTTCTAAGCTGGTGGCCAGTGCCGTCCCCATGAGGTGGCGCCACTGCCGTGCACGGGAGCCTGGCATCCCGGGAAGGCCTGCCTGGCCGGTATGGGGGCAGCCTGGACAAGAGGCAGGATGAGCTGTCCCTAAAGCAAGAGGGAGGTTGAGCAGGTGCTGCTCCTCTCTGCTGGCACTGGCGTCTGCACAACTGGAAGCGCAGTGCAGTTTCGACGCTGGGGGGCCCTGGGACTCCCTGTCCCCAACTCCACTAGCAGCCCCTACGGGCCTGGGGCTCATCAGGGGCTCTGGGCACAGAAGTGCTTGGGCTGGTCCCCACCTTCCAAGTCAAAGGCCTCCCAAGCTCCCAAGTCACGCCGCCCGGTTCCTGAGGTGAGGGGCTGTAACTGCCTGTCACCCCAACTGAGTGCCCTTGCAGGGCTCTGGACCCAACCCCCTCTCCGTCAGGCCCAGGGTGCAGCCGACAGCTGGGCCGTTGGTGGCCAGGGGGCAAGGGGACGGGGCCAGTGAAATGAAACAGCACAGGAAAAGTGACAGCTTTAATGCATTAGGCAAAATTTTACATAAAATCAGAAATGTATGATCCATCCCCGCTCCAATTGTAAAAAAATGCAAGATTCATCGCAAGGCATGTGCAATCAGATTCCAATTCAAAGATGTCCAGCTGCAGGCACCGCACTACTTGCCATTCTCTGCGCTGAACATTCGTTCCTGCAAACGGACAGTGTGAGAGATGCCGGAGCGCAGTGGGCAGCTCACCACCTGCCTTTGGCACAAGACTGGAGGGCCCTCTGCCGGGTCTGCACCCAGGGCAGGGTCCCAGCAATCCTGGGGATTTCCTGGGGCCACAGAGCCTGACAGTCACCGCCCCAGCTGCCAGAGGCGCGGACACACGGGGTCCCGTTGAGTTCCAGCTCAGCCGACTACCCCGGGCACTCACCGTCAGCATCCGCTCCAGCTTCACGGCGTCCGCAGCAAACTTGCGGATTCCGTCGGAGAGTTTCTCCACGGCCATCTGGTCCTCGTTGTGCAGCCAGCGGAAGGCCTTCTCGTCCAGGTGGATCTTCTCCAGGTCGCTGGCCTGGGCTGGGGGAGGACACATCAGGGCCTTCCACGCCTGCCCGCGCCCTGATGGCACCTGCCCATCCAGACCCTCGGGCTCAGAGCCACCCTGAGCCCTCACTGCCTGGCGTCTCCCACGCGGCAGGTGGGATACAGGCTGCCTTAGCCCTGGCTGGAGACGTCACCCCATGGCTGCAATTCGCCCGCTGTCTCCTGCACCCTCGGGTGACCGAGGGGCGCTGTCCTGGCAGTGGCCCGATGTGGAGGGCCTGGGAGCTTACCCGCCTTGGCCGAGAGCACAGGCGTCAGCTTGGTGCTGTCCTTGAGCAGCTCCCCCAGGAGCTTGGGCGAGATGGTGAGGAAGTCGCAGCCCGCCAGCGCTTTGATCTCGCCCGTGTTGCGGAAGGAGGCGCCCATGACGATGGTCTTGTAACCAAACTTCTTGTAGTAGTTGTAGATCTTGGTGACACTCTTCACTCCTGGGAGGACACGCACTGTGTTCCGGGACGCCTCCTGGACAGCCGAGGCAGAGTCCCCGCTGCCCCGCCCGGAGCTGCTACCCCGTGCCCCCGTCTGACCCCACCCACCCGACCCCATGCCCCGACCTGACCCACACCCAGCGCACCCCAGCCTGGCTCTGGGAGATAGGCACAGGCTCCTCGCTCAGCCTCTGTGCTGCTGCAGGGGCCGCACCCCTCGCCCCAGCACCTCAAAGGGCAGCTCACCGGGATCCTCCAGGGGCTCATATGATTTCTTGTCTGTGTTTGCCACATGCCAATCAAGGATGCGCCCCACGAAGGGGGAGATGAGCGTCACCCCCGCCTCGGCGCAGGCCACGGCCTGGGCGAAGGAGAACAGCAGCGTCATGTTGCAGTGGATGCCGTGCTGCTCCTCGAGCTCTCTGTGGGGATGGGGACAGGGACGAGGTGGGCGTGAGCGTGGCCGGGGACCCGTGGGACCCACGGGCAGTGGCAGGGGTTCCCACTCAGGGCTGCCCGTGAGCACCTGTCGTTTTAACGTGGGCAGATGCTCAGGATTCATTACCAGAGAGGCGGGAGAGGGCCGCCCCTCCCGTCCAGAGCAAATCTGGGCTGCTCACTAGGGCTCTCTCTGGCTAGTGGGTCATGGGTGATGGTTTCTTCATCAAATCCTCATTTCAAAACAAGGGTAAAGGCAAGAGAGGTCCCGAGATGCAGTGGGTCTCTACAACCCAGACACCTGCACCAGTAGCCAGGACCCGGGTCCCTCACTTCACAGACCCACCAGGGCTGGCGGTCACCGAGTCCTCTCTGACTGCAGTGCTGTCCAGCTCTGTCCCGCCCTCCCCTCCCCCACCACTCACCCTCACCCTTCCCAGGCCACCCTGCAGCAAGCCCACGGCGCTCCAGCCCTCAGACAGGAGCCCCACCACGCTGGGCCCCTTGCCGCTGCTTGTCCTGCAGGAAGCTGTCACAGTCCACCCCTGAGGACAGGGCCATGGCCACGCTCTGCCATGGGCCGGGGTGTGGGCTGTGACAGCTGAGCCTCTGCTCAGGCCCCTCCAGCAGAGGTTCCCGTCCCAAGGCACAGTGTCAGAGGCGCCTCTGCTGCGTGGCCACGTGGGGTGTTCAAGAAGCGAGGCTGCAGAGCCCAGACCCACACTGGGGGTCGGCACATGGCACAGACATGGTGGGAAAGAGCCTGCGGCAACTCCCACGCCGAACACTGAGCGACCTTGTGACCCAGCAGCCCCATGCCCAGGTATGTGCCCACAAGAGGGGACACAACCACACTAAACTCGCACGGGCGGTCCCCGACTTACAATTTTCTTACTTTATGATGGTGCAAAAGCCATACTCCTTCAGTAGAAACTATACTTCAAATTTTGAATTTGATCTTTTTCAGGACTAGCGACATGCGGTACAATCCTTTCTCGTGATGCTGGGCATGGCAGCCCCAGATCACGAAGGTGAGCGACCGACACGCGCACAGCCGTGCTGCCTTTCCCTGTCAGCACAGTGCTCAGTCACACGAGACGCTCAGCCCTCTCTCACAACAAAGGCTTCATGTGAGAGGACTCTGCCCACCGGTGGCTAATGTTAAATGTCCCTCCCGACCAGGGTGAAGGCAGGCGAGGCTACGCTGGGATGTTCGGCAGGTTGGGTGGACTGAATGCATTTTCAACTTACGATGGGTTTATCGGGATGCGACCCCATCCTACAGGAGGGAGATCTGTACACGGATGTTTATAGCAGCATCATCCTCGACAGCCCCAAAGGTGGAAATAGCACGTGTCCATCAAAGGATGAACGGACTCACAAAATGCAGTGTAGACACAGTGGAGAATTAGCCTTAAAAGGAATGCAGCCCTGACATGTGTGAACCTGGGAAACATGCTGAGTGAGGGAAGCCACACCAAGGCCTCGTGTCGTAGGACCCTTTATGTGAAATGTCCACAAGAGGCACGTCCAGACACAGAAAGGAGGCCTGTGGTTGCCGAGGGACGTGGAAAGAGCAAGCACAGGGACAGATGGTATGAAATGAGCCACTGTGACACGGCTGGTCGAGCATTGCTGGTGTCAGCTACTTCTGGGCGAAAACACCACAGGAGTTCTCTGTCTTTACGTTTTTCTCTCTCCTGCACACCGGGAGTACGTTTGGTACAAGGATAATGTGTTCCTTACAGACTGTCCATGTCAGCATGCGCTGATGAGGACGGGGGAGGGGAGGCAGCAGCTGTGGGTACGCACAGGGACTCTGCTTTTCTCTGGGTGGTGAGATGGCTCGTCTGAGCTATGGGCCGTGTCCTCCACGCTGCCCCCGAGGGCTGCAGGTTCAACTTGCCTGCAGCACTGAGGCCCCTACCCCTAGAATGGAGGCAGAACAACCGACAGCCCCCTCCGCACGGGGGACTTACTTTCCAGCCTGAATTCCTTCCCAGGTTGACGACAGCTTTATTAGAATCCGCTCCTTGCTGATTCCTGCTTCCTTGTAGAGCTCGATGAGGCGGCTGGCACGGGCCACCATGGCGTCCTTGTCAAAGGAGAGCCTGCGAGAGACAGGGGCCGTGATGAGGAGCAGCCTCACCTCAGGATGCGGGCGCAAGACCCCAAGCCAGCCGTGAGCTGCGCAGTGAGCAGGGCCCTGCCACGCCCTCACTTGGGGGGCAACTTAGGCCCCCACGTCCCGATCACGTGCTTTCATGGGATTTATACCAAAACGTGGGCTGGAGATGAATCGCTGAACAGGGAGTGCCAGCCACCATTTCTCAGAGCAGAGCAGGCCTCCTGAGCACTCGGCCCCACTCGAGAAACTACGGCCAGAGCTGCTTCTGCCCAACCCGTCGACCGGCAGCCCCGAATCCTTACCTCGCATCTACTTCGGTCGATACTCGGCCTGGAATCTTCTTCAGTATTTCTGCTCCAAACAACACGAAAAGTTTATCAATAGCATTTTTAATCTGTTCTTCTTCTGACCTGAAATTCAAGGAAAAAATTAGGTTAGAAGCTTGGGCACGAGATTCTACAAAACGAATCCCGTTTTTCCTTTGCCAAATTCCTTTCCCTCCATCTTCTTTTTGCTTAAAAAATTTTTTTATCATGCTAAAATACACATAGCATAAAACTGACCCTCTTAGCCACTTTTAGGTGCACAGTTCAGTGGCATTAAGAGCACTCACATTGTGGTGCAGCCATCACCACCTCCCACCTCCAGAACTTTCTCATCACTCCAAACTGAATCCCTCCATTTTTTGGCACTTGAAAAACAATCTTTTTAATCTCTCTGAAGTTGCCTGGAGGCAGACGAGTGAAGTGCACAATGGTGTTCCAAAGTGGACCACTGTCTGAGGGTCCTCCTTAGCCCACTACACACGGAAGATCTCCAGCACATGCGTGCGTCAGAGGTTAGAGCCGGCGGGGACCGGGCGCAGGGTCTGCCTGGTGATCCCTAAGACCACCACCGCCTCAGCTGATTCCAGGAGCACTCTCCCCCTGGCAGGGGAGAAGGGAAGGGGAAGCTGGCTAAGACCGGGGGTGCACGGGTGGAGGGCAGGGCAGGCTCAGTGCAGAGCAACCGTCACACACCTGCACACCACCTAGACCTCAGACATGGGAGCACCAGAAAGGGACAGGCCGGGACAGGATGAGCTCCCAGCCAGGGCCACTGTCCCCTGCAGGCGCTGCTCTCAGCTGTGCAATAGCACCCTGATGAAAATTTAAAACATCTAGAGGGCCAGCCCTGGTGGCCTAGTGGTTAAGTTTGGTGCACTCTGCTTCAGCGGCCTGGGTTCTGTTGTAGTGTACAGACCCACACCACTCGTCTGTCAGTGGCCATGCTGTGGTGGTGGCTCACGTACGAAAACAGGAAGATTGGCAGCAGATGTTAGCTCAGGGTGAACCTTCCTCAGCAAAAATAAAACAAAACAAAATCAAACACCAAACATCTAGAAAAGGCAAATCTATGGAGACAGAACCTGTCTGTAGTTGCCTGGGGGAGGGAGCAGGGACTGACTGCAAACGGGCACCAGGGAACATTCTAGAAGGTGCATGTATTCTAAACCTGGATTGTGGCAACAGCTGCACCACTGCATAAATTTACCAAAACGAATCGGACTGACTGTGCACTTAGTGAATTTTACACCAATAAAGCTGTTAAAAGATAATAAAAGAGGGCTGGCCCCGTGGCTTGGTGGTTGGGTGCATGCGCTCTGCTGCTGGCGGCCCGGGTTCGGATCCCGGGCGCGCACCGACACACTGCTTGTCTGGCCATGCTGAGGCCACGTCCCACATACAGCGACTAGAAGGATATGCAACTATGACATACAACTATCTACTCGGGCTTTGGGGGAAAAATAAATAAATAAAATTATAAAAAAAAATAAAAAGATAATAAAAGGACAGAAAGCAAATCAGTGGTTGCCAGGGCTGGCAAGACTGACTACAAAAGGGGAGGCGGGATTTCCCAGGTGCTGCAGATGTCCTGCCTCTTGGCTGGGGTGGTGTTTATAGGGCTGTATATGGGGGCCCGCCCTGTGGTGTAGTGGTTAAGTGCACAAGCTCCACTGCTGGCGGCCCGGGTTCGGATCCCGGGCACGCACCAATGCACCGCTTGTCAGGCCATGCTGTGGCGGCGTCCCATATAAAGTGGAGGAAGATGGGCACGGATGTTAGCCCAGGGCCAGTCTTCCTCAGCAAAAAGAGGAGGATTGGCATGGATATTAGCTCAGGGCTGGTCTTCCTCACAAAAAAAAATAAATAAATATAGGGGTGTATATGTTCCTATAAACAAGACTCTTTGAACTGTACACTTATAATGGGTGCAGTTTACTACATGTAAATAACATTTCAGCAAAGTTGATAAAAATAAAAAATAAAATATAAAATAAAAACTTCAAAAGACAGCTTTCTTTCCTTGAGTCTAAGACATTTGAGAACTAAAATTCAGTAAGGGAGGAAAACAACTGGATTAGTGTGGGGCCTGGTTATGCCCCTTGGCCCTGCAGACATGTTCAGGGTGTTGTGTGTGCGCATGTGTGTGTGTGTCTGTGCATCCCGGCCGGGTAACTCACCCGCCCAGCTTCTTGCCATAGGCAATGGCCTCCTCCACTAGCTCCTGGTAGGCGGGCATCTGCGCAGCAGCCAGGATCAGGGATGGGTTGGTGGTGGCATCCTGTGGCTTGTACTCGTCGATGGCTAGGGAAATAATTTTGGAAAGCACAAAAGTAAGTGGAGTGCTGGCTTTCACCCAGAAACCCGTGACAGGTCCCCTAAAGCCCTGAACACACAGAGTCAAAGTCTTCCGAGCCGGGGCACAGCCACGCTTCCCTGGCATCTCCTTCCCTGTCCCAGAAGGCTGGGCAACAGGCAGCTGTGCGCACAAGAACCCAGACTAAAGCCAGAGACCAAATGTGCCCCTGCGAGCGGTGATTACCACTGCAGAGCGAGGAGGGAGGCTGCTGGGAGAAGTCCGCACAGCACAGAGAGGCGCCTGGTGCTGCCAAATCGCCGTCAGGAGGCGCGCTGGCGCCCAAGCCAGTGACAGCGACCGCACACGGTCATCTTCAACGATTGCTTTCTTTCTCCTTTAAACTATTCCGTCTTTTAACACATTAGTTCTTTCTTGGTAACCAAGCTAGGAATTCCAAGAAACCAGTGGGGTTTGACCAGGAATCCCGTCGGCTAGGCTGTCAAAACGGCATATGGAAGGAGGGGGAGCTAGCCCACAGCCTTCACCTTCCTCACACCGCCCATCGTCTCTAGGATGAACTGGTTCAGTAAATCGATTTGGCAAATCAGTATTTTCAAAGTATCCTTTGACGACAAAACTACAGAGATGGAGAACAGATTAGGGGCTGCCAGGAACAGGGAAGAGGGGACAGCTCCCAGAAGCACAAGGGAGATCTCTGTGGCCATGGGACAGCTGTGTCCTAACTGTCCTGGTGGCTAAACGAGTAGACATGGTTATAAAACCACCACCGAGGATGCCGCCTCCCATGCAGGCTGACAACTGTGGACACTGAGCCAGGCCTGCAGTATGTGCTGCTGCCAAGTTCCTGGTTCCGATACCACTCCATGGTCACACAGGCTGTCACCACTGGGGGACGTGGGCGAAGGATTCATGGGACTCTACGGGCTAATTTTGCAACTTCTTGTGACTCTATAATTATTTCAAAATGACAAGTTAAGAAAAAGCGCTCTGGAGCGGTGCTTACGCAGGTGTGTCAAACCCACAGAGAGATGCCCTGGAGATAGTGCCTCTTGTGATACACAACTGTGGCTTGATAAAGCTGACTTCTAACAGAATTGAAAACAAAACCAAGACCCATCTGGGGTCAACACATGGGTGTCAGGGTCCAGGGACCCAGTTTTGAATGCAAAACTGGGGGGAGTGGGTGCATTGTTCCAGGAAGAGCATCCACAGCTTTGATTATATTTTCAGGGAGGCCTATGACCCCCTCAAAGGCAAGAACCTTCCCTTCACAAAATGACCACAAAGCTGAATACTCTATTTACAACTATGTAACATTTATGGATATACATTATCAACTAATGTATTTATAAAGTTGTTAATATTCATTAAAAAATATAAAATGTCAGTGCTTGGGTTTAGATATTTCTAAAAAGAAAAAAAAAAAAAAAAGCAGCATTCCCCAGGTCCCCTCTCGCCTGAGTGGCCCTGTGTTGCCAGAGTGGGTAACAGACTAGCCATCCCGTGGCTGCTGCCCGCGGACAACCAGCAGGAAACAACACGGACTGGGGCTCTGTCAGCTAAGTGAAGATCATCAAGTATTCTACGGGCTAAGAAGGGAAAAAACAGGCGCAGACAAGTGTGCAGACGCTTTCCCAGCACTCTCTATCCTACTGACATCATTGCCCAGAGGTCTGGAGGACAAAGGGTGGGGTGAAGAGGAGACTCTGACGTCCCGGGTGAGTAGGAGCTCTGCATCCCCAAGTCCCCCAGCTCTGACCAAGTGGGGAACTTTTCTCAGCGGGTTTAACGTACTCTGCTAGCAAGTCTACGGGTTGGACTCAAGACCATCACTGTCTCCATCTTTTATATTTAAGCAGCCAAATATGCTTATTCACTCTCCTAGGCTCTGCTAGATAAACAACGCTCTTACACTGTGTTACAAAGGGGAATTAAAGCCTGTTTCTCAAGTCACCGTGAGAAAGCAGAAAAGAAAGGAAGTCACTTCTATATGGTGTCCACGGCACTCATAGCCATGAGCATTTCATGATTCTCCTGAAAATCCTATCTGTTCACGGCAGAACAGAAGGGAGGCTCATCTAGTCTGGGCCCCGCAGAGGACAGACGAGCTAAGGACCAACAGTAGGATCCTTCTTCATGCCTCTGTGTCTCCCCCGTGCTCTCCAATGACCAGGACGCAGACCCAGGAAAACGTCAATTTAACAGCAGGATAACCACGGCTTTCCTCAAGGCACCGAGCGGCATCCACCCGGCTCCGCGGCCCCAGGGGTGGGTGTCCAACTGTGCGGCACCCTGCCACAAACGGTCACCAGCGGCCACGGCTGTCCCCTGGGCAGGGGCGGAAAGCGTGCAACAGGCGGTTTCAAAAGCAGGCGGTGTTACTGGCAGTTTCTGGTCTTTTCTGGGCCCAGAACTGACCCATGTTCCTGCTCGGCAGTCAGCACTCGCCGAACAGGACCGCACAAAGGGTCCCCGCGGACATCGGCGCCCCGGCCTCCCCGAGCCTCTGGGGCCCCGACCCGCCGCCCCGCGGACGCTCTCCGGGCTCCCGCCGCCGCAGGACCCGGCGAGGCGGGGCTCGGACTTCCGGCCCGGCAGGCCCCGCCCCGCCGCCCGCGCCCCGGCTGCCTCCCAGCGCGGCCGGCCCGGCCCCGGCCCTGGGGACCCCCGGCCTCTGAGGACCCCTCAGGACCCCCGGTGCCCCGTCCCCACCGGGCCCGGCCCGCCCCCGGCCTCCACCAGCCCCCGCCCGGCGCGGCCTCCCGGCGCGCGGCCCAGAAGGCGGGGCCCCGCGCGGCCTCACCGTAGAAGTCGCCCGTGTCGGCCACCACGGTGGTGAACTGCTTGAGCTGGTCCAGCGCGCTCTCCATCCTCTGCCGCTTCACCGGGGACCCCGACATGGCGAGCGGCGGCGGCGGCGCGGCGACCACAATGCCCCGCGGGCCCCGCCCCCGGCGCCGGCCAATCCGCGAGCGGCGCGGGAGGGCGGGGCGGGGCGCCTCCGCGACGGCCAGGCCCCGCCCCTGAGCGACGCCCCGCCTCCGGAGACGACGCCACGCCCCCGAGACGACGCCACGCCCCCGAGACGACGCCACGCCCCCGGGCCAGCTAGACAGGAGGCCGCTGCGGACGGCTCGGCGGTCCCCGGGCCCTGCGCCGTCCCCTTGTGAAATGCGGCAGGACGCCGAGAGGGCGACCAGGGCGGCCTCGGCCGGCGTCCCCTGCGCGCACACTGAGCCCGCGGTCTGGATGGGCCTTGGGACACACCCCTCGGAGCGGTGCTGCCTCGCAGCCGTGCGCCCCCCAGCGGTGCCCCGCGGAGCCATGTGTCCTTGGAGTCGTGCTCCCCTCCAGCGTTGTGTCCCTCAGCCCCGGAGTGATGCGACGCGGAGCATCGCGATCCCCGACGGGCGCGCCGCCACTTTCCTCCTCTGCGAAATGCAGAGAGGGGCGTAGAGAGTTCAGGCCGGTGAGTCGTTACAACCCGCCCCCGGCGAGCAGTCACAAGACCGCAGACCCTGAATCTGGGCCACCAACCCTCGGCCACCGCAGACCGTGAAACCGGCCTTCGTCCTCCGGCCTCTGTGCTGCGCAGCTGCTCCCCGCGGGGAGGGCGTGCGCAGTGCGGGGCCGTCGGGGGGAGTGGGCCGGGCGTGCGGGCCTGGGCTTGGGTCGCTGCCCCCCTTCCTCGTGGCGCTGCGGGAGCCCGGGGCGCACCTCCTCCCCTCTGCCCTGGCCGCGCCCTCCAGGCCCTCACTCGGGTCACACGTGCCTGATGCCCGGGAAGGGGCCTGGAGAGGCGAGGTGGCTGGAGCTTAGGGCCTGCGGTTCATTTACCCCTGCGCAGATCCAGAGCCACAGGGATGTGGTTCGTTCCTTCCTTGCTTTTGTCAACCTGAAAGATAACATGGCCCGTTATTTTACCAGCAAAACGAGGAACTGCAATTGGGTACATTTGAACTGTGGTGGTGAACCATAGGCAAGTCCAGAGGGCGAAGGAGAGGGGCTTGCCTTTATTGGGCAGAAGCGGAAGTAAGGGGGTGCCGGCTTTAAACCAAAGTTCATTGGGGGAGAGGGAGAGGGGGAGGGGGAGGGAGAGGGAGAGGGAGGAGTTCAGGGTCGTGGCGACTTCTCATTGGCTGAGATGTAGCAGCTTCTGATTGGCTGGGTTGTTGCTGGGTAAGGAGAAAATCTACCCTCCTCCTGCCTGGCTGTGTCGGGTAAGCTGCTGCAGTGGTGTCTGCATAATAACTCTGAATTAGGTTTCCTTATCCATTTTGCACCTTTGATTCTGGGAACCCACTTCTGGAGATCTGTCCCAAATAAGGAGCTCTAAGTTCAGAAGGTGTCCTGAGGGCATTATGTACAAAATCAGTTATAGGAAACATAACTGCTGGTTTTTATGAGGTTGCTTGTCTGCCTTTTTTTTTTTTTTTAATTTATTGATTTGTAGGAGTTCTTTATATATTCTGGACCAAGTCTTTTGTCAGATGTGCATGTACTGCAGATATTTTCCCCAGGTCTGTGGCTTACCTTTTCATTTGCTTGACAGTATCTTTGATGAGAAGTTTTTAATTTTGATGAAGTTCAGTATATCAATTTTTAATTTTATGGTTAGTTCTTTTTTGTATCTTTTCTTAAAAAAATCTTTGCTGGGGCTGGCCCCATGGCTTAGCGGTTAAGTGTGCATGCTCTGCTACTGGCAGCCCAGGTTTGGATCCCGGGCGCGCACCCACCCGCCGCTTGTTGGGCCATGCTGAGGCGGTGTCCCACATACAGCAACTAGCAGGATGTGCAACTATAACATACGGCTGTCTACTGGGGCTTTGGGGAGTAAAAGGGGAAAAAAAAAATCTTTGCTTACTCCAAAATGACAAAAATATTTTCCTGTGGTTTCTTCTAGAAACATTTTAGTTGGGACTTTTATGTTAGAGTCTTTGATGGATCTCAAATTGATTTTGGGGCTGGGCCGGCCCCGTGGCTTGGCGGTTAAGTGTGCGCCCTCCGCTACTGGCAGCCCGGGTTCGGATCCCGGGCACGCACCGACGCACCGCTTCTCTGGCCTTGCTGAGGCCGCATCCCACATACAGCAACTAGAAGGATGTGCAACTATGACGTACAACTATCTACTGGGGCTTTGGGGAAAAAAATAAATAAATAAATAAATAAATAAAATAAAATTGATTTTGGGTATATTATGAGGTAGAGGTCAAGGATCGTTTTTCTCCACTGTTTCCATCTTTGTTGAAAGGATCTTCTTGTCTCCATTGAAATGCAAAAGTAGGAAATACACTTCACAGAAGAAGATATATACTATTCCCCAGGGAAATGCAAATTAAAGCCACCATGAGCTATCTCCATTCTCTCACTCGAATGGCAAAAATACAGAAAGACTGACAACGCCCAGTGCTGGCGAAGATGTTGAGCAACTGGGACTCACATACACGGCTGGGGGATGCAAAATGGCACGAAATGGACTCTTCAGAAGACAGTTCAGTGACTTCTCATAAACTCAAGTGTGTACTTACCATGGGAACCATCCCCTCCACTCCTAGATAGAAAATCTCCACACAGAGATTTGCACACAGATATTCACAGCAGCTTTATTGATAAAAAGTACAAACGGGAAACAACCCAAGTGTCCCTCAGCAGAAGTGGGGTGTGCAGTGTAACCTACTCGGCAATGGGAAGAACGGGTATGGAAGCTGCAACAGCTGGATGAACGTCACGCGCCCGTCATGAGTTCCGAGAACGGAAGGAGCCAGACACCAAGAATACATGCCCACGGTTCCATTTACCAGAAGTTCAGGGACAGGCTGACTATTCCTTCGTGGTGCTAATCCCCACGGTGGCTGCCTCTGGGGAGAAGGGGCAGGAGGGAGCTCTCTGGGGCGATGCATATGTTCTAGATCAGAATTTCAAAGTGTGATCCGGGGCCAGCAGCACCAGTGCACCCTGGGAACTTTTTGAACCATCTGTTCTCCGGCCGGCCCAGACCCACGGAGCCAGAAGCCCCGGAACAGCCCGGGGTGATTCCCGTGCAGGCCAGTGTCTGAGAACCTCAGCTCTGTATCTTTATGGTGTAGTGGTCACTCAGCGTAGACACTTGTCAAAACGCTTCCAAGTGCGCATCTCACCGTGCATAAATTTTACAAAAGAAAAAGGCAATGAAAAACACAAAACAAAATACAAACCCTTAGAAACAACACTTGCTTGGCATCCATCCCTTGGTTCTGAATATGCTGTCCTGGGTGGAAGATCTCGCAGACGCAGAAGAAGGTCTCCAAGTCGGCGAGGCGCACCAGCGGTGCAGGGCCGATGGTGGATGGGGCCTGCTGGGTGGTCCGGGCAGGGGGTATTCCCGCTCCTCCCTCTCTCTGTCTTTTTTCCCATGTGTGGTGCAGAAGCAGAAGCCCCTGGGGGAGGGAATTATATGACTCCGGGGGAAGGACTGGGCTTGTTCGCCTGCTGGAAACCCCATCATAGCGCTGCTCCAGTGAGCACTTGCTCTCCCTTGACCTAGGCAAGGCCAGAAAGGCCCTCAGAACATTTTAGATCCCTGCAGGGTAAGAAAAACTGGCCAGTGCACGAGTCCAACCCCTGGTGCAGTTCCCTGTGGCAGGAACTCTCATGGGCCCATTTCTCAGATGAAGAGTGGGAGGTGCTGGGTCAGTAAGGCACTGGGGTCCAACTGGCCAGGGCTCCAGAAGCCGTGTCCTCAGTCACTCTCAGAAGTTGCCTGACCCATTATTCACAATAGCCAAGAGTTGGAAGCAACCTAGGTGCCCATCAAGGGACGAATGGATAAAGAAGATGTGGTATCTATACACAATGGAATACTACTCAGCCCTAAAAAAGGATGAAATCTTGCCATTTGTGACAACATGGATGGACCTTGAGGGTATTATGGTAAGCGAAATAAGTCAGAGGGATAAAGTGAAATACCGTATGATTTCACTCATAAATAGAAGATAAAAACAACAACAAACAAACATAGAGACAGAGATTGGATTCTTGGTTACCAGAGGGGAAGAGGAGAGGGAGGAGGGTGAAATGGGTGATTAGGCACACGAGTGTGGTGATGGACTGTAATTAGTCTTTGGGTGGTGAACATGATGTAATCTACACAGAAATCTAAATATAATGACGTACACCTGAAATTTATATGATGTTATAAACCAATGTTACTGCAATAAAAAAAAAATATATATATATATAAAGGCGGGATATTTTGATGAATGCAAAGTTAAAGAGAATTTAGCATATGAGAAATTAAAATAAAAAAAGAAGTTGCCTGACCACCTGGGTGGAAGAGGAAGGTGTCCGCGGACTTTGCACCCGACGTTCCCACTGACTCGGAACACAGGCGGGAATTGTTTGCTGCCAGCCTCGCAGAAAGGGGCTGTGACTCTCCCTCCTGGAGGCCCGGGGAGCTGGCCCCTTGCTGCTGGCGTTACCAGGCACCTGAATTAAAGCAGGTTGGATGCGTCCGTCAGCACACCTAAAGCACAGTCCACACAGCTTCCTTTATCCTGGCTTTGCTGGTTCCCTGGCTTTGCTGGTAAAACCTCAAATCATCACTCAACACTGTCGCTTACACGAGATGCTGTCCCACGGACACCTCGGGCCTCGCTTCACGCAGCTCGTGGGCTTGGGCCCCTCTGTGGGTCCGAACGATCCCTGGGAAGGCCGGCAGTGCTGGGCCTGGACCGGCTCAGCCCCTGCCAGAGAAACAGTTCTGGGCGGGAGGCGGGGAGCGGGGAGGTGTCATTGTGGCAACCAGGCTGGAGCGTTGGCTTGCCTACAGCCAACCCCATGATCTCAGGGCGTCAGTGTGCCTCAGGAAACACAGGACCCCCAGAAGTCCCTGCATTGCCACCTGGACGCTCTAGTGCCAGCCCAGACAGTAGCCTTGAGGGGCCCACTTTTGAAATGTGAGTTTGGGGGGAGGAGGTGAAGGGGTGAAGTTAAAGTCTCAGGGTCACGGAAGGAGAGGGGTGGGGGAGGAGAGCTTGGGGGGCTGGGGAGAAGACTCAGGGGCCTGCTGGCCAGCTCTGACCCCACCCAGGCGAGCTGGGGTGAGGGCTGGGGGCCCAGCACCTGTCGCGGCCCTTCCTGGCTGGCCGCTTCCCAGGGTGCTCCCGAGCCCAGAGCCGGGCGGCCCAGGCGGTGGAAGGCAGGGATGACCCCCAGGGCACTCTTGCACAGGCTGCAGGGTACCTCCAGGAGCCTCGGTGCCTCCTGTGCACCCCCCCAGGTGCCCAGCACTGTACACTGACCCCAGGGACAGGCCGAGGGTCCGGAGGGGTCAGCGGGCGAGCGGCTGCCCTGGGGGGGCCCGGCCTCCCTGCAGGCCCTGGAAGCAGCAGCGTGCAGCGTCCACACAGCCGGGCATGAGCAGGGAGCACTCCAGGACTCCTCTTCCAGCTGGACCAGGACCAACCTGCAGCCAGGCCAGGCCGGCGGCATCATCCCCGGGAACCAGGCCCGACGAGTGGAGGCAGAGAGAGAGTGACAGAAAACAAGATAAGCAGCCGAGTGGACGCCAGCCCCATGCCGCCAAACAGCAGGAGCGGCAGACTGGGCTGGCCCACGGTGTGCGTGTCAAACGGCACCGCACGGAGTGTCCCCAAGGCCCATTTTTCAGCAAATGCTGAGTCCCCGGATGTGGGCTGATTCGAGGGCGTGGACAACTGAGCCCAGTAGGGGAGAGGCCATCGGCCTGTGACGGGGGGACGTCAGGGAAGGCCTCACTGAGAAGCTGGCCTTCAGCAGACTCCAGGGCCTAGGGGAGAGCCAAGCAGGCATTGCAGACAAGACACAACCAGTGCAAAGGCCCCGAGGCAGGAGACGCCACACAGTCATAGGAACTGTAAAAAGATGAGGTCTGGAGGCAGCAGGGGACCCCTCGAGGCCATCCAGCGCTCTGTAAGGACTTGAGTCGGGATCCTGAGGGCTTGGGGCAGAGGAGGAACAGGACAGAACTTAGGTTTGAAAGGATCCCTCTGGGCACTGTGTTGGGTCAGACTGAGGGAGCAAGGTGGAAGCTGGAGGCAGAGAGAGGCCCACTGCTCTCCCCGGGGGGCAGGGACAGGGACCAGAGTGTGGCCATGAGGTGGCAAGCAGTACTGGATTTGCTAATGGAGTGGGCGTGGAGTGGGCGTGAGAGAGAAGAGCCAGGACAGCACAGCTGGAGTCCCACAGGCTGTGGGGGAGGGAGCCAGGCAGGGGTGGGGGACAGGGCCTCTGGTTTGGGGTACCTGATGCCCAGAGTTGCGCATCAGGGGTTAGGGGTCTTGAGCTCAGGGTGGGGGTCAGCCTGGAGAAGCCTGTTTGAGGGAGAGGCACGGAGTGTGGGGGCATTTGGAGCCAGAAGGCTGGAGGGACCACCCAGGAGCAGGGGAGACGAGAAGGATGGGGCCCAGGGCAAGGTGGGCCGGGATCAGGGAGTCAAGGAGGAGCTGCTGGAGAGCGAAGAGAACCACAGGCCCAGGGGGTGAGGGAGGGGGCGCTGCAGGGCCCTGGGTGTGGCCTCCTATTGGAGCCGCACTGCTGACCTCGCCAGGGCAGCTGCAGTGGGGGGAGGAAGGGGTGCCGAGGTGTGGAGTCAGCGCACACGCTTGATGCTCTGGGGTGGTTTTGCTGTGAAAGGAGTGGGTCTGGAGGCGAGCGAGAGATGACAGCGCATTTGTGGCTGGTGGCAGGAGAGAAGGGCAGGCTCAGCCTGGGCCTTGGGTGGACAAGGGCTGGGATCCAGGGCACTGATGAAAGAGTGGCCTCTGTCACTAAGCAGGACGTCTCGGCTGACGGGAGGGAAGGGCAGCAGACCTGGGCACGGACGCAGGTGGGCAGACTGCTGGTGGCTGTGCTGACAGCTTCACTTCTTCAGGGATGTCAGAGGAAGCAAGTCCACCAGCTGAGAGGGCGGGGGCAATGGGGGAGAGGGAGGGGGGTGTGAGGTCGGACTTGGGAGAGGGCGGGTTGTGGGCCAGCGAGATGTGGCTGACCTGGGTGTGGCCACCTGTTCCTCCAGCTCCTCTGGGCGGGTGTGGGAGGGGCTGAGGGTGGATTAACCGCAGTGGGGTTTGGCCAGGAGAATGTGACGAGACAGAGAGGCCGGTGTGATGGGGAAGGGAGCTGAGCTGGGCGAGGAGGGGAGTGTGGACAGCGGGTGGTGAGGCTGGCAGGTCCTGCGGGGAGGTGCTGGGGTAGGGGTGGGGTGAGTCAGGTGAATGTTAAGAGCAGGACGATGGGCGTGAACTGCTGAGGCAGGCGGTTTAAGCAACCACTCTCATTGGCAATAACCAGAGAAGAGAACCATTGCATAAATTATCTACGGCTGCTTAAGAAATTATCCTAGAGCAGAGTGGCTTAAAACAACAACAAACATTTCCTGTTTCTCGGTTTCTCTGGGTCAAGAATCCAGGAGCACAATGATTTCTTGGATATGACAAGCCCCAGCAATAAGAGAAAAAACTAGATCAATGGGACTCCATCAAAATTTAAAACTTCTGCACATAGACAACCCATGAAACGGGAGAAAATATTTGCAAATCGTGTATCTGCTAAGGGAGCGACATCCAGATATGTAAAGCACTCCTACCACTCAGCAACTGAACAAACAGCCCGATTCAGCAATGGGCAGAGCACTTGAAGAGGCATTTCTCCAAAGAAGACCTACAGCTGGCCAACAGCGCTTGAAAAGATGCTCGATGTCTCTGGTCGAGAGGGAAATGCACGTCAGCACCACAGTGAGACGCCACCTCACGCCCATGGGGATGGCTGCTGTCACGACACAGAAAACAAGTGTTAGTGAGGATGAGAAGAAATTGGACCTTGTGCACTGCTGGCAGGAATGTAAAATGGTGCAGCTGCTGTGGAAAACTGTATGGAGGTTCCTCCAAAAAGGAAACAGAGTTACCATATGATCCAGCAATTCCATTTCTGGGTCTGTCCCCAAAAGAAGTGAAAGTAGGGTCTTGAAGACATATTTGCACAACCGTGTCCACAGCAGAATTATTCACAACAGCAACACGGTGGAAGAAACCCAGGTGTCCATTGGTGGATGAATGGCATTAAACAGAAAACCACAGGCCTCAAACAGTGTCGTTTGTGCTAAAGCCCATGACACACACCTAGATTTGATGCCTGATCTAACCGCAGTTTCAACCTCTCCCAGAAATGTCATCTTAACCGACCACTCTGGAATTTTCTGGTCAACACCAGTAAGGTAATCTGTCACCTGGGCCCTCTCATTTCCCCAAAAGAAGAGACATCCGCATGACAAAGATTCTACCTTTCCCTTCCCCTGGGAGGAGGTGTCCTGGCCCCAAATAATCCCTCCTTTTCTTTTGCTAGTCGCTCCCCTGCCCCAGCCTCCTTCCTATAAAAACCTTCCATTCTGTGCAGCCCCGCAGAGCCCCCTTCTAGTTGTTGGATGAGCTGCTGCCCAGTTCATGAATCACTTCATAAAGCCACTTAGAGCCTCAGATGTACTGGGTTGAATTTTGTTTTTTAACAATGGATAAGCAAAGCATGGTATGTCTGTATGTGGTATTGTGATTTATAATAAATACATATTTGGTCTGCATCCGTGATTCCTGGCTCGTACTTCCCCAAACCCTTGGAATTTCCTGAGCTGTCAGAGCAACGGGAGCATCTTTTTTTCATGATATTGGGCCTGTCGTCCTCAGTTTCTGAAATCACTTCAGAGCCACGGAGGTGACATGGGTGTCTTCTTATTCATAACCAGCGCCTTTCCACTACAACTGAGTTTACGTTAATGAGGTGACTTTTGGAAACCCCCTAAGGATGAGGGCTGGTTGCCAGGGGAACAAACCATGATTAGAGGGTTGGCGCCTCCATGAAAACCCAAATGGAGGGAGCTCAGACAGCTTCCCGGTGGGTGAGCCAGAACACTTCCGCGTGCCGGGCCCCAGGGGCCCGAACTCCATGGGGACAGAAGCTCCTGTATTTGGGACCCTTCCAGACCTTGCCCTAAGTATCTCTTCATCTGGCTGTTCATTCATATCCTTTAATATTGTGGGGGATCAGAATTGGCCACCTCAAAATATGTCTCTGAAAGAAACTTTGACCACCTCCCCCCAGCTAACTGCCTAAAAGAATTTAACTCTGGGTGTGGATAAACTGGGAGGGTCCTTGCTAAGCCCATTCCAAGTAAAAGTAGACGTTATCCTTTGTGAGAGACATTTGTATTTGTAAGGGAAATCTCCATTTGTAAAGGTTTCTCCTTCTCTGTACCAGGAAGAAGGGAGGATGACCTTATCTCTAGAAATGCTTATCAGTGTGGAAGGCAAGGACTTAAATCTGCATAGTCTTGTTTACTGTGCTTTTCTGGTAACCTCCCATAGCTGACTCCCCCCACCCCCAGCATCCTCCTTTGTCTTTGTATTTAAGAGAAGAACCTCTGCCATTTTGTCAAGATACTCAGTTTCTCTGGTTTCTCCCGTGTCTGCGTGTTATAAAGCTTTGTCTGATTTTCTCCTGCTACTTGGTCTCATGTCAATTTAATTTGCAGTCCAGCCAAAAAAGATCCAGAGTGGGTAAAGGATAGTCTTCCTCCCCTTCAATATCCTTTGTAATAAACTGGTAATCTAGTAAGTAAACTGGTTTCCTGAGTTCTGTGAGCCGCTCTAGCAAATTCATCCAAACAGAGGAGGGGGTCATGGGAAACTCACACCTGCTACCACATGGATGGACCTTGAGGACATCATGCTGAGCGAAACAGCCAGTCACAGAAGGACAAATCCTGGGGGCCAGCCTGGTGGTGTAGTGGTTAAGTTCACACACTCCGCTTTGGCGGCCTGGGGTTCGCAGGTTCGGATCCCAGGCGTGCACCTACGTACTGCTCATCAAGCCATGCTGTGGTGGCGTCCCACATACAAAATAGAGGAAGATGGGCACAGATGTTAGCTCAGGGCTAATCTTCCTCACCAAAAAACCAAACCAAAACAAAAAAAAACAAAAAGACAAATACTGCATGATTCCACTCCTATGAGGACCTTGAGTTGTGAAATTCGTAGAGACAGAAAGTAGGATGGTGGGTGCCAGGGGCTGGGGGAGGGGGAGTCAGTGTTTAATGGGGATAGAGTTTCAGTTTGGGAAGATGGAAAGTTCTGGAGACGGGTGGTGGTGGTGACTGCACAACGATGTGAATGTGCTTAATGCCCCTGAACGGTACACTGAAACATGGTTAAAATGATAACCTTAACGTTATGTATATCTTACCACAATTTAAAAAAAAAGAATCCCAGCTGGGTGGCCCTGGCTTGGGTCCTGAGCTGCTGTCAGCCTGTCAGCCAGGACTGTATCATCTGAAGGCTTGACCCAGGCGGGAGGAGCCCTCCATACTGTCATACCCACAGCGCCTTGGCAGGAGGACTCCTTTGTAGCCACAAAGGCCTCTCCTGGTGTGGCCCATCCGCACAGGTGGTCTGGCACCTATTTTGTTTGCAGCCTTGGGTGGGGGCAGGCGAGACTTGCTTCAACTTCCTGTTACAAAGTTTTTAAACTTCCTGTTTAAAAACACACACCCCAGGCCAGCCCGGTGGTGTAGTGGTTAAGTGCACATGCTCCGCTTTGGCAGCCTGGGGTTCTCGGGTTCTGATCCCGGGCACGGACCTACACACTGTTCATCAGGCCATGCTGTGGTGGCGTTCCACATACAAACAATAGAGGAAGATTGACACAGATGTTAGCTCAGGGCCAATCTTCCTCACCAAATAAGTAAATAAATAAAATGGTTCACTAAAAACACGCACAACAAGCATGAACAGCATTCGGGGAGATGCACATGGATTGTAAAAATAGAAGTGTGTTCATTGGAAGGACGAACCCCAAATTCAGCACAGCGATTACGTTTGGGGAGTAGGAGGGGATGTGACCGGGAGGGTCACGGGGATTCCATTTCACAGGTTGGAGGGTGTGTATTCGGTTGTCCACAGGACTGTGCCTTACCTATTTGTTTCTCCCTATTTTTTATTTCTATATTTATTCCCTTTTAGATTCACTCCCTGCCCCTAAAGAATTCTTCTAAGGCCTCTGTTTGCACAAGTCTTTGAAAAATGCGTATTGTTTCTAATACTTGTTTTTCTTCTTTTTCATGTCCACGTATTTTAATTCACAGCATTTGCATGGCCCGTCTTATTCTTTCTCCTTTTCACTCAGCATTTTTTCTTCCACCAGCATCTTCGTTGCCATGTGCACATTGTTTCTACTTTCTGCCTGGCTCGCTGTGGCATGGACCACCTCTCTCTCCTGCTCCCCACGCTCACAGGGGTGTACTCCCACCCCTCCCCGTGGACCCGCTCCAGGAGCAGGGCTGCTGGTCGGGGGGACACGCAGACCTCTGGTGACTCAGCCCAGCACAGCTCGGCGGTACCCTGCCCCCACGGTCCCCGCCCTGCCAACTCTGGGTGTCAGCTGGCTTCCTACGTCTGCCATCCTGAGAGGTGAAAACCATTCTCCTTGGCCTTTCTCTGACGACGGCAGCGTTTGAACATCTGCTCGAGGCCAGCTGGACCTGCGGTTCCCCCATCAACGCCCCACTCACAGCCTTGTCCATTTTCCGCCGGGATTGCTGGCTCCGTGTCCTGTTGATCTGCGGGAATTCCCCTCGTCGATTCTACACAAGCCACTCTCAAACATTTGGGCCTCGGGACACTTTGACCTGCTTTAAAAATCACTGAGGCCTCCAAAGCACTTTTGTTTATGTGGGTTATCTCTGTCGATATTTACTGTATTAGAAAATAAAACTGAAAATGTAACAGCATGTATTGATTCTTCCTTTTACAATAGCAATGACAGACCTTTGCATGAAGCCGTCTGCACCACACAGCTCACCAGCCCCACACGCACCAGGAAGCGCCCCGGGCGGACGAAGTTGCAAATGCCGTGTTTGTTTTGGGAACTTCCTGAAAGCAGTTGCCTAGGACCTGGAGGCAGAGAGCTCAGCCAGGCTCACTGAGTCTCTAAACTCCCTTCCGACCTTTTCTGTGCCCACCAACCCTGAAGGAATCCTGTCTCGAATTTGCCCAATCCTAATCAAGCCTCCAAAAGACCCGCTTAATGCAGACCCCCGAACCTCACACATACCCACCCTGCCCCTGCCTCCTCAGACCCTGCTAAGACTCCCAGGGTAGGTGAGTCCATGTGGCTTTATCAGCATGTCACTTGGTGGCATTTTGAGGAGCCAGCATTCAACACATGAAGAGCACATTTCCATGAAAAATAATTATTTGTACACAAATATAGTGAGGACAGTGGCATTAATAGACGTTTCTGCAGCTCTCCTTGCTGTCAGGCTTCCCCGCAGGCAGCTGGACCTCGTCACGGCGTCTGCCTTCAGGCTGTGGGGACACGTTGTCTTGGTTGAAGTGCACGGAGAAAATCCGGCTTCACATGGATTTGTACGGTACTTGGGAAAGGCAGGAGCGTGTAACAGCCTTTTCGGATAGTTGTGTGCTTTCTCCTTTGATGGGACAGCAAACCCCAACAAGGGGCAGTTTCTTAAGGCGAGCTGCGATCCAGAACGTGAGCCCACACCAGTGCCCTGTCCACCCTGGGTCCATCTCGCTCTGTCCTGATTCCGGAACAGCCCGCGTGGGTCGCATGGAAACACGGGTTCACGGAGTTTCACAGATCTCCCGCAGGCGGGCACGGCCCATTTCCAGCGTGGAGCACTCAGCGCGCCTCCACAGACAGGCGTTCAGATCGGGGAGCTGTCTCTCGTACAGCAGCAGGTTCCAAAATTCTCATCTCCACTTGAAAGTTTGAATTTACCATGGCAACAGAGACTGTCCATTGTTTTCCTTGAAGTGACAGGGTCCTGCGTTCCCTCTGGAGAAAACGTCTGCCCAGACCCCAGGTCTGAGCAACCACAGCCCGTGGGTCAGTGGTTCTTTCACACGGCCAGTCCAGCTCACACCTCGACATGCGACACCCGATTCCTCACTCTCCAGGGCCGAGACTAGATTCCGTTAAATTAGGAACGTTTGCTGATTCACCCGGCCGTCCCGAATGGACTCTGGCGCTTCTTTTGCTGGGGGGTGGTGGGGAAGAAGAGGGCGCCCCGCCCAGGGGGGGCCACACCGGGATCCTTGCCAAGGAGCGGACAGCTTCGCCCACTGGGGCTTTTGCACCATCTGTGCAAACGTGAGCCCAGTGAAAAAGGCAAATCACTTTATGTTTTTCCTGGAGCTGCCATAAGAAAGTACCAGAAACTGTGAGGCTTCAACACCAGGAACTTATTCTCTCCCAGGCCTGGAGGCTGAAAGTCCGAAATCAAGGCATCGGCAGGGCTGGTTCCTTCCGAGGCTGCAGGGGAGGATCGGGTCCAGGCCTCTGCCCCAGCTCCTGGGGTTCGCCGGTCTTCCTGCTCCTTGTCTTGCGGATGCGTCACCCCCATCCCTGCCTCCATCTGCACACGACCTTCTCCACATGCGTGCGCACGTCTCTAAATTTGTTTAGTATAAGGACACCAATGTTGGATTAGGGCCTACCCTCACAACCTTCTCTTATATGAATTTCGGGGGACACAGTTCAACCTGTAACACACTTCTGTCTTTTTTGTTCTGTTTTTTTGTGAGGAAGATCAGCCCTGAGCTAACATCCATGCTAATCCTCCTCTTTTTGCTGAGGAAGACCGGCTCTGAGCTAACATCTATTGCCAATCCTCCTCCTTTTTTTCCCTTTTTCTCCCCAAAGCCCCAGTAGATAGTTGTATGTCATAGTTGCACATCCTTCTAGTTGCTGTATGTGGGACGCGGCCTCAGCATGGCTGGACAAGCGGTGCATCGGTGCGCGCCCGGGATCCGAACCCGGGCCGCCGGTAGCAGAGCGCACACACTTAACTGCTAAGCCCGGGGGCTGGCCCCTACACTTCTGTCTTGTTATGAAACTAGTTTAGAGCTCAGGGCCCATGAAAGGGTCTTGGGGCCGCGTGGAGCCCACCTGGAGAGCTGTGGTCCAGGGTGTCTGCTCCATCTGGCTTAGCTACTGAGAAGGGCCCCCTGCAGTCTGGCAGCCCCCGGCAGCGGCCTGGTGGCTCTCTGGGGAACGCACATCCTTGATTTTGATGAAGTCAAACTTGGCCACTCACTTTGAAGTTTTGTACAGAAAATCATCCATCAACTTTATCAGAAAGGCAGTTTCCACATTTTCTCCTACGACATTGGTGGTTTGGTGTCTCCTGTTAGTCTGGCACTTCCTCCGTTCATTCACTTTTGAGAGGGGTCAGGGGGTCCTGTTTATCTTTCTCTAAACACAGAACTGTGTTCTCAGTACCACCTTGCCTGGGAGCCCTTCCCCACTGGTGCCCCTGCCGAGTGCCGCCTTCTCCAGGTAACAGGTGTACCTCCTGCCTTGATTCTGTTTCCGGCAGCTCCATCCACATGTGTGGGACATCTTACCCCTGTGCTATTCCATGCATTGACCTCTTGGTAAATCAAAAATTTTAAGCAAGTTACAGAGAAAAAGCTCTTCCTAAACAGCCTGGGAAGCCCCTGGTGGCTCCCGGCCAGGCCTGAGTGGGCTGGGGGGCCGAGGCAAGCTGTAGGGGAGGAGAGGAGAGCAACTAGAACCATGCTGGTCGGGGGAAGGCCACAAAGGCATGCCTGTCCCCAAGACAGAGACAGGCCTTGTTCTTGGGGACGTTTGCTGGTGGCACAGCTGGGCACAGAGCGGGTGCTGGGCGGCAGTCCCCCCCTCGCCAACCGTGACGTTCCCCACTTGGCCCGTGGTCAGCGTTCTGCAGCCCCGGCCTCCACTGGGGCTGGTGCCACCACAGCCTCCCTCTTCCCTGCTTGACAGCCTGGAGTGGGAGGAGGGGAGGAGGGTTGGGGACATGAAGTGCATTGGAGATCAGCCCCTCCCCCGCTCCGGGGCTCGGGTCAGGTGACCTGGCCCCTCTGTGCCTTGTTCTTCATCCCCGCCCACTTCCTGGGCACTGAGATGACCAAGATGCCAGGGAGGGTGCTCAGTCACCCCTAATCTGGGGCCCTACAGAGTGATGCCCTCAGGGCGGAAAGCAGTGACTCCTCATGCTGACCCTGACAGCTGTGTAACCTTGGGCCCATCACATCTGCCGGCTCTTGGGAGGGTCCCGGGAGGTGGTGGGGAAGCCCCTTCCAGGAGCCCAGAGGCCTGAGCAGTTGGGCGGGGCCAGGGCACCTTGGAACCAGCAGCTCCTGGGTAGTGGGAACCAGCCTGGGCTCCCGGGGACTAGGGGGCTGGGGCCTCCTCAGGCTGTCCAGGAAGCAGAGTGGGGACAGTGGGGGACAGAGCAGATGGTGGCCTGTGGATGGGATGGGGGAAGGGCGAGGGAGCAGGTGTAGGTTCTGAGGCTCTCGAGACAAGTGATCCAGCCCAGAGTGGGCAGCGTCCCCAAAGCCCAGAGTGTCCTGGTGAAGGCAGAGCCCTGCTGGTGGGAGCCGGGGTGGAGGTGGGGGGCTGGACTGGGGGCAGTCCCACTGACCTCCGGTTCTGGGCCCCCTCCGGAGCAGGTGGAGCTGGGGGTGCCTGTCCCCTCTCCAGAGGGAGGGGCTCAGGCAAGTAGGGCAGGTCGAGGTGGTCTGGTCAGGGGTACCCATCCCTCCTGGTGGTTCCAGTTCTGGACCTGCAGGATCTTCGGGTTTCTGGAGGGAGGGCCAACGCCCTCTTCCCTCTCTTTTCCTCTTGAGCCCCATCTCCCTCTCTGTAGGGTCCTGCACAGGCCCAGGGGATGGACCATCCTCTCATGACCTGGGGGTGGAGGGAGGATCTTCCTTTTCCAGGGAAAGGGGACCGTGGCAGTGAAGTTCCAGTGGTGGCCCAGAGGAAACCAGATACCCCCAACTCCCCTTGACTGGGGCCCTGCTGGACAGACTCGGCCCAGTGTGGCCTGTCCCAGCCGAGAGTCAGGGCTCCCCAAGCCTGGGGGCTGGGCCTGGCTCAGTGGTAGACCAGCTGAGGGACAGCCCTCCCCACCCCGCCCCGCCAGGCACAGCCTGCTCTCTGCACCCAAATTCCAGCAGTCACCCCTGCCCATCAGACGGAGACCCCAGGACTGAGCCTCCGGACACCCTGACCAGAGTTGGTCCACAGGCTGCTTTGGGGACACACAGGTCAAGACGTCCCCGGCCGGGCCAGGTGCCAGGCCGTCCCCTGGCCACCATGCATCGCAGCACGCAGAGCCGCCAGCAGAGGGCTCCAGAGCCTCCTCCGAGGGTGGGGCCCCGTGAGCTCTGTGGGCGCCGGCGGTCAGGTGCCCGGGCAGTGCAGAGTGTGGCCCACTGTTTCCTCAGGGACACTCCCCCGCACTGCCACCATCCTAGCTGACCATCAGCCGGTCCGCAACCCCCTCCCCCGCCTGGGCACCTCCCTCAGCTTGGGGCTAAGCTCTCCAAATCCGGTTTCCAGCTGGCCCCTCTGATTCACGCCCTGCAGCACGGCCTGCCCTGAGGTCTGGCGGACCTGGCTCCAGACCATTCCCACAGTTCAGGCCTTCTGGACATTTGGCCTGGGAGAGAGCCAGCGGAGTGGGCAGGGCCCCCTCTCGGCCCCTCGCCTCCCAGGAATGTCCTCCAGGCTCTGAGGGACTTGGGTGCGGAGAGAAGGGTCTCCTGGGCAACCCCCACCTGGGGTCAGGGGGTGAGCAGCCTTACTTGGAACGTCCACGGCCTGGCCTAGCCACGGCCTGCCCTCTGCACCACGGCTCTTACAGAGGGTGCGATCTCAGGCAGGCTCCAGGACCCACAGCGACGCCACCCCACCTCCACGAGACAGATACGTGGCTGCCAGGAGACACAACTGGTTTAATGACTTGGCCTTTGAGCCTCATCACCTCTCATCTCTGGGGTGTGACCCGCAGAGTCCAGAGCTCCAAACTCACCTGCCCCCCGCCCAGCACGCAGGGCGAGGCTGGCCTGAGACTCGGTCAGAAAAAGTTCCTTTCTTGGGCTTTGCCAAGGGGGTGGGGTGTGGGCGGGGGGTGGCCCAGGCTAGGGCTTGGGTAAGTGTGCGTCCAGTCCAACCTGGCTCCTCGAAAGGGGGGAGGGAGTACAGCATGCACCCCACCCCAGTGGGGCCTGGAGACCCCCTGCCCTGGCCACCCTTGGGGGTCAGTGCACTAGGTGGGTGCTGTGAGCAATATCTGAGGGCAAGGGTCACCAGCCGGGCCAGCTCAGAGCCCAGGGTAGCTGGGCGACTGAGATCTGCTGCCCTTTGGGCCCACAGCCCGTCCAGAGGTATGGGGGAGCCGTTGCGTGCCGGTGGGTGTGGAAGTGAGCAGCCAGAGTCACAAGCGCCGGGGGACCCCCATGTGGACAGGGGAGGCCAGAGGAAAAGTCCCTGGGGGTTCTGTGGCCTTGGGGACAGGTGTGGGTTGAGGGAGGAAGGGAGCTGGGCTGGGTCTGGGACAGACCTCGGGGGGCAGCTGGACGAGGCGCTGGTACCTCCAGGTGGCAGGTTTGGCTGAGGCGGGCCTTGGGGTGGGTGGGTGAGTGTGGGCTGGGGCAGCGCTGAGGACAGGCTGTGTGTCACGAGGCAAGTGAGCCGGCCCCCAGCCAGCACCACACTCCATCCTGTGTCCATGGTACAAAATACATACACATACAAAAATAATACTCCAGGCGCTGGGGGTGGGCCCCTCCGCACGCGCGCCTCCCCCAGCCGCGGGCGCTGGGCCCCTCCGGCCGGGTCTAGCTCTCCTCCATCCTTCTCTGGTTCTTGGAATGGAACTTGTTCATGAGTTCCTCCAGCTCCGACCCGCCTTGCTGCTTCTGGAGATGGGGAGGGGGCGGTCTCAGCCTAGGAGAGCCGCAGGTCAGGGTCCCTCCACCTCCCCCTTTCCGGGTGACCTGGGGCGCTGGGGTGGGATGGGGGCACAGGAAGGCGGAGCGCCGGCTCACCTCCAGGAAGGCCTTCTGCACGGTGAGCTGGCTGTACACGCGGTTGCCCTCCTCCCCGCACACCTTCTTCAGCTCATCTTTGTTGAGCGAGAAGAGCTGGGGTCCTGTCAGGATGCCCAGGTTCTCCACGATCCTGGGGGGCAGGCGGAGGGGGGCGGGCGTGAGGGCAGGACCCTGGGCGTGATGGCCGCACCTGTCAGCACCTGCCTGCACCTGCCACCACCTGCCCCCACCTGCCCGCACCTGCCCCCATCTGCACACACCCGCCCCCACCTGTCTGCACCTGCCCGCCCCCTGCCGCCCCGCCTGCTGCCACTCACCGGGCGCTGAAGGCCTTGGCCTCCAGCCAGGCGCGGACCTCATCGGGGCCTGACTCGTAGGTGAGCGGCAGGCTCACGGGCTGGGTGCGCTCCATGCGGAAGGGCCGTGGCGGCTGCGCCTTGATGTGGCTGATCTTCTTGATGAGCTCGTCGTTGACCTCGTCCATATGGTGGATCAGCTCTGCGGGGGGATGGGCGGCGGTTTAGGCACCCCCC
This sequence comes from Diceros bicornis minor, assembly GCF_020826845.1. Classification (NCBI taxonomy): domain Eukaryota; kingdom Metazoa; phylum Chordata; class Mammalia; order Perissodactyla; family Rhinocerotidae; genus Diceros; species Diceros bicornis. The sequence goes on from NC_080770.1 coordinate 1,275,193, forward strand.
CCCCCGGACCGCGACCCCAGGCTCCCGTCCCCTGGTGTGCCCCACCCAGGTGGCTCTGTGCCCAACCCCGTGCCCACAGCGGTCTGGTGGCCCCATCCCTCACCATCTTTGTTCCCAGCGAAGCTTGGGGGCAGCTTGTGGGTCGGACTGGCAGGACCCCAGTATTTCAGACCGGCCTGCAGGGATGGGGGACAGGTGGAGGGGGTTGGGGAAGGGGGAGAGGGGAGAGGTGCCATGAGGCTCAGTTCACCATTCCTCCCAGCAGGATTGGAGTAAGAATGTGAGGCACCCCCCCCACCTCCCAGGACCTGTGCAGGCCCCCACCTGGCCCAGGGGCCAGCCCTTCCTAACCTTGGCCATGACCCGGGGAGCCCCCACACTAGCTCCTGCAGCGAGGATTCAGGCTCAGGGCCCGTCATCGGCTGAGACTGGGCTGCACCTGCCCCCTCACCTGCGGGACGCAGCAGGCCCTGACTGCAGATGCCCCTCCCCTCCCACTCACCTGCTCCGGGGGGGCGTCCTCCAGCCGGGTCTCGTCCAGGATGTTGCAGGGCACGTAGCCCGCCTGGCCGCTGCGATTGCGAAGCTTCCACCACTGGTGGCCGTCATCCAGCACCTGTGGGTGCACCCCGCCGTCACCCCCGATCCCAGGTCCGCAACCCTCCTCCAGCCACGGGCACAGTGTGGGGCTCTGGGACCACCCACGTGAGCCCCTCTTTACAGATGGGCCAGAGAGAGTTCTGGGAGTCACCCCCCACCCTGTCTTATGGGGACAGTCACAATCCCCTCCAGGAGCCCCTGACCCCACCTGGCCCTTCTATCCCACCCATAGGGGCTGCCCTCTTCCCAGCGCCACCCCCCCCACCCCGCCTTAGCAGTGTCCCGAGTGGGGGTGCTTCTAGCCTGGTTGTGGATGTAGATCACCCCCCCAGCCCGTTCCACTTTCTGTCCCCCAGTGGGTGGCCTGGATTTAGGATTGGCAAAAACACAGACGGTGCTACGAGGGGGCTCCAAGGGTGGGCATGAGTGACAGGCCCCTGCTGGGTTGGAGGATCCTCCGCTTGGCACAGAGATAGCCCATCCTCCAGCCAGAGCCCAGCCCAGCATGGGGGCTCCTGAGCCCCCTCCGAGATCCCCAAGACAGGGAGGCCCCTCAGCCAGGCTGTGCTGGGGGGAGGGTGCAGGCTGTGGAGGCAGCTTGGAGCCCAGGGGTACGGCCCTGGGGAAAGGGGTCGGGCAGACAAGCCTGGTCCCAGCGTGATGCAGCCCGGCCCCCGCCTGCTCCAGCCGTAGGCCTCCCCGGGCAGCCCCTCCTGCCCGGCCCCCGCTCACCTCCAGGACCTCGTCCTTGAGCACGGACAGCTCGGTGGCATTGCGGGCCGTGAAGTCATAGAGCACGCGGACGTACTTGGCCATGGCTGGTGCGGGCGCGTAGCCCCTGCGTGGGACGGGAAGGGCTGAGGCCCAGGGCTGGGCTGGGGTCTCCTCCCGGACCTGGGGCCAGGCTGGGGGAGCAGCTTCCCTGGTGCGTGGCTACCGCCTGTTCGGCTCTCTGAGGTGGCAGCAGAGAGAGGCTGCGGCTCGTCAGCCGGGAATGGAAAGTGTGACAGCCCCAGAGCGTCTGGGGCCCCCTGCGTGGGGGTGGGGGTGGTGGAGGTGGGTGGGACGTGGGGGCCTGTGGGCACAGCAAGGCCTGCCCCAGCCCAGGCCACCTCAGAGGTCTCCAGGCCCGGCCCCCCCAGGTTCCCCAAGGGAACCAGAGCCAGGCATGTCCCCGAGAAATGACAGGGTCACGGCCATCCCTGGAAGGCAGCTGACCAAGAAGGAGGGCCAGTCACTTTCAGAGCCATGGCCCTTCGAGCACCGCAGACAGTGCATGGGCACACACAGCGGAGGAGGTCTGCCCACGAGCAGCAGGGCCATGGGGGACAGCTCAGGTAGGGGTGTCCCGGCCTCAGCACGGAGCAGGCCTGTGGCTGCCGCCCAGGCCGGACCATCCCTCCTGGTCACTCGGGCCCCTGGTCATCAGAGTGGCTCGCTTATCCAGGTGCAGACCTCAGGACACTGGGGAGGTGAGGGGCTGAGGCTGGGGTGGCCACTGTAGCCCTGGCAGGGGCTGTCAGGATTGGCCAGGGTGGACTGGCCAGGGGCTGGAGGTCAGAGGATGAAGACGTTTCTTAAAGTGTGGCCGTAGGCCAGGGACCACGGGCACTAGGCTGGTGCTGTGGGGCAAGCAGAGGGACACACTTCTTTCTTTCTTTCTTTCTTTCTTTTTATTTATTTATTTTTGGTGAGGAAGATCAGCCCTTAACATCTGATGCAAATCTTCCTCTTTTTTTTTTTTTCTGAGGAAGACTGGCCCTGGGCTAACATCCGTGCCCATCTTCCTCCACTTTACATGGGACGCCGCCACAGCATGGCTCGACAAGCAGTGCGTCAGTGCGCACCCGGGATCCAAACCGGCGAACCCCAGGCCGCCGCAGCAGAGCGCACGCACTTAACCGCTTGTGCCACCGCACCGCTGGCCCCGGGACACACTTATTTAAAACATAGATTCTGGCCCCCTCTCCTCCTGGGAACTGAATCCTGGGTCTGGCAGGGTAACAGGCTTCCCAGGTAGATCCAGGAGAACAGAAAGGAGGACGGGAGGTGGGGAAGGATGGAGACTCTCCCGGCCTTGGGTCTGCGAGACGTGGTCCGTGGAAATGTGTGTGTGTGGTGGGGAGAGGCTGGTCTAGCCCAGACCCTCAGTCTCCTTCTCTGGCTCTGAGGTTGGGCCTAATCAGCCTGAAGAGGGCAACAGGGATTGGCGAAACCACTTAAGTTCAGTGGTTTAGTAAATTTCTAATCATGATTCTAAAACATAAATGTGGAGGGCAGGCCCGGTGGCGCAAGCGGTTAAGTGCGCACGCTCCACTGCGGCAGCCGGGAGTTCGCCGGTTCGGATCCTGGGTGTGCACCGATGCACCGCTTGTCAGGCCATGCTGTGGCGGCGTCCCATGTAAAGTGGAGGAAGATGGGCACGGATGTTAGCCCAGGGCCAGTCTTCCTCAGCAAAAAGAGGAGGATTGGCAGATGTTAGCTCAGGGCTGATCTTCCTCACAAAAAAAAAAAAATGAATAAAAAATTAAAACATAAATGAGGAGACATGAAAAGAGATGATGTATTAGAACAGTGAATTTATGAGTGGCTTTTGACATTTTTCCTTCAATTGTATATTATAAAGTTAGAATGAAGACCTGGCTCTAGTTTGGAAAGATGCTATTTTGAATGGCATGAACAGGGCATTTGCCACCACCTGGTGGCAGCATACCCATACACCAGAGACTCTGTGTTTTGAGGGGTGAGTGTCACACTCCTTCACTTTGAGGGGAGCTTACCTGTGAGAATGTGGGGGGCTGACATCTCCCAGGGATGTGGGCTCAGGTATGAAGCCGTGTTTCTGGGAGTTTCGAAAGGACTGTCGGCTCACTGGAGTGGGCTGTGGGGAAAGTGGACCGTCTGGGCGTGGTGTGGGGTGGGGGCCGGGTTGGAGGACGGGACAGGGCAGGAGCGGTGAGGGCCGTGAGCAGAGGTGGGCTGAGGAGGTGAGTGGCAGGTTGGGGTGGGGCTGTGGGTGCTCTCACCTCGTCACTGGGGGCGGACGCCAGCCCCTCTACTTCCCAGGGAGCCTCCTGCAGCACGTCCAGGGGGGGCTCCCAGCTGTTGCGGAACTTGGGCACGTAGAGAGGCACCTGCGGCTCCCGTGGCCACTCGGAGCTGGGGTGGGAGGTCCCGCGGGTGAGCCATGCCCACCCATCCGAACCGGCCCCACCAGGACCCCACCCTGGTCTGAGCCCCGTGCCTGCTGCCGGCCTGCCCGGGCCCCTCCCCGCCCCTCCCCGCCCACTGAGGTACCGGGGGCGTGTCCAGGTCTCCCCCAGTGACTCCCACAGTGCCATCTCCTTGGGGACCAGGTGGCCACGCAGGAAGCCCACGGCCTCTCGGGAGAGCAGGGGGCTGGACACGGAGTGTGCGATGTTGGGGCCACCACAGGTGCTGACGATCTGGGGCACGGCGGGGTTCAGAGGGGGTCACGCTCTCGGAACCCAGCCCCAGCCCACCCACCCGCAGCAGCACGGCCGGCCCAGGGCGCCCACCACTCGGAGGTAGATGCACGGCCCCAGCCAGCTGCCCAAGGTGGGCGCTTTCTTCCCCCACCCTCCACCAGGGACAGCCACCCGCGGCCCCGCTCCCCACCCCGAGCGCCTGCCCCCCGGCCCCAGCACCAGGTCCAGAGGCCCGAAGAGGAAGTGCACGAGTTCTGCCGCACTCGGGTTCTGGATGTGTTTCTGCAGCTTGGCCTGGGGGGAGGGGCGGGTGAGCAGGCGGCAGGCGGGCAGGGTAGGGGGACGGTGCTGGGGACCAGCGGGGGACGAGGACCCTGCACCCCCACAACGTCAGCACAGAGGGACGGGGTGGGGAGGGGTGGGCGGCGGCACTCACAAGCAGGTTGATGGCCAGCTTGATTTTCTGGAAACAGTCCACAAACTCAGCCTCGGAGGGGGGCCGTGCCCGCAGCGTGAGAACGCCCTCTGGAATGGGGGGGCGGTGGCCGTGAGCCTGGGTGGCCCTGTCACCACACCCAGTGGGTCTGTCCTTCAGTCCAACGCAGTCCACACGCTTGGACGGGACCTTCCCCAGCTCAGTGGCCACTCCGTCCCCCACCCTCAAACCTGACCCCGACCTCCACCCACCCCCCCGCCGCCACCTCTGCTGCACCTTGGTCTCCCGGTCTCCCCTCTCTGCCACCCTGCTCCTACGTGCCCGGGCCGCCATGCCTCCCCCGCCCCGTGTCCCCCCGCCCCTGCCCTGTGCCCCCCACCTGCTGGCCCCTCTCTGCCACACTGCTCCTACGTACCCCCGCCACCATGCCGCCCCCGCCCCGTGTCCCCCCGCCCCTGCCCTGTGCCCCCCACCTGCTGGCCCCTCTCTGCCACACTGCTCCTACGTACCCCCGCCACCATGCCGCCTCCGCCCCGTGTCCCCCCGCCCCTGCCCTGTGCCCCCATCTGCCCCATGCCCCCCACCTGCCCCGTGCCCCTGCCCCCGCCCCGTGCCCCCACCTGCCCCGTGCCCCCCACCTGCCCGTGCCCCCACCTGCCCTGTGCCCCCCACCTGCTGGCCCCTCTCTGCCACACTGCTCCTACGTCCCCCCCGCCGCCATGCCGCCCCCGCCCCGTGTCCCCCCGCCCCGGCCCTGTGCCCCCACCTGCCCCGTGCCCCCACCTGCCCCGTGCCCCCACCTGCTGGCCCCTTCTTCCCCTTCTTCTTCCCCTTCTTGCGCTGGTTCAGCTGCTTGAAAGCCTCGGACGCCTTGTGCAGCCGAGCCACGAACCACTCGATGTCGTCCAGGGCGCAGTTGAGGATTTGCTGGGGTCAGAGCGGGCGGGGGCAGAGGTCAGCGTCCGGCACCCCCGCCGGCCGCAGGGACAGCCCCTGGCCTGGGGCAGGGTGTGGGTGCCGGCTGGGGGCTGCCTGCAGGGGGCATGGGGTGGGTGGGGTGCCCCACCAGGCCCTGGGCGAGCGAGACCCACCGTCTCCTTCTCTATCTTCTGAGCCAGCAGGGCCCGCGGCTCCTCGTCCTGAGACTCCCGACGGCGGAAGCCTGGGTGGGGACAGAGCTGCTGCTGACCGGGGTGAAGCCACCCCCACGGGGCCCCACGCAGCCCCCAGCCCAGCCCCTCGGCCTACTTGGCTCGCTGAGCGGCAGCGGCAGGCCCACTCGGTTCTTGGGGGAAGGGGAGTCCCCGCCGTGGCGCTGGAAGGGGATGGGGGCCGGGCCCTGCGGGGGAGGCAGGACCGACAGCCGCTGCCGGATCTTCTCCTGGTGGCCCCTGGAGTGGGGACGAAGGCCCCGCTCAGCCTGGCCACGGCCCCAGCCCCGTGCCGGCCCCTCCCCACCCGGCCCTCCCTCCTCGTGCCCCACCGCCCTACTTCAGGGTCTGCGGCCGCATCTTCTTCCCCAGCCGGCAGTCGGCCAGCGCGCTCTCGATGTCCTCGTGCACCAGCTCGGCCTGCAGGGACAGGGGTCAGGCTGGCCCGGGGGGCCACGGTGCCCACCCAGCCAGCCCCGCGGGCCACCGGCCTTACCTCCACCTCGTCGCAGTGGAAGAAGTGGATGTCGGGCTTGTTCTGCTCCGAGTCCTGGCACACGAGCAGCAGCACGGACGGGTAGCGCAGCTGGTTCAGCACCGTCTGGCTGTGCCGCACGGTCGGCAGCGGGAAGTTCTCCAGCTCCTCCTGGGGGACAGGGGGACAGGGGGACGGGGGCTCGGCCACGTCGCACAGGCATGACTCAGACCCGGACCCGGACCGGGTCACAGCCGTGGGCAGGGGACGGACCCGAGTAACGGACGTGGTGCCGTGGGCGTGGGCGTGACACGTGGGCCCAGCCTGGGGAGATCGTGCCACCGACACAGACATGCGTAATTTGCAAGCACAGAAAAAGGACGTGGCCGGGACGTGGACACAGACACGGGACTCCACCGGGCAACGGCCACAGCTGTGGCACACAGAGCCCTGGACACAGCCAGGCCCTGGCTCGGCCAGCTGGCGGACAGGCTCTTGCAGAGGTGGACGTGGCTCCCTTGGACTCTGCCCTTCCGGTCCTTCCTGCCCTGCCTGCCCTTTGCCCTCGTCCTGTTCCCCGCCCCAGAGAGGCCGAGCCCTGCGTCTGGGTCACGGCCTCTGCCCACCTTGCGGGACAGGCGGACGGCCCCCCTGCCCCTGCCGGGGCCGCACCTGGGTCTCCACGTCCAGCAGCCGCAGTGACTTGTCGTTGACCTGCAGCAGCATCTCCTGCGTCCAGATCTTCTCCTTGGAGCTCAGCTGCACCAGCTTCCGGATGGCGTCGTCCACAGACACGATGGCCTCACTCTTGTCCATGATGAACGTAGCCAAGTGCTGGGGGCCAGGGGGCAGGCGGTCACTCTGGGCAGAGCCCTCCTTGTGCCAAGAGCCGGAGCCAAGGGGCTGTGCCCTGGGGGTCGGAGGGCCACGGCCAACCGTGGGGGTCTGAGGGGGAGCATCCCTGTCCTGGGGGCTTGAAGAGACAACTCCACCTTACGGGGGTCTCTGTGTTGCCTTGGTGGATATCTGAGGGGGCCCTGGACGTGCCCTGATAAGACCCTTAGCAACCCTACACAAACAGTCCCCCACCCCACCCCATCTCTTGTCGCTGGGATCCAGGAACACCAGCCTCCCTTCCCCCCAGCAGACCCGGCACAGGCTCACCACAGGGCCTTTGCACATGCTGTCTCTATCCCCCTCCCCTGGCCTTCCTCAGTTCTCTCTTCTTCCAAGATTCTGCTCAGACGTTGCCTTCCTGACTGCCCAGCGACAGCATTGCTCTGACACCACACCCATGACATGCCCTGTTTTTCATTTATGGTGATCCGACATCGTGCTTCTTTGTTTATTTTCCAGCTGCCGGGCTCACTGCCATCTCCCTGGAGCCTGGCACGCAGCAGGCCGTCAATGAACATGCAGGGAGTGAGTGAGCGTCCTGGGTGGCCGTCTGGGGCCTGGGGCAGCCCCTGGGGACCCTTGGCCAGCCCAGCCCTCCCCTTCCCAGTGTCCTCCTCTCCTCTGGCTCCAAGCCTGGCTCGGGCCCCCCTCCTGCCAGCCTCCCCAAGTGTCTGCGCTGCCCTTCGCTGAATTCAGTAAACAACGCCGGGACACCTGGCTCAACACTGACATCGAGTCCAGGCGGTCAGGACTGAACCATAAAACACGAAATCGTGAAAGTGCTAGAAGAAAACACTGGGTGATTCCTGACAATCTCAGAAAGGCCTTCCTCACGGGGCACCTTCCTAAGCAAGGAGGAAAATCCAGACACTTAAAAGAAAAGACCTATAAATTTGATTTAATAAAAAAATAAAAATTTCTGCCTGTAAAGAAAAACCATATATAAAGTAAAGAAAACAAACAAAAAAGTAGGAAAAACGTAGATATAATAGATACAATGAAGGCTACTTTTCTTAATATACAAAAAGACCAATATACATTACAAATGTAGTTCTTACTTTGTTAAAAGCTCTATTTTGTTAAATATAATCATTAAGGATACCGACAACAAATGAATAAATAAGTGAAAAAATATGTAAATAGGCAAAAGATTAAGACCCCAATAGAAAAAGTGGCAAAAGATATGCACAGAGAGTCTACAGGAAAATAAAAGTACCTTTTTAATATAGAAATTTGTATGCAATCTCATTCAATAAAAGAATTGCAAATTGAAACTCTGAGACGATTACTTTAAGAATGAATCAACCATTGAATTTTTTACCTATTCTATTGACCAGTACTAACAAGTCCCCATGGGTTAAGATGTAGAGAAATGGGAACTCTCATTCTGCACATGCCCAACTGCTCTGGGGAGAAGTCAGTGACACCTGTAATGGTGTACACCCTTTCCTCTCACAATTCTGCTGCAGGTAACCGCACACGTGCAGAACATGGCACGGATACAAGGCTGCGCACTGCACAACTGTAGCAACAGAGGCTGGACCCAACCTACACGTCCGTCAACAGGGTGGAGAGATAAGTGGGCGGAAGCAAGCGATGGGATAGAGTGCAGCCCATCTGTCTGCGCCAGGCGGGGTGAAACCCGAAACACACGTTCCTAGCGAAACACAGCACAACCAAACCACACACACCCACGCTGCTGGGCTGCAAAACAAGTCTCCAGCAATCTTAAACGACTGAAACCGACTGTAACGGAATTAAATTGATAACAAAAAGATAACTGGAAACCCCCCCAAAATTGGAAATTCAGCAACACACTTCTAAATAACTCATGGGTCCAGATCTGTGGAAACTAAACAACACATTTTTAAACAACCAAGGGGTGAGAGACGAGGTTGTAGGGAAATAAGAAAACACTTAGAGACAGATGAAAACGAAAACCCAACGCAGCAGAGGCAGTGCTGGGGGAAATTTCTGGCTGTAAATGTTTACATGGAAAAAGAGCCATCTAAATAACCCACAGGAAAACGAGAAAGCATTCTGCAGAGCGATAATAAAAACATGCACATCAAACCTCGCGGGATATAGCTGACGGAGTTCTTCGAGGGAACTTGGTAGCTTTAAACGAATAAGTTAGGAAAGAAGGAAGACTTAATATCAAGGACTGAAGCAGTCCCCTTAAGAAACTGGAAAAAGACAGTCAAATAAAACCCAGAGTAAGTGGAAGGAAGGAAATTAAGAGCAGAAACCAACAGACTAATAAACAGACAAACAAGAGAAAAATCAACAAAGCCCGAAGTTGGTTCTGAGTGATTAACGAAATTGATAACCCCTTAGCAAGACTGAACAAGAGAAAAATAGGGAACACACAAATTACCAATAACCAGAAGGAAAGAGGTGACCTTGTTACAGATCTTACAGGTATAAACGTGAATTCATAATCACAAATCTTCCCACAAAGAGAACCCTCTCTCAGAGGGCCTCACTGGTGAATCCTATCAGATACTCAAGGAAGAAATAATCACAATCTTTCATAAACTCTCTCTGAAAACAGAGGAGGAGGGAATACGTCCCTACTTGTTTTATAAGGCCAACATAACTCTGACGCCAAAACCTGCCAAAGGCATTACAGGAAAAGACAATTATAGACCCATATCTCTAATACACATTAATGCAAAATATCCTTAATGAAGTATTAGCAAATTAGCAAATTAGTCTGTTAACACATTAAAAGGATAACACACCATGAATAAATGAGGATTATCCCAGAAATGCAAGGTTGGTTCAACATTCAAAAAAAATCAATCAGCGTGATTCACTACATTAACAGTGGTGAATAAATCTCAACAGATTCCTCAACAGAGAAAGCATTTGACAAAATTCAACATCTTTCATGATAAAAACTCTCAGCAAACACGGAATGGAGGGGTACTCTAATAGAGAGTATCTACAAAGACAGACAGCATAGAAAATGAGGAAACCTCGGGGCCAGCCCGGTGGTCGTAGTTAAGTTCTTGCACTCTGCTTCGGCGGCCCGGGGTTCGCAGGTTCGGATCCTGGGCACGGACCTACACACTGCTCATCAAGCCATGCTGCAGTGGCAGCGTCCCACATACAAAACAGAGGAAGATTGGCAACGGATGTTAGCTCAGGGCCAATCTTCCTCATCAAAAAAAGAAAGAAAGAAAGAGAGAGAGAGAGAGAGAGAGAGAGGGAGGGAGGGAGGGAGGGAGGGAGAGAGAGAGAGAGAGAAAGGAAGAAAGGAAGAAAGGAAGAAAGGAAGAAAGGAAGAAAGGAAGAAAATGGGGAAACCGTGAATACTTTTTTCTAACACTGGACACAAGTCAAGGGTGCCCACTCTCATTACTTTTATTCAGCATTGTCCTTGTGGTCCTAGCCAGGGCAATGAAGCAAGAAAAAGAAAGTCGCTAAAAATAAGAAATTAATATTTCAGACAAAATGACTGTATCCACACTAAATCCAATGAATCTACGAGCAACCACCAGAACAAACCAATGAATTTGGCAAGGCCTCAGCAAGATCACTAGACAAAACTTCAATTGTTTTTCTATATGCTAGCAACAGACAGTTGGAAAATAAAATTTAAAAAACAATACCATTTACAACAGCATATAAAAACCGGATCAAATACCTAGGATGTGTTTTAACAAAAGACACGCGAGTCTCTACAGTGAAGCCACAAAGCACTCTGAGAGAAACGAGAGAAGACCCGGTAAGTGGCGAGACACCATGTTCACGGATGGGAAAGACTCAATACTGTCAAGACGTCAGTTCTCTGCAAATGGATCCACAGATTTGACTCCACGCCAATCAGAATTCTAGTAGGCTTTTTTTAGGGGGTAGAAATGGACAATTTGATTCTAAAATGGAAATCCAAGTCCGAAGAACTTAGAATAGTCAAGAAGACGTTGAAGAAAAAGAACAAAACTGGAGGGCTCACATTGCCTGATTTCAAGATAGGTAATAAAGCCACGAGTGAAAGAGAGAGAGTCCAGGAGTAGACCCATCCATTTCCAAGTCACTGATTTTTGACAAAGGCTCCAAAGCAACTCAATGCAGGGAGGAATGTCTTTTTAATATGACTGGACATTCCTGTGGGAAAAAAATTAGCCTAGAGTCACACCACACCCAAAAACAAATTTAAAATGGATCAGAGACCTAAATGTAAAAGCCTACACTACAAAGTATCTAGAAGAAAACAGAGGAAGAAATCTTTAGAACCTTGAGTCAAGCAATGACAAAAAACCCAAAAAAACAAAAAACCCTAATCATAAAAGAAAAAATGGATACGATTGGACGTCATCAAAATTAAACCTTTCTGCTCATCGAAAGACAGCCACGCATTTGATCGACCAGCCAGACTGGGAGAGGGTGTTTCCAAGCCACCCACCTGACGATGTACGCACAGGACGCCTACGGTCAGTAAGGAGCCTGTGGACAGACGCAGGGCCCCACGAAGGGCGCCGGGGCCGGCACGCGGGTGCAGACCCCCCGCAGCCTAGTGCTGTAGAGAAGTCTTGAAATAAGTTTACGAAACAGAACAAAGACGGTTATAAACTGCATGATTTCATTCATAGGGGATTCTCAAAAAGACAAAACTGTAGTGATGGGGCACAGAGCAGTGTTGCCGGGCGGTGGGGTGGGGCAGGGCTGTGACCACATAGGCTCCGCACAAGGGAGTTTTGGGGTGACGGAGCTGTTCTGTGTTCTGACACAAACCTATAACAGAACTGCACACCCCACCCTCAACGTCAATTTTACTGTATGCTAATTTAGAAAAAAGTAAAAAAAACAAACCCACAAGGCTTCAGTGGCCCCCCCATTGCCAGGGTGGGTCTGATCTTGCCCCCACTTCTCACCCTCTCTCTGTGCTTCAGTTTCCTCATCTGGGAGGGGCAGGCAAACCCTGCCCACTCCCCTGGCCTTGCTGGCTGCTGGGTGGTGAGAAGAGGCGCCCCTGGGCTGGGGTCCTTCCACAGGCCAGCTTGGACCAAAGTCCAGGAGCAGGGCTGGGAGGCCCCGGTGGCGTAGGGGGTTCCTCACCAAGGAGGGCAAAGTTCTCCTCCCAGAGAGACGTGGCGGAGCTGCCTGGGAACGAAAGGGATGCAGCTGACCCATCCACACCCTATGCCCTGCCCCTGGACACTGAGCTGGCAGCAGTCACCAGCCTGGCCACACAAAACAGCCCCAGCCTGCCCGGGCTGACAGGGAGGGCTGCTCCCAACACAGCCCGATTCAAGAGCCTGGGGACTCCCGATGTCCCTGTGGACCCATTGCACAGACTAGGAAACCGAGGCACAGAAAGTAGTGACTTGCCTGCCCTCTACAGGCAGGGAGGGCTCTGTCAGGAGGGAAGTCCTTGCCTTCCTGGTCCCGGGTCCCCCACCTTTCTGGTCTATTTCCCTCACCTTCCTGGTTCAGAGTCCCCCACCTTCCTGGTCCAGTCCCCCTACCTTCCTGGTCCAGTCCCCTCACCTTCCTGCTCCAGTCCCCCTACCTTCCTGGTCCAGAGTCCCCCACCTTCCTGGTCCAGAGTCCCCTCACCTTCCTGCTCCAGTCCCCCCACCTTCCTGGTCCAGAGTCCCCCACCTTCCTGGTCCAGGGCCCCCTCCCTTCCTGGTCCAGAGTCCCCCACCTTTCTGGTCCAGTCCCCACTTCCTGGTCCTGGGCGCCCCCCTTCCTCCCTCCTCGGCCATTCCTAGCCCTGTTGCCCCGCAGGCTTGGACACCGGCCAGGAACCAGGAACAGGACCAACTGCCAAGAGCAGGAAGGTCATTTAAAAAACATATTTCCTGGGCTGGCCCCGTGGCTTAGTGGTTAAGTGCGTGCGCTCTGCTGCTGGCGGCCCGGGTTCGGATCCCGGGCGCGCACCGACGCACCGCTTCTCCGGCCATGCTGAGGCCGCGTCCCACATACAGCAACTAGAAGGAAGTGCAGCTACGACACACAACTATCTATTGGGGCTTTGGGGGGAAAATAAATAAATAAAAAAAATTATTAAAAAAAAAAGACAAAAAACCATATTTCCTGAGGTTGTAAGTGTGAACTAACACTGACCTAGGAGCAACCCCACTGAGGGCCGCTGTCTGGAGAGGGCAGTCACCCGGTCTCTGCTCTCCCAGAGTTAGGTAGACCTAGGCAGCCCTGGTCTTCCCTGCAGCAGCTCAATACAGGCATCCTCGTTCTGTCTTCTCCCCCTAATCCAGTCCCTTGTCCTAATCCAGTCCCTTGTTTGGGGGCCTGGATGACGATTTCCCTCCCACCGGGGCTTCCCCTCTGGGGCTGCCGGACAGCACCCAAGCCTAGTCCTGTCTGGCCCGTGTCGGCTCCTGGTGTCTCCTCTCTCTCGACATAGCTCAAGGGCCCCCTGCATCCCGCAGACTGTGAGGTTCCCCAGGACTGGAAGGAGGCTCCCCACACTGTGGCGGAGCCCAGGACAAGTATGGGGCTGTCCCCGGCTCTGGCCGCCTGCTGCAAGTGTCAGAACCTGGGCTGACCTCTCCTCCCTGGGCCTCAGTTTCCCCCCACCCGGGGATCCTGGAGCACTGGGGAGGGGGTGCCACACGGGGTGGGGGGCCGGCCTCACCTGGACGTGGTACTGGGAGGTCTCATGCATGATGACGTTGGAGTTGGAATACTTCTTCCTCTGTTCTGAACGGGGAGACACCGGTCACTCACCCCAGAGGGCGGGATCCGCAGCCCCAGGCCAGAGGGGACTGGACCCCCAGGCTGGGCCACAGGGTGGAGGCGAGGGGTGCTGCCCTGCAGGCCCCTCATGGCCACAGAAAGGGCTCAAGGGCATGAAATGCGAGTGAGGGCCCCTCCTGGCAGAACGGGGACCTCCCTCTGTCCCCAGGATGGCCCCTTGGAAGTACCCTCAGCTCACAGTGGTAATGGCACACTTGTGACGGGGGGGTCTGTCCTGGCAGGGGTACAGAAAGCTCAGCCTCCTCCCACAGAGGCTGCCCCCCGCTTCCTGGGGGAGGCCTGGGCCGGGGCTCTCCCCCTACCCTAAGAGCTGCCAGCTGACATCTCCTTGCCCCTCCCTGGGGCTCCTTGCCTTCCAAACTGGGCACCTGGTCCGAAGGCACAAAAGAGACAGTGTGTGTGGGGGCAGGGCTGGAGTGTGTGTCTGGGGGAGGGGCAGAGCTGGGGGCTGGGGGCTGGGGGCTTGCCAGGCCCCACCCTCCTGGAGCAGACACCTGGCACTCAGTCCTGCCTGAACCCCCCCCACGGCGATCTGGTTGCAGCACAGAGCACTGGCAATCAATATTGATGCTCCCTGAATTATTAGTAAAGCCTCTCCCCTTACCGGCAGGGTGGGGAGGGCTGCTCGGTGGCCGGGAGCTTTGGGAAGCCACCTGAACAGCTGTTGGTTGATTAGGGTCCGAGGGCCCCCTCTGGGCTCCCAGGGCTGCCCCGCATCGCCCCTGTGGGGGCCCAGCACAGCCGTGCAGTGGGAGTGGATGAGACTCTCCCGAACCCACACCTCACTCACCAAACAGGTCCTTGGCACTCATCTTTGCCACACCGTCAGACCGGCCCAGGCTGCCACTGCAGGGGAGGGGCTGGTGAGGGCTGGTCCCACACCGTACCCCTCCCTGGGGACTGCTCGGTGGGTGGGGGGGGGTGAGTGGATGGGGGTGAGGACTCACTTGGCGGCACCTGGGCTGTAGCTCACGGACCCCAACTGGCTCATGGCGTCCTTGGTGATGGCCGGCAGTGGAAGGGCAGACCTCGGTGTGGCCTGAGTCCAGGGCCTGGTGCCCAGCCCACACCTGAGGGGATAGATGAGCTGAGCTGACACCTCCTCAGGGCCTGGCTGGTGGCCCCACTTCCCTCAGCTCAGGGCCTGGGTCTCCTCCTCCCCGCACCCCAGATCCAGGGGCTGGAGCCCTGATGGCCTGGCCAGATTCCCAGGACACACCAGGACCACCCCCGCCCCATGTCCCAGCTGGCCGTCACTGCAGCCTCATCTTGCCCCAGATCCTCTGTCCTCCTCAGGGACCGCCAGGATGGGCTGGCAGAGGGGTCCCACCCCCAGAGGCTGTCTGGGGTGGGGCTGTGAAAAGGGTGTTCTGGGGGCTCTGAAGTGGGGTGGGGGGAGGAAGCATCTTCAAGCAGAGGAAACAGCACGTTCAAAGGCCCTGAGGTGGGTGGGACTGGGCATGAGAGGAAGATAGCACAGGATGAGGCTGGAGCTCAGGGTTGGGGGGGGGTCCCTGGGGACCCAGAGCCCAGGGCGAAGTCCAGAGGGGGCCGCTCTCTCTGGCGTGAGCAGAGCCTGGTGTCCCTGGGCCAGGTTGATGTGTCCTTGTCCTGTGGGGTCTGTGCCCCATGGGGATCTCTGGCTCACACTGTCTGCCCACCAAACGTCACGCATGACGCCGTCCCTCTGTGGCTTCAGTGTGCGGGGGTCTGCCAGGGCTGAGGGGCACAAACCAGGGGTCTGGTTTCCATGGGGGGAAGCGCCTCAGGACTTTCGGGTTTGACCGGGTCCCACCTACAGAGAGGGCTCCCAGGAGGTGCGAGGGGTCTGGGGGCCTGGGGCCAACCCCTCTCACGTGCCACTGAGGGTCCTGGCTCTCCGGGGAGGGGCTGGGGAGGGGCTCGGCCAGATTCCTCTGTCCGTCTGTCCGTGCAGAATGTCAGGAATGCTCATGACCTCAGTGGGTGAGCCTGAGTGTTTGCTTAATGGGATTCCTGGCAGGCTGAGCCAAGGACGCCGGGCACGTGTGTCCAGGTACACACACACCTGGGTGAAACCCAGGCCTGCGGGCGCACACAGACACGCACAGGCTGTGACACGCAGGCCCTCCCCTTGGGGAGCCTGCAGCCTCCAGCCCCCTGGGGTGGGGTGGGGGGCCTCAGGGCCAGCCAGGGAGGCGGGTCCAGGCATCTGGGTCGGAGAGCACCCGGGGCTGGGGCCACCTACAGGCCTGCTCCAGAGGGGACAGGGCATCTTCAGTGGACTGGGGCAGGGAGCCATGTAAGCCCAAGGCGGGGGACGACACTGGCCTGGAGGGGCCCGGGGCCCAGGATGGTCCTTCGTTCCACTTTTGCCGTTTTCCGGGTGCAAAGGGAGGGCTGAGCTTGGTGCCCAGTTGGCAGCCGAAGGGGAGGAGGCACTAGCAGGCCAGGGAGGGCGGAGGGACCGGCTCCAAGTTCAAATTCCAGCTCTGCAGCCCAGTGACCTTGGGGAGGAGCTTAGGGAGCCTAAGGCCCAGGGGGAGCCGGGTGGAGCCCTGGAACGAGGGGATCCCCTCAGGCCCTGGCTGTGCTCAGGTCTGGGAGCTGCGGGTGGGGGAGGGCCCGTCCCTGTGGGAAGGAGGGAGAAGCCCGGGAAGCCGTGGGTGGGGAGTGGGCGCTGAGGTGTAAGAGGGAGACAGAGGCAGGCAGAGCGGGCTGAACAGACCAGGCCGGGTGGAGCGCTGAGCCATAGAGGCCAGGGCACCAGGCAGGGCCCAGAAGAGGCCTGGGCAGGGCTGGGGGGCTGGTGTGCAGAGGAAGGGGGGGGTGCCACCAGCTGGGCCTGCCTCCCGGCAGAGCTGGGCTGACTACACCTGGGGTGGGGGCAGAGGTGGGCTGTGGGCACACCTCAGGAGCCCTGCCTACCCCCTCCCCCGCCACCAGTGGCACCCTCATGCTCAGATGCCGCCCAGGACCAGCCCAGCCCAGGGAGGAGGACACCCACAGACCCCTGCCAGCCCAGCCCCCTGGATATGCCCCCACACAGGCCCCTGAGGCCTGGCCCCTAGCCTCTTCCCTGAAACTTCCGGACCCCAACGTTGACCCGGAGTCTGACCCCAACTCTCCCTGGCCCTGGGTTTCCTTCTGGCTCAGACACCCAGGAAGTTCGTCCTGACGTCTGACCCACAGGGAGCCAGCTGGCTCGCCCCAAGGGTCTGGCCCCAAAGGAGGCCCCAGCCTGCCCAGGTAAGGGCGACGGCAGGAGGGTGTGGGGCCTTCGAGGGGCAGCAGAGAACCCCCTCACCAACCCCTTCACTGGAGGAAGAGGTTCCCCCTGCCGAGCCCCAGGGCTGGGAGGGGGCCGGCTGACTCATGGGCCACTGGCTGAAACATACCCAGGCGCACCGGCGCCGCCCCAGGACCGGACCGGGCAGGCCAGGCCGCAGCGGGACGGGGCTCCCAGCCACGGGCCCAGGGGAGGCCCGCGGGCCCGGCGCAGCCCCCTCGCGCCCCGATGCCCCCCAGGCCAGAGACCCGTGTCGCACTGCCACCTGGGGAAACTGAGGCCGGGGCGGGCCCGCCGTCCGCGCGCGCGGCTCCCGCGTCGCTCCTGTGCCAGAGGGCGGCGGGCGTCCGGCGGGGTCGGGGCGCGCTGGGTCGGGGACCCCGCGGGGCGCTCACCTGCTCCTCGCGGCCGCGCCCGCGCCGCCCGTGGTCCGCGCGTCCGTCCGCCCGTCTGTCGGCGCCTCGCCGCGGCACCCGGGCTCCGGCGGGCGGGAGGGACGCGCGGCGAGGCCGGGCCGGGCCGGGGCGGGGCCGCGACGAGGAACCTGAGCGGCAGGTTGGAGCCACCGGGCGCTGCGGGCGCGGGGGAGGGGGCGGGACGCCCCGCCCCGCCCCGCCCCGCCGGCTCGGCCCGCCTGCCCCCGTCCGCACCGGGGCTCGCCGCCGTCGGCCCCCAACACCCACCCCGCGGCCCCCCTCGCAGAACCCCCAGGGCCGGGCGCCCGTCCCCGCGGGGAGGCGCAGGGCGGCGCGCAGGGCGAGGCTCTGAGATCTTCCTGGGCAGGCCGAGCTGCGCCCCAGCGGGGTGGCGTGGTGCCCTGGTGCGGTCAAACCCTAGTCTCCGCCAGGTGTCCCCCAACCTCAGGTGCCCCAGCTGGGGCCCATCCTGCCCCCAGGCCCCATCCTGCCCCCAGGCCCCGGGGCAGGGTCCTCTCCTCTTCAGCCCGCCCCTTTGGTCTGGGGGAGGGCTAGGGCCAGGCTTCACTCTGTGAGCGGGTGTTTAAGACCCTGCTGCCCTGCCTTTGAGCCCACCTGGTTGGGGGGTGGGGCTCCTCCACTATCTAGGAGCCCGCAAAGTCTCTCTGTGCTGCCCCAGCCCATCCTGGGCACCCCCGGAGGGACAGAGGTGTCTGATGGGAAAGTGGGGACGCCTGTGGCCTATGCTGTCCTCTGTGCCAGGGCAGAGAGCTGGTGGGGAGTATGTTCCGAACAGTGTCCCCCTTCTTAGGCCCAGGCCCCAACTTCTGTCCACAGCATGGGGCAAGCGTCCATCCTCCTTCTGAACTGACTCAAGGATGCCCCTGCCCACGCAGCTGGGCGAGGAGGGAGTGAAGAGGGGGCAGCGGCAGACTCAGGCGGTGGTGGGCACCCTCAGGCACATATAGGGACCTGAAGGCTCCGGCTATTGTTCCTAGGGTGGGGGGAGCAGAAAAGGGGACCCAGGAGGGAGGGTCCCAGGAGGGAGGGTCCCAGGACCACGGTCCCAGAGGGCAGGGCAGTGGCGTGCATTTGCCTGGGGCTGGCAGGGAGCACTTCCCAGGGAGCCCCTGCCGGGAGGGAAGGAGGCATGCCCACCCGTTAGGGTGGGCAGCACTGGGCTTTCCCACCTCTGCCAGGATCCCAGGGGTGGGTCTCCCCACCAGCCATCTGGGGCACTACAGGTACAGGAAGTGGCCTCAGTCCTGGGGCCCTGGTGAGGCCTGGCTTCCTGGTTCTCTCTCCTCCTCACTGAGCATCCAGAGAGGGAGGCACATGCCGCCCTCACCCTTCCTGGAGGCTGAGCTCAGATGGACAAAAGGTGGGCAGGCTCAGGGGGGAGCAGCCGAGGGGAGCACTGACCCCCTCAAGGAGGCAGCAGGGGCCTGGAGTCCCAGGCTGGTCGGCGGCCACCTGGAGCCGTGGTGTCCACCCATGGACAGGTGACCGCCAGCTCTGTGTGGCCCAAGTGATGGGGGTGTCAAGGGCCCGGCCCAGCTCCTCAGGCGAGCGGTCACAAACCCTGAAGGCAACAGGCATCATGCCGCTGGGTCTGCAGGGGAGGGGCTGAGCGTCCTCACAGACGGCAGGAGTGTCCATCCCAGACTCAGAGTCCACTTGGCCAGTGCCCAGGGCGGCAGAGGCGTGGAGCTCTGCCGAAGGCGCATGCGGGCTGGGGGTGGGCAGGAGGGGCCGCAGGAGCACACTGGCCCCAAGCCAGAGAGGTGGGCGTAGGGGAAGCTTGCTCCCACTCGCCCGAGAGGGAGGAGACTGTGGAGGGTGCCAGCCCATGGAGGCCCAGGACGGGCCCTGCTGCTGCGGGGAAGCGCTCTCCCGGGGATGCTGGGTGAGGCCGGGCCAGACCTGTGCTGGCCTGGGGCCGTGTGCTCGTGTGTACGGAGGGAGAACCCTGGAGGAGGTAGGTGGCCTTAATTAGGAGAAAAGCAAGGAGGTAGAAATATTTATTTATTTAAAAACTAGGGTGAAGGGAAAATACTTAGATATTTGAACATAGTTATTCCAACAGAGAAAACATGCAATAGAAACAAAGGAAAGTTACTGGAAAACATGAGCCTCGGTTTTCAAGGAGCACTGACAGCAGAGCTGTGAAGCGCACAAGTCAGAGACAGAACTCCTCCAGCCCTTGGAGCGAATATGACTGAACGTGACCGACCTTTTGACAGAGGCTGGGACTCTGAGCACTGGGGCGGCTCTCACCAACCCTGCAGGGGCAGGGGCAGCGGGAGCCGTTCTTCTCTGCTCCCTCCCCTCAGTGCCTGGGGTTTCCAGACCGCTGTCCTTCAGAATCCCCGAGGGGCAAGGAGTTGTGGCTGAGGAGACAATCGCCCCAAACTCCAGAGCTGACTGGCTCTACTGCATTTATTTCCTTTCTTTTGGAAGCCAGAGCGCACCATCCGTCAGGGACTTGGCCTGCCTCCGGCTGAGGGTACCTGGCCCCCACGCTGCCCTGCAGCTCCGGGACCCCCGGGAAGGCAGGGACTGCTGATCCCACGCCCGGCACAGGCCCTGCAGCACCGACTACCCTGGGCTTTCAAAACCACGAGTTAGGACCCGTGTGGATAGCACGGAATGCCAAGAATTGTGTGAGTAAGGCGCCGTCACCGCAACCAAGTGCGCACCATCTTGGCTGGTGCTGTCAGTGACCAAGCAGGCTGGCTGGGCTCCCGACACAGCTGAGGGAGACAGCCACAGACACCACGAGGAAATGCTTCTCCTGAGAGGTGACAGGGTGGAGCCCACTGGGCTACCTGCTGGCAATGGGGCGATTCTGTGAGGTTTGTGGCAATGTCCCCTCTCTGGCCTCGGAGGTCAGGATGGCCACTGAAGCGAGATCCTTGCCAGCTAAAAACGGGGACTGAGCAGACGTCCCTGCAACTCCCCACAGAGACGGCCCAGGACAGTTCCTGACCCCGCCTGTGCTGTTCCCTGCGCTGTTCCCAGCATGTGGCCCCAGCACTTGGTTCGCACCGGTTCCTGACCCCCTTCTCCACCAAGAAGAATCACAAACCACTCCAGACCCTCCCACCCTATAACATGATGGCAAATCAGGAGGAAAACGCCTTTCCCGTCCTGCACTGTGGGAGGGGATGGCTGCGGGACGGCTGGGCTCCAAGGAGGGGGCTCCTGTCCAGGCCTGTCCTGGGGCTGGGCACTGCCCGTCTAGCTGACGAAGCTGGCGATGGCCACTACCTGCAGGACGGCCTCCAGGCTGTGGAGGGCCAGGAGCGTGGCGCTGAGGACCACGTCTGCCCACAGCACCAGGGTCTGCCAGAGCAGGAAGTAGAGGGACAGCAGCGCGCTGCCCGCCGTGAGGACCAGGCTGGCGGCCAGCGGCACCTCGGCCTCCATCAGGTTGCCCTTGGTGCCTGGAGAGCAGAACAGACGTGACGCGTGAGCGTGGGGGCTGTGGGAGGCCTGCTCAGGACCCACCGCCCGCGCCCGGGAGGAGAGGCTTGGGGAGCCCAGCCACGTTCCGTTCCTCGAGGGCTTGAGGAATTCCAGGGAGGGGTCCCGCTGTGACCACCACCCAGGACTCTAAGTGTGAGGAGGCAGGGGGCACAGGGGGGCGTGATCCCCACAGGGAGGTGAGGCCCACTACAGCCCTACCCTCCTCATCTCCGTCTCTGGCTCAGCTGTGTGGGTGGGAGGGAGTTTGGTTTTCTAAAAACGATCCCAACTGCATTGACACCTTTTCCTAATCACAAGTGGACTGAAATGATTTTGTTTAAAATTTCCAAAAATACTTCACTCTGGGCTCAGGCCAGTTCTGGGAAATTTCACGCATACTTATAAAACACCAAACTACTGCATATTTTACAAACAAATGGGTCACGAGAAATGCTGATCCCCAGCTGCAGCCAGCTGACCACAGGTGCCCAGGGCGCCCGAGAGCCTGCAGTGTGCGGGGAGGTGGGGGAGGGGCAGACGGGGCAGAGGTCGGCAATTCTAGCACCGTCCACCACCCTCCCACGCATGCGGGCCCCGGTCTGTGACAGCAGACACTCCAGGCCCACAGTGCGCTCAACAGGACAGCTGAGGAGACCTGCTTCTGTCCACGCCGCACAGTCCTGAGGGTTGGAGGCCAAGAGCATGGGCAGGGGCCTAACTTCCCTCTCTGCCTCAGTTTCCTCACTGTTGCTTGGGGGCACGTCTGGGTGGAATGTGCTGGTGTGTTGGGGGCCAGGCAGCATGTGCAAAGGCCCTGGCAGTGCCAGCTCTTGTTGGCTCTACTTGCTATTCCAAAGGCAGGCGTGTCTTCTAGATGTATCAGCAGAGCGTGCCCAGTATGATCCCATTTAAAACACAGACGGGCTGCCTGCGACTGCGGAGGTGAAGGCAGAGACAGGGCTGGAAGACAGGACCCCTTTGCGGGGAGCTCTGGTGGGGGGGCGGGGGTGGAGGCAGAGTGCACGCTGTGCCTCTGTACTGCTTGAGTCTTCTAGAGGAATGTACAGGGGGAGCCCTCGCACCCCTCCAAGATGTGACAGAACTTTCCAGACCCCTCTCCTCCAGACTGCTGAGGCCAACGGAAGGGGGAAGGGGGGGTGAGGTGAATATTTTGGGGCTCCAGAGTTGATGGCTAAGCTGGGTTCTGATCAAAGTGCTGTTTGTTACCCAGTGGCTTGTGCAGCATCTGCTTCCAAAGGGGAAGCGTCTCCCCCAGGGATGCTGCAGTATAATTTGTCTCTGGGACAAAGCTTCTGGATAAACTAATGAACACTTCATGATACTGTAAGGCGAGGCCTGCAGAGCCACTGGTTAGGTGGTTTAAATCCAAAGCGTCTTTAAGAGCCGTATTATAAAACGATGACTGTTTAAAGGCGCATGGCCTTTAGCTAGCAACTCTGTTATCTTAAGTACTTTACGGTTTTCACAGCCAACTCACCAAAGTATAACCGAGTTGCTTCCAGAATCCCCATCAGAAGGAGCAGAGTCAGGTCGAGGACCAGATAGTCACGAGGATAACTAAAAACCTGACCTGCAGACAACGGGCAACAGACCAGAACTCAAGTTACAGCAGCAGCAGCGACCACACCTGCACTTTGCCTCTTCCTCCCAGACTTACTTTTGTACGTCATCATCAGGAGTGTGGCCAGGAAATACAGGCAGCACCACATCCCAGTGAGATACAGCAGCATCTGAAGAGGGACCGACGAGAGCTGGCTCGGGGTTAAGGACTCTCACCAGCAGAGCGCTGCCTGGGGCGCCCACCCAGGGGGCTGACGGGGGGGGGGGGGCTGCTCCGCATCCGCCTGGAGGTACCGCAAACACTGCGGGAGGCCACGGAGCCCTGGCCACCGGCTGGCTCCCCGCCTACTGGGGCTTCCATTGGCACTCCTCCTGGTGTCCCAGGGGACATCCTGGGCTGGAGCAAGAGGACTGGGCACATGCTCGGTGACTGCAGGCAGGACGGTCTCGGGTGGTGTCGATGTCACCCTGACCCTGGCCCCAGTTACACAGTAGAGAGAAAACAAAGATTTTGTTTTCTTCAAGTAAAATATATTTCTCTCTTTTTGGGGGCAGTTAAATATCCACTGCCAACTTTCCTGAGCTCTGTACACTTCGAGTTTATGCTAAAATACGTCTCTAAGCATTCAAACTGAGGGGTTTTCATTTTCCTGCCCCTGGGGGCCTGGCGGGAGGCAGGGGGCCATCCCCCTCGAGGCCCCGGGATTAAGCGGGAGGCTGACAAGCCAGCATGCTCCATTCAGAGGAAGTCAGAGCAACTCTAAATCTGTTAGTGAACAGCCCTCCCCCTTAAAAGTGGAATTACTACTTAGAACTTGTAGAAGATCGGGGTTTTAGGGAGCAAAAAGCAGGAGCTGAGAGCTGACTTCACGGGGCCGGCAACTCCATGCTCCATGCATCCCGCGGAGGCCTGGGTCTGAGGGACACGGGACCCAGCAGGGACGCAGCAGGATACCACCGTGGAGGAGGCTCTCCCTGGAAGAGAAAGCACCGTCAGTGAGGCCCACGGTCCCAGCGCGAGGCTTAACCGGGCCTGGTCAACGTCGACACTCACGGGCCCTGCTTCCTCCTCCTTTCATTGCACACTTACAGAAAGAAGCCAGCGTTTATTGGGGCCTGCAGGTAGGTACTTTTCTATCACCTCTGCGTCTGTCCCTCCGAGGAGGATCTGACAGTCCGCTTCTCAGAACCCAGGGCTGGGAGGCAGCAGGTCCTGGGAGCAGAGGGAGCTCACAGGGAGCGGGAGTGAAGCCTGAGGCTGCATCAGCCAGGCAGGAAAATGCCCAGGAGGGCAACCCACCAGCAGCTTTTCACATCTTCTGTGGTTTCTGCATACTTGCCGCACGTATGTAATTAGATGAAAACCTCTTCTCATTCAGGTTATGACAAGTCTTTTTTCGTAATTGATAACAGACACTTGCTTTCCTCCGGAATTTTATTCATTGCCCCAAACATCCCTCCAAAAAACAAGAATTTCCTAAGTCAGCAATCCAATCTCTGTGCATCTCTTGGCCAGTCTCTGCTCCCGAGCTGTCACACATTTTTCCAGCATCCTGTCATGGAGATAACAGCGAGCCCAGGGCAGGCGAAACTGTCTCCTGAATCAGAGGTTCTGAGTTTGAAGGTAACTTGGACTCTTCCTTGCATCGTATGCGTCCCTGGTCAGATTTCCTGTTTGAAGAGGCCACACTAGTAGCACCTTCGTGATATGTAAATACATCAGTAAAAATTTAGAATTTGGCAAACACCATCTATAGGAGGCTCGAGCTGTATTGCCAGGCAGCAAGGACAGCGATGTGAACCTGCCTGCCCAATCTTCTCCTGTGTCCCGAGGGGGCAGGAGAGAGACTCCCAGCCTTGGGGAGTTTTTGTGAGGACGTCAAGGGGCGATCCCACGCCTCCTTGGGCAGATTTGGGCCCTCTGTGGAGTCTCACTTGGGTGGGGGTCTTAAGTGCGTCAACACAGGACATTAGTGACAGAGATTCAGAACTGGGCTTCAGAACTGGGCTTCGAGGAGAGACGCCACATGCTGAGAGCAGGAAGCCAAGCAAGCGCTAATGGGGTGCTGATCATTTATGAACTCGCATCGCCTTAGGGGCTGGGTGCTCTTTAAACCCGATCTCGTCTTTTCCAGGCTCTGGCTAACCTAGGCTGCCTAGATACCTGTTATTATTTGGGTGGATTTCATGTTAATTGGGGTTTTCCTCCTTTCTCATCTTTTTCTGGAAGGTCACCCTCTGACCCACTTCAAATCTATTTGCCAGCTGCCTACTGTCAGACTGCAATTGTAGAGACCTTAAGCAATACACGATTTCAATAATTAACATTAAGGGTGGCTATAATCAGAGAGGCTGTCCGATCTCAGGCCTACAGGACTCACTGTGACAAAGAGCTGTGGCTCTTAGGACCTGGCATCTTTTGTCAATGATTTACCGTGATGACAACGGGCTACGAGCAGGTGTGCCCAGACAGAAGTTAAACGTGAAAGTAAGAAGAAATGTCCCCCTGAGGTGACACACAAGGTGAGGAGGAGATCCTGTGCTGGGATAAACTTCATCTTTCACCAAATGGAAGTATACAGACAAACCTCATTACCAGTGGCCTTCCGGGGACAAAGGTCTGGCCATCTGGAACCGTCCTGTTGGAGGGCCCTGAATGAAACAGACAACCGAGCCGGCTCCTCTGCGGAGGCCGACCTGCTGCTCTGGTCTGCTCCCTCCCCCGTCCCTCTGCGCCCCGGGACCCCAGCGCAGGACAGCGGAGGGACGGAAAGGGGACTTGATCTGACCGCGTGAACCTAAAACAGCTCATGCCGAGGCCTGGGGACACAGCCTCCATCCCACCCACATGCTTTCTTTCTATCACACAAGTTGTGCACACAGATGCTGTCACCAGACGGAGCGGTCAGTCCTGTAAACGGGGCGGCGACCCAGCAGGGCGCGTGCCAAGCTCAGGCGTGCCTCGGCTCGTGCGCCGGGCGGGCTTCACACTGTCTGTCCCTGAACCCACCAGACCACACTGGCTGTGACTTCAGACCAGGGGCAGCCGGGCGCCCGGCACCGCCTCCCCGGACACGGACCTGCGGCGGCCGCGACAGGCGCCCCTGCCCTCCTCCGGCGACCCTTCTTCCCCGGGCCCCCGCAGGGACCCCCAGAGCCGCACAGCACACAGGTCCCCGAAGCCCTCCGCTCCAGTCCGCGGAGCGGGAGCCCCGGGGAGCCCGGGGACCTGTCCGCTGCGGGTGGGGACCCCGGGAAGGGACACGAGCGTCCGCACGGACACCTGTGCCCGCGCTGCCCGCAGCACCGGCCACAGCCGCAGGGAACGACACGCAGACGGCCCGGGCGCCCGGCAGGGGGCTGCTCGGTTCCCAGCCCCGGGCGGAGCCTCACCCTGGGCAGACCGCGACCACTGCCCCCGCTGGTCGGCCGTCCCACCCACAAAGAACCGAACCCGACCGGACCGAGCCCCTCTCCCGGGGTCATCCCCGCCCGGGCCCCTCCCGAGCCGCGGGCCGGCCGGCGCTGCGCGGGGGCGGACTCGGCGCCGGGACGCCCCCAAAACCGCGGGCGCCCCCCAGGTCCTCGGGACCCCTGCGGCCCCCGCCTCAGCCCTCACCTCGCCGCGCGGCCGCCATCTTGCCCCCCGGCCCCGCCCGCCGAGTCCGCCGCGATCCCGGCAGCCTCTCGGCCCCGCGCCGTCCGTGTCCGTTCGGCCATTTTCGCTTCTGCTCCCGAAGGGGCCCGACCGCGCCGCGTTGAGGGAGTCGACGCCGAGCCGCGGCCGAGGCCCGATTAGCCCGTCCGGCGGCACTCGGGCACTTTCGGACAGGAGGAGGCGGAGAGCCGAGGCTCGGGAGGATCCGGACTCGGGGGCGTTCGGCTCTGCTCGGCTCAGCCTCGGGCCGACTCGGCTTCCGCTCGCGGCGGGGGCGGGCGGAGCCTGCGGCGCAAGGTTCTCCTGGCCGGGCGTCGCTGCGTCGGAGGCGGGCGAGAGGCGGCCCCGCAGTCGGCGACCCTGTGGGCCGGGGACGACAGCCGGCGCGGCCTCCTAGGTGCTGAGGAGGGCTAGCGCAGAGCCGCTCGGAAACCCTCGTGCGGCCTCGGACCAATTCGGACCGACTCGGCTCCGCGCTTCGGGCCGCTTCGGCCCTCTTCGGTTCCTGGTCACTTGGTCGTCGGCTCTGCTCGACTGGGCCGCTTCGTGCCGGTTCGGCCCCTGTTCGGGCGGCCTCGGCTCGGCTCGGCGGGCGGTTTCGGGCGGCCTCGGCCCGGCTTCGGGCAGGCTCGGCTCGGCTCGGGCGGCCGTCCTCGGGCAGCGCTCTTCGGGCTCGGTCCCGGCCTTCGGGCGGCCCCGGCCAGCGCCTTCGGGAAGGCTCGGCGGAGTCCGGATGGAGGACTCGGACTCGGCCGCCAAGCAGCTGGGCCTGGCCGAAGCAGCGGCGGTGGCGGCCGCGGCCGCTGTGGCGGCGGCGGCCGCGGCCGCGGCGGGAGGCGAGGCGGAGGAGCCGGTGCTCAGCAGAGACGAGGACTCGGAAGAGGACGGGGACTCGGAGGCGGAGCGCGAGACGCGGCGGGTGACGGCCGTGGCGGTGATGGCCGCCGAGCCCGGGCACATGGACATGGGCGCTGAGGCCCTGCCTGGCCCCGACGAGGCCGCCGCGGCCGCCGCCTTCGCAGGCAAGTGCGCCGCCCGCGTCCCCGCGCACCTGTCCGCACCTGTCCCGCGCTCCTGCCCCGAACACACCCCGCACGCACCTGCCCGCACCTGCACCGCGCGCAGTCCACTCACCTGTCCAGACCTGCCCCTCGCGCATCCTGCAGGACCAATGCGCACCTGCCCTGCACACCTCTCAGCTAGCCCTCGCCTACCCCACGCACCTGCTCTGCACACCTGTCCTCTCTATGCTCCTGCCCTGACAAGCCCACCCATTCTCTCCCAGCACCTGCCTCACACCTACCTCGTGTGCCCTGTTGTCCCTGCACACCTGCTCCGTGTGACCAGCTTGGCCCTGCCCTGCACACACACCTGCTCCCTGAACCCCTTTTCCTTGTGCCAGCCTCACCCCCTCCTGTTCATCACTCTGCTCCCTCCAGAACCTTCTCAGCACCTGCCTCTTGTCCTGCCTGACTTCTCCTTCGTCTGTCCCAGGTATTGGTGACACAGGAGGTCAGACATGGATCCTGTCCTGGAGGAGCCTGAGGGTGGGCGTGTCTGGTTGCCTGGAATCCTAAGGGCCAGTTCAGGTGTGGCCTCAGTGCTGGGGAGTAAGACTGCTCACCCAGCCTGGGAGGGCCGGCAGCCTTCTGGGCAGTGAAGCCGGAGGTCAACATCCTGCTCCTCAGACAGCCCTCCCTGTCTGCCCCCCGTTTCCTGTATAGATCTTCCTTCCTGCGACCCCCTCAGGCTCCCTTCCCCGGGGGAAGGCTGGCGAGGCTGCTGGCCCACATTGTTGTTTCTTGCCGCACAGAACATTCTCATTCTCAAATTTCATGACCCATGGAGTCTCGGAGAGTGCCTCAAAATGCACTTTAGAGGTAGCGCCTCCCCAGACCAGCGGCCCGGAGGAGGTAGACTTTCCCATGTGTTGTACCTTGACCCACTGGAGGCTCCCGAGTGGCCCTCGAGGACTAGGCGCACCATAAGGCACTTTTCCCTTAAGGAGTCTCACAGCTTTCAGAATTAGACAGCAGCCTCCCATTCTGGTGTGTGGGGTCCTGGTCACTCAGGGGTTTATTCATCCCCATCGGTGCTGGCTGGGGGGCCAGCAGCCCAAGTCCCTCCCTGCCAAGCGTCTCTGGTCTGCCTGTGGTTTGTTTGGGGTCCTCGAAATATAGAGGAAGAAGGCTTTGTGGTTCTCAGAAGGTTCAGTTTTCATCGCTAAACTGTGGTTTAATGTTGGGATTTTGGACCGTGAAGTTTTTCTTCAGATTTTTGCTTTTTGCACATATTTTTCTTTTTCTTTCTTTTTTTTTTTTTGTGAGGAAGATCAGCCCTGAGCTAACATCCATGCCAATCCTCCTCTTTTTGTGAGGAAGACTGGCCCTGAGCTAACGTCTATTGCCAATCCTCCTCCTTTTTTTCCCTTTTTCTCCCCAAAGCCCCAGTGGATAGTTGTATGTCATAGTTGCACATCCTTCTACTTGCTGTATGTGGGACGTGGCCTCAGCACGGCTGACAAGCGGTGCGTCGGTGCGCGCCCAGGATCCGAACTGGGGCCGCCAGTGGCGGAGCGTGCACACTTAACCGCTAAGCCATGGGGCAAGCCCCTGCACATATTTTTCTGAATGCAGAAAAAAAATGTGATGCCATCCGTGACGACATCAGAGAAATGTGTTGACGTTATGTGGTTTTTTTTTGCAAAATTTTATAGTTGTGTTTTTGCATGTGTTAAAGGACTAAAACTTTTTTTGTCATGAATTCCTGAGGACCATCGTTTCCAGATGTGAGTAACTTTGCAGGACACGTTGATTGTCTGAGGCCACCTCCCCTGGGCAGACGGCTGCTTGCATGGTCTTTAGACTTGAGTGTGTTCAGACAGAGGGCTCCTCAGCACGTGGGGCTTGCTGGTACATAAGCATGCCGTCTGCTAGTGGAGACAGACAGGGAAACAGGCATTTTCAGTGCAGTTTGGTGAGTGCTTGGTTAATGGAGTGTGCAGGACTCTTTCAGCTAGTATTTTTTGAGCACTTCCCACATGCCAGAGACTGCCCAAGGCATGCAACATTCTAGAATGCTGGGCGACCCCACTTGTCGGCTGGGGAGCATTGAGGAAAGGCTCTGCAGAGGTGGTGCCTGAGCTGAATGGTGGTTGCATCAGGAGTGGGCACTGAGCCGGTAAGGGAGATGTGACACAGACGGAGCAGTATGGCCTGTTTGGGGGTGACAGGTGGCTGAGAGGTGGGAGGGGGAACATGGGAGTGTGCAGAACACCTGTGTGCAGACACTGCCTGGAGGTGCAGGGGGCCCAGGCAGGTCGGACATGCTTTTCAGGAGGAAGAGGCTAAGGTCATCTGATGGCATTGGCCTGGAGATGAAGGAGGAGTGGGAGGAGGCCAGGCCAGGAGGGAGGGAAGACCAGTGGGAACGGGGCCAGGAGGGGTCCCCACCCAGATGGGAGGGCGCGAATGAGAGCGAGAACTCCGTGTAGGTGGTGCTGTTGCTATCTGCTCCGCGTCTGATCCGATCATTGTCTGTGTGGGATTGGTGGGGCCTCCGAGGGCCATGGTTTTCTCCCAAAGGGAGCGAGAAGCCAGCGGTGGTTCAGCAGGGCCTGTGGCCGGGTCAGCGGGCACGTGGGGAGCGGGTTTGCTGTGCTCGGCTTTTTGCTGTGCATAAAAGGCTCTCCCGGGAGGGAGAGGTTGCCTTTTTTCCTGGAAGACCCAGATCATTTAGACTCTGGTCTAGAAATGTGGATTAAGCTCTGGTGGGAAGTGGGGACACCTGGCTGGGAAAGGCTGTGTTGGGGCCTCTGGCTCTGATGGCGTGCTGAGTCAGACTCCTGTGTTGCAGAGGTGACCACTGTGACGGTGGCCAATGTGGGTGCGTCTGCAGACAACGTCTTCACCACGTCGGTGGCGAACGCCGCCTCGCTCTCGGGACACGTTCTGGTAAGCCGCTCTGCAGTGCTTCAGCCCCTGGGCTTTTCCCCAGACCTGAGGAGAGTGGCCCCGGGTCCCCCAGAGACACAGTCAGGGTTCTGTCAGCAGCGCGGGTGCCCTGGGCCCCGGGAAGGCGTGCGGCTGCTGCTCTCAGGGGGCCCCCAGGGCCGAGCTCTTGGTAGAGAAATGAGAGCTGAGGTGGAAGCAGCCTCTGGAATGTGGGAGAGCGGGAGGGACCCTCCCGAGCCTGCAGCCAGGGACAGTGCTCGTGCCGTCCTCGCCACAGGGCTGTGTGGTGTCCCCCCCGGGGTGGGAGCTCCAGCAGCCACCCGGGGTCAGGCCTCTCTCAGCCTCACTAGTGGCCCCGTCCTGCCTGCTTTCCTCGTTCATATAGCTCCCGACATTTGGAAGGGTCACCGTCTTTGGCCTGGCCCAGCATCCTGTTGGTAGCATTTACAGCTCGTCTCCTGCCCGACTCATGCGTTCTGCACAGTGACTGCCCGTCCTCTTAAGGTGGCTGCTAAGAGCCAGGCACGTTTCACATAGCCTTTGTGGCCAGAGTCAGAGCCTTTCATGGTCATGCTGCATCACCCTGGTTTCACCTTTACATCTGAGGCCTTCAGTGATTTGGGGACAGCCTTGTGTCTAAGTGGGAGATGCCAGGGGTGGGCAGAGTCTTCAGAAAGGGGGTTTTCCTGAGGCCTTTGCCAAACTGTTGGTTACGGTTTTTTCTTAGCCTTGTTCACCCCCCTCGGCCCTACATCCCTGAGAGCAAAGGTATTGTCATTGGAATGATAACCAACAGAAGCCTCATGCTCCTGTCATGGTAGCGCACAGTGGAGGACAGCGCAGTGCCGTAGCAAAGACTAGCCCAGTGTAGCAAAAGACCCAGAGCACAGATCCAAGAAGCTTGGTGTATTTATTACGGTGTCACAACACACTCAGGCCAGTAGCCAGGGGACGATTTCCTGCTTCCAGCTGGTCACACTTTCCCGGCAGCAGATCCTGTCTCATCCTCTTTTCTAGGCTGCAGCCAGAGGGTCAGGGAGCTAGGGTGCACCCCGGGTCTGAGGCTCCTGAGTGCGGTGTTTCCAGTGGGCTCTGAGGACAGCAGACCCAGGAACTAGTGTGATCCTGTTGGAAACGGACACCAAGGAGAGGGGGTCTCAAATATCTATATTTCCCGCTTGCCTTCCTAAGAAAAATACTTCGTGATTCTTAAACGAACACAAACCATCCCCCTTTTCCAGTAGAGAGCTGCACGTCTTCAGTGATTCAGACGCAAGCAGTGTAGACGCCCTTACTGAGGCATTGACCCTCCAGGTCTGTGAGCACAGGCCCGGGTGCGTGTGCGTGTGCGTGTATGTGTGTGCGCATGTGTGTAGAGTCGGGGGGTCCCTCAACAACATGGGTAACTTCTACTCACTTCCCCTGATTGGAAGACGGCATTTTCAGATGTAAGAAACTTTAACTTTGCCTTTGCTGGTTTTATCCTCTCAACATGAAAGCATTGGAGCATTCCAGAACGTTGGGCTGGACAGGTTGCTTGGCAGTTTCTAGTCTACCCCAGGGTGTCTGAGTGAGGCCTTGAGAGTTTGGCAGATGACTGACCAAGGCCTGCGCATAGTGGGCAGCAGGAACAGGAGAGGGACGTCTGGCTACTGAGGAGGAGGGCGAGGCCGGGTCTGGCCCAGAGGAAGGAGGCGAGGTCACAGCAGCATCCTGCCAGTGCGGAGAGGGGTGTAAGTAGTGCGGTTTGGGAGGACCCGGGCTCTGGTGGCCATCGGGGAAGAGCCCTGGATGGGACACAGCAGAAGGGAGTTCTGCCCTGGGCCTTGGCTGTGAGCATAGGCATGGTCTCTCGGAAACCCTCCCGTGAGACCTGTGGCCTCGCAGCTCGCAGGAGCTGCACGGGTAGACATGACGGCATTTCCTGTTTCCAGGAACGTTTATTCTGACAAGGGATGGGGAGCGTTTGTTCAGGGCTGTGCAGACCTAGCATGTCTTTTCCTGTTCTCGCTTCTGAGTTTAAGTCTTTTAGAGACTTCTTTAAAAAGACCTTGAGGTGTGGTAGGCATCCCTTTGTTGGTGATGGTTAGCAAGAACCTCACTGTAGGACCATGTCTCTCTGCACCAGGTGACATGCCCACGCTGTCACTTGAGATGACTTATGGGACGTTCTCTCCCCTAGTCTGGGAGGACAGCCCTTCAGATTGGGGACAGCCTGAACACCGAGAAAGCCACGCTGATTGTGGTGCACACGGACGGGAGCATTGTGGAAACCGCTGGGCTGAAGGGGCCGGCTGCGCCTCTCACGCCAGGTACCGCCCTTCCTGCTCCGGGCTTTCTGGAGGAAAACGCGCCCAAGAGTTAATGGAGTCTGTTCTGGGGTTTGACTTATTTATTTTTGCGGTAAATTTGGAATGTCAAATATCATTAAGTAGAAATGTTACTGAATGAAGTGGGCTCTCCTCTTGGTGAGTTAAATAAGACTCTATACCCCTGGAAGTTGTCTCACAAAGTAAAGTGTATTTGCAGCAAATAGGAGGTCATGAGGAACCATTTGCAAAGTCATGGCATTCCCAAACAAAGAGAAGGAGGATCTTTTATTTGGTTGGGGAATGAATATTCAAAAGGGAGGGGCCGGTATTCGGTATTCGCTTGCACAGGCTCAGCTGGAGAACTTACTTCCACATAATGAGGCCTAAGCTCCTCCTGGAGAGATCTTTGCTTTAAAGGTAAGGCAAAGGTCATGGGCATAGCTCTTGTGGTGAGGCCCGGTCAGTTTCAGGGTGGTTGGTGGTTACATCTCCTTGACAGACACAGGGAAAAGAGACAACTTGGAAAAACAGCTAATTGCTTCCAAACCCGCCCTTGAGTTTCTTGAGGCACCTATTTGGTGACAGCAAGAGTGGAATTTTCCAGGCTGAGACAGAGTCTCCCAGAGTTGAAGGGGCAGTGCTGCTAAGTCAGATGGTCCGTGAACAGCTGGAGAGTCTGCTGTTAGAATCAAGGGAGTTTCTTGTACTTTTCTAATTATTTAGGATATATCTGGTGTCTCTTACTTTCAAAATGCTTCCTTTGCCCAAGGTCCCCAGTCTCCTCCGACTCCTCTGGCTCCTGGCCAAGAAAAGGGTGGCACCAAATACAACTGGGACCCGTCGGTGTACGACAGCGAGCTGCCCGTGCGCTGCCGCAACATCAGTGGCACCCTGTACAAGAGCAGGCTCGGCTCAGGTGGGACGGGCCGCTGCTTGATCCGAGGGAGCTGCCCTTGGTAGCTCCCCACGGGAAACTGGGGCCCAGTAGGGCTGTCATGACAGGTGAACTAGTTGGGATGACGGGAGCTGTGCGTGGCTCACGGCCCTGGGAGCTAGGGCCATGGAGAGGAGGGGGCGATTCAGGGGCACATTGAGAAAACGTGGTGACCCCTGGGAGGGAGAGGAGCAAGGGCAGAGGCAGGGCTGGCACGTGCTCCCTAAGTTCCTGGGTCAGCTCAGTGACCTGTAGGCAGCTGGTTATGGGAGCGGGCAGCTGTCACGGGCTCAGTGTGGGACATGGTTGGGCCTGCAGTGCCCGTGGGCAGCGGCTGGAGAGGTCGAGTAGGCAGTCAGAGGCACAGCCTGCAAGAGCACGTGTGAGGTGCAGGTGGCCGCGTGGCCTGTGGGCCTCTGGGGTGGGCAAGCTCAGGCCCGGGGAGGGGAGCACTCGTGTTTTCGGGGCGTCCCAGGAGGAGCCAGGCAGGGGCGGGAAGGAGAGGCCAAGGCAGGAGAATGGCCGGGCCCGGCGTCGGCCAGCTGGGCCAGCAGCGGGAAGGGTGGCTGCGGTCTGACGGGCGCGTGCTGTCTCAGGGGGCCGGGGGCGCTGCATCAAGCAGGGCGAGAACTGGTACAGCCCCACCGAGTTTGAAGCCGTGGCGGGGAGAGCCAGCAGCAAAGACTGGAAGAGGAGCATCCGCTACGCGGGCCGGCCGCTGCAGTGCCTCATTCAGGTATGGGACACGCTCGCCCCGGCCTCAGCACGAAGCTTCCGGGGTCTCGGGGCGTCTCCCAAGGCTCAGGCTGTGGGGTATTCCCAGGCTGCCAGCCCAGAGGCGAGATGCCCAGGCTGGAGTCAGACTGGGTTTGAACCCTCCCTCACTAGCTGTGTGACCTTGGGCAAGTTACTTAACATCTCTGTCTCTCAGTTTCCTGATGTTTCAAATGGGAGGATGGTGATGTCTGCTCCACGCAATTGTGAGGAGTGGATGAGGCAACATGGCAGCTTCTCTTTGCACGCATGTGGCTTTTTAAAAGACACCTAACTTCTCTCCACATCAGTTTCCTCATAAGAGGAGAGGGCTGCCTGTTCGTGTTTCTAGTTTAGCTCCTTGAGTGTGGATAAAGAAATAATGCGCGTAGAACCTGCTCACTCCTTAGAAGGAGGAGTAGATCCGGCCACAGTAACAGCACTGGAGAAGGGAGAAGTGTGGGCAGAGGAGAGGGTGGAGATCACAGCGTTTAACCTACGCACGGTAGAGAAGCGGAAGAGCTAACTGCAGTCTTCCAGCGTGGCTGAGTCACGGGTACCGGCCGACTGTCTTAGGCATCACGGTGCTTCTTAAATTTCAGGACGGGATCCTAAACCCTCACGCCGCCTCCTGCACTTGCGCCGCATGCTGCGATGACATGACCCTGGTAAGTCGGGAAGGTCAACCCGGTGCAGAGTTAAGAGTGCATGGTGAGCGGACGGCGTGAGCAAGCCCGGGGCTCCTCTGCTCCCTGGCGCTCTCCCCTCTGTCCTCTGCCCCGCGGAGAGGCATCGTCCCCGTTCCCCTCTAGGGCTTGTTTGTCCCCTGTGTCCCTGGCAACCCTTTGGATCATCTAGGGGTTCTTGTCAGTGTCTCCCTCAA
Source organism: Diceros bicornis minor (assembly GCF_020826845.1). Classification (NCBI taxonomy): domain Eukaryota; kingdom Metazoa; phylum Chordata; class Mammalia; order Perissodactyla; family Rhinocerotidae; genus Diceros; species Diceros bicornis. The sequence goes on from NC_080770.1 coordinate 1,310,156, forward strand.
ATTCTGTTTTTAGACATTACTCTGATACTGACGCCTGCACGGGGGCACCTGGTCGGCCTGAGTAGTTGCTCACAGAACATTAAAGGAGACTTTCTGAAATGACGGAAAGCTCCCATGATATCACTGTCTTAACCCCAATACCAGACACACACAGTTTTTTTTTTTATGGCTACAACAAATGTATATTTGCCATTTTATATTCTGCATTTTTTAACATTATGTCATGAAAATACTGCACTGAACTTATACCTGTATAGAGCTTCTAATGTCTTGGAATAGTTCCTTATCCTAATTCTTAACTGTTTTCATGATACAGCATCCATTTATGATAAAAATTCTGAATAAAATGGGTATAGAAGGAAAGTATCTCAACATAATAAAGACCATATATGAGAAACCCACAGCTAATATCATCCTCAATGGTGAAAAACTGAAAGCCATCCCTCTAAGACAAGGAACCAGACAAGGATGCCCACTGTCACCACTCCTATTTAACATAGTACTGGAAGTCCTAGCCAGAGCAATCAGGCAAGAGAAAGAAATAAAAAGGATCCAAATTGGAAGGGAAGAAGTGAAACTGTCACTATTTGCAGATGACATGATTTTATATATAGAAAACCCTAAAGAATCCACCAGAAAACTTTTAGAAGTAATAAACAAATATGGTAAAGTTGCAGGATACAAAATCAACATACCAAAATCAGTTGCATTTCTGTACACTAACAACGAAGTAGCAGAAAGAGAAATTAAGAATACCATCCCATTTACAATTGCAACAAAAAGAATAAAATACCTAGGAATAAACTTAACCAAAGAGGTGAAAGATCTGTACACCGAAAACTATAAAACATTTCTGAAAGAAATTGAAGAAGACACAAAGAAATGGAAAGATATTCCGTGCTCTTGGATTGGAAGAATTAACATAGTTAAGATGTCCATACTTCCTAAAGCCATCTATAGATTCAATGGAATCCCTATCAAAGTTCCAACAACATTTTTCACAGAAATAGAACAAAGAATCCTAAAATTTATATGGAACAACAAAAGACCCCGAATAGCTAAAGGAATCCTGAGAAAAAAGAACAAAGCTGGAGGTATCACACTCCCTGATTTCAAAATATACTACAAAGCTATAGTAACCAAAACAGCATGGTACTGGCACAAAAACAGACACACAGATCAATGGAATAGAATTGAAAGCCCAGAAATAAACCCACACATCTATGGACAGCTAATCTTTGACAAAGGAGCCAAGAACATACAATGGGGAAAAGAAAGTCTCTTCAACAAATGGTGTTGGGAAAACTGGACAGCCACATGCAAAAAAATGAAAGTAGACCCTTACCTTACACCATACACAAAAATTAACTCCAAATGGATTAAAGACTTGAATGTAAGACCTGAAACTGTGAAACTTCTAGAAGAAAACATAGGCAGTACGGTCTTCGACATCGGTCTTAGCAACATCTTTGCAAACACCACGTCTGACCGGGCAAGAGAAACAATAGAAAAAATAAACAAATGGGACTACATCAAACTAAAAAGCTTCTGCACAGCAAAGGAAACCATCAACAAAACGAAAAGACAACCTAACAATTGGGAGAAGATATTTGCAAACCATACATCTGATAAGGGCTTAATCTCCAAAATATATAAAGAACTCATGCATCTCAACAACAAAAAACTACCAACCCAGTTAAAAAATGGGCAAAAGACCTGAACAGACATTTCTCCAAAGAAGATATACAGATGGCCAACAGACACATGCAAAGATGTTCAAAATCACTAACTATCGGGGAAATGCAAATCAAAACTACAAGGAGATATCACCTCATGCCCGTCAGAATGGCTATAATTAACAAGACAGGAAACAGTGTGTTGGAGAGGATGTGGAGAGAAGGGAACTCTCATACACTGCTGGTGGGAGTGCAAACTGGTGCAGCCACTATGGAAAACAGTATGGAGATTCCTCAAAAAATCAAGGATAGAACTACCATACGATCCAGCTATTCCACTGCTGGGTATTTATCCAAAGAACTTGAAAACACCAATGCGTAAAGATACATGCAGCCTTGTGTTCATTGCAGCGTTATTCACAATAGCCAAGACTTGGAAGCAACCTAAGTGCCCATCAAGGGACGAATGGATAAAGAAGATGTGGTATATATACACAATGGAATACTACTCAGCCATAAGAAACGATGAAATCCAGCCATTTGTGACAACATGGATGGACATTGAGGGTATTATGCAGAGTGAAATAAGTCAGAGGGAGAAGGTCAAATACCGTATGATTTCCTTCATTAAGTAGTAGATAATAACAACAATAAACAAACACATAGGGACAGAGATTGGATTGGTGGTTACCAGAGGGGAAGGGGGGAGGGAGGAGGGTGAAAGGGATAATTCAGTACATGTGTGTGGTGATGGGTTGTAATTAGTATTTTGGTGGTGAACATGATGTAATCTATGCAGAAATAGAAGTACAATGATGTACACCTGAAATTTTTACAATGTCATAAACCAATGTTACTGCAATAAACAAAAAATTAAAAAAAAAAAAGAACAAATGTTTTCATTGATTTTAATATATATGGCTCTATAGCTTTCAGAAGTGTGATACTAATTTGTAACGTATGAACATACCAGTTTTGTTTCAGCTTCCTTAGTGTTGAATATTATTTTAAAATGTTTATTTATTTATTTATTTTTCGTGGTGTGTGTGCGGAAGATTGGCCCTGAGCTAACATCTATTGTCAATCCTCCTCTTTTTGCTGAGGAAGATTGGCCTTGGGCTAACATCTGTGCCCATCTTCCTCTACTTTATATGGCACGCTGTGACAGCATGGCTGGACAAGCGGTGCGTCAGTGTGTGCCCGGGATCCGAACCGGCGAACTCCGGGCTGCTGAAGCAGAGCGCACGCACTTAACTGCTACGCCCCTGGCTGGCCCCCTAAAATGTTTTAAAATTAGCTCAAAAGCTGCTTAATGCGATTTTATTATTCATCTGGTTAATTATTAGAAGATTTGAAAGAAAATTTAATTGGAGTGAAATCATGTACTTGAGTGGAAACACTAAATATTCTAAAATTGTCTAGTTTGTTTATAGATTAAATGTGATTCTAGTAGAATAATCAATAGGATATTTTGTGAAAATCAAGTAATTTTAAAGTTCATTTGGGAAAACCAATAGGTGGGGTTCCCAGAGATCTTCCCGGCATAAAAGAGCAGCAGGAGGGAGTTCGTTCCCCTGGAAGTTGAGGATACGTGGGCGATAGAACTTGTTCCAGTCACTCCAGATGCTGAAATGCTTTGGTGTAGATCTAACAAAACGTGCAGAATTTGTATACTGAAAACTAGAAACTGCCGATGCAGAGGGAAGACCTGGATACCTGAAGAGAAATCCTCTATCCACGACGGGAAGACTCGACATAGCAAAGGGGCCACTTCTCCCCACGTGGATCTGTGGGTCTAACACAATTCCTGTCAAAATCCCAGCAGGATTCTTTGTAGATATAAACAAGCTGATTCTAAAACCTATATGGAAAGGCAAAGGAAATGGGGTAGTGGAGACAGTTTTGAGAAAGCAGACTGGAATTGGAGGAACCACAGCACACGACTTAAGACCTGCTGTTGCGGTGCTGCGATCCGGACGGTGTGGTACCGGTGAAGAGAGAGGCCCGCAGGCCCAGGGCACAGACCGGAGCGTGCACAAGGAGACTCAAGGTCGTCTCTGCCACACGTGGTGCTGGCTCAACTGAACATTCCTAGGCACAGAAGTGAACCTGGACCTAAACCTCACACTTGATGCGCAAGCGACTTCAAGGTGGATCAGAGATCCAAATGTAAAACATAACACTAAAATTTTTAGAAGAAACACAGGGGAAGATCTTGGTGACCTAGGACTAGACTGAGGGTTTCTTAGACATGAAACCAAAGGCGCCATCATAAAATGAAACTCAGTCAGCAGGACTTCACGTTTGAAACTGTTGGCTTCCACTTTGGGAATGGTGGTGTGAAGAGCTCCATGGCCCGCTCCAGAGAAATAACTGTAACTGGGAATATTATTAAAAAACAACCACTTTAGGTCTCTGGAAGTTGTCCTAGGGGCTTACGACAAATAGCGGAACGTTCATGCTGGAAGGTCTCCAAAGGCTCTGCGAGAACGGTGGGAGCCTGGCCTTTGAGCCGGGACCTGCCTCCTCCCCTGCTCCCTCCTGCTCAGCAGGAGAGGCTCCACTCCAGGTGGGCGTGGCCAAGAAAACAGGGTCCTTCTCCCCGTAGCTCCCAGTCAAGGGAGGCAGGATTGCACTGGGAGGGGCAGGCCACTAGCATTTCTCATTCTCCCCGGCCTCGAGTGGCAGGAACCAAATTCTAGGCAGAGGCTCTCCCCGGGCATAGCAGGGCGAGAATACCGAGGCCTCACTTGTCCTCACCCCCGCTGGCTCAGCGGTGGAGGCCACACCAAGAGAGGCAAGGTGAGAAAACTAGTACAGCTGCTGTCCCTCTGATGGACGTGAGCACTGTTCCTGCCCCAGCTCCGGAGCAGGGCTCAGAGATGTGCCCTGAGGGAGAGGCTGGCCCTGAGAACAGAGAGCTCCAGAGCTCTCCCCAGAGGAACTGGCTTGATTTAGAACAGAGTGTGGGGACATTCAAGCCTAAGGTGCTCTCAAGAACAGTGGAGGTTTCAGTGGTGAGTGTGAGAGGAGGCCGGCAGTGCACGGTGGAGGTGAGTGTGAGAGGAGGCCGGCAGTGCACGGTGGAGGTGAGTGTGAGAGGAGGCCGGCAGTGCACGGTGGAGGTGAGTGCGAGAGGAGGCGCCGGTGCACGGTGGCGGTGAGTGCGAGAGGAGGCGCCGGTGCACGGTGGCGGTGAGTGCGAGAGGAGGCGGCGGTGCACGGTGGCGGTGAGTGCGAGAGGAGGCGGCGGTGCACGGTGGAGGTGAGTGCCAGAGGAGGCGGCGGTGCACGGTGGAGGTGAGTGTGAGAGGAGGTGGCGGTGCACGGTGGAGGTGAGTGTGAGAGGAGGCGGCGGTGCACGGTGGAGGTGAGTGCCAGAGGAGGCGGCGGTGCACGGTGGAGGTGAGTGTGAGAGGAGGCGGCGGTGCACGGTGGCGGTGAGTGCGAGAGGAGGCGGCGGTGCACGGTGGAGGTGAGTGCCAGAGGAGGCGGCGGTGCACGGTGGAGGTGAGTGTGAGAGGAGGTGGCGGTGCACGGTGGAGGTGAGTGTGAGAGGAGGCGGCGGTGCACGGTGGAGGTGAGTGTGAGGAGGCGGCGGTGCACGGTGGAGGTGAGTGTGAGAGGAGGCGGCGGTGCACGGTGGAGGTGAGTGTGAGAGGAGGCGGCGGTGCACGGTGGAGGTGAGTGTGAGGAGGCGGCGGTGCACGGTGGAGGTGAGTGTGAGAGGAGGCGGCGTGCACGGTGGAGGTGAGTGTGAGAGGAGGCCGGCAGCCACGAGAGCAACAAGCTAAGCCAGAGATGCAGGGAGAGCGACACTCTGAAGAGGCCTCGTGGGTGGACAGACCCCAGTGGTCTCCCTTGGAGCCACCCCATCAAGGAGCCCTACTGCGACTGGATCCGGTGGTGGAGCCGTTTATGCCGCACACTGTTGAAACGGGAGCGGTCAGCTGGGTGTGACACCAGCAGACGCCGACACCTTGATGGAGCTAGAAGCCCCGCAGCCAGAGGTGACCGAGTGTGTGCCCAGGGCTGCACGCTGTGGGGGAGAGACCTCTCGGGGGGTGCATCCAGGTCACCAGCAGACAGGCAGCGGCAGGGAGCCTTGGAGAAGAGGGGTCAGCCTCCACAGCTGCTACAACAGATTCCCAAAACGTCCAGTTTTCAACATAAAGTACGAGACATGCAAAGAAGCAGGAAGGTGTGAACCATACAGAAGATAGGCGGCAGGCAGCAGACATGGCCCGTGAGAGGCCCAGGTGTGGGCTTGGACAGACAAAGGCTCCCGGGCAGTCTTTCTCTTCCGAGAGCTGGAGGGAGTTCCCGGAAGATGTCGGTCTGCTCGGCTCCGTCAGCATCTTCCCACCATTCTGGAGGCTGGGGTCCATGGTCCAGGGGCTGACTGGGGTCCTGGCGGGGCCCCTTCTGGCCTGCAGGCAGCTGCCTTCTCTGCTCACGTGGCAGAGGGAGAGAGGCTCTGGTGTCCCCTCCCACAAGGACACTAGTCCCTTCGCTCAGGGCCCCTCCCTCATGGACTCAGTTAACCTTTGGCACCGCCTCATTCCCAGCACAGCCACGCTGGGGCCAGGCCCCACATGTGGACACTGGGGGAACACAGTTCAGTCCAGGGCAGAGGTTATGGTGACAAAGTCTCGTCAGATGGAGAATATCAATAAAGAGACAGAAATTATAAAAAAGAACCCAGTGGGAATTCTAGAATTGAAAGTAAAGTAACTGCAGGAAAAATTCACAAGAGGGCTCCACAGCAGATTTAACTGGCAGCAGAGAGGGCCAGCGAGCCTGCATGGCCTCGGGCTCCCTGGGGCTCAGCACCGAGTTGGGGCCTGGTCCTTCCCTGAGCTGGACGACAGGAATGGGGCGTGGTCCTTCCCGAGCTGGGCGACAGGCGGCAGGTTGTCCCATCCTTGAGGGCGTGGTGAACCGCTGCCCTGGGGCCTTCGAGGGGAGATCTTGTGTTACTTTCGGTTTTCCGTGGTCCCTGGTCCATTGAGTTTTCCCTCTTTAGTTCATTAGTGCACTCCGTCTTCCTTTCCTGTGTGTCTGTGGATGGAGCGTCTGCTGGAATGTTCTCTTGTTTTGGGCTGTGGTCTCCTTTCCTTCCTCCTTCACTTGGTCCCCATTTGTTTTCTGTCTTCTAGGAATTCCTAAAAATTCCTTATGTTAACGATACCCTTTCTTGGTTTGAAGCACTGTTTGTCATATATTCTTTGCGAAAGTACTATTTCTGTCATTTTAAGGAATCGGGGCCTTAGAGAGAGGTAAGATGGTTGAGCGCAGCTCGCCGTGTTGCTTGTGCAGCCGGAAGGTGAGGCTGTCCGCTGGTCAGGAGTCGAGAGTACAGACGGCCTTGTCCACGCTCGAGCATTTCCATACATCTCACTTTCTCCCCCAGAGCGGTCCCGTCAGGCTCTTTGTCCCCTACAAAAGGCGCAAGAAGGAGAACGAGCTGCCCACAACTCCGGTTAAGAAGGATTCGCCGAAGAACATCACGCTGCTCCCCGCCACCGCCGCCACCACCTGTGAGTTCCCGGGAGACACTCTCCCTCGTTACTCCGTGTGTCTCCACGTACGGCGTTCGGCCGTGGGATCCTCGGGTGAAAGCAGACGCCGTGGCGCAGCAGGAGAGTCAGCACCCCCTCTCCTCCCTCCCTGCCCTGCCTGTGCCCCTGGGGGTCGGCCCCAGGCGGGCGGGGGGTCTCCCTCGTGCTGAGCGTGCAGCCCACACTCAGGAAAGGCCTCCCCATCTCCCTGGGTTCCTCAGCCTGCCCTCGACGGGGCCTTCCTGGGGAAACGGGTGCAGCCCGCTGAGAGCGTGGAGACCAGGAGACCTAGTCCTTGGTCAGTCCAGCCAGCCCAGGCCCCCGAGAGGCAACAGCGTTAATCCCATCCGAATGAAGATTTCTTTGAAAAGTTTTGGTTTTAGCAGTCTTAGAAATGCTCCCCCGTCATAGGTAAATCTGCTGCCGTTGTCTGGGCAAGGGGGTCAGGAGAATGGAGGGAAAATCGGGCTTTTTTAACCGCACGGTGGGCGGGAAAGATTTAGAGATGGGGAGAGACCCTAATGGAGAAAGTGTATCAGCAACTCACGCGCTTGTCAGACTGTGGATCTGAGTTGTTTGCATTTATGGAGAAGTGTCTCTAAGCCCCTGCTGGCTCTCTCGGCCCGAGTCCCGTGGGTGGTAAATGCAGGGCGACCCCGGACAGGGCAGCGTCCCGAACTGCAGGAGTGTCCTTGGGAGCTGGGCAGCCCGGAGGAGCTAGAGCAGCAGAAATGCGTGGGGAAGTGGATGTTTTTTTCTTCAACTTTGATGAAAATGCTTTTCTTAATTCAAACTACAAAGTAGTTTTTGAATTATTTTAAGTTTCATTTTTTGTCTCCCACCGACGCAGTACATTCACATGTTCGAAGTTCACACAATGTGAACGGTGTGTAGGGAAGTCTGTCTCGGCCCTGGGTCTTCTCCCACAGGCCCCCAGGGTCACCGGTGTGTGATGAGTCCTCGTAGAGGGGATGGCACGTGTGCGGGGGGGGGTGGTGTGCTGTGTCCACGCTTTGGCCCTAGGCTCCTGAGGTCTTTCTGAGGTCTGTGCTGGGGGGCGAGCTGCCTGGGCCTGGCCGTGCCGTGAAAAGCACTCCTGCCTTTCCAGTCACCGTGACCCCCTCAGGACAGATCACTACCTCCGGCGCTCTGACCTTTGACCGGACATCCACCGTGGAGGCCACTGCCGTGATCTCGGAGAGCCCGGCCCAGGGCGATGTCTTCGCGGGAGCCACAGGCAAGTTGTCTGAGCACCTGCCCGGCACTTAGAGGGGCCTCAAACAGGGGCGTTTCATTGGTAGGGAGTGGTGCGGGCACCTGGCAGGTAGGGGTGTGTGGGGTGGGTAAGATGTATGTGCGGGTGGGACAGGTAGGTGTGGGGGGGCGGGTAGGGGTGTGTGTGGGGGGCAGGTAGGGTATATGTGGCGGTGGGGCAGGTAGGTGTGGGGCGGGTGTGGGGTGTGGGGGCCAGGTAGGGGTGTGTTGGGGGGCAGGTAGGTGTGGGGGGTGGGTAGGGGTGTGTGTGTGGGGCAGGTAGGTGTGGGGCAGGTAGGGGTGTGGGAGTGACAGAGACCATGGAACCTGAAAAGCTGACAGTGCTCACGGAGTTTGGGGACCCCAGCTCTAGACGAGCGCCGTCCGATAGGAACATGTGACCATGGTGTGTGGTTGTCAACATTCTAGCGGCCACATTGGGAAAGTAGAAGCAAACAGTGGGAAGTAACTTTTGTACTGTGTTTTATTTCACCCAATATATCCCAAATACTGTCATTTCAATAGTTTAGACTCCCGCATTTCCAGGGCTCGGTAGCCACACGGGGCCCAAAGCCACCCCGTTGGATGGTGCAGCTGTAGACAGTTTGAGATTTGAAATCTGTGCAGCCAGCAGCTGGGTCACGAGGCCGTCTTGTCCCCTTTCTCTCCGATAGTCCAGGAAGCCGGCGTGCAGCCGCCGTGCAGAGTCGGCCACCCGGAGCCCCACTACCCCGGCTATCAGGACAGCTGTCAGATAGCACCCTTCCCAGAAGCAGCGCTGCCGACCGCTCATCCCAAAATAGGTCAGTGTGGAAGGATTCACCGCACGCAGGGTGTGGCCTCAGAATGCTTCTTGTGAGAGAAGGTCTGAGTGAGGTACCGTTGGTTTGGGGTTTTTCCGCTGCTGTGCTGGATCAGGGGTCACCTGTGTTTGTGAGTCGGGTCCCGTGTCAGTGTGTGTGTCGTGTAAGGCTGCTTCGGCTGTGACAGCAGAGTACTCACGGAGAGGCCGTGGACCACGAAGCCTAAGTGCTGTGGGGCCCTTCCAGAGGAAGCCGGGTCTTCCGTCTGCCTGCGCCCTGAGGCTGCGCGCTCCCCGGCCGGCCCGCCGCCCCAGAGCCGGCTCCAGCACTCACGTTTGCTGAGAGAAGGGGTAGGGGCACAGACGTGGCATCGCGCCCGCGGAGACTTAGAGGTGATGTCACACTGCATCTGCCTTTGGATTTTGGTTTTTCACTTCGCTTCAGATTTTGGACACGTGCCTGTGTCATTAGACTTTTTTGAAGGAGCATCATCGTCCCAGCTGGTGGACATTTGTATTTTTACGTTTCTCTCCCTTACAGACAATGGAGCAAAGATAGAAACTTGTCATAAGTGTAGTACATGCCCTCCCTTCTCATTCTCGCTGACTTGTTTCATTATTGTCCCCTTTGCCTGTTCAGACTCTTTCCATCCTGAAAGCTCACCAGTGGCTCTGCCTCCTTCCCACACCTTGCCTTCGGCCCCAGCCCCTGGCCCAGGGTGAGCCCCTCGGCCATGCCGCGTCCCTGGTGAATCTGCTGGGGCCAGGGGGCCTGCCTGGCCCTGGATGAAGGTGTGCCCTCCCTGTGTGGCCAGCAGGGTCTGCATGTGGGCGCCCCTCAGCCCATGCCCACCTGCGTGCTCATTTACTCTCTTCAGTGTGGCCTCGTGGTTTCCTGTTGTATTCAGTGTGTTGTAACCTGTTAGTGTCATTATTTATGCTCAGATTATCCCAGATTTGGCCAGCGGAAGCCCTTTGAACTGCTGCTGCGTTCTCTGCCTCATCTTTCTTGGAGCACTTCCTTAATTTCTGGCACAAGGAGGCGCTGGAGGCTCCTCCAGGAGTCCTGACCCCATTAGCGGGGCGTGGTGTTTCAAAGCCGAGGTCTGGCCCTGCTCGCAGTGGGCTGGAGCTGCTCGTCATGGCTCTCGAGCGCTGTGTGTCTCGTTCCAGCCCACATCCACTGACCCCGAGTTGGGAGCTGGAAAAAGGCCTTGGTGGAGTGTTGACACCAGGAAAGTGGCAAATGCTACAAGTCAGGGTTATTTTCCTGGAAGGCTGGGTGTTGGACACTTAACAGCACACACTGGGTGCACTCGTTGCTGTTGGGGTGTCTCTGCCCCAGCCATCAGTGGGCAGAGGCAGGGAATGTGTGCGCCCACATGTGCATCTGTGTTCTAGGTCTGTCTCCATTTCCCGTCCAAAACCACAGGGTTCATTCTCATTTCTTCCCTTTCCATCTTTGTAACTTTCCTCTCCAACCATGAGAAACCCAACTCTTGGTATCCTTAGTCACTTCCCGTGTGTGACCACAGACGTCCGGGAGGACTTCCTAGTGAGCGGAACCAGCCAGGAGACTTGAGTTCTTTGTCTGGTGTACTGTGGATGCGATTCAGTCTGCAGCCACTTCCCTCACCTGTCCCTGCCCCCTCACTGGTCTGTGCTGCTTCGTGCACCTTGCCCAGGGCGTGTTTTGCTTGCGGTCTGTCGGTGTCATACAGAACGTCCCGCTTCCAGCCTGTACACACATGCGGCCTTAGCAGGAGTGTTCTGGGCGTGGAGCTCTGAACACGTGGTGTCTCCACCTCTGCTGGGGTGTCTGCGGAGGCGGTCACGTGCCATTTATGCCTAGCGATCACTTCACCACCTGCCTTTCCGACATCTGATGAGAACTTTGAATGGAGGGCATTTTGAAGCTAGGAAATGTGTTAATTTCTTATTTTATTTTGCTTCAAACATTCTAGTGTTGACATCGCTGCCGGCCCTGGCGGTGCCCCCCTCCACCCCAACCAAAGCCGTTTCTCCCACCGTGGTCAATGGGCTGGAGATGTCAGAACAGCGGAGCTGGCTGTACCTGGAAGAGATGGTCAATTCCTTGCTCAATACTGCACAGCAACTGAAGACGCTGTTTGAACAAGCCAAGCAGGCCAGCTCCTACCGGGAAGCCGCGGTGGCCCAGGCTCGAGTTCAGGCAGATGCAGAGCGGAAAGAGGTAAGGTTAGCACAAGCAGAGATGCCAGCCGTGGTTGCGCCTCCGCTGGCTGCTGTGGCCCGCAGTCGTTATTTACATTGGCTTGCAGAGCCCGCCCCTTGCCTTCCTGGAAAAGGAGGACTCAGAGAATCATTTATAGGGGCCGGCCTGGTGGCATAGTGGGTAAGTTCGCACACTCCACTTTGGTGACCCGGAGTTCACAGGTTCGGATTGTGGGCATGGACCTACACACCGCTTGTTAAGCCGTGCTGTGGAGGCGTCCCACATATAAAGTAGAGGACGATGGGCATGGATGTTAGCCCAGGGCAAGTCTTCCTCAGCAAAAAGAGAGGAGGATTGGCATCAGATGTTAGCTCAGGGCCAATCTTCCTCACCAAAAAAAAAAAAAAAAAGAATCATTTATATATTAAGGTTTTCTTATAGATAAGTGACAGCTGTTATTGGTGAAGTGTTTGCATTTTGCATAAATAAGACTGGTTTGCTTCGAAAGGGAGAACCGTTGCACACACACCAGCCATTCTGCATGCTTGCCTGTAGTGGACGTTGTTTACACTTGCAGGGTGTCGTTGTGCAGTCGCCGTGTGTCTTGTACTTTGTTAAGTTTGGAGAAACGTCCTTTGGTGGGTCTTTGTGATGGCTGTCGGGGCAGGTGCACGTCCCCCGTCCCCAGTGCGCAGCCTCGTGGCCCCGCTCTGGCCGCCTGCACCTCAGCGCCCCGCGGAGACTGTCTCCTCCGCCCTCCTCGTCGCGGGTATTTCACTGCCGGCTTCCAGCGCGTTCTTCAGAAGTGGGGTCCCGTGCGTGGCATCGAGGTTGACAAAGCTTCACGTCCAGGACGTTTTCCAGCAGCTTCTTGTTCCTGCAGCACAAAAGTCACTCAGCCCCTTGGCTTCTCTTTCTATAAGGTCTTCAGATGCCTCGAGGCTGCAGCCCTCCAGGCGACCGAGGGTGCGGGTGGGGCCGCCACTGAGATGCCCAGGATGAGCCGCGGAGTCAGAGTCCCCTGGAGAGAAGGCGGTGGTCCTGGGAGTCCCCGCGAGTTGCAGAATTGGGACGAGAAGGCATCCTGGGTGGGCAATGGAAGGCCGAGCAATGGGAGAGTAGTGACGTGTTTCCACGTGAGCTTTCTCAGTTGCGGTAAATGGGGACCTCGGTTTGTAAACAAAAGTCAAATTGATTTTTTTGTACAAAATCTATATAAGAAAAAATTTTTTCATTTACTCCTAATTTTTATAGATCAGAGGAAAGAAAAACTTCTCAGCTTCTTAATTTTGGAAATGATTTCTCAATATGTGATTAATTTGTTTTCAAGGAAGAAAAATGTTGCTTCTGCTGTTGAAGAAAGATAATTTAAAAATACTTTAAAAAAATATAATTCCAAACTAATACATACTCAACACTGAATTTTATAGAAAAGAGAAAAGCATCAAGGCCAAAAAAAAAATCTGTAATCTTTTTACCCAAAGATAATGACTGTTAACATTTTCAAGTACTTGAGGATTTTCTTGATTTATTACCACTACTGGTTTCTAATTTGATTCCGTTTGGGTTAGAGAATATACTGTACAATTTCAATTCTTTTAAATTTATTAAGACTTATTTTATGTTCCAGTGCATGCTCTATCTTGGTGCACATTCCACGTACACTTGAGAAGGTTTCCTTAGTTATTGGACGGGGTCCTGGGAGGCCTTTAGTAGTGTGGTTAATATGCTGTTCAAATCTTTCCCCTGCCCCTGAAGAGCTCCTTTTAGCATTTCTTGTGGTAAAGTCTGCTGGCTGGGAGTCTCTCGGCCTTTGTCTATCTGGAAATGTCTCTAGTTTACCTTTACTTTTTTTTTTCTTTTTTTGTTTTTTGAGGAAGATTGGCCCTGCACTAACTCTGTTGCCAATCTTCCTCTTTTTTTTCTCCCCAAAGTCCCAGTACATAGTTGTGTGTCATAGTTGTAGAGTTGTAGCTCTTCCATGTGGGACGCCGCCTCAGTGTGGCTTGATGAGCGGTGAGTAGGTCCGTGCCCAGGATCAGAACCAGTGAACCCCGGGCCACCGAAGTGGAACGCGCGAACTTAACCGCCGTGCCACCGGGCCAGCCCCCATTCACCTTTACTCTTGAAGGACATTTTCGAGTGAAACAGAATTCCGAGTCGTCACCGTTGTTTCTTCCAACACTTTGAAGATGTCATTTGTCATCTCGTCCCCGTGGTTTCAGCCGTCGTCTGTGTTCTTTGTCTCCTACGTGTAACGTCCCTCTGGGTGCTTCAAGCATTTCTCTTGTCTTTGGTGTTTAGCAGTTTGTCTGCGAGGTGCCTGGCTGCGGTTTTCTTCACATCTGAGCTTCCTGGGTTTGCTGATGTTTTATGGGTGTCTGGAATTGTTTTCCTCAGGTGGGCTAAGTGACGCAGATACAGGATGACAGTCACGAGGAAGAAGTTTACACTCGCAGTTCTCTAGAAATAAGAGGCATGCCATGCCACGCTGGGCCACGCGGGGCCACACTGGGCCACGCCGGGCCACCTGAGGAAGCACCAGGTCGGTCAGGAGGCAGAGGGAGCAGGGAAAAGTTGGGCAAGAGCCTTCACTGTGGTTTCCATGGGAAGGACCCAGCAGGGTGAGCAGGCTTAGGGTTGGCCAGTGGGCCCTGGGGCCTAGGGGCTGTCCCTGGTTGTTGGGACCTGTCCCGGGTGATCAGGGCAGAAGCCCACTGGCCTGGAGTGTGAGAGCCCTGTAGCGGAGGAGGTCGGGGTGTGGGCTCTGGACTGGCTGGTTTACATCTGAACGGCGAGCTCCCGGGAGTTGTTTACTGTCTCCGGGAGTTAGCTCACTGCCCCTCCAGGGTCAACAGGGCCCAGGCACGTTCTGGCGTTGAGATGCAGAAATGAAGAGACAACGTTAACACGGTTGAGCTCCCTGGATCTTCATCTTGGTTTTCCCCCTAGTTTGGAGGTTTTCAGTCACTGCTTTTATGAATATTCTTTGTGCCCTGTCTCTCCGTCTGTTCCTTTCACTTACAGGTATTGTGTGTCTTGACTGCTTGGCAGTGCCTTGTGGGTCATGAGCCTCTGGCCTTTGGTTCCCAATCCTTTTCCTTTCCCTTGTTCAGACTGGATAATTGCCATTGCTTAGTCTTGAGGTTCACAGAGGCTTCCTTTGGTCTCCAATATGCCAGTAAGCCCCTCTGGTATATTTTTCATTTCACTTATTGTGCTTTCTAGATTTAGAATTTTGGATTTAGAATTTCTGTTTGGTTCTTTAGCATTCTGAGTCCAGTCAGGAGCTAGAAATGGTAGGTTAAACAGAAAGTTTAAAGAATCATCAACTATGATGAGAGAGTTACTATAGGATACAAGAAACTACATGGCCCGCTAGGTCTGATGGAAAGTACCCAGTGAAGAGCACGAGGAAGGGGCTCCATCTCCCAGGCAGAAGGTGTGGTTCTCAGGATATCAGAGAAGTTTGCTGGTCTGGAGTTTCTGGGCAAGCGAAAGGCAACCCTCTGGTGTCGCTGGGGGAGCAGGCAGTCAGGAACTGATGGTGCGGGCATGCCAGGGGCTCCGGGCGCCAACACGGGCAGGAAGCCTTCGGACCACGCAGGGGCTCTGGTTTCTGTGTGAGGGGCTGCGGGAAGGTTATTGCCAGACCGAGGCTGCAGGTTTGCAGAGGGACCGTGTCCTGGGCTGTGGCTGGGCAGTGCTGCACTGGGTGTCCTGACACCCACACAGCCCTGGCCTGTGCTGGGAACTGCAGGAGAGCCCCTCCTTCTGTGTCACCCCCTCCTCTCCTGAGAAAGCGTGCCCTCGTGCTCACGTGCAAGGAGAGATGCCCGAGGATTGTGTTGTCGCAGAGAACAGTGAATGCTGCCTGCATTGCCGAGAGGCAGCTAAGTTGAAAATCTACTCCGTTCTTCTTGTGGTTTCCTTTTCTCTGCTTCTGTTCCCCAGCTGGCTACTCAGTACGATCATCTCTTCCTTGAGTTCATTGCACGTTTTCATAATAGTCTTTTAAAATCTTAGCTAATCCCAACATTGGGATCATCCCAGGGTCTGTTTCTGTTAACTGCTTTTCCTCTTGCTGATGGATCCTATTTTCCTCTCTTCACATGTCCAGTAATTTCTGGTTGTTTATTGGACATTTTGGTTTATTCACGGTAGAGACTCTGACTTGTGTTGGATTCTGTTATCTTCCTTGGAAAAAGCGGTTGAATTCCTAGCCAGTCATCTTAACCTTGTGGTGGCTGTCATTATGCTTTGTTAGGGCAGGTCTGACACCTCCTTAGTCCTGCATCTGGGGAGGTGTGGCTTTTCTAGGTTTTACTGGAAAGCCCGAGGTTTTTACTGCCCCTTCAGCCCAGATGACCGTGGCCCCTTGTTGGTGTTGTAGCCCCCCATACCTCTCGTGGAAAAGCCCCCCACATTCTTCGTGGCCGCTGATTCCTTTCTCTCGGGTTGAATCCTCTCCAGTTCCTGTGTGCTTTTAGTTGCTTTTGAGCCTTTGAATCATTGTTTTTTTGTGTCACGTCCACAATTGTCTGAGAGAGGGTCAGCCCCACACGGGCTGCCCTGGCGTTACCAGAACGGTCGGTCTGCAGTCCTGCTTTTTGTGTTTGAATAGTATGTGGGACACACGTAGCAAAAGTGGTACCATGCTGTTGTGTAACCCATCTTTGATAATTTAATTTCTATGTATTTGAGGTTATAAATATTTTACCAGTCCTGACGTTTAATACTTAACTGTGTCTGGTTTTTCTGTTATAGACGTCTTGCTTGTTATGACACATTCCCATTTTCACGTGTTTCTGATCGTATACTTCAGATAAATCCCTAATATGCATAATGAAAGAGCAGAAATATTTTTTCTTCATTGAAATGTAATTCACATCCATAAAAATTAACCCTTTGAAAGGGCACAATCCAGTAGTTCTTGGCATATTCACAAACTTGTGCAACCACCACCACTGTCTAATTCCAGAACATTTCATTACCCCCAAAAGAAACCCCAGACCCATTAGCAGTCACTCCCTACCCCGCCCCTCAGGCCCTGGCAGGCGCTGATCTGCTTTCTGTGGGTTTGCCTGTTCTGAACACGTCCTAGGAATGAAGTCATAAAATAAAATATGAAGTCTCTCGTGTCTGGCTTCTTTCACTCGGCATCATGTTTCAAGGTGGATCCATGTTGTAGGATGTATTGGGATTTCATTCCTTTTTATGGCTGAATGATATTTCGTTGTGTGCTATTGTGAATACTGCTGAAGAATGCTGCTCTGAACATCTGTGTGCAACTTTTTGTAGAAACGTATGTTTTCAGTTCTTGTGGGTTTTGGAATTGCTGAGTTATATGGTAACGTGATGTTTAACGTTTTGAGGAACTGCCAACCTGTTTTCCAAAGGGCTGAACCGTTTCCCGTTCCCAGCAGCAGTGTGTGTGGGTTGCAGTTCCTCCCCGCGGTGTTTCTGAGTATTGCCGTCCTCGTAGGTGTGGAGTGGTGTCCACTGCGGTGTTGGTGTGCATCTCCCTGACGACTGAGGACGTTGAGCGTCTGTCCCTTTGCTTCTTGACCACTTGTATGTCCTGTTTGTATCTTCAGATCCTTTGCCTGTTTTTAAAATTGGGTTATTCATGTTACCTTAGAAAAAGCACTTTTTAAAAAAATCAGTGTAATTGTAACAATTAAGGTTATTTGTTGATTCCGTAAATAGTATTGATCGCCTGTTATGTGGCAGGTACCTAGTCACTGAACAAGTGTTGCTGGTTCTTGTCATTTTTCTTTTTGGTTTTTGCGATTTTTCTCCTGGAATCAGAAGGGATTTGAGATCATTTTAAAGGGAGGGACAGGAACCTGAGGTGTGGCCGTTCCCTGCGTGCCCCGAGGCCCAGGCCGTGCAGGGGACAGCTGCCAGCTCCCTGGCTGGTCCCTCCTTCAGGTAAAGAAGCCTGTTTCCGCACAGCTGCCCGGGGCGTGTCTAGGGGATGAAAAGGAAGGAGCGTCTGACGTGTCTCGCTAATTCAGGTTGTACGCAAAAGCGTAAACTGGAAAACAGTCACTTGTGTTCTGACTTGGAACGCTCCCTGAACCCTGGGTTCCCAGCCAGGGACCTGGGCTATGCTCGCCCCTCCCCAGGGTGGCTGGTGGAGGGCAGCCCCCCGCTGCTGAGATTGCATTTGGGGACACCTGCTGTGTCCACCCGCGCCCTCCTCGGCTTCCTCCCGTTAAGGCCTGGAGCGTCCGGGCCTCTCCCTCCCCACGCACATGGGGCGGGCAGCTCGGGGTCGGGGCACTGGCTGTACAGAAAGCTGAACTTCGTGCTGGCAAGGAAATGAAAGAGGACGATATTTTTGACTTTCAGTTTTACATTTTTCATTGCCAATTTTGTGGACCTTTCTTTCACAGAGTAAAATTTATAGTTTAGACACATTTCCTCCCTTCAGTGAAAGTTCCAAATGAGACATGGGATGAAAACGAAAGTGGATTAAAACATACTGGAGTATTTCTAGCCTCATCCGGTATCTTGGTAACTTTCGGAGAAATGGGGAATGTTGTGAGTCAGCTGTGAGTTTTATTTGTCGCAGAGGAACAGCCGATGAGCTCATAGTCACTTTCATCCTCATTTCACATTTAAAAGGTCTAGAAGCTGAATTCCTGTGACCCAAAACACATGATGAGGTGGCAGTCTGTCCCTAGCCTCCCGGCTCTGTCCCTGGCCTGATCACCAGGCCGCCCCTGGGCAGGGGTGCTGACATCAGGGCTGTGGGGTCAGCAGGAACATCTGCTGTCGCTGGATTGGCGACTTCTCCACCCCTGGAAAGCGGGGCTTTGCATATTATTTGTAATTTTATGTATTTCTAAGAAAGAAATGCGACATGAAATCCTTTTATCCTCAAAATCCCCTCTTTGGTAGAAGAATGCTAAGCCTTTTAGTTAGAGGGCCGAGCCTGAGCCTCCTCTGCCCCCGCTGCCAGCGTCCCCCCATTTGAGCCTCTGGGAGAGGCTGGAGCTGTGACAGGCGCGCGTGTCCTCCCAAGCTGTCGGCAGGATGTGGCATTCTCGAGTAATCTTATGAAGGCCGAGCACATAACCTGTAAGAGGCCAGGTGCCATGCGTCCGTTCCCGTCAGTCAGTGTCACCGGCCGGGGTGGACGCTGTGCGGCTTGGACACAGAGTCTCATCGTCTGTGTGCTGGTGGTGTGAAGCCCTGCTTCTCGGGGTGACCAGGCTGACGGTCCTGCTTGCACACAGGGTTACTGTGTTCAGCATGGTGTGTTGAACCTCTCTCACAAGGGGCGATGGCTCTGATCACTGTGGTTCCGTGATGACCCAGCCCCTGGGCGCTGGGTCCCTGTGAGACGGTGACTCCAGTTAGAGCAGATGACCCCAGCTCCACTCTCCAGGGAGCTCACGGGGCCTACAGGGTGGTCGGAATTGCTGAGGCTCCGACGTGAGCGGCGTGCCAGTGAAGGGACTCAGACCACGGCCCTAAAAGCCGCTGAGACAGTGGTGAGGAGCAGCCTGCGGGGGCTGGGGACAGTGTGGGTCGTGGGGAAGAGGAGCGAGGAGGCCAGTGGGGCACACATGTCATCTAGGCTGTTACCCGCGGAGAGTGCTGAGTGGCTTTCTGCTGAGGGATTTGCTGTGACGAGAAAGTTCGGCATCAGCCAGAATGGCCATGAATCTCTGTTCCCTGAGCCTCTACCGTTGGAGCACAGGAAGAAGCTCTTATGCCATCACAATGCTGTTATTTGCAAGTCCTACTTCTATTTGATTGTAATGTTGGAAAGAGTCCAGGGCTGGAGAGGCAGACACTGACAACTGCTGGACTGGAGACATCCTGTAGGGAGCTTTCCACTGTGTCTTCCCGAGAGTGCTGGGGGGCGTGGGAGAGAAAGACAGGACGGGAGAAGGCTGTGGGAATCAGGGAGAGGTTGCACGAAGCCGCCCTCGTGAGCTCCTGGAGTGAGAACGCAGGCCCTTGCAGCAGCGGGGGGGGAAGGTTTGGGGCTGCCTGCTCTGACATTTTATTTGGGACTTTGTTAAAAATCAAGTTTAGCCCAGCTGAAACTATTAAGGAGATTTTTGCCAGTTTTAATCATGGGGTGTTTGCATTCGTGTGTCTGTAATTAGCTCTGCAGAGATTAAACAGGGCAGAAGAGCAGATGCCCTTCCCCGTCAAGGGCATGGTGTCCGGCAGAAGCTGGCCATGTGGCTGCAGGTCTAGCCTGGGGCTGGTGTGCCTGCTCTGGCCCCATCTCTCCTCCCCTGGTCTGTGTCCGTGTCTCTTAGCCCTTTCTCAGGCTTTCTCTGATCTTGCTAACTTCCCTTTTAAGAGGTAAGTATAGCATAGTGCAGAAGGGAGGAGGGGTACGTGCAGGGGCCTCGCCTCGGGCCCTGGCTCGGCCAGCTGAGCTGCCACAGCAGGTGTTTATTCTCGGCCCCCGGGGGACGAGCGGAGGCTGCAGGCGGGCTGGGTGCGGGTGAGGCCTCTTCCTGACCGTGTCCTCACATCGGGGAGAGCCCTCTGGTTTCTTTCTCTTGTAAGGGCACTAATCCTGGCATGGGGCCCCAGGCTCATGGCCCCATCTACCCCCAAAGGCCCCAGTACCCAAAGGCTCAGCATATACCTTTTGGGGGGCATCACAGGCAGTATGTGGGCCCAGAGGTTTCTCCCCTTAAAGTGACTCCCCTCCCCACACTTGGTCCCCGAGCTGGTCCACTCCTCTTGGATGGGGGGAGCTAGGAGTATTTCTGGAATCTTCTGCATGGGAGAGTTGTCTTTTGTCCATTTCTTTGTTTGTATCGGGGTGGGCTCATTTGTATGTATTTTATTGTGGGGCTCTGACCTAGACGTGTGCTACTTGTGCTCACATGGTTGCCCCTTTGGCTCCCGTGTCCACGCCCATCCTCGTGTCTCTGAACACCTCCCTCCTTTCTGGCGCTGGAAGAGCTCCAGGCCCACCTTGGGCATCTCCGGCCCCGGCCCTGATCCAGCCGCTTCTCCAAGGGGCCCTGGTTCCTTCACTGGAGGACGGTCTGAGGAACCAAGATCTGGGCGGGGGTGCTCCTTGCCCCCGGGTGTCGTGGCTTCTGGGCCTCAGCCGGCAGCACAGAGACGTGTGTACAGACACGCTCTCAGTATTTCCGTCCCTGGCCCTCTGTCCCTGTGCATGGAGCTGAGTTCACGCTGCTGTGTCTGACTCTGATCCATACTCCAGGGTATTTTTTGTTAAAAGATAATTTTCCCAAAGGGTGTGTCGGGGAAGGCCCGAGGGGTTGAAAGTACTTACTCTGCAAGAGAGGCGCCAGCCCCGTCAGGTCTCATTCATTATGGCAGGCTCTTGATTTAGTTCAAAGCTGTTTATTAAGTGCTTACTGTATTCCAAGAACCGTGCTGGGTGTGAGGGGCACAAGTAGGGGAGGTCCAGGTGAGTGCGTGCTCTCGGCCGTCAGAGGGACAAGTGTGACACCAGAGGACTCGCAGCCCCCGAGGACGGTGACGAAGGCTTGTGCTGTGTGGGCTCAGTGTGCGCCGGGCGCCCTCCCGCCGAGCCCCCCGCCCTGTGCCCATTCCCTGTGTGGAGCCCGGAGCCTCGCACCTGGGATGCCACAAGCTGCGCCAGACCTTCGCTGTCCCTGGCTGCCTCTGTCTGTGGTACAGACTTTGTCATTTAAAGCCAGGGCACTGCGCACTCCGCTACTGGCGGCCTGGGTTCGGATCCCGGGCACGCACCGACGCACCGCTTCTCCGGCCATGCTGAGGCCACGTCCCACACAAAGCAACTAGAAGGATGTGCAACTATGACATACAACTACCTACTGGGGCTTTGGGGGGAAAAAGGGAAAAAAAGGAGGATTGGCAACAGATGTTAGCTCAGGGCCAGTCGTCCTCAGGAAAAAGAGGAGGATTAGCATGGGTGTTAGCTCAGGGCTGATCTTCCTCACAAAAAAAATAAATAAATAAACCTATTAAAAAAACAAATAAAGCTGGGGCACTGAGCTCGTCCCTCAGAGTCTGCCTAACACTCACATTTTCTGAAGTGAGCGAGTGCACACTGGGCGTGGTTTTATGGGTGGAAAAATGTTAGTCACAGTAAACACGACATTTTGCAAAGAAGGAAGCTGAAATTCAGAACAGAAACTAGAACCAGTTTGCTCTTCTGTACACACATGCAGAAATTGTGGTGGACGTGGGATTTGGTAGGATTGTCAAGAGGCGTGTCGGACCTGTCTGTGCTGTCACACGCCGACCCGATGACCCGTCAGCAAAGGCCCCGCCTGCGTTCAGGGTTGCCGGGTGTTCTCGCCGGGCCTCACCTGGGCCCCTCCTGGGCCTGGCACGTGTCTCCACCTCAGAGAATTGACAGCAGAGCTCACAGCTCCTGGATAGTCAGGCCGCCAAGGCCCACCGCGGACGGCTTTCCTTACCTGTGTGTGGGCCCCAGTGGGTTGAAAAAGCTCCGGTCGTGTAATTTAGGGA
Source organism: Diceros bicornis minor (assembly GCF_020826845.1). Classification (NCBI taxonomy): domain Eukaryota; kingdom Metazoa; phylum Chordata; class Mammalia; order Perissodactyla; family Rhinocerotidae; genus Diceros; species Diceros bicornis. The sequence continues at coordinate 1,332,122 of NC_080770.1, forward strand.
CAAAGCACACAAAACGTTGACTTCGGTGCCCCACAAGGATCAGCTCGGGCTGGGGGGTGCAGGGGGTGGAGCCTAGGGGCAGCGGTTGACGAGAGCCCACGAATGGGCCCCCGGCGGCCGGGCCCAGCGGGCCGTCTCCAGGGCCTGGACAAACGCTTGGGAAATGTTCTCGGTGGCTGAAAGTTCTGTTACTCCCAGGTTTGGTTTCTGTACTCGGTGGAGATGAAATTTGAGATCTGGAGAAAAGGTTACGTGTGGTCGTGGGACAAATTTCCCAGTCATTGAGTGCAAGCCCCCTTAGAGGAAGAGGGAGTGTGCGTCCGGCAGCCCTGGGGATGGGCACGCGCGCGTCAGCGTCCGCAGGCAGATGGGGCAGCTCCCCGGCTGCACGGTGCGTCTCGGGTGACGGCGCAGGTGCCCCACGCTCACGCTCTTGTGTGTTTCTTGCAGCAGTCCTGTGTCAACTGCGGCCGCGAGGCCCTGAGCGAGTGCACCGGCTGTCACAAGGTCAACTACTGCTCCACCTTCTGCCAGCGCAAGGTAGCGTGCTCCGCCACCCCCGCTCCGCCGTGACAGGCTGCACACGGGCGCCCCGGGGCCTCTCTGCAGCGCCCAGGCTCCTTCCGGAAGGCGGGGCCCTGCCTCCGCAGCAGCGCTTTTGGTTCACTGCGGCCCATTCCCCTGGGCATCGGCCCCCCTGTGGTGCCTGCAGGCCCCGTTAAAGCCCTGTGAAGCCACACGTGCAGTCTGCCGTGGCCGTGCAAGGCCCCGGAGCCCTGTTCCCACGGGGGTCCCTGCTCCGAGCTGCCGCAGCACGGGGTCGGGGCCGCCGCGCGCAGTGGCTTCTGACCTTGTCATGGTCAGTGCTTCCCAGCCCCGGGCGCCTCGTCATAGATCGTGAAGTCCCATTGCTTGTTCACACGTGTCTCTGTTTCCATTATTCGGCCGTTGATTCTAAGGAAGTGAAAGGGCAGATTTTCTAGAGGAGCGCTTGCTAGTTTAGCTTGTTGTAGCTTCTCCCACGCTTACTCAGAGTGAGGGCTGCGTGCAGGAGCGCGGGCCCTGCTGTGTCCTCCTCTCTTCTTTGTGCCCATTAGAAACTGCCCAAAGTTAAAAAGGCAGGGTGCTGGGTGGACGAACAGTGCACACCTAGTCATTGGCCTCGCCACGCTGCCTCGACAAGGTGGGCTTGCGTCTGTGGATACAGTCTCTCCCCAGCCAGGGGTGCACCACGTGGTGGCTTCCTGAAGCCTCTTCCATTCTCAGCAGAGACCCTCAGGAGGAGCAGGTGTCAGGCGGGAGGTGGGCCAGCATATGGGGCACGTGGCACATCCCACCTCTGGGGTCTTTGGATGCCTGAGGGCTTCCTGGGGTGCCGTGGGGAGACAGACAATGAGGAATGAGTGTGTCCTCGCATCCTGCAGGACCCCGGGGGACCTGCCTGCCGGCCCTTGAGAGTGGGCGAGAGCGTTTGGAACCCCAAGGGCTCTGCGGCCTCTAAGTGCGTCTGTGGGGGTGAGACCTGCCCCCCAGGTTTGCTCTTAAGCCCTGGCCCGTCTTGGGTGCTGGAGACTTAGGAAATAGAACCAGGAGTCTGCTTTCCCCTGAAGTTTCAGTCCAGGCTGTGCGCTGAGATAAAGGCATCCACGGTTGTCTCGCTGCATGTTGCGAGGCTGTGGCGTGTGCCCAGGGCTGCGAGAGGAGCAGCTAAGACGTGGCAGTGGCTGGGAGGGACGGGCTCTGTGCTGGCGCTGTGATCTGAACGGGGTTGGCTTGTAGATCTTCCCTGAGTTTGAACTGCCACAGGAAGATTCCTGGGTTTATTTCTTGATGGAGTTGTTGTAGCCAGGTGGTATTTGGTGTGAAGGCACGCTACAGTCTGGGGCCCTCTGTTCACGAACCAGGCGGGTTAAATTGTCAACAGAGATCCATTTCTTCCCTCCATTAGGTGAAGTTCATCCGCCTTTGACATGCTGCCTTGATGAAGAAGTATGCTCTGGGTTTTATTTACTTAAACTGATATAAAATGAATTTCAGAAACCATAATTCTCATATTGTATCCAAAATGAGCACAAGTGATCCAAAATGAGTAGGACCTGAAAGAGACAAGCCCAGCTACTTGTGATAAATGGTGAATGCTGCCCTCACGCCTTCCGGTGCTGCCTGCCCCGGCTTCCCCTATCGCCCTGTGTGCTCCTCAGAAGACGTGGAAGGTGGTTCATGTCGCTCAACTTTTCACGAGTTGGACAAGGACCATGACTTGTTTTGGGTTTTAATTTGCAGACTTTACTTTCTTTACAAATCCCATTTGAGGGGTATGTGTGCACACGTGTGTGTTCTGTATCTTCATTGAGGTATAATTTATGTACCGTAAAATTCACCCATTTAAGGGTACAATTCAACAATTTTTAGTAAATTTGTAGTTGTGCCAACATCACAATTCAGTTTTAGAACTTTCCATTACCCCAAAAAGACCCCTCAGCTCCCCCTCAGCCACTGGGAACCCCGAATCTCCTTTCTTTCTCAGAGATTTGCCTTTTCTGAGTATTTCACGTAACAGGAATCAGACAGCAGGTGTCTCCTGCATCTGGCTGCTTTCGCTCAGCAAGTCCTCAGGGTCCAGCCGCCTCGGAGCAGGTGTCAGCGCTTCCTTTTTATGGCAGAGTGATGTTCCACCCTGTGGAGGGACCACGTGCGTGTCCGTTCCTCAGTTGATGGAATCTGAGTTGTTTGGACGATTTGATGATTGTGAATAATGCTGCTGGGAACATCCATGTACCGGTTTCTGGGTGGTTGTATGTTTTGGTCTTTGCTAGGTACCTGGGAGTAGACTTGCTAGGTCATATAGAAAATTTATGTTTAACTTTTCTAAGAAATTTCCAAACTGTTCGGTAGTGGCTGCACCATCTTACATTCCCACCAGCAGCATATAAGAGTTTCCCTGCGTCCTCGCCAACACTCGTGACTGTCTGTTTGATGACAGCCGTTCTGGTGGGTGTGCAGCCGTGTCACAGGGAGTTGGCATTTGCATTTCCCTGGTGACAAATGATGTTGACTGATCATCTTTTTATAGCTTATTATGCAGTTGTATATCTTTTGGGGGGAAATGTCTGTTCAGATCTTTTGCCCATTTTTAAATTGGATTCTTTTCTTATTGAGCATAGAGAGTTCTGTGTTCCTCTATCAGGTATACGATTTGCAGATATTTTCCCCCAGTCTGTGCCTTGTCTCTTTATTTTCCTAATAGTGTTGTTTGCAGGGCAAAAGTTTTTAATTTTGATGAAGTCCAGTTTATCAAAAAAATTTTTTTGATGGAGATCACACCATGGCGTCAGAGAACTTTTACCTAAATCAAGGTTAGGAAAATCTCCCGTTTTCTTCTAAAACGTTGATAATTTTGGCTCTTATGTTTAGGTTTATGATCCATTTTCAGTTAATTTGTATGCATGGTGTGAAAGGCCGTGCACGTGGCCCCGGCGTGCCTGACGTTTTCACATACTGCGTAGATATCAGAGTCTCCTTTCAGGTAATTTTCAAATTAAGGTTTTATTCTGTTGATATAATGATTTCAAATCTTACTTTGTTGTTATAAGACTCAGGTACACTTACTGTAGAAAATTTGGAAAACACAGGCCAGCAGACAACCAGCTGGAGTGCGTCCATCCAGGAACTGCCCCCATGGGCATCGGGATGCTCCTGTGTGTGTGCGTATGTGTGCGTGTGTGTGCGCGCGCGCGTGTGATCCGTCCTGTCCTTCTTTGCTGCCAGCCCTCGCCCGCCGTGTGTCTGGGGCACCCCTGTCCTGACTCATGCGGCCGGCCGTCTTCCCTGCCGTCACGCCTCCTCCAGAGCCGAGGGGCGGCCCTCGCCATGGTCCCGCCTGTACCGGGCTGATGGCGGCACCTGCCCAGAGCGGGGGCACGGTGGACATGGAGGAGCTGGTGTCCCGCTCAGCACCTACGCCGTCCCCTATCTTCCCATGAGCCACGGCCACCAAACCCTCCCGCAGACACGTGGCTGGCTGCAGCCTTGTTTTTTCTCTTTTTCAATTATAATGACACCGTGGGCGGCGTGTCAGCTGTCAGCGCTTCTCCGCATGTACGCTTCTTTCTTTTCTCCCCTGAAAGGGAACAGGGGTCAGAGCATGGACATGTGTCAGGGTCTCAGTGTTTCAAGGCTCGTGGGCTGTTTGCCTTTTGAGCTGGTCCCTTAAACACGAGGGTGGGCAAGGCTGGGCTTGGCAGAGACCCCTGGGCGGGCTGGGCACACGGCTGGCGCAGGACTGCAGCCTCGGGGTGGCAGTCCTCACAGGCCGTGCTCCTGGGGCAGACTTCCTGCTCCGGCCCTGGTGGCAGCTCCTGGTAACGTGGGTGTCCTTCCTTTCAGGACTGGAAGGACCACCAGCACATGTGCGGGCAGTCGGCGGCCGTCACCGTCCAGGCGGACGAAGTCCATGTCACTGAGAGCGTGATGGAGAAAGTCACTGTGTGAGAGCACGCCGGGTCCCCCTCCGTGGTGCCACGAGCCTGTCGCAGGTCCAGGACCCCTTGAGGACTTTAGGGGACGTTGAGGAGAAGGTGAAGAAACTTGCTGGCCAAGTTATTAACAGACTTTAAGTGACCTGTGCCCTGGAAATGAACTCCTGCCGCCAGAAGCCCAAGGAGGGTTGGGGCCGTGGGGACGGGCGGCCCCGGGCCACCTCGGCGCCTCCTCTCGGTGCTCTTTTTTATCCCTTGGATCATGAGCGTCCGGTCTTACCCACGGGTGTGTCGTGTTGTGTAACACGTGTGTACATACATGTGTCTGTCAATAAAGGTGACGTCCCCCTGCTCCGCCCGGACGGGGGACTCCAGCTCCAGCGGCCTCAGGTTTGTCATCCCGTTGGCGCAGCTTGGAGGCTGAGGTTCAGGGAGTGCGCTGACCGGTGGGGTCGGCGAGGCCACTGCAGCGTCCTCCCCTGGTGTCTGTCACCCGAGGAGCTGGAGCAGAGGTGGGAGCTCGAGGGTGGCACTGCCCCAGGCGTGTGGGTCCCTCAGGCCCCGCCGGGAAGGCCGAGCCGCCTGTCCAGTCTCTGAGGTGACGGGGCATCTGGACCTGCTGCCTCCGTGGCCAGCGCGAGGGGATGGCCTGTTTGTACTGGAGAAGTGCCATTCCTTCCCTTTAGGGCGAGACCGCACCCCAAGAACGCGGGCCCATCGGGAGCAAGCCTGGCCCTGTGGCCCCGCCCTTCACTGACCACCACTGGGCGGCCCCGGGCGCCCGCGGCCACCTCACTTCTCCCACGCTGGCTGGCCCAGCCCGGCAGGGAGCGGGGCCTGACCCACCCGGGCTGGGAGACCTCAGAGCGTGCGTGTGGCCTGCGCCCGGGGCATCTCTGTGTCTCTGCCCCTTCTCACTGCCCTCGCCCGGCCTGTCCCAGGAGCTGGGCAAGGAGGACGGAGGGGGTCAGCCAGGGCCAGCACCTGGGGACTCGCCACCAACACGTTTGGGCATCAGGCTCAGCTGGCTCTGGAAACGAGACCTGCCTCTGCTGCTGATCAAGAGTGCTGCCAAGGAGCAGTCACTCATGTTCTGGATGCTTCCATAGGTTTCCAGAAAAGCCCTCATGGCCCCGGAGCCGTGGTCCTGTGGTCGCTGTTTTCTCTGCACTGAGGAGGCTCCGAGGTCCCTCCTACCTTGGGGGAAGATTCTCCATGGCGGGGGTGCCACGGGGGTGAGCCTAGCTCGACTGCCAAGGTTAGGACCAGTTTACAGACTTTGATTCTGACGCTCACCCTGAAGCAGTTCTGTGAGCTGTGTGTCCTCCACGATCACGCCACTGTGGGCATGAACGAATTCTCCCAGGCCTGCATCCTCCTCAGGCTCCTGCTTCCAGAAGGTTCTTCCAAGTCCATAGCGCCCTGGAGACTTGCCTTTTGGGACGCTGGCTCCAGGATGAGGCAAGGGGGCGGCCAGAGTCCAGACAGGAAAAGGGGTGTGAGCGTGGGAGCTCAGGAGGCGCCTGTTGTCTCCGGCCGAGCCTGGCTCCAGGTGGCGGGAGCTTCTCCCCAGAAGCTCTGTCTGGGGACTGAGCTGGTTGACGCGGGGTTTCTTACTTTAACAAGGACTGGTGCAGTAAGTGGCTGCTGTCCTGGCATTTCATCTGCCACTACCTCTCGGAAGCGAAGGCCCGAGGAGTCAGGGCTCATACCCCCAGCCGGGAATGTGGGGAGCGCAGCCCCACAGTGCCCCAAGACTCCCTCCTGGGGTGAGTGAAGGTGGCAGTGGGGGCTTCTCAGCTCTCGCCGGTGCAGACACCCCCCCGGTTTGCTCAGCCTACAGGCGCAGGAACGTGAGGACGGGGGAGGAGGGGCCCTGTCAGCCTCAGCCGGAGGGGGCTGTGAAGGGACCCGCACCCCGAGAGGGAACACCCCAAACCTGGAAATGCTAAACAAGCAACTGCAGGCTGAGGCGCAGCCTGCAGGGGAGGGGTCCAAGTGCCCAGCGTGGCGGGTGGCCCCGCACAGCAACCCCTGATGTGGACAGTCAGCACGGGCCTCCTGAGGACCAGGCTGTGCAGAGCGGGCGGGCCTGCAGGCAGGGGTTTGCTGGGTCAGGGGCAGCTCATCCTCCCTCTTGTCTTTGGAAGCCTCGGGACTGCAGTTTGGGGGACAGTTTTCCGAAGGGTGTTGTTTCTAAGCCTGTGAAGCCGTCTCTGTGTAGCCATGGCCGTCGGGCAGCTTCTGGAAATTTGCTCTCAGGGACACTGAGGGTTTGTCAGCAGTCGTAAGAGTTTGTGTCAACACACCTGCTGGCATCTCCAGCCAGACGCCGCCGCTGCGAGGGACAGGCGAGGGGCCAGCTTCTGCCAGCCAGTGGTCAGCGTGGGCCAGGCCACGCGGGGCGCCGCAGGTCCTCCAAAGAGCTGCAGGCTGGGCGGCCCTCGGCACCTGGTGGGCCAGCCAAGCATGCTGGGACAGCTGAGGCGCCCCCTGCTCCACCTGGGTCTGCAGACTTGCACCTTGTCCCCCCGCGTCCGCCTCGTCCCCCTCTGTGGGCTGCAAGTGTCTGCCCACAGGTTGGTGGGACGGTGGGGGGCCACCCGCAGCTCAGCCCCGGGGGAGGTGCAGCTCGCTGGGCTGGCCCTTGCGCTCAGGAGCACGTCAGCCCTGTCTGCACGTCCAGGTGATGAGAAGGGGCGCACGGGATGCGGACGTGGCCTCGCTCTACACAGATGCAGCCTGGGTGGGGTGGGCAGAGCCGCAGGTGCCCACAGCTGGCAGGCGGGTGTGGTGCTGGTGGAGGGCCTCTGGTGGCAGCAGCAGAAACTAGCCCTGGCCGCCTGAAGTGGGCACGCTGGGGGCCCGCGGCCACAGTCCAGGGCCCCTCACTCGGACCTGCCGTCAGCCTGACACAGCCCCAGTGCCCCCTCCCTGGTCTTGACTTCAAGTCTCAGAGATCTGGAGGGACCATCGGCCGGCTTGGGGCGTCTGCCTGGAACAGCCGGCAGGGCAGGGGCTCAGCCGTGCCGCCGGGGGCCCCTCTGAGTGTCGGGGGGACACACCCTGGGGGGAGAGCCGGTGTGTCTGCTGTGGCTGTCCCCACACTTCACAGGCAAGAAGGTGCCCGAAGCTCAGGCAGCCACCAGTGCTGGCGTCCCACCCAGGTGCTACCCCCGCCTGTCGGACCCTGTGCGGGCGCGGGAGCACAGCGCCCCTCGTCAGCCCCCGGTCCAGCAGGAGACAGATGTGAACCCATCGTTACTCAGACGGTTCCCTGAGGACAAGTCTCTCCAAGGGGGTGTGGACAGGCTGGTCCTGGGGGTGATCAGGGTAAGCTTCTCGGAGGAGGCGGCAATAAGACCATGAGCAGCAGAGGGTGCGCACCCAGAGGGGAAGGGGCGGTCCCCTCTCTGCACGGGATATTTTAACACGCCGAGGTTGTGCCTGGTGCTGTAGCCCATAATTCCTCATGTTCAGAGGAGAACTTAGCACTTTGCAATGGCTGTCTGTCACTGACAGCATCCTCCCCACGGGAACACTCAGCCAGCAGCACAGGGAGCAGAGGGCCCTGGGGCTGGGGGAGCCAGGATGAAGTCCAGGTGGGCCGTCCCTGGTCAGGGGACCACACTGAGGGCAGGGGAGCCAGGCAGCCCTAGCACAGAGGGCACCCTGGGTGGCTCTGCCTGGCCTGGGCCCCGCACCTCCTCCCTGCTCCCGCGCCCTGGCCTGGCCCCAAGGGCATCGCTGAGGCAGAGGGTGACTGAGTGCCCTGTGGGGCCGCCTCGGGGGTCCCGCCCAGCACCCAGGCCCTTCTCGGGGCTCTGGGCATCCTCTGGTCAGAAGCTGGCAGGAGGCTGTGCTCTGACCTCCAGGCCGCTGCCAAGATGGGGGGAGGCAGCTCAGCGGTGTTTTGCAGGGACAGTGGAGCGGCCACCTTGGCTGGTCCTTGGAGGAGCGGGGGCCAGTCTGGGCGAGGCCTGGCTGCTGACCGGCCCTCGGTGGTCATCTTCCCACAGGGAAGGGGCAGCCTCAGGGAACTGCCACGCCCGGGGCCAGGTTCATCCCTGAGGATGAGCCATCCACTCTCTCCCACTGAGAGAGAGGGAGGCAACCCTGGGGGCCGGCGGGGAGGAGGCTGCTGGGGGGAATAGCTGGTGGGGGGCTGCAGCAGGTGTCGGGGAGGCATCTGTTGGAGGAGGCTGTGGGGGCACGGAGAGTGAACATGGGCAGCCCCAGCCAGCAGAGCCCTGGCCTTCCCAGGCAAGGGCGGCTCCGGTTCCGGATGCTTCTCCTCTGGGTAGAGCTGAACTGGCCTCCCTGGAGCCTCGCCGCCCACCCCAAGGGCAGAGCCGGTTCCCTCCGACCTCACCCTGAGTGGGCAGCCGCTTCATGGGGCCTGTTCTCTGGGCTTCCTCCAAAGGAAGGCAGGGGTTACCCGGCTGGATGGGGGTCGGTGAGGGCCTGCTCTCCCCAAGCGGCAGCAGCTCCTCCTCCTTCCCCCCCCCATCCCCCAGGACCCTTCCCAGGGGCGTTTGCAAAAGAATCTATTTAATCAGATACCAACCGGCCCCCTCCGCAGGCCTGGCCCGACGTCGCAGAGCAGCGGGGGCGGGCGGGCGCTCAGCAGTGGAGGCGCAGGGCCTTGCGGAAGACGGTGCGGAACTCCGCGTTGAAGACCGTGTAAATGACCGGGTTGAGAGCGCTGTTGACGTAGCCCAGCCAGGTGACCGCGCTGACCAGCCGCGGGGACACGGCGCAGGCGGGACACAGCGCCCGCGTGATGTGCACGACGAAGAAGGGCGACCAGCACAGCAGGAAGACCCCTGGGGGGACGGGGAGGGGTGAGCCGGGCGCCCCGCCCGCCCCCCGGGCGCTGCCTCCTTCCCCTCCGCGCCGCCCCGGGGCGGGCACCCACCGACCACCACGGGCAGGACCCTCATGGCTTTGCGCTCCCGGCCGGTGATCTTGGCGCGCCTCCTCCTGCGGGCCTGCAGCGGGGGCTTGGCTGGGACAGCGTCGGGGGTCGGGGTGGCGTCGGGGGGCGGTGTGGCATTAGGGAGCAGGGTTGCACCTGGGGGTTGTGGGCCGGGGGACAGGATGGCGTCGGGGGGCAGCGAGCCGGGGGGCGCAGTGGCGTCCAGAGTCTGTGGGCTGGGGGGTGCGGTGGCATCAGGGGGCGGTGGGCCCGGGGACGGGATGGCGTCGGGGGCCGACAGAGTGGGGGGCTCAGCGGTGTCCAGAGTCTTCGGGCCGGGGGGCGCGGTGGCGTCGGAGGACGCGGTGGCATCGGGGGCCAGCTGGCAGGGAGGCGGGATGGTGTCGGAGGGCGGGATGGCGTTGGAGGGCGGCCCGGGGGGCGGGGTGGCGTCGGGGGGCGGGCCGGGGCCGCTGGTCCGGTGGGGCGCGCGGCCGCGCAGCTTGGCGCGGCGGGCGGCCTCCCAGCGCCGCAGCCCGCGGAAGGTGGCCCAGTAGAGCAGCAGCATGAGCGGGCAGGGCAGGAAGAAGGAGCACACGGACGAGTAGACCACGTAGTCGCGGTCCTCCAGGCGGCACACGGCGGGGTCGCGGCCGTGCGCGTCGTTGAGGCCGCACAGCACGGGCGCCGCCACCGCAGCCGACAGCAGCCACGTGGCGCCGATGAGCACCAGCTGACGGCCGCCCCGGCTCTGGCGGTTGTAGCTCAGGGGCACGGCCACGGCCACGAACCTGCGGGGAGCGCGGTGAGCGGAGCGGGGACAGGGGAGGGGGCGCAGCGCGCGCGCAGGGGCACGAGGCGGGGCAGCGGGCGGCCCACCTGTCCACGCTGATGGCGCACAAGTTGAAGATGGAGGCCGTACACAGCATCACGTCCATGGCCATGAGCGCGTCGCAGAGGCCGGGGCTCAGCAGCCACACGCCGCCCTGCACCTGGGCCGCCAGGAGAGGGGACGCCACAGCAACAACAGACACAAGACCCGCTGACGTTCCCCCAGCCACGGCCAGGCCAGCAGCCCTCACAGCCACTGGTCGCTCCGTCTTTCTGACCCCCACTATTTTGGGGAGCAGAGGCTGAATATCAGAGGGGGAGGGAGCCGGGGTGAACCAGGGGCAGCTGCCCAGGCTCTGCCCCGACCCACGGGCCTCGGCAGTCCTCCCCAGAACAGGCGCCAAGAGACACACCCCCAGGTCTCCTTTCTGTTAGAACTGAGACAGGCCTGAGGATTATGATATCTGATGATGGGCTCAGGGCCCCAGGGGCCCCACCTGGGCAGGGGGGCCCTGCTACCCTGGAGCATGAAGCCCACCACTCCTGTTTCCATGGCTAGGAACCAGCCTGTGTTGTTAAACTCTGCCACTGCTCTGGGACTTTGGTTGAGTCACTTCACTTCTGTCCCCTCATCTGTAAAATGAGGGTGATGACAGTACTCACATAATTGTCCTGAGGATAAATGAGTTAAAAAATATAAAGGCCTCGGCACTGTGCCCAGCGCTCCCACCAAGGGCAAAGGAGCAGACAGCCGCCCCCCCTTCTAAATCCCCTCCCGCTGATTTGGGACGATTAGGAGCTTAAGAGCCGTCACTGTGACGTCTGTCTGCAGCTCCGGGAGCGGCAGGTCATGCATGTCCTTGCCCTGCTAGCCTCTGCCCCAGCCCTGCCTGGACTCAGTGTCCACCTTAGAAAAACCAAGTCTCCCCTCCCCCCAGCCCAGGACACTGTGTCCCCAACCCAGCCCTAAGCAGCTTCCCTCTGCCCAGACTGTGGAGCAGATGGGCCTGGCACAAAGGGGGACCCACCCAAGGGTCAGACCTGGTCTGGGGGTGGAGGCTCCTCGCCCCAGGTTGTCCCCTCCCTCTAGCCATGCCTACTGCCTGGCAGCTCCTGGCAGCTAGCATCCTTCCAGCTGGGGGCCCAGTCTGTGCATGAGTGAGGGCTCCTTCTGTGGGGCGAGCTGGTGTGTTCGTGCTCCTGGTGGCCTCGTGCAGTGATGTGTGTCTCTGTGGCCCAGGGGGAGCCGGGGGCTAAGGCTGCATCTGCCTGTCTGTCCAGCTGGCTCTCCTGGGGATCAGAACCCAGCTGAGGGGATGGAGAGGTGGCTGGACTGCCAAAGTCGCCTGTTTCTGGGATGTCTGGCTTGAAGGATAGAGGCATCTCTTGGGTAGCAGACGCCAAGACAGAGGGAGAAGAGAAGAAAGGGACAGAAGAGGGAGTGCAGACAGACAGCAAAGCAGGGAGATGGACAGCGAGTTGGGGGAGGGGAGTGGGGTTCGGAGGGGAGGGAGGCTCCGGTCCGCCTGGGACCCGGCGCAGCGCCCCTCCAATCGCCCAGCTCGAGGTTCCTGAGAAGCCAAGTGGCCGAGCCGCGCTGGGTCCTCGGCGTGGACCGGCACAGGGGACGAAGGAGCAGGTGAGGGGCGCGCGTGCGGCGGTGGCCGCGGGCTCACCTCGGAGTAGACGAAGAGAGGCAGCACGAGCAGGGCGAGCAGGAGGTCGGCGGCCGCCAGGCTCACGATGAAGTAGTTGGTGGGCGTCTGCAGGGCGCGCTCGGCCGCCACGCTCACGCACACGAGCGAGTTCCCCGCGAGCACCGCGCCGATGAGCAGCACGCCCCCCGCCAGCGCCGCCGCCGCCCCGGGGGTCCCCGCGCCGCCGCCCGCCGCCGGCCCTCGCCCAGCCAGCAGCGCGTCCGCGTCCGCGGCGCTGCGGTTCCCCATGGCGCACCGGCCCCCTGCGCCCCGGCGGGCGCTCAGCACCGCGGACAGTGACCAGGGCGCGAACCGGGAGCCCCGCCCTCGGGCACGCCCCCGCCCGGCCTTAGCCCCGCCCTCATCCGCCCCGCCCTCGGTGGGCCCCGGGACGCTCCAAGAGGCACCCTGTATTTGTCCATCTTGGACTTTTGCAGGTGGACAAATGCAACGGCCCGGTGAGATGCGAGTTAAGCGAGGTGATTGGCACAGGCGAGCCCAGGATAGCCCCGCGCCGCGCAGGGTTGGCGGGGACGCGCGGATCTCCGCCCCAAGAAACCGACGGGGATAGAAGGTCGGCCGGATCATACTCCGAGGCGCACAGACATCCACGCCAGCGCCATCCCGCCGGCCCCAGAGACCCCCGGGTCCCTGTATGTGCCCAAGCTGGGTGTCCCCTCAGGGACGCTCCCGGAGGCGCCTCGAGGCGGAGGCGGGGCCGCTTCTAACTCCAGCCTGTTCACGAGGCTTCGGAAGAACATCCTTCTCAGGGCGGTTCCGCCAGACGCGAGGAGACCCGAGCCCAGGCTCCACCCACAGGCCCCGAGCGCTCGGGCGCCTTCCCCTTGGGCCCCTGATGATCGGCGGTGCGTGAGGTACAAGCTCCGTGCGCACCCTTCCTCCCTGCTGCACCCCACTCCGCCCAATCTCTCCTTGCCCTGGCGCGACCCCCGCAATGACTCAGACTCCAGTGCAGGGCCCTGCACCCCATCCCGCAAAGCAGCCTCTCCTCCGGTACCCAGGACGACGCTTAGTCGCTCCACCCGCAGCCACTGCCTGACCCTCCATCCTCCAGGGTGGGCAATGGAGTGGTCAACCCCCATCCCAGCTCCATCACCTTGGAGCCTGTGACCCTGAGCAGGTTGTGTGCCCCTCTGAGCCCGGGAAATTGGTGCTTACCTCCCAGAGCCTTAAATGAGATAACACAGGAAGGGCTGGGAGGAGCGCTCAGGAAGCTTAGCAACCGCTGTGGTTCTGCACGTCCTTCAGACACTGGTGTCACCTGAGTCACCCCCCTCTTCAGAGAGAAGCCCACAATGAGAACCTTCTCGCCCTGCGCCCACCAGACCTGTGAACTCACTGGGCCCATCACCCCTCCTGCCGACACACGACTGTGGGAGTCTGGATGCTCTGTGGGGAGGGCCCCAGGTCCACCTAGGTAAGACTCCTTGCAGAGTAGACCCACAGTACAGAGTTGGCCAGAGACGGACGGCTGTGCGTGACAGAGGGGTCAGCCCCGACTGTCCTCCCTCAGATGATAAAAGTGCACAGAAAGGATGAACATGGAAAATGAATTACAGTGAGAATTTTCACTATGGACTCACTAGAATCGGGGTGACACACGACCTAGAGCCCTGTCACCAAAGGGGCCATGAAGTGGGCTCTCCATCAGTCTGGGGACCACCTGAGGCACATCCCAGCCCCTCGTTTTCTTGTCTGGCTCCCCCAGCCTGGGAGGGCCAGAAAACTCAGGATGGACCTGGAGCATAGAGCTGTTGCCAGGAATCAGGGGTCCTGATTTCAAAGGTAACAGGGGACACAGGGGCCAGCTTGATGGGCAGAGAGTGTGTATATTAGAAAGAATACAAGGACTCTGGAAAGACAGATGCCGAGAGGATATTCGGAAAGGGCAGAATCCCGAGAGGTCTGATAAAGGAAAGGTGTGTGCAGGATGGAGGTGTAGACGGGCATCTAGGTCCGAGTTGCATTCAATCCCTTTCATGCAATCAGTAGGTGCCTGGGGCAGGAGGAAGTTTCTTCTCTCCCAGGACAGACGTCCAAGGCAGAGGTGGCCCTGTGATGTCAGGTTGGGTGGAAAGTGGTGAGTCCAGCCTAGCCTCTGATCTGCTTGGAGTTCCCTCATGGTCTCCAGGAGGGACCATTCACCATTCACCATTCACCATTAAGAGTGAAAAGGCAATCCAGACAGGGAAAAGATGTGTGCAATATAGATCTCTGATAAAGGATGCAGATCCAGAATACATAAAGAGCTCTGTCAAATCAACAAGAAAAGACAGACAATCCAATTTTAACAAAGGGAAAGGTCTTTTTTTTTTTTCCTGTGAGGAAGATCAGCCCTGAGCTAACATCAATGCCAAGCCTCCTCTTTTTGCTGAGGAAGACCGGCTCTGAGCTAACATCTATTGCCAATCCTCCTCTTTTTTTTTTTCCCCAAAGCCCCAGTAGATAGTTGTATGTCATAGTTGCACATCCTTCTAGTTGCTGTATGTGGGACGCGGCCTCAGCATGGCCGGAGAAGCGGTGCGTCGGTGCGCGCCCGGGATCCGAACCTGGGCCGCCAGCAGCGGAGCTCACGCACTTAACCGCCAAGCCACGGGGCCGGCCAAAGGCAAAGGTCTTGAACAGGCATATTACAAAGGAGGGTATCCTAATGGTCCATAAGCATATGAGAAAGTACTCAACATCATTAGCCATCAGGGAAATGACAGTAAAAATCACGACATGCCATTGTACACTACAATGGAAAAAAAAAGAAAAAGTCAGATATGTGATTTGAAAATATTTTCTCCCAGACTAGCTTGCCTCTTCATTCTCCTAACAGCGTATTTAAGTTAATTTTAATGTGTCAAGTATGTGTTGAGGTTCTTTTTTTTTTCTTGCCTATGAATGTCCAGCTGTCTCAGCATCATCTGTTGAAAAGACTATCTTTTCTCCACTGAATTGCCTTTGAACTTTTGTCAAAAATCAATTGATCATGTTTGTGTGGGGCTGTTTCTTGACACTGTCTTCTGCTCCATTGTCTATGCATCTTTCCTTTCAGCAGTAACACGCAGTCTTGATTACTGTGGCTTTATTGTAAGTCAGGAAATCAGACAGTGAGTCCTCTTTGTTTTTTCACAAAACTGTTTGTGCTGTTCCAGTTCTGTTGTCTTTATGTATGAACTTTAGAATGAGCTTGTCTGTATCTAAGAAAAAGTCCTGCTGAGAATTGGGATGGTGCTGAACCTATACAGTTATTTGGGGAAAACTGACGTCTTAACGATATTGAGTCTTGCAATCCATGAACATAGTAAATCTCTCCATTTATTTAGATTTTCTTTGATTTCTTTCATCAGTATTTTGTAGTTTTTGGCATACAGATCCTGCACATACTTTGTAAGATTTATACCTAAGTATTTTGTGTTTTCTGGTATGATTATAAATGGTACTTTTTTAAAAATTGGGTTTCTAATTGTTCATTGCTAACAAGTAGAAACACAGTTTTTGTGTGTTGACCTTGTATCGTTTGATGTTGCTAAACTCACTATTAGTTTAAGGATTTTTTTTTTTAAGTTTTCTCCAGAACTTCTACATTGACAATTATCTTGTTCATGAATAGAGACGGTTTTATTTCTTCCTTTCCTATCTGGATGACTTTCTTTCCTTCCTTCCTTCCTCCCTCCCTCCCTTCCTTTCTTCCTCTCTCTCTTTTGTTTTCCCTTATTTTATTGACTGAAACTTGAATACAATGTTGTTAAGAAATGGTGAGGGGCTGGCCCGGTAGTGTAGTGGTTAAGATCGTGTGTTCTGCTTCTGTGGCCCCGGGTTAGCCGGTTCAGATCCTGGGCGAAGACCTACTCACTGCTCATCAAGCCATGCTGAGGCCGCGTCCCACATAGAAGAACTAGAAAGACCTACAATGAGGATATGCAACTATGTACTGGGGCTTTGAGGAGGAAAGGAAAAAAAAGAACCTTTAAAAAAAAAAATGAAATGGTGAAAACAGACATCTTTGCCTTGTTCTCAATCTTATGGGGAAAACCCTGTCTTTTACCATTAAAGTATGATGTTAGCTGTGGTTTTTGGTTCCTTATTAGGTTAAGGAAGTTCTCTTCTTTTCTTAGTTTTCTGAGAGTTCTTAACATGCATAGATGTTGAATTCTGTCAGATACTTTTACTGCATCTATTAATATGATCACATGGTTTTTCTTCTTTAGTCCACTGATGTGGTGAGTTGCATTGTTGATTTTTGAATGCCGGACCAGCCTTTCTTCATGGCGTAGACCCCATTTGGCCACGGTTCATCACCCTTTTTCTACATTGCTAGATTCAATTTGGTAATACTTGTGGAGGATTTCGGTGTCTATATTCATGAAAGACATTGGTCTGTGGTTTTCTTTTCTTATATTGTTTCTGTCTGGGTTTGGTCCCAGAGTAATGCTCGTTTCATAAAATGAGTTGGGAAGCATTCCCTTCTCTTCTCTTTTCTGTCATAGATTGCATAGAATTGATATTAATTCTTCCTTAAGGGTGGGAATAATTAGCCAGTGAAGACATCTGGGCCTGGAGTTTTCTTTGTTGGATGGGTTCTAACCATGAAGTCAATTTCTTTTTTTTTTTTTTTTTTTTTTTTTTTTTTTTTTTTTTTGTGAGGAGATCAGCCCTGTGCTAACATCCGCCAATCCTCCTCTTTTTTTGCTGAGGAAGACGGCCCTGGGCTAACATCTGTGCCCATCTTCCTCCATTTTATATGGGACGCCGCCACAGCATGGCTTGCCAAGCAGTGCGTCGGTGCGCGCCCGGGATCCGAACCAGCGAACCCCGGGCCGCCGCAGCGGAGCGCGCGCACTTAACCACTTGCGCCACCGGGCCGGCCCCGAAGTCAATTTCTTTTTTGTGTGTGTGAGGAAGATCACCCCTGAGCTAACATCGGATGCAAATCCTCCTCTTTCTGCTGAGGAAGATTGGCCCTGGGCTAACATCTGTGCCCATCTTCCTCCACTTTATATGGGACGCTGCCACAGCATGGCCTGACAAGCGGTGCGTTTGTGCGCGCCCGGGATCCAAACCTGCGAACCCCGGGCCGCCGCAGCCGAGCGTGCGCACTTAGCCGCTACGCCACGGGGCCCGCCCCGAAGTCAATTTCTTTAATACGTATAGGGCTGTCTGGGCTATCTATTTCTTCTTGAGTGAAGGTGGTAGTCTGTCTTCCAAGGAATTGGTCTATTTCATGTTAGTTTTCAAATTTATGGGCCTAGAGTTGTTTATAATGTTCCCTCATCTTTTTTGTACCTGTAAGGTCCCTGGTGACAATGCCTCTTTCACCCTTTGTGTTCATTAATTTATCTTCCATTTCTTCTTGGTCAGTCTCCCTGGAGGTTTATTAATTTCACTGACCTTTTCAAAGACCCAGCTTTCTTTTGGTTTCACTGAATTTTTTGTATAGTTTTTTTGTTTGCTTGTTTTCAATCTTATTGATTTCTACTCTTATTTTTATTATTTCCTTCCTTCTGCTTGCCTTGTACTTAATTTGTTCTTCTTTTTCTAGTTTCTTAAGGCCATTCATTTGAGGTAGTTTTTCTCTTCTAACATAAACATTTAATGCTATACATTTCTCTCTAAGATGCATACCACAAATTTTTGTTTTCAATTATGTTCAGTTCAAAATATTTTCTACCTTCCCCGAGTCTTCTTCTGTGATCCATGGATTACTTAGAACTGTGTTGTTTAATTTCCAATGTTTGGCAATTTTCCTGTTATCTTTCTATTATTTGTTTCTAGTTTGATTCCATTATGGTGAGAAAAAAAATGCTTTGTAGGATCTCAATTCTTTTAAATTTGTTAAGGTTTATTTTATGGCCCAGAATATAGTCTATTTTGATAAATGTTCCGTGTGCACTTGAACAGAATGTGTTTTCTGCTGTCTCGGGTGGAGAGTCCTGTAAAAGTCAGGTCCATCAGGATGGTGCCCTTCAGGCCTTCTGTGTCCTTGCCAATATTCCGTCTATTCTGTTAATTGCTGTGAGGGGAGTAGTGAAGTCTCCAAGTATAATGGTGGGTTTTTCTATTTCTCTGTATCAGTTTTTGCCTCATGTCTTTGATGATTTGTTATAAAGTGTCTATACACTTAGAATTGTGGCCACCGGGGGCTCGGAGTCAGGCCTGACGATAAAGGGCTTGAGCGAATTTTGGGGCTGATGGAACTGGTGGTGGTTACAAAGTTGAATACATTTTTCAAAACTCATAGAACTGTACATCCAAAAGAGTAGCAAAGGGGGCCGGCCCGGTGGCGCAAGCGGTTAAGTGCGTGCGGTCAGCTACAGCGGCCCAGGGTTTGCGGGTTTGGATCCCCGGAGCACACCAAAGCACTGCTTGTCATGCCATGCTGTGGCGGCGTCCCATATAAAGTAGAAGAAGATGGGCACAGAAGTTAGCTCAGGGATGGTCTTCCTCAGCAAAAAAGGAGGAGGATCAGCCTCGGATGTTAGCTCAGAGCTGATCTCCCTCACAAAAAAAGAAAAAAAAAAAAAGAGTAGCCATGGGGCCAGCCCGGTGCCTTAGTGGTTAAGTGCGCGCACTCCAGTTCGGATCCCGGGTGCGCACCAACACACCCCCTGTCAGGCCATGCTGTGCCGGCGTCCCATATAAAATAGAGGAAGATGGGCACAGATGTTAGCCCAGGGCCAGTCTTCCTCAGCAAAAGGAGGAGGATTGGCGACAGATGTTAGCTCAGGGGTGGTCTTCCTCACACACAAAAAAGAGTAGCCATAAATTGTAAATTAAGCTTCATAAAAGGGGCGAGATCAGATTGTGTGACCCCAGGTTGCAGACAAAGGCCTTACAGATGCTCAACAAAGGATGATGAAGCCAGGGTGGCTAGTCCTGGGAGAAGGGTGTCCAGAATCTCTGGGCAGTGAAAGTTGGGATGTGCGACCTCTAAAGCTCTGCAGGTCCTGCGTGGCCACTCCATCCTCCTGGACCAGTGAGGACGCTGTGACCTTCCAGAACAGGACAGAAGCCAGAGCTGTGGGACCAACGCTGCCCTAGTGGTGACACTTGGGCAGGTATTGGAGCTGGTTTTGTAAGCATTTGCTGCAGAGTTTTACGGGATGCTTGAAACATTTAAGGGAATGTTGTTTATTTGGTTTGCAAGAGTTCTTCAAAAGTTTAAGAATCTCTCCTTAATCAATAGACCAAGTAGACAGAATATCAGCATATATCCAGAAGGCTCTGAACAAACCAGCAACCAAGTTCTGGTTTACAGAGCAACCAGTTCTGTAAATCTGACATTTACAGAACACTCCATCCAACAGCAGTGGATACATATTCTCTTCAAATGGATATGGAACATTCACCAAGATGAACCATACTCTGCATCATACAAGAAACCTTACAAATTTTAAAAAGAATGGAGGGACCAGCCCCGTGGCGTAGCGGTTAAGTGCACGCGCTCCGCTGCTAGTGGCTCGGGTTCATATCCCGGGCGCGCACCGATGCACTGCTTGTCAGGCCATGCTGTGGTGGCATCCCATATAACGTGGAGGAAGATGGGCATGGATGTTAGCCCAGGGCCAGTCTTCCTCAGCAAAAAGAAAAAAAAAAGGGAGGATTGGCATGGATCTTAGCTCAGGGCTGATCTTCCTCACACACACCAAAAAAAGCAAAAAAAAAAAAAAAAAAAAAGAATGGAAATCATGCAAAGTATGTTCTCTGGCCACAAAGGCATTAAACTAGAAATAGTAACAAAAAGATAACAGGAAATTTCCAAAAATTTGGAAATTAAATAACACAATTCTAAGTAATCCATGGGTCAAAGAAGAAATCTCAACAGAAATTAGAAAATATTTTGCATTGAAGGAAAGTGAAAATACATCATATCAAAATTTGTGGGATAGAGCTAAACAAGTACTTAGAGGAAAATTCATAGCATTAATGACTTAATTTGAAAAGAAGAAGGGTCTCAAATCCACGTAAAACACGAATTAACAATCTGAAGAAGAAAGCCACAGGATCGTATTGATTGATGCAGAAAAAACATTTGACAAAATCTAACATTTGTTCATGATAAAAGCGTTCAGCAATCTAGGAACTTCCCAGAAACTTCCTAAGGAAACTTCGTCAAACTGAGAAAGGGCTCCTTCAAAAAACCTGCAGCTAACATCACACTTAATGGTGAGAGACTGAATGCTTTCCACCTAAAATCAGAAACAAGACAAAGATGTCCACTGTCAACACATTTATTCAACATTGTACTGCTGTTTTAGGCAGTGCAATCAGGCAACAAAAAATACATACATAAAAGACATCCAGACGGGAAAGGAAGAAGTGGAACTGTCCCTACTCACAGATGACACGACTGTCTACATAAAACCCCAAGGAATCTACAAAAAGCTTCTAGAACTAATAAGTCAGTTTAGCGAGGTTGAGGGTACAAGGTCAATACGCCAAGACCAACTGCATTTTTAGATTCCAGCAATGAACAGTTGGAAGCCAAAATTAAAAATTAAAAACACAATACTATTTACAATAGCTAAAAAAAATACATGAAATATGTGTAAACCTAACAAAACATGTACAGGATCTATATGCTGAAAACTACAAAATGCTGATGAAATGAACCAAAGAAAACCTAAATAAATAGTGAGACACACCTTGTTCTTGAACTGGAAGATTCCACAAAGCAAAGATGTAAATTCTCCCCAAATCGATCTATAGGTTTAACGCAAATTGCAGTCAAAAGTCCAGCGGGATTTCTGATAGATATAGACAAGTTGATTTAACATTTATGTGGGGGAAAAAAGAAACAGAATTAGCCAAAACAACTTTGAAAGTGAAGAATAAAATGGGAGGGATCATATTACCTGATTTTAAGAATTACTATAGGGGCTGGCCCCGTGGCTTAGCAGTTAAGTGCGCGTGCTCCGCTGCTCGTGGCCAGGGTTCGGATCCCGGGCGCGCACCGACGCACCGCTTCTCTGGCCATGCTGAGGCCGCGTCCTACATACAGCAACTAGAAGGATGTGCAGCTATGACATACAACCATCCACTGGGGCTTTGGGGGAAAAAATAAAATTAAAAAAAAAAAAAAGAATTACTATAGGGCCGACCCCGTGGCTTGGCGGTTAAGTGCTCGCGCTCCACTGCTGGTGGCCCAGGTTCAGATCCCGGGCGCGCACCGGCACACTGCTTCTCCGGCCATGCTGAGGCCGAGTCCCACATACAACAACTAGAAGGATGTGCAACTATGACATACAACTATCTACCGGGGCTTTGGGGAGAAAAAGGGAAAAAAAGGAGGAGGATTGGCAATAGATGTTAGCTCAGAGCCACTTTTCCTCAGCAAAAAGAGGAGGATTAGCGTGGATGTTAGCTCAGGGCTGATCTTCCTCACAAAAAAAAAAAAAGGAAAAAGAATTACTATATTGCTAC
Source organism: Diceros bicornis minor (assembly GCF_020826845.1). NCBI lineage: Eukaryota > Metazoa > Chordata > Mammalia > Perissodactyla > Rhinocerotidae > Diceros > Diceros bicornis. The sequence goes on from NC_080770.1 coordinate 1,353,475, forward strand.
AGTAATCAAGACAGTGTGGAACTGGTAGAGAGATAGACCCACAGATTTAGGGAACAGCATAGAAAGTCCACATGTAGACTCACAATAATACAGCCAGCAGATTTTTTACAAAGTGCAAAAGGTGCAGAATGGAGAATGTCTTTTCAACAAAAGATATTGAGATATTTGGACATCCATATGCAAAAAACTCCCCAAAACCCTCGATCTAAACCTCACGCTTTATTTAAAAACTAACTCAAAGTGAATCACAGATTTAAATGTAAATCTAAAACTATAAAAATTTTGGAAGAAAAGATAGGAGGAAACCTTTGTGACCAGGGATTGGGCAAAGAGTTTTTAGGCATGATACCAAAAGACATGATCTACAAATGAAAGAGCAGATAAACTGGACTTCACTAAAATTAAAAACTTCTAGCCACAGAATGAAAGAAAACATGAGCAAATCTCATTTCCAGCAAATGATTTGTATACAAAATACATAAAGAACTCTCAAAACACAACAATAATGACATCAGAAGAAAGAAAACTCCAGATGAATATTCCTTATTAATACAGATACAAAACTCCTCAACAAAATATGCACAAACCAAATCCAGCAGCATTTTTTAAAGGATTATAGACTATGACCAAGTGGGGATTTATCCCAGGAATACAAGGGTGATCCAACAGACCAAACTCAATCAATGTGATACATCACATTAATAGAATGCAGAAAAAATCCCATTTAATCATCTCAACTGATGCAGAAAAAGCATTTGACAAAATCCAACACCCTTTCATGATGAAAAGACTCAATAAACTAGGAATAGAAAGAAACTTCCTCAACATGATAAATGCCATGTATGAAAAACACACAGCAAACATCATACTCAATGATGAGAGACTGAAAGCTTTTCCCATAAGATCAGGAAAAAGACAACGTTATCCACTTTTGCTGCTTCTATTCAACATGTGCTAGAGGTTTAGCTGGAGCAATTAAGCAAGAAAAAGAAATAAACCGCATCCAAAATTGGAAAGGAAAAAGTAAAGCTATTTGTATTTGCAGATGACAAGATCTTATGTATAGAAAATCCTAAAAAAAAAATAAAAACAAAACCTGTTAGAGCTAATAAACAAATTCAACAAAGTTGCAGGATACAAGATCAACATATAAAAATCAGTTATATTTCTATACACTAGCAACAAACAATCCAAAAACGAAATTAAGAAAATAATTCATTTGCAATAGTATCAAAAGGAATAAAATACTTAGAATTAAATTTAACCAAGAAGGTGAAAGACTTGTACACTGAAAACTACAAAACATTGCTGGAAGAGGTTAAAGACACAAATAAGTAAATCCAATGTTCATGAGTTAGAAGACTTAATACTGTGAAGATGGCCTTTCTCACCAAACTGATCTACAGCTTCGATACACTCCCTACCAAAACCCCAATGTCCTCTTTTTTTTTTTCATAAGAAATGGAAAAGCCAATCCTAAAATTCATATGGAATTGTAAGGAACCCCAAATAACCAAAACAATCCTGAAAAAGAAAAACAAAATTATAGGACTCACATCTCCCAATTTCAAAACTTACTACGAAGGTACAGGAATCAAAACGGTATGGTACTAGCATAAAGACAGACGTAGATCAAAGGAACGGAACTGAAAGTTCACGTATAAACCCATACTTCTATGATCAATTGATTTTCAACAATGTGTCGAGACTATTCAGTGGATAAAGAAGAGTTTCTTCAGCACGTGGTTTTGGGACAACTGGGTATTCACACGGAAACAATGAAGTTGGACCTTTACCTCACACCATATACAAAAATTAAGTCAAAATGGATCAAAGACCTAGCTATACAATCTAAAACTATAATACTCTTAAAAGAAAATATAGGGGCAAATCATCATGACCCTGGATTTGGCAATGGTTTCTTAACTATAACACCCAAAGCACAAACAAAAACAACAAATAGATCATTGGATTTAATAAAAATTAAAACCTTTTGTCCATCAAAGGAAGCATCAAGAGAATGAAAAGAAAACCCCACAGAATGGAAGAAAATATTTACAAATCACGTATCTTGTAAGAGTCTAGTATCCAGAATATATAAAGAACTCTTACAACTCAACAACAAAAGTCAAACAATTCCATTGAAAAATGGGCAAAGAACTTGAACAGATATTTCTCCAAGAAGATATACAAATGGCCCAGAAGCGCATGAGAAGACACTCAACATCATGAGTAACTGGAGAAATGCAATTCGAAACCACAAGGGGATACGATTCTAAATTTGACCTAACAATGTGATGCAGTTTCCATCAACCTCCTAACAGTATCTTCTCGTGGAACTTGACAAGTTGATCCTAAAATTTACATGGAAATGCAAAGGGTCGAAAATAGCTAAGACACTCTTGAAGGAAAACAAGGTGAAAGGATTTGATTAGATATTTAGACATAAAATTATTATAGTTAAGACAGTGAAATAATTAAGGCATTGTCACTTAGAACAAGGAATGACATATGGCATATCTAGCAATAGAGAGCCCAGAAACAAACCTGAGTACACCAGACAGGCGATTTACAATAAAAATGGCATTGAAGAGCAGTGCAGAGAGTATGGTCTTTTCACTACCTAATGCTGGACAACTGGACAGCCATATAGACAAAAATGAAACTCAGTCACTACCTAACATCATATACAACATAAACTCCAGATCTGTATCCGGAACATAAAATAATGCAGCTTCGGGAGGTAACATGTGGGGACACCTCCCATATATATAGTGTCATCTTAAGCATCCTTGTGCTCACCAGCCCTAAACTATTCACAGCCTTTTCTCAGTCCCTGCCAGTTCCATGATGTGAAAGGTCTTTAAGGAATTGAGGCCTTATCCCAAATCCCTCCAAACCCCTCCCCCCACACTCCCCTCTGAATCATCAAGACTGTTGGCTGAAGCACTCCTGGCTACAAGTTTGATAAATCAGCTGTGTTTGATCACAGGTTTCCTGGCTGATCTTTGCAGGGGAGTCGACAATTGACCGTCCTTATCTTTTGGAACTATATACTGACATCCTTAAGGATGAAACGATACAATTTTTGAGATCTGCTCCAAAATTAATTTGAAAAAAACAGAGAAAGTGGATAGGGGTAGATGAGCTTGGTCCTAAGTTGGGGAAGCTGGGTAATGGTACTTGGGAGTTCATCACACCATCCTGTCTGCTTTTGTATGTTTAAATTTTCTATAATAATAAAAGCATAAATAATAATAACACAATCTTTTCCTTCTTCTAGTTCTTAGGAGGGGATGCTCGCTAAGGTCACAGTGACTTTGCACCGTATCCATGTGAGTCCCGGGCTCGTACCCTGAAAGCATCCAGCCCGAGCTAACCTAAGTCAGGCTGGATTTTTGGCTCCAGGGAGGATGGAAGGCAGGATTGTAGATTTGAGGAAATAATTCTTTTCAGTGCCCTCCTCCAACACCCCTAATGTAGGACTAAGCATAGATACAATTAACTTTAATTTGACATTTAAATCTTGGTTAAAACGAAAAAAAGGAGTAGAGAATATCTTCCACGCTTTGCTTCTTCGGAGAATGAAGCTGTTGTGGCGATAAACTCGCGTGTGTGCTCAGGACGTGCCCCTCCGGCGTTCGGCTCTGGAGAAAGGAAGCTTCTTATTCTTTCTTAGAATCCTGGACCCTGAAATTGGCCATTAACACAGAGTGAGGTCCGATCTGAGCCTTCGAATAGTTACTCATGTAAGGTGAATTTTCTGTGCGTTTCTAATGAGGACTCAGCTCAGCCTGATGGCCCGGGAACCCATGGGGTCTTGCTGAACTCTATGGCTTGAAAGTGGCATGTTGTCGCTGTAGCTTGTATCACATGTTGTTTCAAAGTGGAGCCCAAACCCGGGAGGCCAGCGTGTGCGCAGCCGAGACTCCTTGGGGCATCCCTTTCCCGGGTACAGCTGCCCATCCGGGTACAGTTTGGGTGGACACTCTCCTAGTGGTGCGTCTCCATCCACACTGGAAAGACCTGGACATTCCATTCCAACCTGTCGGCACTGCAGCATGACCGCTGCATGCTTGAGGCAGCCATGGAATGGGCGTGTGAGGACAAGGCCAGGGGCTGTCTCGGGAGAAATTCCGAGCAGCAGAGACAATGGGTGACAGCCGTTTCGGACAAGATGAAGGCAGTTACAAAATCCTCTGTGACAGGAACCTGCAGGACACAGCCCGCCCCTCCTTGGCCTCAGCACCACCCACTTCTTTCACTCAGAACTGGCCTCACCCTGGGTCTGTCCCTCTGTGCTAGTGACTGCTTGTGACCTCACGAAGCTTGACCGAAGGCGCTCAGGGCCGTGCCTGTGACCACAAAGGGGCAGCAGGAGGGAGTTCTTTGGGGTGATGGAGTCTTTCTGTACCCTGATTGTGGTGATTGCTACACGAATCTATCCATGTGTCAAAATTCATTTTTTACTGTATGTTAATTTCACTGTATGTTAATTTTTAAGAAGTCAATTTTACTGCATGTTAATTTTTTTTTTTTTTTAAATAGGAAGATTTTTCTTATGGAGATCTGCCTGGTTACTTAAGTGTCTGATGCGCTAAGAAATCCCACCAGTTAAGTGAGTACTTGGAGTTTGGAATATGCTCCAATGCTTAATTGGTCAATAGTGTTAAAGTTTAGGGGATTTTAATCCGCCAAGTTTGTGCAAGAACAGGCCATAGCAGCTGTTTAAAAATACATATAAAGAAAACAACTCTGAGATACCCTTACACACCTATTAGAATGGCCAAAATCCAGAACACTGACATCACCAAAGGCTGCGAGGACACAGAGCAACAGGAACGCTCATTCACAGCCGGCGGGAAAGCAAAATGGTGCAGCCACTTTGGAAGACAGTTTGGCGGTTTCTTACCAAACTAGACCTACTTTCCATGCTATTCAGCAATCATACTCCTTGGTATTTACCAAAGGAGCTGAAAACTTATGTCTACACTAAGACCTGCACATGGATGTTTACAGCAGCTTTATTCATACTTGCCCAAACCTGGAAGCAACCAAGATGTTCTTCAGTCTATGAATGGATAAACAAACTGCGGACATCCAGATGATGCAGTATTATTCAGTGAGGAGGAGAAATGAACTATCAAGCCATGAAAAGACGTGGAGGAAACAAATGCACCTTACTAAGCGAAAGAAGCCAGTCTGAAAAGGCCACTACTGTATGATTGCAACTACGCGACGTTCTGGAAAAGAGAAAACCACAGAGACGGTAGAAGGATCAGGGGCTGGCGGAGAGAGAGATGGAGGGAGAGATGAACCAGAGGAGCAGGGGGTCTTCAGGGCAGTGAAACTGCTCTGTGTGGTGGAAAGTGTCCTTATGCATTTGTCCAAATCCGTGGAATGGACAACACTGAGGGTGAACCCTGATGTAGATTGTGGATTTAGTTAATAATAATGTGTCAATATTGGTTCACCAACTGTAACAAATGTCCCATGATAATGCAAGATGTTAGGAATGGGGAGGCGCGGCGCATGTGTGTTTTTTAAAAATACATGTAAAGGGACCAGCCTTGTGGGGCAGCAGTTAAGCGCACCCACTCCGCCTGGCCGGCCCGGGGTTCGCAGGCCCGGATCCTGGGCACGGACCTAACGCACCGCTTGTCAAGCCATGCTGTGGTGGCGTCCCATATAAAGCAGAGGAAGATTGCCACGGATGTTAGCCCAGGGCAAATCTTCCTCGGCAAAAAGAGGAGGATTGGCACCGAATGTTAGTTCAGGGCTGATCTTCCTCACACACACAAAAATGCATATAAAGTGTAACACAAGAACCATGAGTTTACCACTTCATTTACTGGATTTATAATTTATGATTAAGGACTTCATGAGTACAGTTTCTAAAAACCCTAACTTGACCTAACCCCGCATTGATCACGCAGGAGGAACCCAGCAGCCTCCCCATTTTCCCTCCTCCCGCCGCATCTACACCTCCTACTCCCCTGCCCACCTCCGCGCCCACCGCCTCACCCGCAGCCCGGCCTCCGCTTCCGCGCCGCCCGCCGGGGCCTCTCCAGGGGCTTCCGCGCCACCGGGCGCCTCCTCCTTCGTCCCAGCCTCGACCCTCGCGGCCCCTGGGAGCCTTCGGTCGTCGCCCCCGACCCTCCGGAGCCCTCCTCCGGTGCGCTCGGCCCCTCTGCCGCCCCCCCTTGCAGAGCTGGCCAGCCCCCAACGGCGTCCCCCGCAGGCTCTGCTCGTGCCTCCAAAGCGCGCGCGGTCGAGGCTCCGAGGCTTTGCACGCGCTGTTCCTCCGCCGGGTGTCCCTCCTCCCTCCCGGGGCCCCCCGACCCGCGCAGGCCCGCCCGGCCGAGCCCCCCAGCCCGCTGAGGGGCGCCGCCGCGGCGGAGGGGGCGGGCGGCCAGCCGGGGCGACAGCTGGGGGGGCGGCCCTGACCTTCCGCGCGATCGATGGGGCGCGGCCGGGGCTGCGCGGAGCCGGGGCGGTGCTGAGCGCCCCCGGCACCCTCCGCCCTGGGGCGCCGCTATAAAGGGGCCGCGGGGCTCGGCCGCGGCAGCAGCGCTCAGCACCCCGCGCCCACCATGGTCCCCCGGGCCCTGCTGCTGCTGCTGCTGCTGCCGCCGCTGCTACTCGGGGGCTCCGCCGCGCTCCCCGCGCCCCGCAGGTGAGCCCGCGGCCCCGGGGCCCACGCCCGCCCCCCCGGCCCACCTCGGCCCGACCCCGCGTCCGCGCCCCATCCCTGGCCTGGCCCTGATCCTGCCCGCGCGGCCCGCCATCCCCCTCCCCAGGGCCCGGCGACACTCGGATGGGATGTTCACGAGCGAGCTGAGCCGCCTGCGGGAGAGCGCGCGTCTGCAGCGGCTGCTCCAGGGCCTGGTGGGCAAGCGCAGGTGAGCGCGGAGACCTTTGGTGGGGGGCGCTCAGGTGGGACGGCCCGGCACGCGGCGCCGCTCCCAACCCCCCAACTCCCGGACTAACTCTGATTTGGGGTGGGGGCAGCGAGCATGACCCAGAGAACACCACCACCTGGAACACTTCGGCCGAGGGCCGCCTCTGCCTGCCCCGGCCGGCCGGACACGCCCACCCTGCAGGCCTGGTGAGCACCACTAGCCCCCTGCCCCCTCCGGAGGGTACCCCCCTAGACCCTCCCTCTGGGGCCTGGGGCACCCTGGGCCAACAGCAGGAAGTGGACACAGCAGGGGCCAGGGGCCGGGGGAGGTGAGGCTGAGTCAGGGTGGGTGACCAAAGGAGGCCCAGCTTCAGCAGGTGGGCACAGTCTCCAGCTTCAAGTCCCCAGCCTCTAACCGGGCTGTCTCTGCAGGATGCCCCCGAGTGCCCCCCTGGCTCAGGCCAGGTCTCCTTAGCTGCCTCCTGGATGGAGACCTGGGGTCATGGTTTCAGAGCCGGGCATCCCTGCTGCTGAGAGGACTGGATGAGGCCCTGAGGACCAAGGAGCCTGTCTCCACGCACAAGGGGAGCGGAGCCTGGACCGGGAGGGGTGGGGGGCCGGGGGGATTGCATTTGGCACCAATAAAGGAGGAATTCGGACCCTGGCCTGTGACCCCACTCTGTGTGCTTTGGGTACCGTCAGGCAGCCTCTGTGGTGCAGGGCTGTCGGGGGAGGAGGGCCCCATCCTCGGATTCTGGGACTGCAGCCACGCCCGCTGCCCTTTAAACCTGGGAAACCAGTGGGGCGCCTCACCCTCCCGTGTCCTACCTCTGACATCAGCGCCACCTCCTGTCCCATCCACTGAGCTCCCCAGGGCCCACCTGCACCCCTGTCATCCACTCACTGACATTCAGGGGCTCTGTGGGGGGACTCAGGACGTCTCCCAGCTCCTGCCCCCGGGGCCAGGTGGTCAGTGTGTGCAGCAGGTGGGGGGGGAGTTGGAGGGGGCAAGTAAGCTCAGGGCAGGCAGGAAGAGATGGCAGGGGGGTGGAGGGGTGTCCCCCAGGAGGCCACTCTGAGTGAGAGGACTCTAGTGTGTGTCTTGGCTCCCTGTCCAGGCCGTGTGGTCTCAGACGAGCGGCTTGACCACTCTGAGCCTGTGGGGCAGGGACGATGATGACACCCCTAGAGGTGCTGGGTGTGCAGGAGGCCGTGGAGGCACTGCCAGCAGGGGCAGTTGGATACCAGGAGCTTCGGGAAGGTGTTTCAGGCCCTTAGAGCCTCGATGCAAACAGGCGGGAAGGCCCCCCCATCATGGCAGCCCCTTCCCTCCCTCCTGACCCCTCCCAGTGGCCTCTCTCCAGCTGCTGGGATTTGGCAGGCCAAGGAAAGATGAGGTAGGGCAGTTGCGGGCCTGGGCCAACGAGCCTCATTGGGGTCCCTCTCTGTCAGGCACCAGAGCCCGCGGGGACCCGGGAGCCCCAGGTGTCCCCTGAAACACTGCCACCTCCATCACTGTGGCCCTGCCCAGCCCCACCAGGAGGAATCCGGCTTGTTTCCGGGACAGGCAGGGGTATCCCCAGGACACAAACAACCTTTTCTTTCCAGACCTAGATGGTGGGTGCGGGGAGAGGAGGTGAGCTGGATGGGAACACGGGGTCTGAACGTGCCCCAAGATGACTCTGGCAGAACAGCCCAGCAGAGGGGCAGCTGGGGCCGAGGGGAGGCACAGCAAACACAGGAGCCAGGGCCCAGCCCCCACCCCTCCCCCAGCCTGCCCCCTCCCCAGCCCCTCCCCCAACCCCCATCCTCCCCCAGCCCCTGCCCCTCCCCAGCCCCCTCCCAGCCCTGGGCCCTCCCCCAGCCCCTCCAGCTCCCCAGCTCCCTCCCCCAGCCCCTCGGTGCCCCAGCGGCTCTCTCTGAGCTCCTTTCTGTCTCTTGTCTTGGTGTCTGTGGGTTGAGCCCAGCTCCGGCCCGGGGAACCACCAGGCGGCCCCCTCCTGCCAGTGGGCTAGGCCTGGCCTGCGGCCGGCGGGAGCCCCCTTGGTGGAGGCCAGTCGGTCGTAAAGGATCATAAAGTGGGGCGGTGCCTGGCAGGGGCGAAGGTCGCCCAGGCAGGGACTGCGCCAGCGGCGGCCGGCTGCCCAGAGGGTCCTGGACACCGAACCAGCACAGACCCTCCTGCGGCTGTCGGCCGCCGAGATGGGGGCTTGGGCCCTGCTGCTGCCACTGCTGCTCGTGGGCACAGCCCAGGCCCAGGGTACCTTCAGGGCCGTGGCGGGTGGGGCTGGGGGGCAGGCATGGGGCTGGGCGGTACCGACCCTTCCTCTCCAACTTTCTAGTCTGCTCTGTGAACCAGACCTTCTTTGAAGTCAAGGAGAACACGAATGTCACCGAGCCCCTGGTGGATATCTACGTCCCCGACGACCAGCAGGTGACCCTCGGATCCTCGTCCACCCTCTTCGCATTTCGGATCCAAGGGACCCAGCTGTTTCTCAACGTGACTCCTGATTATGAGGTGTGGCTGGCAGGCCCCCCGTGGGGCATGCCCGTGGGGGTGGCTGGGGCGGCTGACCCCCCACGGGACCCAAGTGGACACCCACCCTCCCTCCCGGAGAAGGGCTCTCTGGGGGCCTTTGGGTGTCAGTTTGCCCAGGGGTCCTGAGGGCTCTGCGCCCCTCAGGCAGGGACTGACTGACCCCTCCGGGGCCCCAAGGCTTGGCAGAGGGCTGGCCTGAGGGGGGCGGGGCCCTGGGGTGACAAAGCTGCCTCGGCCCCCAGCTCCCTCTGGGCTTAGCATGGATGATGGGGACCCTGGGCGAGCACCTGCCCCCTCGGCCTCAGTCTCCTCACCTGTGAAGTGGGGACGCTGTGCTGTGGCCAGCCAGGCAGGTGATTCCTGACACCTGCCCACCCCCACAGGAGAACTCACTGCTGCAGGCACTCCTGGAGTGCAAAAGGGGTGACACCGTGGTGAGTCCTGCCCCCACACCCCCGACCTCCTGGGCATCCCCCCACGTCATACTCTTACCCTGTGACGTCAGAACGCTCTGGGCTTGGACCTCTGCCCTCTGCTCTGCCCGGTCCAGGGTCACTCCCTGGTGACCTCACCCAGTGGTGTATTGTCAAGTGTCACCCTGTGCTGGTGACACCCACAGTTCCTCCAGCCCAGACTCTGCCCTGAGCCCCAGACCCTCAAACCCAGCCCAGCCAACATCATACCCCCAATAGAGGCCCCCAACCCGAGGTCCCGCACGGTGGAGATGCCCCACCCTGAGGGCTAGGTCCTCACCTCCCCCCCGCCACGTCCCTCTATCAGCAAATCTGTTGGATCTGCCTCAAGCTAGACCCTCCCCACCTCCATGCCCCACTTGGGCCTTGGCCACCAGCATCTCCTTTCTGGAACCTTCCAACTAGTTCACCTGCTCCCCTCTTGGCTCCGCCTACCCCAATCCACTCTCCATATGGCAGAAGAAGATCCAGTAAAGCAAGCCGCACGTCCTGCCCAGGACTTCCTCTCATGGCTGCTTTCTCACTCCGGGTCAAAGCCAAATGCACTGCCGGGGTGGGCAAGGCCGGGCGCAGGGACCCAACGCCCAGCTTCGGCGGCCTTGTGCCCTCTCCCAGATGCGCACCTGCCTCCCTCTCTCACCATCTCCGGTCCTCACTCGCCCATGCCCTCCTCGGAGAGGCACCCTGACCGCCTGCCCCACGCACCTGCCTGCTCAGCAGCGAGCCCCGTGGGCGCCCCCACCCCCACATCACAGCACGCCACCCACAAATGTCTCAGGATGACTCTCTGAAAGATAAGGACCCTTCCTCTGAAACATCATCAGGACACTGCTGTGACACTGAGGAAACTGGGACGGCGGGCATCGCGTGACCTCCAGCGTCTGAATCCTGCCCCCAGGTCGCAGACGGGTCTTGACTGATGCTTGTTTGAACCAAGATCCAAGCAGGGTCCGCCTGATGCGGCTGCTTGAGTTTCTCTTAAGTCTTTTTCCGTCTGCTGGTCCCCTTTCTCTCTCCTTTTTCCTTTGAGATCTACGTTTGAAGAAATTGGATGGTTTTGCCGTTTTCCGCGTCTGGGATTTTGCTGGTTGTGTCCCCAGGAGCTGAGTTATTTTCTCCAGGGCACTCACCACCTTCTGTGCTTTACAAATTCCTTCTTGTTCGTTGTCTGTAACCCCTCCTGAGCAGGAGCCCCCGGGCACTCTAGCACCCAGGGTGAGCCAGGGCGGCTGGGGTGGGCACCAGGTGAGGAGGCTGACCACCTCCCGTCCCCCCAGGTGACCCAGCTGAGGGTGTTCGTGTCTGTGCTGGACGTCAATGACAATGCACCCACGTTCCCCTTTGTGGTCAGGGTGGAGAGGGTACCCGAGGTGAGTGTGAAGGAAGCCAGGGGCCGTGGCATCTGGGCTGGCACTGGGCCATCGGGAGCTGGGGTGAGGGGCCAGACGGCAGAGGGCTAGTGGCCGGATGTGTTGGCCATGGGGGTGAGGAGTGTGGCCAGACCAACCCCCCTGTCCCCCAGAACGCTAAAGTGAACACTACCGTCATCCCAGAGACGGAACTGCAGGCCGAGGACCTGGACAAAAATGACATCTTGTTTTACACCCTCGAGGAAGTGACCCCGGTCAGTGCCCCCAATCCCTGCCCCAACTCAGACCCCTCCACCTTGGGCGCCCCTGCCTCTCTGCAGCCCCCAGAGTCTCAGGCTGAGGCCTCCCCACCTCCTCAGGGTGCCAGTGTCTTCTTCTCCTTGGTGGGAGTGAACCTCCCTGCCCTGCAGCTGGACCGGACACTGGACCTTGACAGGTGGCCGAACATGACCTTCCGGCTGCTGGTGCGGGTGAGCAGGCCACACCCACCCCGAGTCCTGGACGCGCGGGTCCCCATCCGAGCTGCCGCCACCCCCAGGCTCCCAGACCTGATCCGAGGGTCTTGGCTGTTGTAGGATACACGGGAAGAGAACGTGACACCCAGCCACACGGCCACGGCCACCCTGGTCCTGGAGGTGGAGCCCATCGATCTGCGGCCCCCCTGGTTCCTGCCCTGCTCCTACACAGACTCTTACGTCTGCATCGAAGCCCAGTACCAGGGGGCTGTCCCCACCGGCTACCAACTGGTACCGGGGACAGGGAGGGCCGGCGCTGGGGGTGGGGGCTGGTGCCACCGGGCCAAATTCGGTTGTGACTGTCAAACAAATGTGGACTCTCCTTCGTAAACCAATCTCGCCCAGCCCGTGGGCGTGAGCAGTGAACAAACTCAGTGAGGGGAACAGGCCCACTGTCCTCAGGGCAGGGCCGGGGGCCCCATGAGGCGGTTGGGACACCGGGAGGACTGGATGGGCCGCGATGGTGCTCCCGAGAGGCAGCTGATCTCTGACAGGCTGGCTGTACCCGCTGGCGCCATGGGGCGCACTGAGGCAGTGGGGCCTCCAGGGCCTCCCCTTGTATGCGAGAGGCCCAGTCCGGGGCCCTGTGTGGGCTGCCTCTGGAGACGTGTTGTTCAGATCCATCCATATCCTGGGGCAAACTGATTCATGGTGACGGATCTAAGGGGCGTGATGACTGATCCTGTCGGCCACTTGGACACCTCTGGCAGGCCCGCCCAGGGGCCATCTCAGGCCTCCTTGAGGGAGAATGAGAGGGACCGAGCTGGGCCCTTGCACCAGCCCCACAGAGTCCCCTCCCATCCCCGTTCCCGCAGCTGTCTCCCCTCATCCTGCATCCAGGGCCCATCTACGCTGTGGACGGGGACAGGGCCATCAACCAGCGTATCATCTATAGCATTATAGGGGGTGAGTGGGGACCGGGTCCCCAGCTTCTCTCTCCATACAACACCTCGGCCCCATCCCCACCCCCACTGTGGGCAGAGGAAGCCCCAGGGGGACCGGCCACATGGGCAGAGCCAGCTGGGACCCTGGACCTCAGGCCTCCAGAGGGGACCAGGGCCAAATATTACCCCCGTCCTCCCAGGACACGAGGACATATTCACCATTGACGCTGACTCGGGCAACCTCACCATGACCCGGAGCGTCCCCAGCCCCAAGACCTTTCTTATGTGGGTCAAGGTAGGTGCCTTGGCCGGGTCTCCATGGGCCCCTCCTGAGCTTCAGGTTGCAGGGTTGCCCTTCGAGGGCCCACTGACCACTGCCGCCTCCCCACCCCCAGGGGGAGCAGGCAGACCAGGCCCGCTACTCGGTGACCCAGGTCACAGTGGAGGCCCTAGACGCTGCTGGGAGCCTGCCCCACTTCCCCGAGAGCCTGTACCGCGGCACCGTGGTGCTGGGCTCAGGAAGCGGCGAGTTCGTCAAGGACGCAGCCACCCCCTCCCAGGCTCTGAGGATCCAGGCCCAGGACCCCGAGTTCCCAGTAGGCACCGCCTGGCCCCTGGGTCTGCCTGGCCTCCCTTCTGTGGGTGGGTTGGGGGGATACGGGGGCAGCCTGGGTCCAGGACTCACTGGGGCCGTGTCCAGGACCTCAACTCGGCCATCACGTACCGAATCACCAACAACTCCGACTTCCGAATGGAAGGGGAGGCCGTGCTGGTGGCCAACCCACTGACGCAGGCGGGGGTCTTCTACGCAGAGGTGAGGGGCCTGTGGCATCTCTAAGGGGTGGGAGTTAAGGCGGGGCCTAGGTGAGACAAGCCCCCTTCCTGCCCCAGGTCGAGGCCACGAACACAGCGACTGGAGGCACAGCGACCACACTGGTGGAGATACAGGTGTCAGAACAGGAGCCCACCCCCACCCCCACAGGTGAGCCTCCAGGGGTCCCCGGTGATGGCTCGGGGGGGGCTTCTTGCCACAGGCATGCTGGGGGCAGAGGCAAGCTGAGCCCTGTGCCTGGCCCCAGACCCCCCAGGTCCTTCCACATCCCCAGAGGCTGGAGGAACAGCTGGGCCCTCAAGCAGCACCACTTCAGAAACCCCCAGGCCCTCCGGGCCCTCTCAGGGACCCTCCACGACCAGCGCTGGGGGGGACACTGGCCCACACTCCCCCCCAGGCACAACTCTGAGGCCGCCTGCCTCGACCACGCCTGGGGGGCCCCCCAGTGCGGGAACCAGCACCTCCCCTCCATCAGCCTCACCCAGCGGGGGCTCAGCACAGACTCAGAAGCCAGGAATCTCGCAGCCAACAGCCCCTGGGCTCAGCAGGACCCCCCAGCCCTCAGGTAGCACCCCCATTTGCCCTAGAGTCACCCTCATGCTCCCTGACTCATGACTTGGGTGGTCCTGGGAGTCACCGGAGGGCAGGGTCCGCCCCAGGTTGGCCCAGAATGACCATGAGATCCCAAGACGGGGTCTGCTCTTTCTGGGCAGAGACAGACAGGTCCTGGGGGCCCTGAGGAGGTAAACCGGGAAAGGTGAGTGGAGGGCAGGGCAGAGGCCACACGTTGGCTTCAGCGAACCCCACACTTCCCAGGGCCGTCCACTCCACCGGCATCAGTGCTGCCCTCATCTCCCTTCCTGTGGTGTTGGACCCCTTCCTCCCACCTGGGGCTGGGGGGCACTGACCCCCACCCCCCTCCTTCCCTTCAGCAGTCTGGCCTCCCTGGGGGACCCTGGGAATACAGCTCCTTGGGGGGGCGTCAGTACTGCCCACTCTCCAGAACCCTCACTCCGGGAGGCGGCCAGGCTGGCTTCTACTCGGGGAGTTCTGAGCTGGTACAGGCTGAGCTGGTGAGCGCTTGTAGTGCCGACAGCAAGTGGGCAGTGGTGTCACCAGCAGGCACGCCCGGGATTGGAGGAGGCAGCACCTCCACGGGGGGTGTCGGGCCGGATGGCAGCCACGCTGGGGACCGGCGCTTCTCGACAGCGGAGATGGCAGCCGTGGGCGGTGTGCTGGGCGCGCTGCTGCTGCTAGCTCTGATCGCCCTCACCATCCTCGGCTACAAGCACTACGGCCACCTATGCAAGTCCTGTGCTAGCAAAGCTCTGGTGAGGCCCCGGGCGGCTGGACAGCACAGGAGAGGGACAGACGAGAGACAGAAGAGGAGACGGATAGACAGACAGAGGTGGAGAAAGACCAAGAGACAGGGACGTGAGAGTGAGAACAGAGAGCAACGGAAAGATGGAGTGGAGGACGGAGGAAGAGGGTAGATGGAGGGAAGGGGTAGATGGAGAGAGGGGTAGATAGAGGGAGGAGCAGATGGAAGGCGCCAGGAGATGCAGGAAGGGGGGAGATGCAGGGAGCAGGGGAGGTGAAGAAGGGGGAGATAGAAGGGGAGGTGGAGAGGCAGCAGGAGACCAGGAATCAGCCATCAGTGGGGAGATGGAGAGCAGAGGTGAGGAGAGATGGGGTGTAGACACCATAGTGGGAAAGATGGAGAAAGAGCAGGGAAAGGCAGAGAAAAGGGCACGGACCAGCGCAGACCCCTGTCTCTGGGGAGGGCACCAGGGGGTTGCAGCCCAGGCAGGGTCCTGGATGACGCTCCCTCCCGTCCCTCCCCAGGAGCCCCAGCCCAGTGGCTTTGACAAGGCCTTCCTCATTCAAGACCGTGAGGCCAACTGGGCGCCGGCCCCCAGCCCCACACCCGGCCCCACCACGGACGAGGCCCCGCCCGAGCCCCCGGAGCCCGCGCCCCCCAGCCCCGTGCCCTCCGCCGGCGTCCCCGAGTCCCCCGCGGCGGCCCAGGACGGGGCCGGCCCCGCGGAGGTGAGGTCCATTCTGACCAAGGAGCGGCGGCCCGAGGGCGGCTACAAGGCCGTGTGGTTCGGCGAAGACATTGGCGCCGAGGCCGATGTGGTGGTCCTCAACGCGCCCACCTCGGAGGCGGACGGCGCGGGCGACTCGGACGGCGAGGGCGGCGGCGAGGATGAAGGCGCTGGCGCGGGCCCCGGTGCAGGCGCCCCCGACCAGGCGCCCGGCGACTCCACCTACGTCTAGCGCGACCCCCGACCGCCCGCGGGTCTGGACCCCGAGTCACTCGGCCGCTGTCCCCCACTGCACTGAGAAAAATAAAATGACACTTTCGGATCTCGGGCGAGGGGTGCCTGGGGTCTGCCCCAGAGTGGCCGCCGATTGGGGGGTCACGGCGCGGCCCATTGGCTCCCGCGCGCACGGAGTCCTCAAAGACGCGCTGCGGGTGGGGGGTAGGGGGGGGTGTTGGGGGTCGTGGGGGCGGGGAAGGGCGGGCCGTGTCGTCCCCCTGTCCCCAGCGCGGGTGCCGCTTCCCGTAAACCACCAGCTGCGCCCGCCCGGCGCAGCTTCCCACGCTCAGTGCCAGCTGGCGGCCAGAAAGTTCCTCTCCTGGTCTAACCACGGCCAGAGGAGGGGGCACCTCGCACTGCGTACTCGCCCTCCCGACTCAACACGGAGGTCTTGCCTGGAGGAGGCTGAGGCGGCACCCTCAAGGAGACTCATTTGGGAGGGCATGGTCCCTGGGACCTTCCAGGGGGTCACAGCCTGTGTGCCAGTGTGGTACGCTGGGGCAGTAAACACCAAGTGCTCCGAGCGAGGCACCCGACCCAGGCGCCCGGACTGTGCCTGCGGGGTGGCGGCCCGTTGGTGCACGGCGGAGGCTGTGGGGGAACCAGGGCCACCAAGTGGGGGACAGGGCCCCCCTCCGCCTGCTTCCTCAGGGGTGGACTTCTGCGCTGCCACCACACTGTCCCTCACGAGTCATCGGTGTTTCTCCTAATGAAAGGCATCACGAATTCCTTTCCAAATGTTTTACTCTCGAGGGCATTTACATCTTGTCTGAGCAATTCTCATGGTTAAGACACCACACGCCACATCTGCCGCTCGTTCCATGCCCCGGTTACCCGCTTTTCCATGAAAAGAAGTGCTTGGTTTTGTTTGGGGCCAGGTTTTGTTTTTGTGTTCACGGGGTCCCCAGCTTGGCCCCCTGCCTCCCCCACCCTCGTTACTGGCCGGAGCCCGCAGTCCCCCTGGTGCATGGGGTGCTTCTGGAGGAAGAGGGGTGACTGGTCCCCGCAGAGGTTGAGCCTGGGAGGCCGGCGGGACTGGCCACTCCTGTCGCCCCTCCGCGACCCGCCCTCCCCTCGGGCTGTCCCCAGACGAGGCCTGTCGCCCCCACCGAGAGACTGCACAGGGGCTCGGGGAACAGACCACATGAGTTTTTTCGCAGCACCTGGAGCTGGGAGGGCCCACCCCACTCCCGGCCCGCCCCCGGCCCGCCCTAGCCCGTCCCCCGGGCTCGCCCCATAAAAGCGCTTGTTCTCGCTCCCCCGGGGAGACGAAACTTCCCGGCCCGGCGGCTCCGGCACCCAGGTACTCGGGACTCTCCCCACGCTGAGCTCCAGGGGCAGCCACAGGGCGTGGCCGGGGGGGTGCCGAGCGAGGGACGCGCCGCCAGGGGAAGGTCGGGGAGCCGGGTCCGGAACGAGGGACTGGAGGGGGCTGGGTGGCTCGGGGACCCGGAGGCGCCCGCCACCCGGACGTCCCGCCTCGCGGCTTAGGTTTCGTTTTCCTGCGACGGCGGTTTCGGTTTCCCGGCGCCCTGGGCCGACCTCCACCTAGCCATTTCCGTCGTGTCTTCGCAGGGTCCAGCCTGCGACCAGCCAGCAGGCCTGGACGCTGGCTCAACACCTGTGACCGCACGTGTGCGCGCCCGCCGCATCTGTTGTCACACCCATCGCCACCTTTGCCCCAAAATCCATACCTGGGCAACGTTGTGGCCTATAAGCCCTCAACCCACACCTGTGACCCCATCACCTGTAACAACTGGGCCACGCTAGTGTGACGACACCTAATTGCCACCCGTGACCACAATCCCTCGCAGCTGAGGGCACTCCCAGCCTCTCCACGTCCAGTCCTTGCAGGAGCGATGGCCGTGCCTCCCGACAGGTGAGAGCCTGGCCCACGCTCCCCAGGTGCCTGTCCCCTCGCACCTTGCCGCCCGCGCCACCGACCCCGCTGGCTGCTCCGCCCGCAGGGGGTCCCCGCGCGTGCTGTTCGGAGACTGGCTTCTGGGCGAGGTCAGCAGCGGCCGCTATGAGGGGCTGCGGTGGCTGGATGCGGCCCGCACGCACTTCCGCGTCCCCTGGAAGCACTTCTCGCGGAAGGACCTGGGCGAAGCCGATTCTCGCATCTTTAAGGTGGGACCCCAGCCCCGCCCCGGGCAGAAGGGCTGGCCCAGGCCCCCGACCTGCGCCCCCAGGCCCACCCCCTCCCTCCCCTCCCCAGGCCTGGGCCGTGGCCCGTGGCAGGTGGCCGCCGAGCGGAGGTGACCCGCCGACCTCCGAGAACGCCCTCCGCGCCGGCTGGAAAACCAACTTCCGCTGCGCACTGCGCAGCACGCGGCGGTTTGTGATGCTGCAAGACAACTCTGGGGACCCCACCGACCCGCATAAGGTGTACGCGCTCAGCCCCGAGGTGGGATGGGCAGGTGAGGAACGCCGGGGGAGGGCTGCCGAACGCCGGGGGAGGGCTGCCGGCAGGGAAGCAGGACGTTCAGGGCGCGAAGGGTGTTGGAACTTGGTTTTGTCAGGGGACAACCGCTGGGTCGGATCTGCAGTTTTAGAATTTAGCCTGGGAGAGGCTGGTGCCAGGTTGTTGGGGAAGGGGGTGGGGATCACAGGGAGGAAGCTGATGGGGCCAGTGAAGGGGAGGCGCAGTCCAGCTGTAAAGTGCCACCCAGGGGTTCACACCCAGGCGTCCCACTCCGGAGTCTCAGGTCCCCATTCTCCCTCAGAAGGTCCAGGCGTTAACCAGGGGGAGGATGAGGCCCGTGAAGATGCCCCACCAACCACGGTAAGGCTGCTCTGCCCTCCTTGTCTCCTGCTGGGGCTGCCACCTCTCCCTGGTGCTGGAAGCTGCTTATGCTGCCACTGCCTTCCCCTGCAGGGCGGGCTCCTCAGGCCGGGCCTGGCAGGAGATGCTGGTGAGAGGCCGGGGCATGGGCTGGCCAGGCTGAGTCCTGAGCCCTGTGCCCTAAGCCCTCTTTCCAGCCCAGCTGGCGATGCTGAGGACCTCTTGCTCCAGGCTCTGCAGCAGAGCAGCCTGGAAGACCATCTGCTGGAAGCTACATGGGGGATGGATCCGATCCCCCCAGAAGCTCCTGGTGAGGGGCTGTCCTCTGCCAAGGGGAAGGGCAGGCAGGACAGCAAAGTCCCTGGGAAGAGGGGGAGGTGTCCAGCAGGGATGGTGCTGATCACAGCTGGGCCAGTACAGCTGTTCCCACTGTCATCCTCTTCAGGTCCAGAGCTCCCTGCCGGGCAGCCACACCTGCCATGGGCAGTGGAGGCGGCCCCCAGCCCCAGGCCCCAGCCCCAAGCCCAGATGACAGGTGAGAGGAGCCTGGGGACATGTGGAGGGAGGGGCTGGGGGACCAGGTGCTAACTCAGCCCTTCCTCCCCGATGCAGGCTTAGCCCCCAGCCCCAGAGCCCTGGTAGCCCCTACAAGAAGCAGAGCCCCGCCCTGCACCATCCCCCAGTGCCTGCCCCCCAGTGGCAGGTGAGCGAGTCCGGCCAGGCCCCACTGCTCACAGCTCCTTCTGCACACAGAACCCAGCCTGGGGGCCCTGGATGTCACCATCATGTACAAGGGCCGAACGGTGCTGCAGGAGGTGGTGGGACGCCCGAGCTGTGTGTTCCTGTACGGGCCCCCCAGCCTATCCGTGGAGGCCACAGAGCCCCAGCAAGTGGCCTTCCCCAGCCCTGCCGAGCTCCCCGACCAGAAGCAGCTTCACTACACAGAGAAGCTGCTGCAACACGTGGCCCCTGGCCTGCAGCTGGAGCTCCGGGGGCCTGGACTATGGGCCCGGCGTCTGGGCAAGTGCAAGGTCTTCTGGGAGGTGGGTGGCCCCCTGGGCTCTGCCAGTCCCTCCACCCCGGCCCGCCTGCTGCCCAGGAACTGCGACACTCCCATCTTTGACTTCGGCACCTTCTTTCGAGGTCAGTGATGCGTTCGCTCTGGGCTGCCTCCCCCCGTCCCCCAAGCCCCTGTCCCCGTCCCTACTCACAAAGCCCCTGTCCTGCAGAGCTGGTGGAGTTCCGGGCTCGCCGGCGCCAGCGCTCCCCACACTACACCATCTACCTGGCTTTTGGGCAGGACCTGTCAGCCAGGAGGCCCAAGGAGAAGAGCCTGGTCCTGGTGAAGGTGAGGTGCAGGCCCAGGGTGGGCGAGGCTGCACACAGCCCCTGCCTGGCCTGACGGCGCCCTCCCCACAGCTGGAGCCGTGGCTGTGCCGGGCGCACCTGGAGGGCGTGCAGCGTGAAGGCGTGTCCTCGCTGGACAGCAGCAGCCTGGGCCTCTGCCTGTCCAGCTCCAACAGCCTCTACAACGACCTTGAGCACTTTCTCGACCACTTCCTCATGGAGGTGGAGCAGCCTGCCTAGGGCCGGGGCTGGACCCCACCCTGATCCAATAAAGAGAACCCCAGACCCGGTGCTGGTGTCCTGACCAGGGGCGGGCTCAGGGCTGGGACTGGGGGGCACTGCCAACTGGGAGGCTCACCCCACTTCCTGGGAGCCCTGGAAGGGAGGCCACCCCACAGCTCCCCCACGCTGAGGCCTCCTGTGCACACCTGCTTTCTTCCATTTTCACAACGAAGGGACAGGCTACACAACTGAGAGCTGACAAACTCTACTGGACAAATACAAAATGCCCTCGGGACAGCAGGCGTTTGCTCCTGTCAGGAGTGCCGGGAGGGTGGCACTGGGGCTCCCACAGTCAGGGATGGCCCTCTGTCCCCTGCCCAGGGCCGGCCCCAGTCTTTGAAATCCGCCAACACTGTGCTCTGCCTCGTGGGAGGTGGTGGAGCCGAGGGCAAACTCAAGTGACTGTTTACAGGATGAAAGGAACAGAGCAATGAGGGAGTTTCCAGACCAGAAACAGGCACACGCAAGGCTGCAGCGGGAGCCCTTCTGATCCCCAGAGGCTTCACCTTTCAAGTACTGACCCAATCGAGAAGTTTCTAAAGAGAATCCATTTTTGATAAATTAGAACACAATGGAAACTGTGTTTATCTGTAATTTACATATAAAAAAGTCCAGTTTTAAACTGTGAGCAAGACAGGTACGCAGACCACGTGTGATCACAGGAACCCTGAAAACGGGAGTGCTGGGTGTCCCCAGTTTTCTGCTTCTGCCACTCCCAACAGAACCACTTAGGGATCTGGGTAAGCGCCACCACCACCATCCCGGGCACCAGCCCCCAGTCCGGGTGGCCTCAGCGCTCGGCACCCTGGGCGGGCGGCTCCGCGGCCTCGGGCCTCCGGTGCCTGCGCATGTGCCTGTACCTGTCCACATAGGCTCTGACCAGGTTGCCCACCTTCACGGGGTTGATCTCCCCGCTCTTGCTGTGGCAGATCTGGGGGAAGGGAGAGGCACAATTACCTGACGTCCTTCCACACCCCACACTCACAGAGACCACAGTGGCCAAGGGCCTGCATCGTGAGGGACAGAGGACTGGGGGGCCCGATGCACATGTGCCCATTGTGCCCACCTCGCAGAGACGTGTGGCCAGCATGTCATGGATCTGAGCCCACCACCCTGGGCCTGAGAACCGTCCAGCTCTCAGGTCGTGCTTCCCCACCCGTGAGCGAGTATGTTCAGCGTGCTCTGTCACTTGGCCTATTTAACGAGTAATGAGGACGCTGTTCTAAGCCCCTGGAAGACACCCACGCTTACTCCTCCCCAGCACCTACCAGGTGCAGCTACAGGGAGACGGGAGACTGGCCCGAGGCTGCGGTCAGGACGCAGCAATGCTGACCCTGGCCCTGACCGAGCAACCCCAGGCCGAAGCGCCCTCCTCGGCACTCACCAACACCCTAAAAGTCCGTGCCAGCACGGACCCGCCCCTCAGGACAACCGCCCAGGGGGCGGCGATGCACACATGTGGGGCCTGCTGGCCCACGCCCACCTTCTGCACGGCCTTGCGCAGGATGTCTTTGTACTCGTCCTTCGTCACCTCCCTCTTCTGGTAGAAGGGCTTGATAGCCAGCTTGACCTCCTCCACCGCCCGCTCCTGCACGTGCAGCTTCTTCATGTACTAGGGGCGAGAGCACGGGCGTGGGCACCTGGCCTGGAGGGCTGCTCGGCCAGGGCAGAGCCGGGAGAGGCTGCCCCCGGGGAAGGAGGGGCGGCTCACCTCCTCATTCTTGGCCTTGTCTGAGGCTGGCCTGGGAGCAGCTGTGCTCTCCTCTAAGTTGTTGGCCAAGTGGCCAGCGGGCTCTGAGGCGGTGGTCAGGACGGCGGGCACTGGAGCCGGACTCTGTGCCACCCCGCAGCCCGCGAGGGGAAGGCTCCCCTGCAGGATGAACTGGACTGTGGGCTGGCTGACCGGTGCGTAGGGTGGGACACTTGAGGGCAGAGCTGGGGTGGGAGGCAGGTTGGGGCTATAAACCTGGATGAGAAGGCAGCTCCTGAGCACAGAGCCCCGACGTGGGCAGAGCCCCCAGCACGCGCTCCCCACCCCACCCTGAGCACTAACAGCCCAGGCCGAGTCGGGGTGGCGCCACGAGGACCCCCGCCCCAGCCAGGAGCAGCCTACATGGTCCGGGCACCCACCTGAGAAGGGTGGGCACCAGAGAAGCCAGGTTCCAGGAGCGCGAAGCCGGAGGACGGGGGCTCGGAGAAGGACGCCTGCTGGAGTGCTGCTGCGGGGCCCACGTCTCCTGTTTCCCAGGCCCCTTCCTGGGGCTTCTGTAGCCTGTGAGGTGGCGTCCCTGAGGGCCAACACAGGGGAGGTGGGTGCTCTGCGGCCACCCTGGGCCAGAAGACTGCTTCCTGGCTGGAAAATTCCAGAAAAGCAACCCAGCAGCAAGGACCACCCTGCCCCATGGCCTGGACCATCAGCGTGACAAGAGAGAAGGTCCCCTGGTGGCCACTCCACGCCGTCCTCACGCACTACCCTGAGGACCCACGGGAGCACCCTACTCACGTAGGCCTCTGTCCTCCGCTGGGGCGCTGCTGTCTGCCTCCTGGAGGTTCCAGGTAACCCTCTTCACCAGGGCTTTAGCCCGCAGCAGGGGGGTCTGAGGGGGGCCTTCCTCCTTCCCCATAGGCGTCCCGCCCACAGCCTGGCCTCCCAGGGCGCCAGGCACCGCAGCGACCTCGGCTGCATGTGGCCCAAGCGAGTGCTTCTCCTGGAAGCCCTCTGCCCGGGGCGGGGGCTGCACAGCGTCTTCACCATGGATCAGCGACACCTCCCTTCTGATGACGGCCATGGCCAGGCTGGCGTCATGCTGCTGGCTGGCTGGGGGCGCAGCAGGATTGGGTGGGAAGTCTCGCTCTGGGGAGGAGTCCGTGCTCTCCGGAGAGGGTGGGGAGCTCATGTCATCTAGCTGCATGAAGATGGCTTCACTTGAAAAGTCCTCAAAGACGTGCCCTGCTTCGACGGAGTCACCATAATCCAGGTCCTCAGGCGGACACTCGGCTGGCACCTCCAGGACAGGGGTGGCCTTTGGGGGGGCCTTGTCGGCTTCGGCCCTTTCTAGAGAAGCATCCACTCCAGCTGAAGCCGGTGGTCTGGCTGGGGGCTCCCTCTCCAGCCTGGGCTCCTCCTGGGGAGGGGGCGTTGGGGAAGCCTCCTTCACGGCCAACTTCCTCTCCAGGGAGCGGGAGTGAGAGCGGGGGCCGTGGCCGCTTCTCACGGGAATGAGACCGCCGGTGCTCCCGGGACCTGTGCTCCACGCTCGGGGACCTGGACCTGCGCTTCCTCCTCTCGTGGGAGCCCCGCCTGTCTCGGGGCCGCTCGTGGCTCCTCTCCCTCAGGTGCCGGTGCCTCCGGGCTCTCTCCAGGCTGCTGGGGGGCGAGCACTCCCTCCCCCAAGACCTGGACCCCGACCTCCTCCTCTTCTTCCTCCTGCTCTCGTGGCGTTCATGGGAGGAGCTGCCAGGGCTGCCCGAGCGGGAGCGGGACCTGCGCCGGCTGCGGCCCCAGGCAGCCCTCCGCCTCGCCCCGCTCTTGTCTTTGGCCTTTCTCCGCTTGGCTCGCTCGTGGCTGCTGGAGCCGTCGCTGGAAGACCTGCGGCTCCTGGCTTTGGACCGGTGCCTCTTGGCGTGGTCCTCACCCACCGGTGGCGACACTGACCGCGAGCTCCTGTCCCCGGAGTGGGAGCCGGAGCGGGAGCCTGAGCGCGTCCTCCTGTGCTCCCTAGCAGCGGCCGGCTTCCTCTCGGCTCTCTTCCTGCCGCGGGAGCTGGATGTGGAGCGGGAGCGGGACGGGGACCGCAGCTCCACGATCCTGTGGGTGGTTGTCTGCAGGGCATCTGGGCTGGGTGGGACGTCCGGCTCTGCCACCATCACGCAGGTCACTGTCCGCTCCTCAGAGCCAAAAAAGGTGCTGTGGGGCGGATCCTCCTCCTCCCAGGGCTCCAGTGGGGAGGGTCTCGGCGCCTGGGCGGCCAGGCCTTGGCCCTGGGCGGGCTCCTCCTTGCCCAGCCCCTCATGCTCCATGTCAGAGGTCCCCTCGGCGGTCCCCTCACCCCGGAGCTTGAGCAGGCCTGAGGAAAGGCCCCGAGAAGGCTCGGGCTCCGGCCCAAAGGCGGTTTCCACAGTGTAGGAGGTGACGCAGCGCACAGTCTGCTGCGGCGGGGCCTTGGGGCTGTCGATGGAGATGGTGCGCGTGATCTCGGAGGGCAGGAGACCAGAGCCGAGGCGCTCAGGGCTACTGCCCACAGAACTGGAATCAGAGCCCGTAGGATCAAAGGGGTCGTAGATCTCGTTCTTGAGCTGCTTCGCCTTCCTGATGGAGAAGAGGGGCGAGGGGTTCTCCTTCCTCTGCACCTTACTGTCGACAGGCCGGAAGGTGTTACAGAAGCCGGGGTTGGAGAGTCTGCTGGAATGCGCCATGTTCCCAGGAATATTGATCCTGAAGCTCTCAAAGGTCGAGCCAACACCCTTGCCCCTCGAGGGTCCCAGTGGGGTCGGGGCCTGGGAGCTGCCCCCTGAGTGCGTGCCGGGCTCCTGTGGGCCCCTGCTGCTGGGCTCACCCTCTGCCCGGGCACCATGGCCGGGCTGCCCAGGGCCCTCCCTGCCAGTCAGCCGGCTGATGCAGGAGCTGGGGATCTCAACACACTGCCCACCGGCAGGGGCCGCATCCACCCGTCTGCTGCTGCCATCATCTCGCTTGATCTTTGGTATCCTGGGTAGCTGGGAGATGTCAGTTCTCCGGGGAGCTGGTTTTGGGGCCTGTCCTAGCACGGCACTCTGGGCCTGTGAATCAGAGCTACGATCTGAGACCTTAGAGGACACGAATCTGAGCGGCAGAGCGTGCCCGCCAGCACCACTCAGCCGGGGGCTGTCGCTCTGTCTGAAGCCAGGCCTCGTGATGTTCGACAAGCTTTGAGCATGACCCGACCGAGAGGTCCCTGAGGAGGCCAGTCTCACAGCCGTCCCCGACGTGAGCGCAGGAACAGAGGAGGCGGTGGCCGGGGCCAGGGCCGGGCCGGGGCGTGGGGCAGGCCTGCCCTGACAGTGCGACCCCACGCTCTGCAGCCCCCTTCCTGAGCGTGGTGCACCAGGCTGCAGGTGGTCCCCAGACCCAGGGCCTTCTCCCTCTCTGGATGGACCAACTGAGTTCCGCTGAACAGAACTGGGCGCTAAAAGGCAAAGACACAAACGGCATCAGTCCCCACGCCCTCCCCTAAAGCGGGCAGTGAGCCAGTTAATCTTTAGCAAACGACTTTCTCTTAAACCGAGCATTTTCAATTCCTCTCAGTGGCGCCTTGAGCGGGACTCTCTCCGGCCCAAAGCCGCCCTGGGACAGGCTTGCGGCTCGCTATTGCGTCGCAGACACCTTCCCTTCTGCTTTACGGTTCCACCACTGGTGCTGAGAAGGTGCCCGTGCCGGTCACAGACACACAGGGGTGGGGAGGAGGTGCAGCCTGACCTCACAGTACCTTGTCCCTGCCTGACCTGCCCTATCCTCTACGGCTGGACCCACCTCAGCCCCAAAACCCCACCAGGCCCAGATCTGTGGGGCGCTCCATGGAGGCTGGTTCCAGGCCTGAGAGAAGACACGCCAGCTCCACTACGGCTAAGGAGGGTCTGCGGACTGCTGGAAACCCCACCACCACCTAAGTTACCAGTCATACTCTCTGCTCAGAAAGGGATGAGAAATTAATGGAGAAAAGCAGCTGAGAAAACTGTCCCCCCCAGCTGCCACTTCTGTGAGTGGAAGACCCGCTTAGTGGCAGCTCTCTCACTCGCCACTCAGGAGCGAACTCCGAGTCCCATGGCTGTTCCTACTTGCCAGCGCGCGGGAAGGGAGGGCAGCGCTGCCCCAGACAGTGGGGACGGCGGGCGTGCGGACGCTCCTCACCTGCCCTCTTGGCACTGAGGGAGCCGTCCCGATGGATGACGATGTCGGCGCCGTTCATCATCAGCAGGCTCTGGCCTGACAGGATGCTCCCCAGCAGGTCGGGGACGGGCGCCTCGTCCACTTCGGGCTCGGGCTCCATGGCAGGAACGCCCCTCCTGCAGGCACAGATCCACGGTGGGCCCCGCCAC
Source organism: Diceros bicornis minor (assembly GCF_020826845.1). NCBI lineage: Eukaryota > Metazoa > Chordata > Mammalia > Perissodactyla > Rhinocerotidae > Diceros > Diceros bicornis. The sequence continues at coordinate 1,379,802 of NC_080770.1, forward strand.
TGCTGTCTCCCCACACCCGAGGCGCTCAGCCAGGCGCCCCCAGAACCTGGTGGCAGGCAGGGGCCCCCGGTGCCCCCACTGTGCCCCAGGGGCCCCCAGGTCTTGGCTCCCGTGCTGAGAAGAGGCCGTCTGCTGGGCCCCCCGAGGGAAGAAGGGAGACCCACCCGGCAGGTCTGATTGAAGGACAACAGTGTCTAGGGGTTGACATCATCTGAGGCTTCTGTCCCCAAATGCCACCGACACGCATGAGCTGGCAGATGAGTATCTTTACTAGTTTTGTTGGTTTGGTTAATTCTTTTTTTGTGTGTGTGGAGTCAAACAGAAGAAAAGATCCAGCCAAGGGGTGGCCGTGCCGAACAGCAGCTTGGCTCTCTGCTGGTGGGCTCTGCAGCCGAGGTAGGCACACAGAGGCAGCCTCGAGGAGCTGTGGCTCCACACTGCAGCTCACCCTTAGGCAGGCCGTGGCCTGCAGCTTCATCCCTATGCCCTTGACTCAGGATGGGCTGCAGCACTTCCTCATCGAAGAGCCACAGGAGGGGCCACAAAGAGAGGCCACAGGTGCGTGAGTGGCACAGCACCGGCCAATATGGAGCCTGGCTGGTCCCTGCAGACGCGTGGCCCCACCCCGGGACCACTGTCCCCCGCCGTCCTGTCCCTCCCAGGACACACCTGGAGAGCCCCATGGAGACGGGCCTGGCCACAGGCTGATGAGACCGCACAGCTGACCGGGACAGGATCCTCCTCTTGGCACTCAGAGGGGAAGCTGGGTCTGCAGACAGCTCTTCATTGCTGGAGGGAGGACAGAGGCCAAAGGGAACAGGTGACCCCACGCCCTGAGGCCCAGGGAGACATCCCCAGGCCCCCTCAACAGCATCTAGCATAGACAGGCTACGCACTGCCCCACGTGGCAGCTTTCATGACTCAACACAAGACCCGGGCGGTGGCTTCGTGTTGGTGGCTGCCCGAGCCTCTCAGTAGGGATGGGGGGGCGGGGACAGACGTGCAAACAGGCCTTCCTCTAGGTTAGGGGCCGAGGATGCAGAGTTCTCTTTGGGCACCACCTCACCATCTGAGAATGACTCTGGGGCAGGAATCATTACCCTCATTTTACAAACTTGGAATCAGAGGCTTACCCACGCCGCCCATGGGGGTGCCATGCCCACATTAAGAAAGAAGGGAGATGGGCCCGCCCCCTGGCTTAGCGGTTAAGTGTGTGCGCTCTGCTGCTGGGGGCCCGGGTTCGGATCCTGGGCGCATCCCGATGCACTGCTTCTCCGGCCATGCTGAGGCCGCGTCCCACATACAGCAACTAGAAGAATGTGCAGCTATGACATGCAACTATCTACTGGGGCTTTGGGGGAAAAATAAATAAATAAATAAAAATTACAAAAAAAAAAAAAAAAAAGAAAGAAAGGAGGTGACCCCTAGCTCCTCAACTCTGCAGATAGTGCCCCTGCAGGACCACTCCCCCTGCAGTCACCTGTCAAAGGGGTCCAGCTCATAGGGGTCTCCAAACAGAGAGAGAGAGGCTGCTCCGATGTCTGCACGCATCAGCCCCAGAGAGGGGTCTGCGGGCTTGTACACGGACGGGATGCAGGCTCCGCGGGTTGGCCTCCGGAGGCCCAGCGTCCGCGCAATGCGAGAACGAGCTGTGACTTCATTCTGAACCGAAGTAACAAAAAGCAAGCGATCAATAAGACTGACATCTAAAGGTTCTAGAAAACACCATTTCAAGTATCACTTAGCAACATCCAACACCAGGCTGAGTAAATGCTAAACTAAAGAAAAAGGGCCTCGCATATATTAACCACAACGTTGTAAAGGTTTAACTGAACCACAGAGCGAGCACACACCCAGGACACTCATGACCCACACACCACAGATCCACCTCAGAACGTTCCCGCAGAGCTGTCGGCAGGGGGATTTGTTCTGAGCACTCACTCTTGCCCAGGGAAACAAAGCACCAACTGATGACTGAGGTGACGGCTGATTTTACCACTGCTCAGGGAGTAGGCGTCAGGGGACAGAGCCACTCCCAGCACAGCCCCCCTTGGCTCGGGCGGGGCTCCCGGAACGCTGGGGCCCAGCTCAGGAGCACGCTGGCAGAGGAGCCACCGACCCGCGGCCAGGCCCCAGGCTTGGATGTGAGGGCTGCGCCGGGCCGGGGGGCGGGAAGGCAGGTCCCTGTTCCGCCAGCGCCCGAGAGAGCTCACAGCTTTGGCTCCTGCTCCCTTCACGAACTGCGTCTGAATGAACAACAGACCACAGGTTCACATACCGCACTTACTAAAATAGAGTTTTACATAATCACATACTACGTGAATTTACATTAACTCCGCAACAATAACAACCTGGAGTATAAACTCACGTAAAGACACAGCAAACCCCTGAGCAGTGGGTGCATTCAGCGCCTTCTATTTTATGCATTGAAACGCTCTAACTGCCCAGCCCAGCAGCTGGAGGGAAGATAAGGCACTTCAGAAAAGGGCCACACAACGCAGGCCGCTCAGACACGAAGGAGGGCACTCTGAGAGCCCAGTGAGGGGGGCACCTCAGGATGGGGAATGGCCTGAAGCGGGCATTGTCCACACACATCCCTCTCGAGTCACCTTGGCCAGGCTTGGCTCTGCCTGCACGCCCCGCGGCACACTCCAGGAGAGACGCTCTGCCCTGGGGGCCTCTGCCCGCAGTTCTCTCTCAGCTCGCCCCATGTGGCTCCTGTACTCCAGATACCATCCACCTGCCTCCCTGACAGGCTGCTGGCCACGGCCTGGCCCCTCCACAGCCTCTGGCCTGCCTGCTCCTCTGCGCCCCACAGGGCCGCCCCCCCGGGGCTCCAGGAGTGCGCACAACCCCTCAGGACGCCTGGCTCCAAGGGTCTTGGAAAACGTCCCAGTCCATCTTCGATTCATGCTGCAGAAGTGTTCGGTTTTTTTCCTGCTTCTCCTCCTGGGTTTCCTTTTTTTTTTCTTTTTTTGCAAGGGAAGATTCATCCTAAGCTAACATCTGTCGCCAACCTTCTTTTTTTTTTTTCCTCCTTCCCACTCCCAAAAGCCCCAGTACACAGTTGTCTATAGTGGTAAGTTCTTTTGGTTCTTATATATGAGCCGCTGCCACAGGATGGCTACTGACAGATGGCCGGTGTGGCTCCATGTCCGGGAACCGAACCCGGGCCGCCAAAGCGGAACGTGCCAAACTTAACACTAAGCCATCAGGGCTGGCTCCAGAAGTGTTCATTTTTATCAGTGAATCTCTAAGTAGATACAGAAGACAGGCTGTTTCTGTGACCCCACTATGTAACTCCACAGGGGGATCAAAGCGCAGAGTGCTTGCCACCCCTAGATGATACCTTTCTCTTCTTGCCCGTCCTCCTCCTCACGCGGCCCCGGCGTTTCTTAGACCTTGTGCCAGAGTTCCTCTTGCTTGTCGGTGGGGTCTTCTTTCTCCCCGATGCTTTCCTCCGTCTTCCTACAAAGAGGACACGGAGAGGCAGTGCTGCACTGCGTGCAGAGGCCCCGCCCTGGGCGTCCCCCTCCGGGACGTGGCACATGGACAACTGTACACACCGGCTTGGGGTTTTTAAATGGAAAACTAAACCATAACTTAAAAAACAGTACTTCCTGTGGAGGAGGGTGAGGGAAGGCAGCAAGGAGCGGGGACTGTGGAATCTACTTTGATTAGCAGATCTGACTTTTAGAACCACTAAGTACTTCAAGTAATTACGAAACAAAATTAAATCAGAACAAACTGTGATGACGGAGAGTAAAATGGAATGACGACCGAGCGCTGGACCCACTTGGTGGTCTAACCACAGAGAATGCGCCCAGGAGACCTGAAAACGAAGGACTTCACTGGACATTCCCAGTAAAACGTATCCCAAAGAGGAAACTGCAGAAGGGCCAGTGTCAGCCCTGCCCTCAGTCATCCTGGGGGTGCTGCTCCGGGCTCAGTGGAAAGCAGCTCCAGGCATCCTATGAGGTTCCAACATCCCCTGGAAATCCACAGGAAGCCCCGCACGGAGGAAGGGGGATCCAGGGCAGACCGCAGGGGCTGGCCTCGTGATGTATGCAGCTAAGACACATCAAATACATCTAAATCCCTGAGTTCACAAGAATGCTAAAAACCTAACTGATGTCCACTGAAGGATGCTGCTAAGCAACTCCATGGTCCACAGAACCGGCAGATAAAGGGAACAGGCCGAGGCTTTATCAGTTGGCTTTGTGCATAAAAACCACACGCCCGGGAAGCAGCTGGTGCAGCATGAGCCTCTCCTGACCCTCCTCAGTGAGCTCAGGGAGCTGAGCCCTGAGCTCTGAAATACACCTCCCCCCAGGCAGCATGCAGACACTAAAGCAAACAAACCACAACCCCTGAGCCTGCACAGCCTCCAAGCCCCAGCTACCAGGCTGCAGAGGGCCAAGGCCGGCGGCCGGCTACCCACGGTGCGGGGGGCAAACCGGACTGGGAGGGATGCTTCAGGACAGAAGGCCTGGCTTCTTCCACAACCAAGAGGACACAGACACTTAACAAGCACAACAGCCACCAGCGCAACATGGATCTTGTTTGCCTCTGGATTCAAATAAACTAGTTTTTAGAATTCTATCACGTTTATGACACAATTAGAACTTTCATCAGTGACTGCCTATTTCATGGTATCAAGGAATTACTCTTCATTTTCTCAGGCATGACAACAGTACTGTGGTTAAATTAAGAAGAAAGACTCCCTCTTTTAGATATACTGCAAATATTGAAGCTCTTGCTTCAAAATGATACGGGAGGAGGAAGTGGGGGCAGAGACGAGGCAGAAGTGGCCAGGAGGGCCAGAGCCAGTGATGGCTGGCTAAGTGGGCTCACTATCCATGTCTCCCCACAATTCCACAGGTTTGACATAAGTCTGGATCAAGTGCAAAAAATTCACTAGCAAAGCAAAATGAAGTCAATGTGGCGTAACCAAACGACAGGGACCTTTTCTGCGTGTCACACCCTTAGTGGGATATGCGTTAGGGACGAGGGGGAACATCCGCACGCCCAGCTCTAACCACAGCACTGGCAGCCGTCTGGGGTTTCTATTCTGAGACTGTCTCCGTGCAGTGGGATGAGCCAAATGAGCAATGCAGTGTCAGCACTGAGAGGTGGGGTTTCTGACGTGAGAAAAGGAGACACACGTGTAAGACACAAGACGTAAAACTCCTCTAATCCTGAATTTTAATTCAAGAATTGGTATGACCTTATGATACATTTCCTATTTCTGTCCACTAAAAAGGGCTAGAACAATGCCAGCCACCGGCCGGGGAGCCTCGCCGAGCTCAGACCTGGTCTCTAAGTTCCAGCTCTCACAGGGAGGGCAAGAGCTCCCTACAGGGGCCCGAGTGAGCCACATGAAGACAGGCCTGCCAACCTGCAGCAAATCCAGAAGCAACAAAGCTGTCACAGCACCATTGGGGGGAAGATACCAGCAGGACCTGCTGAAGAGACCCACGCCCGTGAGACTGCTCTGTGCCCATGGGTGTGGTGAGGACACACGCCCGACTCTTCCGAGCACTGGCGAGAAGGTGGGGCAACTATAGCTCTGATGTTGCTAAGCAGAGTGTAAGTCGGCACACAGCCACCCACGCACGTTCACCCGTGAGGCAACCAGTCCACTCCTCTCTGCTCCCCCAGGAGGAACGGCAACACCTGCCTGCAGAAAGACTTGCACCAGGACGCGCACAGCATCTTCTCTCCTCACAGCCCCCCGGAGAACACAACTAGACGCCCACCGCATAAACAAACCAACCACGGTGTATTCAGGCCACCGGATACTCCTCAACAATAAACAGAAGTTAACCACAGACACACACAACCTCATCGACTCCAAAATCACTGTGCTGAGCGACCAGCCAGCACACACTCTCGGAACGTTACAAAGGTCTTGTTACACGAAGTTCGTGAAGAGGCAAAACTAACATACATCCAGTGATAACAAGAATGCCGGGGTGACCCGGGGGCGCTGGCTGGAAGGGTGAGCCACGTGGGGCCGAGGCACTCACTGTACTGTATGTGTATCTCAATAACGCTGGTTTTTAAAAGACCACAGATCAGAACCCACTGAACGAAACAGGAGTCCGTAAGTCTACTCTGATTTAAATGAATAACCAAGGGGAGAGGGAAAGCTCCTCCTCAGAGTAGAAAGCTAACTAAGGCAGAGAGACGGAACCCGGAGCTAGAAGTGCTCAGCACTGTGCCAGCGGGACGGAGGCGTGGTGAGGAACAAGACGTGCCCTCCCCAGGAGACACCTATCCGTCCCCCGGGAGGAACGGAACTTACCGGGATAGGGTCACTGAGACTAATACAGAGCAGGACTGGGAAACCTGACTAATCAGCGAAGACTCTGAGTCGTCATTTCAACTATCCCTACACGGAGGAGCTCAGCTCAGGTGACACAGGCGCGCTGTCGCATCAGGAGAAGAAACCAGGCAGTTCCTCCACCAAGTCCTCCAGAACATTCCTCAATGACTTGGGGTGGCAAGTGTCACCCTGATGCACATGCAGACGGGGTGGTTGCACAGACTGCACTGCTCATGGGGTATTTACAGGGACAGACCAGACCAGACCCACCTGGCTGGGAGGGGCGTCCATGTGGTACTGTGGCCACCCGAGAAAATGAGGCTGCAGAGGCTGAACTGACCAGCCGCTGCCCTCCGGGGCGCAGCTGCTGCCGTCAGGGACACAGCCCAAGCCACCACGCCCAGGCGTACCTGTTTTCCTCCTCCGTTTGGTGGGAGCTCGAGGCGTCAGGGGGCGCTCATACACGGCAGTGCTCAGACCAGCGGCGACGGCTTCAATGGTCTCGTCCAGCACAGAAGACATGAGGTACCTTGGGACATGCTACACAGCAAAGGACAGCACCGGTCTGCAGGGCTGCTGCCCTCCAGGTTCTCTCACACACCACACTTTCCCCAGGGAGGACCCCTGGGCAGGGTGGCAGTCGGGAGGCTGACACCACCTCAGACCCCTCAAGGGAGCCCTGAGCACACTCCTGCCAAGCCAACTCTAGAAGCTGGATGCCCTCAGCCTGGCCGCAGCAGGCCCAGCTGGCATTACCTTCTTGCTTCCAGCAGACAAACCGCTGAGTGCTTCCCAAGGGCAGTTGGGCCTGGAAGACGCGCCTGGGTGGATAGTGGGGTCTGGGAAGGCCTCTTGAGAAACAAGTTCAGGGCCAGAACGGAGGATGAGGAGGGCCAGGCAGGCTGCAAGGAGCCAACGGAGCCCCAAGTGCATGAGTGGAAGGAGTTGCACAGCCCAGGGCCGAGGGGCGCTGAGCAGAGCCGCACAGCCCACGGCAAATGGGAGGCAGGGAAAGGGAAGGGTGTCTGGATCAGAGAGGAGTTGACTCAAGATACGGGCAGGAAAGAGCAGCCAAAGGACGTGGGGGATGCTGGGCGGAGGCGTCCACTTTGAGAACACAGGTGGTGGGAGTGGCGTTTGTGATGGGGGTACCGGAGCCGAAGGTCCCCACAAAGTCTTCTCAACTCATTCTCAGTTCAGTATTAGGTTTCCCACAGACAAACACCCTGACTTTAGGAAAGCAACGCCCGCTGCCCCTCACCGCACAGCCCCCCTGCAGGAAACACATGTGGATGTACATCTAACACTGAGGCACCAGGAGCTGCTGTGCCGTGTGACCTCCAGGGACGGGGCGCTGACGTAGGGGAAGACAAGGTCACCAACCACACCTCGGCCCCTCCACAGGTCAGGCCCCACTGCCTGGCACCCTTGGGACCAGAGCTCTGCTCCTGATGCCTCAGGCCTGCTCAGCATCGCTGCCTGCTCGTGGGCTAGGAAGCAGCACCCCAGACACACCACCTGCGCCCCTGACAGGCCGAGGGCCATGAGCCACAGACCCTGCACTGCTGACTGCACCCTCCTACACGCCCACTGCCCTGAGCAATCAGGCAGCTGAGGAGCAGCAGTACAGGGTGCAGCCACCTGAGGGGCCGAGCCAAGAGCTGCCCTGCGGCACTGTGGGCAGCCACAGTGTGGAACACACCTACCTGGATCCTCCTGGCAGTGGAAATCCGGTTCCGGTTCACGGTCTCTCGGACTCTCTCACTCTGCCGTGTCCTGGCAATGGCCCGGGTCCTCCCTGCGCGCGGCCGAAGCCGGCTGGTGGTGGGCACCACATCGGCCAAGAGCAAAGAGACCTCCTCCTGACTCACAAGACCTGCGTCTTGGAAGAAAGAAAATCCGGGGCTGATGTGCACGCCCTCTGAGGGACAGGACGCAGGGGGCCCCTGGAGCCTGGACCCTCAGGGCCGGAAGCCCCAAATCTACTGACCCCACATACAGCTGCAAACAGCCATGCTCCTCCAGCTCCCACCCAGCAGCGCAACGGAAAGCCGACCCCCTGAAGGAAAGCCCTAGAAGTTCTCCCCAGGAGACACTAAGTCCCGCCCCCAGCCCTCCTCTGGGCCTGTGGACCCAATGCCGAGATGCCGAGAAGGGTCTGGGCTCGGCGTGAGAGGGAGGCAAGGCGTACCTGTGGCAGGGGCAGCTCCAGGGGCAGCACACTCTGGGCAGAACCACTCGTTCACCGGCACCTCCTGGAGAGGGGGCTCCAAACATTCCATGTGGTACCTACGGGACACGGCGGTGCCGGTCAAACGAGCGTCCCCAGCCTCACCGTCGCAACCCAGCGAACCTCAAAGCAGGCATCCAAAGGCACCCAAGACTGCACTGCACCCTGCTGTGGACTTAACTGTGTCCCCTCAAAGCCATATGCTGAAGCCCTAACCCCCAAAGCAACTGCACGTGGGGACGGGGCCTTTGGGGGGCGATTAGGGTCCAATGAGGTCATGAAGATGGGGCCCTGATCCAGGACCGGTGTCCCTGGAAGTGGGGGGGGGGCACAAGCTCCCTCTCCCAGTGAGAGGAGAGCCAGTGAGGACACAGTGAGAAGGTGCCACCTGCAGTCAAGAAGAGCCTCTGCCAGACCCCAACCTGCCAGCCCCTCGGGCTCTGCCACCCCACCTGGTGGACACGGCGGACACCAGCCTGCTCAGAGGTCCGCGTGCTTCAAACTCAGAACGCTCGTCTCTACCTTTCCCGCAGTCCTTCCTGCCGGCACCCCGAGTGGACAGACCTCCATCGCATGCTATGGGTGTCCGCCCTCCAAAGGGGGCCCTCTCGGTCCCCAGATTCTCCACAGGAGACAACCACGTGGAGGGAGTGAATAAGAACGTGGCAGTGCGACCCAGGGTGGCTCCGTCCTTCCAACTGGGGCAGGTGCTGTGTGCCCACCAGCACCGGGGTGGTAGTCTCTGATAACCTCCCGCCGCCCCCCGCCAGCCAGCACTCCGAGTGCCCAGCAGTGCAGGCGCTGGCACCCACACCTCACAATCTACCCTGAGGAGCTGATGAGAGTGAAAGGCGTTTGCTGCAGGGAAGCAGAAATGGCGTGACGTACTTTATCTTCCAGTGGCTTCTACCCAGTCTTCCAGGAAAGTCTGGGAGGAGCCGCTGCGGGCGTGGGCTGTCTGTGCCAGGATTCTCCAAACTTCATCCAAGACCATAGCCCTGAGCCAGGCAAAACCCAACGTGGACACCACGCTAACTCCCTAAAGACCCCAGACCCAGCTAAATCAGCTGAATAACCACGTGCTACATCCAGCGCTGAATCCTGTGAGGACCTGTGAGACACAGACCGACAGGAAGAACCCTCCCTCCATGACCTCCTCGCTGGGACCTCACGAGAACCAGGGGGACAGAGGCGGGGGAGGCGACTCCTCCTGGAATGCAACCCAGCAAGTCTAGGCCAGCGCCAAGTACTGGGAGCACGCCAGAAGCTCACGGAGATCCCAACCCTGAGCAAGTCCTCCCTACGTGGTGTCAGGAACCAAGTCAAGAGCCGAGTGGTCACTTCTCACAAAGCATTCCAAGGAGCCAACGTGGCTCAACTGATGTTCCCCTCACCAAGCTCCAGGGCCGCCAGCAGAGGCCACCGGTGGCATGACAGGCGCCCAGTTCAGCCAGCCTGCATCCACTGCAAGTCACTCCAGGAGGAGACTGGCTGTGGACTCAAACATGGGAGAGCTGTGTGACCGCCACCAGGACAGGGCCCACAGTGCTTGGGTTCAGTGCGCCACTCTGCCAGGGTTCAGCCTGCCCAGAACGGGGACGGCCCCAGCTATGCGGCACGGTGAGGTCCCGAGCTCTCTCCTGAGTGAATAAACACCTTTAAATTAGATTCTAAATTAAAAAAAAAAAAAAATCAGAAATGATCTATATTTTATTTCATGCAATAGTGAAAGAATCTGACATATTCACATCTACAGACAGCCTTGTGATTCCACTTTAAAAAGAGTAATGAAGTAACTTTAGACTTGTGATTTTTAAGTTGAATGAGCTAATTGTAAGAAAATTTAGCAGACTGCAAATATTAACAGTGTGAGGATGGGTAGAAGAATCACTATATTTATTAGTTTTAATGTTTTAGATCCATCAGGATTTTTACGTACTTGGGTTGTTTTATCTGTTAAATAATTCAAGCATGTGAAAAGAAAATCAATATATTTTCAAATGTATTTTACAATAGTAAAAAGAATTTAATGAATTTATAAAAGTCCTCAAGGGTCACTGTTAAAAGTTAATAGAATTAAAAACAGATCCTGATGCAAAGAATTAACAGAATTGTAAGAATTGTAGGCTTGGGCTGGCCTGGTGGCATAGTGGTTAAGTTTGCATGCTCTGCTTTAGCGGCCTGGGGTTAGCAGGTTCAGATCCTGGATGCAGACCTACACGCTGCTCGTCAAGCCATGCTGTGGAGGCATCCCACATATAAAATAGAGGAAGATGGGCACAGACGTTAGCTCAGGGCCAGTCTTCCTCACACACAAAAGAAGAGAATTGTAGGCTCAATTTAAAAGTTTAAGGAGGGCCGGCCCCGTGGCTTAGCAGTTAAGTGCGTGCACTCCGCTACTGGCGGCCCGGGTTCGGGGGTTCGGGGGTTCGGATCCCGGGCATGCACCGACGCACCTCTGGTCCGGCCATGCTGAGGCCGCGTCCCACATACAGCAACTAGAAGGATGTGCAACTATGACACACAACTATCCATTGGGGCTTATGGGGGGCAGGGAAAGGAGGAGGATTGGCAATAGATGTTAGCTCAGAGGCGGTCTCCCTCAGCAAAAAGAGGAGGATTAGCATGTATGTTAGCTCAGGGCTGATCTTCCTCACAAAAAAGAAAAGAAAAGAAAAAAAGTTTAAGGAAAACACGAGGCTTTGTGAGTAAGAGCTCCGACAGCCTCCCGTGGCTCACAGCCACCCCAGAGGCCACAAGAAGGCACACGAGTTCGGGAGGGGAGGGGCAGCGAAGGCAGGGCCAGTGACAAGGGCCACACTGGGGTGGGGACCAGGACTCTCCTTCCCACCACTCATGGCCTCTCTTGCAGCATCCAGCTGTTCCAGCCCTTCCTTCACATGCCCAGAGCAGCCGTAATGACAGGGAAGGACAGGTTTTGCATGTACGCAGCACTGAGTACTAAGCCCTGTGTCCTCTCGGCCCCATGTGCCCATGAGACTGTACTCAGCTTCCTGCTGACACTCAGTCACTAAACACAGCGGTGGCAAGCGCAGAGCACTGGACTCACAGGCCTGGGGACACCCAAGGCACCACTCCTGCCCTCCAGACTCACAGCGACAACGCACGCTAAGGGGACAATCAGTTGTAGACACAGCAACTTCTAGGAATACCGAGAGGCCAAGATGGCCAAGGTCGAGCATTCAGTAAATTGTCACAAGACGTGGGTGCAAACTAAAACTTGTGAGAAAGGAGGGAGGACAAGACGTCCTGACTGTGCAAGCCCAGGGGGTGGGGGCTGGAGAGGGAGGTGGGAGACGCTGCTAAGGCCCCTGAATCAGAGCAGGCAGTCAGGACTCCTTTCCATGGGCTCTGCGGAGGGTGGACTGATGAAAGAGAGTCATAGGAAGATAAACGCCAACTGCAAACACGCAGCCAGGGGAGTGAGCGAGTGACCCATGGTGTGGGAGGTGACCGGTGAGTGAGGTGGTCGAGGGCCAAGTCAAGGCAGGGGACAGTGCACTGGAGCAAACTCAAGTGCCTCCACGGGCACCTGTCCTCCAGGGCCAGCGCCCAGCCACCAGGGTCGCGCCTTCCCACCTCTTGCTGCTTCACAGCCCAGCCCTCGAAACTGCTCCTTTTTGCCCAAGAGAAAGTTCCAGATCTACCAGGCTCACTGAATTCTTTCACTACCTTTCAGGGTGTATGTCCCAAGAGGAAGGTTTCCCTAATCCTCTCACCACAGTTTTACAGCAGGAAAACCCTCCAGACGTACAGTGAACCCACCACGGAGGTGGGCCTGACTGAAACCAGGAGATGACGCTGTGACAGTGGACAATACGAGGCTCCCGGAGCCGGGGCTCACCGGATCCAGCAGTCACCAGCAGTGTGGCTGGGAAGCAGGTTCCAGGGAGACAAGCAGCAGGGGACGCAGTCACAGGCCCCTCCTCCTACCGGTGCCCTGGCCTTGCAGAGGGGGCGGGTCCAGCATGTGACGCCCGCCTCCCTCCCCGCCCCTGGCCCCTAGGCCTGCGGGCCAGCCCCACAACTCAATTCCTCGTGTTTTCCTCGTCCTTCTTCTTTTTGTCTTGATGTACTTCGTGCATCTCTGTAAGGAGCTCAGAATATTCTGGGGAGGGAACAGGCGGAGTATCTATTTATTTATTTATTTATTTTTGTGAGGAAGATGAGCCCTGCGCTAACATCCATGCTAATCCTCCTCTTTTTGCTGTGGAAGACCGGCTCTGAGCTAACATCTATTGCCAATCCTCCTCCTTTTTTTTTTTCCCCAAAGCCCCAGTAGATGGTTGTATGTCATAGTTGCACATCCTTCCAGTTGCTGTATGTGGGACACGGCCTCAGCATGGCCGGAGAAGCGGTGCGTTAGCACGCGCCCAGGATCTGAACCCGGGCCGCCAGTAGCGGAGCGCGCGCACTTAACTGCTAAGCCACGGGGCGGCCCAGGCAGAGTGTCTAAATGGCGATAGGAAAAAGAGCCTGTGGTGCCTGCTGGCTGCCAACCTCGACATGACAGAGCCAGCACACTGGGGACAGGAGGGCGCACCACTGGGTGTGGGGCCCTCGTGTCACTAAGCACAGTGGTGCACAGCCGTGGGCACGAGCGTGGAACAGAGGCCTGCAGGACTTGCCTCTAACGGGGTCATTAGAAACCCAGTCTCAGAGGCTGGGCTCAGCAGTTCAGACTGACTTCCCACAGGTCAGGGGACACCGCCTCCATCCGCCTCTCAAGCTCCAGGAAGGAGTGCCACCCGTGGACGGGCCAGCAGGGGCCCCATGCTCACCCAGCGTCACAGCCGTCGCAGAGGAGCAGGCGGTCCTCCCGGTCACTCCTCCCGCACACCTCGCAGAAGGTCGGGTCTTCCTCTTCGTCCTCTCCCGCTCGAGCATTCTCCACCGGAATCTGCAGACAGAGGAGCATTGCTGATCACACAGCAAATGACACCCAGATCCCAGGGCCAATTTACATCACGATTTGCAGCTGATCCAGAGCAGATCACTCAGCTTCTTAAGATCGATACGGGCTCCACAGGCCCAGAGATCCTGAGTTAACATGCATACAGTGATTTTTACGTTTTCTGACCATTTTAGGGTAGTTAACTGAGAGAGAACAACAATGCAACAGAAAACAAAGTATGATCCATGGGACCAGAGTGAGCACCCGGGGCACCAAGGCTGGCAGGCGGCCCGCGCCACACACCCCGCGCAACACGCACGAGACAGAGCCCGAGTGCGGAGACAGGGAAGCAGGTTCAAGTCACAGGCCTTTAACTTCCCGAAAACCGTCATATAATCAAGCAAAGACACGGAAACATGACTCTGAAAAATGACACTTGACTCTGCTGCTGCCCCTTGACAGTCACAGCTATAAAGAACCCCCCAGCTTACAGGTATTCTCGGGGGCATAAGTAATCAGGCTGTGATTATGCAGGGTCCGTGGACACACCCTCTTCAAGTGAGCCACCACCTCCACCGCAACCCTTGTTTCCTGCTGACTCCCCACCCCCACCCCGGGGAACACAGCCTCTGCTCTTCACTTTCTCAGCACCCCACTGCAGGTGACATGCCCCAGCCTTGCTCTCTGCCTTTATTCTACTGCCCGCGGGGACCCAGGGTCCTCCTGCCAACCCCCACTCTGTGCTGGCCCTGGAGCCATTCTCAGATCTGTTCCTCCAGCTGGACTAGCTCGTGTGTCACCGGGACTCTCGGGTCCTGCATCTCCCTGCACACGGAGAGGAGCTCAGGACCCACACACTCAGCAGGCAGACTCTCCAGGTAATTTACTTAATGAAGACTGCCATCGTGGAGACTGCCAACACGCCCCATGGCCTTTGGCTGCCCAGGCCCGGGCTCTAGGGGAGGACGCAGAGAGCAGGACAGGAGGCGGCAGGAGGCCTGAGCCAGCAGAACCTGAGCGGCCAGCTCCAGCACAGACCAGCACAGCGCGAGGAGGCCAGTCCAGGAGGAATTTCATACAGAGAGCCAGAGTACCCGCAGCTAGGGCTCTGTGTCATTGAAAATAAAAAGCAGCCCTACGGCTACAAGACACTCGGAGGCCTGCCTTCTGAGTCTTTAGAAGACTGAAGGCGTGTCTCCACGAGTCTTCTAATGCTACTCCTCCACCACAGAAGACGTGTGGAGGCCTTTCAAGTCTCTCAACAGCAGACATGAAGAGCAAGCACTTAAGAGCAGAGGAAAACCCCTCTTCATCCTTAGCCCTCATGGCAAACGATCCTGCCAAGGACTCGCAGAAATCTGGTCCCAGGAGAACCAGTCTCCTCTCCCAGGTCCAGGCTCCACCCAGAGCTTCCCTAACGCCCAGTGGCTCAAGAGAGAGGCTCTGAGATGTAGAAAAGGCGTGTGGGAGAGAAGACAGGAAGTCTGAGAGACAGCCCTCACCTGTACCACCTCTCGATTCCCCACCTGCCTTCCCACCCAGAACCCACAGGGCCAGGCGGGCAGGGCAGCACCTCCAGGAACAGGTTCCATGCTCACGCCTGCAAATGCCACTGTAGCAGATTTCTAAAAAGCATGTGCCCAACACTCTCTCACTTTAGGAAAGTAAATCAACTCCTGCAAGCATGTTTTCCCACGAGACAGGGACCAATGCAAGAAACACAGCACTGGTGGGGGGGCTCCTCTACACTTACCTTCTTCAAGATTTTACCACCAAACTGAGCTCGAACACAAATACATTTAAATATAGTCCGATCGACAGGACAGGAATTGGCATTCTGTAAGAAATAAAGATTGTATCAGAGTCCTGTAGAATCCCTTTCACTATTAATACCACACTCGCAGTAAAGAATCCACTTAGAAGTCAAAAACCCCTCACGCGAAAATCAAGTATTTACTGAACGCCCGTGTGTGCCAGGCCCTGTGCTCGGCTGCTGGGAACACAGCAGAGAAGAGATGGGACAGGAACCTGCTTTGGGGAGCTGCTCTCCTGGGGGAGGAGGTGAGAAGCTGGGCACGTGGACATGCACAGGCCCGTTAATGGGGAGTGCTGAGAGAAACCAAGTAGGGAGACGGACAGCTGGGTCGCTGGCCAGCTGGGCCCCTCCTCCATGGCCCTCTGTTCACATCCTTCGTCCATTTTTCCAGGAGACTGCTTGACATTTCTTAGTAAGTTTTGAGGATTTCTTTACATGGTGTGGATACTTGTCCGACGGCGGTTGCAAATGCTTTCTTCTCACCTTTATTAACAGAGTTTTGACACGTAAGTTCTTAGTTTTAAGTCGTCTTTATCGGATCTACTGTATACAGTAAGATGCACTCATCCTACCTGTGTATTTCAATGAGTTCTGACACACTTATATCCCAGGTAGCGACCACCCACGCCCCTAAACCCCCTCCCCTTCCTGTCTAGCCCTGCTCTGCTTCCCTGGGCTTCCCAGCTCAGGCCAGGGCTCTGGCTGTACACAGTGCTCTTCACCACCAGGTAGGTCCTCCAGGGCTATCCATTCACGGCTGTTTCAGTTTGGGCTGAAGTGGAGCTGCTGTGCACATCCGGGGACGAATGTGGGCGGATGGGCTTTCCTCCTGCTGCTCATGGGGTAACAGCGCACTAACCTGTGGTTGGATGTGTTAGCCCCACCATCAGAGAAGGCTGGCATTTCCCATTCCCCCGCACTCAGTGAGCTCAGCCTTCCACCTGGGTCTTCTGGTGGCAGCAGTGCCTCCTCCCTGACGAAGCCTGCGCTCACAGCCCACCTGTAAACCCTCCCTTCTTCGACTGTCCATGCGCCTAGTTAAGAGTCCTTCCCTACCCTCTGACAGTCACCCGAATTTTCTTCTGAGGTTTCAAAGTATCACTCTCTCACTTCCCATCTTGAATCCACATGGCAGCATGTGTGTGTGGTGAACTGGGCCCACTTTTTATCTGCCTCACACACATGTTCACAGAAGAGCCCCCTCTCCCAGTGTGCACCTGTCTCTTTAGGCCCCTGCCACACTTGAGATTTCTCCCCTTTTCCAAATTCGCTTGGCAATTCTCGTATCTTCTCTCTCTCCTGTATGAATTTCACAATCCATCAAGTGCCCTGAACACTGCAGGTAGGATTTTGGTAAACCTGCATCGCCACTGCCAATCTCTCTGGAATGAGACTTCCCTTTCAGAGAGTGGTCTTTCTTCATTTGGTCTCAGATGTTTTAGAAAAGCTCTTTAAATGTCTTACACATCTTTTTATGACTTATTTCTAAACACACTATGATTTTTAATCTTTGTTAACCTTGTATCCAGGAATCTTCCCGAACTTAACATCCCAACAGTTCATTTGTAAAATACCTATATTAATAAACACCATTTGCAAATAAAGCCTTTTTCTACCTAACACCTATGCCTTTATTTTCTCCTTCTATTAATCCAGTATAATATCAACTAGAAAATAAACAGCAAATACTGTGTTGTGTTCCTCAGTTTAAAGGAAGGCTTCGCTTGCCCAAAAAATCTAAACCTGAATCTAATCTGGGCTGTAGATCTACCACTACAGAACAGAAACAGGAAGTATCAGAGGCAGAGAAATGCCTCAAATGACACCACGATGAGCCAGCAGTCAGCAGCCACGCAGCCACGTGGACGACGCTGGTTCAAACAAGCTCACCAAACAGGATGCTTCTGAGCCGCCTGGGAAACCGGAGGCAGGCAGGGCGGGTGTCAGAGGCTGGACTGTTACTATTAACCTCGCCGGGGGAGATAACAGGCTGGGGATCTGTCAGCTTCACAGGCTCCACGCGTGAAGTGACAGCTGGGTGGGATGAGAGAGAATGAGACAGGCGGAGCTAACGGGCCTTGGAGACAGTGATGAGCACGGCGGTCCGCATCACTCCTCCCTGCATTATTCTACTTCTTTGCAATTCTTCACAACCAAGAGTGAAAAAGTAGGAAGGGAGTACTGCTTCTACAGTTCATGAAACATCCTGCATGTTTCTGGTGAATTCCTTCATCGGTTTTCAGGGCGGTCCTTTTTATTGCCAGTTATCATGACTCAGCACTGAATGACTCATGCTTTCTCTGTGCCCATGAGATGATCCCACTGTGCAGGGCCACCGCACACGGGCACCCAGGCTGACTCCGCTGCCCACACATCACCCTAGGCCATTCAAGATTTCTGCAGCCAGGCCCCCGGGGGACACTGGCCCATGAATAACCACCCCCCTCCTGCCTCCTCGTCCAGTGCTCCACGAGCACATTCCCCACAGGGAGCTTCACCGACAACCCCGAGAGCTCAAGGTGAGGAACAAAGCAAAGACCAAGCCAGGACTCGACCCTGCGGTACCACCTTCTGCAGTAGAGCAGAGACCCAGACCCACCAAGAGGCCGGCCACAGGTTGCATCACTTTAAACAGAAAGGGGCCACCTGGAAGGGAGGAAGAAGCCCAAAGAGAAGCCGCCTCACCTTGGACCATTCCACGATACAGTCCAGGCAGAAGTAGTGGGCACAGTTCTCAGGAGTCCCCACGGCCTGGTCCCTGAAAGCATTGAGACAAATCGGGCAGCTCTCGGAATCGTCATCAGAATTAAAGGCGCCTTTGGCTTCTAGCTTCCCCTGAGTATCCGCTACTGCCACTAATGTTTCCATGTGGTCGTCGTCTTCAGAATCTTCAGAACCTTGGGAAAGAGGAAACATTGTAACTCTGTGAATGGCAGCACTAGAAGCGAGCAAGAGCAGCTGCACTCAGGAAAGCGAGCTCCCAAACCCCACACTCAAGGGACACATCCCTCTGCCACAGCCCCACCAGCCGTGACTGTCACCAGCACCTCACCTGAAGCTGCTTCCAAGCTGAGGGGACGTGACACTGGTTGAGCAGCCACACCAGCTCAAGCCCCTGCCCTGGAGCAGAATCAGAACCCTCAGGAGGCAGGGCAGCCCCACGGGCCAGCCCACATCTCAGACACTGGGGTGAACAGCTGAAGCCCCACTGAGTAAGGCGGCCTCCAGATGGCACACACGCTCCCAACACCCTTCTCACAACGCGGTGTTAACAAACCATCTGCCTTCAGAAAGGCCTCCCTTATAGGTCTCTTATTTTCCTTTCTTTTGGGATGTAGATTCCTAACCAGGCAATTTGGCCACAACAGTTCTCATCTGTTTCTGAGAGGTTTGGAGGCTGGGGCTTGACCAGCGGGAAAATCAGTAGACACTTTCAGTGCAACATGGTGGAGTCAACCCCGTGCACTGAGTCTCTCTCCCTCCCAAACTCCACTGCAACAAAGATTCACATTCATGTGGACGCGACAGGCAGACAAGAGGTGTGGCAGGACCGGTGTCGATGACGGCTACCACCTGCGACCCTGGTACACGGCAAAGGGAAATTATTGGGCCAGCTCCGCCTAACCAGGCGCGCTCCTCAGAAGCACAGCTGTCTCTGGCTGGCTGCAGAGAGGAAGGCAGAGAGATGCACTCCTGCTGGTGTGGAAGACAGCAAACAGCTGACGTGAACTCCTGGCAGAGGGGAGCCTCTAGGAGCAGAGGATGGTCCCTGCCCGACAGCCAGTGAGAAAACAGGGCTTCAGCCCTACACCCGCAAGGATCCGAACTCTGCCAACAAGCAGGGACCTTGCAGGAGCAGCCGGGTGAGACCTGAGCAGAGGACCAGCAGCCTGTACCTGGACTGCTGACCCACGGAAACACTGAGATAACAAGCCTGCTGTTCTAAGCTGCTATGTTTGTGGTAATTTGTTACACAGCGACAGAAACCAATGAAACTGGTGTCCACAGAATTCTGGAAGATGGCAAGTGGGAAGCTGAATGATAACTAACTTTGTTCAGCTTTCCTGCTTTGCTAAGGGCCACGGGGGCAGACGCAGGTAGAGGCCGGATGATCTGATTCTTCCTATGGAATTCCAGAAGGCTCAGGAACTGAAGGGAAGGCAGACAACTGGCCATCTGAGGGCCACCCAACTCCTGTGCAGTGCCTCTGCCCACAGAGCAACGCCTCTGAAATCTCTGAGGGACAGTGAGTACCAACAGCGGGGGTGGATAAAGACGAAGGCAGGTACACAAGGCCCTGAGCCACCCACCTCCCCCACCCTCTCAGGGGCTGCTGGAGATAGGCCTAGACGAGGGGCCAAACGGAGGAAGGTACAGATGAGGGTGCCAGCCTGGCATGGCAGCTGGCGGTGGGCCTGGAAACCCCAGTGTAGATGAGGGCAGGGTCTCCAACAAGGGCACAGATCCCACGATGACCACACTGGAAGGAGATGGGAGTGAACGAGGGCCTGGCGTTAAGACAAGGCTGAGAAGGGAAGGGCTGCACACCAAGCAGACCGGGCGTGAGCGAGTTACCTGCGGAACGTGCGTGCACACTGCTTGGAGAGCTCGGGGACAGCAGGTGGCACCTAAAGTCTGAAACTCGGCGAAGAGCAATATAAGCAAGCGATTTTCAGGAATAAACACCAGAGCAGAAAAGCAACAGGATGAGTGGAGAGAGCTGCTGTGGGAAGGGGAACTTGGAGGCACCAGGCCTGTCGGGATGCAGCAATGCCCCAGAGACCTCCCTCCCCCACACCTAACTCACTGCCCTCCAGCCAACGCCAGGCCAGCGCCGGGGGGTCAGTAGTTAAGACTCGGTGCTCTCACTGCTGCGGCCAAGGTTTATTTCCCCGTCAGGGAATCACACCACCCGTGTGTTGCTGTCACACTATGGCGGTTGCGTGTTGCTGTGATGCTGAAAGCTAAGCCACCAGTATATCACATACCAGCAGGGTCACCCACGGTGGACAAGTTTCAGTGGAGCTTTCAGCCTAGACAGACTGGGAAGAAGGATTTGGCCACCCAGTTCTGAAAAAAATTGGCCATGAAAACCCTGTGAACAGCAGCGGAGCCCTGTCTGACAGAGCGCCGGAAGGTGAGAGGATGGGCCAAAACACCGGGCAGAGTTCTGCTCTGCTGTCCACAGGGGCACTGGAGTCAGAATCGATCTGTTGGCACTAATGACAAAAGAGACACAACCACCTTGTCACATTTCAAAGACTGGTGCTGGGAGTGTCCAGGAAGTTTACACACCCGCCAGCCATGATGAACGCCCTGCGGCATCCTCCCTTCATGCGGCGCCCCCTCACCACCTGTGGGCCATGTGCTGATACCTCCTTCCCTCCCGGGCACTTGGCTGTGTGCCAACCGTCCCTTCTTGGCACTCTACCCCAGCCCCACATCCACCACTGCCTGGCTAACTCCTCCTGTCCTTCACATCGCAGCTTAGATGTGTCTTTCTCTGGAGGCTTCTCCTCACCACCCCAGGTCCACAGAGCCCTTCCCCTTCCTGCAACCCCCACCATGCACCCATTCTTGGCATCTATTACCCTGAACCATAACTGCTTCCTTATGCCACTATCTTTGCCGGCTGAGCCGGGTCTACCCTCCCTCCAACCCTGAGCCCAGATTCTGTGGCATCCAACAGGCCTCCAACCTTTGCTCAAGGGACGGAATTGACATGATCCGACGTCCCCTGCCTTCAGCCCTGTCAACGGCAAGTGCAGGGAAGCCTAACGCCCAGCTCAATCTTGGGAAACAGCAGAAGAGCCACATTCGTGACCTGCAAACTCAAGACAGAACCTCACGTTCCTGCTCAGAACTCAAAATCCAACTCTGGAAGAATACATTTCCAACACACACAAAGCTGCAAACTCACACTGACTCATGCCATGTCAATCTCGTTCCTTCATGAGCACCATCCCAAACATGATTCTGGAACATTCTAATGCTGGTAACCACAGAGCTTGAAAGACTGTGACAAACAGATCATGGTAGATGCTTTAGGACCACGCATCTGCTGACTTCACGAGTACGTCAGAAGGAAAGCAGTGATGACCCAAACTTCCAAAGTCAGCACCCTATCAGCAGAGGGCAAGTGCACCCTCCCTCTGAGGAAGGTGACCACAGCTGGGCTGGGACAAGGTGGTCCAGCCCAGGGACCTTGCAGGCCTCGCACCAGCCAGGGTGGCCAGAAGGGACGGGGAAGGAGGCAGTGCAAGCGCACTCGGAGCAGCAAGGCCCTCAGGCAGCATCACCTGCCCTTTAAAGTAACATTCCCTGCACAAAGTTGAAGGGCACGGTGTTAACCAATGCAAACGTGCTGGGGATTTCTTATTAAAGGCACGTCATGCATTTGCAGTTCTCTCAGGGGTTCTGGTCAGAAGAGCGAGAACGAGCCACAGGATGGAGCTGGCTAGCTGCCTGCCAAGAGTCCTGGTCAGGTGGTCCCGGCCACAGCAAACCCTGGGTCATGCCCAACCTGCCCCGGACCTGGGAGGTGTGGGGGCAGGGGGTCGCCAACACCCTCTGCTCCTTCTGCCAGAAAGTCCAGTCTGGAAACACCTCAGTTCGTGTTGCTCCACGCTTTTAGACATTTTAATCTCCTGTGTCACCACAGAAGAGACCTATCGAATTGCGTCGTCAACTGAACTCTGAAAGGAAAAGTTACAACAAAAGCGAGCCATCGAGCTGTCTGAAGGTGAGGACTCACTGCAGGGGACTGTTGGATGAGACCCGCTGTGCAAAGCTTTCTCTCCAACTTTTCCAACCCTCAGCGGGCCACAAGTTCACTAAGGACATTTTATAAAAAAGCTGTCCCTGTCACAGAGATAGGAGATACAAAGAAGCTGCTCAAACGTGCGTGATCTCACCAGATCTGTCTTCCAGGTCCCCCTCCTCGTCTTCTCCATCGGTGCCGTCACTGTGCTCACTGCCCGTGTCATCCTCGGAGCCCTCACTGTTGCCGTCACTGCTGTTTTCTAGACCGATAGGGGTGAAAACACAGGCCCAGGGCAGCGTCAGAGCCGCGGAAGCAAAGAGTGAGGGCTGGTTCGCAGACACACAGAGGTGTTCAGAAGGCACCTGCCAAAGGGGTTCCGTGCAACAGCAGGGGTGGTAGGTGGGGCCGTGGGGACGGGGGTAGGGAAAAGCAGCATCCTTTCACTCTATTTACATTGGTATTGCTTGCGTTAAAAATAAGACAAAAGGATGTACTTCTGCAATTTAAAAGCAAAGAATAATTTTTTTTTAAAAGATTGAAAGTTCGGGGCCAGCCCGGCGGTGTAGTGTTTGGGTTCACGCACTCTGCTTCGGCGGCCCAGGATTCGTGGGTTTGGATCCTGGGCGCAGACCTGTGCACCGCTCATCAAGCCATGCTGTGGCAGCATCCCACAAGTAAAGTGGAGGAGGACGGGCACAGATGTTAGCCTAGGGCCACTCTTTCTCAGCAAGAAAGAGGACTGGCAACAGATGTTAGCCCAAGGCTAATCTTCCTCACAAAAAAAAAAAAAAAAAAAGATTGAAAGTTGAAAATCAATACATGGAGACAGCCCCCAAAAGGGACCTCAGCTTTTCCAAGAGCCAACAACCAAGCGAACAGGAGGAGCCTGATGCTCCTGAGAGGGCAAGCATGAACACTCACTCCACAGCTCGGGGTGGAAGGGATAGGGGGTCGGCTCACCAGCATCACTGGCCAGGGCAGCAGGGCTGAGTCCCGGGTGCCCATCCGGCCCTGGGCTTTGGTCCACAAGCTCATCCAGGCTGTCGTCATCCATTGCCGGACATTGGAGTTCACCTCTGAAAGAAACCAGAGTCAAGTAATTCCCAACTGTCCCAGCCTGCAAAGCTTCCCCTCTGAAAGAGTGACAGTCACTCTCTACACATCACATCCCTGGTGACGTGTCCATCTGTAGGACAAGGAGGCTGAGCAGTGAGATGTAATACATACAAAGAAACCCCAACCACAAAGCTGTGCATACACACGAGAAAACACGCTGACTCCCACCTACAGAGCTACATTCACAGAGCTCAGTTCACAAGGAAGTGATCTAAGTCTCAAACTGCTGACGTTTTTGCTCATTGGGCACCTCAGACACCTCAACGCACCCAAGCAATCCCAAGGCCACACACAAATGAAACTGCTTATCACAAGCTGAGGCAAAGCAGGGCTTTCAACAGCGGGTGGTCACCAGAAGGGCCTAAGTGACAAGCAAGCCCTCTCCCTGCACTCCTCTGGCATGTCACTCTCAGCCACGGCTGGTCCCCTGTCCCCCACTCACCTGACCACCAGTGGGAGGCCATGAGCACTAGCTGAGTCTCCTCTGATCTTGCCCCGAGCACGTCCACAGGGTGTGGCTGAGTCGCTGTGACTGCCCAGGAGCAGCACAGGGAGCAGAGGTGGGGCTCTGCCTCTCAGCTGCCATATCCATCCTCTCGGCTCCTGATCTCCAGGTGGGGACACCCATCCTGCCTACTCTGCAAGGCCACCACGAGGACAAGGAGATCGAAACAAATGACCTCACAAATGTAGCGAGACACAATCCTCCTCCAACACCAGGGCCTCCAACTTCGGTCCCCAAAGAAGGGCTCCTTTCTCAGCAGTGCGACTCGCCTCACTTCCCGGGTGACCCTTAGAGGGACCACCTCTCAGAGGGAGTCCCTCAGTAACTCAGAGGCACAGTGTGCTTGAGACCAAGTCCAGTCTCCACAGTCAGAGGGAGGGGTCAACGAGAGATGGTAAGACAGAGGGGCGAAGCAGGAACCAGGCAAGGCGGGTTAGGCCGACAGCGGCGTGCCCAGGAGCCAAGCGAGGCTCTCAGTCCCGGATGGCACACGCAGGTTTCTCTCCCACAGGCTGTGAGCTTCACATGCATCACGCCAGCCGCAGGAGGGACTGTCACCAAGACTGTTGTACAGATGCCCCCAGAGCCAATCCCCTGATGGGGCTAAGGGTGGATTCAGACCCCAGAGTGCCTCACTTCCCACACAAAACCCCAAATTCTACGATGTTTTCTAAAGTGTGTGCGAAGGTTAAGTTGATGAAACTGTCACCTGCAGTAAGTAGCTTCTCCCTGGACACAGTAAACTGAGAGTTCTTTTGCGGAATTATTAACCCCTTAAAGCTACTACCTTTCTTCTACCTAGTGCCCTAAGGTTAAGAAAATCAGCCACAGTCTCACTCAACTCAGTCTGCTCCCCCACTGCTTGGTGACTCAGCAACGGAGCAGGGACCCTGCCTGTCCTGCCCCCAAGTCCTGGCCATGACTTCTGCTGGAGACACACAGACCACGCCACAGCTGTCCAGGAAGATGACACCTCTCCCGCGGACGCAATGGCTGCAGCGCTCAGCTAAGAGGACCTGTAACTCTCTGCCCATAGCTGTGACCGTCCCCTGGACTCCACAGTGTCATCCTGGGACACCTGCTCCAATACCTCCCCTGCCCTATTGTGTGCAGCACAGTTCCTGCCCCTGAGAAATATGGCCGATGAGGGAAGTAAATACACATGTGAACCTGCCAGAGAACACTTCTGACACCAGAAAATGTAAACCTCTGAGCCGCCTAGGAGGTGAGAGCACAGCTGGGGGCAGTTCTCAGGTGCAAATCCTCACCCTGATGACGTGTTTCACATGTGCAAGGTCAAAAGTATGAACAAAGAGCCCCTGGCTTCTCCCTGGGTCCACCTGCAAGGGGCAGTGGCAGGGCCTGCCTCAAAGGTCAGTGAGGCCACGGCAGGGTACAGCACACAGGGGCTTGCCAGAAATACCAGCTCAGGAACGAGGCTGAACTCCATGAGTCCCTGCACCTGTGGGGTGAGGTCCCGAGGGCCTGGTACTCGCTGGGGAGTACCAAAGGCCTCCTCACACCCCTCCACCAGGGCAGCGGAGAGCTGCAGTTACGTGAGGCTGAGCCTGATCCCTCCCTGCATCATCACTCAACAGTAGCTGCTGGCAGCTCCCGGGGAAAAGAACCCAAGTAGCCAGTGAAGGTACTTCCAGAGCGAGCAACTGTGTAAACACCAAGAGCCCACAGTTAGGGAGCCCCCAGCACCCCCTTCCCATCACAAACACTGCAGTCAAAACACTGTGTTAACGGGGACTCCAACTTTCGTCCTACTGGCCCCACCTGCAACCCCCGCTCAGACATGTTTGCCTGGATTCACCATGGCCCTCTCCGCCCATATGGTCCGGACCACCGGCCAGGGAGCCATTTCTGCAGCAGAGCCCACGGCACCCCCTGCCCCGGCTGCTGGCTGCCTTTGGCAGTGCTCACGGTGCTCTGTGGCTCTCCTGCTCAGCCTCCAGATTTGGAAAGATTAGGGGGAAAAATTAAACCAAAAGAGCTTCTGGTGTGGTAACTGGCAACCATGCCAGAACCAGAACCAGTGCACTCATTGCCAGGCCCTAGGCAAGCCGCCTGGTCCAACCCAACGTCTCACACCGGTCCAACGCTGCCATTCTTTATTCATCGTCTGCCGTGGACACAGAGGCCTTGAAACTGTAAACTGCAAAGGAAGTCAAAAAGCAAGGGCCCATAAAGCCCTTTGCAGGGCTGAGAAGCCACCAAGAGTCCACGCTGGGGGGCTGTTGAGAGGACTAAAGCCAGGCTCGCCCTGCCGGGACCCTGCCACCAGTCTGGTGCAAAGAACGCACTAGAAGGTGTGGCTACTGTTATTCTGACTCAACATTCTTTCCATAAGAAAAAATCCAAGTGGTCCAGGGAGAGGGAAGGTGTGCTAGGACCCAAGTCCAAGCTCACCTCAGCCTCAGATTCTGTTCAGAATGTGGCTCACCAGGCGGATTACCATTTTAATGTTGTAGAGATAAGATGAGCATACAAACTCCAAAGCTAACAATAGTGTGACACAAACCTTGTTAACAAGAACCTGGACCAAGAATCAGGGCTTAGTTAACACAGCGCCCCGCCTCTGCCCTCCGTAGCTGTGTGACACTGGCAAGTTACTTAACCTCTCCGAGCTCCTAGCGGATCATCTGTAAAACAGCAAGAACACTACCTACGCCCGAGAGACCGCTGTGAAAACCACAAAAGTTAAGGAAGAGAACACCAGCCCGTCAACCGCACGGGGCTGCGGAGACGTAGACAAGCCGATGAAAGCGACGACCACCAGGAGCTGAACAAAGTTAGCAAAGGGTCCCACTTCGCTCGCAGAGAGGAGACAGCGCAGGGGGCGCGGTGTCACGGAACGAGGCGCCGGAGACAGGAAGGCGGCCACCCCGGAAACCCGCCTGCAGGCCGCCGGGCCTCTTAGCCTCGGTGCTGGGCCTCCCCGCGCCGGCCCCGGGTCCCTGCCGCTCCCTGCCCGCTGCCCGGGCCGCTCCCCGCGCCCGCCCGCCGCTCCTGCCCGGGGCCAGCGCGGGCAGGCCTCGCACCGCGGGGCAGGCCGCAGACAAAGCTCGCGGCGCCCGTGGCGGCCCTAGGCCGGGGCGTGGCGGGGCCCCCGGGGCCGGCGCGGCCCCAGCACGTACCCGGGAACCTCGCGCCCCACCGGCCGCTCCCTGGCGCTCGTCGCCGCCGCCGCCCGAGCGAGAGCCACGACTAGGCCCGGCCGCCGCCGCGCGCCGCCGCCGCGCGCTCGTGGACCCGGAAGTGCACGTGCCGGCTTCCGGGGCGCTCCCGCCCCGCCCATTGGAGGGAACCACTGAGACCAGGGAGGCGAAGAAAGGCCTTAAATGGAGGACAGCGCCGCTCCTCGCCGTCAGGGTCCTCGAGGCCTTGGAAACACTGTTTAATGGTGTACTACCGCCCAGGGAGACCAGTGTCCTGGAAGAACGTGCGGTATCTAAGCCCCCGCCAGTGGACTGCTCCAGCCGTCTTCCCCCGCCGAGGAGCTGGTACAGTCCGACCCTCTGCCCGCCGCTCAGGGCCAATGGGAACGGCCTTCCGGCACACTTGGGACCCCGCCCACAGCCTGGGCCCCGCCCACGTTGTGACCACGCCCTCCCCATACTTATGGCCAAGCCCCACACTGTAGCCACGCCCCTCCCCTCCCCCAGCCTGCCGAGCGGGAGCGGCTCAAAGCCCACCCCAGGCCGCGGAGAACCCGGCGAGGAAGGCTTTGGGGGCTGCCGGGACGAGCAGCTCTCCGCCGTCCGTCTCCCCTCACCCATGTACGGGCTCCTCCGGGTGCTGGGCGCAGCGAGGACGAGACCCTAGCCCCGTGTCCCGTCGGTGCAGACACACAATGAACAGTGGACACTGAATCACTACACCGCGTGGTGTGCGAGAAGCTGCCTCTGCTATGATGAGAGGATAAAGCGGGTCAGGGTCCGGGCTTAGGAGACTGGGAGGACCGGCCAACGTTAGTTAGGTGTTGAGGATGGACCCGGCAAGGGTGAGAGCGCGGAGAAGCCGCCCGACCACACACAGGAGGCCCGTGGCTGGGCCCAGGGAGGGAGTGGCCAGAGGGCACCGGCCACGCAGAGCCAGAGGCTCTGGGGACACCGGAGGGTCTTGAGCAGGATGACATGCGCTGGCTTACAGGATCCCCTGGGCATCAGAGTGGGAACAGACTAGAGAAGCCAGGGTGGACACTGGGGGGCCAGTCAGGAGGCCCCTTTGGTGACCCTGCTCAGGGACAACGGTGGCCCGGGCTCGGGTGGGGTCAGCGCAGGTGTGGGAAGTGATTGGCTCCTGGTAGATTTTGAGGACAGAACTGACGGGATTTGCTGAGGAGCCAGATGTGAGGAGTGAGATAAAAGGGAGGGAAATCAGGAGAAGGGCGTCTGGAAGCCAGGGGAAGGAGGCAGGACAAGGAGGGAACCTGGGTGAAGCGAGGTGGCAGGGGAGCGGTTAAGAGAGTGGGAGGAGAGTAATCAGCAGCACCAACAACTCTTTCCAGTGGTTCTGCTGCAGAGCAGAGGAAAGAGAAAGAGCTGGCCAAGAGAGGGTTGTGATGACGGGCGAGATAACAGCGTGCTTACAGGCTCTGGAAAGGACTTCACAGCAAGGAAAAACGGATAGTACCAGAGAGATGGGGACTCTGGAGCAATTCCTCTTCATGGGCCAGATGGGTGGGATCTGGAGGGGGGTGCCTCCTGGGTGTCAGCCAGGCACTTGGGCTCCCACTGTGAGTACCTCAGGAGAGTTTCTCAACCTCTCTGTGCCTTAGCATCCTTGGCTGTAAAATAGGGACGCTGAAGGCTGGCTGGGTGAGTACAGGGACAGCACTTGGGGCAGGGTCCCGCGTGGGAAATACCCTGTGCCAGGCACCTCCCCCGCCCTCCCAGCTCAGAGCTGGCACGTGCTGGCCCTTCTACACACACATGCCTACCTGCCGAACACCATTAGATATGAGGACACTGCCCACCAGAGTCCCAAATGGGGGATGGGAAGGAGTTGGACAACAGCTTATGGCCAACTTGGAGCCCCCCTGGAGAGGGGCCAGCCCCTCCCACCTTCATCTGCAGCTGCTCCTGGGGGCTGCTGGAAAACTGTCACAATAAACACACGCACCCACAATTAGATGTGAACACTTGCTCAGCAGGTGTCCTTGGGCAGTGCACAACTACCCAGCCATGCCAACCTGCGCTCAGAGGTGAGATGTGTCCCCAGAGAACTGCCCAGAGCCACTGGTCTGGGCCCAAACTGAGCACAGGTGGTACCTCTGGACAGCATAGGCACATAGCTATACCTCCCCCCTACTGACTCCCCCCCACCAGCTGACACAAATAACTGACCCCCCCACACACATGTGGACACCTTCCATATATACCCCTCATCCGTACTGTCACCTCCAGTGCACACTGACCAGACACCCACCTGCCACCTCTCACGTGCTAGTGCCAAGAAAGGACCCACATGTGTGCTGGCCCATACACCCCTCCCAGACCCACACCCTGAGCCCTTGCTGGGTTCCTGGTGTGGGCTGGCACACCCTGCTCCCACCCCTCGCAGGCAGAGGCAGGCACAGGCATGGCATGCACGCTCCTCTCCTCGTGTGTACAGGAGGGTGGAGCTGACCTGGGAGCTCCCTGGGTTCTGTCCGGCCCAAGCCAGCCCCTTCCCCTGCGGTCAGGCCTGTATGCACAGAGCCAGAGCCGGAAGAGGAGACAGGCAGGACAGTGTTCTCTGATTTAGGAAGGTGGGTATATTAGTGTCCTGGGGCAGCTGTAACAAATGACCACAGACTGGGGGGCTTAAATCAACAGACATGTATTCTCTCACAGTCCTGGAGTCCAGAAGTCCAAAATCAAGGTTGGCAGCCGCGCTCGCTCTGAAATCTGTAGGGAGAATCCTTCCTCGCCCCTTCCCATTTTTGGTGCTCTAAGCTTCCTTGGCTTGTGGCAGCATCACCCCAGTCTGTCTCTGCCTTCACTCACCTGGCCTTCCTCCCTGTATGTCTGTATTTGCCCCCATCTCTTATAAGTACACTTGTCATTGGATTTAGGGCCCACCCAGGTAATCCAGGATGACCTCATCTCAAGATCCTTAATTGTAGCTGCAAAGACCCTTTTTCCAAGTAAGGTAACATTCACAGGATCTAGGCATTAGAATACAGGCATATCTCTTTCACGGACCACCATTCAAACCACTACAGAGGTGATAAGGGGTGCATTTGGGACAAGCAGGACTGGCGGGCAGAGCTGGGGGTCATACCAGCAGAGCAAGGCAGGAACTCAAGAGTCACCCTCCCTTCTGGCCTCTCCCTGTCCCCGAATCCCAGACTTCTCCCCTGCAAACCTCTGCCTTGTCTGCTCACCCCCAAGCATGCCCTGTCCTGAAGGTGTGGGCCTCCTCAGGGACCCCACAGATCCCTAGGGGTTCCTTCAAGACCCACATGATCCAGGCCTCAGTGACCCCTCAACTTCTGACCCCCAATAGAACTGCGCTGGCTCCTGGCCCCTCTGCTCCTCTTCCACCCACAAGTAGCCACCCTGTGGTGACATAAGTGTCCCACATCGTGCACTTGAATTTGTCCCAGGCAGGGTCAGATGTGCCCCCTACTCCCCCCGGAGCCCCCGCACTTAGCCACCCAGGCAATGGCTTTGAAGGAAGAAATGAAGCAACCGTGATGGTGGGAAGGGTGCAGGAGGGCCCTGCTGGGTTTATGGCAGCTGGGAGGCTCCAGCCCAGGCTTAGGAGGGATCAGGGAATTCACTGGGGACAGGGAGGACAAGGAGGGGGGTGGTGAGTCGGGCGCAGGAGGGCTGCAGGAGAGCAGCTACGGGGTCAGGATGGCTGAGACTGAGGGGGCACGGCCCCTGGGCCAAGGACCAGAGTGGCAGCGGGCGGCAGAGGGGCCCTTTGGAGTTGTCTGGAGCCAGGGAAGTGGGGTCCTCCAGGGAGGGCCAGTCTCTGAGGTAGGTGGAGGGAGGTGGTGGACACGGGGGAGCTCTTGCTTACCCTGAAGGGGGCACAAAAGGCTATGAGGACCCCGTGTCAAGAGCAAAAGGGGAGCAGGCACTTCCCTGCCCGACTAGGGGTCCGCATAACCCACGATTCTGCCTCAGGGATCCCCTCGGCCCGGACGCGAGGAAAGGAGTGCGAAGAGAAAGGGCCGGAGCCCAAGCTCTCTTCTTGGGGCTCCCCGCCAGGAGTCAATAACTCCACTCTGAAACGGTCCCTTCCCCCGACTTCCATCCTTTCAGTGCCCTGCGCCCCGGGGGCCCCTGCGGACTCGGACTCCGAGCTTCCACCGCTACACGTCCCACAGGGGGGCCCGGGCGCCCAGGGCCGGCTCGCGGAGGGCGGGGGCAAAGCAGGCCGACTCCCTGGGAGGGCGCCGGCGGTACGTGCGCCGGGGCCCGCGGATCCCGGGCGGGGCCGTACCACCCGCGGCGGCCGGCGGGGGAGCGCCTCGGGCCGTACCACCGCCCGGCCGCGGGGGAGCCGCCCCGCCGCAGCCCGGCGCCCGCAGGCCCCGCCCGGCAGGTGGCGGCCCCGCCCCGAGGCCGACGTGCGGAAAGGAACGCGCCGGCCGCGCCCGCGAGGGGCCGCGCGGCGGTGGGCGTGGCATGCGCCCCCCCCTCGCGCCCACTGGCTGCGGCGCGGCAGGGCGGGCCCGGGCCGGCCGGCCATTGGTTGCGGGACCCGCGTATTTGCATACGGGCCGGGCTCGGGGCGCGGGGCGCCGGGCGCGGGGCAGGCGGGGGCGCGAGGGGGCCGCGGTCGCTGCCGAAGTTGGGCCGAGGGTCGGCCACGGCCCCGCGTGGGGGTCGCAGGTGACGCGCGAGGGGAGCAGGCCGGCGGGCGGGGGCTGGGACGCCCAAGTTGGAGGGGAGGGAGAGGTCGGGGGTGGGGGACGACCCCTCCGCCCGCCCGGCGGTCCCTCCAGGCGCAGGGCAGCCACTGCCCACCGCACACTGCGCTGCTCCGGACCCACTGTGCGTGTGACAGCGGCTGATCTGTCCCTGGGCAGCGCGACCGCCCCGGCCCCTCTGTGACCCTGCTCTGACGGGCAGGGGGCGGCCACACCGGGTCGGAGGGCGCGCGCCAAGGCGGGGGAGTGGGAGGGGCGAGGGCGCCCCTATGGACAGGATCTGCCTGTCTGCGCCCAGCGGCGGGGTGCGGGGGGAAAGCGGGGACATTCAGGGGGCTTCGTTGCTCTCCGCACGATGGGGCTGGGTTGGGCCAGATGCCCTCTTGGAGGGAACTTTCTTTTCCTTGTGTGTCTCAGGGTGCCAGGCTGTGCAGAGTTCCGGGGACGGCCTTCTGGATGTCGCCAAGCAGCCCTGGGCAGGCACGGGTCTTGTGGTCAGACTCTCGGCCATCAGGACGGGAGCTTCCAGGACCAGCATCCTGAGGGTCCCTTCTGGAAACTTTCTTAAGGAAGAGAGTGGCAGATTTGGCTTTTCTGTGCATTTCTGCCACTTCAGCGAGGCCACTAAGGGAGTCAGGACGCCGAGGACTGTTTGTGGTGTCCAGCGATGTTCCCCTGCTTATCTGCCGGGCCTGGCTTTGCTGCTGGGGTTAGAGCAGCCTCCAGGCCTGCCGGCGCCACGACGCTTGTGGCAGGCCCCGTCCCTGTCCCGGGCAGTGGGGGTTGATGGCTGGAGCTGAGAGAGGCGGACTTAGTCGAGGCCTTGGCCTGCACTTGGACTTGCCTTTGGAGGGACCCTGTCCTAACGGTCACAGTGGCTTATTGTCACACCCAGGAAGCTTGGCCAGGCCGGGTGCTGCAGGTGATGGGGATGCTGTGGGTGGCCTTCCGGTTGAGGACCAGCCGAGCTGATTTGCTGCCACGGGGCAATGACTTAGCATTGGCGACCTCCAGTGGACCCCGGTGTTCTCAGCCAGCCCTGGAGGGCATTCTGTGCTGGGGGTGAGCAAGAACTCTGAGGTCAGTAGGGGCTCCAGCGTCCTCCCCCAACACAGCCTGGCCCTGCAGAGCGCTGGTGATGATACTGCCTCGGCCTGTATTTACACCGGGCAGGGTCCAGCCTTGGCTTGTGTGGGGAGTTGGCCTGGCCTGGCTTGGTCCTGCTCTGCCATGGACTGGACATCTGTGGGGAGCTGGGCCTTTCCTCACCTCAGCACATCTCATGTCATTGTTTTCAATGAGTTTAAAACTCAGAAGTAAACTTTTTAGCAACTCGAAGCTTTGCTTAGTGATCTGAAGCACTTCTGGCAACTTTTCCGGGGGTGTGGGATTTTGTCCACCTGGAACAGCCAGAGGAGGAAGGCCCCTTCCCCACCCCAGAGTGCAGCGGCTGCCTGAAGACTCTGTCCGAGGTGGAGAAGAGGGCTCATGAGCTTCCTCAGAGCCAGCAGCAGACCAGGGACAGGTCCCTGGTGGTGGCTTCAGAAGGAACAGGTGTTCCCTGAAAACAGACACAGGAGACCAGGGATGTGTGAGATCTGCCAGCTCCGGGCCTCCTTCTCTTTGGGGGGTGGGAAAGTGCATGACACTGGGGAGGGCATGGGCTAGTCCTGTCCTGTCCCCTGTGTGTGTAGGGTGGTCCCTGGATGGGCCCTGGCTTTGCCCCCTGCGGGCCTATGTGCTCAGCTTGGGAGATGACCACATGCTGGTACATCTGACTCTCCTGAGCACAGGGGGGGCTGTGGGTGAGGGGAGCAGGCCCCTTGGACCTGGCAGTGATTGCCCACAGCCTCCAGCCCTCCCACCTAGGGCACGGCCCATCAGCCTTTGCACTCTAGGCTGCACCCCCTGTGACCCTGTGCTTGGCCATGAGTGGGGCCATCATCAGGCAAGTCCAGGCCCCCAGGACAGTCTGCTGCGAGTGGGGCAGCAGGCTCAGGCGGGAGCGTAGACAGGAGCGGGGTCCAGCTGGGGGCTTTGCAGAGAGGAAACCTGGGCCGGGTTCCTCTTGACACCAGGTTTGGAGGCCTCCTGCTGCTGCCTGGCCCGTCCTGCCACTCCCCGTCCCCGCTCCGTCTCAGGCAGAAAGTGCCCAGTCCTGCTTACTCCCCACAAGCTGCGCTCTTAGTGGCCTTGCCCCTTGGTGTCCTCCTTGCTCCTCACGCTCAGGACTCCATGTCCCCTGTGGTCTGCCCCAAAGGAGGTAGGGAGCACCAGGCCCAGCTCAGGGGCCACCCCAGGAGAAGGTGGAGGCCATCACAAAGTTGCCCACCCCTAAACTTGGCACAAAGACCCTCATGATCTAGGATGTCCCCATCCCCTGTTCCCCAATACCCATGGCTGCACCCGAACCTCGGCGCCCCCAGCTGCTGGCCATCACAAAGATCTCTGCTCCCAGCCACAGCCCTGGGAGCTGGGAGCCTGCGGCCCACCCCAGGACCAGGACAGTGTTTGGACCTTGCCCTGCCCTGATTTCAAGGCTGTAGGCAGCAGCAGAGGCTTCTCATCCACCAGGGTAGCAGAGGGGGGTTTCGGAAGGCAGGGTGGCCACACCCTCATGGGGCCCACAAAACTCCCCTGTGCAGACCTCCCTGGGCCTGGCCGACCCAGGAGTCCGGAGACCCGCCCCTGTGAGCTGTGAGACTCAGGAAACCTGACAGGCGGGTCTGGCACGTCCTTGAGTCTTCAAGTCCAGGAGCCACCCCAGAGGAGGCGGCAGTTCCTGCTCCTGGGGAGGAACAGGCCAGAGGAGGGGAGCCAGGCAGGAGAGGGGTCTGGACAGACACACAGGTCAGGGCTGAGGCTGCTCCAGGCCCCAGACTGTCCAGCTCTCACCCCAGCCTCGGGCTGCCAAGGAGAGCCCCTGGGGTGGGCGACACAGCAGCCAGGAATGTGAGGCCCTGGGAGCCCCAGCCTTGGACCCAACTGACCACTGGTCCCCGGGAGACCCCCTTCTCAGGAGCCCTGGCAGTGGCCAGCTCCAGGCATTCCCCAGTGACTCTGGGTGGAGGCCTCAGGTTCTAGACCCTGCAGACCCTGCCCAGTGCAGCCTCAGGACACACTCAAGCCACTTTGAGCAGTTTATTGTGGTTTTAGTGTTGGGGTGGGAGGCAGCGCACACGTGCACACAGTGAAGGATACCTCCCACATGCAGGCACATACACACGGGGTGAACACGGTGTCCGTGCGTCCCCCGTCCCCAACAAGGAGCCATGGCCTTTGGGGACTAGAGAGTTCTGAGCTGGGCATGCCCCATGCTTCTCCAGGGGACTTAGCAGACTCGGCAAGCCCGAGGGCACAAGTCCTCAGCCTCCCCCAGCCCCCCTCAGCAGAAACCCCGTGGCTCTGAGGGGTTCTGTCCCGGGCCCAGGGCACCAGGGCTTCCCACTGCATGGGGGAAGGAGTCCTCTGTGACTGCCGACTCTCCTTCTGTCGTCCAGGCTGGGCTGGCCTCGGCCACCCTCGCTTGTGTCATCAGAGCCCAGGGCTGGGCTAGCAGTGGGTGTCTACTCTGGGGCCGGAGCTGCTACCTCCAGGAGTTCTGCCTCATGGGGGCAACTGTGGGGAGGACACAGGCTGAGGGGGCTGAGGGGGCCACAGGAGGACCTCGTCCCACCCAGAGTCGGGGAGACAGACATACTCTCTGTGCTCAGGCTGGACGCTAGGGCAGGACTCCGGGTGGCTCCTGTGAGGGGCCTTTCTCTGGCTGGAGGCAGAAGATCCTGTGGGGAGAGCAGGTCAGCTTGGGGCTGGGCCAGGCCCTGCACCGAACTGGCCTCCCTCCAGAACTCCTCTGACCTGTGCACCGGGGGGAACCCTGTCCGGCCGGGGGGGGCGGCAGTGCAGCCCCAGTCTGCTGGATGAACTGCTGCAGGTTACACTGGCGCAGCTCCCGGTTCAGCTCCTCGAGCTCCTGCGCCTGGGCCTGGGGCACATGGGACCCTCAGGGGCATGGCCATGGGGCTCCGCACCTCATGTTCTCCCTAGTCTGGCCTCAAGACCAACCCCCAAATCCACCTGTGTCGGGGATACTGGCGGGGGGCGTGGGGTCCTGCGGGCTCACCTGCAGGGCGTGCTCAGCTGCCTCCAGAGCCCGGCTCACCAGGGCCAGGCTGCCCTGCACCTCCGCACTCTGCCGCTCCTGGGCAGCCAGGTCCTGGCGCAGGCGCTCTGCGGCAGACGCTGTGGGTGAGGGGGCCCCAGGGGCCTCTGCGGCCAGATGTAGCTCAGCCTCCAGGGCGCGGGCCTGGGCATCCAGGGCCTGCAGCCGGGCGGCATGCTCGGCGGTGGCTGCGCTCAGTGCCTGCAGGCGCGCCTGCCCCTCGCGCTCCCGAGCCTGCTCCCGCCGCAGCTCCTGCTCCCAGAAGGCCTCCTGACCCAGCTCGGCGGCGTTCCTCTGCACCCTTTGCTCCAGGCCCTGCAGGTCTGCGCAGCAGCCTGGCATTGGTGCTACGGGGGCCACAGGCTCGGGCGGCACAGGGCTGAAGGCCAGGCTGAAGGTCAGTGTTTTGTGGGGCTCACGGCCCAGTGCTGGTCGTGGCTTCGGGGGGAGGCTGGCGCGGATTGGGCAGCGTTCAGGAGGTGGGCAGCTGTCTGAGGAGGGCCTCCCAGCGAGACTGGGCCCTGTCCGCCTCAGGACAAACTGGACATCGCTGGCAAACTGTCCACAGGTAGCCTGCGCACCCACTGGACACTCCTGGGGCAGCAGCTGTCGTTCCTTCTCCCTAAGACGCTGCACGAGCACAAAGCGGCCCGTCTGGCCTGGGGTAGGGGGAGAGAGGTCAGCCTACATGCCCCCACTCTCTGTCCACCTGGCTTGAGGAGTTGGGGGAGGGCAAGAGGGATCAGCAATCAGCCCCACCCTCCTTGGGGGAAGAAGGGGCCAGAGGGCCAGGCTCCACCCGAGGTGCACCTGTTAGGCCTGTCCCTGCCCAAAGGGACTCACCGATAGCTTGGGCTAGTGCGATGACCACTTCCTGACAGGTGGTCTGCTCTGAGACCCCACAGACTACACGCTGGATGCCGTCCACCCACACCTTCAGCTCCATGGCCGCCAGCCCTGAGAGCATCCCTGTCCTGCAGGGAGGGGAAGGCCACAGGGTTCCGCCCTGCCTGGCCCCACCGCAGCCTGGCCCTCACCCCCGGAGCTAGTTTGGGGCTGCCGCCCTTCAACGTCAGCCCTGCTCGCCCGCGCCCGGCCCTACCCGCAGGCCACGCATTCCTGGGGTGGGGGTCAAGACCAGCCCCCCAAAGGGTTCCCCAGGCCGCCCTCGCGCAGCACTTCAAGGCTGCCACTTCCAGCCTGCTCTTGCCCCGCCCCACTCCCGGAACAAGGCGAATCATTAACCAGATCCAGGACTTCCTGCCCCCGGTCACCTGGCGCGAGGGCATTGCCCCTCCCGCGGGGCGCTGCCCCACGCAAACACGGCCCCCGCACTCGGCCCTCGGCTCCGCCGGCGCCGGCAGCCCCCTCCCCGCTCCCGCCCGTCGCTGCGCCCGGCCCCGAAGCCACCGTCCCCGGGCCGGGCGGGTGCGGGCGGGTGCAGGTGCGGCGCGGCCCCCATGGAGGCCCGGCTGGCCCCCCTCCGTCGGAGTTGCCCCCAGGCCGCGCCCCGCACTCGAGGGGCTCCAGGGTCCGGCGCGGCTCACCTGGGCGCTCGCCGGCCTCCGTGCCCCGGCCTCGAACCGGCTTCTGCCCGGCGCCCTGCGCCGCCGCAACCTGCCGCCTCCAGCGCAGCGGGCGCGCCCGGCCCGCCACCGCGTTGGCCCGCAGCCCGCGCGCCCCGCCCCGCGCGACCCATTGGCTCCACGGCGCGCCCCGCCCGCCCCTCGCCTACACCCATTGGCTGCCTCCTCTGTGCTCCTCCCCTCCCCTCCCCATTGGCTCGCCGCCCGCCCCGCCCCCAGCGGCGCCCAGGTGTGGGCGGGGCCCGGCGAAGCGGAGGGGCGGGCCGAGCCGGGGTCCACGCACGCCCCAGGCCCGCGAACAACGCGGAAGCGCGTCTGGCTCGCGGGCGGCGCCTGGGGCAGGTGTCTAGCCACGCTCCCGGGCCGGCTTCCTCGGAAGCCGCCCGGTCTGACGAGTCCCCCGCCCACGGAAGGGGCGCCGGCCTGGGACCCCCCCCCCCCCAGCGCGGCCTTCGCCCGGAGGGGCAGCGGGGCCGGAGCCACCCCTCCACCTGGGCTGATGAGCCCCCAGGGTCAGGGCCCCGCCGGGCCCGCTCCCTCAGGGCCCGTGGCGCCATCGTCAGGACGCACAGGGGTGGGCGACTGTGAGCCCCGCGGGAGGGAGCTGGAGCTGGTGGGCTGCAGCCAGTGGGCCGGGCGCTCTGGAGGGGAGGGGGCCCGCCCTGAGGGTGCCACGGACAAAGGCTCTGGGCTCTTTGTCTAAGGCTCTTTCTCCCCACCCCTTCTTGCCCCCATTGGGGCCCAGATCCCTCCCGAGCTGTGGACACACTCCTCTGCCTGGCCCACCCGAGAACTCAAGCCAGCTCAGCATGAGGGCCCCTCGCAGGCTCTGTGCTGTGTGGACCAGCAGCGAGGGCATTCAGGGCCTGTTCTGCCCCAGTCAGACTGGGCAGTGGGAGGTCCTCCAGCCTGCCTGTGTCCTGCCCAGCACTGGAGGCCCTGCCTGAGCACAAGTTGAAAGTCTGAATGAATGGATGAGAGATGAATGAAGGTGAGGTGGGGTGGGACGGGGCCAAGGCTGGAGGGCACAGGTCTTGTGGGTCAGGTCTGGGGCCTCACTTTTGTCCTGGGGCAGAGGGAACAGTTGTCATGGTTATGGGAATGTCCCCAGGACTCCCTGTGGTGGCCCAGGTGGTGGAAATGGGGAAGGTGAGGCTTCTGGCTGGGGGTTAGGTAGGTGGGCATCAGCCACTGAGGGCAAAGAGGCTGTGGGAAGCACTCAGGAGGAGGCCTATTGCTGGCTAGAGTTCAGCAAGCCCCCCAGCTTCTCAGGGCAATCTCTTGCTTCCTCTGCCCCCTCCCCAGTCAGCTCTGGCCCACATTCTCAGGAGTGTGGTCCTGCTGGCCTGTGGACACACTCACAGGGCAGCAGTGCTCCCAATACCCACCGATCGCCGTGCTCAAGCTGGAAAGGGACAGTGGGAGCCTTCCCCAGGCTGAGTGGGTGACCATGGCAGGCCAGGCTAGTCACTCTGGTCCCCTGGGCCTGCTGAGGTTAGCGGGCAGCAGCTCAGGCTCTCACAGCTTCTCCTTCAGTCTAGACTAGGAGGGTGCACTCAGGGGCCCGGGTCTGGGCTCTCCCTGGAGGCTCCAGGTAACAAACAGCCCCGCCCCTTCTGGGTGCTGGTATCCATGGCAACGATATAGAGCCTTTCTCCTCCCCAGGCAGGCTTGGACTTCTGGCCTCAGGTGAGTGTTGGGGGTAGGGCCCTGGGTCTGAGGGGACACGGGCGTTGCAGGTGAAGGACCAGCTCCTCTGGGGACCCTTTGCTGTAGGCTGAGGGGCAGGATCTCAGGTCCTGGAGGGAAGAGTGACAGTGAGGAGACAACAGGGAATGTGCGAACACCAGGTGACGTGTTGCCCAGGTGGTGACTTGCTGCCCTGGCCTGGTCAGAAACACACAGGGGTGGACACCCACGGGACCGGTGGTCTGGTGTCCTGTGGGGTAGACACACACATACACACGCGGGCCTCCTTGGAGACTGAAGCCCCGTGAACCAGCGGTCCTGTCCCTGGGCTGTGAGACACGTGTGTGCGTGTGGCCATGTAAGGAGAGCCCTGCAGGGGCGCCCTCACACAGGACACAGGGCAGACAGCCCCACCACCCCTCTCAGCCCCCCAAGAACATCGAGAATGGCCCCCGAGTCTCGCCAGGAGACTGAAGAGGCTGAGGAAGAGGCTCTCCCATCCCGGCTGGACCGAGAGCCGGTCAGTGGCCACCTGGGTCCTCCAGCTGACACACCCACAGGCCCGGTGGCTCCCGAGTGCCCGCAGTACACCAAGCCCGGCTCCACACAGGTGGTCTTCTCCGCCAACCTGCAGTAAGCTGGGAGAAGGGGTGGTTGCCACTCGGGCCAGCCAGCCAGGGGGCAGGGCCTGATCAAGAGGCCGGGGCACCGGCATTGCAGGTTGGCCCCTGAGTCCCTGGACCCCCGCACCCTGCAGCGGCTGTGGGGGCAGCGGGAACTGGAGATCCAGGCCCTGCGGTGGGCCATACAGAACCACTGGGACGCCCGGCACTGCCACATCCTGCAGGAGGTGGCTGGGCTTCCATCTGACAGGTCAGCAGTGAAACGCTCGCCCCTGGCCCAACCCAGCCTCCTCCTGGCCCTAACTCCTGGTTTTTGTCTGACCTTAACCCCAACCACTGACTCCAACCTGACCCCAGCCCTGACCCTTACTCTGACCTTTGCCTTCGGCCCTAGCCCTCATCTGTCCCAGATCCCCAACCTGACCTTGGTAAAGTTACTATTCTGTAAACCTGCCCAGCCCCTAACCTTGAACATGTTGAACCCAACCTCGACCCCACCTCTGACCCAGACCTCAGAGCCTGCCCTGGCCTGGCCCAGCCACACTCTGTGCCTTCGGGCCCTAGTGGCGGTGAAGAGGAGTCCCTCCTTCTCCCCTCCTTGGCTGCTGACCCAGAGGGGGTGCTGCTGAGGTCGCCCCTTCCCCCAGGAGTTTGTGCAGGCAGCACAAGTTCCTGCAGAACCAGGTCCAGAAGCTGACTCTGGAGTTGAAAGAGCAGAAGGAACAGGCCCAGCTGGTGAGGCGCGAGTGGGATCTGGGAGTTGGGCAGGGGACCCAAGCCTGGGTGAGGGTCAGGGGCCGGCCTTGGGGGCGGGGTCTGGAGAAGGCCCCGCCCCACCTCTGGGCCCTCCTGGAGCAGGAGAGAGCGCACCTGGAGGAGCGGCTGCAGCAGACCATGAACACTTTGCAGCAGCTGGAGGTCGAGCTGCAGGCCTACCAGAAGTCCTGCCTCCTGCAGCTGGCCCACTCCTCCTGGGTCGGCCGCATGCTGCGATCTTCCACTGGCAGCGTGGAGGTAAGCCTGTGTCCCTGGGGCCCTGCCCCACTCGACTGCCCCTCCTGTCTCCCACGCCCCCCCTCCCCAGCCTTCCCTGGACCTCCCTTGACAGCCAGCGTGCCCCTTCAACTGGTGCTTCTCCTGGGGGCTCTGGCCTGCCTGGGAAGCCTGCTCCCCTCAGGCTGCCTCTGGGACCGTGGATGGGACAGGGAGCAACCACGAACCTTGTGGTCCCACCCACCTGACAACTCAGCATGTGTGTGCCTCAGGTGCTGGTGAGGTCAAATAGGACAGGTGCTGTCGGGGGGAAGGGTGCCCTGCCCCCAGCCCCTGCCCGCTGGCCTCCTGTCCCCTCCTGCAGGTAGTGACCGCAGAGACCCTGGTGGACTCCAGTGACCTCTCTGAGAACGAGCAGGCCCGCACTGCTGGGAAGGTGAGCAAGGTCCCCCACGTGCGACATGGCTCTGCAGCCCTGCAGGAGGGGAGGGTCACATGCCTGTTGCTTCCTGGCCAGGGTTTCCGGCTGGAGGATGTGGACTGGAACAGCATTGCCCACCGGTACCCCAACCTCTTCACCAACATGGAGTCCAGCTTAGATCAAAAGTAACTGTGCTGGGCAGGACTCCCCCAGGGGCGAGGGGCCGGGAGAGCTTGCCTTGGCAGATGTGGACCAGGGTCCAAGGTCCACCCTTTAGCGTCCCTGGACAAGTCACTTAGGCCTCCCAAGCATCAGTTCTCAGCTCTGTAGGATGAGATTAGGGATGAAGGGAAAAGACTCCTGAGCTGTCTCTAGCCTGCCATGAGCCCTTTTCCCAGGCTGGATCCTAGGGACCAGGACCACAACTTGCAGAGGCTGGATGGGGGTTAGGGCTGGGGTCCAGGAGCCGAAGTCCAGTGGGCAGCGAGTGGACTGTGGTCTGCAGGCACTCCCGGCCACCGCTGCCCCCACAGCTCTCACCAGCCTCATCACCTGAGGAGTGGGGCTCGGAGCTGCGCAAGCGCCGCGTGGAGCAGCGTCTCAAGAGCGTGGAGTGGAGCTCCCTGCCCTTGGAGGGCACCAGCAGCTCGGGGGGCTCCTACTCCAACTCCAGCAGCTGCCAGCTGGCCAGGCGTTATCGCAAGCAGAAGCTGACTGGGCACCCGCCCCGGGCACCACACCGTGCTTCTGAGCAGATAGTGGCACAGGCCAGGAGCTTCAGCGGGGACGACCAGGCAGAGCGTGAAGGTGGTGGGCACGTCTCCCCTGGTTACTGCTCCCTCCTGCCCTTGCAGGGCTGTGATCTCTGTCCAAAGCCCTAAATGACGTCCCCAACCGCCTGACCTTTAGGGTAGCCCAGAGTGAGGCCATTGGGGCCTCTCTCCAGCCTCATCGCTACGGGTTACGGTGGTCTTTGGGGGACTCCTGCGGCTGCCTCCGTGCTCTGCCTTGAACCGCGCCCCACCCCCAACAAGTACTGCCAGCTACTCCTCTGCAGCCCCCAGGGTCCAGCCATCCCTCCTGCCCTGGCTCTGACCCCGGGTGCTGCTCCTCTCCCATATGGACCCTCAAGGCGCTGCAGGCCGGGTCCCGTCTCGCAGATGTCCCCAGTGGGCGCTCTATAGGGGGGTCCCCCTCCCGGACAGGTCTCCAGAAAACCCACGGGGACCTGCCGGGAAAGACCGTCGCCCTGGTGCCCGAGTCCTCTTCAGGTCCCGACCCCGGGCATCCCGGGCACTGTTGGAGGTGAGGGGTGACCCAGCCCGGAGCGCAGGGGCAGGAGCCGGTCTCCTAGAGGGACTGGGTGGGCGGGGCCCAAACGTCTCCGCACAGCGCCCCTTCTCTCCCGCTCCCGCCCCAGCGCCACCGGCTGCTGCCTGAAGATCGTGGCCGTGAGCCGCCGCGAGAGGTTCGTCCGCATCCTCAACCAGTCGCTGGAGGAGACGGCCGACCTGGGCGGCTTCACGCTGCAGCAGCTCGTGCGCGACTTCCCCGTGGGCATCTACCGCTTCCCGGCCGGCACTCTGCTGGCGCCGCGCCACCACGTCACGGTGCGCCCCTCTCCCGCTCCCGGCGCGGGCCCTGGCCCGGGGCCCGCCGCCCCTCACCCGCCGCCCCCCCCCGCCGTCCGCAGGTGTGGGGTGAGGGGCCCCCCGGCACCAAGAAGCAGCCGCCCTCGTCCTTGGGCGACGAGCCCGTCCACTTCCACTCCGGCCGGAGCTGCGTGACTCGCCTCCTGAACCCCAAGGGCGAGGTCAGCGCGAGTCCCAGCCGAGGGGAAGGTTTGGGGGCGGGCCTCGCCGGGTGGGGGTGACCGCCGCGCCCTGCCGGCCCCGCAGGTCCTCAGCGAGTACCAGGCCCCGCACTGCGTGACCCCCCTCTCTAGGGTCTTCGCCGACAACACTGACTTGTCCATCGACCGCTTCCCGCTCTCAGAGGCCGGGCGCGGGGCCGACCCGGACGACCAGCGGCGCCGGCCTCAACCCCCGCGCAAAGGCCGGGTGCGGGAGGACCGGGCCGGGCGCTGGAGGCCGAGGTAGGGACCGGGGGTCCCTCGGTCTTCGCCTCTTCCCCAGGCCCCGCTCCCGCAAAACCTGTCCTCCAAAATCCCCTGCTAGGACGGCCCCCTACCTCCCCAGGCCCCATCACCGCCAGGACCGCTCCTTCCCGTGGGGGGGGCTCGGGCCCTCACAACCCCCTCGCCCCCCCCAGGACGCGGCTCCTCTTGCCACTCCTGAGCGTCTGCAAGCTCTTCCGCGCGCGGGAGGTGCTGGCGCGGCCCGAGCGCACCGAGACCCACACACCGGAGCTCTTGCCCGCCCTCCCCGGTGAGCGCGCGCGGGGACGCGGAGGCAGGCGCGGCCCGGCAGGGAGGGGGCGGCCGGCCCGACCCCACCCTGTCATTGTCGCACGCAGAGGCCGGGCTGGGCCTGGAGGTCGGCCAGGCTAGGAAGGAACACAAGGTCCGGGTGAGTGCGCGCGTGCGGGTGTCCGGGGCCCCCCCGCCCGGCCCCGCCCCTCCCACCTGGTCAGGTCCCGCCCCGCCCCCGACCGCGCGCCGCTCAGGCCCCGCGCCCCGCAGGTGTGCCGGAAGAGCGTGGACCGGAGCTGCCCGATGGTGGCGCTGTCGGTGCAGAGCACGGCCGAGAGCAGATTCGGCTTCCGCTTCCTCCCCTGCCCGCCCATCACCGCGGACGGGTGCGGGCGGGTGTAGGGCGGCTGTGGGGCGGCGCCGACGGGCGGGGGAGCGGGCGGGCAATACAGGCGCCTGCGCTCACCGGGCCGTCTCCGTGACTGCGCCGGCGGAGAGCGCGGGAGTGGGGGGCGCCCGGGACGGAGGGGGCAGTGCGGGGTCGGGGGCGCCCGGGAATGACGGAAGAGCGGGGAGAAAGTCGTGGGAGGCAGGCAGTGCCAGCTGCATAATTTATTCAACCAACTTCGCTTACAAAGTAAACTGCATTCTGTACACCTGA
Source organism: Diceros bicornis minor (assembly GCF_020826845.1). Lineage (NCBI taxonomy): Eukaryota > Metazoa > Chordata > Mammalia > Perissodactyla > Rhinocerotidae > Diceros > Diceros bicornis. Next base: position 1,423,857 of record NC_080770.1, read on the forward strand.
GAGTCGAAAATGATTCGCTCGCTTTCTGTTTCTGGATGTCCTGCCCCAAGAGGGAGCCCCACAAATCCACCAGGGATGGGAGTCCTGGCCGCACCTTGCCTGGCCTAGGGCAAGTGCCTCCACCTGGGACCACAGCAGCCCAGGGGCAGAGCCCTGGGGCAGCTGGAGTGCCTGCCAGGGAGTGGACGGGGCTCAGCTCCGCCTGGGCCCAACGCAGGCTCTTCCAGGCCTGCGCCTCTGACCACTCCTCCTGGGAAAGCCAGGCCCCATGGAAGGAGTGGGCAGCTGGGCCAGAGGTGGCAAGCTGGCCATCCTACTCTGGGCTCTCACCTGTGCCCTCCCCTGCTGGTCCCAAGCCCCACTCCTCTCCACCAAGAGGGGCCTCTCCTGTGCCAGGCCCACTTCCCACTCGGTAACACACCTGCCCCAGTTCACATGGGGCTCCCACGACCACACTGCGGCATCTTGGCTGAAGTCCAGGACAGCTTGGCAGTGGGTGGGGGTTTACACTAGGGGTGGGATTGGGCTGGGGTGATAGGGGTTAGGCGTGGCATGCACCGGAGACCTGGGGGTCTGGCTGCCGGATCTGGACATCCTTGGGCTCGAGGGCTCGAGCCTGAGGCCACCTCTACTAGGGCTCTCAGAGCAGTCACGGCAGCCAGCCCCTGACCCAGGCCAGGCCCCACGCTGCCCAGGGCTCTGAGCCGCCGCCGCCGGAACTGCAGGTCTGCGGACCCCCAGGAGGTGCTTCCCGAATCAGGTGGCGTGGGGAACTTGGGGGGAGAGGGGGTCAGGTTCCAGCCCAAGGGCCTGGAAGGCTCTGGAAAACGAGGAGACAGCGTGTCAGACAAGGGGCCCCCCAAGGAATCAGCAGGTGGGGGGTCACCACAGGCAGAGCTATAGTGTCCACTGTGGCTCCTCCCCTTAGCCCTTCACCACCCAAGGCAGCAACCCCTGCTCCATTTCTGTGCTCTGCAAGGAAGCTGTGGCTTCTCAGCCCTGGGACCTCTGACTGTTGCTTGGGGCGGACCCACCTCTGGGGAGGCAGAGGCCACAGGCCTGGGCTCTGGCTTTGGGTCACTGGGTCCTGTCCCTGCTCATGGGCTGGTGGCCCTGGGCCAGTTCCTAAACCTCAGCTATAGAGAGAGGCCCCAGCACCCACCTCAGGGTAGACTGGGCAGCTGTAGCGGTGGTCACCCAGTGCCCACCTGGACCTGGCCTGGAGTGGAAGGCCCTGGCAACGCTTTGTCCCTGAGTCCCCACGTCTGTCACCACTCCAGCCACCCGTCTTCTGCTCTCCCTCCACTTCTCCACTAGGTAGCCGGCTGCTGACCCTTCTTGACCAGCTGGTCTTGGGCCCCTCCCCCAGACACCAGCCAGCACCTTGGAAGGGCAGAGGCTTGGCCCGCCCCGTCCCTGCTCCATCCCAGCCCCTTTTCTGCCCACCCCCCAGGAGCGTCATTCGGCCAACCTTGAGCCTGTGCTCCTGTTGCCCGCTGCTTACGATGCCCCCTCCCCTCCCCAAGCTCGCCACCCCCAGCTGTTCCACCGGTCCATTCAGACCCTTCCTCCCTGGGCCCTCTTGGGTGAGGGGTCTGTGCCTCGCAGCCCCTGCCTTTGCTCCACTCAGCTGGGGTCACTCTGAAGCCAGTGTCCCTCAGGGAGGGCCTCCCTGCCTTAATTCTGTGTCCCAGCCCAGCACAGGCCCTGTCCGCAGGGTGAAGGCGGCACCCCTCCCTGCCTCGTTCTCCTGGCCCAGCTGGTGGCCTCCCTCCCTCGCCGGCCTTGCACCTGCTCCCCTGAGAAGTGCCCAGTGGGCCTGTCCTGCTCGGTGGTCCCGGCCCCTCATTGCTCCCTCCCTGGGGCTCACTCTTTCAGCCTGGGCCCTCTGGCCTCTGCTCACACCGCCCTTTGCTGGGGCACCTTCTCTCTCTCTTGCATCCAGCCCCTCATGGTCCCATGGGCTCAGGGCAGGGGCACTTGGGATTGGACCCCCCTTAGTTGTGAGCCCTCCACCCCCAGGAGAGGACCTCCCTGTCACAGCCCCTCTCAGAGCTCGGCTGAGGAAGGGGGGCTGGTCTGAGGTGAGCTCCCATCCTAAGGTGGTGTATGGCATCACTCTCAGTACCTGGGGCCGGACTTGGGGGGCTGGGGGATGTCTTGAGCCCAGCTGGGTCCTTTTGCTCTTCAGGGCCTCTTGGTGGGCACCGGGGGGCTGTGGCCCCTTCCTGCTGGGACTCCAGGTGCCTATGGGGGAGGGGGCTGAGGTGGGGAGAGGGGGAGAGGCTGTAGCCCTGCCCCCTACCCCCTGCGTTGGAGTCAATCCCAAATGAGTGTGACTCTGGGATGGTCCCCCAGCCTTGGGCTCCCATGACCAGCTCCTCCAGCCATCCTGGGACCAGTGACCGCTCGGCCAAGGCAGCCCCCCGCCATGACCCCCCACCAGATGGGGGACACACAAAGTAGTGGTGCTTGGCAGGGTGGGGGCACCCACCTCAGGTGCAGCTCCCTCCAGGCCTGAAGCCTAGCCAAGGCCAGGAGATTATGGTCATCCACAGGGTCAGGCCCTGGAGTGGAGGCACTGGCTGCCAGGTCTTCTGGCCTGTGTGGGGGCAGCTGCTCTGGGGGTGCCCAGGCCTGGGGAGGGAAAGGGCTGGTTTGGGGGCACGGCCTTCGAGGGGGCTAGGTGGGCAGTAGCCTGGGGACAGAAGGACTTATTCAGCTGGGGAGGGTGTGGGAGAGCTGGGGGCCCCCGGAATGGCTATAAGGCAGGGTACTGTCAGGCCAGGACACTGGTCCACTCTGGAGGAGAGCCCAGGAGGGTGGTCCACTGCGGGCGTCCTGGAGTCTGGGCCCACTTGGGGGGGCAGGGTGTACCTGGCACTGGTGCCGACGCTCCCGCAGGCCTTTGCTGGGGTTCCCGCAGAGGACTCGGCCAGCGCCTGAAGAAGAGGGTGTGTCTGCACCTGGTTTGGGGCTGAGGGGCTGCCAGGGCTGCTTCACGCCGAGGTAGATCAGTTACCGTGGGTGAGGGTGCTGGCATCCTCCTCTGGGGCCAGGGCCTTGGGAAGCAGGTCTTTAGGCAGGGGGCCCTCAGGGACCAGCAGGGAGAGGGGCCAGAGCCTAGGGGCCCGGGGCTGGGTCTCAGGCAGGGACAGCTTGGGGCTGAGTCTCTGAACGGGTGCTCCGTGGGGTCGATCTGTCCGAGAGTCAAAATCAGAGGTCACTGCGGCCCATGCTGGCCGGCCAGCTCCAGCCCAAGAGCTTCCCCCAGATTCTGTCCACAGACCAGGGACCCCCCGCCACCCACCATCTGTGTGTCCTGAGGCCCAGTGCCACAGGGTGGCAGGTTTTGGCCCTTCTCTGCCTCTGCAGATGGGTGGGGAGGCCCCCACTGGGTGCTGTTCACAGGGAGGGTGTCCTGGCCTGGGGGCAGGTGTGCAGGGCTCTGGGGACTAGGGGTTAAGGCTGAGAAGGGATACAAGATGTAACTATCCATCTCTGAGAGGCCTGCAGGGGGGAAATGGAGGCGGAGACCTCTCCTCCTGGGGGTGGAGACTGCTCCTGGGGTTCAGGGGCCGCGGTCTCTAGGCCAGGTGGGGCAGCCCTGGACAGAGACCAGGTGGGTGGCTGCCATACCCAGCCCGGGGAGCAGGCCGTCCAGGACACTGCCCTCCTTGATGGCCTCCTTCACCATGAGCCAGTCCTGGTCCAGCTTCCAGGAGGCTGGCAGGCCTGTGTGTGTGGCTGGAACCTCATCCAGGATCTGCAGCTGGGGGATGAGCTTTGTCACCTCTGCCCGGTAGTTGTAGCCTGGAGGCACCTGCAGGGTGGAGGGGGGTGGCAGGCCTGGATCTAGTGGGCCCTTCAGGCCAGCTTTATCGTGTGGCTGCTTCCCCCAGACCTGCTGTGGGGCAGGGCAGGGGAGCGGGGGTTGGTTATGCTGCCCCACCCTGCCAGGGCTGGCCTGGGTTGCTCTTGGACACCAGGGACTGGACTCTCACCTACACGTGGCCTCACGCCCCAGGCTCACAGCCAGGGTCCAGTGGTGCCCTCTGGCCTATGGAGCTGCCCTGAGCTGGGTGGCCACTGTGCATTGGTACCACGGAGCAGCAGCTAGCAGGGCAGGCAGCGTGAGCTCTGGGCTTGCGTGGGCAGTGCAGGGGTGTGTACAGCTGTGTAAGCTGTGCACAGGCCTGTGATGTTTGAGTGCATTCCACGTAGGGCATGCACAGGCCTGTGGGGGACACGGGTGGCTCTGGACGAGGCCTGCACAGGTGTGTGTGCGTGTTTGTGTGTACACAATTCTACGTGGAGACTGTACAGAGCAGGCATGGTTCCATATGGCATGTGCACGGACCTCACGGGGGTGGATGCGTGGGCCGGGGGGCATGGCATGTGTGCAAGTGGCCCTGTGGGGTCTTGTCCTGGCCCACGAGGATGCACTGGCAGCTGCCAGGCCTCCAGCACACAGGAGAATGAGCTCATAGTGAACAAGTCACAGGCCGCAGGTGGGCTGTGCCCGGGGGATGTGCCCCAGACCCTCCTACTGCTTGACTTGGTCGTGGCCAGTGTTCAGGTGGGCAAGGAGTCCTGGGCCGTGGAAGAGCCAGGGGGCCGGAGCTACAGAGCGCCTCCCATTCCCGTGCGCTTGGCTGGCTGGGTGCCCACCACACGCACCTTGTTGGTGGGGCCGGGGCCTGGCCGCAGGCACACCAGGTTGCCCTCCAGGGTGAGTGTGGCCAGCTGTGGACACAGCTGCAGGTAGCGCACCTGCCCCAGGTCCTCCACGCTGTTGCCCTCCAGGTCCAGCACCTCCAGCTGCTCGAGCAGGCACAGCGGGCTCAGGTCCGAGACATCGTTGTAGGAGACGTAGAGCTCCTGGGGCAGCAGGGGGGCCTCAGCCAGGGCCTGGCCTGGTGTCCTCTCCCTAGCCCAGGGTGACCAGACCCACCTTCAGGGCCGGGAAGGAGCTGATGCCATCCACGTCAGTCAGGCCACAGCGAGCCAGCCACAGCACCTGCAGGCGGCCCAGGGAGGTGCCCAGGTCTCTGCAGAGGGCAGAGTTGGCTGGTCAGTGCTGTCCTGGGGTGGAGGGCTGTGTCTGTGGCCATGACGGCTCTGTGCCATGCCTTGTGCCAGCCACCACCCACGTCTGGCTGTCTCCAGGTGCAGGGGTGGTTGTGACTGTGGCTCATGGCAGCCTCCAGGCTAAGGAAGGAGTTCCAGAGCCCCCCAGCTCCCTGCCTTCCCTCCTTGCTGCAGCCTTCTAGTCTCAGGCACAGGCAGAATGTGACCCCTGGTAGGCCTGGGCCTGGCTGTGGGGAGCTGCCCTGGTGCTGGACGGCTCAGCCCAGCCGCACCTGCTGCCCATGGTAATGGGGGTGGGTGAGACAGCCCCTTCCCCAGGGAGGTCAGTGTGGGGTCCAGCCCTAGCTCCCTGCCTTCCCTCTCTGCTCCTCTCTCCCTCGGCCTCTCTTGTGAATGACTTCCCCAAGTTACAGCCCCTCCCCTAGCCCAGCTGTGCCTGCAAGACCTCCCCCACCCTCTGCCTGGGGCCAGTCCCCTGCCCGTGTCCTGGACTCGTCCCTGCCACCTGCAGATGGGCAGGCCAGGACTCCCCAATCTTAGAACAACTATGGGAGGCAGACCTTCTGCCCCCGGCCTCTCAGGGCCCCACCTCTGTGTGCGGGCTCCTCTCAGCTGGTGTGTCCCACGTCTCCTGACAGGGCAGGGTCCACCGCTGCATCTCCTTTCCATTGGCTTCTGGGATGTTCTCCATGTGATTTCTTGTCATTTTCTCTCCTCCATGTTCTCTGGTCTCCCGTCAGGAGCTCTGCCACTCATCCTCTGAGAACGAGCCTCGTCCTCTCTCTGCCTCTCTCCTGTTTCCACCTCTGTGCCTTTCCTTCTGCTTGATGGGAGGTTCCTCGTCTTCCCACGTTGCTACAAACATTTTTGTGCTGGCTGTCGTGTGTTTAATTGCCAAGTGGTCTTCGTTGTTCTCTGGTCTTTTCTTGTAGCGTGCTGCCCTTGTTTCAAAGATGCAGAGAAGCCACATCTCCTTCTGTGTCTCTCAGAACATTAGTTGGAGAGTTTTGGAGGTTTTACTCCCCTCCTCGCATCGTCTCTGTTTCCTTGGGGATCCTCTGGGTTTGTTTCGACCTTTCCCTTTCATGCGCAGGGCTCCTAATATTTCTGATTATACTATTAATGGCTTCTTGGGCTTTCAGATGGGGAGTGAGGATCTGAAATGCTGCTTGGAGGTGCCGAGCCACTGGGGACCCTGATGTGGGGGGCTTCCCTGTTAGGTGATGCAGTCGTGAGGTGGCTTCTTTGGTGGGGACCAGTTGCTGGAAGTGGCAGTGGCCCCATGCACGACTCCCCTGATGGCACAGGGCTGCCACATCTCCCCAGTGGTGCCCCACTCCAGCCGCGCTGTTTCCAGGTGTCCCTGGAGAGTGATGGTGCTCAGGGCAAGCTGCCCCAGGAAGCACCACTCTAGTATGCGGATTATTTCGAGCTGAAGACAATAATGATATTTGACCTCCCTCACTAACTGCCTAGAGAATCTGGCATGGTGGCTCATTCCTGGAACAGATCTTCTATCATGATGGCTATAAAGATAATGTAAAATAGATGTTGCAATGGGAGGGGCACCAAGCCCCTTTTATCAAAAAACTCTATCTCTCCCTGACCAAATTATCAATAGATGACCCTGAAAAGAATTGTCCTTCTGCCCTCTGAAGTCCCAGGCCACTACCCACCTTCCTTCGCCTTTAGCTGCAATACTTAAGCAAGCAGCTTAGACAGAGGGACGAGTTGCTCATTTCTGAGCTTCTCCCATGTATACATGTTATTAAACTTGGTATTATTTTCTCCTGCTAACCTGTCTTGTTGATTGTTTGGCCAGCCAGAAGAACCTTAAGGGAAAGGGCAGAGGGAGATTCTCCCTCTTCCCCCGACAGTTTTGGCGTAGTCGGCAGGATCCACACTGGCTGGCAAGTTGCCTTCTCTGGCTGGAAGACCTGCCTTCTCCCAGGACTACTGCAGATGATGAGATACGGGAACGCCTGACGAAAGCCGGCAAAAGGTAAGACTTCTTACCATGTCAGCCTCCCGGAATCTCTATCTGCGGAGTCCGGTGGAAGGAAGTGGTGAGAATTTTTTCTCTTTCTAAATTTAGATTGGCAGGAGAAAATATTTGGGAAACTAGTTTCTTGGGCTTTTAGTGACTCTTGGTTTAAATTTGGTAGAGTACTCTTGGTTTTTGATCTTGATCCCTTTTCCTCCCAGAGATAGTCTCTGTTTTTCTCTTTTGTCTGTGTCTTTTGTCATAAGAAGGAAATACCATAGGGCAGGACACAGGCATAGGCCCTATAAGCCTGCTGTCCGGGCCGGCCCCACAGACTGGTGAGTTTGCGGGTCTCACCAGACCGGTGTCTACAAACTTTGCTGTGGGTTATTATGCACATGAAGTGAAGGTCATTGCCAAGGGCATCTTGGAAGCCAAAAAGGCCGCAAATTTAAGTGGGCGCGGGTCGAGCAGTTAAGAGCCATTAGGGCGCTCGCCACTTTCAGAAGACTCCCGTGACAGGATAAGTTGGATCACGGAACTGGGTAGATGACACAGGTCCCCCGCCAACTGCAAGAAAATGTCCGTGCAACGACGAGGTACTCTGTAAAGCACACAGTTCCCAACCCCGCGGCACCTCCCCCTCTAGGTATTATTCTGGCTCCAAGAGACCTAAGGCGTGGCTAAAGCTGTCATTGTGCACAGAAAAAAAGAAAAAAAAAACCGGATGAGGTTTTTCCTTCTGTCTTGTTCTGTGTCCTGAGAAAACTTGGCTTTGTGACCAGTGAGAATATTCTTCTTGGTCTCCACCATACGGAAGGTGCATTTACTGGGGTGCACCTTGGTGGCCAGTCGAGTAGACTGGGGTTCCGAACTGTGTCTTTGTCCGGCTGTGCCAAGTTCTCAGGGGAGTTTATCATAAAAGGCCCAGTCCATAAGGGCTTTTGTCGTCTTAACCATCGTTGCTTGTTAGTGCTGGAAAAATCCCATTCCAGTATCGCCTGCCCGGTGTCACAGATTAGCGGGTCTGTGACTGGAGGCGTCCCACACTATTGTGGGAGACCGGAGACACCGTTTTCACTACACCATCCTTACCGCCTGTGCAACGAAGGTCTTTACTTTCGCTGAATATCTTTGGGAGTGAATTCTGTGGATCACGGGGGCTACATCATCTGCGCCCTCACCAGGGACGCCTCTTGCGTCCATGGTAGATTTATTCTAAGTGTGGAAAGTTACCTCCGGGTCTTTCCTTAAAAAGGCTTATTGGTTCGAGTCACTATTGGAATAAATATACAAATGAAGATCCTACTCGTCAATGGCCAGACGATGGATTCTTTGAATTGGAAAAACTTCTAAATTGGGGAAAAAAAAAATGTTTTGAGAGCTCTCACATAATTGCTGAATTGGTACCTAAGAATTAAGGCCAGAAAAAGGAAGGGAAAAATTTGACTAGTCTTAAGACCTTGACTCAGGTTACAATTGAATTGAGAACATGTAAAAGTGTAAGTGTTGATAAGATTATAAAGGTTGGAATGTTTGAGCTAATTTTATACAAAGAGGTTACATCAACTTTGCCTGAGTATGTTTTAAAATGTCTGACTGGGAATGCTTCTCTTGTCCAAAATTAGAAGACCAAGACCTATTGATAAAAATCTTAATGATAATTATGTTTAAAGGTATAAGAGGTGACGAAATTTACATGAAATTTTGTAAGAAAAAAAACTGATGTTATTTCTATTACAGAACTGGTTAACAAAAATAGTAATTTAAATGATGGCTAATTTTATCTGAAGTCTTATGAAGTCTTGTAGGCAATCTAAATAATTATTGGGAATAAGTAACTAAATAGTTGTGAAAAAGATGAATGTTGGGTGAACTTTAAACAATAATTATGGGTTATGTTGGTTACAGCTTCCAAACTCTTTTTGGTGACTTAAAACTTGAGAGTTTTGCTAAGTTTTATGATAAAAATTCTCTGAGTATCATCATTTCCAAATAAGATAAGATATTAGACATTGATTGCTAAATGTACATTTGTCTACTTTTGGCTTTTCATTACAGGAAAACTAAAAGATATTTTGGGTCTATTGGTAAACGTGTTTTATTAAAAGATTGTACTATAAAGTAATGTGTTTCCAGAAGTTATGAAGTGTTTATAAATTTTCCAAGCCACAAGATACTAATGTAAAAGAAAGTTTATAATGGTTTACTTAGTTTTTACTCACAAATTAAGGTTTCTAAAGGTTAAAATTTCTAATTAGTATATGTGATTGAAAATTAAGAAAAGTATGTCTGTGTACAAGGAAAGTAAGATGTATAAAGGTACAAAGAATGGAAATATTTTGTTTGGTTAAGAAAGATAAATTTGTCCTCAAGTACTAGGAGGGAAAAGAAAGACATGGGACAAATTCTGAATGTAAAAAGAAAGTTATAGAAGGTTTGTGAAAGAGGAATTCTGGAAAAGGAGTTTTTGCATGGTCAAGTTGGCTAAGATTGAAATGAATTTAATTAAGTAAATGAGTTTTAATAGCAGAAATAAGCTGGTGCAAAATTAAAATTTGGTCTTCTGTCTCTTAAAAGGATAATTTGCTTAAACTTGATAAAGAGGTTACAAAAGATTTTTCTTTACCTTTGAGTAAGTCTACCTAAAAGACAGAAAAAAAAAAAAAACTGTTAAAATAATTTCCTACGTTCAAAAGACTGAGGTCTCTCTATTAAGGCTTTTGGACTGTTAATGCTCTGTTTGCTTTGATTGTTTATATTTTTGACAAGCTCCCCCAAAATTCATATCTTAAAGTCTTTTTTTTAACTTTTTTTCTTTGAGAATTTTCAAAGGGCCCTGGAACTTCTCAAAGAAATTTGCTCTCTTCCTATAAGGAGGAAGATACTAAACTTATTAGGCTTATTCAATATGTTCAATTACATGGAAAGCATTGTCAGACTAGTGATGATAAGCCTGCTTAGGTGCTATTATGTGGGCAAATGTTATTGACATAGGTGTTTTAAAATTGTATAACATTACTGAAATTCTGATCTGTCCTGGTTATCAGTCATAATTCTGGTTAGTTATTATTATTTTAAAGTGTTGTATGTCACAAAATTAACCAAATTTCCTTGTCAATTGCCATTTTGAGGTCTTGTTGTTTACAGACTTATTTCTTTGCTCTAATGCTTTTGTAAAATGTTTCGACTTCAGAAAAATTCATAGAAAGGACTCAGACATTTACACTGAAGTATAGGCTTCTGATAAACTTTCTGATCATAAAACTGAACTGGGTAAAAAATTACAGAAATCTGATGGAGAGACTGATAACTTCATGAAGCTGCTAACAAAAAGATTGGGATCAAGAATAGATTACACAGGACTGAACCAACTGATAAGGATGATTATAATTTTTATGATTTTTCATTTGAAGTATTGCTGAATTTTTAATGTTTTGTTTTTTCAGATTTAAGGAAAACTTTTTCTCTTTTCTCCTGAGCTAGCTATGACATAAGAATTTGATAAATGATACTTTTGTAAGCAAAATTGAAATATTTACCTTTTTCTCTCTACCTGATCCCTCGAATTTAGAAACTCTTAGTAAGTGAGTATTGTTGTTTTCATGGCAATATAGTTATTTGCATAAGTTCAATAAGAATCTGTTCTCCTTATAACAGGACACAATTAGAAACACTGGTTCTATTACCAAGGTTGTGACTGGAACATCATATTTGCAATATAACCATACAGCTTTTGAGGAATGAAGATTGGACTTTATGGAATAAAGCCACGTGGAAATATTGGCCTGGTACCTTATGTTCCAAGCAGCACTTACCAGGATAAGTCAAGAATGTCACTTATCTGGCAGGTACAAGGAACCTTGAAATATTTTGGGGAAACCTCGGAATAGAGGAATTCACCCAAATCTATAGGTATTGCAGGCAAAGTCTGATGACAAAATCCTTGGCTTGGCTTTCCTGGCCTTGAGAGACCTTTAAAGTTCAATGTGAGATTCCTTATAAAAAGTTCCAGCAAAGCAGATTTAAAAGAGCCTATGTGATCAACTGCTATTCTTGCTGTACTTATGTAAATAATTGGGCCAACTCTATTGGAACTAGACTTATTTTGCAAACTAGTTTTAATTTTGCTATCTTAATAAAAATGAGGGTGATTTTAGAGAGAAAAATTATATTTCAGTAAAAACTATTTCAGTATAAGTTTGCGGATATTAGATCCTAGTTTTGTTGTCTTTTGAGGTTTTTGTTTTATATCTGTTGACTGGACTGGATCCTGATTTCTTCTAGTCTCCTGAAATATCTGGCTACAGATATTCAAACTAACGTTTTTGATTTTTTCCATCATTTTCATTTGAAATCACTGAGAACTGAACCTGCCCTTTTTCCTGAAGCCTTACAAACTGAAGCTGATGAACTTGATATAAACTTAAGAGATGACCTGACGACACCATCAGAGACATTTTAAACTGCAAAAAATACTTTGACGCTGACATCTAAAATTCTTCTTCACTGGCTGTCTTCTGAACTCAAAAACTGGTTTACAATTTGCTCTAACCATTACCCTTGTTTTTCTTTCGTTTACACAAATATGCTTTTGGAGTCTGCCATGCTGTTGGCACAATTTGGAAATCCCGTGGATTCTTAACTTCTGCAGGAACTCCTATTGCTAATGGACACTTAATTGCAGCCTTATTACAAGCTATTCACCTTCCTTCAAAAATTGCCTTTGTTCATTGTTCAGCCCATACTAAGGAGACTGATGTCATATCTTTAGGGAATGACAGGGCTGACAGAGCTGCTAAACATGCAGCTCACTATGGACCCCCTTATCCGTTTTCCACCCAATTTTTAAATCTGCCTTTATCCCTGACTGATGTTATTAACTATTAGGCAAATGCCCCACAATCTGAAAAAGACAATTGGATACAAAAGGGTGCCAAACAATTATCAGATGGATTATACATTGGACCAAATGGACTTCCAGTAGCTCCTTTTCTTTTGACTTTTTGGTTTGCACTTATCTCCCACCAAATGGGACATATGTGCAAATGGGGGATAGTTAAAGAACTAAAAGACAATTGGTTTTGCCCTGGCATCCATAAAATTTCTGACCAAATCACCTCCCAGTGCACAACTTGCAAATCTTACCAAATCTCTGGGAAAAATCAGTGTGATCCAGGAAGTCCTCCCAGGCCCACGCTGCCTTTTGCGGCACTCCAAATGGATTTTATAGACTTGCCTTCAGCTTTAGGTTACTCTCACTGTTTGGTTATTGTCTGCATGTTTAGTGGATGGACTGAATGCTATCCGACCAGACATGCAGATGCCACAACAGTGGTAAAGAAATTAATAACTGAAGTTATTCCTTGCTTTGGCATTCCTTTATGGATTGAATCAGACCAAGGCACTCATTTTACAGCAGAGATAAACCACTTGCTTGCAAAAACTCTGGGGTATTCATTAAAATTTCATACCCCATATCACCCTCAGTCATCAGGGCAAGTGGAAGGTAAAAATCTAGATATAAAAAGAACTCTAGGAAAAATCTGTCAAGAAACTGGACTTAAATGGCCAGAAGCTCTGCCCTTGGCCCTTATGAAGATTCAAAATACTCCAAATAGAAGGCATGGACTGACTCCTTTTGAAATAGTTTTTGGACGTCCGATGCCTACTGGCGTCTCTAAACCTTCAAGTCCTGGATTAAATGAATATTATGGGAACTTAAGTGAACAATTTGATGCTATGAGTTGTTATATACAAAAATTAACTAGTATACTTGAAGCATATCGTCAACAGGTAAAAGAGGCGTGGCCACCACCTTCTGACAAGCCTTGCCATCCCTTTCGACCAGGAGACCGGGTGTACATCAAGGTCTTTAGGAGAAAACACGCACTGTCACCTCGCTGGGAAGGACCTTATGAAGTTTTACTGACGACCTGCACTGCCATCAAAATAAAGGAAAAATCTTCCTGGATCCATGTGAGCCGCGCCAAAATAGACCCAGAACATCGCTCTCAAGACAACTGGGAGATAATCCCCACAGGAGACCTTAAACTAAGGATTTCGAGGGCCAAAACCCAGGCCCCAGAAGCAGCCGACATCACGAAGTAGACAGCTTTTCCCAAGATCACGGATCAAGAAAACCTACTTTGACCCATTTCCTCCCCCTTGCTTCAAAACTCCCTATATATCTACACACTCACACACACAAACTATTAGTGGATATATATATATATATTTTAATCATTTATTAGAAAGCTGACTGGAGAGTGCTGGTCTCTATCTGTCCCTCTTCCCCTCTCTAAGTCTCCGCTACGGGCTCTTTTCCGATCCGTGTCTTGCTTTTACTAACCCTCTCCTTTTCAACAGGTCGGGCACAGACCAAACACCCCCTCATGCCAGTTTACCAAGCCCTAGCCACGCTAACTAATCAATCTGACTGTTGGCTATGTCAACAGCTAGATAGTGCAAAAGAACCTGAACTAGTCTTTGTTCCTGCTGATATGAACACCTGGTAGACTAAGTACGGAAAATGGATGAATAACAGAGTATGGTATCCTCAACAAGGGAAACTTCACTCTGCTTCTTCTCCTGGTGAGTCACTTGGGCCCCAGAAAGACTACTTAGAAGGTCAAGGACTGTCCCTTGCCCAAGTACAAGCAATAGGTGAAAGTTTTTCCCTCTGCATTGAAAGTAAACATGGCGCTGGACCTTTCCTGGGTGACATACCGAGACAATATTGCAGTCAAACTCTGTGGTTTGATTCCGCAGGTGGCATCTTCAGAACTCTCAAGGGAATTGTAAGTGACTCTATCACTACTCCCTCTGGCACAGACATTTGCCAAATCACCAAGTGCTCTGGATGGCCTACGAGCCACCCGTGTGCAACTTGGGGTATCGCAGCTATCCGCATGGTTAGGCTGCCCAATGCCACAGACTATATATGGGTGGATCAAAAATCTGGACTCACCTGGTCAGGTGACAAGACCAGGCTTTATAGCTGCCAAAATCAGACTGCAGGCCTCCTGTACCAGCTATTCCGCAATCTATTCTGTTCTCGCAGACTGACAGGAGCTCATGGGAAATGGAGATGTGTAGGTAGTAACAGTGCAAGTGGCACAGATCATGAAATAGTCCAGATCCTGGGAACTACAGACTCAATTCTAACCTTGTCTTTAAACTACACTGGTCTTTTCATTTTATGCGGCAACAAAGTGTATAAAGGATTCCCACCTAATTGGTCAGGACGATGCGGACTTGGATACCTGGCTCCTTCTGTCACCAAACACTCCACCTTAAATGCTAGCCAAATTACAAACTTGGGTTTGTTTGTTCATAAGATTGTGCCACATAAACGTGCCAGTCGAGAAATCGTGGAAACTCCACTTGTGTATCACAACTCCAAGTTCTTTTCAGCCTTGAGAGTCCTATTCCCCGGCTTTGGAGACTGTGAGTTGGAAAAGGCAACCTTAAATCTCTCTATGGTAATGGAGCAAGAGTTCAACACCACCATGCAAACCTTGAACATACTCCAGTCAGAGATTAACAGCCTAGCACCTGTGGTGCTCCAAAATCGACGTGCTCTGGATGTGCTCACTGCCCAGCAAGGAGGAGCATGTGCAATCATTGGAGAAAAATGTTGCTTTTATGTGAATCAAACAGGTCAAATAATATCTAACTTAAATCTATTAAAAGAGAAGATTGACATTTTTCATCAGATAAACGAAGCTCACACATTTTATTGGACTGACTTATTTCCAGGATTGGGGGACTGGTTTAATGGAGTGTGGGGAAATGTGCTCCGATTTGTTCTTTTTTGCCTGTTCATCCTCATTCTAATCTACGTTCTTTTCTCCCTTTGCAGACTTCTTATCACTCGGATACTAACACGATTTCTCTCTCCACAGTCACCAGCTCAGCTTTTAATATGTGAAACTTCTAGGGAAGTTTCAGAGGAGGGAACTGATGGTGCTCAGGGCAAGCTGCCCCAGGAAGCACCACTCTGGTATGCGGATTATTTCGAGCTGAAGACAATAATGATATTTGACCTCCCTCACTAACTGCCTAGAGAATCTGGCATGGTGGCTCATTCCTGGAACAGATCTTCTATCATGATGGCTATAAAGATAATGTAAAATAGATGTTGCAATGGGAGGGGCACCAAGCCCCTTTTATCAAAAAACTCTATCTCTCCCTGACCAAATTATCAATAGATGACCCTGAAAAGAATTGTCCTTCTGCCCTCTGAAGTCCCAGGCCACTACCCACCTTCCTTCGCCTTTAGCTGCAATACTTAAGCAAGCAGCTTAGACAGAGGGACGAGTTGCTCATTTCTGAGCTTCTCCCATGTATACATGTTATTAAACTTGGTATTATTTTCTCCTGCTAACCTGTCTTGTTGATTGTTTGGCCAGCCAGAAGAACCTTAAGGGAAAGGGCAGAGGGAGATTCTCCCTCTTCCCCCGACAAGAGCACCCTGCATCCTCAGGATGGGGTGCTTGCTCCTCTCCCTGCTTAAAGGCCGTCTCCTCCCCTCACCTGTGTGGACAGGGCGCCTTATCTCACAGGCTCTCTGTGACCAGCCTCGCGGTTCTGCTGGCTGGGTAATTTCTCCAGATCCATCTTCCAGGTCACAAATCTCCCTTTGCTTATGACTCAGCCACCGTTTAGCCCGTCTGTTGAGTTTCTGAGTTCTGTTCTGTCACCCTCATCTCCACAGGAGTGGTCGTCTTTGTCCTTCAGTTACAGAGACGCTATGTTTGTCTCATCTATCACCTTAACTGGGTTTTCCAATCATGTCGCTCTCTTTTTTTTTTTTTTTGTGAGGAAGATCAGCCCTAACAGCCATGCCAATTCTCCTCTTTTTGCTGAGGAAGACTGGCCCTGAGCTAACATCCGTGCCCATCTTCCTCCACTTTATGTGGGATGCGGCCTCAGCATGGCCTGGCAAGTGGTGCGTCGGTGTGCGCCCGGGATCCGAGCCCGGGATCCGAACCCGGGCCGCCAGCAGCAGAGCACGAGCACTTAACCACTATGCCATGGGGCCGGCCCCTCCAATCATCTGTTAATTGGCTGAAACTTGTGTCTAGTCATTTCTCTCAGAGGGGCTGATGAAACTATTTCCATCCATCTCTCATTCATTCAAAATGTTGGTGGGTGTGAAATTCTTGGTTCGTGCCTTCTCTCCGCTGGGCTGTGTTGGCGTCCTTCTGCTATCTTCTGGCTTTGAGTGTTTCTGCGTAGAAGTCTGAGGAAAACTGCATTTCTTTTCTTCTTTAAAGAAGACTTGGGCCACCCCGTGGCTTAGCGGTTAAGTGCGCGTGCTCCGCTGCTGGCGGCCCGGGTTCGGATCCCGGGCTCGGATCCCGGGCGCACACCGACGCACTGCTTCTCCAGCCATGCTGAGGCGGCGTCCCACATAGAGCAACTAGAAGGATGTGCAGCTATGACATACAACTATCTACTGGGGCTTTGGGGAAAAATAAATAAATAAATAAAATTATTAAAAAAAAAAAAAAGACGACTTGATCTCTTTTCTTGGCTGCCCCCAAATTTTATCTTGAAGTCTGGTAAATTTATTAGGATATGTTTCAGTGTGGGCAATTCATTTTCAATTTGTGGATGAAAGTCATCTTTTATGTCTGAAAAATTTTCTTTAATCTTTAAATATTTGTTCTGTTCTATTATTTCAGTTTCCTTCTGCAGAGGTTTCAATGATGCCCATCTCAGACCTCCTCTGTCTGCCCTCTGTCTCTGGGAGTCTGTCCTGTCTTCCATACACCGTCTCGTGTGCGTTTCCTGCAGGATGATATTTCTTTCAAGTCTGTCTTCATTTCTGTGATGGTATTCTTGTTGCTTTCCCTTTCTTTTCAGAGTCTGCACACGTCTTTCTGCTTGTGACCTGTGGTTCAGACCCAAGACACACGGCCAGGCCTGGCTGCAAGGGAGACTGGGAAACCTCTGGTTTCCTTGGGGTGGCTATGTGGCCCGCTAAACGTGGGGGATCCTGGTGTTACAGAAGAATAAGGATTGGGGAATTACTAGTAGATTTTGTCTCACCTCAGATTAAATAGGAAGATTACCAAATACTTAGAACTAACGACAAAAAGCAAAGTGTACGAAATGTGTGGAACCGTGCCAAAAGCTGTACATGAAGAGAAATTTAGATCCTTAAATGTATTTATCAAAAAACTGTAAGGATTAGAATAATTAAGCTAGGCATTCAGCTCAAGGAGCTAGAAAAAGAATGCCAGCAAATAAGAAAAAGAACAAGCAGGAAAGACATAATAAATTAGGATAAAACTAGGAACAACCAGAACCATCATAGAGAAGATTAACAGAGCCCAGAGCTGATTCTTTAAAAAATTAACAGACAGTCCTCTGGCGAGACTGATCAAGGGTAAAGAGAGAGACAATGCAAGTAAATGTAGAGAACTTAAAAAGAGGAATGATTACAGCCATGCAGCAATTTAAAACGATGAGAGACCCTTATGAAGAAAGTATATACCAACAATTTTGAAAACCTAGACAAAGCTGGCACCAAAAGAAATAGAAAACTTGATTAGACTAATAGCCATTAAAGAAATTAAATGGTGATTTGTGCACCCCCTTCCCCACCATCAAGTCCCCAGATCTGGACCAGTTTTATTTTTATTTTTTATTTAAAAAAAAAAATTTTTTTTTAACTTTATTTATTTATCCCCCCAAAGCCCCAGTAGATAGTTGTATGTTATAGTTGCACATCCTTCTAGTTGCTGTATGTGGGACTCGGCCTCAGCATGG
Source organism: Diceros bicornis minor (assembly GCF_020826845.1). Lineage (NCBI taxonomy): Eukaryota > Metazoa > Chordata > Mammalia > Perissodactyla > Rhinocerotidae > Diceros > Diceros bicornis. Next base: position 1,441,714 of record NC_080770.1, read on the forward strand.
CTGGAGAAGTGGTGCGTCGGTGCGCGCCTGGGATCTGAACCTGGGCCGCCAGCATCAGAGCGCGTGCACTTAACCACTAAGCCACGGGGCCGGCCCTGGACCAGTTTTAAAAGTAAATTCTAATTAACTATCATGGAATAGACAATCTCTATCTTCTACAATGATTTCTCATACAAGAAGTTTCAAAAAATAGAGCAGTTGAAAAGAACAACAAAAGGGAGAGAGGCACCTTATGAGTCAGTCCTTGATCCTGGAACCAGAGAAGTACAATACTAGGGAAGTCAAGGGCTGTCACTCATGAAAACAGATTGTAAGATAATTCATCATGGTCAAGTAGTGCTACTACAGGAATGCAAGGATGAATGACCATCACAGTCTGTCAGTGGAGTCCAGTACATTAAGAGTACAATATCATTCTATGATCACGTCAACAGATGCCAAGGAACTTAGGCATATACCCATTAAGATCAGGAACAAACCAAGAATGCCTGCTACCATCCCTACTACTGTATATGTGTAATGTGTCTATATGTCTATGCAACATTGTACTGGCTAACAGGTCCTGGCCAAGGCTATAAGACAAGAAAAAGAAGCATGAAGATTGGGAGTGAAGGACAACTCTCATAACTTGCTGATAATGTGATCATCAATACAGAAACCCCAAATGAATTAACAAATTATTTGAATTACGAGAGTTTGGCAATATTGCTAAGTACAAAATAAAGATACAATATTGCCAGATATAATAGATCCATTTATAAAAATCAGTAGTGTTTTACTGATTTTTAAAATCTTTTCTAAATCAACGTAGTGTTTCTCTACATTTGCAATAATCAACCGGAAAATACAACAGAAACAGGACCTCGTTCATGATTGTAAAGATACTATAAATATGTGGGCATTCGTTTAGTCCTGGTTTCAGGGAGCCCTGGCTCCAGAGGAGGCTGGTGTTCTGCCCTGTCCCAGGTGGCAGAGGGGTGGGAAGGGGGGTCCTGGTAAGCCCACGCCAATCATAATTCCACACCCTTGCTAGTGGTCAGTGCAGGAAAGTGTGTACATGATACAGTTCTAGCTAGAGAAACACAGGAAGAACGCTGGGAACCTTCTGCTCGTTTTTACTGATGGACACAGGAAGGCACATCGCCTGTTATGGGATGAATTGTGACCCCCCTCAAATTCACAAGTTGAAGTCCTAACCCCCCAGTACCTGACAATGTGGCCTTATTTGCAAATAGGGTCGTTGCAGATGGAATTATTTAAGATGAGGTCATACTGGAGTAGGGTGGGCCCTAATCCAATATGAATAGTGTCTTTATAAAAAGGGAAATTTAGACACAGCCACGGACACAAGGAGAACGCCATGTGAGCATGCAGGGAGAGATTGGGGTGATCTGTCTACAAGCCAAGGAATGCCAAAGATCGCAGCAAACCACCAGGGAGAGGAATGAAGTGGGTTCTCCCTCACAGTCCTCGGAAGGAACCAGTGCTGCCAACACCTTGTTCTTGACCTCTGGCCTCCAGGACTAAGAGAGAATAAATTTTTGCTGTTCTAGCTGCCTAGTTTATGGTGCTTCCTTCAGCAGCCCTAGAGAACTAACACAGTCCCTCAGCCCACCAATGTTAAGGATGCCTGTGGCTGCAGAAGCCCCCATGCATTGTGAGGGGACATACATGAGGATAGAGGGTCACGTACTAGGCAGGAGGGACCAGCTGAATTAACCCATCCTGGAAGATCCAAAGCTGGGCTTCTTGTCTACTCCACGGGAGACTGGGATTCTCATCTGTGCTGTTCACTGATGCATCCTCAGTGTTTACAACAGGTTTTGGGCCATAGTACGCACTGAAGGAATAAATAATTTCTCGTTGTTTTGGCCAGTTGGATACAGGTTTCCGTAACTTGCAGCTGAAAGCATTCTAACTGATAACAAACTTCACAGAGGAAGTTTAAAGAGCCTACTTACATGAATGGAGAGCTATACCATATTCATGGATGAATATAACTTAACTTATAAACCCAAATTAACATGTGAATCATTTTTAATTAAAAAAAAATTCCAGAGAGATTAGTATGTGTGAAACCCAACAAACTGATTGTAAAATTCCAATGCAAGAATAAGTGTTCAGGAATAGGTCAATTGGGAAAAAGGAGAACCAAGAGAGGGTATCAGATGTTAACAGACCAACGGATGAAACAGAGAGCTCATAAACATATTTCCATACACATGTGGACCTGATAAACGGCAGAGATGGTACCATGATCAGTTGGGAAATGACGGATTGCTGGGTGGGTGGTGTTGGGAAAACTGACTCACTATATGGTGGAAAATAAAGCTGGGTCCCAACCTCATGCCACAATCGAAGGTGGCCTTGCAGATAAGTTGGATTAAAGACCTGCAAGTAAAAAGTCAGTAGAGGAAAAAGTAGAAGATCTCCATGACCTTGGGGGTGGGGACCAGCCTCCTAAATAACACCAAAGCACCAACCAGAACCTATGCGTTGGAGCAAATCAACACGGAGGGTTTCTGTCCACGTGAAGGCCACCATCGTCAGAGTTAACGGCAGGAGGCGGGGCCCAGAGTCTTGCAAAGTCCAGAACGCACCCAGGCTACACAAAGAACTGCCAGAAGCTGACCAAAAAAGGGCAGAGCCCAGCTGAGGAATTAGCACAGGGTGTCCAAGGTGGGGCTTGACTCCTTAGTAATAGGAGGAGGCCACGCCATGAAGTTGTAGTGAAAATGTCCCTTCAGTTATTTAAAAAATTTCCAAATTAGTTGAGTTTTAGAGATTGTTACTGTGGTTTTTTCCACGCGACTAGTACTAAGGAACGGGTGCCGTGTCTGACTGGCGTGGAGCAGCACACCAGGCCCATCGATGCCTGTCTCCTGTGCCGAGGCCATCTGGAAACCTGCCCCGTTCGTGGAGAATGCTCGTCCTCACCGGCGGTCTCTGCCGGCGCTGAGTTCTCCCTCAGCTTCTGACGTGCTGACAGCCACGACATGAAAACCTTCCCAGCCCTCATGATGTTGCCAGGGATTTTAGTGTCTTTAACATCTCTATTACCAGCTAAGCTACAATATCGTTTATTGGACTGTCGTATTTTAGTAGATAGTTTCCTTTTACAGATTTTTGTTCACTGTCAACCCGTGGAGGTTTGGAGACATCATGTGGCCGAGTTTGAGGATTCAATCACAGAAAGAACTTTAAGAGTCATTGCATTTTTCACTGTTGTCATCAAGGAACAGAACATCTTTTCATAAAATTTATGATCTAATCATTTTTCTTGGAATTGATTTTTAAAATTTTCTTGGAATTGAGTATTTTGTTTTGTTACAAATGGTATATCATATTTTTAAAATTTTATAATATCTTCCACTTCTTGTTATAGTTTTCATCCTTTATTTTATATTCTTTCATTGTTCTTGGAGCAAATTTGTAAACCTTAACAATGAAGGAATAAATACCATTTTTCGTCTTTATTAAGCTAAAGGATGTATTGCTACCTCTGTCAGGATATTGCTTAATCGTGCATTAAAGGCGCATTTCTGAAAAGCCGTTTTCCGGATCCTTACTGGGACACGGGGTCATGTGGGAGCCGCCCGGGGCCCGTGAGTCCTCCCGTGATGCTTCTGCTGTGGGCTGCCCACTGGGGGCCAGACAGTCTTTCAATTTCCTTTACTTCCCTTCTCAGGTCTTCAACTGTTTCATGAAAACTTTTTTTGATGTCTATTTGATAAACGTCAGTATAAATAAGGAAAATCAAGAAAACATTTAAAGTGAGGTTGCTTAATAAATACCTTTATCGCCTCACCTGGAAATGACTGGGCACTTACTGGGCACATCTGGGGAATTTTCTAGAATTTTGACTGGAATCCCCCCGCCTTATGCTGACTAGCCCTAGCTATGTAAAACCAGCAGTGTTTTCATGAAACCAATTTTGCTCAAACACCAAAAATAAAGTCTGATATTCCTTCAGCTTTGTTCTTTCCAGGCCAATGAGATAAACAAAACCATTCATCTGTCCTTAGTTTTGAATTTTGTCTTTCAGGCTAATTATTAAAGTGCTGTTGTGTCTTCCGTGGGGTCCGTGGTCTGGTCTCTGTTCGGCAGAGGCTGTGCCCATCTGCTCTTCTTGTGGGGCACGAGTGTGATGGGCACCATAGCGACCCACATGCTCCCCACTCTCCTGGTGCAGGGGCGCTGCCCTGGTCTGCAGTGAAAGGCGCAGGGGTGCCCGAAACCCTGAAGCCGGGGTTGGTGTTGGGGCGCCCACTAGAGACCCCGCGCTGGTTGGGGACCCTTTGCCAAAGGTCAGTGGGTGCCTTCCGGGCACCCCAGGGTGGGTCCTTGGAGACCTCGTGAGCCACACGGCCTGGCGTGACCGGCCTGACCATGACTACAGCTGTGGTTGACACCTGTCACCCTCAGCAGGTGCCTCCAACCGACTGCGCATGGGTGACGTGAGCTACATGTGCCAGAGTCAGGCTGGAGGGCGGGTGTTAGGGCCCGGAGCCCACCCAGGAGCCTCTCCAGGGGGTCCACCCAGGGGAGACTCCACCCTACTGAGCTCTCACTCAGCCCCTTCAGGACCCCCCCGCCCCCACCGTGATCCCCAGGAGGGGCACTCACCTCACGGAACCCAGGTGGCTGCCGTTCAACTTCAGTTGGCTGAGGTTGGGCAGGTGTACCCCTGTGGGGCCACAGGAAGGAGAGGTCAGAGGCATGGCCCTGCCCCCTCGCCCCCACCCACCTCTCTGCACCCTCCAGAGGCAGCAGTGCCCCTTGGCCCCTGCTGCCAGATGGCTGCTCTGAGGCCCAGGGCAACCTCAGGGCACGTGCTTATGTCTGCAGGCCAGCCCAGATGAAGCGGGCGCACAGAGCAGGGTGCAGAAGGCAGCCCGAGTGAACAGGGCCACGAGGAAGGCCGTGAGGCCGCTGGATTCCAGGAGTTGGCTTGGAGGAGGGCAGCCTGGTTGGCACGGGTGGGGCTGCCGCAGCTTGGGTCGCACCTCCGAGCCCCCTCCCCTGGCCCTCCCACAGGCACCCAGGCACCCAGACCGCAGCCTTCCTCAGTGCTCAGCACTGGGTGCCAGAGCACAGGAACCCGCAGCCCACGTCTCTGCTCAACCAAAGCCCCCAGAAAGGGTTCAGAGTTACTGATTCCTTCAAAAAACAGGGCGCTGACCCTGTGAGACAGAGTCCCTGATGCCCAGAAAGAGGTGTGCAGGGCAGGCCCATGGGGTACAGTCTGGGCTCATGGGCACAGGGTGGGCCTGTGGGGTGCAGGACAGGCCTGTGGGGTGCAGGGTGGGCTCATGGGGTACAGGGCAGGCCTGTGGCTGCAGGGAAGTCTTATGGGGTGCAGGGTAGGCCGTGGGTTCAGGGAAGTCTTGTGGGGTACAGGGCAGGCTTGTGGGTTCAGGGAAGTCTTGTGGGGTACAGGGCAGGCTTGTGGGTGCAGGGAAGTCTTGTGGGGTACAGGGCAGGCGATGTGGGGTGCAGGGTGGGCTCATGGGGTGCACAGTGGGCTCATCAGTGCAGAGTGGGCCCGTGGGGCACAGGACAGGCCCGTGGGGTGCAGTGTCCCAAAACCAGAGTCCAGTGGGCAGGGCGCGACGGAGCAGACCCTCAAGGAGAGGCCTGCTCTGGACAGTGGCAGGGATGTGGATGGGAGGGGCTCTCACCGAAGTTCCCCAGACTGTTCTCGCGGGTGTCCACACGCATCTCCAGGATGCTCACCAGTCGGAGGTCATCTACCCGGGCCAGGGCCTTCTGCAGAAATTGATATGGGGTCAGCCCTGGGGACCGGACAGTGCTCACTCCCTCCCAGTGACGTCCCTGCCTCTGGCAGTGGGACAGGAGCAGGTGGCAGACGTTTCCCTGCCTCGTCCATGTTGACCGTGGCCGTGGATGGTTTTGCCTGGTGGAGTACAAGGGGACGTGACATAAGCAGAGGCTGTAACTGTGCATGGCTGTGGGGCCACTGCCAGAGAAGAGCCTGCCCTGAGGGTGCTGGTCTCCAGATGAAACTCAAGGACAGACCCAACGCAGGACCCCAGAGCTGGCTGGCCTGGAGGTGGCCCATGGCTGTGTGCCTGTCTCTGTCCCCTGGGCTGGTGGCCGGGGCTGTCGAGGAGCTGGTGGGCAGACCCATCCTGATGTGACAGCTCCACACTGGACCAGGGCACTGGGAAGGTGCAGGTGCTGCAGGAGTGGCTGGATGGCCCCACACACAGAGGGGCCAGCAGGGGCATAGGGAGGGGCCTGGCGGGAGTGTTCCATCCACCTGCAGGGACCAGGTGGCTCGGACTCTTCTCCAAAGTGCTCAGGAAGGCGGTTGGGGGTGTTGGTGGGCATGTCACCCCGTGGTCTCCAAGGGACCCCTCTTTGTGTGCATCTCACCTGGTGCAAGCCTGGGTGCACTGGAGGGGCACGGAGGGAGGGCCTGGGGGGTGCCTGCACCCGGTGGGGTCTGCCCCCTCAGGGTGGCCAATGGCGGGCGAGGGGCGTGGCCAGGAAGGGAAAGGCCTCCCACGCTGGGAGGGGCAGGGTTGCCCAGTGGGGTCACAGGGTGGGAAGTGTAGTCAAGGGGGCTCTGCAGAACCTGCTGGGCCTCAGGGTGGGGGTGGGGGGTGACAACGAACCCCCACTCCAGATTTGGGAGAAAGCCTTCACCAGCTGCCCCAGATACTGTCAGTGGGACCCCAGGACGGCCCCCACCTGAACAGCTTGCCCCTCATGCCTGGGCTCCCCTACTCTGCTCGTGGTTTCATCAATTCCCGGCCCTTTGCACCTCCATGTGCCGTGCACCTCGATGGTTTCCACCCCGTCTCCCACCAGAACCTCAGCTGCTCGAACGAGGGGCGTCTTCTCTGGTTCATGGAGTGGTGCACCGAGGGGTCCCCGGAGCCCAGCGCACAGTGGGTGCTCAGCAAACACTTGTGGAATTCCTGCCTGGCTCAGTCCCTTCTGTGGCCTGAATGCCTGGGAGACGTCTGTGTAGCCAAGCCCCTGGGATTGGCCTTGAAGGTGGAGCAGGCGCAGGGGACACAGCAGGGCTGAGAGCATCTGTCAGCCAGGCAAGGCTAGGAGGGCAGGGGACAGAGGGCAGGCTGGACGCCAGTCCCAGAACATCACCCCACACGGGCCCTGCAGTCTGAGCCCCCAGCCCCCAGCACTCACCAGTCGGGCAGGTGCCAGACACTCTTCCACCAGCTGCTCGCTGTGGCCACCCCCATGGCTGCCCGGGGCCTTGCTCTGCGGGCAGGGGTTGTGCAGGCCCTGCCAGCTCAACTCCTGCACGTGGACACTGGCTGTGCTTGGCCGAGGCCCACGGGCTCTGTCCCAGGCCGGGTCCATGCACATTCGACCTGCCAGGATAGGCAGAGGGTAAGGCCGCTCAGCCTTTGCTCTTTCTGACCCCCGCAGAGCCCTCGACACGTCCCAACCCATGGCAAGCTGCCAGAGCCCACCCCCAGGGCCCGGAGAAGGCTCTGGTGGTGCCCTCACCCACTTAGTCTCAGCTGGCCTGGGGGCCTTGCAGTCCCCTCCCTGAGCTTTGGCACACCCTCTGCCTGGGCGAGTCATCCCCCGGTGTTTCTGCCCATCCTTCAGGGTCCATGCGAGGAGTGCTGGCTCCAGGCCTCCCCAGCTGAGGCCCCACGTAGGCTGTGAGCCTGGGGGTGCTGGCTGCAGGTCATGTTTGCGCAGAGGCCTGCTGCCACCAGCAGCAAGCAGCTGCCTCAGGCCCTGTGCTGTGCGTCCTTCTCCACCTGATGGTCTCCGAGCCTGGGGGCCCAGGACCAGGGTCTCAGGCATGCCCCCCACCCCAGCCTTGTGCCCATTGAGCCCCCTCACCTGGAGGGGGCTGCCTTTTCCCACCGTGGGTCAAACATCTGGGCAAGGGGGCGGCATGTGGCCCCAGGTGGCACCTGCAGGAGAGAGTCAGGTTGGCCTCCTGGCCAGGTCACCGTACCCAGGGGACCTGGGACAGGCTGGGCTGAGGTCACAGGGCCCAGAAGTGAGCAAGTGTGAAGGTGGTAGGGGCTCAGGTCCTTTCCACCATCCTGATGGGGGATCTGGCCCGGCTGACCAGGACGACAGCCAGGTGAGTGAACAATGCTGGGGTCCCTCAGGGTCTCTCCATTGCAAATGGTCCTCATTCAAATCCCCCCTTCCTTCCATCCCCGACTCCACCCTCTCTCCAAAAGTGATCCCGGGTCTGCTGCTCTGGACTGTCTCCCACAGGCCGGCCTCCTTGGCACTCTGTCCCTACTGAGTCCCCTGACCCTAGGCCCCAGAGAAGGTTGTCCAGTGTGTCCCCGGACCACCTGCACCAGGCTCACCTGGCGTAGCTCCTTAAAGATGCAGACGCCTGTGCCTGGCCCCTGATCCTGGAGTCATCGCTGGGGGTAGAGCCAGAAGTCTGCCCGGCACGTCCTGGCCACCTCCCTCCATCCTGGGTGGAGGCCTTACTGACCCCACTTCTGCACTCTCCCGCCCTTCCCGGATTTTCTTTCCTGCTAAGATTGACCCCTTCTACAACCCTCGTGTTTTACGACTCATTCAGTTGAGTGAGTGCCTCGCCCCGGGACAATGTGGGCTTGTGGACAGGATGCTCCCTTGCCGTGTCCACAGTGGGCAGATGAAAGGCTCTGAAATACTCTGGAGGAATCCGTGAAGGCGGCAGGTGCACCTTCTGGCCACCACTTTCATCTCTCAGCCCCCTGTGGACATTCAAGGTTCATCCTCTCCATCATGTCTAGAGACCCCACCCCCCACGGCCAGGGGAGTGGTCAGCTGGGTTTTGACAGAGGCGGTGGGAGAGGGTGCTGGGCCCTGGGACAAGCTGCCCAGGCTCCGTGTGCCTCAGTGGCCTTGTCCGGAGAGTGACCCATACACTGAAGATCCAATGGGGTGAAGGCCGTGAGGTGGCTCCCAGTGTAGAGCCTCTTAGAGTTTCCAGCAGGATTTCTTTCCAAAAGTTCCCTCTGCTGCCTGCCTTTCTCCAGTTGGTGAAGGGCCCCAAGCCTCGCAGGAGGACCCCATCGCCCTGCCCCCTGGGAAGATGCTGCCCACCCCACGCTGCCAGCCTCAGGCTATGGGGAGGGTGTGGGCCAGCCAGGGTGCGGCCCTGGGACACCCCTGGGCAGTATAAGGGCCGAGTCTGCTGCCCTCTTCCCTCTGTGCCCCCAGAGAGCAGCTGACAGAGGTTCACCCATGTACCGGCCCACTCAAGCCTGAAGGTCTTGGTGTCCCAGGAACAGGGCCTGGGTTGGAGGCTGTGGCTCCCATCTAGACACCGTCCCTGCACGTTCATGCACTGGGCGGAACCTGTCCACTCTGTTCATGGCTCTGCTCCCACCCTGCCCTGCCCCTCCATGAGTCCCCCAAGCCCCCCAGCATGGAAACCTGGGGGCCTCTCTGTCTCCACAGCCTCTGGCCCCGCTCATGGACTCTCTGGGTCCCCTCCACCCCTCCATCCCTTCACCACGGTGGGGAGGGCCTGCTCCCCTCCTAGGTCCTCACCAAGGAACCCCCAGAGCAGAGTCTGGAACCCTGCTCCTCTCTCCCCCAGAGGCAGGGCTTGGGGCCCTTCCTGTCCTGGTAACTGGGAGCCCCGAAGAGCCCGGCCGGGGAGCGTGGGCAGAGTCCCCGGGGGACGAGATTTGACATCTGGGGGCCTCACTGAGTCCCCACTGGCTTTGCTGCTTCATCCCCGCTCCCGCCCCTCGGCCTCAGTTTCTCCTCCTGCACGGGGGAGATAGCGAGTCCTGCAGCCCGAGCCCCAAGATGCCCTGGGCTCTCACCTGAGGGGTCGGCCCCGGTGCCCAGCCCTGGGCGCCCTCCGCCGCTGGCGGGCGCTCTCCGACTCCGGGTGTTCTTCCGGCCGCGGGGTTGCGGGGCCTGGCGCCATGACAACGGGGGCGGGGCTTTATTTGAATAATCAAATATTCATACACCGCGGGAATCTCGCAGGCCCCGTGGGGCCGAGCCACGCCTCTTAGCAACGGTTGCTAGGGCAGGCCGGCGGGGGCGGGGCAGCGGCGCAGGGTTGGGGACTCCGGCGGGTGCGGCCCCGCACGCGCGTGGGCGCCCGGCCAGCTGGGAGGGAAGCTGGGGCGGAGGTGAGACGCCATCAAGCCGGGGGGCGCAGACAGGCCAGGTGTCAGCCCCCTGCAAAAGTGGTCTGGGGTGGAGACGCGCGCCCGCCTTTCGCAGGTGGGAGGCGCCCGTGTGAGGGTCTTCCCGGAGGCCCTCGCCCTCCTGCGCCGGTGTGAGGGTCTTCCCGGAGGCCCAGGCCCTGCGCGATTTACCTCCGCCTGCAAGTGTAGCCGATGCCACGACAAGAGGAAGCGCCGTAGGAGAGGATCCTCTGCGGACGAGGGAAGTGCGAAGCTGGACACCTGGAGAGGAGTCCTGAGTGTCCGCACCCGCAAGGAACGCCATCACCCGTTTTCATTTATCCGCCTTTACTTCGTGTCTACGCGCGTGTCTACGCGCGAGCCGGGCTCTGTTGTAGCCGCGGTGCAGGGCGCGGGACGGCCAACAGGACACAGCCACGGCCCGTGGGGTCGGCGCCGTCGTGGGAGCGAGGGCGGCCCACAAGGGGCCCGCCAAGGTCACGGTCAGCAGTGGGGTGAGCTCCAGGGGACAGCACCGAGCCGGCGGGGGAGAGGATGGTGATGGGAGGGGGTGCTGGCCGAGGACAGGGAGGTTCAGCCTTCTGTGTAATGCACCATTCTTTCTTGTAAACAAGGAGGGTGTGTTTATGCGTTACTTTGGAATTTTTTAAAATGTCAAGAACATATCTTTTCGAGAGTCTTGAAAGGAGACAGGACGTGCATGTTTGTGCTTGGGGTGGGGGGAGACTCCAGGTCACCCCCCATGGCAACTTTTGGATTGGCTTTGCTGGGTACCGTTTGTTAACTGGGCCAGACGGTGAGCTTCTGCAGGGTTGGAACCCCCGGGTTTGGGGGGGAGCTGGGTGGGCCGGTAGTCTGCTGGGCCTGCCCAAGTCGGGGGAGGCTTGTGGTGAGGGGGTGCTGGAAAAAGGCTCTCCTCGGAGCCTGGGCGGGGCTGCGCGCTGGGTATGTGAGAAGCAAGACGCGGGCACGGGGTAAAAAGATGGAGTCAGACTCGCTGATCCACGGGCTCAGACGCACCCACTCAGACGCGGCGCCCCCGCACCGCCGGGCCCTGGGCGCACGGCTGGGCCGCAACGAAGGACCCCCCCCGAGGCTGCCAGGCGCCCTGGGGGAGATGGCGTCCGTCTCGGAGCCACCTGCGGGGAAGGGGATGCAGGGCAGCCAGGTCCCCAGCCACTGGGGGTCCCAGAATTCCAGCGCGGTTCGGGCCTGCTTCTGGCACCAGACCCTCGTCCCTGAGGCCCCCTGCCTTCCTCCACCTCAAGCCCGGGGGCGTGCGCGGTGCTAGGCCTGTGGGGTCCACCCAGCCTGTCCCTCCCGCTCCGGGCCCCCGTGGGTGGGCGGCAGGGCGCGGCGCGGGGCAGGCCTCGGGGGGCGCGGGAGCGCCTGCGCGTCAGCGAGGTGCCGAGGAGCCCGGCGCGGGGCTCCCGGAGCAGCGCAGGGGCTCGAGGCTGACCCCGGCGACCCCGCCCAAGTCCACACCTGGCCGCAGACCCGCTTCTGCGTGGGGTCTCTATCTCCCCGCGAGTCCGGCCTGCTCCCAGGAAAGTCCAGGCCATCCCCGGAGAAGCGGTCACCCCCGGCTTGCAACCCCAGGCCCCTCACTCGCCTCCGGCGCCGACCGAGCTATCCCCCAAGGCCGCGGCCCACGAGGGCCACCCGGCCGGGCACCGCCCTCAGCGCCGCTCCCGGAAGCCCCGCCCGGCCGCGGCCCTTGACGGGCGGGCCGCTCGGCCAACCGGAGCAGAGCGCGGCAGGGCGGGGCGAATTTTGGGCGGAGACCGCCGCGCGCGGCCAATGGCAGGCTGCGCCGGGCTGACGGACGGGCGCGGGGCGGGGCGTGCGCGGGCCCAACCGAGAGTCCTCCGCCCGCGACCGCCGCCCGCAGCCCGCGCCGCACCCGCCGCGGCGTGACCCCATGCGCCGGGCGAGCGGCGAGCCCCGGCTCCGGGGGCAGTCGCGCCCGTGAGCGGTGAGTGCGGCGGGGGCTGCGGGGCTGCGGCGCTGGGCGCTGGAGTTGGGGCGGGGGGCCAGGCGGGGCCGGGCGGGGTGGGGAGCCCGCTGTCCTGACCGGGCGCGCGGGGGCGCAGGTGGGCCGCGGCGGCGGCGGCGGCGGGGGTGCTGGGCGTGCCGGCGGCGGGTTCCCCCTGCCTGGCCCAGATCAGCTCCTGGGCGCCGTGTCCCCGGCCCTGTCCTCCATGGGGCCCTCGGGATGTGTGGGGGCCCTGAGCTGAGGCCGGCCTAGGGCCAGGGCGCTACGCCGGGTCTCCCGCCCGCCAGAGGCCCCAGGACCCTTCGGAACACCTCTTTACCCGGTGGCCATCACGCACACTAGGCGAGTCTGGGTTTAGGAAGTCACTGCCCACTGTCCCCTCAAGGGCACCCTCTCGTTAAACATCACAAACTGAGGACACCCCAGCTGGGGGCCTGGGTCCCAGGCCTTTCTTCTTCCTCACCTGTCCCCCGGCTCCCACACCTGCTGTGGGTCTTTCCTGTTGGTCAGCTTCTGCTTATGGGAACGCTGGCCCCCACCTGGCCTCTTTAGCTACCTTATTTTCTCCAAAGTTTTTATGGCCATAGAATGCCCCTGGGGTCTCCTTCATTTTAACGTGTGTGGGTCTCCTCCTCCTTGGGATGGAGGTTGAGCCCAGGAGGGCAGGGGTTCCTTCTGTCTGCCTGTCACCTCGTGCCTGGAACAGCACCTGGCATGCAGTAGGTGCCCAGTGAATACTTGTCGAATGCACCAGCATGCCCAGTGGGGCCTGGAGCCCGGTGTTGGCTGGCACTGGCCTGCCTGGGCACGCTGCTGTGCGCTCCACGGTGACAAGACCTGTTCTAGTAGGGAGGGGGACTGGTAACCTCAACCGCGGGCGCCTCCACTCAGGCTTTCTGCCTACCCAGCAGCTTCTAATTTGGGTGCGTGGTTGGGAGATGCTCTCGGCTGTCACCCTGCTTTTGGGGGTCAGCTCCCTGCCTCTCCCACACGGTCATGAAGTGCAGCTGGAGGCGGGGCCCCTCTCCCATCCCTGGGCTGGAGGTGCCACAGCTGAGTGGCTGGGCCCCCATTCTGGCTGCCATCCCTGTTACCTAGACGTCCAGGCGCAGAGGTCAGGCCAGGCCTGGGCCGGGCAGCCCAGGGAGCTCAGTGGGCCTGCCCCATGGGCCCTGGGCATGGCTGATGTGGACTCCTCGGCAGGGCGGACAGGAGATCACTGCAGTGCCTCCTGCTGCAGCCTCTTGAGGAGCGATGACAGAATATAAGCTCGTGGTGGTGGGTGCTGGAGGCGTGGGAAAGAGTGCACTGACCATCCAGCTCATCCAGAACCACTTCGTGGACGAGTACGACCCCACCATTGAGGTGAGCCGGGACGGCCCTGTCCCGAGCCCCGAATCTTGATGTGGGCTTGTCTTCCAGCTGCTACATAGGAGGGGGTCCCCTCTCCATAGTACCCCAGGGGGAGGGGCACGAGAGGTGCAAGGGTGGGGCTGGTGGTGTGAGCGCCCCATCCGAGGAGGCATAGGGGTCCCTGAGCAGTGTCCTCCCACAGGACTCGTACCGGAAGCAGGTGGTCATTGATGGGGAGACGTGCCTGCTGGACATCCTGGACACAGCAGGCCAGGAGGAGTACAGTGCCATGCGGGACCAGTACATGCGCACTGGGGAGGGCTTCCTCTGTGTGTTCGCCATCAACAACACCAAGTCCTTCGAGGACATCCACCAGTACAGGTGAGCTGCTCGCCGGCCCTCAGGGGCCTCCCTGTTCTCTGTCTGCGTGCCCTGGATGCAGCCATGCCTGCAGCCTGCCAGCTGGCTCACACCTTCCTCCTTGCAGGGAGCAGATCAAGCGGGTGAAGGACTCGGATGACGTGCCCATGGTGCTGGTAGGGAACAAGTGTGATCTGGCTGCGCGCACTGTGGAGTCTCGGCAGGCGCAGGACCTCGCCCGCAGTTATGGCATCCCGTATATTGAGACATCGGCCAAGACGCGCCAGGTGAGCTGGTTCTCCACCCCACAGCTAGCCAGGGACCCGCCCCTCCCCGCCACACCCCGCCCTGGCCAGGGGGCAGCGCTCACTGCCCCCTCTCCCTTGACACAGGGCAGCCGCTCTGGCTCTGGCTCCAGCTCCGGGACCCTCTGGGACCCTCCGGGACCCCCGTGACCCACCAGCCCCTCGCGCTGTAAGTCTCCCCGGACGGCAGGGCAGCGAGGGAGGCCAGGGCCGGGGTGTGGGCTGACACAGCTCCAGGGGGAGGGGGAGGTCCCTGGAGAGAGCTGTCCTGAGCCAGGCCGGAGCGGTGACCCTGGGGCCCCATCCCCTCTGTCCCCAGAGCACCCTGTGGGCCCTTGTCGGCCCTGACCCCTGTGGGCTGTTGGGGACAAGGGCAGTAGTTCAGACAGGAGGTGAGCACAGGGTGGTCAAGCTCGGAGCCAGACCCGGGGGCCACCCTGTCCTGGGGGGGAGCTGCTGAGGAGAAGCCACCTGATGGGGTGGCCCTGGGCCTACAGGATGAGCAGGGCCTGCCTCCCTGTGTGGGGGTGTGGGGGTGGGGAAGGGGCTGGGATTCTGCTTGAGCCTGCGGCAGGGGACCGTCGGTCTCCTAAAGGCTGGGCCTTCAGGCTGAGTCCCCCTCTGAGCTGCTGTTTCTCCCCAGGGCGTGGAGGACGCCTTCTACACACTGGTGCGCGAGATCCGGCAGCACAAGGTGCGCAAGCTGAGCCCTCCGGACGAGGGCGGCCCGGGCTGCATGAGCTGCAAGTGCCTGCTCTCCTGACGGTGACACTGCTGCGTCCACTCTGACGTCCCTGCTGGTCGTTTGTGCCCCGCCCGGCACAGATGCAGGGCCCGGAGGTGCCGGATGTGGGGAGGAGGTGCAGACGGAGGAAGGAGGGGAAAGGAAGGAAGGAAGTGCCACTAGAGTGCGGCCAGCCCAGGGTCGGTGGACAGAGTGACCGCAGACCTCCCGGGACACTTTGCACAGACTGTCGCGAACTGACCCCACCGGTCCCCCCGCTGTCCTCTCCTCCAGCCCTGTCCTGGCCCAGCGGGCACAGGTCGAGTCGCAGTAAATTATTTGATGGTCTTGAGCCTGGCGTCTGGCCGAGGCTGGGAGGCTGTGGTGCATGTGGCCTCGCACCAGGCACGGCGGGAACCGCAGCTCCAGCTGGCCGGCAGCCCCTCTGTGAGAACAGCTGGCAGAGGCTGGTTAGGGGGCCTGGGTCGCACCACCCTCTGCGTCATGGGGCGTCTGGTCCATCCTGCAGAGAGTTCTGGGCGCTACAAGGTCAGGCCGGTCTTGCATTTTGGCAACGAAAACACTTTATTGGCCTTTAAGAGTGAGGGACCTGCCTCCGACAGTGTTCTCCAGCCCGATCTGGAGCAGCAGCTCTCGGGTTCTCGGAGCAGGGCCCAGCGCCATCAGCTCGGCTTCTGGGCTCTGCCCCATTGCTGCCAGGTGTCCACTCAGGGCCCCGGCGTCTGGCCGTCCCTGCCACCTGGAGGGTGTGAGGGTGGCGCCGGCCCGCCTGCCCCTGCACCCCGTCGCTGCGGGGGCTTGTTGCTCCTGGAGCTGCCTCAGGTCACTGACGTGGCCTTGTGGGGCACGCCCAGGCCCCAGGTGGCCACAAACCTCTCAGAGAGGGCTGGCCCTGCTCTGGGCCAGAATCCAGCACTGAGCAGGGACACAGGTGGCTCGGTGCCCTCTGTCTTCATCCCGGCTGGGGGAGCGCTCATGGCGCCCCTGCCCTCCCAGGGCCCGGGTTCAGGTCAGGCCAGGCCCCTCTGCGTCAGGGACTGGTGCTGTGTGAGGGGGGCACCGTCCTCCAGGAAGGCCAGCGTGAACAGATGGTACGCTGCTGCTGGCTGGGGCTTCGGGGCCACTGCCCTCTCCATCACCCTCCCCTCCAGAGGACCTCAAGCCTCCAGCTTCCCCATGGACCCTGAGGTCAGGGGGTATCGGGGACGGCTGGGGCCTCGGGGCAGCTCGCCAGGCCCTGCCAGGGCTTCATCTCCGTCGTGCTGGTCACTGTCCTGAGAGGGGTGTGGGCTGCAGGCGCCACAGGGCAGGAGGGGTGTCCGGGGCACAACGGCTTGGTCTTCCTCCATCTGGACGGGACCTGTCGCTGGGGCTCCAGGGGCGTGGCAGGGCTGGGCCTGTTCGGTGGCCCAGGCAGGTGATGCAGCGAGAGAGACCCAGTGTTCCAGTTCAGAGCTCACGTCTGGGGGCCACCTGCCCGGGGCTTCCTGACTCCCTGGCAGGTTTGGG
Organism: Diceros bicornis minor; assembly: GCF_020826845.1. NCBI lineage: Eukaryota > Metazoa > Chordata > Mammalia > Perissodactyla > Rhinocerotidae > Diceros > Diceros bicornis. Next base: position 1,458,124 of record NC_080770.1, read on the forward strand.
AGGGAATAGAACCTCCGCGGCTGCAGCCAGTCCCGAGAGCTGTCCTGGGCTGGGGGCAGGCCGACCAGACCCGGAGCCTTTGAGGCCCCCAGAGAGGCCTGTGCAGCCATGGGCCCTGTGGAGGCCCCATCACGCTGCTGCTCCTCGGCCTTGGGGACAGCCTGGGTGGGCGAGGGTCCTGGCTGCTCACGCTGGGCGGGTAGGAGGGGGAGGGCCTGCCTGTCCCCTGTGGGGATCTGCTCACACCCTGGTGAGGTGAGGAGGGGCCTGGGCTCTGGGGACACTGGCTCCGGGCCCAGGGGCACCGTGGGGAACTCCTCCGGTTGTGCTGAAAGTAAGCAGACTGGGTTAACTTCTCCACCAGGCCGTTGGGCCCGCGCAGGGTGGAGCCCGTGGTGTCCTCGTGGCTCCTGCGTGGCTGCCCTGGCCTGACACTGAGGACAACCCTTCAGGCTGCTGATCCCGTGTCCACAGGGTCAGCCCTGACACCTAGCCCTGGCCTGGTTTGCCGAAGCTTCTTAGAGCAGAAGAGGGGATGGAAGAGGGGAAGGCCCTGGGGGCTCCCCACTATGCACTGCCCCAAGAGGGTGAATCGGGAGAGGACTGTGCCCTTGAGGCCTCCTGAGGGGGGGCAGGTCCCACTTCATCCTCCGAAGCTCCAGCATCGAGGCCTGCAGGTGCCTGAGCACGGCGTCGTCCTCCAGGCCCCGGGCTGGGACAGCCTGTCCTGCAGGAACTCCCGCAGGCCTTCCAGGGGCAGCTGCAGGAGGCGTTCTAGGAGAGGGGTGCGCGTTGGGCCGGGGGCCCCCATCACCCGGGCTCCCTTGTGTGGACGGCTGCCGGGTTCTGCTGTGCCCAGGAGGGCCCCGGGCAGTGCCCACCCCCTTGCTGCCGCTTCTCCAGAGGGTGCCCTGCCCAGGTGGGGCTGGAGCAGTGGGCCACGCACCCCGGCCACACTCAGGCTCCCACGGACTCGCTCACTTCTCTGCACCTTGAGGATGGTGAGGCTGTGGCGGTGAGCACGCGCTCACCCTCCAGGATGCAGGTGTCCCAGAGCCTCAGGGTGAGTGAGAAGGGGGTCTGTGGGGACAGCAGGCAGGGGAGGGGCAGCTGAGCAGGGCCCAGCACGGGGTGAGACCCCCCCATCTGCCCCTGGTGCCTGCAGTTGACAAGTCCCGGAGCTCCTCATCTGGGTGGACTCATCCCAGTGGGGTCACGGTTACGGGATGAAGGTGCTCCCCGCCAGGACACTCGGGGACCTAAGGGGCTGGCCCACACGACTGCTGACCTGGGGGCAACAGGGACTGCCCCCCACCTGGCAGGAAGAACCCGAAGGAGCAAGATGCTGGCTGCAGAGTGGGCCAAGGGCTCGTCCACACCCCAGGCTGACCCGGCCTTCCCTCCAGGAGCTGAGGTGGAAACAGCCCGTCCCCGGGGCCTGGGGGTCCATCCTCCTGGAGGAGGGCTCTGGGCTTTCCCAGGAGCGGTCCTGGCCCCATCAGCCCTTCTAGCAGGGCCTGGCTTGTCTGGGGTGGGGCTGAGCTCGGCACTCCCCAGACACCGGGGGCAGGGAGTATCTTGGGCCGGGATCTCCCTGGCAGCCTCACCCGGTCAGGGAAGCACTGCAGGAATCACCTGGTGGTGTAAATGCCAGTGGACATCTGCTCCTCGTCCTCACGGAAGGCCAGAGCGTGCTCAGGGCCTGCCACCGCGGCGCAAACCCCCCTATTACAGGGCCCTCTGCAGCCGCTCCCAGGGGCCGAGTAGACACACTTCCCGAAGCCCAGCTCAGCCCTGCTGGTTCCTGGCCCCACAGGATCAGGAAAATGAAACCAAACTCTCAGCAGCAGGAGGGCCGGGCCCACCTCCCCTGTCCCCACCCCTGGGACAGCGCCTGGGGACGAGGCCAGGACGCTCCTACTCACCGTGTGCTGCTTCCATTTTGGGAGAGCTTTGCTGAGAATATGGTCATGATGGGCCTGGAACCGTACCAGTTTTGGGAACCCCGGAATGAAGAAACCTGAGAAGCCCCCGGGCCCCAGCCAATCAGAACCTGCTCCCAGCGGGGTGGGGGTGGGCCACTGGCAGGTGCCCCCCGCTGGACCGAAGGCCTCCTCCCTGCCAGTGACCCTGCCCTGTGTCCACGGCCTTCCACGCCCTTGCTGGACACCCTCTTCCCAGAGAGCAGGACTGCCTTTAGGGCCCGGGGTGGCCAGGGGCAGAGGACCGCCTCACAGAGGCTCAGCTCTGCTGGTGCCCTGTGCTGAGGGTCAGGCAGACAGCCTGGCACCACCCCCATTCCCGCTCTCCACAGTGGCCACAGCGGGAGCATGGGGGTCCCAGCACTGAGGAGCAGGGCATGCGGCCACGGGGTGGGTGATGGGAGTGTGCGCGGCCACCTCCTGGGCTCGGAGTGAGGCTGGGGGCACGCAGGAGGGGCGATGCTGCCATCTGGGCTTCGTCTGGCCATGGGCCTGGAGGGTGGCCGGGCAGGCGGCAGGATGTGAGGCAGGACCAGCAGAGATGTAAGAATCCTCTGGATGAGGACAGGCCCAGGCAGTGGCAACAGGACCCTGAGGGCAGCCTGGGGAGGCGGGGCCCTTCTCTGATGGGGAGATGGACTGGGTGGGGTCCCCGGGAAGTCCCACCGCTGGGAGAGCTCTGCAGGGAGGCTCTCCTGGGCTCTAAGTCACATCCAGCGGCCTGCAGCGGCCATCTACCGTGCATGGCATGCCTTTCGCCGGTCATCAGTTGGGCCAGCGCCCAGAAGGTGTCCTCCTCACTCAGGAACATGAGCAGGATGGCCGCGACCTGGCTCATGCCCTGGCAGTAGCCCGCCTCCTACAAGGGCCAGACACGCGTGGAAGGACGACCCGGAGCCCGCCTCTGTGCCCTCCCCTGCACTCGCGTCTCAGCTCCACGAGCTTCAGACAGACCCCTGCCTGGCCCAGGCTCTCTGGGCCCATAGGGTGGAGGTGAGGACGGCGGGGACCACTGAGATTCTAGGCCACAGGGAGACCCGCTGACCGGCTCAAGCACCAGCACCACAGCAGCCCGGTGCCTGAGCTCTGGGGTGTGCTCCTGGGGTCCCCTTTCTCAGATGAGGGAGAGGCGCCTCTGAGACGTGCCAGGGTGACAGGGACTCCCGAGGTCTGGAGACCGCGCCAAGACACAGGCCAGGAGCCTGACTGGGCGCAGGAGGACGGCTGGGCCAGACCCCGCTGTGGGCAGCCCGTGGGGTCGCTCAGCTGGTGTTCCTTGGGGGAAGCTTCATCCCTGCTGAGTTTCTGATGAATAACATGGCGTCTTCAGGATCCAACTGCAGTCTGATGACAATAGTGACGCTCACGAGGCCCCACACTGACTGGTAACACATGCCCGCTGAGACGAGCGGCTGGCATCCTCGCCAAGCTCCTGGGCTGGGGCAACCCCGGGGGTGAGGTCCCCTTTCCGGTTCTAACAGTGGAGTCTGCGCCCAGCCCTCTCCGACTCAGTTTAGATGAGCCGCCCCCTCGCTGCATCTCTGTGACCCTGTGAGCTGGGGTCTGACCCCTGCGTCCTGTCTGGTCACGGGTACTCGATTTAAAGGCAAGGACGGCGAGGGACCCCAGGCCTGGGGCAGGATACTCACGGGGTTGTACACGGAATAGGCCGTGAGGACGTGGAACAGGGCTTGCTGCCTAGGAAAGGACGACGGGGCTGTGCTGATGCTGTGTGTCTCGTTTTGTCTGACAAACGCTGACGACAGAACAGTTGTGGTTAAGAAGTCAGCCAAGAAGCCGTGACCTCTTCAGGGCACCTCAGGGTTTAACAATATTTTGGGGTACAGTCTACATACGAGGAAATGCAGATATCTCAGTTGTACAGTTTGATGAGTTTTCATCTTCACCCTCGTGTTTTAGTTTGCATACATCAAAGATCAGTCTTTCACCATGCAACATTATTCTGTTTGCTGTTGTCACCTCCCCTGTCATACATGAGCCCTGTGTACCCCCGGGACCCCTGTGTCCCCCGAGACCCCCAGGGACCCCGCTTGCCCAGTGGCCTCACTTGATGCCATAGCGATCCTGGAACATGATGTGGCTTCTGAAGGTGCGGTTCACATCCAGGTCAATCTGTTTGAGGTCCTGAGGGAAGAGCCTGGCCTGCTCCGTCAGCCTCTGTGGGCGGAACCGGGAGGAGGAGCCAGCATCAGAAACACAGAACAGGACCTGCCACCAACGTCATCCTGGACAGAGTGAGCTCTCTGGCTGGAATGTGAGTTTCCTGCGGGAACCTCATTCTTCTGCTTGTGTCTGAAGCCAGGGAGGGTCCTAACTGCCCACCATGCCCGCGGGGCCCACGTCCTGCCCAGCAGCCCTGGGGAGGGGACTGCCGATGGTCAACCCGTGGGCTCCTCCAAGGCCCAGACCCCCACCAGTTAAATAGGCAGGTCCAGGCCACCTGACTACTGCTCCCCACCCTGCACGGGGCCTGTCCAGAGTGACAGCGCCTGCCCGGGCTCTGAGCTTGCCCCCGAGGCTGCTCCCTGGAACCTGCTCCTGGGGCCCCGGCCCCTGTCAGGGCCCTGGGGGAGGCAGGACGGCAGCTCGGCCTCTGCTCCCCGACGCTTGCCTAAGTCCTAGAACCAGACACAAGGCGAGGCCGCTCTCTCTGCGCCCTCCATCTTCACCCACCCGCTCATTCTGTTCACCGCACGGGAATCTGGCAGCAGCCCACCCGCCGTCCCCACCCAGGGCCCTGAGGATGGGAGGGCTGCGGGGGCTCCAGGCCCATCTGCGGCACGGGCTCCCATCACCCTGATGCTAAACCACCTGGGGGGAGCTGGGCCCCACGGCCCTGACACCCCACTTTGGCCCCTGGTTATGGAGACAGAGAAGTTTCCTTGGGGTTCCACACAGTGGCACTGATGCGCACGTCCCCACTTTATTATTATTTTTTTTGTGTGAGGAAGATCAGCCCTGAGCTAACATTCATGCTAATCCTCCTCTCCTTGCTAAGGAAGACTGGCTCTGAGCCAACATCCACCGCCAATCCTCCTCCTTTCACACGTCCCCACTTTAAAGCTCTGGCTCACATGGAGGAACACTCGACCTCTGTGCGTTCTCTGGACCCAGCCACCCTTCTTGTCAGTTTACTCGTCCTGACTCGCAGGTGTTTGCAGAACGTCTTGACTTTTCTAAGTCTATGATCATTTCACCTGCAAGTGAAGATAATTTTGTGTCTTCTTTTTACCTGAGTGACGGTTACTTCTATTTTCTTGTCTGATTCTAAGAGTTAAAACTGCCAGAACAATTCTGAGTACAGTGGTGACAGCAGCCGTCTCTGTCTGTCCTTCTGAGGTTGATGGAAACGGCTTCAGCATTTCACGGCCCCCATAATACTCACCGTTGGTTTTTGTTCAATAGATTTAGAAATAGTTTATTTCTCCTCTTATATTACTTATGATTTTTTTACGATGTAGAAATGGCTCATGAACTGTCTTCACCAGCTTTCTGAATGCGCTGATGTCACGAGATGACGTTTCCCTTTTCATGTGTTCGTGTGCTATTTGGTCCCCTCAGTCTGGTTCCGGAAGACACCGTCCGGGTGTGAGGGTCATTCCTCTAATGCCGCACTTCATCACACCTGCTAGGATCACATCTAGACGTGTGCGTCCACAGTGACTGTGAAATGGACTGGCAGGTTTCCTCTGGCGCCCTTTACGAGGTTTTGGAAGTGGGGCCGAAGCCTCACGAAAATGGAGCTTCCCTTCCCCCGACCTGAGCCCGGGCTGGGGAGCCGCATCCACCACAGCCAGGAGCAGGCGCCTCCACCGACGGCGCCTCATCTCGTCTCTGGTTCTCCTTCACTGCGGGCTTCTCTTTTCGTCCACACGGGCGATTCTGCTTGGAAATCAGCTGTTTCCTCCGTTTTCCAGTGTCCGCCCACGAGCTGCACACAGCCTCCCTTGTCACTTTCTGAGCCCGTGCTGCCCGGGGCCGGGGCCCCGCTCCTCTGAACGCCCCACATTTTATCCTCTCTCTCCCTTTCGTCAAGCTTGGGAGCAGTTTAGCTGTAAAACTCGTTCTTCAAATAACCAGTTCTTGGTTTTCCTTATCTTCTCTACGTCTTTTGGGTTTCTACTTCATTTTGCATTTTTAAACTTCCTCTTCCTTATTCTTTTTCTAATTTTTTTCTAATTTTAAAGTTGAAGACATAGTTCTTTAATGTCAGTCTTTAGAAAATAAAACACCTGTTTTGGGGGGCTTTTCGTGAATTGTTACATAATTTGTCATTTCAGTTTTGGTATCAATGGCTCTAAAGTTTTGCTGCTGTGGTGAATAGAACGCTTTTCTTATAATATTTACCAGGTGACTGGTCAATAAGACGATGGTTTTCCTGATTTGTGAGGCCCCCTCGTGTGATGTCAGTCATACCCGTGTGTGCTGTAAGGAGAGACCCCGCTCCCCGGTCCACTCTCTTGTGGCCGATGGGCTCTGGCCAAGTCCCTTGAGTCCTTCATACGTGTCAGCGGCAGCTCTGGGCAGTGTCTCTAGGTTTTCACCCGAATCTGGGTGCATCTGGCTGGGTTCCTGGTCACAAGTTCAGAACAGACTCGGGCGCTCAGAAGCTCGGGGGGGTTTGTGGGTGGCTGTGCAGGGAGCCTGGAGGCCCAGACTGGGGACCAGGCGGGGTACAGACGTCCAGTGCTGCCCCTTCCTTCCTGGGAAGGAGCTGGCCTCGCTGGGCCCTACAGCGGGGCTGCAGGAGGGTCTGGCTCACCCTCCCGCCGGGACAGCACTCCACAGGCCAGCTCCTCCCGCCTCTCCTCTAAATGCCTTTCTTCCCCGTCTCAGCGCCCTGAGCCACGTCTGCGGGACCACGGGGATGCTGCGCGGCTGGTCACTAGAGCCTCTCTCATCCCGGTTTTATGGGGCCCTTTGAGGGTTTCACGATTAAGCACGATGCTGGCTGTGGTTCCACAATCATAGTGGATGGACGGACACGTGTGTACGTTTTTACCACATGATTCCTGGCTGCTTGTTGAAGCGTGACCCCATCACACCCCCTCGGGTGGCATTTCCCTGTGTCCAGGCTTCATTGGGCTGGTCCCGCTCTGTCTGGGCACATCACTGCCGTTTACCTTCAAGAATGCACAGAGGAGCACCCTCCCTGGGCCATGTGACCTGGGGGACCCTCGGGTGGAGATGGGGCTGAGCCCTGGGAACCAGCTGGGTGCAGGGTCTTCGCTGGGGGGACGGGAGAAGACCCGTTGCTCGTCCCATTAAGTCTTCTCTTTCTACCCACTCCACTCCTGTCTGTGGTTCCCATGTGTGTGGTTGCTTTTCCACTTTGTGGTTTCTGTGGGTGTGCTTCCTTGCCCTTTCCCCAGGTTTCTGTCCTCTGCTGTGTGACTGTCCCCTGCTCAGATGGGGGTTTAGTTGGATTCAGGGGGCGTCTGTCCATCTCTGGGTCCAGCGTCTGCACTGGGCCAAGCTGAAGACCCGGGCAGCAGGGGGGACGGGCAGGAGTGTCCAGGGCCCGTGATTCCGGGAGGGGCCGAGACAGCACTGAGGTCTGGCGAGGGGTCCCCGTGGCGCACGACCTACCCCCTGGCCCCCCAGCCCTGAAAGGCCTGGCCTGTAGGCGCTGCCTCTGCCGAGTGTGGAAGGGCTGTACCTCATGTTTCCCTTCGTTCTCCACCTTCACCTTCTCAAGGTCCAACAGGTGTGACCACACCTGACCCCGCACCTGCGGGGGCCCCCCCTTAAAGACCCGCCTGTGCATCTGCGGGAAAGAAGAAAGCTCTGGTGAGACAGGCCGCAGGGCGACTCTGCGGAGGAGAGGGAGTGTGCGGCATCTGGAAGATTCTTGCTCTGGGCTCCATGGCTTTGTGACCGGGGAACCGGGCAAAGGAAGGGTGACTGAGGGTCTGGTCAGCAACTAACACGCCTGTCAATCGTTTTTCAGACGAGAAGGAACGGTGTGTCCTGTTCTGCAGAGGTCGGTGTCCCTGTTCTGCAGATGTTACTGTCGTGCAGAGAAACTCACATATTTGCAGCAAGACCCTGCGGAATGTTCCAGCACCAATCATCCTAAAGTCACCTCAACTCACTGACATCTTAAATTCTCCTCCTCTGGGAGGGCCCAAGCAGCCATGTTGAGAGCAGTCGATGCATGCAAAAGCCTGTGTACCTGCTGGGCATGCGCCCTCAGTGAGCACAGTTGTTACACAGTTGTTACAAATAAAGCTGTTATCCTCTGCTCTCTTGTGTATAAAGTCCCCACCGGCACTGAGCTCGGGGAGACACTGCTATGGGAGTTATCCCCGGTGTTCCCCATCGCTGGTGCAAGCAATAAACCTTTCTTCACCTACTTCTGCCTTGGTTGTGCTTTTCGCCTCCGCACTCACCAAGAGACGGACCGACTGAGTTCGGTTACAGTTTCTCGGGAGACGGCAGGTCTAGCTAGAACTTGCCCGTCTCCCAACAACTAGGAGTGGACGAGGCTGTAAGGGACGTTGTGGACAATGGTCCCCGCTTATCCCTCCCTACGGGGCCCTGGGCCTGGGGTGGCCCTGGCTCTGGCCTCAGATCCTCTCCAGGTGAGGTGACCCTCGTGGGGTGGGCGGGTGGCTGCGGGCTGCCCTGGGGACCCAGGCCTGTCATCCTTTGGGGGCAGGACAGCATGCCACCTGCCCAGCGCTCAGGTCTCGACCTTTTTGCTGTCCTGGTACCGATTCCAGTCCCTCAGCATCTTCAGCCACTTGTTGGCTTGCCTGATGTCTTGGTGTTTTTGCTGGAAGATGAGAAGTGATGGTGTGAGCCCAGCTGCCAGCTTTCCTAGAGGGGCCCTGAGTGCAGTGTCCAGTCCCATTGGGAGCCCTGACGTGAACAAACTCAAAGGGGCCAGAAAAGGCGAGACCCTCTCCCACAGACCCGCTGGCCTCCACTGGGTCCCAGCCTCGAGGTGGGGTCCTGGTGGCCAGCAGGCAGTGACCTCTGAGCTGCACGTGGGTTTGGTAATCTCCCCCGACTCAGGACAACTCTGGGGTCGGGGGTGGCAGGACCGCGGCCCCACGCCCACGGCCACCTCCCGCCTGCGCAGCAAGGAGGGGCTCTTACCTTCGCCTCCTGGGTGGTGAGGCCGGGCAGCTCCTTCTCACTGGAAGGCAAGAGAAGCAGAGCCCTGAGGACCTGCACCAGGCCAGGGCCAGGGAGGGACCAGGCCTGCCGCCCAGAGCCCCCAAGTCTGGGCCCAGGATTCTCTGGAGGGAGAAAGGACAGGGGGCAGAGGGAGGGCAGGGCGGCCAGGTGCCTGTGGCTGGAGGAGGCGTCCTCCATGGGCTCCTGAGAAGGGTCGGTGCTGGCATGGGGGTGGGGTGTGCCCCGACAGCAGCCCTCAGGAGGTGACCCGCCACTGTCCTGGGGTTGAGCCGGCCTGAGAACTGTCCACGGCCCCAGGGTGCACCCTGTGCTCATCCTGCCGAGGTCTCCACGCCCCACACAGGGTCTGACTGTCCAGCATCCAGACCGCCTCCCTCTGCCCCGGCCGCCCACCCTCCTGTCCCTGACTTCACCCCTCTCTCGTCGTCACCACTTCCCCAAGTCACCTTCCGGGTCTCAATTCAAGCCGACTGCAAAGCTTGGACTGCGGTGGGCACCAGGGGACGAGGTTCTGAGCTGGGGAGACGGGTCCTGCCTCCAGAGAAGTGTTTCCACAAACGGAAACCATCCCAGAGATGGACACCCCTTCTCAGGAGGGGTGTCCAGATGACTCACGGCATAAACCCGAGGCAGTCTGTGACCTTGTACAGGGCGAGGTCAGGGTCTTCCTGAGGAGCCGCTGGAGCCCCTGCTTGGCGTCCCTGCAACCCAGAGGGGACACGGGGGTGAGGGACCCAGAGCCGGGGACCTGGGGGCAAGGAGGGAGCAGGGTGGTCCTCCCTCCCCTGCGTCCTGAGGCAGCCCTGGAACCTGTGGCCACGGGCACAGCCTGAGGGGAAGGACCCGCCTGCCCGAACGGAGCAGCCTGACAGCCTCACCTGCTCCTGCTGTGAGATCCCCCTGGGCCCCCCCTGTTCCTGGAGCTCTACCCCCACCTGGGCCATAACTGCTCTTGCTGCCTGTGATTCCCGCTGGGCTGTACCTGCTCACACCTGGCTATGACCCACCCTGGGACGTCCCTGCTCCTGCCTATGATCCCCACCTGGGACGTCCCTGCTCCTGCCTATGACCCCACCTGAGCCTCGCCTGCTCCTGCCTGTGACCCCACCTGAGCCTCGCCTGCTCCTGCCTGTGACCCCACCTGAGCCTCGCCTGCTCCTGCCTGTGACCCCACCTGAGTCTCGCCTGCTCCTGCCTGTGACCCCACCTCAGCCTCGCCTGTTCCTGCCTATAATCCCACCTGAGCCTCGCCTGCTCCTGCCTATGACCCCACCTCAGCCTCGCCTGCTCCTGCCTATGACCCCACCTCAGCCTCGCCTGTTCCTGCCTATAATCCCACCTGAGCCTCGCCTGCTCCTGCCTATGATCCCACCTGAGCGTCACCTGCTCCTGCTGACTGTGGTCCCCGCCTGGGCCTCACCTGCTCCTAGAGCTAGGATCTCCTCCTGGGCCTTACCTGATCGTATTGGGCAATCATTTTTGCTCTTTCCAAGGCCAGCAGGGTCTCCAGGTCTTCCTGCATGTCTAATATGCAAGACAAAAAAATCCAAATATTACACTCCACCAACCAAAGCTTCAGAGAACACACCCGCCTGCTCCCTGCTGGCAGCTCCCCAGTCCATCTGATGAGAGAGTGGTGAAGACCCGTAGCCAGGGCGGGTGGCATCCGGCTTGGCGGATCATAGGTTCCCACTCACACTTTCTAACAGTCCTGCTTACAGGCTACCTTGCCAGCCCCTGGGACCTCTGTCCTCATGAGGTTACAGTTCTCTTCAGAAGCTTTACGAGGAGCCAGAAGGCGGATCCGGGGCTCAGATGAGCTGCTGACTGGCAGCGCAGTGTGCACACTCCTGGCCCAGAGCTGCACCAAGCAAAGGCGCGTGTGGCTGCCGGCTGAGGAGGGGCTTCCTGCCGGCGCACTGGGAACCCAGTTCTGCTCTTAGACACCAAAGCACGAGCAACAAAAGAAATCACTAAACTGGACTTTATCAAAATTGAAAACTTCTGTGCTTCCAATGACACCATCAAGAAAGTGAAAATACGACCCAAAAGGAATGAAAGTGTGTGCGAGTCACCGATCTGATGAGGGGTTTAGTGTACAGAACATATGAAAACTCAAAACTCCACGACAAGAAGACAAATCGCCCCCTTAGAAAGTGGGCACAGGGGCCGGCCCGGTGGTACAAGTGGTTAAGTGCGCGCGCTCCGCTGTGGCAGCCCGGGGTTCGCCGGTTCGGATCCTGGGCGCACACCAGCGCACTGCTTGGCAAGCCATGCTGTGGCAGTGTCCCATATAAAGTGGAGGAAGACAGGCACAGATGTTAGCCCAGGGCCAGTCTTCCTCAGCAAAAAAAAAAAAAAGAGGAGGATTGGCAGATGTTAGCACAGGGCTGATCTCACAAAAAAAAAAGAAAAACAAAAAAACAAAGAAAGTGGACACAGGACTCAGACGTTTCTCCAACGTGATGTACAAACGGCCAGCAAGCACCTGAGAAGATGCTCAACAGCAGCAGCAGCAGCCACCAGGGAATGCAGACAGAAACCACAGTGAGACACCACTTCCCACCCCTGGGCTGGCCACTACCAGTAAGGAGAAAGAATGAGGTGGGCGAGGATGTGGGGGAACGGGAGCCTCCTGGGCTGCCAGCAGCAATGTCAAAAGGTGCAGCCATTGTGGAGAAGAGTTTGCGAGTTCCATAGTTAAACATCGAGGTACCACGTGCCCAGCAATTCCACTCCCAGGTATACGCCCAAGGGAAGTGAAAACAGGGTCTCAAGCAAATATTTGCAGATGTGTCTTCATAGAAGAACCACTCACAGGAGCAAAAAGGTGGAAACAGTCTAAGTGTCGATGGACAGAGGAACGAGTAAACAAAATGTGGTTCATACACGCAATGGACTATTATCCAACCAGAGAGAGGAGTGAAATCCTGATCCGTGCTACAACCAGGATGGACAAGCAGCTGAGGGAAAGAAGCCGGTCGCAAAAGACCCGTATTGCAGGATTCCACGTGTCTGAAATGTCCAGAATAGTCAGATCCACAGACACAGAAAGTGGGTCGGTGGTCACCAGGGGCCGGGGGAGGGAGAATGCGGGAATCTGCTGATGGGCCAGAGATTTCTGTTCAGGGCGGTGAAATGTCGTGGAAACAGTGGTGATGGTTGCACAACTCGTAAACACTCTAAAACCCACTGAAGTGTGTACTTTCACAGCTGAGTTTTAGGATTCGGGACGTTAAGAAAATGTGCTCTCAGAGCCGCTTCCCACGTCTCAGCCCCGGGACCCTGATGGTGGGAGCTGGGAAACCGCCCGTAGATTAAGAGAACGTTCGGGGCGCTCCCCCACAGACACCCCTTTGCTCCTGCCCTCTGAGTTTCTCCCTGGGCTGCACTAACCCAGGATGTCCCCACTGCAGGGGTCTGGAGACCAGAGGCCCTGGCTCGAGCCTCTGGGAGCTTCCACAGACCAGGTAATGCCCGGTCCCTCAGAGGAGACCCAACTCCCACAGGGACTCTATCCAAGAATCTTCACTGGTTCTGGCTGGTGAATCAGTGTAGACATCACCACCAGCGTGGGTGGGTTTGGGGAGAGGACTACATGTGTGACCTCGAGCAGCCTCTGTGCTGTGAGACCGTGTCTCGGGGGAGGAACCAGGTTTCACAGATCTGAGCCGGGCATCAGGAAGGGGGTCACATTTCCCCTCACAGGGAAGGAGCACGTTGGCTGCTGGGACCTGAGGTCCTGGAGAGTGTCCAGAACTGGGGCCCGGGGTGGTGCCGCCTCTCGAGAAGCAGGGACACGGCTACTTTGGGGGAGGCCCTGCACCCCTGCCCCGGCCCTCAGGACGGACGATCGTCACCTGGCTGTGTGTCTCCGAGTCTCCACAGGCAGGAGCGGTGAAGCCCTCAGTCCAGCACCACACAGAGGGGCATCCGAGGGAGCGGCCAGGCCCTCGGCCAGGTGTCCATCTGACCTCGGCCTCCTTCCGTGGACACGGGCACCATGGGCAGCACCCTCACCCCACGGAGCCGTGGGATGCCTGCCGGAGCCTGGCTCACCATCGGGATTAAGGGTCAGTGTCACCTCGGCCGCAGCCCAGAGTGACCAGCACGGCCCACCCAGTGGCCCCTGTCCCCGAAATGGCCCGAAGGGAGGAGGGAACAGGGCACGCTCATCTGACTGACAGTTGCTGTGCGAGCTGCACCTCCTGTGGGAATACGACACTCTGGTTGAGGTGGGCAGTGTGCGACGGCAGAGGCAGTCAAAGGGCACGAGTGACTCCAACTGCTACGGACAAGAGTGGACAGGGTGCCGGGCAGCGGGCGGAACCTGGGGGCGCTGCCATTCCACCTGACAACGGGGCCCCCGGATCAGCGGAACCCCGCCTGACTTAGCCCTTAACCCCTAAAGGTCAGGGGCCCCAGTGGAGGGTCCTGTCACCACGCAGGGCACAAAGTAGAGGCTTGGCACAATCCCACCCTCTTCACCCCAGTCCCCAGGCCCCCGGCCTCCTGCCCTGCAGGGGACTGTGCTCACACATCACCCAGGCCCCCAGCCTCCCGCCCTGCATGGGACTGTGCTCACATGTCACCCCTTCCCCTCCTAGGGAAACCACGCTGTGGTTTTTCACTTCACCATGTTTTAGAAATCTTCACCGTTATCCGCAGAGGTGCCTCGTCTCTCTATTGGGTGTATAATATGCCCCTTTATGGATCCCCGTGATTTCTCTCTGAACCCTCTGTGGTGGCACTGGGGCTGTTTCTCATTGGCAATTACATAGCACGCCCAAAGGAGGGACTTGAATGCAGGCCGTCCCCACACGTGTGGGATGCTCATCCGGTCCACTCTGTGCGCATTTTATCTTTAATGGAGAGTGTCGGTCGTCCCCGTCATGGCCCGTCCAGAACTCTCTGAGACGGCCCGAGGCTCCCCTTCTCCGCGGTGTGACCTGGGGTCTCTGCTGGGGTGACAGGTGCAGCCTGAGGGCTTCTCAGTGTCATCTGCGCGTCTCTCGGCAGTGAGGCGACAGCGTGTTTTGCCATCAGGAGCCACCTCACTCCCTCTGCCTGTGAACCGTCCACACCACTTCCCGCGTCTCTCTGGTCTTTTAAATAACAGGTTTGTGGAAACGTCCCCACTCAGGAAATCAGAACAGCAGATATTTCCCTGTTTCGTGCTTTTCTCTGACTCTGATGACGGATGTCCCCATGGAGACACGTGGCTTCCGTGGGGTTGGACTTGTAACTTGTTCTGGTGGCTCCTGGGACGCGTGTCCCACTTGGAAAAGCTTTTCTCCGTCTCGGCAGCATCACAGTGAGCTGTCTCTGTGTTGTCACAGCTGGTTGGGCTCGTCCCTCTTGTGACACTTCCACGGGTTTTCCCAGATTTTCCTGCTCAGTGACTTCTGCACGTGAACTGAGAATCAGCTCGTCTAAGTTCCCAAGCCTCTGAGTGACGTTTTCCCGGGCTCATCCGTGTCGATTTAGGGAGCTGCACATCTTCCCGGAGCCTCCCGTCCAGGGCAGGGACAGCCGTCCTTCACCTGCTCCCGGTACTGGATGTGATGCGCTGGGCTCCAGCGACTCCTGCTGGGACAGGGGAGGGGTCGGCCGGCTGGACTCACGGACACTTTCCTGCAGGGAGGCGGGTGAGGTCTACGACACCAAGAACCTTATCACAGTGACAGCAACGGGAACAACAACCACGCAGGCACCAGGTGAGGTCCGAGAGCTGGTGGCCTGTTGATGCCAATGTCACCCACACGGCATCGCCCTCCAGCTCTGGCTCCCACGGAGGCAATGAGAGCCAGTGCCCTCCCGCCTCACAGAGAGGCTGAGCTGCTCCCCAGTGCGTGTTCCCCGCGTGTGAGTGCTGCTCGAGTGTGTGTGCTCGTGTGCACGTGTGTGTGCATGTGTGGGCACATGCATGCTGTGTGCGTGAACGTGTGTGCACGTGTCAGTGTGTGCACGTGTGTGTATGTGAGCAGGTGTGTGCTGTGTGTGAATGTGTGCACATGTGTGAGCTGGTATATGCTGTGTGCATGTGAATGTGCACGTGTGAATGTGTGCCTGTGTGGCAGGTGTGTGCTGTGTGGGTGCAAATGTGCATGTGTGAACGTGTGCACGTGTGTGAGCAGGTGCATGCTGTCCGTGTAAATGTGTACGCGTGTGCATGTCCTGTGTGTGTCCAGCTCCTCCTCTGGACCTGGCTGACCCGCCCGTGAGCACACAGCATCTCATCACAGTGCCCCTCTCGAGATGTGCCCCTCGAGACGGAGGGTCTGGAGGGCACAGGCCCCGTCCTGAACCTCACCCACTGGCCAGGAGTGAGGCAGGCAGTGTGTGCGGTGTCAGCTTCGCCTGGCAGGGCAGGAAACAAGACACCTCCTCATCACTCATTTCCTGCCTGACCCTCCTCACAGGCGGGGGGCTCTGAGACTCAGAGGATGAACCCTGCCCGAGGCCACACGATGGGAAGTGCAGGAGCCAGGCGTGAGCCAGGTGGCGTGGGGGACAGTCGGGGCCAGGGCCGGCTGACCAGGCCCCGGGGGTGTAGGAGGTGGTGAGGGGGCGGGGTGAGAACGCACCAGTCAGCCTTTGGCTCCTGCCCTCAGGGTGTCGGTGGGCCCTCCCGTTCTGCCATCTCCCCTCTGCAGTCACGCGGCCACTGGAAATGAAACAGAGGAGCAGCGGGATGAACTGGTGGCTGCGGCCGGTCCTGCCAGCCCACGGCCCTCCCTCTGCACAGCCCCGATCCGCAGGGACTGGTGGGGTGGTGACGGCCCCAGGTCCTCACTGTCCTGGGCCCAGGCACGCGGTCCCTCAGGGACGAGGGGCGGCCCTGCTCAGGCCTCCCCCAGGGCTGCCCCAGCACCAGATCCCCCTCGGCCGCCCTCCTCGTCCCTCCTTCTGCTCTTGCCCTTTAACCTTTAACCGCTGTGGCCCCACCACAGCGGCCACTGTGACCAGGAGAGCCCCCGGCCATGTGTCCATCATGTCACGTCCCTGCTCAGGACGGCCATCGGCTTCCCCATCCAGACGAGACCCTCAGGTGGCAGAGAAGCCCCTGCCCTGTCCCCCCGTGGGAGGAGGGGGATCCCCGCCCACCTGTGGTCTTGGCCAGGCCCTCCTGGCTGCCCCCTAAAGCTGCAAGCCCCCACGTCCCCTGCTCTGGTTTTCTCTTGAGCACTTAACACCGCGCAGTGACCATTTATTGCGCCGGTGTTCACTGTTTCCTGAAGTTCCCGTGGGCAGAGTGGCGTCTCTTCTGGTCTCCACACCCTGAACTGCTCCTGGACACATAGCAGAAGCCCTCAAATAAAAATAAGTTTACAAACATCTGACTCCAGGGCATTCTGATGCCGGCCTTTGGGGGAATAAAGACCTGCGGTCTCAGGCACAGGCTGCCCTGCCCGAGGCACCTCACCCACGCAGGCCGCCAGTCGGACCTGGGATCAGCGAGCCCCTCCAATGCTGGGGACCTGGGGAGCCCGTCCCATCAGGGGCGGGGGAGGCGGCGTCCATGACAACCCCCAAGGACCCTCTGAGTCGAGCCGGCCACCGAGGCCCACGGGACAGTGGCCCCGAGACCAGAGCGGGGCTCGCCTGTCCTCCCGACTCTGCCCTGCCCACCTGGCTGCACAGTGTCCTGCACCCAGCAGACGGCACAAAGCCGCAGCCTGGGACCACGCTGAGACGAAGCTGGGCAGAGGGGCCCGGAGCGGCCCCTGTGACCCACTGGGCACACTTGGGACCCTCACGGGCAGACGGAGCTGGCCCTCCCACTGACCCCACCTCATGGCTCATGACTCGTCCTGTGACTTTGCTTCTGCCGGACAATGGAGAACCGTCACTGGACCGGCCTCTCCCTGGGACCCTTGTCGGCTGAGGGAGGGGCTCCCTGGGCCCCGTGGTCGGGCATCTGACCCTCAGTCCAGAAATGAAGGTGGAGGCTGCACGGCGGGGGCCTCCCCAGACCCGGGCCCAGAGGAGCCCCAGCCCCGTGGCCTCCAGGCTCCGGCCACTGCCCGGGCTCCGCTGAGAAGCCGCCTCCCAGGACTGACCTCAGGGCTTCGAGTTCCAGGGGAGGCGTCACCCAGCTCCACGCGCAGGGCGGCCTGCGGGGACAGCCGACCCCGAAGAGCAGTCTGGGAGCTCCAGAGGGCGGCGCTGAGCAGAGGGGAGGAGGGGCCGCGTTACAGCCTCGTGCGTTGGAGTTGTGAGGCGTCATTTGAAAAAGGCTCGACAGAAACATCTCAAAAACCGTAAAATGGCAGCTTTTGACCCGGCAATCTGATGTCCAGGACCCCGCTGAGGAGACTGCCCAAAACAGGGCAGGAGCCACGTGTAGGCAGAAGCATTAGAAGCTGGTGTCCACCCTCAGCGTCCTAACGAGGAGGCAGGTGCAGGTTTCAGGGCAACCACAAACAACACGGATGGACGTCCACCTTCAGACCAGGACGCCGGGAAGCTCGGGACCAAGCTGTTCGATGGGAAGAGGCCAGGAGGGGAGGAACTCGAGCACGGACGAGCCCTGAGTGAGTCTGCACTGGTTCGTGGTGTGAACTGTGTGCGACGAGGGTCCGCATTTGCTCTGCCGCGTGCACACGTCCAGTTTCCAGCACCGTTGTTGAAAAACCATCTTTTCCCCGCTGGCTGGGCTCAGCTCCCTCGTCGAAGATCAGTTGATCGCATACGTGTGGGTTTCCTCCTGGGCCCTCGATTCTGCTCCACTGGCCTGTGTCTGTCTCTACGCCAGCGCCACACTGTTTTAATTGCTGTAGCTTTGTCGGAGAGTTTGAAAGCAGGCAGTGGATGCCTCCAGCTGTGTTCTTCCTTCTCAAGACGGCTTTGGCTGTTCGGGCTCCTTTGTGGCTCCATACGAATTTAAGGATTGTTTTTCTATTTCTGTAAAATGCCATTGTGATTTTGATAGTGGTTGCATTGAATCTGTAGATCACTTTGGGTAGTATGGACATTTAACAACATTAAGGCTTCCAATCCATGAGCACAAGATATCTTTCCATTTATTTGTGTCTTCCTCAATTTCTTTTGTCAATGTCTTGAAGTTTTCAGCCCACAAATATTTTGTTTTCTTGGTTAAGTTTATTCCTAAGTATTTTATTCTTTTTGATGCTATTGTAAATGGGATTATTTTCTTAATTTCATTTTTGGATAGTTCGCTGTTAATGTGCAGAAAGGCACCAGATTTGTATATGTCAATCCTGTATCCTGCTACTTTACTGAATTCGTTTATTAGATCTAACAGACTTTGTGGAGTCTTTAGGGTTTTCTACTTATAAGATCATGTCCTCTGCAAACAGAGATAATTTTACTGCTTCCTTTCCAATTTGGATGCCTTCTATTTCCTTTTATTGCCCAATTGCTCTGGCTGGGGCTTCCAGTACTAAACTGAATAGGAGTGGAGAGAGTGGGCATCCTTGCCTTCGTGACATCAGTCTTGGTGATGATTTTTGGATTTGACACCAAAAGCAAAGGCAACAAAAGCAAAAATAGACAAGGGGGTGTACATCAAACTAAAAAGCTTCTGCAAACAAAGGAAACCATCAACAGAGTGAAAAGGCAACTTACGGAAAGAGAGCAAATATTTGCAAACTGTAGAACTGGTAAGTGGGTCACATCCAAAATATATGACGGACTCCTACAACTCAATAGCAAAAGACCCACAAATAATCCAATTTAAAAAATGGGCAAAAGACCTGAATAGACATTTCTCCAAAGAAGACACACAGATGGCCAGCAGGTACCTGAAAAGATGCTCAGCATCACTAATCATCAGGGACATGCAGATCAAAACCACACTGAGATGTCACCTCACACCTGTCAGAGCGGCTATTATGAAAACCAGAAAACAACAAGTGCTGGCGAGGACGTGGAGAAAGGGAGCCCGCGTGCACCGCTGGTGGGAAGGTGAGTCAGTACAGCCACTGTGGGAAACAGTATTGGGAGTCCTCAAAAAATTGAAAGTACAATGAAGACAGGACCTGGAAATCCCACTTCTGGGTATTCACCCAAAAGAGCTGAAGGAGGGTCTCGACCAGGCGTCTCCCTCCACGTTCACTGCAGTGTTGCTCACAGAAGCCGAGACGTGGAAACAACTCACACGCCCGTTGACAGAGGAATGGACACAGAAAACGAGGTCTTACACACAGCGGGACGTCGTCAGCCTTGAGCAGAAAGGAGGTGCTGCCGCGTGTGACAGGTGGATGCCCCTCGAGGACACGGTGCTGAGTGCAGTGAGCCCGTCACAGAAGGACAGGACTCTCCCATTCCACTCCCAAAGGTACATGGGGTCGTCACCATCACAGAAGCAGAGGGTGGGCAGTGGGAGCCGGGGGCTGGGGAGGGCGGGGGTCGTCCAGCAGGCACAGGGTCTCAGCCATGCAGGACGAGCACGCTCAGGAGACCTGCTGCCCACCATCCCGCCTGAGGTTCACAACTCTGTATCGTGCACGTAAAACGCATTAAGAGGGGAGATCTCAGGTGTTCTCATCACAATGAAACAAGGAAGAGAGAGAAAAGGCAAGGTGACAGGACGCACAGAGCAGGACAGTGAAAACGACCCCGACACACGAGCGATCACAGTAGCTGTGCGGGGACCGACGCCCTGGCTGAGAGCGGGGATTTTACGCAGGGCGAGATGAAGTAAGTTCCGCCTGAAGCTGTTTGTGACGAGCACACCTGAACGTGGGACCCGGGGGACGGTGGCCGTGGAGGAGGACGTGCTGGCAAGGAGAGCCCGGGCGGACCTGGTGGCAGAGCCGGCGTCGGGGACACGCGCTGTCTGGAGACGCGCTTCCCTGGGAGGCGAGGGCCCCACACCGTGTGCATCCACAGCCTCAGCACACACGCACACCAACAACCGAGGGGCGAGTGTCTGACGACAGGAGAGGCTGGGGGATGTCCTGCACGTCGTGGGCAGTGAGTCACACAGAACTGGGTGGAGCCACGGACGGCGTGAACATCACGGGACTCGCTCAGCCGGGTGACACACACAGAACACCGCCCCCACGTTAGAGGCTGCCTGTGCATTTCACGTATGCGTGCGACCGTCACGGAAACTGATCAGACACCAGGGAAGAAGCCATCTCAGCAAACACTGGAGAATCAGGACCATCTGGACACCCCTTGAGCACAGTGCCATTGAGAGAAGAGCCATCTGTGAAAAGATAACTAAAAACCCAGAGTTCTCCCACCCTACCGCACTGGCCTCATCCAGGGATTGACCCAGAAGCCCACGCCAGCCTCTCCCTGCAGGGGCCTCAGGAGCCTGGGAGGGTGTGAGGAGAGGGCGCAGGCTTTGTGGGCTCAGGGCACGGGGGTCTGCACTGGGGTCAGCTGGACGTCTGGGGTGGAGAGGGCTCAGCTGAGCCCAGCCTGCGTCTCAGTCCCGTCCTGCCGACACCGGTGCTCCAGGGCCAGGAGGGCAGGGCCTGTCCAGGGCGGCACCTGCACTCAGCTGCACCCCTTGTCCTGCTGCACGTGACAGAGGCCGGCCACTCAGGCCTGCAGCCAAGACCTCCTGCTGGGCTCCGCTTGAGGCCTCTGAAGCCCGGAGGCGCGTGTGGCCTTGCGGCCAGGCGGCCAGGCTGCCCAGGGACAGGGAGCGGCTCCTCCTCCAGGAACCCCATGGAGCCCTGTGAGAGGTGGGAGCCAGGGGCTCAGTGCTGTTATCCCAGCTTACGGGGGGGAGGCCTGGGAGGCGGTTCTCCCAGGGTGTCCCAGCCCACGGCCAGCCCAAGCCAGGAAGCAGCTGGCCCGGGTGGGGGAAGGCACCCGCCTGTGTGGACCCTTCCCTGGTAGGGGTGGGGTGGCTGGCATCCTCGTCCAGCACCATGTAGTCTGAAGAAACTCCAGAGGGCTTCCTGGAGGAGAAGACCTCATGGTGCTGGGTGGCAGGGCTGTTGTAGCCATGAGGCACCCTCTGCATGGGCCTGTGATCTTAGCAAAGGGCTACGAGAATGTATTTTCTGATATTTGTAAAGAAAATTGTGGAATCAAAACTTTAAATGTTTGTAAAACTTTTCAAAAACACATATGTGGCCAAAAATATATATATTTAGTGGAGAGTGCTCTCTTGGGTATCTGCAGCACCCAGAACGGGGACTGGCTACGAGATGCCCTCAATAAATGCTTGTTGATGATTGAAAAAACCCACCTCCTTCACGGGTCTAAGAAGAACCACAACAGGAACCAGAAATACTCAAATGACGACACTTATCAGCCCTCGGGGTGCAGCTAGAGTGTGTTCCAGGAGGACGTGGAGGGTCCTGCTGCAACTGAGAGACAGAGACATGACACCCCCGTGAGCGGGCGTCACGTGGGAGGTCACATTGGGGGCAGATCACGGAGCCGAGGGGAGGCTGCGTCAGAGAGGAGAGCACAGGAGACACAGGGGCGGCAGGGCCGGGCCGTCCTTCCAGGAGGCCGTGAGCAGACGAGCTTTGGCTCACAAGACAGCACGTGAGTGTGTCCACACACAGGCAGGCGACACGGGCCTCTGGATAGGCCGGCTCCCTAAGACATTGAGAGGCTCCGCCACTAGGGGTCCTGCTGTCCTCACACACAGGTCCCTTTGCACACACGTGAGCACACGTGTCTGCAGGACCTGCCTGACCAGTGGGACAACCACGTCACGGGAGGACGGAACCCGTGCACTTGCCGTTCTGGCTGACACCCAGTCCACAGCGCCCCTCGCCGCTGCCCCAACAGTGAGTCCTCGCATCCCCCGCTCCATTGACCTGGCAGGAAGACGACAGCCTGCGCGGTGCTGGTCTCCGCTGACCTTCCGTGGAGAGTGAGGGCATCTCGTCACGTGCACAAAGTCAGCCATGGTTGCTGGCTACCGGCCATGTGGTTGTTCGAGTGTGACGCCCACCAGGCAGCTGGACACCGGGATCCTGGGGAGGGCGAGGTGGGAGACACGGTTTTGGGAGGCTTTGCGATGTGGGTGATGTTTAAACTACAAGCCAGGACTCGAAGGGCCGCAGGCCAGGCGGCTGAGAGGAGGACGGGACTCAGGGTGGGGGCGTGGTGAGGAGAGGGGTGCAAGTCGGCGGGGGGGCCCCTCCCAACAGGGGAAAATCCAGAGGTGCTGAGGCTACTCACTGGAAGCCCCTTTCGGCCCAGCCCCCTCCCCAGAGGGGCCGGAAGTCTCCAGAGATGTTCTACGCACGGGGATGCACACCCACGCGTGTGTTTGCACACGTGGCGGCATGTGCACACCCTCAGGGGCGTCCGCTCCTGAGGACCAGCACAGGGAGGCCGGCCTGACTCCTGGGTGGCGATTTCCCGGCCGCTGGCCGCCGTCTCCACGCTGCTCCCGGCTTGGGGCAACACTACAGCCCAGGACGCGGGTCCCCAGGAGACGCTGCTGCGTCTCCACCCCGACACCAAGCCCGGCAGGAGCTGGGACGCCACCAGAGGCCCCTGCGCAGAGGCCGCGACCTCGCCCACGACTGCAGGGTTCCTGCCACTAGAACAGTCGACAGCGCCAAGAAAACCAACAGAACGCCCTGCCCTGTCCTCAGAGCCACGAGGGGGTCCTCGTCCCTGCCCACAGAGCCGTGTGGCCCTCACGTGGCCTCTGGGGAGAGACACAGAGGGTCCGGGACCACCGCCGGGAGAGCCCTGTCTCTCGGGACGTGCTCGAGGCCCAGCTGGACGGGCGTCGCGGGCGGCGGGCACTGGCTCCCCGTGTGCAGAGGGTCAGTGCAGCCGGTCAGCAGGATTCCCTCCCCAGGTCACACCCGCTCCCTCTCTCTCTCCGTCTCTACCTGTCTCTCTCATTCTGCCTCTCTGTCTGTCTCTCCTTCTGTCTGTCTCTCTGTCTCTGTCTGTCTTTACTCCACTAGCTACTAGATTATGTTCAAATCCCTCACTCTGGCCTTCAAGCCCCGTGTCACCTGATCCTGTTGCTTATGTCCACCCTCACCGTCCACTCCGAGTCCGTGGAGCCCCACCACATCGTTACCACACATCACGACTAACACTGTACCGTGACCCACGCTCGGTGCCGTGCTCTGAGCCTCCACCTGGCAGCGCATGGACCTCACTTTCTTCCCAAACCCTCTTTGGAGACGACATTGCCACCCCCGCCCGCGCAGTGGGGTCCCAGCCTCTCGGGCGGGCGGTGCTCACTCTGGAACCTTCGCTCTCCTTTCAAAGGGGAGCCGGCCGGGCAGGCCTGGTGGCGCAAGCGGTTAAGTGCCCGTGCTCTGCTGTGGTGGACCAGGGTTCGCCGGTTTGGATCCTGGGCGCGCACTGACGCACTGCTTGGCAAGCCATGCTGTGGCAGCGTCCCATATAAAGTGGAGGAAGATGGGCATGGATGTTAGCCCAGGGCCAATCTTCCTCAGCAAAAAGAGGAGGATTGGCAGATGTTAGCTCAGGGCCGAGCCTCCTCACACACACACACAAAAAAGAGGAGCGGTCCATCCGCCTTCCTGCTCCTCCTCAGGGCTGCGAGATCCGCCGGGGGACGTCAGGGTCCAGGCAGGGCCTGGGGAGAGGGGGCGAAAAATTGCGCATCATCCCGGCCACTTGCTCCCGAGAACCTTGGCCTCCGAGGACAGGCGGCCCCAGGTCCAGCACGGCAGCCTGGTACTCGAGGGGGCTGTGACCGGGCGTCCGTGTCCCCTGGGACGGCGCCCACTCACGGTGAAGCCGGCTCTGGCTCCTGGAGCCCCCCACGGCTCCATTAGGTCAGGCGGCGCCTCCCGGGGTCGCCCTGAGGAGAGGGAGAGAGAAATGAGCACGATCTCCCGCCCCTCCTCCTGAGCTCAGAGATTACAGGGAGTGCCACCTGCCCGATTTTCCAGAGAAACCCGGCCCGAGGTCAGTGAAGAAGGTGATTTTCACGAGGCCCCAAAGGCCAGAACTGAAAGACGCCGCCCGGATTGACCTGCCCCTGCAGTTCGCAAACTCTTGGTCGTCCTTAAACCCAGCCCCTCCACATCCACTCGTGACAAAGTCCTAGCAGAACCACAGCAGGGGAGCCTGCTCCACCGCACAGCAGCGTCCACACACACTCCCGGCCGGCGTCACACTGAGCCGCGACGCGCTGGGCGCTGTCCTCTGCGCCGGGAGACTCTGCTCCCCGCTCTCCCTCAGTCCAGCCTGCCGGTTCCAGCCGCCTCCACATGGCGAGAAAACCAGGCAGACCAGGGGGGAAGGGATGAATCCCCTCCTTGCACAGGACGTGATCATCTACACAGACATCTTGAGGAATCAACGGAACAGGCCTAGAACGACGATGGGAGCTCAGCGAGGTCGCGGAACACGAGAGCAGCGTGTGGAAACACTGGGCTTCTGCGCACGAACAAGAACACGTGGAAACCGAAATTAAACACACTACCGGCCACCATCGCTCCCCAGGAAATAAGACACTTAAGGAGAAACTTAACAAAACCTGTGTAGACTGCATGCTGAAGGTTAGAAAACGCTGATAAAGAAATCACAGAAGACCGAAATACACAGAGAGACACTCGTGTTCATGGATCGGAAGACAACCCAGGGGAAACGCCAATTCTGAAACCCAGCATGAAGTTAAAAACATCTTCCCCAGAGCAAACAACTCTGAGATAAGCTTTGCTAACGGCAGCTGTGCATATTCCACATAATCAACTGTTGTTTAAAACTCACCAGGTCTTTCTGTCGCTCCTTAGCACACGAGTGAGCTGTCTTTCCCAGGAAGTCAGGCCCAGACTTCAAGATTCAGCCTCACAGACCAAACGCAGGCTGAAGATGAAAACTAACCAGAAAAATCCAGACAATGAAGGGAAAGAAATTCAGTCCTCAAGGCCAAACACAGGCTGGTGGGAAGGTGCCAACCAGCCTGGATACAGGCTCCCCGTCCCCTACCTAACACCCCAGCACACCCCAGCACACACTCCCATGCCTCTACCTAAACCCCAGCACACACTCCCCCTCCCCTACCTAAACCCAGCACACACTCCCCCTCCCCTACCTAAACCCCAGCACACACTCCCCCTCCCCTACCTAAACCCCAGCACACGCTCCCCCTCCGCTACCTAAACCCCAGCACACGCTCCCCCTCCCCTACCTAAACTCCAGCACACGCTCCCCCTCCCCTACCTAAACCCCAGCACACGCTCCCCCTCCCCTACCTAAACCCCAGCACACGCTCCCCCTCCCCTACCTAAACCCCAGCACACACTCCCCCTCCCCTACCTAAACCCAGCACACGCTCCCCCTCCCCTACCTAAACCCAGCACACGCTCCCCCTCCCCTAACTAAACCCCAGCACACGCTACCCCTCCCCTATCTAAACCCCCAGCACACACTCCCCCTCCCCTACCTAAAACCCAGCACATGCTCCCCCTCCCCTACCTAAAACCCCAGATAAAAATTTCTGCTTTTTTCCCTTTGAGGAGCTGGATCTGAGTTCTAACTCCCGTCTCCTAACTTGGCTGCCTTTCTGTAATAAACTTCTTTCCTTCCCACAAGCCAGTTTTTGGCCCTCCTGTGCAGCAGGTAAACGAACCTGTGTTTGGGTCCAATAACACCACCACTAAAGAGCCTACAAACATCAGAAAGACTATAAAAGGATTTGGCAAGTTCAGTAAGTGGATAAACTCTTTGAAAATTACAATTTATATGAATCAACAAAAAAGAAATAGAAAATCTGAATAATTCCGTATCTATTAAGTAAATTGAGTCTTTTATTAAACCCTTCCCACGAAGAAAACCCCAGGCTCGGATGACTTCACCAGTGAATTCTAAAAACACAATAAAAATTGAGTGCTAATTTTACATACAGTCTTCTGGAAAATAGACAAAGGGAAAGATTTCTGAGTTTTTTATGACATTAGCATAACTTTGACCCCAAAACCTTTAAGGACACTACCAAGAAGAAAAACTTAAAACCAATCTCTGTCATGAAGATAGGTGCAAAAATACTTAACAAAATATTAGCTAATTAAATCAAAAAGTAAAAGATAATATATTATGATCAAGTGGAATTGATTCCAGGTTTGTATAGGTGGTTTAACGTTCAAAAAGCAATCAGTATAATTCATTACACAACATAAAAAAGAGAAAGATTCATATGATTTCTCATTTGATGCAGAAAATTATCTGACACAATTCCACACCAATTCACAATTACAGGTTTCTCAACCTCAGACTATAGGCATCCTGGGTTGATAATCCTCTGCTGTGGGAGGCTGTCCTGTGCATTTGGGGATGTTTAGAAGCATCCTTGGCTTCCACCCACTAGATGCCAGGAACATCACACCCCCCAAGGCTTGACAACCCCACACGTCTCTAGATATTGCCAAATGTCCCCTGGGGGCAAAATTGTGCCCAGCTGAGAACTGCAGCACAATAAAAATTTTATTTAAACTGTGACTACAAGTAGACATTCCTATCTGATTTTTAAAAATCTAAAAAATTTATAGCAAACATTAAACCAAATTTTAAAAGATTTAAAATTTTATTTCAATTCTGAAATTTACATGAGCCACAAAAGACCCCAAACAGCCTAAGAAATCTTGAGAAATAAGAACAAAGCTGAGGGCATCAGGCTTTCTGATTTCAAGCTATTTTACAAAGCTATTGTAACCAAAACATTATGGTACTGGCATAAAAACAGACACAGATCAATGGAACGGAATAGAGGGCACAGAAATAAATCCACGAGTATACGGTCAATTAACTTAACAACAAAGGAGCCAAAAATATTGCAATGGAGAAAGGAAAATCTCTTCAATAAATGGTGCTGGGAAAACTGGACAGCCACATGCCAAAGAATTAAACTGGACCACTATCTTACACCATACCCCAAAATTAACTCAGAATAGATTAAAGATTTGAATGTGAGACCTGAAACCATAAAACTCCTAGAAGAAAACATAGGCAGTATACACTCTTTGACATCAGTCTTGGCAATGATAGTTTTGGATTTGACACCAAAAGAAAAGGCAACAAAGGCAAAAATAAACCAGCAGCCCTGTGGAGTGGTGGTTCAGTTCGCGCATTCCACTTTGGTGGGGTTCGCAGGTTTGGATCCTGGGCGCAGACCTATGCGCCACTTATCAAGCCATGCTGCGGCAGGTGTCCCACATAAAAAAAAAAAATTAAAAAAACCAGTGGGACTACATCAAACTAAAAAGCTTCTGCACTGCAAAGGAAACTATCAGTAAAATGAAAAGACAACCTACTAAATGGAAGAAAATATTTGCAAATTATATATCTGATAAGGGGTTAATATCCAAAATATATAAAGAACTCTTACAACTCAACAGCAAACTAACAAACAATCCAATTGAAAATTGGGCAGAGGATCTCCATAGACATTTTTCCAAAGAAGACGTACAGATGTCCATTGAGTACATGAAAAAGTGTCCAACATCACTAATAACCAGAGAAATGCAAATCAAAACCACAACGAGATATCACCTCACATCTGTCAGAATGTCAATTATTAAAAAGAGAAGAGATAAGTGTTGGCGAGGATGTGGAGAAAAGGGAGCCCTTGTGCACTGTTGATGGCGATGTGAATGGGTGCAGCCACTATGGAAAACAGCACGGAGGTTGCTCAAAAAGTGAAAAATAAAAATAATAGATGATCCAGGAATCCCACTTCTAGGCATTTATCCAAAGGAAATGAAAACACTAACTCAAAAAGATATCTGCTCTCCCATGTTCATTGCATCATTATTTACAATAGCAAGACATGGAAACAAGCTAAGTGTCTGTCAAGAGATGAATGAATAAAGAGAATGTGGTATATTATATACAATGGAATACTATTCAGCCATAAAAAAGAATGAAATCTTGCCATTTGCAACAACATGGATGGACCTTGAGGGCATTAAGTTAAGTGAAATAAGTCAGACAGAGAAAGTCCAATACCATATAGTCTCACTTATATGTGGAATATAAATAAAAAGCAAAACTGAAGTCATAGATACAGAGAACAGATTGGTGGTTGCCAAAGGTGGGGGGTGGGGGGTGGGTGAAGGGAGTCAAAAGGTACAAAATTCTAGATATAAAACAAATAAGTCCTGGGATGTAAGGTACAACATGGTGACTATCGTTAGTGATACTGTGTGTGTATTTGCAAGTTACTAAGAGAGTAGATCTTAAAAGTTCTCATCACAAGGTAAAAATTGTAAGTATGTGAGGTGATGGATGTTAACTAGACTTATTGTGGTGATCACTTCACAACATATACAAATATCAAATCATTATATGGCACACTTGAAACTCATATAGTGTTATGTGTTAATTATACCTCCAAAAAAATATATCCCCAAATCATGAACAAGACCTGGACATGCTTGATCACTAGGTCAATTAAACATTGACTTGGAGAACCCAGTCAGTTCAATAAGGCAAGAAAAAGAAATAATACTGGAAAGGAGACACTAAAATTGCTATAATTCACAAATAACATGATTTTTTTAATATATGGAGTTCAAATAAATCTATTATCATTAATAAGGTAGATGAATACAAGATCAATATAAAAATCGATCATGTTTTGATAACAAGTAGCAATCACATAAAAGATGAAATTTAAAACATACCCCTAATAAGGGAAAAAAAAAGATCACTTCCCTAGATATAAAACCAGAGAAAAAACTAATGCAAATTGCAACATATTTTTGAGGGAAATTAAAGAAGATTCAGGAAAATAAAGCCAAACATTGTTTATGGATTTGAAAAGCCAATATTAGAAAGATATCAATTCTTCTAAAACTTACACATAGAATCAATGTCATCCATATCAAACTCCCGGAAGGTTAACTTTGTTTGAATTGAGAAGCTGATTCTAAAATTTATATGGAGATTCAAAAGACCCGGAAGAGCCCAGGTGATCGCGAAGAACAAGCTGGAGGCTTCGCTGTCCCAGAAATCGAAGCCCAGGACGCAGGTGGAGCGTCTGGGGGCAAGTGGTGGTGATGGCAGGGAGACAAAGCGGTTGTCGGGTGGTACCCGGTCCTGTCCAGTAGAAGCCTCTGTGATGTTGGGCATTTCCATACCTGTGCTGTCCAGTACGGTAGACACGGGCCACATATGGCTACTGGGCATTTGAAATGTGACTAATGTGACCGAAGAAATGAATTTTAAATTTTATTTAATTAGAATTAATTTAATAGCCACATGTGGCTAACGGCTCCTGTACTGGACGGCACACTGACGGAGAGTCCTGAAATAGCCCCACGTTATATGACAACCTTATTTACGACCAAGGTGATGCTTCAGTGCAGTGTGGAGAGGACGGTCTTTTCAACAAATGGTGTGAGATAAACAGACTTGCCATGTGGGGAAAAGGTAGCTTGACCCTCACCTCACACCACACACAAAAGTCAATTCCACATGCAGTGCGTTCCTAAATGTGAAAGGTTAAAAATAATAAAACTTTTATAGGAAACCTAAGAGAACAACATTATGATGTTCCATGTTTCTTAAAAGGTAAAATATGACAATTTGGGATATTTAAAATTTAAAAAATCTGTCATTAAAAGGAAACTTTTAAGAAAATGAAAAGGCAACCAGAAGAGCTGGAGAAGATATTGAAAAGGCATATGTCTGACAAAGAACTAGTGTCAGGATACTGTGAATAATTTAAATATGGTAATAATAATGATAACAATGGCTTCTATGAATAATTTTAAAAAGAAAGGTATTTCAATAGAAAAATAGGAAAAGATTTGAACAGACATTTCACAAAGATGATAGCCAAAGGGCTAATAAACATAGTGAAAGCTGCTCGGACTCATTCATCATCAGAAAAACACAGAATTATAGTCACAATGTGGTACCACTACACGTGTAAGAATAGCTAAAATGAAAACGACAAAACACTAAATCTGGGTAAGGATGTGGATCAGCTGGAACCCTCATACATTGTTGCAAGAAGCAAAACTTGGCAAATCATTTTTGAAAACTACTTCCTTATGGTCCAGCAAATCCACTCGGCTTATATACCCAACAGAAAAGAATAGTAATGTCAACCAAAACTCATATGCAAAAAGGTTCAAAGCCACTTGATTCCTAATAGCCCAGAACTAGAAACGTTTCAGACGTCCGTAAACTACAGAGCAGATAAGTAAATGGAGGTGTTTGTACGATGGAGGACTACAGGACACGGAAAAGAACGAACTGCTACATATGACAACATGGACAAATTTCAGAGACCTAAATGTTGAACAGATTAGCCAGCCACAAAAGAGTACGTCCATTCTTACGATGAAAAAAAAGCAACATTAGTCTATGGCGACTCAGTGGAAATAGTGGTTAGGTCTGAAGGCTTATACGGGAGGAGACATGTGGGAGCCCTTTAATCACATAGGTAATTCAGCAGAGAGATGACAACCGTAAGAATAAAATTGAAATACTAGGAATTGAAAACACAGTAAGAAATAAAAATGCCTCTGAAAGGGCTCATCCGTAGACTCGACAAGCTGAGGAAACAATCTGAACTTAAAAACCGGGCAGTGGAAATTACACAAACTGAAATGCGAAGAGAGAAAGAGCCAAAAAAAAACCAGTGCATCCAAGCGCTGTGTGACAGTATCAAATGGTACGATATATGTGTAATTAGAATCCTAGAAAAAAAAAGAAAAGAAAAAGAGAAGAGGGCAGAAGAAATACTTGAGGAAATAACGGCTGAGCATTTTCCAAAGTTAGTGATAAACCACAAACCACCAATCCAAGAAACTCAAAGAATGCTAACCGGGATAAACACCCAAACACCCCCCGCCCCACATACACACACAAACACACACACACACCCCTGGGCAAATCATATTTAAAATGCTGAAAATCTTGAAGGCAGCCAGAGTATAAAACACGTGTCGCCTACAGAGCAACACAGATAAGAATTACAGCAGATTTCTCATCAGAAACCATGCAAGTAAGATCACAGAGCGACATCTCTAAAGGGTTAAAACAACAGTCAGTCCAGAATTCTGTATCCACTAAAAATATCTTCCAAATGTAGAGGAGAAATACAGACTTTCCTAAGTAAACGGAAACAGAGAGAATTTATTTCCAGCAGACCTACCTTCTAAGTAATGTTTAAGGAAGTGCTTCAGGCAGAAGAAATGTGATAGAGACCAGAAACTTGAATCTAGAAAAGAAGAAAGAGTGTTGGAACTGAAAAAATGAAGGTAAAATATACTTTCCTTATTTTTAATTGTTCTAAAAGATAACTGTTTAAAACAACGATAGCAACGCTGACCTGGGTGATGACAGCATATGCAAATGTGGAACGTGTGACAACCATGCAGCAGGCACAGGAGGGAGGGATGGGGAATACGAGATCCTTACACATGAAGCAGTGTGGGATTATCTGTTGGTGAGCTCAGATTTTAAAGTGTGTATTGTGAACCCCAGGGCAACCACGAAAATTAACGCGGGAAACCGCAACTAAGACTGGAGGCAGGAAGGCCTGTGGAGGGGCTCTCACGCCCGCCACTCATCATCAGTCACCCCAAAGAAGAAGCTGTCAGCTACTGACCCCAACGGGAAGAGGTCGGTTACAGATCCCAACAGGAAGAGGTCAGTTACTGACCCCAACAGGGAGAGGTCGGCTACTGACCCCAACAGGGAGAGGTCGGTTACAGATCCCAACAGGGAGAGGTCGGCTACTGACCCCAACAGGGAGAGGTCGGTTACAGATCCCAACAGGGAGAGGTCGGCTACTGACCCCAACGGGGAGAGGTCGGCTACTGACCCCAACGGGGAGAGGTCGGCTACTGACCCCAACAGGGAGAGGTCGGCTACTGACCCCAACAGGGAGAGGTCGGTTACAGATCCCAACGGGGAGAGGTCGGCTACTGACCCCAACGGGGAGAGGTCGGCTACTGACCCCAACGGGGAGAGGTCGGCTACTGACCCCAACGGGGAGAGGTCGGCTACTGACCCTGAACAGGAAGAGGTCGGCTACTGACCCCAACGGGGAGAGGTCGGTTACAGATCCCAACGGGGAGAGGTCGGCTACTGACCCCAATGGGGAGAGGTCGGCTACTGACCCCAACGGGGAGAGGTCGGCTACTGACCCCAACGGGGAGAGGTCAGCTACTGACCCTGAACAGGAAGAGGTCGGCTACTGACCCCAACAGGAAGAGACATACCTCACCTCCCAAACAGGAAGTGCATCTACATTTCTACTCCAGCAGGAAGAAGGAAGACTTCCTTCTTGCCCAGCAACCAGCTCAGCCAATGGGAAACGCCACAGCTCAGCCAATGAGGAAACGCCACAGCTCAGCCAATGAGGAAATGCCACAGCTCAGCCAATGGGAAACGCCACAGCTCAGCCAATGGGAAATGCCACAGCTCAGCCAATGGGAAACGCCACAGCTCAGCCAACGGGAAACGCCACAGCTCAGCCAATGAGGAGCCGCCATCCCCTGAGCTTTTCCTCTCCTCCAATGAGCTTCCGTTTCTCCCTGCTGGCGACTCCTCCCCTCTCCCGCCCTCCGCACTGTCAAAGCCTCCCCGGCTGGCGTAGCCCTGGAACAGCTCTGATGCTGCCCGGGTCAGGAATCCTTCAGCAGCGCCAAGTAGGTCTCCAAATTTACTCAGCTGAATGTGTATTTTAACACCTCACACATGAAGCAGTATAATCATATTTCCTGGTGGACTCAGATTACTTTAATGTGTATATTGAAACTCTAGGGCAACCACTAAAAAAGGTTTTTAAAAAATATGTAAATAATAAGTCAATAGAAGAGAGAAAATGGAATAATAAAAAATGCTGAGTTAACCCAAAGAAGGCAGAAAAAGGAAAAAGAAAAAAAGAACAAATGTAACAGAAATAAAGCAGCTACAAAGGTAACAGGTTTTAATCTATTTCGATCATCACTTTCAATGTGAATGTTGTAAACACAACAGTTGAAGACAGATTGTCAGACTGGATGAAGAAGAGATACCCACTATATGCCGTCTGTAAGGAGCCCTCGTAATATTACAACTTAGCTGCTGGGTCAGAGGTAAAGGGATGGAGAAACATACGCCGTGAGGACACTAAGGGGGATGTTCCATGGTGATGAGACAAGACGACCGTGAACATCTATGCACATAACAACAGAGCTTCAAAATACAAGAGACACACACTGGACCTGAGAGGGGTGAGAGGCAGATACACGATTCTAGTGGAGGCTTCAACACTCCCCTCTCAATTCCGGATGGAACACGGAGGCAGAAATCAGCAGGAATGTGGAAAACCTGGACGGCACTACCAAGCAACTTGACCTAATTGACGTTTACAGAATATTCCACCCAACAACAGAGAAAACTCTTTCTTTCCAAGTGCACATGGACCATTTACAAGGATGGGTCATATTCTGGGCCAGAAACAAACTTTAACAAATTTAAAAGCATAGAAACCCTATGAAGTCTGTGTCCAGCAAAGACAGCTGTGGCCGTCACCAGTAGATGGCTGACCACTTCTGCCACTGCCTCTCAGTATGGGAGTCGCCCAGGAAAACGCAAGGCAGCCACGTGCTGGATGGAACAGCTTTCCTCACTCAGAGAAGAGACAGAGCAAGACCAGCCTCCGCAGTGGCGTCAGTCCTCAAGGCCAGCAGGTTCCTCCCGGCAGCCAATGCGGGGGCACTGGCCCGCATGCACCCCTCTCGTGCCACAAGAGGACCCATATGTTCTCTCATCTGCCCTGCAGGGACAGACAGCAGTGGGGTGGGCCGGGTGCCATGTGCCGCTCCTGCTGTAACAGAACAGAGCAGCAGTCGTGGAGTCTGAAACAGGAAAGACATGCCCACCCAGGGTGACAAGTCCAGCACAGCAGTCAGGCCCCTCGTCCTCAGGGAGGAAGTGCTCCAGGCCCAGGGACCACCACCTTCTTCCCCTTGGGGCACCCAGCGGTCCTGCAGAGAGCTTGGGGTGGTGCAAGGACAGGCCAGTCTTGTGTTTATCACAAACCCTCTTTATTGATCTTTAATCAGCAAGAGGAGACTTGAGGCCAAGGGCACGTCCCTTCCCCCTGGGAGGAAGGCCTTCTTAGGGAATGCCGGAACCAGACTGGGGGCAGGTGTCTGCCACCTTGGAGCCACCTTCTGACCCTGGGTGGGGTCGCATTTTCTGAGTTTGGGGACCATGAAAAGCAGTTCCTGATGACAGCAGAGTGAGGGACCCGCCTCCGACAGTGTCCTCCAGCCCGACCTGGAGCAGCAGCTCTCGGGTTCTCGGAGCAGGGCCCAGCGCCATCAGCTCGGCCTCTGGGCTCTGCCCCATTGCAGCCAGGTGTCCGCTCAGGGCCCCAGCGTCTGGCCGTCCCTGCCACCTCGAGGGTGTTAGGGTGGGGCCGGCCCGCCTGCCCCTGCACCCCCTCGCTGGGGGGCCTGTTGCTCCCGGAGCTGCCTCAGGTCACCGACGTGGGCTTGCGCGGCACACCCAAGCGCCAGGTGGCCACAAACCTCTCAGAGAGGGCTGGCCCTGCCCTGGGCCAGAATCCAGCACTGAGCAGGGACACAGGAGGCTCAGTCCCCTCTGTCTTCATCCCGGCTGGGGGAGCGCTCATGGCGCCCCTGCCCTCCCAGGGCCCGGGTTCAGGCCAGGCCCCTCTGCGTCAGGGACTGGTGCTGTGTGAGGGGGGCACCGTCCTCCAGGAAGGCCAGCGTGAACAGATGGTACGCTGCTGCTGGCTGGGGCTTCGGGGCCACCGCCCTCTCCATCACCCTCCCCTCCGGAGGACCTCAAGCCTCCAGCTTCCCCATGGACCCTGAGGTCAGGGGGTATCGGGGACGGCTGGGGCCTCGGGGCAGCTCGCCGGGCCCTGCCAGGGCTTCATCTCCGTCGTGCTGGTCACTGTCCTGAGAGGGGTGTGGGCTGCAGGCTCCACAGGGCAGGAGGGGTGTCTGGGGCACAAGGGCTTGGTCTTCCTCCATCTGGACGGGACCTGTCGCTGGGGCTCTGGGGGGTGGCAGGGCTGGGCCTGTCCGGTGGCCCTGGGGGTGGCCCAGGCAGGTGATGCAGCGAGAGAGACCCAGTGTTCCAGCTCAGAGCTCACGTCTGGGGGCCACCTGCCCGGGGCTTCCTGACTCCCTGGCAGGTTTGGGAGGGAATAGAACCTCCGCAGCTGCAGCCCGTCCCGAGAGCTGTCCTGGGCTAGGGGCAGGCCGACCAGACCCGGAGCCTTTGAGGCCCCCAGAGAGGCCTGTGCAGCCATGGGCCCTGTGGAGGCCCCCTCACGCTGCTGCTCCTCGGCCTTGGGGACAGCCTGGGTGGGCGAGGGTCCTGGCTGCTCACGCTGGGCGGGTAGGAGGGGGAGGGCCTGCCCGTCCCCTGTGGGGATCTGCTCACACCCTGGCGAGGTGAGGAGGGGCCTGGGCTCTGGGGACACTGGCTCCGGGCCCAGGGGCACCGTGGGGAACTCCTCCGGTTGTGCTGAAAGTAAGCAGACTGGGTTAACTTCTCCACCAGGCCCTTGGGCCCGTGCAGGGTGGAGCCCGTGGTGTCCTCGTGGCTCCTGTGTGGCCGCCCTGGCCTGACACTGAGGACAACCCTCCAGGCTGCTGATCCCGTGTCCACAGGGTCAGCCCTGACACCCAGCCCTGGCCTGGTTTGCCGAAGCTTCTTAGAGCAGAAGAGGGGATGGAAGAGGGGAAGGCCCTGGGGGCTCCCCACTGTGCACTGCCCCAAGAGGGTGAATCGGGAGGGGACCGTGCCCTTGAGGCCTCCTGAGGGGGGGCAGGTCCCACTTCATCCTCCGAAGCTCCAGCATCGAGGCCTGCAGGTGCCTGAGCACAGCGTCGTCCTCCAGGGCCCAGGAGTGTCTCGGACCGGGGTCTCCCTGGCAGCCTCACCCGGTCAGGGAAGCACTGCAGGAACCACCTGGCAGTGTAAATGCCGGTGGACATCTGCCCCTCGTTCTCATGGAAGGCCAGAACGTGCTCAGGGCCTGCCGCCCCGGCGCAAACCCCCCTATTACAGGGCCCTCTGCAGCCGCTCCCAGGGGCCAGGTGGACGCACTTCCCGAAGCCCCGCTCAGCCCCAGCTGGCCCCTGGCCCCACAGGACCAGGAAAATGAAACCAAACTCTCTCAGCAGCAGGAGGGCCGGGCCCACCTCCCCTGTCCTCACTCCTGGGACAGCGCCTGGGGACGAGGCGGGGACGCTCCTACTCACCATGTGCTTCTTCAATTTTGGGAGAGCTTTGCTGAGAATGTGCTCCTGATGGGCCTGGAATCTTAGACATTTGACCTTCAACTGATTGGATGAGGCCCACCCACATGATGGAGGGTGATCTGCTTTACTCAAAGTCTACTGATTTCAATGTTAATCTCATTAAAAAATACCTTCACAGCAATATCTAGACTGGTGTTTGACCAAACAGTTGGGCACCACAGCCTTGCCGAGTTGACACACAAAATTAACCATGGTGATATACATAGAAGCTACTGTTGAAGGGGCCGTCCCGGTGGTGTAGCGGTTAAGTGCGCGTGCTCCGCTGCTGGCAGCCTGGGTTCAGATACTGGGCACGCACAGATGCATCACTTTTCAGGCCATGCTGTGGCAGCGTCCCATATAAAGTGGAGGAAGGTAGGCATAGATGTTAGCCCAGGGCCAGTCTTCCTCAGCAAAAAGAGGAGGATTGGCATGGATGTTAGCTCAGGGCTGATCCTCCTCACAAAAAAAAGAAAGATACTATTGAAATTTCCTGCTCGCTTCTCCTAAGTCTTGGAGAGCTGTCTTAACCGTTCCAGTAACTTTCATATCATGTGACCTCTCTAACGAAGGGGACAGGTGGCTGCTAGGACTGGTTTGCAAATCTCACTGTAAAGGGCCCGCTGTTTCCACAGTGGGAAGCAGTCACAAGGTGCAGGAGCAGACTTCTGTGGGCATCCCCAGAGCAGTCCTGGACTGGCGCGCCGAGGTCAAGTTCATCCACCCCAGACGGATGTTCTGGATGTTCTGGACAAGGCTGACGTGCTGTGAGGGCCACCAGATCACACAGAGCACCCACAGCAGAGGCTCCTGCTGGGACCCTGGTCACTGAGACGTCTTCTGCCCCCCACAAGCCCTCCTCTGCCCGTGCTCTGGCTCCTGGAGAAGCTGTCCTGAATCGGCCTTTTTTCCAGATCTTCCGCATGCTGGCCTCCTCTCCAGGGCTGCGCACGAGCGCTAGGTCATTGCCGCCCCTCTGAGCACCTCCCTGGAGCCATCTTGGGGTGTGGGCTCCCCCAGACTGAGGAGACAGCACAGCCTGGTCCCCAGCCCTCCTGGTGGGCCCAGAGTGACTGGCTGCGCCTGCCCACGGGCCCCGGCGCGGCGGATGCCTCTTTCCTCCGCCTCGGTGGGAAAGTGCGCCTGGACTCCCCGACCCGCGCCGCGTCAGGCTGAAGCCAGAGGGGGGCACTCTGCAAGCACCCCGGGCAGAAGGGACGCGGGGCAGCCCGGTCTGCGTGACCCCCTCACCCTCCCCCGCCAAGCCGGACACCAAGAGGAGCTGACGTCCACTGAGAAGCGGCAGGGGCGTCTGGACCCCCGCGCGCGGGGCGGAATGCCCCTGACCTGGACAGGGAGGGGCCGCGAGGCAGAGGCCTCCCCGTGCCCGCGCGCCGGCAGAAGCCAGGAGAGTCGTCGCCCGGAGCGCACACCCTACTGGCTGTTTTACAAACTGTGTACGTGCAAGACACTCGAAAGAAAAGCCGTGATGACCAGCTGGGATCTAACGGGGCTTCAGCTCCCGCGCGTCTTCACGGTCCCACGCTTGCAAACCTGCACTCAGCGTGCGCCTGATGTTTGCCCTCTTCCGCTCAATCATCCGAGCGTGCGCGCGCTCTTGTGGGCGCGTAGGCACGCCCTAGCTGCTTCCCACAGAGCGCTTCTAGGAACTCCACCCCTTCAGCGTTGCAGTCAGCGTAGGCGCCTGTATCTGGCTCAGCGATTGAAAAACCATCCCTTTGTTTGGGGTCTTGTGTTCTGAACTGTTCTTTTCAGACCAGGGAGGTGGGCCGGCTGTAGGGTGCAGGTCTGGCCACCAGGTGGCGCTGGTGCACGGCGAAACGAAAGCGGCGCGAGTGGCCGGGATGGAGCCCGTCCGCGAAGACGGGGGAGCAGGTGCAGGGACCGCGCGGTGGGTGCCCGCGGCGGGCGGACCCCGGTGGGAACTCTCGATTACCGCAAGTGCCGGTGAAGGAGTTGTTTTCCCTTCCCCAAGAGGCAATCTCAGAGTCTTCATCTCCTCTGCCGGGTGGTTGACTGTATAGGAGAGCGGTGGTGATGGGCTTAGGGTGATGAAGATTCTTCGTTCCTTTCTAGTGCAGACTGGATTTAATATCAAAGGAAAAAAAAAGATGAAATTTTGGACAGTCTCTATAATTTCCTCTACTATCGTAAATTACTAGTTGTGTCTTGCCCTTCCCAGTCCTAAGAATCTGCCCCCATTCCCCTGAATCCACTCTCTCTCTCCTCCCTCTCCTGTCTTTGCTCCGTTGGTTCCAGCCTCAGTGACCTCCTTGGGGTCCCCAAAGACTCCAGAAACCCTCCTCCCTCTGGGCTTTTGTCTGCTTGGTTCTTCCCCTAGTGACCCCCGTGGGCAGCTCCCAGCACTGCCTGGTCTGGATCTGATGCCCTCCCCTAATGAAGCCGTGCTTTCTGACACTGCTTTTCCTCCTTCCGGGATAAATCTTTCTCTATAAAACACACCAGCTAGAATGTAAGCCACAAGAAGGTAGGGGTTTTCCTCTGCTGTGTTTGCTACTGTATGCCCAAAGAAGGTGGCTGGGCACAGACAGGACAGTTGGTGCCCAATCATTGCTGAATGAATAAATGAGTGATTTCATCTTGGTCTCATCGTTTCCCCCAAAGTTGGTCTTTTGCATAAGTTCTAATTTCAAAAAATCATCTATACCTATTCATATCTATCTACCTATCTGGATGAATTGGGGAGTTTGGTTGAGGGGAAATTAACGTAGAGACGGCTTCACAAAACCATCTGGACAGAGGGTGCTGAAAGAGAACGTTAAAATCTCTGCCTGTGCAGTGTTAGATCCACACGATACAAGCGCTGCTGCGAGCAGTTTGGAGATCCTCTGCACTGGACGTCAGCCCCGCGTTGCCTTGGTGATGAGAGCACTTCCCAGGTGGATCAGGGCGCAGGGAGGCCCCACTTGGCTTCTTGTTCTCACTCCCTTGGCCACATTCATGGCCACTTTGTCACGCAGGGACTGGTAGACCAGCTGTCCTTGCTTCCTGGAACTCTCCCTTTCTAGTCAAGATGGAGTTTGGGAACTTCCCCCTCTGTTAAAGGTAGATGATCAAGAGGAAATGCTCCCTGAGCTCTCCCAGGATAAAGCACGGGGAGGACAAATGTCCCCGTTCATGTTTTATGTTTACGGACCATGTCAGTGAAGCTTCTGTTATAGAAAACCGTGAGGTTGTAGTTGGGTGTGGCCATTGTCTTCCTGAATCTCGACTCTTCCAAGGTCTGATGGGAACAAGTTCTGGGGCCTTGGGCTCAGGGGTGGGAGCAGGATCACCCCCTCTGCGCCCTTCACATCCTTTCATCCCATCAACGATGCGGCCTCAGCTGAGCCGGCAACACCCGTAAGTGGTGAAGCGGCGATTTGAACAGTGGAGCACAGCAGCAAGGGGCACTTTCTCTCCCTCCGTCTGTAACATCTGCTCCCGGAGGGTGACGATGACGCGCTTGGGGCACAGCGAGCACGTCGTCTCCCAGCTAATAGTCAGGCCCATTTTCTCGGCTGCCACGTCACTAACCCCTCAGGACGCCTCCCCTGCTCCGCCTTGGCCTGGGATGGGCAGTAAATGGGCACAGTCCTGGGTGGAACTGACTCCTCTTTCCAGGTTGGGAGAAATTTACTGGAAATATTATTCACGAACTGCGTCTTTGAACTCCCTGTGGTTGAGATTGTTTTTCAGTCTCTTTCGGCTGCTTCTGGTATGTGGTCTTTCGTGAAGGCCTGTCCGTAGCAATTTCAGTTTCAACTTTTGTTTGGTAGTTAAGTATTTAGTTTCTTTAGGTAAGCTTAAAAGGTTACTTCAATTATATGAAATATTTTTCACCTGCTAGCTATTCGTTTTAAATGTAGGCATTTTGGGGGACGTTCGTGTCCACATCTCACGGGTGTCTGTATGTGGTGCATTTATTCTCACTTACTCCAAAAAATATGATAATTTCCATTTTTTAAATTATTCTTGTCAACCTGAAAGCTACTTAATTTTGTAAAAAAAAAAATTTCCAGTTGTATTTGATCTTTTTAGTGTTAACATCTATTTTTATTGTATACTATAAATTACTAAGCCTAATATTTTTAATATAGAAATTTATCGAGATGTCCTTTGTGTTCTAATATATGGTTAAAGTCTATAATTGGCCTATCTATACTGGCAAACTGTATATCATATTTGAGTACAAAATTCCAAATGTGTAATAAAAGGGCGCTGGTAATGGCGTTACTCAAGTACTTATACCCTAATTTAACTTTTGGCTATTGATGTGTTCACTTCTCAGAGGGATAATTTAAAGAACTTCACCAAAAGACAACACTATCTTGAAGAGATATCTGCACCCCTGTGTTTTACTGCAGATTATTCACAGCAGCCAAGACATGGAGACAACCTAAGTGTCCACCAGTGGATGACTGGATAAAGAAGATGTGGTATATACATATGCAATGGCATATTATTCAGCCACAAGAAAGAAGGAAACCCTGCCATTTGTGATAACACGGATGGACCTTGAGGGCATTATGCTGAGTGAAATAAGTCAGACAGAGAAAGACAAATACTGTATGATCTAACTAACATATGGAATCTAAAAAAGCCAATTTCGTAGAAACAAAGAATAGAACAGTGGTTGCCAGGGGCTGGGGGAGGGGAAATGGGGAGATGTGGGTCAAAGGGTACAAACTCTCAGCTGTGAGATGAGTAAGTTTGAGATCTAATGTACAGCACGGTGACTATAACTACCAATACCGTATTGTATACTTGAAAATTGTTAAGAGGGTAAATCTTAAATGTTCTCACCACAAAAAAGAAATTATAATTGTGTCACGCAGTGGAGGTGTTAGTTAAGGCTCTGGTGTAATCATTTGCGTTATATACGAGTCAGATCATCACATTGTCCAGCTTAATCTCACGTATGTTGTGTGTTGATAGTATCTCAATAAAGCTGGGACAAGAGATGGTACCTAATTATAAATTTGGATACTCGAACTCCTTTTATACTTTTATTTTGTCAGAGGATGTGGAGCTGTGCTTCTAGGATTTCTATTTTCATGACGCATATCTTTGATGAACTATTTATTTCTTAAGTATTTTACCAAACTATTCATTATTCATTTAAAAGTTTTTCATCTTGAGTTATTTTCACTCTAGTATTCTTGTGCCCACACATAACATTTGATTTAAATTTTTCTGCTACACATATTCCTTAAATTTTTAATTGAAATTATAAGATATATCAAAAAGTTCACAAATTATGAGTTCTGTGAATTATTGCACAGTGCATGCACTCATATAACCAGTACTGAGATTATTATTTTTCTCCCCTCAACATCTTATTATTAAAAAAATCAAACATATAGCAAAGTTGAAAAAATTTTGCAGTGAACACCCATGTACCCACCACCTGGACTCCACATTTTGCTATACTTACGTTATAATTTTATTTATTTATTTATTTTTCCCCCAAAGCCCCAGTAGATAGTTGTGTGTCATAGCTGCACGTCCTTCTAGTTGCTGTATGTGGGATGCGGCCTCAGCATGGCCGGAGAAGCAGTGCGTCAGTGTGCGCCCGGGATCCGAACCCGGGCCGCCAGCAGCAGAGCGCGTGCACTTAACCGCTAAGCCACAGGGCCGGCCCCATGCTATACTTACTTTACAACAGACCTAGACAATCCTCTTTCCACGCATCAAACCATTTAAATTTTTGATGCATCTGAAAGTAAATTGCAGATATCAGTATATTTCCCCCTGAACACTTCAGCGTGAATATTATTAACTAGAGTTTATTATTTGTTCAAATTTTTTTCCTTTGAATATAAAACTTATCAACAATGAGCTGCATATTCGTAGAGTTTTGACAAGCACGTGCAGCTGTGTAAGCCAGTCCTTTACCAAGATACGGAACATCACATCCCTAGAAAATTCCCTTGTGTCTCTCACAGTTGATCCCCGACCCCTCCTCTGCCACAGGCCGCCACAGTTCAACTACGTAGAATTACACAGAAATCACTACTTTGCATCTGGTGACCTTCGGTAACATAAAGGTTTTGAGAATCTCCATGGGTTTCATTTTATGGGTAAACCTCAATTTATTGATCATTCTCCTGTTGATGGACACCTGGGCCCTTTCCAGTCTGGGGCTATTATGAGTAAAACTGCTATGGTTATTCTTTTTTTTTAATAATTATTTTTTTATTTATTTATTTCCCCCCCAAAGCCCCAGTAGATAGTTGTATGTCATAGTTGCATATCCTTCTAGTTGCTGTATGTGGGACGCGGCCTCAGCATGGCCGGAGAAGCGGTGCGTCCGTGCGCGCCCGGGATCCGAACCCGGGCCGCCAGCATCGGCATGCGAGCACTCAACGGCTAAGCTATGGGGCCGGCCCATGCTATGGTTATTCTTATACACATTTTTGTTTTCCCATTTAAATAGAATAAAGGAGAAAAACCACTTGATCATCTTAGGATGCAGAAAAAGCATTTCACAAAATTCAATACTTATTCATCAAAAAAAAAAGCATTCAGCAAACTAGGAATAGAAGGGAATTTTCTCAATCTGCTAAGGAGTATCAATGAGAAAATCTTCATCATATTAGTGATGAAATATTGAACATCCCCTCCCCCCAGAATAAATGTAATATAAAATCCTGGTGTAAGAGCTCAACACAATAGCTACACAAGATTGCTGAGAATAAAGATCTAAATAAATAGACATAGATCACGTTCACAGTTGGAAAGACTAAATGTTGTCAAGAGATCAACTTTCCCTGAGTTTCTCGGTAGATTCGCACAGTCTCAATCAAAATCTCTGAAGACGTTTCTGTAGAAATGGACAAGGTGACTCCATAATGTATGTGAACACACAAAGGACCTGAGTGTCCAAAGCCATCTTCAAAAGAGAAGCGGGGCTGAAGGAGTGGTGTGAGCCGACTTCAGTCCTTCCCGCGAAGCTGCTGTGATCAGGGGAGCGTGGCGCTGACACAAGAGTCAACGGACGGGTCCAGAGAGCCCAGAAATAGACCCAAACCAAGGCAGCCAATTGATTCTAGACGAAGGCGCTGGGTTAACTGGACGTCCCAGCTGAGGAGCAAGGCAAGGATGCCCGAACTTGCCACGCGAAGTCAGATTGGATCTCACCATTGCAATAAGGCCGGGAAAAAAATAGAAGCCAGAACAGTCAAAAAGGAAGAAAAACACTCTATTTGCAGATGACATGACTGTTTATACAGAAAATCTAGAGTAATTTACAAAAAAGCTAATAGAACTAATAAGTCAATTTAACAGTTTTGCAGGGTACAAGGTTAATATGCAAAAATGAGTTGAATTTTTATACGAGAGCAGCAATCCATTGGAAAATGAAATGAATTTACAAATTCAATTTGCAATAGCCTCAAAATGCATAAAGCACTTAGCAGTAAATTTTTATTACTGTTCTGTTCAAAATTTTTCTAATTTCTCTTTCGATTTCTTCTTTGATCCGTGGATTATTTAGAACTGTGCTGTATAATTTCCCAACAAAGTTCGTGAAGGTAGATGGAGAAAACTTCTGATGGGGAAGTAAAGCAGCAGAAGGAGAAAGATACGGAGAAATCTCAGAATCTTCCCTGAAAGGCTGATCTGTGATTGAAACTAGGAGGGGGTGAGAAAGCCCGAGACGTGAAAGGCCACAGGAACATACCAGGCAGAAGGAACAGCAAGTGCAAAGGCCCTGAGGCAGGTAGAGGCGGGAGCTCTGGGGGCCACTGTGGCCCAAGCAGAGGAACAGGAGAACAGTGGGCAGTCGGGGCTGCTTCTGTGGGACCCTAGTCATCCTGAGGTCACTGGCTTCTACCTTGATAATCAGAATTAACTGTTAACCTCCATCGATAAAGAAAAGAATGGAGATGGCCAGGTATTTCAGCAAGTCTGTGGCTGACTCAATACTTTTTCTTCATCATATATTGAAACGGGTGTTTAGAAATAAACGGAGACTCGTCTTCCCGGAGTACGTGAGCTGTGTTCTGTGGTATTTGCCATTACGGTGAGTGGAATGAGCACTCTCTACTCAGATTGCTTCTAGAGAAGCGGCAATGATGACGCCTGCCAGCACCCGTAGGCTCTGAGGGTGTCGTCCGAGTGAACCCACGTGACGGCAGGAGGGTAAGGTGCAGGAGGGCGTCCCTGGACCCGCCGCAGACCCTGATCCTCAGCCTGCGCCAGCGTCTGACCACAGGGCACCTGAGGGAGGTCGCTGTGAGCCCGCGCTGTGGAGACGAGCTCAGGCTTCCGCTCGCCACCGAGATGGTGCTCCAGCGGCTCCCCAAGCGTCAGGACGCCCCAGCCTCTGCGGGAAGGTGCAGGTGAGAAGAGATGTCTGTTCTCCACTCTCTGGCCTGGACCCGCTCTCTCCTCCTGGACCCCCGGCATCTCCGTGCTTACCCTGCCAGGCTCTGTCTGGGGGCCGGGGTGCGCTTTCC
Organism: Diceros bicornis minor; assembly: GCF_020826845.1. Classification (NCBI taxonomy): domain Eukaryota; kingdom Metazoa; phylum Chordata; class Mammalia; order Perissodactyla; family Rhinocerotidae; genus Diceros; species Diceros bicornis. The sequence goes on from NC_080770.1 coordinate 1,502,935, forward strand.
CTCGGCTCGCCCTCTGCTCTGGCTGCCTCCAGCCCCCGGGGCAGGCTGGGCGGGTTCTGCTTGTGCCCCTGGAGAGGGGGGCGGGGGTTCAGGAGACAGAGGCAGGGGCCCCAAGAACCTCTGCGGGACCCAGCCCTGAGCACTTCACTCCAGCTCTTTCTTCCTTCATTGCTTCTCCACCTCCTGCGAGCAAACGATGCTGAAACGCCCAGTCAGTGTGGAAAGGCTTGAAACGTGTGGGCCTCCTCGGGGCAGATTCCCCAAAGGGAAGATAAAAGCCCAGTTCTTGGGGCTTGAGAAAATGACCAGCCCACGTAGGTCGTCACGGGAGAGAAGGGTGAGCTGGGAGAGGGTGGCGGGTCCACACCTGCCAGGACCAGCAGCCACCAGGCTCCGTGTGTAACTGCCCCGGATTAAACCCTGTCATCCCGAGGGCGTCCCGCTGAGAGAGGCGATGCAGAGCCAGCTCTGGCGCCTTTTAGCTTTGGGCTTCCCGCGAGACCCTCCCTGGGCAGAAGGCGAGAGTGTCCGCCCCAGGGGCAGAACGCGGCCGGCTGTGCACGTGTGCAGCTCAGGAGCGTTAGTCTGATGTTGGAAGCAGCTTCATCACAGCTGAATCCACTTGCTCTGACTGCAGCTCAAACTACTGAAGATACAAAGGCAGGACAAATGCTGAAAACGCTGAGAAATCTCTCGTCGTCACAAGACAGGTAACTCTGCTTCCCATCACTAGACACTAAGGAGGGAGATTCACCAGGAGCCCACGTCTGGTTCCAGACCTGCTGTGTTGACACATTAGTTCTTTATCTCTCGTGGACTCCACACTGCTTCCCCCGGAGGCCTCGTGTGAACTCACATGCATTTTCTGTTCACACACGAATTCGTTCTGGCCTCAGGAGTCCATCCATTTTCACCGGAACAGTGAGCAATCGTGGGCCAGTGAGTTGTTGAGCCGTCTTCTCTGTGGTTCCCTGGACTCAGCAAAGCCACGAGGCTGCTCTGTGGCTGCCCTCGTCCTGTCTGTCCCTTCGTGGTGTCCTGACTTTAGAACTAGGAATAGAGAAAGCAAAAAAGGGGGATTCCACTTCTCTGCCCCAATCGGTATTCACTGATTGTATAATCCCAGAAGTCAGCGTGATGGTCAAGTCTGTGTGTCAACTTGGCTAGGCCGTGGTACCCAGATAGTGTTAAACACTGTTCTAGATGTTTCTGTGAAGGTATTTTTGTTACATTTCTTTCTTCTTCCAGCTTTATCGAAGTGTTACTGACAATTAAAAATTGTATATCTTTCAGGCATACAACGTGATGTTTTATGTAGTTATGCACTGTAAGGTAATCGCCACAATCAAGCTAATTAACATAGCCGTCACCTCACAGGGTTACCACTGCTTTTTCTTTTCTTTTCTTTTTTGTGTGTGTGGTGAGAACATTTAAGATGTACCCTCTTAGCAAGTTTCAAGTATACAGTATACTGTTGTTAACTCTAGTCACACTGTTGCGTGTTAGATCCCCCGAACTTCCTCATCTCATCACTGCGAGTTTGTACCCTTGACCAGCACCCCCCATGCCCTCCCCCAGCCCCTGACAACCACCGTCTGCTCTCTGGTTCTATCTTTTCAGATCCACACGTAAGAGAGATGATGGGTGTCTGTCTGTCTGTGTCTGACTTGTTTCACTCAGCGTAATGTCCTCCAGGTCCATCCATGTTGCTGCAAATGGCAGGATTTCCTTCTTTTTTTAGTTGAAAAATTAATAAAACGTGATGTGTGTGTGTGCGCATTCATCGGTTGATGGACATTTAGGCTGTTTCCATGTCTCGGCTGCTGTGAATAATGCTGCCATGAATATGGGGTGCAGATGTCTCTTTGAGATAGTGTTTTCATTTCCTTTGGATATATACCCAGAAGTGGAGTTGCTGGATCATATGGTAGTTCTATTTTTAATTTTTTGAGTCACCTCTAAACTGTTTTCTGTAATGGCTATAGCAATTTATTTATTTATTTTTTAAATAGTCTTTTTTTACCCTCTCTTTTTTTTTTATAATTTTATTTATTTATTTATTTTTCCCCCAAAGCCCCAGTAGATAGTTGTATGTCATAGCTGGACATCCTTCCAGTTGCTGTATGTGGGACGCAGCCTCAGCATGGCCGGAGAAGCGGTGCGTTGGTGCGCGCCCGGGATCCGAACCTGGGCTGCCAGCAGTGGAGCACGCATACTCAACCGCTAAGCCACGGGGCCGGCCCGGCTATAGCAATTTAGATTCCCATCAACAATGCACAAGGGTTCCCTTCTCTGTGAAGGTATTTTTTAGGTGAGATTAACATTTAAGTCAGTGGACTTTGAGTAAAGCTGATCACCCTCTATAGTCAGGTTACTGAATGGGTGGGCCTCATCCAGTCAGGTGAAGACCTTAATGGAAAAAGACTGACCAGCCCAAGCAAGAAGGATTTCTCCTCCAGACGGCCTTGGGACTCCAGACTGCGCCATCACCTCTTCCCCGGGTCTCCAGTTCGCCCACCCACCCTGCAGATTTGGACTGGACAAGCCTCCACAATCGCACGAGTCAATCCTTAAAGTAAATCTCTCTGTACACACACAACCCCTCCTGGGGGTCGTCTGAGAGTAAGGACAGCTTTATTTCTTCCTTTCCAATCACGTGCAGTTTCTTTCTTTTTCTGATCTAATGGCACCACTCAGGACAGAAGATGAGTGTGAGAGAGGACGCCCTTGCCTTTTCCCGCTCAGGGAGGGGAAGGCTTTAGCCTCTCACTGTCAAGTGTAACGTTAGCCGTAGGTTTTTCCTATACACCCTTTATTAGGCTAAGGGAGTTCCCTTCTATTGTTAATATTTTGGGAGATTTTATTATGAATGGATGTTGAATGTTGTGAAATGCATTTCTGCATCTAGTGACATAATCACGTGCTTTTTCTTATTCAGTCTGTTAATATGATGAGTTACATTGATTTCCGTCCATTTCTTCTAATTTGCTTTATTTTAATCTGGTGAAGTAAACAGTCATTTGTTTTCAAGAAAATTATGTATAGTATAATACATATAATATATAATAATATAACATTATATAAATATATATTGTATGTTTTTTCTTCTGCTTTTTCCTGAACCCTCTAGGGTTGACTGCCTGTTTTTCATACCATCCCTTTGTTCCCAGTTTGGATGTCATTTACCAGACCCCCTTCTAGTCAGTAGTACCCATGTGACGGAATTCTGGCTGGTTGAACAGGAGGAGAAGAGTCGTGAGCCACCTCTACGCCTCGCCTGCGAGGTTCTTACGTGCACGTGCTCACACGTGTTGTGTATCCGTCTTCCTGGTGAGTGAGTGTGTCCAGAGAAGGCTGGAGGACTCCTGTTGAAGACAGTGGAGCCAGAAAATGGACAGAGCCCGTGTTCCTGAGCTCTGCATGGAGGAGAGGGGCCCACGCCTGCCCCTTGCTCATCAGGAGCGGTAGTGTGGAGCACAGGTGAGTGGTGAATAACCTTCTATCACACTTGAACCCTTTTACATTTTTTATAGCTGTGGGGTGGGTACTGTGATAACAAAAATGGTAATCATCAGCATTTACTGAAGGCTCCAGTGCCACGTGGTGAAGAGACTCACATGCAAGGTAGTGCATACAGAGACTCACGCTGTGCGGTTGTAAAATATTTGATAAAGCTGTTGCCTCCTGACACTTAGAAGGCGGACACCATTCTGACTGAGCCTGAGCCTGTCGGGGAAATAGGGGGAACGAGGAAGGAAGCATGGTATTAGGTGTGTTGGGTTTTCTTCTCTCCTTCTAAGATATTACAGAGAAGAGATGAGCTCGTTAAAATAACCGTCTAGTTTGCACACGGAAATGAAATTGAATAGCATGTATCCACAAATTTAAGTCCAAAGAGCGTTGGATAAGGAATTTTTTTCTAGACCCCAAATAACAAGCAATATGGTGGGAATGATTTTGTGGAACAAACGCCTATTAAGACTTGGCCTGCTCACAAGGAACAGAATAAGGCTGTGGCTTTCCAAACCAAGTCCATACAAGATGCTTGAGAGAGTCTTCCCTCATATTGAAGGAGAGAGAGAAGGAGAGAGAGAGGAGGGAGAGGTATAAGGAGAGAGAAAGAAAGGAAGAAGGAGGTTTGAGAACCATGTGTGGGAATTAGGAATGCGTGTGTTTCCTGGCCTACGGAACAGACTGGAGGCGAACAGAATGAATTCTGTTGAGTTTAAGGGAATCGCGTTGCCAAAGAAATCAGGATCCAAGGCTAACAACAACTCAACATTGCAAACTGCCCTCCGGCCCCGTATTTCACTAGAATGAAGTGACCTATGAATAATATACAGCTTCCAAGGACAGTATATGTCCGACACCCCTCTGGAAATAGCCGTCATGACACACGGACAAGAAAGACCCTCTGACAGCGTGGACCCAGGAGCCGCAGAGGGCGATGGATACCAGGGTCCACTCTAGAGCAGAGATAGGGTCTAGGCCGGAGCCCCCTGCACCCACGCGGGCGTCTATAGCCGCTGACCCGTGACTGCGACGGGTCTCCCCGTCCTCCTGCGCTGCCCGGAAGGGAGAGGGTTGTCGCGGTCGTTCCATTCCTGCTTCTCCACCGCGTGTTTGTTTTGTCGGGGGTCACACAGCTGGTCGTTGTCTTGTAAGAGTTTACGATGCCACCACATGAGGACTCACATGGGAACCCAACAGAGAGGGCTGGACCGAGCGCGACCTGCATCTCGGGCTCCGAGTTAGACGCCGTGAGTGGAGGCTAGTCTTCCACCTTCTGAGGATGCCTGCGTGCCTGCGGGAAGCACGACTAGGCGCTTAGTAACCAGACAGAAGGACGGAGAAAAGCGGCCTGTCACAAAGTGCATTTCATCCTCTTGGGCTCTGCAGGAACAGCCTCCCTTGCAGTGAGAAGCAGCCCCAGGACTGGATCCCACCCGGCTCCGTGTGGGGTAACGAGGCAGAGTGAGGTGAGTCGCTGTGGCGTCCGCGTGCCCCCTCCCATCGCCCCCTCCACCTGCGAGTTCACTGATGTCTAGAGCTGTCTTGGGAGCCACAAGGGAGTTCCCGGACAAAAGACAGAAAGACTTTCAGTCCCTAATACACTAGAGGAAGGACGACCTGTGATGAGGAACCCCCGGCTTGGACTTTCTGTGGGCTGAGTGTGAAGACTTCCACCGTGTTTTAGCCTAGATGTTTTGGGGCTGGCTCCACCACAGAGCTGGAGACGTCTTAACTCTCACAGCCGACAAATCTCGCCGGGAACGCAGGTAGATGGACACGTCTTCCTGTCTAATATCTAGTTCCAAGTAGACGTCAGTGAAATATAGCTTTGGGGTCATTTGAGTCTGATTTCACTCCCACAGTCTCTTTCTCTCTTGTTCGGTGAAACATTTGCATTCTCTGGATGCATTTTTGCTTCTGTTTTGTGCCAGATGTCTTCTTATCAGACACCTTATCCCCTAACAGGCTTACAGGAATGCGTCCTGAGTGCAGTGGTCCGTGGTCCAGTATGGCCTATTTGATTTCTAGTTCATTGTATTAGTTTTCTAACTTCTGCCGTAACAAAGTACCGCAGAGGGAGTGGCTTAAACCACAGAAATTGCTTGTCTCTCAGTTCTGGAGGCCGGGAGTCCGAGATCAAGGTGTCAGCAGGTTGGCTCCTTCCGAGGCCGTGAGGGAGAATCCGGTCCAGACCTCCCCTCCAGCTGTCGGGGGTTTGCTGGCGACCTTTGGCGTTCCTTGGCTTGTAGATGCGTCAGCTCCGTGTCTGCTTTCATATTCATGTGGCCTTCCCTCTGTGCGTGTCTGTCTCTGTGTCCAAATGTCTGCTTTGTATAAGGACACCAGTCACGCTGGATTAGGACCCGCCCTAACAACTTCCTTTTAACTTGATTAACTGTGTAAAGAACTTATCCCCAAATAAGGTCACATTCTGAAGTCCTGGAGGTTAGGACTTCAATATATGCATTTTGGGGGACACGATTCAACCCAGAACATTCATGTATGGAATTTGCAGCATCTGAGTTGTGGAGAAATGGCAGAGTTAAGGAATTTGGAAAGTTTCATAGAGATGATGATGATGATGATGATAATGATGATGATGATGATGGTGATGATAGTAATAGTGATCTTAAAAGGCAAGGAAGAACTATATGTTTTAAGTCCCTACATTGGGTGGGCAGGGTTCTAAGTTTTTCATATGTACACGCTCATGTAATTCTCACAGAAGCCGTAATCTGTTGGTGTGTAGCAGTATTCACGTATTTCAAAGGCGAGTGCGCTGAAGCATTGTGTCTTAAGTGACTTCTCCATCATCACACAGCCAGGAAGAGGCAGATCCAGGAGGAGAGCCCAGGAGGTCTGGCCCCGAGTCTTCCCGTTGAGCACGTCACTCTACAGCACGCATTTGGTGTCTTCCACCTTGTTGTTTTCTGTTACAACTCAGATGCTCATTCCTTAACAGCTCACCTCCCAGAAGACCCTGGGCACCCTTCTACTCCATACCCGCCAAACACACACGTGTGTTGCCCACGAGAGACAAGGGTTGACAGTAGGTCTGTAACCCGCCATCCCCAACCTGGTGACACCTGGTGAAAGAGAAAAAAAAGAGAGAGAATACGAGGAAGAGAGGGAGGGAGGGAGGAAGAATCCAGGCAAATGTCTTTGTCAGCACGCCAGGGTGGCGATGTCATGGTGTCCTGATGGTGTCTCCTGGAGTAACGATAAAGAAGTGCCCCTGTATATGCGACGTTCTCGGTGGGGTATCATGGTCGTGTCTTGACGGTTAAGGCAAACCAGCCTGGAATTTATGGACTTAAGGGCATAGGACTTCTCGCTGTCAGCTCCATGGTTACTGAAGCAGAAAACGGAGATGGCGCGTGACTGAATCGCTCTGTTTCAGTGAGTGACGTGCCGCACCCACCTTCCATTCCTTAGAGACCTTACGTGTTAATCTGGGCCAGTGCGTGCCCTAAGGTCGTGAGGAAGACCCTGAGGAGCTGCACTGGGGTCTCCGACTTCTCCTCGCTGCACCTGTGCACCCCGCCACCTGTACCTTTGAGTTATTAGGAGAACTTGACACAGGGCAAGATCTCTAACTCTTGTAAGGCTGATGCGACAATCAAACCACTGGGGTCATCCTGAGACTAATTGTTTCCTCGGATTTATATAACCTGTGCAGTTAAAAAAAATTAATCAGGTGATGAGACAGAGCAGAAGAAAGAAGTGGGCAGGAGGGGGGGACAGTGTACTTCCCAGCTCAGGCGTGGAAAAAAGGATGTCTCTCTTGGAACCTAATAAGTGATGTTAATTTTTTCATCTGGTCAACAAATATTCACGAATCATCGAAATGCCAATCACTGTCTTGTGAAAAAGATAAATAAGTTTTTTACCTTAGAGTTTAAAGTGGTCTCAGTGGAGAAACTGTCAGGAAGGTGAAGTATGTCCCCCTTGCCTGATCAGACATTTTCTCCAGGGCGAATCCCTGGAAGGCTCCCTGAGCCTGATATTTGCTCGATCTGGTTTGGGGTGAGGTGGCCCTTCCCGTTCACTCTAAGCAGCTGTTTCTTCTCGTTTCCAACACTGCTCTCTCTACGCTGGTCGTGAATGGCATTCGTGTCTTCTTCTAATTTTAGATATTGATAAATCATAAGAGAACAAATGGGTGGGTATGAATTTCAATCTTTAACCAGTCTCCCTTTTGAGATAACTTTGGAAATTAATTAGTAAATTTGATTAATGAGTATTAAACGTATTAAACAATCAACTAGATTACTTATCAGATATGGTACAGAATAGCAGCCTAAGAGTTGAAGCATATCATTTTAAATTTACTAGAAATTGTAATTCTTCGTTATGTGGATTATCAACATTCACAGAATGATATCATAATCAAAATTCCAATGAAAACGGACAGAATTGACTTAAGACAATAATTCCGTGGTAAAGATTTGTTGATAAACGTCTCCTGGTTCATTCAGTGCTGCCGCTGCAGAGACTAGGATGGAGCAGAGAAAACCCCATAACTACAGTTTGCTGTCAGGGCACCAGGTGCTGTGTAGACCGCAGGGCCAAGTACATCCCCTAAGCTGTCACCCCCTAGAGGGGACGCCAGGTGCACAGATAGGAGCTGGGCAGGCTGGGCTCCACAGTGGCGCTCAGACGGTTTTCTGTGCAGATGCCAGAGCACCCAGTGCTGGCCTCACGCAAGCCCAGTCTGAGCCGAGTGCTGGGAACACGGCCTCAAACGTGGGTCTGTGATTGTCAACAACAGAGGACGAGCAGAAGCCCAGATGCTCACACACGGCCACCTCGTAGGGACGCCAGTCAACACAAAACCGTCTCTAAGCACGAGGCCATCTGCAAGAGGTTTTCATTTGGTAAAACGGGAAATCAAATTGCATGTGGAATTCTTAAATAACAAGGCATCGGTTCAATGGAATGAAGAGGATGTAACAAATAAATGGTAATAAACAAGGTCATAAAGAAATGATTCCTGCCTTTATACTAATTCTAAAGTATAAGTAAAACAGGGACACCGCACACTTTTCTGTGACACACTTACAGCATTTTTTCCTGCATTCAATAGTCATCATTCTGTGTGTGTGTGTGTGTGTGTGTGGGTGGGTGGGTGGGTGTGAATGAGCTATGTTGGAAATCGCCATTGACTATGAGCCAACAGTACCGTTGTGTATTTTGTGCGTGATAACAACTGAAAGCAAAGGGACAAATACATTGTTGTATATTACTGATGTGTTCTGTTCATATAATTTTATTAATATTCATTTTTATTTGAACACTCTTCTCTTTTCTGATGATTTCTATTGATTCACAAAGTTACAGAATGTATTCAAGAAAAGAAGTCAATGATGAAAAGAGAGACGAGTTGAAGATTTAAAATTCAAGGCGAGACCAGTTGCCCCAGCGAGGTCCCTCCAGCCAGTTAGAGGCCGGATCTCTGGCCCTCTCTGTCCTGGGCTCTGGGGACGTGTGAGTCTAGTGTTTCTTCAGGAGCCTCCAGGGAGAGACTGGACCTGGGCTCAAGGACAGTGGTCGTGTGCGTGTGCCAGCATCGCGGCTGCTGAGAGCAGAGCTCTGGGGGACACTTCCGCGGCTCACACGCCGTGTGCTTGCTCCCTGTCTCTGGGGAGGGTCTGGAGCCGGAGTCTGGAGGAGTGACGGGATCATCCCCAACCTCAGGGTCCAGGCCCTTCCCACATCTCCATCCTCACAGGGGTGACCCCTGCAGCAGGGCCCAGCGGATGGCTCATGAGCCCAGAAATGACACCCTGGGCTTCTCTCCCAGACCGCAGCCCTGGCCGTCAGACCCGAATAACGAGTCTGAGTTACCGACGGCAGCAAACGCAACAACGAACAGCAGAAGCGCGGACAGTGACCAGGTCTTTTTCAGTTACAAAAACACCGTCTTCCTTGCGACTGTGTTAGTGAGCCTCTGTGGGCTGGTGGGGAACGGGGTGGTCGTCTGGCTGCTCGGGTTCCGCATCAGGAGGAACCCCTTCTCTGTCTACATCCTCCACTTGGCAGGTGCCGACTTCGCCTTCCTCCTCTGCAAAAGCGTCGGGTTCCTCTTGGTTCTGTTAAAGAGCTTCATGGGTGCTCTCTATGTGCTCCTAAAAGCGGCCGCCTTCTCTTCTTACCTGGTGGGGCCGAGTCTGCTGATGGCCGTCAGCACCGAGCGCTGTCTGTCCGTGCTCTTCCCCATCTGGTACAAATGCCGCCGCCCGGCGCAGCTCTCGGCCATCGCGTGCGCTCTGATTTGGGGACTGTCATTGTGTCCGGGGATCTTGGCTCTCTTGTGTGACCACTCTGCAGACTTCTCGTGTGACGTGATACACCTGGTCTATTACGGGATGGTCGTCCTCACGTTTCTGGTGCTCTGTGTGTCCAGCCTGACTCTGCTCATCCGGGTGCAGTGCTGCTCCTGGCAGAGACCGCCCGCCAAGCTCTCCAGGGTCATCCTTCTCACCGTGCTGGCCTTCCTGGTGCTCAGTCTGCCTCTCGGTGTGGGCTTACTGGTCCACAGGCTCTCACCGTCCTTCCTCCCTTCCCACCTCCTGCTGCCGGCCGTCTTCCACCTCCTCTCCGCCCTGAACAGCGGGGTCAACCCCCTCCTTTACTTCTTCATTGGAAGCCAGAGGCAACAGCAGGGCCGGAAACCGCTCAGACAGGCGCTCCAGAGCGCGCTCACGGAGGATACGGAGCTGAGCAGAGGAGAGTCGCTGCCCCCGGACCAAACATGATGTCCACCTGCGCCCCGGGAGCGGGCGGCTCTGCTGGGATATCAAGATCTGACTCTGCACAGAGGGCCACCACCCCGGATCTACAGCTTTTAAACGCCGGCATAGCCACCCCATCTCTTGCACGAATTCATTATGGGAAATAAACGTGTTTGGCTTGAAAGGGCTCCAAACTGGGCACTGAGATTGGGTCTATTTTTTCCACCTTGTACGTTCCTCCTGGAAGCCTTGCTCTCCTAGTTTTGCTTATGCAGACTTTCTATGGCCCTCTGCCCCTAGGAGAGGTTGGGCGCGAGGCCCATAGGCAAGGATGTCCTTGCCCGGCAGGAACCCATCTGGCTGTTCCTTTGGCTGAGCCCGACCATCCCCGCGTCTCTGATCTGCCCTCCTGTGAGTCTCGCCCCTGGAGTGTGGCCTACAGGGCGCGCTGCCCAGCCCCTCCCCCGACGCCCGCCTGGACAGTGCAGCCTCGGTGTCCTTTGCGGTAACCGTCACCTGTTTGAGGGGCCTGGTGCTCAAGGTCCTGAGACCCACGTCTCACCAACCTGCCCCTTTGTCCTGATTTCCTACGTGTGTTCCAAGTGTGCAAACACTGACCAAGTGGCGCCCGGGGCTGTTTCCTTTACACGGAGCGTCTCCTTACAGTCCGGCCTTTATTTCTAACTTTCTTCTGATTTCATCATCCTCCTCCTTATGGCTGTATTTTTAAAAGGTAAAACTCCTACTTATCCTTCAATAACCACTTTTATTTCATCATAAGAATGGAGTATTTCATTTACTTGCTCCAGGAAGAAAGTAACATCTCTCCCTGCAGGGTGTGTGTGTGTGTGTGTGTGTGTGTGTGTACATACACAGGCTAGGAAAGGTATCATTTTATTTTTTTTCTTTTGAATAGACTATTTTTTAGAGCAATTGTAGCTTCACAACAAAATTGAGCAGAAAATACAGAGTTTCCACATACCCTCTGTCCCCACACAGGCACAGCCTCCCTCACTATCAACATCCCCCATCAGAGTGGTACATTCATTACAATTGATGATTCTACACTGACACATCATCACTCTTGGTGTTGTTTCTTTTTTAATTTTTTATTGTGATAACACTGGTTTATAACTGTATAAATTTCAGGTGTGCACCATTATACTTCTCTCTCTGCATAGATTACATCATGTTCACCACCCAAATACTAATTACAATCCATCACCACACACGTGTGCCTAACCACTCCTTTCACCCTCCTTCCTCCCCCTTTCCCTCTGGTAACCACCTATCCAATCTCTGTCTCTGTGTGCTTGTTTCTAACTTACGGTACTAAGTGTAAAGGTGATATGAGGACTGCAGTCAGACTGCCTGTGTTCCCTTCAAACCCCAGACACCTGTGTTAGGTGGTGACTTGGAGGACGTACGTAATCGCTCTAATCCTTAAAATTCCACATCAATAAAGTGCTCTGAACAAGAGTCACTGCCCCACAGAGTTGATCTGAGTATTAAAGGCATCAACCCTCTTAAAACACATAAAACTTTGTAAATGGCATGAAATCTTTTTGCTGGCGGTGATCACAATTCTGTCATCTTTGTCACAGTTGATGAGAAGTGAGTCTACGCATGAGTGCTACAGGGAGATCGCTGGTGTCCCTGAGACCGGGTCCAACAGCAGAGGTGTATTAAATATGCAATGAATAAAAGAGTGGACTGGAATTAATTAATTCTCACTGGACCCTATTTTTAGCCCCATGATCCCTGGGAGGATGGATTCCCCTGCGTGTCCCCGAGGGCCTGACAGGGAGCCCCTGAGGGCGGAGCTGTTGGAGGGAACTGTGAGCAAATGATGGGGGAGGGAAGGTGGCACAGACTCTTCCCAGCTGCTTCCTGGTCCCAAACCTCGGAGGCCACGTGAACCTCAGCCTGACCCTCCCTCACACGGGCACCGACGCTGAGTGAATGTGGGGTTCTGCGAGAACCAGTGGTCAGAAATCAGTTGTGGGTCCTGCAGGTGAGCGGTCCTCCGCTCTGTCAGCACACGTGGGCCCCATCACTTGTACTGACAAATAGAACGAAGAGGGGATGAGACTGACGACATACGGCATTTCCAAAGTTAAGAAAAAACGTCATTTGTCAGAAGGAACACTATCACAGAAAGAGAAACTACTCCAGATGTGTGGAAAGTTCCAGAATGGGCCCACCATCAACTTATGCACATAAGCACAGGGAAGGAGGTCATCTTTTGGGCGCCCATGCCAAGGCTCTCCCGTGCTTCCAGTGCCCCCCCCAAACCTTAAGCCTGTCTTGGATATTTCAGGGGAGTGCAGCACTCCTGGAAGGAATAAGGTTTATGTTTCCATCGTGCATAAAATCAGGGTGTTATCAAGTAGACCAGAGAGACAATTAAAACATCTGCAGACGGCCTGTGATGACTGGGAATGGACAAGGAGGAGGATGCAGGGAATAACGCGTGATTCACGCAGCAGTTCTGCTCCCCGAGTACATGCGCCCAGACGCTTATGATGGAAGAGGCTAGCACATTTCCAGGAACACAGGGAATGTAACTGGTTTATATTTACGGGATGAAAATACTTGATAAATCAACAAGAGGAGAGACATGGGGGAAAAGAAATGTATAAACTCCTACGAGCAAAGAGCCGGCTCTTAGGACTGAACCCGCACCACAGTCTCCTGGTTTGTGCATTTTGTCCTCACATCTCACAACTGATGTTCTCAGTCATCGCTCCCAGGACCGTATACGATGCTGATATTGTTGTTGTCAAATAATTATGTCCTGGTTTGCCCTTCCTGAATCCCAAACCAGAAAAGCCATAGATCACTTAGGAAAAATTGGGAAGACACTCCGCTAGATCTAAGACTCTCCTAGAGCTACATGGTTTTGACTGTATGTTATTGGTCCAAAGACAGACAAAAAACTGAGTATAATATACTCGTTCTGCCCAAAACATTTAGTGACTCACACACATGAGCACATTTCATTTATCCTAAAGGCAGCACTGCAGAGAAATCTGGAAGGCCATACTCTCAAAGAGGACTTGCTGAACAGTTGGCATTTCTAGAGGAGTTGAAGGTTTGAAAGTGAAGATGAAACAATAGAATATGCTGTGAAAGAAAATCTTTATGATTGTGCCACAGAGCTATTCTTAAACAAAAAGCACAGAGATTAGAGGTAGAAATTGATAAATTAGGCTATATTAGAATTAAGAAATTCTATCCTTATAAAATAAAACAGAAAAAGTCAAGCCTCAGAACATTGGGAGAATATTTGGTGATGCATGTAACCAACAAAAGGCTATTAAGCTAAGATAATAAAATTTCAAAAACCTAAAAATTTATGTTACTTAAGTCAGTCAATAACAAGTAAGATAATTGTTCAGGCATTTAGACATATAAAATTCATCAAAACTGACAAGATAAAAAATAGAAAATGTAACTATTCCTATATCAATTTTAAAATTGAGTATATTATTTAAAGTCTCACTAAAAAGCCCAAATAATTCCACTGTTGATGTCGTCTAATCCTTTTGGGAAGAAATAATACCAATGGTACAAAATCTTCCAGAGATCAGAAAAAGAAGGAATTCATCCAAATGTATTTTCTAAGCCCAGATTTGGCTTGATGCTCAAACCTGGCGATGACCCCACAGACAGGAAACCTGCAGACCAATCTCTCTAATGAACATTGGAGCAAAGAAAGGCTGCAAACACTGGAAACTAAACAACCCACTTCTACATAATCCACAGGTCAAAAAGGAGTCGTCCGAGAGCTGATGGAACCCCACATCTGAGTCCTGACACATCAACGCACACACAGAGCCGGCATCCACGTCGGAGGGAGGAGCATGGTGTGTTCCAGGTGGATGGGCAGATCTCACAGACCCACCACTGTGTTCCTGAGAGGTGACAGTGCAGCTGAAAGTGTGGGACACAGAAACCCCACTACAGCGCCTTGCCTGGAACGGGGAGACACTCTTTTTGGAGAGTGCTGCGGACTCAATGTTTGTGTCCCCCCAAATTCATCTGTGGAAGCCCTAATGTGAGGGCATTAGATGGTGGGGGCTTTGGGGATGATGAGGTCATCAGAGCGGAGTCTCCATGACAGGATTAGTGTCCTTACAGGAAGAGGAAGGGAGCTGCCCTCTCTCTCTCCCTGCCCTGTGAGGACACAGTGAGAAGGCGGTCATCTATAAACCAGGACGAGAGCCCTCACCAAGCCCCTGGCTGTGCTGACCCTTGATCTCAGACCTCCAGCCTCCAGACGGCGAGTATTCTAGGTCTGCTATTCAAGCCACCCATCTGTGGTATTTCCTTACAGCAGAGTGAGCGGACCAGGACTGAGGCCTCACAGGGCCAGGTGCTGTCTGACGAGGAGTGGGAGGACCACATTGCTGGCCTCTCTGTGCGTGAATTATACTGAAGCGCCCCTCGGGGGCTTCCTTCTGCAGGAGTGTGATGTGATTTTTCCAAAGGCTTCTCCTAGTTTAATCTCAGTCCCTTGCAGATCAAGAGCAACGTCATGAAACTGAGTCGGCACATCCAGCCTCCACGTTGTCCGCACGCTCCAAGGCTGTGTTCCCTGTCTCTAGGGTAGTGGGCCTCGGCAGCACAGGGCTGAACTCTGTCCAGAGTCAGAGAAAGGAGCCCGATGGAAAGATGCGACAAAGACCCACACATATGCCCAACTGGCTTCCTACAAGTCTGTAGGGTCAGAAATAGTGTCTGTTCCCGCCAGCCAGAGTAGAAACCCTCCTAAGTCCAGGGGCCCTGGGAAGAGCACTCAGAGGATCTTTCCTCAGTGAGGGGAATAATTTTCCCTAAACTAAACACTGCTCTGGTCCCACGTAATGAAACTGAAAAGCAAGACCCAGAAGGTTCAAACTGTTTACAGGTAGCTTAGCAGTCTCCAAGAACAGAAACCAAGAATATTTAGAGAAATATAAAATTATCCAGTACCCAGCCATATAAGATTCACTGTATCTGGCATTATCATCAACAAGCATTTAAAAAGCAGGAAAACACACCCATAATGAGGAGAAAATTCAATCAATCCAAACAAATCAGAATTGATGCAGATGTTAGAATTACCACATAAGCACACTAAGATTTATCAGAACAATACTCCACATGGTCAAAACTTGAGGAAAAAACTAAAGATGCAAAGAAAAATTCTACGTCTGGGAATTACAACTCATGAGGTGACAATTCCCACGACGGGATTAACAGCAGCTTAGACGCTGCAGAAGGAAGCATTAGTGAGTTGGAGGGAACAGCAAAGGGAACCATCCACCACAAAACCCAGAGGAAGGATTTTTGAGAAACGAAAAGGGCATCAATGAGCTGAAGGAAACAGGTGACCTCACGGACACATAATTGAAGTCCCTGAATGAAGGAGGGGAGAGAAAAAGTATTTGAGGAAATAATGGCCAAAATTTTTCCAAGTTGGATGAAAAGTATAAACCCACAGATCGAAGAAGCCAGGGAAAATCCACAAATATTTCAAAATTAAATAGCACACATCTAAACAATATATGTGTCAAAGAAGAAGCCAAAAGAGAATTTAAAAAGTATTTTGATCTGAATGAAAATGAAACTGATGAAAATGAAACAAAACAACAATACTGGTGGGATGGCGCTAAAGGAAAACTTAGAAGTTTATAGCACCAAATGCCGATGTGAGAAAAGAAGAAGGGCTCAAATCAGAGACTTCAGTGTCTACCCGAGATTTCAGCTTTACTCAAACAGTTCAGAAAAAGAAATGGGTATTCATTTCACTACATATTCCTGGGACAGTCCACTTATTGCCTGTTGTCCCCGCATAATTATTAACAGTCCCATGTCATATCCAGAGTTTCTCTGTTTCTTCACCTGTCACACGATCATCCTATTTCTAAATAACTTGATGTTTTCCCTTTGCTGCTGTCTAGATTTCTTACTATTCTGAGTCAATATTTCCTGGGATGTGATATGGACATTCAATAAATTAGGATTATCGAGAAAGTAGAAACAGAAAATCCAAAAGAATCTACAGACGAGTCGTTAGAGTTAGTAAGTGAAATTTGTGTCCCCATAAAAAGTCAATGTGTGAAATTTAGGTATATTTCCACACACTAGCAAAAATTCTTTTAAACCTTTTGTGTCTGTTGTGTTTATTTTGTCTCATTTGATCTCCTATAAATCCTTATTTTGCTTTGTTCTAATTTCACCTTTTTTGTGTGATATTCCCTCCTCTTTTTTGTTTATTTGTTTAATGAGTTAGGACCTTGGCCGTGTCGCTGTCTCAAAATCTTGTCCACGTGTGGCTCTTGTATCTCTGATATACATTCTTGGTGATTGGTGGTCATTTCCTCATTACCTGTTTCAATTCCCAGGGAAATGACTTGTAAAAAGTTCCACCTCCTCCTTGGAAGGAATATTACTGTTGAGAGATCTTTGTCAGCCATCTGTTTCGCTGTTTCCTTCTTCATTGTTTTTGTAGCTTTTTGGGATAGAACTTGGCTGGCCTGCTGTGTGTTTGTTCATCTTTGGAAGAAATGAGTTTTTCCTGGAACAGGAGGTTCATGGTGGACATGGAAGACATAGGGGAGGTGCCAGGGCCATGCTTCAGAAAACCACCTGAGATCAGAGATGAAGTTGACACCAACTCAAATACCAACCACCCCAATTGCAGTAGATTTTCCAAGAGATGACGTTATGGAATGAATCGTGTCCCCCAACCATCCCAAATTCATACGTTGAAGTCCTAACCCCAAAATGTGATTGTATTTGGAGACAAGAATTTTAAAGAGGTGATTAAGGTTAAGTGAGGTCAGAAGGGTGGGGTCCTAATCCGAGATGACTGGTGTCCTTATAAGAAGAGAGGATTAGGATACACACAGGAGCAGAGGGAGGATCATGTGAGGACACAGGGAGAAGATGACCGTCTACATACCAAGGAGAGAGGCCTCAGGAGGAACCAGCCCTGCTGACACCCTGATCTTGGACTTCCAGCCTTCAAAACTAAAAAATAAATTTCTGTTGTTTAAGCCACCCGGTCTGTGGGATTTTATCATGGCAGCCCCAGCAGACTCACACAGAGGGTCATTACACTGAGCTCCACAGAAAGAACCCTGACTTCTGAGATGGGCACATGTCATGTGTGTGCAAGTCTTTGATGGTCTATGTGATAATGGTCCTTCTATAGACCCTTAATGTCCACCACCTTAAATAGAACCGATTCTTCGACACCTCCCAGGACCAACCCCTTCATCACCCATCCTCCGTGTTCATCAATATGATGGGGTTCTGGCCAAAGCAAATAACATAGATATGGCAGAAATATTTGTTTTTTTTGGTGAGGAAGATTAACTCTGAGCTAACATCTGTTGCCAATCCTTCTCTTTTTGCTGAGGAACATTGGCCCTGAGCTAACATCTGTGTCAATCTTCCTCTATTTTATGTGGGATGCCCTCCACAGCATGCCTTGATAAGCAGTGCGTAGGTCCGTGCCTGGAATCTGAACCTCGGGCTGCCAAAGTGGGGCACGCGAACTTAACCACTACGTCCCGGGGCTGGCCCCCAGAAATATTTTTTTAAGGATGATTCTTACTAAATTTTATTTGTAAAAGGGTTCCAAGGAGCCGGAGCCATCAGGTAAATCTCTATCAAGTTAGATAGAGAGGCTTTAAATTCAAAATATTTACGAATTTGAAATAGTACAAAAATCTTCTCTCCCACCAACTTCTCTAATGACCAACTTGAGGACATAGCCATGTCAAATGTTTGAGAATAGAGACAAACCGACCAGATGAAAACAACTTTATTTGATGTTTCAATGACGGCGAGGGTCATGGTATTCCTGAACATCAATCCAACCCTGGAATCTCAGAAGTCATTTTCCCGCTGTACAGTCGGGTGTCCTTTTACATTGACAATTAGTAAACATGTCAGTGAACTCAAAGTGGGTACTTGAGCTGGTGGTGAATAACACAAAGGGAAGACAGGAGGCAGACAGCAGGTCACTCAAAGCAGTAGGAGATGAACTGGGAGAGGGAAAGGCGTTCTGACCCCAGCGTTCAGTACTTCTTCATTTAAAGCGATGATCCTCTTCCCTCCCACACGTCGTCCCATATTTTATTCCAAAAAAGGGAGACGGGAACCTCTGTAAAAGTTCTTGGTTTAGAATGCTGAGCCTCAGAATGGCACTGTGGCTCGTGCGAGTTTGTAGGAACAGTTTTACCAAAGCAGGATTCAAACAGCTGCTGCTTCTCCCGCGCCCTTCCCACCCCCAGGACTCTGGACCCTGGACCCCGCGGACCAACCACGAGTTTGGTAAGACTTAGCTCGCATGGTGTAAAGAAGAAAATACCCAAGGGATGAAGCAGAGAGAGCAGGATCACCCCGAATGAGACGGGCTCCCCCCATACCCACGAGCTGCTGACATCCCAGTGCAGACGGGTGGCGAGTGCCGGGGGTTTGCTGGCTGTGAGAGAAGAGGAGGAGGAAGTGATACGGGATTGGGGCCGAGTCGATCAGAAACTCACATGGGGTAGAGTCCCGTAATTTCAAAGGCGCCCTGACTATGTCCCTTCTAGTTACTCAAATTGAACTACGACCTGCTGCACTCGATGTGACTCCTCTCAGATCCGCATCATCCCCCAGAATCCTCTGGAAAATCTCCCTCAGCCTCCCTATTGTCCCTACAAAGTAATAATGAGAGGGTTGGCGGTACTGTTCACACAGGAGCCCAGGATCACAAGGTCAGTGGAACCGATTTTGGTATAATAGGGACCCAAGAAGATTACAGCAAGAGCAGGGCACAGGCTTAAAAAGGACAGGGCCGTGAGCAGGAGGATGACGTACAGCCTGAGGGGCGGACGAAGCCGGGATCCGTACCTGACCTTGAACAGCATAATCAGAATGCACATTATCGTTACGGAAAGGAGAACACAGATAAACACACCAAAGATCTTTCTGTACAAACTGCAAGACATGAACTCATAGGAACCATGACAGTTGAGGAACCCCACTGCGCTTGTTACAATGGGCAAAACCCAGATCAGGATGCGCACGACGGTGGCCGTGTGCTTGGGCTCGTGAAATCTGTACCAGATGGGGAAGAGGACAGCCAGGCAGCGTCCCATGCTGACGGCACCCAGGAGACAGAGGCCCCCTGTGTAGGACTGTGTAGGACTATGTGAACATTACTGGGTACTGGACATCAAACCGAATGTCGCGAAAAATAAATAATACCACATGCATGAGTGACACTGTCTGATGGGAAAGGTAGCTAAAGTCCGCCAATGACAAATGGAAAATAAAGACAGAGAAGTGGTCCCACTTGACAGAGAACACGAGGAGGCCAAGAGCCAGACCACTCCCCACCAGCCCCCAGAGGGCGAGGAGACTGAGAGAGGAGATGAAGACAGACCATCATCCGAGCCCGGGTTGTCTCAGGATCGCCACTGAAGTTGAGGCTTGGTTCGAACTCTGAAGCTGATGTGGAAGAATCGCTCATTGTGGTCGTGGTCGAGGCTGAGCTCAGGGGACGTCTGCAGAGCAAGGACTCCCTGCGAAGAAAAGAACGTAACCACACAAGACCTGTGAGAAGATGGGAGTATGTGTCTAGACACGTCCTTCCTTCATTCGTTCTTTCAAGGAATGTGTACTGAGGACATTGTACGTGACAGGAATTGTGTTAAACGAGCACAGAAGACAAGGCCACACGTCTGGCACCGTCACATACCACACGTTCTAGAGGTCGATGCGGACGGTAAACCAAGTGAATAAACTGGAAGGACAGGATGAAGGAGGGAAATCCAGGCGCAGTCTTGAGGGAGGGCTGGGGGGCCTGCTATGGGGGAAGTGGCGATGCCCATCGCCTGTGTCCCCACGTCTGAGGCTGTATTTCCTTCCACCCGCATCAGCGCTGACGAGTGAAAATCCTGCTGTTTCCTAACGGTCAGATCAGAAAATGTTATCCATTTATTAAAAATATGAACTGACTGAATCCGTGGTTCAGGGCCTGAGACAGAGGTAAAGTGAACAGACTGAGATTTATTTCTATTTCTCACTTTCTGTTTCCAGTTTTCCTGATTTTTTCACAGCCTTTTCCAAATGCACAGATAGTTTTGAAAGAAGAAATAATGTTGCATTAATCAATTTTTGTCTCCATGTTACTAAATGGCTCATAATCAATCCATGTTATTGTGATCATTTTATTTTTAAGAAACCATTGATGATATAGTTCTAATCACATATTTATTAATTTTCATTCTCGATATATGTTACAAGCCTTTATCCATACTGCTACATGATTTATACAAATATATTCATTTTATGGATGTAAAATACACTGTTGGAATGACTTGTCAGAAAATATGAGGCATTCTCTCATTAATGGATGTTTACATTGTTTCATTTTTGCTGTTATAAAAATACTGAAACAGAAATTATGAATGCATATATGATGAGAATCAAACAGTGGAATTTGTGGACGACAAGTAACAATGGTGATGAATAACCTCGTCTACACAGCGATCTTTTTCCCGAGGGAGAGTGTAGGGAACCAGTCACATTTGAGGGTGAAAAGGAAGGAAGCATCAGACACTTAAATTAATGTAGGTCTGGGGGACGCATAAGAACAACCAAAGGAATCCTTCAGATTTGAGAGTTGGGTTTGGCACACCTGTCTGAGCCTTGAGTCCTTTATTCTGCAAAGCAGTGAGGACTCAAGCTCTATTTCAGGAGCACCTGTATGGAATGATCTATTAGCAGATAACCTTGGAGAACTGGACATGGTTTGGTTTTCAGGGCCTGCCTTGTTCTGTGTACAGCCCTCCACCTGGGAGGTTTATCTTCCACTAAGTCTTGGCGATCCTGAGAAGGGAAGGTGTTGGTTCAGGCGAGGGAGCCCCTGGGAAGTGAGTCCCGTCTCTATAGTTAGTAAGGAGACGCCCAGCACGAACAGGAGAAGAGCAAAGCACAGAGAGAACAAAACCTGAGTCCTTACCTGCCCACCTTCCCGCCTCCTGGACAGACTGTGCCGGCCTCTTGGAGCCTCCAGAAATCCCTGGAAAAGATGGTCCAGGATCTTTATGCTGTGACGCTTCAAACCATATTGCCACCTGGGCTGGCTGGGCTAACTCCTGACGACTGTCCTGAGAGCAAAGTTCCAGAAGGGTCCCAGGAGCACCGGGCGGAGGCATTCCATCCCTTTTATCACACGGCTTGCCCTCAGTGAACACTCCTATTGGGGTGAAGGGCTGAAGAAGGGCGCTTCCCAAGAGGTGACATGAAGACACTCAGAGTATTTTCTGCCATAAAATGCACGCAGGGGAGCGCACTGCTGATGTACTTAAGACTCAGAGAGGCTGCTTCTTTATTATCTGTCTACTCGGGGTTCATTCATGTTGCATGAACCCCATTAGTCCATATGTTAGTGATGTTTGGTGAAAGGTGCTATTTCCTGTTGTTCTGCTGGCCCTCAGCATGAAGTCACTTTCTTTAAATTGGCCCCGTTTGACACCTGTTCTTTCTAATCACCTCCGTGAAAGCTGCGTCCTGGTGGTGTGTGGCCTGGGCCGGAGCACAGGTGTTGGCGACCTGGCCAGCCTGGCTGGCGGGGGTAGAGGCTGCGTGTTAAGAACGGAAGCAGGAGGGGCAGCGACCTGAGCCTGGAGTGCAGGGAGTTGAGTGACACAGCGGAGTCAGGATGCGGCTGAGAGGTGGCGTCTGGATGCGCGCCCCGGGCTCCAGTTACCAGAGAGGCCCCGTGAGCGTGGGGCTGGAAGGGAGGCCCCTTCGCTTATTCCTGGAAGAGATCAGATCCCTGAGGCATGAGGGATGTTCTAAAGCCAGTGTCTCGGCCTCACAGCCTGGATCTTCTTCCTGGTGGCTCAGAGCCCTTATCCCAGAGTGTTCCAGAATGAGACCCCGTACAGGCTGACACTACGGAGAGCTTGGCTTCACGCGGTGACTGACCTACATGTCAACCTGTGGTCAAGACTGGCACCAGCAGGCCGTGTGCGGAGACGAGTGGTTGAGTTGGATCGGGCTGGGGCAGTTTGAGGAAGACCCCTTCTCCCTCGGTCCGCCCCCACTCTTCGGGAGTGGCCCTCCCCGGGTTTGTGCCAGAGGCTGGCAGGCATCCCCTCAGTCCCCAGTCCTGGGGTCCTGGCGTTTCCCCTCAGGGTTCCCGGCACAGATTTGTGTCCTCTCACCCCACACAGCTCCGCATTCTGGCAAAATCTGGATGGGGTCCGGCTGCGGTGTGCCTGATCCCTCCCCAGCCTGCTCTTCTGTCCTAAGGTCCGTGAGACGGCAGAGTCTGTCACACCCCCTGTCAGGAGCCTTTACTCTGCTTTCCCTGCCTCTGTGGGGACTCAGCAGCCCCAGGACTCAACAGCTGCTCCTCGAGGGGATCTGGCTCTGTGCTCACCGCCCCACGTGCCCGACTTGTCACTTCAGCTCCCGGTGGCTGCTCAAAGCTGCACTGGTGTTTCCTCCTCTCAGCAGAGTTCTCGTCCTGAATCCAGCCTGGTCTTTATTTCTTATCCAGAATCTACAGATGTCCCCAGAGGAATCAAGCTGTCATCTGAAGGTCCCCTCAGAAGAGTTCTCCTCTGTCTTGAATTTAGTTCACCGAGCTCTCTGTCTTTCCTCTTCCTCTGGGGATTTGTCAGTGGGATACCTGATTATTGGGCTTTTTCCAGTGTTGAAACAGGAGCCTTGCCTGCTGAGAGCTACTGCCTCCTGCCTAAAAGTCCTACAATGTTCTCTAAGCTCCTGAAAACCCTGCTAACCTCCATCAGGCAGAGACATACGCATAGTGTGTAATGGGAGGTCATTTGTGGGGAGACCCGGTTACCACATTTAAACTTTCATTGAATTTTTCATTGAATTTTATGATTACCACTTTTCTGCTGAGATTTTCTGTGTTCACGCTTTATGCAACCTTCTCTTTAAGACATTGAACACATTTTCAGTAGCTGTTTTGTGGCCCTTTTCTGATCCTCGATACCTGTGTCATCTCATGTTCTCTTTCTACTGGACTTTTCTCCTCTTGGTTGTTGCACAGAGTTGTCTGCTCTTCCTATGCCCAGTAACTTTTCAATTTTCTTCTGAATATAATTGATGTGATATTATCTGCATTTTATTTCATTCCTTTAAAAGGTGCTGTATTGATTTCCAGCTTCAGTTCCTACGTGTAAAGAGTTTGGAGGTTGTCCCTCTTGTCTTTACAAGAAGAAAAAGCCAGACAAACTGAAAATCAAGGCCTTTTCTTGGACCCATCAGAAAACTGAAATCTCAGAGCAAACTGTCGCGCCAAAATCTGGAGAGACAGGGAACCCCAGAGTCACTTACCCTGATCTCTCCCTGGACAAGAAGCTGCCGCAGCCGTAAACTGACAGGAGCGCTCGAGTGCTGACGCGGACGGCTCTCTGCAGGCTGAGTGTGGACCAGCTGAGCGTAAGAAAGTCCTGGGAGACACAGGCTGGGGCCCCCACACTTCCACAGGCTTCACCTCCAGCATCCCCACCAGGCTCTCACCGTGAAGATCAGGGAAGACCCCCATGTGGCTCTGAAAGGGGACAGGGAAGAGTAATCCCTGTGGAATACCCCCAGAGCCTTCCCCTTAACCCAGGCCCCCTCTCAGGGGGAAGACTGCCAGAGCCTCATCCACCTGGGGAAGGGCGTTTCTCCCACGGCAGCCCCTCCAGCCTCCTGTCTCACCTGAGGGGGAAGCTAAGAAACACTGAGACGGTCACAGCCCAGGGGCACAGGCCCACTAGTGACTGAAATTCACTCAGCGTTACAGACAGCGTCCCCCTGCAGGCAGCGCCACCACACACAAGGGCTCCAGTACTATAGCAGTGCAGTGTAGCCGGCAGAGCCGTGACGTGCAGACTCTCCCAAGGAGCAGTACACGGGGAAGCCCAGAGCCAACAGGAGAGACGACAGCAAGGGCACGGAGAAATGTGAAGCCTCTGGCACCTACAGCTGCAGCAAACACTAGACACAGCCAGACACAGCCAGAAGAGCATCAAATCTCTCTCTGATGGTCCATTCATCTCAGTTCCAGTTATCCCACAGATGACTGCTGTGAACAAAAAATTACAAGACGTACTCAAAGGCAGGAGAAACCGTCTATAGAGACAACGTGAGCATTAGAACCTGACTCAGATATGCTCAGGTTTTGGAATTATCAGACTGAAATTAAAATAATTATTACTAATATGCTAAGGACGCTAAAAGAAAATTATACCAAGAAACACCTGAGAAGAACAGGTGTGAAATGTAAGCAGAGAGATGGAAACTCTAAGAAAGAATCAAAAGGAAATGCTGGAGATTAAAAGCACTGTGACAGAAATGAGGAATGCCTGCACGGCTCGTCAGTGGACGGGGGAGAGCAGGGAAAGAGTCAGTGAGCTGGAGGACAGATCACTAGAAACTTCCCGCACTGAAATGCAAAAAGAAAAAGGAATGAACAGAATAGTCAGAAAAATATTCAGAAAGGAAAAAGCCAGAATATTCCAGAACTGTGGGATAATCTCCAAAGGTGCAACGTGCACACAATTGGAAGACCAGAGGTAGAGGGTGTGTGTCCTGTTCTGGCAGGAGGTCAGGTTCACTCTGTGAAGGCGTCCCAGGCTCTGGGGACAGGTCTAGGGCACCTCCTGCTACGGCAGCCTGTTTGGATGACGCGAGGTCTGTGTGACGTCACAGCTGGAGGTCTGATGGTTTATAAAGACCGAGATCTCACAGCTCTAGCTTCTCAACATTTCCGAGTCTTCCAGCCTCATATGCAGAAGCCACTGTGGCTGCAAAGCTCACTCTGCGTTTTTCTTCTGTAGAGAAACACAGGCCTTTGAAGTCTGGTGAAAATGCCTGAAAATGGTTGTTTCATAAATATCGTCCAATTCATAATTATTTATAGTTAGTCCGACACCCACTGCCCCATCTTGGCTAGAAACCAAAATTGATGACAGAGTCTGTCTTTATCTACGTTATGACGGGCGTGTTTCATTCCCATCTCCCAGCTCTGACACTAAGAACACCAGATCTCAACACTGTGGATGATAGAAGGAGAATATCCCCTAGATGCTGATTTTATTCTACTTCACACTCACAACGTGTCAGCACAACACACGCCTGTCACACCAAAAATGATTGATGAAGGAGTTTAGTAGTTTTGTGGTTCTTTCTATCCACCCTTATACCCTAGTAAGGAATGAAGTTCAAACTATTGTATTTGAAATCACTCGAAATAGTTTCTCTCTCTATGTTTATGTCACCAAATGATGCACTCTCAGATTCGTTGTTTTATTTACTTTAATTTTTAGATGTTTCTATTATTTTAATTTTTAAATATAATAATGCAAATATTTCATTGTTCCAAAGGAAAATGGTGTGTGTGTGTGTTTGTATACAGAGAGAGACAGAGGCAGAGAGACAGAGACAAGAGACAGACTCAGAGATAGAGACAAGAGACAGAGAGATCGTTTTTACCTTTATATCTTCATTAATATCAAATATCTACATTTTATGCCCAACTTTAATGCTTTGTACCTATTATCTATGATGTTTAATATCTATATTATGATGAATTTTTCTTTTTCCCTACATTCTTGAAGGAATTTCAAACCTGTACATCATAGAACTGATTCAATTCTCTCCAATTTTTAGCCTACCATAGAATATATTTTCTTAACTTATGCTATACTATTACTCATTTTCCTCATTTGTTTCCTTAAATCTGCCAAAGAAATCTAGAAATTGGCAAAGTATCTCTATATTTCCTTCAAATTTCTGAGTTCTGGAACAGCACAGCAGTCTCCACCCTAATAGCATCTTCTATCGTCATCTCGAGTCATCTAATATTGGGTTTCTTGTGAATTAAAAACCCTTGATGGCCTCTCCATTACCTCACTTATTAGTCCAGATTCCTCACTCTCAGGAAACCTTTCCTAAAAATCTAACTGGTAAACCGCCCCCACGGACACGTGAGGAGCCCCGGGAGATGCCACGCTCGGGCCCAGGATGCTGGTGGGCACTGGACCACGCCCTCCGCGCCTGCGCAGAGCAGCGCCGTGTGCGTCTCCCCTGGTCCGGTCTGTCGCCGGGGGCAGTCTGCCCCTGCAAGTTCAGTGCAGGAGCCTTTCGACCCCGCCAGGTGCCCACCACCACCTGTTATCTACTTGTCGTGTATTTTATTTCTACATTCACTAAAACCCCCACAGTGCATGGTTATTATTTTTATCTTAGACAGCCAAAGGTTTCCGAGAGATTTAAATGTATATGTGTATTAATTTCTATACATGCACCCATGTACAAATATACAGTGCTGCTTTCACTGAGGATGCAGAAAGACACAGAACGTGTCACTCCCACCCGAACACTAAAACAGAGCTGGGTCATCTACAAAATCTCAGCTTCTGTAGCTCAGCAGAGAAGACAGCACACCAGTGGACCTGCCCCAAGACAAGCTCTGTGATCTCTGGCAAAGGGGGGCAGCGGCAGAAGTGGGGAGGAGAAAACCCTGAAATGTTAACAACTTTTAAAGGCAGACGGGGCTAGTGGGACGGTTTGGAATCCCCCAGGGCTGCAGACACAGGGGAGTGGGCATCTGCTGCCCTGGCCTTGTTAATGTCAGCCATTGCGTGCACCTTGTCTC
This sequence comes from Diceros bicornis minor, assembly GCF_020826845.1. Lineage (NCBI taxonomy): Eukaryota > Metazoa > Chordata > Mammalia > Perissodactyla > Rhinocerotidae > Diceros > Diceros bicornis. Next base: position 1,529,857 of record NC_080770.1, read on the forward strand.
CTAACCCCTTCACACGCTGTTCTGGAATTCTGTCATGCCCATTTACACCAGGATCCCGGTTCCATGGAAGAATCTACCCCTGGACACCGGGGCCCACCGAGGGAGCCCCAAAGTGGACTCACTCAATGCTGGTGGGGCCCCCAGCGCATGCCTGGCTGTGTTAATGAAGGGAGTCCCCTCTGTCCTCTTCTGGGGAGCAGAGGCAGCTGGCAGCCTCTCTGGTTTCATAACACGCCATTTCTAACATGCCCACCCTCTGAGCCTTCAGACCCTTTCCTCGGCACTTCGCCATATGGATGTTCCCCCTTCTCCAGCCACACATGCCTCCCTCCTGGTCCAGCACCTCGGATGCTCTCCTCTCAGACGTGCGTCTGTCTCGCCCACACAGCTAGCTCCTGCGGGGTGTTTGGTGGATCAGGGACTTGCTCCCGTGAAGGGGACTTTCCTTCCCCTCTCGGGCTGAGACCTGACCTTGGGGACGAGTCCAGAGCAGCGGTGCTCAAAGTGTGGTTCCAGGACCAGCAGTGCCAGCCTGGGCTGCAGACGCAGGATCAGCCATTGAACATCACCTGGTGTGACAAGAATTCCTGTCCGAGGTGACCAGTGTGTCTTAAGGACGAGGCTGTGACTAAAGGAGAGAGAGTTGACCACAAGGGGTCAGCGCAGAGGGCAGGTCTGTTCTGACCAGGACAGAACTCTACAGTTTGGGAGGTTTGTTCTAGGAACGATATAACGTGGTGATGGGGTTTAAAGCAAGTCAGGCCCTGATCTGATTATGTTCCCAAGATCCTCCGATTGAGAACGTCTTCCTGACTGGAAGGAAACAGAATGAAGGAGGAGGATGCAGTGCAATCCCCAGGGAGGGGCGAGGGCCTGTGGTGGGAGAATTGCAATGCCTGCTGCCTGCCCTGAGGTCTGAGGCTGAATCAACAATCCTTCACCAAGAGCATTCCCCTATGCAGGCAGTCGCGGGCTAGTTGTGTTGAATAAAGTAGACTCTTGTAATGAAAATTGCAAACTTGTCTTCATCACGGATTCATGAAGGGAAAGGAAAGTGACCCACAGAGCAGAAGATGTTCACACACAACACCCACTAAAGGGCCGAGTGCAGCATATGTAAAGAGTCCTGACCATCAATAAGAACAGCAGACGGCCGAGGAGAAACCTGACTAGACATGACACCAGAGGAAAATGCAAATGGCCAATAAGCAGATAACAGGGACTGAACTCCCATCGTCATCAGCGTGATGCAAATCGAAACCTTAACGTGATGCCCATGTGCTGGCAGGGCTGGTTCAGTGGAGGATCTGGACAGAGCACGTGATGCCGAGAACGTGGAGCGGCTGGACCTCCCCACATGGCTGCTGGTGAGGGAGAGAGAAGTTGGCACCACCACTTTGGAGAACATTTGTGCGTTATCTACTAAAGCTGAACATAGGCATCCCCGTGAGCCAATATAATTGTACAAAATTCAGAAAATCCCTTTTATAGACCATTTACAGTATTATCATGATAATCTTCAAAAGGATGTATCATAAAGATCTGATACAAAATATGGCACATGATCGATCTTTAGACTTGTCTTCCTGCAAAATACATCAATATGCTCTCCTTATTCCAATTCCTCCCTCTTCCTCCTATTTTAACTAGTTATTAAACAGGAAATCTTATTAGAAAAAAATCTGTACAAGACTCGGTGTCCCAGACATTGGTAGTTAGTTGAGGAGCAAGATGTAATGGTCCATGGGGTCCACCAAAAGCTGTTGAACAACTCAGAAATAAAAGCCTGTAATTCTGCTGACCTACCTCAGAGATGTGTCAACTCTAAGCCAGCATAAAACCCAAAGGAAACTCGAATACCTTGTGGAAACAGGACATCATGTTTAAGGAAATATTGGCAATGTCATGATGAAAGGCCTCTAAAGAAGAAAGAAACAGTGAGTGTGCTGTTTACTTCGATGGCATTGTCTCGTGCACAGCCTGGGATGGGAGAGAATGCGTGCAGAATGTTGAACCCACCACTTCAGTTCATTATACGGAGGTCCTGGCATAAGAATCTTTTCTAGGAAACCCCCCCAAAGCCTGAAGTATAGGGTATTGTTTTTCTACATTTCCCAATTTTCCTGTATCATGTTCTTCAATATCCTGAAACATTCATGCTCATGACTTTAGAGAGGCTACAAGCTACTTTAGTATCCTGTTCCTGTATGTTTACACCAAGAGAACCAAAGACTTAGAATAATAATGGTGGAGAAGAGGATTATCTCCATGAATATTTAGTTTTCAAGGGAAAGAACAAAAAACTAGCTGCATTTGGGGTGAAAGTGGAAAAGAAGGACTGACTCCCTTAAATTATCGTAGGATCTGAGGACATCTTTGTGTAATTGAGTTGGTCCTTCTGCATTAGAGACTGGTATCAGTCCATGCCTCCATGGGCATTAATTTCCTTATTCTGAAAACCAATAAAGATTAAATTTGTGCCGGAAATCTCTGTGTGAAATTGCATATTAGAAATACCTCCAGTGTGCTGGACAGAGAGTCAACTTTCACTGAATCGCTTGGAGTTTTTGATTTGTTTTTGTTTTTGTCCAGTGAAGGCCTCAGTTCTGGGAGGGAGCAGTTTGGGATTTTATTCCTCCTCTACTATAAACAAGAAACTTGGAATGTCCAGGATGAAAACCAAGAGAAAACAACAAATGATGTAAGTGGCAAACATTGTCACTTCTCTTTTCCTAACGTCAAGCCCCATGAGAGGAGATTGTTTCACATGTGTCGGAGGCTAGAGGTCCTCTCTGGGAAAAGATGTTCTCAGCCTTTAGCTGCTCTGTGCCTCACGCCATGTTGCTCCCTAGGCCTGCTGGGTGCTAATTCTCATTACCTATGGGAGCACGAGACCCAAGATGGGATCAGAGAGACTCCCTTAGGTGTCACTCCATCCCTTTATCACATGGTTCAATTTCAGCTAAGACAAATCTTCGGAGTAAGTGCTGAAGAAAGGATTTTCCCAAGAGACTCAATATTTTTTCCATATAATCTCATCTACTTGAATACTGATGTTCTTAGAACTGAGACAGGCACTTTCTTTTCTCCAGGCCCCTCCGGTCTCATGAATAGTGTATGAGATCCATTAGTCCATGTTCCTGCTGATATTATTGAAAATGTACTTGTTGAGTGTTGATTTTAATGAGCCTTGGTATTAAATTGCATTTAACTTCATCTTGGAGAACTACATCTGGATACACACCCGTGTGGAGAAGTATATGACCTGGAACATGTTCCAGTCCACAGATATTCATCTCTCTTGTTTGCTGGAACACTTGTTGGAGGTCAAGTTGGTTTGACTCCTGAGTATTGAGACATTGTATTGAGAGATAGTCAAGGGGAATGGAGACTTGAGCTGAGAAAGCATAAGGAATTTGTTACAAACTGACTTAGGATGTGGATGGGGCAGCCTCCAGAGGGCATGCACCAAGCTCCAAAGAGGACACCAGCGTGGGTGAGAGAGCACACAGCATTCTGCTGGGAGTGAGACCTCTTTGCTTCTTCTGGAAAGAGATCAAATGTCCCTGAAGGATGAGAGGCGTTCTAGCTGCAGTGTCTCAGCAATACAACCTGGATTTTCTTCCTGGTTGCTCCGAACCCTTACCAAAAGTGTTTTTGGAAACAGACTCTAGTTTGTTAATATTCTATGGCCGTTATGTTGAGCTTGCCTTCAACTAGTTTCTGAGAAAGGTAAGACACATTGTTACCCAGAGTTGAAGAGTCAATACAAGCAGCCCGTGGCATGGGAGTAAGTGACGTCTGGGTGGGGGTGATAAATGGCTTGACATCTGAGGATTCTCGGGTAGAAGTAGTATTGACATGGTGTGGGCTAAGGACTTCTTGGCTTCCAGGAGGACAAAGATGTGGATTCCATGGAGTGGAAAACATGGCCTGATGGTATGGACGCTTTTTCTGGATTTGTCTTCCAGCTCAAGTATCATGTTCTCATGTTCTAACCTCCTGTCAAACCCATTCAGTGAGTTCTTAATTTATACATTGTCTTTTTTGGTTCCATAGTATGCAATGATATTTTTAGATTCTTATTTAGTAAAGAGCACAGGTCTCCATCTTTTCCTCTATATTGTGCATTTTCCCTCTGTCTTCTTTAATATATTAACCACAGTTAAAGTTATTGCCTCATAACTCCAATTTCTGGATCATCTGTGGGTCTGCTTCTATTTTCTGTTTTGTTTCTCTTTATCATCTCATAATCAGTAAGAAATGTTTTATTGCTTCTTCACATGTATAGTAATTTTTTTATTAAAAAGTGGACAGAATGCATTAAAATTACTATAGATTCTTTGAGTGATATCCTTTTCTACCAGAGATTATTAAGATTTCTGTTGGGCAGATAAGTAAGGGTTCATCCTCTCAATTCAATCAGAGATTGGGCTGGGTCAAGGCTGGGTTGCCATTTTAGTAAAACTCCTGAATCTCTGACTTGCCTCTGTTCTTTGGGTGTAAACCTCCCAGGATTTGATTGAGAGGCTGGCAGGATCCTAAGGAAGTGGAACATCTAGCTTTGCCCTTCAAAGTTTTAACTCCTGACTTCTAGTCTCCTGCCATGGCACTTCCATTTCTGGCACATTTTCTTGGTGGGGTCAACCAGCTGTCTGCTTGGAGCCCACTCCCTCCCCAGCTGGTCTTTGTTTTCCACACCCTACGAGACTGCAGGACACTGTCCTCTTCCTGTTAGAAGCTTTTCTTCTAACCCTCCAGCTTACTGAAGACGCCCAGACCCAAGCGAATGTTCCATAAAGAAAATTAGGTATGCGTATTTCCTCTTTTTCTTATTCCTGTGTGGAAAGGTGCCCACTGAAGAGACACTTTGCTCCCTTTTGTGTTCCTCTCGTATTAGAGGAGTAAGTCACGCCATCAGTGGGTGGCAGCCATTGAACCAGGTACCTCAACGTGGAAGAACTCAACCACTGACAGTTCACAGACACAGTCATGTGCTGCATCAGGATGTATGGTCACTGATGGACTGCACACACAACAGGGGTCTCATAGGATTATAACGGAGCTGAAAAGTTCCTATCACCTGGTGACACAGTAGCCATCGTGATGTTGTACGCGGTGCATTACTCGTGTGTTTGTGGTGAAGCTGGTGTGAGAAACCTCCTGCGCTGCCAGTCGTGTAAAAGTGGAGCACATACAATCACGTACAGTACCTAGTACTTGGTAATGATAATAAACGACTATTTTAATGGTATATGTATTTACTATACTATACTTTTTATGGTTGTTTTAGAGTGTACACTTTCCACTTATTAAAAAAGTTTACCAGTGGCCAGCCTGGTGGCACAAGTGATTAAGTATGCGCGCTCCGCTGCGGCGGCCCAGGGTCCACCGGTTCAGATCCCAGGCACGCAGTGACGTACTGCTTGTCAAACCATGCTGTGGTGGTGTCCCATATAAAGTGGAGGAAGATGGGCATGGATGTCAGCCCAAGGCCAGTCTTCCTCAGCAAAAAAAAAAAAAAAAAAGAGGAGGATTGGCAGATGTTAGCTCAGGGCTGATCTTCCTCACAAAAAAAAAATTTGCTGTAAAACAATATGCTGTTACGCTGGCAGCAGCCTCGTGCATCTTGTGTTTACTGCGTCTCTTGACTGCATCATTTTCTCTTGTGCTTGAATTAACTTGGTGTTGTTTTGTTCATCGTAGCCCTTAAGTGTTCAAAATCTACTGCTAATGTTGCCAATAAGAAGCTACCTTGAGTGATTGACCTGGAAATAAAGTGATAAGTGATTAAGGACTATGAAGGAAGGAAACCACTGATGGTTATTGCTCACCAGTCAGGTCTGTCCCATTCCACCACAGCTAGATTTTGGGCCAGGGCTGGGATGTGGGCTGACGCAGCTCCGGGGGGAGATAGAGGTCCCTGGAGAGAGCTGTGCTGAGCCAGGCTGGAGTGGTGACCCTGGGACCCCATCCCCTCTGTCCCCAGAGCACCCCATGGGCCCTTGTCAACCCTGACCCCTGTGGGCTGTTGGGGACAAGGGCAGTAGTTCAGATAGTGTTATCAAACCTGAAATGAGTTTGCTCACCCATCACACAGCAACACAATCTCTGACACTGGGTGTAGTGGAAGAAAGTAGGAATTTTATTGTAAAGCACTGAGCAAGGAGAATGGGCAGCTAATGCTGTAATCCCAAACTCTTTGAAAAGCTACAAGCAAGGGTTTTTATTTGGGGTTTTAGGTAGGGGAGGAGGAGCATGTGGCTAAAGTTTATAATTGGTCATTGTGGCTTCTCAGTGCTCCTGCGAGATGCTTAGTCACGTGGGGGCTGTCAGCAAGTTCCTCTCTTACCAGTGGCCTCCTGCTGCTCTGCAAGGCAAGCTCAGAAACTTTGGTTAGTTCATTTCCCATGTTAACCTTGTGAGTATGAGGCATGGTTTCACCCTAATCCAGGGAAATTTTAGCTCCTTCATCCTCAGTTTCAATCCCCACTGTCCTATGGTCATTCCTCAATCTTGGAGAGTGGGAACGAAGACTGCTCCAGCTGTTTGGTGCTGTGAAAGGGTGAAGTTCAAGGTCAGAGGAATAAAATTGTTCTACCTTTATTTTTAAATATTCCTGGGTACCAGGTGGGGAGAGTGAGATATACTTTGCATGACTAATATTTCAGTACTCTGATCAATGGCTTTGGAACAACATTTAAGTCCACATTTTATAATTACATAGATGACCACACATATTAGCAAAATAGATAGCCCAAATTTTAGCATTCCCTCTGTAATGGACCTCCATCCTTGGGGAATCCAGGAGAAGAGGCCTATAAATCATCAAGGTTAGTGCTTAGAACCTCAGCTGAAATCTGATGTAGCCAAGTAGCCTGCTACCTAACAGTCTAAGAAGTAAGGGAAGAACCTTGGAGTTATTCATTACTTATCTATGGAAGACCATCTTTTGAATAGCAACTTGAGACCTATCAGGGGTTCACTTGTCCATTCGGAAAAGTCAGCATCTAGAGTATGAAGCCAGCCACAGTTTGGGTGATCCTGGTTGTGATGTTCTTCTATGGCATGGTTCCCATTCCCTGTGGCATTTCTTGTATGGCCCCATCCAGCGGGGATGAAGTTGATCTTCTGGGTGCTTGTGTTTCCAGGATTTTAATAGAACCCAGTCTCCGCAACAAAGATGGTGCAGAGGAACATCTGACAGTGTCTAGTTCCTTCACTCAAGTTCTCTCTGGGCCTTTTGGATCACCTCTAGAACATAGGAAGGGTCTCCCAAAGTTAGGCCTATATTGTGTAAACAAGTCACCAGTTATTTAACAAGAAGCATTTCCAGAAAAACAGAAAGAAAACAAGGTTAATGGTTGGAGCAAATTACAAACCAATTCCTGAGCCCAGGGGACAGCCAGTCAAGAAGATTTCTAGATGTCAGGGTTGAAGTATCCCTTGCAGTTTGAACTATCTCTGATGATGTCATCAGGTACTCGGGTAAACTTTTTGAGTGGCTTATACAGCAACAGGCATGAAGATTGTCTAAACATGGGCTCTCATGGTGTTCTTTCTTAAGTTTGCATCAAGCTGTCCAGCTCAGTTTTCAGATAGAAAACAAAAACCTCAAAGACAATTAACAGAACCAGAATCCAACATCCATATATGTGTATTACAGTTTCTATTGAAACATAATTTTCCTCTCTAAAATCACCCTCATTTTTACCAAAGATAGCCAAAATAAGAGTCATAGGTTTGCAAAATAAGTCTAGTTTCAATAAATTTGGCCCAGTCATTACATAAGTACAGCAAGAACAGCAATTGGTCATATAGGCTCTTCTAAATCTGCTTTGCTGGAACTTTTCATAAGGAATCTCAGATTGAACTTTAAAGACCTCTTGAGGCCAGGAAAACCAAGCCAAGGACATGTCATCAGACTCTGCCTGCAATACCTACAGATTTGGGTGAATTCCTCTCTTTTCAAGGTCCCAAAAATATCCAGAGGTTCTTGGACCTGCCAGGGAAGTGATCTTCTTTACTTACCTGGTAAGCTTTCTGGGAACCCTGAAAGTGGCTTTATTCCATAAAGTCAATCCTTGTTCCTTAAAGCTGTATGGTCATATCCAAGTTTATGTATATTTTTATCAAATATGACATTCCAGCCAAAGCCTTGCTAATATAACCAGTGTTTCAAACTATGTCCTGTTATAAGGAGAACAGATTCTTACAGAATTTATGCAAACAACTATATTGCCATGAATATAAAAATACTCACTCATCAAGACTTTTCAAATTCTGGAGGGATCAGATAGGGAGAAAAAAGATAAATGCTTCAATTTTGCTTACAAATTGCTATGTCATAGTTTCTTAAGAGAAAAGAGAAGAAGATTTTCTTAAATCTAAAAAAACAAAACGTTAAAAAATCAGCAATATTTCAAACAAAAAATCATAAAAATTACAGTCATCCTCATCAATTTATTCCGTCCCCTGTAATCAATTTTTGATCTTGATCTTCTGTTAGCAGTTTTATGAGGCCATCCATTTCTCTGTTAGAGTTCTGCAATTTCTTATCCAGCTCAGTTTTATAATCTGAAAGTTTATCAGAAACCTGCATTCTAGAGCAAGTGTCAGAGTCCTTTCCATGAATCTCTTTAAAGATGAAACACATCTGCAAAAACGTTGGAGTAAAACAACAACTGTCTGCAAACAACAAAACATTCACAAATGGCTAATGACAAAGACACTTGGCTATTTCTGTGACATATAAGACTGACCAGGCCCTGGGGGTCCAGGAGGTGGGGGAGGGAGGCGGGGTGAGAACTCACTACTCGGCCTTCAGGTTCTGCCTCTCGGGGTGTCAGGTGGGGGCCTCCCATTCTGCCATCTCCCCTCTGCAGTCGCGCGACCTCTGGAAATGAAACAGAGGAGCAGCGGGATTAAGTGGTTGCTGCAGCTGGTCCTGCCAGCCCACGGCCCTCCCTCTGCATGGCCCCAATCTGCAGTGACTGGCTGGGCAGTGATAGCCCTGGGTCCTCACTGGCCTGGGCCCAGGCTTGCAGGAAAGCCCCCACCTATGACCACAGGGCCCTGCTGCTCACAGCTCCCCTGGACCAATCCTGTCCCTTCCCCTGCATCACCACTTCCATCCCAGCTCTGTACGTCCTGATCTGGGATGACTTCCTTGAAGAAAGATGCTCTGTCCCTTCCCTACAAGCCGCTCACAGAATCCAGTCTCGTGAAGTGGGATGAGCACAGCCTTGGGAGAACTGATCCCTCTCTCTGAGCTTCCTCCATCTGGAGAGGAGTGGGCACTGCTCCTTCTCCCCTGCCCAGCCCGAGCCCACCCTCACTCACCATCATCCCTCCCCAAGTGCAGCTCAAATCTCCCATCTTCCTGGCTGAGCTCACACTGTCCCCTGCCTTAAGGCCCTGAGCACTGGGTCCTGAGCAGAGGTTGACACTGGCTGTTAACTCCAGAGGACACTGGGACCTGGGTGGGCCAGCCTTCAAGCTGGAGCCCCAGACCAAGCTGGCAGCAGGGCTCCCAGGCTCCACCAGGGAGGGACAGCCTTGACTTCTCCTGCCCCGTCCTGCCCGTACCCCTCTGCCCTCATGTGGCTGCACCTCCTCTGACCTCACGTACCCACATACCTCTGACCTCACATGCCCGCACCCCTCTGACCTCACGTGGCCGCACCCCTCTGACCTCACGTGGCTGCACCTCCTCTGACCTCACGTGGCTGCACTTCCTCTGACCTCACGTGGCTGCACCCCTCTGACCTCAGGTGGCTGCACCCCTCTGACCTCACGTGGCTGCACTTCCTCTGCCCTCAGGTGGCTGCACCCCTCTGACCTCACGTGGCTGCACCCCTCTGACCTCAGGTGGCTGCACCCCTCTGACCTCAGGTGGCTGCACCCCTCTGACCTCACGTGGCTGCACCCCTCTGACCTCAGGTGGCTGCACCCCTCTGACCTCACGTGGCTGCACTTCCTCTGCCCTCAGGTGGCTGCACCCCTCTGACCTCACGTGGCTGCACCCCTCTGACCTCAGGTGGCTGCACCCCTCTGACCTCAGGTGGCTGCACTTCCTCTGCCTTCAGGTGGCTGCACCCCTCTGACCTCACGTGGCTGCACCCCTCTGACCTCACGTGGCTGCACCCCTCTGACCTCAGGTGGCTACACCCCTCTGACCTAACGTGGCTGCACTTCCTCTGCCCTCAGGTGGCTGCACCCCTCTGACCTCACGTGGCTGCACCCCTCTGCCCTCAGGTGGCTGCACCCCTCTGACCTCACGTGGCTGCACTTCCTCTGCCCTCAGGTGGCTGCACCCCTCTGACCTCACGTGGCTGCACCCCTCTGACCTCACGTGGCTGCACCCCTCTGACCTCAGGTGGCTACACCCCTCTGACCTCACGTGGCTGCACTTCCTCTGCCCTCAGGTGGCTGCACCCCTCTGACCTCACGTGGCTGCACCCCTCTGACCTCAGGTGGCTGCACCCCTCTGACCTCACGTGGCTGCACTTCCTCTGCCCTCAGGTGGCTGCACCCCTCTGACCTCACGTGGCTGCACCCCTCTGACCTCAGGTGGCTGCACCTCCTCTGACCTCAGGTGGCTGCACCCCTCTGACCTCACGTGGCTACACCCCTCTGACCTCAGGTGGCTACACCCCTCTGACCTCATGTGGCTGTATCCCTCTGACCTCAGGTGGCTGCACCTCCTCTGACCTCAGGCAAAGCCAGACCGCAGCATGTCTCCCAAGTCAGGGCAGAAGGGGAGGCAGCTCAGGGCCCAAGGAGGCCGGGCCCCAGGTGGGCCAGAGCCAGTGCCCACCTGAGGCAGGGACCCCCATGCCCCCCTTCCTGGCCAAGACGTTGTTCCCAGGAACAGGCACGTCACTGCTTGGGCAGCCAGACGTTCCCAGGAAGGGTGTGAGACCTGCCCCTCCTCCGGGACCTGCGGGGAGCACTGTTTGGGCCGCAGGCCCGTGTGTCTAGGGGCACGAGGCAGCCTGTGGGCCGGGGACCAAGGAAGAGGCTGCACCCCCATCCCAACCCCAACTTGGAGGACAGTCTGTAAATTACTGTTTGTCAGGTGGTGTTTTCACTGTGTGAGGCCCTGCTCACTCCTTAGCTGTCTAATCATCTCAGAAGTTGGAAAAACACAACAAAAATATCCCACCGAAAACGCGAAGTCTACTTGAGTTTTACCTTTTTCCTGAAATTGCACAATTCTTTCAGAACCCCAGACACCTTCATCTCTGAAACACACTCCCGCCGGGCGGTGCCTGGGACGGGGCGCAGCTGGAGAGGGGCTTGTTCCGGCAGCTCTGTGGGCTGTGGGGGTCCCGCTCGGCCTGTCCTGCTTCCCGGTCTCCCACCCGCTGTGGTCAGAGGTTAGAGGGGCTGAGATGGCTGTTTTAATGAAGGGTCACTTCGAGAGAAAAAAGCCTAATTCTCTAAAACTCTTTTTATAGCTATTGGAACTACAATAAAAGTAATAACAGCCAACATAGGCCAAGTCTTTGCTATGCGCTGGACATAGTAAATGTATGTAACATGTATGTAACACACGTGACATCACGCAAACCTCACAAGTCAGCTGCGGGAAACTGAGGCTTCGGGAGACAGAGACTCCCCAGACGGGGATCCGCATCGGAGGCAGCAGAGCTGGGTGCTGGCTGAGGGGGTCTGGTTTTCTGGCCACTGGCGATCCCAACCCAGGATCCTCTGCCCTCCTATTGCCAGGCAGCACCTTGGGAGCCCCTTGCCGTGCAAGACCTCAACCTAGGAACCAGGAGGGAGGAAGGAGGCCGAACGAGCTGGCCTCAGACCCCGTCTGCTCGCCCCCAGCAGTTCTCGGCACCTCCCTGTATTGTCCACGCTTTTATTTTCTGTATTTCTGATGCCCTGACTGCTGGGGCCTTGCTGACCGTGCAGGGCTACCACTCCCAGGGTGAGCCAGTTCCCAGACACTGTAAACCACTGCCCTCCACCACCTACCTTCTTGGGCTCTCACACCCCGGGGCCACTAGCCCCCCAACCAGCCTGGAGAAGGTCCCAGATGGCCCCTGTTCCCCAGAGCCCCCTGAGATTATTCAAAGTAGCCAGCCCTGAGCCTGCCTGCCCTCCTCACCTATTCCTCCCCACGGAAACCACAAGAAAGATGACAATCGTCCCCTCACCTGTTGGCCTTGCCATTCCTGATAATAACAATGCCCACGTTAGGACGTGCCCCCACCACCGAGCCCTGGGCGTGGCACTGGGACACCCCGCTGCCAGGGAGTGGGGTGACCCTCCTCTAGTTTCCACTCTCCTCTGCCCCTGGAGGACCAGGGCAACCTCGTGTTCCCCCTCTGGGTCTCAGCGTCGGGCCGATTCTACCCTGAGGCTCAGATGGGATGGCAGCCGTGGAAACCATGGATTCCATGTGGACAGAATGGGTTGACTAGGGGAACCCCCTGTGTCTCTCTTGTTCCCTTTTCCTCAGTTCCTCCTGACATGGGCCCCTCTCTGAGCCCCCATCACACACCCAGGACGTGACAATACCATTGTCCACGCCTGCAGACCAGGAAACTGAGGGACAGAGAACCACGCTGACCTGCCCAAGGCTGCAAAGCTGGGCTGAGGGTGAATGGGGTGAAATTGCCCATTTCCAGGCCAAAAGGGTGGGACACCAGCTGCCTCATATAGCGGAGCCTTCCAGTGGGGTGGTCAGGCTTGGACACGGCCATCCAGCTTCGCGGGCAGCTCGGACCACCGGCTGGGAAGCCTGCTCAGGGAGGACGCGTCTAAACAAACGGCACTCGGTGTTTCGAGCGACGGCTCGGGGCCGGGTTTCAACCCGGGGCTCTGAGGGTCTGAGAACACGCTGAGGCATTCAGAACTGAGCCTCGTTCCGGGCTTGGGGGAGGGATGGGAGACGTGGCAGGGAGACGATGTCACAGAGACGGCCCGGCCTGAATCTCCTCACCCTCCTGGGTCTGCACGACCTCCCGATGACCTCCGAGCGCGGCCCTGCACCACGGCTTCCCCATCTGCAAGCAGGGCTGACTACGGCCATCTCAGACGCGGGTGTGCGGGGTAACGAGAGGCTCCAGCCGGCATCGGGTCGTGTCCTGGGGCGGCCGTAACAAAGGACCAGAGACGGGTGGCTTAAGACAGCAGACACTTGTTGTCTCCCAGTTCTGGAGGCCAGAGCCTGAAATCAAAATGTCACAAGTCTGTGCTCCCTCTGAAGGCTCTAGAGGAGGATGCTTCCTGAATCTTCCAGCTTCTGGGGGCCCCAGGCCTTCTTGGGCTTGGGGGTGCATCACCCGAACCTCTGCCTCTGTGGTCACATGTCCCCTCCTCTTCTGTCTGTGTGGCCTTCCTCTGCCTCTCTCTTATAAGGACATTTGCCATTGGACTGAGGGCCCACCCGGGTAATCCAGGATGATCTCATCTCAAAACTCTCTCTTACTTCCGCAAAGACCCTGTTTCCCAGCGGGGCCACCTTCACAGGTCCCAGGGACTGGACAAGGACGTGACTTTGGGGGCCCCCATTCAGCCCATGGCACGCATTGCGCAAGTGTTGGCTGCTGGCGTCATTGCCAAGACCCCGAGGGCGGATGCTCCACTGAAGTCGTGCCGAGAGCTTCGTGTGCACGAGGCCCGGCTCACAGCAGCGGGCGGAAACCCCGGCTGACGTGGAGACGGGCAAGTGCTGGGGAGAGGAGAGAGGGGCGAAGAGGAGAGAAGGGCAAAGAGGCAGTGGGGTCTGGCCTGCAGTGATTCGGTGGACCGTCTGAAGTTGGAGACGGGGCGCAGCGGGGAGAGCATCTGAGATGCTGAGGAAGGTCCCCAGGTGCCAGCACGCTGCAGGTGGAGCGGGTGGGTGGGTGGGCCCTGGGTCACTGGGCCTGAAGCCCTGGCCAACTGTTCACATTTTCAGGTGATGTGCAGAAATGCCAGGGGGCTGGGGCGCCAGGGGTCCTAGTCTGGAATCTCAGGCTGTGCTGAAGATCACTTGCTCTGCGGGCGGTCACTTGTGTTACGGAGATGAGCTCGAAGCCAAATCCGTGTGAGAAATATTAGAACAAACAGCATCTTTACAACGACACAATTTCTGACTTGCGCTGACGAGCTCTGTGGGTCCCCGGGGAACAGCCCCCAGAAAGGAAAATTCCTCATTGGGAACACGTCAGAGTACATGGCTCTGCAGAACAAAATGTGAAAAGTATTCTCACCCTAAAGAATCTGTTGCCGGCTGGGACCCCAGGTCCGAGGCTGGCAGGTGGACAGCAAGGGGGACGGTCCTTGGGAAAAGAGGGGCCAACCTCTGCAGACCACCCACAGCAGCACCGACCAGTGAGCCATCGTGGGATCCAGCCCCAAGCCAGGCGCCGAGCTGTCCCTGAATGGTCAGTCCAAGGAGGGGGCAACCGAGGCACAAAGGGGTTAGGTCACTCTCTCAAGGCCACGCAGCCAGAAACGGCCTGGCAGGATGGCTTCCGGCTCACCTGCTCCTCTACAAGAAACCGAAGGATGGGGGAGCAGGCGTGACCTCAGTAGTACCACCGGGGAGGTGTGCCCCACCCCCGCTCGACCTGGGGGTCCCCAGTCTGCTGCTCCCTCCTCGACACACACCAGGCCGGTGGGGGGGCACTCACGTGCAGGAAGTGCAGCGGAGGAAGGGAAGGGCCGGCCCACACTGAGGACCTCTCTGTCTGAGCGCACTCCTCCCACTTCCAGGGAACTGGCCAAGCGCCCTGGGTCCCGCCAGCTGTGCCCCAGAGGACAGAGAGGATTTAGGGCCCAGGAGGAGCCTCTGGGCGGGCAGTGAGCGTGGCTGCCCCTGCAAGTCTGAGAGAGGCCCCGACAGCAGGTGAGAAGGCTCGGTCCCGCCCCTCCACCCACCCCACCTGCTCCTACCAGGTGGGGAGACCCCTCCCAGGATGTTTGGGGCTTCTGTGGGGAGGGAGGTTGTGGGACAGGGAGTCGGGCGTGCGCATGGAGAAGCAGACTGATGGGCGTCATTTAAAAGCCGGTGCTCCGGGTCCTCGATTGAGTGTATGAGGCAGGAGTGCCCATTCTAAGAGCGACGACCATCCTGCATGTCCCCATTCGTCCCCTCCTCCTTCCAGGAGCAGAGCCCCCACCCTGCCCCAGCACAGGCCCAGCACCGGCCTTCCCTCCATACTCAGCCTCCCAGCAGGAGCCAGGACTGCCAGGAGGTCTGGCCAGCTCCCTCAGTGTACCTTGGGAAACTGAGGCCCAGAGAGGGAGGGTCAGCACATGTCATCCCGTGACACCAGAGGCCAACCCGGCTCGCTGGGCCCCAAGGACGAGCCGCCATCACCATGTGCAGGGCACCGGGCAAAACTCAGGGGGCAAAGACTCCCCCACTGGGGATAAGGACAGTGGCAGAAGAGGGTGCTGACAAGGACGCTCGGGGCGCGAGGCAGGGAGCCTCAGAGCGGGCTGCAGAAGGTTCCAGACCGGCGGGGGGAGCAGGGCCTTAAAGGAGGTGGGACCTGGGTAAGTGGGGACGGGGCGAGGGTGCTCCAGGCAGGGCTCAGCCCAGCAGAGGTGTGACGGGGGGCTCGCTCTCTCTGTCTATCTTTTTTGTCTCTCCCTGTCTCTGTCTCTCCTCTCCTGGTCTCTCTCTGCCTCTCCCTCTCCATCTCTCTCTCTCTCTCTCCGTCTCTCTATGTCTCTCCAGCTCTCTCTATCTCTGTCTGTCTCTGTCTGCCTGTCTCTGTCTCTCTCTCTTCATTTCTTTCTTCCTCTCCATCTCGGGCTCCATCTCTCTCTCTGTCTCTCTATCTCTGTCTCTCTGTCTCTGTCTGTCTATCATCTCTCTCTGTGTCTTTCTATTTCTCTATCTCGCTCTGTCTCTGTGTCTCTCTGTCTTTCCGGCTCTCTCTTTGTTTCTCCCCTTATCTCTGTCTCTCTCTGACTCTGTCTCTCTCCCTCTCACTGCTCTCCCCACCCCACACACCCTAACTCAAAGCCAA
Source organism: Diceros bicornis minor (assembly GCF_020826845.1). NCBI lineage: Eukaryota > Metazoa > Chordata > Mammalia > Perissodactyla > Rhinocerotidae > Diceros > Diceros bicornis. The sequence continues at coordinate 1,545,840 of NC_080770.1, forward strand.
GGTCCCAGTGGCCCCTCAGCTGCCCGTCCCGGGCTGAGAACAAGGACCAGTGTGGATGGGGGGGGCACAGGAAAGGGAGGGGCTACTCTGAGACCCTCGTTGCCTCCACCCAACTTCCCTGTGGTGGTTCTCTCTCCCCCCACCACCCCCTCACCACCCCCAGTACCAGAGCAGGACTCTGGCCTCTCGTTCCATGAAAGTTGCTGGCGACAAACACTTGTGTCAGATTCTCCCCAGAGGACCTGGGCTCCTGCGACTCCAAACCAAGGTCCCCAGCCTACGTGAGGCTTCAGAGCATCGCCCCCTGACCCGCCTGCTGCGAGAGCCCCGGGGGTTAACCCCTACTCAGGCCAGAGCTGCAGGAGAGGCCCGGGGTCTCCCTCCCCTTTCCCACGTCCTCCCAGCTGTTCGCTGCCTGCCTCCAATATCCTCCCTCGTCCCCTCTCCCGCGGCCAGCGCAGGACAGAGTGTCCTTAGGGCCATCACTGGACACTGTCCAGCAGACCCTCTGGGCCGGGGGCCTTAGCAGGAGTGTGGTCCAGGCCCTCTGGGGTGGGAGGCCCCGTGTGGGGTCCCTGACAGAGGAAGGAGGAGGGCCTACATGTGTGGTCCACACTCGTGTCCCCTTGGCCTGCAGAGACCTGTCCAGCCCGTGGCCAGCCTCGGCCACATCACCGCTCACCACGCAGGGCCCTGTGGTCTTTGGTGCCTTTAGTCTGACCATGCGGCAGGAGGAGGGCAGGGCCCCCGGGGCTGCCTCAGGCAGTCTGACTGCCTCCTCCTCTTATGGGGGTCGGTGAGGCCGGGAGGGTTAGGCGCTGGTCGGGAAAGGTGGCCCCTGCGCTGGAGCCACGTCTGTCTGGCTGCACCGGGCCCACACCCTGCAGACATGGGCGGATGCCCCGCCCTCCCACGCGGCGATGCCAGCAGGTGTCTGTCGCCTCCTTCCAGGGTCTGCCCGCCAGCCGAGCCAGCCAGGATGTTCGGGCTCTGGAGAACCTTCGACAGCGTGGTTTTCTACTTCACGCTGGCCGTTGGCCTCGGGGGGCTGCTGGGGACCGGGCCTGTGCTGTGGCGCCTTGGCTTCCACGTCCAGAGGGGCGCCTTCTCCGTCCACGTGCTCCACCTGGCCGCCGCCAGCTTCCTGTTCCTCGCCGCCAGGTGGCCTTCTCCAGGCCGCCCTGGGCTCCCGTGACACCCTCTACCTCGCCGTCACCCTCGTCGGCTTCTCTGTGGGGCTCTGGCTGCTGGTGGCCTTCAGCGCCGAGCGCTGCCTGTCCGACGTTGCGCGAGCCTGCTGCGCGCTGCTGGCCCCGGCATGTCTCGGGCGTCGTCTGCGGCCTCGCCTGGGCCCTGGCCCCTGGCCCCGCCGGCCGCGCTGCTGCCCGCCGACGTCTGCAGCCTGCTGCACAGCGCCGCGAGCCCGCCGGCCTGCCTGCGCTCCCACGCGGTCAGCGACGCGTGGCTGCTGGCCCCGGCCTGCGGGGCCTGCGTGGCCGGCCTGGTCCTCTTCGTCTGGGTGACGTGCTGTTCCCAGGGCCCGCACCCCAGGTTCTACGGCATGGTGGGGGGCTCCGCGCTCCTGCTCTTCTTCTGTGGCCTGCCCTTCGTCCTCTACTGGAGCCTGCGGCCCCTCCTGGGCTTCCTGCTGCCCGTGTTCCCCACGCTGGTCACCCTGCTGGCCTGCGTCCTCGGCAGCTCCAAACCACGCGTCTACTTCACGGCCGGCCGGCAGCCGGGGAAGCGCCAGCCCCTGCAGGCGGTTTTCCAGAGGGCCCTGGGGGACCGTCCCTGCCCATGGGCCTCACGTAGGGGCACCCAGGCCCTCCCCCACCCCGCCCGCCCCTCGCCAGGCCCTTCCAGGACTAGGAGTGAGCCCACCCTACCCCAGCTCACTTGCCCTGGGGACCCAAGGTCTGAAGACAGAGTGGGAGCTGGGGTCCTCACCCCCCCATGCCGAGCCTGAGGAGGATGAGGGAAGCATGAGGGAGCCGCCCAGATAGGGGCTAGGACGGGCACCCCCAGACAGAGCCCACATCCGCGGCTCCTGCCTTGGCCCCCCCCCCCCCACCAGCTCACACGGGCACCCATGTCACCCATGGGAAAGCTGAGGGTCGGGCTGGGAGGGGAGGTGGCCCGAGGCCCAAGTTGCTGGACATACCGGAATCCAGGCACTGGCTGTACTACGGGACGGCCCTGGCATGGTGCTCACTAAGGTCATGCTGTTGATTCTTCCACTAAAGAGTCGTGGCCGAAACCGCTGTTTCTCCCGCCCTGCCTTACTCACTCGTCCCCAAAATCCCAGGTGACCCCACCCAGGGCCTTCCCAGCAGTCCCTGCACAGGCCACCAGATGGCACTGCTTCTTCGCCAAACACACCGGAACGTGGGCTCATATAGAAGGATGGCGCCCCGATCCGTGCTCCCCTGCCCCTTCCCGCCCCACCACCCAGCCGGGACGAGGGTCCTGGACACCTGCTGCCTCGAGCGTGCTCTTGCCCCAAGCTGGTCCTTAACTCCTCTCCTGCCCCCAGGATCCTTTGCTCACCCATTGCCCCCACCCCCGCCCGCCCCTGCAGACCCTGCCCCGCCAGTGTTTGCCCTGGGGCTTTCCTCGAAAAGAGAGAAAGAGACAGAGACAGAGACAGAGAGACAGAGAGGAGAAGGAGGAGGAGGATGAGCGAGGAAAAAACTGAAGCATGCTTTTTAGCTTTCAAAGTAGAAATCATTGTATGTGTTTTTTGATATAAAAAAAGGATAGTTCATGCTCATTGTCAAGACATTCCAGCCCTTCAGAAAGTACTGAAAAGATAAATCACCACAGCTCTTTGGACCCAGAAGGAGACATTTCGGGTGTAGAACCCTCCAGCAGTGCTTATTTTTTTAATAGAGACCCATAGACATTTCAGTTTTTACCAGAATGAAGACATTCTGCCCACGCTACATGAAACCCGTTACCACAAAGCCTTGTACAACTACGGGAGAATTGCTCTAAAAAGTTGCCATTTTTTTCACTAGAAAAGTAATGTGTTGCTTACTATGGGAACTTTGGAAACATCAAGTGGAAAGAAGAAAAATTTGCCTGCAGGGCCCCAGCCCAGAGACACCCTCCTTTGCAGGTTTCCGTCCCCAACCCCGTCCCCAGGGACGGACGTGGTTCTGTCCACACCAAGGCCCCCCGCGTGGTCTCCCCAGCCTGCGCCCTCAGGCCTGGGGGGTTCCGACAAGGGGGGTGAGGGCTGCCAGTCTACAGGCCGACCCAGGGGCTTGGGGAGGGTGGGGAAGACCCCCCAGCCCTGGTAGGTGGAGGAGGCTTGGCTTTAGGGTGAGGAGGGGCCGTTCATTCTTGAGACACTTCATGCCAGACCCCACGGAGGGTTGTGGCCTCCTTCCTGGAAGGCTGGGAAAGGGGATGAGGGTGGGGGCGGTTTCAGAGGTGGAGTGCCCCAGGCTTGGCCCCAGGAAATAGCTTTGGGACCGCCTGTGGGGACATCCATCTGTGTGCCACGGGACAGGCGGGCAGCCAGGCGGCTAATGGTGTCTGGGGCATGCGATAAACAGCCCGGTCTAGACAGAGGGGGGGGGCGGGGACCTCTGGCCCCAGAATCCGCTGCTGGGGTGTGGGGACGCCAGCCTGAGCCCAAACGAGCCGGCGAGTATCCCTGGTCCTAGAGAAGCGTGTGGCCAGCTGCAGGGACATGGCTGGGCCCCTATGCTGCTGGCACCTCTCTGGCTGGGTGACCTCCAGCAAGTCACCTGACAGCTCAGAGCCTGGTCTGCAACAGGAGGTAAAGCAACGTCTCCTTCCCGGGACACGAGAGGAGCCAAGGCAGGAGCCAGGCCTCAGCAGAGGGCGACCGGGCTGTCCCCTGTCCCGAACTTGCAGGCCACCGCAGCGCCTCTGCAGTCTCCATCTCCGGGCAGTGCTCCAGACGTCCCCAGCCTGCCCTGACCTTGGCGCACCCACCGAGGTGCCTGCTGGTATCCTCGCTCTTGGCACATCCTGCCCAGCCATTGGGGTCTGTCCTTGTGGCTGCTGGTCCCGTGACACCGGGAGCTCCCTGGCAGCGGGCACCGTGTTCTCAGCTCCTCTGGTGCACACCCGCCCCGGCTGGGCACCCAAGCTGACCACCTGGCCCACGGCGGCCTCCCACCCCACTGCGGGCTTCATTGCCTGCATTCTTGACTTACTTGCTCACCGGTTAGGGTCCACGTCTCTAGCTAGAAGGTGAGCTCCCTGAGGGCGGGAGCTGACCCACCGCTGTGTCCCCTGTGCCGAGGGCCCGGATGGCCAGGAGGAGGGGCTTGACGAGCGTTGGCTGAATGGATGGACAGGCGGACGGGCGAGAGGGTCATCGCATGAATGATACGGTCAGATGAATCACCAATATGGCCAAAATGGATTGCAACTGAATGGAATCAGACCAGGCTGGTCCTGGGTTCCGGAACCTTCCCAGCCAGTCTGAGTCCTGACCACTAGAAGCCTGAGCGGGATGTGGGATAAGGGAGGACCCAGGTTGGCTCCCTGCAGAGTCCAGCCACCCCAGACCCCTCAGCTCCCTTGACCACACTCTCCCCTTTCAGCCGATGAACATCATTAAGGCCAACTCTGCGCTGGGCACCGGGGGGGGGGGGGGGAGAGCTCCAGATATGGACGTGCCGTGGTATGACCCTTGCCCCCAAGGAGCCTGGCATCTGGAGAAGGGACAGGCACCTAAACACAATTCAAAGACGGCGTGTGAGGGTGCACGGAGTGTGAGGAAGGCTTAGGGAGATGCCACGTGTCCCAACTTGCCCTTGACAATCCCCGTTTATGACCTTTGCCCTAGTGTCATTAGTGCCCCTTTCTGCTCACAAGTGTCCCAGTGTGGGTGACAGATCATCTGGTCACCCTAATGTTAGGGAAGCAGGGAGGAGGGTCACACATCCTCCTCAGAGAGCAGGGGGGCCTTCCTGGAGGAGGGGGTGTCTGCACTGAGCCTGACAAAGGTGATGTGTGTGGGGAGGAAACGACTGCCATCAGCGGGGGGCGGGGGTGGTATGAGAGGTCTGCAAACCGGGCACCCGCTGAGAAGAGGAGAAAATGGGGACCCCAGAGGAGGCTGTCACAGCTGAGCCTTGGGATGAGAACGGTCATGCTCCAGATGCAGGACAGAGGATGCCGGGGGGACAATGAGACACACGCGTGGCCTTCCTCCCGCGTCTGCCTTTCCTGTGGCTCATCTCGAATTGAATGTGGGTGGTGTGAAATCGTGCTCAAGGAGCGGCGGGCTCCTGTTCTGTTCTGTTTTTCCAAGTAGGTATCTGGTAGTTCTAGCAACATTTATTGGAAAGACTTACCTTTTCCCGTTGATTTTGTTGGCGCCTTTGTTGTAAATCGATTGACTGTCTGTGGTGGGTCTATTTCTGGACCCTGCGTTCTGTTGCCTGGGTCTATTTCAATGTCATTGTACCCACACCACACTGTCTCAATTACTGTCGCTTTATATCGCCATGAAATCTGGTGGTAAGTCCTACAATTTTACAGTTCTTCAAGACTTGCATTTCTACACAAATTTTAGAATCAGCCTCACAATTTCTTCAAAAGTTGACTGAAAATTTGATTGGGATTGTATTGAATCTATTCACGTATTCTATAAAAATTCGTGGGAAACTGACATCTTAACAATGTGGAATTTTCCAGTTAATAAACCTGGTCTATCCTCCGTTTGTATTTCAGTCCTGATTTCTGTCAGCTGTCTTTTGTAGTTTAGTACAGGTGTCTTGTACATGTTTTGTAAAGTCTATTGTTAGGTACTTGAAGTTTCTTGATGCTATGAAAAACGATCCTTTAATTTCATTATCCAAACAAAAATAGTTTATTGATTTTTTATGTTGATCTTGATTTTTCTACGATCTAACAGCCATCATTCCAACTTGCTAAATTCACTAATGGGTTCTAGTAGTCTTTTTGAAGACTCCTTAGGATTTTCTATGCACACAATCGTGTCATTTGCAAATAGAGATAGTTTTACTGCTTTCTTTCTGGTCTTTATGCCTTTTATTTCCTTTCTTTCCTTGTCACACCAGCTAAGACCTCCCACACAATGTTAATAGAAGCGGTGCAAGTGAACACCCTCGCCTTTTTCCAGTCTTACGAAAGTATTCAATATCCCGCCATTAACTATGACATTAGCTGTAGGCTTCTTCTTTACGCCCTTCGTCATGTTGGTATAATTCCCATGTAGTCCTAGTTTTCTGAGGGTTTGGTTTTTTTTAATCATGCATAGATATGGAATTGTACCAGATGCTTTTCTTCATTTATTAAGATGAACATACGGCTTTTCTCCTTTAGCCTATTGATGAGGCCAATAACATTGATTTATTTTCCAATGCTGACCCATATTCCTTCCATAAACCCCACTTGGCCCTAGTGTACTATCCTTCTCACATTTTGATGGATTTGACTTGCTAATATTTTGATAACGGTATTTGCATTTGCATTCATGAGAGATGTTGCTCTCTAACTTATTTTCTCATAATGTCCTTACCAGTTTGGGTATCTCTGTAAGAATTTGGGTAAGACCAGCATTATTTCATCAGGGAAGCCATCTGGGTCTAGAGTTTTGTGAAAGGAGGTTAAAATGCGGTTTCAGTTTCTTTAACAAAGATAGGGCTCTTCTGATTCTCTTTTTCTCCTTGCATCAGTTTCAGAAAGTCTTGCTTTTCAAGGAATTTTTCCATTTCACCAAGTTTGAATTTAGCATAAAGTTGGATATGATGTCCCCTTATCCCTTTCATTGTCTGTCTAATCTGTGTGCTCTCTCTTTCTTATTTGTAGTATAGGTAATTTGTGTTTTCTCTTGATCATCCTTGTTAAGCATTTATCATCTTATTAATCTTTTCAAGAGAACCAACTTTTCATTTTGTTGATTTTCCTCTATTGTTCATCTGTTTTCTTTTCACCAATTTCTGCTTATCTTTATTATGTCTTTCCTTCTACTTCATGGGGGTTTAATTTACTCTTCTTTTTCTAGCTTCTTGAGTTAAGTAGCTTAGATCATTTCTTTTGAATCTTTTCCTACTTTCTAATAATAGGCATTTAAAGCTATAGTTTCCCTTTTAGGCTCTGTTCCATCTGCCTCCTACAAGCCCTGATATGTTGAACTTTATCATTCAATTCAAAATATTTTCTAATTTTCTTTGTGATTTCTTTTAAAAATGTGTTGCTGGATTTCCAAATATTGAAGGACTTTCTATTTATCTTTTTGTTATTGATTTCTAATATAATTCCCTTGTGGTCTGAAAATATACTTTATATCCTTCAATCCTTTTGAGTTTATTGAGACTTATTTTATGGCCTAGTATATGGTCTATCATAATGAATGTTCCACGTGCACTTGAAAATAATGTGTATTTTCGGTTCTTAGATGCAGTGTTCTAAAGTTTTCATTGAGGTCAATTTTTTAAACAATGTTTATTTTTTCTATATTCTTACTGATTTGTTTTTATCTATTTATTATAGCAATTACTGAGAGAAGAGTGTTAAAATCTCCAACTATGTCTACAGATTTGTCAATTTCTCCTTTTATTTCTATCAATTTTTGCTTTATGTGTTTTGAAGCTGTGTTATTAAACCCATACCTATTTAGAATTATTATGAGCTTCTGATGAATTGACCACTTTATCATGTGATGATGTTGAAATATGCCCACAAGTTATTCTCTATTCCTCCCTTTAAAAAGTTGCAGGCTAATTCCCCTCACCTTCAGGGAGGGACTAAGTAAATCTCCCTAATGAATAGATTAAAGCAGAGATGATGCTGTATGACTGCACAGACCAGGTCACAAGAGGCACTGTGGCTTCCTCGTTGCTCTCTCTCAGATCATTCATTCTGGGGGGAGGGCATCTGCCATGTCAAGCAACCTGTGAAGATGCCCACATAGCAAGGAACTAAGGCCTCCCACCAACAGCCAGCAAGGAACCACGGCTTCCAGCTGACAGCCATGGGAATGAGCCATCTTGGAAGTGGATCCTCCAACCCCAGTCAAGACTCCAGATGACCACAGCCCTGGTCAACATTTTGATTGTAACCACAGGACAGACCTTGAGCCAGACCCACCCAGATAATTCATTCCCAAATTCCTGACCTACAGAAGCTATGAGATAATAAAAGTTTATTGTTTTAAGCTGTTAAGTTTTATAGTAATTTGTTATGAAGCAATAGATTACTAATACAATCATTACGAAATGTCCCTCTTTATCTCTGGTAATACTCCATGCCTTGAAATCTACTCTATTTAAAATTAATACAGCTGCACTATCTTGTGATTATTATTTCCATGGTATGTTTTTTTCATTCTTTTCCTTTAATCTATCTGCATCTTTATATTTGAAGTGTGTCTCTTGTTAACAGCATATTATTGGGTAGTATTTTTTTATCCAATGTCAAAATCTCTGCTCTTTAATCAGACCATTTAGTCCATTTACATTTAACATAATTATCGATACAGTTGAGTGTAAGTCTACTATCTTGTTATTTGTTTTCTATTTATCACTTATGTTCATTGTCCCATTGTTCTTCATTTCTTGCCTTCTTTTGGATTAATCAAATAATTTTTAGTGTTCCATTTTATCTTCTCTATTGGCTTTTATCTACAGATAGCTCTTTGTTTCATATTCTGGCAGGTTTCTCCAGGTGTTATAATATGTCCCTTTAACTTCTCATAATTAATAGTATGCCACTTCATGTACAATATAAGGACCTTACAACAGTATAAGTCCATTTACCCTTCTCCAGCACTTTGGGTTATTGTTATATATTTTGTTTCTACATTTGTTATAAACCCCAATATGTGTTTTATTTAAACAATCAGTAGTCTTTTAAATAAATTAAGGAAAAAATACCCGTTTATAGTTACCCACATACTCATCATTTCTGGCGCTCTTCATTTCTACCTTCAGATCTGAATCACTGGTCTTCAGCCTGAAAAACTTCCTTTAGTATTTCGTGTCTAATGATCACAATTTCTCTCAGCTTCCCTTCACTTTCCCTTCATCTTTAAGCATATTTTCACTGAATATAAAATTCTACATTGACCAGATTTTTTCCAGTATTTTAAAGATATCATTCCATGCTATTTGGCTCCCATTATTTCAGATAATAAGTCAGATCTCAGTCTTATCATGGATTCCCTCGATATGATGTCTTTTTTCTCCGCGTGCTTTTGAAATTTGTACCTCTGCATTTCAGAAGTTTGACCATGAAGTGCTCAGTTGGGGTTGTTTTTGTATTTATTCTACTTGGGATTTCCTGAGCTTCCCAGACCTATGGGTCCATGTCAGTCAACAATTGTGTCAATTTTTTACCATTTATCTCTGTAAATATTTTTTATGTCCTATTGCCTCCCTCTTAGCCTTCCAAGATTCCAGTTATACATATGTTAGACCATTTGATATGGTGTCATGCTCAAAGATGATGATGATAATGACAATGATGATGATGATAATGATGATGATGATGATGATAACGATGAAGACGATGATGATGATGATGATGGTGATTGACAAAATTATTAAATCTCTCTATGCTTCATATTGGATGATTTCTTTTGACCTATTTTCAGATTCATTGATCTTTTCTTCTACTGTGTCCATTCAGCTGTTAAGCCCATCCACTGAAATTTTTATTTCTGCTATTGTGATTTTCAGTACTTGAACTTCTGATTTTTTTTAGTTTCCATTTCTTGGCTGCCATTTCCCATCTGTTTACTCATTTTGTCCATCTTTTCCTGTAAATCCTTAAGCATATTTATAAGAGCTGTTTAAAAGTCCCTATCTGACATTCCAATATCTAGGTAATTTGTGAGTATACCAATATTGACTACTTTTCTCTTGATTATGGGTCATAAATTTATTTATTTATTTTGTGTGTGTGTGTGTGTGTGTGTGTGTATGTGTGAGGAAGATCAGCCCTGAGCTAACATCCGTGCCCATCTTCCTCCACTTTATACGGGATGCCGCCACAGCATGGCCTGACAAGCGGTGCGTCGGTGCACGCTGGGGATCTGAACCCGGGTGGCCAGCAGCAGAGTGCACTCACTTAACCGCTATGCCATGGGGCCGGGCCCCTGCTTTTTCTTATGTGTAGTGATTTTTTATTGTGGATAATACATTGTAAATATTCTGAATTATAATATCTTCCTCTAAAGAATGTTGATCTGTGTTTTGGCAGACAATTAAATTACTCGTGGATCACCTTGATCCTATGGAGACTTGGCTTTAGGGTTTCTTGGTGTAGGTTCATTTTGGTTTGCCTTTGGTCTTAAAAGTGGCCCTAAATCCTCCTGGTGTGTGGTCTGTATTCCTGAAGTGTGGCTTTTCTGTTATTGCCATGGAAAATCGAGGTGTTTGCAAAGCTTCTCTGACTTGGACAGACTTGAACTCCAGACTCTGTCTCCCAGCAGCTGGCAGCCACTAAAACCTCTGCTCAGCAACTTAATCTCCCAGCCACCGCCATTCCCTGGCTTCTTGAGTCTCTCCCTGTGCTTGCACAGTTCAGGGGCTGCCAAGGATTTGAGGGGTGTTTGTACACAAATTTGGGGGCTCTCATCTCTGTGTGTCCCTCCATTCTGGATTTTTCTTCTCCAATTTCCAGTCCCTATGGCAGTTCCAATTTCACCCTCTGTCTTCCAGCCCAGTAAGACCAACCACTTTCTGCTTGAGCTCCATTCTCCAGGGCACCAAGGAAGAAAAGCTGGATAGATGTGGAGCTCACATAACTTGTCTCCTTTCTCCCAGGATCATGTGGTAGGCTGAATAATGCTCCCCAAAACATGTCTGCACTGTTTGTAGTGTAAACACTCCATATGAAAGCACAGATTACCAGAATGGATTTCTTTATCATGATACAACTATACACTGCCTACAAGAGACACGCTTTAGATTCAAAGGCACAAATAGGTTGAATGCAAAATGATATACCACGCAAACAGTAGCCAAAAGAGAGCTGGAGTGGCTATACTAATACCAGATAAAATGGACTAAGTAAAAAATTGTTACTAGAGATAGACAAGGACATTTTTGTCTTTGGATCAGGCCATCAAAAGACACAACAACTATAAACACATGTGCTTGTGGTATGTTGAAAAATGCCCCCCTAAAAGATGTCCATGTCCAAATCCACGCAACCTGTGAATGTCACCTTATCTGACAAAAAGGACTTTGCAGATGTGATTTAGTTAAGGGTCTTGAGACAGGAGATTACCCTGGATTGTCTGGGTGGGCCTGATGACATCACAGGGGTCCTGTGGAAGGGAGGCAGGGAGATAGGAGAAAGAACCAGAGGAAGCAGAATTGGAGAGAGAGACGACACACCAACGGCTGTGACGATGGAGGAAGAGGCCACGAGCCGGGGAACGCAGGCGACCCCTAGAGGCTGGAAAAGGCGAGGAACAGACTCTCCCCTGGAGCCTCCAGAAGGAGCAGAGTCCATCTTTTCAAACTTCTGGCCTCCAGAACTGTAGGGTAGTAATGTTGTGTTGCTTTAAGCCACCAAGTTTGTGGTCATTTGTTACAGCGGCGACAGGAGACTAATACAGATTGTGTCCCCTCGAGTCTCTGCCTGCTTTTGTGTGCTCTCCTGTGTCGTCAAACAGTTGCTTTTGATTTTTTCCAGAGTTTATGATTACTGAATAGCAGGAGGGTTCGTCTGATATCAGCTACTTTGCCAAACCAGAAACAGAGCTCATCGTACCGTTTTTTTAAGTGAAAAGAATAATGATAATTCTGAGTTCAAACCATGTATGTCCCCGAGGGTTTGGGGGCCCACACCTGTCTCATAGGGTCGTGTGAGGGTTAAGCGAGGTAATTCAGTGCACACAGTGCGGTACACGAGGTTTGGCACAAATCAAGCCTCCGGGGTGCTGGTGTCTGTGTTATTCCAGCAGCCATAACAAAAGTACCACAGATGGGGCGGCTTAACCCACAGACCTTTATTTCCCACAGTTCTGGAGGCTGGACATTCAAGAGCAAGCTGCCAGCAGGGTGGGCTCCGGTGGGGGCTTTCTTCCCGGCGGGCAGACGGCCGCCTTCACTTGGCAGAGAGAGATCATCTCTCCAGGCCTCTTCGCATAAGGACACGAAACCCATCTGAGGCCCCACCCTCACGACCTCATCTCACCCTAACCACCTCCCAACGCCCTACATCCAAATACTATCTCACTGGGGGTTAGGGCTGAACATATGGATTTTGGGGACCCAAACCTTCAGTTCGTGCAGTTGGTTATGGCCAGAAGAATGACAAGGGGAGGGATCCAGGCCTAGACTTGGGGGTAAACCAGCAGGACTTAGCGATGGACTAAAGGAGGCTGCAGAGTTGATTTCTTCCCTCCGTGGGCACCTGTAGGCGAGCACACTCCCCCGATCCAGAGAAGGGCCTCCAAGGTTGTCCTCACTCCCCCCAGCATGTGCCTTTGCCCCTTCAGGGGCTGAGTCTGCTGCATTCCGCTCTGTGGCCACTCAAGGTGCAGGCCTGACCCCGGCAGGAGCTGGGGCTTTGCAGAGTGAATGCATGTTGGACCTGGAGGAAAACCGCACTGAGGCCCGGGAAGGCCCTCGGCCTGGGCCGTCCTCCTTCCCTGCCCTCGTGCAGTGTCCCGGCATCCCTCCTGCAGCCGACCTTTGCCAGCTGGAGCTTCTGGGGAGCCGTCTGTCTGCATTTGATCCCCCTCCAGACGCCAGGGCGGGGGCTTTGCGGAGAGACCCAACTCCTCCAAACTCACCGTGTGGAGCTGCCGACAAGAACAATTCACACTCTCAAGACCTCCTGGCATCTCCAGCGGGCACCAGGGACCCTGCTCGGCCCGAGAGCTCACGAGACACGGCACAGGGCAGGCCCTCAGCGGTCATCCCCTGGGTCAGAGGTAGGCAGCCTCTTTTGCATGTGCCCTGCAAGCCCGTAGAGAGGTGCCTTTGCTGCTTATCAGGGGTGGAATCTTTTCTAATTAGTTGTCAGCACTTAAAAACTGGGAAATTTCACATCGACATCCAGACTTTCGGCCTCCCCTGAACGTCAGAGGCTGGTTCGCCTGAGCCACGTTGTCACCTGGCCACAAACAAGGGGCGTGGAGGGGCCGGCTTCACCTAGGTGTGTCTCATGCTCACCCGAGGACCCCCTTCTCTGCTGTCGCCCTGAGCCCAGGACACCCATCACTGCATGGCACTGGTGTTTTCTAGATTGAAGAGAAGAGTGAATGGGAGTTTTTACTCCTTTTTTTTGTGAAAAGTGGGGAAAAAACAGACCCAGGAGCCCCAGGTTTCAAGAAAAATGAGAGAGAGCTCATTTCTTTGTGGATGTGATGAACAGTCCTTCACATTTAGCGTGCAACAAGATGTGGGTGGCGCTGAATTCCCCCACAGGGTAAGAACTCACCTCACCCAGACTGGACCCCTTCCTTCTGCAGATGGAGAAACTGAGGCCCAGACAACGTGGGGCCTGTCTCAGGTCACACAGCTGGGCAGCAGCAAAGCCAGGCCTCCTCTGACAGCTGTGTGAGCACATCGGCCACGCTGGGGGCCACACGCCCTGGGGCATCTGACGAGGACCCTCCGTGTCTCAGCCCCACAGGGCCTGAGGAGCCAGGGGGGCTCAGGCCTGTTAGAGATGACTTCCCCGGCCTGCCTCGCAGACGAATGTGCGGGCCGTCCAGCAAGGGGGCGGCAGGAGGCCTGTCGCTCAAGCTAATGGCCTGGAAGAGCTGGTCTGCAGGGGAGGGGAGGTGGCTGCAGAGACGCCAATTAAGGACATTTGGCGGCTTCCCGTGCGGAGCCAGATCCCGTCGTGCCAGAGAGACCAGGGAGCCTGGAGCAGACAGATGGAAAGGTCCTCCTGCAGCCAGCAAGGCAGCCTGGCCTCACCTCCTCCTCGTTAGCGTCTCATCAGGAGGTTGCCCAGCATCTGTGCTCAGGGAGGAGGCCAGCCCATCAGAGGGCAGCCTCTCTGGAGGGAATCTGAGGATGGGATTACTCCCTGCAACAAAATATTGTCTCCGCTGACCCTCACTGGGTCTGAAACCACACCATTAGCATCACACTTTGGGGGTAAGGTGGGATAAACTGATTTGCTAAAATTAAAAAGAGAGATGGCAGAGTGGAGACAGCTCCCAGGGCTGGCCAGAAACCAGGAAGCAGGAAGAGCAGGTTTCCAGGTTAAATATGGCCCCGGCTGCCATGCTGAGAGGAAGTGGGGGATCCACTAGGCCTGTAGGAGAGCCCAGGGTTGGTGATGCCACTTCACGCCAGGTGCCTGGCACAGCACCTGTTTCTGTTGTTCTATTATATCATCATCAACATCATCATCACCATCACCACCATCATCACTACCATCACCATCTTCATCATCACCATCACCACCGCCGTCATCATCCTCACCATCACCACCATCACCATCATCACCATCACCACTACCATCACCATCACCATCATCACCATCACCACTACCATCACCATCACCATCATCACCATCACCACTACCATCACCATCACCATCATCACCACCATCATCATCCTCATCATCACCATCATCACCACCATCATCCTCCTCCTCATCACCACCATCATCATCCTCATCATTACCACCATCACCATCATCACCATCACCACCACCATCATCATCACCATCATCAGCACCACCATCATCCTCATCATCACCATCATCACCATCACCACCACCATCATCATTGCCATATCATCCTCATCACCACCACTACCACCAGCACCATCATCATCCTCCTCCTCATCACCATCATCACCACCATCATCATCACCACCATCGTCGTCATTGTCACCATCATCACCGTCTTCATCATCCTCATTGCTCCTCCTCCTCCTCAGGGCATCTCCAACTCCTTGCCAAAGATGAAGGAAGGAGGGAGGAAGAAAGCCACCCCACACATCTCAGCTCATGGCCTGCCCTACACCCACCTCCATGCAACTTGGCTCCCTCCCCAGCCTCATGCACACACACAGCTTCCTCCACTGAGCAGGTCTCCAAGTTCCCCGGATTTGACCTCAGCAGTCTCTCAACCCTACCCTGACAGCAGCGTCATCAGCAGCTGTTCTCACCTGTTTGCAAACTCAGATGAGCAAGGGGGTCAGGAGCCATGGTGCTCACGTGGTTCTCCCTGTGTTGGATGCAGGCCTGCTGGGGGCTAAGTAGAGGCTGAATAGAAGAGAGGGAGGGGGAGGGGAGAGACAGGGAGGGGAGCAGAAGGGAGAAGGGGAGAGACAGGGGCAGGAGGGAGGGGAGAGAAGGAGGTGGGGGGAGGACACCTGAAGAATAGGTCGAATGTTCACGCTTGGCTGGGACTCACGCATTCCTTGGAAAATGAAAACTTCCCAAGTCAGACGCAACTCGATTAAGGGCCACTGCCAAACCCTTGGTTCTCTGAAGTAGGCTCTGTGCCCTTCCCCAGAAAGGATACAACGTCCGCCCCTTGCAATAAAAGGAAATCGAGATGGAAGTGCGTCTCCGCGCCCCTCCTTGCCATCAGACTGGCAGGTTTCCTCCATTCCTCTGCAAACTAACAGCGTCTTCAGTGTCCATTGGAACAGGGTGACGAGGGTCAGCCAAACTGGGTCGACAAGCCCTGCGGGAGGCCCCAGAAGCCACATCGCAACAAGGTCTGGGTGGTGGAGAAGGCCTCGGACCTCCCGCAAAATTCTGATGGTGGAGTAAGCTTGGAAGGACCCGGAATCCGGCTGCTGTGCTGTGCTCCGGCCCGAGGAGCACGGTCCGACCCCCTGTCCCTCAGACCTGCGTGGGCTGTGCCCCCTCCCTTGGGGGGGGTGGGATATCAGTGATGGCCCTGTACCCCCTTTGTAATCCCGACATCTGGAAGGTTCCAGCTGGCTTCTCCCTGGCCTCTATTTGGCACACAGGCAGGGCTTCTGTCCTGCTCATGTCTCTGTTATGCCAGCCGCAGGGAAGAACGGGCAGGGATCTACAAGGAGTCCTCAGGGGCAGACGCTGGGGGCCCCTGGCTCCGGCTGGTACATGCAGAATATCTTAGAATGCAAGAGCCCACCACCTGGATGAGATGGAAACGAATACGACAGACGACACCCCACAGAGTGTCTCTGGAGGGAACAGTGCTGCTTGGTGTCTGGGAGTTGACCTGTTATGGGCTGGGTAGGGGATTGCCAGTGTTCACTTCTCAGGGCTGGGCATGGGGTGCTCACCCCTGCTCCTGTGATCCCAGCCGTCATGACATCAGGGTCGTCCCAGGGACCCTGCAAATTGCCCTCTACCAGAGAAGCTTCTGGTGAAGGTCCCAGCATGGACCAGACCTTGGAGGCTGAGGGCAGGGCAGCTGGCAGAGCCCTGCCTTCACTGGAGCCTGTCCTGGGTCTGGAGGCCACTTTGCAGCCCCAAGCCGCAGCCAGTCCGTGGGTACCACCCCTTGGAGGGGCCTGGGGGTCATAGCCACAGCCTTGGGTGCGGACAGGCAGAAATTCCTGGGGTTCACCTCTGCAGGCAACTCATCTCCTACACGCTCTCTGCTTAAGTCAGAGAGTGAGCTCCTTGCTCAGGTCAAACCCACTTTCCCCCTCTGGCCCCTGCCCTGCTGCCCCTCTCCTGTGGGGGTCCCGGCCCTGCCCAAGGGCTGGCCTCCGTCCTCTCCAGTCTCAAGAAATGGGAAGTCACCAGTCTCGCCTACCCCATCTTGGCTACCACTTCTGCCAGCGCCTCTGCCTGCACACACACACACACACGTGCACATGCTCACACGTGTACACACACTCAACACACGTATGCACACACTCACACACATGTGTGCACACACTCACTCCCTGCACCCGGCCCCTCGAAGGCCTCCGCGAGCCTCCTTCAGCCGTAGCTGCTCCTCCCCTCGGGGGACGTCGGGTGCAGACTCGGGCTCACCGTCTCCTGACCCATCCTCTCAGGGACCCGGGACAAGTCAGTGAGCCTCGCAGAGACTCAGCGTCTACATCTGTGAAACGGGAGCACAGCGCCGCCAGGAGGTGTTCTCTTGAGGGTTGAATGAGAAAGGACGGTTCATGTGTGTTTACTGGGCATGAACTGTGTGCCTGAACTCAGCTACATCCCCTGCAGAGATCAGTGCCCCAGATCCCCATGAGCCCGGGCAAACTGGGCACAGAGAGGCTGGGGCCCTGCCCAGCAGGGGGTGAGGTGAGTTGACAAAGCCCAGGCTGTGGACGTCCACGGTCTTCTGCCTCCACCTCAATGTGACAAAGGAGCGGTCCAAGGGTCGTGTGTACAAGACCGTGCAGGGTGGAGGGGGCGGGGGCAGCTCCAGCTCCCAGGGGCCCCTCTGAGCCCACCCACACCCCAGCCCTGAATCCTGCAGCCCGTGAGCTGCTCCGGGCTGGCGAAAAAGCTGGGGTGTTAAGGGGAGGCTGCATCCAGGAGGCAGAGACCCCTCAGTGGAGGGCCTGGGACCGTGTGGCTGATACATTCCAGGGAAAGACGGGCTGTCTAACTGCCCCCCTCCCCAGCCCCACGAGGGGTCACCTGTATGTTGGGGACCTGCAGTCCTCCCAACCCAGCCTCCCAAAAGAGACTCGTCAGCTGCCGCTCCTGCACTGCTGCAGGCCTTCCCTGGGGCGGGGCGGGGCAGGTGAGGGGCGGGCAGGGCTGGGCAGGGCTGCACTGTGCTGGGCTAGGTGGACAGAGCAGGGCTGGACAGAGGAGGGTGGGCAGAGCAGGGCTGAGCAGGACCGGGCTGGACTGGGCTGGGCTGGGTGCTGGGAGGGAGCTGGTTACCCAAGGGGATGCGGAATTATACTAGAAAACAGGAAGACAGGGCTGAATCCCTGGTGCCCCTTACTTGAAGTGTGACCCCAAGGCCATCACCCACCCCCACTGTGCCTCAGGCACTGCCCCACCTCTTCCTGGGTAGAGAGGCCATGGGAGGTTATGGGGTGCCCTGTCAGGAGAGTCTGCTGGATGTTTAAAGGTGAGCCATATTTTTCCCACCATAATCTCTCAGCAAACTTGCAAGAGAGAAGGCGCGGCTGCTCTGGACATTAGGTAACACCCCAGCATGCGCCTCGGACCGCAGCCAGGCTGGAACCAGATCTGCCCGGTGCCCCGGAGGCAGCTGCAGCAGCTGGCCCTGCTGGTGGCAGCTCGGGGCTGGAGAGGACAGCTGCAGGCTCCAGTGGAGAGCACGCGAGGGCAGTTGCGAGAAGAGCTGGGATGCTGGTCTCCTCCACACCCCCAGGGAGCCGCCGTCCCCTGCGGTGACCCCCTGGTCTCGGCCAGCCCTGCTGCGCAGCCCCCACGACACCTGCCTGTGGCTCCATCCCCGGCCGCCACTCAGACGCTTCCCTCACACCCTGGCCAGCTCCGGAGCTGCAGGGTCTCGGCCAGGAAGAGCCTTAGCCGGGCAGCCGGGGTCTGTGCACTGGCTGAGCGTCCACTTGGCTGACACAGCCCGCCCAGGGCAGCTGGAGCTGAGACTGAGCGAGGAGCCGCCTGGAGGAGGGAGCCGCGCCCGCGCCCTCATGCCCTGCTGCACGGTGAGTGCCACCCGCCCAGGGAGGGGCCTCTGCTGCCCACAGAGGAAGGGCCACACTGCCGGTGGTGGTGGTGGTCATTGCGGACGCTGGACTTGGGGTCTGGAACCTCATGGGGAGGGGGCGGGGAGCAGCGGGCGGCTGGAGTGGTTTTCTGCTGACTTCCTCCAAGTTCCCTGGGGGCTGGCACATCGGCCGAGGGCGCCGGCTCTGCACACTGGGCCCCCAGCACTGCCCAGCCCGTGGGAGCCCGGAGGGCGGAGCCACATGGGCAGCGGGTCCCAGGGCAGCTGTGGTGCTGCACTGCACACACGTCCCGGCACTGCCTCCCTCCTCCCGGCGAGTGGCCCGGCGAGTGCCACCTCGAGGGGACCTTGGCGCCCACCCTCAGGGGCCGGGTGGCAGGGCAGGAGCTTCAGGATATTCAAACAGACGGTTGCCCCTTGCTCAGCCTCTCTTGCAGCACCTCTCACCCCCATCAGTGCCTTTGACTTCTGGCTTCTTTGACTGAGAGCAATTTCTTTAAAAAAAAAAACAGACCTGAAAAGGGATATTTCTAAATTTCTGCGTTGGCAGAATGGAGGACAAAGTGGAGAGGTCCTCAGGCTGTGATGAAGAACCCGACCAGAGCTTTGGGGGCACGCAGGGGTCCTGGGAGCAGAAGGTGGGGTCCGCAGGGCCCCGCTTCCCAGGCCCCCCGAGGCTGGCAGAGCCTTCGTGAAAAGCTGAGCCTCCAGGACCCAATGCCAGGCCCAGACGCCCCTCGAGGGAGGTCGGCCTCAGGCCTGAGATCCTCGGGGGGAGCTGACACTCGGGCTGAGGTCTGGGTCTCCAGCATTGCGGGGGGCAGCGGCGGCTCTTTGGACTGCAGGCTCCTGAGAAATGAGGGTCGGCCCCACCCTGGCCCTAGCGATTTCCCTGTGGGCCATCAGGGGCAGCGTGGCTGGACCGAGCCCCGCCTGCACCGGTCAGTAGCCAGTGTCGGGAGCTGTGGGTCACATTTGGGTGCTGTGGGAAGGGGCAGGGGTGGGGGGTGGGGGGCGAATCCCGGCTCCCTCCTTCCAGCTCTGTGTCTTTGGGTGAGTTCCTCACTTTTCCGAGATTCTGCCTCTCCTTGTGGAAATGGGGACTGGGCACAGGGATAGCTGTGACAGGTGAAGGGCATAATGGAGGTGGGATGTGCCCATGCTCTCACAGGCCCGTGTTCCCCTGGTGTCCAGGAGGGTCAGTGCCTTCGCCCCTGGTGTGGCCCGAGGTCCCCCGCCCTCTCCCCTCCGGCGTGTACGCAATGAGCCGTCACTCTGCCCTGGGCGCTGTTTCGGGACAAGGCAGAGGAAGGCTGGTCAGTGCATGAGCGGGCAGCTCAGGAGCTCCGTGGACCCTCGGGGAGAGGCCGCGGGGCGGGAGCTCTCAGTTGCCCAGGGAAGAGCAGCCAGATAGGCTTGTTGACCGAACGGGGCCTGTGCGGAAGCTCTGTGGGGCAAGGTTACGTTCACGGGGCCTGGGTTCAAATCCTGGTGCCTCCTAGCTATGTGTCCCTGGGCAAGCGCCCGCATTCTCTCTGCCTCACTTTGCCCATCTCTGAAATGGGAATACTGATATTAGTCATCTCGCCCACCACACTGTTTCCGGGAGAATAAATGATCTCCTGTGAGGGGTGGCCCACGTTGCCACCAGATAGTTCACTGAACACTCTTTAACTGTGATGTTGCATTTTCCACCCATCTTTGAGAGCCAACAAATTATTTTAAGTCTCAGATGAGTAGGTAGCTCTTGAAAAGCTCGCAGGTGTAAGACACGCTGCCCCCAGGCCGGGTAGGGAAAAGTCCCTGGGCTCGGGGGCATGTGGCCCCAGTGTGTGAAGTAAAATGCTCCGGAAACGCAGAGCTACACAGATGGCTCTGTGGACGCCTCATGTTGGTCTGGGCTCTGCCCCCAGGGCGTCAGGGGGTGGGACCCTCCGTGCTCTGCAGCACCAGCCCTGGGTCTGAGCCTCCCACCCCAGCAGGTAGGACTCCTCTCCACCCCGGAGGCCAGCAGAGGAGGCACCCAGACCTTCCCATAGGAGCTTCCAGCCCCTGCAGCAAGGGGACGTCAGCTGTGCTCAGCACCCCTGAGCCCCTGAAGGATCCCTGGGCTGGACCGGCACCCTCCCAGGAGACTGTCTACCGGTCCTGGAGGCTGGACCCCACCGCTTCCCCTCAGGCTCCCAGTTCCTCGACATTCCCACTGCCTCTGGCTGGCTCCTCCCCTTGGCTGGTGGAGGAGGAGAAGAGAGGAATATTGGTTGGCTGAGTGGAATATCAAAACATCAGACACTCAAGGTCCTCTCCGCAGCCGGGGAAGGACAGAGCGGCAGAGGGGGAGTGAGGCGCTGCACACGGCCTGGCTGCCCAGAGGCAGAGGCTGCAGGCGGGCTGGTCCCCCGGGGGCCCTCTCAGCTCCTTCCAGGGCAGCCCCTCCAAATGCTGCCCTGCCCCATTGGGCCTCTCCCTGCACTTTCAGAGCTTTGGTTAAGGCCTCTGGCTGGTGAGGTTTAAAGACTCTCTTCTCCTAAAGGGACCCCATGGTGACGGGGAAGGTGGGGGTCCGGGAACTGGCAGGAGCCAGGAGAAGGCAGTGACTATATGTTGGATATTTTGGGGGTGTGATTGGGCTGGTGTGGGCAGGGGAGCAGGGCTTATTGAGGGGATGGTGGAATGAGAGGCGGGCTGGGGAGCCCCAAACCAGGCCTCCGGGCTGGGATCCCACCTCCGCCCCCCAGGAGCCCCCACGGGCCCCCAGGTCCCCCTCGGTCTCCGGGCCTGGACAAGTTGCATTCGATGTTCCAAATTGCTTCCTCTTCCTTCAGCCCTAGGGGTCCCCTCCTCCCCCAGACCCCCGACCAGATCCCCACTGCCTCCTGCCTCTCCCAGCCCCCCACGTACTAGGGCTCGCACCAGGTTCCCTCCTCCTCCTCACACACCCTGCCTGAGGCAGGGGCAGGGACATGACGCCCAGACCCTGCCAACCAGAGGAGCCGGCTTGGCGCCCAGCGCCGGGTGATCCAGGATGCATCCTGGGCCCTCCTGGGCATTCCTCTCTAGCTGGCTGGTTTCACATCCCAGCCGGCTGAGGCAAGACCCAGCATCTTCCAGTGGGCAGTCTGTGGCCAACCCATAATTCATCCTTGTCACACCGAGTTTTGTCTCCCAGACCCCTCCCCACTCCGGGAGCCCATGGCCCCCAGCTCACAGCCCCTCCTGCCCCTTGGTCCTCCCTGGCGGCTGTGTCTTCTCGGCTCCTTCTCCAGGCCAGCGCCGGCCCTGAGGACTGGCTCAGCGGGAGGACGGCTCTCGTGCTAGAGAAGGAGCCCCCACCTCAGCAAGAGAGGCACCTTATGTGGCGCTGTCCTCAAATCAGGCTTGCCCCAAGCGCTAACGGATGGGGCCCTCGAGACCCCACAGGGACCCAGACCTCTCCTCTGACCACCGGTTCATCTGTCCAGCTGTGAATATTCTCACCAAAAGTGTAAAACCTCCTGCCAGGCCCAGGAGATGCAGGAAGGGTTGGACACGGCTGGGCCACAGGGCCGGGGAGGAAGACTCAACGCCGATCGTTAACAGAGCAATGGGGGGTGTGCAGGTTCCGTGGCCCCAGCCAGGCCAGGGTCCGGGAGGACTTCGGGAGCTGAGTGTGGGCGCTGTGACAGCCAGAGTGACTCACACCTTCCTCATCCCACAATGACCCTCTGGGTAAGGACCGTGATGACCCCATTCTGCAACTGGGGAAACTGAGGCACAGGTGTTTGCATTGTTAGCTAGTGCCGTGTAACAAATTGCCACAGACTTAGCAACTTAAACAACCGCTAGCTACTATCTCACAGCTCCTGGGGGCCCCAGTCCAGGCAGGCTCAGTGGGCGCTCTGCTCAGGCCTCACAGACGGTGGTCAGGGTACCGGCCGCACTACAGCCATCTGCAGGCCCTGGGGAGAATCCACTTCCACACTTGCTCATTCGGGTTGTTAGCTGAATTCAGTTCCTCACAGGCTGTCTGCGGGGGCTACTCCGAGTTCCCTGCCACACGGCGCCCTCTATCTTCAAGCCCACGACAGAGAGCTTCCTCATGCCAAAGTCTTCCCTCACTTGGGGTCTCCGACCTCCTCCATCTCCTAGCTCTAGACCCAGGTTAACGGGGGGCCCACCTTTTTTTTTTTTTTTGAGGAAGATTAGCCCTGAGCTAACATCCGTTGCCAATCTTCCTGTCTTTTTTTTTGCTGAGGAAGATTGGCCCTGGGCTAACATCCGTGCACATCTTCCTCTACTTTATATGTGGGACGCTGCTGAAGCATGGCTTGATAAGTGGTGCTATGTCCGAGCCCAGGATTCGAACCGGTGAACCCTGGAGCACATGAACTTAACCACTGTGCCACCGGGCCTGCCCCATGGGGCCCACCCTTTGATGAACCCAAAATCAACTGATCAGGGGCCCCCATTACACCTGCCTGCCTGCTCCCAGGTCCTGCGACATCATCACGGGGGCAACATCCCATATTCACAGGTTCCACCCACATTCACGGGAAGGATATTACACGGGGGGGTCATCGGGCCATCCTGGGATTCCGCCCACCCCAGAGGTGCAGGAACTTTCAAGGCCAAGCACCTAGTAAGTGGCAGAGCTGCGGTCACCAATCCCGGTGGTCCGGCTCCGGGGGACCAACCCCTCGGGTAGGGAGGGTCGGGTTCCGGTGAGCGGGCACCTAAGCATGGCCTGAGGCACACGAGTGTGGTGACCCCTGGGGCCGGCGTCGGAGCAGAGAGAGGGCCTGGAGAGAGTGGGAGGAGGCCAGGCCGTGCTGGGCGCATCGTCCACCCGCAGAAGGGGCACGCCTCCTCACGCCCGTCTCCAGACCCAACACGTGGCTGCCCAGGCGAGGGGCCAGTGGAGCCCCCCGGGGTGTCTGGCAGAGCTCGACAGGGAAGGCCCGCCTCCTCCCGGGCCGGATCCTCGGTGGTTCAGGCAGGCAGGCGAGGCTGTCTCACGGAGCACAGCTTCTGCTGCCGAGGTTTGGGGCCTGCAGGGAGGCGCCCGGAGTGAGGGCCTCGGGTCCGCGTGTCCTTGAATGAGCTGTAGTCGTCTGCGTGTTTTCTGTCTGTCCACCCAAATGGTAGCCCCAGAAGGCGTACTCTGCTTTGCCAACCTCGGGGTTCCCAAGGTGCCCAGTGGTGCCCGGCCCAGGGCAGCCTCGTAATGACACGGGGACGGGCCGACTGGGAGGCCACCGCCCCTGGCCCACCTGCAGAGCAGACCCGGCTCCCAGAGGCCCCTCCAAGGCAGGAAAGCCAGCAGACGGGGCCCATTCCATCCTGCGCCCGAGCTCTGACAACCCCCACACCCCAGGACAGTGGGGATCACAGCCACAGAACTCCGAGCCTCCTGCCCGGGGCCTGGGGGCCGCCCCGTCGCTGTGCCTGGCCCTCTGCACTCGCTGTAGCTGCAGGCCTGGTCTGAGCCGTCCTTGTCAGGTGTGTGAAGGAGAAAGCCAGGCGGCACAGATGGGGCCTCCAATTACAGCTCGCCGCCCCTCCTCGCTGTGCTGCAGATCTCTCATTTCTCTCTGCCCTGCGGGGTTCTCTGCAGCGTCAGAAGGCACGGACACGGGGGCGGCCTCCCTCAGAGGACGTTCCTTCCCTCCTCTGAAGCCCCCACACCGAGCAGGGTGTGAGCGAGGGCACGGATTATCACTGCGTCCCGCGCATCCCCTCGGAGACCCTGCGTGGTGCCAGGCCAAGCCAAGGGCTTCCCGAGCCTGCCGTCACCCAACACGAGGCTGAACCACCTTTGCGCCCACACCGCGGAACATTCCAGGAGGAGGACTGGAGGTGCTCACCGTCAAGCCGGAAGACCACCGAAACCCCCGAGAGCTGGAGGAGTGGGAAGTGGGGGGCCTAGCAGGAAGCTGCCAGGAGGCCTCCCCGGAGGAGGCGGAGGGCCTGGCCCCCAAGGCCGGGCGGATCCCGAGCTGGTGAGCCCCACCCAGTCCCTTTCCTCTCCCGCCCCTGAGAGGGTTTTCCTCTTTCTCCAAGATGGAGACGGGCATCCCTCGATTTGTCCAGTCACCGGCCATGATCAAAAGCCAGAGTTACACCAGTGCCCTTCAGATGCCCGCTCTCCACCTGGACCAGCTCACCAGCTCACCGGAGACCCTGGTCAGGGCCTGGGATGCCTCAGTTTTCCCACCCGCACGATGGGTGTGCGTGAGTTTCCTGGGGCCGCCGTGACCAAGCACCGAAGACCGGGGGCTTAAACAGCAGACCTTTGCTGTCTCCCAGTCTTGGAGGCCGGAGGTCCGAGATCGAGGTGTGGGCAGGGCTGGTTCCTCCTGGGGCCGTGAGGGAACATCTGGTCCAGGCCCCTCCCCAAGCTTCTGGGGGTTTGCTGGCCATCTTTGGGGTTCCTTCGTTTGTAGAGGCATCACCCCCATCTCTGCCTGACGTCCCAGGCCGGCTGCTTCCTGCAGGTGCATTGGGCAAGCAGAAGTCGGCTGCCCCCCGGCTCTTCCAGGGAGGCCTCCTTCTGCCGGCCCCCGCCCCACACACCCACAGGGAGGCTTCCCGCAGTTATAACAAAACCAAAAGGCTCGCCCGTTTGAGAAGTCTCTGGGTGGCCCGGGCCAGCGGGGCAGGTTCCAGCCTGGCTTGTTCCTGGCCTGGGGGATGTGTGATACGTTTTCCCCCCGTGTCCCGGTTTCTCCCCAGAGCAACTTCCTTCCTCCCCAGCAGGGGTCGCTGTGGGGTCAGGGTTTGCTGAACCGGCCCCGGAGGGCGTTGTGGGGTCTCCACCCTTTCAGTGGACGCGGAGGGGCCGGCGGGGAGACAGCTGGGCCCTGAGCCTGGCCGGAGCCAGGGCTCCCACGTCCACGATGTGACCGCCCGTGGACAGGGAGCTGAGTTCATGAGTTCATGAGAAAGGTTTGCTGTGAAGGACCAGGGCCGTCACAGCGCTGGTGCCCACCTGACCACTGAGCACTAATGGGGCACCTACTGCATCCCAGGCGTAGGGCCTGCCGTTCACAGGCCTGCTCTCATTCAATCCTCCTACAGACCTGGACGAGACGGTGTCATTAAATCCATTTCACAGATGGGGAGGCTCAGTCTCTGGAAGGTTAACAACCTGCTGGGTTGTCTAACAGTCTGAAATTTCAGAGAGATCTCTTGGTGAACTGTCCCTGCCTTTCTCCAACCCCTCTCTCAATAGCTGTTCTTTGAGGGGGATGATTATCATGCATTCCTTTCGGATCAAGACAACTAAGGTTTTGTTTTCCAGCAAGAATGCAAAGCTTCCTAATGGAAGACTCAATGTAAGCTATGTAAGCTATGTAGCAATCACTCACACCCTAGTATGAATTAGCAGGGAGCGCCGTCATGACCAGTTCACAGCAGAACAGGATGCAGAGCAGTGGGTATCCAGAGGCCGATAAGCGTAAACAGAGAGCCTCCTCCTGAGTTTCAGGGGGGCTCTCCAGGTAAGGGGGTGCAGCCTGGAAGGCAGCAAAGCCCAGCCAGCCCTGCAGAAAGGGGAACACCCCCCTCAACCCTGCCCACCGTGGGACCAGGGAGTACCCCGCAGGGTCGCAGAAACGGGCCCCTGGGTCTGCCCTTCTCTCCACCCCTGTCTCAGGAGGGGCCTGGCCACGGCCTGGAGAGAGAAGACAGAGGGGTCGGGGGTGGGTGAGGGATGGTGCTGCAGAGAAACCAGGGCCTTCACAGGCACGTGGACCTCCGGGCCTGCCAGTGAGGCATCTCCGTCCCCAGAGGCTGGCCCCCCGGGACGGGGTGGAGGTGCTCTCTGGGGGGTCCACTCCTCTCAGGCCCCAGGAAAGTGGTGGCCTAACCTTGGGTCGGGGAGGGGTTCCAGACCTCCTCCCCTCCTCCTTCAGCCTCCTGTCTGTCAGGAAGGCTCTCAGCGAAGGTCCCTAAAGACCTGGCTGGAAGGAGGCCGGAAGGGTAAATGGGCTGGGTGGGAGAGGCTGGATCTGGTGCAGGCCTGGGGGTCCCTCCCTTCCCGCTGCCCCATCTGAGCCCCTGCCACGCCCCTTTGTCCACACGGTGTTCAGGGCCACGTGTCCCTGGAGATTCCAGGGCAGTAACTTTCTGGGGTGACAGACCCCTGGCAGGTCCCCCTGACTCCTCCCTTGACCACCCCCTTCCCCCGTGAAGCCTGGAGCTGAAATCCCAGCGGCCCCAGTGGCGGGGCGGCGGAGGGGCTTACCACCAGACCTTTGCTCTGGGAGACTGTTTATAAAATGGAGACGTTTGCGTGTGTGGGGGGCGGGGGGGGGTGGCATGTACACGTGCCCACTGGACTGCCCGCTTCTGGGAAAGGACAGCGGTCAAGCCGTCCCCCATCCCTGCTCCTCCCATTCCATGACCCTTTGGAGGCGGGGGAGACCTTCTCACCCCAGAGCCTGAGTGTCCGGTGCCCAGTTCCCTGGGCCTGCTGGGCCCTGGCTCAGGAGACGAGCTGATCTGGGCTGAGTCGTTGGTGGCCTGCCTGCTGTGTTTGGGGTTAGGGGGCTGCCCCAAGGGGCCTGTTCCGTCCTTGCAAGCTCCCGCCTGCCTGTGCGTGAGCATCACCTGGGGACTGGGAAAACTCAAGGCCTGGACCCAGCCGCCCACCACCAATTCCCGAGGAATCCCTGGGGGTCGGGGTGGGGGTGGGGCACTTGTAGAGGGGCCGAGGCTGTTAAGGGGAGGGGCATTATGGAAGGAAGGGGGGCTCCCGGAGCACAGGAGCCAATGACCCGACTGGGAATGCAAGATAGAAATTAGGAAGAGGGGGCAGCAGTGACCACAGGGGGCTGCCTCAGCGTCTGCCCCCACCCTGCCACATCCCGCCTCCTCTCGCCCGCTCGCTCAAGGTCCAAAGACTCCGATGGCTGCCAAGCCGCAGACCGGAGCTGGGTCCCCGCAGGGGGAGTGAGACCCAGCGGGGAGGCAGGTCCTGGAGGGACGCTGCACAGCCAGAGGGAGCCCGGAGTCCCACAGCGTGATCCCTGCAGCCGCGACGGCCCACAGACAGCAGATTCACACTCACACAGCAGGCGTGATTAATGGCCTGGAGCAGAGGAGGGCAAAACATCCCTCTGACTCATCGCTCTTCCCCATGACCGCTGGACACTGAGCCCTGCTAAGCTCTGATGGACAAGCCCAGGCAGATGCCAGGAGGGGGCCGCCTCCCGGGGGGGCTCACGGCCACATCCACTCAGCAAGGAGGGGCCTCACGGGAGGTGAATGAGCGGGGCATGTCCAGGAGGGCTTCCAGGGGGAGGTGAGGCCGGAGCCAGAGCTGAAGGAGGAGCGGGCTTACAAGCAGAAGTCGTGCAGGCTGGGAACAGCGTGTCTCTTTGCGGGGAGGACGCCAGGCGCTCGCACGCCAGCCGCCGAAGGTCGAGACTTTCCCTTGTTTAATTTTTTTCCCTGAATATTCTTGGCCCCAGGCCCTGGCATTTAGCTCCCGGTTCACACCTCTTGGCTTCGTTCTAGAAGCTGCCGGTTCCCAAACAACTCTCCCCACTCTCCAGGCCTGCTCCCTTCCTGTCTCAGAGCCACCCCTCCGCCTGGCCCTTCCTTCCGGAGCCTTCCCTTTCTGGCTCAGCTGCTCTCTGGAGCCATGGCTCTTAGACCAGATAAGCGTAAGAATCACCTGGAAGAGAAAAATGCCGATGCCCCGGCCCCTCCAGAAATCCATGGTCTCCACTGGGAGCCTGGAATCTGCATTTGCTGTCTCTGTGCTGGTGGCCCCCATCCTTATAAGGGAGGCCGCGTCCCTGCACCCCCTTTGTGACAGAGGAGCCCCTCGTCAGAGCGTATCTGGCGACTGACCAGCAGCAGCCCTTCCGGGGAAGCCAGGCCAGCGAGTGGACATGCCTGCGTGTCCAGCCTCTGCCCCTGCGCACACATCCGCCAGGCCCTGCTCTTGCGCGGGTGCGCGGAGACCCCGAGACGGCCCGCCGCCGAGCCGGGGTGCTCCCGACAGAGCCCAGCCCCGCGCTGTCTCGGGGGGCAGGGAGCCGCGGTCCCCCGAAACTCGTGAGAACAGCAAGGCTTACAGCGAGTGAGAACAGGGCTCTTCTGGTTAAAACGAGGGTGCAGACCCGCCCGCTCGGCCCAGCCAGGCCTCTCCCGCTCCTGTGCCAGGACAACACGGCTCAAAATCGCTCTGCAGCTGACGAGCGAGTTTTCCGCGATTTGCCCGTTTTCTTCTAGAAGCGCCATCTGCTCCAAACGCTGTATTTCATGCCAGCATTTTCCACCCTGGACGCTCCCGTTTCAAAATCCATGATTCCGTTTTAAGCCAAGTTTATTTGCATCAACACAAATCTTCAAGACAGAAACTCCCCGTTTTACACGCCTTCATCACAGAATCCTGGAGTTGGGGGGACGTCGAGGTCTGGGCCTGTCTTCCCGTCCCAGACTGCAGGTTCCCCTGAGCCGGAGGCGGGTGTGCAAGCTGGTGGTGCCCAGCTCACCCACACAGATGTCGAAATCAACACGGAGTTCTTTCCGGCGGAGCCTGCTTGCAGCCTCTGGATCCTCAAGATTCAAGCCTTTGGGCCCTGGGTCTGCCCCGAGGTCACTCAAAACAGGGTGGCACTGTCAAGCATCCCATTTCCCTCGCTTTCCCCCACGGGACCTGACCACGTGACCCCTCACCAGTCTGCTCTCTTCTGGGTTCACCCCTGTCTGTCTGTGTCTTTCTTTGTGCCCACTGCTGATCTCAGGAGCTCAGGTGTGGCCTGAGCAGGTTATAATACATTGGGATCATCACCTCCTGTAATACACACACTATATCTCTCTTAATGTGACCTGAGTAATAACAATTTAATGAGGTTCTCCTTCAGGCAATATTTGCATTTACAAAAGGCCCTGGGTAGGTCCTGGCCTCTGAGGGTCAGTGTCTGGGGAATTTGGGAGCATACAGCCACCAGTGCCCAGGCTTCTCAGCTCACCTGTCCCCATCACGATGTTCACATTCGCCTGTGCACGTGCAGGGTCGGCTGCCCCAGCGCCCAGGGAGAGCACCCCTCGGGCACATCTGGAATTGAATTCTTCCTTTGTCCTTCGGGACTGTGGGACCTCAGGCAAGTCACTGAACTTCTCTGAGCCTCAAGTCGTCATCTATAAACTAGCAATGGCACGGGCCGTGCTGAGGACCACAGTGACAGTCTGCAGCCAGGTGGGCACATAGGCTGCTCTCCATAAGTGGCCTGTCCTTCCTGCCTCCCAGGCCACGTCACTCCTATGGACTTGACCCTTCATCAACTCTCAGCGGCAACGGGCCCAGGGACGACCCAGCAGCCATCAGGAGGTATCTGTCGCCCCCACCACTGGTGGAAAGGAAGACGCACGAGAGAGAGACTCCAGCCAGCTTGGGTGTGGACCCCGGGGACCATGGGACGCCACCTCTGGGAGCTGAGTTAATCGGGGATTTCCAAGCTGTGCAATCCTGTCCTCCTGGCCTGGAATCAGTTAGCATTTTCATTGAATTTCAAAACCCATCCCACCCCCACCAAGACGAAGGGCACTGTCTGGGCCAGCAGGACTTGTCCAGTGACACAACAAGATTGATCAGACTCAGAGGTCACAAAAGAGGTCACAGCGAATGCACAGGGCACCTGTGGCAGCCCCATCCTCTCATCAGACTCAGTTGTGGGGAGGGGGTTGCCAGACTCCCAGCCTCCTCCATGGTGCCCTCAGGCGACCTTGCCAAAGACCACCCTCCTGGACCCCCCACCCAGGCCTGAGGTCCGAGCACGGAGGCGCATTGCCCCGGGTGACCGCCTCTCACGGAGCCTTCCCCGTGGCTTCGCGGGGGGCCCTGCTGGCTCCTCTCCAGACTCGTCTGCACCCTCCCTGAGTTGTGGGTGTTGGTCAGAGTTCTCCAGAGAGACAGAGCCAGGGGACATACAGAGATCCACGTAAGAAGAGACTCAGTGTAGAAATCGGCTCACCCAGTTAGGGAGCCGAGTCATTCCCCCGATCTGCCGTCTGCCAGCCGGAGACCCGGTAGACCAGCGGCATCATTCCACAGTCCGAAGGCCTGAGGACCAGGAGCCCTGATGTTCGAGGGCAGAGGAGATGGACGTCCTGGCTCAGGAAGAGAGAGAATTCGCCCTTCCTCTGCCTTTTTATCTTCCCCGGGCGGATGGATGGGATGATGCCCGCCTGCAGCGCTGAGGACGATCTGCACTCAGTCTGCAGGACCAACCGCTCCTCTCTTCCAGAAGCACCCTCATGGACACACCCAGAAAGGCTGTTTTCCCCTCTCTGGGCAGCCCTCAGGCCGGGCAAGTTGACGCGTAAAATCTACCATCCGTGGGCCTCTGTGAACACTTGTTTCTTCCTCGTCTCTGGCCTGAGACGCTGGACCCGACTGGGCCTCACTCCTCACTGCAGAGTGATGAGCGCGCGAAGGAAGGCACCAAGGAAGGCACGGTGCGAGAGATGGGGCAACAGTGGTTAAAGGCATCACTCGTTCCACTGGCAGGATTTATCGGGACACGGTGAGCAGTGAGCGGGGGTGCTGTTCTCCTGTTCTCCGCTGGCGGCTGTCCTGGTGGGTGGGAGGCGGATCTCACTGTGGTCCTGACTGGCATTTCCCTGACAATTAGTGACGCTGATCGCCTTTTGACATCCCCGTTGTCCATCCGTATATCTTCTTCAGAGAAGCATCTATTCAAGGCCTTTGCCCATTTTTGAATTGAGTTTGTTGCTGTTGAGTCGTAGGAGTTCTTTATATATTCTGGATATTAATCCCTTATCAGACTTAGGATTTGCAAACATTTTCTCCTTCTGTGGGTTGCCTTCTCACTCTTGAAATTGTCCTTTGATGCTCAAAAGCTTTTAATTTTGGTGAACTCCAATTTATCTATTTTTTCTTTTGTTGCCTGAACTTTTGGTGTTGTATCCAAGAAATCATTGTCCAATCCAGTGTCTTGAAGCTTTTCCCTTATGTTTTCTTCTGGGAGTTTCATAGTTTAGACTCTCACATTTAGGTCTTTGATCCACTTTGAGTTAATTTTTGGATATGGCGTGGGGTGAGGATCCAACGCCCTCCTTTTGCACAGGGAGGTCCAGTTTCCCAGCACCATTTGTTGCACAGCCTGTCCGTTCTCTGTCAGCTGGTCTTAGCCTCCTTGCTGAAAACCATCTGGCCGTGTACGGGAGGGTGTATTTCTGGCTCCCTGTCTTATTCCCTGCGTCTCTATGTCTGTCTGCGTGCCACCACCACACCGTTTCGGTCGCTGTAGCTTTGCAATGAATTTTGAAATCAGGAAGCGTGAATCCTCCAGCCTTGTTCTTCTTTTTCAGCATTGTTTCGGCTCTTCAGGGTCCCTTGAGATTCTGTGTGAATTTTTGGATGGATTTTTCTATTTCTGCAAAAAAAAAAGTCATGGGGATTTTGACAGCAATTGCATTGAATCTGTAGATTGCTTTGAGTAGTATTTTCATCTTAATGGGCAATTCGTTTTTGCCCTGGATCCTTTCCACCTGCCGACCAGGCGTAGTGTCTGAAGGGGAGAGGTCACCGCAGAAAAGCGGACAAACCACTTTTCAGAGTCCAATCTGCACTGTCCATTACAGCAGCCACTAGCCACACGGGGCTGTTTAAACAGACCCCGAAATTAGTGAAAATTCAGTTCCTCAGATGCACGAGCTGTATTCCAAGTGCTCGGCAGCAACACCTGGCCGGCGGTGACCTCATCGGGCCACGTAACTCACCGGACGCTTCCATCGTTTCAGACAGGTCAGTTGAACGGTGCTGTCCTAGACTTTTTTAAATTGCAAGAGGCCCAAAGTGGCAATGTAAAAACCCAAATCTGAATGGGCCAAGATTGTTTCCACAAAACAGGCCCTCAGATAGAAATCAAGGCAATTATGGTCTGTTGTTGGAAGGCGGGGTTACAATTATCGGACGGAGGGTGTGGACTCCGAGGCCCACTGCTGTTTTTCGGAAACAGGAAGGAAGGAGAGGGTGTGGTGGGCGCTGGCAGTGCCCAGGCAGAGCCTTCCCTGGAGTCCACCTCCCACTCCAAGTGGGTCAAGGCAGAGACAGGAGCTGTGGGCCGCAGCCCACCCTGCGTGCAGCCAGGGCAGAAGACCCAGGCCCCGTCCTCCCCATAAAGGCGTCCTCGACAGCCCCACCCGTCTCTTCTCCCTTCAGTGGATGAATGAGTGAGGACCCCCTTTCCTCCTGTGGCCCTCCGGTCCACCATGTGCCCCTTCCTCTTTGGCCAGAAGTATAAGGTGTGAGCTGCAGAGCCACGGCCTGCTGGCCTGTCCCCGGAGAACAACGCCGGGGCAGGGCCTGACCACCCGGCCTCCGTCCACACGCACCTGCGCCTGGGAACGGCACCAGAGCCCCAGCTGGGAGCTGCACCATGCACACTGCCAAACTCTTCTGGAGGGGCCAGACAGAGGACCCCTCGGGCCTGTGGTGACAGGAGCAGCTCCTCTCCCAGCCCAGGGCAAGGCCATGGTCGATTCCCAGCTGGGCACCCTCTCTCCGGGTTCCAGTTCCCTTCCAGAGACTCTGAAGATGCCCAGGGTCCATGTTCGTCCAGCTCCCGCCCTGCCCGCTGGAGGCCCACAGGCAGCCCTCCACGGCCCGCGGCATCAATGGCTCCCTTGTCCTGTGCTGGCCCTAAGGGTCTATCGCACCAGCCTCAGCTGATGACCAGCATCTGTCGGCCCACCCCACGTCCTGACAGCCATACCTTCGAGGGCTTGGGTGCCCTGGCCCGGCCGTGGTGACAAGACCCCAGGCGCACCGGGACCAGAAGCATCTCTGGAAGGGGCCAGGTCTGATCCTGCACACACCAGGTCTTGTCCGAGTGACACCTGCCACTCGTCTCTGTGCAGGCCCAGCCCGTTCCACACTCGCATCCTTTTTGACAAACAGATCGAATTTACTTACTTTCTTCTACAGACTTTCAAATTGTTGTTGACCCTTATGTCTACTTCTCTTGTTGTTCCATTGGTAGGCTTTTTCGAGGTATAATTATATTCTGTAAAGCTCACCCTTTTCGGCGTACAGCTGCACGCGTTTTGACAAACGTGTGCAGTTGTGTAACCACCACCACAATCAAGAGACAGAACCGTTCCAAGGCCCCAGAACTTCCCCGTGTCTCTTTGCAGTGGGTCCACCCTCCCCCCAGCCCCCCCGCAAAACTGATGTGTTTGCCGTGCTTCTGCCTCTCCCGGAAAGTCGCAGGAATCGCGTGGTGTGTGGACTCTGTGTCTGGCTCCTTCCACTTAGCAGAACGCATTTGAGGTTAGTCCACGCCGTCCAGTGTCTGGAGTTTGTTTCTTTGATAGTTGAGGGGTTTCCACTGAGTCGACGCGCGCCCTGTTGATCCCACCCTGCTGAAGACATCTGAGTTGTTCCCGCCTTGGGCGATGATGAATTAAGCCACCAGAAACACTTCCACGCAGGGTTCGTGTGCGCGCAAGTTTCATTCCACTGGGGTGAACACCCGGGAGTGGAATGCCGGGTCCCGTGCTCAGTGTGTATTTTCCTTTACGAGAAACGGCTGCGTCGTCATCCAAAGCGGCTGCACCCTTTTGCATCAGTGTGTGAGGCCCCTGTCGCCGCGTGTCCTGGCCAGCGCTCGGGGGTGATTTTCGGTGCTGGTGGGGGCTCTTACAGCCATTCTTTTTTTTTTTTTTCTTTGCTGAGGAAGATTGGCCCTGAGCTAACATCTGTGCCAGTCTTCCTCTATTTTGTATGTGGGTCTCCGCCACAGCATGGCTGAGGAGTGGTGTAGGTCCGCACCGGGGATCCGAACCTGCGAACCCCAGGCCGCCAAAGCAGAGAGTGTGAACTTAACCACTAGGCCACAGGGCCGTCCCCTGTTCCAGCCCTTCTAACGGGTGTGTAGGGTATCTCCTCGTGGTTTCGTCAGCAATGCCCTGACGACCCATGACGTTGAGCATCTTTTCGTGTGATTATTCACCACAGGCGTATCTTCTTCAGTAAAATGATTGCTGAAATCTTTTAACCGTCTTTTATTGAGTTGTTTCTTTTCTTATTATTGAGTTTTGAGAGGTCTCTATATCCTCTGGATACCAGTCCTTTATCAGATCTGTGTTTTGCAAACATGGTCTCCCCATCTGTGCCTTGTCTTTTCATTCTCTTAACAGTGTCTCTGAAAGAGGAGAAGTTTTTAATTTTGATGAGGTCCAACCTACCATTTTATTCTGGTATGGATTATGCTTTGAGTATTATATCTAAGAAACCGTTGCCTAACCCAAAATCACAAAGATTTTCTCCTATGTTTTTTCCAGAAGTTTTATAGTTTTACATTTTACATTTAGGTCTATGATCCATTTTGAGTTCATTATTGTTTAGGGCACAGGGTATGGGGCAAGGCTTATGTATTTATTTATGCATTTGTATCTGATTGTGTTTATTTGTTTTTGCATATGGACATCCAGTTATTCCAACATCATTTGTTTGAAGACTGTCCTTTCTCCATTGAACTGCCTTTGCATCTTTGTCCAAAATCACTGACCGTGTATGTGTAGGTCTATTTCTGGACTCTGTTCTGTTCCATTGATTTCTGTTTCTGTTCTTGTGCCAATACTACACAATCTGGATTTCTGTAACTTTAGAGTAAGTCTTGAAACCAAGTAGTGTGAGTCCTCTAATTTTATTCTTTTTTCAAAATTGTTTTGGCTCTTCTAGTTACTATGCCTTTCTATATAAATTTTGTAAGCGGCTTGTCAATTTCTACCCCCAAAAATCCTACCGTGATTTTGATTGAGATTGTGTTGAATCTATTGGTCAGTTTGTGGCAAATTATCATCTTAAGAATACTGAGTGTTCCGATGCATGAACACAGTATATTTCTCCGTTTATTTCAGTCTTATTTAATTTGTTTCACCAGTGTTTTGTATTTTTATCAAACAGACTTTTTTGCATATTTTGTTAGATTAAATTTAAGTATTTCATGTATTTTGGTGTTATTTTAATAGTGTTATAGTACTGTTTTTTTATTTTATTTTATTTCCAAAGTTTCATTGCTCATACATAGAAGTTCAGTTCATCTTTATATATTGACCTGTGTCCTGACGTCATGTTCAACTCACTTGCTAGTTCTAGTAGCTTTTCTGTCTCTTCTTTAGGATTTTCTACATAAACAAATGTCACTTGCAGATAAGAACAATTTTATTTCTTCCTTCCCAATCTATATACATTTTATTTCCCCTTCTTGTCCTATTGAACTGGCTAGGACTTCCAGTAAGCTGTTGAGCAGGAGTGGAGAGAGTTGACATCTTTGCCTTGTTCCCAATCTGAGTGGGGATCCATCCAGTCTGTCACCATTAAGTATGATGGCAGCTGTAGGTTTTTTACAGACGCCCTTTATCAAGTTGAGAAAGTTTCGAATACTGATTTCCCAAGAGTTGTTATCATGAATGGATTGCTGGACTTTGTCAAACGCTTTTCCTGCATCAACTGAGATGATCATGTGGTTTTTCTTCTTTGGTCTGTTGCTATGGTAAATTACATCGATCAATTTTCAAATGCTAAACCAGCCTTGCATTCCCATGATAAACCCCACTTGATCATGATATGTTATCCTTTTTACATCTTGCTGGATTTGATTTGCTGATAGTTTCTTGAGGATTGTTGCGTCTACCTCCATGATTTCATTTACCTTTGAAGCACCTACCTTGAGCAAGGCATGAGGTGACCTGCTGGAGAGGAGATGGACTCTGACCTCAAGGAGTTCACATCTGACTTCAAGGGTCACATATATTATCTGACCACATTGCAGAAGATGATGTGGCTCAAACAGGAAAGTGTGTTAGCCATATAGTACCTCACTGGAGTCTCAGTACTCCCTTGAGAGCTGGGAAGTCCATTATTACTTAAGGACAAGGGGCAACTGAGGCACCAAGAAGTCAAAACTGTCTAGCTAGGGGCAAAGCCAGCTAGAAACCTGACTCCTGCCCCAGCCCCTGTTGACTTCACTGCCTTTGATTGGAAACCTTCTGTTATGGACTGAAGGTTTATATCCTTCCAAATTCGTAAGTTGAAACCCTAACCGCCAATGTGATGGGAAGTTGGGAGGTGTTGGGAGGCGCAGCTTTTGGGAGGTGATTAGGTCATGAGGGTGAGGCCCTTATAAATGAGATTAGTGCCCTTATAAAAAGACCCCAGAGGGCTCTCTCCCTCTCTCCACGATGTGAGGACACAGTGAGCAGGCAGCAGTCTATAACCCAGGAAGACCCAGCCCTTACCTGATCCTGACCGTGCTGCTCCCTGATCTCAGACTTCCAGCCTCCAGAACCGTGAGAAATAAATTTCTGTTGTTTATAAGCCACCTAGTCTGTGGTACTTTGTTACAGCAGCCTGAATGGACTAAGACACCTTCCTTCCCCGTACCTAAGGCCACAGGCTTGAGTGGATATCAGCTTCGGTTACTTTCAAAATATACCTGAATCGGCCCACTCTCCCGACCTCCCCTCCTACCATGTTAAAATAAGCTTGGACAATACCAAATCCTCCTACAAGACACGTTCCCTCCAGTGTTGTCCCTCTAGAGCCACAGAAATATTTTTAAACAAAAATAAGACCTAGTATTCCTTTCTCAGACCCCCTCCAAGTGGTCTTCATCACAATCAAAATAAAATGAAATTCCACCTGTGGCACAGACAGTGGCACATGAGGGGCCCCTGCCAGGCTCCCTGTCTCGCCTGGTGCCCTTTCTCCCTCACTCTGCCCCCCACCACGCTGATCGCTGGCCGTCAGGTGAACACACCCCAGCTCATGCCTGGGCACCTGCTGTTTGTCTGCCTGGAATACGATGAGCCTGGAGGTGCCAGGGCTCACTCCCTTCACACAGGTTCCTGCTCAAATGTTGTCTTCTTGGAAAGTGCCCCCGGCCACCCTCTCCAAAGAGCCCCCTACCAAGCACCGCCCAACCCCAGTGCCTTATGCAGATCAGCTGGCCTCCATGGCTCGTATCAGAGCAGGGCGCTGCATTGCTGGGTCTGCCTCACACACGCGTTTTCTGTCTGATTGTGAGCAACATGCGAGCAGGAGCTTGCCTGTCCTGTTCACAGTCGTGTCCCCTGGGCCTGGAACACCACCTAGCACCTAATGGATGCTCCATGGATATGCGATCAGGGAAGGGAAGCAGGGGTGGGCCTGCTGTGAGCATCCCGAGCCCAAGGGACAGAGCTGAGCGGTGGTAGAGGCCGCGCTCTCACCAGCCTGAACCCCCCACCGCCGTGCCCACCTCAGCCGTCTCCTGCGTGGCCCGGCTCACCCTCCCTGTGCGAGTCTCTCAGTCCCAGCAGCCTCAGTCCCACACTGGGGAGGCCGTGAGGACGGGGGTGAGTGTTCACCCAGTGCCCCACTGTGCCAGGCACTGAGGCCAATGCTTTTCACATGTGTCTCGCCCGCCCCAAGATGGGTGTTACTTCAATGCCTGCTCTGCTTGATTGAGAGGATTAAGATAACGTGGACAGGCACCCAGCCCAGTCCCTAGGGCTTAATGCAGGTTCAGTCATTGTAACTGTTATCATTAGTAATATTCCCAACTAACAACTAACAAATGGGGACTAAGCAAGCTTGAGCAACTTCTCATGGTCAGAGAGAAAAGAGCACAAAACCAAATAGGCCGGTGTTCAGAGCCTGCTCTGCCCGGTGGCTTTATTTAACTTTTATAAGCCTCAGTTTCCTCACCTGTAAATATGTAAATAACACATACCTCATAGGGTTCTATGGCGATTAGACATAATGACTACAAGGCACCTAATACAGTGTCTGTAGTACATGCTCACCCAAGGGTAGCTGGTGACTGTGACGATAATGATGGTAGTGGTGGTAGTGACGGTGATGGTGATGGTGTTGCTGATGATGATGCTGATGCTAATGATGGTGATGATGAAGATGTTGATGGTGGTGATGACGATGATGATGTCGGTAATGGTGATGATGGTGATGGTGGTGATGGTGATGATCATGGTGATCGTGATGGAGATGATGGTGATGATGGGGTGATGATAATGATGGTGGTGATGATGATGGTGATGGTGATGACGATGATGTCGGTAATGGTGTTGATGGTGATGATGCTGATGATGCTGATGCTGATGATGGTGATGATGGTGATGGTGGTGATGGTGGTGATGGTGGTGATGGTGATGATCATGGTGATCATGATGGAGATGATGATGATGATGGTGATGGTGACCGTGGTGATGGAAATGACGACGGTAGTAGAGGAATGAGTGAGGATGGCAAAGCCTAGACTCACACCCTATTCTGACTGCAGAGCCTGAGCTCTTTCCAGCACACCATACTGGAGTCTTTTCACTCCGCCTTCCAGTATCCTCTACATCAGCAATTTTGAAACCTTTTGGTCTTGGGATCCTTCCATTAAAAAAAAAATTATTGGGGACCACAAAGAACATTTATTTCTGTAAGTTAGGCTATCAATATTTACTCTAAGTTTTTAAAATATTTATTTAATTATTCATTTAAAGATAATAATGACACACGCATTACATTGTTAACACAAAGAAACACGTTATTTATGAAAATCAACTGTATTTTCCAAAATAAACATATTTAGTGAAAAGAGTGGCATTGTTTTAAATTTTCTGAGTCTTTTTAATGTCTGGCTTAATAGAAGCCAGCTGGATTCTCACATCTGCTTCTGTATTCAGTCTATTGCAATATCACACATATGTAGCCTCCGGAAAACTCCACTGTAAGTTTTAAGAAAATAAAGGTGAAAAAGGCAAATAGCATCCTAGTATTATGATAACAACAGCTTTCCCATCCTGACCTCTGAAATGGCCTCAGGGAGCCCCAGGGAGGGTTCCAGGTTCACACTTTGAGAACCACAGCTCTAGATCCTCCAGAGCGAGTGTAGACATTCTCAGCTTCAACGTGCCCTGGTGTCACTTCAGGGGCAACAGAAGCACCGTGGATCCACGCACGCTCCATGCGGACTCGCCGTGTGACCTGGGTGACCATCCCTCCTCGAGGTCTGGTTACCTTTCTGTAATGTGCCGGGCTCCTCTGTCTGCCTCTCGGAGCAAGAGTTATGCCTGCCAACGAAAACCCAGCCCCACAAGCGAGCAACTGGCCCACGTGGCCCTGTGAGCGGGAACTGGGTCTGAGACCACTGCCAGACCCAGCCCTGAGAATCCACAGAGCCTCTCTCCCCAGACCAGTTTCCACGCCCCGAGAAGAAGAGGCAGCGTCTCTCCCGGGCACGTACACCCAGTGGCCGCTGCGCGCACAGCTCCCCAAGGCAGATCCTGCTTCAGAACCTTTTCCTTTAGCACCAACTGTCCATGTGTCACCAGGCAGCAGCGCCAGGCTCTCCCCAGGCACACAGAAGAGAGAACATGCCAGATTCCTCGTGGTTCTCCCAAAGGCAGGCTGTAGAAAGCCGGCCCTCAGCCCCAGTGGGGGTTTGCCAGAACTCTGCTTCTCAGGGACATCAGGTTCTTCCGGGCTGGCCAGTGGTCACCAAACCGAGAGGCAGCCCCCAGAGAAGGCTCGGGCCCTTAGTGCTCCGGAGAAAGCCCTCACTGCCCATTCCATCCTCTCCGTAACTGAAGGCGGGGGATGGGCACCTAGCTTGAGGCTCAGAGACAGGAAGGGGTAGAACCCGGATCAGCTCTGGTCAATGGCTTTCAGGCCCCCGAAGCCATGTCCTCAAATGGAGACTCAGAACACAAGCACTTAGGACAGGAAAGAAGCTCAATGTACAGAGGACTGGCTCCCTCACACCAACACCGCAGGTGCTCAAAGGGAAACAAATGCCAGATCCCCAAGGTTACCTGCTGTAGTCAGTGGACTGTGTCTCCCAAAAAGATATGTCCACGTCCAAACCCCTAGCACCTGTGAATGTGACCTATTTGGACTTAGGGTCTTTGCAGATGGAATTAAGTTAAGGATTTCCAAACGAGATCATCCTGGATTATCCCGGTGGGCCCTAAATCCAAAGACTGTGTCCTTATAAGAGAAAGGAGAGGGAGACTTGAGACACAGACACACAGGGGACGAGGCCGTGGGACAACAGAGGCAGAGACTGGAGGGACGTGTCCACAAGCCCAGGAACACCAAGGATTGCCAGCACCTGCTCCAGCAGAATCACAGCTTCTGAGCCTAATGCCGTTCTTGCCTCGAGAAGAGGCCGCTAACAGGCAGGAGATGGTCCGGCTCAGCTCCAGGTGGGCCCTGCAGGAGCCCGAGGCCGGGGGTGAAGAGCAGCCTCCTGCATGACGGCCTCCCGCAAAGCAAGCTGCCCCTGCTGCTCCGGGCGCTGTCCAGCACAGGGGACCCCTGCGCGCTCCTCTGTAACCCCGTGGGATTCCCCAGGCCTGTCACCCTACCCTGCCACCTCAAGGCCAAGAGCTGCCAAGGACGCTGCAGGTGCTCACCCCACACGGGAGGGCCAGAAGCCGTCTGCTGGCCCCAGATATCACCGCCAAGAACCGACGTCGTAACTGTGAAGAGGCCCGGGCACGTCAGCATGTCCACGCACTGCATGCTCCCTGCAGGCCCTAAAGGCCACTTCGGCGTCTCGTAGAGTCCCACGGGGTCCTGCCCTATAAATAGCACCTTCTTGTCCCTCCAGGTAGGAGCAGAGTACTGTCACCAAGAGAGGTGGGAAAGTCCATGTCTTTATTACCATCAGGTGTCTTTCTGGAGGACGTGTGTGTGCGCGTGGGCGTGTGTGCGTGCACGTGTGTGTGTGTGTGTGTGTGAGAGAGAAAGACAGAGAGAGAGAGCCATCCAGGCCGCAGGCCTGTTCAGGAAGCCCCAGCATGGTGGGCAGGGCCCAGAAATCAAACAGGAGATTCTGCAGCTGAATTTCACAAGGTTCCCCGAGAAACAACAGACAACAGCCGCTGCTCGGCCCCCCACACCTGGCATGGTGACTCAGCCCAGGAAGTCGTGGGGAGAGGAGGAGGGCAGTGTCTGGGGCCGCCCCCACCTGCACCGCTGTGGGGATTGAGGCACAGGGACAGCTGGAGGACAGGTCTTCCCTCTCCCACCCAGTCCCGAGGGGCAGAGCCTGCCTCTGCACCCTGGCTACAGCTCCAGCTTGTGCCTGGGCAGGCCTGGCCTCCGTCCTGCCTCAGCCACCCCAGCTGCCTGGCCTGGAGCTGGTTGCTTACACTCCACCAGATGGGGAGAATGACCACCCCTGCCCCCCCAGTGGAGGGGGGAATGCAATCAGGTCACACGTGGAAAGTGGGGGACATGGTGCCAGGCACAGGCGACGAGACAAGGATAAACGCTGCCAATGTTTTTACGATAAGTTGTTGTGTTCTGGAGATCCTGCCAGGGGTTCGAACTTCCCATATGCCTCATGGGGGTGCTATCTCAGCCCCACCGCCCAGGTAAGAAAACCTCACAGTAAAGGCATTTCCGGAGTTGTCCCTGAGTGTCCGGCAAATTCCACAGACCACGTGCCTGGGATGGATCTGCCCTCAGGGCAGCAGGAGGCAGTGGGGCCCAGGCTCATCCGTCCTGGCCGAACCTCGGGGTCACCCCACCCTGCCCAGATAACAGGATCAGTGCTCAAGAAGGAGTCGGGGTCCCACCTGAGTCCAGCCGCACCTCTCACTACTCGGGCCTGTTTCCTCACCTGAGAAACAAGGGAACTAGTGACCGCCGCCTCCGCTGGCTGGGAGAGGACTGAAGGAGCCAACAGGTGTGAAAGCGCCAGGCTCACACCTGGCGCAGGCTCTCCTCCCCAGCGACCACGCCCGGCCAGCGCTGCCACCACCACCCCGTCCCCGGAGGCGCCGGCCCTCTCTGAAACGGGCCCAGGCGTGTGCCAACGTGTCCTGGCTACCCCAGTCCTTCCTGGGGAGGCAGCCAGGGGCAGCGGAAGGGGCAGGGCTGCCCAGGGCTCCCCTCTGAGCCTGTGGCTCTTCTGCATTATCAAGGCTCAGAGCACAGCTCTGGAGCAGACTGCTGGGGAGTGAACCCTTACTCACTGCGAGGGCTTGGTGCCTTTCTTCCCTGCCCTGTGCCTCGGTTTCCCCATCTGTAAAATGGAGTTGGTCATGACGGCACCTGCCTCACAAGTCTGGGTGGATAAACTGAGTCCGTGTGTCGAGATCCCTTGGCTCCGTCAACCGGAGGCCTCGGGAGACTCCCGCAATCCCCGTGGACCAACCACCCAGAACTAAGGTGTGATTCCAACAGTCAAAAGTGTATTCATTCTAGAATGTTCTAGAGCAGAGTTTCTCAGCCTCAGCACTGTTGACTTTGGGGCCGGATCATTCCTGTTGTGGGGGCCGTCCTGCGTCCCCGGCCTCCACCCACTAGACGCCAGCAGCACACCCAGTTATGACAACCAAGGATGTCCCCAGACACTGCCCAGCGTCAACACAGAAGGCACAAAAAATCGCCCTCCG
Organism: Diceros bicornis minor; assembly: GCF_020826845.1. Lineage (NCBI taxonomy): Eukaryota > Metazoa > Chordata > Mammalia > Perissodactyla > Rhinocerotidae > Diceros > Diceros bicornis. Next base: position 1,588,825 of record NC_080770.1, read on the forward strand.
CTGAGATCCGCCGCTCTCCGGACTGGGATTGGAACAGTCCTGACCTTAAATTGTAACCTGCCTGCTCAACAGCCGAGTCCTCCATGCTTGCAAAGGTGCTTTAAAAAATCTTACTTCTCACAGACAGATCTGTCTGGATCATCGTAAATGCAGAACAGAGTAAGAAGCCAGCGGCTGCTCTTCAGAGTCAGTGCAAGCCGTTTCTTCCCCCGGGTTCGCTCCACAGCCGGCGCTTGATGTCTGCGTCCTCACTGGGGACTTGCAGCAGCTCAGGGGGTGAAGCTGCTTTCGTCCCTTTACAGATGAGGAAACCGAGGCCTGAGTTGCATGAACTTGCCCCAGCCCCGCCAACTCACAGGCGGTTACGCCCACCGTGTGTGTCCCCACAGCTGGTGCAGTCAGCTCGCTGTTCGGCCCATCCACGAGCCTTTTCACACTCTCCTTCCCAGCTGACCGCCATGCACACACTGCCACTACCTGACAAGTGGGGAAGCCAAGGCCCCTTTCATCACGCTGCCTGTCCAAACCCAAGCAAGAAGCTGGAAGGGGGGCTTTCTGGAAAAGTCTGGTGCCAGCTGTGCAGCTGGACAGGGCACCTGACAGGTGGCGTGTTCCTCGTGTCCCGTGAGGCCCTCTGGTGGCCCACCTCAGTGAGTGAGTCGAGCCTCGTCTGGACCCCACATTCCCACCGCCACCCCTATCATCCTCTGGGCCCTTCCCACCCACCACTACCCCTGGTCAGGTGCCCCTTTGACCTCTGCCCTCTCAGTGTCATTTCATGAAATCAAGCTGGCCCCAGACAGCCTGCCTCAGCAGTGACTGCAAACGTCCCCTACCTTGGGCCCTGAGACCTCTGCCCTAGGGGACAGGGCTGTTTTCTTCCTCAGTCCCCTGTGGATTGGCCCTGGCAACCAGCAATTTGCCAGGCTCCTGGCAGCCTTTGTGCAAGGCCCGGGAGAGCAGTGCTGGCTAGTCTCCGCCGCCCCGAGCTGCGCAGACCCTGCCTGAAGAGGCAGCCGCCACCTGCCCTAGGCCTCGCTAAGCAGGACCATCATGGCCACGAGCATCTTGTCGAAGCACTTCTGCATCCACAGGCCTCGCAAGGTGACTATGGGGCGGGACGGGCTAGTCCTGGGGATGAGCTGGGAGCAGGCTGCAGCCCCCCTTACCCCATGGCCCCCTCTGATAAACAGGGGAGGCTGGTGCTTCTGTGCCCCAGGGGGAACCACTACCTGGCCTAACGGGGTGGGCACGATGCTGAGGCTAGGGGGAAGGGATGTGGCCGAGGCCACCCACCTGGCTGGTTGGGGGCAGAGCCAAGGTAGGCACTCCAGCACACGGCTCCCCAAGAGGACTCGCTCCAATGGCAGGGCCCAGAGGGGCCTCACCTGGCAGCTGCCCCGACAGCCCAACCTGCTAGTCTTGGCATCCCCCTGCCCACCAGGCTTAGGGGCTGCCCTCGAGGCACTCTCCACCCAACATAAAGGGAAAACATGGAAATGCACTAGCCGGCCAGCAGCTCCAGACAGCAGGAGGGAGGCAGCGACTCTGTTGAGAGTCAGTCCCGTCCCCCACGGACTGAGAAGTTCCGTTTGGAAAAGGCCCCATGCGCTCGCCCTCACATGTCCACCTGGTCTGGGAGTGCCTGGGAGTGGGACCAGCTCCCCGCTTGTCTGGCCTCTGGGGACAGATGCTAGAGGAGGGCCCGGCAGGGTCTAAAGACGGAGGTCTCAGAGGGGCTCCCGGGGCCTTGGGGCCAGCCAGGAGCTCACACCACTCTAGGGCTGACAGGCGAGGGGCCAGGGGCACCCGTTCCCTCCTCAGCTCCTGTCTGGGGTGGTTTAGAGGAATCAGAATGCCTCTTCTGTGCAAGCGGTAGTGCAGGTCTGAAAAACTCCCTGGCGGGCAGAAGGGATGAGGGGGACACACAGGAGGTAATGGACAGGGGGTGGACTTGTAGCAAAAGTCCTGAGAAAGTGTGTCGAGGGGTCGAGGGGTCCTTTTTAGCACACATGTAGGACGAGGACAAAGGGCTCAGATTTCTGGCATCCTCTTGTGTTCTGGTGGCTTCTGTGACTGGGGGAGAAATGGTGACAGTTTCCTGGGTTCAGACAGGGAGAGGAAGCACCCGGCACTCTGGCTAGGGTGGGCTGGAGGCATGCACGCATCTGTGACCACAGCACTCTCCTGCACCCCTAAATGTGAGAACCGCCCCCAAGCTGACCCCACTCAACACCACCATTCTCGGCCAGCCTCCTGCCCATTTTTGGAGCAGTGTCCAGGCCGGGGTGCGCGTGAGCCCCAGAGTGCGCCAGGCAGAGGGGGGCGAGGAAAGGCCCAACGCCAGGCAGAGACTGGGGTCCCGGTGCGCCCGCTCCAGCGTGGTGGATCCCGCCCGGGTTTTGCGGCCGCCGTGCCCTCCTCCCTCCGTCCCTCCCTCCTCCCTTCCCCCGCTCCTCCCTCCTCCCGCCTGCCCGCTCCCTCCCTCCGCTAACGCGGTTGGATCAGTCTTCTGGCATTTCCTGCAGCCGGGCCGCGCCGCCAGCTGAGCCCCCGCGCGCCCGGCCGGGCCGGGGCACCGAGATCGCCGCACGGTAGGAGCAGGAGCGCGGCGGGCGGGGAGGGGTCCTGGAGAGGGGGCGGGGAGGGGGCGGAGAGGGGCCTGGAGGAACCTGGGCAGGGGGCCGGAGGGACTGCGGCCGAAAGGGCCCGGAGCGGCCAGTGGGCCGCCGGCGGCCAGCTGCGGGGATCGGGGGCGGCCCCCGCACCGCACGCCCCCGGACCTTAGGGACTGGGCGCAGCCCCGCGGACCCCGACAGTGGTCGGCTTTGGGGAGCCCCATCCTGCCCCGTCGTGCCCGGGAGCCTCGGGGTGGCGCAGGGACAGTCCCAGGCGCGGGCGGGTTGGGGTGCGGGTGGGGCCCTGGTGTGGGGAGCAGTGGGCGCAGCCAGGCTCCCCACTTGGTGCGGCTTGAAGGAGCAGGGACCTGGAGCGAGAGTGGCTGGGTCCAGCTGCCTCCAGTAACCGGGTCTGTGCTCCCAGCTCAGACGACCCTGGGGGTCTAGAAGGGGCGGGGCGTGCCAGGGTGGATGCTGCGTCTGGATCCGGGTCTGGGATCCGGTGTCTGGCATCCCAGCTCTGGGCTGGGTTCTGAGGGTGACTCTGTCTGGGTCCACAGAGTGAGGGGCTGCCTGAGCTGAGGGGAGGATCCTTGCCCTCATCCACCCCCCACAGCCTGCATCTCTAGGCCACTGATCCCCGAAAGATATGGAGCCCCAGGAATTGTTCTGGGGACATGAGTCTACAGGAGGGTCTTGTGCGCTTGGGGATTCCTGAGGGTTGGGGGATGGTTGGGATGAGAGGGGCCATCAGCAGCCCCCAGGGGCCACCTGCCAGCCTGGGCTCCCTGAGCACCACCCCCGCCCCTCCCTCATCGCTGGGCTGTGTGCTGTCAAAAGCCAGCTGGAGTTAGATTTTGAGTGGCTCTGGGGGGTGTGGATGGTCCCTCCAGCACCTCACCCATCCTTGGGCCCTGCCAGGCCAGGCCTTGCTGGAGCAGCTGGTGGGATTTCCTCTCTTTTGCCATCTTGGGGTTTAACTAACTTGCTGCTGTGTCTACACACATAATTTATATGTGCGTCTGTCTGTCTGCCTGAGCCCCTTCAAGGTGCCTTTTACAGGCAGACTTCTGTGATCATACCCCCAGGGACTGCCCCCTGGCCAGGGGCAGGCGCAGGGCGTCACAGCCAGGGGACATATGCACAGCCTTCAGATTGGATGTGCCCGCCCTTGGATCTGTGTGCGCCCCTGGGTGGATCCAGGTCCCAGGCAGCAGAAACCCCGCCCTCAACAATAGTGGGCTGAGAGGTGTGTCAGCAGTGTTTTCCCCCGGGGGGGGGGGGGGCCTAGCTGTTCCTTGAACTTGACAGGCTTTGCGGGCAGCAGGCAATTCAGGGGCATCCGACGCTCCCCTTAGGCTTCAGGCTCCAGATCTGCGGCCCTTACCGTCTGCCTACCCATGTGTGGGGCAGGGCCTGGGGCGCCAGGGAGGCAGGCACTGAGGGCGTCTGTCTGGTCTGCCTGGCCAGGCTGTGTCTAGAAAAGATGACAAAGCAGATGAGCTGAGACAGGGGCCTCCGACCCCAGTCCTGGGCCTCGTCTTGGGGAGGCTGCTGTGCAGATGTGGAGCCCAGGACAGTGCCTCTTGGCTGCCAAACAGAAGGTCCTCCTTCCTGGGCCTGAGTTGGGCCATGAACGGGTTAAGTCTTCAAAGGTCTGCTCCTGGCTCTTTACAGAACACCAAAGGCAGCCCTGTCCCCCCAGGATGGTATTTACTGTGGTAGAATATCCAGGATCAATTTCTCTCCTGAAATCTGTCTTCCTGGAAGCTTCCTGAGTGTGATAGTAATCCGACATGCTAAGCTTGGGGGAGAGAAGAAAAGCTCCATGACAAACCAGGGGTTTGAGGACTGTTGGGTCTCTGGCAGCTGTGTTTTGGGGACCTATGCTTTCTGCTGATTCTGTGGTTAAGCCAGCGCGCACGCACGTGTGCACACACACAGATACAGGTGGAGGAGAACTCACCCCAGGTGGTAGAAACTTGCCCCGCCCCATTCGCATTTGTTGTTCAAGGGACAGATGTGCTGTGCAGGGCTGCTGAGAAACAGCCCAGACCCAGCTCATGGTCATACGGGGGAGCCTGACGCTCTTGAAGTTCGGCCCCCAGGACAGGGGGCTGTAGAGAACCAGGTCACAGGGGTGCACAGCATGTGCCACCAGGATCCCAGTCGTTTTCACCTGAAGGGAGCGGTCAGTTCTCACTGTGGGGTCCACGGGTCAGGTGGGTGGAACTGCCTGGCTGCTCACTGGGGTAGCAGGGGCGCCCGATGGGCCCTTTCGGGTGTTGGGGCCAGACACTGGGCAGTGCAGAAGGACGGTGCTGCCCTGGGAGGTCCTCATGCCACTCACGGCCGTCACCAAGGAAAAGTATTGCTCTCAGTGCCAGATCTGCCCCATGACCTACCGGACCTGCAGGTCCAGGAAAGAGGACTTACAGCAGAGGGTGAGCTCTCTGAGGGAGCGGCCGGCCTCAGCTGGCTCGGGACCGTCACCACACTGCTGCTCGTTGGGGAGACGTGTGAGCAGGTAGTGGACCTTCTCCCGGGGTGGGAGTGCGGTCAGTACAGAGAACTTGGACTTTGGATTGTGTTGTTCTCCCACCATCACGGGGTTCCGAGCCAGGACCCCTGGGAATGTGTGCACGTGGGTGTGATGTTGGCTTGTGCTGGCGTCTACGCTGAGGGGAGTGGGCACCAGCTGTGCTCAGGACCTCCCGATTGAAAGCCAAGGCTTGGGATGGGCCTGGTGCGGGGCACACACCACAGTGACCCCAGCTTAGAGTTCCCTGTCTGGCAAGGTAGCTGGGGAATAAGCCGCCCACGGTAAGGAATTCTGCAGGGGCCGGCCCCATGGCTTAGCGGTTAAGTGCGCGCGCTCCGCTGCTGGCGGCCCGGCTTCGGATCCCAGGCGCGCACCGACGCACCGCTTCTCCAGCCATGCTGAGGCCGCGTCCCACATACAGCAACTAGAAGGATGTGCAGCTATGACATACATCTATCTACTGGGGCTTTGAGGGGAAAAAAAAGGAGGAAGATTGGCAATAGATGTTAGCTCAGAGCCGGTCTTCCTCAGCAAAAAGAGGAGGATTAGCACGGATGTTAGCTCAGGGCTGATCTTCCTCACAAAAAAAAAAAAAAAAAAAGGAATGTTGCAGGACCAAGATGGGGGGCAGCCTGGAAGTGCCTCAGGGACCCCCAAGGAGGAAATCTCCCCCTGCAACCAGGATCAGAGACAGGTGGGATTCGGGGGGGGGGAGCGGGGAGGGCTCAGTGACCATCAGGAGGGGCATTGGAACCATCCAGCCAGGTCCCTGGGGAGGCGCAGGGCCATCAGAGAATCACCAAGGTTATCTAGGTCATCGAGCCAGCGAGACAGCCCCACCGCTTAGGACCTTAGGACGTGACCTGGTTGGCCAGCTCTGAGGGATCCAGGATACCCACGGGGCCTTTGTTGCAAATCTCAGAGCCAGTGCTCTGCTTAGCCTCCCATGCCTACCCCACATCCACTCTTCTTTCCAGACCCGGCCTCTGCTCTCCTCCAGCTGCCACCCGCCCTTCCTGGAGGGCCACACTAGCCATCCAACTGGCTCTCCACTCTTGCCTACTCCAGTCCTTCTCCAGCCTGCAGCCAGCATGATCTTTAAAAACATAAACCACATCACATCACTTACCCGCTTAGCGTCCTTCATGGTTCACACTGACCTCAGAATGAGCCCAGACTCCTTCCATGCCCCACAAGGCCCTGGGCGCCCTGGTCTCTGCCTGCCTCTGTCGCTCTCCCCACCTCCTCGCTCATGCTCACAGGCCTCCAGCCCTAGGCCCGGCTTTCCTTACCCCAGGGCCTTTGCACACATGTACCCTCTGCCCAGGGTGCTAATTCAGATCTCGAGTGAGATGTCACTTCTCCAGGAGACCCTCTGCAGCTGCCGAAGGTGCCCATTCTAAGGTGGCTGTGTTTTGTTTTCTTAGGAGCATTGATCTGTATCTGAAATCATCTCTCTGTGTTTGTTTACTTGCATGATTGAATATGGAGGAAGCAGCTGGCCGAGAGCCAGGCCCACGGTGGGCACCGTTAGCACATGTGGTCATCATTCACTTGTTGCCTGAATGTCTGTTCCGGGCTCTGTTCCCAGGGCCGAACAAACAGTAGGTGCTCTGTGCTCACGTGAAGCTGCAGAATTGCCTTCACCCAGGGAAGCCAGTGGCTTGAGACGGGATGCCGCATCCTGCACCTCCCACCCCCAGTCTCCCTGCTCCACCAGTACCCACAGGCAGGAGACCGACCAGTGCATTCCTCCCATCCTAGGATGCCAAGACCCAGCTTGCCACCCTTCCCAGGGGTCCTGTCATTCCTGAACTAGAAATGGAGTGGGCAGAGTGGCTTTCCTGGGAGGAATGCCTAGTATTTTGTTTGCGAATGGCGTGGACTGACACCCCCCCACCCCCCACCCCGGGGCCCTCTGACCCCTGGGGGATGGAGGGCTGAAGGAGAAGGTGAGGTCCCCCAACTGTTGATACGGATTTTTACAGGCCTAATGAGAACACGAGGAGGGGATTGGGGGATACCCCATCCCACAGGCCGCTGGCCAGGCCGCCCCTTGTGACCAGCCGGGGTCACTTTCCCTTGTCTAGGGCCAGGGGAGTTTGGATACGGGGTGTAGGCCAGCTCTGCCCTCTGAGACAGGCAAGTCCCCAGGAAGGCAGAGGGAGGGATGGCCTGCGGGATGGGCCAGGCCGCCCGGTCCTCGCAGGCCAGCAGGCAGGGGCGGCGCCTTTGTCCCTTCCCTCGCTGGCTCCGCCACTGCCACGGACCGTTCTCAGCCGCCTCCACGCAGGCAAGGGCGCTTGTAGCCAGGGAGGGAGCGCGGAGGCGCCCTGGGAGGGGCGGGGCCTGGATGTGCCCGCCTATTGGGGTGAATACGGCAGAGAGTCCGTTAAAGGGCCCGCGGCTGCGCGGCTGGTCTCTGGGCTGCGCTGGCGGAGGCGGGATGTGGATGCCCGCCTATTGGGGTCAGTGCGGCGCAGAGTCGCTTAAAGGGCCGGCCACGCAGACGGTCTCCTGCCGCGCTCAGGTTGCAGGGGCGGCTCCTAGTGGTTGTTGGCCCGCCTCCTCTCTCCTGGGAGAGCCCCTTCCCCTGGAGGCCGGAGGGAGGGGGCCAGAGGGGTGACCAGGGGGCGCACGGAGCAGCCGGGACAGGAAGACTTGATCCTGCCCTATAGGACGAACCTCATCCTCCTCCTACCGCCAGGCAGGAGTCACCCCAATCTGGCAGAATTCGGGCAGAGGAGAGCAGGACCCACAGACGCTGAGGACAGGAGTCATCACCAGGGGAACCCGGATAACATTCCGGGGTCAGAGAGCCCGGGGAGGAGGCCTTTTGTCATTGTTTATTGACGTGTCTGGGGAGTGTGTGTTTTTATGCCTTTGCGGCCTCCAGAGGACTGAGGGAGGAGCGTTCTGCTCTCACTGGGCTGGGAGCGGGCGTGGGTTTTGTGGACGTAGGGGAGGGGAGGCCTGCAGGACGCCCAGGGGTCTGGGGGCCCTTGGCAGCCTGGTCCTCCTATGGGCCATGGGGTTGTGGGTTCCTCGCCCCAACCCTGGGAGACAGGTGGGTGGGGCCTCACACCTCCCAGTTGGAACCTAAAGGCCAGAGTGGCCGTCTGGGGTGTGGGACACTGAGAACCATGGCCAGGGATGGCGCGGACAGAGCCCTGCCCACTCAGAGTCCTGTTTCCCCATCTCTGCAGTGGCCCTTGAATGAGGCCCTTTGAGGTCTCTGGGTTAGCAGCACTCAGCCATCCCCCAGAGGATTGGGATGGGCTCTCCTGTGTGACCCTGATCCTGGACAGGAGTCGTGCGTCCCTGCCGGCCCCCTCTGCCGGCTGAGCCTGGGCTGAGCTGGGCAGAGAGGTGGCTGACCCAGGCCCCCGTGCCCTGGTGCAGCCCCGGCGCTGTAGGACGGGGGAGAGGCTGGGCCAACCTCTGAGGGACTGATGGAGTCAGGGAGCATGGTGGGTTTGGCCCAGGAACATGGCTCAGGGATTCTTAACCCAGGCACTGGGGCCAGCAGTTTCTTTCCCTCCTAAACCTCCGTTTCCCTGCGAATCCAGGCCCACAGCAGTCCCTGAGAAGTCATGAGATGGTCTCACACACACGCGTCGGGTGAGCCTCAGCTGTGTGTTGGTGCCTCTGGCATAGCTCCTGTGAGTGAGGAACCAGACCGCCAGGCGGGGCGCACAGTAGGGCCTCGGGGGTGCTGGGAGGGGAGGGGGCTGGGCCTTAGCCACAGGTGTAGTGAGGACCCCCCATCCTAGGCCTGAGAGCTTCTACCCCAGCCTCCTGCTGACTTTAGGATGTGCCCTGTCTCCTGGGTGAAAACTGACCCAAAGAAAGGGCCCGGCAGAGCCACGGGCCTTAGGTTTTGTCCTCTGGCTTCAGAGCGTGTGCAGCCTCTCACCTGCGCCCTCCTGCCTCCCCTCCCCTGGGCAGCCCAGCCGAACAGGCTGAAGGCTGAGGGTGGTCAGCCCTGGGACTCACAGGGTCTACCCATCTCCTGTTGGAGAGGGGAGGAAGCTGGGCCCAAGAATGGCAGGGTCATTGTGCTACCCTCACTGGGACCCAGTTTCCCCATCCTTAAGGCTCCCTGGTCCCTGTACCACGTTCCCACCCCCATCCGGTGGGCAAGGCCGGGGCAGGAGCTTGGAGAGAATGGTGGACATCCAGAGCCCCTGCTCACCGCTGAGGCCGGGCTCTCCGGAGGACTCGGGGCCCAGCACCTGCCCTTCACTGCTTAATGTCCTGGACATACACGTCAAATTTTATACGGAAAAAAGTTTCCACTCATTTTTTAAAGTTTGAGTGATTGGAAATCTCTCTCCCTTTTCCTTTATCCCTCTCTCAGCACCCACACACGACCGGAGAAGTTTCCTTAGTGTCGCTGACGCCCGCTGACTCCCTGCCCGCCTGGTGTCTGGCAGCAGGTGCAGCCTTAGCCCTGCCTCCCTGTGGTCCTGGAGCAGGAGAGGAGCGGGCTTTCCAGACCCAGCGTGGGCCCGCCCAGCATGAGCCCTGTGTAGGACCTTGTGCTGCCTCGTGGCGTCCTTGACCCCTTTCTCCTCCAGCAGAGGGAGAGAGCAGCCCACCGTGAAGGGAGCCCTCATCCACTCCAGCCCACCCACAGGCGGAGAGGTGCTGGGTTTCCGTTCTGGGCTCCTGCAGAGAGCACAGGTGGCCCCTGCTCTGAGGCCTCCATGCCGCCTCTGAACCCCAGCAGCCCGCCCAGAAGATCAGGTCCCGGAAGGGCAGGGTGAGGCTACCAGGAAGAGACCCAGCGCTTGGTTCCACAAGGCTGGGAGAGTTTGGGGTGTGCAGGAAGATGACACATGACCCGGAAACAAAGAATTCAGCCCCAATGAGCAATCCTAAGAGCGAGGCCCATTGGGAACGGGCCTGGCTGCTGGTCCATCCAAATGGCCACTGTGGGGCATCCTTCCTGGTCCTGCAGGCAGGCTCATGGAGGCTCCCAGGGAGAGGGGGACAGAGGTATCCCCTCCCAGGGCCAGTCTCATACTTGGACTGAGTGTGTTGCTGACATGAGCCGCTAAGGGTCTGTGCTCCAGGCCTAAGGCCCACCGGCCGCTGGGGTCCCCGCCTTCACTGCCCTGCCCTCCGTGCAGCCAGTGCAGACCCTTCCAGTGCAGACCCTCCAGCTGCTGAGAGCCGGGCAGACTGGCTGGCTTTTCCTTCATTGGATCAGAGGGAGCAAGTGTCCGTCCTGGGGCAGGACCCCTGCCCTCTGTTCTGCTCTCCCAGGTTTCTGGCGCTTACTCTGATGTGACTCTGGGGGTGGAGCCACCCTGGCTTTTCGTGGTCGCCTGCACCTCTCTGCCTTAGCACATGCCATTCCCTGCCTGGAAAGCCCTTCCTCTGGCTCCGTCTGGTGCGCTGGCTGAGCACCCACGGGGAGCCGGCCCTCAGCAGGCGAACAGGGAATACCAGAGGTCTGGGGAGCTTAGCCCCCGCCAGCAGTCTCTTCAGGGTGACTTGCGGAGTCTGCCTCACTCCTCTCCGCCTTTCTCCCCGTGAAGCCGGCTCCTCCCCCACACTTGCTGGGGACAAGTCACTTGTCCTGGCGAGTCAGTGAGCCGCGGCTTCTCTTTGTTTGGTTTGAGTGTTTTGTTTTACGCAGAGGCAGGCGGATCTCTGGAGCTCGTGAAGCCAGGTGCTTCCTGTGGTCCTGGATCAGGACGGGGAGCCGGCTTTCCAGGCCCAAGGTGGGCCAGCCGTTCTGTAAACGCCCCCTGTAAAGGTGCTCCCGACTTCCCATGGGAGTTCCGGGGAGTGACCCGCCTGACTACAGGGACACCGAGTCGCGTGGTGATTAGAATGTGGGCACAGCGGTCCAAAAACTGGGTGGGAATCCTCCCCACTCTGACACTTCATTAGCCACCGGGCCTTGGGCAAGGCTCTTAAGCTCCAGGCCTCGGTTTGCCCATCTGTGAAACGGGCCATCGCCATGCCAGCCTCTGAGACGAGAGGATGTGTGTGGATCGCAGAGCCGGCCCACAGGGAGTGCTGGATCACTGGCCCTCCATCCAGCTTAGGCTCTGTCAAGCCGTCCAGCTCTTCGAGCAGGGACGGACCCTCTGCTTATGGCTAGTTAAAACTTTGATTCATGGTCGTGAAAGATTTAAACACAGGAACCATACAGAAGAACAGAACCAATCCCCACGTTATCAAGGTCGCAACACTTGGCTCTCTCTGCTTTAGGTGTAAGAGCTGCAAGTTGCAGCACAAGCCCCTGTCCGCCCTCCCCCAGCCTCCAGTCGCCCTCCTTCCCGGAAGATTTCCAGAGTGACGTTCCCAGGCATGTTTTTATGCTTTTACTATATATGGATGAATCCACAAACAAATGCAGGCTCCTTTGGCTTCATTACAAATGTTACATGACTGCTAATGTTCCCTGCGTGTCCTTTCTTATTTCGCATAATTTTGGATTTACAGAGAAGTTGCAAAAATACTGCCACGTAGCCTTTTGCAACTTCTTTGGAGCTGTGCCGTTACAAGTGAGTAGTCCTCCTCCATTTTCCTCACTTTATATAAATATGTTGCAATTTATTTCTCTTCTCCTGTGGAGGGACGTTCCGGTTGTTTCCGTTCTGTCTTATCCCTGGAGCGCGTGGTGTGTCCGGGTCTCCTGGGGCCTGTGGGCGGGAGCTCCTCTGGGGTGTCGGCCTGGAGTGGGGTCTCAGGGTCCGAGGGTACGCACCTCAGCAGCCCAGCGGATGTGGCCAAATGGTGCAGTTGGTGCCCCAGCCCACATGGGGGGGAAGTCGGGCTTTCCCCTCTAGCAGATGGGGGAGAAGGACCACAGTGAGCTGGGGGCTTACGTAACAGAGCTTCGTGCCCCCGGGGCTCTTCCCAGGACCTGGGCCCTGGGGCGGTGGGCAGGGGCTGCGTCTCCCGGCAGTGCTAGGATCCTGGGCTCGTGGTGCTATCTGGGGTCGAGATGAGTCAAGTGCATTGACTCTCCTGGCCTTGGAGGTCCACCTGCCGTCTGTCCTCCGGGAAGATCCTGGGCTCCAGCATCCTGCTGGAGGGAGGGGTCTTCCAGGCTGCCGTGAGCAGCTGCTCCCACGGGGAATGCCATACAGAGGTGTGTGCCGGGGTCCCCGGGGTCCTCAGTGACCAGCACATTTTGTTAATTTAAAACAAAAACACCTGTAACGTGGTGACTCTAGTCAGTGCCACTGTGTTGTATAATTGAAACACGCTAAGAGAGCAGAACTTACATGTTCTCACCAAAAAAAAAAAAAAAAAGATAAATATGTGAGGTGACGGCTGTGTTATTAACTCGATGGGGAAAGTCCTTTCGCCATGCGTATGTAGTATATCAAGTCATGATGATGGACACTTTAAATGTCTCATGGTTTTATTTGTCATTACACCTCAATAAAGCTGGAAAGAATAGGCTGAACCTGAGACAAGGGTCCAGGGAGGGCGGGGTCCAGCGGATGGTTCTGCAGGTTGTGCCGGGAGCTGGTTACGGCACAGAGGCTGCAGGTTGAAGACGCACGTGGCCGCCTTGCCAGAGGTGGGACCGGAGGGGCATATGGCGGCCACGTCCCCGAGCGCGGTGTTTCCACACGGTTGTGATGTGGAGGCAGAGCTCCTGCCCTGCTTGTCTGGTCCCCCGGGGCACGAGTGCAAAGCGCCATTGACGAGGCGGGTGCGCCGGCCCCGCTCGGGCCTCGAGGCCACGCCGGGAGTGTCCACAGTCACCAGCTCCAGCTGGGACGTGGCCCAGGCAGGATGTGAACCCCTGTGCCGGGCGTCTGTCCTGGGAGAGGGGCCTCGTCTCCCCCAGTCATCTGAGTGTGGCAAGGCAGGTGTCCCCTTCTCCCAAAGGTGCTTGGTGCTGACCTGTCCCCCTCCGGGAGGCCTGGTTGTGTGGGTATGTCAGTCAGCTCGGGCGGCCATAACACGTATCACAGACCGGGTGGCTTAAATGACATTTACTGTCTCCAGTCCTAGAGGCTGCACATCCAAGATCCAGGCGTGAACAGGGCTGGTTCCTCCTGAGGCCTCTCTCCTGGGCGTGTAGATCACCGTCTTCGCCCTGTGTCCTCACATGGTCGTCCCTCTGTGCGTGTCTGTGTCCTGATCTCCTCCTCTTATAAGGACACCAGTCACACTGGATTAGGGCCCACCCTAATGACCTCATTTTAACTTAATTACCTCTTGAAAGACCCCATCTCCAAATATAGTCACATTCTGAGGGTTAGAACTGGGGGTTAGGACTTCAGTATATGAATTTGGGGGACACAGTTCAGCCCGTCATAGTGGGGAATGAGTGACCAGACCAGCCTTCGGACATCATGTCCTGCTGTTTGCTGGCCATCTGCCTCCAGGGCCATCCCGTCTCAGCCCAGCATCCCAGGCCCGGATCCGCTTCCCTGTCACCATTGCTCTCTGGTCCAGTCCAGCAAATACCCCCTCTGCAGTGGCCCTTGGATGCCGAAGGTGGCTTCCCCTCAGCTAGGTGGAGAAAGGGGACGTTGCCCCAGTGGGCGGCTGGTTCTGATGCTCACAGACCTTCTGTGCCCGCTACTGTGCGCTGAGTCCTCAGAGCCCACCAAGGTCTGCCCTCCTGCTCTGCGTTCTAGAATGCCAGCTGGGGGGTCTTCCCCCAGGGTCCCCTGCCCCTCCCTGTTACCAGACCTGGTGGGTACCCACTGTGTGCCATCCTTGCCAGGCGGGGTGGGGCCCGTGGAGACCTCCACCCCGTACTCAGGAGGAGGAGGAGGAGGAGGAGGAGGAGGAAGAGGAGGTCCTCAGCTGTCCAGAGCAGACTCAGACGCTGTTGAAGCGGCCCGGAGCGCACTGTAGGAAGGGGAGGCGATGCCAGGAGTCCTGACAAGCTGGCTTTTGTATACGGAGCCTCTGCCGTCCGGAGCCCTCCTGAGAACCCCAAATGTGCAAAAAAGGGAAAAAAGACTTTTTCCACGCAGCCAGACTGGACATCTGTCCATCACCCTCAGCGCAGCCAAGTGGGTCCCTCAGGAGCTTCCCCCACTTGAGACCACCAGCCCCACTGGGGCGGCCCCCAACAGCTCATGCTCCCCCCGTCCCCTGGAGCTGCAGCCCGGGCTGGCAGTTGGTCTTTACACTGCGGTTTAGCAAATGACGGGAGGAAGACACACAGCAAATGACTGTCCTCTGCCCCGTTCATTATTTTTAAACTGTGTCTGCTTTTTGGTTTATTTTTAAATCTCGAAAGCACAAGGAACATGCTGTTTATCTCCATGAGCCTGTTCCCCTCAACGTGGCCATTCATCACTTCCCATCTGGCCCCAGTCTGCCTGCAGAGCAGAAATAACCCCGTGGGACATGTGGCCCTCGGGGACCTACGCCTTCAGGCCACAGGGGGCTTTCCCTGACGAGGGCAGCTTACCCCGCTAAGCACCAGACTTTTAGAACATTATTGTGTTCATTGGAAATCTTTCCAAGATGCATTACACGCACAATGCCTTGCAACCTTAGAGTATAAATGAGAAATAATTTAATCCTTTTTCTGGTGACTTGGGTCATTACAACGATTAATTGTAATAATTATTAACATTTTATTGAAGACTTTTTTAGTGACTTATCTCCTTTAACTCTTAAAACAACCCTGAGCCGTATGTCCTAGTATCATCCCCATCTTACAGATGGGGACACTGAGGCTCCGAGAGGGGAAGCAACCTGCCCAGAGTCACCCACCAGCACGTGACGGGGCCGGGACCGGAACAGCTCACCAGTGGTCTCCACCTGGTGGTGCTGCTGGGGCGGCCGGGAGGGACGCTGCCCTCTGCAGGGCTATTTGTCCCTGTACTAAATGGCCCAGACTGCTTTTCTTAAACTTCTTGTTGGAGGGGTTGTCAGTTATTTCCTTTTCTTAAAAAACTCATTTCTGCTTCTAGTCCACTCTCCTCTAGGAAACCAGATGACTAAGGTTGTTGGAAATGTGTGCAAACCACGAGTGAGCAGGTTCTGAAGGAGGGCCTGAGGTTTGTCAGTAATCGTGAGCAGGAGCGTTAATGGGGGTGTTTATGATGCTGGATTTGCCTACTTAGAGGCTTCGTTCTTTCTGCGTTCTTGGCTGAGTTCGGCGTTCTGGTTCAGAGTCCAGTAGGGCTCCTCAGGCAGCAACAGCCAGCGGGTACGGAGCGCCCACTGGAGCCCAGACCTCCAGGGTGCCGCGCAGGCATCTGCCCTGTGGCTCAGGACAAGCCACCAGGCGCCTGGCAGTGCCATTTCAGGTGTGGAACCTGGTCTTAGGGACAGTCCAGGCTTCGCCCCCCGGGCCAGCCAGGGAGCAGCCAGTCCAGAGGCCCCTCGCAGATCAGAGCGTGCTTCAGATAGATTGTGAGGGAAAGGAAGGGAAAGGAAGCGAAGGAGGGGGACCGCAGGTGGAGAGACAGGGCAGACATTTCCAAGTGGGCAGGACTCCAGGCTGGACCCCAGGGACGACGTGGATGACGACAGCATGAAGGAGAAGGGAGTGAGGATGGGGCCAGCCGGTTCGTCTGGGAGGACAAGCGGTTGTGACTCGGACTCGCCCCCAAGGGCTTGGGGGGCAACTGGACAGCTTGGGTTTCGACCTGGGTGGTGATTACAGAGTGTTTGTCTAGAGGAGCTCATTACACGGATGTCTGTGTGGTTTTCTTTTTTGTGTGTGTGTGTGAGGAAGATCAGCCCTGAGCTAACATCTGCCAATCGTCCTCTTTTTTTGCTGAGGAAGACTGGCCCTGGGCTCACAGCCGTGCCCATCTTCTTCCACTTTATATGGGACGCCGCCACAGCATGGCTCGTCAGGCAGTGTGTCAGTGCACGCCCAGGATCCGAACCGGCGAACCTCGGGCCGCCGCCGCAGAGCGCGCACACTTAACCGCTTGCACCACCAGGCCAGCCCCATGGTTTTCCATATTTACATTTTATTTCGTATAAAAGAAGTTTTTTTTTTATTGATGTTTTAATAGTTTTTAACATTGCGAAATTTGGGGTTGTACATTTTTGTTTGTCCATCACCATATATATGTCTCCCTTCACCTCTTGTGCCCACCCCCCACCCCCATTGCCCCTGGTAACCACAATACAGTTTTCTCTGTCCATGTGTTGGTTTATATTCCACATATGAGTGAGATCATACAGTATTTGTGCCTCTCTTTCTGGCTTACTTCACTTAATGTAATACCCTCCAGGCCCATCCATGTTGTTGCAAATGGGACGATTTTGTCTTTTTTTATGGCTGAATAGTATTCCATTGTATATATATATACCACATCTTCTTGATCCAGTCATCAGTTGATGAACAGTTGGGTTGCTTCCACTTCTTGGCTATGGTGAATAATGCTGCAATGAACATAGGGGTGCATAAGCCTCTTTGGATTGTTGATTACAGGTTCGTTGGATAGATTCCCAGTAGCGGGATGGCTGGATCATAGGGCATCTCTATTTTTAATTCTTTGAGGAATCTCCATACCATTTTCCATAGAGGCTGCACCAGTTTGCATTCCCACCAGCTGTGTATGAGGGTTCCTGTTTCTCCACATCCTCTCCAACATTTGCTGTTTTTTGTCTTGGTGATTATAGCCATTCTAACGGGCGTGAGGTGATATCTTAGTGTTGTTTGATTTGCATTTCCCTGATGATTAATGATGTTGAGCATCTTTTCATGTGCCTATTGGCCATCTGTATATCTTCTTTGGAGAAGTGTCTGTTCATTTCCTCTGCCCATTTTTTGATCGGGTTGTTCGTTTTTTTTGTTGTTCAGTTGTGTGAGTTCTTTATATATTATGGAGATCAACCCCTTGTCAGATGTATGTTTTGCAAATATTCTCTCCCAGCTGGTGGGTTGTCTGTTCATCTTGATTCTGGTTTCGTTTGTCTTGCAGAAGCTCCTTAATCAGATGAAGTCCCACTTGTTTATTTTTTCTTTAGTTTCCCTAGTCTGGGTAGGCATGTCATCCGAAAAGATGCCTTTATGACCGATGTCAAATAGTGTGTTGCCTATATTTTCTTCTATGATTTTTATAGTTTCAGGTCTCACCTTCAGGTCTTTGATCCATTTTGAGTTAATTTTTGTGAATGGCGATAGCAGATGGTCCACTTTCATTCTTTTGCATGTGGCTGTCCAGTTTTCCCAACACCATTTATTGAAGAGACTTTCTTTTCTCCATTGTATGTTCTTAACTCCCTTGTGGAAAATTAGCTGTCCGTATATGTGTGGTTTTATTTCTGGGCTTTCAGTTCTGTTCCATTGATCTGTGTGTCTGTTTTTGTACCAGTACCGTGCTGTTTTCATTACTATTGCTTTGTAGTATGTTTTGAAGTCAGGAATTGTGATGCCTCCTGCTTTGTTCTTTTTTCTTAGGATTTCTTTAGCTATTTGGGGTCTTTTGTTGCCCCATATGAATTTTAGTATTCTTTTTTCTATTTCTGTGAAGAATGTCATTGGGATTCTGATTGGGATTGCATTGAATCTGTAGATTGCTTTAGGTAATATGGACATTTTAACGCTGTTTATTCTTCCAATCCACGTGCATGGGATATCTTTCCATTTCTTTATGTCATCATGGATTTCTTTCAATAATGTCTTGTAGTTCTCATTGTATAAGTCTTTCACCTCCTTGGTAAGATTTATTCCTAGGTATTTTATTCTTTTTGATGCAATTGTGAATGGTATTATCTTTTTGAGCTCTCTTTCTGTTAGTTTGTTATTAGCATACAGAAATGCAACTGATTTTTGTAGATTGATTTTGTACCCTGTAATTTTGCTGTAGTTGATTATTTCTAATAGTTTTCCAATGGATTCTTTAGGGTTTTCTATATATAAAATCATGTCATCTGCAAATAGTGAGAGTTTCACTTCTTCGTTACCTATTTGGATTCCTTTTATTCCTTTTTCTTGCCTAATTGCTCTGGCCAAAACCTCCAGTACTATGTTGAACAGGAGTGGTGAGAGTGGGCAGCCCTGCCTCGTTCCTGTTCTCAGAGGAATGGCTTTCAGTCTTTCCCCGTTGGGTATGATATTGGCTGTGGGTTTGTCATAAATAGCCTTTATTATGTTGAGGTACTTTCCTGCTATTCCCATTTTGTTGAGAGTTTTTATCATAAATGGATGTTGTATCTTGTCAAATGCCTTCTCTGCGTCTATTGAGATGACCATGTGGTTTTTATTCTTTGTTTTGTTGATGTGATGTATCACGTTGATTGATTTTTTACATTTTATTTCGTATAAAAGAAGTTTTTAAAAGAAGCTGCTCTGCGTGGGACCCCGGGAAGGGGTCAGCCTTGACCACTGAGGTGACAACCTCAGTGGCAACCGAGGCCTGGTCCCTGCTGTCAATTGAAGGGGGCACAGGGGCCTCCTGGCCGGGATGGGACCCCACACTCTCAGCAGCTTCTGGCATTTTCAGGAGAGCTGCCGGCGTTCACAGACTGCCTCTGTGGCTTGCTCTGTCCAGCACCCCTTATACCGTTATTTTAAAGCGTGTGTCTTTAAATCCACTCACTTATTTTTACTTGAGTAAATTTGTTTCTAAAAGAAACTTTAAATGTTGCTGCAGTTAAAAAGTCATCATCACTTGTAATAAAAAGCAGGTAACTCTGAAAATATGCACAGGATCAGGAAACACTGCTACATTGTAGCCACGGGTCGCTCTGCCTCACCAGTTGGTTTTGTCACTGTAGCTCTGCGCCCCGGGCTGCGCTGCCTCCGCCACCTAGAGATCAGCTGTGATGGAGCCGCGATAAAGACCCAGACTTTTCTGCCTTGACGTAATCAGGAAGCTAGAAAGAGGATTTAAAAGAGAGGAACTTTCTGAGACCAATGATGATTAACGCCACCCTGTGCCACCCAGCATCCTCCGGTGTCACCCGCTTTTCGGGGAACAGGCAATGTGCATGTTTGGAGTCTGGCTCTGGAGGCAGAGAGGGCTTCAGGGGCCAATTCCAGGGGCTTCGAGAGCCAGCTTGTCTCTAGGAGCGGGTGGAGTGGGACGGAGAGCCTGCGCTCGGAGACTGGGAGGTGCCCCCAGCGGTGGGGCCGCCCGGGGGTCCAGCATAGTGTTGCTGAGTTGCCTGGAGACCCCTCCACAAGGGACAGGCTGGCATCTGTGGAGTCGTGGGCCATCCTCTGAGGATTCGTGCCGGGATGGTGAGCTCAGCGGCACAGGGCCAGGAGGGGTGTGTGTGTGAGGCTTCACCCTCGGCCCCCTGGCTTCTCTTGGGGGGACAGAGGAGGGGGTTAGTTCTGTCGTGCTCCAGACAGGGGATGGGGAAGACGGTTGTATTCGAGTGAAGCAACCAGGTCAGCTTTAGTCAGAGACTGCCCAGTTCTCCCGCCTGCTGTGCAGAGAGGTCACTTTCCTCCAGTCTCAGTAGTGCCCAGTGGCTGAGGGTCCTCCAGCCTCGTCCTTGGGGCGGAGGAAGGGAGTGCCCACTCCCCTTTGGTTCAGCCGTTCCTGCTCCCAGCTCTGAACCTGCGTGTGTGTGTCCTAGGGCAGCCGTAACAGAGGACCACAGACTGGGTAACTTCAAACAACAGAAACTTATTCTCTCTCAGCTCTGGGGGCCAGAAGTCCAAAAGTGAGATGTGGCAGGGCCACGCTCCCTCCGGAGGCTCTAGGAGAGGGTCCTTCCTGCCTCCTCCAGCTTCTGGGGCCCCACGCATTCCTGGCTTGTGGCCACATCACTCCAGTCTCTGCCTCGGTCATCACATGGCCTTCTCCCCGTGTGTCTCTGCTTTTTGTCTTATAAGGACACAGTCATTGGATCAGGGCCCACCCGACTCCAGTGTGGCCTCACCTTCTCTAGGTCACATCTGCAGGACCCTATTTCCAAATAAGTTCACATTCACAGGCCCCAGGGGTTAGGATGTGACATATCTTTTGGGGGCCTCCGTTCAAGCCGCTGCACCCAGGAGAGAATGGCCCCAGTGGGCAGCAGCCAGGAGCTTGCTGCGACTCCTGGAGGGGAGGTGGTTAAGAGCCGGGCTCTGGCTGACCGGTGTGGTGGAAAGGAGGGGGGATGCTGTTCTGGGAGCGTGGGGGCGACATCACTGATGCCGTTACTTCGTCTTCCCAGCGACCCTGGGCGTGGGGTAGGTGGAAGGGCTGCCTCATTTTATAGACGAGATCGTTGAGGCCTCCGGAGAGGCAAGGAGCCGCCCAGTGCCCAGGCAGTCTGGGCCGAGCTGGGAATGAGCACTGGTGTGACTGCTGGGGAGACCTCCTCCCACAAGCAGGGCATGTGTCCCGACTCCCGCCGACCAGCGTTTGTCCAGGGAGCTTTCACAGCACGCACACCCGCTGGGCACAGGCCACTGGCTCTGGCGTCCAGGGGGCAGAAGACCATGATCCTCGGCCTCCTGGCTGCTGACCTGCCCCTGGGACCCGAGCCCCTCCTGGTCCATGGCTCCCTGCGTCCTGCTAAAGTGGCCGGCCAGGCCTGGGCGTGTTGGGCATGCCCACCTCCCGGGTCCTGGGCTCCCAGTGCGGCTCTCAGTGATGCTGGGCCCTGCGGAGAGAGCCTGGGGACCAGAGCTGCAATTGCGTCACCTGTGTTTACCTGGGAACCAAAAGTCATTCTTTAGAAAGAGCCGTCTGAAAAAGAAAAGAGAAAAAAGGGCCTCTCCTTCCCCGGGGCCTCGGGCCTCTGGTTCCTGAGAGCAAGGCCTCACTGCCTCTCTGCAGTGGGCACTGTCCTGGGCACACCCCTCCCCAGTCCTGCAGCCCCCTTCTGCCCAGACCCCAGGGCGCTGACACCCCGGCAGCAGTGCCCCCTCAGGAGGCAGGGGCAATACTAACGGGAGAATGGCAGCAGACTGGGTTCAGATCTGCTGCGTGGGCGTGTGTGTCTGTGTGCACGTGTGTGTGTGTGTGTGTGTGTGTCTTCGGGGGGTGTGTCTGGGGAAGGGGTGGTGAGAGCTCGGGGTGGAAGGGCGAGTAGAGGACCTCGCACGGGCGTGTGCCAGCCCTTGGCACTCAGAGCACACTCCACAGTGCCCCGTGACCAGGCCGGCCTGTGCCCCAAGCTGCCTGGCGCCTGGCCAGGGCAGTGACTGCTGTTAACACGTCAGCAAGAGGTGGGTGGTTTTGACGATCAAAGAGGTGGAAGGGAAGCAGAGGCTGCCCTTGCCTTGGGGGCACCGCCGTGTGCTGAGCAGGGGCCGGGGGGCTTGGGCAACCCGCTGGCGGTCGGCTCTGGGCAGCGCCCGACTTCTCCTCTTGTTGACAGGGCTGCCTCCCTGGAGGGGGCAGAGGATGTAAACTTTGGAGCCTGGGTGAGGCTGCCGTGCACACCTGGCAAGAGTGGGTCAAAGTGCCCACCACTGTTTGACCTGGAGCCGTCCCCGTGGCCTGCGAGGGCACCGAGCTTGGGGACCGGCCAGGCTGCAGCCTGATGGGTGGGGGGAGCCGAGGAGCAGAGTTCTGGGGTGATGATGATGATGGGGGGGCAAGAGGATAATGAGGAGCGGCTACAGTTACGGTGCCTGCTGCAAGCCTCACCTGCACCAAGCTCACCATCACAGCCCCTCTCCAGGCCACCCACAGGGTGGTCCGCTTGGAAGAGGTGGTCTCTGAGAGGGTGAGCCGAGGGCAGCACCGGGGGGCCTGGGCTCCTGACCTCTGCCACGTTCCCAGCCTCGGGGACCTCCGGGGAGCCGTTGTTGACCTGCAGGGGGCTGCTGTGAACCTCATACACCCTGGACAGCCGGGAGAGCCGTTATCGTAGGGCTGGAGCCTCTGACAGGGCCTAATGCTAAGACTCAGGGCTGGGGGGTCCGGCAGGCGGCTCTGCAGTGGGCCAGGCAGGGGGCCCAGGCTGGGCTGGGTTCCCAGATGTTGGGGGTCTACACTCCTGGGAGGCTGCAGCCTACCAAGGCCGGGCCACTGGGCCCCTCGGCAGTGGCCCCTCAGCTCCCCTTCCTGCTGACCCCGGCTCTTGGTCACCTGTATCTTTGACCTTCCCCATCTCGCGGAGTGCACCCTTGCCTCTCCTGTCAGAAGCCTCTAATCGAGCTGGCACCTCCCCTGTTCTTCCAGGCGCCTCGTTTGTTCTCGATCTTCTCAACTCTGAGCCTTATTTGGGGGCGATGGGACTCTAACGTGAGGTTTCTTCTCTTGCTTTAAGGCTTTTACGAATTCTCCCTTTAAGCCTTCAAGAGAAGGCTTTAAGCCTCTCCTTTTCTACTCTTTATCATGGAAAATGTCAAATATACACAAAAGCAGAGAGGACGGTGAACTTAGGCCCCTCCACGCCCCGCTGTCATCAGAGCCAACCCCCAACACGCTGCATCTCACCTGCCTGAACACCGGCTTAAAATAGCCCTCTGTGCTCGTCCTGGGTCTTCACCCCTTTTTTTCCGTCCTTTGTCACTGGCCTCTATACCTGCCAGCAGGGAGGCATCTGGGGGACGCTGCCCGCAGAGCACACGTCACAGGAGGGGGCAGAGGGCCCCCCAGGGTACCCCCGCAGGTGTGTGCAAGGTCCCCAGGACAGGGTCCCATGACCGTCCTCACACAGGAACTCTCGTGCCAGCCTTGGAGGGCAGAAGGCAGTAGGGAAGCTTCTGGAAGGTCACACCACGAACACCCCTCGTGACCTTGAGGAGCTCCCGGTGGGGTCAAGCCCACCCTCCCAAAAGATGCCCAGGAGACACTCCAGGCTCTGTTTCCTCCCTGCCTGGCGGAGACCAGGGTGGGCCTTTGGGGCGTGAGTCCCCAGCCTCTGTCTCCACCAGTGCCCTGTTCCGGTGTCCCCCGGTCTGTTCTGCCCAAGGAGCAGCTCTGAAGGTAGAAGAGGTCACTTGTTCACTCGGCCCAGTCTGGTTCCTGAGCACCTAATGTATACGCATCCCAGTGGGTCAGGCCCTGCAGGAAGCCTTCATTGGCACATACTGCTTGCTGAGTGCTGGCTGGGCACTGGGGCCCAGACGGGAGGGACCCCAGGTCTCTCTGCAGTCCTCCGGCACCCTCAGACCACCTGCCACTTGCAAGATCCTCTCCAGGACCCCCAAAAAAGCTCCTTTGCTCCCCCCTCGGGGTCCAGCATCTCTCACTTCCTACTTGTCTTCAGCCTGGTGACGGCTCTGCTGGGTGCGTTTTCCGACAGTGATGGTGACACGCACTCGCTGTGGAGACCCAGACGAGGCAGAAGGCCCCTCGCCGCACACGCTGACCTGCACACCCACAGGCGTTGGGATTTTCATTGACAAGACCCCACAATCGCGCCGAGTTGCAGCCTGCTGTTTGCACTGAGCATCTTCCGAGCTCCCTCCTGTTTAGACGGAGACTCTATCGCCCTCTGCGTGGCCACGGTTGGTGTTCCCCGCCCGGCCGTTCCCTCCTTACTACCTCCTGCCTGGCAATGGTTGTTTTCACCCCTGTAAATGCACTGCACAGCACGTCCTCCCACATGGATCTCTGCGCAAATATCAATAGCACAGGATTTTATTCCCCGACAGTGATTTCCGGGAGTCAGATCATTGGCTTAAAGGACACATTTGATTGACGTTTTGACTCGTTCACAAACTGCCCTCCCTCCCTCCCCCCTTCCACCCGCAGGGCCTGCTTCTCAGCTGGGCCAGCGCAGGGCTGTGTGCCCATAGGGTGTCCCCCAGGCTGGACCACAGGGTGCGGTGCGTGAGGGGAGCCTGGACGCAGAGCGGCAGACCGCGGCAGAGAGCCGAGTGCTGGGGCGGGCGAGTGCAGGTCTGGGGGTGGGGCATGGGGCGGCCCTGCTGGCCCAGGGATCTGGGAGACCAGGGCAGGGATGCGTGAAGCTGCCTGGCACTTGGGACCTGGTGCAGGGCCGGCCACTGTGACAAGATAGCTGACACCTCCGCGTGCTTGCTGGGGGCCCATGGGGGAGGGGCGGGGCGGGGAGGGTCCCAGGGGATGGAGCCCGAGGAGGTTAGTCACGGGGGTGACAGGGTGAAAGGTGGCTCTGCTGAGGGTGGTGGGGCAGTGGGAGGAGCTAGTGGGTCGTTGGCCCAATCCAAGTGAGCAGGAGGGGACTTTGCAGGTGGAAGCCCAGGCAATGTGGGGTGGAGGGTGGGGTCTTGTGTGCAAGGGGAGCACCGAGAATGGGGCAGTCCCCCTCAGCCCATCCCATGGGTCTCCATCGGGCTGGGTGCCCCAGAAAGTCCCGGCAGTGGGTTGAGAGATGTGTCCAGGTCCCACCCCAGAACCCGTGAACATGACCCTACCTGGAACTGGGGGTTGGCAGGTGTGATTCAGTGAAGGGTCCTGGTGTGAGATCATCCTGGATCATCTCGTGGACCCTAATACGGTGACTTCTGAGAGAAATGGGAGGGAGGTGAGGGACAGAGCTGCAGGGGAGGCCACGTGAGGACGAGGCAGGGATCCCTCCATAGAAGAAGGGATGCTTCTATGAGCCAAGGACCTCTGGAGCCCCAGAAGCAGGAAAAGGCCAGAAGGACCCTCCTCAGAGCCTCTGGAGGGAGCGCGGCCCTGCAACATCTTGGTTTTGAACTTGTGGCCTCCAGACTGTGAGAGAATCAATTCCTGTGGTTTTAAGCCCCGGATGTGTGGTCGTGTATCACAGCGGCCCCTGGACGTGCACACAGCCCCTGAGGAGGAAACTTGTTAGTTTTCTTCGAAAAGCCTCAGGACTCAGTGAAGCCCCCACCCCCACTGGTCACCTCTACTGTCAGGGGTGTCACCTCGAGAAGGAGGAAGGAGCAGAGCCTTCTGCCCTCCTAGGGGGCCAGGCCCTGCCGGTGAAGCCCACCGGGCCTTTTGTCTCCCCCAGCTGGGCTTCGCTGGCTCTGGGAGAGATGTCAACCTCCTGCCCCAGTTGGAGAGGACAGCCTGGAGGGGGAGGCCTTGTGGTCTCAGGACAGGCGCCCCTCCTGCGCACCAGATAATCCAGGAGTCTGACCCCACGGGGTCCAGGGAGCCTCTGGGAAGCTCCCCTGAGCACTGTCCGTGGGGGCTGGGACGGGACTGTCCCTTAAAACCCGGGGGAGGCGTTTTAGGGTCGATAAGCGGTGCCAGGGGGTGTGCCGACTGGCAGGCTGGGTTCCCTGGCGCATCCCGAAGGCAGGTATAGACGAAGGGGCGGCCAGCTGTCAGGACCCGACCTCATGCACGGGCATCCGTAAAGCCAGCCCTGCCCCAGAGGGACGCGTTGGACCCAGGTCCAGCCTCCGCGCGCTTGCTGCTCTCCTGTCGCTCCCGGTCTCATTTTTGCTGTCACCGGCTGCTCACGAGGCGCCTGTGGTGCTTCATGCCCTGGAACTTGCCATCTCATTGTGTGACCAGTGTGTCAGGGAATAGACCCAAAATTAGGTCTCGGAACTTTGAGGACAAGCCTTGCCTTCTTACCTCTCCCCAGGGCCGGTTTCTCAGCCCTGACAGCTCTGGGGGGACCCCAACATTGGGGACTCGGGCCCCAGGGATCTCTGGACCCTTCACATCTCAGGCGACTCACAGGTGGGGCAGGGCAGCGACCGCTGCAGTGCTTGTAGGATGGGGTTGGTCCTGTCGAGAGGGTTGTGGGTCCACGCCGAGGAGCTCAGGATTAGCCAGAGTCCAGTGGGGTCACTGGCCCATGATTATGATCAATGGAAATGTGAGAAGTCATGCAAATTTGACTTTTTTAAAAAAGAAATGGCACCTGTCACCTAAAGTCACTGCTGCTGGCATCTCTGCATTCTGCCTTCTAGACGGTTCCTGCTAGGGGTATGTTTCAGTGCTTTATTCCTTTTCACAGCTGAATAGTATTCCACTGTGTAGACAGACCACAGATAGATTACCTATTCATCAGCTGACGGGCATCTGGGCTGCCTCCTTTTTGGCTCTCGGGGACATGCGTGCGCGTTGCTGTGTGGACCTGTTTTCATTTCTCTTTGGTGAATTGCCTCCATTGTTTTCACCCACAGCCCGACTCCAGGGGGGCCCCTTGAGGCCTGTCCCTGCTGCCCCTGCTCTCCAGTCACCCAGGCACAGTGGGACTTAGCTGCAGACTCTGTGGGGTCTCTGCTCTCCCCGCCCACGCGGTCGGAGCCGAGCGCTGCAGGGCTCCGTCAGTGATGTCCTGGGAGATGCGTCTGTGTCCTCTCCACCCCCCTGACCCCCTCCCTGGCCTCATGCTCCCTGCGTGACATGGGCAGGTGGTCACTTCCCACCTGCAGGGCTGCCCTGGGGCCCTCAGTTGTCCACGGGGGACGAGGAAGCCCTGTCGCTCTTCCAGCCCCACCTCCTACCGGGCCCTGGGGAAACTGAGGCAGGCAGAGACAGGTCCCGCCCGGCAGATCTAATGATGAGGACACAGGGAGGAGACATGAAAGGAGAAATAGAGATGGGTGCACATTCCAACCTCTCCTCACGAGAGGGAGTGGATCTGGGGCCTGATGTCGGCCAGAAGGTCAGAGAAAGCTTTCCAGAAGGAGGTGGTCAGGGCGGCACCGTGCAGGGCCCTGTGTGCGCGGTGCAGATGATTCTGGTCATCGCAGAGCCCGGGTTGGTGGTGGCGGGTGACAGCTGGTCATTGCACTGCAGAGCACAGAACCCACGAGTGCTGTCCAGGAGCGAGATGGAGAAGCCCTGGCGGCACCCACCCTCGTCCCCACAGGGTTTGGGGTGTGGGTGTCAGGTGCCGACAAGCAGAGGCCAGCCACAGTGAGCCGAGGCTGACCGCCACCCCTCCTCTCCATCGTCATTTGAAGCTGCCTCTCCCAAGAAGCCTTCCTGGAATTCCCAGCCCCAGGAGTGCCTCTCCTTTCCCCTCTGCCAGGGTTTCTGTCTCCTTGGCTTGTCCTGGGGAAGCTGAGTAACCAGGAGGCGCCCAGGCCGAGGGCTCAGGCTGGGGCAGGGACAGGGTGGGCAGGAGAACAGCTGGAGCCCGGGAGGGCAGGTGGGGCTCTGGACAGCTGGCCTTTGGCCCCAGGCGCCCCGGCCAGGCTCCCGTCCCCCAGATGTGTGCCGAGTCCCTCTGTGGGGACTGTCAGCACAGATGGGACTGACCCTGGGGTCCCGGGCTCCAGAGGGGAGGGAAGCCCTCGGCGTGGCCTCCCGTGTCTCCTGTGTCAGCTGATGTCACACTGACACTTTCTCACCAGGAAGCCCAGTGCCCTTGTGTGGGGTTTGTTCGGAGCCGGGACGGTGTGCTAGAGGCCAGGCCCGTGGGCTAGGGGTCCAGTGACCCCAGGGAGTACCCAGGGCTCCCAGGCTGGGGGCCTGTGGGCTGGTCACCACGTCCTTGAGACATCAAGTCTCCTTCCTGGACTGTCCTCTCCATGGCAGGACATGGAGGGGGTGCTCACTCCGGTGCCAGCCTGGTCCCCACCCGACTGGCAGGGCCACTTTCTCCACCAGACACTGACAGAACCAGTTTGCCCATAACCCTCCGGGGAGGGGCAGGGGGAGGCCGTGACTGTGGGCCACCCACAGCCTGACGTGGGTCACCGGGGCCGCTACAGCTAGTTGTCCCAGAAGGACCCGAGAGGCGGGGCTCCGGGTCGCGCCCAGCAGCTGCCCACCCAGCCGGTCAGCAGGTGAGTAAGGCGTCATGCTGAAGGCTGAGGGGAGGGGGCCTGGAGCCATGCGAGACCCTGCTGGCCTCGGCCGGGATAAGTGCAGACAGCCCCACCCCTGATGAATGGAAACCTGCAGGGCTGGGCTGACCGAGAACCAGCACACACCAGGTGCTCAGTGGACCAGGCTGCAGGCGTCAGCCACGGCTGACCCACTGTGTGCAGGACCTGGGATGGGGATGAGAAGAGCCACCTGTCCACTCGGAGGGCTCCTCAGATGTGGCGACGCCGGTGGCCCAGCACTGCCCTGCCTCGGGCGAGCTAGGGGTTGGGGGCCGCGCTAACCAGCCACGTGGCCCTGGGCGGGTCAGCTCGCTGGGGGCCTCAGTTACTGCATCTGTCAAAACGGAGAGAAGGCAGGAAAACAGAGCACTTGAACACTTGGGGGCTATTTTGCTTCCTAGACTTAGGGTCCTCCAGCCCCCGGACAGAGCGGGAGGCAGACGGGGGACAGAGGGGGCGTCGTGCCTGTCGCCCACCTGCCGACTCATTCAGCGTGCGGTGCCCGGGAGGCCGCAGTGCGGGGGTGGTGCGTGCGCGCTGGTGCAGCGCTGTGCCGTGTGGGGACTGGGGTCCCTGGAGCAGGGGGAGTTTCCGGTTTATTCAAGGATTCATCTCTACCGTCAGTGACGCCAGGCACCCCCCCCGCCCCCTCATGTGGCTCAAGTTGTGATGACACCCCCCTAAAACCCGTCTTCTGAAAGCCTTGGTGAGCCCTCCACCTCAGTGCTCAGAGCGAGCCCTTCTGGAAGCCCCACTCGGGGGGGGCCGAGTCCAGCTGGGGGGCTGGAGCGCGTGCTGGCGGGAAGGTGTCCGGGGCCCATGCCTCCCCCAGTGCAGGGCCGTTCTCAGTGAGCAGGGAGCAGGGGCTTTTCGCCTTCCTGCACGTGGGTCCAGAGACACGTCTGCCATCGCCAGGAGCAGTCAGGACTTGGCTGGAGCGAGGTGGACTCGGCCGGGCCTCAAGGGGCCAAGAGGCACGTCTGTCCCAGCGGCTCCGTTTCCGTCCAGCGTTGAGGAGCAGAGCGGGGCCCCGGCGGCGGTCCAGGGCAGGGAGGTGCCCTGGCCTGATCTGGAGCCTTGTTCCCTGCAGGGGGGAGACGAGGTCGTCAGGAGAGGAGGCTTCACCCCCGACCCGGAGTGGGGGTGGGGGCGGCGAGACCAGGGAGCGGTTTTCCAGGAATTGTATGCTAAATGGGGGCCCTTGGACACATCTTCTATATTATGTGTTATAAATTGTCGGTTCTTGGCATAAATTCAGTTATTTTGACCCAGACCTGTGATCCTGCTTCTCTCTATCTCAGCCCTCCCGGGGCCGGAGCCTTGATACCAAATAAAAGGCTCACCAGGAAGGGGGCGGCCGTGGGCTGGGCCGCATGTCGGAGAGAGGAGCAGAGACCCCACGCCCGGTCTCCCATGCCACAGAGGTAAATCCCACCAGGGCTGTGCCCCAGGCTGGATCTGGGACCCCGCGGAGGGGATTACCATGCAGCAGCCACCGGCCCAGATCCTGCAGCTGAGGTGCCCGCCCAGGGCCCCACGTGCACGTCTGACTGTTGTGATTCTCGTCCCGTGGCCTCCGTGGGGGGTGTTCGCAGTCACTGGGGTCTTCCCGGCTCCACGGCCCCTCAGCGTCATTCCGCCAGAGGCCGCGGTTTCCTGGGGGCAGCTCCCTGGGAAAGAGGAGTCCGTGGTTCCTCCTGGCCCCGGCACAAGCCTTCCGGGCCCCGAGGCACTGCCGCGCTCCCGACACGGCAGGCCTGTTTCTTCAGGGCTCAGTGCCACGATAGTAAGAGTTCACGCTGACTGGCGAGTGGCCACGGCTGCTGTTCTAAACCCTTTAGGAGCCTTATCTCACTCAGTCTCCACAGTAACCCTGCAAGTGGGAACTATCTCCAGCCTGTTACAGACAAGGAAGTCGAGGCACAGAGAAGTTGGGTGGCCAGTCTCCCCTGGAGCCTCCCTCCTGCAACATTTGTGCTCTCATCGCCGTCCCCTGTGCCGTTGTCAATGACTGTAGCAACGGAGAGAACAGCGCAATGCCCAGGTGTGTTGGTCTGGGTTCTCCCGTGTGTGTGTCTGTGTGTGTGCGTGCGTGTGTGCGTGTGTGTGTGTGTGTGGAGAGAGAGATGTATTATAAGAAAGTGGCTCACACGGTTATGGAGGCTGAGAGGTCTGAAGATCTGAGGGCGAATCGGCAAGCTGGAGCCTGGATCGGGAGAGCTGACGGTGTAGTTCAAGTCCAGAAGCCAGCAGCCTTGAGACTCAGGAAGAGCAGAAGTTTCAGTCTGGCTCCAAAGGCAGGAAAAAAGCTGATGTCCCAGTTCAATGGCAGTCAGGCAGGAGGAGTGCCCTCTTACTTGGGGAAGGTCAGCCTTTTGTTCTATCCAGTTCCTCAACTGATTGGACGAGGCCCACCCACGCTGGGGAGGGCAATCTGCTTGACTCAGTCCACGATTCAGATGTTAATCTCGTCCAGAAACACCCTCGAAGACACGTCCAGAATCATGTTTGACAAATGTCACAGCCCCCTGTGGCCCAGCGAAGTTGATACATAAAATTAACCATCATACCAGGTAAAGCCCACGGTCCCTGAAGCCGGCAGCCTGGGTGCGAGTCCCACACCCCCACTCTGCTGCTGTGTTACCTTGGGCAAGTTACTTACCCTCTCTGTGCCTCGGTGCCCTCCTCCGTCCCACGGGGATGATGACAGCACTTCCTGAGGAGGGAGTGAGGATTCAGAGTGGGAACGGAAGCAAAGCCCTTGAGACAAGGTGAGACGGAAGCACCGATGGTTGACTTTGCTGTTTCCATTGTTCGAGTAATTTAGTCCTTGTCTGCGGGACTCTCTGTACAGGCGTCAGACTGACTCTGCCCCCAGCGGCCCACGTGCTGGGCTCAGTGTCTTCTGCACTTTGTGGCCCCCGACCCTTGGTGGGTGGAGTTGGGGAAGGATTGGCGGCTCTGGGGTGTTTGTCTCTGGCGGCCACCTGTTCCCAGGCCCTCTGGCAGAGCCCGGGCTCCGTGGCACTCACACTCTGTGGACCAGCCAGGCGTGGATGGGCAGGGGGGTGGGTTCGTCCCCTCATCTCGGCCCCTTGGTGCTGGGCCAATGTGGCCATGCTACGCCCTCAGCTCTGGCCATGAGGGGCTGCCCCAGGTGCCCCAGATCCCTGGGAGGGCCCGGGATGGGACATGTGGGTAGAAAGTGCCCTTCTTGTGACCTCCTTGGTCTCAGAAACAAGGACCCCTCAGCCAGTCATGTCTGGGCAGGTGCACGTTCAGGGGAGAAGGGAGCCAGGATGCCCCAGCCCAGCCCCCAGTCGCTGGCTCGATGCTGCAGCCGGGTGAGTGGGAGGACACTGCCCACCCTGGGGTCCAGGCTCCCCTGGGTCCTCGGTGCCCCTCTTTCTGTTTGGGGAGAGCCATGAAGCCTCACACGCCCAGGAGCACAGGACCAGGGCTGTTAAAAGGGGGTCCTGCAAGACCAGGGCCTCGTCTCCCCTGAGCGGGCCTGGGCGCCGCCCCACCCAGTGCCGAGCAGCCTGGGGCCAGACGGACTGGCATTTAAGATGACCCGCGACAGAGCCCGTGCAGGTGGCGCGCGAGTGAGGAGAGAGGGCTGGTCTGTCCTGGACGCAGAGCGGTCTCGGGTCAGCGGTGGCTGGGGAGGGAGGGAGGAGACCGAGGCCACGTCCCTCCCCATCGGGCCGAGCTCCCGGTTGTTCGTGGGGCCCTAAGCAGTTTAGTGGCCCTCCTGCCACACCGTGCCTCAGTGTTCTCCGCCGGCAGGCGGGGCAGCGTCCCCCTCCCTGCGGGGTCCACAGTGTGGCCCCCTGAGGTGTGGCCAGGCACCGGATCACCTGGCCCTGTGAGTGCCGCACCCCTTCCGGCTCAGCTGGGGCCTCGGCCAGGGACCCTGCAGGGCTGGGGGGGTGCAGGGGCTGCAAAGAGGAAACAGAGGGAGCCCTTGCTCACCCACAGCTGTGGAGCCCACCACCGTGACCTCTGTGGGAGACGTAGGCTCTTTGGGGGGCCCGGGGGCATCCCCACCCCAGTGTGGGAGTGCCACGTCACTGAGTCTCCTTGGGAGCTTCTGGGTGCTTGAGGGCCCCTCCCGTGTCTGTGCTCTGCAACTTTAAGCAGACGGTCCTCAGAAAGCCTCTGAGGAGGGGAGGACTTGCTGCCTTTTCCAGGGCTGTGGGCACGCCTCCCCTTCCCCAGAGGGCGGCTGTCTCAGGCTTCCTGTGAGGCCCGCCTCGCCGTGAGCTCACACCATCAGTCATCGGAAGGACACGGGAGAGCTCAGCTGTGTGTGCCCCTCCTGGGTAGCACCACTCTCAAGTGGCACCACGCCCAGGTGGCACCACCCTGGCCCTTCACAGAGAGCATTCCTGTGGTTTGCCTCCTCCTGAGGCACGTGGAGAGGAACCCAGCAGTCTGACCAGGGAGGGCCCACTGGTCCCCTCCCTCCTTCTGAGGGCTCAACCTCGGTTAATACAGCCCAAGATGATGGCTGCTCTTAGGGAACCTGGGCTAGCTGCTTCTCTGCAGAGGGAGAGCCTTGGCAGAGATGCTGTGAGGTGAGTCCCTGCCTGTGCCCACTCCCTCACTGCACAGCTGAGGGCTGATGCCCCCCCTCCCAAGGGCCCCAGCCCCTGGCTCCATCCGTCCAGTGGTGACCCTCCTGGTCTTGGTTCCTCCTGTTTGCTGGCCGACTGCTGTGTGCTCCTCTGGGGCTGGTGCTTCTCACCTGCCTGGTTTTCAGGCCCACTCAGTGGCAGCGTTGGGTCCACCGCCTGATGCCCACCCTGGGGTCACCTGAGTGGGAGCAGTGGCAGAAGGTCCCATGGGAGTGGTAGGGGGTGAGCAGTGGGAGAGACTGAGGCTGGAGGGGTCTACAGGACATCGGGCTTGCGTGAGCCCCCAGGCTCCCCCTCAGGGTCAGCGGTGTCCCGCCACCCCACCACCCCTCCTGCCTCCTGGAGCTGCGGGGTCCCAGCCCTGCCGGCAGGGAGCAAGGTGGACGTAAGTGGAGGCCACAGCCGCGCTGGCCCGCCGTCCCCTCTAGTTCCCTTGTTGGAGCCCCACCATGCTCAAGGCTGCAGGCCCTGTAATAGGGAGGGTGAGCAGCGGGGGCTCTGGACGGCGGTGCACCCAGCTTTGGCCGATTCCCCCCTGCGGTGGCCGCCTGACTGCTTGTCCGTCAGTCTCACTTCCAGGCGGGCAGCCGCCTCTGGCACCGTCTCGCCGGGGTGACACACCGGGCCGGAGCCCCCGAGGGAGAGCCCGGCGAGGGGGTGGGCGGCGACGTCAGCACCCTGGGCGAGTCCCCAGGTGTGTCGAGGACTCCAGACAGAGGCCAGCCACACAGCGTGGCTGGTGAGCGTCTCGTCCAGAAGGGGGCGTGAGGTCACTCTAGGGGCTCAGATGTGGACCCTGAGGCCCGGGGCTGGGCTGAGAGTGGGGCAGGTCCCCTGTCTCCTGCTGGGCCCTGGCACCCCCTCTCCCCGTCGCCCCCCACACTGATCGCTGCCTGGTCGCCCTCCCCCGACGGTGCCACCACCAGGCTGCAGTTTGCGTCGGAAAATCAGTCTCCTTTCATTTGGGATGGTGGGGGCAGGTTCTGGGTGGGACGTGGTGGGGTCAGGCCTGCAGCGGGGACCACATCCGACCGCCGACGTGGCTGGGCTTCCTAGAACCCCAGGGAGTGGGCTGCTGCAGAGGAAGTGGGCGGTGGGTGGGGCCCAGGCCGGCTGACCGTGGCACCGAGCATGCGGTTGGCCTGGTGTCCATCAGGAGGCCAGTGGGCGGCTGCCAGGGGCCGGCCCTAACCAGCAGCCACATGACCGGGGAGCAGCTAGGTGTGGCCATCGCTGTCCCCTGAGCAGAGCGAGTCACTTCCTGCCTGTCTCCCCAGGGCTCAGCCCCACGGACTGTGGTCATGGTTGTGTCTGGGAAAAGTCTCTCTGGGAGGTCTGGCTCCCGCCCACTCCCCCCAGGAGCCTGGCCCCCTGCCTTCCTTTCTGTCCCTGCCCTCAGCCATCTCCAAAGTACAGAGGGGACTTGGGGCTTGAAGCTGTGCCACCTGGAGGGGACCCAGGCATGGCTCGAGCCACGGGACCTCAGCTGGTCATTTCCTCTCTTGGGACCTTGATTTCCGCAACTTTAAAACGGGATGGTGAGATCTGCTCCCCTCACCTGTCCATGTCACAAGAATCACATCAGGTAGGACAAAACGTACAAAGGGCCTGGGGCGCCTGCAGGGTCCATCAGCACAGCAGATGGACTGGAAAAGCCCCGGCTGCAAAGCACTTCAGGGCCTGGACACCAGTCCGGACACGCCGGGGATGCTGCTACATGCCAAAATGCATGCCAGGAGCTCTGAACCTCGCACTGCCCAGTTTGAGCCCCAGGCAGTTGGTCCAGCCTGAGGACAGAAGCCTGGCACGTTTCTGGACCCTCATGCTGGTGCCTGCTCTTGGGGAGGGCAGCTGTTGCTGGGCCAGGGCATGGGGTAGCTCAGGAGGCCCGGGTGGTTTCCCCTCCACAGGATCCTCATGGTCACTGGCCTTGGGACCTTGGCAAGTATGTGGTGTTGACATGATGGCTGCTGTCCTTTAACTGATGACTGCTGTCCTTCCCTGGGACCTGCCAATCTCTCCTTCAGGGGTGCAGGTGGAGAGCCAAGCAACTGGGCTTATGTTGCTTCATCCCTCAGCTTATCTGATTTCGGAGTATTTTTTCCCCAAAGCCTTTTAGAATCTATTTGGTTCAAGCAGAAATATGAGTGCAGACAGGTTGTTGGTAATGGCCCGACAGCAAGTGCCTACTTCTCCTGCTCCCACCACTTAATAGAGAGCCCCTGGTGGCCTGAGCCACATCTCCCCCGCCCTGGGCCTCCTCCCCTCCAGCACAGCTGGGCTGGCCCTGTCGCATTGGACGCTGCTGAGAAAGCTGACCGGGTGCCTTGGGCTCGGGGGTGGGCTCACACTGTGTTCGCTGTCTCCGCCTCCGCAGGTGCCTCCCCGGGCCTCTCTGAGCCTGGGACTTCGCCACCCCCGCTCAGAGCAAACCCCCATTTACAGAGAGGGGCTCAGAGATGAACGTGGCTAGCTGAGGCCACACAGCCGTTAGAGGCAGGCTGGACACTCTCCCGGCTCTGCGTGGTCCCCAGACCCCTGCGGTCAGCATCGTCCCCTCTGCTTCCAGGCCTGCAACAGGATGTGACATGAGTCCGATTCTCTTGGATTCCTTCTCAGTCTCAGCCATTCCCACCGGGAACTGAGGCTCCGTGGATTCCGGCCCCGGCTAACCAGGCCCCGAGTCCCGCCTGTGTGGCCCTGATAAGGCACCAATGACCTTTCTTTACAAGGGGCCCATTGTTCTGGCCCAAAGGTGGGCGTCGGGGGGGTGGAGGGAAGGAGAGTGTTCAGAGGCAGACAAGTGCTCAGAACGTGGCTTCAGTGGGAGAGGGAGGGCAGGGGTCTGGCTCCCGGGGGGGGACGTCAGCAGTAGGATGGGCTCCGTGCCCACTCTCCAGGCCTTGCTGTTGGTGGTTGGCCTTGGCGAGGGATCAGAGAGCTCATCACCCATCAGGTGCCCAAACAAGTTGAACTCAGGGCTGTGGGACCGGCCTGCCCCCGCCTGCTCTGGGCCAGCACCGTGAGGGGAAGCGTGCCCCACCCACTCCAACCCCCAGACCCACCCCAGCCAGGGTGGTGGCAGCAGCTGGACACACCTGGTGCTCCAGAGCAGGGGACCTTGGGGACTTGGTTCCCAGGGGCACACGCATCCCCTAGCACTGGGATTCCTGCTTGCTGGGTGAGCCCGCCGAGGGCTACAGCAGCAACCGTGGGGGCCACTGTCCCCCAGCAGAGCCACCCTGCCTGACACAGAGACGGGAAAAAAAGCTTCCTGGGACTGCGGGAGCTGCCGAGCCTTCCAGGAACGGAAGCTGGTCATGCCTGAGACTCTGGCAAAGGAGGATCCTGGCCTGAGCCCTGCGGGCCAGTCTGGAAAATCCTGCCACGCCCTCCCAGGCCCAGGAGGCTGGCGTGGCCTCGGGTCCAAGGAGGGGGCCGCAGTGGTTGAGTTCTAGGCTTGCAAACCCCTTCCTCTGAGGCGCGGCCAGGGCTGGGCAGTGCCAGGCCTTGTACCCATGGTGACCCCGCTCTGCCCCCTCCCAGACACTGCCCTTCTGCTTCCTGGCCTCCAGTATGAGCCCCCTTAGGGGGCCCCGGGGTCTCTGGGCTGGGGCCACACTCTTGCAGAAACAGCCGACCTTTTGGAGCAGCACCGCCCTAGGCCCCTGCACCGGTATGTCACAGTCCCCTCACGTGCAGGCGTATCCACACACGTGCTGTGCCGGGGACAGTCTCACCATGTGCGGGTGCCCTGGGGCTCCTTCCCCCAGGACCCACAGCGTCCCCTCGGATGCTGGGACTTTGTGATAATGAGGGCCAGGGGAAGCCACGGCTGAATGTGGAAATGGCCTCGTTTATGGCGGCAGGAAAAGGATCTGGACAACTGTCGGCCAGCGGCCAGCTGTGCACAGAAGAACAGCCGGCCCAGTGACCGGGCAGGGAGCATTACTGGCAGGGGGCACGGGCCAGCCCCCTGGAGGTCAGGGAAGCCAGTGAGGGCGGGCACATGCCAGCCTTTGGTGGCTCAGGCGGGTGGACCCCAGGGCCCAAGGACCCTGGGGCTGGGCCCAGAGAGAGCGTACCCCAAGCCCTTGGGCGGCTGGAGCCCAGGCCTGGGGGGCTTCCCAGCAGGCCATGCGAGACAGAGCAGGGAGCGACCCACCGTGGGTGCCGTCCCAGGGTGCTGCTGGCTCAGCCGGGGAGTCCGTTGCCTCATCCCTCCGTTCTTTCACTCCCTCATCTTCCGTCCCTCGTCCTCCCTCCCTCGGACCTCCCTCCCTTCCTCCCCTCGTGAATGGCCTTCCGTGGGGGCTGCATCCCCAGGGCCGCGAGCTTCAGTGTTCTTGGGAGGAGGAGAGCAGTGGGCCGCGGGTGCTGTCAGCCCAGCAGTAGGTGGTTTTGGTCCTCCCAGCTCGCAGCCTCCACGGGCCTGCAGACCCTCAGGGTGTGGATGCCCCTTGTCTCCTGCCAGCGCCTGGAGAGCAGGCCTCCTTCCTCGGCCGCACCGGGCACTCTAATCTTTACACCTGGCATGGCGGGCAGCCCGGAGTGAGAACCTCACCAGGGCTACGGTGGAAACCGGCCCCAAAGCCGGCCTTGGCCGCCTCTCCGAGGATCCTCCCCTGACCTGCAGATGAGGAGGGTCGGAGCCCGGGGCGTTTGCCCTGCCGCCCTCAATCACCCAGGAGCTTCTGGGGGTACCCAGACTCGGGTCCCTGCTGCCGGCCCGGGAAGATGCAGTGAACGGGACAGACAGACACGTCCCCCTCCCCTGGAACTCGCATCCTGTGGAGGGAAGAGAGTTAAGAAAGGAGAAAGGAAGGCAGAAGAGACGGCTCCCGGAACCTCGAGTGTTACGTGGAGAATTCGCGTAGTGTAACACATGAGGAGTGGGACTCTCCAGGAAGCGACATTTCAGCTGAGCGCGGAATGCAAGATGTGGGCGAGGGCATTCCGGGGGGAGTTCCTGAGCAGAGGCCCCTGGCCGGAGTGGGCTCAGCATTTTCGAGAAACATAAGGGGCCAGTGTGGCTGGGCTGTGTGGGAGAGCCGGCAGGGAATGAGGTGGGAGGGTGGCGGGGCCGTGGACAAGGCCACTGACTGGACTGTGTTCTCAATGCAGTGCAGAGCCACCGGGGAGACGTGACCTGGATTTACCTTTGCAATAAACAAAACATTTCCGCCGCCTTTACCACAACCGAGATAACCCCCTGGCCCACAGTAGGCAGCCAGAGACAGCAGCCGGGGGTGGGCATCGGGAAGACCAAGGGAGGCGTGTCTTCAGAAGAGCTGTGGAGACCCTGAAGCCCTCCTGGATCAGAGGTGGCTTGCTGGGGCCCGTGCACTGGCCTGGGGTGTCAGGACGCAGAGCCGACAGTCACTGGCACACACCTATACGGCGTTCAGATTGGTGGGTGTCTGTTCCATACCAGTAGTTCAGTCGTTTGACTGTCACCTCTGGTGTGTCTGATTGTTGGGCGAATAGGAAGGAAGGGGGGAAGGGAAGAAGGAAAACCAGGCTGCTCAGCTGACTGGCTAGAAAGATTCGTGGAGGAGGGGGGTGGGGGGAGGGTTGAGAGACTGAATGGATAGTTGGTGGATGGATGGATAGATAGGCAGATGGGCAGATGGGTGGATGGATAAATGATTGGATGTTTGGATGGATGGATAGGAGGTTAGATGGATGGATAGGCAGGTGGGAAGATGGATGGGTGGGTGGGTGGGTGGATGGATGGATGGGTAGACGAACGGATGGATAAATAGATGGGTGGATGGCTGGGATGTTGGGTGGATGGGTAGATAGGCTAGTGGAAAGATGGAAGGATAGGTGGATAGATGGCTAGATGGATGGATGGATGGATGGATAGGAGGGAGAGAGGGAAGGAAGGAAGGGAGGGAGGGAAGAAAGGAGAGAGGATGGTGTAGGTGAGTGGTTGGTGGAGCTCATGCACTAATGAGTCCCACTGGTCCTTAGCGGTGCTGGGAGAAGGTGTGCAGTAGGCTCTGAGAAGAAAGGCAGCCAGTGATCTCCATGCCCTCCCAACCCTGCCCTGGGTGGAGCCAGGACAGATGGCCAGATGGGGGAGCTGAGACTGAGCTGTGAGCAAGAGCCCCTCTCCCCGCCCCAAGTCTGCAAGACTCAGCCCTTAAGAGAAATGAGGCTCCAGGTGATGGAGGTCGACCTTTGTCATCCTCCCTTATCACACTCCCTAGGGGCCCCCAGGGCAGGACCGAGTGTGACTCACCTTGGCTGCCAGCCTGGGTGCTCAGAACATCTCAGCTGAATGGCGAGTGAGCCAGGCCTCCTCTCACGTGCTGGCCTCCCGTCCTGAGACGCACCTGGGCTGGCAGCACGTGTCCACTGGGACTCTGATAAGCGGGGCTGGGCTGCCCAGATGCCGGCCCTCTCCCTCAGCAGCAGGTTTGCGGGAGGCCCAGCTGAGACGGGGAGAGGGCAGACTCGGAGCCAGGTTTTAGAGTCAGTCCAGCATGGCTTAGGTGCGGCCTTGCCAGTTACTAGTGTGTGACCTTTGGCCAAAACCCCCAACCTCTCTGACATCAGTGTCCCCATCTCTAAAATGACAAAGATAACAAGCTTAGCAGGTGACAAGAGAGTGATCAGGAAGGAGGGGCCAGAGGTGCCACCGGCCCACCTGCAGCCTGGGAGCCCCTCACTCTGACCCCTGGGCCGGGGGTGCAGAGGAGGCCCTGGGCCGCGCCGCACACTCCTGAAGCCCTGCTAGGTCCCGCTCGCCACCCTGTCACTGCAGGAAAGGCGCTGTCCCCAGCGCCAGGGGAAGACCAGACTGAAGGCTGCGGGCCCGCCCAGGAAGGCCCAGGGCCAAGAGAGAAAGCGGGGCCTTTGTCCTGGGCTTGGCGGGCAGCCCTCGGCCCGCCCAGGGAGGCGGCAGGCAGCAGCCCGGGCCTGGAGGACGGGTTGATTAGTGCGCCTTTACGGAGTGCGTCCTCGGGGAGTGGACAGCGCGCAGGATCAGGAGTTGGAGTCCAGCTCTGCCAGTGCCTCCCGGCTGTGACCTCGGGGCAAGGCCTTCAGCTCTCGGAACC
Organism: Diceros bicornis minor; assembly: GCF_020826845.1. Lineage (NCBI taxonomy): Eukaryota > Metazoa > Chordata > Mammalia > Perissodactyla > Rhinocerotidae > Diceros > Diceros bicornis. The sequence continues at coordinate 1,628,259 of NC_080770.1, forward strand.
ACGATCTTCTCGTCTATAATGTGGGCTGACAGCGGTGGGGGCGGTGCCGTCAACTGTCAACCGCTTGCCCCAGCCCTGCTCTGGGTAGGGCGTGAGGGGGACAGGAGAGACAGGGAAGGATCCCGGGAAGAGGCGGACGAGGCCAGGCAGAGGCAGGGCCCGGGAGGGCGTGGCAGGCGGCGGGAGGACTGACTGTGGGGGCCGCCAATGCCGCTCCTTCTGTGGGGCCCTGGGGGCTGTCTCAGGCTGTGCTGGGAGGCAGGACGGAGGCTTACCCAGGAATGTGGTGTCTTGGGGCATGTGAACTTGGGAGCACCTCGACTTCAGCACACCTGTGATTTCTCTCTGGGTTGAGGAAGGTGCTTTGGTGGAAATGACAGGAGCGTGGCCGGGGGGCTGAAGTAGGGGAAGACCAGACTGAAGGAATGTGGGAGGGGAGGGTCTCCTGGCATCCTTAGGCCGGAGGGCAGGCCCAGGTTCGGGGACGGCCCAGCACCACCACCTCCCTGTGCTCTGGGGCCACCTGTCTCGCCTGCCTGTGTCCCCTCTTCCTGAGCAGCTCTTGGCTGCCTCCCCTGCGGGCATCAGTGGCCATCTCCCCACCACGGAGCGCCGTCACCTGGGAGGGAAAGCGTGGTGGCCCGGCATCACTCAGTGGCCCACCTCAGGGTCACTTGGCTGTGGCCAGGGTCTTACAGAGCCAATTTAGCGCTGGACTGGGTGGGCAGGGGTTCTCAGAGAAAGATGTCTCCACACCCGTGATGGGCCGCACTTTGGGGGGGCTGGGTGGGGCTGCTTCTGACAAGGGCTTTGTCACAGCCCACCCTCGATGCCGGCCCTGGAAAGCCTGAGCTTGGCTGGGCAGCCTTCCCCGGGCTGACCGCCCCTGCTGACCTGCAGGCCCCTCAGGCCCTCCTCGTCCATTTCTGAGACATCCCCTGAGCCGGGAGCTGAGCGTAAGAGGGGGTGGCCCCTGCCACTCACCCCTGACTTTCTGGAGTGTCTCTGGCCTCCTGGCCTTACCCCCGTGCATCCAGGGCCGCCCCCGGCCTCCGGTGAGGTGTGACCCCTGCTGTCCCCTCCTTCCTTCCAGAAGCCACCCAGCGCTCAGGCCATGAAGGAGGAGGCCTTTCTCCGGCGCCGCTTCTCACTGTGCCCGCCTTCCTCCACCCCTCAGAAGGTCGACCCCCGAAGACTCACCCGCAACCTGCTGTTTGGCGGAGAGAATGAGCTCTACCCTCTCAGCCCAGGTCAGTGCTGGCTGCGTCACAGGCACGGGGCGGGGGCCGGGCGGCTGCTGGGGCCTGGGTCCTCCGTGGCTTTGCAGCCCGGCTGTGTGACCTCAGGCGGGTCGTTTGCCCTGTCTGTGCTGTCCCCATCAGTGAGGTCGATAGTCTTGCTCTGCTCACGGGCCCCTCAATGCTGGGTGCTGTGCGAGGTGAATGAACAGAGGGTTTGCAGACCCACCAGGAGGTCAAGCAGGGGCTCCCCAGCCCAGGCTCTGGGGGCAGCTCATCCGTCCTTGGAGAGGCAGTGTGGCGCAGTGGTCCCAAACACGGGCCCCGGGACAGGCAGCCTGAGTCCCAGCCCCAGCTCTCTCCTGGGCCAGCTGCAGGACCTCCCTGGGCCTCAGTTTGCTCATCTGTAAATTGGGGATAACATTGGTACTGCAACTAGCTACGGAGGATCCCTGGGCTCTGCGGGGAAGGATTCAGACCTGGCTGCTCTCATGCAGCTCGTGGGTAAAACGCTGAGCGCATAGACCCCTGCGTCATCTGTACCTGCTGCTGCTTTCACGGCTCCAGGCCCACCCCCCCATCACCCACCTCTCCACGTCCCCACCAAGCCACATCTGAGCTGAGCTCTCTCTGCCGTGTCTGTGACTGCCGTCCCGAGAGCCCAGGCCTTCCTTCCTGGTGCCCCTGCTGGGGTCGGGGACAGCGTAGCCTCCCTCCCTCCTGTGCCCCGCCTGGCCTCCTCCGGTCTGCCCCCCCTTCTCCCACCCCCTGCTTTGGGAGTGAGAGACGAGTCCACTCCCTTCCAGGCCACAGCATCCGTCCTGTCCCTGGAGGAGACTGGGAGAGCATCAGGCCGATGTGCTGTCAGGACCAGAGGGGCTTCTGGGGACCGCCAAGCAGATGGGGAAACTGAGGCTGCACGGGGAGGGCCTTGTTGAAGACACGTGGCAGGCGGGGGGTGCAAGACACCTGGGGAAATAAATCTGACATTCCTTCTCTGCTGCCACACCCTCGCGGAGCAGGGTGGGAGGGGAAGGATGGGTCCCACTTGGTGATCAGTTTCCAAGAGATTTGGTCCCCAGAGCAAATGGCCCGGGGAGTGCAGGCCCCGGGCGGGGTGAGGGCCTTTTCCAGGGAGCGCAGGGGCGGCAGGTCCCGGGGGCAGAGGCAAGAAGGCAGCCATGGACAGGCTGCGAGGAGAGAAACCGGCACCCGGCCGCCAACGCCAGGGAGCCGGCACCCCACTCCCTCGGGTGCTCTGAGGGCCCCCAGTCCTCCCAGCCCAGCAGGCAGCACCCATAGTGGGAGACCGCCTTCTGACAGCTGCAGAACAAACCCCCCAAGACAGTTCCTTAATCAAAGGGCCCAGATGCAGGGCCCCACGGAAGTGGAGAAAGACCCTGCTCACCACCCAGCCCGGGCTCTGGGTGGGGGCTCAGGGTGCTTTGCGGATGGGGAAGCAGAGGTGGTGAGGCAGGGCCGAGGGCAGGGCGACTTTGAGTGGCTGCCGTTCCAGGACCTTTCGTGCCCCAGGTGAACCTGGGCCTGGAGCCAGTGTCACTGCCTCAGGTCTCCTTGCCGGCTTTCTGCGGGGCACGGCTCTCGGTCCCCGGCCTCCCAGCCCCTTCCCAGGGCTCCCGGGAGCGAGTCTGCAGAGCCCCTGCCCGGGCTGGATCTTGGGCAGCTGTCCACTGCTCCTGCCTATCCCACTGCCCCTGGCAATAAACCACCGGCCCCAGGAAGCGGGAGCGGCCATCAGGCGGCCTCCTCTGAGACCATCCTTCCTTCTCCGGCGGCGAACCGGGCTTTGGAAGCCCCCTTCAAACAACCAGAGCCAGGGAAGAGGCAGGCGTCTCCCCCAGGATCGAATCCAGGATCACCTCCATCCATCTCCAGAACCCAGACGCCTCCAGCCAGGCTGGAGAGGGAAATGGACACCTGCCAGGGCCGGGCGCAGGGACAGTGTCGGGCCACCTCCCGCCCAGAGCCCTGCACTGGGGGACGACAGAATTCGGTCAGAGGATTCAGGCTATGGGAGGAGGCCAGTAGTGGTCCGGGCGCCCTGAGCCCGCCGTGTGCATATGAGCCTGGACGCCACATTCTTGGCCTGAAAACTGGGGGGTCTGGCTTTCCAGAACCGCAAAGGACATGCCACTCCAGAGCCCAGGGCGCCCGGGGTGCCTCCCTGCAGGCTGTGGAGGCCAGGCTCCCGGGTCTCTCCCAGCCCTGACACTCCCTCCCAGCCGTGACGTGACGTGACGCTGGTGTTGATTAGATCTCAGGGCAGTGTCCCCGCCGCTGCGGCCTCACGCTGGCTTCCTGCCCCGCCCAGGCCGCCTGCACCCACCCCTCGCCTGCCACACTCGGGGCAGCCAGCTTCCCGCCATGCCCTGGACCTCACCCCGGCCGCTGTCTTGCAGGGAAGGACATGGAGCCCAATGGCACGTCGCTGCCAAGAGATGAAGGGCCCCCGACCCCAGGCTCTGCCACGAAGGTGCCACCGGTAAGACGAGGCTGTGGGAGGACCCGGGGAGCCTGCCCAGGGCACAACAGGAAGGGGCTCAGGGAGGGGCATAGCAGGAGCGCCGGCCGTTCTGTGGGGACCAGCTTTGAATGCAGACTGCAGGTCCAGGGAAGGCTGCGGGAGGGGCAGGGCACACAGCTTGTCAGCTGTTTCACCGGAGCCGCCTTCTTGGAGAAACGGGACCAGAGAAAGGCTGTGGGCTGGGTGGCATTCGGGGACAGGAGGCCCCCAAGCCCTCTGTCGAGGGATAAGCCCTTCCTGCCTCTGCCTGTGCTGTTCCCTCCACCAGGAACAGCCTCTCCAGCCTGACGCCAGATTCTAGAAAAGCACACACACACACAGATACCCACGCAGACACACACTCACGCAGACACACACACAGACTCATGAGACACATGCACACACACCCACAGACACACACAGACAGACATACACTCACACAGACACACACAGATACTCACACACACAGACACACTCACAGATACACACTCAGACGCACTCACACACTCACACAGGTACACACACACTCGCAGATATACACACAGACACACACACAGACGGACACACATCCACAGATGCTCACTCACACACACAGACACACACAGACACCCACACACACTCACACAGGCCACATACAGACAGATATACAGGCACACACACCCACAGACACACACACACTCATACACACAGACACCCACAATCACACAGACTCACACGGACACTCACACACAGACTCACTCAGACACACCCACAGACACACACCCATGGACACACACACACGCACACAGATACCCACGCAGACACACAGAGACAGACACACACTCGCACACACCCTACATGTTCCCCAGGCCAGCCCTCCCGCACACTTTGGTCCGGGGAGGGTGAGGAGGCCCCGGCACCACACGCGGACTTGAGGCACACCCTTCCTCCCTGCTCCCCGAGGGTCTCAGGCCGGGGGAGCCCCAGCCCCAGACATTGCCCGAGGGTGGTGGCCCGGGTTCTGGGGTGGGTCTGGGCAGCAGTGCAGGTGGAGCCTGGTTCTCCCCCTGCCTGGCCCCCTGGGACCCTGTGTGACCGAGAGTGACGGCCTGCCTCTCCAGGCCCCGGGTCCTGGCCTGTCAGATGGGTGAGTGGTGGCTCAGACTGGCTGTCTACCACAGGCGATGAAGCAGCCAGGCCTCCAGTGGGTCCCCCGCGCCCGGAGCCTGCGTGCCCTTCTCGGCCCCCAGGGCCGCCGGCTACTGGGCGAGCAGTCGGAGCACCTGCGTTTGTGTCTGTGTGTGTGTATGTGTGTATGCTGGGGATTTTTTTAATTTTTAAAAAATGTTTAATTGTAGTAAAATACAGATAACACAAAATTTACCATTTTCACCATTTCTAAGTGCACAGTTTGGTGGCATTAGGTACATTCACATTGTTGTGCAACCATCACCTCCATCCATCTCCAGAAACTTCTTTTTTTTGTGTGTGTGTGTGAGGAAGATCAGCCCTGAGCTAACATCCATGCTAATCCTCCTCTTTTTGCTGAGGAAGACTGGCCCTGAGCTAACATCTGTTTCCAGTCCTCCTCCTTTTTTTCCCCAAAGCCCCAGTAGAGAGTTGTATGTCATAGCTGCACGTCCTTCTAGTTGCTGTATGTGGGACGCGGCCTCAGCATGGCCGGAGAAGCGGTGCGTCGGTGCGCACCCAGGCCGCCGGTAGCAGAGCGCACGCACTTAACCACTAAGCCATGAGGCTAGTCCTCCAGAAACTTCTTCATCTTCCCAAACTGAAGCTCTGTCCCCATTAAACACTGACTCCCATCCCCTCCCCCAGGCCCTGGCACCCACCATCCTACTGTCTGTCTCTATGGACTTGACTCCTCTAGGTCCTCATATGAGTGGAATCACACAGTATTTGTCCTTCTGTGACTGGCTTATTTCACTCAGCACAATGTCCTCAAGGCTCACCCATCTTCTTTTTTATGGGTGTCAGGATTCCTTCTTTTTTAAGGGTGAATAATATTCCACTGTATGGATAGATGACGTTTTGTTTATCCATTCATCTGTTGATGGACACTTGGATTATTTATATTTTAAGAAACAGATTTATTTCTTAAAAGCTTTGAAAACATGGTTATGTCCTTATAATACCCAATCAAACATACACATGTTGCCAGAAACACTCACTTGGTTCAAATTTCAGATTTCATTCAGTCAGTCAATATTTATTTTCTGAGCATCTTCTGTGTACAAAGCCCCACACTGCTGTAGGTGCTGGGGACCGGTGGGGAGTCATGGATAAACCAAGGCCCTGCTCTCCTGGAGCTTACATTCCGGTGAGGGGAGACACGACAAGTACATCCACAGCACGTCAGAGGCCACGGGGGAAGGAAAGGAAAGCTCCGCACACCCCCAGATACTTGAGACCAGCTTGGGGCTGCTTTAAGGGATCATGGCTTGGGAAAAGATACAAACTCTAATACATATATACATGTATGTACATATGCACATGTCTATACACACGTATATATGTATAGATGTGTTATATATTACCTATTCTTAATGAGATAAAATTCAGATAACATTAAATTAACCATTTTAAGTGATCAATTCAGTAGCATTCAGTGCATTCACAGTGTTGTGCAACCACCACCTCTGTCTAGTTCCAGAACGTTCTCATCATCCCAAACTGAAACTCCGTGAGCCGTCTCTCCCATTCCCCGTCCCGCAACCGCTGGCAGCCTATACTCTAGTTTCCATCTCTGTGGGTTTGCCTGTTCTGGACGTTTCATATAAACAGAATCGTACAGCGTGGTCTTTGGTGACTGGCTTCTTTCACTGAGCATCATGCTTGGAGAGCATCCATGTCGTGGCATGGGTCAGCGCTTCATTCCTTTTGAGGGCTGAGTAATATTCCACTGGGTGGACGGACCACAGTTGGCTTGTCTCTTCCTCAGCTGGTGGACCTTTGGGCTGTTCCCACTTTTCAGCTGCTGTGGACATGTGTGGACGTGTGTTTGTTAGAGTCCCTGCTTTCTCTTGTTTTGGGTTTATACTTAAGAGTGGAGTTGCTGGGCCATATGGCAATTCTATAGTAATATGGAATTCTCAAAAATTCTATATTTAACTTTTTGAGGAACTGCCAAACTGTTTTCCCCAGCGGCTGCGCCACCTTACAGTCCCACCAGCAGTGAGTGAGGGCTCCCATTCCCACATCCTCACCAACACCTGTGTTCTTCTGGGTTTTTAAATCATTATTCTAGCAATCCCAGTGGGTGCGAACTGGTGTCTCATGGTTTGACGTGCATTTCCCCAACAATTAGTGATGTTGGGCATCTTTTCACGTGCTCATCGACCATTTGCATATCTTCTTTGGAGAAGTGACTCTTCGGGCCCTTTGCCCATTTTTTAACTGGATTGATTGTTTACTGTGAGTCCTTGTGTGAGTTCTTTATATATTCTGGGTGCTAGAACCTGGTCAGATATGCGATTGCAGATACTGCTGTCTCCCATTCTGTCGGTCGTTCTAAATTACCTTCTTAAAGTAACTTTGGTAGGTGGCACCTTTCTGGCCAGACGCTCGAGCTCGCGGTTCTGAGCAGCGTCTCTGATTGCTAAGGTGCTTCATCGCCGCGCAGGGGCGCTGGTGGCAGGCACGAGTGAGCAGAAGGGCCCCGGGGGCCTGGGCAGGGGCCCCGCATGGCCCTGAGGAGGGAGGCCTCTGCGGGCACTGGCTGCAGTGCTGGGCAGGGGCTGCAGTGACCAGATGCGAGTGGCCTTGCTGGGCCCCAAACCAGAGGGTTGCAGGGCGCAGATGCTCCGTCTACACACCCCGCCAGGCCCACCGCCCCAGATCTCTCCTTCTCTCTTCCTCTGCTGCCTAGAACAAGCACAGCTCCGTTCCACCGCATCTGGTGGAAAACTGGGCTGCAGGGAATTGGCAGTGGGTTCGTACCTTTGTTCATTCATTCAAGATGCTTCCCGAGCTCCCAGCTGCCAGTGCCAAGGGGGTGCTGGGGCGTAACCGTCCCCGGCAGGAGCCCTAGACGGTGAACAGAAACATCTGTGTGGCTGTAATTGCAGAGGGCTCTGGGCGGGCCACGGGCGGGTGTGTCATGGGGTCTGATGCCAGCAGGGCCATCAGAGCCGTCTTCCTTCTGGTTAAGCGGCCCACTGGGGCCTGAGGAAGGAGCAGAGGCCGTTCGGCAACCAGAAGAACATTCCACGCTGGGGGAACAGCATGTGCTAAGTGAGCTGGGGATGCCGTGCACAAGACCCAGATCCTCAGGAGGGCAGCCAGGAGCATCCTGTCGGTCAGCCCCGGCCCCTGGAGGCCCGTCACCTGGCCGAGGTCCGGCATACACATCGTCACTCAGATCTGGCTCCTTCTCATCACTCCTGCTTCTAAAACAGAGTTCCCCGGGGATGCTTGTCCCATGTCCCTGTCTTCCTATGATCTGGAACGTTCTTACTTGGCTCAGAGAGTGCAGCTCCAGAGTGAGGCTGCCTGAGTTCAGTCAGAGCTCAGCTCCACACGAGCTGTGTGACTTTGGGCAGGTTCCTGAGCCTCTCTGTGCCACCGTCTCCCTGTCTGCAGGACGTGGATAATGATAATAACCGAGTGGGGGTAGTTCACATGCACGCACGCTCTCCACCCCCCCGCTCCCGCAGCCTCTGTTGCTTGTGGATGGCCTGTCTCCTTTCCGACCCCAGCGCCTGATGCCACGCCTGGCACACGGTCCTATGGGGACGCAGCTCCCCTGGACTGTTCAGGTCCCATCCCTGCCGCGTACCGGCTCTGCAGCCTCGGGGAGCTGCTCCACCTCTCTGTGCCTTGGTTTCCTAGTCATTCAAGCAGGGACAAGAGATGGACCCGCCCAGTGAGTGTGATGAGAGTGAGGGGAGCAGATCTCGGCACGGCGCCTGCCGGGACCCGGTCCATCCGGGTGACAACGGCAGCCAATGCTGGTTTCCGCTGCCTCTCATCACCCTGTCACCTGCGCAGGGTGGGAGCCGCCAGCCACCGGGCCTGCCTCCCTTGCCTGGAGGCTCGGGGTGGGGGGGGCTGGCGAGAACACCCAGGCACGCAACCCAGAGAACAGAGCGGGGTGGGCACACTTTTTCTGGAAAGGACCGGAGAGTAGGTGTTGGAGGCTTCACGGCCACGAGGCTCTGTTGCAGGCGCTCGACGCTGCGTCAGAGCCGCAGCAGCTGCGGACAGCGTGCGGACGAACGGGTGTGGCTGGGTGCCAGGAAAACCTTATTTATAGATGCTGAAATTTGAATTCATATGACTTGCATGTCTCACAAAATATTATTATTTTGATTTTTTTTTCAGCTAGTTAAAAATGTAAAACCATTCTGAGCTCGCAGGCCGGGGTTGGGCTTCAGGCTACAGTTTGCCATCCCCCCATCTATAGCCTTTAGTCCTGGCTCGTTCTCCCCACTCCCATCCCTGGCCTCAATTTCCCCATCTGTAAAAGAACTGCAGCCCCTTCCAGCTCCCACGTCCCTGGATGCTTCTCTCGGCCCGTGTGGCCTGCCCAGCGGGCCTGGCAGGCTGTGCCTTCTCCCCGGCAGCCCTGGGCAGGCTCGGGAGAGGACCCAGGCATTGGCCCCTGCACAGCGGCTCCCAGGGCGCCAGGGATGGGAGACCCCCTGCACGTGTGGGCCCCTCTCTGCCCCAAGCTGGGCGCATGGCAGCGGCTCAGATGGGCATCATGAGGATGGTCGTTGCCGGATGCCCAGGGCAGGCGCCCGGGGAAGCGCTGGCCTTGAAGGCCAGGCCTGGGTGTTCACCTCCGGCCTCTTGCTCACGTGCTCTCCTCGGCCACCCTGACTTCACCCCCCGCCCACCCCCAGCAGTGCCGGTGAGCCGGACAGGGGTGCGGGCAGGGATGGGCGAGTGCCTGTCTCTGACCTCTCTGCTTCACACTCTGGGCCTCAAGCCGCCCCACCCCCCGGCCCTCCACAGCCCCAGGCTGCCCCCCGATGCCCCTTTTCTGTCTCCTGCAGGCAGAGTACAGGCTGTGCAATGGATCCGACAAGGAATGTGTGTCCCCCACAGCCAAGGTCACCAAGAAGGAAACTCTCAAGGTGGGCACAGGCCCGGGAGGAGGCACAGGTGTGAGCAGGCACCTGGCCAGAGAGGCTACCACCCCCCAGCCTGCCACAGGCGGGGGGACAAACTGACCACGTTTGTGCCCCCCACTTCCTCTCCCCTCCCTGCCCTGTCCTCATCCCCCGGGGCTGGACGGTGGAGGTCCCGGGGGCAGGAGCTGGGGGGTGGCCAGCCAGGCCTTCTCCCTGACCCGCCCGCGGGGTGCTCTGGGCCCAGGCGCAGAAGGAGAACTACCGGCAGGAGAAGAAGCGCGCCACCAGGCAGCTGTTCAGCGCCCTGACGGACCCCAGCGTGGTCATCATGGCCGACAGCCTGAAGGTAGGCACGACTGGCACCGTGTTGTCCGCGGCTCAATCAGGAGGCCTCCGGGGGGGACGGGGCAAAGTCACAGCCCCTCGGGAGATGGTTCGCTGTGTTTGTTACTGGGAGTCTGTGTCAGTGTCCTGGGGCTGCCCTAACGAATGGCCACATGCTGGTGGCTGAAAACAATAGAAATTCATTCTCTCCCAGTTCCGGAGACCAAAGTCCAAAATTGAGGTGTCGCAGGGCCATGCTTCCTCCCCTGGTTCCAGGGGAGGATCCTTCCTGCCTCTCCCAGCTTCGGGGGGCTCCAGGCGTTCCTGGGCCTGTGGCTACATCACCCCAGTCTCTGCCTCCATCGCACACGGCCTCCTCCCCGTGTCTCTCTGTGACCTGTTCTCTTCTTATAAGGGCACAGTCCCTGGATCAGGGCCCACCCTCCTCCACTGTGGCCTCATCTTCACTTGCTTACCTCTGCAAAGACACTCTGTCCAGTTAAGGTGGGGGCTCTGGCGTGCGGGTGGGGGTCCCGGCTGTCTGTGGCGCCCTGTGCTGGGGCACAGGAGGGAGGCGAAACTCAGGCTTCACGGGAAAGGACCGAGGTTGGGGTCAGAGGCCGTGTCCAGACCTCACTCAGGTGGTGGGCAGTTCCCTCAGCCCCGAGCCTCGGTTTCCCCCTCCGTACGGTGCGGGGAACGCTGCCGAATGCAGGGCTGCCGTGAAGAGCAGACGAGACAAGTGCACTTGGAGCCTGGTCATCTGCAGAGCCCTGGGCCTGCGGGGCTCCTTTCCCCCCCACAAAATTATGCATAAAAACTTAGGGACCAAAGTGACTATATATTTAGAGCGAGAAAACAAATGACAACAGGTTTCACACTTTACACAGTGGGCAGTTGCAGCGGTCACAGCTCGTTGCCGGTCCCTCCCAGGACCCCGGAGGACCTGGGAGCTGAGCTTGCACTTAGCCTTGAGCTTCAGAGCTTCAGCAGTAAATGTGTGCCCAGCTGCAGCGCATTTCTTGAGAGTCACCGTACTTTATGAACTCCTTTTAAAACTAGCAGAGAAATCTGCCCGCAGCCCAGAGCCCCACCCCACTCTGGCCCCCGACCCCCAGCCGTCCAGCTGCCCCGGGGGCATTGGCCTCCGAGCCGTAGCCAGCAGCGGCGTCCCTCCTCGCAGATCCGCGGGACCCTGAAGAGCTGGACCAAACTGTGGTGCGTGCTGAAGCCAGGGGTGCTGCTCATCTACAAGACGCCCAAGGTGGGCCAGTGGGTGGGCACCGTCCTGCTGCACTGCTGCGAGCTCCTCGAGCGGCCCTCCAAGAAGGACGGCTTCTGCTTCAAGCTTTTCCACCCGCTGGACCAGTCCGTCTGGGCCGTGAAGGTGCTGCCGTGGGAGCCCGGGGCTCGGGAGGGCCAGGCCCCCGCCAGGAGAGAGGCCCCACGCGGGCCGTGTAGGAGAAGGGCACCTTGGGCCGTCATGGGGCTCGTCCGGGGGCCCGAGAAACCGGGGGTCCAGAAGCGGCTGTCAGTTCGAAATGGGCCCCTCGCCGCCCAGCTGCGGGGGCCCTGGGTTAAATCTCGCAATGGCCGGGGGATCAGATGCGGTCCCTGGCCCTCCATGTGGAGGTGACACGATGGGATCCAGATCACACCTCAAGCCCTGCCCAGAGGCTGAGCAACGGGGCCATGCGAGCAGCTGCCCCGATCTCACCCCTCATAACCCCGGGGCTGCCCAGCACAGGATGAACTAGAGTCAGGTTGCCAGATCAAATCCAGAATGCCCGGGTGAATTTGGATGTCAGAGAAACATCAAATCGTTTTTTAGTATAAATATGTCCCAAATGTTGCACGGGTACACTTATGCTAAAGAACAGTATTTATTATTTCTCTGAGATTCGAGTTGAACTGGGCCTCCTGGGTTTGCACATGCTGATTCTGGCCGCTCTAGGCTGGGGAGCTCAGAGCTGGAAAGCCGAGGGCGGAGCCACCAGCTAAGAAGGGGCGACAGAGCTCCCGGCCCGTTCACCTCCCTTGTCTGCGTGGCTGGTGCCTGACCCCGCCTGGGGGTCCTGAGGCCCCAGAAGTGTCTGCGTGGCCAGTGCCTGACCCCGCCTGGGGGTCCTGAGGCCCCGGAAGTGCGCATGCGTGTCTCGGTGTGGGTCTGCATGCCCTGAGTGACCTGTTCCACCTGTTCCCGGGTGTTCCCATGAGTGACGCGGGGTCTCTGCTCCTCCAGGGCCCCAAAGGCGAGACTGTGGGCTCCATCACGCAGCCCCTCCCCAGCAGCTACCTGATCTTCAGGGCCGCCTCTGAGTCAGATGGTGAGTCCCCGCCTACCCTGCAGGCCTCCCGGTGGCCCCGTCTGAAACGGAGTCCCCGTGGCAAAGTTGTAGACGTGCATGTGGCCCAGTTCAGGCCCTTCCGCCACCATCTAGGAAGGAGGCAGCCTGATGTCACGGGACAAGCCCTGGCCTGGGCCAGACAGGCCTGCCACTCACTAGTACCCCTCTCTGAGCCTCGGTTTCCCCACGGGCAAAGCGTGAACAGTAACACCTGTCTCCCCAGTCGTTATGACTTTGTATACAGCAACCAGGTCATTACTGAGCGCCGACCACGTGCCAGGCACCATCGAATCAATAGGTTCTACTGTTACCATCCACCTTTGACACATGAGGAAACTGAGGCACGGGCCGGCTGCCAGCAAGAAAGTGCTAGAGCCTGGATAGGAATCGATTTCCCCACTCCCAATGTGTCACACGTTGAAGGAGCGCTCTCCAGTGGTTGCTCCCAGTAAATGCGTCTGCCCCTCCCTCCAAGCCCTCGGGACAGGCACCTCCTGGGGAGGCGGTGAGGGGCTGCCATCCCACCAGTGGTCCAGGGCGGGCAGGGCCCTGCCAAGGCAGCCTGGCCCGGCCCCCCGGGCTCCAGCCCTTCCTGCTTGGAGTCGGGCAGGCGGCGGTCTTGCTGGTGTGATGCCGCCCCCTGGTGGTCAGACTCCGCATCCACACTCTGCCAAGTCTGTAAATTTCACCCTCTTTTCCCAAGTCCCTGACTCTGTGCCAGGCCCCAAGTGGGCCCTGGATGGACAGGGCAGCCCGTGCCGTCATGGAGCCCGCAGTCTTGGGGGAGAGATGAGCAGTGAAGTGTCAGACAAGGCCAATTGGGTTGGAGCGTGAGCTGAGCCCCTGGTGGGGTCGGGGACCAGGATCAGGGAAGAAGGGTGTCCACAGTACTTGTGTGTATCAGGGTGGGCTTCCTGGAGGAGGCAGCAGAGGCCTTGGGATGGGCTCAAAGGGTGCATAATATTCAGGATGTCCAGTCCTTTGTGGGCACCAGAGAACATGCACATTCAGGCCCCAGTTCCAACTTGACGGGTGCTGCACCTATGACCTCCCACCTTTGTCTCCCATGAATGTTTAGCCCAGGCTGGGGCGCTCGGGCTCCAACTGAGCCTGGGGTGAACCCCTGGCAGGACCCCAGGGGTCCCCTGAGAAGCAGGAGCCACCACCCCTGCAAGCCCCTCCCCGCAATTCCCATTCTGTGGTTTTCAATGTTGGGGAAGGAGGCTGCTCAGAGAAGAACCTTCTTCAGAGTTCCTTAATCCCGCACCCCACGCTCACAGACCCCCGAAGGCTGACTGAGGGTAACGCGAAGAGCACGACACATCGTTACAGACCCTCTCGCTCGTGGAAGGGCCACTGTTAGTGATCGCACCAGGATGTTGGGGGTCGCCTGGTGGACACATGTCCTCACCGCTGTTAACACCCTGGGACACACGGGTGGTGCTGGTCTAACCCGCCGGCGGCCTCCAGCAGGAAGGCGGCAGGGACAGGGGACGAGAGCTGGGGATTGGAGGCAGCTGGCTCTGCCACCTCCCCTCTGTGGTCCTGGTCCATTTGCTCTACCCACCCCGCCCCAGGCCTCCCTCCCCGCCCTCCCAGTCGTCCCCAGGGATCTGCTCCACACCGGGAGCGCCCCTCTGCGGCCTTGGCCAGCCCTCCCACTTGGATGCTCCTTGGGTTTGGCAGCCCCCTCCCCAGCCTGCCGCCCACCCTCCTGCCCTGTGCTCCAGGCCAGCAGGAGCCCGAGGCCTGGCCGCCAAGGCCCGCTCCTGTTCCCCGACCTGTGGCAGACGGTTCCCACCAGGGAGGCCTCCTCCCCACTCCATGTGTGGGAACCTGCGGGGCGTCTGGGTGGAGGGAGCTCTGAGTCTTGTTAGGGTGGGACCGTGAGGGGCTGTGTGAGCATCCTTTGATCCCCTCTGAAGGGCAGCTTCCGCCAGACAGGCGTCTCTCCAGAGTCACAGCCTGCCCACTAAGCCTGTGGCCACAGGACTCTTCGGGCCTGCCGCCTGCACGCACACACACGCGCACACACACGCCCACAGCAGAGGTCCCTGTGGGAGGCAGAATCTCCAGGTGGATGGTGGGGAGGGAGGGGGATCTCTGTTGGGGAGGGACAGAGGCCGCATCCCTGGTGGGGAGGGGCAGGGCTAAGTGGGGCTGTCTCCTGGGCTTGGGGGGGGGGATCCCTGAAGAGTCAGAAGAAGGCGGGGAGCTTTCTGGGGGGGCCACAAGAGGGGCTCTTTGGTAAGGATAGGCCAAAGGGAAGGGGTGGGCCCCCCATGTAGGGGGGCCAGAAGGGGCTCCCTGAGGTGAGTTGGGGGCTCCTTGGGACAGAAGAGGGGCATCCCAGTCAGTGGGCGCTCCCTGGTAGGAGGCTTCAGGAGATGGGGACTCCTTGGTGAGGAAGGGCGGGAATGGGGCAAGGGGACTCCCCAGGGTGGGGCCGGCTCAGCCCACACTCCGCCCGCAGGCCGCTGCTGGCTGGACGCCCTGGAGCTGGCACTGCGCTGCTCCAGCCTCCTGCGACTCAGCACTTGCAAGCAGGGCCGCGACGGGGAGCCCGGATCCTCGCCAGACGCATCGCCCTCCTCACTCTGCGGGCTGCCCCCCTCCGCCGCCATCCACGACCAGGACCTGTTCCCGTGAGCAGGGCGCGGAGGGCGGGGATCGGCCCCTCCCGGGAGCCCGGGAACCCCCAGACCCTGGCTGTCACTGGCACTAACACACGGGTCTCTTTGTACGTGGGGCAAACTCAATATGTGGCTGGCCACCCAAGCCTCAGGTCAGGAGGCCAGCCTCCTCCACTCCGTGTGGACCTGAGAGCCTCAGTTTCTTCATCTATAAACTGGGCTCATAGCGTCAAATGCCGGTTGCCATGGCAATTAAACCCAGGGGTGTGGGTGAAGCGCCCAGCAGTGACGGGGCCCTGGGTGGGGGTGCAGGGGTAGAGGGACCCCAGAGTGGGGGTGCCTGGGCCTCACCTGTGACCAGGGACCCACAGGCACCACCTGCCTTCCAGACTGAATGGGTCCTCCCTGGAGAACGATGCTTTCTCGGACAAGTCGGAGAGAGAGAATGCTGAGGAGTCAGATACCGAGGCCCAGGACCACAGCCGGAAGACTGAGAGCGGGAGTGACCAGTCGGAGACCCCGGGGCGCCCTGCGCGGAGAGGGACCACGTATGTGGAGCAGGCCCACGAGGAGCTGGGGGAGGTGAGAGCCTGCCCGCCTGGGGCCCCGGGTGCCACCCTGCACCCCGCCCCTCCTCCCTGAAGCACTGTGGCCGTGCTGGCCGCCCGTCCCCTCGAGGAGAGCCTGCAGGGCCCTGGGTCACGGAAAGGTCAGGATGGCAGGACTTGGGGAGAGCGGGAAGGGCCGTGAGGGCTGGGGGCGAGGGGCAGAGGGAGAAGCCAGGACCTGCCAGGGAGGAGCTGTTGTCTGGAGCAAGCCGAGAGCGCCGGGCCCGGGGCAGCTGTGGAGAAGGGGAAGCGGGGCATTTGGGCGCATCCCGAGGTGTTCAGAGGGGCAGGTCCAGCCAGACTGAGGTGCTGCCTGTGAGGTGGGCGCCCTGGGAGCAAGAGCTGGCAGCTGGGGTGGGGACAGGACTGTGTCCCGGGTCCAGACGTCCAGGGGAGCTGCTGCTGCACGTGAGGGTCTAGGGCTCAGGGCGGTGGTCTGGACGTTAGGGCGTGGGGCGGGCAGCCCGAGGTCGCAGGGGCGGGGCACCCCGGGCTTCAGAGGCTGAGCATGGACAAGGCCCTGCAGAGGAGCCCAGGAGGCAGGAGGGAGCCCGGAGTGCAGGGGTCACGGGGCAGCTGTGCTGAGAGGTGGAGCAGGAGGGCAGAGGGGGTGACCACTGGATCAGTCACCGGGGTGGTGGTGACCTTGCCAGGGCATTCTGACAGGAGGCAGGATTAAAGGGAGTGGGGGTGGGATGTGGGGGTGCAGGGGGTTTCCCCACTGTGGCAGCTGCCCCTGTGAGCCCGAAGCTGGCCTGGAAATGGAGAGATGCTCAGGGCTTCACGTGGCCACTCATCAGCTGACCCTTCCAGGCCCCCTCATGGGGGTCAGGCGTGGCCCCTCCTCCAGGGGCTCCCCGTCCCCTAGGTGCCCAGGCATGCTGTCCAAGCAAGTCCCAATAGGCCTCGGCTGCAGCTGTGCACGCACAGAGAGGCAAAGTGACTTGTGTAAGGCAGCCCAGCAGGGAGGTGATGGATCCCCATGAGGGCTGACTGCTGGCCCTGTTCTGTCTCCCTGGGGGTGGCTGCCATCCAGGCAAGAACGCAGACAGCCCTGAGTTCAGATTCCCAGCTGTGCGACCCTGGGCAAGTCACTTGTCCCTCTGTAGAGTGGGGTGACTGCAGTGAGGGTGCCCGGGGACTGCTGCGAGGAGTGGGTCTAGAGAGAAGGAAGAGGAACGCCAGCGGCCTGGGACCCTGCTCTGCCTCCTTAGCCCAGGTCCAGCTCCAGGCCTCCCTGGGAGCTCAGAGGGGTGGGGGCCTGGGGGGGTCCCCAGCCAAGTCCCTCCACAGCCCAGTCCCGAGGCCTCGGAGCCACAGATGGTGGGGGTCCCCAGTGAGGGGAGATGGGCTTGGTGTTCGCCCAGGCGCTGCAGCCTGGTGGGACTTGCTACAAGCGAGGGGAGGGTCCCCACTGGCTGGCCCTGTCCCATGAGCACCCAACAGAGCTGGCCGTGCCTCCCAGCACCTGCCCTCCCGGCCCACCATCCCGAAACGCCTCTGTGACCTTTTATGAGGTGATCCTGCCTCCCTGAGAGTTTGCTGTCCGGTGTGGAGTGGGAGACGGACCCCTGCCTCCCCGCCCCCCGCCCAGACTGGGCCGGACGAAGCTGGAAGTCCTGGGCTCAGTCTCCATAGCACGTGTGTGGCAGCTACGGTGATAGGCATCTCAGAGAAGAGCAGACGGGGGTCCAGGGCAGCCCTCTAGCCGTGTACCCAGGACAAATGAGGGCCCTTTTTTTTGAGGTGTTTTTTTTTTATTGGTGTCATAATAGTTTATAACATTGTGAAATTTTAGTTGCACATTATTGTTTGTCACTCACCATATAAATGCATCCCTTCGCCCCTTGTGCCTGCCCCCCAACCCCCTTCCCCCTGGTAACCACCAAACTGTTCTCTCTGTCTGTGTGTTAGTTTATCTTTCACTTATGAGTGAAATCATATGGTATTTGTCTTTCTCTGGCTTATTTTGCTTAACATAATACCCTCCAGCTCCATCCATGTTGTTGCAAATGGGACGATTTTGTCTCTTTCATGGCTGAGTAGTATTCCGTTGTATATATATACCACATCTTCTTGATCCAATCATCAGTCAAGGGACACTTGGGTTGCTTCCACTTCTTGGCTATGGTGAATAATGCTGCAATGGACATAGGGGTATATAAGCTTCTTTGGATTGTTGATTTCAGGTTCGTTGGGTAGATTCCCAGTAGTGAGATAGCTGGATCATAATGTATTTCTATTTTTAATTTTTTGAGGAATCTCCATACTGTTTTCCATAGAGGCTGCACCAGTTTGCATTCCCACCAGCAGTGAATGAGGGTTCCCATTTCTCCACAGCCTCTCCAGCATTTGTTATTTTTTGTCTTGGTGATCATAGCCATTCTAACGGATAAAAGGTGATATCTTAGTGCAGTTTTGATTTGCATTTCTCTGATGATTAGTGATGTTGAACATCTTTTCATGTGCCTATTGGCCATCTGTATACCTTCCTTGGAAAAATGTCTCTTCATTTCCTCTGCCCATTTTTTGGTTGGATTGTTTGTTTTTTTTTGTTGTTCAGCTGTGTGAGTTCTTTATATATTATGGAGATCAACCCCTTGTCGGATACCTGGTTTGCAAATATTTTCTCCCAGCTGGTGGATTGTCTTTTCATTTTGATCCTGGTTTCATTTGCCTTGCAGAAGCTCTTTAGTCTGATGAAGTCCCACTTGTTTATTTTTTCTTTTGTTTCCCTTGTCTGAGTAGACATGGAATTCAAAAAGATCCCTCTATGACCAATATCAAAGAGTGTACTGCCTATGTTTTCTTCCTGGATTTTTATAGTTTCGGGTCTCACCTTCAAGTCTTGGATCTATTTTGAGTTAATTTTTGTGTATGGTGAAAGAAAACAGTCTACTTTCATTCTTTTGCATGTGGCTGTCCAGTTTTCCCAGCACCATTTATTGAAGAGACTTTCCTTTCTCCATTGTATGTTCTTAGCTCCTTTGTCTAAGATTAGTTGTCCACAGATGTGTGGGTTTATTTCTGGGCTTTCAATTCTGTTCCATTGATGTATGTGTCTGTTTTTGTACCAGTACCATGCTGTTTTGATTACTATCGCTTTGTAGTATATTTTGAAGTCAGGGATTGTGATGCCTCCAGCTTTGTTCTTTTTTCTCGGGATTGCTTTAGCTATTTGGGGTCTTTTGCTGCCCCATATGAATTTTAGTATTCTTTGTTTTATTTCCGTGAAGAATGTCCTTGGGATTCTGATTGGGATTGCATTGAATCTGTAGATTGCTTTAGGTAATATAGACATTTTAACTATGTTTATTCTTCAAATCCGTGTGCATGGGATATCTTTCTGTTTCTTTATATGATCATCAATTTCTTTCAATAATGTCTTATAGTTTTCAATATATAGGTCTTTCACCTCCTTGGTTAAATTTTTTCCTAGATATTTTATTCTTTTTGTTGCGATTGTAACTGGGACTGTCTTCTTGAGCTCTCTTTCTGTTAGTTCGTTGTTGGTATATAGAAATGCAACTGATTTCTGTAAGTTGATTTTGTACCCTGTAACTTTGCTGTAGTAGTTGATTATTTCTAATAGTTTTCCAGTGGATTCTTTAGGGTTTTTTATATATAAAATCATGTCATCTACAAACAGGGAGAGTTTCACTTCTTCGTTGCCTATTTGGATTCCTTTTATTCCTTTTTCTTGCCTAATTGCTCTGGCCAGAAGCTCCAGTACTGTGTTGAATAAGAGTGGTTAGAGTGGGCAGCCCTGCCTCGTTCCTGTTCTGAGAGGAACGGCTTTCAGTCTTTCCCCATTGAGTATGATGTTGGCTGTGGGTTTGTCATATATGGCCTTTATTATGTTGAGGTACTTTCCTTCTATTCCCACTTTGTTGAAAGTTTTTATCATAAATGGATGTTGTATCTTGTCAAAAGCCTTCTCTGTGTCTATTGAGATGACCATGTGGTTTTAATTCTTTATTTTGTTGATGTGGTGTATCACGTTGATTGATTTGCGGATGTTGAACCATCCCTGCGTCCCTGGTATAAATCCCACTTGATCATGGTGTATGATCTTTTTAATGTATTGCTGTATTCAATTTGCCAATATTTTGTTGAGGATTTTTGCATCTTTGTTCATCAGCTATATTGGCCTGTAATTTTCCTTCTCTGTATTGTCCTTGTCTGGCTTTGGTATCACGGTGATGTTGGCCTCGTAGAATGTGTTAGGAAGTGTTCCATCTTCCTCTATTTTTTGGAATAGTTTGAGAAGGGTATGTATTAAGTCTTCTTTGAATGTTTGGTAGAATTCTCCAGAGAAGCCATCTGGTCCTGAAATTTTATTTTTTGGGAGGTTTTTGGTTACTGTTTCAATCTCTTTACTTGTGATTGATCTGTTCAGATTCTCTATTTTTTCTTGATTCAGTTTTGGGAGGTTGTATGAGTCTAAGAATTTATCCATTTCTTCTAGGTTGTCCAATTTGTTGGCATATAGTTTTTCATAGTCTTTTCTTATAATCCTTTGTGTTTCTGTGGTATCCATTGTAATTCTCCTCTTTCATTTCTAATTTTCTTTGTTTGAGACTTCCCTCTTTTTTCTTAGTGAGTCTGGCTAAGGGTTTGTTAATTTTGTTTATCTTCTCAAAGAACCAGCTCTTTGTTTCATTGATCCTTTCTACTGTTTTTTTTTATTTCAATTTCATTTATTTCTACTCTGACTTTTATTGTTTCCCTCCTTCTGCTGACTTTGGGATTTGTTTGTTCTTCTTTTTCTAATTCTGTTAGGCGTAGTTTGAGGTTACTTATTTGGCATTTTTCTTGTTTGTTAAGGTAGGCCTGTATTGCTATGAGTTTCCCTCTTAGGACCACTTTTGCTGCATCCCATATGGTTTCATATGGCATATTTTCATTTTCATTTGTTTCCAGATAGTTTTTGATTTCTCCTTTAATTTCTTCAATGATCCATTAGTTGTTCAGTAGCATGTTGTTTGGTCCTCACATCTTTGTCACTTTCCCAGCTTTTTTCTTGTAGTTGATTTCTAATTTTATAGCATTGTGGTCAGAAAAGATGCTTGTTATGATTTCAATCTTCTTAAATTTATAGAGGCTTGGGGCCAGCCTGGTGGCATAGTGGTTAAGTTCATGCACTCTGCTTCAGAGGCCCAGAGCTCGCAGGTTCAGGTCCCGGGCGTGGACCTACGCACCGCTTATCAAACCATCTTATGGCAGGCGTCCCACATATAAAGTAGAGGAAGATGGGCACAGATGTTAGCCCAGGGCCAATCTTCCTGAGCAACAAGAGGAGGATTTGCAACAGATGTTAGCTCAGGGCTAATCTTTCTCACAAAAAAAAAAATTTATAGAGGCTTGCCTTGTTTCCCAACATATGGTCTATCCTTGAGAATATTGCATGCGCACTTGAGAAGAATGTGTAATCTGCTGTGTTAGGATGGAGTGCTCTATATATATCTATTAAGTCCATCTCGTCTAGGTTTTCATTTAAGTCCACTATTTCCTTATTGACTTTTTGTCTGGATGATCTACCATTGGTGTGAGTGGGGTATTAAGATCCCCTACTATTATTGTGTTGTTGTTAATATCTCCTTTTAGGTTTGTTAATAGTTGCTTTATGTACTTTGGTGCTCCTGTGTTGGGTGCATATATATTTATAGGTGTTATGTCCTCTTGGTGGAGTGTCCCTTTTATCATTATATATTTCCCTTCTTTGTCTCTCATTACCTGTTTTATCTCGAAGTCAACTTTGTCTGATATAAGTATGGCAACACCTGCTTTCTTTTGTTTGCCATTAGCTTGGAGTATCATCTTCCATCCCTTCACTCCGAGCCTGTGTTTGTCTTTAGAGCTGAGACATGTTTCCTGGAGGCAGCATATTGTTGGGTCTTGTTTTTTAATCCATCCCACCATTCTGTGTCTTTTGATTGGAGAATTCAATCCATTTATATTTAGAGTTATTATTGATATAAGAGGGCTTATTGTTGCTATTTTATCACTCATTTTCTGGTTCTTTTGCATTGTCTTTGTTTCTCATCTCATGTGTTTTGGACTACCAATTCAGTTTGGTAGTTCTGTATGATGGTTTTCTTAGTTTTCCCTTTATTTATCGTATGTGTCTCTGTTCTGTTTATTTGTTTAGTAGTTACCATGAGGTTTGTATAAAAAAATCTCATAGATGAGATAGTCCTTTTTCTGATGGCCTCTTATTTCCTTAGACTAAGTCGATTCCATCCCTTACCTCTCCCCCTTCTAAGTTATTATTGTCACAACTTATTCCAACTTGTGTTGTGAGTTTGTGTTTAAAGTGATGAAGTTATATTTATTTTTGGTGTTTTCCTTCCCTTAATCTTTGATGTTATAATTAAGTGTTTGCTAACCTATTCTGATAGAGAGCTGCAATTGTTCTTATTTTGTCTACCTATTTTTCTCCTTGCTCAAAGCTTTGAATCCCCTTTCTCTTTTTTTTTTCCCCCCTCAGGAATGAGGGCCTTCTTGAGCATTTCTTGTAGTGGGGGTCTTGTGGCAATGAACTCCCTGAGATTTTGTTTATCTGGGATAGTTATTATTTCTCCATCATATCTGAAGGATGTTTTCACTGGATAGAGTATTCTTGTCTGAAAGTTTTTGTCTTTCAGAATTTTGAATATATCATTCCACTCTCTCCTAGCCTGTAAAGTTTCTGCCGAAAAATCGGCTGAGAGGCTGATAGTAAATCCTTTGTATGTTTTTTTTTTTCTCATTGCCCTTCATATTTTTTCTTTATTGTTGACTTTTGCCAGCTTTACTACTATATGCCTTGGAGAGGGTCTTTTCATGTTGATACATTTAGGAGATCTATTGATTTCATTCACTTGTATTTCCAGCTCCTTCCCTAGGTTTGGGAAGTTCTCAGTTATTATTGCTTTGAACAAGCTCTCTGCTCCTTTACCCCTCTCTTCTCCCTCTGAAATACCTATTATCCTTATGTTGTGTTTCCTAATTGAGTCAGATATTTCTCAGAGAATTTCTTTATTTCTTTTTAGTCTAAGTTCTCTCTCCTCCTCCATCTGGCGCATTTCTGCATTCCTATCCTCAATATTGCTAATTCTTTCCTCCATATTGTCAGCTCTGTTCTTTAAAGGTTCCAGATTTTTCTTTATCTCCTCCATTGTGTTTTTCATCTCCAACATTTCTGATTGGTTTTTCTTTAGTGTTTCAATCTCTTTTGTGAAGAAGTTCCTGATTTCATTGAATTGTTTATCTGTGTTTTTTTGTAATTCATTGAGCTTTTTTATGATAGCTATTTTGAATTCTCTGTCATTTCAGTTATAAATTTCTGTGCCTTCAGCATTGATTTCTGGGTGCTTGTCATTTTCCTTCTGGTCTGGAGGTTTAATATATTTTTGCATAGTGCTTGAGGGCATGGGCTTATTTTTCCTCATTCTGAAAATATCTGGTTGCAGCTTCCCCCTGCCACCACTGGCTGGGGGTCAAGAGCTGTGTATTCTGAGCCCGCCGCGATCCACGGAGGCCTCCTTTTTAAAGGAAGTGCAGGCCTGAAGCACCTGCATTGCCAGGCAGTCATGGAGATTGTGGGCCAGAGGGGTCTCCCCATGCACATGGCACCTCCTGCCATGGGCGCAGAGTCCTGCAAAATCCACAGATGGGTTTCAGCAGCCAAGGTGGGGGAGGCTCCACCCTGGCCTCAGAGAGTGGGGGTTTGCACAGACCCAGGGCAGAGCCCAGATCAGCCAGGCTGGAGGGAGCCAGGGCCCAGCAGGCTGGGGTGGGACACGTTCTGGAAAGTGCAGGGGTCAGGTGGGGCCAGGCCAGGGGCTTCCCCTGATGGGGTGGTGGACTGCAGCAGCCCCCTCCCATCACGCCTCCTCCAGCCAGAGCCAGCTGCCGCTGTCCTGCCCACCCCTCCCGCTTCCTTGGGCAGCCAGAGCTGGGGGCCTGACCATAGCCCCTCTGCCAGCAGCTGGGCGAGGCGTCCCAGGTGGAGACGGTGTCCGAAGAGAACAAGAGCCTGATGTGGGTCCTGCTGAAGCAGCTACGGCCTGGCATGGACCTGTCCCGTGTGGTGCTACCCACGTTCGTGCTGGAGCCCCGCTCCTTCCTCAACAAACTCTCTGACTACTACTACCACGCCGACCTGCTCTCCAGGTGAGCCAGGAGGGGGCCCATCGCACACGTGTGTGCCCAGAGACCCCCAGCCTCCCTCCGCCCCTGCCTGCCCCACACAGGTTTCTGGAGGGTCCCTGGGGCTCTGGGCTGAGCTCCGTCCACTGACCCTGCTGGCTCAGCCCTCCAAGGGGGCCCAGTCTCCAAGACCAGCCCCAGGGGGAGCTGGTGGAGAGGGAGGGTGGGGGCGGCTCCATGTCCATCTAGTCAGGGCCGGACCATCAAATGTGAGCATGGGGTCTGCCCTGAGCATCTTTCATGAGCCCCAAGTCCTGAGCCCCGGCATTGGCACCTTCAGGCTGAACACAGCAGGCTATAGAAGCTGGAAAGGGGGCTGCTGGCTCAGGAGCCCACAAGAGGGAGCTGGGTGAGGGTGGGAGCACTCAGGGAGCTTCGTGGAGGCAGGAGCATCTTCTCTGCCCCAGCATTGGAGCGGCTCTGACAGTTTCTGGTGAGGTGGAGAACCCACCTCCCAGGGGGTTGGGAAACTCGCCCCAATTCAGGGCTGGGAAGGACAGGAGGAGCCCACGTGGCCTGTTTCCAGCGAGTGGATAGAGGTTGGCATGGAAGGAGGGAGGGGCAGGGAAAGGGAGGAGGGGCGCAGGGACCCTGCCTGGAGTCAGGGGTCCCCCCACGTCGCAGGGCTGCGCTGGAGGAGGACGCCTACAGCCGCATCAAGCTCGTGCTGCGCTGGTACCTGTCTGGCTTCTACAAGAAGCCCAAGGTAAGCGGCAGCCAGGGCGGGTGGTCCCCCCTGTGTCCCTGAGCCATCGCCCACCCTACATGGCCTTGAAGGATCCGGATGGTCCCCACGGTGGGCCCAGACAGCCAGAGATGGGGGCAGGCCCTGACTTCCCACACAGGGGCCCCCTGGCCCAGTCAGGCCAGGCCCCCAGGGTGCTCCTCCCCATCAAGGAAACGGCTGCCACACATGTGCCAGGAAAGGGGCTTTCGACCCCGAACTGCAAGGACCCTGGGACCGTGATTTCCGTCGTTTGTCTTTTAGTCATGGATCCTCTTTTGAGAGCCCCAAACCCAGGCTCAGGCGAGGGCAGGGCTGCTCTGGTTGCAGTGACAGGAGGGGCCTGCAGCTCCGCCCACTCCCCTGACCCCACCCTGGAACCGTGGGGTTCCTTGGGATGCAGGTTTGAAGCCACGATTCTGGCGCCACCTCATCATCGTGCAGCTGGGGAAACAGGCTCAGGGAGGGAAAGGGACGGCCCAGAGTCATACAGAGGGTTGGGAGTGGAACCAGGGCTCCTGACTCTACTGGGGCCTTTTGCGTTGGCTACAGGCTTGGGCTTGGTGGAGGTGGACCCCACGGCCCTTGGTAGGGCCAGGTGTGTGCGCACACTTAGCTGTGTTGAGTGCGTGGTCTGTTGGGGTGGAAGGGACCACTCCGGGAGGACTTCTCAGAAGAGGAAGCTCCAGAAGGCTGTCTGGGATGGGACAGTCGGGCGATGCAGGGTCAGCTCAGAGATGGACTGGGGAGCTCAGCAGAAGAAGAGTTGATGGGAGGCTGCAGGTGAGGCTTGGGGCAGGTGTCCCTCCAGAGCATCCTGCAAACATTTATCGCTCATGGAGCCTCCAGGGCGAGGCTGACACATGCGCAAAGAGCTGGAAGTGAGGGAGATCTGGGGAGGGGAGGGGGGCGCGTAAAGGGAGTAACCTAGTTCCTTCACATCAGATCGGGGGTCTGAGCTGGACCCCGTGGAGACCTGGAAGGAAGGCTCTCCAGACAGAAACTTGCTCCCTCTGCAGTGGGGACCAACGTGGGCCGTTTGGGGAACAGAAAGGTGGGGAGCGTGGCTGAAGCAGAGTGAGAGGGTGGGGGGAGGTAGACAGGGCCAGAGGGTTTGGGGTGTTACTTAAAAGGTCATTAGAAGCCAGTGGGGCTTTGAGTGGGCTGTGTGCTGGCTCTACTCAAAGTCCAGGGAGAGCGGGACCTGGTCAAGGTCTCCTGTTCCCCTCAGGGTCAAGAAGTGGACAGGACACCTCGTAGGCTGTCCCCCCAGAATGTATATCATTGGCAAAGCATAGTCTCCCCAGACCAGAAGGGGGCTGCTGTTCCCAGAGGCAAACCAGGCCCTTCTAGAGACTTCCTCCCTGCAGATGCCCGGGGCTGTGGCCAGGGGGCAGCCCCCCGCGTTGTCCCTCCGTCCACACCCACCCTGCATGGGGTCCATGGCCCGCCCGGTTCCTCACACGAGGCTCTTCCTTCGTTACCTGCAGGGGATCAAGAAGCCCTACAACCCCATCCTGGGGGAGACCTTCCGCTGCTGCTGGTTCCATCCCCAGACCAACAGCCACACCTTCTACATAGCGGAGCAGGCAAGGCCCCCCAGCCGCACCCCGGGGAATGCTGGGCTGGGCTCTGGGCTCTGCAGTGGGCAGGACCCTGGCAGTGGGCAGAGATGGATCTGACCCTGAATGCCAACGGGGATTCTCCCAGGAGGTGCAGACACGGCACCGCGGCTGTGACAGCAGAATGTTTCCTCAGAGAGGGGACATCACATCCTCTTTCCTTCAGGGGCACTCTGGGGTGGTACGGGGATTCCCGTCTGCCCCTGGGCCCCAGGACTCAGGCCCGGCTTCCCTGGGCTCAAGAGTGAGAGCTGGAAACGCCCCATGCCCACCCCTGGCGCTAGGAGGAATGCCCTGGGCGGGGGGCTTCTCATCAGGAAGTTGGGCTCTGGCCTCCCAGGGGCTGCCCACTGCTGGGGCCATTTCTGGAGCAGCCTCTCTGCCCACAGGTGTCCCACCACCCGCCCGTGTCCGCCTTCCATGTCAGCAACCGGAAGGACGGCTTCTGCATTAGCGGCAGCATCACGGCCAAGTCCCGGTTCTACGGTGAGAGGGCTCCCCTGGGCTCTCCCCGGGGCCTGGGGAAGTGGGAGCAGGACCGGCTCCTGGAGCCGGAGGTCACCAGACCTCACGTGGTGGCCGAGTGTGTGTCCCTCCCCGCCTCTCCTAGTCAGGGACCACGTGGGTGGTAAAGTGCCCAGAACCTAGAGTCGGGCAGAGCCCAGCCCCCCGGCCCCCCAGCCCTCAGCCGTAGAGTGGGCACCGTTTGCAGGGATGCCGTGAGGGTTACGAGGAAGACCCCGCGTGGAAATGTGCCGTCTAGAGCCGACCTGTCCAGTCAGTACCGCTAGCCACTACCAGGCTGTTTGAATTGATTAAAATGAAATAAAACTTAACATGCAGCCACGTCACCTGTGCTCAGGAGCCACGTGTGGCTGGTGGCCCCCGTGAGGGACAGCGCAGGGCGGAACATTCCCACCATCACAGATAGCTCTGTCGGCAGTGCCACTATAGGGCCGGGCACCGGGGGTGCTCAGAAAGTGTCTCCATTTTCCCGTCATTTCTTTATGGTCTTCTTGGCGAGCAGGTGCTCTGAGTACCTCTGTGTGCCCAGCGGCCTGCAGAGGGTGGGCACGGGCGGTCCCCCCTTGCCCACCCCCGTGCTCCCGTCGCTGACCGTGGCTGCGACTCTCAGCCCACAGTGGGCCATACCCCTCTAAGGAGTGTTTAAACTCGGAGCAAGGGCTCGGACCACTTCCACCCAAGAATCCTGCTTTAGTAACTGCAATGAACGTTAACGTGTAGCGAGTTAAGTAACTCCTTAGGAAGGATGACATGTGCCACCTGAACAGGGCTTGTACAGAATCTGAGGCTCAGAGAGGTTAAGTCACCCACCCACAGTCACACAGCTGGAGATGCTGGGGACTCTTTCCACCTGTTGGAAAGGAACTCAGACCCTGTGACTTAGGAGGTGGGCCCTGGGGTCCCGAGGGTCCGTCTCCACTCACTGGTTCCACTGCCTCGTCTCTGCAGGGAACTCGCTGTCGGCTCTGCTGGACGGCAAGGCCACGCTCACCTTCCTGAACCGGGCAGAGGATTACACCCTCACCATGCCCTACGCCCACTGCAAAGGTGAGAGGCCACGCCGCCCCTGCCCTGGAGGGCAGAGCCCAGGCTGGCCCCTCGGTGTTTGCTTGAAGACAGCTTTATGTCACCCTCATTCTTCAGTGACCTTTTAGCTGGGTGTGGAGTTCCAGGAAGGTTGTTATGCTGCTCTCCTCTTCGAAAGCGTTTTATCGCCTTCTGGTTCCCACTGTGGTTGATGACTAGTCGGCCGTCAGCCTATTTGTTACATCATCTACTTTTCTCCTCTTATCTTCTCTTTGGCGTCCTGCAATCTCGCTATAGTATGTCAAGGTTTGGACTTCTTTTTTAGTTTTTAATTAATAGACTATTTTTTTAACAGAAGTTTTAGGTTTACAAAAAAATTGAGCAGAACATATTACCTAAAGTCCACAGTTTGCATTAGGGTTCCGTCTTTGTGTGATACATTCTGTGTGTTTGGACAAATGCATAATGACCTGTTTCCACGATTAGAGCATCACAGAATAGTTTCACTTCCCTAAGAATCTCTTATGGTAATATGTAAATAGATGAATTCGCTTATGCATCCCTCTCCTCTCCCTGCAACCCCTGGGCACCACTGATGTTCTTACTGTCTCATAGTGTCGCCTTTTCCAGAATGTCATAGAGTTGGAATCACAGAGTATACAGCCTTTTCACTCTGGCTTCTTTCACTAAGCAACATGCATTTAAGATTCCTCGATGCCTTTTTGTGGCTTGATAGCTCTGGATTTCTTTTTTATTTTTGCTGCTTGAGGGTTTTTCTTGGTTTGGACTTTTTAAATCTGAGATTTCATGGCTTTAATCAAGTCTGGAAATTTTTTAGCCATTATTTTTTTAATACTGCCTCACCCCAATTTCTCCAGTTTTTTTCCAGAACCACAACTTTACATAAGTCAAACTGTCACATTCTATGCCCTGCATCTCATATCTTTTATCCCTTTGCATTCTGGATAATTTCTTTAGAGCTACCTTCAACTCTGGTTAACCTGATATTAACTCATCCACTGAGTTCAATTTCGATGTTTTGGGGGTTTTTGCCCTAAAAGTTCTGCTTGGTTCCATTTCAAACCTGCCTATTTCTTTTATACTTGTACTGCATTCCTTGATCACATTTGCAACTCCTTCTTAGAAATCTGTAAACGCTGCAGACACAGCTGTTTTATATTCTCTGTCTCGTAATTCTACTCCGGCCCCACTGCCCACAGCAGTGCCTTAGGAGACGCTCCATCAAGACTTGTTCAGTGATGGCTGTGTACATGAAGACCTTGAGATTCTAATTCTCCTGGGGTTTTCCTGGCTCTTGCGTATAGTAGGTTGTTTCTAGGCCACCCAGGAAGTGCCCATTTGAGTCTCAAACTCACGGCGGGGGCGGGGGGTGGGGTGTTCTTATCTTTAACCCCGAGAGCCCCACCCAGTACGCCCAGTACGGATGTTTCCCTGTCCTTTTGTGGTGGAGGGACTTTCTGCAGCTCCCTCCCTTGTGCTGAGGGGGTAGCCACGTGAGAGCCCAGCTTTCTGGAAATGTCTCAGAACACACTCTCCACATTGCTCCGGCCCGGCCCCTCTCTCCTGCTCCCCAAAGAACCTGGAATCCCAGGTCTCAGATCACATGCCCTCTCTGCTCAGCAGGGCAGCTTCGGCTCCTCATCCTCCTTCCCCTTCGTCCCTCCTCCTCTTCCTTCTCCCCCTCCCCCTCCCCCTCCCTTTCTTCTCCTTCCTGTTTGTTTTTTCTCTCAGGGGATTTCTTTTATTTCTCACCTGCTCATCTGCTCACCAGTGCGCTTCAGAGAACATTATATGTCTTTTCAACATTTTATTATGGAAAACTTCGAGCACATATGAAAGCACAGTGACCCGCCGCGTAACCCCAACACAGCGAGCTGCTAGTCTTGTTCCTTTTCCATCACGTGCACAGAGAGATCTGGGGGATGTTTCTGGCATGTTAATATTTCAATTAGCTTGTCTTTTTTTTTGCATTTTTGAAAGACATATTTTATCCCACGTTGCTAAGTGTTTTAGAGTGGGAATGGTTCTTTTTTTCTTTCTTTCATTAGATTAAGTCCTCCATATGGCCAGAAATGGAAGATTCATTCTTTCCCTCATTCATTAAAAAAAAAAATATGTATTAATTTAAAAAAATATGCCAGGCACATCCCAGGCACTGGCGTGGCTCCGTGCAGGCCATCCTGGGCACAGCAGTGAGAGGGAGGACGTCTGCTGCTGGGAGCCCACGTTGGGGCAGGAACTGCAGAGCCAAATGACAGACTGTGATGAGTGT
This sequence comes from Diceros bicornis minor, assembly GCF_020826845.1. Taxonomy (NCBI): domain Eukaryota; kingdom Metazoa; phylum Chordata; class Mammalia; order Perissodactyla; family Rhinocerotidae; genus Diceros; species Diceros bicornis. Next base: position 1,658,391 of record NC_080770.1, read on the forward strand.
CTCACGGGGGCCCGGAACAGGGGGTTCCTGGGGAAGGGCCAGCCAAGGGTGGGGGCGTCTCCTGGATGGAGCACCTCACAGGAGCAGAGGCCCTGGTGGTGGAGACCCTGTCCTCTGGGGGAGCTGGTCACTGAGGAACCAGGCACAGCCCCCAGGCTCTGCTCCCCCTGACAAGCTCCTCTCCATCCTGCCGGCTCTGCCCCCAGGAGCTCCTGTCCTCTCCGCTGGCCCTTCTCACCTTCCCAGGGCCTGACACAGGCCTCCAGGAGTCAGCATTGCTGGGTTGGGACTCAGCAGTGGCCTGGGGTTTGGCAGGACCGGTCGGCCCCTGACCCCCACCAGCTGTATTTCAGGTATCCTGTATGGCACCATGACCATGGAGCTGGGCGGCAGGGTGACCATCGAGTGCGAGAAGAACAACCTCCAAGCTGAGTTGGAATTCAAGCTCAAGGTAGTACTGGCCGCAGCACCCTCAGCCACCTGGAGGGCCTCGGGGGACGTGGGGCTCAGCCCGGGAGGAGCAAGGCCTTGGGGTACCCCCTCTGGCCCTCTCCATGCCCCAAGGATGGTTTCCCGAGCAGATACACATGAGGGGAGCAGCTCTTGGTATCCCCGTGGTGCAGCCGGGCCCAGAGAGGGGAAGGGGCTGCCTGCAGGCCAACCAGCAGAGCCAGGACAGGCCCAGGCCCCCTCCCACCGTGCGGCACATACACCTGGCGGGGACCCTGCATCCTTGAGCTCAGGCTGAGCCATTGGATGAGTGTGGCCGCCTCCAGCTTTGAGTCCCATCCCAGCCGGGCTCCCATGCCCTGGGGGCCAAGAGCCTGCCCCCCCATCCCCCTACCCCCCCACTCCTGGTGAGGAAGGGGCCTCCTCCTCCCTCCAGCTCGCTGAGGGGTTTAAGCGTCCACGGAGAGGCCACTGCCCCTCACTGGTGTCCATCTCGGCTGTGTCCCCACAGCCTTTCTTTGGGGGCAGCACAAACATCAACCAGATCACAGGGAAGATTGTGTCGGGGGAGGAGGTCCTGGCGCGTCTCTCGGGACACTGGGTAAGAGGCCGCCCCCGGGACAGGCACGGACGGGCCCCTGGGCATGGGACGGCCATCACGCCAGTACCTCTGACCCCGCCCGGGCCATCTGGGGCAGGACAGAGAAGTGTTTATCAAGGAGGAGGGGAGAGGAGGCACCGAGCTCTTCTGGAACCCAAGCAGGGAGGTGCGCGGGCAGAGGCTGAAGCGGCACACCGTGCTGTTTGAGGAGCAGACGGAGCTGGAGTCAGAGAGGTGAGGCCCAGGCCGGGTCCCAAGGGACGCCGCTGACCCCAGCATGGTGTGGCCGGGCGGGCAGCTACTCTCCAGGTCGGCAGGGTTACAATGCTGTGAGCACGTCCCCAGGATGTCCCTGTCAGGGGGAATGGACCCCTCACGGCAGATGTCCTGCTGGGGGCAGCTGGAGGGAGAGGAGGTGAGGCCTGGGGAAGAGCTGGCCCTGGAGCCCGTCACTGCCGGTAGATGAGCAGCAGCTCCACAGGGAGGTCCCTGCTGGCGGGAGGTGTGAGCTCAGCGTAGGAAAGAACAATCTCATGGTGAATAAACAGCGCCCCAGGAGAAACAGGCACCTTGATAGGCAGTGAGCTCCCTGTCACTGGAGGCAATCAAGTTGAGGTTGCTCTGAGCCTTCCCTCCAGTGCTGACGGGTTGCGGCTGCCCAAGTCCCCCAGCTCAGAGCGGGTGCCCTGCCCACAGGCTCTGGCAGCACGTCACCAGGGCCATCTGCGAGGGTGACCAGCACAAGGCCACAGAGGAGAAGTTTTCCCTGGAGGAGGCACAGCGGCAGCGGACTCGCGAGCGCCAGCAGAGCCTCACGCCCTGGAAGCCACAGCTGTTCCACCTGGACCCCGCCACCCAGGAGTGGCGCTACCGATACGAGAAGTGAGTGCTGGTGGGCGGCGGCTGGGGGGCCTGCGTGGGCTGGACCAGCAGACTGCCCACCACCTGCACCCCACCCTGGGCCTGAGAAGCACTGCAGGGGCTCCTGCTCCCCTGGAGGAGCGAGTGATGGGGGAGGGAGGGTCGTATAGGGGCTCCCCCAGCCAGCCCTTACGTGGGCCCTGCACAAGGGGTACAGGCAATAGCCATTCTCCTGGGGGCTCTGGCCGTGGCTGGGAGGCTGAGGGCTGGGCCAGGCTGGGGTCCCCTCACCCCGAGAGCCACTGACCCTGCCAATGGATGCCCTCTGGACCCTCCAGCCTCAGCCCCTGGGACCCGCTGAAGGACATCGCCCAGTTTGAGCAAGACGGGGTCCTGCACACCCTGCAGCGGGAGACCATGGCCGGCCAGACCACCTTCCTGCGCAGCCCGGGGCCCAGGCACCAGGTCAGCACCCCCCCGTCCCTTGCCCAGGATCGTCCTCAGCAGCCGGAGGGGACAGTCAGGCTGTAGATGTGGCCGCCACCCCCACCCTCGTTTCTACCCGCCTGGCCCTCCTCATCTTGGTCCCCTATGCTGTCATACTCATGCCTCCTCTCCCAGCATGGCCTCCTCTGCACCCCCATCCCTGCCCTACTCTGTCCTGCCCAGTCCCCAGCCCTGTCACACTCTCACCACCCCCCAGCAGGGCCTCCTCTGCCCCCCCCATCCCTGCCCTGCCCAGCAGGGGACCCAAGACACCTGGATTTGCAGGACGCTCAGTTTCCTGGGCGCCCCAGTGTGCAAGGCACTGTGCTGGGGTCTACTGGCTCCTGGCCCATAGCTCCCCAAAGCCGCCCTCTGTGGTGTCAGTAGTACATTATCCCATTCTACAGATGAGTAAACCGAGGCTCGGGGCAGCCCCGGGACTTGCCCAGGTAGGGGGAGGAGGAGCCAGCATGTGCACAGATGCCTGGGGCTTGACAGGGCAGGAGGGAAGGTGGGGAGGCTCCAGGAGGCATCAGGAAGGTGGCAGACCCCCATTATGGCCAGCCCACATGCTGCAGGTGCCACGTGCTGAACAGCACCTGCTGTGCCATCTGGGCACCTACTGTGCGCAGAGCTGGCACGAGGACAGCGCTCCCCCAGGGCGGGGAGGGGCTGGGAGGGGCAGGGAGGGGTGTGCTCCCCAGCTGCAGGGGCCTGGGCCGGACTCAGAAGGGCCATTCTTGTCCCGTGACCCCAATCTCCCGGCAAACAGGTGCTGCAGCATCTCACCACCCACATGTGTCCCACCCTCTCACCTCCCCCGCGTGCTGCAGCCCCTCACCCCAGCCGCTCCAGCAGGTGTCCACACTGACACCCTCTGCATCGTCCTCCCTCTCCCCAGCCTCTCCAGTCGGCCTCAGCCCCACGACGCCTCAAAACCTGCCCCAGGGTGGTTGCCACTGATCACCCTGTGCCAAATCCACCTGTCCCGGCTCTGACCCCCACATCCCCATCGCTGACCCCACCTGTCATGTGTCTGACCCCACCCCTCTATCGCTGACCCTACCTGTCCCGGCTCTGATCCCGCCTCCCCATCGCTGATACTCATCAGGGCCACACAGGCCTGATGCGGAGCGTCCAGGCACCCACCGGACCCCTCTGTGGGAGCACAGACCTGCTGTTGGTGCCGCACCCGCAGCCCAGTTCTGCTCTTTCCACTAAGCTCCCCTGAGCATCGGTCCGTGTCCGTGGTCCTTGTGAACCGAGCTGCGCCTTGGCCACTCCTGTACTCTGGGGGCTTGTTAGAGGCCGTCTGAGCCTGGGGTCCCTCCGGAGACGTCCCCTCAGTGTGGGGGGACCCCTCGCTGACGGCTCACACGGTGGGCTGCAATCAGCCCTCACGGCTCACGGGTCAGAACGGCCTCCGCCCCACGGCCATCACGTCTGCATGTATTGGGCACGACGCAGCGACGGGCAGCGGGCAGGCCTGTCTGCACCGACTTGCCGGGCCTGGCCCCGCTGCAGACAGGCCAGGACTGTACGTTTCCAGTGAGGAAACTGAGGCCCGGCGGGGGCGTGGCTGCTCAGGGCCAGGGTTCAGACCTCTGCTGTGCACCCAGACCCCATCAGCTTCCTTCTCTAGAGCTGTCCTGGCATGTGTGCCACCATGTCCCCAAGGCCAGCAGGGCAGGTCCCCACAGGTGCAGCTGGAGCAGAGGCCAGCGAGGATGCAGTGGGTGTGCATGGGCTCCCAGCGGCAGCGGCTCTGTCTCTCTCCAGGGGCCTGGCCCAGACCGGCGGCTCCGCAAGGCCAGCGACCAGCCCTCCGGCCACAGCCAGCTCACGGAGAGCAGCGGCTCCACACCCGAGTCCTGCCCGGAACTCTCGGACGAGGAGGAAGACGGTGACTTCGTTCCTGGTGAGCCCTCCTCGGCCGGCCCCCCTGCAGGGTGTGAAGGGCTGGAGAAGCGGCTGGCCCTGACTATCCTCCCAGGGGACCCCAGAAGCCTCCCTGAGCCCAGGGGCACAAAGGGGCATGGAGGGGGCAGGGGCTCCCCAACTCTGCACTCAGAGGACGAGGACGCCTCCCCTGGCTGGCAGGGGCAGTGTGACAAGCAGGGCTGGGCAGTGTCCATCTGTCTGTGACCCTCTGGTTCCGCTCCTGCCTCTCTGCCCGCTGCCCTCATGGGGCATGCCTGTGTCTCCCCGACCTTGTCCTCGCTTCTGCAGTGGATGAGCCACACCTTGGCCATTTCTGTCTCCCATGGCTTATTAGAGGCCAGCTGAGCCCAGGGGCCTCTCCTGAAACAGCCCTCAGCCTCTCCCTGGTCTCCCTGTGTCATTAGCCTCATCCTGAAGGCTCCTGTGAGGTGGGGCGTGGTCCGAGCTTGGCATGACTCTGGGTCCCCACATGCAGGACATTCTCGCTCATCCTGGCTTCTCCTCTCCCTTCCCATCCTGTGTCCCCTTGTCCCCTGTGTCCTGTGACTGGCGGCCGGCCGGCCCAGGCTGCGAGAGCCCGTGCCCTCGGTGTGGGAAGGAGGCGCGGCGGCTGCAGGTGCTGCACGAGGCTATCCTGTCCATCCGGGAGGCCCAGCAGGAGCTCCACAGGTAGGCACACTCCGGGACCCAGCCAGGGCTCCGGGGCAGAGAGTGCAGGAGAGCCAGTGGGCCGGAGCGGGGGCCAGGGAGGCCGTGCGTCTGGAATGTCATTGGGAGCTAGAACTCTGGGGACCTGCAAGGGGTCTGGCTCTGGGGTGAGGACAGGAAGGAGACCTGGGGTCCTGCCCTTTGTGAGAGGCGGGCGGGCAGCGGGGAGTTCTGTTTGAACAGGCTGGATTGGCGCTGCTTGGTAGACACCGAGCTGGAGAGGGAGGAGCCTGGAGGAGGATGCTGGGCCAGGCGTGGGCTTGCAGGAGCCTCAGGTGACTCAGAGCAGTACACCGCCCAGTGAGGGGTGGGGTGGCGGTGAGCAGCCAGGTGGAAGCTGGGAGGAGGTGCGCCAGCAGTAGCTCCCCATGGGCAGCTCTGGGCTCGCTGCTATGTCCGCAGCACTGTGCAGAGTAGACCCTCAGGAATGGCTGGGAGCTTGAGAGCCACACTCTGCAAACCCTGGTGGGTGCGGGCTACCAGGACCACTGCATCCATCAGCAGACACCCTCGAGGCAAGGCAGAGCCATAGTTTCCAGCTCCACTCCAAAGCCAGGTTCCTGGCTCCAGTCTCACTGGCTGTGGGGGCTCAGGCTGCCAGTACCTCAGTCTCCCCTCCGTAAAGTGGGGTGATAGCAGCGCCCCCGGGCAGGATGAATATGGTGCAGAGGGCTGGGCTCTGTGCCCGGCACCCAGCCACATTCAGCAGCTGTTAGCGTCCCAGCCGGTTGGGAAGCCCAGGATAAGCATGGCAGTGATGAGGCTGGCCTCAGCCTCCTCTGTGACCAACCCAACACTTGGCACAGAGGTGCTTGTCACCTTTTTAATAACCTGCTGCTTTGTGAGGCTGTGTGGGGCCAAGAGAAAGGGAGGATGGCACCTTGGAAGAATGAGAGAAGGCCACCTGTGTGGTCAGGGAGGGCTTCCTGGAGAATGTAGGTGGGCAGGGAGGAAGGGAGGAGGGGACAGCAAAGGTCAGTACTGAGCTGTGGGCGCCACAGGAGGGCCGCTGCTGGGAGAAAGGGTGAGCCGAGATGGTGGAGCTGAGCCCTGAGGCCACGGGAGCCAGGGAGGGTCGGAACAGCCGCCTGGCACCACAGGAGGAGGCTGGCTGCAAGGCGGGTGGCCAGGAGAACAGCCAGAAGCTTCTGCAGCAGTGCAGACACACAGTGACATCAGAGTCCAGGGCAGGGGATGAGTGTCCTGGGACTGCCGTAACAAAGCCCCCCAGACCAGGTGGCTTAAACCACAGACATTTACTGTCTCCCAGTCCTGGAGGCTGGACGTCCGAGATCCAGGTGTGGGCAGGGCTGGTTCCTCCTGAGGCCTCTCTCCCTGGTGTGTAGACGGCCGTCGTCTCCCTGTGTCCTCACATGGTTGTCCCTCTGTGCGTGTCTGTGTCCTGATCTCCTCTTCCTATAAGGTCACCAGTCTTATAGGACACTGGATTAGGACCCACCCTAACAGCCTCATTTTAACCTAATCACCTCTTTAAAGACCCCAGCTCCAAATACAGCCACATTCTGAGGTGCTGGGGCTTAGGACTCCAACATGTAACTTTGGGGCAGGGGAGACACAGCTCAGCCCATCACACCAGGGGTTGGAGGGGGGATGCAAGAGGCCCAGCTCCCCTGCCCTGACCCCCCTCTCCCTGGAATGTGTGCCTAGGAAACCCAGTGCAGCCGTTGTGCCCTAGGCCCCCTCCTCCTAATGAGCCCCCACCCTCATTGGCACCCATGTCCCTGGAGGGCGGGGACGTGCCATCCTGTCTGGTCTGGCACCCAGAGAGCACCCTCTCTCGGCTGTTGGGAGGGTGGGCCGGGCTGGCCTGGTTCAGCTGCTGCACTCTGTCGTTCATTTGTTGCAGGCACCTCTCAGCCATGCTGAGCTCCACGGCCCAGGCCAGGCAGGCGCCGACCCCAGGCCTCCTGCAGAGCCCCCGCTCCTGGTTCCTGCTCTGCGTGTTCCTGGCGTGTCAGCTGCTCCTTAACTACATCCTCAAATAAGAGCCCGTTGGGGGCAGCATGGGCATTGCCTGCAGAACTCCGGCCAGCCCCGACCCGCCCTCCCACCCAGGCACCTAGCACTTTAAGCCGGCCCCAGGGAGGCAGAGAGAGCCGGCCAACATGGACAGAGGGGCCCACGGCGAGAGGAGGGACCCAGGGGGCCGCACAGGCTCCTCTTGGGGAGGCACTGGCCTCTCCCGCAGGGCCCTCCGCCCAGCGCCGGCCTTGATGCTAAAGCCAAATGCCGCTTCACCGTGCGCCACTCTCCCTGGTCATCTCGCCTGGTCCTTCCCAGTGCAGCTTCCACTAGCCAAGTGGGACTGCCGGAGGGAGAGTAGGAGCGCCTGCTCAGCCTTGGACAATCACTCCCCAGCAGGGACGAATGGGGGGTTTTGAGGAGCCAGCAGAGAGTCCCCAGGGGGCCCCAGGGCCTCCTTGGTCTCCTTCCTGAGACTCTGCCCACCTTGCGCTGGAGGGGCCTCAGGGGGGGCTCCCGGGGCAGGCTGGAGCTGCTCTGAGAGGGCCTTCTGGGTTTTATTCCACTGGTGTGCTGTTTGGACGGGAGCCCAGCTATGACCCGCCCCACCTCCCACAGCCCGGACATACCGAGATGGGGCGGGCACACGTGAGCACCCCCTGGGTCAGGGAGGCTTGGGTTGGACACTTTGCTCAGACTGAGGCACGGTCTTCCCATTCCACACTTTTTTAATAAACGCAATTGCAATATTTTAGGCAGGCTGCGAGCAGCGTCTGGCGTTTAGCCTCTGTTCCTGTGTCAAGTGCTGCCCGCCGTGTGTGTGCGTGCGCGTGCGTGCGTGTGTAAGCATCTGCACACACAGATACATGCGGAGCCTTAAACTGTGTTGTGGTGGTGCCGCCTGAGCTGAACGTTTCATCTTCCAGTTTTTGTATCCATGTCCTTGCCCTCCCCACCCTGATTTGGGGACGTGTCTGTGTCTGTGCTCCATACCCTGAAATAAACGGACACACAGTGCGCATTGTCTTCTTGGGGGACTTCAGAAACGTGGGGGGTGTTTCCAGGAGACACTCAAGGCAGGCAGGGGGCTGTCTGGGGCTGGAGGTGCCGGAGGCTGTGAGGCTGGAGAGCAGGGGTCGGGGGAGGATGGGGTGCAGTTTGCAGGCAGCAGGAGGAAGCAGACCCACCCTGTGGAGCAAGCACTAGGAGGCCGGGGTTCCTGACCACCATCCGCTGAGCCAGCTGAGGACGCGGGGGCAGCATTACCCACCAGGGCCCCCCAGGGAACTGCCAAGGCTGTGCCGACGCCCATTTTGCCTGGTTGGTGTCTTGCCTCCACGGACCACCCCCTCCCCGCCCTGCTGCGCCAGCCTGGCACTTGCTTGTGTTCCACTGTGGCCAGAGTGAGTGGGCCTGCCTTTGCTGGGATAGCCCAGGATGCCCCTGAAGGAGGGAGGGGGGCAGCTGACCACAGACCCCACACACCACGGCAAAGAGAGGCTGTGGCCCACCCCTAACAGTGTGTGAAGGATAAGAGACCACAGGGAAAGAGGTGCGCAAGCAGTGTCCTTGAGAGGGGTCTGGGTCTCTCCACCTGGGCCCCCAGGGCCCCGGGCAGGATGAGGCTTGGGCTGGGGCCAAGGAAGGGGCAGGTGGGCACTGCCATCCCAGCCGTCACGCCTGCCTCAGGCAGACTGGACTGCCCTCCCCAGGGCAGCGCCCTCAGACTGGCTCTGGACCCCCAGGTGGACACCACCCCCTGCTGGAGAGTGGGTGCCCTCTGGGTGGTAGTTTCCTGCATCCAGGAGGGCAGGCTGCTCAGGACTGGAAGCCCTGGTCTGCCTTGCACGTCTTTCAGAGCTGATTAGTCACCGGGATGTAGCAGTCGGACACCCATCTTTCAGAGCTAATTGGCTGGCGCAGCCTGACTCACAGCTCCACTCCCCCAACTACCCCAAGCCTCGGAAACCCCTCCCAGAATTCTCTTTATGTCTTTGGTACACCAAGAACCATTCTACATCAAGGAGGAAAAGAAAGCTGGGTGAGGAGCCGGCCCCGTGGCGTGGCGGTTAAGCGCTCGCGCTCCGCTGCTGGCAGCCCTGGTTCTGATCTCGGGCGCCGACCCACGCACCGCTTCTCAGGCCATGCTGTGGCAGAGTCCCTCATAAAATGGAGGAAGATTGGCACAGCTGTGAGCTCAGGGCCAGTCTTCCTCAGCAAAAAGAAGACGACTGAGGGCCAGCCCCGTGGCTTAGCGGTTAAGTGCACGAGCTCCGCTGCTGGTGGCCCGGGTTGGGATCCCGGGTGCGCACCGACGCACTGCTTCTCCGGCCACGCTGAGGCCGCGTCCCACATACAGCAACTAGAAGGCTGTGCAGCTATGACATACAACTATCTACTGGGGCTTTGCGGAAAAAAATAAATAAATAAAAAATTATAAAAAAAAAAAAAAGACGACTGACATGGATGTTAGCTCAGGGCTGATCTTTGTACAAAAAAAAAAGAAAGCTTTGTGGGCATAACCCCAAGTGAACAGGTGGGCCAATGCCCAGATACGGGGTTACGAGAGGTTCCTCTTTTGAAGAACCGTCTCCTCCCCCTGAATCCCTCTCATGCCCCCCTACCCCACTCCCAACGTCGCTCTCCCCCTACTCCCCAGCAGATCACAAGATGCTGTCGGATGAGGGGCCCCGAGGGGTTTGTGGCTCACCGCCTGAGCTGAAGTGGGCCCCGTGAATCTGGAAGGCGCCGGCGACAAACCAGGCCGCTGGCATTGCAGTCGCTGGCGGGGAGGGGTGGGGCTCCTAGCGAACGACGCAAGAGCTCCTTCCTCTGCCTTAGCTCACGTGACTGGTGCTCTGGAGGAGGGAACTCCGAGAGCTGGGGGGCGGGGCCCCATCTGTAGCCCCGCCCCGGAGTATAGAGCAGCGCAGCCGGCGGCGTGCCCGCCTAACCGGTGTGCCTGGCTCGCTGGCAGCCCCGCGTTTGGCGCCATGGCCCGGCTGGCCGCTCTGGCGCTACTGCTGCTCCCGGCGCTACTGCTGCTCCCGGCGCAGGTGGGTGTGCGGCGGCGGGGCTCGGGGCCGGGGCGGGGGACTCCGGAGAGGGAAGACCCCCGAGGGCCGGGCACGGGGCGCGCGCGGCGGAGCCCTCGCGGAGAGACTCGGACGAAGTCTGAGTTCTGGAGCCCGGAGGGAGACCGGCAGTGTCCCGAGCACCCCCGATCCCGACGGGGTCGCGGCGGGGCCGAGCGCTCGGCGTCCAGCTCCTCGGCCGGCGGCGAGCGCGGGGGGCGGGCAGGCGCGACGGCGAACGCGCGCAGGGCCGTTCTTCTCGCCACTGTCACCCACGCCCGCGGCGTAGCCAGAGGCGATTTAATGTGTCCTAATTGGGAGGATGTTGTAACGGCTTCCTCGTTCCTGTCCTGAATAATCCACATTCAGGACACAGCACATCTTCAGTTCACCCCGGGGAAGCCGTCACCATCGGGAGAGTGGAGGCGTCCCGGGCCCGCAAAAGTGTCCCGCGGCCGCTTCGACATCCCTCCTACTCTCCTTCCCCGGCACGCAATCAGCCGTCTCCCTAGAGATTCATTAGAAAATAGTTACATGTGTTTTCAAATAAGATATAAATTGAAACAAGATCCTTAAGTATTCATCTGCTAGGCTTTAAAACAATTTTATTAAATCTGAATATTTGCATAAAAGTGATAACATGATTTGCCTATAAATGTTTTTATTTTTTATTTATTTTGGTGTGTGAGGAAGATCGGCCCTGAGCTGACATCCGTGCCAATCCTCCTCTCTCTGCTGAGGAAGGCTGGCCCTGGGCTAAGGTCCTGCCCATCTTCCTCCACCTTGTATGGGGACCCCGTCACAGCGCGGGTGACAGGCGGCGCGTCCCTGCGCGCGCGGGATCCGAACCTGCGGACGCCCACGCAGCGGGGCGCGCGCACCTCGCCGCCGCGCCGCCGGTTTGCCTCGGAGAAATCAAGGTTGATGTTGAAAACTTTTCAAAGTTATTGACTTCAGTTTTGTTTGCTTTTGAGGGATATCGATTTCATATCCAGTTTGAACAGAATATTTAGCCTCACACTACCGCTAATGAAATGACTCACCTTTGAAATGGAAACTTTCACAGCACTAGAGAATTTACTAAAACTGTTTGCAAACGAGCCTTGCGATATCCTCAGACACTGCCGTCACGCGTCGTCCACGTCCGCTCCCCCGTCCCCGGCAGCGTCGGCCTCGCGTCGCCGTCCGTGTCCTTCCGCGCCGCCCGCGTGGGCCCGCGCCCGCCCCGCCCCCCCGCCGCCGTCACGGCCCCGCCCCCCCGCCGCCGGCGTGGGCCCGCGCCCCCCCACGCCCCCCCTCACCACCACCCCCCGCCGCCGGCGTGGGCCCGCGCCGCCCCACTCACCACACCCCCCCACCCCCCGCCGCCGGCGTGGGCCCGCGCCCCCCACCTCCCCACCCCCCCCCTCACCCCCCCTGCCGCCGTCACGGCCCCACCCCCTCTCACCCCCCCCCCCGCCGCCGTCACGGCCCCGCCCCCCACCTGCCCACCCAACCCCCTCACCCCCCCCCCCCGCCGCCGTCACGGCCCCGCCCCCCCGCCGCCGGCGTGGGCCCGCGCCGCCCCACTCCCCACACCCCCCTCCCCACCCCCCGCCGCCGGCGTGGGCCCGCGCCCCCCCACGCCCCCCCTCACCACCACCCCCCGCCGCCGGCGTGGGCCCGCGCCGCCCCACTCACCACACCCCCCACCCCCCGCCGCCGGCGTGGGCCCGCGCCCCCCACCTCCCCACCCCCCCCCCTCACCCCCCCTGCCGCCGTCACGGCCCCACCCCCTCTCACCCCCCCCCCCGCCGCCGTCACGGCCCCGCCCCCCCGCCGCCGGCGTGGGCCCGCGCCCCCCCCACGCCCCCCCTCACCACCACCCCCCGCCGCCGGCGTGGGCCCCCCGCAGCCCCCCACCCCCACCATCCCGGCCGCACCCTCCCTCACCCCCTCCCGGCGTCCCCCACACGCCCACCCCCCCAACCCGCCGCCGTCCAGGCCGTTTTAAGGTCTTTCTCCCTTAAAAGAGCGATGAGAAGCATATCTTCCTTTGAGGCATTAGACTTTCTGGAATTGGCCCAACTGTATAAAATTTTAAGAATGATGTAAAAGTGTGGAATCATCATTCTATGAAAAGAGTCACAAAATTAAACATTACTCTGTCGATTCCTTTTCTAGCTTTAATTCAAAAAGAGAGATCATGAGTCTTCTAACATGAATTTTAAAAACACATGTTTTTAAAAACAAGTGAAAAGTGCTATTTTTCAACAAGTACATTTTTTCCCCCTATATATCAACATGGAGTGGTTTCAGTTCTCCTGTAGGAATAGCTGGACTTGTAAAACACCAGTATTATGGTACTGAATATAGTGATTTCAATCAGCAGTGGCTTCAGTTTCAGCTGGACCCCTGATTAGTCTTCCACTTCTTTTTTTCCTGCGCGACCTTTTGGTTTTGCAAAACTTGGCTCATGTGCGCGCTGCTTGAGGTTGTACTCCCTCATAAACGACGTGTGCCGGCGGCTCATCCTCACCGCTCTCTCCATCCTTCTGACCACATCTGTTTATAGTTGTCTTTCTACAATTTCTGGCAGAGTTCCTCCAGCTAGAACACAGCATCCGTTCTCTTATACTGAGTGTGTATCTAGGCACTGAATCAATAAAAACTGGGGACTCCAAATCGTCTCCTTCATGGGAGTGTTTATACAGAAAGAAATGGTAATGTGCTAAATCTTTACGAGTCCTCTTTAGCAAATCTTTTAGTTCTGTGTTGTGTTGGCCAAAATTATCATTTTATTTTTGTATCTGTTTTCCTATTTCCTATATTTTATATCTATTTCCAATTGCACATAATTGAGTTCAATTTTTCCAAAGCCTGAAAAGCTTCTCAAGAAATAGGAAAGGCTACTCCTTGTAGTGTTTGGTGCTTGGTGTCACCCCACGCTGGTATGTAGCTCATCGATTTTAATCTGTCTTGACTGGTCCTCAGCTGCAGGCAGTGGAGCAGTCAATGATGCAGCTTCCTTTACTGTGCCAAATACTTCATCTTTCACGTGGCCTCGTGCGGACTCCTTTCGAAGAGTTGCTCTCGTTGCTGCATACAACGTTTTTTGACAAACATCGAATGATCTGGAGACCGTGCAATGAGTATCCGTTCATATTCCTGGGCATTCTGAGAATCTAACCTGAATAATATGGCATGGTCGTTTGTCCTCAACAGGGGTAAAACAAAGGAATCCTAATCCTTATCCCAGGAATCTGGAGGCTGACTACGTGAGCCAATCACAGGTTTCTCATTTTCAGTGGATATTTTCAGAAGTCTGTATTTGCCATTTCTTGCTCTGGCAAATGTCTTTGGTATCAGGTGCTGCTGGCCTCGTAAGATGAGTTAGGAAGTGTTGTCGCCTCGTCAGTTTTTTAGAAGAGTTTGAGAAGGATTGATGTAAGTTCTTCTTTAAATGTTTGCTAGAGGGCCGGCCACGTGGCTTAGCGGTTGAGTGCTCGCGCTCTGATGCTGGCGGCCTGGGTTTGGATCCTGGGCGCGCACCGACGCACCGCTTCTCCGGCCATGCTGAGGCCGCGTCCCACATACAGCAACTAGAAGGATGTGCAACTATGACCTACAACTATCTACTGGGGCTTTGGGGGAACAATAAATAAATAAAATTATTAAAAAAAATGTTTGATAGAATTTACCAATAAAACTTTCTAATCCAGGGCTTCTCTTTGTTGGGAGGTTTTTTGATTACTGAGTCAATCTCCTTATTAGTTACAGGTGCATTCAGGTTTTCTATTTCCTCATGTGTCAGTCTTGGTAGGTTTTGTGTTTCCTGGAATTTGTCGTTTCATCTAGGTTATCCAATTTCTTGACATACAATTGTTCATACTACTGTCTTATAATCTTTTTTATTTCTGTATAAGCAATAGTAATTCCCCACTTTCCCCACTTTTTTGTATTTTAACATATGGTCTCTCCTGGAGAGTATCCTGTGTCCATTGGAGAAGAATATTTATTCTGTTGTTGTTGGGTGGAGTGTTCTGTATATGTCTGTTACATCTAGTTGCTGTATTGTGTTGGCCAAGTCCTCTGTTTCCTTGCTTATCTTCTATCTGATTATTCTATCCATTATTGGAAGTGGAGTATTGAAGTCTCCAACTATTGTTGTAAAACTGTCTGTTATTCTCTTCAACTTTGCCAGTTCTGCTTCACACGTTTGGAGGGTCTGTTATTAGAAGCATAAATGTTTATAATTGTTATATCTTCTTGCTATATTGGCCCTTTTATCATTGTAATGTCCTTCTTTGTCTCTTGTAACAGATTTTTACTTAAAGTATATTTTGTCTGATGTTTGTATAGCCACTTCAGCTCACTTTTGGTCCCTGTGTGCATTGAATATCTTTTTTTATCTTTTCACTTTCAAACTGTGTATGTATTTGGATCTAAATTGAGTCTCTTGTAGACAGCATTCAGTCAGATCATTTTTTAAAATTCATTCTGCCAATCTTTGCTTTTGATTGGACAGTTTAACCCATTTACATTTAAAGTAATTACTATTAAGGAGGAACTTACTTCTGTCCTTGTGCTATTTGTTTTCTATGTGCCTTATGGCTTTCTTTGTCTGTCATTTCCTACATTACTGCCTTCTTTTGTGTTTAGTTTACTTTTTTTTTTTTGAGGAAGATTAGCCCTCAGCTAACATCTGTTGCCAATCCTCCTCTTTTTTTGCTGTGGAAGATTGACCAACGTCCGTGCCCATCTTCCTGTACTTTATATGTGGGATGCCACCAGAGCATGGCTTGATAAGCCGTGCGTAGGTCCGAGCCCAGGATCCGACACCTGCGAACCCCCAGGCCGCCGAAGTGGAGCACACGAACCCAACCACTATGCTACTGGGCCGGCCTCTAGTTTACTTTTCGTAGTGAGAAGTTTTAAGTCACTTCTCATTTCTTTTTGTGCAAATTATATAGTGATTTTCTTGGTAGTTATCTTAGAGATTACGTGCAACATCCTAAAGTTATAACACTCTAACTGGAATTTGTACCAGCTTAACATGAATAGCATATAAAACTCTGCTGCTATAGCTTCATCCCGACCCCCTTTTAGTTAAGCATGTCACAGAATTACAGCTTTGTGCGTTGTGTGGCCAAAAACATAGACTAATAATTGTATTTTATGCATTTTTTTTTTTAATTTTATTTATTTTTTGGTGAGGAAGAACAGCCCTGAGCTAACATCCACGCCAATCCACCTCTTTTTGCTGAGGAAGACTGGCCATGGGCTAACATCTGTGCGCATCTTCCTCCACTTTATGTGGGACGCCGCCACAGCATGGCCTGACAAGGGGTGCATTGGTGCGCGCCCAGGATCCGAACCCCAGGCCGCCAGCAGTGGAGCGCACGCACTTAACCGCTACGCCACGGGGCCAGCCCCTATACATTTGTTTTTTAAATATGTAGAAAATAAAAAGTGGAGTTAAAAACCAAAATTATAGGGGCCTGCCCAGTGGTGAAAGTGGTTAAGTGCGCACACTCCGCTGCGGCGGCCCAGGGTTCGCTGGTTCGGATCCCGGCGCGCACTGAGGCACAACTTGTCAAGCCATGCTGTGGCGGCATCCTGTATAAAGTGGAGGAAGATGGGCATGGATGTTAGCCCAGGGCCAGTCTTCCTCAGCAAAAAGAGCAGGATTGGCAGATGTTAGCTCAGAGCTGATCTTCCTCACAAAAAAAAAAACACCAAAATTATAATAATACTAGCTTTTATAACGTCTGCATATTTACCTTTACCAGACATCTTTATTTCTTCATGTGGCCTTGAGTTACAATCCAGTGTCCTTTCTTTTCAACCAGATCCACTTTAGCATTTCTTGAGGGCAGGTCTAACGGTAACAAACTCCCTCAGCTTTTGTTTATCTTGAAATGTCTTTATTTCACCCTCATTTTTGTGTGTGTGTGTGTGTGAGGAACATCAGCCCTGAGCTAACATCTGTTGCCAATCCTCCTCTTTTTCGCTGAGGAAGACTGGCCCTGGGCTAACATCCATGCCCATCTTCCTCTACTTTATATGGGACGCTGCCACAGCATGGCTTGACAGGCGGTGCATCGGTGCTCGCCCAGGATCCAAACCTGCAAACCCCGGGCTGCCGAAGCAGAGCACATGCACTTAACTGCTGTGCCACCGGGCCTGCCCCTCTCCCTCATTTTTGAAGGACAGTTTTGCTTGGATATAGTGTTCTAGGGTAGCAGTTCTTTCCTTTTAGCACCTTGGATATATCAACCCATTGCCCTCTGGTCTCCAAGGTTTCTAATGAGAAACCTGCTGATAATCTTGTTGGGGATTCCTGTATGTGATGAGTCATTTCTGTCTTGCTGCTTTAAAGATTCTCTCTTTGTCTTTGTCTTTTGACAATTGGATTATGTGTCTCGATGTGAGTCTCTCTGAATTCATCCTAATGAGTTTGATCGGCTTCTTAGATTTGTAGATTCATATCTTGAATCAAATTCAGAATGTTTTAGGCCATTATTTCTTCAAATAATCTCTCTGACCCTTTCTCTCTCTTCTCCTTCTGGGACTCCCACAATGCGTATATTGATGCACTTGACGGTGTCTTACAGGTCTCTTAAGCTCTGTTCACTTTTCGTGAGTCTTTTTTCTTTCTGTTCCTCAGACTCAATAATTTCAGTTCTCCTATCTTCCTGTTCTCTGATTCTTTCTTCTGCCTGCTCAAATATACTTTTTAATCCCTATAGTGAGTTGTCTACTTCAGTTACTGTACTTCTCAGCCCCAGAATTTCTTTTTAGTTCCCTTTTAAGTGTGTTATGTCTTTATTGATATTTTTGCTATGTTTATATACCATTTTCCTGATTTTGTCCATGTCTTCCTTTAGCTCTTCGAGCATCTTTAAGACAGTTGTTTTAGAGTTTTGGCTAAATAAAACTGCCATCTGGTCTTCCTCGGAAGTGGTTTCTGTCACACAGGACTGTGTTTTTTTCCTTCGAATAGGCCGTACTTTCCTGTGTTTTGTGTGCCTTGTGATTTTTTTGTTGAAAACTGGACATCTGAATCTTAACATAGTAACTCCAGAAGTTGTGTTTTCCCCCTTCCCCAGGTTTCTTTACTTGTTTGGTAGGGTGTCTCTGTGCTGGGGATCAGGTCTTCTGGGTCTTTTCTGAGCCTGTGTCTTTGCCTGAACATGTATAGTAACTGTCTAAATGCCCCCATATATGCAGTTGCTTTTGAATGTCCTTATCCTTACAAGTCTGGCTCCCAAAAGGAGAAAAAAGGAAAACAAAAGGGAAAAAGAAACAGGCTCTAGCTCTTTAAATCTCTTGGAAGCTGTTTCAGCTGGTGAGGGGTTACAGTAATGTCTGCCCACCTCTGTGAGCAGAGGTGCCCACCTCTGTGCCTGCACCTCTTCAATCGGAAGCACCCACCATCACTCAGATAGAGCCCCGATGTTTGGATGACAAGGTCGTTATGATCCACCCTGGCTCCTCGAGCTGCTCCAGGAACACATGCATGGCTGCCGGCCTCGGGGCTGGAGGGTGGGGGATGGGTAGTGGCTACTATGCTAAGAGCTAAAATTGACCCAGATTCACTGAGACTGACCTACCCAGCCTTCCCCTGGGAGCTGCCAGCCTTGGAATGGTTTCCAGAGTTCTAAAATAGTTACATCAGACAGATTCTGCCAGTAAGAAGATGGATTCCTGGTGCTCCCTACTTCCCCATCTTCCCTCATGTCACTCTGGGACCTCTCAAAACAATATTGTAAAAGATGATTTAAGTGAGAATATGAACTTCTTTTCTTCTATCAAAGGGTCTAAAGATTACTGAAGTTTGGAGAAACAGTCAGCCAGAAGGCCTTAACTATCCACCACGGTGTATTACGTCTATGATTCCAGTGGTTTTTAAAAACCTATTTACTAATTTATTAGGTAGAAGTTCAGAGACATGAGGGAATATACCAAGCAGTGATGGCTCTGCTTTTTGAAAAGACTTGGTTGGAGATGTGGAGTCCAAGCTGAGTCTTGGCAAAAGAATAGCCCCCACACTTGCTGTAATTTTGCTCGAGGATACTTAGTCATGTGCTGCATAATGACGTTTTGGTCAATGATGGATCACATATACAACAGTGGTCCCATAAGTTTAGTATCATACAGCCTAGGTGTGTAGTAGGCTATACCATCTAGGTTTGTATAAGTGTGCTCTACGACGTTCGCACAATGACACAATTGCCTAATTATGCATTTCTCAGAATGTGCCCTCTTCGTTAAGTGACACATGGCTGTTGTAGGAACCCTAACCCACTGTCCCCATTCCATTAGTATTCCAGATGTCACCACTTTGCACTATTACCCCATGTTTTAATACTCATTAAGTACTTAGACACGTCTCTATTCCTTATTTTAATTACATGATATTATCTAGGACAGTCTCTGGAGGCTGCCAGCTTTGGGGGTCCAGGTGCTCCACTCTCCCCCCATCACCTTCTCTCCTGAAATCAAGCCTGAGAAGGGTCACCACACAAATGCTGCCCCCCAACAATATTGTTATGTCGCTAGAGACCCTCTGGATGCTCCAAGGCTGCAACCCCATGAGGTTGCTGCCGCCGTCCCCATCCCCACCCCCAGGCTGCTTCTGTCTGCAGAGAGAACACCAGGGCCGAGACCCGCTCAAGGGGCCCCTCTGTCCAGCTGGGGTCAATTCAGTCTGTTGCTGTTCCTGCCATGTCCAGCCCAGCCCCTCTTCCTCCAGGACACCTCTGCCCCTTTACACTTCCCCTTTGTTTGATGGGGTGGCTGCTATCTCACTTTCTGAGCTTCGCCAGCCCAGATATTTCTTTGTTCTTGTTGATGTTATCGTCACTAAATTCTTGTTACCTGTAAAACCTGTACATTGTAACACATTCAACCCCAGGAGATGATTCCAAATGAGAAATGGCTCATTTCATCACCTGTGGAACCAATTTGTCTATGGCTGTCCCATGCCCCAGTCCAGCAGGCACAGACTGAGGGTGGAGTTCGGGGCCCCGCAGAATGTGGTCATGTTCTTTGCGGGCTGGGGCGTGTATGGTGAGGAGCCCTAGCTCTCTAGTGAAGAGCTGAGACCATGAGATGGTCTGGGATGGTGTCCTCGCCCAGCACTGACCAGCCGGAACCTTGGGCAGGACACCTGACCTCTCGTAACGTCAGGTTTAATGGTACCTGCCTTTCAGGGTTGCCGTTGAGATGAATTGAACTATAACTTATGCACAGCTGAGAAAATGCCCACCATGTCAGAGGCGACGTTGAAAGTGGGCTATTAGTAAAACGTGTCTTGTTCTTTTCCATCTGAAGGTGAACACTGTGACCGACTTGGTCTCCACACAGAGCCTGGTGCCCCCTGGCCGCGAGTCCTGCGGGCCTGGCGAGTACTGGGCTGCCGGCCACTGCTGCGAGCTCTGCAAGGCCGGTGAGTCCCGGGACGGGATCCGGCACCGGGCAGCTGCCTGCCGTCCACGTCCCCCAACTCTACCCAGCCCCGCAAAGGAGGGTTTGTGGGTCTGTTTGTACTGAGTGGGCAGGGGGTGTCCAGCAGCCCCTCCCCATCTGGGCTCTCCTATCTGCCATACAAGGGGTGAGCCCCAGAACCCAGCTGAGGGGACAGGGGGCTCAAGAGGGGGAACCGGGAGAATTAACGTCACCCTCCCAGCACCTGCTGCAGAAGCCAGGGTCTCCTCTGGCAGGTGAGGAAATCGGGCCCAGAGCAGTTAAGTGGCTTGCTCGAGGTCACACCATCTGTCAGTGGCTCAGCCCCGGCTCGTCCTTCCTAGTGCTGGCACACTCTGCCAGCAGAGGGCACGCATTCCTGTGCTGGGGGTCCCCAAGACCCACGATTGCTAGAAGGACTCACAGGATCCAGAAAAGCTGTTACATTCACGGTTATGGTGGATTTCGGAAAGGTTAAAACCAGCCAGTGTAAAGGCTTGGGGGCAGGTCCAGGAGAGACCAGGCGCCAGCTTCCAGCTGACCTCTCCCAGTGGAGCACGTGGACAGCCAGCCCTTCATTCTCCCAGCAGCCTTGTGTGACACATGCATGGAGCACTGCCACCCGGGGGAGCTCACCCAAGCCTGGATGTGTAGAGTTTCTGCTGGGGGCCGGTCACATGGGCGTGGCTGATCACCAGCGTGGCTGGTCGCCCACGCGGTTGACCTTAGCCTCCAGGCCCTCCGTAGGTCAAGCTGATATAGCATGGCCCAGGACCCCAGGCAAACAAAACAGACACTCACCATAAATCATGTTGTTAGCATAGACGATCTGCTGGCACGGGGCCCCAGGTAGATAAAGAGGCTCTCACCAGGCCCGGGGCAGGACAGTGCAAGGGCTCAGACATTACCTCCTGGAGCCGGTCAAGGGCCAGTCCTGAAGACCTTGGGGATGTGCAGGGTTTGAGCACCCCAAGCCCACAGAGTTAACCCTTCACTGCGCAGACGGGGACTCCAAGCCTGGGGTTCCCCGAGCCTCAGGCTCCCCCACCTCCCGAGAGACAAACTCACAGACAAGGCCATGAGGGGCATGGCGGGAGTCTGTGCACAGCCTGCGGTGTGTTCAGCCTCCCTCGCTGTCGGTCCTCACCTGTCACGGGAGGAGAGCCTCGGACCCGGACCAGGCCCGTCATGGCAGCTCACTAGCCAGATGACCTGGGCATGTCCCCTGCTGCCCCCCACCCCGACCCCGCCGCCAACAGCCTCTCCTTAGCTGTAAAGAGAGTAGTAACACTGACACTCCTGGACCATCAGGTTTTGAACACAGCGCCTTGGACAAGGGGTGTGCACTTGGGGTCTGTCACCCACACGGACACTGCTCTGTGCCCCCAAAAGTTGGCCACTTGTGATAGTGGCATTTAGGGAATGATTTTAAGATTGTTCTTTAGTTTGAATCACTGTTAAATTTCAAATCAGTCTATTTCAAAAAGGAAATGTATATTGCTGCTGTAAATGAAAAATCAGTATCAGTGTTCATAAAGAGACAGGAGCCATAAAGCAAGCTTCAGGTGCGTTAGCTTCATCCGTTCCAGACCCACTGAAGACGTGTCAGGCATTCCATCACACTTCCGTCTCCAGCTCCCTTTTGATGCTTTGAAAGTCCTGTTTTTGACAGAAGACAGCCACACCTCAGGACCATTCGCCCCCAGGTCTCTGTTCTCACGTAGACTTTGCATGCTACACGATTGTCAGCTTCTGGAAGTGACCTTTGGGACCATTAGAAAGAACCCAATGCCATGAGTGGGCACCCAGGATTTGGGAGTCACACCACAACCCTGCCAGTTCCCGAGGGCCAGGCTTGGGAGGGTTCGGGGGAAGGTTCTGTTATTGAAGGTCTGGTGGGTGGGCTCGCCTGAGTCCTGAACCTGTAATTCCCACCATCTACTGAGATAAATAAACCATTGCACAACCTCCTTCAGCCTTGTCCCGAGCAATGATATCCATGAGGTCACACATTCGCTGTACTTGTTAATTTTTTCTGGCTGTACAATAGAATAAATATGTATCTATTAACATGAAAGGAAGTTCCCAGGGCTACTTAAATTCCTCTAACATTGCAGTGGTGGAGGCTAGCAGAGGGCTGACGAGGTGGGAAATGGTCCTGGGGAAAACCTTCTAGAAGGAAGAACTGGCCTGCCCTTAGCAAACTTGGCAAAGGAAGCCCAGGCTGACCGAGTGAAGTGCTCATGGGATATTGAACAGAACACTTGTCAGATCTCAAGTCCCTTTAGAGGGAACCTGGGCGATGCTCCTTCAGCAGGATGCTGAGCCCTGGAACTTCGCGCAGCCGTCACTTGCTCTCGTTTCCCCTTGGGGCAGTTGGCTGGCAAGCCCTGGCTGGGCAGGCGGAGAGCTGGGCTGTTGTCTCAGTTCTTCCACTGACCATGGACCAGATGCTCGTCCTCCATATCTGACGGGTCAGAAGGGGGTCGGGATCCCTGCCATGCCCCACAGCACAGCTGTCTGGAGGAGCAAATGCAGGGCAGGTGGCCGGAGCCCTTGGAGGCAAGAGCCATGGCACTTTGGCGCTTCATCATTTCCAAAGTGTTGTCACAATCCGAAACTCCAAGACATAAGTATTTCTATTTACTTATTGGAGAGGCAAGCCCCGGGGACTGGGTGGGTGGACAGCACAGCCCAGGACCCCAGGGTGCCCTGGTGCGGGATCTGACCTCAGCACCCAAACTCTTGCACAGGCTGGTACGTCCGTGAGCACTGCAGGATCCCCCACACCCTGGGAAAGTGTATGGAGTGTGACAGAGGGACCTTTACGGCACACCCCAACGGCATGGATTCCTGCCAACTTTGCTCCACCTGCTCTAACGGTGAGTCTACGGCCACAGGCACCTTCCTTGACCTTGAAACCCTCAGCCCCCTGACCCAGCAGTGGCCAGGCTAGGAATGTGCCCTAAAGAAGTCATTCAAGTTGAGCCTAAATAATTTAGCCACGAGGATGTTTGCTGCTTAGCTCTGAAGAGTTAGGAAAACCCAAACGCGTATTAACCCAGCATTTGGGTAAAGGAGAGACGGTGCATTCACAACACTGCTCACACAGTGCTCGGCAGCCACTGGAAAGAAGTGTCTGGAGAACTTTTATTTGCATAACAAACTGTTCCCTGTGTATTGTGAGAGTAAGAAAAAAAAAAGTGACAAAGCTTTGGTTACCCTTGGAGCCAAAATTCTAAGCAGTTATTTTTCACTTTTAATCATTTCCTTCAAATTGCAAATTAGCAAATTCAATCTAGAAAATTTAGAAAATACATGCACACAAAAAAATAATAAGGGGCCTGCCCGGTCGTACAAGTAGTTAAGTGCGCGTGCTCCACTGCGGCGGCCCAGGGTTCACCGGTTCGGATCCTGGGCGCGCACCGACGCACCAGTGCTTGTCAAGCCATCTTGTGGCGGCGTCCCATGTAAAGTGGAGGAAGACGGGCACGGATGTCAGCCCAGGGCCAGTCTTCCTCAGCAAAAAGAGAGGAGGATTGGCAGATGTTAGCTCAGGACCGATCTTCCTCAAAAAAAAAAAAGTAAAAAGGTAAAAATCACCCCTCGAGGAATAAGCAATTTTTTAATATGAAAATTTTCAAACATGTAGTAAAGTTGAAAGAAGAGACTCTTCCACCGAAGATTAAACAATTACTGTTTTACCACATTTCTGTGGGTGTGGGTGTGGGTGTGTGTGTGTCTACGAACAGTTTCAAAGTAAGCTGCAAATGGCATAGTATTTCACCCCGAAACACTGCAGCATGCGTTGCCTGAGAATCAAGACCTTCCCCTACAGAACCAAGTGCTAGGACCACATCCAGGGAGGTGAATATTATTCCCTAATATCATCTGACATCCAGTCCGTATTCAAATTTACCATGAACCAACTTTTCTTTAAAATTTCCTGTATTGCTCAACTGCAGAGGACAGGACCAAGAACTCGGCCCCCAAGGGGCCCACAGTACCTACCCCCAAGGGTTTAGCTGAGCTGGATCTTTCTGTCACACAGTCAGACGATGGTTACCTAGCCTCAGAGCTACACCACATGTGACATCTAGAACTTCACTGTTCCTGTTGGCACTGAATTCTGTAAACAAGGTTGAAAGGTGAACCACCCAGTGGGAAAAATATTTAAATTTTTTCCATCAGCCACAAAGGGTACAATCCCCATTAAGAGGAGAAGTCTGGCAAGTCAGTTTATCGAAAGAAAGCACCCTGAGCGGTGGGCCCCTTGAAGTTCGTGAGAAGGTGCTCAGATTCCCTGGGAGCTCCACGGAGCGCATGAAAATGTGAATTAAATATTGACAGGCCGCCAGAGATGGCTAGATGCGTGGAGAGGCCGTGGAGATGGCGGACAGGGAGCGTCCCCTTGCCCTGGCAGTGGGGTACGTGCCTTGAATAGAGGCCCGGGGGGGCACGGTGAGGCTGTGGTTCAGAATTGATCCATGCAAACCTTTTGAGCCCACACGCCTGTTCTAGGCATTTGCCCTGGGAGACGGGCGTGTGAAGGTGTGGTAAGGATGCCCCAGCAGTGTTTACGGTGCTCACCACCACTCGGGGCTTCTGCCTGGCTGGCTGAGTTCCGTACAGGGGCCAACTGTTTCCGCGCCAAATGACGATGTAGGTCCACATGTACGCACAAGGACAGGGCACTTCCCTTGGACTGACCGGTCTTCCCTGAACTGCAGGTGAAAAAGTGTTGGAGAATTGCACTTCGACCAGAGACCGGGTATGCCAGTGCCCATCGGGCCATTTCTACCGGGTCCCGGAGGCCTTGGAATTCTGCACTCCATGCAGCAAGTAGGTGACAATGCGCGGGTGCCCCAGGCGCGGGTCGGCGGTGGCCCTGGACTCCTGTGGGTTATTTATTAGGGGCTGAAAACCAGCAGGACGTGTGACTTTTGACCGGGTAAGGACAGCCCAGCGCCAGCCAAGACCGTTCTGGCTCCACCCGAGTGGTTCTCTCTTTTCCTATCTCCCCAGCTCCATAGAATCGTGCCAATTTTCAGGTTATTTCTTATTTGGACAGATTCTATTTTACGTAGTTCTTTTCTCCTTTCTAGAGTTTCCTGATTGCCTTCCCCTGTCTTAACGCATTGCTTGCCTTTTTCACGCCTCACTTTTTCTGAGCTCTCTGTCACCCTCACTGTCTGTCATCCGTCCTGGTGCCCCGTGTCCCTAAATTCTCAGCTGGACTCACCGCCCTGAAGGTCTGCTCCCAGAAGCCAGTGTGGGACCTCCCTTCCCCGCCCTTTTGGGTTCTGCCCTCCACCTCCCCTGTCTTGGTCTGCTCCTCTGTTTGGCTGAAGTGCATCCTTATATTGCACCCTAGTAAAGGATGCAGGACATAGACTTCTCATCATTGCCTCTTACGAAGGGCTTTTTCTTCCCTCACATTCTGCGGACCGGTGTGTGCGGGGCGGGAAACTACTCCCTCAGAATTCTGGAGGCATCTTGGCAGCGTCCTCCGGCATCCGAGTTGCTGACAAGCTGCCCAATGCCTCACCCTGGGGTCGCTACGGTGTCGGGCCTCTATGGCCTGGGGGACCCAGGACTTGCATGCCCACCATCTCCAGGGCTGGGTCCAGTCTAAAGAAAGCAAAGTGACAGGCTGGACAGGGCTTTTAGTTCCTTCAAGGATGTCTAAGCTGGAGCTTTCTCCAGTGTTTTCTGCTTTGTGATTCTGGAATAAACCTCATTCATTCCCAGAAGAGGGTGGGGAACCTGGGGAGATGGTGGAAAGCATGGGGCTCGTGAAATGCCCTTAGAGACATCTACAGTTGTCACCCTTCAGTGTGGTGCAGGGAGCTTGGAGTCTGTGAGGGACGTTACCAAGTAAATACTTCATCCTGGGCCTAAACACACCTACCCATTACTTCAATCACGAAAATGCATAAGAGCCTGTAACTTGCAGCAATTAGGAAGAAACCCTAAATTCCTGAGCCTTTGCTAAAAGCAGGACAAATTCCTTTTCCTTCAGTCCATATGCCTGCTAACCAGGCCATCAGTATTCGTAGAGGAGGAAAATAAGTGACCATTCCTCCAGTCAGAAGGACGGCGAGGATATCTGAGGTGCTGGTGCAGGGCCTGAGAGTGTGTGGCTCTCCATGTGGCCAGGGCCTTCGTGGTCTCTGACCACAGCACACAGTGCTCCCCAAATGCGGGTTGGGGTGGGGGTGTCCCTGCTGCGTGCCGGGCCCCTTCTGGGCCCGGGGAGACAGCGTGATGGTGACGCCATGGACCCGGGTGCCGGTGGGCCTGGGGAGACATTAGGGGAGGAATACTGAGGGTGTCTCTCTCCCCCAGGTGTCCCAGAGGGAGCGTGGTCCTCCAGAACTGCACCCGGGTGGCAGACACAGTGTGCGGCTTGGCTGGTCCAAGTAAGAGAGCTGTTTTTTAAAAATATGTATATTTTTTATTAAGAAATTCACATAATATAAAATTACCCATTGTAAAGTGAACAATTTAGTGGCACTTAGGACCACCACCTCTATCTAGTTCCAAAACATGGACATCCCCCCAAAAGGACTCTGTACCCAGGACACAATCACGCCCCCTTCTCTCCTCCCTCAGCCCCTGGCAAACACTAATCTGTCTTCTGTCCATAGACAGACGTTTTAAAAATTGTGCTGCTTGGCGGTGGTGGTTCTTGAGTTGTAGGAGTTCTTTCTCCCCTCTCAGGTACGTGATTTGCAAATATTTTCTCCCATTCTGTGTCTTTTCTCTCTGTTGTTTGTGCATTCGTTGATACACAGATGTTTTTTATTTTGATTGTCTTGTTTGTCTATCTTTTCTTTTGTTGCCTGTGCCTTTGCTGTCATCTCCAAGAAATCATTGCCCAATCCAGTGTCATAAAGCTTTTCCCTTATGTTTTCTTCTACTCGTTTCTTTCTTATAGTTTTAGCTCTTACGTTTAGGTCTTTGATTCATTTTGAGTTCATTTTTGTGTATGTCAGGTAAGGGTCCAACTTCATTCTTCGCATGTGGATGTCAGTTTCCCCAATACCATTTGTTGAAAAAACTGCCCTTCCCATAGAATGGTCTTGGCTCAAGGGTTTATTATTTAAAAAAAAAAAAAAATTTAAGTCCATTAGCAGATGAATAACGAACAAAATGGAATATCTTCCAATATACATATATCTGAATATTACTTACGCGTAACCAGGCATGAAGTACTGTCACATGCTACATTACGCTTAGTGAAAGAAGCCAGACACAAAAGACCATGTCATATAATTCCATTTGTATGAAGTGTCCAGAAGAGGCAAATCTATAGAGAGAAAGCAGAACGTATACTTAAAATGGTTAACATGGTTGATTTTATGTGATGTATATTTTACTACAATTTAAAAATAAGCAAGTAAACCCTTGAGGAAAAGCTGCACTTCCCTTCATTATAGGAGGACCGAGGCTTTGGAAAGTCAGGTGTCATGTGACCCCCTTGGGCCTCTGTTCTTAGGTCTGTGTCCAGGGGAGGGACACACAGGGTGGCCCTATTGGCTGAAGACCCAGGGGCTCCCCAGCGGTCTAGGGGAAAGTCTGTTTCTGTTTTGCCCTCACAGTGCTTCTGACACCAGATGTGTGTAGTTTTTTCCCCCACAATGACCAATTCTCCAACACCAGCTGGGTGTCTTGCAAGTCAATTCATTCTGAAACTAACCAGAGTTAGCACAGACCCCGCAGGTTAAGGGCTCGGTCCCACAAGACTGCCCCCCACTTCAGATGCCCATCACAAGTCATGGGTCCCCAGGTTACCCATAACTTCTGTCCCACTTGCCTACAAATCGGAGGTTCCCGTCACCCCCTCCTTGGATTCAGTCATTTGTAAAGCAGCTCACGGAACTCAGGGAAACATTTATCCACATTCACTGGTTTATTATAAAAGATATTATGAAGGAAACAGATGCACAGCCAGTTGAAGAAGTACATAGGGTGAGGTTCAGAAGGGTCCTGAGCACAGGAGCTTCTCTCCCCGTGGACTCGGAGTGTACCACCCTCCTGGCACGTAGATGCATTCACCAACTCGGAAGCTCTCCGAACCCCCTTCTTTTGGGAATTTTATGGAGGCTTCATCACAGAGGCATGATCCATCATTAACTCCACTTCCAGCCTCTCTCCCCTCCCTGGACGATGCCGGGTGGGGCTCGAGGTTCCAACTTCTAATCATTGCTTGGTCCTTCTGGTGGCCAGGCCCCACCCAGGAGCTCACCCAGAGCCACCTCATTAGAACAAAAGACATTCCCATCACTCGGGGAATTACAAGGGTTTAGGAGCTCTGTGTCAGCAACTGGGGTCAAAGACCAAATATTAGCAGGAACGGGGGCAGAGACTAATACACATATTTCTTAATTTTGCACACCAGGACTTTCAGTGCCAATACAGGGCAAACCAGCCCTCGTTGGTCACCAGAGGCACAGCATGGCTCTGCCCAACCCCACTCGCCGAGGTGTCCTGATGCCTGTCTCCTAAGGGGACTGTCGCGAGGTTGCGGGCAGGCACAGGACATCTCCTCAGGGCGGGCATCAGAGCACCCTTCCTCAAATACCTGTGCTGCAGAATGAATCCTCCAGGCCCCTTGGAGACCTGCCACCACACACCACCCTGGGGGAGGGGTCAGACCTCCCTGCCCTCAGCTGCGCCAACCTGGGGTAGCCTCTCCTCCCGACCCCCACCGCGTGCTGGGCCCAGCCTCCAGGCCAGGCCAGAGGAGGCCTGCTCACTAGGGTGGGCAAGGTCTGCCAGGCCAGCAAGCGGAGATGTTTGTTTGTTTGTTCTTTTTTTTCCCCGTTTTATTGAGATATGATTGACATACAGTGCTCTATAAGTTTAAGGTGTACAGCATAATGACTTGATGTATATGTATCATAAAGTGATCACCACACTAAGTTTAGTTCACATCTATCATCTCATATAGATACCATAGAAAAGAGAAAAAAGAGGGGCCGGCCCAGTGGCATAGTGGTTAAGTTTGCGCGCTCCGCTTCGGCGGCCTGGGGTTCGCGGGTTCGGATCCTGGGTGCGGGCCTACTCGCCGCTTGTATGTGGCGGCATCCCACATACAACCTAGAGGAAGATTGGCACAGATGTTAGTTCAGCAACAATCTTCCTCGAGCAAAAAGAGGAAGATTGGCCATAGATGTTAGCTCAAGGCCAAGCTTCCTCACCAAAAAAAAAGAGAAAGAAAGAAAAAGAAGAAAAAAATTGTTTTTATCCTTGTGATGAGAACTCTCAGGATCTACTGTCTTAACAACTTTCAAATATACCACACAGCTTTGTTAACTATAGTCACCATGCTGTACACTACATCCCCAGGACTTATTTATCTTATAGATGGAAGTTTGTACCTATCCATCCCCTTCATCCATTTCCCGCACCCCCACCCCCTGCCTCTGGGAACCACAAGTCTGATCTCTTTTTCTATAGGTTTGGGTTTTTTTTTTTTTTTTTTAGATTCGACATATGAATGAGATCATACAGTATTTGTCTTTCTCTGTCTGACTTATCTCACTTAGCATAATGCCCTCAAGGTCCATCCATGTTGTTGCAAATAGCAAGATGTTCTTTTTATGGCTGAGTAATATTCCATTGTATGTATAGACCACATCTTCTTTACCCACTCACCCACTGATGGACACTTAGGTTTGTTTCCATGTCGCGGCTATTGTGAATAACGCTGCTATGAACAGGGGGTGCAAATATCTCTTCAACATAGTATTTTCATTTCCTTCGGGTATATTTCCAGAATTGGAATTACTGGATCTGTTTGTTTGTTCTTTATCCTGTGGCTGCTGGAAAAAAAGTCAGTTGACCTTACCGAGACATTTTCTCCTTCCCACTTTTAGCCAGCAGACATCATTGGTGTGTGATCGGAAGCTTTCTACTTTTCCTGGTTATTGTGATCATCATCTTTTGTTATGCTCTAAAACGAGAAGACAAAGGATTCCGGATTCCGTGCCATCATCTCCCTGACGGTATGAAGCATTGATGGGAGGACCGTTGGGTGGAACGAGGGACATCCTGGGCTGCGGGGCAGCTCCTAAGGGCACCTGAGTTACCATGCGGCCGCACCTTTCCTCAACAGTGTCTGGTTCTCATGAGCTGAAGCTCCTCCTAACCTAGACGAACAGCCGAACGGGAGAGCACACGCCTGGGAGTTTTCACAGTGCTGTCGGCAGCTGAGCCCCCGACCTCTGAGGCTGAGGGACGGGCTCGGCTAGATTACGGGGTCCCAGGTCAGCCTCAGAGGCAGACATGGGCTCAGGGCAGGTTTGCCCGGCAGGCTCGGTGGGGAAGAGCAAGTACAGGGCTAAGTGGCGGCTGGGCGCTCTTGGTGCAGAGAGCCGAAGGCCTCTTGGAAGGTTTCAGGAGTTGCGGAAGCGGATAGCTGTGGGCATCGAGGCACAGCCAGGCTCACTGCTACAGCTTCCTGGCCTGAAGAGGGGTGTGGTCACTTCCCAAGCCGCCACAAGTCACAGAGTAGGATCTCCTGCCACCATTAACCAGTTTTCTGTCTGTCTTCACAGGAGACAGTGATGGAGGAGAGCACGTGGTGAGTATAGCCTCGGCCCTGGGCAGCATGAGGTATGGTCCCGGAGCAGCCTCCCGTCGAGGGGCAGCCAGCCCTCGAGTTAGTAGGGGGCCGGACTGGCTCCAGGAGGCCCTTTCCTGGCCTGAGTGTTAGCCCAATAGTGGTTCTGTGGCCAAACGGGAGCCAAGGGTCCTGAGCTGGAGGCCCTTTAGACTCGGAAGGGTTTGGTTCATGATGGGGAAACTGAGGCACCAAAAGGGCCTCAAGGCGTCTTGACCAAGGCCAGCCGAGCCGGTGGTCAGGGCAGAGCTGAGGCCAGAGCGGGCCCTGCCGTAGGATCCTCAGCCCCTGTCCTCCCAGGGGCATGTGTGCTTAATCACCCATCACAAACGATTTTCTTGTTTTTTCAGTTGCCGGATGAATCAGTCTCCAGCACACAATCGAATGAGAACCAAGACGCAGAGTCTCCAGTCCCCACGACGGAGAACTCCAGCCTGTCTAAAGACAGCCTAGACATGGTGTCGGAGGCCCCGGGCGCCCCCAGGGCCCCGGCAAGCCCGGTCAGTGTCCATGGTCCACAGGTTGCAACAGGGAAAGAAGTTGGGCCCCAGAGCAGTCACCAGGACCCGGCCCTTCTGTGTTCCCCGGGGCGGAGGGTCAGACTGAGATCCTGGTGAATCTGGAACAGCTAGGAGGTCGTTTGTGAGCCAATCTGAAAGACAATGGTAACAACAACATCCTCCCTCCCAGCCAGGCTCCTCGCCCACTGTTATTTTAGTCATCAGAGCAATCTGGTCAGAGGCCCGTACCCGATTTCAGGCGAAGACTCTGAGTACAGAGAGGTCGCCTATGCCAGCCCCATCCACCACTGGTGAGAGCCAGGGCTGGGCCTGGAGGCCAGCTGTGCCCTTGACCTCCTCCACCACCGAGCACTCACCGTCCCTCGCCAGTCCTCCAGGAGCCAGCCCTCTGCGGAGGCTGGGGGGGTGACAAGGGAGGGGCATTAGTTTCCTGTGGCTGCTATCAAAAATGACTACAAAGTGAGTGGCTTGAAACCACAGAAATTCATTCCCTCAGGGTCTGGAGGCCAGAAGTCCAAGATCAAGGTGTCACAGGGCCGTGCTCCCTCCAAAGGCTCCAGGGAGGATCCTTCCTTTCCTGTTTCAGCTTCCGATGGCTGCTGGCAATCCTTGGCCGGTAACTGCGTCACTCCAATCTCCGCCTCTGTCGTCACACAGCCTCCTCCTGTGTGTGTGTGATAGCGAACCTCTTCATCTCAAGTTCATGTGCCCGATGCCCAGCAAGCCACACACTGAGACATCGGTGCTTGGAGATGAGAAAGGTTTATTCAAATTGGCCAAAACGAGTAGGTGGGAGCCTGGGTTTGCTCAAATCCACCTCCCCTAGAACAGAAAGCAGGGGGGTTTTATAAGCTAAGGGACTTGGCAGGAGGGGCTTCAGGGAAACAAAGGGGTCACTCCCGATGAGCCTCTGGGCAATCTGACTTCTGGGCTTCCACAGCTGCTGAGGGCCGGCCATCTGTCCGTCCGGTGATTGGCCATCCGGTGACCTCAACCTCCCTGAAGGCGTTCTCTTTCTCCTGCAAAACAAGCTCACAAATCCTCGAGACCCCTGAGTCACCCCTCCAGTTAAACCGGAAAAACAGTAAATTGGTTTAATATGTATAGTACCCCTCAGATACTTGGCTTCACATGTATCTCTCCTCTCTTTATGAGGACATGGTCCCACCCTACTCTAGTGTGACCTCATCTTAACTGGATTACATCTTCCAGCCCGGGTTCGGATCCCGAGCGTGCTGACGCACCGCTTCTGCAGCCATGCTGAGGCCACGTCCCACATACAGCAACTAGAAGGATGTGCAACTATGACATACAACTATCTACTGGGGCTTTGGGGGAAAAAAGGAGGAGAATTGGCAATAGATGTTAGCTCAGAGCCGGTCTTCCTCAGCAAAAAGAGGAGGATTGGCACGGATGTTAGCTCAGGGCTGATCTTCCTCACCAAAAAAAAAAAAAAGAAAACAAGGTTCTATTCCTCATTCAAAGGCCCTGTGTCCGGGGCCGGCTCGGTGGCGCAGCAGTTAAGTGCACACTCTGCTTCGAGGGCCCGAGGGTTCGCAGGTTCAGATCCCGGGCTCGCACCAACACACTGCTTGTCAAGCCATGCTGTGGCAGCGTCCCATATAAAATAGAGGAAGATGGGCACAGATGTTAGCCCAGGGCCGGTCTTCCTCTGCAAAAAGAGGAGGATTGGCATCGGATGTTAACTCAGGGCCAGTCTTCCTCACAAAAAAAAAAAAAAAAGGCCCTATTTCCAAATACGATCACATTCTGAGGTTCCAGTGGACACGAATTTTGGGGGAACACTCTTCAACGCAGTACAGGAGTCTTTACAGAGCTGGGTCCATGGAATAGGGTCTTTCAGGATAAAGAGAAACTGGTTACGTGGACAGAGAGGGAGGGCCAGGAGAAAGGCCTGGAACAGATCCTCCCTCAGAGCCTCAGAGGGAGCCAGCCCTGCCCACACCTCGATCTGGGACTTCCAGCCTCCAGAACTGTGAGAGAATAAATGTCCGCTGTGTTGAGCCACTCAGTTTGAGGTACTTTGTTCTGGTAACCCCAGGAAACCTGTCTGCAAAGTACTATAAATACATTTTGGGAATGTAAATTGATGTAGCCACTGTGGACAACAGTATGGAGGTTCCTCAAAAGATTAAAAATAGAACTACCAGAGGCCAGCCCGGTGGCCTAGTGGTTAAGTTCAGCGTACTCTGCTTTGGCGGCGTGGGTTCAGTTTTCAGGCATGGACCTACACCACTCATCAGCAGTCATGCAGTGGTAGCATCCCACATACAAAATAGAGGGAGATTGGCACAGATGTTAGCTCAGGGTGAATCTTCCTCAAGCAAAAAAAAAATAGAACTACCACACAATACAGTAATTCCACTTTTGGCTCTTTATCCAAAGGAAACAAAATCACTATCTCTAGGAGATATCTGCACCCCCCACCATGTTCACTGCAACATTATTCACAACAGCCAAGACATGGAAACAACCTCAGTGACTTGCAACAGACAAATGATAAAGAAAATGAGAGAATATATATAGTGCAATATTATTCAGCCATAAAAAAGAAGAAAATTCTGCCATTTGCGACAACATGGATGGACTTTGAGGGCACTATGTTAAGTGAAATAAGTCAAACAGAGAAAAAGTACTGTATGATGTAACTTATATGTGGAATCTAAAAAATATGAACTCGTAGAAACAGAATAGAATGGTGCTTGCTAGAGGTGGGGGGTGGAGGAGGGAGGAAATGAGTGAAGGGGTCAAAAAGTACAAGGTATCTTTATTTGTAAGATAAGTTATGGAAATCTAATGTACAGCGTGATTACTATAGTTAAGAATCCTGTTTTGTATATTTGAAAGATACTGAGAGTAGATCTTAAAAGTTCTTATCACAAGAAAAAAGTATTATAACTACGTGAAGTGATGGATGTTACTTATCGTGGGGATCATGACACAACATAGACATATACATATATTGAATGATTATGTTGTACGTCTGAAACTAATGCAATGTTATATGTCAATTATATCTCAATAAAACTGGAAGAAAAAGAAGAAAACATTTAAAAAGAGCTTCTGCAATGGAGCAATTGTCACTCAATGCTTCAATATCAATTTCCAGTAAAGTCAATGCCCCTGGAGTTCCTAGAAAAATGACTGAATCTTGACAAGACTCCCTTGTTTAGAAATAGAACGCTGAGTGAGAAACGGCAGAAAGCAATACATCTGAGTCATATGCAGACACAGATTAATTAAAGCATTATTACCTCAAATATCAAAGTTCCTCATTACTTGAATTTAACTGAATCAAAAGGTGTTTGTACTACAAAAACTTTTCACCCTGAAAGAAAGTACTTTTTAGGGGGAAAATGCTTATCTGTCATTCTGTCCATAGCATTGGCACTTGCTGGTTCAAATCTAGTAAAGCCCTCCCATGGATGCACCATTAATAAAATACCCAGAATGGCTTCTCTCTAGAAAAAAAAAATACATTTGTTGGTGAACATATCCTGTGTAGGCAGGCCTCACTGGCCAGAGCCCCTTTACACCTTACACAGAGAACCACCCACCTAGGGTGGTTCTGGGCTCTTGCCCTGGAGGAGGGGCTTGCAGCGGACCAGAGCCCTCACTTTCTCAGGAGGATCCTTGGGGAGGGAGGGATGGAAGGGATCTTATCGCCCCAGCAGGATGGGTTCCTGCCGGTGGCACCGAGGAGAAGGACATCTCTGGCCTGCACGTGTGGGACCAGCGCGGGAAGTGTCCAGCCATCTCCTTTCTCAGGACAGGGGGCAGGGGAAGCCCGAGGAAGGCCCCAGGTGGGGGAGGCAGCTCAATTCACTTACACCCACTCTCCTTACCATTCTCATTCCTGGATTATTTTGAGCCTACTTCCAGATGTTATATGATTTTATCACTTTAGCTGCCTCTTCCTCTAGATCTATGCCTTTGGACGGGATGGAACTTCCTAAGCCTGAATGCTTTTCCCGTAAAAGACCTACCTGGTGGGACTGGCCTGATGTGATTCAAGATATGCTATGGGGCAGGTGTCTGGCGCTGTTAAGGCCGTACGCGTACACTGGGCAACGTGGTGCAGCTGTGCCCTGAGGGCTCCATCGCTCTCCACTGTTGGGGAAGCCCCCTCGTTCTAGCTGGTTGCTACAGAGACAGAAAGCAGAAAGGAGTTCATTAAAGTGCTACCGGCCAGTTGGCAGAATTGCTGGGGGTTCAGGCTTGGAGAATCTCAGTGACCACAAAGCTCAAGTTCACACCACAAAACAGGTGAGGTGTGGACGGCACGCCCTGCAGACAAGGGCCTGCAGCCTGTTCCGCCTAATAGCCAGACCCGGGGCTCTGCTGCCAACACCGTCACCACCACCCGGGCACAGGCCACCGGCCCGCAGAGACCCTGGCGGTCCTTGCTTCTTTATGGTACCTGCAGGGGCCAACTCATCCAGGCTGTCCCAGGACTTTACTGATTTTAGCACTGAAAGACCCATATCCCAGAAACCCTTCCATCTGGACAAGCCAGGACAACTGGTGTATGTATTTCCTGGAGCTACCAGAACAAATGACCACAAACAGGGCACTTAAAGCCCCGGGAATTTACTTTCTCCATTCTGGAGGCTCCAGAGGGAAGTCCTTCCTGCCTCTGCCAGCTCCGGGCGGTCCTCGGTTTGCGACTGCATCACTCCAGTCTCTGCCTCCATCTTCGGGCCTTCCTCCCTGTGTGTGCCTAATCTGCCTCTGTTTCACTCTTGTAAGGACATCTGTCGCTGGACTTAGGGTCCACCCTAAATCCAGGGTGATCTCATCTCAAGATCCTTAATTATATCTGCAAAGACCCTTTTTCCAAATAAGGTCACATCCACAGGTTCTGGGTATTAGGACGTGGACATAGCTTTCTGGGGGCCAGCATCAGCCCACAGCAGTTGGCAGTTGGTGACCCTAGGATGGGCCAGTAAGAAACTGAGGCCCTCAGCCCAGTGGCCCACAAGGAACTGAATGCTGCCAACAATCCCGAGAGCTTGCGAGTGGATCCCTCCCCAGGCCAGCCTCCGACGAGACAGCAGCCCTGGCCGACACCCTGATTTCAGCCTGTGAGATGTTGAGCAGAGGACCCAGCTAAGCCATGCCGAGTCCTGACACACAGACACCATGAATAATAAATGTGTGTGTCTCAAGAGGCGAAATTTGTAGTCATTTGCCACGTAGCATGAGATCGCTAATACAAAAAGTGACCAGCTTCCACTCCTCTTGATGGGACCCAGCCCAGAGGAGCTGTCCCTTCCTGGGAGGACCCAAGCTGAGGTCCCTGTGAGGGCCTCCTGAAGAGCCCACGTCCACACTCATAGCCAGTGCCAGCAAAGAGAGAGCCACAGCAGCACCAGCGATGGGGACCCCTCCACCTCCTCCAACCCTCCCTCCCCTGCCTGACCCTGGAAGATCCAGAAGATGGGAGAGGGCTGAGAAGATACCCCCACTGCAGGATCCCAGGTGGGCTCTGGGAGAATCGTTGCATTGGATGTGGACTACAATTTTGAGACCAGACTGGATGGATCTTTTAATTATTTTTTCATTGAGGTGAATTTCACATAACATAAAATTCACCATTTTAACCATTTTAAAGTGAATGATTCAGTGGCTTTTAGTGCATTTACAATGTTGTGCAACCATCACCACTATCTAGTTTCATAACGTTATCATCACCCCCCAAAAAGAAATCCCAATACTCATTAAGCAGTCACTCCCTATTTCTCTAATCCTATGGCCTCACCTCTCACCCCTGTATCCTGGAAAATACCAATCTCCTTTTTGTTTGTATGGATTGCCTGTTCTGGACATTTCATATAAATGGAATCATGCAATTAAAACAAAGCGGCCTTTTGTGTCTGGATTCTTTCACTTAGAATGATGAGATTTCACATGTGGGAACTGAAAAACCAAGCAGCACAGTCTGCAGAAATTTGTGGTTTGTTTGTGGAAATCTGACTCAAAAAAGTGAGAAGAGTGCACCACTCTGTTTTTGCCTGCCTTGACAACGAGTCATCCTGGAAGCAGATGCTTCCCGCCTAAGAGGGTGGTTAATTCTCTTGAAAACTGGGATGGGAAAGGGTCTCGTGTGCCTCCCCTCCCAGTTCTCTGCAGCTCATCTGTCCATTACCCTTCTTTCTGAGGACACAAGCCGCCTTTCCCCGGGGCTCCCCAACGTCCTCCGCCCCGGACTGAGTTACATCCGGAGTCCTTCCTTGTTTTCTTTCTGAATCTGCCCAGGCTCGTGTGTCCTCCTGGTTGACTTTGTTCAACCTTAGAGTCCTTAGGAGCGGGGACGGCTTTCTTCAGCATGAGCAATGCTTTCTCCCTTCCTTGCCTGAAAGGCAGCGGCATGCGCGTGGGCCACTGTGCGCGGCCCTCCCGGAGGGGCCGCACCCCTGCCCGGAGGGGTCCTCCGTGGCTCACCGCCCGTGAGTCACTGTACCCCGAGCGGGTGCGCTGCGCCCCGCAGGCGGGACCTCCTCGGGTCCTTCCTGTGACCCGCGCGGGCGCCCCGGCGCGTCCCGCGGGCGCCTGGCCCAGAGCCGCCGCTGCAGCCCGGGAGCAGCGAGCGCCGCGGGGACCCGGCCGCGCCCGAAGTGCGCTGCAGCCTTCATGTCCGGGCGTGACGGCCCGCGATTAAGAGCTGTAGGAAACGCTGCCGTGAACGGTGTGTGTGAGCCGCGGTCGGGCTGCCTCCGTGATCGCGGGGTCAGATAAGAGATGCATTCCGATCAGGCTTCGGTCCCGAATGCGCCTGTTAGTTCTAACAGGTGGTTTGTTTTGTGCAATCTCTAGGGTTTTCTGCATGGAAGTCATGTCATCTGCAAACGGATTTTACTTCTTCCTTTCCAATTTGGATGCCTTTTATGTTTTTCTTGCTAATTGCTCCGGCTGGTGTTTGGGCCTTGTAAGCAGTTACAGAGCAGTGCTTTTGGATTCTTAAGAGAGGGGAGAAGAGAGGGACACCCGCTTGGTCCAGCGGGAATTGGGGGTGATTGAATGGAGTAGCAAGGTCACCCTCGGTGGTTGGGTCAGTCACCTCTCTGCAGGAGTCATCCTGTGGTGTGGTCCGAGGATTCAGGAAGTAACCATATGTGTGTGTAGTCCAATCTGCGTGCTGGGAAGAAAACCTTTATTCTGACAAAGGGAAAAGCTGACTCATGTTGCTGAAAGACTTGGAACTAGTAAAAGGCTCTCTTCTCACATCTGAGTGGGCAACAACAGCATAAAGACCAGCATTCAGCAAAGACCTCCCGAGTGACCCTGGCCAACGAGGCATACCTGACTTCCTGCAACTGATGCTACAGGGGAGGCCAACTTTTCTCCCGTCCATTCCTCAGGTCTAGGTGGTGAAAACGGAGGGGCTGAATACTATACTGCCACCAGTGTTTGTTTTGTTTTGTTTTATGGTTTTTCTTTTATTGTGGTAAAATACACATAACATAAAATTTTCTATCTTAACTGTTGGTAAGTGGTTACAGGGCTGGCCCCGTGGCTTAGCGGTTAAGTGCGCGCGCTCCACTGCTGGTGGCCCGGGTTCAGATCCCGGGCGCGCACCGCCGCACCGCTTCTCCGGCCATGCTGAGGCCGCGTCCCACATACAGCAACTAGAAGGATGTGCAGCTATGACATACAACTATCTACTGGGGCTTTGGGGGAAAAAATAAATAAATAAAATTATTTAAAAAAAAATACTAGTAAGTGGTTACAGCTCAGTGGCATTAACTGCATTCACAGTATTGTTCAACCATCACCACCATCCATCTCCAGAGCTTTCCATCTTACCCAACAGAAACTCTGTCCCCATTAAACACTAACTCTCTATCCCCCCGCCCCAGTCCCTGGCACCCACCATCCTACTTTCTGTCTGTGAATTTGACTCCTCTAGAGACCTCACATAAGTGGGATCACACAGTATTTGTCATTTTGTGTATGGCTTATTTCACTCAGCATGTCCTTGTCGGGGGAAGAGGGAGAATCTCCCTCTGCCCTTTCCCTTAAGGTTCTTCTGGCTGGCCAAATAATCAACAAGACAGGTTAGCAGGAGAAAATAATACCAAGTTTAATAACATGTATACATGGGAGAAAGCAGGGACACTGCGTTTCTCAACACAATAGCAGAAATTCTCGTCTTAAATATCATTTTCAGCCAATGACAAAGGAGGATTTTGGGGGTGGGGGAGTCAATTACAGGAGATTACCATTAAAGCACAGTAAACAAGAGTAAGGTTTATTATACAGATTTAAGTCATCACCTTCCACATTGATAAGTCACTAGAAATGAGCTCATCCCCCTCTCTTCTCCAAACAGAGAGGGAGATACCTTTACAAATGGAGATTTCCCTTATAAATGTAAATGTCTGTCTGGCAACTCCTTGCAGGGCCATCCAAAGAATGTGGCCAGAGACAGGACTCCCGATAAGATGGGCTTGTTGGTGCCTTTTCTATTGTAACCTCTATCCTAAATTATCTTTTATAGCAGTCATGATAATAACCCCTTCCTAAAACAGATTTTTTTTGGTTTTAAATTCTTTAGGCAGTTTGGGAGGGGAAACTCAAATATTTTTCCTGAGCTCTCTGAGTCCTTATTGTCTTCAGCTCGAAATAATCCGCATACCAGAGTGGTGCTTCCTGGGGCAGCTTGCCCTGAGCACCATCATCCTCCAAGTTCATCCATGTTGTAGCATGTGTTAGAATTTCCTTCCTTTTTAAGGCTAAGTGATATTCCACCATATGGAGATACCACATTTTGTTTATCCATTCATGCATTGATGCACGCTTGGGTTCCTTCTACCTTTTAGCTGTTGTGAATAATGCTGCTATGAACATGGATGTGCAAATATCTCTTCAAGATCCTGCTTTCAATTCTTTTGGATCTCGAGTGGAATGAGAAGCAGCTTTGCCATGGCAGGTCCTACCAGGATCCTCATAATCTACTCTTTGGGAAACCAGCACCATCAAAGACCTGTCATTGTGGAAGCACTGTCTCCTGCCCAGGTGACGGATCTGTGATCTAGCAGCAGGGGCTGGCTCTCAGCTCCAGCCATGCCAACACCAGGACCTCCTCCTCCTGAATCCCTTTCTTTGTCTGCCTGTTTCACCTCCTGAGTCCCTAAGCAACTGCACAAATGTCTACACCGCATGGAGACTTCAGGCATTAGTTATTTGATGGTTGAACTAGCAGCACACAGCATGGAGGGTTAAGATAACATATGCAAAGCCTGTGGCAGGCAGTTAGTATGTGTTTGACTAAAGAACAGGATGTTCCTTCAGGGCTCATTCATTGTTATCTTCCTCCTGTGCTGTAGTTGCTGCTTCCAGAGGTGTCATTAGATGACTTTGGATCAGACACCTCATGTTATGGGATGAATTGTGTCCCGCCCCTCAATTCATATGTTGAGGTTGTGGGAGATCAAGATTTGGCCATCCTAAAATATATCTCTTTACCTTAATTGTTTTCTCTGAGGGACATTTGACCTCCCCCACTAACTGCCTAAAGAATTTGACATGGTGGCTCCTTCCTGGAACAGATCTATCATGATGGCTGTAAAGATAATGTAGGATAGAGGTTACAATAGAAAAGGCACCAACAAGCCCATCTTATCGGAAGTTCTGTCTCTCTGGCCACATTCTCTGGATGGCCCTGCGAGGAGTTGCCAGACAATCATTTACATTTATAAGGGAAATCTCCATTTGTAAAGGTATCTCCCTCTCTATTTTGGGAAGGGGGGGATGGCCTCATTTCTAGAGGCTTATCAGTGTGGAAGGTGAGGCCTTAAATCTGCATAATAACCTTACTCTTGTTTACTGTGCTTTAGTGGTAATCTCCTGTAACTGACTCCCCCCACCCCCAACATCCTCCTTTGTCGTTGGCTGAACATGGTATTTAAGACGAAAATTTCTGCTATTGTGTTGAGAAACGCAGTGTCCCTGCTTTCTCCCATGTATACATGTTATTAAACTTGGTATTATTTTCTCCTGCTAACCTGTCTTGTTAATTATTTGGCCAGCCATAAGAACCTTAAGGAAAAGGGGA
The DNA here is from genome assembly GCF_020826845.1 of Diceros bicornis minor. NCBI lineage: Eukaryota > Metazoa > Chordata > Mammalia > Perissodactyla > Rhinocerotidae > Diceros > Diceros bicornis. The sequence continues at coordinate 1,699,174 of NC_080770.1, forward strand.
GAGGGGGATTCTCCCTCTTCCCCCGACAAGGTCCTATCCCCCATATCTCAGAATGTGGCCTTATCTGGAAATAGGATGTAATTATTCTATCTGCAGCTGTAATTAATTAAGATGAGGTCCTAGTGGGCTCAAGTGGGCCCTAATCCAATGTGACTGTTGTCCTTATAAAAAGGGGAAATTTGGACACAGGCACACAGCGGGAGAAGGCCACGTGAAGACAAGGGAGAGATGGGGTGATGCTTCTCCAAGACAGGGAATGCCAAGGTTTGCCGGTGTTGGGAGAGAGGGAGAATCTCCTTCTGCCCTTTTCCTTAAGGTTCTTATGGCTGACCAAATAATTAACAAGACAGGTTAGCAGGAGAAAATAATACCAAGTTTAATAACATGTATACATGGGAGGAAGCGGGACACTGCGTTTCTCCACACAGTAGCAGAAATTCTCGTCTTAAATACCATGTTCAGCCAAAGACAAAGGAAGATCTTGGGGGGTTGGGGGTGTCAGTTACAGGAGATAACCACTAACACACTGTAAACAAGGGTAAGGTTATTATGCAGATTTAAGGCCTCACCTTCCACATTGATAAGTCTCTAGAAAGGAGGCCATCCCTCCTTTTCCCAAAACAGAGAGGGCGATACCTTTACAAATAGAGATTTCCCTCATAAATGTGAATGTTTTTCTGGCAACTCCTTGCAGGCCGTCCAGAGAATGTGGCCAGAGAGACATAAGATGGGCTTGTTGATGCCTTTTCTATTGTAACATCTATTTTACATTATATTACAGCCATCAGATGGAAGATCTGTCCCAGGAAGGAGCCACCATGTCAAATTCTTTAGGCAGTTAGTGGGGGAGGTCAAATGTCCCTCAGAGAAAACAATCAAGGTAAAGAGATATATTCCAGGGTGGCCAAATCGTGATCTCCCACACCGGCAACCACCAGAAGCTAGGGGAGAGATGGGAACAGATTCTCCCTCACAGCCTCAGAAGGAACCCACCCTGCCCGCACCTTGATCTCAGACCTGCAGCCTCCGGGACTGAGACACTAAATTTCTGTTGTTTAAACCACCTAGTCTGTGGTACTTTTTTTTTTTTTAATGGACCACATTTTATTTATTGCTGTTGTTGCTGTTGAGGAAGATCGGCCCTCAGCTAACATCTGTGCCAACCTTCCTCTACCGTAGTACTTTGTTTTGTTATGGCAGCCTAGCAAACTATCACAGGGTAACTCCTGGGGGCCTGCCTGGTCACCGTCAGCTATAAGGACAATTTCTTTCCGAGGCAGCCTAGCAAACTATCACAGGGTAACTCCTGGGGGCCTGCCTGGTCACCGTCAGCTATAAGGACAATTTCTTTCCGAGGCAGCCTAGCAAACTATCACAGGGTAACTCCTGGGGGCCTCTCTGGTCACCGTCAGCTATAAGGACAATTTCTTTCCAATAATTTACACATCACTTTCAGGAATTAGAGGCCGAAGGCACCGACCACCTGGTCCTGGGCCTGGCAGTTCCCGGCAGGGCTGCCTGCAGCGGTACCAGCGGCCCCACCCGCCGGGGGAAATGAGCGCTGGACAGGGCGGGGCTCCTCCTCGCCGGCTCTGCGCATGCTCGCGGGGGGGGGCGGAGACCGGGGTTCCGGGCCGTATAAGTTGCGTGCGCCATTCATTGGCTGCGTAGCCATGTTTCTGCGCCGACTCGTGCTGTGGCGGCTGCTGCTTCTGCTGCTTCTGGCGGCGGTGAGTGCGCCCTGGTCGCGGGGCCTGCCCGGGGCAGCGAAGGCGGCTGCGGCTGGTCTGCGGGCTCGGGCGCGAGGGGAGGCGGAGGAAGGGGAGGCGGAGGAGAGCCGGGGCGCGGGGGCTCGGGGGCGCCGGGGCGAGGCGAGTACGGGGAGAGCCGGGGAGGCCAGGGGGAGCCGGGGCGGGGGTATCCGGGGGTCGGGGAGGCCAGGGAGAGCCGGGTCGAGGCGAGTACGGGGAGAGCCGGGGAGAGCCGGGGCTCGGGGGCGCGGGGAGGCCGGGGGGAGCTGGGGCGCGGAGGCGAGGCGAGGCCGGGGAGAGCCGGGGGTCGGGGAGGCGGAGGAGAGCTGGGGCGCAGGGGCGCGGAGAGATGCCGGGGTGGGGGTGGGGGTGGGGGCGACGACACCGATGGGGGGAGGGGCCGTGGAGGGCGGGGCGTGCCTGGAGGTGGTGTGCGCGCAAAGGGGCGGGGCGCTCAAAGTACCCGCAGAAGCTGGGCAGCCTTGACCGCCTTCCTCCGCCCGGAGCTGGGCTCCGGCGTGGTGCCGGCAGCCGGCGCTGCCCCTGCTCCCTACCCCCTACCCCAGGCTGTGTGCCCCAGTGTTTTGAGGGTAACTCGAGACTTTGCCCCAGTTCGGGGCGCCCCCCTCTGGAGAGCAGGGCGTGGGGGCATGCATCCAGGCCCGCGGAGCGTGTCCGGACAGCTCCCCGGTGCCCCGATCGCGGAAACAAGGAAACCGGAGGTCGCGGGGAAGCCGAATGAATTTTTTTTTTAATAAGCCTGGTCTTTTTTATTTTTGGCTACAAATAAACTCAGCTGTTTTCTAATACATAGCATTCACGCAGAAATGGTTTCATATAGATATTGTTTCACTCTTTTCTGAATATCACTAACATTTTTTAAAGCCTGAGTAATTGTTCCCCATAATACATTGTCACAGTAAATGATTTGATAGGTTCCTGGAAGCAGCAAGCAGAGGATATGATTACTCTGCCTCTGCGTGTTAGCCTCAAATCAAAGGAAGTGGGACCTTTCACTGCCCTGGGGGCTTCTCCTAGAATTCTCCAAGTCAGGCCTTAGGACTGTCCAGGCTGCATTCTTTGCTCCTTTCAACTTGTAAATGAACCCAGGGAAACAAACTTTCCACACCCAACACGTTGTTGAATTTTCTTGAAGCCAATTTGTCTACAGCATTGCTGTTTTTCTGCTTTGAAAAGGATGCTGCTTCTGTTTTCAGCACTTTTAAGTAATGAGCAGTGCATCGACTTCAGGTTTTTTTGTGCAATCTGTGAGATTAGTCTGGTCTTGGTGTTTTTCTACCTCAAGTGCATTCCTGCATAATGCCTCCTGAGAAGTTTCCTCAACTCTGGGCCTGCCTGCTTCTGGCTGCGTGTTTGCAGGTGTACATAAGCCGTGGCTCCGTGGGCCTTGTTCCACGGCAAAGTCAGAACGAGATCTGACTGGTCCTGGCCCGTGCTTTTATCTCTCCTGCCCTCCAGGCTGGTTGCCGGCAGCCTCCTTTATTGGGATCATTTTGCCATGTGGCAAAGCCCATCTGGTGATGTAGGAAGGCAGAGGCGGTGTTGCCTGCAGGGCCACTGTAAGAGCTGACAAGTTTTATCCAGAGGGCCTTTTCTTCCATGAGGCTTGGCTGTGCATCAAAACGGGTTGGTTTGTGTTTTTCGGGGTGCTTTCTTCTGTCGGCTTCTTATCCTACATCCTGAAGCTTCAGGGCTGGGAGAACCTTCATATCCATTCACATCTTCTGGATTTAGCCTGCAAGGCTGCCTTAGGGTGGCAGAGGAAATGCCTCTCCTCTGTCTGTCGTGGGCCGCTGGTTCCAGTGTTCTCAGGATCCCCTTCCAGAGCCTCTTTCAAAGCGGGGTGGTGTGGTCCTAAGTCTTTCTTAGCCTCGTGCAGTCCCTCCCTGTATCCTCCTTTCTGTGAGGAAGGGGTTGCCCAGGGAAGCAGACTGTTCACTTCAAATTGGTGGCCTGTTCTTGCTCATTTAAGTCCTTTCGTGGGTTCACAAATGCTGGTAGGTTGTGGTTCCCACCTGGGATTGGGTGTCTAGTGGGCCAATCTTGAGGAATTTCCTGCGATGGGAGTGAAGGGACTGGAGGGGATTTTTCAGCCTGAGGAGTTGGTAGAAGGAGCCCAAGAGGATAGCAGAAGGGGAAGAGGAAAACTGGAGTCAGGAGGGGAACTCCTGGCTGGGGTGAGCCACCGGGGGGGTGGGGACATTGCTAGTGGGAGGTGGCCCATGGATAGGAAAATGGGGACCCCTTTGTCATCTGCAAGGGAGGGGCTGGAGGAGAAAGTGAGTCGGGTGCTCATGTCTGGTGTAAAATTTACGGGGGCACCAAAAACACTCAGAAAACAGGATAAATAATATTTTGAGGCAGTATCTTGAAAACATGAAAAATTCACGCCAAAAAAAAAATTCATGATGAAAAAAATAGAAACATTTTTCTATATTACTTTTAAGTTAAATGAATTTTAGCCCAATTAAAAAAAAACACAATTATCCTTCAAAAAAACAAAACAAAAAGTAAGACAGCACAAAGACTTTGCGTAGCCACCCCCCCCTCCCCTCACCGAGGATGGCGTCTTACATACCCTCAGCAGTGATCAGAACCAGGAGAGCCACGGCGGTGTGGTGCTCTTGTCCACCTACAGACCGCCTTCAGATGTCACCAGCGGGCCCACCGATGTCCCTGAGGAAGGTCGGAGCCCTTCCTCAGTCTGCCTGTGTTTCCACAGCCTTAACACTGTTGAAGAGTACTGTGTTATGAAACCTACCGTTTCATAGACTATTTCTCAGTTGGGGTTTGTCTGATGGTTTCTTATTTCTGGCAAAAGTAAAAGTGATGACCACAACAGAAGTGATGCTCTGTGCTTGTCACTGCCTCATCTGAGGAGACACGTGACACATTATATCGATTTGTCTCTTTACCGGTGGTGGTGGTGGTGGTGGTGGTGGTGGTGGTGACGACTGACGACGGTGGTGACAGTGACCACTTGGTTAGGGTGGTCTTTGCCTGATCTCTCACTGTGAAGTTACTATTTTTCCCCTGTGCAATTACCCAGTATCTTGTGGGGAGTTGCTTTGAAACTATGTAAATATTCTGTTTTTCCTCATGCTGTCACTGACAGAATGCTAGCAGCCTGTGATGGTTCTTGCCTGAAGCCGTTAGGACTGTGGTGTTTGCAAACTGGATTTTCTTCTTTAAACCTACCTAAATACTTGTGTTACTTTTTGCCTGATTTTCTCCAAGTTAAAATGCAGCATAAACCAGTAAAAACTAAAAATAGAATCTCTTCAGTTTTGCAGTGAAGGAAAGCAAAACAGGATCTGGAGGATCCAGGAGGAATAAGGAAGCAAAAGCTAGAAAAGAAAGAAAAAAGGGGGGGGGGACACAAAGAGAAAGTCTGATGTCAAAAACACAAAAAGAGATGGTAGAAATAAATCTAAGAGTGTAATCTGATACATATAAATAGGTTAATCTCAGTTGTGAGTTATCAGATTGAATCAGAAAGAAACATTGAGCCATGTGGTGTTGTTAAGAGCTGTGCCTAGAAGGAAGTGATGCAGCACTTAGCAGTGTGAGTGGGAAAGGAGAGTGTGAAACGAGAGTGTGAAACGAGAGTGGGAAACGAAAGGGTCGACGGCTGGCATGTTCTCACCCCAGTGCAGCAGGGTGTCACCGTCACACTCAGATGAAAGAGGATTCCAGCTCGAAAGCATTAGTAGGGAAAGAGGTACTGGACGGTGATGACCAAAGGAACCAGCCACGGAGCAGATAGTCGATTTTCATGTGTGTGGTGCGTCTGTTCTCCCAAGTCCTTGAGCGAGGAATGAGCCAACACTGAACCCATGCTGGGAGGAGAAACAGGGTTAGGTCCCTGGGAGCCCTGGGGCGCAGCGTTTTCATCAACATATGAATAGGTGACCTTGTTTGATGTGTGTTTCTGTGTAAAGACACCTGATGTAATGTAAAGTTGATTCATAGCTCGGACTCACGGCCAACAGCTCTCTAGCTCATGCCTGAACGAAGCTCATCTAACACCCGTATTTTCTCCGTAAGACGTGTCATGGCCTTCTTGCACTTAGGAATACCAGACCGAGCTTCAGCACTGCACTAGGGGGTCGTCGTAAACAGCAAAATCACCAACAAAAAGCACAAAAATATGAAAAACTAACCAGGCCATGAAAAGGACACTTGTTTACGCTCTGAGAACTGAAACAGGATGGCAGAGCATCGCCTTGGTCTACCCCAGCTGGGAACGTATGTGTTGGGTAGTGAAATCTTTCACTGTTCTGTCAGTGCCCAAGAAAACAACGGTATCGACATTGGGGTTATAAATAAATTTTAGTGAGTATAGCTGGGTTTGCAAATATAGAATTCAGCGAATAAGGAGGATCGACTGTACTAGTGAAACAGTCATGAAACTGGATCTATCTGATAACATAACCTCAAAATATACAAAGCAAAAACTGACATACTCGAAGAGTGAAATCTAAAATCCACAAACTTAGTAGGAGATTTTAATCTATCTCAAAACCAACAGATGGAGCAGAAAAAACAGAAAAAACTGGGACCACCTAATGAACAGGCTTCATTGTGTGTGTGTGTATACAGATCCCTATGTACAAACTCAGATCCCTGTTCCCAACAGATAATGTCGTTTCATGACAAAGTGTTTGCAACTGCTGAAAAAGTTAACTATGTACTAGAACAAAAAAAAAACACTCAATTGCAAAGGATCTGCACTGTACAGGATCTAGTTCTGACCGTGCGAATAGAACAGATATCAACGATAGAGATAGTTGACCAGACCGCGTGTATTTGGGAACCAAAGAACATACCGTCGCCCCCCCCCGCCCCCCAACTAATAGCTGCTCCGAACTGCACGTCAAACAGCACAGATGTGTGTAAGAAAAAGGTCCCAGTGTGCGCTCCTCCAGCAAAGCCCTCCCCCGTGAGCGAAGCGGTGCTCCCGGTTGGCAGGTGGCCATGTTGAGGACCTGGATGGTTCTACCTGGAGCAGAGGCATCTCCTGGTAATGCCAGTCTTCCCTTTCTTATTGAAGGTGACTGTGGCAGCCAGTGTCACCCAGTGTAGCTCAGAAGAGTATGAGGCCAAGAGCTCCCAACTCTGCTGCAAGCTCTGCCCGGCTGGTAAGTCCCTGGAGATCTTCCAGAACCTTCTGGGGCAGACCTCATGACCTGGGAGAAGGGAGGCCATAGGCCCTGGGAGCAGAGCTGGAAGCCACCCTGGGTGGGGAGAACCAGGCTGGCTCAGGGTAGGTGGGCCTCTCCTTGGCAGGCACCAAGCGACTGTTCACCACCCCCAGCCCACCTGTCTACCCTCTTTGGGGGCTCTCCTGTGAACAGAGGGGTTTGTCTGCTTGTTTTGAGGTGGGCGAGGTGCCTTCAGCAGGGCTTGGAGGACAGAAGTCAGGGTGTGTGCCCAGGCTGGACCCTCCCACCTACCTTCCTGTCGGGGGCTGATGAGGGACGCCTGAGGAAGGGAAGCTCCTAGTGGAGAGACCACCGCCACTGCCCCATGCAGCACACATCCCTGGAGGTTTATTCATTCTCACCTGGGAGCTCTGGAATCGGAATTAGCCCCACGGAGCCCATGAGGGGAGCCCATGAGGGGAGCCCATGAGGAGCCGCAGGCTCCACGGGCCTGCTCCGCCCACCCCCCAGGCCTCATCTCATGGCCAGTCATGGCCATAGCACCTAGGCCTTCATAGGGAACCTGGTCAGAGGCCCATTGGCCCCACACCTGCACCACCCACACCCCCATCTGCACACACGGACAGGTGTGCACATGTTGTCAATGAAACAAACTCCATGGGTCTCCTCTTTTAAGGGGCCCAGCCCATACCTACACCCATCCATCCGAATCCCCCACTCACACACATGTGCCTCATTTTATCCGTGAACCTGGGCCTCCACCGGGTTTTTGTTTCAGGGAGCAAACGTACCCTCCCCACATGCACCTGTACACATACCTATACATAAACTACACACACACCTGCGTGCACACACACCTATATGCACAATTGGTCCGACGTGAAATCTTGTGGACTCAGCACATGTGCAAAGTGGGTGTTGTTAGGGCCTCTTCCCAGGGAGGACATGAGTTGGCTCAGCTACAGTCTTCGCAGGAGGCAAGCGCTGGACCAGGAGGGCACCTCTGTAGATCGGGCCCTGAGCTGCTGAGCCTGTGCTGAGGGGCAGTGGGGGGAATGAATGCACAGGCATTTGCAGGCTCTCAGGGGGGCTCCAGAAGCAACGCTCAAAACAGTTTGTTTACATGCGCTTCGGGTCCCCGGTTCCTGGGACATGTGGCAGAGTATCAGTCCCGAATGTTCTGAGGAGATAGGAGTCGAGGGGTGGGTACTGTGCCGGGGGCCTGGGCCCTCACCTAACCTCTGTACCACCCCCACCCCCAGGGCACCATGTCAGCGCACACTGCACGGAGAATCACGGTTCCGGGGAGTGCTCCCCATGTAAGCCCAACACCTTCATGGCCCACCGCACGGGGAGGACCAGCTGCATGCCCTGTGCCCATTGCCGGGATGGTAAGTGGGCTGCAGTCAGGCTCCGTGAGTTGTTTGGTTTTTAAAATGGTCCCCCTTCAACCTGGCTTGTAGGAATCGCCCCAAAGGGAATGATTACAGATGAACCTGGTGACTGAGCCGTCAGAGTACACCAGAGGGGGTTTATTTTTATCATGATGATACGTGTAGATGGTTAAAGGATCAATCTACACATTATCGGGATTTCAGAGTTGCTGTGTACAAGAATAATATACAGAAGTTTGTCTAAATTTCTATATATCAGGGGCCGGCCCCGTGGCTTAGTGGTTAAGTGTGCACGCTCCGCTACTGGCAGCCCGGGTTCGGATCCTGGGCACTCACCGACACACCGCTTCTCTGGCCATGCTGAGGCTGCGTCCCACATACAGCAACTAGAAGGATGTGCAACTATGACATACAACTATCTACTGGGGCTTTGGGGGGCGGGGAAGGAGGAGGATTGGCAATAGATGTTAGCTCAGAGCTGGTCTTCCTCAGCAAAAAGGAGGATTAGCATGGATGTTAGCTCAGGGCTGATCTTCCTCACACACACAAAAAAAATAATAAATAAATAAATTTCTATATATCAGTAACATTGTTTTAAAAAATGTAACTTTAGAAAAAGATACCATTTGCATAAGCAAAAACAATATAAGCTGCTTTGGAATAAATCTAGCAAAGGATGTATGAAACGTTTATGTGAATAAACAACATTTAAGAAAATCTAAATATGCAGAGAGATACAAGATGATCGATTGTAAAAGAAAGTCAGATATTAGTTCTCCGTGGAGTGATTCTTAGATTCAGTGCATTTGCTGTGAAAGTCCCACCAGGGGAGATCAGCTCATCGTGCTGTACTCCTTAAATACATGCAATTTTTATTAAAGGAAAGTCCCAACAGGAATCTTCCTGAAACTTGACAAGCTGACAATTGCCAAAACACTCCTGAAGAATGAAGACAAGACGGCACACTGGCTCTCCCAGGTGTTAAGACTTTGTACAAAGAGACAATTAAGACAGCGGTGTTCCTTTAGGGGTAGCCCAGCGGACCAGTGGAAATAGCCCTGTAGATGAGAAGTGGGGTGTGTGGCACCATGACCTATCCCTTCACAGGAGGAACGTGGAATCCTCAAATGATACTAAGATAGATAATTGGTTGTCCTCAGAGGAAAAGGTCTCGTGCAGGACGGGAAATTTCTACTGTCCCGACCTCTCGCCAGCCGCAAAAATCAATTCCTGGTGCATTAAAATCCACATGTGAAAAGTAAAACTTTAAGAAGAAAATAGAGAGTTTTTATGACTTTAGGGCAGTGAAAAAATATTTGTCATTTAAAAAAACCATAAGAGTAAAATTGATAAACGTGTCCACATTAAAATGACAAACTTCTGGGGCCGGCCCCGTGGCTTAGCGGTTAAGTGTGCGCGCTCCAATGCTGGCGGCCCGGGTTCGGATCCCGGGCGCGCACCGACGCACCGCTTCTCCGGCCATGCTGAGGCCGCGTCCCACATACAGCAACTAGAAGGATGTGCAGCTATGACATACAACTATCTACTGGGGCTTTGCGGGGGGGGGAATAAATAAATCTTTAAAAAAAAGAAATGACAAACTTCTGTTCATCAAAAGATACCCAAGGCCAGCCCGGTGGCATAGTGGTTAGGTGTGCGTGCTCTGCTGCGGCGGCCCAGGGTTCGGATCCCAGGCGTACACCGACACACTGCTTGTCAAGCCATGCTGTGGCGGTGTCCCATATAAAGTGGAGGAAGATGGGCACGAATGTTAGCCCAGGGCCAGTCTTCCTCAGCAAAACGAGGATTGGCATGGATGTTAGCTCAGGGCTGATCTTACACACACACACACACACACACACTTGAAAAGTTAAGCTGTGAAATGTATGTATTTATGAAACATAGAACTCATGTAAAATTAGTGTCCAGAGCAAACAAAGGATACCTGGAAATCAATAATAAGGTTTGAAAAAAAAATTTGTGGGAAGAAACACGGAACGTTACAAAGAAGATGAAAGATAAGTGATCAGTAAACATAGAAAAAGCATTGGAGTAAATAAAAAGATAGGCTATTTTACATCTACCAGACGGACAGATTTAAAACATTAATGCCAAGCGTTCATTGGGACGTAGAACAATGAGAATAAACTAATGGGAGAAGTAGGAAATCAGTGCAGCCACTTTGGGAAAGGATTTCGGCATAATTATTGAAGTTGAAAATGTGCCTAAGCCACAGCCCCCCACTCCACGTCTCAGTCTAGACCTAGACAAGCTCTTGCCGTGTGCGCTGAGCGAGATGGGGAAGAGTTTGTAATAACAAAACCAGAAGCATCCCCACTGTCAACAGAGCAATGGATGTAAACAATGGTGTGAATTCACACCCTGCACAGTGCCCCACCGTGAGAAGGGGCTGAGATAACACCAGTGAGCTGCAAAAGCCGGCCCCAGGATGGGGACACAGCAGCATCTCGTTGATGCCCATGGCATTCAAAACCTTGGGTTTACGGACATGCGAGAATGGTGAAGTTATAGAGGGCTGAACTCGGGGGCAGGGCTTCAGGCTCGTGGCAATGGTCTTGGTATCAAGCTTGGGGGTGTGGTCCCGTTTTATTTTTATGTCTCACATCTAGTTCTTTGTGTTAGAGGGGAAAATGTGGCAGATGGGCACAGGCGTTTTTAAAATATGCCCCCCTTTATGAAGCTCTTCACCCCAATACTGTCTTACCCTGCACCTGTCTGTAGGGCGTGTAGAGGTGAGCACACTGGAAGGGCTTCTGGAAGGGTTATCGCTAGTGGGCAGGCGTGCAAGGGCTTCTCTGCTGTCCACTGTTCTCTCTCACGTTTTACATGCTCAAACACACAATAGTGGTGTCCTTTCTGGGACAAACAAGACAAAAGGAAAAATTGGGGGATATGTTGGAGGAGTTGGATCTGTCCCCCCACCCCAGATGTCAGGGGTCCCACTGGTCTCTAAACACCCCAGGTTTCAGAGTCAAACACCGGCCCCTCCATGGACACCCTGATGGCGGGGAATATGGTCTGGCTGTTCCCTCTTCTCCGCTCCTATTATAGAAGGGAAGGTGCATGCAGATTCTATGGCTGCCACTCAGCAGCTGAACGTGGTCCCACCCCTGGTGACTGACCCTCAGTTCTTCCTGTCGCAGATCAGGAGGTGGTGAAGGAGTGCTCTCCGTTCAGCGATCGGCAGTGCCAGTGCCGAGAGGGGATCTTCTACTGTGACTCCATGGACTGCGTTGAGAGCTGTTTCCGATGCACAAGGTTCCAGCCTTGGGGGTGCGGGCAGACCAGACAGGCCTGGGCTGGGCCCTCCACTCCTCCATTCACCATTGGCTTGGCTGTGGGTCACTTACTTAGGTGCCCCTCCCCAGAGCCTCAGTTTCCCATCTGTGAGATAGGGCCAGTGGTAGCACTTGCCACGCACAGGTGCCCTGAAGAGTAAATCTAACAAACCACCTGGATGTTTCCGCCTGGTGGCTGGCCTTGAGTCAGTGCTCATTCATTGATTGATTCATTCATTCATTCAGCAAATGATTACGAGCCCCACTGTGGCTGGCAGGTGGGATTGCAGGCCTCCAGGCCCCAGCAGTGGTGAAGACAGACCATCAAACATGCAGTGACCAGTCCATGAGGAATAGAGGCCAGGGGGTGAGGGGCAGCTATTGTAGACAGGCCTGATGAGGGAGGGAGGGAGGGAGGGAGCCACAGGAAGTCACAGAGGAGCTAAGAGAGCTCCGGGCACAGCATGGCAGCATGAGTGTCCTGGGGCTGCTATAACAAAGTGCCACAGCTAGGTGGTTTTAAAAAAACAGAACTGTATTCTTTCACAGTTCCGGAGACCGGAAGTCTGAAATGGAGGTGTCAGCAGGGCCGCACTTCCTCTGAAGGCTCTGGGGTCAAGGACCCTTCTTCGTCTCTTCAGCTCTTGGTGTTGCCAGCGCTCCTTGCTTGTGGACTCATCGCTGCAGCCTCTGCTTCTGTCTGCGCGTGGCTTCTCCCCTGTGCGTTTGTGTCTCTGCATCTTCACATGACTTGCTCTCTGTCTGTGTGCAGATTTCCCTCTTGTAAGGACAGCAGTCATGGGTTAAGGCCCACACTAATCCAGTGTGACCTCATCTGAACTCAGTTACATCTACAAAGACGCTATTTCCAAATAAGGTTTCATTCCGAGCTTCTGGGTGGGCGTGGATTTTGGGAGACTTATTGGGGAGACATTTGCAGTGGTAAAGCCACATTCAAAAAACCTGACAGATCCAAAGTCAGGGCTGCCTTCAGGTCTGGTTTGATCAGGCCTCTGGCTTCTCGACTCACTTGCCTGTCCCCTTCTCCGTGGGCTTCATCTTCGGGCTGACTTGCCTCTTGGTAGAGATAGGGCTGCAACTGGTCCAGTCCTCATAGCCACACACAGCTCTATCCAGGAACAGAGAGAGAGGCAGGGAGGCTCTTCCCCCATGTATCACAGAGAGTTCCCAAGCTTGACTCTCATTGAGCCTCTTTGGGCCAGATAGCCTGGGAAATGGCAGGCACTGGTTGCCTGAAGCCTGGCGGGCCGTCCAGGAGCTGGAGCTGGTCCCTCCTAACCCCTGACCTGGGGGTGGAGAGAAGGATGCTTTGGGCCAGGCCTGGGTGGGGAGAAGCAATGCTCAGAGTTTCTTTGCTCTTTCCTCTCAGGTGTAAAGGTGCCATCCTTCACCCTTGCAATGCAACAAGGGATACAGTTTGTGCCACAGACACTAACCAAGAGCCAGGTAAGAGGCTGATTTCCATCTCTTCAGTATGGGTCAGGAAACCTCTTCCATAAAGGTAACTAGTTTAGGCTTTGCAGGCCCTGTGGTTTCTGTCATCACTACTCACTGATCAGCGGGAGAGCCCTTTAGGGCCCAGAGAGTCGCCACCACCGCCATCGCTGCCAGGAGCGGAGACTTTCTGTAGCATGTCACTCAGTCAGACGAGGAAAGTGTGCTGACCCCTGCTACAGCATTCTCTCTCTTGCCTCCTTCCAGGAAACTCAAACTGGTATTGGTTCTTCATTGTGGTGGGCGTCGTCATCGTCATCCCCGTTTACTACTTGAAGAAAAAAGGTAAATTAGAGTTAGGTCAGTCCTGGAGAAAAATAGATCAGCAGCCACCTCAGGATCTCGGAAATGGGACGTGGTGTTCCCAGGTTCTGGACGGGGGTTTTCACTTAAAACAGCTCTGCACTTTCTAACTCAAGTGGCCTCTTGGGCGCTTGAGCTCAGAGCTCTGGGGCGGGGAGCCGGCTGCTGCGTACTCCCTGACACATGGGTCTTAAGACCTGAATCTCAGCTCAGCTGGCTGGAGACTGGCCGTCCAGGGTGCCCTCTGCTGGGGAGTGGGGAGACTTCGGCCAGGGCATGTTCTGGAGGGAGGGGTTCCGGCTGGGCCCCGGGGGCTGGTGAGTGCGCTGTGTAAGTTCACCTGCTGTGTCTTCCAGGGGTACAGATTTTGCCGTGGTTTGTCAGCATCTTGAAGCGTAAGTCCACTGTCTTTGTTGTGAGTTGAAGGCACTTCATCTCCCCCATAGAAGTCATTGTCCTGGTTAATATCAATTATTTTCTTTCTGTCTTCTTTTTGATTTTCAGAAGAGTCAAATGAGCCAGGCAGCCCTGTAAGTACCACCCTGGGATTTGCCTAATGGGAGTTTCAGTCCTCGATGGCAGCCAAGTCCCAGGAGACATCCCAGGGGCGGGCGCAAGGCAGCCCCAGGCCTTTCCACCTGCATCCACAGCCTAGCCATGTGGTGGCGTCTGCCTCCACCTTGTTGGAGCCCCAGAATGTGCTGGAAGATAATTTAAATTCTGTTGGTCTAGACCACTGAATGGAAACTGAGGAACACATGGGCAAAGGGCTTTGTCTGGGTTTCCTGGGGCTGCTGAAACATTTTCACAGACCAGGTGGCTTAAAACAATAGGAACTTATTGTCTCCCGGTTCTGGAGGCCAGAAGTCCGAAATGAAGGTGTCAGTGGGGTCGGCTCCCTCAGGCTCTGGGGGAGGGTCCTTCCTGCCTCTCTCCTTGCATCTTCTGGTGGTTGCCAGCAAGCCTCAGCATTCTTTGGCTTGTAGGTGCATCACTCCAATCTCTACTACCTCCGTCTTCACGTGGTGCTCTCCCCGTGCGTCTCTGTATCTTGAGTCAATATCCTTGTAAGGACACTAGTCATTGGATTTAGGGCCCACTCTAAGCCAGTATTACCTCATCTGCAAAAACCCTGTTTCCAAGTAAGGTCCCATTCCCGGGTCCCAGGGGTTAGGGATGTGTCTCTTTGGGGGCCACTCTTCAACCCACAGCAGTCTTGTCTTGGCATCCCCCAGGGAGTTGGTGGCAGAGCAGGACCTGACCCCACACAGTATTCTCTAAAATTGCGCAGCTCTGGCTTCCCTATCAGACACTTGGCATTTTTTTCTCTAAAAGAGGCTTGGGAAGGGCCCGTGTTGCAGGTTCCTCTCGCCAAAAGAATGACTTTTGTCCTTTAGTCACCTGAACGCAGCCAGCCTAATGACATGTTACTCATGGACCCTGAAAGGGACCGGCCAGCCCCTGGTGTGGAAACAACACAGGAGTTGGAAGAAGAAAGGTTAGCCTTGGCGCCTGGGGCCGGGACCTGCCCAGGGCCCTCTGAGCACCCTGAGGAAGGCATTGAGCTGCAGGTGGTGGTGGCCACAGCCGCCCCAGAGCAGGAGCTACAAAGTCATGTTCCTGCTGCCTGTGGGCCTCAGGGCCAGGCCGAGACTGCACCCTCCCTCCGTCGTCTGGAGCAGGTGAGTGAGACATTGGTTGGGTCTGAATCATAACAAAGCCTGTGCTTATTGAGCACTTACTGTGTGCAGGGCTCTGTGTTAAGTGCCAGCGTGCATTCTCTTATAAAATTCTTGTGTGAGTTTCCTGGGGTTGCTGCAACAGAGTACATAGCACAGACTGGGCATCTTAAACAGTAGGAATTTATTGTCTCCCGGTGCTGGAGGCCAGAAGTCCGAGATCAAGATGTGGGCGGGCTGGTTCCTTCTGTGCTGTGAGGGAGAAGCTGCTCTGGGCCTCCCTCCTGGCCTCCCTCCTGGCTTTGCTGGTTTCTGGCAATCTGTGGGGTTCCTTGGCTCGTAGGAGCATCATCCCCCTCTCTGCCTCCATCTTCACGTTGGAGTCCGAGTCCAAATTTTCCCTTTCTGTGAGGACACCAGCCATATTGGATTAGGGCCGCCCTAATGACCTCATCTTAACTTGACCAGCTGCAATGACCCTATTTCCGTATAAGGTCACATTTATAGGTAGTGGAGGTTAGGACTTCCACATCTTTGGAGGAACATAAACCAACCCATAACAGTCCCCAACCCAACCTGCTGTCCAAGGGGGCTCTCAGGCTCAGTCTCCATCCCATGACTGGAATGCAGCAGGACCCAGGAGGCCCAGCCTGCCGTCGTAGACACCACCACCTCCTGAGTGCGTGCTCGTCTCTGGGGTCAGTGCAGCAGACCTCAGCCGAGCGCCTCCTGTGTGGCAGGCGTGGCATGCGCAGAAGGCAGGGTTGCAGGGACCAGGGAGGGAGTAGGGGAGCACACGCCCATCCACCAGGTGGACCGTGCAGGATGACAGCAGGTGCCGTGTCCAGCTGTGCACAGAGGAGAGTGACAGTCTCTGTTCTCCGTTGTGGGGCTTCAGGGGGGCTGTCCCGAGGCAGTGACACCTGAATAAGATTTGGCAAGCTGAGCAGACACCTACTAAGTGGCCCTGGGGAGGAAGGCCCCTCAAGAAGAGGGAACTGTGTGCTGCCTCTCAGAGGGGCACGGAGCCAGTGTTTGGGGAACGATGAGGACCCCCTGTTTCTGGATCGTGCAGGCAGGGCACAGGTCAGGAGTTGAGGGGGAGGGTGCCAGGGAGGAGATCATGGGGCTCCTGTGCCAGAGGTCATGGACCCTGGGGCACCCTGGCACGGGCATGGAGGTTGAGAACTCTGGAGACAGTGGGTCATGTGCCCTAATGTATCATTTCAAGGAGATGGTCTGTGACTTGTCTGATTGTCCAAAGAGTCTGAGAAAATAAAATGCAGAAGTAAGGACTTTCTGCCCATGTCAGCGAGAGGCACTGGGGGTCAGGCAGGGTGCTGGGGGCCCTGGGTCTTCCTCTGGGGCTGTGCTAGGAGAGTGCAGCCCTCCTCACCCAGTTCTATGTCTGAGCAGCTGTGGGACAGAGGGCGAGGCACGGGCCGGGCCGGCAGCAGACAAGAGGCAGAGCTGGGGTTTGAACCTTGCGATCAGGCTCCAGGCCTTATGCCCACAGCAGGCGGCTTGATACTGAAGAGAGCACCTAACCTCGTCCTCGGGAGAAGCGGGGTGGAGCCGTCTCTAGTAGCAGCTCCTTAAAAGGTATCCAGAGTCCGCTGGTACATGCTCAAGATTTCCATGAACGAGGAAACGGCATTTTCAAGTCACTGATATTCCTTCACAGTGCATTTCTGCGGACAGGTGTCCTCTCCATTAGTATTGTCAAGAGTAGAACAGGTCACCCCAGGTGACAGCATTCAACTGTTACCTGCCCCCCCTACGGTGGGGGGTCTGGGAAAGAGTCGGAGGCACACTCGGAGCAGCCGGGCCCAGGACCCCCGCCCACCCAAGCAGGGGCAGCTGTGACAACAGTGTTACCCCCCAGGCCCAAGCAGTGTCCTGGGGAGCGTGACCTAGAGGACACAGCTGGGCTGTGTGCTCTCTGCCACCTGTCTCGAGGCAGTGGGCCGACTCTGCTGTCCAACTCGTGGGTCTTCTGAGGTTCATGGAGGCCCACTTGCCCCCACCCTACTGTTCCTACCAGAAACCAGTTTCTGGTTCTATTTGAGTACAATTCCTCAAAGAGGCCACACAGATTTCTTCTCCTGGAACAATTTTATTCTCTTCTCTCTGCAGGAATATAAACAAAAATATTTTTTAAAAGACACGTCCTCTGACTGTAAGTGATCCAAATTCTTCCTTTATAATGACTGTTCAGCTTAAGTCTTGTTTGGCGTGAATGTCAAGGCCTAATGTCCTTATTTCTGAGATGGGGGAACACCTGCCTCCTCGAAGCTATAGGGAACTTTCCTGTAGATTTGAAATGTACTTTTTCACACTCACTGATGACAGAGAAAAGACATTTGTCAAATATAAGTTTTGTGGCATTCTTACAGACTGAATGTTGCTTTTATTTTATAAAACTTCATGTTTTTAAGAAAAAACATGAGTGAGTGTTAGGAGTACTTGCATAACCTAGATTGCTAGGTCCCCTGTTGGCTGTGATGCTGTGTTTTTAGTGGTACAAGAGTGAGGATTTATTGAGCACGTGCTGCATATCACCTGCTTTTTATTTTTAATTTTTTTTTGTGAGGAAGATCAGCCTGAGCTAACATCTGCCAATCCTCCTCTTTTTGCTGAGGAAGACTGGCCCTGGGCTAACATCCGTGCCCATCTTCTTCCACTTTATATGGGACACTGCCACAGCATGGCCTGACAAGTGGTGCATCAGTGCGTGCCCGGGATCCGAACCGGCGAACCCCGGGCCGTCGCAGCGGAGCATGCCCACTTAACCGCTTGCGCCACCGGGCCAGCTCCCTCAGCTGCTTTTTATAATCTCATCCTGACCAATAGCTCTGCGAGACCACCCCATTTTACGGGCTTAAAAGCAACACAGTCCAAAGCTCAGAGAGGTTACAGAACTTGCCCCAGGTCTCAGACCCTAAACACCGCGCCCCCGGCTGATGCCAGGTGGCCTTTTCAGTGCCAACCACCTTACTGCCTCTCTCCCCATGTCGTGGGATGGGAGAGGAAGGGCAGGGGGATCCTCAGCAGATTCTTTATCTCCACGGGGACTTCCGACTCTCTCGGGATCCTGGGTTCCTTCTGCCCGGCTCATTGGCTCCAGGAATGAATAAGCAACAGGCACAATGAGAGCCACGCAGGTCATGGCCCGACCTCGGTCTCCTGGGCTCTGGGCCTGGTCCCTTCTGTGGGATCAGCTGGAGTAGCACAGGGTCTCCCAAGCCCTGGGCCATGGTGTGCGGGCTGGTGCCCAGCCCTCGGGGAAGGTGGAGACACCTCTGCGCCTGCACCGCTAGGGAGCAGAGTTACGGTGGATGCTACACCTACCTTCCAGAAATGTAAACAAACTCTTTTTATATTTTTCAGTCTCCAGTTTGACCTGTCTTGCATTCGAACGTGAGGTTCCACCAAATGATTGGAAGATGTTTATGAGATTGATCGGACTTGAAGAAAATGACATTGAGATTTGTAAATACGAGAATCCTGGAAATCTGATGGAAGAACGTCATAAGATGCTCCTCATGTGGAGAAACAAGTTAGGCAGGGAAGCTTCTATTTTTAGACTCTTGGCTGCCCTCTACACATTGGGGTTACATGAATGTTTGCAAAATATTATAAACAGATTGGTTGCTGAAAATATTTTAGGTAGGCATGCAGACACCCCAAATTAGAGTACACTCTTGGCACAGGATCGTGACTTTAAGCAGTGTCTTGAATGGATAGGATCTGAGCGTCCTACCCAGTTCTGATCCCATCGGAAATTTCATGAATCCTAGATGGGGCTGTGCCCCTTATCTAAATAGATTCTCTATAACGCTTTCAATGGGGAGGTGAGTTCCACATGGAAGCAAGAGTGCTTCCCTCCCAGGGCAAGGGAGTCTGGGGGGCTGCCTGTGGCTGGTGTGGCAGAGATGGGCTGCTCCTAAGTGCATTTCAGGGGGCTGCGAACTTGTCTGCCAGGGACCACTTAATGTGCTGAGTAGGTTCACATTCCTTAGAATCCCTTCCCAGGCACTGAGGACAGGAGGCTTTGGTGGTTGTCTTGCTGCCTCCACCAACTCCTTGATCTCAGAGTCACTGTGATATCCCCCTGACCTAGATCAGGGTGTGGCATTAACCACATGCTCCATAAGTATGTGTGAGCAAATCAATGACAAGCCACTCCCTGCCAGCTGCTCTGAGCAGTCCATCAGCACTAGTCTGTATGTGGTGCTGGAATCAGACCATCACTCGGGTCTTCTTCCTGGTGATGCGACTGGATTGAGACTAGACCCCACCTTTCTAAACCAGTATTAGCTGGGCTGGGGATGGTGACAGCCACAGAACTTTTTTAAGTGCCTGGACTTTTTAAATTACTGATGCCAAATATTTTTTACCAAAAGATTGTTCATCTTAGCAATACATAGTTTTATAATTTTTCTTTACCTAATAAAATTATATCTTGAATAACATTTCCTCTCATTCCTGGTGGATGCACAACCTTGGGTGTGACGTCCTTGGGAAGTGACCTGATGCACAAGGAAGGCAGGAGCCCCAAGGATGTGATTTGTGGGAGGAAGGGCTCCGCAATGAGGATCAGAGGCCAGAGAAGCCTCTTCTCGTGGTTTGTGGTATTTCCTGGGGTCTCTGATCCTGGGAGTGACAGTGCTGTCCACCCATTCATTGCTCAGTTGGAATGTGAACCCCACCCTGCCCCTCCTCACCCCAAACATCACCAGTCCTTGGAAATATTTGCATGTCAGCCTGCTTATTTCCATCCGGTGCCAAGCATCTTCAACTTCCGGTTTATCATTAAAGTAACTACCACAACTATCCCAGTCTCTCTCAGTCTAGAAATTTGGGTGTCATCCCCCACCTTCCTTATCCCCTCACTTCTCAGCATTTACTGCCTCCTGTGGCTCTCCTAGATCTGTCTGCTCACCCTGCTAGTCCAGGCCGCCATTCATTCTCCCACAGACCATCAAGATGGCTTCCTATCAAGTCTCCGATTTCCTGAATCCATTCCGACCCCACTCAGCAGTTTTCAGAATGGTGGTTCTAAAGCAGAAATCCGGTCACACTTGCTCCTGTCTAAACCTTTCAGTGGGTCTCTGCCATTCTTGACTTTATTTACAAGATCCTTCAAGAAGCACTAGCCCTAGCCCTAGCCTGAGCCTCAAGCCCCATCTCATGCCAGGGCTGCTCAGGTGGGTGCTGTAGTCATGCTGAATTTCTCAATGGCTTGCTTTCCGCTGGGGTCATTTGCAGGACAGTCCCCTCTGCCCGGAATGCACTTTTCACCCATCCCCAATCCCTTCTTCGAAGCCTCTAGAACAAGTCCTCTGTCCCTGGCTAGCACATTCCTGCCCCTGGGAGGCCCTATTTGAACACCCGCAGGGGCTTGTCACCACACCACTTGGTGCTGTGCTAACAGCCATGCATGAGATTTGAATGCTTGTCTCCCTGCGGCGAGACTGCAAACTCCGCCCCACGCCCCGACTCGTCACGGGCCTTGTCCTGCCCTACACGGAACGCGTGGCTCCGCGGATGCTCAAGGGCGTCGACTGCTGCGCAGTAAGAACTACAACTCCCAGCATGCCCCGGGGCTGGCGGCGTCTGCAGCCCGAGGAGGTTGCCTAGCGACCGGGCGTGTCCCGGAAGGCGGGGCGGGACTTCCGGGGCGGTGGTTGCATCAGATTCTGAGAAGCTGTCGCCGCGGCCGCGGTTCCGGGATTCTTACGATGGCAGGTTCCTCTGGGGAGCAGGGTGAGTGCGCGCGGCGGTCGGGCGGGGGGCACCCTGGGCCTGAGGGCAGCACGTCCCCGGACTAGAGGGGCGACCCCAGGTCTGAGGTCCCCGGACTGGAGGGACGACCCCGGGTCTGAGGTGCCCGGACTGGAGGGGCGACCCCGGGTCTGAGGTCCCCGGACTGGAGGGACCACCCCGGGTCTGAAGTCTTCGGACTGGAGGGGCGACCCCGGGTCTGAGGTCCCGAGACTGGAGGGGTGACCCCGGGTCTGAGGGCTCCGGGTCCCCGAGCTGGAGGGGTGACCCGGGGGCTGAGGGCGGCGCGTCCCCAGGCTGGACGGGGGGAGAGGTGTCGGACGCGTCCCCTGGGCTGGGCCGGCGCTCCTCGCACCTCGTCCCCCGCGGGGACCCGGCCCCGGCCTCAGTGCCCTCACTGGGTTGTGCAGAGGTCCTCTTGAGCTCCATCCCTGGGAGGTGGCCCTGTATTTCCTCTGGCTACTCCCTGGGCCGGATCTCGCCCCCTCCTGTCCCCCTGGATTTGGGGGCCAGGCAAAGCTGGAGGGTTGTTTTGGTTTCCGCCCAGCCGGGGCAGCATCTCGGGGGTGGGCGGAGGGCGCCTAGGCTGACACTTAAGGAAATGGGGCTGAGGAAGTGGCGTCCGCCCACATACACATGAAAGGACTAGGGGTTTTACAGTGCAGCTGCAAACAGTGGCCATTGGGATCTGCCTGGTCAGGGCGTTATTGCCCCACTTGATTGCTGCCCAGGAGGTTCTGTGAGCAGCTCTGGCTCCGCCATCATGTCACTCATGTCATCAGCAGGTAGACAAGCGCATCCCCAGGCTGACCTCCGAAGAGCACTGGGTCTTTTCCCATCATCCCTCATGCAAGATTGTGCGGGAAAGACCAGAGATTGTTGCTCAGATTCCTAAGTCTGGAGCAGACTTTCCTCAGGAAGAATTAGCAGTGTATAGAGTTTTTATTTTGGCTGGAGAAAATCAGATGGGAGTTTTTCTGAGACACCATCACCCCCACCCGCAGTTGAGGCTGTACAAGGCTTCTTTGGTGCCTTGTTTTTCCCCTTGCTCCCTAGGGTGCTCTGGGGTTCTGGGTAACCTGGTGACTTGGGAGGCACCCAGATGACAGGGCTGCTGTCCCGCACTAGTACCCACCTTCCAGGCACGCTGCATTCCACCGACAGGTGTGCCTGAGTTCCAGTGTCGTCTCCACCCACCGCAGAGCCTGGCCGCCCACCGAGTTCACCCAGACTCCTGTAAAAGCAGTGTGGTTCACATCCCCGAGTCGGAGCTGCCCGGCTGGGCTGGGGTCCCCACTCTGCCCCTTCCTCACAGTACGGCGGGGGACTCGTCCTCCCTCAGAGGACGTGTGAGCATTAAAGGAGTCAACAGATGTGCAGACTTAGGCCGGTGCCCAGCACAGGGTAGGCATGTATGTCCAAGTGGAAAACTGCAGGATGTTTCTTTGTTGTTTTCTAAGTGAAAGTGTGTTTTTGGTTTGTTTGTGAATATAAATGACATATTGGGGGTGTTTTTTATTAATTGCTTCAGAGCTTTAGGTTTTTAGAGCCTTGATAAGAATTGGCCTGCTTTTGGAGATGGACACATAGGTTGGGATTAACCGCCCAGGCTGTCTGGACAGCTGGCAGATTTTCCTAGTCTAGACCTTAGGGTAGCATCTTCTAGCCAGTGCTCTGCACCAGGGCATAGCCCGCCTGCTCTTTTCCTTTATTGCTGCCCCCACACCCCCTATACACCCTGTCCGTAGGCTTCCCCTCAAAGGCAAGAATGTAGACCATCCTCTGAGGACACAAGAAAAAAAATGAAATGGTAAAGGCTTCATTCGTATAGCTCCCGGAGTTCTAGGTATTCTTGGTTTCCAGTTTCTGAATACTTTTTATTCCCAAGGTTGGGTTCATCAAAAGTGACCATCTTCCAGACTTTTCAAGGAGGCCCTCATTTAGAATATTCTTCTTATTTCAGATCAGGTTCCCTAAGTTGACTCAGAACATCTGTTTGGTCCCCTGCGATGACATTGGGTTTACAGCTTCTTTGTAGCTTGAAGGTGCACGGGCATGGCGCCCACTCCAGGGCCCGGTTGTCTTAGAAAGACGAGTCTCATCTCTGAGGACCCCTGGGCTGGAGGGAGCTCGTCTCAGAGGCCTTGCCCTGCAGACTCGGGCACTCGTGGTGGCTGCCTGTTAGGTCAGACTTGAGGTTTAATTTTTTATACAGTTTAATTCATGGAGTCTTCATAATAATACTGCAGCTAGCATTTTTCTCGGCATGAGTCTGTGCCAGGCCCTGCTCTAAATACATCTGTTATTGCCTGTAGTCCTCAGAGCAACCCTTTGTGCTAGATACTGCCCTTATCTTCCTGTACAGGTGAGATTCCTGAGGTTCAGAGAAGTGAGTTGTCCAAGGTGGCACAGCTACCCAGAGGCGGGGCCAGGCTTCCACCTGGGCAGTTTGACTGGAGCAGGGTCTTAACCACTGTGCTGTGCTGCCTTTTATGATTCTGTTCAGAATAGCAACAAGGGCCCCAGTGCCCAAGGGAGTCAAGGTGGACCAGAGGCTAAAGTGGACACGCTTTGCTGTTTCCCAAAGAAAAATGAAATGTCTATACTTACAGACCACAAATATTTGCTCCTCTATGAACTAATGTTTCTCAACATTTAATTTTTAAGAGTCATAATAGATGGTGCCCTTGGGGTGGAGATTAAGCCGTTCCTAGTGTCCATGCTCCACATCCTGGTGCCACCGATCACCTACTTGTCATCAGGGCAGCAGGTTGTGATACTCGTAATAACCAAAGGTCTATGAAAGACACAGGAAAATAAAAATCCCATGTGAAAGTATATCTGCTATTTCATTGGAAAATTGTCACTGAGTGGTTCAAAAAGGTTTACTGAAATAGGTCAGTCACTTTTTATTTATTTTTCTATTTAGTAAATGTGCATTAAGCACCTGCTCTGCCAGACACTTGCTCGGCCCTGGAGATACAACAGGTCGAGCGGTCTCGGCCTTCGTGGGCTCTCTGTCCAGCGGGGAACTGGGTAAACAGGTGATGGCAGTGAAGGGCAATGCATGTCTGCTGAGGCATGGTAGTGTTGGGTGGGGTAGCCCTGGACCAGGGAACTCCAAAGCCTCCGAGGGTTACACAGGCGGGTCCTCTCTTGGTCACTTCCCGGAGCGCCTGCTGCCGGGTGGGCCGCATCCAGCCAGGTGGCTCCAAGCCCAGGCTCCTTCCCTCTGTGCCTCCACGGTCTGCAGAACCTGGGCTTGGTCCTCGCCTGCCAGCCGTCCCACGCGCAGGAGGGAGTGGAGGGAACCACATGAGAGGCTCTCCTGGGCCAGGGCTGGAAGCGGCAGCGGGGGGCTGCAGTCCGCTGGTCGGGCCCAGTCCTGGAGCCTGAGCTGGAGGACTGGGCCTGACGAGTCCCCAGCGCTCTGCTCCTGAGGAAGGGCAGGGGCAGGCCCCTGAGAGGGGTGGAAGTTGAGCCTAGAGGAAGAAAGAGGAGTGGGGGTCCTGGCAGAGACCACTGCGTGCACTAAGACCTGAAGACCAGGTGGCTGCCGGCAAGTTCCTGAGGCCAGAGGGTAGAGGAGGGCTGGAGATAGGCCGCAAGGCCAAGTCTGCAAGGGCCTTGAGCACATTTTCAGAATTTAGGTCTTGCCTCTGAGTTTTGGAAGGATCATCTGCCCTCTTCCCCACGTGGAGGATGGGTAGGAGGAGAGTGGACAGAGGCAGGGAGACCAGGAGCCAAGAAGGTGGTGGCCTGGGCCAAGGGCAGCCGTGGGCATGTGGGAAGTGGGCAGGTTCGGGAGGACTGGGATCAGTGCCGGGGTTGATGTGGGAGTAAGAAACGAAGGTGCCCAGGCTTCAGCGCCAGTAGGGAAGATGGCCATGCCATTCCTTGGGACTTGTGCCCAGGTTTGGGAGCAACACATGATGCCTGTCACCTCAGGGGCAGCTGGACTTCAGGGGCTGCTGCTAGGAGAGAGGTGGAGGCTAGAGAGGGTATCAGGAGCCCTGGGCCTGTGGGAGGGGGCCTTGGACTCCAGGAGTGGGCAGCACTGCCTCCAGCTGGATGGGGAGCAGGGGTGCCCGTGGCCCTCCTCCCCGGGATTCGTGTGAGGACAGGATGCATTTGGGAGGCGTTTTCCAGTCCCCTTTCTGAGAGCCACTTGGGCAGGCTGGGAGTCCCCACAGGAAATGATGTGGAGCGGACCCAGGGGGAGGAGCCGCTGTGGAAGGCGGGGTCCCGGAAGCTGCAGGAGCATCTGAGGAAAAGGGAGTGAGTAAAGGGCACAGACCCCAGCAAAGGCGGGCTGGTCTTCAAAACAGAACCCGACCAGCCTGGGAGCTTATGAGGAAGGCAGAGTTGCTGTGAAGGGATCTGCACTTCTGCAAGCTGCCTGGGGCTCCTTAGTGCACCACGGTTTGAAAGCCCTGGTGTAGTGCAAGGACCCGTGGGGAGCTTGTGTCTGCCCATTGCTGGCGCACCCAGAGGTTCTGATTCCCAAGGTCTCAGGTGGGCCTGGAACGTGCGCCTCTGGGAGCTCACCGCTGCTGCTGAGGCTCCGGGACATACCTGAGCGGGCAGCTTAGCTCGGAGCAGAGGAGGGCAGGTGGGTGGGAAGCAGGCAGACTGCAGGTTGTTGAAGGAACCCGGAGAGCAGGTTTCAGTGCTGATGGGAAGGAGCCAGGGGGAGGGAGAGGCGATGGGCTTATCATGTCACACCAGGACTGCGGTTCATTTGATGTGCTTTTGGTACTTGCGTTTGTGTGATTTCAGTAAACGTCTTAGAAAGACTTCAGCTTCCTACACCGTGGTCACGGTCCGTGTTTAGAACATTCTCAGCATCAGAAGGTGTCTCTCCCATGATACGTTTCTGATTGGAGCTGCAGATTGACCTGACAAGTGGACGTTCCCTCCACATTGACGCCGAGTGGGAGTTTGCTCTCTGCACGAATGTGTGCACAGGCTCCAAGGTGGGGGTCCCTGTCGCAGATGCGTCCCCTGCCTGGGAGCCCTCATCTAATCTTGGCATCGCCAGCCGAGGACCAGACTACAGTCTGGCCCAGAGCCATGACCACTTGAAAGCCGGCCTGTTTGTGTTTGTTTCCTCAAAAACGCTTCCGTGCAGCTGCTGCAATTAGCCCAGTGCCTGTCTGCCTCCGGGCCTGGAAGCCTGTCATCTACTGCTCCCTGGGCACCGTGCCTCCCGTCCTGGGAAGAGCCTGCCCTTTTGAAGGTCTGGGCTGCTCCACAAGGCACATTTTAAATGTGTGTGTAACGCCTGGGTAAACTCCTCCGGGGCAAATATAATAATGATAACACAGGAGTGATTATAATAATAATAATGGTAAACTGGGTGCTAGCTGTGTGCCAGGAGGTATTTTAAACATTTTACAAGTGTCATTTCGCCTAATGCTCAGCAGCTTTACAAGGCGTGTGTTGTTCTGAGCCTGTTTAACCCACCGGCGGAGGCGGCAGCCCCCGGAGTCCTTGCTGGTCCCCACAGGGCAACCTCCTGAGCAGCTTACCTGCCTGAAGTTCCCTGAACTACTGTATCAGTGCATTAAAGCCATCTGCAGTTAGAACGTTTTACATGTTTTTCTCATCATAAAAATAACATAAGGTAGAAGATGAGCGGTGGGGAAAAAAGGGAAATAAAACCACCTGTACCCCGCTCGTCCGAGACGGCCAGCGTCAGTGTCGGACGAGTTCTGGGCTGTCTTCTCTGTTCACTGGAAGACATTTGGAGCCGGAGAGTGTCTCTCTGTCTCTTGCTGTTCGGGGCTTCGGGGTGGGTAGGATCTTGGTGTTGTTTCTCAGAGTGGTGCTGTCATCTCTTGCTCATTCCCCCTCCCTCCCGTTGCCTTCGGTCCTGGCACAGACAGTTGCACAAGAGAGATGCTCAGAGATAGGGAAGGGAGCGTTGGGGGGCAGCGTTGGGGGAACAGCTTCTGAAGGACAGCCAACCCATCCTGGGCTGTGGCCCATGCCCGGCTCTGTCTACACCTCAGGCAGGTCCTCAGATTTTTCTTTAGTGAACTTAATTTTCTTTGTCGTAAAAGAGGAGCGCTGGCAGCAGCCACCTGACAGACTGCCCAGCTGCGGGAGGAGTGTCGCCAGGTGAACAGAAGTTCCCCGGGAGGAAGGTGCTCTGCAGAAGACTTCAGAGAAGTCTGACGTCGATTTAGTTCGGTTTTCCTGGGCGCTGGCTTCGGGGTGCC
The DNA here is from genome assembly GCF_020826845.1 of Diceros bicornis minor. NCBI lineage: Eukaryota > Metazoa > Chordata > Mammalia > Perissodactyla > Rhinocerotidae > Diceros > Diceros bicornis. Next base: position 1,726,312 of record NC_080770.1, read on the forward strand.
CAGAACTGGCCTGTTGGGTGCCACCTTCCTCTCCCTGGGTTTCATCTTCAGTGGGAAGAGAGCATGTCTTGTCAGAGAGTCTCCACCCTGGTGGCTGTGAGGCGGGGGTCACGAGGGTGGGCCCCCTCCATAGGAGAGTGGGAGGCACAGACCCACCTGAAACTTCCTTCCCTGTCTCAGGCAGACTCGGACACGGGGCTGTGACGACGGGGCTGCTCCCCATGAGCCCTCGGGCTGGGTCCTTAGAGCCACCTGCTCAGGGGAAGGAAGGAGAGCTGGGGGCGGCAGCTACTCAGGGGCCCTTGTGGGTTCCCCAGGACCTCTGCTGGCACCTTCAGCAGGGAGGGGTCCGCCTCTGGGTCTCCCTTTGCTTCCTTTGACAGTTCCAAGACCTGAAGTGAAAAGTGGCTTGTTCCTCTGGTGGGTCTAGCGTGAAACAGAAGCAGCACCCCCTGGAGAGGTGTGCCTTTGGGCAGCAGGCTCCAGCTGAGCAAGCCATTGGGCCTTAGAAGCAACTCTAGACTCAGCTGGGTCCCAACCCTGGTCCTGTGTGCTGGGGCGCTTCCCGGGAGAGGGCTCATGAGGCCCCAGAATGACAAGTGAAACCCAGCCCATCACGGGCAGTGCTGCACTTTGAGATGACATTCTGCTGCTCGCTCATTCATTTATCCTGCAGATTTATTGAGTGTCTAGAATGTTCCAGGCTTAGTTCTAGATGCTGAGGATGTATGCTGAGCAAATAAAGCAGACCAGAATTACCGGGGACAGGGCAGAGAGTAAAGGAAAGAAAGAAGGACCAGGAATTAGGAATAAGTGTTCTGGAGAGAAGTAAAGCAGGAAGGGCTTGGGACCCCGGGGGCTGGTGGTCATTTGGAACAGTGTCCGGGAAGGCCTACTGGAAAAGGAGACACCAGGCAGAGCCTGAGGAAGGGAGGGAGCCTGGCCGTGTCTGCGGGAGCATTCTAGGCAGAGAGGGTGGGATGAGAGACCCTGAAAAAGAAGCAGACCAGGCTCTTGTGGGGTAAGCAGCGGCCCGTGTGGCTAGAGTGGGGGGCGTGAGTGGGGGCGGGAGCTGAAGTCAGAGAGGCATGGGGGGCCCACATGGGGCTGTCTTGAGGCCGGTGTAAGGACTGGGCTTGTGTGAGGTGGGGGTCCAGAGGAGGAGTCTGTGGTCTCGCCTTCTCAGCAGGGCCGCTCTGTTGTGCAGAGCCAGCATGCCCAAGGAGGGGCCTGCAGCACAGGGGTTCGGTGAGAGGGGCTGGGCCCAGCGTGGCCGCCGTGGTGAGGGACTGGATTCCGGATATGGTTGGAGGTAGAGGCCCTGGACTGTCCCGTGGGTTGGCCGTGGGGGGTCCTGAGGGTGATTTGTAAAGGGGCATGTGCGAAGAGTAAGACGGAAGGGTGTGGGAAGGAGTGGCACCTTGTGGCCACGTGGAGTGGGTGACTGTCCTGTTGGTGTCAGATGAGATGGGACTCCGTGCTGGAGCTTCCTGGGTACAGTGTGGAGAGAAGCAGGCGGGTCTTTCTGGAAGGCCTTGTGTGAAGCACAGCATCCATTTGAGAGCTCAAGGAAGAGTTTTGCCCTTGGTGCCCACACCTTTCCTGTAGATGAAGAGGTCGGGGTTCAGGACATGTGCGGGAAGCTGGTGTCCCGGAGGCTGGGCCCTGGGGAGTCACCGCCCCTCCCGTGGGGCCGCCCGAGACCGTTGGGTAGTTCACTTTGCAGCAGCTTGGAAAACGCTGCTGGCTTTTGTCCTTCTCTTGGTTGGTTCCCGCCCATCCTTGCTGACCCCACCGTGTCCGGGAGGTCAGGTGTTGGCAGGACCTGAGAGGAGGCTTGCCCCACAGTGGACGCAGGTGCAGAAAGGCATTTGTGTGTGCAGCTGCTCCCCCCCACACACACTTTGCTGTCTGTGTTCAGGAGGTGTGTGGGCTTGTTTGGGGTGATTTTCCTGTTTCTGGTCCCGGCAGGTAAACTTTGATGGGGAGGAAGAGGGTCAGAGGAGGGGGCGTGGCTGTGGGTCCAGCACGATGACCCAGTGACCTCATGGTGTCAGACAGCTCGCTCTGAAGGGCTTGGGTGTCAGGGTGTCTGCCCTGTGCCCAGGAAGGGCAGCTGTGCCCAGCAAAGCGAGAGGGGACGGGCCCATCCTTTCCCACTCTGAGCTGACTCCTAGGCTGAATGGGCCCCGGGCTGAGAGGGCATCTGTGTGGAAGGGGACAAGCACAATTCCCTCAGAAAATTAAGCTAAAATAACTGGGGTGATCGAGGCTTAGATGCTGCTCAGACTCATGGGCTCAGGAACTGGGCTCCTTCCCACAGCCAAAGGGCCTGGTGTGACCCGACTTGCCTCTGCCTCCCTGCTTTGCGGGGGCTGGGTCTGTGCCCCTCCAGCCAGGCTGTGGCCAGGGATGCACACAGCCAGACATTAGTTAAAGCAGTGAGAACAGGTTTTACTTAGTGACTGACAGTAGGAAGAGCTGAGGGGGTCGGATTTCTGCAGAGGCAGGGGTGAGGGGCCAGGTAAAAGGGGGAGGAGGGGGAGGGGAGGGGGGGAGGCCCAGTAGAGTCAAGGGGTGAAAAGTCACAAAGGGGTGGTGAGTGTCAGGGCCTTGTGCCCTTTTCTGTCATCATCGTCGCTCTGAGAGAGGGCAGGCCAGGCCCGTTGTCAGCTGTGGACAAGCACAGCCAGCTCTCCAGGCAGCTTGGGCTATCTTAGGCAGGTGTTTCTGGGGCTGCCGTCCTCCTAGGAGCACAGCCTTCGGCTGCTGGAAGCCATCTAGTGCGGGGGTCTGGACCGGCTCGCTAGGGCCAAGGGTTCTGCACCCTCACCCACCCCCGTGGCCCACCCAGGAACTGGTCAGCACCAGCCCTCCCAAGGCCCAGACCAGAGGTGTGCCTCTGCAGAAAAGGGGTTGTGTGTGTGTGTTTATTTTGAGTTTTTCTTCAATTGAGGTGAAATTCACATAACATGAAATTAACCATTTTAAAGTGGACAATTCAGTGGCATTTAGTGCATTTGCAGTGTGGTGCAACCACCTGCCTTGTCTAGTTCCAGAACACTTTCATCACTCCAAACTGAAGCCACTCCCCGTCAGCAGTGACTCCCCATTCCCCCTTGCCCAGCCCCAGGCAGCCACCCATCTGCATTCTGTCTCGGTGGACTTGCCTGTTCTGGACGTTTCATATGCGGGAAAGTTGACACCCAGGCCTCTGCATCTTTCTGGACTCTCACCCAAGGCCTCTGTGCCCCTGACTGACGCCATGTGCCTCTGTCTTTGCAGCTCCCGACTACAGGTGCATCCTGAGCATTAGTGACGAGGCAGCCAGGGTGCAGGCCCTGGACGAGCACCTCAGCACGCGTAGCTATGTGCAGGGGCACTCACTGTCCCAGGCAGACGTGGACGCCTTCAGGCAGCTCTCAGCCCCTCCCGCCGACGCTCGGCTTTTCCACGTGGCTCGCTGGTTCAGGCACATAGAAGCGATCCTGGGCAGCCCCCGAGGCAGAGGCGAGCCCAGTGGGCTCCAAGCAAGTGAGTAGCAGAGTGGCCTTCCCGGCCATTAGAACCTCTCGCAGCGGCAGCCACCTCTGAGGTCAGGGCCTTCCTCCATTGCCCCGTGTGTGGCGCTGGTGGCAGCGGTGCCCTGGAGGAGCCCACAGCGCTGGCTCCTGTCACCGCGTGCGAGCAGGGGGCCCGCTGGGCTGACCAGTGCTCCCTGAGTAGAGGTTAGAAGCTGACTCTGGAGGAGCAAGACTCCCTGCGGTCGCTGTCGCGGAGCTGCCTGGGGGCGAGTGCAGAGCCCGGAACCCGTGCCGCCCAGGGGTCCAGCAGGGCTGGGCCCCATGCTCCCGCCTTGGCATTTTCCCCTAACCCCTTGCCTGGCTTGATTTGACTTGGTTCTTTTTGTTTATTCTTTCCATAATATTGCCGTGTCTTTGTCCGCCAGATTTAGGATTGTTAAATCCTAAAGCAGTATTAATTGCTTTGAACTTGCTGAAAATCAGAAATAAGTCATTTGTCGGCTTTGAGATGAAATCATTGCATGGCTTTCGCTCCATCTGGGGAGTGCTGGTGCATCTGTGCCAGCGTGGCCCCAGTTGTCTTGGGGGTGCTTCTGGAGAGTCAGGGCTCAGTTCACGTCATCTAATGAGTCATCCAAGGGTACTTCCTCCATGACGGCCCAATGCCCTCAGACAACTCAGTCCTGCCCGGGGCTTTGGGCACTCCCCACCTTCACACAGGGGGTGGGTGCGTGCTGTCTCTGGCCCCCGCTGGACTGGGCAGCCCCCTGGGGGCCTTTTCCAGACTCCTGCAGGTGGGGCATGTGGAACATTCCACAGCGCCTGTACTGCTGGCCCGGTCCGCTGGTCCCCCTGCCGTAACAGGCAGAGATGGGGTATCCCTTCTCTGAGGGTAGGGGTGTGTTTTGGTTTTCTGGATAATCCTGCAGGAAGAGGATTGCAGCATAGGGTGGGAGCATTGCCCTGTAGGTCATCTTCTCCCTGTGGGTCCAGCACAGTGACCCAGGTGACGTCTTGGTGTCAGGCACGTTCTCTCCGAAGGGCTCAGGCGTCAGGTTGTCCCCCTAGGTCCCAGCTCCCATGGCACAGCCTTTGAGGGCAGAGATAAGGGAGAATCTGAGGCTCGCCACCTTGGCAGTGGCCTGTCTGATCTTCCATTGAGGGAGCTTGTTGCAAGACTGATGTTGACACACGTCAGCTTCAGGATCAGGAGATAAAAATGAGTCTGTGCTTCTGCAAATGCCTTTAACCCCGGAAAGGAAGGCCACTCGAGGCATAGCGACACCCTGCTGATTCACGAGGCTGCTCCAGACAGGCTCAGGCAGGTGGAGGGAGGCACCTGGGCGGCATGGATACGATTATCCTGCCTCTTTCCATTTCCAAGTCCCTTCGTCACTGGTGCCACCTAGGAGGCCACCAGGGACCTTTTGTGCCCAGGGGATGGCATGTGTTAGGTCGGCCGGCCGGCCTGCAAGCTGGGGCTGGGGCCTGGCACTGCTGCCTGTCAGCCTGTGCCTCCAGCGGGTCCCAGGACCTCAGAGTCCGATGTCCACGTCCCTGGATGGCAGTAGCCGAGCGTCTGCCTCCCCACGTTGCCACCAGAATCGGAGCAGCTGCCCGTCTCAGACATCTCTGAAGTCCTGTCCTGGGTGGGAAGGCCACCTCTTCCAGCCCCTCGCTCCCCAGCGCCCCGTCTGCCTTCCCTCCAAGTCCCTGCTCCTGCTCGAGAGTCCTTCCCTGCTGGGCATCCTGTCAGCACCAAACATCATAGCTTGTCACCTTCCCCTCTGCTGACCCCCCAGTCTGAGTCCCTGTGCCTCCATCGTGCCTTCCATGTTCTCTCCCCTGGGCCATGGGCCTCAGAAGCCCGAGGGACCTTCTCAGACACAGAAAGACCACAGCTCTACCTAAGCCCCTTCCCAGGACGTGGGCCTGCCCCTGCCCCTCTGTCCCTTCTCCTACCCCCTCCCTGCCTCGTTGCCTCCTTTCTGTGGCCCCAGCACGGTAGGTCCACTCCACTCAAGGCCCCAGCCTTGCTGAGTCCTGTGTCCCAGAGCGGGGCTCAGCCCAGATGGCCCCTCCTCCCAGGGGCTCTCTGCCACCCGCCACTCCCGTCCCCACTGGAAGGAGCCTGAGAGTGTGCTCAGAATCCCCAGCAGGTGTGGGTCCATCTGATGCAGGGGCCACGTGTGTAGGAATAGAAGCGTTCAGTGCTGCTCTCTCCTCTGTGGCCGACAACCCTACGTCCCTGTGAAGTCCTTCTCCTCCCTCCGTGGCAGGGGCTGTTAATTGTGTGAGGGAACTCTAGTGAAAGTGTTTTCCTATTAAGTCAAAGGTCCTTGTGTAGTAGTTCCCAGTTTTCCCCTTTTGAAAATAGGAATTTGTATATGCCAAATTTCCTTGAGCCCGTCACCAGCTGTGCGGCAGTAGCAGCCCTTTGGGGAGCTAGAAAGCCTGAGTGTGCCCAGTGTCCTGGACCGTGTCCCGCTGGCCAGGCTCTCTGGGCTGCGCCCTCAGCTGTGTCCTGTCACCAGCTGTCTCAAGTCTTCTCGGATGGGCCTTCAGTCCTGTGAACCCCGACCCCTTCCTGCTTAACAGGATGGTTGCTGGTGGTCGTCTGGTTCACATCAGTGTGTGTGGCAGCTCTGGCCGGCGTCCCCTGTTGTCCCAGATGGAGTTACAGTGTCTAAGTGAGGGAGGGGATTGATGGAGTCATAAAGCGGCAGACTGAACGTCATCGCACCGTGGACTGTGAGTTTCCTTCAGGGACATTTGCTGCGTTTAAAATGAACCTCTAAGACTTGTACCTGACCTCAGTGAGCATTTGGTGTTTCAGTAAGAACTTGGGCTTTGCCAGGCAATAGAACCTGTGAGTTTGCCGGCACGCACCCCAAGTAAGGTGCTCCTGTTTAGCGCTGTCTGTCTCCCTCTCTCCCCGTTTGCCTGCCCCTCTCCTTGTCCGCTGGCTCTCGCAGGCACACACACCGGGCACGCATGCGCGCGCACACACACACAGCGCACACACAGCAGCTTCCTCCTCCTCACCCCTTCGCCTGTCCGTCATGCACATCCTCTGTCTGGCTGACGTGACCGTGGGCAAATGGCTGAGCCCAGGACTGGCTGCTCTGTGACTCCTGGTGGGAGGCAGCGTGTAGCAATCCATTGGCTGCATTCAACATCGATTCGAGGATGCTTGTGCAGGGTCTCACCTGTTGGCAGACCGTCCACATGAAAGAGAATCCCTCTGCAGACAGAGGCAGCGGTGGGGGCGGGATGGACCCAGAGAGGGCAGCTCGGTGAGCTGGGGATGCAGGCAGTGCCGAGGCCTCCACCTCGGGGGCCCGTCCTGGGGCGGGCGGGGCGCAGCAGCCGTGCCTTCGGTTGTGCACAGCGGAGGGGGACAGCTGGGTTTGGGGTGCAGCTGGGTTCGGGAGTGGTTGAAACGTCACAGACACCCATGGGGTGGGAATAATCACCTTCTTGGTTAGCACAGACTGTTTAAAGACTGCCTTTGCTCAGCTGGAAACGTGGGCCTGGGGGCCTGCAGAGCAGCAGGGCAGCCCCTAAGACTCGAGGACGGGGGGTGGCCGAGAAGGAGGAGACCGTAGTAGTGGCAAGAGCAGGAGGAGAGTGAGGCTGCCAAGAAGAAGGTGATGGATGAGGTCTGACTCCATGAGCCCCTGAGGACCAGTGCGGGGAGGACCCTGGGCTGTTTCCAAAGGTGGTCCAGAACCCATGTGAAGCCCAAACATGAGTGTCTGCATCAGGATCGTGTTAGGGAGCCGCCTGCATGCTGCAGGGCACGGGGGACCAGAACTGAGTGGGGAGCCAGCCACTCTCTTACCCACGTCTGACAGAGATAAGGGGCTGGCGGCTGTTCTTACTGACTTTCTGTGGCCCTGAGCCAGCAGCTGTTTCTGACCTGGCCTGGCAGTGGCCTGTGTTCCACGAGGCCTCCACGAGGGCTGTCTTCCCGAGTTATATACTGCGTTACACTCCAGCAGTGTGAGCCGCGTGTTTGCAGGGCCCGCGCCTCCCTCTGACCCACAAGCTGTGTCCAGCGCTCTGCACACAGAGGGAGCAGGAGGGCACGTGTCTGAAGACCAGTGGGATGCAGCGGGCACGGACACCTCGTGCAGGCGCTGTCATGCCGTGCTGGCGTTTTGGGGTTGTTGTAGGATTCATTGCTGCCAGAGTGTGACGAAGCAAAATAGAGAAGCAGTTGCATTTGACAAGGGTGATGCTGGCAGAGATTTGCGTTAATGTTGTTTCATGTTTCGCTGAAAATAATATTTCCATCGTAAAAACCAAGGTGCAGTGTGACTTGCGTTTCCCGTGACCCAGCTGCTCTTCTGCCCTCGCAGGTAAAGGCCGGCGGGTGCAGCCTCAGTGGTCTCCTCCCGCCCGGTCCGAGCCGTGCAAGTTGCGCCTTTACAACAGCCTCACCCGGAATAAGGTAAGGAGGGATCACGGGGGCGGGGCCAAGACGGCTCTGTCAGAGCCCCACGTACGCTCTAAAACACAACACTCTTGTCTGTTCATCCTGGCGGGCCCTGGCGGGCCCTGGTGTGCCATCACTCCAGGTCTGAGATCCCTCAGCTACTCACCACGTGTTCTCTGTGTGGCCCAAGGCAGAGCTGTTGTCTGACACTGGACACACTCATGTCACGCCTCACAGGGAAACCTGCCCATTGGCGTGTAGGCGGGGAGCACCCTGAGTAGGCTCTTGAGCCCTGCCCAAGGGTAAATGCTCATGGTCATTCAGAGCCGAGCCAAGTGTTGGCATACTTTCAGAGAGGACACGTGGTGGCAGCAGATGTCACAGTGCAAGCCAAGCAGAACTGGCAGCACGGCGGACCTGTTCAGTGTTGCTGGGAGCTGAGCAGGTTTCGAGCAGGTTTTGAATGGGGTTTGCTTGGTTTGTTCTGCTCAGCACGGCCAGTGGCTCCAGAGATTTCCAGCAGGGCTCCAGCCGTGGGCTGATTGGATGTCCCTCAGCAGGCACACTTAGCAGACAGGGAGACAGGGTCTCCGTCATGAACCTGGTTGAAGACAGCAGCCCCTGAATTGGTCCGACACTGTTGGACCATTCAGCGGGCGGTGTGGGGAGCAGCTGCGCACGGCACTTTGATTGAGCGGTCCTGGCCTCTGCGCCAGGCTCCTTCTGGGGCGTGGACCCTGGTCAGCTGCTCAAAACCCGTGTCTTCATCTATGAAAGGAAAACAGCAGCACCTACCTCCTCTGATTGTTTCTAGGAGCAAGTGTGGGTCAGCCTAAGTGCTCAGCCCAGGGCTTAGGTGCTCCATCAACGTTAGCTGCTGCTGCTGTTGGTAACTAAGCAGCATTCCGACAAAAGCAACCGCGTGCGTCTCTTCCACCACCAGCCTCCTCTGAGGAGCGGAAGCCCAGGGAGGAAGAGGGCTTCCTCGTCCGCGGGAACCTGGCATCGAGAGTCTAATTGGGCTCCCCCTCCCCCAGACTTTGTGACTTCTTTTAGTTAAACAGCAATCTTTGCTGAATTTTATATAAACCAGCAAACCTCAGTGGGCTCTTCGTGGCTGGTTGGGGTGGTCCTGCGCAGCGCCTCTTGCATTTCTCGTAACTGTCATGCCTTCATTTCTAACAAAGGACGTGTTTATACCTCAAAATGGGAAAAAGGTGACATGGTATTGCTGTGGGCCGACCGTCTACGACGCATCTCACATGGGGCACGCCAGGTAGGGCCCGCGGCGGGGGGTGCACACGGGCGGGGCCCCGCAGGGAGCATCTCAGCTCCTGAGCCCTCATGGGAAAATCAACCCTGAACTTTTTTCTCTTAATTTCAAGATAGAAATTTTCATTTCATAAGAATCCATATTCACTGTAGGAAAATAAGAGTATACTGACAGCCGAGAAACACAGCGCCTCGCAGCCCTGTTGTTGATATCCAGGGCTGTACCCGCACACTTTTTTCTGTGTGCCTTAAAGTTTTCCTCATCCTGCATCCAGTGGGATGTTTCCCAGACACTTCGACCTGAGGCCGAGTGGGTGGTGACCCCATGGTGGTCTCAGGGTGTCATGTATTAAGAGCAGCTGGCTGTGGGGGAAATGCCACAGAATCCTTTTCCTTGTTCGTGTGTTAATTGCAGTGCCAAGATGATGGGCACAGTGCACCCTTTGGAAAGGTGTGTCTTTTCATTGCTCTAGGTCCTATATCTCCTTCGATATCTTGAGAAGAGTGTTGAGGGATTACTTCAAGTTTGACGTCTTTTACTGCATGAACATCACAGACATTGATGATAAGGTAAGGGGAGTTTTCAAGATTAAATTTTAAAAACAAGGGATGAGGGGCTGGCCCCATGGCCTAGTGGTTAAGTTTGGCGTGCTCTGCTTCAGTGGCCCGGGTTTGCAGGTTTGGATCCTGGGCGCAGACCTACACTGCTCGTCAGCCATGCTGTGGCAGTGACCCACATATAAAGTAGAGGAAGATTGGTGCAAATATTAGCTCAGGGCTAATCTTCCTCAGCGGAAAAAAAAAAACAAACAATGGATGATACAAAGGAAGGCATGACTTTTGAATAAGTAGATAAAATAAGGTAGGCTTGAACTAGCTCAGGGCTTGACCTAATAAATATTATATGGAAACCCCTCAATGAATTAGTATGACAGTTTATGCAAACGATGTTATCATATTTTCAGATGTTTAGATGCTATTGGAAACCTGCATGTTCTGGGACCAGGTTGATTAAATGTTAATACCCCGTGGGGCTTCGCGGAAGGAGGATCTGTGGGAGCATGTAGTTTTGTGTGTGGCACTGCATAGGAAACTGGGGACCGGCGTGTTTCTTCCACATCAGAAAGGTCGAGGTAGAATAGTCTTCACCGGAAGGTGTGGCCCTCGGGCCCTGCTGGGTAGTTGGGAGATGGAGGGTGGTGTTCGTGCTCATCAATGGCACCCACGGCTGGGGCCCACGGTTGCCCCTCAGTCACAGATATGAGGGCGGGCTCTGCCCGTAACCCCACGTTTTCCCTTTGCTCTTCCCAGATCATCAAGAGGGCCCGGCAGAACTACCTGTTTGAGCAGTATCGGGAGCAGAAGCCACGGGCAGCACAGCTCCTGGAGGACGTTCACACCGCCCTAAAGGTGGGCCCCTCGCTGTCTTCTCCTTGACTCCTGGTCTCGGCCCTCGGCCGTTGCTTGTCACTGTCCCTAGAGTAGTGGCTGTCCTCGGTAGGCCTCACAGAGTGTACGGCACTAAAGCCAGTTCCATCAGGGGTCACCAAAGTCTTGATTGACGTGGTCCCCCGGCCCCTGGGAAAAGTCGCCAGGAAAGACACGCATGGACGGGGGTGTGGATCAGGGGACTCTTCCTGCCACTAATGGGAAGATGTCAGGATTTGTCACCATGCCGCTGATCTACACTTACCTGTAAAATGCTTCTAACATTGCTATCGATTCTTCCACATGAGGTCACAACCAAGTCAAATACTTTTGACTGAGATGGAGAAGCTGTGCCAAGCTTCTTAAATTGGTAATAGTGGAAATTTTCAGAATTATTTGGAGAAATTAGTTCTTTCCAATTTAATATTTTAATTTTGAAGAAACAGTATTACAAATTATTGTATTATGTAGTCAGATTAGAATAAGTCATTTTATTCTTTTCAATAATTACCATCTTTAGCAATTACAGTAATAATTACTGGTGTGCTTATAGCGTTTTGTCTCTGAAAGAAAAAAATAGGAATAAAATTAAAGCTTAGCAATCTTTTAGGCCAACAAGGGGGGGCCCACTAGGCTGTGGTGCCTTCATGATGGCAGTGGCTGGCGGCGCCTCTCAAAGTCCCTAGATGACATCTCATGTAGTCCCCAGCGCAGCCTCAGGGGTGCTGCTCTCACACCCACTTTACACCAGAGAAACAGAGGTCATGTGCCCTGCCTAGCGTCCTGTGAGGAGGCCACAGCGCCAGGACTGCCTGGCTCAGGGGTGGCACTCTCTTTGCTACCGCCCTCCCGCTTGGGAGAGCTAGGATGACACTCTCCAAGACACACACTTCTCTGTGGCCGCACGCAGTGGGAAGAGCTGGTCTTTTCTGCGTTGAGTCCCCTTTGAAGGCAGGGTTTGCTGGGCGGTGTCTAATAGGATTGACACCTCCTTGTGGTTGTAGCCGTTTTCAGTAAAATTAAACGAGACCACGGATCCCGACAAAAAGCAGATGCTCGAACGCATTCAGCACACGGTGACGCTTGCCGCAGAACCGCTGGAGAGGGCCGTGCAGTGCGACCTTGCTGGAGAGGAGCTGGACAGCCGTGTGGAGGTGAGATCTGAAATGAGTCTGGCCAGCCCTCCGTGTTGCTGAGGCTGCCTGCACACGGGGTTGAATCTGTCTCAGATTACCACACCCTGCGCCCGGCCATGACGGTGCTGAGGCCTGACGGTAGCCGGGTCAGGACCCCTGCCCTCCACCCCCCACTTCCCTCGGATAAATAGGGGCACACTTGGCGTGTGTGGGGGAGCAGCCCTCTCTGGACATTATTCCAAGGTCACCCAGTGGGCTCCCCTGGTAGTTCTTTTTTTTTTTTTTTCTTTTTTTGTGAGGAAGATGGGCCTTGAGCTAACATCTGCCAGTCTTCCTCTTTTTGCTGAGGAAGACTGACCCTGGGCTAACATCCATGCCCATCTTCCTCCACTTTATGTGGGACGCCGCCACAGCGTGGCCTGACAAGCATTGGTGCGCGCCCAGGATCCGAACCAGCGAACCCCGGGCTGCCACAGCGGAGTGCTCACACTTAACCGCTTGCGCCACCAGGCCGGCCCCTCCCCCGCTAGTTCTTAATGGCAGCTCCTGGAGAGAAAGGAGCGAGAGATTGAAGTTGAAATGAGCTGTGGGCCCCGGGGTACCCTCCTGAACTCGAGGCCTTCCCTTTGGCCACTCTTCTGCCTCCGTGAAAGGCCTTCCTTCAGACAGACTCGAGGGCACCGGGTGCAAAGGGTGCCTGGGCCTCTCCTTCCAGGCTTCTCCTGCCTGAGCTGCCACACGGGACGGCTGCGCAGCCTGGCCTCGCCTGGGCTGCAGCCTGCACCCCGGGATGGGCAAGGTGGCCTCCTTTACGCCAGTGCCCCCTGCTGGTCACCCTCTTCAAAAGTCAACGGAGACGAGAAACCTGCAGACGAGAGGCAGCGAGGAGGCTGTAAGTCCTGAAGCGGTGTAAGGAACTGCGCACACAGGAGCCTGCCCACTTCAGTTTGCCTCCTCTGTGGCCTCACGTGAGGGATTGCTTGGGAGTGCTTGTTCTGAGCTTTATCAAAAGCAGTCAGGTCTTCCTAGCCTTGGGGACCAGCCCTTTCACTTGGGGTGTGCTTCTGAGATGGGGCTGTCCTTAGTTCAGTGGATGCCTCATCCCTTCTTCCAGGACGGTGGAGATGTTCCCTTGTACCCAACAATGCTGCCATGAATTTTTTTCCCAATTGTTCCACTAATATCTTTTTTTAAAAATTGTGGTAAAGTATGTGTAACATAAGATTTAGCATCTTAACCATTTTTAAGTGCACAGTTCAGTGGCATGAAGCACATTCACCTTGTTGTGCAACCATCACCTCCACCTGTCTCCAGAAATTTTTTCACCTTCCCAAAATGAAGCTCTGTCCCCATTAAACACTAACTCCCCAACCCCTGGCACCCACCATCCTATTGTCTGACTCTATGAATTTGACTTCTCTAGGGACCTCATGTAACTGGAATTACACAGTGTCTGTCCTTTTCCGACTGTCTTACTTCACTCGGCGTAATGGCCTCAAGGTTCATCCATGTTGTAGCAGGTGTCAGAATTCCTTCCTTTCTAAGGCTGAATAATATTCCGTTGTACACATATACCATATTTTGTGTATCTGTTCCTCCATCGATGGACACTTGGGTTGTTTCCACCTCTTGGCTGTTGTGAGTAATGCTGCTGTGAACATGGGTGTACAAAGATCTGTTTGGGTCCCTGCTCTCACTTCTTTTGGGGATAGACCCAGCAGTGGGATTGCTGGATCATATGGTAATTCTAGTTGTAATATTCTGAGGAACCGCCATACTGTTCTTCACACAGCATGAGGATTCTAGTTTCTCCACATCCTCGCCAACACTTGTTATTTTGTTTTACTGAGAGTAGCCATCCTAACGGGTGTGAGGTGGTATCTCATTGTGGTTTTGGTTTGCATTTCCCTAACGACCTGTGGTGTTGAGCATCTTTGCATGAGCTGTAAGTTGTTTTCTATTTGTCTCTGGGTGCACATTTGCAGGAGTTTCTTTAGCCTGTATACCTGGGGGTGGAAATGCTGGGCTGTAGGGGCTGGGTAACTTTCTTGGGGGTCACCAGCGCCACCCACACGTTCTGTGATTCTCCGGAAGGATTCATAGGATTCAGCATAGAGTTGTCTTCACATGTAAGGTTTATCACAGGAATGCAGCCCGGGAAGAAGGCTCGGGTGGGTCTGGAGGAATCCATAGGCCGCCTTCTGAAGCTGCCGCCCTTCCTCCCATGAGGGGACAGAGTATACTCCCCCCCAACGGAAGAAACAGTGCCTCTGCACATGTGAAGTGTTTCTGCACAGGGAGGCCATCAGAGCCTCAGCACCCAGGGTTTTACTGGGCACTCTCACGTAGGCACTGCCCCCTGGCACGAACCACAGCTCCTGAATCCCAGAAGGAGAGCAGGTTAGTGTTCTGAGTAAGCCACCCTCTTTGCACAGACACCCACAGAGCGGCTGCCGCAGGGCAGGGTGTCCTAGCCTCTCAGCACAGGGGCGTTCAGTTCCAGACACAGCCAAGGACCAATCTGGCCAGCAGGCCTTTCTCGGGGCAGCAGCTGGGGCCTGCTGTACAGTAACAGTTCCCTAAACAGCTGTGCAGATGTGTCCAACTCCTAACTCAGTTCCAGTGTTCTGTTAATTTGCATAAGCACCAGCACTTCGTATTGTCAGAGTCTTTCCTTTTTATCAACGGAATGTAAACTGTAAAGTGGTAATTACTGGGGTGTGAATTTGCATTTCTCCAACCTCTCTTGAGGCTGCGTATCTTTTCACATGTGTACTTGCCTGTTCTGTGCACCGGTCCTCTCCATTTTTCCTTGGGCTATTTGTCTCTTTCTTACTGGTTTGTAAGAAAGAGATAAACCAGTCTCTCGACCCTAATCCTTTGTCATTTAAATGTGTTACAAACACTTTCTCCCAATTTATGGCTTTTCTTTTCACTTTCTTTTAATAACAGAGGGTCTTTATTTTAATATAATCAAATTTATCAGAGTTTTTTTTATACATAGCATTTTTGTGTCTTAAGAAATCTTCCCTACCCTGAAACATAAAGATATTCTCCAATATTTTTTTGTAAAGATTTTAAACTTGTACAGTTCACATTGAAGTCTTCGATTCCCTAGAATTAGTTTTTGTAAGTGGTGTGAGTAGGAATCCAGTCCCCCCTAAGCCCCCATATATGGAAAGCCCTCCTTTCCCAAGAGTCTGCAGTGCCTGCTCTGTTACATGTCGGGTTTCTGTGTGCGGGTCTCAGTTCTGTTCCGGTGGTCAGATGATTCACCTGCATGGGTGTCTCGATGTCTGTCA
This sequence comes from Diceros bicornis minor, assembly GCF_020826845.1. Classification (NCBI taxonomy): domain Eukaryota; kingdom Metazoa; phylum Chordata; class Mammalia; order Perissodactyla; family Rhinocerotidae; genus Diceros; species Diceros bicornis. Next base: position 1,741,415 of record NC_080770.1, read on the forward strand.
CTGATGTCTGGTAAGGTAAGAGGCTTTATCTTGTTTTTGTTCTTCAGGTGTGTTTTGAATTCTCCTCAGCTTGTTGAGTCTCATGCAAGACACTGTTGGGATTTTATTTTATTTTTATTATTATTATTTTATTTTTGTGTGTGTGTGTGTGTGTGTGTGTGTGAGGAGATCAGCCCTGTGCTAACATCTGCCAATCCTCCTCTTTTTTTTTTTTTTTTTTTGCTGAGGAAGACTGGCCCTGGCCTAACATCTGTGCCCATCTTCCTCCACTTTATATGGGACGCCGCCACAGCATGGCTTGCCAAGCAGCGCGCATGGGATCCGAACCGGTGAACCCCAGGCCGCCGCAGTGGAGCGCACGCACTTAACCGCTTGCGCCACGGGGCCGGCCCCCACTGTTGGGATTTTAAGTATTATGTCTGAGAATTATTTCAGATCCAACTTTGGCTGTGTTGATCCTCTCTATTCTGTCTTTCTGTTTCATCAGTTTTTTTAAAGAGCAGTTTTTTAGAGCAGTTTCAGGTTCACAGCAGAATTGAGAGGAAGGTACAGAGATTTCCCATATACTCCCTGGGCCCCCACACTCATAGCCTCCCCCACTATCTACATCCCCCACCAGAGTGGCATGTTTGTTATAATTGATGAACCTATGTTGGCACATCATCATCACCCAGAGTCCTTAGTTTACATGAGGGTGCTGTCTTGGTGTGGTACATTCTGTAGATTTGGACAAATGTATAATGATACATATCTACCATTATAGTCTCATACAAAGTAGTTTCATCGCCCTGAAAGTCCTGTGCTCTACCTTTTCTATTTTTTTTTTATTTATTTTTATTTTTTCCCCCAAAGCCCCAGTAGATAGTTGTATGTCATAGCTGCACATCCTTCTAGTTGCTGTATGTGGGATCCGGCCTCAGCATGGCCAGAGAAGCGGTGTGTCGGTGCGTGCCCGGGATCCGAACCCGGGCCGCCAGCAGCGGAGCGCGCGCACTTAACCGCTAAGCCACGGGACCGGCCCTGTGCTCAACCTTTTCATCCCTCCCTCTCCACTAACCCCTGACACCACTGATCTTTTTACTGTCTCCATAGTTTTGTCTTTTCCAGAAGGTCACAGAGTTGGAATCATATACTATGTAGCTATGTAGCCTGTTCAGGTTGGCTTTTTTCACTTAATATGCATTTTCCTTCCCTCTGTGTCCTTTTGTTGACTTGATAGCTCCTTTCTTTTTTTTTTTTTTTAAATTTTATTTATTTATTTTTCCCCCAAAGCCCCAGCAGATAGTTGTATGTCACAGTTGCACATGCTTCTAGTTGCTGTATGTGGGACGCGGCCTCAGCATGGCCGGAGAAGCGGTGCGTCGGTGCGCGCCCGGGATCCGAACCCGGGCCGCCAGCAGCGGAGCGCGCGCACTTAACTGCTAAGCCACGGGGCCGGCCCAGCTCCTTTCTTTTTAATGCTAAATAATATTCCGTTATCTGGACGTACCACAGTTTATTTATCCTTTCACCTACTGAAGGGCATCTTGGTTGCTTCCAGGTTTTGGCAATTATGAATAAAGCTGCTGTAAACATCTGTGTGCAGGTTTTTGTGTGGACATAAGTTTTCAACTCTTTTAGGTAAATTAGTATCCCCATAAATTAGGAGTGTAACTGCTGGATCGTATGGTGAGAGTATGTTTAGTTTTATGAGAAACTGCCAAACTGTCTTCCAAAGTGGCTGCAGCATTTTGCATTCCCAGCAGCAGCGAATGAGCGTTCCTTTGGCTCCGCATCCTTACCGGCGTTTGGTGTTGTCAGCGTTCCTGGGTTTTGGCCGTTCTCATGGGTGCATATCTCGTTGATGTTTTAATGTGCAATTCCCTGATAACATAGGATGTGGAGCATCTCTGGATGCTTATTTGCCGTCTGTATATATTCTTTGGTGAGGTGTCTGTTAATGTTTCTGGCCCATTTTTTAATCAGGTTGTTGGTTTTGTTATTGTCAGGTTTTAAGAGTTCTTTGTATATTTTAGATAACAGTCCTTTATCAGATATGTCTTTTGCACATATTTTCTCCCAGTCTTTCATTGTCTTTTCATTCTCTTGACAGTGTCTTTCCTAGAGCAGAAATTTTTAATTTTTTTTTGTGTGTGAGGAAGATCAGCCCTGAGCTAACATCCATGCTAATCCTCCTCTTCTTGCTGAGGAAGACCAGCTCTGAGCTAACATCTATTGCCAATCCTCCTCCTTTTTTTCCCCAAAGCCCCAGTAGATAGTTGTATGTCATAGTTGCACATTCTTCTAGTTGCTGTATGTGGGACGCTACCTCAGCATGGCCGGACAAGCGGTGCGTCGGTGCGCACCCGGGATCTGAACCCAGGCCACCAGTAGCGGAATGCACGCACTTAACCACTAAGCCACGGGGCCGGCCCCAGAAATTTTTAATTTTGATGAAGTCCAGCTTATCAATTTTTTCTTCCATAGATCATGCCTTTGGTATTTGTTTCTACGAAATCCTTGCCAAACCCAAGGTCATCTAGATTTTCTCCTACGTTACCTTCTAGGAGTTTTGTATTTTACATTTAGGTCTCTGATCCATGTTGAGTCACTTTTTGTGAAGAGTGTAGGGTCTATGTCTAGGTTCATATTTTGCACGTGGATGTCCACTTGTTTCAGCACCATTTGTTGAAAAGACCATCTTTTCTCTGTTGTCTTGCCTTTGCTCCTTTGTCAAGATCAGTGGGCTGTATTTATGTGGGTCTGTTTCTGGGCTCTGCATTCTGTTCCTTGGATCTATTTGTCCTTTCTTTTGCCAGTGCCGTACTGTCTTGATTACTGTAGCTTTATAGTAAGTCTCGAAGTCAGGTAGCATCAGTCCTCCAACTTTGTTCTTCTTCACTATTGTGTTGGCTATTCTGGGTCTTTTGCCTCTCCATGTAAACTTTAGAATCAGTTTGTCGATATCCACAAAATAACTTGCTGGGATTTTCATTGGGATTGCATTGGATCTATAGATCAAGTTGGGAAGAACTGACATCCTGACAATATTGAGTCTTCCTATCCATGATCATAGAATATCTTTCCGTTGACTTAGTTCTTCTTTGATTTCTTTCATCAGAGTTTTGTAGTTTTCCTCATATAGATCTTGTACATATTTTGTTAGATTTATACCTAAGTATTTCATTTTGCAGGGGTGCTAATGTAAATGATATTGTGTTTTTAATTTCAAATTCCACTTGTTATTTGGTAGCATATAGTTTTATGTCTTCCTTCCCAGTCAGTATACTTTTTATTTCCTTTTTTTGCCTTGTTACGTTAGCTTCCAGTATGATGTTGAAAAGGGGTGGTGAGAGGGGACATTTGTGCATTGTACTTGATCTTAGTGGGAAAACTTCTGGTTTCTCACTGTGAAGTGTGATGGTAGCTGTAGGTTTTTTGTAGATGTTCTTTATCAAGTTGAGGAAGTTCCCCTCTATTCCTAGTTTTCTGAGAGTTTTTATCATGAATGGGTGTTGGATTTTGTCAGATGCTTTTCCTGCATCCATTAATATGATCATGGTATTTTTCTTTTTTAGTCTGTTGATGTGAAGATTTACATTAATTGATTTTATAATGTGCATACCTGTGATAAATCCCACTTTGTCATGGTATATAATTCTTTTTTTTTTTTTAATATTTAATTTTATTTATGTATTTTCCCCCCAAAGCCCCAGTAGATAGTTGTATGTCATAGTTGCACATCCTTTCAGCTGCTGTATGTGGGACGCGGCCCCAGCACAGCCGGAGAAGCGGTACGTCGCTGCGCGCCCGGGATCCAAACCCGGGCTGCCAGCAGCGGAGCGCGCGCACTTAACCGCTAAGCCACGGGGCCGGCCCTGTAATTCTTTTTATACTTTTGTGAATTCAACTTGCTAATATTTGTTAAGGATTTTTGTATCTGTGTTCATGAGAGACATTGGTCTGTGGTTTCCTTTTCTTGTAATGTCTTTGTCTGGTTTTGGTATTAGGATAATGCTGTCCTTATAGCGTGAGTTAGGAAGTACTTTCTCTTCTTCTGTCCTCTGAAAGAGATTGATATAATTTCTTCCTTAAATGTTTTGTAGAATTCAACAGTGAACCCATCTGGGCCTGGTGCTTTCTATCTTGGAAAGTTATTAATTACTGATTCAATCTCTTTAATGGATACAGGCTTATTCAGATCATCTGTATTACTTTGTGTGAATTTTGGCAGCTTATATCTTTCAGAGAATTGGTCCATTAATCTAGGTTATCAAATTTTGGGGCATAGAGTTGTTTATAGTATTCCTTTATTATCCTTTTAATTTCCATGGAATCTGTAGTGATGTTCCTCTTTCATTTCTGATATTAGGATTTGTGTACTCTTTCTTTTTTTCAATTTTACTGATCTTTTTGAAGAACCAACTTTTGGTTTTGTTGATTTTCTCTATTGATTTGTGTTTTCTTTTTTTGTGTGTGAGGAAGATCAGCCCTGAGCTAACATCCATGCCAATCCTCCTCTTTTTGCTGAGGAAGACTGGCCCTGAGCTAACATCTGTGCCCATCTTCCTCCACTTTATGTGGGACGCTGCCATAGCATGGCCTGACAAGTGGTGCCTCGGTGCGCACCCCGGATCCAAACCCGGGCTGCCAGCAGCAGAGAGTGCGCACTTAACCACTACACCATGGGTCCAGCCCCTGATTTGTGTTTTCTACTTTAATTTTTATTATTTTTTTTCTTCTGCTTACTTTGGATTTATTTGTGTTTTTTTTTTTTTTCGATTTTCCTAAGGTGGAAGCTTAGATAATTGATTTTAGATCTTTTTTTTTCTAACACATTCAATCCTATAAATTTCCTGTAAACACTGCTTTTGCTGCATCCCACAATTTTTATAAATTGTGTTTTCATTTTCATTTAGTTTAAAATATTTTTAAATTTTTCTTGAGATCTCTTCTTTGACCCATGTGTTATTTAGAAGTGTGTTGTTTAATCTCGATGTATTTTGGGATTTTCCAGTTATCTTTCTGTTATTGTTTTCTAGTTTAATTCCATTTGTGGTCTGATAACAGACACTGTATGATTTCTCTTCTTTTAAATTTGTTCAGGTGTATTTTATAGCCCAGCTTGTGGTCTGTCTTGGTGAATATTCCATGTGAGCTTGAGAGGAATGTGTATTCTGCCCGTTGTTGGATGAAGTAGTCCATAGATGTCAATTATATTCAGTTGATTGATGGTGTTTTTTGAGTTCAACTGTTTCCTTATTGATTTTCTGCCTGCTGGATCTGTCCATTTCTGATAGAGGGGTGTTGAAGTCTCCAACTATGATAGTGGATTCATCTATTTCTCCTTGTATCTCTTTTGGTTGTTGCCTCACATATTATCATGATTTAAAAAAAAGAATGGATAAACAATACATGTTTGTCTTCCCACTGAAGAACAAGAGCAGGGACCTGTCTACTCTGTCAATGCAGCAATCCCTGGGCCCAGCACAGGATTTGGCAGGGGACAGTGGCCAAGCAACCTCTGCTGCATTCATTCATTCACTGCTGTTGGTGACAGTCTGCTTGTGTGTTACCTGTATACAGCATGGCGTCAGGGACCCCACGAACACCTTAGTCTTTCCCAAGCAGTGGATGACCACACCGCGTGCACTCCTGCCCTGCCCCATGGCAGCCCAGCTACATTGCTCGTCCTCCCTAAGCCCATACTGACCCTCCGACCGCAGCAGTCAGAGCTCCTGAGCACGCCGTGTCTCTGAACCTACCATGTACGGAGCCTGGTATCTGTCTCAGTGCCGAACCCTTGTGTGAGCGTTGCAGTTTCCTGGGAGATGCTAACTCTTCACGGACCAGGGCTGTGCACAGTGTGTCCTTGAATTCAAGGCCTTGATTGACAGATCGACTGCACTGGATATGGCCCTATAAACCTTGTACACGTGTGTGGATGTTCTGTTTCTTTTTCTTTAGGTATTGTTGGAAGAAGCAAAGGATTTGCTTTCTGACTGGCTGGATTCCACACGTGGCAGTGAAGTGACTGACAATTCTATTTTCTCCAAACTGCCCAAGTTCTGGGAAGAGGAATTCCACAAAGACATGGAAGCCCTGAACGTAAGTGTTGCCGATTGTCTTGTCCTTGCTCTCTCGGGTCAAAGGCTGTGGTTACCCAAAGTCCTCTGTGACCCAGACCATCTCTATTTGGCAAGCTAAATCAGGTTTACAATGAGGCTGAGGGCTGCGAGGGGCTTCCTGGCTTACATTTGGACCTCCTGGTTTCCTGGACAAGGGAAGAACCCAGGACCTTCTCTTGTCATCCACAGGTTCTCCCTCCAGACGTCTTAACCCGGGTTAGCGAGTATGTGCCGGAGATCGTGAAGTTTGTCCAGAAGATTGTGGACAACGGTTACGGGTAAGCTCAAGGCCGTCCTCGGGGCTTCACAACTTCCCGGGGAAGGTTTTCCAAGGAGAGCAGCTCTCCGTCTCTGAGTCAGGATCCCGCAGCAGGAAAGCTTGTGGTTGTGGCACTGCGCAGGGCGTTAATGCCCTGGGGCTGCCATCACAGAGCACACGGACCAGGCCGCTTAAACAGGGCAAACGTATTTGCTCACAGCTCCAAAGGCCAGAAGTCCAAGATCCAGGTGTTGGCAGAGCTGGTTCCTCTGGGGCCCTGAGGGCGAGTCCATTCCAGGGCCCTCTCCTTGGCTTGCAGCCAGCTGCCCTCCGCTGCCTCTTCAGCGTTTGTCACTCTGTGCACACGTGTCTGCTTTTAAGTCCTGATCTCCTCTTCTAATAAGGACACCAGTCATACTGGATTAGGGCCCACGCTGACGGCCTCATTTTTTTTTTTTTTTTGTGAGGAAGATCAGCCCTGAGCTAACATCCATGCTCATCTTCCTCCTTTTGCTAAGGAAGACCGGCTCTGAGCTAACATCTATTGCCAATCCTCCTCCTTTTTTTTTTTTCCCCCCAAAGCCCCAGTAGATAGTTGCATGTCATAGTTGCACATCCTTCTAGTTGCTGTATGTGGGACGCGGCCTCAGCATGGCCAGAGAAGTGGTGCGTCGGCGCTCGCCTGGGATCCGAACCCGGGCCGCCAGTAGCGGAGCGCGCGCACTTAACCACTAAGCCACTGGGCTGGCCCAGACAGCCTCATTTTAACTTGATTCCCTCTGTAAAGACCCTATTTCCAAATTCATTCACCTTATGAGGTATTGGGGGTTAGGACTGCAACATACGAATTCTGGGGGACACAGCTGAGCCCATGACCTCGCCGTATCAGCAGCCTTGTTCACGGTCACCCTCACAGCAGGCCTCCTTCCTCTGTGCCACTTCATTCTTAGCTTCAGGGTGGCTTTGTGAGAGAACCCTCTGGATTTTCCTTGGTATTGGCTGCCATTCGAACAGGTATTTAGCTGTACAGAAAGCACATCTTGGTTCAAGGCAGGCAGGAAGAGCAGGGTAGTGTTGACTGCACCCAGTCTGCCCTCGAAACCCCTTCAGCTCTACAGCTCAGGGCCCTGCCCAGACCAGGGGCTGACCGGCCCCTCTACCAGGAAGCTCACAGTTAAGACCTTCAGTCACAGGGGCCCCGAGGCGGCATGCTGGTAAGCGTGGACACTGCCAGGTCTTCAGAGGGATCAGCCCCACGGTGCGGGCACTTTGAGAGTGCTCATCCTTGTGTCACATCCTGTGTCCTATCGCCTGGCTGTGATTCCACCATGCACCACTCCTGCCCTTGGTCATAGGGGCTGCCCCTGCCCCGATTTACCGTTCTAGCGTCATCTGACTGCATGAAACACTTTCAAGTCTCTGAAGTTAGCATTTTCAGAAATAGCCAGCAAAATGGAAGTGCATACAGGAACAGGTATCTGTCTGCAGTGCTCGCTCCTGTCTGCTGTGCCTCTTCTCCGAGAGAGCTGCTTCCCACCTCGCTGGGGAGAGGAGGCCGGCGGAAGCTGCGTGCACTGAACCAGGTGAGGAGTGTGAAGCTGCCAGCATAGTGCCCGGAGCAGCGCAGGTTCTCCAGCAGTGATAGTGCCTCCTCTTTCTCCCCCACGTAACACGACCACTACAGGGCAACACGACATCGTGTGCCAGGCTGGGATAATCTGGAGTGCTTCTGGGAGGCAGAGAGCCATGGCTGGGCCATGCAGGTGGGTAGAAAGTAGACAGAGAGGTGGGGGCATGTCACATGGGTTGTATTATCACCGAGGCAAGGGGCACGACGGGAGCTACACGGTCACTGGATGCAAGGCAGAGGGTCTGTGCAGAGTGACACACTGACCCCGGAGTGAGGAGTTTGCCTCTGCGGTGTGAAGTGTCCCTGTCATGTCCCCGCTTAGCCCATACAGTGGCTGTTGTTTTGAGTAGCTGCCTTACAGAGCTGCAGGAGCAGAGCTGTGTGCAGCCCACAGCCTGTGACCCTTTGGATTTCCAGGTTGTCACACTGTGCGGCGGCTCTGGACTGTCTTTGGATCTGTAACAATTTCCCCCAATTTCTTTTGTGTTTTCCAGCTATGCTTCAAATGGGTCCGTCTACTTTGATACCGTGAAGTTTGCTTCTAGTGAGAGACACTCCTATGGGAAGCTGGTGCCCGAGGCTGTTGGGGATCAGAGAGCCCTGCAGGAAGGGGAAGGTAAACAACCATGGGAGAAGGGGTGAGGGAGGTGAGGCCGTGGCCTCACACCTGCTGTCACGGGCCCCTTGATGCACCAGGAACCGTGCATTTTCACCTGATGGGATTTGGGGAGTCTTCTACACAGAGCCCATGAACTATTGTTTAAGAAACAAAGAAGAGAGCAGATACAATGCCGTCTATGTTGAAAAGTACAGCACACCTCAGGGCCTCGATCCTCTGGGCTGGCGTTTGCCAGTTTATCGACACCCAGAGCGCCTGCGGGTCAGGGGTGGGTTGTGGGACGCTGCGTGTGCGAGCGTGTTGGAAAACCCAGAGCTAGTGTGTTAAGAATATGCAGATGATGACCTGCTGAATGCGGGGGCACGACCCACCCACACGAGGTCAGCAGGTAGCTCCCTCGGCTCCCTCCGAGCCCCCACTCTGGGGAGGTGAAAACCCCAGGGTCGTTTTGACTGAAGGCACAGTTTCAGTACATTCACACAAAGGGGTTTATTATCTACAGATCCCAGAAGCAAGGGGGCAGTGAGCGGGGGAAGGGTCCTCTGTCCCAGGTGCAGAGCCAGCAGGAGGTGGAGAGCGGGGTGGCAGGCCCCTATTACCAAAAGGTGGTGGGGGCAAAGGTCACTCACTGTTCTCGGGCTCAACTCTGAGTGGTCATGTTAAAAGGTGCCCCAGGAGAAGCAGAGGGGAACTCGAGACAAGCGTCCCAAGCTCGGGGCCTCTCTGGACGTCCAGACTCGTGTGAGCAGGGCTGTGGTGCTGTGAAGGGCCCGGGCAGCGACTCACAATGGCTGTTGCCTCATCACAGCGAGTGGCACATACACGATGACAGCCCCCATGCCCATCTTGACCCCAATATTTTAAACATAGACATGAGGCGTTTTCTGGACGAGGCCGAATGTATTTGTCTTTCATCAGTGTTTTCTCCACTCTTACTCCCTAAGTGAGTCTGTGGATGAAACGCAAAACCAGCAATCCCACGGTGCAGGGATTGCTCTCACCCAGCGGGACATGCGCTGTATTTACCCGCCACTGTTTCTGGAAGGCAGTTTGGCCATAAAAATATTCATACTTTTGATCCAGTAATTTCACCTTTAGGGCTCTATTCTAAAGAAATATCAGAACCTAAAACAAAATAAGACAGCACAGGAACACAGAGAAAAAATGGACTAAGTTAGTTTAACAGTGTTAATATCAAACCTAAAGGCATTTAAGGCTAAAGGTTCATCAGCGTAGAGGAGGTGACTTCATGATGCTAAAAAGCAGCCCGTCTCCCAAGAGGACCTGTCATGGACTTGTGTGGACCAGACAGCACAACCTCTACACCCTGAAGACTAGGAAGTAGACACGGCCATATCTGGAAGGGGAAGTTAAATGCACTTCCCAGAAATCAGGCAGGCCAAGATTAACAAGGGTGTGAAAGGATTGAAATACACAGTTAATGGCCCTGGTCTACGGGTCAGAACTTCACACCCAGGAGTTAAGGAACATCCACTCCTTTAAGCACACGCAGGACCACACACCAGGCTGCAGAAAGAAGTCTCTGCAAATCCCAAAGAATCCCGTCTCGCGGAGATCGAGGTCTCTGACCGCAGTGCAGGGAATTGGATGTCAACGCTAAAGGGACATTCAAAATGGACAAGCCTGTTTAAAGTCGTACTCCTGAGTAACTTATAGGAAAAAAAAACCATGGTGGAAATGACAGAATGTTTAAAACTGAACAGCAGGAGGAGTGCCACATAGCCAAATGTGGAGACTGCAGCTAACGTGCCTATTAAAGGAAATTTGTTTTTAAATGTGGTTATTAAAAAACAACGTTTGAAAATAAGTGAGGTAAGCGGTCAGTCGAAAAGCTAGAGAAGGACCAACAGTAAACTGAAAGGAAGGAATAAAGAAAAGCAGAGATGAGTGAAATGGAAATAAGGTAGAAAGTCAGCAGCTGGTTCTTCACAAAGACTAGTAACAAAAAACTTCTGGCAAGACTGATTCGGCAAAATAGAAGATCCAAAAGTACATTAGGACAGAACCGAACAAAACTATAGGTGTTGTAGAGAGTTTTAAAAAGTCAGAGGAAACTGAACGCCTTGCACTGCATTTGGAACTCGGATGCAGGAGGAATCGGGCGAAGCATGAGCAGGGCGGCCCCAGGAGGGAGAGCAGAGGGGCCCAGCTCCAGTGGCCACGCCGAGCAGGACACTCCGCAGGCAGCGAGGGCCTACACTGCCACGTAATGAATCTTGCTATCTGACCCCACCTGGAGGGTTCTTTTTAAATATCACTTGTTCTTGGACCTTTTTTCTTCCAGACAGACTTTAGAATCAGTTTAAGTTCCAGGGACGAGAGGAGTAGAGTCCAACAGCAAATACAAAGGGATGGAGAGGGGCATGTGTTCCCTTTGGGGACATTTCCACTTCTGCCCACTGCAGTGGTCACACTCACCCACATGACACCTCAGTGCAGCAGGGAATCCTGGGAAGTCTCGACTTTCATCTAAGCCTTGGGCCTCTACTGGAGAAGGAAAGTGTAGTAGTGGGGACTGTGAGCCGTCTTGGGCAGCCTGCCTGCTCCGCTAAGTAGGACAGGGCCGCAGAGGCCCACGGCTCGCAGACCCCCAGGGACGCACGGTGGGAAAGCCACATCAGGGAAGGTGCCCAGTAGAGATAGTACACAGACGGGCAGAGGGAAGGTGAAAACTCTCCTGATACGGGTGTGGGGTCGGGTTGTGGTGTCGCGTCGTGGTTGCCTCTGGGGAGGGAGATGAGAAGTGACACCAGGAGGGAGAGCAAAAGGGATTGTGTGATTTACTTCTCCTGCTTAAAAAATCTGGAGCAAATAACAAGTCCAGTCGTGTGCCACACAGTGACGTTTGCTCAGTGACTGACCGCATAGACGACAGAAGTCCCATAAGATTAGGACCATACAGCCTAGTGGGTATATACCCAAAACACAGACACATCCAACAAACTGGACACACTCCACATGTAGTGGGCTATACCATCTGGGTTTGTGTAAGAACACTCTATGATGTTCGCACAATGACAAGATCGCCTCACGACACGTTTCCCAGAATGCCTCCCTGTCACTAAGTGACGCATGACTATATTGCCAAATAATGACATTCGTTGAAGAGTGGGGGAGGGATGTGTGTGTTAAGAGAGAGAGATCATCGTCTTTTCTGTTACACAGTTTTTCAAAATAAATTTTTAAGAGTCAGATAACATTTATGCACAACTATGTTTATAATAAGGAAAAATTAGAAAGCTAAATATACACTTACCTGTCAAAGGGTGGCTAAAAGAATGCCACAGTGCCGTATCAAATTACGTTTTGGGATAATTGCTGATGTGACGTGGTAAAACGCCCATAGACAGTGAGAAAATAGATAAGAAACTAGAATGGAGTGTGTCCAGTTTGTTGGATGTGTCTATGTTTTGCTTGTGTAGTTAAAAAGAAAACACAAACCTACAAATCAACACACCAAAACATTAACGGTAATTCTCCCTACCTTTATGATTATGGCATTTTTTTCCTTTTTGCTCTTTTTCATGTTTTCCAAATATTCTACGTTTAGTACCTGTTTTATAATCGTAAAGTTTGTGTGTTAGGATATCTTTAGCAATGCTTTCCCTCTCTACTCTGTTTTCAAGGTAGCTTAGGTACGTGGCCTGATTCGTTACTAGAAAATGGGCATTTATCCAGGTGTTGTTGGGTTTGCAACCCTGGACACCAGAGTGAATCTGTCGTTCCTGTTCTGGAGTTTTCCATGAGGGGGCGACGGCTCGCGGGAGAAGGCAGCATTTAGACCAGGCACCAGGAGAGGGGCCTGGCGAGACCCTCTAGGGCCCTAGTGCAGGGCCGAGGCCCTTGCTCTGCCCCGGTTCGCCCAGCTTTCACCCGATCACCAGGGGGACTCTGCCTGAAGGTTGGACTGATTGGCAGGTTTTCATTTTCACAGCAGCTAATGTGTCCCTACACGTGGTCTGGAGAACTCTCCTGTGGTGACTGTGTAGTCCTTTTCTGGGGAACGGTTATTTCCCATCACTCCTGCCAGTCATAGACTGGCTCACCCGCCCCCTGGGCCCGGTGATGACTGGCTCTGGCTGCTTTCTAGGGGCCTTGTCCAGGAAACTGAACTTGCCCTAGGAGGAGCAATGCTCCGTCTTGCCTTTGGCTTTCAGAGACTGTTCTTTAGCCTCACTTCCCTTTATGAACACAGAGGGACAGTGAGTGTCCCCATTTTCCACTCCAGGCCCAAGAGGCCGCACACAGCAGGCTTAGCTCGTCCTCATACCTCCCAAAACCACAGCCGAGAGTCATGCAGGCTGTTAATACGAGATCCCACTGTAACATCGCCTCACCCTATAGATCAGAGCACCATCACTGATCCTAACAAGGGGGCCGAGGATGTGAGGAGTGGGGCGGGGAGGTGGTGGGCAGATGAGTATCTGAGGCAATGGCCCACGGATAGTTGCCCTTAGACAACTGAAGGTTGTCTGACTGCCTGTCTTGACTGACTGACCTGCCAGTCAGTCCAACCTTTTGGCAGTCCAACCTTCTGGCTCTTAGTTGATGATTTCTGAGCTTATAAATAGGGTTTCGTAAATCTAGACAGTGGGCAGCATCAAAACCTGGTCATGGTAAACCTGAAGAAGTGCTTGACCGAGTTAATAAACAGAAACAGTCAGAAGGGTTGACCAGCAGGCACCAAAAATGGCCCTGAAGTGAGACGATCCCACCCATCAGGCAGCGCTAAGTAACCTGCTTCCCTCATGTCCGCAGGCGACCTGAGCATCTCGGCAGACCGCCTGAGCGAGAAGCGGTCCCCCAACGACTTTGCCCTGTGGAAGGCCTCCAAGCCGGGGGAGCCGTCCTGGACGTGCCCATGGGGAAAGGTGAGCAGCCGAGGAGGCACTGGGCTGGGGGGGGGGTGGGACACGGTCACGCAGAGCTCCTCACTGCAGCATACGCCCGCCCCATCCAGGGACCCGGAGCCACAGAGCCTCATAGGCCTTTGGACACAAGGCTGGGGGTGCTGGCGGATAGGACCTCCTTGGAGGGCCCTCTGTCCTGACGGTCTTTGACTCTGACGGTTACAAGCTTCTGGGCACGAGTCTGCCCTGACATCCCCTGTGACAACAGTCCTGATGACCCGGAACCACGGGAAGGGGGTGTTGGCATCTGCTTCTGGTCGAGTGCTGGCGAGTTCTGGAAGTAACACAAGCCTCAGCACAGCCTCGGCCTACACGAAACTTGTGAACTTGACAGAATGGGTTCCCCTTGATATTTTTGTTTTGGTTTTTTGTTTTTTGGGTTTTTTTCTGAAGAAGATTGGCCCTGAGCTAACATCTGTTGCCAATCTTCCTCTTTTTTGGCTTGAGGAAGATTCTCCCTGAGCTAAGATCTGTGCCAGTCTTCCTCTGTTTTGTATGTGGGTCGTCACCACAGCATGGCTGCCGACAAGTGGTGTGGTTCAGTGCCTGAGAACTGAACCCGGGCTGCTGAAGCTGAGCATGCCAAACGTAACTACTAGGCCACAGGGCCAGCCCCCACCCCTTGGTTTTTTCATGTGTGGAACTTACTACCTGTTCCAGTATAGCTCGGAGCTTTTGAGGGTCATGAACATTGGAGCAAATAAAGACCTGGACATGGAGGTTAAACCAGTTGTTCATTGGTTGTTTGGATTTCTAGGGGCGGCCAGGATGGCACATCGAATGCTCCGCCATGGCGGGCACCCTCTTGGGAGCCTCGATGGATATTCACGGAGGGGGCTTCGACCTCCGGTTCCCCCACCATGACAACGAGCTCGCGCAGTCGGAGGTAAGCAGAGCCGTGGTCACTGTTTCAGACAGGCAGGCTGGCATGCCACCGTGATGGTGGAGGGAAAGACGGGTGGGCTGGCCTCCCACTGTGATGGTGGAGGGAAAGACGGGCGGGCTGGCTTCCCACCGTGATGGTGGAAGAAGTCAGGGGGCTGTCAGCGAGGTGCTTTCTGAATGGAGCCTGACTTCTGCATCAGGGTTTTGTCAGTGGAATTTGAACCCTATCTTTTCAGTCTGATTTCCCACCTTAACAGCCTGGCCTTTGGCAACAGACAGGCCTGGGTTGGAACCAGTTGTTACCTCCTGGCTCACTGGCCCAGGGCAGTCCCTCTGAGCCCAGCTGCCCCACCTAAGAAAGGAAGCACCTTCTTCCGCATGTTCGGTGTGAGCCAAGGAGACCCCAGGGCTTGCCAAGAGCCAGCACCCTTCCCACGAGCAGAGGCGCCCATGACTCCCCGCCGCCCTTCCCGTCTCTGTCTGTGCAGGCCTACTTTGAAAACGACTGCTGGGTCAGGTATTTCCTGCACACCGGCCACCTGACGATCGCAGGCTGCAAAATGTCAAAATCGCTCAAAAACTTCATCACCATCAAAGACGCTTTGAAGAAGCATTCAGGTAAACGTGGACCCCTCCTCAAGACCTAGACGTTTCTTGTCTTGGGTGGGCGGTGACAGTGGCTGCTTGGGAGATAAGGGACCACCCTGCTATTCTCTCTCCCAGCCCGGCAGCTGCGGCTGGCCTTCCTGATGCACTCTTGGAAGGACACGCTGGATTATTCGAGCAATACCATGGAGTCGGCGCTTCAGTATGAGAAGTTCATGAATGTAAGTCCCCCCCTCCTCCCCAGAGGTGGGTGGAGGGGGGCAGCCCCGTGGGCACCTCTGGTCAACTGGGCTGGGATGCGTTACCCGCTTCCCATTTCTTCTGATAGAGAACAGGATCAGGCGAAAGCAACCAAATGCTGGCGGGGAAACCAGCCCAGAGCCACCTTCTGAAACATCTGATAGCTCACTAGAGTTAAGGAGCCCGCATTCGTCTGTGCACTTTTCATTCAGACTGGTACTGTCTGCTGAACCAGCGTCTAAGGCTAGAATCGGACCACACTTCTGCCTCAAAGAAACACCTTTCACTTCCTTGCTCGGCACTTGTGTGATATCAGTGCATCGTGGTTTTTCAGATTCCACTGGAAGGAAAAGCACATCACTCTTTTGCAGATATTTCCAAGATGGAAAAGTTGTCTAAATGCTATTAAACTGAATTTTCTAATTTTAGGAGTTTTTCTTAAATGTGAAAGATGTCCTTCGAGCCACTGTTGATATAACCGGTCGGTTTGAAAAGTGGGAAGATGAAGAAGCAGAACTGAATAAGAGGTGAGATGGAGCCTTTTCTCTGGGGTTTGCAAGTGTGCCCGCATTCTGTGCTCACACCCACCAATGAGAAGGCCGGTGGCACCGTCACACCTATTTGTGCAAAACCACACTCAGAAGGTGCTGGCTGTTGGGCTGTGCAGAGTTCTGCCCTGTGTTAAGGTCTGACATTCTTGTTCCTTCCTCTTCTTGCTCAGCTTTTACGACAAGAAGACAGCGGTTCACGAAGCCCTCTGTGATAACGTCGACACGCGCACTGTTTTGGAAGAAATGCGGGCTCTGGTCAGCCAGTGCAACCTCTACATGGCGTCCCGGAAGGCTGTGCGGAGGAGGCCCAACCGGGCCCTGCTGGAGAGCATCGCTGTGTATGTCACCCACATGCTGAAGGTGAGCCAGGTCCCCAGACCCGCACTGTCCCCGTGGCCCCTGCTGTGCTGTCTGCACACAGGCGGCGGGCCCTGTGACAATGAAAGCGGGTCCTCCAGGCAGCACAGTGCTGAACGGGTTAGGGGAGCTTAGATGGAATCTGAGAGGCACTTCTGTCCCCCTCAGCCCCCACGTGCCCGTGCGTTAGAGCTCAAAAGCCTGCCGCTGTCCTGGCTCTGGGTGATTTCCCCTCTCTGCCTCAGTTTTTTCCCCTCCCGTCTTGAGGTTTGAAAGCAGAGCAAGTGGCCTTAACCCGGAACTCACCTTGTGCAGCGTCGTTCTGTGTGCACACCTGCGGGCTGACAAGTTCTGGGGTCTCTGCAGGTGGGCAGGACCTGCCCGCCTCGCCCTTCTGGTCCCCTGTCCTCCAGTGGCCGCAGGCTAGGAAGGGGCCACAGAGGGCAGGTGGAGCTGGGACTCGTCCTGGAGCAGATGGGGCCGGCCTGGGTTTCCGGGGCTCTTGGAGCTGCTCTTTCCGCCTCTTTCCCACCCAGCATGGCTGTCCACGCTGCCGCCCCACCCCTCCCATGCACAGCAGTGTGTTTCGTGGACCCGGTCACTGTGTGTCGTCTCTCAGGACCTCTTTATTTCTTTTCCTAGATCTTTGGGGCCATAGAAGAGAACAGCTCTCTGGGTTTCCCAGTCGGAGGACCTGAAACCAGCATAAACGTGAGTAGAGTGTACCTGGGCCCAGAGAATCCCCCTGCTGTGTTGTCCAGCCCCTGGGAAACTGTACCCACTGTGAGCGGCACCCTCCTGCCTTCCACACCTGCTGCCGCCCTGCTCCTTGTGCCCCACCTGGGTCAACCCTGTGGGCATTTGGGGACCAGCATTAGATTCCACCTGCACTGGACCTTCCAGACGGAGCCCCGTGTCACGTCTCCACGCGGCTGGGGGAACTGAGCATAGTCGGCTGCCCCTCTCGAGTGTGGAAGGTCAGCCTTCCTTGTGACCGCTAGCTGGGGAACACTCCTGCTGCTGTGCTGTCTGTCTGAGCTGTCCCAGAGACCAGACTAGACAGGACGATCCTTAGCCCTTCATGAGCCACAGTCACGTGGCATCAGGGAGTGTCATGTGCTCATTTCCCTGCACGTGTGCACCTGTGCTCAGATAGCATGTCGAACCATCCATCACTGCACGTGAGAGAATTCCTCAGCCATGGGGGCCACTCGGTTGGAGTTGGCGTGCTGGCAGACCCACGCGGTTTCTGCTGCATGACCCTGTCACAAATGACAGGCGCACATTCAGTTCATCTCAATAGTGCTTCCACCCTCCCCCCCGCTCAGGAATGCTCTTTATTTCATTAAAATGCACATGTAAATATTCAAATATAATAACTTGTTTAAATAAAAACAGGAGTCAAGTACAAAGTAAAAAGGTAAAACCTTTGTAAGTGCTGTTTCCTGATGCTGGGCAGTGTGGAGAGCCCTGTCGTGCAGATGGAGTTGACAGATGTCTCCCCCAGGAACTGACTTCCAAAGAGAAAACAGTTCTGTGGTGTAGGAAGTCCTCCAGAGCTCCACGCCCACATCCTGGTGGCTTTTGTTAGCCTTCGAACTAGTTGTTGCTGTGGTATTTTCTGGACTTTGCCGTATATGAACCTTCTTTTTAGAAAGAAAGCCCACACAGCTGCTTTGTTCTCTTGTGCAAGTGATACTGGATGTTTATTTTCTTAAAAAAAAAAAAAACCACATCCTAGGTTAAAGACAGTCTGCCTTTGAACTTAGGAAAAAAAAAGCTTTGAATGTGACATGCCACTGTGGGTGTGTGGGGCCGTCGGACATCCTCCAGTGACCTCGGTGGGCCCTTTGAAGTCAGCTTGTTGGAATAAGCAGCCACAGGGAAATGCAGGAGGTGAGCCTGGGGGCCAAAGGACGCGACCTGCCTCCGTGCCCTTGGAAGGCCATGCGTTTACCTCCAAACTCGAACTATTTTAGGAGCCGGGGACAAAGCTCCCAGGTCCCACCTCAGTGTTGAAGGGTCTACAGTGTGCACAGTGGTCGGCTGGACCACTGGGGCGCTGGCCCGAGGGCCTTCTCCAGACAGAGCCCTCAGGCACGCTGGCCGAGGCCAGCCGGCAGCAGATGCAAGCCCCTGTCCGAGGCCTCCTCCCCGCCGCCGCCCACTCCAGCTATCTGGGTGCATGGGGTAGATAAAGACCTTGAAGCCCCAGAAGTCCACTCGCCCCCGGCAAGGATGTCACCTCAGCCCAGGTGCAGGATTGGGCCTAAAGAGGTTTAGGTCATACGGGCCCGTCAGCCTAGCCAGCTTTTGCATTTAATTGTTATTACTTTGGTTATTGAGCTGCCGAGTGACTTCATTGAGAGGCAGAGAGGAACTTTGCTCAAAAGCCTACTGGAAAAATATGAACGATGTGACAAAAAAGATTTTTCATAAAGTCACTCTTCCAGTTTGGATTTTGTCCTCTTCAGTTTTCCTTTCCCAGCGGGCTGTGCGTTCCAGGGCCTCCGTGTTCCTGCAGGTAGTTACGTAGAGTAGATGTGGATGTGCGTGTGCACAGTAGACAGTTCGTGGAGAGAGCTCATGTTAAACGAGTGGGTGTGGCCACAGGTTGGACCCAGCTCTGTGGTGCCAGCCTCAGTGTAGATGAGGCCCCAGCCCAGGAGGAACAGCATCAGGCCTCTCGGAAAATAGCGCCTCCTAGGACGGCCCGTGTGTAACCGTAAAGAAGGGTTTTTAAGAACTATGTGTCTGACCTGTGACAAAGCACATCATGTCGGCAATTGAACAGGGCGGCTTACGGAACTCATCGCACGGGAAGAGGAAAGGAAGCTTTCTTACTCTCTCTCGGGCCCGCCTCGCCTGCACTGGGCCCCTGAGTCCCTGTGACCCCACAGCTGGTGTGGACCGGGTATTAGGGATGAGCATGTCCAAACTCTGGGAGCCCGGTCACAGCATGGCGTCCACTAGCAGCACTTCCCACAGCAGTCCCTGTCCTGCAGCCTGCGTGTGACCTCCGTTCAATTATAAATACAGGGGTGAGCTTACCTCTCAGTGAACAGAACCCTTCTGTCCACAGCTCGAGTCTGCAGTCACGCCGTACCTTAAGGTGCTGTCGGATTTCAGAGAAGGAGTGCGCAGGATCGCCCGGGAGAGAAAAGGTGAGGCCCTGTCGGCAGGGTGCGCGGGAATGACTCTTCCTTGAGGGGCTCCCGTGGCCTGAGTGTCTCGTGCTCAGCACTGTGGACGCTCGGGGCCGGTCCTTCTCTGTCGCCGGGCTGTCCTGGGCTGTAGGATGTTTAGCAGCATCCTCAGCCCCCACTCACTAGATCCGGGAAGCACCACACCCACGAAGTCGTGACAGCCACACCGGTCTCTAGACGTCGCCCGGTGTCCCCTGCAGGGCAGGACAACTGCGTGGGGACTGAGGATACGTGTGAGAGGCCAGTCGTCTCTGCCTCTTCCTGTATGATTGGGAAGTCAGAAGGAGGGCCCTCCGAGCCGCCGGGGAGTGTCCTGCCCTTTTGTTTGTGCGGGGCTCGTTCCTCCACTCTCGGGGTCTGCGGGTCTGCGGGTCTGCAGCAGTGTGCCTTGCTCCTGCTTTGCGGAGCGAGCCGCAGTGATCGGAGAGCCTTCTGCTGGGGACCCAGAGCTCCTGGAAGTGTTGTGCTTGGGGGCGTGGTGGGGTGAGCGCCTTGAATTTGGGGGTCCCACCCAGTCACGCCTCACGGTCTGTACTCAGCCGGTCCTTCATCCGCCGGTGTTCCTGAGGTGTGCTCACACTCTAGCACATTCTTGAAGACTTGGAGAATGCTGGATCTGAACATTCCATCTTTTAGGCCACCGTTGAACGGTTGTTACTCAGAGCGGCCAGCAGCATCAGGCAGGCGGTCCGCTTCTTACTCTGCGCTGTCTGCACTGGTGAGTGACAGCTACGACTACTGGCATCTGTTAAACTTAGAATGCGCCAGGCCCTAGTTCAGCTGCTTTCCTCACGTTGCCTCATTTAATCCTTATGATGTTACAGAAGTGGAAAGCAAAGCCCCGAGAAGTTAGAGGCCTTGTCCAGGGTCACACGGGGGTCTGCGGCACACTCCCAGCGGTCTGACCCCAAATGCCACCCATCACTGGCTATGCTGTGCTGCCTCCCCAGGCCTCTCTGTGCTGAGAAGCCGTACCTGGAGTTCATCTGGCTGCCATCTCTGCCAAGTGGCTCATGGCTGGCCGGCCGCTGGTGGGGCTGTGTCCAGGTGGGGCGCCCCGAGGGTGGAGCAGGCAGCGGGCTCAACGGGGCGGTCAGGGAGCCTCTGGAGGGAGCCGCATCTTGAAGAGGAATGAGCAGGCCTGGGCCAGGTGAAGGGGTGGGAGCGGGTCTGGGCCTGTTCCAGGGAGAGCAGAGCAAGAGGCAAGAGGGCAGGAACGCCTCCTCTCCGCCCCCCAGGGTGTGAGGAGCCCCCAGGGTGTGAGGTGTGTGCTGAGGTCGTGGGCCGGGCTGGGAGGCCTTGTGTGCCCGCCGAGAGGAGCTGGACCTGGTGGTGCAGTTCGGGGGAGCTGGGGGTTTTCGGCCTGGGCGGTGGGGTTTGGACTCCTTCAACACGCACAGCCCGATCTCTTTATCAGCTGACCCGCCCACCGTTTTAAAGCACTTGAACCAAACTGGAGAAAGCCTGGATCGACTGTTGAGGACCTGGACTGAGTTCTCTGGCAATTCTGACTTTTCGACATTGCTGGGGTCGCAGGCTTGGGGATGGCCATTCTCGAGGGCAGCCTGGGCGTTTCTGCCTGCCTGTCCTTCTGGCTGCACGGCTTTCTTCACGGCGGGCGCTGGGTAGACGGGGGACAGCAGAGGCCATGCTCGGCGTTGCTGACTGTGCCGGGCGCCTTTCCTGGGCCCTGAGAGCAGTACCAGTCGGCTGGCTTGGGGGGCAGTCAGTTTTGCTTTTCATTTACTTGCTTTTTCTTTTTGCCTTGAGTTTTTTGTTGCTCAGGCAAATGGACAAAGAGCCACGTGGGCCCACGTTGGGAGGGTGGTGATTATGTCCACCCTGTGCAAGCTTCGCCCACGTCCAGCACTGTCCCACCCTAGGGCTCAGGTGGACAGGGAGGTCATTTTACCTGAGCCACAGACCTTGGGCTTTTCAGACGGGAAACCTTCTGGGCGGAAGACGGCATATCACGCCCCCCTGCCCCGTCTCGCTCCCGCCCCGGCAGCAGCAGCAGGGACTGCCTTCTTGTTGGTCATTCTCTGTTACCACCCCCTGCCTGTTGCCTGGCTGTACTGCGGCCGTGGACTGGCTGAGGAGACAGGAAGACCGCGTGAAAAGCTCTGGCGGGCCTTGGTTCATTCATTCCGCCGAGTTTGCCGGGCACCAGCCCTCTGCCCCACCCGGACCAGGTGCTGAACAGACAGATGAGTAAGAGAGACGTCCCCCTTCAACGCCCACAGCCCAGTGGGCCGGAGAGCTCCGGCGTGGCCAGGAGGGACGTGAGATATGGGTGTTTGACCAGGAGAGGCTTGGGAAATTGGGAAGAAGTTAGAAGGGCAGGATCTGCACATGGTCTGAACGGGGAAGCAGGGGTGGGGCCGGAGCCCCTCTGCTGCCGGCGAGATGGTAGCCATTTCCCCATTGCCTTTTGGGTTTGTTTTCTTTTTTAGTAATTTTTATTTATTTATTTTCTCCCCCAAAGCCCCAGTAGAGAGTTGTATATCATAGCTGCACAGCTTTCTAGTTGCTATATGTGGGACGCGGCCTCAGCATGGCCGGAGAAGCGGTGCGTCCGTGCACGCCCGGGATCCGAACCCGGGCCACCAGCAGTGGAGCGCGTGCATTTAACCGCTAAGCCACGGGGCCGGCCCGCCTTTTGGGTTTTTTAATCTCTGTAAAATACGCATAGTATAAAATTGAGCATCTTAACCATTTTTTTTTTTTTTGGTGAGGAAGAATGTCCCTGAGCTAATATCTGTTGCCAGTCTCCCTCTATTTTTGCGTGTGGGACGCCACCACAGCATGGCATGTAGGTCTGCACCCAGGATCTGAACCCATGAAGCCTGGGCTGCCGAAGCAGAGCACACGAATTTAACCCCACTACGCCAACTGGACTGGCCCCTTAATCATTTTACGTGAACAGTTCACTGGCATTAAGCACATTCACGTTGTTGTGGAGCCATCCCCACCATCCATCTCCAGAACTTTTCCATCTTCCCAAACTGAAACTCTGTCCCCGTTACACACTGACTCCCTCTCTCCCAGCCCCTGGCACCCACGTTCTCCTTTCTGTCTCTATGAATTTGACGACTCTGGGGACCTCATGTGAGTGGAATCACACAGGATTTGTCCTTTTGTGTCTGGCTTATTGCACTCAGCATAATGTCCTCAACATTCATCCATGTGGGAGCACGTGTCAGGATTCCTTTCTTTTTAAGGCTAAATAATATTCCATTGTGTGGATGGACCACATTTTGCATATCCGTTCATCCGTGGATGGATTCCCATCGCTTTTAGTGAACTCCTGACGTCTCTCTGGTCACCGCCCGGTCTCAGGTTTCCGCTTCTGTCTCCCAGCAGTAGCCAGCCCTGGCGGCTGCACTCCCCACCCCGTGCCCACACGCCGCTGTGGGCTCTGTGAGCCCTGTGCCAGGTGGGGAAGGGCACTGCCTGTGTAGTGGGAGAGACGAGCAACTGCAGTGTGGAGGAGGTGACCCTCCATGCTGCCCATTCACACAAAATGCTTCTGAGCTGTTGCTCATTAGCACATGGCCACAGTGGAGACCGACTCCTAGAACCTGATGGAGTCACAGCCTCTTAGAGTCGACAGGACTATGAGGTGTCACGGCTGGCACGCTTTGCCCCGGTGCCCCAGGGGAAGTCACCCTCTTGGTGGGACCACGTCCAGGGACGCCCGCTTTCCTTTGCTGGACACCATAGTGGTTTTGAAGCTGCTTCCTTCTCCTGGAAGCAGCTCTGCTGGCCATGCCCCTGTGGTTCTGCCCTCTGGAGCAGTTCCACCGCATCTGCCCCCGCTGCTGTCTTAAGTCAGAGGTCTCCGCCTCTCCCAGCTCCTCTTCTCCACATGACAGCCTTGGCTCCAGTCCTGGGCCTCTTGTGAGGTTTCCATCCCATCCTAGACTCTGCAGCCACAACTTGAGACCTGGATTTATACCGCAGTGGGAAAACTCCAAAAGCCTTGGCTTTGCTCCTGTCAGCCTCACGATAAAGCCGGTCCTGTGTCCTGCCTGCAGTGGGGAGAGCACTACCTGGGGAGGGCTGGGTGGAGGGGGAGGGCACCACCTGGGGAGGGCCGGGCAGAGGGGGAGGGCACCACCTAGGGAGGGCCAGGCAGAGGGGGAGTGCACCGCCTGGGGAGGGCTGGAAGGAGAGGGACACCCGCTGTGGGGAGGGCCGGGCGGAGGGGGAGGGCACCGCCTGGGGAGGGCAGGAAGGAGAGGGACACCCGCCGTGGGGAGGGCCGGGCGGAGGGAGAGGGCACCACCTGGGGAGGGCCAGGATGAGGGGGACACCCGCCGTGGGGAGGGCTGGGTGGAGGGGGAGGGGGCCACCTAGGAAGGGCCGGGCGGAGGGGGAGGGCGCTGCCTGGGGAGGGCGGGAAGGAGGGGGACACCCGCCGTGGGGAGGGCCGGGCGGAGGGGGAGGGCACCGCCTGGGGAGGGCCGGGAGGAGGGGGACACCCGCCGTGGGGAGGGCGGGAAGGAGGGGGAGGGCGCCGCCTGGGGAGGGCGGGAAGGAAGGGGAGGGCGCCGCCTGGGGAGGGCGGGAAGGAGGGGGACACCCGCCGTGGGGAGGGCCGGGCGGAGGGGAAGGGCGCCGCCTGGGGAGGGCTGGGAGGAGGGGGACACCCGCCTGGGGAGGGCCGGGAGGAGGGGGACACCTGCCGTGGGGAGGGCCTCGTGGAGGAGGGTGCTCTCAGCGCACTCGTCCTCTTGCTTCTCCCACCACCGGAGGCAAGCTCCCCTCCTCCCTTTCTGTTAAAGTCACATTAGCTATTCTGAGACCTGTGTTCTTCAGTATATTTGAGAATTAGTTCCTTGAATTCCTTGAAAACATCCAACTCGATTTTCCCGTTTTTAAATAAAGTAACTTAGGTAAAATTCACGTAACATAATAATTAACCATTTTAACGTAAACGATTCAGTGGCATTTAATCCGTTCACAGCGTTGTGCACCCACCACCTCTTTCTAATTCCAAAACATTTCCACTATCCAGAGTAACACCAGCCCCATTAAGCAGTCTCTCCTCCTTCCCGGACCCCCAGCCCCTGGCAGCCACCAACCTGCTTTCTGTCCCTATGGATTTACCTATTCTGGACGTTTCCTATCGATGGAGTCATACAGTGGGTGACCTTTTGTGTCTGGCTTCTTTCACTGAGCAGAGTGCTCTCCAGGTTCATCCATGTTGTAGGCTGTGTCAGTGCTTCACTCTTTTTTAGGGGAGAATAATATTCCACTGTCTGGATAGACCACGTTTTGTTTACCCATTCTTATGTTGATGGACATTTGGGCTGCTTCCACCTTTTGGCTGTTGTGAACAGTGCTGCTGTGAACGTGCGTGTACACGTATCTGGTTGAGACCCTGTTTTTAGTTCTTTGGGGCATATGCCTAGGAGTGGAATTGTGGGGTCATACGGTAATTACATGCTTAACTCTTTGAAGAACTGCCAGATTCTCTTCTGCAGTGGCTGAGACATTTTATATTCCCTGTTCTAATTTCTCCTCATCCTCACCAACACCTCTTATTTTCTGGGGGTTTTCTTCTTCTTCTTCTTGCCGTCCTGGAAGGTGTGAAATGGCATCTCACTGTGGCTTTGGTTTGTGTTTCCCTAATGACTAGTGATGCTGAGCATCTTTTCACGTGCCTCTTGGCCTCTGTACATCTTCTCTGGAGAAATGTCTATTTAGGCCCTTTGCCCATTTTTAGTTGGGTTGTTTGTCTTGTTGTTGTTGAGTTGTAGGAGTTCTTTGTTTATTCTGGACACTAGACCCTGGTCAGATATATGACTTGGGAGGGGGAAAGGAGAAAGCCAGCCCCCAAAGTAACCTTTTGATAGCCTGGAGGAGGTTTTGAGCTATGTGGAGGTGACGGTCCCTCTCCTCAACTGTGCAGAGCCCAGACCCAGAGGACAGCATGGGCCTGAGGGGACGCTGGAGAGGGTGTGTCTCTTTCTCCCCGGGGAAGGCCTCGGGGGCGCCGGCCCTGGCGGTCATGCCACCCGTCGGGGTACAGACGGGAGTTGGTGATGGTGACAGCGGGACCTGGCTCACTTTCCTTCCAGTGATGGTCACTTGTGCCCCCGGCCATGGGGCACTTGCCTCAGCTCACGCCCCAGGGTCAGCCCTCCTCAAGGCACTGGGGAGACTCCTCCCAGCCAGTGACCCCCAAGGGGCACAAGAGGGAAGGGACCAAACATACAGGGCGTCGTGCCATCAGCCCTGCTGTTAAGGCTGAAACGAGGCTTTCTTTGAACAGTGTCTGGAAGCAGGACACTGCCCAGGGGTGGCTGTGCCTGTGGGCGGGGGGGCTCGGAAGTCCCCTGAGACATGCAAATCGCCATTCATCATTCATTCATTCATTCATGATTTATTCATTCATTCGTGATTTATTCATTCAACAGTGAGTGGACTTGTGGGGCACCTGGCAAGTGGCGGGAGAAGTCTGGGTCCTGGGGACACAGCGGAGACAGGACAGACGAGTAAATGACCATATGGGCTGTGGTCAGTGTAGCAGAGAGGGACAAAGCAG
The DNA here is from genome assembly GCF_020826845.1 of Diceros bicornis minor. Taxonomy (NCBI): domain Eukaryota; kingdom Metazoa; phylum Chordata; class Mammalia; order Perissodactyla; family Rhinocerotidae; genus Diceros; species Diceros bicornis. Next base: position 1,767,359 of record NC_080770.1, read on the forward strand.
GGGCTGCACAGAGTCTGCTTAGGTGCGAGCAGGAGTGAGGGCAGTGGGCGTTCAGTTCCTGCGGACAAGTGTTTCCCGCAGAGGCATGACCAGTGCGTAAACGGTCCCTGGGACCGGGGCTCGTGGCGCTGGTGGGCGGGGGAGTGGGGTGAGAGTGTGTAGACGTCACACGTGGCGAGTTCACATGGAGCGGGGCCGAGTTCCTGCGTCGGGGGTGTGCGGGGCAACCAGCACCCCGTCGTCTAATTCACAGCCGTCTCTGTCCTGGGGTTGGATGCTATCAAGCCTTTTTGAGATCCATTGCCGTCACACATGGCCTGTCACGCTGACTTCTCCCACACTGGTCTCCCACGTGGACGCTGGGCGCGGGCTGGGGACGGGGGACTTGGCAGGTAAGACGGCCGGACTGAGCAGCCTTCCGGGAGCTGTGGGATGACGCACCAGTGTGAGACCTGGCTTCGAAAGACAGTGCACTGCAGAATGCCCCGTCTAGTGCACCAGACCCCGTGGGGATGGCATTGGTCCCGTTTCACAGAGGTGAACATCAGCCTCCAAGGCAGGTCACCAACCTCCCGCCCGGTCCTTACCCTGAAGCTGAATTTCCTTCTCCCTGAGGTCAAGTTCTCCCAGAACCAGAGCTTCTGGACGAGCAGTTTGTGGAGTCTGGAAGAGCACGTTTGCTTAGGGCTGAGCCCCAACACGCGCTCCATTCCTACGTGCGACGGGATTGCCTCTCCCTGCCGCTTCTCCCTGGCCTGTGAGCCCCCAGGACGGGGGCCCTTCTGGTCGCCCAGCAGCTGTGGGCGCTCCGTGATGGCTGTGCAGGAATGTCCCAGGCTCCCCATGAGCTGGCCATTACGAGCTGTAACCAGGTGCTGTCAGATCTGCCGCCATCCCTGGGGCTGGGAAGGGAGTGAGTCACTGGTCATTCATTTTGCCTCTGGGACCAACAAAGAAACTGACACAGAGAATAAGAATGTCTGAACCTGAAGGGACCGTCCAGTGTAGGCCTGAAACCCACACGAGTAATCTTGCCATCCCTACCCGCTCTGTTTGCTTGATGTATGGCGTCTTTCTTGGAAGAGTCACTTCAAAGCCAGCCAGGCCAGCAGGCACTGCACCTCCCCCAGGGCCCCTGGCCTTCTGCTTGTTCTAGCCCAGCTCCGAGGTGGCCACCTCCCTTGGGAGTGGGGCAAGGGCTGGCTGGGAGCACCAGGCCCACAGTGGAGCCAGTGCCCGAGGCAGAGTGTCACTGAGGCGGGGCATGGTTCCCCATCCCCCAGGCCTCTGGCCTTTCCATATCCGTCGGCTGAGCCAAGGTCTCTCGGGAAGAGACGCTGGCAGCAGTGGGGGTCACCCCAACCTCCAGACCCATGTCTGTCCCTGAAGAGCCATACCTTTCCCTTCAGCCAAGTTCTGGCTCTCACCTGCGGGTGCTCGGAGCCGTTGGGGTCCTGGGGCTGGCTGCTTGGCCCTGAGGACGAATGGAGGAGGCCACCGTGGCTGGCCCCCGGGCCAGGCACGCCCAGCTGCAGTGTGAAGAGAACGAGCCCTTCCAGGGCCTTTGGGTGACCTCAGGGCACAGGCCCAGAGCAGGTGTGGCCTTGGGTCCCTGGGTCCTGGACTGTGGAAGTCGGCTGCCTTTCGGAATCACTGGCCAGGGCCGTGGGGCGCGCCGTTCCTGGACGCCTTCCTGAGTGACGCGGGTGCTTGGGGCTGTTTCTGAGCCTCATTTCTGTGCAGTAGAAGTCTGGTTTCCCTGGACCTGCCGCCCACCTGGCTTTGGGGGGGCCCTGACTTCCCTGCTCAGAATCCCAGGGACCAGTTTGTGTACATCTTCAGGTGGCACCTGCCTCTGCGCAGGGTCCTAAGGCAGTGCGCACACCATGGCCGTCCTTGGGGTGGGGCTAGGCGCCCCTGATGGGCTCACAGATGGAGCACGTGGAGCGTCTGGGCTGCTGCCTCCCACGGCGAATGGAGCAGATCAGCTCCCTCCAGACACTCGGGAGGGCGCACGGCCTGTGGGTCCCCGGGCGTCTAACCGGTCTGGGCCCCTGTCTTGTCCACAGTCCCGGAGGTCCTGCAGCTCAGTGACACCCTGCGGGACGACGTCCTGCCTGAGCTCGGGGTGCGGTTTGAAGATCACGAAGGTGGGTCCTCTGCAGCCGCTTCTGGGGACTGTTGTAAGGGGCTCTGGATGTGACGGGCAGGAGGTGGGAAGGACGCTGGGGTGGGGCGTGGTTTTTGAAAGGGCCACAGGAAGAGTGGGATGGGGTGCGAGGGCGCTGTGTTGTCTGTCTAATGAATAATCCCAGGGGAGTTCCCCGTGGTTCCCGGGGGGGCCTTATGGTTCACCTTCTTAGGCATCATTGCCAACACCTCCTGTGTGCGAATGGCATTTGGGTGTCCACTCCTGCGGCCTGACTGCCCATCACCCATGTTTCTGCTGGGCGCTGGCCGCCTTTTCTTACAGTCTGTCCCTTAGCAGACAGCCTGTGTCGTACCAATGGTTGGCGAGTTTCACAGCTTGTCTTTCAACTTTATGGAGGTTTTGCCTGCACTGAAAATTATTCAATTTTGAATACTCAGATGACATGTCTTATTTGATGACTTCTAGGTTTTCTGTCATGAGTGGCAAAGCCTTCCCACATCACAATTTATGTTTAACCTATGTGAGCTGTCAGGAAGGGGCCATCTGCTGCTCTCCAGGGCCCTAGGGGCAGCTGTGGGGAGATTGGTGGCGGCCCTGGGCCTGGGGACCGCTGAGGTGGGGCAGGGCAGGGCCGGGCCGGCAGGGAGGACGGACTCCAGGTCTACATCTCACAGACTGTTGCTTCTCAGGACTTCCCACTGTGGTCAAGTTGGTGGACAGAGACACCTTATTGAAAGAGAGAGAAGAAAAGAAAAGGGTGAGTAAGATTAAAATGACTCAAGTGATGTTTATGGGGCATGGGAAAACCCCAGGGCCCACCCGCTTTACCTTGTGGGAGGTAGTGTTTATGCTTTCTTACAATCCCAGTATTTACAAAAGTCGGAAGGAAAAATTAACGAGATAGGAAGCTACCTGGCAATATGGTGACAAAATATCTTCTAATGAAAGGTCTCTTTTTAAAAAGTTATTCTCCGACTTTAAGGGAAAAGCAGTCCCTTTCAGTAAACCGTGAAGCTGACATGTTTGGTCACCCCGTGCTCTCACCTGAAGTGGTGTCTCCTTTGTTGCTTGGGTAGAACGTGTCCCCGTCGCGCCTCTGTCTGCGCCCGTCCTTCCCAGTGTCCCAGACATCACTGCAGTCCCCACGTAGCTGGGGACTGAGCCGGGTCCTGGGGCCCACAGGGAATCGGGGTAGTCCCTGCTCTCAACCTCTCTCTGGGTCCCCCAGAGAGAGAAAAACAGGAACAGAAACACGCAGTTTGTGTCAGAATTGCTGTGGGGCGGCAGGTGGTAAGAACAGAGGCGCTGACCTCCTGGCCCACACAGGCAGCGTGGGGCAGGCACTGTGGGGCGTGTACCACAGAGCTCTGCCACCTCCAGGGGTGAGGGGCCCTTAAAGAGGAGACCCCCATAGAGGGCGAGTCTGGGAGACCAGGAAGGGCCTCGGTGGACATCCAGAAAGTGGAACTGACAGAGTTGGGGGGCTGGTCAGAGCAGAGGAGTGAGACCGCTGCCCACCAGGGAGCCGTGTGCAGGGGATGGCTGATGGGAGATGCAGGCGTGGCTGCCAGGAGGAGCTGTTCATGAGGCACGACAATTAACCAGCTTGGAACACCAGGAAAAGTTCGGGCAGAATTAGACTGGTGAACTGCCTGTGGATTTGTCATAGTTGGAAAGTTCCAGGAGCTGGGACTTGCCTGCCATGGAGCGCCGGTTTGGCCTCCCCATCGAGGCCCTTCTCAGCCCCCCATTTCCATCATGTTCAGTCACCCCAGCTTTGTGTTGGGCTCTCCCCTCTCCTCGGGCACCACAGCCCGCAGCCCACCATGGCCCTTCCACAGAGGCGACATGCGGCTGGTTGTGCCTCTTGCCCCCCACGCCTGACTAAGAAACAGACACCACTGCTCCCCGCTCTCCCCCAGAGCCTCTGCCTCCTGGGAGTGCTCGCTCAGGGCCAAGGCCACGCAGCGTAGGCTCTGTTCAGGCAGAGGGGAGCCGCCCCGCCCACCATGCTGCTCTCCCTGCTGGCCCTTTCACTGGCCCCAAGGCCTTGGAGGGAGGAATTCGGCCACTGCGGTGGCAGCTTGTGCCTTCCTTCCAGAAGCTCATGTTTCTTGACCAAGGAATCTCTTCCCAGCCAAACTTGCCCTGAGGAAGCCCCCCAGGGCTGCAGGAGGTGGAGAGGGGGTCCTGGGCGAGCACAGGGCCCTCGGTGCCCAAGGCCCTGGTCTCCCAGACCATTCTGGCCGCACCCCTTATAGACAGTGTCTCCTTCCCCCCGAAATAGTCCCACCAGCGGATAAACACATCCTGTCTTTAAAAGAAAAAGCAAAAATCCTTAGCACTTGACTCTCCGCTTCCTGAGCTCCGAGCGGCGTCTTCCTCCTTCCTCCCCACTCTCAGCCTCTCGGTGGCCGCCATCACCACCGCTCTTGTCATGCTCTCTGGTGACTGTCACCTGGGCACATCCCAGTGTGGCCCTATCTTGTCTCCCTCGGCCTGTCGTGAGCCTTTCACCCCTGCTCTCTGGGACCCCCTCCACCTCCCCCACCCCACTGGCCGTGCCCCTGCCTCACTGGCCCTCCGCTTTCCTGGCCCTGGCCCTCCCCAGGTGGCCTCACCAGTCCCACAGCTTCCCTCCCACCCACCTGCCTGTGACCCCCAAGTTCCCTCTGGCCCCAGACTTGCCTGTAACCAGATTCCTGTGTCCAGCCACCTGCCCGAGAGCTCCGCTTCCCAGAAGTGCTTGAAAGCCTGGCTGTGCAAGAGGGACTCCTGATGTTCAGCTCCCCAAAGCCCGTCCTCCTTCCTGTCAGCAGTGGCACGTTGTTCACGCGGTGGCCTGAGCCAAACCTCCTGAGGCAGCCTTGGGCCTCCGCCTCTCACGGGCACCCAAGCTGAAGGCTCCCCCTCCCCACCCCTCCTCTCTGTACCGGCCACCCTCACCCCTGCGCCCTGGCCCCTGCCCGATGCTGCGTGCTGGGTGGGACGTGGGCCCCGGGTCTCCACCCCATCTCCTGCAGTCCTTCTCCACTGCCCTTCACCTCAGAATTAACCCAGGCTCTTTCCCTGGCCCCCATGCCCCCATGCCCTGGCACTTGCTGACCTCTGCCCCCCTCTCCCATCTTCCCCAGGCACCCGTGACCTGCTCTGGGTCAGGCCTCACCACTGTCCCTGGTCACTTCCCCCAGCCAGGCTTGTCCCTCTGCTTGTTTCTTCGTATTAGCTGTTCCCTGGATCTTCTAGCCTGTGCTATCTGCTCACTGCCACCCGGTGTCCAGAGCAAGGCCCGGCACCCAGGGGGCCCCTGAGCCTGTGCACAGGGAATGCACGAGGGTCCCTAATGGATAATGACTCACCCCGTGCGCTGCCTGAGCCCCCTCCTCCCCGCACACAGGCCATCTTCCTCCATGGGGCTGGCAGTCAGAGTCCAGTCACAGGGCCAGGCCATGGGGGACAGCAAGGGGCTTGTTTTATTTCACCTCCCACCCCGAGAGGGGCCGACCTGGCTCATGGGGCCGTTTGCTGTTTCCTTAGGCTGAAGAAGAGAAGAAGAAGAAGAAAGAGGAGGCAGCCAGGAAAAAACAGGAACAAGAAGTAACGCGTGTTTGTTTGTTTGGGGCGGGGGGGGCAGTTCTCCTGGGCAGAAATGCACACTTAGACCCCATGCCCTGCTCTCTGTGCCTCCTTGAGGCCCGGCCAGGCACCCTCTCTGCCTCCGTCCACCAGCGGTGCCCTCCCAGGTCCTCCCCACACGTCCCCACGTGTGCCTGCGGGGAGGCCAGGAGTCCCTGGGCGAGGGAGAGACCGGGCTGCAGGCAGCTGCCCTCTGCCTGGGTACAGGCCCCAAGGCGGCTCTCAGGCTCAATACTGTGCTGCTGCGGCCACTCTGGACGGCCTCCCACTGTCCCTGTAGACCAAACGTCAGTGCCGTTTGAATCGTCCCTCGTTTGGCTCCCCTTTGCCGTGGTTTCTCCCCTCCCGTCCTCTGGAGCTCTCTGGATTGGGGGGCTGGGGGTGGGAGGCAACGTGCACACTCCGCAGTGGTGACCACGACTCTGTTCCAGGCGGCAAAGCTGGCCAAGATGAAGATCCCGCCCCACGAGCTGTTCCTGTCAGAGAATGACAAGTACTCCAAGTTCGATGAAAACGTAAGGATTCCTTTTCTTCTTTGCAGAACTTGGTGAGACCACTAACCTGGGGTGACAGGAATTTCCAGCTTTGGGCGAGCAGAGTTTCTGTTTGGGGTGTGATCAGAAGGGAGGCAGGATCATCTGGCGCCTGTTGTAGGTCCAGTGCCTGTGCCCGGATGCCCAGGGCTGCCTCCCTCCATCGCTCCCTCCCTCCACCCCTGCGGTTGAGCGGCCTCTGGCACCGGACACCGTGGCTGGGCTGAGCTGAGAATGACGGAAACTGGAATCTGCAGGGTCTGTCCCTCACAAGCCGGCAGACGTGCCCTGGTGTAGACGTGTCCACTGTCCCCAGGGGCCTTCGTTGCAGCCATTTGCGGCCGCTTTCCCTCTGCACCCCCAGGCCCTCCTCACTGGGTCTTGTGTGTATTGGCTACATCCTTCTGAGCCATTTCAACCGTGATGGGGAGAGTGCCCTTCACCCCCTAGGCGGGAGGGGCCCCCCAGACGGGTCACTTCCCCACGGCTGGGACAGGGGCTGCCACATCGGGGTCCTGGACCCAGAGCTTCGTGGTGAGTAGGCGCCAGGCGAGTGGATGCGCCCCAGTCAGCAAGCTGAGCACTGCGGGCCCGAGGGCCCCCGCTGACCGTCCGTGCCCTCGCTGTTTCAGGGCCTGCCCACGCACGACGCGGAAGGCAAGGAACTGAGCAAAGCGCAAGCCAAGAAGCTGAAGAAGCTCTTGGAAGCTCAGGAGAAGCTGCACAAGGGGTATCTGCAGATGCTTCCCAGCGGAGGCCTCCATGAGGGGGCAGGGGACTGAGTTTCCACACTGCGCGTCCGTGGCCTGATGGCTTCCTCTGCCGCAGTGGTGACCGTGCCCCGTGCTCTGGTCGTGTTTACAGTGGGCCTCGGGTCCTAAATTAAGAATTCTGTTCCTCGAGGTCCGTGCCGTCATTGGCTCTGAGGCGTCAGTAATAAATTCTTCCCAACAGCGAGGCCGGGCGCTCTCTCTGCCATCGCCCTGCACGGTCAGCTGTGCGGGGGGCCCGCCCGGCGGGCTGCTTGCTCAGCAGGTCACAACTTAGGTGCTCAGGTCAGTTGAGCCGCTTTAGCCAGCCGAGAAATTTCTCCCCCATGCAGATCGCTATCGGCTAATCTCTGGTGTGTGGGCGCATTTGGAGGTATTTGAGTAGGAAAAAGACAGGCTCAAGCTGGCAGAACCCATTGACGCCCCACACAAAGGCTGCTCAGTCAGCCCCTCCAGTTCTGATGAATAAACACACTGCAGAGTCTCCCCCAGCAGGTCAGCACTCGGGCACCAGCAAAGGGCTGGCTCCGCAGGGCAGGCCTGGGCAGCTGCCTGGCACTGCCGCTCACGGCTGTGAGCCCAGGATCTGCACTGCTGACCGTTGAGATACGGGGGGAGGTCTCGACACAGCACGGCAGCCATTTGTCACCGGGTCCCAGCATGGGGAGTGTGTCCTCACCGCCCTGCTCACCCATTTTTACTCACTGGGCTAAGAATCCCCACCTGAACTCACGCTTGACCATCGTTGAGTGAGGAGGGTGAGAGCAGAGCCAGTCCCCGCCTCAGCCTGCGAGAGCTTGGCGGTAGATCAGGTCCATCAGGACAAATGGTAGAGTCACCGGTGCCGGGGCACTCAAGTTGGGAAACACCGCCCGCTTCTCATGCGTCAGGGTTGGGGGGATGGCAGTGCAAAGCGACACCACCCCCACGGGGGAGTGCGGTGGTGTCCCAGTGTCATTGTAGACGCGCTCACCCTTGGCCCCTGCAATCCCACTTGTGGGAGACTGTCTGAGAGACACACCTGCACAGGTGTGCAAGGAGGTGCACACGCTGCTACTGCAGCACCGCTTCCCGAGGCCCGTGGGAGCCAGCCCGCTGTCTGTCAGCCCGGCACGTGGTGCCACCCGGGAGCACCCCCAGTCACACGTGGGGCACAGGGCTCTGAGACCATGAGGACAGGCTCTGGTATTGGTATGTCTGACTTTTGGACCTTCAAATGTTTTACAGCCAAAAAAAATTAAACCAGTAAGAAAAAAAGGCCCTAAAACAAAGTGAAACAAACTCGTTCCATTTAGCTATTGTTATGTGCAAATCACCCCACAACTTAGTAGCTGCAAACGACAGTGGTCATCTTATTATTGACTCTGGTGGTTCTGGGTTGACTGGGCTCGGCTGGGCTGTTCTCGGTCAGGGTCTGCCCCCTGGGCGCAGTCAGATGGTGAAGGTTGGCCCGCCCGCGCCTGGGTCCTGGGCTGGGAGACTCGCAGCTGGGGCTGCTCGGGTGTGGTCTCTCCAGCTTGGCAGCTTCAGCCTGGCAGCCCATAGCTCCGAAGGTGTGTGTCCCAAGGGAGACAGAAGCTGTGTGTCCCTTTGGGATCTAAACTCAGAAGTCACAGTGTGACCCATTGTCCTCAAGTGGAGGTCGTCCCAGAGGCCCACCCACACTCGAGGGGAGGGGGCACAGACACCTCCCTGTTGGTTCTGGAAGAGTGTGAGGGGCTGGGGATGTCATTGCAGCGATTTCGGAAGGTACCATCTGCCACAAAGCTGTCAATCAAATCAGTGAGGAAAGGGCTCCTTCAACTGATTAGAGGACTCGCCGCCTTGCTGTGCATCTTTAGTGGGGTGTATTCGAGGCCAAAATGGTGCAGAGAAGTCAAACTTAATCCAGTTGTTTTGTTGTTAGTGATAATATTGGCATTGTTATCCTTAAGCTCAATATTGTGGGACAAAGCAAATAAGTGTATTGATGGCAATAACCCAGGTTTTAATGTAAGAAAGAAATATAAGTATAAAATCAAAGAAGTTAAGGAAAATCACTACACTGTTGAATATGAATTGGAAAAAACAATGTGACTACACTTGATTTTTGAACAATAGGTATTTCCTGGCTGTGGAGACTGAGGGGGCCAAGCCCGGTCGCCATGAGCACCCCAGAGCCAGATTCGAGGCTCTGAGTGCCATCCCCGTCCTTGGAGAAATGGCCCACCCTAGGTCTGGAGCAGAAGCACAGGGAGACCCTGGGCCATCTGGGGCCCAAAGGGAAGCTTTCAAAGACCAGTGGAGTCATGTCCAAAGGTCACAGCACAAACTAGTGACACAGCAGCTGGATGGACCTCGGGCATCGGGCAGAGTGGAAAAGCCAACCTCCAAGGGTCATGTGTTGTATGAGTCCATTTAGATGACATTCTTGAGATGCCAAACTCTAGGGATAGAGAGCAGAGTCGTGGGTGCCAGGGGTCAGGGTGGGGTTGAGTAGGAAGGGCGCTGGGAGGGCGTCTTGTGGTGCAACAGTTCTGGGCCTCGATGCTGCGGTGCTGCAGGAATTGACGCCTGTGATGATGTGCCGCAGAGCCGCACGCACACGCTGCCCAGTGCTGGTCCCCTGGGCTGATCTTGTGCTCTAGTTGGCAAGAGGTGGCCATCTGGGGACTGCATGGAGGGCACACGGGACCACGCTCTACCACAACTTCCGGGGATTTCTACTTATTTCAAAATAAAAAGTGTCAGGAGCTTCCAGTGGCCAAGTCTGGGACAACTCGAGCTTTGGAAAGAAGGAGTAATTGAAATGCAGGCATCAAAGAAAGCCGAGAAATAATCATCTGTCACCACTGGTGGGGGCGGCTCTGTACTCTACAAACTTAGTTATAAGTCGCAGAATTAAGCATTTCTCCTCCTTCCATAGGAACTGTATTTCAGGGCCACCAAATGGCCCCCGCTGTGGGGGAGGGCTGCTCCTCAACCAACAGTGCCGGCTAATAGCAGTGGACGGTGGCCGGATGAGACAGCCTCCGTTCTGCAGCCCCGAGTGAAACACTGAATCGGGCCAGGACTGTCAGCAGATGCTGAGTCCCCTGGTGAATGTGGGTGGGACCTGGCTATTTTCATGGTGCCAAAGTGTCACCTTGCAGGTGGCTTGTAGGTCACGGGGGGCCTGGGGAGGTGTGCATGTCACCTCACAATGCCGGGCTCTGCCCGTCACCCCCTTCCTTCCCCAGCACTGTCAGCATAGTCTGGAGAGGGACAAGCCGAGCTGAGGTGTCCCCTGCTGGCGAGAGCCTAGCCTCACCTGCACAGAGAAGTCTTTCTGCTAGAAACATACAGGCGGTATAGAATGAAGCCGCTGCCTGCCCGGGGCCTTGTTGAAACGCAGACTCTGGTCCCTCTGATTTGGGTGGGGCTGCAGATTCTGCATTTCCTCCTACCTCCCAGGTGTGACACGCATGCCCCTGGCCCAGGGGCCCCACCTGGAGGGGCGAGGCTGTCCATCTCACTTCCTGTTGACAGGAAGTACTGGGGATGGAGGCACGGGCAGGGACTCATCCAGAAGAGCCTGAGCTGGCATCTTCAAGGAGTCCCTGTAAACCGGGGGAGGATGGGGTAGAGGACACAGACCTGACTGGGAGAGACTCACACAAAACCGCCACAACCCTTTTATGAACCTTGACTGGTTTGAACAAACCCACCACAAAGTCATTTGGGGAGGTTTGCCTATGGACGGGGTATGGCAGGATACTAGGAATTTTTGTTAATTTTGTTAATATGATTATGGCAGTTGTGTCTACAAATGTCCTCAATTAGGGACGCAGTTGCCTGAGGCCTATAACTCAGTATTCTTCAGCCAAGAAAACTGAGGAAGCAAATCATGCACAATGCTCCTGGTCACATCTAAGTGGGGGGCGTCTGTTCCACAGCTTATCCTCTCTGCTCTTCTGTGTTTGAAACTTCGTGATCAAATGTTCTTTAAAACATGCTGCCAGGAAATCCTCTCGTCTTTGGTGAAGGACGTGAGCCCTGCCCCGGTGCTGCAGAGGACCGGGGAGCGGGAGTTTGGCCTCCCCCTGGACACTTGGAAAGCCAGGGTGCCTGGAGGAGGTGGGCCGGGGGCCAGGCTGCGGCCTCTGGCTTCATGCCCCCAGGACGTCCGCTCGGGCAGCCTGGTGAGGAGCATCCTCACTGTCCCACTCTGCTCTCGGCCTTTGCACCCTCACAAGCTGCAGCAGATCCTTCTGGAACAAGATGGGGTGGAAAATTTTTGTAACTTGTATAATATTAATTCACCTGTGAAAGGTGTTTGTGTCCTGTGCATGAAGCCTGTTTCCAGCTTTAAGAGCCAGATTTGTCTTCCTGCTCTCCCCAAAGAAAAATCTTATGTGTTTTCATTATAAAAATATCACAGATTCACTATTTAAAAATCAAATCATGCAGGGGCCAGCCTGGTGGCATAGCAGTTAAGTTCGTGGGCTCCGTTTCGGCAGCCCGGGGTTCGCAGGTTTGGATCCCGGGTGCACACCGATGCACTGCTTGTCAAGCCATGCTGTGGCGGCGTCCCATATAAAGTGGAGGAAGATGGGCATGGATGTTACCCCAGGGCCAATCTTCCTCAGCAAAAATAGGAGGATTGGCAACGGGTGTTAGCTCAGGGCTGGTCTCCCTCACAAAAAAAAAAATCACACAGAAAATTACCAGTATAGGGACTGAGCATCCCTGTAAGGCCACCTAAGAGAGCCTGTAGCAGTTGGGGAATAGTCTCCCGGACTCCTTTCTTCCGAGGGTGTGAGGTTTACAGATACACTCCGTGTGGTGCGTCCCTCTCTTTGCATGGAATATACCGTGGATATTTTCTTTTTTAAACTTTTCTGCTTTATTTATTTGTTTTTTTTTTAACATCCATGCCAATCCTCCTCTTTTTGCTGAGGAAGACCGGCCCTAAGCTAACATCTATTGCCAATCCTCCTCCTTTTTTCCCCTTTTTCTCCCCAAAGCCCCAGTAGATAGTTGTATGTCATAGTTGCACATCCTTCTAATTGCTGTATGTGGGACGCTGCCTCAGCATGGCCGGACAAGCAGTGCGTTGGTGCACGCCCCCAGTAGCAGAGCGCGCGCCCTTAACCACTAAGCCATGGGGCCGGCCCCATACCGTGGATATTTTCTGATATGAGTATGCCTTGAGATCTGCTTCATCCTTCGTGTCTCCACATGTCCGTTTTATTAGTGCATCATAACCTGGGTGCCACCGCCCTGTGGAGGGACATTGGGGTACACCTGCGGCCCTGTGCGCCATCTCTTCTCCCAGCTCCAGAGGTTATTCATCAAGCAGCCTGGTCCCTTGGGCCAGGTTGGTTGTGGTCCCGCTGTTTCTGAGCTGTGGGGCCAAGGGGAGTTATCCAGCCCGTGTCCTGTTTCCTCCTCTGAGGATGGGGACGGTGATGTCTGTCCACGACACTGCTAGGCCAAGGAGTTGCCATTCTTCAGTGACGCCAAGATGAGGCACAGCTCTGTAGGTGGGAAGGAGAAGGACAGGGCGCCTGTCCTCCCCAGCTCAGTTTGGGGGGAGTGGCCGACGAGGCTGAGTCCAGCCAAGGAGCAGAGACCAAGGGCAGGGTGGCCCCTGGAGGGTAACCCTTGAGCTCCTCGTGGCCGGAGGCTGAGCCAGGCGGAGGACCTGTGCAGAGGGGCTGTTTACAGGTGTACACGAACCCAGAGTGGGTGGAAGCAGAGTTAGGACCCTGGGAGGACGAAACCCGCGAGGTGGCCGGGGGCCTTGGAGACCCACCCCCGGGAGTTCTCACCCCAGCGCTTCTCAGCCCTGGCTGCACTTAGCATCACCTGGGGATTTTAAACAAATCGATGTCTGCCCTGCCTGCCCCCATTCTAAGTTCACTGGTGGGCAGGAGGGAGCTACAGGATGTAGCAGAGTGGCATGGTCAGAGCTCACCAGTGTGCTGGTGGACAGCGTGGAGAATGAGGGTGGCAGGGCGCCATGGGGACTAGGAGGACTGGCTGTGACCTCAAACCCAGGGCATGAGAGCAGCCTTAGCTCATGAAGAACAGGGACCCTCCTGGCTAAGAAGGACCTAGCTCAGCAGAGATTCATTTGCTGGCGCTTCTGCTGTCAGGGGAATATTCAGAAAGGATTGTGTCCACAAGGTAAGAGACACCAGGACAAGGCTCTGGTGGCTGCAAAGCTTGTATGTTTGTCTGACGGCCTGGGACAGAGGCGAGGAGGCTGTTCAGAACAAAAGCGTCTTGAGGGCAGAGATGGGAGCCTGATCCTGCCTTCTGGGTGCCAGTGTGAATGGAAACCACTTTTGTTTGGGGCTTTTGGGGAGCCTCTCAGTGGATCCCCCAAGCCTGTGGTCCAGGGTGGAGTGGCGCCTTCAGACACAGGGTCCCAGATGCTGAGAGCCGGTTTTTAAAGCTGATGTGGCAAGACAGGGAGCCCACAGTCCCTGGGCCACCAGTGGGACCACTGCTAGGGGTGGGCGTCTCACCCCAGGTCCCTGGGGACTGTGCCAGCGCCTGAGAGGGTGACAGCAGATCCCTGAGTGGGAGATGGCAGTGGGAGGCCACCCCCGACCCCCAGCGCTGGGCCAGGCCTCAGCCCCTCAGCCCTAACGCAGTGTAGAGGCTGGAGAAACTCAAAGGTGCCTGGAGCAGCTGCCCTGCTGGGAAGCAGAGGGAGACCGCCCTGCAGGGCCCACTTCCCGAGAGGATGGACAACTGTCACAAGGGAAGTGCGGGCTTTTCCAGGACAGACGCTGTACTGGGTTGAATAGCGTCCCCCTAAAATTCACATCCACCCGGAACTCCACAATGTGACCTTATTTGGAAATAAGGTCTTTGCAGATGTCATCACTTAGGTTAAGATGAGGTCACACTGGAGCTGGGTGGGCCCTAAATCCAATATGACTGGTATCTTTGTAAGAAGAGGAGGGACACAGACACAGAGAGAAGCCACGTGACAGAGGCAGAGGCTGGAGGGACGCAGCCACAAGCCAAGGACCACACCTTGATTTCAGACATGTACCGTCCAGAACTGTGAGAGAATACATTCTGTTGTTTAAGCTGCCCAGTTGATGGTGCTTTGTTGTGGCAGCCACAGGAAACCAACAGAGACATCCATTCTCGTCCCTTTCTTCTCTTTACCAGAAAAGCACATTTGAGCTGACTTAATGCTTCATTTAAATAAATCCATTCACGGCTATAATGGGACAGAAAATATAGTCACAGTGCAGGCAGACGAGGAATGTTGCCTGATATCACAGTAGACTCCAAGACGACATCCTGTAAGGTTCCGAAGTTAGCCTCCACATGAGTTTCTGCTGGGGAATCCGAGACCCAGTGCCCCAGATCAGAGAAAATGTCAGACCCAGGCGGAGTGCCTGGGATGGCAATGTGGTGTCACTCCGAGCCTGGCGCCCTGCCCCTCACTCCCACTTGCAGGTGAGGACACCGAGTGCAGCCCCTGGAGAGCACTGTGCTCTCGACCCAAAACGTAGCACCCATGCCTCCTGGTTCTGGGATATCAGCTGGAGAACCTCCTCCTCCCGGAGGCCTGCCTGACGCTCTTCCCTGTAGAGGTGGGGACAGGAGGCGGGAGGCAGGGAGAGATGTGCACATAATCAAGGGAACATGCTTCAAGAAAGCCAGCAATGGGTGCCTTGATGGAAATAAAGCAGGGGAGGCGGCCCCAGCCGGGAGGGTGTTCAAGGAAGGCTTCTCAGAGGAGGTGAGCATCCAGCTGGACCCAAATGACAGGCGGGAGCCAACGAAGGAAAATGTGGACAGGGAGGACTTTGATATCATTCACAACTCCCCAAAAGGGGCGTTCTTCCAAATCCATAAGAGCCCCGAAGAGGCAGCCCATGGGTGTGGACAACGCCAGGTGTGCACAGGTGGGCTGTACTGTCCCAGGCCGGGCCTGCTTTTTCCAGGTGGTGGAACCAGGAGTTTGTCCTTCTGACTCCTCAAAGGCAGGCTGGAGCGGCCCTGAGGTGGCTACTCTCGGTCATCCTGAGCACCAGGGCCTGTGGGGGACCAGATGTCACCTGGAGCACCATGCAGGCTGAGCTGCTCATGGGACAGACTTCTGAGAGCCTCAAGGAGCAGCGTCTAGAGGACAGGCCCGGGCTCCAGCTCTAAGACCTCCCTCTTCCCCTTCACGTCCTCAGGCACCCGGTGCCCCCCGCTCACCAGGGCGGTGGGGTAATCAAAACAGCGGACCCCTGCACCAAGCAGACCATTCGTCCCGAGTTGTTCCGACTCTCCCCCAGCCCTGCGAAGCAGCTACTACAAGTGCCCCCGACTTACAGATGGGGAAAGGGAGGCACAGGCTCTTGGCCAGCGCCACCCAGGTAGAACTGGGGAGGGCAGGGATTTGGCCCCAGGTGTCCTACCCAGGAATCTCTGCCCTTCTGCCTCTGCTCTTGGCTGCACAGCCCGCTGGCCATGATGCCAGCCAGGGCACTGCCTTAGTGTGTGTTGTGGGCCGAATGGCGGTCCCCAAGAGGTAGGCTCAACCCTGACTCCTGGTACCTGCGCACTTGACATTGGGAAATAGGGTCTTGGCAGATGTAATCAACTTAAGGTGAGGCCATTAGGGTGGGCCCTAATGCAGTGACTGGAGAGTCCTTATAAGAAGAGGACACATGGAGACACAGAGAGAAGGCCATGTGAAGACGGAGGCCGAGACTGGGGTGATGTGGCCAAAACCCGAAGATGGCCTGGAGCCCCAGAAGCTGGAAGAGGCAGGAAGGATCCTCCCCTGGAGCCTTCAGAGGGAGCACAGCCCTGCTGACACCTTGATTTCTGCCTCTTACCCTCCAGAACCGTGAGAGAATACATTTCTGTTGTGTTTTCTAAGCCCCTTAGTTTGTGTACTTTGCCATGGCAGCCACAAGAAATTAAAACGGCATTCTCAACACCGTTACAAATAGAAAAGTGCCCACCTTCCCACTGACTCACTGAAGTGCCCCCTGGGGAAGGCTGCACCACCACAGCTGTTCCACCTTCATTAGATCTCCCAAGAACCAGGCCCAGCTACCTGCCCACCGGCTGCTTACCCGACCAGCACAGGCCAGCTCCTGTGGGGGTTCTGCCAGCTTGATGCCACCTCCGCCAATCCCCAACGTCTGGGCAAGGCCAGATCCAGTGGCTTCAGTGGATTGGAGACTTTATTAAACAAAAGGAAGAAAGACCTCCAAACTTGAAAATGCTCGGGTTCTCTTCTTTTGCAGTTTATGCTTCCTTCCCTCAGCTCTGCCGCACCCTCCCCAACAGCAAAGCAAGATCACTACAGAAAAGTCAGAAAACCCAAGTAAGGTAAATAGGAATCGCGCACACACACCCTCCCAACAGACGCACCGGCCGACCTCGGCTGTGCCGTCGTGCCTGGGCACCCACCGGCGACCCCGCGGTTTGTAACTGACCCATGTCCTTAACAAGTCCCTCAACCAGGAGCCTCCTGCTGGTTTCAAACTTCCCCCGCCCCCAAATGCCCTAGAACAGGAACAACTTGCTAAAAATTAAACACTGTTTCAAAAACAACCACACCCAAAGAAAGTTTCTGAAAAAATGGGCAAAAATAATGAGACACCCCCCACTGCCCAACCGCGGGTAGACACGGAAATGAAGAGCTCCAGAGTCCAGGCCTGGGGGCACGGTTTTCAACCCAGTCATCGTATTCAAGTCTTCTCTAGGTCCGTGCTTTTCTACCAACTGTGATGTGGCGGCCGGGCCTGCACCCTCGCCCAGATCCAGGCTGCACCGCGGCCCGGTGGAGGGCTCTTCCTCCTGCCCGGTGGGGTCTGCCCAGCTGGGGCCAGGCTGAGACGCCCAAGGGCGCGGGCCTGGGCGCTGCCAGGGGGAGCCCTTGTGTGCACGGGACGGGGTGGGCGAGAACCAGTGGGGTCCCACGTGCGAAGCCCTGGAGACAGGAAGAGCCCGGGGATCTGAGGCGGGGAAGAGGCCTGGGCGCTGGAGTGGCGGAGGTCGGCGAGGTCAGCGCGCGTGACCAGGCGTGGGGAATAGGGGGAGATGGAACAGGCCGGCGCGGGAGGCTGGGGGGCCGGGGACGGTGCCCATTCCTACGCGGACTGGGAGGTGGGTCACGGGGAAGGGGCCACCCGGATGCGGGGTGGGCGGCGGGCTGCGCCCAAGCCGAGGGCTGGGGGGCTGCGGCAAGCGCCCTCCACGTGGCCAGCGCGCCCCCGCCCCTTAAGGAGGCAGACGGAGGGCGGGCGCGCGCCGCCGCAGACGACACACTCCCCTATTTGCATACGGCCCGCGGGTCTGAGCGCGGCGCCCCTCGGCGGCCCCTGATTGGTCGTCGCGGCGGCGCCCAAGCACAGCTGACTTGCGCCAAGCCCGCCCAGTCGCAGCCCGCCTTGCTCGCAGTGGGCGGGGCCTGGGGGCTCGGCCAATGGGAGGCGGTGTTGTTGGCGGCCACGGCGGCGCAGTCCCCGGACCGAGCGCAGCCACCGCCGCCGCCACTGCCGCAGGAGGCGTGAGGTGAGGACGCGCGGCGCTCAGCCGGGTAACGGCGCGCGGGGGCCTGCGGGGCGGGGGCTGCGGCCGGGGCGGCGGGGCCGGGGCGGCGGGAGGAGCCGGCGCCCTCGCGGAGGCCGCGGCGGCAGGGCGGGGCCCGCGCGGAGCCCGGAGCGGCGGCGGGCTCGCGAGGAGGCCGGGCTGCGGCGGCGGGCAGCGGCAGGTGTCCGTCCCCGCCCCGCCCGGCGGCCTGAAGGTCAGGAGGCGCTTTGTTCGCGCGCGGCCCGCCAGGCCCGGAAGGTGACGGGGCCGTGAGCCGGAGGGGGCCGCCCGGGGCCTTTGTGTCCGGAGCCGGTCTTCCCGGGCGGGAGCGTGACCGCGGGCGGCCGAGCGCCCCGGGACCCGGCGGACCGGTGTCCCGGGCGGGGCCGTCAGAGCTGCTCGCCCACTCGCCCTCGCCTTCGGGAGAGAGAACTAGAGCCTGCAGAGGAGGAGCCTGATAAGCGTGCGCGGGACGGCAGGCCCCGCGCGCCCCTGGCGCTCGGAGAGGGGCGCCGCGGTCACTGCCTTCCTCGCCGGGCCGCCGTCTCCCTGCCCCTCCGTCCGGCGTGCCCCCTGTTCGTGGTCGCGATGAGACTCCCCGTGCGCGGGCTCCCCGGTGTGGGCCCTTAGACCCCAGGGGCGCGGTTGGGGGCGCGGGGCTGTCTTCGCGCTCTCGGGAGCTCTGGGGGCGCGTGCGTGCGGGCCTCGGCTCCCGTGCCCGCTCTGCTCTCCTTTCTCTGGGAATCCCGGCTCCGTCTGTCCGCATGGAGGCAGACGGTGTAGACGGAGGCCTGGGACGGCTCTTGTGCGGGGATGTGGGGTGTGTCCCGTTAGTCGTCGGGGCTGGAGGCTCGAAGTCTCCGTAAGTTACCGCGCTTCTGCAGTAATACTGTACCTCCCCATGACTAAGGGTGCCGCTGCACACCGGGGACGCCTCTGAGCTCTTTGCAGGGGTTAACCCATCTCATGATAAGCTGATAGCTTGTGAGATAGAGACTGTTGTTTTCCCAGTTAACTGCTCCTCAGGAAACTTAAGGCCCTGGGAGGTTCAGTTGAGTGGCTTGTCCAAGGTGACAGAGCTTGGGTGAAAATGCAGGCAGTTCTGAGTTTGCCCAGCTTTCCTGCTTCTGTAGAGGGAATGGAAGAAGTTTGAGTGAGGAATTATGTTTTCATGATTCCCCTGAGACGAACCGAAGTCTAGTTGATGAGAATTGGAACAGGTTGATCGTTTCCAGCTCAAAATTCTGTGATTGTACAGAAGGCTAGATGCTTCCCATAGTAAAACCTGGGAATTATTTCAGACTGCGACTAGCAGTTGCTGGTGGAATAAATAACCTGGCAGTGTAAAATGAACTTCAGAGAAAGGAAGGTGGGGATAGAATAGGGATATATTCCAGAGAGTAAACGTGTGACTAAAGAGGGAGATGGTTTAAAAATCAGAGGTATCTAGTAGTGCTTCGCTTACTAAGGTGAAATTGGAGGAAAAAGAAACCCCAGAAAACGAATTTTCTCAATTTGTTAGCTGCTTTTTTAACTTCTTTGGGGATAAGGACATTTTTGTGTTTCATATTTTGAGGGTAAATGATCCTATTTCTTCTGAGATGTTAAAGGATCAATTCAAGACAAGACCTTTTTGGTCAATAAAAATATTATTGGAAAACTTAATTTCTTACAAAATTATAGTGACAAAAGGGATTCATTTTATAGATAAAATAGGTTTAAGAATTGTAACCTTCCCCAGTTTACTAAGGGACGTTTTCACTAGAATTTTAAGGCCTGTTCTCATGGTATGATAAAAATAATTATTCTCAAAATAATTATTTTTAATTATATAAAATAGTAATTATCTCAACACTATAGTGCTGTCTTATTGTTGTTTTTTTTAAATTTTTTTTTTTGTGAGGAAGACTAGCCCTGAGCTGATATCTGATGCCAGTCCTTCTCTTTTTTTGCTGAGGAAGACTGGCCCTGGGCTAACGTCCATGCCCGTCTTCCTCTACTTTATATGGGATGCCGCCACAGCATGGCTTGATAAGTGGTACATCAGTCTGTGCCCAGGATCCGAACCTGCGAACCCCGGGCCACTGAAGTGGAGCTCGAGCACTTAACCGCTAGGCCACCGGGCCAGCGCCAGTGCTGTCTTAAATACCTGTCATTACACGTACACTTACAGTCTTTTTGTTTCCTGGTTGACCAATGTTACTGATTGAGAATGTCTGCAGCTATCTGTGCCTCTCTATCATAAAATAATGTCTGATCACTTTTGTGAATTTTGTGTTATTTTTCAAAACAGAGACAGAATAGTGATTGGAGAAATTGATTGAATTCTTTGCAAAGCTGATTTTGTCATTTTTGATTTGATAATCTCAGTAAGCTGAATTCTGAAAAGGGTACATATGTTTTAGGATTGTTGTCCTCCAAAAATGTACAGGCATTGCAGTTTTGTGAATTTACTATTTAGATTATCAGAGTCTTCTGTGGTATTTTGAGTTTTGAGATTTTTATCTGTATGGGGCGGTTCATAATTTTATGAAGTACTTAGAGTTGGGATGTGTTCATCAACACATGACAGTCTGAATTTGTACTTGAATCTTTAAAAATTAAAATATTTCTGTTAACCTTTCAGGGTTTTTAGCAGCCTCTTTTTTTTTTAATTTTGTTTATTTATTTCCCCACCAAAGCCCCAGTAGATAGTTGTATGTCATAGCTGCACATCCTTCTAGTTGCTGTATGTGGGACACGGCCTCAGCATGGCCGGAGAAGCGGTTCCTCAGTGCGCACCCGGAATCCGAACCCGGGCCGCCAGCAGCAGAGCGAGCGCACTTAACCACTAAGCCATGGGGCTGGCCCGAGGAGCCTCTTGATATTGAGAGCATATTAATTCCCTGTATCTGCAGTTCTCTGACCAGCTGGGGTTGGGATTGAAATCTTTTCCATTTTTCTTCTTTTGAACAGTGGATAGTCTTTTAGCATCAGGAGGAGGTGACCTTAAACCTAACTCTGTAAATGGCATAATAAGTTAGGAATTACTTATTTTTATTTATTTTTTTTTGTGAGGAAGATCAGCCCTGAGCTAACATTCGTGCTAATCCTCCTCTTTTTGCTGAGGAAGACTGGCTCTGAGCTAACATCTATTGCCAATCCTCCTCCTTTTTTTCCCCAAAGCCCCAGTAGATAGTTGTATGTCATAGTTGCACATCCTTCTAGTTGCTGTATGTGGGACGTGGCCTCAGCATGGCCGGAGAAGTGGTGCGTCGGTGTGCGCCCGGGATCCGAACCTGGGCCGCCAGTAGCAGAGCGCGCGCACTTAACCACTAAGCCACGGGGCCGGCCCAAGAATTACTTATTTTTAGAGTTGCTTTCCTTCCTTTCCATTCCTTGTCCGCAGTTGTAAAATGGTTTAAGACTGTTCTGATAAGCTCACGTTGTACTTTGAAAAATTTTGCCAGAGAACCTAAATTTTTTTGCTTGGGAAGAATAATATCTGTGGGCAGGGGGGTGATTTAAATTCCCAAAGAACCATCAACTGTATGAAATAGACAGGCCAAGCCCGGTACTGCCTGGAACCAGTACTCCCAGTGATGTTTCAACTTGAATGATCAGGCAGCAGTGAGGGCCGTGTTGAACGTTTGGTCTGGGATTGCTGTCTGATTTGGTCTGAAAGGGAACCGTGTTTAGGCATCCGAAGTAACAGGCTGATAGTACCCATTTTGACTCTTCTGCCACTGGGAGGACTGTAGAAAGAGGAAATAGCTGGTGCAGAATTGTTGCTGGAACTTGCTCTTGCCCGGCCTTAGCTGACTTGGCATGGTATCTCCTAGTTGAGCACATACTTGCCTCCCCAAACTGCGGTTGTGAGATTGGCCCTGGAGCACGGAGTAACTGGGAAATAGGTAGTGAAGGATTTTGTGTTTGGTAGGAAATTGTCAAGAACTGGTTTGTGATGATGTAGGTTTGTTTTCACTTGACAGCTGCTGGTTTTCTGCTCTGCCCTCCCTGGAGAAGGCAGGGCAGCTCTACTGAGTTTGCCATTGAATTTTAAATTTCATGAGTATTACAGCAACTAGAATGATGTGCAGCTATGACATACAACTATCCACTGGGGCTTTGGGGGAGAAAAAAAAATAAATAAATTTCATGAGTATTTAGTAACAGGAGAGGTGGTGTATTTTTATAGCAAGAAAACTACAAAAGACCCCTTTGTGACCTTTACCTGTTGATCTTGACCACTCATTGTGTAGCCTTACACTTCCTCTTACAAGTGTAAGTTTACTGTCAGCTGTTGTAACGAAATGTGCTTCCATTCTAGGTCTGTGGGCCTTTATTTTTTTTTTTAAGTGTACTGTGCGTTTTATTATTATCCAAAAAATCCCATTCAAAAACAAGATGAGATGATTTGTGCTCAGTAGTTTTGTAGGAGAGAGATTAAGTGTACACTTTATTTATTTATTTATTTATTTATTTATTTATTTATTTATTTATTTATTTTTAAGATTTTATTTATTCATTTTTTCCCCCCAAAGCCCCAGTAGATAGTTGTATGTCATAGGTTCACATCCTTCTAGTTGCTGTACGTGGGACCCGGCCTCGCGTTGGACGGAGAAGTGGTGCCCTGGGGTGTGCCCGGGATCCGAACCCGGGCCGCCAGCATCAGAGCGCGTGCACTTAACCGCCAAGCCACGGAGCCGGCCCGAAGTGTACACTTTAAATATTTATGTGCAGCAGTTATAAGCGTGCAGTTTTAATGTTATTTATTTATTTTTCCCCCCAAAGCCCCAGTAGATAGGTGTATGTCATATCTGCGCATCCCTCTAGTTGCTGCATGTGGGACGCGGCCTCAGCGTGGCTGGAGAAGCGGTGCGTCGGTGCGTGCCCAGGATCCGAACCCAGGCCGCCAGCAGCAGAGCGCGCGCACTTAACCGCTAAGCCGTGGGGCCGGCCCTAAGCGTGCAGTTTTAAGTGTTATAATTTGAAACATTTCTTGTTTACCCAGTTATCGCAAAGTAGCTTTCAATGCTCTGCATCTCATCATTCATTTGTGAGCAACATCTATGGGCCAGGAACAGTTCTAGGTACTGGGATTGCACTGAACAGAGGAGACAAAAGGCCTTGGCCTCATTTGTTTCCACAGTGGGAGACAGACAGACAAGGTAGGTGGTGGTGGATGCTTTTGAGAAGAGATTTAGAGAGAGAGAATAGGGACTTGAGTAGTCTCGATGTGAAATAGGGGGAGAGGGAAAAGCCTTTCTGACAAGGTGACAAGATCTTTAAATACTGGATTAAGAAAACGTTCAAATGTTTGCCTTATCCAGTCACGTACTAATGAATTGCAGAGAAAAGAGAGTGGAAGAGGAAATTGGAGCTATAGCAATGAAGAACTGATGTGTCGTGAGTAAAAATAGAATGTTTTGGTTAAGGAAAGGAAGTAGTTTCTTTACTTTTTTCCTGAAAACTGAAGGCTTGGTCTCTAGTGAGTTTCTGAAGAGATGGTCCCATTGTTATCTGGTGGCATTTAGATCTTGTAAGCAGGCATGACTTCCTGTGTGTCTTCAGAAACTACTTGGGAGAGGCTGAGGTGTTCGTGGGGTCCCTGACACCATGCTGTATACAGGCAACACACAAGTAGACTGTCACCAACAGCAGTGAACGAATGAATGCAGCAGAGGTTGCTTGGCCACTGTCTCCTGCCAAGTCCTGTGCTGGGCCCAGGGATTGCTGCATTGAGTGAGTCGACAGGTCCCTGCCCAGTGGAACTTGTTCTTCAGTGGGAAGACAAACGTGTTGTTTATTCACCTTTTTTTTTAAAAACATGATAATAAAAAGTTTCAACATGTACAAAAGTAATGATCTCCTATACCTAACACCTAGCTGCAGTAATTAACTATTTGCCAATCTGAGTTCATCTGTACACATATAATATATATGTGATTTTTTGAATCAATTTTTTGATAAATGCCAAAAGAAAAAGGAAGTGCATGTACATTAGATTATCAGTCATTACGTATGATTGAAATCAGTTTGAAGATAGTTTCAAGACTACCTGTATGAGTTTAGGACCTGGAGACCTCTTTTTCTCTTTTTTAATTGCTAAGAGATTACAAGTGTAAATGAAAGGTGTATTGGTTAACAAGAATATCTTTTATTAGTTCAGAAACTTGCATCCGTTATTTTGTTGTTTACTTTAGGTATGTTTTCCCTTACTTGCCGGCATATTGAATCCAACACAATTACCTTCTAATACTAAGGAATGCAGTGATAGACTGGATAAAGAATCTGCTGATCAGGGCAATATAAATTAGATCTGGACTGTCCTAAGGCTTCATTATATCGGCCAGATTTTGTGAGTGGAAATGTTGGGATGTCCTATGGGGGTATCCTGATTCCTTCTTATAATAGATGAATGGATGGTTTTTTTGTTCCTTTTGATGTGATCCTAAGCCAAAACACGATCCAGTACTCCTGCAGGAATTTGGATATAGATCCCAGGACTGATCAGACTCCATCTTAGGTTGATAAGGTGGGATCGCCGTCCCTCAGACTTGATGTGAACCAAGTGATTGTGCTATAGGGTTCATTTAACTACCCCCTAATTTAATAAGGATTATAGACGATAATGAAATTCTGAAGTCTTAGAGAACATATTGATTTCATTTAAGTTAATTTTAATCACTCAGTTATCCTGTGGGTCTTTGACTTAAGACAGATGATAAATCCATAAAAATTTTGGTTGTGTGAAGGGTGACTATATTCCCCAGCTTATACCTTCTTTGCCTCTCAAAAGTGGCCTGATTTGAAATTATATGATTACTCTAGCTATAGATCAAGTTTTCAGTTAAAAATTAGGAATTTCAGGCGGGCCCCGTGGCTTGGCGGTTAAGTGCGCACGCTCCGCTGCTGGCGGCCCGGGTTCGGATCCGGGGCACGCACCGACGCACCGTTTCTCTGGCCATGCTGAGGCTGCGTCCCACATACAGCAACTAGAAGGATGTGCAACTATGATGTACAACTATCTACTGGGGCTTTGGGGGAAAAAAAAAATAAAATTTAAAAAAAAAAATTAGGAATTTAAAGTTATATTGGATAATTTGCTACAAAAATGAAAAAATTTTTCCCCATGAGAACAATTTTTTTGTTTGGAGTAAAAATGATTTATAAATAGGATTGTGAGGTATCTTATATAAATAAAAGCAAAACACTCATTTGTATAATCATGGAAATTTGCATGCCAATTCAAATTTAGAATTGTAGACTCAGTTAAAGTTTTTGACCCTGGAAAGGAACCTGAACTGCTGCATACTTTTGAAATTTTAGAATATTCTTTTGCCTGGCATCCCTTTCATATTTAAACTTGATTGCCTTTTAGAAGTAGAAGAACCTTCTGGTGAGGCTTGGGACTGTGGTTTCATTAAATTCAGCATACCAACTTTTAAAACAAATGGATGGTTATATTTCTCAAACCTGCAAATTTGGTAGTTCTTGTAACTTTCTATTTTAACTATAGTAGGGATTGCTAAACGAAAGCAAATAATTTATGTGATGAAACTTGACTAATTGAACCCTAGCTTGTTTATAATGTGTCACACCCTACATTATTTTCCCTTAGATAAAGGGAGCAATGTTTAAGGTAACTCTGTTGGTTTCATATCAAGCAATAGATAGAAGGATCTGTAAGCGTATTACAGTTACAAAAGCAGAAAGAGACCTGGAGTGGGTCATATACTAGATGCTTTATGTGTGTAATTCTGTCTTCACAGCAGCCTCTCAGATAGGTACTTTCTAGTTTATGGATGTTAAAACCAAGGTTACACAGCTAGGAAATCATAGGGTAGGATTCAAACCCAGATCAGAACCAGATTATTTATCGTGTGTCTGCTTTGTTCTGGACGTTGAGTTCTGGGTGGGTGGTGGTGGTTTAATCTTCAAGATTATTTTTTTCCCCGTTGTTTAAGCTCATTGTTTTGTTTGTTTTTCTCTTTCTATTCTTGATTTAGCACCTTTTTTTTTGAGAATGTCTTGTCGGGTTTAACTTAACTTCTTTGTCATCATGTCATCAAAAATAGTATTAAATAGGATTTGCCTTCCCATAGATGAAAATTAAATGGATCGTTGTTATCAATGCAGTCTATTAGGTTGGAGTGGTGTCATTCCTTGGGGAGGTGAACTTCTTTGGCCTGTGTCCTGCAATAGGGTGTTTATTCATTCAACAGGTATTTATTGTCCCAAATGCTGTTTTGGGCCCTGGGACTACACAGTGAACAAGATAGAAGGCGTATTTTCTGACTCTGTTTCTAGACAGTGGATTTCTTGGGAATGGCGCTGAGCTGCAGGAATCCTGACCCTGACTGAGCCATTGATTGTCATTTGTTCCAACAATAGCAGCAGTAGTCTTGAATTGAGCAGATGGAAGTGGCAGCAGGAGGTGAAGTGGTTGGTGATGGTAGGGAAAGGCAGGAAGGTCTGGATTTGAAGTGTGAAAGGATTTCAATCTAAAATGGAACCAAAGGATATGAAGTGGAGAATCTCACGCATGCACCCTCAGGAAAATGAAACTTAAAGACTGTGTGACTGATTTCCTATAAATGCTTGATTTACAGAAGGTTGAAACTTATCCTCTCACCAATGAGCATCTGCCAAGAATCTCTCCCCATCTTCGAGCCAGTGAACTTGCTGCATGGCCCCTAACTGCATTTTTCCCCCTTTGCTCTCTGCCCATAAAGGCCACCTGCCCTAAACCTTCAGTGGATTTGCCTCTACCTTGCTGCAGTTCATGTGTCTTGAATTACAATTCTTCTGCTATTCTCGAATAAACTTGATTTCTGGTAACTCGAAATCGCCTCAGTTTACCTCCTTTTCAGTTAACATTATGTGGTGTCAGAAGTGGGATCCAAAGGAGACAACCACCAAGGAATGACAGACAACCCTTGGAATCAAGCACGGTCTCCACACTTGAGCCCTTTGCACTCTTCACCTCCAAAGGTTGCCATAACTTTCAGTTTGGTAAGTCTCCTCTCAGATCTCAAGCTCCCTCCTTTTGGTCGAGCTCTCTGACTTTATTCGGGATCTGGACGGGGACAGATTGTTCTTCTGGTGAGTATTCTTTTGCTCTGAATCTGATAATGGGATCCCAGTCATCTAAGTATTCTAAGGGTGGCCCCTCTTCAGGAACCCCAGCCAGTTTTCTGTTTAAAAATTACAGTCCTTCCTCATGCACATTTTTGACTAAATGGACCAGTCTTACTAAGGATAACTTAGAATTCCAAGGGCCATTATGGGGAACCTTTTCATCTCCCCAAATTTGTTTTTCTTTGAACTAAGTTGGAAGACTACGGCTACAAAATTAAACAATCCAAATGGGGCAGTTATTTTAATTGGTATCTGGAGGTTTCTAAATGTGTTTAGGATTCTTAAATTGCCTCCTTACAAGATAGTGTTTCCTAATTGACTGAAGCAAATAAACAGCTAAAGATGAATAAAAAAATGTCAGAGACCTCTTCCTTGGTGTTAGTCGAGGTCCGTCCTGCCCACACTGTTCCACTTCCTCTGTACTGCCTCTTTATCCCTCCTCTCCATCTGAACTTCTTTCCTGTCACTGAAACCTCACCAACTGAACCCATTAAAACCTTCGCTTTCAAAATTAGACCTTTTGAGGATCCTGCTAAACCACCCCAAATTTCCTACCCAGTGGACAAAAGCCGAGCTTTGGGCTATAATTAAGGACTTTCCCAAAGTAACTGAAGATCCCCATAGACTTGCCGAGGAATTCAATATTGTAACCCAGACTTACCAGCTTGGTCTCTCTGATCTCTATCGGTCAGTCCACATGTTTGTTGGAGAAGGTCAAGCCCAGAACTAGTTTAAAACTGCCTTCTGTGAAAACCCCAGACAACCTGTAGGGTTTAAACTACACCAACCATCAGCTGTTTTATATGACCAAGCTTGCGGCACAGCCAAAATGCTATGTGAAGCCATCCCTAGAGCTTTCCCCGAGCCCGGCGCCTGCAATAAGATTCAGGCACTCACTCAAAAGCCTGTGGAATCTGTCCATGGCTATTACAGTAGACTCCAGTTGTTGTCACGGAAAATTCTGGGCTTCTAATAGATATTGCATCCACCCAGGTGGCTTTTATTTCCGTGTTTGTAAATGGCCTAAACAAAGAATTACCTTTGTTAGTCAAAAGAACCCGGATAGAGGGGCCGGCCCCGTGGCCTAGTGGTTAAGTACGTGCGCTCCGCTTCGGAGGCCCAGGTTTGCAGGTTTTCATCCTGGGCACGGACCTGCACCACTCGTCAGCCGTGCTGTAGCAGCGACCCACATATAAGATAGGGGAAGATTGGCACAGATCTTAGCTCAGGGCGAATCTTTCTCAGCAAAAAAAAAAAAAGAAGAACCCATATAGAATGGGAGACAGTGTCCACCTTGACCTTGTCAGTCTGGCCAGTCAGTTAGCTCCAGAAGAAGATATCAGAAGAAAGACAGCTGAGATTTTGAACCTCCAGCACAAACAGATATAGACTCCAAAGCAGATCTGTCCTACAGGAGCATGTCATTACTGCAGAAAATCTGACCGCTGGAAGAAGAATCGCTGTAATTGAAATCCAAACAGTTGCAGCTCTCCAAGAACCACCTGCCAAACTCACCCCTGTGTTGGGACTGTAGGGGCATACAGGGACTGTTCCCCATCCTGCCATTAAATAGGCTGGAGGAGACTACTCTCCAGATCCAGGGCAAATTCCTTACAGTGTTAATTGACACGGGGCTACCATGTCAGTGCTCAACCCCACTGCACTTAAATGGTCTGTTCCTTGGGGTAATGCTTGTGTTCAAGTAGTGCGGGTCTCAAACCACAAGGTGTCCCTATTTCTCGGCCCGTATCTTTTTGTCTGGGACCTTTGCAAGACAGACACCCATTTCTCCTCAGCAGTTCGGCTCTCCTATGTTTATTAGGATGGGATTTCCTGGAGAAACATGTTGCCATTTTTTCCTCTCAAAAGGGGGGAATATCCCTTGAGTTCAAATCCAGCACTCGGGATAAGTCAACCTCCTTCACCTTTATTGCACTCTACAAACCAAAGAACACCAAACTTTGGACTCATCCACCGTGTTAAACCAGGTACCCTCCCCCCCCCACTCTTTGGGCAAAATCCTCAACAGACATAGGTAGAATTCATAGTGCCCCTCCCATTAAAATCTGGATTGACTCCTCAAAACCTCTCCCAAGAATAAGCCAATGCCCTATAAACAAAGAAGCCTTATAGGATATAAGGCCAATCATAGGAGATTATAAGGCCATTGGACTCGTTATCCCTTGTAATCCCCCTAAAAAAAAAAAATCAATGGTCGAAGGTGGAGGTTTGTCCAGGACCTTAGGGCAACAAACACCGTTGTAATTCTTCGCTGCCCTGTCATCCCTAATCCCCACATGCTGTTGGCATCCATCCCTATTGGAAGCAGCTTTTTCACTGTGGTTGACTTTGCAGTGCATATTTTAGTATTCCTGTTGATAGAGATTGTCAGTATCTCTTTGCCTTTACCTGGGAAGGATAGCAATACACCTGCACAGTCATGCCCCTGGGCTTTACTGAGAATCCTTCTCACAAAATTTAAAGGCTGACTTAAATGATGTAGAATTCTTTGGAGGCTTCACATTACTACAATATGTAGATGATTTGCTTACCCTCCCTCAACTCCTCACAAAAAGACATTGTTCACCTGTTTAAAATCTTAGGCATTAAGGGACATGAGGTTTTGGAGGAAGAGTCGCAATTTGTCTAAACTCAGATTCATTATTTAAGGCATTTAATTGCATAACAGGGACTATGTCTAGATCCCAGTAGACTTCAAGGCATTTTAAGCTTTCCAAACTCCAAAACCAAATGTCAGTTATGGAGTTTTCTTGGGCCAGCTGGTTATTGTCATAGTTGGCTTCTGGACTTATTAATGGCTCAGCCCCTTTATACCTTACTGAAGAACACCAAACCTGACCCTGTTGCTTGGGATGACCAAAATAACTTTTTTTTTTTTAATTTTTATAATTTTATTTATTTATTTTTTCCCCCAAAGCCCCAGCAGATAGTTGTAGGTCATAGCTGCACATCCTTCTAGTTGCTGTATGTGGGATGCGGCCTCAGCATGGCCGGAGAAGCGGTGTGTCGGTGCGCGCCCGGGATCGAACCCGGGCCGCCAGTAGCGGTGCGCGCACTTAACCGCTAAGCCACGGGGCCGGCCCTGACGAAAATAACTTGACCTCTAAGCCCTTGAAGGAAAGTTTAATAAATCCACCTACCCTTGTGCACTTAAATGATCAGCTACCCTTTTTCCTTTATGTGTATGAGAAGGGAGGGAATGCCTTTGGAGTACTTACCCAAAAACATGGAGGCTATCACCAGCCCCTAGGTTACTACAGCCGACAAATCCAGTGGCCCGATGATACCCCCCCATGCCCTAGAGCCATACCTGCTACTGCTCTTTTAGTAAAGACTGCAGAAGAGATAGTCAGGGGATCCTCCTTGACCATCTTTATACCTCACGCTGTCGAGACTCCCTTGAATTCATTCACTTCAGCAAGCCATCTTACCTCCTAAGAAATCCTCTTACTGACTGCCTCTCGTGTCACTCTTGTTCACTGTAACAGTCTCAACTCTGCTACCCTTTTTCCCTCCTCCATTGATGAAATTCCCCGTAACTGCCTTTGATGGATCACCTGTTGACCCCTCATGACGACTTACAAGAAACCCCCTTGATGAACACTGATCTTTCCTGGTTTACTGATGGCTCTTACTAAAAAATGAAAATGGTAAATTTTGTGCTGGATATGTGATATCAACTCCTTTCAAGGTTTTAAGACTGCATCCTTACCTTTGGCTGCTTCAGATCAACAACCTGAATTACATGCCCTCACTTGAGCGTGAATTTTAGTTGAAGGCAAGACAGCAAACATCTATACTGATAGCCGATATGCCTTTGGAGTGGCCCATGACTTTGGAATGTTATGGAAACAGTGAGGTTTCCTCACTTCCAGTGGAGATAAAATTAAGAATGAACCTTATGTACAAAATCTCTTGGATGCCATACTACTGCCAGGGGCTCTAGCTATCCTTCGCATCCCTGGGCATTGCAAGTCTGACTCACTGGAAGCCAGAGGAAATCATCTTGGTGATACCTCTGGAAAAACGCTGTCCTTATGAGATTCGTAGACCTCTGTCATGGTCCAAAAGACTACTCTCCCTGGCAAGGACCTAAGGCAACTAACCAGGAAAGTGCAACAGCTGGCCCCTGAAGGAGAAAAGCAGAATTGGAAATCTAAAGGCTGTTGGTACAAAGAAGAAAAGGGACCCTGGTTTGGACCCATTAATAAGCCCCTCCTGCCAGGAAAATCTAAAAATCTTCCCTTACTGACCACGGTACGTGAATTGATTCATGTACATGAATTAAACCATTGGTCCACTGAGAAAATGTTAACATCTGTGAATCAGTATTGGTGGGGAAACATCGACATGGCCACAAAAAGTGCTTTTCTTGCTTGTTCCACCTGACTGTCCTGAATTCAATGCAGGGAAACCTCTTTGCACCACCCCAGGACATTTTTATTTACCCAGTGGACCATTTGAGGCCTGGCAGGTGGATTTCATACAGTTGCCCCCATCTTGTGGATGTAAATATGTTCTAGTAATGGTTTGCATATTTTCACTTTGGACTGGAGCATGTCCACGTAGAAAGGCAGGTGCCTCTTCCGTAGCTAACATTCTTTTAGAAAAGATTGTTCCCACTTGGGGAACCTGCCTGGAACTCCATAGTGACTGACTTCACTGGACAGGTACCTGGACAAGTTTGTCCTGTCTGGCCAGTTCTGCAGCATTTCCAGCATGTTTATTCTCGGTCTCCAGGACTGGTCCAGTGTGCAAGTGGAATTATAAAGATCCAGTTGGGTAAATTAGTTGAAACCCTCCAGATACCTTGGCCAAAAGTACTGTCACTGGTTTTCCTAAATCTTAGGTCTACTCCATTCGGGATTCATAAACTTTCACCGTTTGAAATAATCACAGGATGGTCATTGCGTTTAGCCCGTGCTTCCTTTGACCCACAGCTAGTAAAAGGGCACATAATTCAGTTCTGCAAGGGTCTAATTAAATCCATTGGGAGTGATCAAGCTGTGGTAGGACGGTCTTTCCACAGCGTGCTCCCGGGAGGTAAAGACGTCAAACATCACACTTTACAGCCTGGAGACTTCACCTACTGGAATAGACGTCTCCATGGAGACTCCCTCCTGCCTCTGGTTGGAAGGGCCTCTACCTGGTGTTACTGACTAACCCCTGTGCTGCCAAGCTCCAAGAGGCAGACTGCTGGATTCATGTGTCCTGTCTAAAAAAGGCCCCAAAACCTGAGTGGACCTGTACCCCAACTGGTGACTAAAAGCTAAAAATTGCCAAGGACTGAAGCAGACGACATCAGAAGTGGACAGCTTTCTTGAAATATCTGCACCAGGCCTTAGCCCCATTCTGTATTGCTCAACCGAGTCATGCTGCCTAAGGCTGTGATTGTCCTTTCTCTGGCCTTGCTGCCCTCTAGTTTGACTGTAATGTACCTCTTTGTTCCCACCTTACAAAAACTCTTGCTGATTATTGGATTTGCGCAGAGTTAATAACACTCGTGATGAACCTGAACTGGTGGCCTGGCTCTTATCCTTAGAAGGATGGTGAAGTCTGTCTGGCAGAGATGTAGGATTTTCCTCTGTTACCTTTGAAGCCGTACATGTTCTTCGGTAAATTGGCACCAGACATTACAGCATTCCATTGGGTGCCCCTCAGCCGTAAAGGAATACACCCAAGTCCAGACTACCCAAAACTTTTCTCTGTGTTTCAGAACATTAACGGGACTGGCAAAACTCTAGGTTACCTCTGGCTAAACACTTGTAACTATAAAATTGTCTATAATTCAGATGATCGTGAGTTCATTCACCACTGGGGTCTAGGAGACTGTAACGTCTCCTCCATTAATGTATCTCTCTGGTGTGGTAATGAAAATTATAACATCAGTGGTACCTCATGGGGAATTGATCAAAAATTCGGTGAATGGTGGGAGCTTAATTCAACCTCCCTTCTCCCTGGAAAGTCCTCAGACCGTCATCAGAACCTCACCCACAACTATCAGACTCACCTAATACTCCAAATATATCAAAATTTGAGATGTTCCTATAACCATTCCCACCGCACTAACAATGCCACTTAACATGTTGTGTGTAAATGACTGTGTTTTTGATCATGAGATCTCCTCTTTTATTCCAGGAAAAAAAATCAGGGCCAGAGGGCCTACTTACGCCCTCTCTTTAGAAAACACTGGTTATTTCTTTGTATGTGGAAGAAGCTTATATTCCACACTGCCCCTTAAATGGAAAGGACGCCGTAGAGTTGTCGCTCTCACTCCTGATGCCGAAGTCAGGAAGACCTTTCCTTGCACTGCCCACGTGCCCAATTTGGGTTCTTTCTCCTCCCGACTTATAAGAGCACATTGTAGTTGAGATGGGTACAATTTTGGGTGGGTGCCCACAAATACTGCCATAGTAGATAGAAAGGGATTTGGGTGTTCCTTTGCTTGAGTCTTTTTCCCTTGGGATGGAGTAGCAGAACTTGAAAAGGCAGTTTGGAATCTCTCCATAGTCATGGCTACTACCTTTAATGTTTCTGTTAGAGCTTTTGAATATCAACAAACCAAATAGCCTAGGAAGTAGTTTTACAAAACCGTAGTGCCCTGAACCTCCTCACTGCACAGCAGGGAGGAACCTGTGCCCTGCTTGGGGAAGAATGCTGTTTTTATGTTAAATCGGGGAAGAGAACGCAATAACTAAGAATAATGAAAGATAGTATCAAACTTAACTGAAATAGTCAAGCCCCAGGGACCCAGGATGTTTTCATCCTATTAAATATAGGTAGCTGGGGAAACTGGTTGAGAAGTTTATTCCAGTCATTAGCTATAATTGGACTTAGGGCCCTGGGTATAATCCTCCTAATTAAATTTCTACTGTCTTGTATTAGCAGGCAAATCCCTTTCTCCCAGATGTATGTACACAGTAAGGTTCTTTTCCTTTCCAAGGCTTATCCTGAGGCTCAACTGACCATGGACACCAAACTGACCACCTTGGAGGAACATGACTGGGATTCCCCACTTCTATCCTTTTGTTCAAATGAGGCCACATATCCGCTCGCCATTTTCCTCCTCCGTGGGACAAGACATCTGAGGGTGGTCCTCCTCAGCTCCACGGGACACACAGTTAGCTTACCACTATCGACGTCTCTGATTAAGGAAGATACCCATACAATAAGGTTGATCAGCCATGCTCTCTGTGAAAGACTTTGATCAAAATGGGGGAATGTGAAAGGATTTTAATCTAAAACAGAACCAAAGGATATGAAATGGAGAATCTCATGAATGTTCCCTCAGAAAAATGAAACTTAAAGACTGTGAGATTTCCCATAAATGCTTGATTTATAGAAGATCAAAAATTATCCTCCAATCAGTGAGCATCCACCAAAAATCTCTCTCCATCTTTGAGCTAGTGAACTCACTGCATGGTCCCTAACTGGATTTTTGTCACATGGGTCCCTTGCTCTAGTGTAGGAGGAGCTGGAATTAGGTGTGTGGCTTGATGAGGTGTTATTGATTGGGCAGTGAAAACAGGAGTCTGTCCATTAATCTGGACAATTTAATTAAACTAAGTCTGTTAAACTAAGCAGTGACAGCTGCTTTGGGAGAGAGCAGGCTTCTTCTGGTAATTAGTGTGTATGTGGTCTACCGAAGGTACTACTGGGTGTGTTTGTTAGACAATGGAGAGCTTTAATTGTGTAGCCAAATTATAGTTGGAGTCAGTGTGTAACTAGTTTGGCAGTAGGTATCAGTATCCATTCATAGTTTGACACAGAAGTCCTACTATCGTGTTCCTCCTATTGCCATGTAAATAATAACTCGGGGATGGGAAGCTATAAAAATATATGTTTATATAACATATAAATATATGGTAAAGTATATGTTCCTATAGACATTATCAAAAGTATATCAGGGAAAAACCCTTCAGTATTTAATGACTGGTAAATGGTAAGTGTGTTAGCTCTTAGAATGTTGTCATCAAATGTTATTTTGAAGACCTACGCGTTTTGTATTTATAATATGTGGGAAAGCAGAATATAAGCTTGGGAATACTATGATTGCAGCTATATGCATGTAGCCAACTGCAAAGGACCATGAGCTGGGAATAAGAGTGGTGAGGTAGACAGAGCTAGACAGTGCAGGAATTCGGATTTCTGTGTGGAGTGACTTTGGAATCAGCAGAAGGTGATAGGAACTATTGAAGGGTGGTTTGTTTTTGTTTTTTTTTTTTTGTGAGGAAGATCAGCCCTGAGCTAACATCCCTGCTAATCCTCCTCTTTTTGCTGAGGAAGACTGGCTCTGAGCTAACATCTATTGCCAATCCTCCTCCTTCCCCCACCCCCAAAGCCCCAGTAGATAGTTGTATGTCATAGTTGCACATCCTTCTAGTTGCTGTATGTGGGACGCGGCCTCAGCATGGCCAGAGAAGCAGTGCGTCGGTGCGCACCCGGGATCCACACCCAGGTCGCCAGTAGTGGAGCGCGCGCACTTAACCCCTAAGCCACCGAGCCGGCCCCCACTGAAGAGTTTTTAAAACCCTTCCCAAACTTGGGGCTGGGTGTGGGTAACTGGCAAGGTGGTGGTGTGGGTATGGCCTGCCATCGTAGTATTTGTTGCATTATTTTTTTTCTTTCTGGTTTTCATCTGCTTCCTTAAATCATTTAGCTTTTTGAAAAAGACAATGTAATATTTGTGTAGTATGTTATTGTTTTGTTTTACCCTAAAACAATGTAATTGAGGGATTTGGGCTTTGCTCAAATACCTAAAAATGAAACAACCAATTGTCGGCCTGGAACAACCCTTCAGAGAGGCTCTGGAGTGTGTTTACTACATCTAAGATTCAGAAACTTCATCACCAAACCTCTCTTTTATTTTACATTTAGAGACTCTTCTTAGCTAGGCATTTAGATAGGGTTTTGAAATTTTATTAATATGAAATTCTTCTTGTTAAGAGTTAAACGTCCTAGAACCCACCTTTAATATTTATAGACAGAAAGTCACCTAACTGGAGATAGTCTTTTTGTATGTGTGTCATGTGAAAGCGGAATCATCCTGAGTGTATTACATAATGTTTTTATACCAGCGCTACAGCTTCAGTGTAGAAGTCATAGAACATACAGATGTAATATGTTCCTGTTGCTAAAACTTATTATAGAGATAAGGTAAATTAGCCCTGATTAATTGTTGTTCTTCTGAAGTCTGGTCATTTTAGTGTCCGCACGAGAAGTTTTGTATGAGTAAAGTGTGCACGCACTGAACCGCACAGATCCCGAGTGTATGATTTGATGCGTTTTGACAAGTGTGTATATCCAAGTAACCAATAGCCCATTCAAGATCTAGAACATTTCCGTCCCCCCTGAAAGTTTCCTCGCTCACCTCCTAGTAGATCCTCATCCCCCATAAACAACCAGGGAGCACATTTGAAAAACACTTTGTTTGTGAATATTGGTAATGTTAATTGTTAACAACTCTTTTTTAATTTGTAGGAGATAAAAACATTCAGATGGCAGATAACAGGTAAGCCAAAATGGATTTTGTTTATTGGAGTTTAAATTTTAGTTGATGAACAAGAGCCAAGCCATATTTCAGTAAACATCATTAGAAGCTCTAACTGATGGCTCGTGTGTTTGTGTGTTTGTGTGTGTGTGTGTGTGTGTGAGTGAGAGAGAGTTCATAAAGAAATTGCTTCAGACATGAAAAGTGTCCCAAATACTGATTCTTAGAGCCTTTTGTGGGAAGCGATCATCTTGCCCTCCGGGCTTTAACACTTCCTGGGTGAAGTTATGTGATGGAGTCTACACCATCCTGACATTCTGTAGCTTCCGGTGGTCAAGTGAAAGATTTTGTTTGGTGGGTTGTTCTGAAGGTCACGTTTGATTGTGTATAGTGTTTGATGCGGTTTATTTTTGGTGAGGGAGGTGTGTCCAGGCATCTTTGAAAACTGTTAGACCTATTCTCATGAAGTTTAATTGTTTTTAGAGACTTTGTGTGGCCAGCTTACAGAGCCGCCGGGGGCGTTGTGTCCTAACAGCTTGGTCAGGTGGCTTTCCTTGGGTCACTTTAGCAGCCACCTGAACCGTAGCATGCTTGTTGGTGGGTTTAGTGGGTTTGGTTTGAGGGTAGGAGCAGATCTTTTGAGGAAAGAAATTGTAGAAATGAAAGAAGCTTCAGCCAGCGTTGGAAATAAGAATTGTGGGGGATGGCATCTAGGGGTGCTAGCTGGTAGAATTTTCTTTAATAACAGGGAGGAAAATATCTTGTAGATAACACACGTGTGTCCATAGTTCTCTTCCACGCAAATCTGAAGTCACTGTAGAGATACCTTAATATGTTAAATAAGAAAAATGCCCTTGTGCTACTTATCTTTGGAACTTCCTTTACAGTTAATACTTCTTAAACACATTGTTTTAGTTTTTCAGATGGGGTTCCTTCAGATTCCTTGGAAGCTGCTAAAAATGCAAGTAATACAGGTCAGTTCACTGCGCGTGGAAGTTTAACAGTGGAGAGTTTGCATGCAGAGCAGAGCGCCTCCTACTCTTGAACCGTTTATTATAATAATACAAATAATGCAAGTGAAGGATTACTGTACTTCAAAGATTTTAAGAAAGAGTAATTAAAATGAAAATCAGTACTTTGTTTTAAAAAATTTTTATTATGGGAATTGAGACTCTGCAGAAGTGAAGTGAATAGCACAGTGCACCTCTGTGTCTGCCGTCACTCAGCATCAGCATTCACAGTGACCTGGCTGTCTTCATCTCGGCCCTTCCTTCTCTTCCCGATTATTCTGAAGCAGATCCCAGATACCGTGTCATTTTGTCCATAAATTCGTAGATGTGTTATTTTTTCCCTCCATTTTCTTTTTTTTCTTTTTTTATTTTTATTTTATTTTTTTCCTGCAAAGCCCCAGTAGATAGTTGCATGTCATAGCTGCACATCCTTCTCGTTGCTGCATGTGGGACACGGCCTCAGCATGGCCGGAGAAGCGGTGAGTCGGTGCGCGCCCAGGATCGAACCGGGGCCACCAGCATCGGAGCGCACGCACTTAACCACCAAGCCACGGGGCCGGCCCAGTAGGATGAATTCTTATAACCACAATATCATTGCCACAACCAAGAAATTTAACATTGATACAAGACTGTTGGCTAATGTACAGTCGTGTTCCTATTTCCCTGGTTTTCTCAGCAGATCTTTTACAGCTGTACCCCATACCCAAATCCAGGACCAGCCAAGGACCGTGCACTGCATGTGTTCTGTCTCCTTTGTTCTAGAGTCACCCTACACCTTTTGTGTCCTTCATTGCAGTGACACGGCAGCGGGCCGTGG
Source organism: Diceros bicornis minor (assembly GCF_020826845.1). Taxonomy (NCBI): domain Eukaryota; kingdom Metazoa; phylum Chordata; class Mammalia; order Perissodactyla; family Rhinocerotidae; genus Diceros; species Diceros bicornis. Next base: position 1,805,441 of record NC_080770.1, read on the forward strand.
GCCCCAGCTGTCTGTAGAAGGCCCACACTCTGGATTGGTCTGGTTGTTTCCACCTCATTAGGTTCAGGGTAAAAATTTTGGCAAGACTATCACAGGTGACCTGGTGCAGTGACAAGTGCGAGTAGGCCTGAGACAGGCAGTGCTGAGGTTGCTAACTTGGTTAAGACAATGTTTGCCAGATTTCTCCATTGGAAGGGTCCTTTTAGTAAGTAATCTGTTGGGTGCTCTGTGGGTATCCATGAGACTTCTCCATAGCACCCATTGATGATCCTTGCTGAGTCACTAATGACATTGGTGGTTGCAAAAGGGTGTTTTTCTAATTCTGTCAATCCTACTACATATTACATCTATTAGAAGAACAGCTCCTCCCCATTTTAGTGTTACCAGTACCTCATGGATTCATTTTTTGCTCAGTTTTTTATCAGTGCCATCTTATTCTTTTTGGTATGCAAATTCGGCCAGTGGGGGTCCCTTCAAACTGGCTTCTATGTCCTTTTGCTATGTCCCCATCAGTTTTGGGTACTTTCTAGCTTTGTGGCACAAGTGATATTCCATTTCCCTTGAACTTTTCTTGCCCCAGACCTGGAACCTACCGTTTATCCAAGGGACCCTGTTCCTTTTGGTGGGGAGAAAGATTTAAAAACCAAAATGTAGGTGGTAGGTGTCTCTCTTTCTAGGCCTTTCAGTGGCCAGAGCTAGAAGAGATGTGTATTTGGTACACATTTAGTATTTACATTTTGTACCTGTGTACAGTTTTATATATACATGATTATATACACTAAATATACATACACAGTGCTTCGTTTAGCGGCTATGTTTGTCGGTAAAGTTGAGTGTCTACTGGGTGTATTCTGCAGCCCACATCCCTTTCTTACAGAAGTTGGGGAGAACCTCCACACACGGTCTGCCTTTTGAGTTGGGAGGTACTGAGTTTGGATTCTGGACCGTGTCAGTAAGAGGGAATTGGTTCCGCAGACACTGAGTCTGTGCCGGGAGCCAGGTGTCATGCCAGTCAGTGGTTACAGCTGAGTGAAAGGACGCTCACTTCCCTCTCAGTGTCTCGTCCATTGAAATAGTACAATGTGTGTGAGCTCTAGAGGCACTGTGGCCAAGGCAAGTGACTTTTAGTAGGGGGTGCTCAGGGGGTGCCTTGTGGAGGAGGTGGGTTTGGGCAGAAAGGCATTGTAGGTGAAGGTCTGGCACCTGGTGAACTGGTGAGAGTTGGCTTTCCCGGGTTGTGAGCTGGGGTGCAAGTGGGTGCTGATTTCCTCTGGGGAACAGTCGCCTCGTCCCTGGCCTTGGCTTCTGGGCCCCGCCTTTGGACTTGGGAAGAGAAGGTGAGGTGGTGGGAGATTGACCACGTGAATTTAGGAATTAACGATGTCCTCAGTTGGGAGATTTGGGGCTTAAATGGCTAAAGTGAGAACCAGTAACCTTGGGCCGACCCCGTGGCTTAGCGGTTAAGTGCGCGCGCTCCACTGCTGGCGGCCCAGGTTCGGATCCCGGGCCCGCACCGACGCACCGCTTCTCTGGCCATGCTGGGGCCGCGTCCCACATACAGCAACTAGAAGGATGTGCAGCTATGATATATAACTATCTACTGGGGCTTTGGGGGAAAAATAAATTAAAAAAAAAAAAAAAAAAAGAACCAGTAACCTCTAGGTACTCTTCAGTAGATTTATAACCACTTCCTCAGGCGATTAACATAGAGTATCAAATGCCTTTAAAGTAAATTTTAAATATTTCCGAAACAGATGTTTTTAAGAAGCCACTTACTCTATTTAGAAATTAAAGTAGATAAGCAAAGCTAAGTAGATATGTGTTGGTGAATTTTGACTCTTGGCTGGTCTGTGGTGGACTTATTTTAAATATTTTGGCCTTGTTTTTTACTCTTGATAGAAAAGCTCACAGATCAGGTGATGCAGAATCCTCAAGTTTTGGCAGCTCTACAGGAACGACTTGACAGTGTCTCCCAAACTCCTTCAAGCTACATCGAGACGTAAGTATGCTATGATTGAGACTCAATACAACTTTAAGAAACAAAGAAGGGGCCGGCCCATAGCGAAGCGGTTAAGTGCGCGAGCTCCGCTGCAGGCAGCCGGGGTTCTGATCCCAGGTGCGCACCGACGCACCGCTTGTCAGGCCATGCTGTGGTGGTGTCCTACGTAAAGTGGAGGAAGATAGGCAAGATTGTTAGCTCAGGGCTGACCTTCCTCAGAAAAAAATAAATCAACAAAGAAAAACCTATTACCTATTTTCCGGTTCCTTAGAATAGGAATAAGTTTATTTTTTTTGGCAGACATTGCCTGCTGAGAGCCAGGGACTAGGTTCCAAAGATGAGTGCTTGGGTTCAGAATCTCGAGGAGGGGTCCGGATCTGTAGAAAGAGTAGGCAGTGTTGAGTCATCTAATAGGTACGTGCATAGTGCCATCCTGTGGCGATTTTAGAGGACTTGGTGGCTTATGTGAGTCATGTGGGACAAGGAGGAGTTACTAGGGCAAGGACGAGCCCGGCTGAGGGCAGGGTGCTTGCTCCTCATCGTGGCTCTAGTTAGCTAGGAGAGCCACGCCTCCCTGCACTCCCAGGCACTTCCAGTGCCTCCCAGCACTGGAAACTGTCATTCTAGAAGGGGTCTGTGTCCTGGTTTTATTGCATGGGGAAAATAAGGACACCCACCTTGGAATCCTAGCACAGCCCTTCTCAGGGCCTGGTGGTGTTCCTCGAGGCTGTTCTGATGGAGAGGGGACCTTTGGGGTCTGCTTTGCCTTATGGAGGGTTCTCCAGGCATGACTTAGTGGGCAGGTTTTGTGAGATTTTTGTAGACTGAATCCCTGCGATGTAGTGAGACTGGGTGGCAGTAGAAGAGCTGAGGATGAGTAATGGTTTCCAGTCTTCTGGCTTTAGAAACTGGGTGAGTGGGTGGCATTCCCTGAGAGGAAACGAGGGAGTTTCCTAGGGAGAGAATTAGTTCCTCATTGGACAGACTGCACGTGGAGTGCCTGTTGTGGGGAGAAGAACAATGTGTAGCTACTTTTAAGTGGTTGGAGGATGGCTGGGGAGGTTATCAGGGTCCAGTTTGCTGTGTTGTTTTTACTACATTAGGAAGATTTGAAAAGTTAAATTTTAAATCGTGTAGTTAACAAAGAAAAGAAGTAGAGATGTTAGTCTCTACCATTTTATTTATGCTGCTCTGCTGCTTCCTTGTTCTCTTCTGCCAGCAGTAGTCCTACAGAGGTAACTGCAGTTGGGAGTCTGGTGAAGGACCTTACCCTCAGTGCCCATGGATGTGATCACCCCAGGCCAGGGGTCCTTTGTGATTCAAGGCTGTTTCAGTACTTTGTAAACCGCCCTGCGCGGAGCTGCCTGGTGCTCTGTGCTGTGCCTTGCTGGAGGGTCAGTACAGTGCGTGGACTGGTGCCGGCTCCCCCCTGAGACCTCCGCCCAGGTGGAGGAGAACGCAGAGGGCAGCACCCAGGCCCGCCCAGGAGATGATGCGGGTCTGTCTCGAGGCCCAGGAGTCTGCTCTTCTTTCCAGATTGTGACCAAGGGCTTCAAGTTAAATAATTGTGATGGGTTAAAAACAGCTTTTTTCTTCTGATTTATAAAAAAAAGTAATGCATACAGACTAAAATATTTTTTAGAATATAGAAAAATATCAAAAGGCAAAGAAGCTCATAGTTATCTGACTAGAAGAGAACGACCCCCCTTGTCTGGTTGTCTCTGGTTTCCCCTTAGTGTGTCTGAGCACTTCACACGGCACTGAACATTCTTTGAAAACGTGATTGTGGACAGGCCGTGTTTTAATCCTGTTCAACTTGTCGTTTCCCCTTTTTTACTTTTACAAATAATACATCAGTGGACCTTTCAGTACATAAATACTTGGTTATTCTTTACGATAGATTCTTAGAAGTAGAATTACTGGATCCAAAGAAGATTTTCAAGGTTCTTGTTTGCCCTTAAGAAAGACGAGTCAGTGGGAGGGCTTCTTTGCCTTCAGCCTCATCAAACCTGGAAATTTTTTTTTTGGTAAAGAAAAGACAACAGTTCTTTTAAATTGGCATTCTTTTGGCTATTTTATGAGATTGGACCTTTCTTCTCTGTTCGATTACTTGTATTTTTACTTTTATGAATTATCTTTTTAGCTTCCTTTTCTTTTTTTCTATTGGGATGTTTGTCCTTTTCTTAATGATTTTTAGTGTTTCTTCATGGTAAGGATGTTAATTCTGTGTTAACCTAAATTCATTCCAATAAAATTGAAAACTGTACTGCCTCATTTGGCAGATGTATGGATGTTGTATTTTTTATTCCCTCTTTTAGTTTACCAAAAGCAGTCAAAAGAAGAATCAATGCCTTGAAACAGCTTCAAGTGAAGTGTGCTCATATAGAAGCCAAGTTCTATGAAGAAGTTCATGACTTGGAAAGAAAGTATGCAGCATTATACCAGCCTCTCTTTGACAAGGTAGGGAACTCTATTAATGTAGTTAGTATGTTTCAAATCTTTCTTTAGATAAAACATCCAGATTTACCCAGTGACTCGTTGAGCATTATTCTTTAAGCCCTAAAACTTAGAATTGTAAAATAAGTTATGAAAGCATCAGTTTTCACAGTCTTTTCATAGGCGTTATTTACAAACTCATCTTAACTGATAAGTTTCTGAATAACTTAATATAATGCTAAGAAGGTCTTGTTTTTACTTAGAGAAGGGAATTCATTACTGGTGACGTTGAGCCGACAGATGAGGAATCAGAATGGCACAGTGAAAATGAAGAGGAGGATAAATTGGCTGTAAGTTTTTTTTAATGAGTGCAACTTGTGTTCTGTTTTAATACTGTTAGGAATAAGAAACCTCTTTTTTTTTTTGGTGGTGAGGAAGATCAGCCCTGTGCTAACATCGGCCAATCTTCCTCTTTTTTTGCTGAGGAAGACTGGCCCTGGGCTCACATCCGTGCCCATCTTCCTCCACTTTATATGGGACGCCGCCACAGCATGGCTTGCCAAGCGGTGCACCGGTGCACACCCGGGATCCAAACTGGCAAACCCCGGGCCGCCGCGGCGGAGCGCGCTCACTTAACTGCTTGTGCCACCAGGCCGGCCCCAAGAAACCTCTTTTGATGGTTTTTAATCACCGATGTAACTTTACAGAGAAGAGGGCTCCTAACAGTAGGTGCTCCTTCACCGTCAGCTTGGGTGTTGAGATTTTTTCCCCACGGTGACTGCTGAGCAGCCTGTGGGCCTGGCATCTTCCTTGACGTACTGTCAGTTAACATGATGAACCAGACACAGTCTCCCTTCTCAATCACCTGTAGCCACTCTGTGCAGTATAGAGACCCTGCCCAAGGACCAGCGGTGGCCATGAAGTAGCCAGAGTGCATCGAGCCACTTCAGGTTGGTAGATTACGCGTCCTTTGGTGATGTGCCCTGTCCATCACCTGCTCACAACCGTTTTCTGGGGACGGGTCCCATTCCAGTGCCACAGAAAGTCCCAACATGCCACAGAGTTACCTTTGTCGGCCTGATTTTATGTTTGGGAGACACGTAGCTTTTATCCTATACTATTAACTTTTAAGGTTTTTTTTTAAGTGTATGTTAGGTTGGGTAACCATATACGTTTTTGATCTTTTAAAAATATGTGGAACCTGACCTAGTTGAAGCCATGGCTGTGGATCAGTTCCTTATTGCTCAAGAAAAATCTGCCTCTGTTAATTTAAGAAACCCTCACAATAATCTCCTCACAAGACTCGCATGTAAGGAAGCGTCCACACTTTCCTGTGGCTCCACTGAGTGTTGTGTTAACACCCTTGGCCTGCCTTTTCCCTGGGGCCATGATGTTAGAAGAGACTTCCCGCCACGTGCCACCACTCTCCTGTTATAGCTGTCTCCTTACAGCGGGACATCCGAGTTCCTTGGCATTGTCTTGTTGCTGAAGATATTGGATTCAGCATCTGATGGTGGGTGATTGTCCCAAGATGGACGTCTCAGAGACAGCCTGGATAGCCTTTCCCAAGTTTGGTGGCAATGTGCCATCTCTTTAGCTTTTTTTTCCCCCTTGATATAAAATTATGTCATGGACTTACATCTGGATGGAATGCCTAGAATGCTTTGTCCCTCAGAAACATTTGAAATTGTGATGTGCACAGTGGTCTTGGAGATGCAGATTGAAAGAGCAAGGGTTTTGATAGAAGTTTGTGCACGATTCTGAAATTATATTCTGCACTAAGCCATTGAATTATTTGTAAATTTGTTGCTTTGTGATAAATGTTTTATTTTGCACCTTTATTTTTTTAGGGAGACATGAAAAATAAAGTAGTCATAGCAGAAAAAGAAGCAGCAACAGCAGAAGAGCCAAACCCCAAAGGAATTCCGGAGTTCTGGTTTACCATCTTTAGAAATGTAGATATGCTAAGTGAATTAGTCCAGGTGAGCAAATTTCCACCTTGCAGAGAGATTTTGGTCTTACACTTGATTTGTGAACTACTTAACTGGGTGTTTAGTGCTTATTGTGGGTGGAAAGGCACTTCTTTTTTTTTTTTTTTTGGAAAGGCACTTCTTGTGACCACCCACTCAGATGTGCAGTCTTTATCTCACCGGGAGGGTTTGTTAGTGTTGGAACCCTCTATACGACCTTAAATTGTAGGTCTAGTGGAGAGGCCTACAACTCTGAACGTGAGTCAAAACTTGTAGTTGGTTTACCTCCTGTAAAAGGTCTGTTGCCTCACCCCCAGAAAGCCTGGTAACAGATTCAAGACCCATCTCCATCTTACTATGATGTGAACAAGCAGGAAAGTGAGGACAAGAGCCCAGAGTGGAGGGATGGACTTTGAGCAATGGAGGGGGTGTGTGTGCGCGTGCATGTGTGCACGTGTACATGCATACATGGCATGCTCGCACTGGCACATCCTTAGACCTTTTCCATTGATGGGTTTTGGAAATTTGAAATGGGTCTGCCGTTGTGCACCGTTGCTAGTTGTGTAAATATATCACAAGTTGCTAATATTTTCTCATCATTTCCCTTGCACAAGTCTCCATTTTTAAAAAAAACTGAAATAGGAAATCGTTCTGTGTTTGTCTTACCTTGTCAGGCTTTCTGTAGTGAAATGGTGAACCAATTAAAAGCTAACAAATTTGACTTTCCCCAAACTGAATTATGGTAGAATTTTCTAGGATACAGAAACAAGTCGTACCCAATGTTGTCTCGGGTCCACAGAGATGGTCATCTCTGCACTCAGACTTGATCCAGACAGGTCAGCACAGTGCTTCTCATATCAGAGAGCACAGCCACTGTGACGTGCGAATAACTCTCCTGCACTTTGCATGAGATTGCACAGATGTGTTGATAAGGGCTTTCAGAGACTTGCCTCACTGCTGCCTCTGCCACCTGTCTCCTTTGATGCTTACCCGTAACCAAAACTTACGCAAGGATGGAAGGAATGCGTTTCTTACTCTCCTTCCAAACTGGGGGAGCATCTAAAATATGTGACTCAGAATAGCCTCTGTTTTCCTGTCCGAGGTTCCTTTTCATATGAAAAGATGGGGTTTAAGAAAACTAGACCATACTTTTAAAAGAATGCCGTGAGCCAGAAATTCCCTGGAAAAATGGAATAATTTATGCTAGGACAAGCTTCCCACCCTAACTGTATGTTAGAATCACCTGGGCAACTTTTAAAACTCAATAGCAACATGAGTGCCTTCCCCACCCCCAAGTCAGCGAGAGTTTGGGGTGTTTGGAGGAACTCGTACGGTTTTAATGTGCCCCAAGGGTTGAAAATGCCCATGCCTGTAGAGCAGTGGGAAGACTCCTAGTCTGCCCGTCACTTAGGCGGCCCATGGAGAGGCAGATTCTGAATCTGTGGGTCTGGGTGGGGCTGACGGCCTGCATTTCTAGTACACTCCCAGGCGCCGCTGAGGCTGCTGTGAGTGGGGCAGGGTTGTTGTGAGCGTGGGCTTTCAGTACCAGTTAGGTGACTCGGTTGAGTAGCCTGGCTCCTTGTGTTGCCTGGCCAGCGAGTTAGTAATCCAGGGATGGCCGTGGCTGCATCCCCCATAGCGTTTCCGTCAGTTTTGAGGGTGGTAGTACAGTTAGCCATGTTTTAACGAGGTATCTCTTTCATTCTCCCCAACACCTCTATATTAGTGTCAGTGCTTTTTGAGAGTCTGTTAATTTGGGGCATTCCATTGTGCTCTGGGCCATGTGAAGTTCTTGGCCCTCAAGGTACATGGCTGGTTGAGGAATTACGAACATAATGGTTATTTCATGAATTTGGGGGAAATACCAGCGGGTACTGCTAGTTTGAGTGGGATGAGTGTGAGGATCGTGCTCCGTGTATTTGGAAAACATCCTAGTGATAACATTCATCTTGGCAGTTCAGACCTAGGTGTGTGCACCCAGTCAGTAATGCATGTGGTCTTGGAGCCCATACTGATGTGGCCGACTTTAATAACTGTTTTGGGTTATTTTTGTGTAGAGACTTGCTAGATGCTTTTGTTATTGCTACTTTTTGTTTTGTTATATAATGTTAAAAGAATTTAAAATTGGGAAGTGGGTAGGTATTAGACTTACTTAATCTTAAAACTTAATGGAACCTCGAGAAATCCTTAGGCTCAGCCCCCTGACCTCGAGGGTGAAGAAGTAACTTTCTTATGAATGAAGCACCTGCTTTAGTATGCACTCACTGGGTCTCAAGTCTTATAATTCCTTCTCAGATTTTTTGTCCTGTGGACTTTCTTAAGTGACAGGCATTGGTGAACTTCTGAGTTTAAATAATGGTCACCTGTAAAAGAGTACTGCACTGTTAGAAGCTCTTGAATAGTGCCTGCAGGTTAGGTCTCAGACATGCTTTGTGAGTGTCCTTGGCTGTGACTGACTGTGTGTTGTTGATTTGGGATATTTATTGCCACATGCCATAGGGGCAGGAGGCCTGGCTGCCAAGGCCGGTAGCTGATCTAGACGTTTCTTCTGATTCTGTCTCTTGAGAGATGCTGAGGTCCAGCAGTCTTAGTTGATGGCATTTCTGATCCCGTGTGCAGTGGCAACTGGTGGTGTGAAAGCAGTCAGGGCTCTTGCCCCTGGCATTGAAGGCCTGCCCTTCCTGCCTGGCATTGGTGGTTACCAGTGCTCCCTGCCAGAGAAAGATGGCATCTCATTGCTGCCACTCGAAGGCTGGTAGTTGCTGAACAAATTTGGGTGGCTTCCTGGGAGTTATTACCTGACAAGGACAGAATTCCAACAGGGCTAATTATCCAGCAGCTAGGAGTATATACAGCAGTGACTCGGGGGGACGTGTGTTGTTTTTAAAAAGCCCACTAGAAATTTCTTTTTTCTCTTTGTGGTTAGGAATATGATGAGCCAATCTTAAAACACCTGCAGGATATTAAAGTGAAATTTTCAGACCCTGGACAACCCATGGTGAGTACTGGTTGTTTGAGCTCTTGGTTGGCATCGGAAAGGATCAGGCCACTGAGGGTAAGGGGCTTGGAGCCAGGGCAAGAAATCCACACCTGGCTACTCACTTGCAGAGTAGACTTGAGCGGGGCACTCACTGAGAATTAGAACAGCTCTCACATTGCCTTTCTGGGCTCTCCCAGCGTGTGTAAGCCTGACCAGTCACTCAGGCCACAAGCTGCTTGGTGGCAGGTATGGGAGTCAGACACAGGATTGGACTCCTTGGCCACAGTGCCCACTGCCATGCTGTGGTTTCTGAGCTGGTTTGTTTCCTCTGTCAGATGGGACGGTATCATCCTTTTCCTCGTGTCTCCCAGGTTTGTGAGGATCTAATGTCTATAAAATAGGTTTAAAAGGATGGTAGGTATATACTCAGATATGAGCAGCACTTTAACAGAAATCCAGGATACTAAGGAAAGAAACCTATGAGATTTTACCTTAAAAAATAACTGCAGGTAGATAAGACTGAAAAATGTTATCCCAGTCTTTGATTTGTCACAAACACATCTTTCCAAAATCCTTGCTGTAGTGTGTCATGTTGGTGTTAGTGGGCAGGTCTGCCTGGCAGTGAATGAGAGGAGTCCGCCCCAAGCCAGCCCTTCGTGTTCTCTGAGGAAATCTGGAGGGGGGCACGCATCGTGCCTGAGCTGGGGTCCTCGCGAGAGCACTGTTCGTGACCTGTTAGTCTGGCTGTGGCTAACGGGTTCCATTCCGGTGCTACAGGAGTTCCAACGACATGTGACTGACTGACTGGTGGCTCTCAGCTTCAGGTCTTGGAGACAAAGTGCCTGGAGGACTGTGGGTTAGGGATCTGGGGGCTGGGCATAGGAGCTGGGACCTAGAATTGGTCTCGTCCCCATCGCAGAGCACAGGCCCCAGGTAGCGGAGGAGGCCAGTGTGAGTGGGATTTCTCCATTCCTCGTCCTGCAGGGGACGCTTGCTGCAGGCTGGGTGCGCGGACACACCTGTATTGTCCCTTCCACTTTTCCTGTCTGCTCCACTCTGGGAGGTACATTCAGCTGTCCCTCTGCAGGTGGGGGCGCAGGCACGAGGTGGACTGAGGCCTGCTCACAGGCTGAGGGGCCACACTGTGGCCGAGGGGAACCCTTCTTCCCTACTGCACCGGCTCATCGCAGGGCCTTCCTCCTGCTGCCTTCTTCCCTGTGCGGAGGCTTTACCATGGCGCCCCTAGAGGCCTCCTGTGGCAGTGTGCAGGCGCTTGCTGTGATTTGTGTGGATTCTCTCTCCCCATGGGGTTGTGTGTGCACATGGATGTGTGAGTGCTGTTTTAAGATTCTGTGTGAGTTTTTTCCTCTTCTTTCTCACTTACGATTCGTCCACACTCAATTTACTAAGTTTTCCCCTTTGGATCAATTCCTTTTTTTTCTTTCTTTGCTTATTGGACATGTGTTTGATGATTCCTGGGTCTGTTTTCTTTCTCAGCCTGTCTGTCTTGTGTTTTCCTCTGTCTCTTACAGTGGCTCAGAGACGGGCTGCAGCCCTGGTTGTGGTAGACCATGAGCCAGTCATTTTTCTCTTTCTTGTTACTTCTCCCATTATAAAAGTCGTATGTGCTATAGGAAACTTAGAAAACACAGAGAAGTGTGAAGAACACTATACAAATCTCCATCTTCTAGAAATGACTCTCAGCAGCTTAGGGAGTTTCTCCACAGTCTTTGTCCTTTTCAAAATTATTATGAAACATCTAAGGCATTAAAGTTAATAAAGAAAAAACCACTGAGCATCAGAACAGAGCATGTGGGTGTGTGCCCCTCCTCATGTCAGTGTCGCCCCTTTTCCTTCTCCAGGCCCACACGCTGGCCCTGGGGCCCAGTGAGATGACAGTGCTTGGACAGGGAGATGCTGGCTCTTCCCATGTTGCACAGGCTCTGCTGGCGTTCCCCGGATGTGCCACCACTACTCAGTCCTAAATCGTTGCATTATGATCAGCACACTTGAACCCAAGTCTGTTGTTTAAGTTTCTGAAGACTTCCTAGTTTAGATTCCTTTTAGTGTAGTTACTGGGTTGGAGGAGAGGAACATTTATAAGGCCCAGAGGTGGTTCAGTTTGCATTCCTGCTAGCAGTATTTTTTTCCACTCTTTCTTTCTTGTAATAATAGTCTTTTCCTGACTCTTTCTATTCTGAAGTGGTTTTACACTTAGAGCAGAGCTGCAGCAGCAGTACCAAACGACAGTACCTGTCTGTCGTTCTCCTGCACTTGGCTGGTCTGCCTGGTCCACGTGGGCGTGCTGGGTGGGGACCACCTCCTAGTGTGCTTGGCAGGAGGATTGGCAAAGACAGCAGCACCATGTTGACTGTGCTGGGCACAAGAGGTCTGGTATTACACTTGAGTGCGAGGCGAGCGGGCATTTGTCGGGTGTTGCTGGCTGACTGGCTGTGGGCCTGTGAGTGAGGTCGCTTCATCCTTGGACCCTTTTCTCTTGGAACATTAAGCACTTTCTTTAATTCATCCTCCAGTGTGTTAGGGTTTCTCTTGACTAAACAGAGGCCTAGGGGAAGAAAAAAATAGAACAATATGAAGAAGGGAAATAGCATGCTTGGTTTGGGGAAATGGTGGGGGGAGGAGGTGGGGAGAGAAAGAAGAAAATACATGATCTGTCTGTACAAGAGTGGGGAGTGGCAGAGGCCCAAAACTGCGCCGTTACTGGCCAGCCTGACCCCTAGGTCGCCTGTCCACACTGTGGTCACAGCTTTCCACAGTCTTGGGAGAAGAGCAGTCTCTCCACTGCCCGCCTCCTTGCCTTCCATCCGATTGTCGGCTTTTATAAACCTCCGGGAACTGGGCGGGTCGGGGGGCGGTTTCCTTCTGACGCTCTCATGCCCTGTATGCCTTCCTTTCCTTGCCAAACTGTGATTTTGCCAGACCAGAGTTTTGTACTCAGTGACCACCCTTCCTCTCCAGCCCACACTGCTCTTGCAGAGGTCAGTGGAGACCTCCTGGCCAAATCCTTCTGCCATCCCTTCTAGAAACTGGACTGTCCCCTTGTCCTCAGACCACCTGTGTCTGTACTTCCTAAGCCCTCAGGCCTCTCTGTTCCTTCAGTCTGTCTTTGGAGACTTCTTTTTTTGCTTCCCCTTTTGTGGAAGTGGTGTTTTTAGTCTTCTTATATTTTTTTCCCATTGATGGTTGTGCCATTATAATAAAAGTGGAAATAGCTAACATTCAGCAAGCATTGCCTGTAAGCCTGGCCCTGTTCTAAGTGCTTCCATGGATTAATCCTCAAGTCAACTCGTGGAGAGAGAGAAGATTGTCATTCCATTTTACAGATGAGGAAATGAAAGCACAGAGACATTAAGTATCTTCCCAAAATCACACAGCACTTACAGGCAGAGGTGGGATTTGTGGTGTTTTTTTTTTTTTTTTTTGTGAGGAAGATCGGCCCTGAGCTAACATCCATGCTAATCTTCCTCTTTTTGCTGAGGAAGACTGGCCTTGAGCTAACATCTATTGCTAGTCCTCCTCCTTTTTTTCCCCAAAGCCCCAGTAGATAGTTGTATGTCATAGTTGCACATCCTTCTAGTTGCTGTATGTGGGACGCGGCTTCAGCATGGCCGGAGAAGTGGTGCGTCGGTGCACGCCCGGGTCCAAATCCGGGCCGCCAGTAGCGGAGCGCACGCACTTAACCGCTAAGCCATGGGGCCAGCCCCCAGAGGTGGGATTTGAACCCAGGCTGTCTGAACCCAGAGTCGGTCTTGTAGGCTGTCTCTGTAATAACAGTTTACTTAACCAAGGTTGACTTTTTTCTTTTATAAATAGAGCTGAGGTGAATATCTTTGCATGTATTGATGTGTCCATCTGAGTATCTTCCTCAAATGGGACAAATTCCTCAAAAGAGAATTATTGCGGGGCCAGCCCCGTGGCTTAGCAGTTAAGTGTGTGCGCTCCGCCTCTGGCGGCCCAGGGTTCGGATCCCGGGCGTGCACCGACACACCGCTTCTCCGGCCATGCTGAGGCCGCATCCCACATACAGCAACTAGAAGGATGTGCAACGATGACCTACATCTATCTGCTGGGGCTTTGGGGGAAAAACGGAGAAGGATTGGCAATAGATGTTAGCTCAGAGCCAGTCTTCCTCAGCAAAAAGAGGAGGATTAGCATGGATGTTAGCTCAGGGCTGATCTTCCTCACACACACACAAAAAATTATTGAGTTAGAGAATTTTTTTTTTATTTTATTAATTTTTTGATATTGCCAAATTGTCCTTTGTAAAGCTATTTAGAGTATGTGAGTGCATCTGGCTTCCCAGAACACTTGCCAGTGCTACATATTGTTCTTTGTACATTTTGCCCAGAAAGGGCACAACTCATTTTATTTTTCATTTATTTTGTTACTCATGAGCATGAATCTCTTTTTGTGACTACAACTTAGTACACACCTTCGTCCATTTTTCCTGTTGTGCTTGTCTCTTCAGATTTGTAGAGTGCTTTGTGAGTGAAGGGTGGACTTGTCCTTGGTGTGTTTTGAGGAGGCACAGTCAGTACTCCCCCCATGCCCCATGGGGTCTCTGCATGGCAGGGAAAGCAGCGTTGTACCTGAGTCCAAGAGAAAAAGGAGAGGAGGGCAGGGCTCCTGGTGCCTGGTTTCTCCCCCAGGCTCCCCTGCCATCACCTCAGGGCAGGGGGCTGAGGCAGCAGACAGAAGCAAGGATTTCTCAGGAGAGCTTGAGCTCCCCTGGGAGGAGCTGTCGGCGGGCATGTGCCCCCACTCCAGGACTGGAGGGTGACAGGGGCTTCCCTCAGCCTGTCGTCTGTGTTTTCACTTTGTGCCGGCGCTTTTTGCAGTAAAGACGACTTTGTCGTCGCCCATACCTGTGGAGCTTTTCAGTAGCGCTTTCTGCTTGTGGTGTCATGCTTGGAGAGGGGCTGGTCTCCAGAGAGTGCTGTGTAGCTCATCAGCTCTGTCACTGGTCACCTGTCACTGTTAAGTGGTGCTTACCCTGAGTTTTTGTTTTTAGTCTTTTGTATTAGAGTTCCACTTTGAACCCAACGACTACTTTACCAATTCAGTCCTGACGAAAACGTACAAGATGAAGTCAGAGCCAGATAAGGCCGATCCCTTTTCCTTTGAAGGTCCTGAAATAGTTGACTGTGACGGGTAAGGAAATGCCATTTCAACTTCTTCGAAACAAAAGCAGGAGATGATTTTAGAACTTTACAAGTAAGAGAAGGAAAAAGTCTTTAATCTGCTTAAAAACCCAGTAGACAAAGATTTAAACTAAATAATTTTTCCATTTGGGGGTATGATGGCCAGCGCTGGGAAATGTATCACATGGTTACATGTGCCAAGGTTTGGGATAATGGCCGAATTTCATCATTCTAATGAGGGGATTGGGTTCTCTGGTCACCTTAAATGAAGCTGTGATCGTTGACTGATAAATTACCCTCAGCGAGCAGCCGGCCTGGTGGTGTAGTGGTTAAGTTCGTGCACTCCACTTTGGCGGCCCGGGATTTGCAGGTTCGGATCCTAGGCATGGACCTATGCAGTGCTCATCAAGCCATGCTGTGGCGGTGTCCCAAATACAAAATAGAGGAAGATAGGCACAGCTGTTAGCTCAGGCAGCGGATGTTAGCTCATGGCCAATCTCCCTCACCAAAAAAATAATAATAAATAAATAAATTACCCTCAGCAGGTATTTGTTGAGTGAGTGCGTGAATGAGTCAGTGCAGGGCAGTGCTGGTCAGTCACTTGCTTTGGAAATTGGTGGGACAGTTCAACTGTTGTTTGAATCGTGATGGGGCACCTTAGCAACTTCAGTCTGTAGGTCACCAAAGAGAGAATGTGGTTTGGAGTTCACTCCTCCTGGTTTGTTTGAGGCGATTTGGGAAGTTGTTTTATCCTTGAATTGAAACAATTGTCCCTATTCGCTGGAACCAAGTCCTTATCCTTATGAATCTCCCTGTATGAGTAATGCAGACCTTTATTAAGATCCTGCTAGACTTGAATAGCTAGAGTAATTTAGAAAGGTCATTTCCCAGGGCCAGGCCATCGTGGGAGAAGAAGGCCTGGCTTTCCAGGCATGCTCTTGAGCAGACGCTAGTCAGATGCTGCCACGTGTTATCTGTTGGTCCAAGGTGATTCAAAGAGCTCAGAAGCATGCCCTGCTCAACCTCTGCCAAGGACCTAGAGTTGATGTGTTCTGCACTGGTCATCACTGTTTGCAGTGGTCACTGCAACTTTCTCCACCTTGTCCTGCTCACTTAGTTGCCTTGAGAATTTGGGTGCATGAGTGGGTGACTTCAATTGTGCGGTGGAGTCTGAACGGGGGCAGCAGGTGACAAGGTCTTGAGCATCACATAGGCACCTTTGTTCAGCTTTGACTGGGCTTGCTCACAGAAAACACGTTGCCGAGTCCTTGTGAAATAATGCCATTGCAGTTAGAGAAGTCTGAAGCTTGAGACAGTGTTTCTACCCAGGATGATGGCAGGCCAAGCGTTTCTCTTTCACTGGCCTTCAGATGAACTTCATGGGTGTGTGTAGTGCTTGCTTGCAGGTTGGGTTTATTGAATTTTCCAGATTAAGCGTAGAGCTGTGGTTTGCTTACTGTGTACATCTGTAATTGGTTTTTCTCATGGAGTGTGTATCTGTGATTGCTGTCCTGTCCCTGTAGGTGTACTATTGACTGGAAGAAAGGGAAAAATGTCACGGTCAAAACAATCAAGAAGAAGCAGAAACACAAGGGTCGAGGCACCGTTCGAACAATCACCAAACAAGTCCCCAACGATTCCTTTTTTAACTTCTTCAGTCCACTCAAAGGTGAGCAGTGGGGCTGTGATACTGATTATGTACTTACATAAGGTAACTTTGTTAGCCTCAGAGTCCAGTTCTAGTCCTGGTGAGTGTGGGAGGTAAGGGGACGGTTACTGTGCCAGAGGCAGTGGTGCTCTCTGGGACACAGGGGCCGCAGGAAGGGAAGCCCAGGTGGGCACTGTGGGCTCCGTCTGAGAACGCGCAAGTGAGCGCCCACACCTGGGCCCTTCCGCGCGCGGCTGTCTGGACACCCCCGGCAGCACTTCCACGCCTCCGCTCTGTTGCTCTCGGGCGTCCCTGGGCGCCCCCAGCCTGTTGGGCTGTAGACTTAGCTCTCAAGGCATCGGTCCCTGGTTGTGCTCTGGTTACACTTCACCAGCTTTTGAATCATCCCCCCTCTTCCTCGTAAATTGTTTTATTTTGGTTTTCTGCATGACTTGGTAGAGCGTAGGGATTTTGGAATATGTATG
The DNA here is from genome assembly GCF_020826845.1 of Diceros bicornis minor. Lineage (NCBI taxonomy): Eukaryota > Metazoa > Chordata > Mammalia > Perissodactyla > Rhinocerotidae > Diceros > Diceros bicornis. Next base: position 1,822,121 of record NC_080770.1, read on the forward strand.
TTGTGACAAATGCAAGTACAGTCGTGTGCCGCATCATGACGTTTTCGTCAGCAAGGGACTGCATAGATGACAGTGATCCCATAAGATAAGTACCACGTAGCCTAGGTGTGTAGTCAGCTGTACCTTCTAGGTTTGTGTGAGTACACTCTGTGATGTTCAGACCACGATGAACATGTCCCTGTCGTTGAGCCACACACGACTGTAGTTGGATTTCCATTTTTGAAAGACTTAGGCCAGAATTGTAGCTTGGATGCTTTGATTTTTTTTTTTTTTTTCCCTTCCGTAAGCCTTAAAGATGGAACCTTTGAGCTAGTAAAGACCAAGCAACTGGTTTTGAGAGTAAATTACTTGGAAGTCGTAACGCAGTTTTCTAATCCTGAGAGAATGTGAAGGTCAGACCAGTTTTCGGTGTTAAAATACGGATATGAGGAAAGACCATTTGCTCTCTCTTTTTTTTAATTAATTAATTAATTAATTTTTTCCCCCCAAAGCCCCAGTAGATAGATGTATGTCATAGCTGCACATCCTTCTAGTTGCTGTACGTGGGACGCGGCCTCAGCATGGCCGGAGAAGCGGTGCGTCGGTGCGCACCCGGGATCCGAACCCGGGCCGCCAGCAGCGGAGCACACACACTTAACCGCTAAGCCATGGGGCCAGCCCCAAGACCATTTGCTCTTTATTGTAATCAACAAAAACAGTTTGAAATACAGAAACGCTGGCCCCTGCTCTGGGGAATCGTGGATGTGGGGTCGTTCGCCCGTGGGCCACAGGGCAGCTCCATTCTCAATCTGAGCCTTTGGTCTCTTGACTTGTCCCTGAGCCCAGCACCCTCATTTACCTGTGCCATTCAGTCCTTTACTTTTGTTTGTTTTTCTTTTTTTTTTTTTTTGTGAAATTTTTGTCGTACATTATTGTTTGTCAGTCACCATATAAATGCATCCCTCCAGCCCTTGTGCCCACCCCCACCCCCCTTGCCCCTGGCAACCACCAGACAGTTCTCTGTCCGTGTGTTGGTTTATTGCAGTCTTTTACTATTTTTATCGTAGTGGCTATTTTCTGAAGTTTGTCTTTGAACCTAGAAGATGCAAATGTGTATTAGTTTGGGGGATAAGAACAGCCATAAATTTAGTTCTTCACTTTCCTTTTTTGGGAAGACCCCTGTTGGAGCCTTGCATGGGCATGTTATAGGTTCCCTGTGTGAATTCACCATGAAGCAGGGGGCTTTGATTCCTAAATACAGTGGGTTTGTGGGAAGTTTTCTTAAAACTGGATTTTAAATAATTAATAACATTAGAATGGCATTAAGTGGACTCAGGAGAATTTGGGGGATGATTCAGGGCTTTTAAAACTGCATTGTGATGGTTGCACAGCTCCAGGGATGTACCATAAGTCACTGGATTGTACACTTAAGTAGGTGCATGTTATGGTCTATAAATTATACCTGAGTAGAGCTATTTTTAAAGTAATCAGATAAACATAATACCAAGTGATAAGCTTTATGAAAAGTAGCAGAGGGTGACGGTGGGGGCGGCTGATGGGATTTGAGTCATTTGATCGTTAGAATGTTGCTGGGCTTCGTTGAGCCTGGTTTTAAGTCCTTGTCTTTCCCATCACAGTTGAGTGTCGGGCTCTAGCCCAGCGCCAGAGTGTGTGGTCGTGTGTGTGGACTTGCGGAGCCTGGATAAGTAACACCATCCTGCCCACAGGGAGTGTTTTCATTTTGCTGGAAGAACATTTCAGCACTCTTCTCCTTCCTCCTTTCTACCCAGACAGAAATGCACTTTTGACCTAGCTGAGATGCAATGCCTCAGGAACACTCGGGACATACAAGGCTTAAAGATTTTCCTCTTTCTCTCCCAAATCATCACACATAGTTCTGCAGGACACAAGTTAAATCTCCACATAGAGCATAGATGCCCTGGGCCTGGCCCCGTGGCATAGTGGTTAACTGCATGCGCTCTGCTGCTGGTGGCCGGGGTTCGGATCCCAGGCGCACGCTGATGCACCACTTATCAGGCCATGCTGTGGTGGCGTCCCATACAAAGTGGAGGAAGATGGTCACAGATGTTAGCCCAGGGCCAGTCTTCCTTAGCAAAAAGAGCAGGATTGGCGTGGATGTTAGCTCAGGGCTGATTTTCCTCACAAAAAAAAAAAAAAAAAAGCAGATGCCCTGAAAGCCAGCACTCTGGGGCCACTCCATCCACTTTCCCCTGTTAATACCCTCGACTCCTGTCAGTGCTCTTCTGGACACTGGCATTCGCCAGCTGGATCTGTGAGTGAGCTCAGGTCCCAGCCCGCAGCACTGAGGGAGGGGGCTGGCGTCAGCATGCAGCGGTGGAGCTGGGGACATCCAGGAGGAGGCCAGGCTTAGGCAATTTCTATTGAAACCTCGAGTTGTGAAGTGCCCCGTTTTGTCTGTCAGTGGAGTTTCCTGTGTGGGCTTTAAACGGTCTGGACATCGGAGTAATGTAGATGTGTTTGTCTTTTCTTCTAGCATCTGGGGACGGAGAGTCACTGGTAAGATCTGTGTTGTCATCACAGTCTCTCGTTCTGCTGTTAAGTCTTTATTTCCTGAGTAGTTGCCTGCTTTGTTTTTAATTCGTTCCTGCTCCCTAAAAACCTGAGATTAGTTTGTGTCACTACACTGTGGGTGGGCAAAGGGGCGGATTCCACTGGGGTTCAGGGCAGGGCAGCCGTTAGTCCCGCCCACCTCGTGCGGGTGGCTCTCCATGGAGCCATGGGCCCACACTTTCCTGCTTTCCCTGCCTTCTCGTGCTGGTGGCTCCTCTAAAGCTGCTCAGCCTCGTAAACGGCTGTCGCCCAGCAGTGCCAGCAGTGGTGCTTCAAGTCAAGTTACCAGAAGTAGGGGCAAGGTGTGGCTAAGAGAATGTGATGTCTGTCCCACTGAAACGAGTTAACATGTAGGTTTTCCCTTTCAGGATGAAGATTCCGAATTCACATTAGCCTCCGACTTTGAAATTGGACACTTCTTCCGTGAGCGGATAGTCCCTCGGGCTGTGCTCTACTTCACGGGGGAGGCCATAGAGGATGACGACAATGTATGTGGCTTGGGGCAGCTGCCCCTGGGTGCTTACCTCTGCTGGTGCAGAGAAGTCCTGAGTGGTGGCTGGGAAACCCGAGGCTGAGATTTTTATTACATCCTCCACCAGATATGTGGTGCGCAACTGGTGTCTGGGGGGATGTAGACTGGGAAGAGGAAAAATGGCAGAAGTGGGAGAAGCAGGTCTCTCTGAGGCAGTCTCAGAGCAGAGTACCAGTCATCTGTGTCAGCCCTGTCCAGTGACTCGCTTCATAGTATCCTCTAAAGACCCCAGGGGCTCACTGTGTCCCGCTTCTGGTGTCTAAGCTTTGGGTGACTCCTAAGCATGAGGAGAATCTCATTCACAGAGGTCTGGACACACCAAACGATTATCAGCAGAGCCAACTTGTGCTTGCCTTGGTGTATCAGCCCCAGAGAAGTAGAAACCCATGCTCCACAGGAAAATGATGACACTGTGCCGGCCACTTCTCTCTCTGCTTGAAGGAAATGAGCCCTTCCAGTCAGCACTGGGAGCACAGCCCCTGTGCACAGCCTAACCACTGTCCTCTGACTGTCACCTAGGACAGCTCTCCATCATAACCAAGGCTTGGGTTGCCACGAGTCTCCATGATTTGTGGAAGTAAAGTTTTGTAGCATGTTACTGAAAGTGTGGTTTAGATGATATTTATTCCCTTGCTTTTAGAGCTCTTAGGTTTCCTGGATGCTTCTAGGTTTCCTTTCTCATCAGGTCTGTTGGGGCTGGGGACAGGGTGGCAGGAGCTGGGCAGGTGTGGGTTGCTCAGCACCCCAAGGCCAGGAGGGCCTGCTTCTCTGCACACCTCTCCATCGTGCTGGAGGTCCCGAGCTGGGGCGGGCCGGTCCAGTGTGTGTGAGCCGTGGCGTCTGAGACTGCTTAATCTCTAAAGTGCTGTTTGTCCTCCCTAGGTTGGGAGGTGGTCGTGGGCATCAGGAACCGTGCATACACCACTCAGCATGGTCAGGGGCAGGGTGTCATTTAAGGACTCAAGTGGTTGTAAGACTTAAGTTTTAGCAAGTGCTGGTTACGCTGCAAATTCTAGACCAGCACTGTCTGGTAGAACTCTCTGTGACAATGGAACCGTCCTCTACCTGTTCTGTCCAGTGCAGTAGGGCCGACCCCACACGCCGCATGAAGATTTAAAATGAGGCTGTTGGCAACTGAGGAACTGAGTGTTTAGTTTAATTTAGCCAAAAGAGATCTAGTGGCTACACACATTAGAAACTCATTTCTAGACCAGTGGCCTCCAAATTTTTTTCATCATACACCTATCAATTTAAAAACTTGAATATGCAGCCTATGCATGTTTATTTACTTATGTGCACATAGGTACTGTTAGTGAGCAGTACAGTGTATTTGCTGCTAATGTGTGTAGACAGGTTCACTCACAATACCTCCTGTGCTCGCACTGCTGGTGAGCAGTGTAGTTAGGGGACAGTGGTGGGAGCTCACGGCGGACTGGAGTCCCCGCTCTCCCGCTTAGCAGCTGTGTCACCTCTGTGCTTCAGTTTCCTCAGCTCTGAAATGGAGTTAATTGTAACAACTCGAGGGATTTGTCAGGCTCTTGGAACAGTGCCTGGCAGAGTAGTTACTCAGAAAGTGTTGGTATAAGGCTTAATTTACTGACGGTAGGTACGTTAGAAAGCACACGCAAACACTGGGGGTTGTTGCAAGATACGTGGGTTTAGGGGTCTGGTTTCATCTCTCACACTCCCCTGGGTCACCTTGTTCAGCCTGTGGGCTGTGCACCCCACCTTGGAACCCCTGCTGTACACGAGAGGGATGCGTTTGAAACAGGAGCCTGCAGCCCCCACAGAGCTCTCTTAAAAGACGGGTGCAGGGTGAAGTGATGTACTTGGACCAAGCCTCCGAGGTTGGCCCTTGAGCGTGTTTGGGGCTAGTTGCAGTCTGACCTGAAATGCTGAGAGAGTCTTATTGACCACGAGACACGGAAAGGTCTTTTCCCGTCAGGCTGTTAGGAAGCGAAGGAAAGGGTGCCGAGAGTAGTCAGATCCACCGAGGCTATGCCCAGTGGCGGGAGGGCTGCAGGCTGGACCTGGTGTCCGAGACGGTGCACCAGCACCAGGACTTTTCCAGGTCCCGTTGAGTTGTCTCAGGAATGCGTGCGTGGGCTCCAAAAGAGAAGGGTTTATGAGAAAAAGCCTGCTGACTCTTCACGTACCTTGTGTCATGCATCAATAGTGATGAGGTTTATTTTGTTTTGTTTTTTTTGTTTTGACGCCGGTCTGATGTTTGGAACTTGAATGGGAACCTGACCAATGATGTCTGTGGATGCGGGAGAAATTCACTAAGTCCAATCAGCGATAGCTTTGGAATTTCTCCCTTGCACACTTTAGTTCTGACTTATTTTAAAGTTGAACACCACAATTTTATTATATTTCTTATACCAAAATAAAGATTTCCCCTTGTATGAGATATAAAATGATATCTCAATTCCTATTTGTAATAAAGTTATGCTACTGGTTTGCTGAGATCAGCCCATTTCCCAGTTGGACCCAGTGCACAAGCAAGCCAACCGTCTCCTTTCTGCACCCCTTCCTGTCCTCAGTCCTTGTTTTGGGTGGTTTTCAGGTACCTGGTACTCTGCCACGACAGCAGGGCTTGGGAGCAAATAGCCCCACACTGCTGCTCCCAGCCCCATCCGCAGTGTCAGGGCCCAGAGGTGCCCAGCAGCAGACTACCCTCGGGAACTGGGCTCTGGAGCAGGTGCTGCCCTTGGCTCAGAGGCCGAGCTGGACTTCCTGCGTCCCTTGAGCCTGACCGGTGGGCATTTGACAGGGACTGTCTGGGTTAGGTTGCTGTAATGCTTTATAAACCTAAAAATGTTTTTCCTTTTTTTTCAGTTTGAAGAAGGGGAGGAAGGAGAAGAGGAGGTAAGACACGGCTTCTGTGAAGCATCATCATTTCCGCGAGGTTGCGTCAGGCCATCTCTGCTTGAGTGGACAGAGGTTATGACACCACGGGACCGTGTTATACCCATTTTCTGTGACGCTGTCTTTGAGGCTTTCAGCCCCATTGAGCACTAAGGAAAGGCATGGTGGATGCTGTCCAGCATCCAGTTTTTGACCCTGCTATTGGCTTCTGAAAATGCATCTTACAAAATGTCCATTTAACAGACAAAATCTACTTTTTCAGCAATATGTTTATTTCACGGTGATCTGTGAGAGCAAAAAGATACCCAGAAATAATTATGTGTCCAAAGGAAGTGATTTAATCAATTATGGATAGTAGTAATTGATTTCCTTCTAAATCGAAGTATTACTTTAATTTGTTTGTGGCTGGTGGATCCCCAAGAATATGCATCTTGTCTGTTCAGCTAGTTCTCACTTCTTTTGACACAGGAATTAGAAGGTGACGAGGAGGGAGAAGATGAGGATGATGCCGAAATTAACCCGAAGGTTAGTTATTTGGGGGCTTCCCAAATCTGTGCTGCACTGTTGAGCTTTTCAGGTGTGTTTCCTGCTCCGAGTCAGGAGTGTTAGGAATATGTTCTTGTCGTTCTCTAGTTCGAAAGCTTAAAACGTGTCAGAAAAATACTTGGATGAGGAACTATTCAGACATCTTGTATATGATTTGAGTATTAAGTATAAATATTCAGTAAAATGTTTTTCCAACTCTTTCTCAAGCTGTATCTTATTTACATAAATTTGTTCAGTCGAGCCACATTATTTTCCAGATCTTTAATTCTTCTCAGATAATGATTTAACTGACAACATGAGGAAACTTTTTTATTTTGTGTGTTTATTTTTGGAAAAGATGCAAAGAAGGAACTTTTGGGAGGTTATTCTTTTTTAATGTAGAATAATGGAATTGTAGGCATAATTTTACAGTTGTACGTGGGCTGAGAATACTCAGAAGATAATTTAAAATAAACTAGGAAGCTTTGCTTAAAAAAAAAACTGAGAAAAATGAGTGGGCAACTTCATGAATTTTACCTGTGTCTGGATTTGTACTTATCATCTCGATTAGCTTACATCAAGGCACTTTGCCATTTGACACGTAATTTAATGGACAGTTCACTGCATCCTAGAGTTAGATACACCATGGCTGTCAGAGAACTAACACTCCTGACGTTTTATAATGTGTATCTCAATTTAACTTCTCGTTGTTTGTTTTTCCCCCATTTTTGCCCAAAGTGGAATGTGCACTAAGCTGTCAGTGTAATAACTGATTCTGTGATCCGTGTATTAACACCAGATGTTTCTATAAATGCATGCTCACAGTTTTACTTCCTTCTGGGGAAAGATAGGAGATGGTTTAAAACTTAATTCAGTGTGCCATATAAATCCCACTCTGGGAATTGGCTCATGGAAATGTTCATTTTGACAAGGTCTGCCTGTCCATCACGGGATAACTGTATTGAAAGCATACCTGTGCTCGGTGATGAGTGGTAAGGGGCCGAGAGGAGGGGCGAGAGACCTGGGGCCCTGCGTGAGTGGATCGCATGTTGGTGGGCAGGGGGTTGAGGGGTGTCCGTCAGTTGACAGAACTGGGCGATGATGACCCCTTACACTGCCATGCCTAAGTCCCAGCTGTCGTATCTGGCTGTTGTTCTGCTCTTCGGGGCGCTGATGCAACATTCCCGGTTTGGATTCTAGAACAGAGGCTGAGGATGGTTTGTGGTGTCTACTTCCACACTCAGGTGCACTGTCTGTCTTGCGTTACTGGCAGCGGGTGGTCCCTCCCTCCATTTCTTGTCGTTTCCTTCTGTCTGTCCTCTTCTCTGTCCTTGCCAACCCTCTGTCTCCTCTCACGTGTCAGTTTTCTAGAAGAGCATTCTCACCAAATGATCACAAATAGCTGGAGAGGAAGTAGAGAAGCATCAGTACTAACCCTTCACGGGATCTGCCATTGGTCAGTTGGTGGGAGTGGGTGAGAAGTGACGGCAAGTGAGTAGGGTCAGCGGTGTGACGTGCTGTGGTCACACAGTTGGAAGGACCCGAGTCTTGTCCTTGGGGTCGGGCTGTGACATTTCTGTTCGTTCATATGCACCTCCTCAGAGGGATTTGTCACGTTACAGTCTGTACAAGCAGAGGAAAATAAGGAAGAAAGAATGTTTTGGTATTACAGGTACAGAGCTGGTGGTGGACATTGCTCATCTCAGGGTCGATATTTTGCAGCCTTTGGTATCATGAGAAATTGTGGCTCTTTCCTCCTGTATAATTTTGTGTATTTCATTTTCTTTCATGCTGACAGTTCCTTTCCATTTTTTTCCCCGTTTAGGTGTAATTTTTGTCTGTTAATCATTCATACGTTTCTAGGTAAGGTGGAATTCCATTTATTCCTAACTTCCAAACTTCTGACCTGTGCTGTATACAATGCCTTGCCGTGCCTTTGTGGATGCGGAGAATGTTGCCATCCATGCGCACTTGGTGTGTGCTGGGCTGGCCCCAGGCTTTCTGAGGAGCAGTGTCTCTGTGCAGGTGTCTGCTGAGTGTACTTTTAAAACCAACTGATAGGAACTACGTTTGGCTCCTCTTGCCGAGCCCAGTGTTTCTGCTAACCAAGCAGCAAAGATGTCACTGGTGTGGCATTTTTACTGGTAGCAGGATTGTCCTCCTGGAAGGGGACAGAATGAGAGGGCCCGGGGAGGTGGACAGCCTGCAGGGTGGCACATGTCAGCCAGTGATGCAGTGCCGGGATCAGCCACTCACTGTGGCAGTAGGAATCGGCCCCCTGTGAGTTTTCTTGACGTGTATCTGTTGATTGTTCGTACTTTTTAAATTCTGGTGTTGGGCAGACCAATAGGTAAAAAATGGGTAACTGAACTTTTAATGTGTCAGAATTTTTCATCTAAAAAGCTGCTGGCATCTGTTTCGTGTAAGCATGAACACGTGCTCTGGTGAGGTTCCTGAAGATGTTCTGATTGAATAAGAAAAGAACCAGCTGTAGATGTAAGTGAGCGTCAGCAAGCTGAGGGGCCGCCCTCCCCACCGCGTGGGTCAGCGTGACTCGGCTCCAGTCGTGAGGTCCCTTCCTCCAGGGACACTGTGCCCACCTTTGCAGGATGTGAGGTCATTGTGGGGCCGGGAGAAAGGTGGAAACAGGAGATACTGTGAGAAACCACTGTAGTAATAGTAACACCTGGGAAATAGCGGGGGTTCCACATGTGGCGCTAAGGAGGCAACCGGTTCATAAGAGCAGGGCTTGTGAGAGTCAGAGCTTTATCTCACCGTCGCAGATGGTCAGTTAGGGCCCCAGGCTCTGAGCGTCTGTCTGCATTGCCTTCCTCTCTTCCTCGAGTGCACCCACTTTCACAGAGAGCTAACAGGCAGGGGGGCAGACTTGGGCTAAAGGAAATGTGTTAATTAGAGGAAATGAACCAGCGCCTGGGATCTTGTGTGCTTTAGAGGGGCAGGTCTGATCATTTGCTTGCATATTTAACATTGTCTAATTGCTCAAATTCCTGCTGCTCCGCATGTCTAAGGACTTATCAGCCAGGCTTGTTCCACCTGAAGCCGCACTCCTCCCCTACCCTGCCAGTCACTTTGAAGCATCATGCATAAACGGTCCAGCCTGTATCTCCAGGAGAGGAGGACTCTCCTCGGGCATAACCACAATGGTACCATCACACCTGAGCAGTGTTCTCGGCATCTCTTTAGTGTCATCAGCTTCTCGTCGGGGTTCAAGCTTCTCCAGTGGAGGAGGCTGTTCCCTCTGCAGTCGGGCGGGCTCTTGGGACTGGGGCTGCGTGTCCCTGTGAAGCTGTGGTCCTTCAGCGTGTGCTTGGTGGCTTGTCTTCACCCCTTCTCAGGGCAGTTGTCACCTCTTGAAACACTTCTTTTAAATAGTCCCATGATGGGCGAGGTTTTGGCTATTAGTTTGTGCCTTTGAAGCACCGACTCCTCTCCCTTGATGATCGGTAGCGTGGAGTGGCCAGGCTGTCATTAAACTTGGTGACATGGAACAGGATGCTGGGGTTTATTGCAGTTTTGTCATGGCCCTTGGCATAGGGCGAAGACCATTGATGTCTCATTGATCAAGTTCACCTCAGAGGCCCCAGGGTTCGCAGTTAGCGTTACAGCCCGGGAGTTGTGTCCGTGTGGACGCTCCCCAGAGGTGGGTCTGCACACGGTCCTCAGAAGGCAGGTGTGCCAGTGGGCTGCCCAGCCCCCTCCCCTCCTGGTGAGATTTCCCTTCCTCCCTCTCCCTCTGAGCACAAGGTCCCTGTCTGGCTTCTCGTGCTTGTGACAGCCCCTCTCCTGGTCTTGGTTTTAGTGAGGACCCCTTCCCTCCAGCAGTCTTCACCCAAGTTATTGATTTTATTTTGAACAAGTAGATAATACATTCTCCTCATTAAAAATATATATGATACCATTGAAACAGCACACTGTAAATTGTATAATACATTATATATGTCTAATTTACATATATAGAAAGATGTAGCGTGGAAAGTCCCTCCCATCCTGTACCACCTGCCCCAGCTCCCACACATCACCCTACAGACCCTCGCTTCACCTCTGACCCACTTCTTTTGCAAATGCAATTATGGAAACACACTTCTCCGCCTTGTACACAAAAGGTGGCACACCGCTTTCCCATGCCTGCTGCCGTTGCTGCACCGAGCCTGGGGCGTCTCTGCTCGTCCCCAGTGAGTCTGAGCCAGTGCCTGATCCCCTTGGCCACAGTTGGGGCCGCCTCCAGGTCTACCCTTGAAATGGCGGAGCTGGATTGTGCTCTTTTTCGGCTAGGATTTCTGGACGGGGTGGTTATTTTGATGCCTGGCTCTTTGGCAGGGTTTCAGATGATCGTGTGGCAGGCAGGTGCTAGGGCAGGGCCCCCTCCCAGAATGACCTGCCATCGGCCCACTGCTGGGTGGAGACCCGGGGCCACGCCCAAGGGTCCCGCTTGTCCCTGTGCTCCTCCCGCTCCACGTACAAATAGCCAGCTTAGACCAGGGCCCAGGCTTATCATTTTATGTTTATGTACCTTTTACACATCATTTTTTCATCCCTTAAATCATTTCCTAAAGAGGGAACTGTAGCCACGGTTTGTACCACGGGAGGTGTCAGTTATGTGTCCCAGGTGCTTCTCTGAACCAGCTGGTGCAGGTTTTCTTAGACTCTGTAGACGCCACGTTGTCTTCAGTCATTTGTCGTCTTAGCAGCCAAAAGTCACAGGTTACTGAGGACTACATTTATTTGCTCGAGAGTCTTAGTGAAATCATTATTTCTCAGGCCGTTGCTGGCCTCCATGCAAAATTCCTGGAGTTGGTGAATGCGGCGTGAGTGGTGTGAGACGTACACATTAGATTGTGTTGAAGCGAACCTGCCCTTCCATGGGGGACGGTCTCTGATACCTTTTCTAGAAGGGTAGAATTCCAGCTCTGCTGGAGACTCCTGGGAGGATCGGGGGCTTCCTGTGGAGCTCTTGTAGTGGCTCTCGTCACTTGTTGTTGCAGTGTAGGCTGCTCGGGTGTGGATCCAGTGGCGTGCTCCCGTCGGCAGAGAGAGCGGCTCCTCCTGAGCATCCAGGCTGGCCTCTCTGGGGACAGGTGCGCTCCGGGATCAGGCAGGGCCTCCCGGCTGCCTCTGGTCTGCACCGGAACAGGAGCCTTGGACGATTCCAGTGTTGAGCCTGTCTTAGAGGTGGCGGGGAATCAAAAGGGGAGCGTGCAGCTGTTTCATGTGGGCAGGGGTATTTGTGCCCCGAAGCTCCTGAGGCTGCCTTCCAGCTTTGGAACACGGGCTCTCTTGTGTATTTCATTCATCTCTGCGACCGGGGAACCCCGCCCCTTGCCCCTGAGACCCTCCTGCTGAATATGCTGTGAATTACAATGTCATTTAAACAAAAAAGCAGCCCTACTATGACTTTTTTTCTGGAAAGTTAGCATATTTTTTGTTACTATTTTAAAAGTACATTTGCAGTAACTTTTTTCAAAAGAATGAATGAAATAAGTCTTGGTTTTCATTTGGTTGGAGGTATTTGGTGATGAAGTTGATTGATTCTCTACAAGTCTTGTCTTCTCTCGTGACAGAAGGAGCCCAGCCAGCCCTCAGAGTGCAAACAGCAGTGAGGAGCGAGCGCACCTCTCCGGCGTGGCTGCTGCCTGCAGATGCCTGGCGGGACTCGGCACGGCTGCACGCGGTTGGATTGGCAGCGCTTATGTCTAACTCGTTTTCAAGTGCATGATTTTCACTTTCACTTTTCCTTTTTCCTTATTATTTTGCTTAACCTATACAGTGGCAACTTAAATGCATTTCAGAAATAGGAGGTTTAATGCCAGCACCCTCTATGGTCTTGGGTGCAGCTCAGTGGACTTTCCCAGGTCCTGCCTTGGGGAGGGCCTTGCAGACCACGTGGGGGTGGGGGGTGGAAGGTCACCGATGCCAAGGACAGATGCCTGGGGCTGTGGTTCCAGGGCACCTTGAATCCATTGACACCACTCCCGCATCGGACTGGATTCTCCTTTCATTTGAAGAAACCCACATGCTTTGTCTCCAGCCACTTGATATTCTGCACTCTCATCGCCTCCAGGGGCTGGTAGAGTAGGTTCTGTGCCCCTGAGAGTGTCTTTCTTTGGTTTTATTGTCCTCAGGGTGGGGGGGGGGTGCACACCGACCCTGAGGCATGAGCTTTGTGGTTCATCCTCGTATTTATTTATTCTTTCATACTTGTGAGGGCTTGGGACACCTGCTATTGCTCGTCCTTATTGTTTCTGAAACCATGTTTGTGACTAGAGACCTGGTAACTTCACCAGGAAGAGGTGGTGGTGGCCCCTACAGGAGCCAGGCCTGTGTAGAAGAAACCATGCTCCTTCCTGCCTCCAGCTGCCGAGGCAGGAGCTTGTTTTCATGACATACAGACCACACTTAGCTCTGAGGACGGGGGGTGGTGGGCAGAGCCCAGGATTTACCTGGTGGTGAGGGGCTCAGGTGGGGAAATATGGCTTTTCCATTAGTGTTAAATGTCAAGTCTTCCTTTCTCAGTAGCTCCCATTTCTTGGCCCCACATTCATCTTGTCTTAAAAGCCCTGGGTTTGGAGCGACCTGTTCTTGGCTGGGTTTCCGAGTGTGTGACCTTGGTCTCTGGCAGCTGGGGGACGCTGTGTCCACACTGTGACCAGGCCTGTAGAGTGCTCAGCCTTACTTACGATACCTTTGTAACTGAATACAGTGTTTTCAATTTGTACAGAATAGTTAGAATATTCTATTAAAGTTGTGAAACATGAATCCAGCACTATGCACGGTCTTTCTTTGTAGGAGAACCTGGTGGGAGGAGCGGGTGGGGCCACTGGCGTCTGCTCCTCTCCTGCCAGCGCATGGACGTGGTTGCACACCCTCTTGGACGGTTTCCGCAGAGCCCTGGGTGTGGGCAGATCCAGAGCTTCCCGTCTTCTGGTTTTCTGTCTTGTTTTTGAGGCTTTTAAATCCAGTTTTTTAGAAAGAGGCTATGTTTAATTTGCCCATTAGGCCTGCACGCCCACTTCACTGCTGGGGTGGTCTGGGGTCCCCGGATGGGCAGTTTGCTAGCTGGGGAAAGCGTTTGCTCCTGCCCCCGGGAGACAGTTGTTTCTCAGAGTTCGTGAGGCTGTGCCTTTTAGGTCCAGAAGGTCCCAGGAGGGGAACTTCCCGAGTTTGATCTGTCTTCTCGCTGGTGCTTCTCTGGTGCCTCCTTCCTTCCTTCATGGGAGGGAGAACTGCTCCCAGAAAGTCCTGCTGCACAAGCTTCAGCTCCAGCTCCTGCCTGTGGGCCTCCGCCCTTGGAGGGCCGCCTCGCCGAGAGGAAACGAGCACAGAATGCAGGCATGTGGCTGGCCCGCTCCTCACGTGGCCCAGGAGCCTGTATCCAGTTTGTCTGTTGCCTGCCTGCAGAGCTGGCTTCTCCCTGTGGTGGCCAGAGGGGAGAGAGCACTTGTGGCCACGAGAAGATGCAGGAAGGGCCGGACAAGGCTTAGGAATAAGCACGCTTTCATTGTGCCCAAGACAAGCGTAGAGCCAGACATTCTCTGTCCCTAAAGTCCTCGGGCGAGCTGGCCCGTGGGTGAGCCTCGCCCAGGCCTGATGCAGCCCTGGGCTACTGAGATGGGGTGAGGAGCTTAGGATGCCAAGGGCGCCTTGTTCTGTCTGACTCAAGGGGCGTGCTGCAGTGACGATGGCCCCGCACACTGCCCCCTGTTCCCTGGGAGCCGGGAGCACCTCTTGAGGATGGTCCAGGGAGCTGCCCATCACTGCGGACCCTGACTAGTCAGGGCTCCACAAGGTCTCTTAAGTGTCGCGTTCATGAACCTGTTGATAGCAATCATGAACCTGTTGATAACAACGTCGTTTACAGGTAACTGAAGGATCTGAAATGATTGCACAAAGTGATGTGTTTGGGTAATGTGCAGGGTGTTCGCAGGCGCGGTTTTAGTGCTGGGAGCATCTGATTTGGGCTGGTTCAAGGGTCGCTCTGAGAGAGACGTTCCAGGGGAAGCCTCCCTCCTGCTGGCCGCTGGTCTGGTCTTGACAGCCGTCAGTTACAAAGCAGCGGCACCCCTCTTAGGCGCGTGAAAGATGCTGGGCCTCGCTGAAGAAGTGCAAGTCAAAAGAGAGGCTGTTTTTCTTCTCTCGATTGGCGGCAGTGAGGAGTTTGGCACCTCAGTGTGATGAGAGCCTGAGAAAACGGGAGACGGAGGAGTGTGAGCTGTTGAAGCCTCTCGCTGGGCAGCTTGTAAGGCTTCAGAAAAGGAGGCGCGTGTTACCTGTGACATGAATCCACGCCCTCGTGTGTGTGCACAGCATCTGGACAGCATGTGCTAAAGCAGTTTGAAATGGCCGAAGGGGGCGGGAGCCCCCTCGCTTCCCCAGGAGACTGGTTGGATTAATTCCTGTGCACCCACGGTGGGCTTGTAGCCGCTAAGAACCAGGGTGCTGCATGCCAATGGGGAACATGCTCTGGGGTGTGTTATTGAAGGCAGGACTTGTGTAGGTGCCCTGCTGTGCATGCATGTGCATACGTGTGCGTGCGTGTGCACATGGTGATTACATTTGGAGGCTACAGGCTAAACAGGAAGTTGGGGAGAGCAGCTGGGGCCCCGGGGGGTTGGTTGGGAAGGAAAGTTAGACTTTGATTGGATCCCTCTTTGTGGTCTCCTGATGAACTCTGGTGTAGCGACTAGACAAAACGTGTTTACGTCAAACCAACACAAACGTGGCAAAGGGAGGGATGTTTCGATTGTGCCTCTTTAGAGGCATTGGGTTTTCTTGCCCCTGTGGGATAAGAAGAGTGTGCAAGGATGCCACACTCACCTGGGGGCTCCAGGACCTCAGGCTGCCACTTGGTTGTCCCAGGTACACGTGGATAGTAAGACCCCAGCTCGAGGCCCTGAGGCTGTGTCTTCCCTGACCATCCACTGTGGCGCTGCCTCTGGCCTCGGCTGGCACCAAGGCCTGGCTGTCAGGGGGTCCTCTGACCTCCCCACAGCCGTGTCCCCTCCTGCTTGAGCCCCAGCACCTTTGAGGCCCCTGCATCTCTCACCCCTGAGCAGTCACAGGAAAGGGAAGGTGGTCCTCCAGTGGCCAAGGAGCTTGGACCCGCCCCTTTGCACTTGCCTGCTCACAGGACCTCAAGGAAACTGCAGAGGCTCCAGGGGCTCATTTAGTCCTTGCCACTTGTGCTGGCAAGTCACGGGCGGCCAGGAGGTTTGTCCAGAGCCACCAGCCAGGAGGCAGCAGGGAAGGTGGCCCTCGCAGCAGCTCTGAGTGGTCGCCTGGGCCGGCTGTGTGTGGGAGCTGTAGCTTCTTGGCCCAGGCTACTGCTGCCACAAGACCCCAACACTGCCCACTGGGCAGAGGGTTGATGGCCAGGCCTCCCCACCTCGGCCCCAGCTCCACTTTGGGGCCCTCTGGGTCCGGTCATCACAGTGCTCCTTTCCGAGGGTCAGGGTGGGTGTCCAGGGCCACCTCCCATCCATGTGGCCTCCGCTGCCCCCTGGCTCCTTAGTTAACTCTCCCTGGGCGACTGTTGTTTGAGCTGCAGGGCCTGGTTCGGTGCCTGTCTCTCAGGGCCCAGGTGTCATCTGACACACATGACCATGCCGACTGAGAGACTCGCTCAAAACAAAGCGAGTGACTGGGCCTGGCTGCCATTTCTGAGTTCCCTCCTATGCCAGCCTCAGCACCCCGACTCGTCGGAGGCACTCGGTCCGACCCCAAGGCCTGGGGGAATCTGGGGGGCAGGAGCTCCCGAGGTGGTTCAGATGCTCCTGCCAGTTGCCAACAGAGGTGTGGGCATCGCAGTGGCTGTGCACCCCCACAGCAACAGGAACCTGACAACACGGGATCTCGAAGGCATTGACTGAAGAAGCAGGCACGAGGGAGGACACTAGCAGACCTGTTTTTGTGACTTCTAGAACCTGCCCGGTGACAGCAACAGCCACTACCTGGGGGAGCCGGGCTGACCAGGACACCATCTAGGAGTAGTAGTTACAGGAGTGGGTGCATTGGTCAGGCTCGTGGAACTCCCTCACGTGGGTGCGTTTGGTTGTATGTCTGTAAATTATACCTCAATGAAGCTGATTTTTCAAAAGCCCCCCAGGTTGTGGTGGTTCCACTTAAAACTCTGTTTTTCCCTTTTAAGGGTTAGGGGTTGTGGCCACCCAGGGCCTGGCGTGGGCTGAGGTCTTCTGGGCCCCTGTCCTCACCTGCAGCAGGTGGTGGGCGGACGGCTCAGCAGGCGGCATGTCCATGCATTCCCCAGTCTGCAGTGTCGCCCTGCTCGGTCTGCAGCGCCACCCTGCTCCGGTGGCCAGTCTGCTGTGTTGGTTCATGGCTCCCATTTTGTAGGGCAGTGGCCCAGCGGTCTGCTCCCAGGCATCAGGGCTCCCTCTCAAGTCTCGGGCCATCACAGGGCCCAGCTGAGTTAGAGGGTGCTTTTGCCTGGGGGAGGCCCACCAGGCCTTGGCCTGGAGGTGGGAGACCACGCTGGGGTGGGAGGGGGGTGCCCTTGGCCTCAGCAGGGACTGTCCTGGTGGTGTTAACTGACCTCTGACCTGCCCTCGGAATATGTGTCGTTGTCCCCTCTACACCCCCCCCCCCGCCCCGGTCCGCCCCCCAGAGGGCAACAGGAACACTGGGTGGGCTGCAGAGGAGACCTGGGGACAGGCGGTGGGAGAAGCGCCCTCTGACCTGGCCACCTCCAGCTGCGTGCCCTGAGGAACCTGACTGCCAACCACGCTCCTGGTTGAAGAAGGGGCTGCCTTGGAGGCTGAGGCGCTACTGGAGGGCACTGTCTCCAGCATGGGCTGCCCTTGGCTCCCGTCAGCCAGCCCGCCCAGCCATTCAGCACGGCCACACCTGGACTTTGGCCCCTGCCTCAAAGCCCTTCTGAGTAGAATGACTTCCCAGCTTCCTCCTGTAGAGGCAGACACCTCCTCCTCACCCCAGCCTCAGGGAGCATAGCCACGTGGGGGGTGGGAGCCCGAGGGACCTCAAACCCAGCCATGTGGACCCCGCCCATCAGGAGATGCTGGCAGGCAGTGGCCCCCAACAGCAGGGGCTCCAGGACCCCTCAGGCTGGCCCTGGCTGAGCTTTGGACTCCTGAAATGGTGTGATTCTCCAGCACCTTGTCAGCCTGGGAGCCACTGTCTCAGGTTGTAGGCTGGCTCCAGTGAAAGCCTGGAATCCCGCCAGGCACTGACCCTGGAGACCCTTTTCAGCCCTGCCTCCTCAGCTGCCGGGTGGGTGAGGCCCGGACCACCCCCCAGTCTAAGTCACCTTAGTACACCTGGGCGGGGCCCTGCCCGCCTCCGAGATGTCACCACTGGGCCAGTCATTGGGCCAGCCTGGCTGCGCTGACTCAGCTCACTGAGGGCGGTGGCCGGATGTTACTTTCCGTGACGATCGAACAGGCCTGGCCTGGCCCAGCTGGGCTCCAGGCCTCGTGGGGTCTGTGGCCCAGGAGAAACAAACAGGGCAGACCCCACTGACACACCCTCCGTGGGCTCCTTCCTCCCACTGGGCTGGGGGCTCCCCCCGGGGCACCTCCAGCAGTCTGGGAGCGTCGACCTAGTCTCTGAACCTCCCTGGGTCTCGGTTTCTGCCTCTGAGACAGGAGAACCATCACTTCCCGGTGCAGGCCAGGGCATCCGGGAGAGCGAGCCCTGGTGCGCGCGGCCGAGCTGCCCCCCTGCCCAGACCTGGGCATAGGTGGCGCTGCCCACGCCGGCCCTCCCCAGTGCCCGCCGGCTTGGAGCCGGTCTGGGGAGCACGTGAACGTGCACTCTGGGAGGCCGGGGAGCTGGGGAGCTGGGGAACAGGAAGGCCTCCGGGCTGCAGGCACTGGCCAGACTTCTGCCTCTGGCCTCAGGACGCCGAGGAGGGCCCTAGGTCTCAACCTGCCTCCATTTCTGGCAGGAGCTGGAAGTTCCCAGCAGAGTTCCTAGAGCTGCCCTCTCGGAGGCCCAGAACCCCAGGCCCAGTCCTTGGGGTGCCCTCAGAGGGCAGGCTGGGGGAGCTCTGAGAAGGATGGGAGGAGACGGGGTCCTGGCTGGGGGCAGGGGACCCTGAGAGTTCTGGCCAGCTCAGCGGCCTCTCCAGCTCATTCAGCAAAGGGCCTGGGAGGAGGATGGGAGTGCTCGAAATAGCTCAGGAAGGGGCTGGGCTGGGGTCCACCCTCCCGGCTTTCAGCCTGAGACCCATTGGCCTCCAGAACTGGGAGGTAATAGGTCTGTGCTGTTCTGAGCCACCAAGTGTGTGGTCATTTGCCACAGCAGCCCCAGGACACCCATGCACATGGCCACAGGGGTCTAGGCAAGAGGCTCCGTGGGGGGTGGCCGGGTGGTACTAGAGGAGAGGTGGAAGGGACGGGGCGTGGAAGAGGAAGCCGGGCAAGGGGGTGCCGAGGACTTCAAAGGGGGGACACTGAGGAGACACTTTTGAGCATGAGGTGTCTGGGGTAGTCTGTGGGGGGACCCGAGGAGCCTGGGCCCAGACACCCAGCCTCTCAGCAGCTCGTGGGTGGGGGCCGAGGTGGAGCTGGGGGGTGGCAGGGACCACATGCAGAGACCAGCCTGAGACCGCAGTGCCCACTGAGAGGCTGACAGTCCAAAGGAAGCAGTGTGGAGTCCCCACCCAGAGGTGGGGCCCATGGGACCCCACTGGCCAGGCCCCCTACTACTGTTCCCCTGTCCGCTGTCTCCTTGGGGGCACCTCTGAACGTGTCCCAAACCTCTCCTCGCCACTGAATCGGAGGCCACCTGCCCTCAGGCACGTGAGCTGGACTCAGAGGTTGTCGGGGACCCTCCGTCTCCCACAAGTCCACGCCAGTCAGACTCTAAGTCTAGGTGCAGCCTCGGAGCCCAGGAGGACCCAGCCTCCGGCTCCCCACCCGGGCCAGGCAGCATTTCCATCTGCATTTCCACATGTCTGTGGAGCACACTGAATGCCTGTGTCCCTGGTGCCTAGGGAAGGCCAGGTGACGTGGGGACCTCCTACTCATCTTTGAAAACCCAGCTCAGAAGTCACTGGTGGTACCTGGGAAGGCTTAACCTCACCAGCCAAAGCTGGCTAATGCCCCCGTCAACTCTGTCTGGTCCTCGTCTGCCGCCAGACTGTGTGCGCCAGGCCCAGGGGAGGGTCAGCACCAGACTCCCTGGGGCTGTATCCGTGTCCTGGGGCAGCCATAACTAATGACCACAAACCAGGTGGCTTAAAACAACAGAAATTTACACTTTCCCAGCTTTGGAGCCTGAACTTCAAAATCGAGGTGTCGCAGGGCCGCACTCCCTCCAGAGGCTCCAGGGGAGGATCCTTCCTCTTTTCCAGCTTCTGGTGACCCCAGGCGTTCCTGGGCTTGTGGCCGCATCCCTCCTGTCTCTGCCTCTATGGTCACATGGCCTTTCCTCTCCTCTGTGTGTCCCTTCTACGAGGATGCTTGTGATGGCATTCAGGGCCCACCTGGGAAATCGGGGATGGTCCCCTCCTCCCTCAAGGTCCTTAACTTCATCACATCCTCTGCCATAGAAGGTAACGTTCACTCTACCATATAGGGTCACATTCACAGTTCTGGGGATTAGGACACAGACACATCGTGTTGGGGACCCCTGTCAGCCCACTACAGAGGCTTTCCAAACAGACAATCACGTGAAGAGGAAAGACGAGGGACATGGGAAAGCCCCATAAATACCCGGAGAGATGGGCAGAGAGATGCCCGCGGAGACAAGACCCCAGGTTTTGGCCACCAGATTGGTAAAAAGAATACACACGGAGCGTCCGTTATTGGGCTAGCCGTGGGGAAGTGGGCGTCCCTCACCTCCAGGTGGGAGTGCCAACCGGTCGGCAGGCACAGCCTGAGGTCCATCACAGGAATGATGGCGTGTGACCGTGAAGCGGGGTGCGCTCGTGGGGGAATGCCCAAAACACAGAAGAAAACAGTACGTGCAGCGTGGCTCCCGTTTTATCAGATTAACAAGGCAAGCTCCCATCTGTCATGCATGGGTGTTCACGTGTAAATACATTTTTTAAATTGTGGTAAAAGACATGTTACATAAAATTTGCCATCTTAACCATTTTTAAGTGCACAGTTCAGTGGCATGCAGCACATTCACAATGTACAACCATCACCTCCATCCATCTCCAGAACTTTTTCATCTTGCAAAACTGAAACTCTAGCCGTTAAACACTGACTCCCATCCCCTCCCCCAGCGCCTGGCGCCCATCATTCTACTTTCTGTCTCTCTGAATTTGACTCCTCTAGGTCCTCATATAAGTGGAATCACACAGTATTTGTCCTTTTGTGACTGGCTTACTTCACTCAGCATAATGTCCTCAAGGGTCATCCATGTGGTAGCAGGTTGCAGAGTTCCCTTCTTTTTATGGCTAATATTCCGTTGTACATATGTACCCATGCATCCATCAGTGGACACTTGGGTGATTTTCACCTCTTCGCCGTTGTGAATAAGGCTGCTGTGAACATGGGTGTGCAAGTATCTTTTTGAGACCTGCTGTCACTTCTTTTGGGGATGGACCCAGAAGTAGGATTGCTGGATCATATGGTGATTCTGTTTAATTTGGGGAGGAAATGCAAATGCATTTTTTAAAAAAGGATCAGGGGTCACTCACCACAGTGAGAGTGAGCCTGGGGTGGGGACATGAAAGATTCATAACTTTGAAATCATTTCAGCAGTTCTCACTTTTTATGTCAACAATTGGTTACTATTTTGGTAATTTTTTATTTTATTCATTTTTTAAAGCTCTTAGTTTATTAATTTATTTTAATTCTTAGTATATTTTTATTTGTATATTTATTTTAAAGTTTTTGGTTAATTAATTAATTTTTTTAAAGTGGTAATTAAGTGGGAAAGAACTTGCAATGCCCACGCCAGGGCCCTGCCCCAGGCCTGCTGAACCAGAAGCTGGGGGTCCAAGTGGGCAGGAGCCAGACGTCCTTTGTGCCCCGTGGTGACACTCCCTGGGCAGCACTGAGGGCTGACGACCGTCCAGAGGGTGGCAGCAATGCCTTGTCCACTCAGGCCCCGTCCCTCTCCCCCTCTCTGTAATTCATTTATTCATTAATCCATTCATTCAAGTTTCCAGAGGCCCCATGTCCTTGTGAACCAGGCCCTGGGCAGTTTCTGCTGAGTGACAGGAATGCCAGCTGACTCCCCCCTCCCCCCCCATTCTGTGACCGATGGAGAGGGCCCTGCTCTCGGTTCCCCCAGGACTGGACCTGTCTGGCCCTGTCCGCCCCAGGCCCCCTCTCATGTTCTGGTTTCACAGACAAGCAGTCTCCCCCAACTTCAGGTGCTCTGACCAGAGAGCTGGGTCTTAGACGGTGAGGTAGAAAGGTCCACTTGTTTCCAAAAACATTTCCTGAGTGCCTGGCTGGGCCCTGGGGGCCCCAAAGAATAAGACACTGTCACTGCGTCCTAGGAGCCCACAGTGACTTCTGAGCCGGGTACTGAGGGATGAATAGGATCTTGCCAGGGAGCCAAGGAGGGGAAGGGTGTTCTGGGTAGCGTCACTTTCTCATTTGATCCCCAGCGCCTTGTGTGCGGGGCCTGCTGTCCGATTCCAGCCCAGGGGCTCAGGGAGCCAGACAGAGGGACAAGGGACACAGCCCTGAGGGGCCATGGCCAGGCTGACAGAGCCTGAAACCAGGTGGGGATGGGTCTCCTGCCTCCCACCCTTGGGCCTCTCACTTTTCCCAGGCTGCCACTGCAAGGACAGGGATGGAGGGCAGACCTGAGTCACAAGATGTGGCCAATGGGCCGTGTCAGGCTCAAGTCAGGTGGCATGAGACCCCCTCTCAGGTGCTATGACCCTAGGTAGCCTGGGCCTCCCCCGCTCCCCAGGCTCGGGGGCCCCAAGGCCCCAGCAGTTAGGCAGCTGGTGGCAGCCAGCCTTAAGGCAGGCCCCGGCAACCTGAGAGGGCTTCCTGGAAGAGGAGAGAGGAGCGCACCGTGTTTGGGGCTGTCCCTAAACACCGCTGCCCACAGAAGGAGGATGGTGTGGCGCCCCAGGCACCCGGAGGCCGTGACGCACGGCTTCCTCACAGCCTGCTGTTTGCCCAGCTGGTTGGGCAAGAGGCTCGAGGGCCCTGGCTCGGGCTCGTCACCGTCACCGCAGTGGCGATGACCTCACACAGGGACTTTGGAATAGGCTCCTTCATTCTGCCCCAGCCCCCGACATCCTCGCCCAGCTGGATGGGACGGCTGGCTAGTGTCCTCAGCCGGATGTTTGGGGACAGTCTCGTCTGCCTGCAGGGCTGTCCCCTCAGTCGGGCTCCATGGGGATCCCGGACGTTGCCCTCGGATAAATATTAATAAGCTGGGCTTGGACGGACGCGGCCTGGCGCCACTGGCGTGAGCAGAACCCATCGCGGCCCCCTCCCATTCTGAGAATCGGCCAGCAGACGTCCCCAACCCAGAGCCCGCTCAGCGACTTGGGCAGGGTCGCTTCCTGCCCCAGGCCTCGGGGTGTAGGAGGTGAATTAGAATCCTACCGGCCGGCTGTGTGACCTCTGATGAGTCACATCACTTCTCTGAGATCTCCCATCCTGTTCCCTGCAAATCCAAGAAAGCAACCCCAACAGCTCCCACCTCGTGGGGTGACCGTGAGGGAGAAGTGAGCCCCGGCCCCTGTGTCTCCAGTGTCCCACTGCCCAGAGGAGCCTCTACCCCAGGTCTCACTGCCTGCTGTCCTGGACCCCCTGAGGACAGCGCAGGCCCGCGGTGGCGGAGCGCCTGGGGGAGGGAAGGGCGGCAGTCTCCCCGGCCTGTGTGCTGGAGTCCCCTCGACCTCTCAAGGGCTGGCCAACTCTGCTGGGATGCCAGTAGTGACGGGGAACTCACCCCCTTCCAAGTCTGCCCTGTGTTGTCTTGAGGGGAGATGTTTCCCCCCAGCCATCCTGAGCCTGCTCCCCCATCAGCCCACAGGCCTGCAGATGTGGCTCCCTGACAAGAACACTGACCAGCAGTCCCTAGATTTGTCCAGTCCTCCCTCGCGCAGCCAGAGCCCGGGGCACCCTCTCCACCCTCTCAGCCGCCCTGCCCTTCCACACCCCAACAGGTCCCCTGGCCACATTTTCGGGGACCACCGGGCAGCTGCCACCCAGATGCCATTTGCGCAGGCCTGGCCCAGGCCCCTCTGAGCCAGTGGTGCCCCTTATTCCTCACAGTGACCTTGAGGGGCCAGTGTTCCGGCCGCTGAGAGGTTAGGGGACTTGCCCAAGGCCGCACAGTCAGGGCCTGCTCCACAGGCCGCACCCAGAGGTCCTGCACGGGGTGTCAGGCGCCGTTCTCACTGTCTTGAACTTCGTAATACTTTCCGAACCAGGCAGCCTTCGTTTCCATCTCGCGCCAGCCCTGCAGGTTATGTCGCCGGGCTTGGTTCTCACCTTTCTGGTGAGACTCTGGCCCTTCCCTGCTCTTTCCGCAGCACCTGATAGGGTCACAGCTCCGGGGGCGTGTTGGAAGGTGGGGACCCTAGGGCTGCTGTGGCCCTCAGACATCCCCTGGCCGGCTCCCCCGTCCCCCACCCCTGGGAACCCGGAGCAGCCGCGATGACTTCCTGCTCCTATTAAACCCTTTAAAGGAAGAGGGCAAGTAAGAGCGCCAGCCCGCGCTGCGGGGAGATGACTCACCCGCCCCCGCCGACCCTCCCGCGCCCCGCGCCCCCTCAGCTCCTGGGGCCTCTCGCCGGTCAGGTCCGGCTGTGCAGTCGCAGTCGGAGTCGCCCCCCTCCCCCGCCCCCGTCGGACGTCACGAGGGCCCAGGGAGGACAGGCCCCCAGGAAGGGAGGCTGGAGCGGCCTCCTCCCCACATATCACTGAGCACCGCGGGGTGCTGTTCTAGCACTTTCTGTGGGTTACCTAACCCAACGGAAGTGTTACTGTTCCCATTTTACAGAAAACTGAGGCTCAGAACACCTGCTCTCTGGCTGGCAGGAAGGTCCTTCTAGGCACGGCCGGCGGGTGGCAAGAGGGAGATCAGGCTGGCTAGGGCAGGGCCACCGAGGGTCTCCCGGGGAAGGGCCCGGGGCGTAGAGGGACCAGGGGCCCGCGACCTGCTCTGCCCACGAGCCTGGAGCGGCAGGGCTGCTGTCGCGGCGCCCAGAGGGTGCGGGTCTGGGCCCCGCCGGCTCCCCGCCCTGGGCCGGCCGGGCCGCGGGCTGTCCCGGGGCTGCCGGGCGGTGAGTCACGGCGGGCAGGGCGGCCGCAGCGCATTCCTGCGCAGGGCCGGCGTCCGGGGCGGGGTGGGGACCACGAGTCACCCCACGGGGCCGGGGAGCCGGGGCGCCGGGGGAGCAGGGGCGGGCGGGCTGCAGCCCCCGAGGGAAGGGCGACCTCCGGAGGGCGCCGGCGGGCAGCGGCGGGCAGTGGAGGCCGGCCGGGCCGGAGGGGCCGCAGGAGTCCGGGCGCGGGCGGAAGGGCAGGGGCGGGGTCTGGAAGGGGCGTGCCCAGGTGGGGCGGGGTCTCCAGGGGGCGTGGCGAGGGCGGGGCCGCTATAAAGCCCACTCCGGGGCGGCCGGAGCGCATTGCCGGCGTCGCCACTGCGTTTGCTCCCGTGTCCGTGCCTGCCGCCTGCTGCCATGAAGACCCCCGGCGAGGTGCTGCGCGAGGGCGAGCTGGAGAAGCGCAGCGACAGCCTCTTCCAGCTGTGGAAGAAGAAGCGGGGCGTGCTCACCCCCGACCGCCTGCGCCTGTTCCCCGCCGGTCCCGGCACGCGCCCCAAGGAGCTGCGCTTCCACTCCATCCTCAAGGTGGACTGCGTGGAGCGCACGGGCAAGTACGTCTACTTCACCATCGTCACCACCGACCACAAGGAGATCGACTTCCGCTGCGCGGGTGAGAGCTGCTGGAACGCGGCCATCACGCTGGCGCTCATCGACTTCCAGAACCGCCGCGCCCTGCAGGACTTCCACAGCCGCCAGCAGCGCGACGCGGCCGCCGAGCAGCCCGAGGCCCAGACGGCCCGCGCGCCCTGAGCGCCGCCCGGTGAGTGCGGGCCGCCGAGAGCGCCCTCCGCACCCCTGCCCGCCCCGAGCGGCCCCTGCCTGCCGCAGGCGCCTCCTGCCCGCCCTGCGCGTCCCGAGCGACCCTGCCCGCCCCGGGCGTCCCGAGGGCCCCTTGCCTGCCCCGGGCGTCCCGAGCGACCCCTGCCAACACCGAGCACTCCGAGTGCCCTCCGCGCCCCCTGCGAATCCCGAGTGCCCTCCGCGCCCCTGCCCGCCCCGAGCGCCCGGGCCGCGACCCCTAGCTGAGTCGCGGTCCTTGGGGAAAAACAGTTTCTACTGCAGACGTCCGGGAGAGGCCCTGCCCCGTCTAGGGGACACTTTCGCGACTGGAGCGGGTGCCGCGCAATCGCGGCGTCTGTGGGGCCCGCGGCAGGAGCCGTCGCTTGCACCTCTCGCATCGCACCTTGGGGGACCCGCAGGCTGGACCCTGGCCCGGTCGGCCCCGGGCTGGGGCACAGCTCCCTGACTCCTCCTTTTCCCACAGGAGCCATATGCTGGAGGAGTCGGGCCAGACGCGAGGCTGCGCCGGCAGGAGCCCAGGGGCTACCCTGAACCGCGGGAGCCCGGTGGGCTCCCACCCGCTGATCACGGCGAGGACGAAGGCCGGAGGCCGTGTCCCTGCCCCGCAGAGGGGAACCTTCTCGTGCAGAGCCGTGGAGCTTCGCCCCGCTGCGCGGGCGCCTTAAATTATTAGATTATCTATGTATTTATTTGATGGTTAGTAGTCGTCAAACCATCTGTCTTAATATTTTGTTTTTGCATCAATGTGTCCATTCCAAATAAACTGCTTAAGCTGTTCTTCCTACCAGCCACGTGTGATGCAGTGAGGTTTCTGCGGGGGCTGGGGGACCCCTCATTCAGTGTGTGTGTGGAGGGGGAGCTACCGCCCGGCGTGGGAAGGGAAGGGAGCTCCCTTTCAATGAACGCAGTGTCGTCAGCTGGGCCCTGTCCACACCCTCTTTGCCAAGCAGCCTGTCCAAAGGCCGGGAAGTGCCCTGGGTTTGGCTCTGGCTGACTTCCGCTCCTGGGTGAGGCCGCAGGAGGACGCGGCCAGTGGCAGGGCTTGCTGCAGGAGGTCACTCACGCGCTGCCCCACTGAGGTCAGCCCACTCCTCCTTCTGAGCTGCTCCTGAAATCATTCCAGAGGCTGGACCCCAGCCCCTTCCCACCCACACGCTCCTGCCCAGCCCTCTGCCCTCTGGCTGGCTGCCCCGCCCTGCTCCTCTTGACGCCACCCGGGCTGAGCCCTGGCCACTCCGGGCAGCCCAGCTGCCAGGCCCTGCTGGCTGGCACCCGCAGTGTTGCTGCTAGTGGGTGGGCTAGAGGCCTGCGCCGTTTCTGATGGTGTGGCCGGAGGCTGAAGACTCCAAGTGTCCGGGGGCTGGCCCAGGACCCTGACTTTGGGGTGGAGGCCTGAAGGACCTGACAAGGCAGCAGCTTCCACTCTCCCTGCCTGACTGCCTCCTCCGCAAAATGGGGGGTGGCCCGAGACAGTGTGTGTCCAGGGCTGCCCCATGAGGGGACCTTCGTTTTGGGGAACTTTGTGGCTGGAGGGATGCTCGGTGTGGGAGGCAGAGACCAGGGGAGTGAAGGATCAAAATTGGGCTCCAAGGTCACTCATTTACCCTTGACCTGGGGAGGCCATCACAGGCCTCCTAGCTGGGAACCCCGGGGTCAGACTGGGGAGGAGGCTGTCCCTTTGCCAGGAGGCCTGCAGAAGATCTGGGCGCTGGGTTCAGAGAGGAAATCGTTCCCTGCAATGAATTTTCTCCTGAAGGGGGCCGGCCCGGTGGTGCAGCGGTTAAGTGCCTGCACTCCGCTTCGGCGGCCCAGGGTTCCCAGGTTTGGATTCCGGGCACGGACCTACACACGGCTCATCAAGCCCTGCTGTGGCGGTGTCCCGCATACAAAATAGAGGAAGATTGGCACAGATGTTAGCTCAGGAACAATCTTCCTCACCAAAAAAAAATCAAAAAAAAAAACCTCCAGAATTTTCTCCTGAACAGCACTATCTGTGAAGCCCCTGTGCAAATGGGGAGGGGGCTCCTCCAGAGAGGAGAGAAGACCAGCCCCAGGACACGTGCTGACCCTGGGATGGACCCCCTATCCTGCCCCACCTTGGCGACTTCTCCCACCAGAGCCTCCTCTGGATGACTGACCCTGTTCCTGGTGGGGTCCAAGTGGAGGTGGGGTCTGGCCCGAGCTCTTGGGCAGGAGGGTTGATGGACCCCGGTTCCCTGAGGCCCCTTCGTGTGGAAACTATGGAATTCTGAGGTCGGGGATTCTGAGTTTTAAAGGCAGGCAGCCTGTGTGGGTGGGGGGGTGGCCTTCAGGGTCTCAGGGGCATCTGCAGACCCCCAGGAGGTTGTGTTCTCCATACTGGTCGTTGATCACAGCAGCCACTGGCCTCTCTGTGCCCTGTGCCCCTTTTCTGTGGAGCCCGGGCTGGGGGGCAGTGGGGGAGGGCCGGTCTCCCCGGTTCCCGGGACCTGCTGCCTGGGTCTGCCTGCCGGGCTCCCTGACACAGAGTGAGGGCCCTTTTCCTAGATCTCCTCCCAAGCCTCCAGTTCCTTATCTTCTCAAACAAACACGTTTCTGTTCATGAGCGGGGGCTACTGCCAGGACTATTGAGGGTGTGTGGGTGGCGTGCTCAGGCGGGGCCGGGGATCAGTGCTGGGCAGGGATGGGCAGAGAGTTCCCCGTCTCTGGGAGTGTGAGCAGAGCTGTCGATGTAGCAGGGAGGACTCCTCACTGGCCGTGGTGGCAGACTCAGGCAGGGCCTGCCTCACATCAGGATGCACTTGAGTGATTCTGCCCTTCCCAGAGCTCTGGGGTCTGGCTCCAGGCGCCCTCCTCCAGGAAGCCCTCCAGCATTCAAAGCTCCCTCCCTCACCCCCAGTCTGGCTCCAGCCATGGCCTCCCCAGTCTGCCTGTCCTGCCTCTGTGCCCCCCACCCCCTGACCGGATGCAGGCAGGCCCCACTGGCGGGATCCTGCAGAAATCAGGCCGGAAGAGGTCCCAAAGGAGTTTATTGCCAGTCTGTGCCCCAGGGGCTGTGGTCACCAGACTTTGTCCGTCTTCTGAAGCATAGGCTGCCTCCAGAGGACAAGGAGGACAAAGAAGTTGACGGCGAACTGCACGTGGCCGAAGATGGAGACGCCAAACCTGCGGTAGAGGAGGCCGCCCAGGGTGGGCCCCAGGGTTCGGGTCAGCGGCTGCACAGAGGCGCAGAGGCCCAGCATGGTCCCTGCGGGGCAGAGGGGGTGGTGGTGAGTCAGGCCCGGGCGGGTCCCTCACACTTCCTGGACAGAGCCGTGGCCTCCCCAGTCTGCGCTGTCCTCCCGCTGTGCCCCCCCAGCTCCCTCCACCCCAGCCTGTGGGTCATCTCCTTGCGGACCACCTGACCATGCAGGGGCCACACTGGGTGCTGCTCCGACGTGGGGCTGAGTCTCCACCCTGCCCCAGAAGTTCCCAAGCACAAGAGGAGTCTGACCTGTGGGAACGGGCCCACAGGGGCCAGGCCCACCCTCCCAGGCCTGCCAGGGAGATGGCATGCCAGTGTTGTTGGCGGTGGGGGGACTGGGCTGCAAGGTGGGCCAGGGCACCCCAGTGTCACCCCCACAGTCTCACTGCCCTCCTACAGACTGGAGGGAACACTCCCCGCAGGGCTGGGAGGGGCTTCAGGGCAAACCACCACCTGCCTCTCTGCACCCACTCCCCGGGCTCACCCGGCTGCCTGCGCCCCCTGTTCCCTGACACCCCCATCTCCACACTCCTCTTGTCAGCTGTGCCCCAGGTGGGCGAGCATGCATGTGGCTACTGTCTACCCTGACAACTCTGCCCAGAGGGTCCTCTGCTCCAGGGGCTTCAGATCCTGGCTTTCTGGGAGTTGGAAAGCCCAGGCCGGGTCAGCAGGGAGCGGCCTGGCGAGGCCCCGCCTGGGCTCAGGGCCTGGGGTGGGGGAAATTTAAGAGCAGGCTCTCCCATCGCCCACACACCCTGCAGACACTGGGGAGCAATTACCACCCCCTCTGTGGTCTCCGGTTCCCAGGCTGATGCTGGGAACCAGCTCTTGGCTCCTTCTAGCTGAGGAGTGGTGCTGGGGCTGAGTGTGGCCTCGTGGTCTGGGTCTGCTCCTCCCTCCTCCCCGCCAGGCCCTGCCCTCATCTCTCCAGGCCTTGTTCCCCTGCCTCCTCCCTCCTGGCCTCTCCAAAGTGCCAGCCCACCGCCTCCAGGAAGCCCTCCAGGACCAGCCTGGCCTCCCACAGGTCCGGATGGCCTTGGAGGCCCCCAAGGCAGCCCTGAGAAGAGCTCTTGCCCGTCAGCTGCCCTGTTCCCATCCCGGCCTCTAGACCTCAGGCTGCTCCTCGCAGACAGGCAGGTGGATGGACCAAGGGTCGCCCAGGCCCCCTGGGCCTTCTGGGAGGCCTTTGACCTCAACAGCCCACAGGAGCCCCCAAACTCAACCTGTGCCGTGCCTGGGATAGGGTGGTGGCGGGAGCCGAGGTACCCTCAGGCCCAGGGCCCCCCAGTCTGCACGGGAGACTCCTAGGCCTCAAGAAAGAAGCTAGGTGCAGAGTGAGGGCTGGGGGTCCACGTCTGGGGGCACCTGTGTCCCACTGGGTGGCCTAGGGGCTTCCCAGATTTCACTAGCTCTTGGGTTCATTCACTCACTTGTTCACCGAGGAGACCCCAGTGCCAGTGCTGTGCCAGGAGGGAAGCCCCTCCCTGTGTTGACCACCCCCTTCTGGCGCTCCTTCCCATTCCCCACCCACCGGGCTGTCTTCCCAACTGGCTTCTGCAGGGGCCTGTCCAGTCCACACCTCCACACCTTTGCTCAGCTGGGCCCAGCCCAGAATGTCACCTTTCCCTCCCCCTTTCTAGTGAAATCCTACCCACGCTTCGGGAGCGAGTCAGATGCCACCTCCAGGAAGCCCTCCTCCCATCCCCCAGGCCTGGCCCTGGACTGGTCAGCAGGGTCTGGCGCAGGCTGGCAGGGCCCAGCTGGGCTGTGTGGTGGGCAGAATGCTCAGCTGAGGGCCCCTGTGGCCCACCACCCCCATCCTGCCCACTCAGACCCCAGGCCACCCACCTCACTCAACACCCACTGGGTGTGTGCTGACCCAGCCGGCAATCGGGGCAGCTGCTCCACCTGAAACTGCCCGGCAAGCTTCCCAGAGAGGAGGGCCGGGGTCTCCGGGGGGCTGCCCTGCCCCGGGCCTGGGAGGCCACACTCACCCGTGTCTGAGGCTGAGACGGCCTTGGTCAGCATGCTGTCGGTGACCACGTTGAGGGCACACAGGCTGAAGACCAGGCCAGGCAGCAGGAGGCAGAAGTGGGAGACGTTGGACATCAGCGCCTGGCGCGGGCAAGGCAGGGGGCCACAGTGACTGCAGGCCGCACAGGACCGGGGGGGAGGGCCAGCCTGAGGTCCCGTAGAGGTGGCCCTGTGTGGCGGTGGAGGGGGCGAGGGGGCCTAGGGGCTAAGTGCAAACTGGGCATGTGCAGAGGGTGGGGGGAGCGGGCCCGGGAGCCCGCTGTTTGCGGGCGGCAGCCCGTGGGGAGCTCTCACCATCCCCAGTCCCACCATCATGAAGACCAGCACACTGGCCCGAAGCAGCGCCTCCTCTGAGAAGCGGCTGCTCAGCCGCCTGATGACCAGGCCCTGGATGACCTAGGGAGGGAGAGTGGGAGGGTGGGAGGGGGTCTGCGCTGCGGGGAACCTCCCTCTCCACCTGCAGCCCTTGGGGGGCCCTGCCCGGGGCCCAGCAGCCACCAGGTCCAGGGCAGAAGTGTGGGCCCCGTGGTCCGCAAGTTGGCTCCAAGGTCCCTGGGGAGACAGGGGCAGCCTGGGCGCTGCGTGCACACACACACACACACACACACACATGCTCGGCCAGCCGCTCATAGGTCCAATCGTCACATTCAAAAGTAATCTCGTCTCTTGTTTCAAGCATGACAAACATATTTTAATCAAAGAAGGGCCAGTTAACTGCTGATGGGGGGTGGGGGAGGCCATGGCTTATGGTACAAACAAAGGTCTTCGATCATTTGAAAATGCTTGCAGCGAGGCCCTGACCCCAAGCCTGGGGACCCCTGTGGCCCTGTGAAGCCCCTTCCAGTGTCCCTCCGCTCCCGTGTGCCCCTCACCTCTCACCGCTCTCCCTCAGCCCCCTCTGTGTTCCTCCCGCCTGGGAGGTCGGAGCTGCCCATTTCCCAGATCGGGAGACTAGGGTGCAGAGAGCAGTGGTTGGACTGGGAACCGAGCCCAGTGTCTGGGTGCCCGGTGGCGTCCTCCACCCAGTTGGCTGGACTGAGGCCTGGCCCTGGCAGGCACATCAGCTGCTGTCTATGGGGGCCAGCCCTGTGTCAAGGACTGGACCTCCTCGCCACACCCTAGGAGGCCACGACTCCAGTTACAACCGGGTAAACTGAGGCCCAGAAGGCTGACATCACTTGCCTAGAGTCCCAGAGCAGGCCAGTGATGGAGCCGAGGTGCAGTCCAGGGGGGTGGACGGTGAGACCCGGCACCAACCACCCAGTGCCCGGGCCTGAGCCTGCCCAGGAGGGGTCCCCAGAGGCAGGGGCAGCCAGACTCCCCAAGGCCGCCCGCTGTTCCCTGCATTATCCCACAGCCCTCCACTCCCAGCTGTGTCCTCCTCGCCCTCCCCAGGGCGCAGCCAGCCAGCTAGGAGCTGGGGTAGGTTAAGGCGCCCACTCCCCTTCCTGCCCCCAGCTCCTCTTCATGAGGAGGGATGCCCAGGGACACCAGGGACGTGACTCAGTGGGCAGGCCCAGCGGGCAGGCCCAGCCCGCAGGCTGCTCCCAGGCCAGGGTGAGGCTTCCTATCTGGTCCTCTCACCTCCTCCACCAGGCAGGCGGGAAGTGCTCGGGGCACTGCAGGCTTGGGGCAGAGCCCACCAGGGCTGGGGGAGTCGGCTGGGGGGCAGTGCCCGCCTGGGCTGGGTGGAGGCTGGGGCGCAGTGCCCGCCTGGGCTGGGGGGCAGGTTGGCAGTCAGTGCCCTCCTGGGCTGGGTGGGGACTGGGGGACAGGTTGGGGGCAGTACCTGCCTGGGCTGGGGGGGGGCCTCGGGATCAGTGCCCACTGGGGCTGAGGGGTCTGGGGGGCAGGCTGGGGGGCAGTGCCCGTGGGGCTGGGCTGTGTGTCCTGGGGCGGGCCCAGCCCTGTAGAACAGGATGCACCACTCTGCTCACTGCCTGCCTGGCATAATGAAACTGTTTCAAACCAGAACCATAGAAGTCCTTCCCCCCAAAAAATCCGGCTTTCAGACCTGCCTTATCTCAGTTTTGTTTATTTGTCTGTTTAAAGGAAGGTCTACCCGGCAGGTTTCCCTGAGTGCAGTACACCTGGGAGAAACCACAGTATGATAGATTTCAATCGGCCTCAGCATTTCATTCAAACACCGAGACCAAAACCCTAACATACCAGTATCGTCTCTCGATTTTCCCACTAACTTAAAAAAAGCCTAAACTTCCATGCCTTACAGGTTATTGCATGAAACTAGAATTAACGAACTCGTCAGATGTTCCACTTTCTCCCAGCCCTCCCTCCCACTCTACCCTGGCCCCGCTGGAGCCTCCCCAGCCCCCTCCACGGTCCCAGCGGCCCCCTGAGCAGTGGGTTCCACGCCCACCCTCTGACAGCAGCCAGGGCCAGAGGGCTCCGGTAAGCCCACGTCCAGCCCCCGCCGCCCCGGCCTGCTCCATCCTTCTGGCCCCGCTGACCACCCCCGTCCAGGTCTTCAGAGCCCACTCCTCCCCGCTCAGGCTGGCTCAGCCACGACGGCCACAGGTGTGTCCCCACCTCAGGGCCTCTGCACATGCCGCCTCTCCCACACCCTGCGGTTCTCTCATCTCAGGGTCTCTGCTCCAGCGGAGAGCCCCCCACTTCTGCCCCTCTGCCCTTCCAACGACATCCTCCTTCAAGTACTAGTCACCCCTGACACACCAGATGTGTAGGTGGTGGTCTCCGCCCAGTATGATGGAAGCCCCCCATCCCTGCGGTGGCACCAGGCCCTGGGCGTAGATGAAGGCCCAGTGGGAGCTTTCACAGGAGGGTCTGTGAGGGACAGAGGTCTGCAAGCCCGCTGGGTGACCACTGTCCTCTCACATTAGGATCATTTGGGCTGCCACTCCCTGCCAGTCCCTAACCCCAATGCCCCCCCCCCCCCCCCCCGCACACAGGGAGCGGGGGGCAGGGAGATCCCTCTGGGATCAGGCTGCAGCGGCCACACCTCAGGGAGGGGCATGCCTTGCGGAGGGAGGCAGCAAGTGCGAGACCAGCTGTGGGGGGCCGGGGGTGGGGCATGGCTCCTCCTTCAGCGGGCTGCCTCTCTGGGGCACTTGATGACCAACCCTGGATGGGGACGGGGAGGTACCTGATGAGGCTTCAGGCCTCTCTCTGTGCAAACAAAACCCAGGTCCCAAGCCCCGTGTTCCACCCGAAGAGGTTCCAGACACAGCTCAGGGCCTCAGCTGCCCCGCACCCTACCCTACCCGGGCTGGACTTAGGACCTTGGGGTCTGGCACATTGCGTTCCTCTGCAGGCTCCCCGCTCCTTCTCTGACGGTCCTCCTGCCCACCCCAGACCTCCCCTGGGGCTCCTTCCCCCAATCCTATCCCCCCACTGCCCTCCAAGGCCTGGCTCCCCCGAGGTGTCACCATCCTTACGGACGCTGCGGCCCCAGGCCCTCTCAGGTAGGGTCACCATCATGGCCATGGCAGGCCAGCCCCTGCCCCCAACCAGGCCAGAGGCTACCAGTGTCTGTCCCTGAGGGTCTCGAGGGGTCTTCTGGTTCAGCTGAGGTCAGCCTGGGTCCCCTGGGCCCGGGGTATCCAGGACACAGCTCAGACTGGTGCTCTGGCCCCAGGCGGGCTGAGGGCAGCCATTTAGAACAAGGCTCCAGCGGCCCTCAGTGTTAGAGTGTTATGATTATTGTTGTTTCCCGTTCATCTGTTTTCTCCCCGACCAGGCGGCCGTTCCCGGCCCTGTCTGCCCCTGGTGGGTGGGGGCCGGCCCCTCCCAGGAGCAGCTATCTCAGCAGGAGGGTCTGGACCAGTCCTGGGTCCAGGGGCGCGGGAGCAGATGACTCGGAGGTGCCGGGAATGTGGGCCACTTCCGGAGAGCCGGGGGCCCCTCCCCCGCTCAGGCGGGTCCCAGAATAGCCCCTCCCGCGCTCCGGCTGTCAGGCAGATGTCCCGGGTGGCAGCGGCACGTCACCACCTGTCCCCGTCACCCCAGGGCCTGGTCCAGATGCCCAGGAGGAGCTGGCGGGCGGCTGGGCTCGGGCAGGTCTTGCCCCAGGCCTGGAGCTGGGGGTCCCCGGGCCTGGCAGACAGGACACCTGCCTGCTTCTAGGCACCTCCTGACGGGGGGGCTGCGAGTCCTGGGCCTCCCACAATGACAGAGTGATAGCATCGCTCGATGGGGCCCGCCGAGGTGCTGTCACCGTAGCTCATCTAGTCTGCCCGCCGGCCCCACGAGGGGCGCTATGGTTTGACAGAAACGGAGAGCCTGGGAAACCTTCCCAAGTCACACGGCTGGCGGGACGCAGAGCCCGGCCATTCTCCTGTAACACACGGCACCCCCCGCCCCGGGTCTGCTCCTCTCCCTGTCTGGTCCACTGCCGGGTGCCCAGATGCACCTGGTGGACCACGGACCCCTGACGTGCTTCCAGACAGGAAGCCAAGGGCCCCCCAGCCTCCACTGGGGATGAGCCCCCCGTCCCCTCTCAGATGGGACCCCTAGGCAGATGGGTGGGCAGACAGGCTGCGGGCACGTGGGCCTGGGGCCGGGCGGTGGCCTGCTTGCAGAGCCACGCGTGAGATCCGCGAGCAGGGAGAGGAGGGCGAGGCTGCTCAGAGAGGCGGGAGGGGAGCGGGACGCTAACCGTGCAGAATTCCCGGAAGGCGGGAGCACAGGACAGCACGAGCGCGGGTGAGAAACCCAGTCGGGCAGGCGTGGAGTCCGTCACGTCTGGAGAACCCCGGCCCAGCCCGTGGTACGCCCTGCGCCCCCGGCACCCACTCACCATCTGGAGAATGCCGAAGAAGGACGTGAGGTAGCCGGCCTGGGCGGCCTCCAACTGGAAGAAGTCCATGGAGATGATGGAGAACATGACCATGAAGAGCCCTGGGTGGGGCGGGGAGGTCAGGGCTGCTGTGGTCCTGCCCACTCCTCCCTCCTGTCGGTTGGGGTGGCAGCCCAGGGCTGACCCATCAGGGTACCAGGGGCCCTGGCCATAGGGACCGGTTCAGAGAGGGGCACGTGACACCAGCTGGACCGATGAGAGCCTTCCCTGAGATTTTTCTGGATCCCTGGTAAGGGAAGTGCCACTCCTTGGGGCTGCTGTTGGCTGTGAGCAGGCAGGTGCTGAAAACTACCCCACGGACAGAGCGGCCGGAGCCCAAGGCATCGCAGATGAGGGCAGTCGGGAGACGGGGGACCCAGGGCTGATGATGTGGGAGGATTTGGCCCCAGAGCCACTGGTGGCCCTTAAAGGCCCTTTTACTGATGTCGGTGACACAGTTCCAGTCACCACACCCAAAGAGCTGGCCTGGATCCGAGACGGAGCTGGCAAGGGCCTGGCCCGGAAGCCCCTTGCCTCAACCTTGGACCCTGAGACCCCCAGAGCTTCAATAGGTTTGCAGGGGCATGCAGAGAACTTGCTGTGCGGGTCAGGGGTCAACCCTTTAGCCAACACAAAGCATCTGAGCACCTTTGAACGGGACCTCACTAGTTTGTTGTCTGGGCTGCTCCCCGCGTTTGAGGACCCCGGAGAGGTGCTCGGAGGGGTTGCCACGGACACGACGGTGATGGGTGATGCCCTCAGGGTCCACTGAGAGGGCGGGACACAGGAGTCTGCAGAATGTGTGTTCTCAGTCAGACTCACTGTCTTCTCTGCTCCTCAGACTGTCCCCAGAGGACTTGGAGACCTCAAGGCGGGACCGTTAGAACCAGCGGTAAAGTTGGAGTGAAGGGCTCCGAGCCGGGCCCTGAGGGGACGAGGAAGACACCTGCGCTTCTCTCCTTCCTCCTGGGCTGTGCATCTACGTCTGCGTGACCCAGGGGCATCTCCCTCTCTGGGACAGACAGGACTGGATATGGCGCAGGGCAGGCTGGAGACGAGGCAGGCCCGGGGCACGGGACGCAGGGCAGAGGGAGGGCGGTGCCCTGACCACGGACCTCTGTCCCCTGCCCAGAATTCTCAGCTGCCCCAGGCTCTGGACGCCCGGCGGGGCGCTCAGGGACTCACCGAAGGGGAAGCTGCAGACCACCTTGACCAGAAACACGGGCAGGACGCCCGGCTGCAGCAGCAGGCGAGTGATGGCCTTCAGGTCAAACACGCTGGCCTTGGATCCACCTGGGGCACGCGGTGAGGCCTGTCAGATCCCCGCACGGCCCCCGTCCCAGCGCCCCACCCCGGCCTAGCCTGGCTGCAGGGGCCGGGCCTGCAGGTGTCACTCTCCCCGGGCCCGCTGGCTCGGGGGAAGCCCTCCTCTGGAGCGCAGAGTCCCACACCTGTCACGGCGGAGCTCTCGGCAGCTTCTCCTCCCTCTGGCTTTGGCGCCTGCTCACGGGAAGGGGAGCTGGTGACTCTCCCGGGGCCCCCTCTCTAGGAGCCCCCTGGGTGGGCACGGGCAGCTCACCACACTCCCAGGCCTGGGCCCTCAGGCCAAATTCCGGGAGGCACCCAGGAAACACCGTACCTCTGCTCTCAGGCAGACTGGCCCGGACCTGGGCCCTCGCTCCCCAGCACAGGGCAAGAGCGGGACCAGGCCAGCGCGGCGGCCGCTGGGGAGCAGGGCCCACTTTCTGCCCTGCTCCCTGCCCTCTCCCTGCCTGGCTTTCCTGGGGGCCTCCTGTGTCCCGGTCTCCACCCAAGGTCCTGACTCTGGGTCGCCCCTCACAGCCACGGCTCAGGGGCCCCCTGTCCCAGGATGGCTCCAGATGGGTCCCTCCATCCCAGAACGTCACTGTCCCTTGGTCACTATTCTGTGCCAGGCATGCAGCGGCTGGGCCAGGACACCCTGGAGGGGGCCCCTCTGAGGAGCCCCAGGAGGCATGTCGAGCCTCACAGGCCCCAATCTGGCTGTGCTCTGTCCCCACCTCGGTGCTCCCCTCACACCATGGTGCCTGGGTGCTCTGGGCCTCAGGAACCTGGCTTACCCTCCCCTGCCCACCCCATGGTCCCTCCCTGTCCACCCCAGGCCTCTCCGGGTGTTCCCTCCTAACGCCTCCCCTGCCTCATCCCTTAGCCTGCCTGACCCCTACCTCATGCCCTCCACGGACAAGGACCCCTCCAGGTCCGCACCTAGCTCAGCTCCGATGGTGTTGGCAGCCGGGAGATGCCCGGCACCCGGAGGGACTCAAGGAAGGAGAGAGCGCGTGAGTGGCCCATGCCCCACATGCCCATTGCCTGGAGCACACACGTCCACTTCAGTGGACCGGAAGCCACCATGGACACTTTGGCATGTCGTGGTCTCGGCAGACTGACCCTGAAGGGATGGCCCCGGCAGAGGAGGCCTGACCCGAGGTCCGGGTGCAGGCTGGTGGGAGGGGAGGGCTCATGCCTCGTACCGGCCGAGCATCCTGGCACAGTGAACCTGGTGGGGAGTGCATGGTGGGGTGTACTTGGTGGGGTGTGCCTGCTGGGGCATGACTGGCGGGATGTACCTGGTGGGGCGCACTTGGTGCGGTGTGCCTGGTGGGGCGTACCTCGTGGGGAGTGCCTGGTGGTGGGGTGGCTGGTGGGGCGTATCTGGTGTGGTGTGCCTGGTGAGGAGTACCTGGTGGGCGGTGGCTGGTGGGGTGTCCCTGGGGGGGCTTACCTGGCAAGGCCTACCTGGTGGGATGCACCTGGTGGGGCTTACCTGGTGGGGCAGCCTGGGCATGAGCGCTGGCCCCTTTGGTGCTGGCAGGGATGCAGGTGAAGCTGAGAACAGCTCCCAGGAGGTTGATGACAAGAGCCACGAGGGCCGGACACTGAAGGCTGGGGACGACAGTTGTGGTCACACAGGGTTGCAGGGTGTGGGTCGCAGCATCTCCCCACCTGCTCCTTCAGTCACACTTAGGCCTCAACAGCTAAGAACAGCTCAAACCCCACCACCCACATCCCCATAGCCCGCGACCCGGAGGGCGGGGACCAGGACCCTCAGGGCACATTTACCAGGTGACAGATGAAGGAACAGATGAGGCTGTCACCATCCCGACCCTCACGCTGTGGCTGCAGCCCTCAGTGTCCACAGCATGTAGGTCCTGGCGGCCTCTGAGGGTGGGCGGCGGGGGAGCCAGGATGGGGAGCCCCGGAAGGGCCAGGGCAGATTCTCCGGGGGGAGTGTTGGCTCCCAGGCTACTGAGGGGCAGAAAAGGCCCCCAAAAGACTGGCCTGCTGTGTGCGTGTGCATTCGTGTGAATGCACAACTGCTCCCGGCCTGGGCAGGGGTGTCAGAGACCTGGGGGGCCTGTGCTTTCGCGCCAGGCCATATGTTCGGAGGAACCAGAACCAACGGGGAGGAGCTCCCCAAGGGCCCCACCCACTGTACAGAGGAGGAGACCGAGGCTCCCGGGGGAAAGGGCCCTCAGTCCTCCTCGCCTGGGGGAGCTGAGGGGCCTCCTGGGTGGAAGACAGCGGCTGGGACGGCAGCCCTTCCCCTTGGTGACTCGGGTCTGGGGTGAGGCGGCCGTGTGGGCAACACACCAGGCCACACCAGGAGGGCACACCACTGTGGCCGGGCCGCGGTGCTGGGGTCGGCAAGGGCCCGGGTTTGAACCTGGGCTCCACCGCATGAGAGCCATGGGACCCCCGCGAAGCCTGTGGGAACCCTCAGGCCTCCTTCCCCTGGCGGGCGAGGACCCGCCTGCACACAGTGGGCCTCAGGAGCCCCCTTTCCCACCTATGCCCTTCCTGGGGGTGGGGGCACACTGGCCTGGGGTCTTTGAGGCCCCACATGGCCCAGCACGCACCACACCACAGCCTGCTACCACCAGGGCTGTGACTCAGGCTCTCTCCTCAGCTTTCACTCCTGAGGAAGCGTTTCCTCGCCGTGAGTCACCACAAGGGAACTCGGCCCTTGACCCCTCGGGAAGGTGCGGGCAGGCGATGTCACCTGGGAACCAGGCGCTGGGGGCTGGCCCTTCTGACCCGTCACCGTTTCCTCCTGAGGGCCGGCCCAGTCCCCTCCCCAGGGGATTTTGAGGAGCAAAACGGGAACTTCTTACCGAGCCAGGCTGCTTGGCCCCCCAGGCTGGTGCATGGCTGGAACATCCTGCCCCTCAGCAGCAGAGAAAACTCCTATACATCCTGCAAGGGCCCTTCTCCGTGAGGCCCTGGCCCTCCTCCCCAGTGGGCACAGCGTCTTCTGAGAAGGGCTCGCTCTATCAGACAGCCAGTGGGCCCTGAGGGCAGGTGGCCCTGGGTGGGACTCTGCACCGAGCACCCAGTGGGCATTAGATGGTGGAACAAACGTATGAGCTGTTCACATGGACAGTAAAGTCCACCCCAGACCTCATCAGCGTCCCGGGAGACGTCCCCTGCTCCTCCAAACCAGGCCAGCCACAAGCTGCCCTCGGCCCTCCACGGGGTTCCGAGAGGTTTTCCCTGCCCACTTCGCCACAGCACACGAGTGCACACGCACACACACACAGGTGCACACATGTGTACATACACGCACACACACACTGCTGTCAGAGCTCCTGCGGAAACCCCGGGTGGAAGGGCTCTGTCCACGTGGGATCTGGGAAGCCGGGGGGACCCCAGCAGGAGAGCTCGGGCCTCAGCCAGCTCCCGTTTCTCGGGCTGGGACCTGGCCAGGCTCACGCAGTCGGTCAGTGGTGGAGCTAGCACTTGTCCAGCCTGCACGTGCCACTGACCCCTCCCTGCCCCCACTGGCCCATCTCCGGCCCCTCGGTCAACGCCCACTGTCCAGGATGCTGGATGTCCAGCTTTCTGACTGCTGGGGCTCCAAACGAACAAGCACTTCCACTAACTGACAGGTCAGAAGGTCAGAGGGCGCTGGACCCAGAGCGAGGCCTCGCTCAGACGCCAGGGGAAGGACGAGGCTGGGTGCAGTCCCCACAGCCCCCTCCTCTGACTATCAGGAACGATCTGTGACGTGAGCAGGGACACCCCAGAGAGAAGGGCCCTTTCTTCAGGACTCTGGCCCCAGGGGCCTGGGCGTCACTGCTCAGGGCCTGGCCGGGCACGCACAAAACCTGCTTTCTTTGCCAGATGCCCCGGAAATGCGAGGGAGCAGAGGCAGCCACTTAGATGGCTATTTTGGGAGGCTGGTGACAAGTGAGGGGTGGGTGGCAGGGAGCCAGGCCCCTTCTCTTGGGATCTCGCCTATCCCTTTCATGGTGGCTGGTGAACTGAAGGGAGCACAGGGACCCTGGGGGGCCCCTAGGGGAAGCCGGGGTGTCCTTCCCCACTCAGAGCTCTCTTTGACCACCCCCCGCCCGGGACAAAATGCCAGAAAGGAGAGAGACGTGAAAGGGAAATGCACACAGCTGGGCGGCTTCAGCCCCGGCCTCTGCGCGGAGGGTCCTCTCAGCTGGGAATGCCCTCCAGCCTTGGGCCCCCCACCCCGGCGCTGCTCTGTCCTCCAGGACACAGCTCGGGCGCCCCTCCCCAGGGCCTTCAGGTCAACGTGCCGCCAGAGTCAGCCCTGGGGACCCTCGTGATGCCGGGTCCGCAGGATAGGGCTCTGGGCCGCATCGGTTTTCATAGCTCATTGGACCCGTTTTACAAACTGAGGGCAGGCACCCATTAGTGCGGCTTTGTCCACTCTCCCTTTTATTTTTGGTTGAATGGATGGACAGGAGGCTGGAGGGACGGACTCACGG
Source organism: Diceros bicornis minor (assembly GCF_020826845.1). Classification (NCBI taxonomy): domain Eukaryota; kingdom Metazoa; phylum Chordata; class Mammalia; order Perissodactyla; family Rhinocerotidae; genus Diceros; species Diceros bicornis. The sequence goes on from NC_080770.1 coordinate 1,863,521, forward strand.
ATGCCGTGAAAGGGCGCCAGGCGGGACTCAGGGCACCAGAGTCCTTCTGCCCTCTTGTCCTTCTCTGTGGCTACATTGCTGGGTGACCTCCTTTCCTCAGATGCAAATGAGGGCTGGACTCACAAGTGCCACCTTTCTGGGACACCCTGTCCCCACCTCCAAGGCTGCACCAATCACTGGGTGCTGCCTGGCTGTCCTAGAGCCCAGCCCACCCTGTGTCCCGCCCAGGGAGGCCTTTGGAACCGTGGTTCCTCAAGGCTGGTCGGCGGTGCTGGTCCAACAGCAGTGGCCGCGATGCTGCCTTTCATCCTCATCTCAAGGGGCGGAGTTTGCCACACGACATTATCAGGAGGGCGGCGGCCTGGCTGTCTGCCCACTCTGGGCGGACTCTGCCTTTTGTCGGCTTTTCCACTCGACTCCGTCCAGGCTCCTGCCCGGCTCTAGGGTGAGGATTCCACCTGAAGCTGGAGCTGCCCTCCCCACCCGCTCCAAGGCCCCGAGAGGGGACCGTACCCGGCCAAGGTCCCCCGGGCCTGGCTGCAGTGGGGGCTCATGGCCTTCTGGGCTGCGCACCCCTCTCTGTCCAGCCTGCAGGACAGGCTGGGGTCAGCTGGGACCCGGCTTCACACGATGCCTGGCCGTGAGGATGCCCTCGAGAGTCACTGGATGTCCAGACTGGGGCTCGGGGCAGAGAAGTCACCCTGCTCTGCCCAAGCCATGCCTCGAGACATTGCGGCTAGAAGGATGTCTGAAAATGGAAGTCCCATGGGACACTCCTGACTCAGCCTCCCTCTGGCTTCCAGGTCCCAGAAAAAGGCCCTAAAACCATGTCCAGCCTAACTCTTCCAGCCCTCTGTGTCCCGAGCACCTGATCCCTCCACTCCCAGCCACACAGGCCTCCAAGCACACCCCAAGCTCCTTCCTGCCCCAGGACCTTTGCCCAGGCTGTCCCTCTGCCCGGAACACTGTCCGTCCCAGCCCCTCCTTCAACGGCCAACTTCTCGTCTCTCAGGGGCTATCCCTGGCTGTTCCAGGGCCCGTTCCTCCTGGCCACGTGCCCTGTCTGTGTACTCCCCAGCACCCGGAACCCCCTGATCCTCTCTGAAGGGTCTGTCCCATCCCTGGGGTGACCTGGCTGGCCCTGCACAGTCTCGGTGAGCCCTCGTGAGCACAAGTGGGGCAGGCGGCCTGGCTGACCCGTGAGTCACTCCCGTCCCAGAGCCGTTCAGGGCGGCCTCGAATGTCTACTCATTAACTTCCAGGGGAAGCTGGAGTGCCACTGGGGCGGAACCTCAGGATAAGGGCTCCCCGTTCCCCCGCCCCGACCGCAGGGCCGAGATAAGAGTCCTCAAGGAGGCCGGCGCGCCCAGGCCTTGGGTTACGGAGCCCAGTAAGTGCCTGCTGAGTCACCGAGGGCCCACTGGGTGCAGCTCGGTGCTGGGGGCAGAGTGCGGCCACTCGCTGCAGTTAATGCCCAGGAGGCCGACAGGTGACACTGGGACCCAGCTCTGCCTGACCTCCAGGTTCTGTGGCTGGACGCTCCCCCAGCTCAGTGCTCAGATTCTCCCAGGCCTAAATGAGTGGCCACCTTGCTGGGCCACTTCCGGGGGCACTGAGCCCGCAGGTCCTGGACTGTGGGCCCAGCTGTACCTGCAACTCATGGTGTGGGGCAGCCCCTCAGTGCTCAGAGGAGCAGGGGTCCTGCCAAAGGCCCCCACGTGAAGTCCGACCAGCAGGCCTGGGGTCTCACCTGATTCCACCATCAGCAGCCTTTGACAGGTGGCCCACTTTGTCTTTCCTCGACTCCCGGACCCCGCTCCTTGGGACCTCATCCCTGGGACCCCACTCCGGTGGGCTCAGCAGGCTGGTGCTGCCCACGCTCGAGGCACAGGGCTCACTCGGGGGAGGTGTGATGGAGGCCTCCCCAGGCGGTGAGGTGCTGGGCTCAGGGCCGTGAGTCAGAGAGCCATTCTCCGCCTGCTGAGGGACTCAGGGCGCAGGTCTGGCCCTCCGCGGGAGCCCGCCTCCCGGCCCTGAGCTCCGGGATGGGCCCAAACCAGTTATTCCACTGGCAGGCCCACAGCCTGGCTGCCAAGGCCACTTCCTCCCTTCACCTGCTCCTGGCAGTGGGGGTGGGGCATGGCTGGGCCTTGGGGGGGGGACTGGACACAGGGGCGGGGGGATGGGCAGGGAAGGTGCAGCCAGGCAGACCTCACTTGGTGCCTCGGTTTCCGTCAAGGAAGGGAAGGAAGGTGGGAATGTGGCCTTCACACCTCGCCGGCCCTTGTCACAAGCTGTGCCAGGAGGCTGAGCAGGCCGCAGGTCAGCAGGGAGGCGGGACAAGGGAGAGAGGGTGCAGGGCCTTGGCATGGGGCCTTGGGGTCCTGGAGCCCGCCTCCCCTGGGCCCGGCAGCCTGGGCCTTGCGCGGAGACCCGGAGCTCCACTGGGAAGCCTCACCCTCTCTGGGGCCTCAGTGTCCCCACTCATCAAAGGAAGTGTCAAGGTTATAAAGTGCCTTAGATCTTGGGATGAAAGAAGACAGGGAAGCTAATGGAATGTTCTGGAAGGTGAAGGCAGGGGTGGAGGCGATCTTGGGGGCTGCTGGGAGGCAGAGGGAAGTGAGTGGTGTCTTCTGGGTCAGCAGCTGGGATGGAGAAAAAGGCAAATGGTGCGAAGAGGTGACACGGGGCAGGGCTGGTGAGGGGAGGCCTGTGTGTGTGTGTGTGTGTGTGTGTGTGTGTGTGTGTGTCTGTGTGCGTGTGTGTGTGTGTGTCCTGGAGGCAGGGCCCGGTCCTCACACCCTCACTCACCCCACAGCACCCCTGGGAGTGAGTGAGGGCTGAGGGCCCATTTCACAAGTGAGAGTACCTGGCAAGGTGGAGAAAAGTGCCCGGTGGCCCACGGTAGCGGGTGCTGGGCTGGGAGGTGAACCACCTGCTTGGGAGGCTGAGGGTCCCAGTGCGGGGAGAGTGGCGGTGGGGGGGACTCCTTTCTGCCTGCCTGCACCCTCCTCACGCCCTGACACCTCCTCCTCACCGTGGCCCCTGACTCTCTTTCTCTCTCCCCAGGGAGACAGAGGCCCTCTTTCTCTTGACCCTGATCCATCCACTGAGTCAGGCTCCCGCCCCGCTGCACACAAACGGAGGCAGCTGTCATCCAGGCGGAATCCAGTCACGGCGCGGCGGGTCCCTCCCATCCTTGGCACCTCCTTCTCTTCTTACTGTGCCTCCTCCTGGACCTCCGGCCCCTCACATGAAGTGTTCGGCACTAGCCTCCATCCGAACCAGTTTTCAGGGCTCAGACACCACCCCTGTGAGGATCAGTCCTGCTCTCCCACTCAGCTCAGACTCCCTTACCCAGCTGCCGGCTCCAGAGGCCCCTCGTGCTCCTGATGGGCCCCAGACTCAACCCGACGGACACCCAACTCCTGTAGGAGCCCCCGGCTGCTCAGATCTCAGCAAGGCCCACGGCTCCCCCAAGGCCAGCCCCAGAGTCAGGGCACAGGCTTGAGTTCACACCCACATCCCACCCATCAGCAAAACCAAGCCAGAACTTGGCCTCTGCCCTCGCCCCCCACGGCCACCCCTGGTCCAGCCGCCGTCCTCTCCCGCCAGGACTGGTGCAGTAGCCACCTCACTGGTCTCCCCGTGGTGGCCCTAGCCCCCACATTCTCAACACAGCAGTAGGGTCACACCTCACCCCTGCTCACACTGGCCCGGGGCTCCATGGCCCGGCCCCCTGCAAATCCCTCCTCCATCTCCTCCCTGCTCTCCACTCCAGCCACACGGGCCTCCTCACTTCCCCCCACTCAGGGCCTTTGCACTTGCTGCCTCTGTCTCCCCAGATGTCTCCCCGCCTCCCCCTCACCTCTTTCAGGGGAGGCCCTGTGACCACCTGTCTATCTGGCCCCCGGGCCTGCTGTGTTACTTTTTACACCACGAAGTTACAGGAATACGTATCACACCCTTTTCATCCGAGGGCTCGGCCTGTCTTGTTCCCCACTGTATCCCAAAACCTGGAATCCCAGGGGCACTTAGCAGGCGTTCAATAAAGTCGGGGAGGAAACAAACGGATGAGGGAGTCCTGCCCTGCCCCCCAAGCCTCCTGCTCATGGCGGCGCTCAGCAGAGACGGCTGTCCCCACCCAGGCTTTGATGAAAATGCTGGGGAGGGGTTGGGGGGGGGTCCTTCAGCAGAGACCTCCCTCCAGAGAGGAAGGTGCTGTGACAAGGCCACTGTGGCCTCCTGTCCCCCAGCCCCTAGGGCTCAGCCATCACCCAGCTTCCTCCACCACTGTTGGGGCTGGTCTGTGAGCACTCAGGGGCCCCAGAGGCCCAGGGGCTAGCATAATGTCACCAGGAAGGCCCTTCCTCTGAATGGAGTCCCAGGGCAGTTCCCCCAGGCCTACACGGGGCCGGTGGGTCACCAGCTGGCATAGGGCTTCCGGTCAGGGAGCAGGAAGGGGCCTCCACCCATAGCTGGGCAGGCCACTCTCCCCCCAGACCAAGACCAAAGGCTTGAGCCCGGCTGGAGATGGGCAGAGGCCACTCCTACGAAGGAGCAGATTTCGAGTGGGTGTTGGGGAGCTTCTGGACAGGGAGGGATGCGAGTGGGGTGGCACGGGGAGGGGGGGGTGTCTCTCCAGGGCTGGGTGTCCTGGGTCCAAGGGTAAGCTCTTCTCCCAGGAGGCACGCCAGGACCGCTGGTACAGACACTCTGTCCAGCCCCACTCAGGATCAGGAGCCCTGGAATGGGGTCCACCCTGCAGACCACGTGTGGGAGCTGCTGGCCCCGGGGGGTTTCACCGCGCTGGGCAGGAGCTGAGTCCTGCAGGACTGGGGGCTGGGAAGACCCTGGACCTCTGGGTGTGCAAAGCTGGGGCAGGGGCCACAGAGGCCTTTACTTCACACACACTAGTTGTTAAACCCCCGCAAGCCTCCCTCGTCCCCTCCAGAGGCTTGGGGTCCGGCGGCCCGCAGGGTCCCCATCGCAGGACCGCATCATCCCGGGACCCCGCCCCAGGGGCTGCCGTTCGGTTTCCTTTAGGGCCAGCCTGATCTCCTTAGCCTGGGACCGCCCAGGGACAGCAACCGGAGGCGGCCCTGAGCCGGTGAAGCCCGGGGCGACCGCGCCCCCGCCCAAGGGCCCCGCCCATCAAGGCTCCTCCCTCCGACCACGCCCACCATCCGGCCACGCGCCCCGGGTAGGTCCAGCGGGTCACCCCTCCGCCCGACCCAACCTGCTCAGCGTGCAGATGGGGAAACCGAGGCCCAGGAGGCGGTGGGGCTGAGTCGAGCGTCCGAAGCGCCGGACCGACCCAGCCTCGGTCGTCCTAACCAGGTTGCCCCCCACTCCGACCCGCCGGCCCGTCCCCCACCGCGTCGGCGCCCCGGCCACTCACCCGTACGCGGCGCTCAGGGTCCCGCCGAGCAGCGAGCCGACGATGCTGCCGATGCCGAAGCACAGGCCGAGCTGGCTCAGGGCCGCGGACCGCTCCTCGGGCGCAGACAGGTCGGTGATGACCATCTGGGCGGCTGGGGGGCGGGGCGGGGCTGAGCGGCGCGGCCACCCTAGGTGACCCGGTGCTGCCCGCGGGCCCAGGCCCCGCCTGCTCACACGCCCCCTGGACCCCAGACCCACATCAGCCCCTCCACCCCGCCCTCCCCCTACACCACCCCCCACCCGCACGTGCCACGGCCCACACCACCCCTGCACCCCTGCCTCAAGCCGGCACAGGCCACGCCCCCTCACTCCTCCCCTCTGACCTGCTCCTTCCCCTGGGCCACGCCCCCACATGACCCCTCCACCCTGCCACGCCCCCACACAGGCCAGGCCCCACCACTTCTCCCCTCTGACCTGCCCCCTCCCTGGGGCCACGCTCCCACATCACCCGCTGCACACCTGCCCCCCAACAGGCCACGCCCCTACCTTACTCCCTGCCCCCAGGCCACGCCCTCACATCCTCCCCCCACCCCTGTCCTGCTCTCCGGCCTAGACTAGCGCCCTGGAGGTGACCTGCGCCCCGCCCTCTGGCCCAGGCCACGCCCCACATCTACCTCCCACCTCCCTCGGGTCCCGCCTACCGGGGCTTGCTCCCATCCCCACCTCCAGGCCTCCCGCAGGCCGGAAGGCCCCTACTTGGTCCTCCCTGTTCCCACCGGGCCCTAGCTGGCCCTAGCTGGCCCTACCTGGCAGCGTGTGCATGAGCACGGCGGGCAGGCGGGAGGCGAAGAGCAAGGCCACGCCGGGCAGGGCCGGGCTGCAGGCGGCCGCCAGGAGCAGGAAGAGGGCCGAGGCCGCCACGAAGGAGAGAGTGAGCGCGGCCCGCGCCCCGCGCTGGTCTGCGAACCTGGGGGCCCCACACTTGTGACCCTCCGGGTATCAGGCGGGGCACCCCCTCCTCTGCCCCCCGCGCTCACCCCCTGGGCTCCCGGGGAGCCAGGCCACAACTCTCCCCACAGGGCTGACCGGGGAGGCTGGGGTCCTGTCCTGGGCCCCTGCTGGGCTGCCCCGCCTCCTGGGGCAGGCCTCCCTCCTCTCAGGGCCTCAGTTTCCCCCTCCCTCCAATGGGGCAGCTTTCTGCGACCTCGGGGTGGCATTCCTACTCCCTGTGAAAATAATTTGTGGGACCCAAATGGACCGAGAGGGTGTGCGCGGTTCACAGAACGTTTCCCAGCCCCAGCTGTCCTCCGCTGTCTCTAGGCAGCTGACCCCCTGAGCCCCTGCTGTGTCCCATTTCACGTCTGGAGTCCTTCTTTTCTGCGGACATTACTCTAGAGATCTGACTCCTGCCACTGTGGGTTTGCAGGAGGATGTCTGCGTCATGTCCCTGAGGTCAGCACCCCTGCAGCACTGAGATCAGTGGGGCCTGGGGGCCCCACAGTCCCCAGAGCTCCAGCCTGGGTCCGGGAAGGCCCCAGTCTCCAGAACTGCCTTTTCCATCAAAGTTGCTGGTGGGCCCCCAGCTCAGCGGGGCTGGGTGTTTATGGCCATGAGAGTCTCACCAGTTAAATCCTCTCTCTGGCCACAAACTGCAATTAGTGGCAGTCATGGGCGCGGGACACCCTGCGAGCAGGGGCTCCACCCAGCCCCCAAGGGGCCCAAAGCTCTTCTGTGCCTCAGTCTGCCCACCTGGGAAACCGGGGCAGCCATCACCCCCATGGGGCCCAGTGTAAGGTCTGGGAACCCGGCATGACCCAGCCATGACCTCCGAGGGGTGACCCACGACCTCCAAGGGGCGGGCCCGGGTCCTCATGGGTTGAGGGCCCCTCAAACTTCCGCTCCCCAGGGTACCTGCCAAACAGGGGCCCGCCCAGCAGCTGGAGCACACCGAAGATGGTCTGCTGGTAGCCGAAGGCCACGGAGTCCAGGCCCAGGCTCCGGGACAGGTACTGAAAGACAGGAGGGGTCCATGGCAGAGGTCTGGAAGGACCCCAGGATCCCGAATCCAGGGTCCTCGGTGGGCAGGGGTGGGAGGGAGCTGAGGGTCTGGTTCTGACCGCCTCGCAGTGGGCCTGGGAGGGCCCCTTCGCCCTGGGACCTGGCTCCTTTTGTCGGGGCCTCTGGGTCCAGGCTCCAGGGACGCAGTGCTCAGTGAAGGCGGCTGCTGGCCCTCCTGCCCCCCTGCAAGGCAGGCCTCAAACGGGCGAGCGGGGGCGCCCACCCCCACCATTTTGGCTTCATTCTCTCAAAGCTAGGTGGTGAAGACCAGTGTCTCTGGGCCAGAGAGACATTGTCCCAAAGTGCTCTGAGGACCTTGAGCAAGTGGCCCATTTCCCAGCCCCTCCCAGTGCCCTCTGTGAGGACGCCCACCTGCAGAGGCAAAGGGCAGTGACCAGTGTCCCTCCAGAGAACCCGAGGAGTCTTGGGGACCCCTGGTCTCCTGTCCATGACCTCAGTACTCCTGACCCTGACCCCTGAGTTCCTGACCCCTCCCTCCAGGGACCCCAGGTATTATGGGTTGAATTGTGTCCCCTCCCCAAAATATGTTGAAGTCCTAACCCTCAGGACCTCAGAATGTGACCTCATTTGGAAATAGTCTTTACGGAGGTGATCCAGTTACAGTGAGGTCCTGAGGGTGGCCCTGATCCTGTGTGGCTGATGGCCGTGTGTGAGGGGAGTTTCGGACACGGACGTGTACAGAGGGAGGGCGATGTGAAGAGACAGAGGCAGAGACAGGGATGTGTGGCCACTGGCCAGGGAATGTCTGCAGCCCCCAGACGCTAGGAGAGGCAGGAAGGATCCTCCCCTCCAGGCTTCAGAGGGAGGGCGGCCCTGCGACACCTGGATTTGGACTTCTGACCTCCAGAGCTGGGAGACGACAAACCTCTGTAGCTCTAAGCCATCCAGTTTTTGGTGCTCTGTCGTGACAGCTCCAGGACACGAATACACCGTGCCCCCCAACCCCACACCGTGTACTGTCCCTAAGCTCAGTCTTGGGCATCCCTCTGCCTTCTGGGCACCACCCCTCCCCCGTGCAGCCGAAGTCCCAGGGCGATGGGCAAGGCTGCCTCTCCCCCTCCCTGCACAGGGCAGCTGAGCGGGCTGGAAGCCGGAGCCCGCTGTCTGTGGGTCTCTCCTCTGTTGTGGACTTGACTGGACAGTCACTGCACACTGCCCAGTGAATCCATTCTCCCCCATCCCACTAGATCTCCCTTCTCCTCCCCCTCAAACCCTGCCTCCTCTGCCCCTCCCCTCCCCCTCCCTGCTGCTGTGAGGAAGCAGAATCCTGCCCACCTGTCCACTGTCCTCACCTACCTGAGTCAGCGTCCCCCTGGGCATCACATCCGGCCTCTCGCCTCCTTAAGGGCAGGGCTCCGAGCTCTCCTCCCCCTGCTCCGTCTCTCATTAGAGGACGCACACCTGCTGTTATGTCTCCTACTGTCTCCTCATCCCTCCCCTCCAGCAACTGCCCCAAAGCTTCACTCCCTTTGCAGCAAAAGCTGTTGCTGCCCGCCTTCCCGTCCCTCTCTCACCCCACCCCCAACGGGTGCCCCCATCCGCCTTTCTGGAGGTCACCCGCCTCCCCTGACCCCTGCAGCACTCCTGCGCTTGCTGGGCATCTGCGCCAGCTGTTCCTCCCTCCTCCTGCTCCGGACCATCCTGGAAGCTCCTGCTCCCTGACCTCCACCTCTGCTCGCCCCGGGAGCCCTGAGGAGGTCACTGTCTCCGACAGCCGTCCCAGGATGCTCCTGAACTGCCCCTGGCTCTCCACGCCCGTCCAAAACCATCCTGAACTCAGCATGTCCAGAACTGGCTCCTGGTCTCCCCCAAGCCCAGCTCCCCTGCTCCATCGCTGATGCCTCCACTCTTCAAAGGTTCAGGTCCAAATCCTCAGTGTTATCCCTGACCTCCTCTTCCTGGTACATCTGCATCCAATCTGTCAGCAACTCTTGGGCTCAGCCTTCACCACAGACACCGATTCTAGCTGCCTCTTGCCTCCCACTGCCACCACCCTCCTGGAGTCCTTGCAGCCCCTCTCTGGCCTCAGCTCCTGCCCTCTGCTATCCCTCTCCAGTGCCCTGGTCTCATGACTGCCCCAGGGCCTTTGCACAGGCTGGGCTCACTCCTTTGTCTCCTTTAAGCCTTTGCTCAATGTCACCTTCTCAAGGAGGCCTTCCTGACCACAAACCCTCTCCTCAGCCAGCTTTCCTCTAACACACAGCACACCCTGACTGCACACTGTTTACTGTTGGCAGTGTGGCAGTTGTCACCATCCCTGCCACTCACACCAGTGGAGTCAACCGCCAGCTGCGAAGGACGGACTGTTCAGCCCATGATTGCTCTGCTGCACCCCGAGTTCTGAGACCAGGGTACACAGAGTAGGTGCTCAGCACACATCCATTGAACAAACACATACCCCTCCCGAGGAGGGTGCTCCCTGCTCTGTGCCTGGCATTCCAAGGGTGTTAACCGCCCCCTCATCTCTCCCACACCAGCCCTCCAAGGGAGGGACGGCTGGGACCCATTTTGTGATGAGGACACTGATGGGGTTCAGGGCAGGCCATCCCAAGATGTGCCGCTCTGATATGTGGATTATTTAGAGCTGAAGACACTAAAGCCTCAGAAGACTCTGAAAGAAACTTTGACCAAACCACCCCCGCCCCCCTGCAACTGCCTAAAAAGATTTAAGATAGAAGGCCTATCCCCAGGACAGGCCATCACCATAGATAACTTTGGGTATCGATAGACTAGGACGGTCCTTGCTAAGCCCATTCTTATCAAAGTTCTGGTTACCAAACATTTACGTTTGTAAGGGAAATCTCCATTTGTAAAGGTATCTCTTTTTCTGTACCGGGAAGAAGGGGAGATGACCTCATCTCCAGAAACTTGTCAATGCAGAAGGCAAGGCCTTAAATCTGCATAATAACCTTACTCTTGTTTACTGTGCTTTTCTGGTAATCTCCCATAACTGAGTCCCCCCAGCCCCAACATCCTCCTTTGTCTTTAGCTGAAGATAGTATTTAAGAGGAGAACCTCCACCATTTTGTAGAGTTACCCAGTTTTTCCGATTTTCTCCCATCTTAGAAAGCTTTCTCTGATTTTCTCCTGTTATTCTGTCTCCTGTTAATTTAATTTGTAGCCCAGCCAGAAAGGACCCAGAGTGGGTAGAGGATACTCTTCCTCCCCTACAGTTTGGCAACTTGGACGGGATAAAAAATTCACTGGCTGGACGTTCTTCGCTCCTGGACTACTGCAGCTGAGAGGTCCTGGACCCCTGACAAGAGCTGGCAGGAGGTAAGAGGTCTTACCACGTCAGTCTCCCAGATCTATGCCTGCAGGGTCCACTGGAAGCGAGAGTGGTGAGTTTTTTTCTTTTCTAAATTTAGATTAGCAGGAGAAAATATTGGTGAAGCTAGCTTCTTGGACTCAGCGACTCTAGGATTTGGTTGAGTGCTCGTTGGTTAAGTAGATCCTTTTCCTCCCAGAGAGAGTATTTTTCCTTGTCTCTGTCTTTTTTTTTGTTGTTTGTGATAAGACACAGGCATCTCTATAAGCCTGTTGACTGAGGCTTGGCTTTGTGACCCCGTTGGTCTCTGCCATCTGCAGGATACATGTACCAGCATGCGTCTTGGTTGCCAGTCCAGTAGTTTGGGGTTCTGGGGCTTTTGTCTTGTTCTATGTCTTGAGAGCTTGGCTTTGTGACCTTTCTGGTCTCTGCCATCCAGAGGATGTACGTACCCAGTGTGCATCTTGGTGGCCAGTTGAGTAGACTGGGGTTCCGGGACACTCTCTTTGTCTGGCTGTGTCTGCTCTTAGGGGTTTATCATAAAGGGGCCCATTTGCTTTCATAAGGGCCTTTGTCATCTCAACCTTTGTTGCTTGTTGTGCTTTCTTATTGTTGGGAGTGAATTCTCTGGATCTCTTTTGGGGATGCCTCTTGCATCCACAGTTAAAGCTTTGGTATGAGTTGCTGTTAAGATCCTATTCGTCAATGTGGTCAGATGATGGATCATTTAAATTGGGAAAACTTCTAAATTGGGGAAAAAATTTTTTGTGAGAGCTCTCATCATAATTGTTTTATTGCTACCTATGAAAAGGCCAAATTAAAAAAAAGGGGAAAAAAATGACTAGCCTTAAGACCCTGACTCAGGTTACAATTAAATTGAGAAAACGTAAAAGTGTTTGTGACATGTGTACTTAAAATAACTTCCGAAATCTGTTTTGTAACTTGAAACTTTGAAGTTTTGCTAGGTTAATGATAAAAATTCATTGAGTATTTAGATCACTTTCAAATGAGATAAGATATTAGATATTAATTACTAAATATAAGATTATCTACTTTTGGCTTCTTATGACAGAAAAACTAAAAGGTGTTTTGGGTCTATTGGTAAACATGTCTTGTGTTTTGTTAAAAGATTGTACTATAAAGTAACATGTTTCTAAAAATTATGAAAAGTGTTTAGAATGCTGATGTAAAAGACAGTTCATAATTGCTTGCTTACTTAGATTTTACTTAAAACAATTAAGGTTTCTAAGAGTTAAAAATTCTAATATGTGATTAAAGATACTAAAAAATTAATGAGGAAAACATCTTTGTATTCAAGGAAAGTAAGATATATGTTTTCAGTAAAGAAGGTATAAATAATGGAAATATTTTTGTTTGTTTTGTTAAGAAAGATACATTTGTCCTAAAGTACTAGAAGGGAAAAAACGGACAAATTCTGAACATAAAAAAATAAGTGACAGAAAGTTTGTGAAAGTAAAACCCTGAGGAGTTTTATGCATGATCAAGTTGGCTAAGATTAAATTAAATCCAATTAAGTGAATGAGTTTTAATGTCAGAAGTAAGCTGGTGCAAAATTAAAATTTGGTCTTCTTTCTCTTAAAAGGATAATTTTCTTGAACTTTTCATTTGCTCTTGGTAAAGAGACAAAAGGTTTTTCCTTACCTTTGAGTAAGTCTACCTAAAAGACAGAAAAACTGTATTTTTTAAAAATAATTTCCCATGTTCAAAAAGACTGAGGTCTCTCTATTAAGATTTTTTAGACTGTTTTAACTCTCTTTTTGCCCTTGACTGTTTCTGTTGTCACTTTGATTGAAGGGATAACTGAGCATTGTTTCACAGTGAGCATTGTTTCCTACTCGATCAAGTGTTTTAAAACATTTTGATACATATATATATTTTTTTGTGAGGAAGATCAGCCCTGAGCTAACACCCGATGCCAATTCTCCTCTTTTTGCTGAGGAAGACTGGCCCTGGGATAACAGCTGTGCCCATCTTCCTCTACTTTATATGGGATGCTGCCACAGCAGGGCTCGACAAGCGGTGCATTGAGCCGGGATCTGAACCTGCGAACCCCGGGCTGCCAAAGCGGAGTGTGTGCACTTAACTGCTGCACCACCAGGCCGGCCCCTCTTTTGATATTTTTGACAAGTCCCCTCCCCCCCAAAATTATTCAAATCTTGAATGAAGTCTTTCTTTTGACCTGGAAAAAGAAGGAAAAAAAATTTTTTTTTCCTTTGAGAATTTTCAGAGAGCCCCTGGGACTTCTCAAAGAAATTTGCTCTCTTCCTATAAGCAGGAAGATGCTAGACTTATTAGGTTTATTTAGTATGTTAAATTACATGGGAAGCATTGTCAAATAAGTGATGATATACCTTCTTGGGTGGCATTAGGTGGATAAATGTTATTGATATAAGTGTTTTAAAAATTATATAACATTCCAAGAATTATGATCTGTCCTGGTTATCAGTCATAATTCTGGTTGTTATTTTAAAGGTTTGTATGTCACAAAATTAACCAAGTTTCTTTGTCAATTGTCATTTTTAAGTCTTTTGGCGTTTACAGACAGCTATTGCTTTACTCTGATGTTTTTGCAAATGTTTTCATCTTCAGAGAGATTCATGAAAAGGACTCTGTATGTACTCTGGATATGTACTCTGGAATATAGGTTTCTGACAAACTTTCAGATGGCAAAACTGAACTGGGTAAGAAATTACAGAACTCTAAAGGAGAAACTGAATTCACGAAACTGCTAACAAGATTAAGATCAAGAATCAATTACAGGGCCGGCCCCGTGGCTTAGCGGTTAAGTGCACGCGCTCCGCTGCTGGCGGCCTGGGTTCGGATCCCAGGCGTGCACCGATGCACCGCTTCTCCGGCCATGCTGAGGCCGTGTCCCACATACAGCAACTAGAAGGATGTGCAACTACGACATACAACTATCTACTGGGGCTTTGGGGAAAAAGAAAGAAAGAAATAAAATTATTAAAAAAAAAAAGAATCAATTACATAGGACTGAATGAACTGATGAAGATGATTATTTTTATAACTTTTGCTTGAAATATTGTTGATTTAAAAAAATGTTTTGTTTTTCAGATTTAAGGAAAACTTTTTCTCTTCTCTTTCAAGCTAACTATGACTTATAGCAATTTGGTAAATTATACCTTCGTGAGCAGAATTGAAACATTTATCTTTTTCTCTCTACCTGATCCCTCCAGATTTGGAAACTCTTAGTGAACATTCTTATTTCATGGCAATATAGTTATTTGCATAAGTTCAATAAGAATCTGTTCTCCTTATAACAGGACACAATTGGAAACTTTGGTTATATTACGAAGGCTTTGACTGGAATGTCATATTTTGAGAGAAACATACAGACTCAGATATGACAAGACAGCTTTTGAGGAATAAAGATTGCCTTTCTGGAATAAAGCCACTTGGAAATATTGGCCTGATACCTTGTTTACAGAAGTTCCAAGCAATCTTACCTGGTTAAGTAAGGAAGGTCACTTATCTGGCAGGTGCAAGGAACCTCGAAATATTTTGGGGGACTTCGAGAAGAGAGGAATCCACCCAAATCTGTAAGTATTGCAGGCAAAATCTGATGACAAATCCTTGGCTTGGCTTTCCTGGTCTCTAGAGGCCTTTGAAGTTCAATCTAAGATTCCTTATAAAAAGTTCCAGCAAAGCAGATTTAAAAGAGCCTATATGATCAGTTGCTATTCTTGCTATACTTATGTAAATAATTGGGCCAAATTTATTGAAACTAGACTTATTTTACAAACTAGTTAGTCTTAGTTTGGCTATCTTTGGTAAAAATGAGGGTACTTTTAGAGAGAAAAATTATTTCAGTAAAAACTCTAGTACACATTTGTGGATATTAAATCCCAGTTTTGTTGATTGTCTTTGAGGTTTTTGTTTTCTACCTGTAAACTGGACTATATCCTGAATTCTTCTGATCTCCTGAAATATCTGGCTACAAATCTCTGAACTAATGTTTTTAATTTTCCCATCCTTTTCATTTGGAATCATTGAGAACTGAACCCACATTTTTCCCGAAGCTCTGCAAACTGAAGTGGGACAACTTGATATAAACTGAAGAGAGATCAGCACGATAGCAGGCCTGTTGCTGTGTAAGCCACTCGAAAGGGTACCTGAACACTCAATGACATCATCAGAGACATTTTAAGCGACAAAAGATACTTCTTTGATGCTGACGTCTAGAAATCTTCTTAACTGGCTGTCCTCTGAACTCAGAAACTGGTTTATAATTTGCTACAACCATTAACCTTGTTTTTCTTTTGTTTCCGTAGAAATACTTCTTATTAAATACCTGATTGCCAGCTTCCACAATATAAGCCTAACTTTGGGAGCCCACCTGCATCACTGCCTTCTAAAATGAACTTAATTGGACTGATCTATTATCAGGACTAAGAAATGCCTTCAGTGAGATGGAACAATCTACCATTCAGCTTCTGGATTATGAAACTTCTTTCAGTTTCAAAAGGGCTTTGAAACTTCCAGGGAAGTTTCAGAGGAGGACACTGATGGGGTTCAGGGCAGGCCGCCCCAAGATGTGCTACTCTGATGTGTGGATTATTTACAGCTGAAGACAGTAAAGCCTCAGAAGACTCTGAAAGAAACTTTGACCACCCTCCCCCACCACTAACTGCCTAAAAGGATTTAAGATATAAGGCCTATCCCCAGGACAGGCCATCACCATAGATAACTCTGGATATGGATAGACTGGGAGGGTCCTTGCTAAGCCCATTCTTATCAAAGTTCTGGTTACCAAACATTTACATTTGTAAGGGAAATCTCCATTTGTAAAGGTATCTCTTTTTCTGTACCCGGAAGAAGGGGAGATGACCTCATCTCTAGAAACTTATCAATACAGAAGGCAAGGCCTTAAATCTGCATAATAACCTTACTCTTGTTTACTGTGCTTTTCTGGTAATCTCCCATAACTGAGTCCCCCCAGCCCCAACATCCTCCTTTGTCTTTAGCTGAAGATAGTATTTAAGAGGAGAACCTCTGCCATTTTGTAGAGTTACCCAGTTTTTCCGGGTCTCTCCCATGTATACATATTGTAAAGCTTTCTCTGATTTTCTTCTGTTATTCTGTCTCCTGTCAATTTAATTTGTGACCCAGCCAGAAAGGACCCAGAGGGTAGAGGACAGTCTTCCTCCCCTACAACACCAAGGTGCCTGCCCAGGCCACCTGGTGCTAGGGAGGGACGTCTGGGCTTGGGCCAGGTCATTCTGTGAAAGTGAGCTAGGCTTGGGAGGCAGGGGGGAGGGGGTTGGGCTCAACCATGCCCTCTGCCGTGCCAAGAATGGTCACAAGGGTGATACCCCCTCCCCCCGATCCCCAGTCCTGGCTGCTCATGAGACTCTCCTGGGGAGCTTTTAAAGTGCCCAGTGGCTGGTGTCACAGCCCCACCCAGATCAGATAGAAAAGGACCTTTGGGGCTCTGGGTGCTTCCAAAGCTCCCAGGTGCTGTGGAACCAGTAGGGTGGGACCTGTGGGCCAGCTCCATAGGGGTCTGTTGAATGAATGAGCTAGAGTGCACAGGGGGAATGAATGGATGGTGGGTGTGTGGGAACTGGGCAGCCAACAATAGTCACTTAATCAACTGCCTACTATGCCAGGTAGAATTCCAGACTGGGGGAGTCAGCAGAGAGTGAGATGGATGGAGCCCCACTCTCACGTCCTGGTGAGGGAGACAGAAGTAGTCTGACATCATGGAATGGGATATAGGGTACGGGCATCTGCCAAAGCACTGACCAACCAGGACCGGGGATGGAGGGGAAGTGGTTCTAGGTACCAGGCAGGTGTCGGAGGAGGGCCCTTCACAGAGGAGACCCGAGCAGAGCCCTGAGTGCAGTGATGACGTGAGCCAAGCAGGCGCTGGGGCCAGGGATCGATAGGGCAAAGGCCCTTGGGTGGGGGGGAGGAACAGAGCTAGGACAGCCACCAGGAGGGGCACTGCCACAAGCAGGGCTGTGTGGCAGTGGGGATGGCTCCCCACGGCCCCTCTCCAGGGCTGGCGGTACAGCCAGGGCACAGGACATGCTGATGAGGGGTCAAGAGGCACAGTCCCCAGGTCCCTTAACTTGGGTTCAGCATGGCAGGGGCCGCAGTGAGAAGGGCCTGGGCAGCATCACGCCCCCACCCCCAGCCCCTGCCATTGCACAGACGGAAGACGACAGGGACAGTGAGGACATGCTGGCGGCCAGGCTGCCCAGGGGAGGTACTCACCGGGATGATGGAGAACTGCATGAAGAGGCAGGTGAGCTCCATGGCAGTCAGAACGTAGGTGAGTAGGATGACCCAGGGCCGGCCCAGAGCGCGCATCCCGCCTGAAGACTGGCCCCGACCCCTGGGGTCCCCGGCTTCCTGCATCCTGGACAGGCGCTGTGGGACACCCTGGAGGGATCTGAGCAGGAGGCTGGTGGAGCAGGCAGGGGGCAAAAGTCCTGTTGTGCTGGGCGAGGGTGCTGAGTCACGGGGCAGGAGGCGGACGGCGCCCCGCCTGGCCTCACCCTGAGGAGAAGGCCTGCAGGAGAGTACATCGCTCACCGCAGGACCCCAACCTGGCTCTCCAGCCACCTGCTGTGTGACCTTGGGCCAGTTTCACCCTTGGAGGACACGGCAGGTGGCCCTCCCCCTCCATGACGGACAAGTCTGGGGCTCTGGGCACAGAGCCCTCATGGACCGGGAGACAGGGACCCTCCCCCGAGCGTGCAGGGGCCAGGCTCAGTGCCCCATGTGCCTTGCACGGGAAGGCACCAGCACCCCGTTTTTAGAGGGAAACAGGCCCAGGGTGGTTATTGACTGAAGCTAGGTAGGCGCCTCTTGGGGTGTGAGGCTGGTTTGGGTCTCTGTGCCGGGGGTGGGGGGCTGGGGGGGGAAGGTGGGCGGAGGGGTGGGCTCTGTGGGCCCACAGTGAATCTTCCCCCCACCATTACGGAGAAGCTCTCAGGGGAAGGCCTACTTTCCCCTAGTCCTCCAGCCAGAGCCCGAGGGGGCGTCTGGAGTGGTCTGGGGGTGGGGTGGGGGCCACAGCTCAGCCTTCCAGGCCCTCTGGGCAGGGCTCTCTACCTAGTCTGCTGCAGCCGGGCCCTGTGTGCTCCCCACGCCCCACCTGGCAGGAACCAGGTTTCTCAGCTCCACCAAGGCCTCCACAAAGTTTTGCCGAACTAACATCTGACTGTACAGTTGAGCCCAAAGGTCGCCTTCAGAGTCCTGGGCCCAGGAGCCGGGTGAGGTGACAGCAAGGAGGGTACCCAGGGCTGTGCCAAGCTGCCCCCCCGCCCAGGGGCGTGAGGGGAAATTGAGGGAAGTAGGGCAGAGGCTGAGAGCAGCAGTTCAGGGACCCCTGGCTGGGCGGGGGTGCACACTGAGTGAGGAGCGGGCCAGGGGCTGCGCTCCTGGAGTGAGCTCCTGCACCTGCCTTCACCGGGGCAGCCATGGCACCGGTCCAGGTTGGGGGAGCCCTCCCAGGGTGATCTCCCGCCTGGCCCTGCCTGGGCTCGGCACCCTGCCTCTCAGGGTGACCTGGGACTCCCGCCTTCCTGGGCTGATCTGGGACACCGGCCTCCCGGGGTGACCTGGGACTCCAGCTCTCCCAGGGGACCCGAGACACCCACCGTCCGGGGTGAGTTCCAGCCCCGCCCCCGGGCTGACTCGGGAAGCCCCGCCCCGTCTGGGCGGCCTCCGCGTTCTCATTGGCTGAGCCGACACGCCCCCCCCCCCCCCCCCCGCCTCCGGACCCCAGCCGCCTCCTCCCTGCCTTGCCCGGCTTTGCCCCGACTGGCAGCCTCCTGCTTTTCTGCTAGGTCGGCGGGGGAGGCAGGAACTCTGACGTGTGGCGCAGCACTAGGTGTCCAGGATGGAGAGGGGAAGAGGCGGAGGGATGGGGGACAGGGGCTGGGAAGAAGGATAGAGGGGAGAGGGGTGTTGGGGAGGGAGAAGAAGAAGAGAAGGGGAGACGAGGGGGCATTGGCTGGCTGGTCCCTGGCCTGGGGTCTGCACAGAGACCCAGAGGAGGGGCAGGGAGACAGGAAAATCTCTGGGAACAGCTCCTGGGCCCCCTCCCCGCCTCCCCCCACAGACCAAGAGGCTGCTGGCAATTGCTAAAGTGCCAGTTTTCCCCATTTCACATTGCTGCCTCCCCCGACCCCCTTCGCCAGGTGTGCAAGTACACATGGCTTCAAGCTGTCCCTCTGCGGGGCTGGCCTGGCCCTGCTTACAGCCAGTCCCCCTTGAGGCCAAGCACAATTCCCCAGATAAGGAAACAGATGCTCATTCAGGACTCCACTGCCTCACCGGAGTCAGGCCACAGACCCAAAGGCTCCTCTGCCCTGTGTTGACTATAGCTCAGCGGAGCAGAAAGCTGCCCGAGATGAGGAGCCCGAGACAGTGGGCAGACAGCGGTGGAGCCCATCCCTCCTGCGGTGCCCAGGGAGGGCTAGGGCCCGGGGACAAAGCCCAGCAGTTAAGGGCAGAGCCAGGGAGCCCGGGCCTGCAGTCTGGGCCTTTCCGGGCAGGGGTAAGGGGGCCCTACATCAGTGGGGAAGTGGCTCACGCCCCACCCCTCTGCATAGTGGGCCTGTGTTCAAAGAAGATTTCAGTCCACACAGTGCACGTGGGGGACATGCATTGGTATCTGAGGACGGTGCCCCCTGTTCTCTGCCACCCAGGAGGCACACGGATAGCCCAGAGCTGGGGCAGGTGGACCAGCCAGGGTCTCCTGGAAGGACTGCACGGAAAGGCTGGCCTGCAGAAGTGTGTGGGGTGGGGGGCGGTGACAGCAGGCACAGGGTGTCTTAGATTCAGGACTCCTGGGGGAAGATCAGGACTCCAGATGGGAAGGGGCTGGGGATGAAGACGCAGGAGTGGCTGGGGTGAGAGACTCCAGCCTGCCTCGGGGGCAGGTGGAGGAGGCCGAGGGCCTCTGGAGTGCTCGGGGTAGGCAGGAAGGGGATGGTTACTCACCTCTCCCTTCCGCCTGCTTCAAGCAGGGCCTCTGGGTGGCTGGGAACTGGTTGGAGCAGAAGCGATAGGATCCAGCCTAAGTACTCGTCATGCACAGGATGGGTGTGGGCGGGAGCTTCCTGGTCCCGAGGGAGCGTGGGAAAACTGTCCTTGGGGCTGGATGACGAAAGAGAAGCACCCAGAACCCTGGAATCCCTAGACCTGTACTTCCTTCTCCAGAGCTGGCAGCTTTGGCTGGAGGCCAGTGTGGCTAACCCACTTACTTAGCCGCTCAACAAACCCTCAGCACTAACCCAGGACTCACTCCCAACCCCAGGGCGTTCACCGCCTCCCCGCCCCACCCCTTGGAGAAACACTGGTAGTTCTGCCAGATGAGGCTGATCCAGGCTGACTCGAGGAATCTGGGTGGGGTTGGGGAGGAGGGCTTCTCAGAGGAGGTGAGGCTTCCGTGGAGTCTTAAGAATAAGCGAAGACTGGCCAGGTGCGGGAAGGGCATGCCAGGCAGAGGGAAGAGTATTGACAAAGGCTTAGAAGTGAGACCAAGCTTGGGGTGTCTAGGAAACCGAGAATCCTTGATGGAGTGGGGGCAGAAGTCGAGTATGGAGAGAGGCCATGAGGCCTGCATCGCGGAGGGTCTCCACGAAGGCTCTGAGGGGTCCCAGGAGGGCTGGAAGGGGGAGGGACAGGTGAGACGGGCCCTGAGGACGGCCACTGGCTCAAGTGTGCTGGAGAGCAAGGCCCCTGTGAGTCCAAGGATCTAAGTGGCTGGAGGGCCCCCTCTGCACACCCGCTGTCTGGGCCTCTGAGCCCGTGATGGGCCAGGAAACAGGCAGCCTCGCTGAAACCCACAGACACTTATCGAGCACCACTGTGTGCTGGGCTCCGCGCCAGGTGCTTGGGATGCTCGGCCCACAAATGTGGTGGCCCCCGCGCAGTGTGCAATATAGTGAGCCTGAGGATGCCAGGGTGTGTGCATGCATGTGTGTGCATGCAGGTGCCTGTGCGTGTGTGTGCGTGTGTACATGCCTGTGCGTGCCTATGTATGCATGTGCCCATGCACGTGCATGTGTGTACTTGCCGGTGTGTGTGCATGCATGTATGTGCCTGTGTGTGCATGTGTGTGCATGCATGTACGTGCCTGTGCATGTGCATGTATGTACGTGCCTGTGCATGTGTGCATGTATGTACGTGCCTGTGTGTGTGCGCACGTGTAGGATGGGCAGATCATGCCCAATCCATATGATGCACAAGTAAATGATACACTGATTCTGAGTGTGTAGGTTTTGCTCTGCATGCAGTGGAGCCATTTTAGGGTTCTGAGCTCGCCTTATGTCCTAGAAGGAGCCTCTGATCTGCTGATCAGGGACTGAGGGGGGTGGGCCAGCACAGGAGGCTTCTGCAGTCCTGACTAGGGTAATGTGGACTTGGACGGGAGGTGGCAGTGGAGGGCGTGGGAGTGGGATTCTGCACAGCCAGGGAAGGCAGGGCTGACGGCGTGTCCTGATAGATTGGGTGTGGGCTGGGAGTATGGAGCTGAGAAGGGGAGCGGGGGCCTGTTCTCAGGGGAGAACCCGCCGGAGCTCAGTGCTCACGTGGGTGGCCATGGGTCAGCACACAGGTGCAGGAGAGTATGGTCTGGGGCTGTGGTCTGAGCTGCAGGTAAGGCTCAGGGCGTCTTCTGCATCCAGATAGCATTTAGGGCCTGACTCTGCATGAAATGAGCCCAGGAGTGGGCTGACTAGGGGTCCCATGGGAAGCACGTGGAATAGTGCTTATGATTCTTGTAATTCCCCGAGGGCCCGCCTTAAATGTCACCTTTTCAGGGACGCCAACAAGGTTCTGACTGGGGTGGGACCAAGACATGGGGCACGGTGGGATGTGGGTCCCCTGGCCCCCTTCTCAGCCCAGGTGATGTGCAGTTTTAGGCCAGCAGGGGAGCCCAGACCTCCCAGCAGCATCTGTGCTCCAGGCCTTCAGGTGCACCCTGCCCAGTGTCCCCTGTGGTCAGATTCCCGCTTGGTGCGCTGTCCTTGGAGTCATAGCCTTGCGAGGGGCACCCCCACCTGCTGCAGGCATTGGGGGCCCGGCCTCAGTTTGTCAGCTCCCTCTCAGAGGCGGTCAGATTAAGGGTCTGGGAGGGTGGGTTCAAAGTCTCTCTGCAGGTGCCACGTGAGGGGCTGGCTGGCAGGTGCCAAGGAGCCTTTGGGAGCTGGAATCCATGAATAGGCTCCTGGGGCTGGAGTCTGGACAGGGGCTTCTTGGAGGAAGGGGCCGGGGTTGGACCTTGTCCTAGGCCAGTTCCCTGGAGCTGGGCGTCGGTTCTGCCTCACCCTGTGGGTGGGTTCCTGGGATGAGGCCTTCAGGCCAGGGCACGACCAGGTTCTTGGAGGAGGCTCTGCTGGCCAGCGGGGGCTTCTCCACCGGCCTCCGGTGATCCAGGACCTCAGTGTCCAGGTGGAGGGAGGGCAGCAGCCTGCTCAGGGGGCAGAGGCCTGGGGTCCCAGGACGGGCGAGCACCCACTTCTTGCCCACTGAGCTCTGCTCTGTCCTGGCCCAGTGCTGGGACAGTGTGGGGTCCCACACAGTGGGGTGGGGGTCGCTCGCTCCGGGGGCTTGTGCCAGCAATGGCCACAACCAAGAGAGATCAAGGCCTTGATGGGGAGGTGAGGCCAAGAAGGCTGCTGGAGGCGGTGTCCACGGCGGGAGGCCTGCAGACAGGCCCTCGGGTGACAGTGGGGTACAGTATAGGGTGTCTGTGTCCCCTTTCTCCCACCACGGGCCAGGGGACCAGAGGAGAGGAGGGTTGGGGGACCCTGCTCTTGGGAAACTCAGGGTCTGCGTGGGGAGACCCTCCTGTGGGTGCCACTTGCCCCGGCCAGCCCAGCACTGAAGCGTTCCCGGGATGCGGGGCTTTCCAAGTGAAAAAAGGACAGCTCTAGACCAAGCGGGATGGCTGATACCCTCCCCTCACGGGTCCCTGGAGGCCAGACAGACTCACACTGGACCTGGACCTACAGGAAGGGAGGGAAGACACTGGGGTGGGGGGGAATGGACAGCCTGAGAGGCGTTGTGGGGGTGGGCACCGCAAGGTCACGGGGCCCCACCTCCAGGCCTCCTCGAGGGACGCCTCGCCCCAACTTCTGTCCTCGGGCAGGAACAACAGCTTCAAAGGAGGGGTATCCATCCAGGGAGGCTGGAGGGGGAAGTAGCCAGCAGACAGTGGTCCGGCCTGGCAAGGGCCTCAGAGGCGGCGTGAGAGGGTGAAGGGCAGCCCGGAGTCAGGAAGAGATGGGCCTTGGAACTTCCCAGAATGGCAGAGCAACCACGCACCTGTTCACCCGGCTGAGGTGGGAGGCCAACTGAGGCAGGAGAGGTGGCACGAACACACTCCTCCCCATGCGACGGTGCCTCTGTCCCCCAACAGGCACATGCCTGAGGGACCTGGAGGTTTGCAAATGCCCGTCTCCTAGGCACCCACATCTACCCCCACCACTGCCTCCCTCCGTCCCCATCCCTCCTCCCCCACTCCTCCCCCAGCTGGCAGGGACCGCCCATGTTCTGACCATCCCCCCCACATCCAGCGTCTTCTAGAAGCTCCGCCCATTGGGAACTCAGTAGAGACTCCAGAGAGAAGCAGGTAGGACTTCCAGAGAGCCAGAAGAGAAGTTACAAACCCATGCACCTCCTCTTGCCCTAGAGGACCCCCGGCCAGCACCGCCCTCTTCCCGCTGGCTGGGTGGCGGTTTCAGGGAGCCTGGCCATTTGGTTTCTGTTGGGGGCAGCCACACCGACCTCTCAAGAAGTGCGAAGGAGCAGCCTCCCTTCCCTGCTTTGGGCCCCTGGGACCCAGCCGGGTCAGTTTCCAAGGCCCTGGTCCCCTGCTCAGCTCCGGGGCGCTGGGTCTTGCACACATTTTGCAAACTGAGGCACATGAGAAGTGGGACGGGCCTGCGTGTTAGATGAAGACAGACCGCCCAGAGTCACAGCGATCTGTGTCCCACGGACCCCCCTGAACCTGGGGGCGTGCACTGTCTAAACTGCTTATTATATAAATACCATTTCATCCTGCCCGATAAGTGATTGAGGAACCGCACATATGGGGGTCTAAGTGCCTCTCTCTGTTGGGGTCTGAGTTCCCCTGCCAGCCCATGTCCCTGGGCTCCTAGCGAATGTCCAGTTTACACCACACCAGCAGCTGGAGGGGTTGCCGGCACTGGGTTGTGCCTGGCCACCCCTCTGGGGCTGGAGGGAGAGACCGACGATGGTGAGGGTGATGTCACCTTGTCAAGGAGAGAGCCACTGTGCAAGGCACATACAGACATGGCCTCCGAGCTTTACCAGGAGCCTTGCAGGTGAGAAAGCAAAGGCAAAGAGAGGTTAAGCAACTTGCCCAAGGTTACACAGCCATAGCAGGCAGTCACTCTGCCTGACTCCAATGCCCACAGGTCTGCCTCTTGGTCAGGCAGTGCCCCTGCCTTGCCCGCTGCCCCATTCCCCTTGCTACATGAATGCTGCCGGCACGGAGCAGCCAGAGGTGGAAAATCAGGTGGCCACCAGCAGGAATGCGGGCCCACCAGCACCCTGGGGGCAGCATGGGCTATGTCCGTACTCTCCTGTCCCCCTAGCAAGGGCCTGCTGCCTGCTCCCCTCCTGCCTGCTCTCTAGCACCACAGAGGCACCTCCTGGCACCATCCTCCGGACTCCTCCTGCCCCTCCCAGGGTCCCAGAGCCCTCTGACCTTGTCCCTCCCTGCCCCCAGCCCCTGCCCCGGCCTGGGGCACCGTCATTTCCGTGCTGCCTGACTTCAGCTGCATCCTCGCCTCCCTCCCAGCCTCTGTCCAGAGCACTTGCATCCACCATCCAGTCACAGGACCCTGGACCCCCGAGCCGGAACCCTTCAGGGCTCCTCCTGGGCTGGACTCCCAGGCCCTCCAGGCCTGGCCCTCTCCAGCCCAAGGAGAGCTCATTCTCTCTCACCCTCTGGGCACCAGCCATGACCGGCTCGGGGCCTTGGCAGGGCCGTTTCCCTGCCTGGGACCCCCTCCCTTCCCAGGCTTCTCTTCCTCATCCCAATCTGGGGTGGGCCCTGATGGGAACTCCTGCTGTACCCCACTTCCCGCCATCATAGCACAGAGTGCCCCAGTAGCTGTGGGGCTCAGAGTTTGTTCCTGGCTGTGGGTGGCTGGGAGGTGGACCCCAGGCCTTCCCTGGTGGCCCACGGGGTTCCCTTCGGTTGCAGGTTTACTTTTTGGGGGGTGTGGGCAGCTGATGGAGATTCTGGGGCACACACATCCCTTCAGGCCTGCTTTCTTGTCTGAGGCTCCCCTAGCCGGGTGCTCCTGCCTGGCAGGGCCTGCGTCTGCCCTGAACCCCGCCAGACCCCAGCTCTCAGCCCAGAAATGGGAGTTATTACTGGGTGGGTCATTGTCGTTGTCAGAAGTGGCTGGAGTCCACTTGTGCTTGATAACCGAAGGTGCGTGAGTGCGTGTCCACTTGTGGTCGCCCAGGCCCCAGGACAGTGGTGGCGGGGGCGGGCAGGTGCCAGCCTAAGGGGGAGGCCCAGGTTGGCCTCGGAGCTCTGAGAGCCTGGGGGCCTTGACCAGCAGCAGGACGGAGGGAACGAAGGCAGAGGGCGCTGGGATGCAGGGGGGACAGGGCAGGAAGAGGAAGGGGAGGAGCTACGGATGAGGAGGAAGGGAACGAGGAAGGGGGGAGGGGCTGAAGGGCAGCAGAGGGGAAGGAGGAGAGGGGAACGAGGAGGGGACATGGGGAGGGAAGGGGGAGGGAGGGGAAGGGCCTGCCCTCACCTTGGGTCTTCAGCCTCTGTCTCTTTCCCCTCTCCCCTCCCTGCTCCTTGGCCCTGGAGACAGGAGAGGCCAGCCGCCAAGGTGTGAGCTGCAGCCGCCCACAAGCACCGAGGGCTGTTGGGGTTGTTTTTGAAAGTGAGGCTTCCCCCTCCACAGCCCCAGTGGCTGCACTGGGCAGATCCCCCATCTCAGACTGGAGGAGACTCGGGGCACAGACAGTGGGGCCCTTGCCCAAGTCACCCACAGAGTGAGGAGTGAGTGAGGGGCCGGGGGCAGTGGGGCGGGCTGGCCGGCGGGCTCCTAGCATTGGCGGACGCCAGGGGGCAGCAGGCGCCCGGCTTTTGGCCTCAGGGCCTGTGGCTGGCGGGCAGGCGGTGAGGCGGACTGGCTGGTCTGGCGGGCGGCTCGGGGGCTGCCGCCCACCCCAAGGACGAGGACAGTCACTGCTGCCCCTGGCTCAGCGCCTGCCCGCGCTGTCGGGGGAGGGAGGGGCTGGACCGGCCGGCTTTCACCTTCCGGCCTCTGTCCTGACCGACCGCTGCCCACCTTGGAGAGCCGGCCGGGAGGAGTGGACAATGTGGTGAATGAGGGAATGCGGAGTGAGTGGCACGGAGAAGGCTCTCCTCCTTCCCGGACCGACGGGCAGAGGGCCGGGGCTGCCCCTTCCTCATGCCCGACTTGCTGTGGGGGCCATGCGGGGACGTCACAGTCCCCAGGGAGCCCCTGGCACCGGCCCCGCGTGTGCCACTGCGTAGGCACGCAGCTAGTGTCTAGGATGAAGCTCTCCCCAGGCCTAGGAAGCCCCCGCCCGGGGCCGGGCGGGCATACGGGCTCCTGCCCCTCGTTCCTCCATAACTGCAAGGCCAGGTCCTGCTGTGAGGAGGGGTGAGGGGGTGCGGATGGAGACCCCACATCTCCTCCCTGGCATTTCCTGCCTCTCTGAGCACCATGTGGGGGTGTTGGAAGCAGGGTGGGAGGTAGGGGTTCCCGGTGTACCTGTGGGCAGAAGATGCTGACTCATAGGGTCCCCACTAGCTCAAGAAGACTAGACAGGAAGTCGGGGGGCAGCGTGAGCACCTCAGATTCGTTTTTCTTGCCATTTCCCTGGCAAAGTGAGCCTCCCTGCCCAGGGAAGGGCTGGTCTGCATCCTGCAGGTGGGGAGGAGGAGGGAGGCCTAGTGGGGCTCAGAACTGGCCACAGAGGGCATCTGAGACCCTCCTCCATGCCTGCCCCTCCCTAGGGACCCCTCCCCAGCCCTGGGAGGGTCTGTCTGGAGTTTAGGGTGACCAGTGGCCCAGGTTCTCCTGGGACAGTCAGTGCTGAACCGGGAAGAGCTCCCTGCAAGCTGGGAGGAGGCTGGCCCCCTGCTCAAGACCCCGGGGGCCGTACGTAGCCCCTGAGTGGGTTTTTGGAGATGGTGTAGAGCTCTCACGTCCAGGGCTGTTCCCTGTCCTCGCTGCTCCTCCCCCAGGGCCTGCCCAGCCCCTCCCCCCATTCCCAGGGAGCCAGGACCCCCGGCCCAGACCCAGAGCACAAGGCAGTCCCTGTAATCGGAGCTCTTGACTCTCGCTGTGCTCTGCGGCATGCGGACGCGGCACCAGAGGGAGGCCGGCACCTGCAGAGGACGTGCCTGGCAGCCACCCCGAGAACAGCCCGTCCTTGGGGGGCCCGGGGGCGGGGCGAGCCGAGCGCGGGAACTCGGTGCGGGAGGAAATTTCTGGCTGAGCCCGGGGCTGGGCCCCCGCCAAGTGTGCGCTGGAAAACCTCCCCCACCCCGCGCCTCTGCGCCCCGCTGCCTGTGGCTGGGGGCTGGCTGGTTAATCTGTAACTCCCCACACCCCTGGGGCCTGCAGGCCCCATCCGATGGAGGAGAAGGTGAGGCTCAGAGGGGCACCGGCCTCCCCAGGGCGTCTCCCAGGCCTGTCCAGAGCCTTCTCGAAGGACCGCCGCTGGGTCACGCGGCTTGAGGCCAAAGCACTGTCCCTTCCAGCGCTGTGTGGGCAGCAGGCATGCTGCAGGAGCTGGATGGGGCAGTGAGGGCTCTGCCCTGGTGGGGCTTGTGGTGGACAGGACAAGACCTGTACAAAGGAAGGCCGCCAGGGCTGGGCAGGAGCTTGGTCACAACTCCTGGTGGGACACACCCGAGGGGTCAGCCACCCCTGGGCAGGGCTGTTCCCCCCCCAGATGCCCACTAGGAGCTCAGGACCCTTGACTTCTTTCCTCTTCTGCTTTTGTGCCCATCAGCCCCTCGCAGAAGTCTGGTGGAGGGGCTCGGGGCTGGGCGCAAGGCACAGGTCTGCTGTCACTGAGCGCTGGGTGATCTCAGGCAGGTTGCTGAATTTCTCTGATCCTCAGGCTCCTCCCTTGCAAAACGGGCATCAAGACAGCTCCCTTTGCAGGTTCTCGAAAGGATTAACCGAGGCCAGGCGCCCAGCCCCGGTGCAAGGCAGACTTGAGGTAGCTGGTGGTTTCAGCATTCGCAGTATCCCTCTGGCCTCCTCAGAAGGGGCACCGCCCTGGAGAACAGTTGGGGAGGCTGCTGGAAGGGGGCCAGACACGGACACCCCTTGCAGGGTCCCTGGGAGCACAGCTAGGGGGTTGGCAGGGGCACACAGACTGCCCCAGTGGGCTTCCAGAAGCGGTTACGTGTGGTTCCCCCGGTGAACGGAGGTTTGGGGCAGCCAGAGGGGCGCTGGTGCTGACGTCAGCCGCCAGGGGGCAGCATGTGGCCGGGACAGCGCTTCCTGGGCCTGCCGGCATCGCCACGCACTGGGGCAAGTGGGTGTCCCCTCCGAGCCTCAGTCTCTGCATGTGTAAAAGGAAACCTCGATATCCCCTGACCGCGGGGGCTTGTGAGGGTAAGCAAACCCCACGAGGGGTGGGGCATGAGGTTAACTGCCATAACCACCGTGAGCTGGAGCAAGTTCTTTAATCTTCCTGAACCTTCGTTTCCTCCTCTAGAAAATGCCCACCGAAATGTGGCCATGCCGTGTACGTGCACCAGGGTAAGGAGTGTCTGTAACAGACAAGTCCCCACTCTTAGTGGCTTAAGACACAATCAAAGTTTCTCACCCCCATCACAGGCCAGTGGGTGTGCAGAGGGCGCTGCGGGGGCTGGTGGTTCTGCTCCGCGTGGTAATTCAGAGGCTCTGCTGTCCCCAGGGGTCCCTCCCTGGACCCCCCATCTGGCCAGCAGAGTGGGGAGGAAAGAGGGGAGAAGGATTGCTGGATTGGTTTGGAGGGCGCCTGCCTGGAAGTGGTGCAGAGTGCGCGGCCCCACCTTTGTGGCTGCAAAGGGGCTGGGAATGTGGTCTTCCTGTGTGCTCGGAAGGAAAGGAGCCGGTCTGCTGACTGTGCTGCTCTTACTCTGTCGCTCGCTCCTCTGTTGGATCGGCTAAGAATTACCGAAATGTACATGCAAGATGCCGGCAGGGGGCTGGGGGGCTAGGTGCTTATGAGATCCCCCCCAAAGCAGGCTCCCCCGCTGCCACGCAGGCAGGATTTGGGGAGCTGGGGCAGCTCATGGGCTCCTTACTGGTCCTCGGGGGCCAGCACCCCTCCCCTGTTGGTTCTGCGTCTGCAGTAGCACGGAGAACAAACATTGTTCCTCTTGTTTCCTTTCTTCGTTGGGATATAATTTTAATTACAAAAGTAGAGCTTGGTTGTTGTGCCCAGAGAGATGTTTACTTGCTTCGGGGCCCCTCGCAGTGGAGGACTGGGCCTCAGACTCCCAGCCCCCAGCTCGCCTGGGCGCTCCTCCTCCAGGTCTGTTCCTGGCTCTGGTGGAGGGACCCACCCCCACTCCTGGGACCAGCAGGTTCAGGAAGCCGGTGGGTACCATCCTTAATCAAATTCAGGGTCACACACTCCGAGAAGGTCACCTCCCTGCCCTAATGAGGCGGAGAGAGGGCCCCATGGCCCCTGGAGAAATAAAGTAGGAGGCCCAGATAGAAACCGCACGAGAAAGCCAGGCAGCTGGATGGTTGGGTCGAACCCCGCTCCCTCCCTGCTGAGTAGCTCTGGCAGCCTCCGCACGAGCTTTCTCTCTCTCTTTTTCTCCGTCTCCATTCCTTTCCCTGTAAAACAGGGGAGGCCCAGCAAGGGAATGCACGAAAACCTGTGCAGCCCTCCACACTGGCTAGGGGCTCCAAAATTGCCAGAGTGATGACACGTATGTGACATACCACTCCGAGGCAGGGCTCAGCGTCACATGCTGTCGGGCTGGTCACTGTGGGGGCCCTGGGACCCACTGGCCTGAACTAGCCAGCACCCATGGAGGTGTCCGGTGGGTACTAAAGGCAGAGAGAAACCCTGGACCGTGCGTGGGGAGGGTGGGGGCCCACAGAGGCCTGGTGTAGGGCCAGCTCCTGCTCATTTATCCAGCACACGCTAGGTCCCCTTCCCTTAGGGGGCCCAGCACAGACGGGAGCTCACACCACAGGGCAGTCCCTGCCAGGGAGGAGAGCATGGGCTCCCCTGGGTGTCCAGAGCAGGGCTGGGGCTGGGTGGGCTCCTTCCCTGCCTGCCCTCCCAGCCGGCTGGAGCCAGGGCATCCTCACCTCTTGGGAGATCCTGGAGCCCACACGGTTCCATATCTGTGGTCACTGCATGCTATGGCCCTGCACACGGTGTCTCTGGGGAGGCTAGTGTGGCTGTGGCACCAGGGCCTGGCAAGGCCCTGCCTCCTTCTAGCCCCAGGCCAGGTAATATCAGCACCCCAAGGAGTCCATGAGGCCTGGGGAGCTTTCATCAGCTTCTTTATTTTCCTGAAGATTAAAAATTGTCGCCTCTGAGCTTGTGGGAAATTTGGAATACAGTGTACAGAAAAGAATAAAGAAGTAAACACGAGTCATCACATCAGGTCCTGCTATCAAGAGCCAAGAGTGGCACCCGCCCTGTTGATACCCTCTCCTGTTCGCCCTGCTCACTACAAACCTCACCTCCTCTGGACCCAGGAGACCTCCTGCATGTTATCACCGTGTCCCATCCCTGGGGTGTCCTGGAGCCCACGTGACCCTACTGGTGGGGTTGGGTCGGCCTTACCTTCTCTCTCTCGCTGGGCTCATGGGCTCACCTGGGACAGGGGCTGAGAGCTCAGGTCTCCACTGGACCCTCCAACAGGTGCCCCAGCCCCCACACCTGGGCTGCTCCCGGCTTGTGGAGGGGGCTGGAGGCATTTTCTAGCCTCCCAGCTCCATGACAGGCTGGGCCAAAGGGAAAGCAGCAGAAAGTCGTGGTCTCTCACTGCCTGGCCCCGCTGGGTGGAGAGCCACCAGGGAGGATGAGGGCTGCACCAGAGTGCACTGTGTGGGGGAGAGGGGCCTGGGCCCTGCAGGTCCCCCCCTTTCTGAGGTGGCCTCCCCACCACTGACACCTGTGATGGGGCCCTCTGGCTTGCATGCCCTGTCATGAGGGGGGTGCTGGTCTTCCAGGATGGTAGACAAGAGTGCAGCTCCTATAGCAGAGCAGGGCTGCCTCTCATCACCCCCCCCCCCCGGGGGGGTGGGTTCTCTGTGTGACAAGGGATGAGGCTGGCCTAGAGGATCAGCATAACCAGTCAAGGCCCTAGGCCAGGCGGGGCCAGGCCCACCCCAGTGGAGAAACCTCTAGGGCCCAGTCCAATACCCCACCCAACACAACAGCCACTAGCCAGCCTGGGCACTCAGACCTCTGGCCTGTTGTGGCCGCAGCCTGGAGTGGCCTGGCCCAGCAGGTCAGTGACGTGTTGGGCATAGCCCAGGACGGGCTCAGTCTCTTTCTCATCCACTGGGCAGGGCTGCGTGGGTCCCAAGAGCTCCAGACTCCAGACCTGGGCTCCAGGAGGCTGAGGGTTGGCTCTCGAGGTGTCTGCCACTTCGCTACTTCGTTCTTTGGGGAGAGTGCAGCCGACCCTCCCTCCTCCTGGCCCCCTCTCCCCACTGGAAGGCCTTAGCTCCAGCAGGTGTGTTAGGGCTCCAGGTGCGCGGAACCCTGCCAGGGACACGAGCTCCGGGCGCAGCAGGCCGCGCGGGGGCAGCCAAAGACCCCGTCTCGCTCCAGCCAGGGACGAGCTGGACGCGGCGGGTTAAAGCCCCATCAGCTGGCGCGGGAGACCCGATGGGGAGCGCGGGTGGTGGAGCTGGGCGCTCGCGGGGCACGAATCGGGTCTGGCCGGACGCCGGGCCTGCCGGGGACCGCCGCCCGCTGCGCCGGGGAGGGGGCGCGGGCCGAGGGGGGCGCCCGTGCCGCCGCCGCTGCGGCCGCCGCACAGCCCCCGCCTGCAGACAAAGGAGCCGGCGGGGGGCGGGAGCGGGGGGGATGGGGCGAGGGGGCGGGGCGCCGCGGTGTCACGTTACCGCCCGCAGAGCCCCTTTAACTCCGGCCCCGCCCCGCTCACCGCCCCCTTCCCCGCTACTGCGCGCGGCCCGCGCCCCGCCAATCGGCCCGCGCGCCCCGCCTGCCCTCGGGTGTGTGTGCGCGCGGCCAATGGGCGGCGCGCGGGGGCCAGGCCGCCGAGGGCGGGGGCAGCGCGGCGCCGGCCAATCGCCGCGGTGTTGTTGAAACTGAAAATACTACATTATGCTAATCGCGGCGGGGCCCGCGCGCGGGGGGGGGGAGGTCGGACCCTCGCGTATAAAGGGGCGCGCGAGGACTGGGCGTTCCACAGGCCAAGTGCTCTGTGCTCGGTGGGTGCCAGCCAGGCCTGAGCGAGCGAGCGAGGACAGGCACCGAGGGGGCGCGGCCGCCGGCCGGACGACACAGAGAGTGAGAGGCAGGAGCAGTCCACAGCCGGACAGTCAGGTAGCCGCCGCGCCCGCCCTCCCGCCGCGTCCCTTTGCAAATGCAGATTCCGGCTCCGCGGGGTCTCACTTGCTCCCGGCCTCCGCCCTCCTCTCCTCCCTTCCTCCTCCTCCTCTTCCTCTCCTCTTCTTTTCCGCGGCCCGGGCCCGCGAGCCCCCGGCCATGTCCGACGTGTATCTCCGCAGCGTATTGGCAATGGAGCGCCTGGTCGCCCGCCGCACCTATCCCCTGTTCGCGCGCACCAGCGCCTGCCGCAGCCTCTTCGGGCCCGTGGACCACGAGGAGCTGAGCCGCGAGCTGCAGATCCGCCTGGCCGAGCTGAGCGCCGAGGACCAGCGCCGCTGGGACTACAACTTCCAGCAGGACATGCCACTGCGGGGCCCCGGGCGCCTGCAGTGGACGGAGGTGGACAGCGACTCTGTGCCCGCCTTCTATCGCGAAACGGTGCAGGTGGGGCGCTGTCGCCTGCTCCTGGCGCCCCGGCCCCGCCCGGACGGCGCGGCTGATAGCCCGCCCCCCGGGCCGCCGGCCGATGAGCCCCTCGACGGCCTCGGGGAGGCGCCGGCGTCGCCGTCCAGCGGTCCGGCCGTGGCGCCCACCCCGGCCCCAGCCGTGGCGCCGCAGGAGAACGCTGAGCAGGAGGCGGTCCCGCCGCCGCGCAGCCAGGAGCCCCTCGCCGAGCCGCTGCACTCAGGGATTTCGGGGCGCCCCGCGCCGGGCACTGCCGCCACCGCCGCCGCCGCCACCGCCGCTGCTGCCACCACTGCCGCCGCCGGAGGCGCCGCGATCAAGAAGCTGCCCGGGCCTCTCATCTCCGGTGAGTCCCGCGCGGCCCCGCCCCGGCCCGGCCCTGCTTTGTCCGGCCGGCCGGGCTCCCCGGCTCGCGGGGGCCTCACTTGGTCCCCGCCTCCTCCCGTGGCATTAAAGGGCCCGCAGCGCGCAGGGCGCGGCTGCGCCCGCACCCGGTCCCCGCCCTGTTGTTGTGCGCTGGAGCGGCTCGCGCGGGAGGGATGGGAGGGCGCACTCTGGCCCCCTCGGAGCGCGATCCTCGCCCGGGTCCCTAGATCCCCTCCCCGGGCGCGGCCGGGCGCGGTGATCGCGGCGCGGAGGGGGTTAAGCGCGGCGGCATCCCCGGGGGGCTTGGCCGCGGGACAAGGGGAAATGCTTACACAGCACATTGCGCGGCGACGTAAACAAAGCTGACCCGCCGCGGACCTCGGCGCGGGCGGGGACGGCGCCCTCACCCCGGCGGGCCAGCCGCCCGCGCCCCCTCCCGGCCCCCTCTTGGGTTCCCCGGCCAGCCCCGCCCTGACCCGCGGCGCGCGCCGTCGCCCGCAGATTTCTTCGCCAAGCGCAAGAGACCTGCGCCCGAGGCCAAGGCGTCCAACGAGGTCCCCGCGGGATGTACCGCGCCCGGCGGCGCTCCAGCCGTGGGCTCGGCGGAGCAAACCCCGCGCAAGCGGCTGCGGTGAGGTGAGCTCGGCGGGCCTGGTGGGCGGGCAGGAGCCGCCCCGCGGGGTCTTCGCGGTCACTCTGTCTCCTTTCGCTCACGAGCCTCTCTCCCGCAGCCTCGCGCCCAAGAGCCCCGAGGGAGCCCGCTGGGCAGCGGACAGGACAGGAGCGCTGGGCCTCGGCTGGGACCGTCCATGTAGCAGCAACCGGCGGCAGCTGCCAACGGAGCAGCGTTCGGTTTTGTGTTTAAAGTTTGAAAACTGTGCAATGTATTAATAACGTCTTTTATATCTAAATGTATTCTGCACGAGGAGTACACTGGTCCCAAGGTGTAAAGCTTTAAGAGTCATTTATATAAAATGTTTAATCTCTGCTGAAACTCAGTGCAAAAAAATGAAAAAAGAAAAAAAAAAAGGAAAAAAGAAAAAAAACATGTATATTTGTACAAAAAGTTTTTAAAGTTATACTAACTTATATTTTCTATTTATGTCGAGGCGTGGGCCGCTCTGCCACGCCGCGGCTCGGTTATTGGTTATGCCAAAGGCACATCATACGCATCTGGTTATCGACAAATGTAAATTTATTTTTATAGCGGACTCTGGGGGGAGGGGGTCGCTCACAAGCTGTAGCTGCCGTACAAGCCCATCTAGCTTGCAGTCTCTTCGCGCTTTCGCTGTCTCTTTTATTATTATGATTATTTTAAACTTGAAGACAAATCTGTTAAAATGGTTCCTGAGCCGTCTGCACCACTGCCCCGGCCCCTCGTCCGCCGGGTTCTAAATAAAGAGGCCGAAAAATGCTGCACCTCAGCTCCGTGTGTGCTTGTACTGCCTCCAGCTTTCCTCTCTGGCACCCCCAGAGGCTAGGGAGATAGAGAGGACACGGGACACGGGGCAGCCTGGGCTACTTTCTAGGTTGTCCGCTCCAAAAGGAGCGCAACTTTCTCCTGGCAGGGCTGGCCCGCGTCCATCTGCTGCAGGCCCCTAATTTAGGGAGGAGCGGCCCCGCCCTCGACCTGCGTTTGTCACCCCCACTCCCCACGTGCGGGACTGTGCCCCAGCCGCGGGCACATTGCTTCCCTTTGCTCCAAGGAAGCCACCCACACTCCAGCTGCCCTGGGCGGAGGCATCCTGCTCAAGTGGGCACCTGCAGGGGCTGGGCCAACGAGACCCCCGCTGCTGACTGCTCTCAAGTTTTCAGGGGCCGCACAAGGTGGAGCCCCAACTGCTCCAAGGTCCCCAACTTCGTGGGCTAGGGTGCCCCAGCGTGGGGCTCCAGGACCCCTGATGTGTTCCTGGCCAATTTGCGCCGCAGGGGGGAGGGGCAGCCTGCAGGCCTGCCGGGGAGGGGAGGGGGGAAGGACGAGCAAGGCTCCACGGCCAGGTGGGGGTGGGGAGGTGTGGGATCCTTCCATCCGGAGGAACTCAAGGCTGGGTCCACCCGCGCACCCACCAGCCTTCTGGTTTCAAAGTGCTCCCTTTTAGTGAAAAAGGAGAGGTTTATTTATTTTTTTTATAGCTGACCTATAAACCTCTGAAAATTATGGCTTACAATGGAAAAGGTGACGTCGGCTAGCAGTATTTTTGCTGGTGCCTTGGGCCAGGAGAAGCCGAGAACTGATGGTGTATTTTTTCAAGTTCCCCGTTTGGGGACTTTACGCAAGGCTGATGTCCCTCACAGGTCAGGAACAAAGGCTGGGCTCAACCCCTGGTTTTCAAGATGCATTTAGACATGTAATTAACTTCACCTCCCCCCAACTGCAGAGAAGGGCCAGGGAGGAGGGCGATGGGGCCTGGCCCCAAGGTCCAGCTGGGGCCTGACCCTGAGAAATGCCCCCCTGGGAAATGAGAGCGGTGGCCCTGCCGCCTTCAGCTCAGCATTAGCCTGATTGTAACCCAGGAGTTAGACCTGCGTAGACTTGACTTCAGGCTTCAAATTGCTCCTCTGCGGAGGAGGCCTCCCCCACACCTGCCTGTGTGACCAGGCGAAGCACAACCTGGCTGAGGGAGGAGGCGGGCAGTTGAGGCCTGAGCTGCGTGGGCACTGGGCTGTGGCCTGGCGGGGAGTCCATGGGCCCCTACCTGAATTACAGATGGTTACTAGGGACAGAGTTTGGCTGGGCTGGGCACCTCACAGCCCCCAAACACAACTGATGCAGCCGTCTCCTTCTGCAGACAGGGATGGCCAGGCACCCTACCCGCTCGGCCACTCAGAGCCGTGGCCCCTGCCACCCAGCTTCCCAGTGTCACTCAAGGTGGCTTTCTCAAAAGCAGTGCAAGGGCTGTGTAAGGATGGGAGGTGAACGCCAGCACTGTTTCTCCCCCGCAGGAGCGGCTGCAGACACCCAGAAGTTGCCCTCCACAGGGAAGAAGCAATGGACTTTGAGTCACATGTCTGGCCCCAGGCCAGCCCTTCTTTCCCTCTGTAGGCCTCAGTTTCCCGTCTGTGACTCCTGCGGTTCTCATATGAGGATATTTGGGGCACCGTTTGCAAAGCTCTCTTCCCACCTGTGCTCTTGGAGGAGAGCAGGAGTGGGGCCATGCCGTGGGGATGGGCACTTTCCTGCTTGTCCCTCAGTCCTCGCCCAAGCTCAGGGCACTGCGGCCAGCACAGCCGTCGGGTGGGTCTGCCCTCTGTCGCAGTCTGACCCACCTACCCTGGGGATCTATGATGATAATAGCAGTGATGACAGTGACAACCACCACAACCATCATGGGACCATAATGTCTTGCAGCACTGGGTCCTCTCTCTGTGCCAGGCAAGTGCTGAGCATGGTCATCCTCAGCGAGTCCTTCCAGTGAGGTCCATCATGTTCCCCGTTTCTGTCAGGAGGAAACTGAGGCATGGAGCAATCTGCCCGAGGATGAGCTGCTGACCTTGGCAGGGCCCAGGACTTTGGACTGGGGCGGCGGGGCTCCAATTTGAAACCATTGCACTAGCCTGTCCCTTGGAGGGTGGCCACAAGGTGGGGAGGGGAGCCGGGCCCCCCAGGCTACATGAGGGGAGTGTGAGATCATGCATGCGGAGTGTGGAGGGCAGTGCCTGGCACACACAGGAGGCCTGCAGTGACCATGAGGATGACGTGTTCCCTTTGTGACACCACAAACATGCACTGCGAATGTGCCGTGTGCCAGGCATGGTGCAAGGCGCCTGGGGTACGGCAGCTTCCTGGGGACCCGGCTGGGTGGACAGAATGTGGAGTTGTTAACATACAGAAGCGATGAGGACCAGGCAGAGGCTGAGAAGGGGCAGTGGGGGGCAGGCTCTTTAGCTGGGCGCTGGGGGAAGCCACAGGACGGGGTGGTGCGAAGGTGGGATGGAGCCTGTAGCCTGAGGGAGGACAAAGGAGGGAGCAGGTGAGTGTGTTGGAGCCAGAGGGTCCCGAGGAGGCAGGAGAGCCGGCCGAGGGGGCAGCTGGGGCCCTCAGCTGGCCTAGCCTGCTGGTGGGTATTGGGTCCGCACATGGTGTAAACATTATTCAATGTAAGAGTGCCTTTTGGGGTGTGCCTGCTGGGCCTCCCTGCTCCCTGTCCTCTCCCACTGGTCTCCTCGACCTTCCTGGGTCTGATGGGCTGGGGTCACAGGTTGGCTTTCTTCTGCAGGTAGTGGGGAGCCCCTGGAGGGACTGAAACAGGGCTGGCAGAAGCCGAGGCAGTTGTAAAAAGCATCCTGAGGCTGCTGGGTGGAGAGGGGAGTGGCGGTGGGCTGGGGTCTGCTGTGGCCGCCAGGCAGAGGCACCAGTTTGGCAAATGTTCCCAGTGCCTCCAGCATGCCAGAGGCTGCTCTGGGCGCCAGAGACACAGCAACTTCATGGAAGCGGCACAATTCCCTGCCAGTAGGAGCTGCCTCTACAGTGGGAGGTGAGGGAGGAAACCCTGATAAGAGAGCCATGGCAAAGGTGAGGAGTGTTAGGTGTGAGCAAAGCTGGGCCCCAGGCCCAGGGGCTAGGTCTAAAGCAGGCCGGGCCAGGAAGCCCCTCCAGCCTCCCAGCAGGTGACATCTGAGCTTGATGGGAGGTGAGGGGCTTGAGCCATGAGGATTAACTAGGAGAAGATAGTTTCCCACCTGCCGGCCGAGGGAACAGCCAGTGCAAAGGCCCAGAGGCCTGGAGTCTTCATGGAATAGTGGCCCAGAGGGGCTGGAGCGGGAGGTGGGGACTGTGAGATATATTGGGAGGGAGACCTGGTGGGACTTGCTGATGGACCCATCGGGGTGGGGGTGGGGGTGGGGGTCCGGGAAAGCAGGCAAGATGAGTCGTCAGGTTTCTGGTTCCGTGTGAGCGGGGGCCATTCTCAGAGCTGAGGAAGCCTTCCCAGAGAAGGGGAGAGCCAGTGAAAGCCCCTTCTTTTGGACATAAGTTGTAATTCAGGCCCCCCGCCCTGACTTCCCCTCTCAGCCAGACCCTGTGGACACCAGGACAGTGTTAGTTTCCTCAACTGTCCTGCAATGGCTCTTTAGCACTCCAGCAAGGACGTGGGGCTCAGAGACGTGATGTGACTGGCCTAGGGTCACTCCCTGGCAAAGTACCCAGCCAGGACACAGCCCCGGCTACTGTCCCCCCATGCTGTCTCCAGAGCACTGTTTCTTAAAAAAAAAAATTTATACGTTATTATTAACTAAAGTCTATATTTTACAGCAAGGTTCACTCTTGGTGTTGTACGTTCTATGGGTTTGGACAAATGTATAGGGACATGTATCCACCGTTATAGTCTCATACAGAGTATTTCACTGCCCTAAAACTCCTCTGTGCTGCACCTCTCCAGCCCTCCCCCCAACCCCTGACAACCACTGATCTTACTGTCTCCATAGTTTTGCTTTTCCAGAATGTCATAGAGTTGGAATAATACAGTATGTGGCCTTTTCAGATTGGCTTCTTTCACTGAGTTTTTTAAGTCTCCTCCATTTCTTTTCATGGCTTGAGAGCTCATTTCCTTTTATTCCTGAATAATATTCTCTCATCCGGACGCACCCTGGTTTATACATCCATTCACCTACTGAAGAGCGTCTTAGTAGCTTCCAGGTTTGGGCAATTATGGATAAAGCTGTGCAGGTTTTCGGCATGGACATAAGTTCTCAGCTCCTTTGGGTAAATATCAAGGCACATGATTGCTGGATCGTACGGGGAGAGGACGCTGAGTTTTGAGAGAAACCACCAAAGGGACTGTCCCTTTTTGCACTGCCACCAGCAATGAATGAGAACGCCTGTCCGAGACACTGTTTTTCAAACTTTTCCCCTGTGTGGACCATGCCAACCACCAGTTTTCAAGTGAGTAAAAAAAAAAAAAAAAAAAAGAAAGAAAGCTCATTCCAATTTAGACACAACAAGGACAAAGCATAATTAAAAATTAACACGGACAGCTGTGGTTTTTATCTCCAGACCTTGCTGGTTTGACCTGGCTAGGCTGGAGAGCCTGAGCCCTGGTCCGTTCCTCAGCTAGTTGGCTCTGCAGTGGATTGCATGATTGTCCAAATATTTGCTGCCCCGCCCTGGGGGAGGATTCTCCATGTCCTGCATGTTGATATCAGACTGGGCCACGTGACTGGCTCTGGCGAATGAGCTGCGGTTGGTGTGACTGCCGCTGCTGAGCAGAGGCTGTCTGAGCCGGCCTATGGAGCCACGATCTTATCTCTTCACTGTGGGACCCGCAGGGTCCCGATGGGAATAGGGGCTGCCCCTTCCACTGACATGCAGGGGAGCCCAGCCACAGCTCACCACCACAAGTGGTGGCGAGTGAGAAATTCTCTGCAGCTGGTGTGAGCCACGGCGATGTTTGTTATTCAGCATAAAGTAGAGTCAGCTGACAGAGACAGTTCCTTTGAAAGTCTCAACCCATTGTTTTAGGTTTCCAGGAATGACAGCAAGGGCCTGGTGGCATTGTCGAGTTGTCGCTTGGACACCAGAACTTACAGAGACTCCTCTCTGAGTGCTGCGTCCAGTGTCCTATAGGTGCTGACCCCAGCCTGTCACATTTAAGGGCTGGGAGGCTGAGTCTTTCAGTGTGGCCGGGTCGTGTGTCCCCTCCAGGCGCCTTCTGTTCTGCTGTAGTGTTTGTCTCCAGTGGGCGAGGAGGAGAGCATCCAGGCAGAGGGAGCTGTGGGTGGAATGAACAGCACAGGGCAACAGAAGAGCCTGAGGACAGGACAGCGGTCCCTCTGCAGGGCTAGTGCGACAACAACACAGATTCTGACCGCATCGCTGGATGTGGTGGCCGTATGTTCATCCCCACCAAGGGGATTAATCATCCCAAGCTCTCCCGAAGCGACTGAACTGGGAACAAGCTTCCAAACGAATGAAATCCCACACAGCCCCTTCCGCCTCTCCTTCTACTGCCTCCACACTGACACGGCCGGCTGTCCGGGACCCCGGCTCTGGAAGTGAGGCTGGAGTCCCAGGTCACAGTGTGGACCCAGTGTGTGAGCTGAAGGACTGCGGCGCAGGTCCCTACCACATGAGGGCTGGCGGCCGGCAGCTCAGGGGGCCTGCCTTCTCTTCCGAAGTCATGACCCTTCCCGTAGATGACCTACCTCTGGTGACCGGTGGGCGCGGGGGACAGAGCCCGGGCCCTTGCCTTGAACAGACATCTCGGAGACACCATCCCAGCTCCAGGCCCCGGAGGGGTGGGGTGAGACCTTTGTCTCATCTGCATCACGGCTCCACTTCTCCCTCTTCCCAGCCCCGCTCCTGCATCCACCATAGAGGTGAGCCAAGAGCGGTCCCATGACACTTCCTGCATGCACACACACACACAGACACACACACAGAGACACACACACACAGACGCACCATGCGCACAGACGCACACTCACATGCACAGAGACACACATACAGACACAAACACGCACAGACACACACAGACTCACATGTACAGACACAAGCGTGCACACACACACACACACGTCCAGTAATTCATTTTATTTTATTTTTTTGATGAAGGAGGAAAAAGATGGAGATTTGGGAATGGCCCCGACTCTCAGGCTGAGCTGTTGCCCACAGCTAGGCAGACTCAAGAGGCCTCATCGCTTATTCTGAAATGTGGGAACGG
This sequence comes from Diceros bicornis minor, assembly GCF_020826845.1. Taxonomy (NCBI): domain Eukaryota; kingdom Metazoa; phylum Chordata; class Mammalia; order Perissodactyla; family Rhinocerotidae; genus Diceros; species Diceros bicornis. The sequence goes on from NC_080770.1 coordinate 1,904,330, forward strand.
CACATTTGAGCCCCACAGTGCATGTCTCAGGGCTGGTCCAGATGCAGATTCTATCACTGAGATATGCTCCTTGGAATGAGAAATAGAAATGGCCTCTGGTGGCCTCAGTGGTATCAGGAAAAAATGCTTTGGTCTCAGCCATTGCCTGAGAGCCCTAAGTGTGGTCCTCCTCTGGTCCAGCCCGCCTCAGTGTCAGCTGGCTGTGGCACCCTCCTCTTCAGCCCTGAAGCACGACCACAGCTGTACTGTTCAGTGTTGGGGGCAGAAGTTCAGGCGAGCACTGGCATCGGGACCTTGTCTTCCACTGGCACGAGAACACCTTTCCGATGATCTCCTGCAAGTAAACGCGGCCCCAGTGCTTTGTGGTTTAAAACAACGCTTTTGTTTATACCTACGAGTTATGAGTAGGGAATTTGGGAAGTACTGGGGAGTGGCTTGGCTCTGCTTTATGAGGTGTCAGCTAGGGGGGTTTGATCAGGGTTGGGGGGTCAACTTCCAAGACGGCTCACATTCCCATGCCTGGCAGAGCGGAGCTAGCTGCCAGCTGGGGGCCTCAGGTCCTTCGCATGTGGCTTCTCTGTGGGCCTGCTCTGGCTTCCTCATAGCATGGTGGCTCGGTTCTGGGGACATGTGTTCCGGGAGCCCCCGTGGGGCCCAGGCTCTCTAACAGCTGAGCCTGGGAAGTCGAGCGGCTTCCCCGCTGCCTCATCCGACTAAGCAGGCAAGTTACTGAGACCGCCCGGATCCAAGGTGGGGGATCTGGCTCTGCTCTGCTTCTGAGAAGAATCTGCTTGCAGCCATCTTGACCACAGAGCCCTTCCTGGCAGTACCCAGTTAGTACCCAGCTCAGTTAGTACCCAGTTAGTTAGTACCCAGCTCAGTTAGTACCCAGTTAGTTAGTACCCAGCTCAGTTAGTACCCAGCTCATTTGGTACCCAGCACATTTGGGGATGGGGATTTACTTCAGGACTCACAAAACAATCATTACCTACATTTAAAACAAAATTGTTTTCCTTTACCATGGACTTTGAGGAATAACAGAAAAAAAAGGTCACTGAGCACACCTCCTTGTGTTTGAACCGACCAAACGCCAAGAGTGGCTTCTTGCTCAGACATCAGAGCTGGGTCTGGGCGAGAGGCAGAGCCATGGGCACGTGCATGTGGCAGCGTGGACCCCTCCTCCCCAAGGCCACAGAGATGGCACTATGACAACCCCAATAAGGCCACTTTGCCAGCAGCCCTTTCTGCCTTCTTTTATTGTATATGTGGTATATTATATATATATATATATATATATATAATATGTGATACATGCTTATACAGATACAATGTGTATATATATTATCCACACAGCGCATACATACACACATGTATATACATATGTATAATTTCTCTCTTTTTTGTTAACTTTGTAGCTGGTTTTAAATTTTCTCAGCAATAGTAACGGAATCCCTTGTACCTCCCTTAAAAGCATTCCTACGGGAACTCGGGAACTCGCAAACATACACCAAGTTAACGGAAGAGCGCAGCGCGCTCCACGCCTCAGCCGCCAGCGTTGACAATCATTAACATTTTTCCAATCACGGTGATTTGTCTCCCTCCCCCAACTTTTAATTTTGTTTTTGTTTTTTTTTTAAAGCAATTTCCAGGCCCCGGGTCCTCCTACGGGCAAATGCCCCCCCTCGCAACTTGAGCAGGCGTGGTTCCTGCAAGCACACGGTGGTCCCCTGGTGGTCCCTTCCCCACCTCAGGGCAGCCTCCCTCAGCTTGCATTTTTTTCCCTTGTTCTAGAAGAACATTGTTGGCTTCCACGGAAGGCCCTGTGCTTTGTTTGAAAATGACACAAAACCATGGATGACCTCACGCCATTGCCGTGCCAAGTTTCCTAAGAGACCCTGCACAGGGGACCGGTCCAGTGATGTCCCTTTTCCAGACAGTCCTTTCCACCCGGAGGGCCTCACTTCTTTCTGGCTGCTTTTGTGGCATGTCACACTTGGTGGATGGTCCCTGCCCATAGAGAACATCCCATGTTAGCCCTAGAGTCCTGGCTGGTCCATATGTCCCTGCTCTGCTAAGCCTCTTTTGAGCCATTGGTCAATATTTGGTGACTGCCATAGTAATAAAAATGGAAATGTCACCCACGCAAACCATCCTTTGCAGAAGGCACATAGGCCACACTGATGGGCCCTAGGAGCACAGGGGTGTCACATTTGTGGTCTGTGTGTGAACACAAATCATCCCCTCCCCTTGGAACTGCTGCCTGCCTGCAGCTCCTTCCCGGGGGGTCAATGGTCGGGGCTTGGGTGCCCCTGCTGCAGAGAGGATCTCAGAGTGGGTGGAGCAATCGTCAGTGGTGTTGGGCGCCCGTGGGCAGGGGCTCCAGCCATGCTGGTTGTGGCTGACGCAAAAAACACACGGGGAGTTTGTACCAGCCCCATCCATGGACCTAAGGGGCCAGCACAGCTCGTCCAGGGGGTGAGCAGTCAGAGCAGGGACAGAGCAGGGCATGAGTTTACAGCCAGCGTCAGGCTGTCTTCTTGACTGTCTCCCAATCCAGACTGCCCCCTCCTTGCTGGGGTCTGACACCTCCCCAGCTGGCCTCTCCCTGGGGTGGGGCATGTCTATGGTGAGGAAAGAAAAGGATAAACCCCCTCCCCTCTCTGAGCCTCGGTTTCCCCTCTCTGAAAGGAGAGTCTCAGAGGGCTTGTCTAGCTCAAATATTCTTGGGTCTCTGAAGCTGTCGGTGGTCTGACATCTGTCCCTGAGCCTTGTTTCTTTCTTCAGACCCTCTGCTTGTGGTGCTCACCCCAGCCCACGGCCCTTCTGGATTCAGGCTTGGAAGACCACGACTGGCCGGTGGAGTGGGAGGGAGCCCCTCGTCTGGGAGACCTGGGGGCTTTTTACTTGGATGGTCACATGGGGTTTATCACCCAACCCCGGCACCTCCACCCTCAGTCCTAGAACATGCACGCGGTCTGGGCTGGGGGAGCGGGTCAGGAGCCTCTGGGTGGGGGTCATGCTGCACACTGCCTCTCTCCCAGGGAGCACTCCAGCGGGCAGGGACTCGGCGGGAGACTGACCACAGCTTCAGCCACGCCACCATCCAGCCCCCGTCCCTGTGGAGGGGTCTCGGCTGGGGGTTGAGACCAAGGTAAATGTCTGTCTCCTCTGTTTTCTTGTGCAAACCTCCCTCAGCCATCGCCCTCCTGTGCCAGGAGGTCTCTGTTTGGTCTGTTATACCCCAAAGGGGCAGGGGCTGTCCCCAGTCCTGGCACACAGTTCCCAGCCTTCGAGGGAGGTGCTCTCATTGGTTCTGTGGTGCTTTAGGCCCAGAGAAAGAAAGGAAGGAGGAAGGAGGAAGGAGGGAGGGAGGGAAAGAGAAAGACACACCATTTGAATTCTGTCCAACGACTCTCGTTTGTTTTTTCTTGTTCTGTTTTTCTTTTTGGTGGCTCATTTCAGGGCTCATTTTGTTTTCAGTTTTACACCTGCCTCTCTGTGGACGCAGGGTACCAGGCTTAGGGAGCAGACCCCAGCCCCCCGCTCTGCCGGGCTCCTAACCTCCCACAGCCTCTGGGGCTCAGAGACAGACTTCTGCGCCTGGGTGCGGGGCCCCCTGCTCCCCATGCTTCCCTCACACCTCCCACCCAGCTCACCCCACCAAAGAGGCAAAATGAACAAAACCAGCCTGCCCAAAGGGGAATAACCTCAGAAAAATGAAGAGCATGGGTCTTGGGGAAGCAGATCTGTGCGAGTTTCCATGGGGAGATGGGGCCTCCCAATGAGGAGCCTCTCTTGGGAAACTCGGTCTAAGGCCAGACAGGGGCTGCCCCCTCAGAGGCCCAGGGAAAGGTGGAGAAGGTGGGAGGAAATTGAGTTGGCTGGGCCACTGCACAGCGAGGACCGAACCTTGGCGTCTGGGCGGGGCCCCGAGGAGGAGCCGCAGCCACGCAGCCTAGCTGGTAGAAGTCACTCGAGGTCAGAAATGCCCAAGCAGGAAATGAGATGCAACTTGTAAAAGACATCAAAGGAAATGGAAAAACATTCTTCTAATATGTCAGGGAGAAGAGAACGAGTGGGGGAAATGCTGGCCCTTTATAGGGGAGGGGAGGGGTGATAAGAATGGCACCGGATAATTAAACTTGAGAGAGCCAGAGACCAGAGGGTCAGGTAGCACCCTCTGCAACCAGGAGAGCCAGGCAGGCTGGAAGCCCCCCAAGGTGTGCCTCTCTGCCCGGCACCCTGGAGCAGCGCTGAGGCCTGGCCTTCACAGCCAGCTCCCCAGGCCCCGGGATGCAGCAACCGTCGGGGTGGATGCCACAGGCCACCAGCACAGGACTGGCATTGCCAAAGCACTGAGAGCTGAATGCACACCTTTTCCTGGAAGAAAACTCCGGCTGAATCCGTGTGCCAACACCTGACGACGGCCGCGAGCACTGCCGTGCCGAGGACTTGTGCAGGAGCCCTCTCCCTCCAGGAGAGAGGCGGGGGGGGGGGGGGGGGGGGGGCGGGGTCCATCCAGACGAGGGCACGCTGCCGTAGAGGGAAGAGCTGGCCTCGGCACCCTTGTCCACAGCCAGGGGCCACCCCGTCCCTCTCCTCAGGTCCCGGCTATCTCCAGTGCCCACCTGAGTCGGCTGTTTGGAGCAGGGCCTGCTCCCCGACTCCAGGGCTGTGCCCTCAGGTGAGCCTTCCCTGCAGTGCCTGGGTGCTCCCGAGGTGGCAGAACAGCCCTTGTGGTAGCCCTTGACCACTTCCTGTCTGTTGTCCCTGCCACTGCTTCCACCCTCCAAGGAGGGAGACTTGGGGTCACCAAAGATGTTTAAAATAACATCGGGGGAGATAGGCAGCTGCATCAGATACGTGGAGAAGTTAGTGGTCAAAAGCCACTCCCCCAAGTCAGGGGCTCTGGTGTGTGTGTGTGTTGGAAAAGACTTGGTGTGTGTGTTGGAAAAGACTTGCCCCATCTCTGCCCACGCCCCCGGGGTCTCAGAAGTGACCCCCGGCTACAGGCTGCTTTTCTTTATTATAAGGGGAAGTTGATGGTGGGGGCACATGCAGGCGTCCAGGAGGTGAAAGCTGTGAATTCAGGCTCTTGAGAGTGTGTCCCTTCCAGCCTGACGCCTCAGCGCAGCCTCTGAATGGGGTGTGGGTGGGAAGCGCAGGGGGTCCCAGGCCTTGCACCCAGGATAGGGAAGGCTGGGTGTGGGGGACACAGCAGGGTGTCAGCTCCTGCTTTTAGGAGCTGGGGATTCCCCAACTGGGCTGGGCCCTAGTTTAGGTGAAGGGGCAGAGCGCAGCACCCCGGGGTGGCGGCCGGAGGCCGGTTGTTATCCCCAGGCTCTGGGGGGGCAGCCGGGATCCTGGCACTCTGAAGAGGGTGCTTTCCTGGGCTCCCGACACTGTAAACAAAAGCAACGGTAACAACTGGGGTTCAGAAGTTCAAGAATTTGGTTCAAGAGCAGCCTGAGTGAGCGCCCTGAGCCTGGGCGGGCCAGAAGCCGCCCAGTGGGTGCGTGGGCGCCCGGCAGGACAGACGCTGCAGAAAGGTGCTGACCACCCGAGCGGACAGCAGCCCTGGGGCGCAGGGCTCCACCGAGGCGAGGCCGCGTGGGTTCCGGTGGGCGTGGGCAGCTGCGCGGGACGGGAGGGAGCGCGCTGCGGTGCCTGGCGGCCCAGCCCGGACTGACGGCGGCCGCGCGGCCGCGGGCGGGAGGCTCCTCCGTCCCGGCCGTGGCCGCGCTCGGCTCGCCGGTCCGCGGGGAGGGGCGGGAAGGCAGCTGGACGCGGCGGCGATTTATGGGCCTTTCAGGCGAGCAGGTGCCTCCTCGGGCCGCCCATTGTCTCGTCGGCCTCACAATGGGGCTGCTGCAGCCGCAGTGCCGGCCCCCGCCGCGGTCCGCGGCCTGCATGGGCGCGAGGGCCCCGGGGCGGCAAGACCTGTCCATCAGTCCGTGTGCCCGTCGGTGCGTCCGTCTGCGCGTCCTCCGTGCACCCGTTGCCGGGGAGCAGGCCCTGGGCGCCCGGCGTCTGTCCCTGCGCACGACCTGCCTGCCCGGCCCGCCCGCGGGAACCTCGCGCCCCGACGGTGCGGCCGCGGCGCCCGCTCCTCCTGCGCCGTCGGGCACCCGGCTCCGCCCGGCTGGCACAGCCCGCGCCGCCGCGTCCTGGGCGCACACACAGGGGCCCATTCTTCCCGGCTCCGCGCAACCATATGGCAAATCCGCGTCGACACAGCAGCCCCCGCTCATTCAGGCGCAGAATGTCCCGCAACAGGGAACAATCACAACTCTGTTCGCGTCTATTATGGATGCGAACGGGGCGAGAAAAAAAAATCATTTAACTCCAAGAGATAGCCAGCTAATTACCAACCATATGTGAGCCCGGATTCAAAGCGATGCCGAGGAGTTCATTCTGAATTGGGGCGACTTTATTAGGTATAGAAGACAGATGTCCCGACAGCTCACGCATCACAGAGAATCGTGTCGGGGAGTTCGTGAAATGTCCGGGAGAGCTCTTTAAATATTAAAGACCCAGCCCTGCTGATGAGCTGGGCCCGGGTCCTCTGGGAGCCCCCTGCCCAGGAGCAGGACTTAGCAACAGCCACTGTGGCAGACGCTGGCCCTGCTGGCTCAGGGAGGGGTCCCTCCTCCTCTGCCCCCTGCCCTCCTTCAGACGCCTGGCTCTCAGGTGCTCTGGGGGCCCCAGGCAGGTGCAAAGGGAACTCTGCAGGCATGGATGGCCTGTCCTGTTTTATGGCACCTCCAAGAGCCAGGGGATGGCTCTGTTGGAGCATCAAGTCCCTCGTTTGCCGCCAAGGAAGGAACTAGAAGGAAGCTGCTGTTAGTTGGGAGTGTCTGGTTACACTGGCTCACCCAGAGTCCGGCTGAGTTGGGCACACAGTAGGTCTTTCTCAGGAGTTTACTGAATGAGTGAATGAGCGAATGAATGCATGAGCCAGTGACAGGCAACCCAACTATGACAATCCTTGGGGGTGGATGGGAGTGGGGACCACAGCGGAAGGAAAACACTCCTGATTTCTTTACAAGAAACTAGCCCCTGGCCGTGAGCCACAATTCTTTGAGGAAGGAAAAAGAGAAAGCTCGTTAGAGAGAGAGAGAAAAAAATCTTTCTCTGTTTTCCATGCAATGCAATTATGTTCCAGCTTTTTCTCCTTGTTATTCTTTTAAGCCAAATGTCTGAATAAAAGGATTATTCCCCCGCCCCCCACCCCCAGGACTATGGGGGCCACTGCTGGCTAGATTAACTGCCGCCCATGGCTTCCGCATTTCTTCTATGAAAGTAAGTGAGGTCAGCTGCCATTCGATTGTCGCAGCATATATATTTGAAAATTTAAATATTTGAATCAAAGGAAAAGGGAGGATTTGCATTTCTGCCCAACGTGACCGCGCGTTCCGTGAACACCGCACAATGGAAACATTTCAATTGGAATGAATTGTCTCCTCGCGGGAGGATTCTGGATAAAGGCAGCCAGTGCTTTCTCTTTTGTTTCTTCCGCTTTTGTTTTTGTGTTGTTTTTCTTTCCTCTTACCCGCTCCAATCCAGGAGGGTGTTTTCTGAAACTTAGTGACTGACTTTGGCTTCGAGGACATAAAGAAACATGGAAAAAGTCCCAAGAAATGCGCACATCAGAGGCCTCTCTGGCACAAAAGCAAAATTTAATTGAACATGTGCGGGTGGAAAAATAGATATGGGGGGCTCCCAGTGCCACTAGAATGGGATAATCAGCTGACTCCAGCTGGACTGGACGAGGCTGTTAATGAAGCCCCCGGTGAGCAGGAGGGAGGCCCCGCGGCTCCACAGCCGGGGCCGGGCTTGGCCTCCAGGCGGGCCCTGATTCTCCAGGGCACCAAACCTCCCCAGCAACACAAGCCTGCCAGATCCAAATGTCCAGGGTCCCCACTTAGCATTGGGGCACACAGCCGTCAGCTCGGCACATGGCTTTTTTGTCTTGGCCTTGGAAAATGGCATTCTGGGGGACTCCCCACTTTCACGATGTGTCCCTCGGTGTTGGAACACTAAGGGAAATTGGCTGGGAAGCAGCTTAATGCACTGAATCAGAAATCTTGCCTTGGTTGGGGAGGGGGCTGCTGCTGGTCTGGAGGTCTGGAGCATGGTCTCTCTGTCCACCCTGGCTGCATGGGTCTGGATAGTCGAGTTGGGGTGGAGTGGACGCTGGGTGTATTAGTGTCCTGGGGCTGCTGGAACAAAGTCCCACGGCTGGGGCGGCTTAAACCACAGGATCTTCTGTCTCCCAGTCCTGGAGGCTGGACGTCCGAGATCAAGGTGTGGGCAGGGCTGGTTCCTCCTGAGGCCTCTCTCCTGGGCCTGTAGACGGCCGTCTTCTCCCTGTGTCCTCACATGGTCGTCCCTCTGTGTGTGTCTGCTTCCTGATCTCCTCTTCTTATAAGGACACCAGTCATGCTGGATTAGGGCCCACCCTAGTGACCTCATTTTAACTTAATTACCTCTTTAAAGGCCCCATCTCCAAATAAGGTCACATTCTGAGGTGCTGGGGGTTAGGACTTCGACGTAGGAATTTTGGGGACACAATTCAGCCCATGAAACTGGGCTTCCAGCTGGAGCTTCCTGCCCTGGGCCCCGGGATGCCCAGTGGCGAACTGCCCTGTCTAGGCCTCTGCAGCCTGGTTCAGCATGGGAGTGGGGGCAGGGCCGTGGCGCCTTCTCCTGAGGCTGGGAGTCGGCTTGGTGACTGAGGGTCATGACTAATGCAGGCTCCAGGGCCTCCCACATTTCAGAGAGGCCCCAAATGGCATCTGGGGAGCCCTGTCCTTCCAGGCCCATCCCTCCTCCCCTCTGGACTGGATATTCTCCTTGGAGGATGGGAGACCAGAGATGGATGCTGTCTCATCCCCAGCCCCCCACGCACACTGAGAATTGAGGCCCAAGTCTCCTTCAGAATCCGGCCTTGGTCCAGGGGTGCAGGGAGGAAGGGCCAGCAGGGCCACCTCAAGTGCCCGAGTCCCCTGCCCAGGCATCTGAGTGGCCACTCTGCCAGGCCCCCGCCCCTTGTAATCGATTCTCCTTGTCTCTGTCTCTTGGGCCTGATTCTGGCTTTCCTCTTGTTTTTATTTTCTCTTATCACATTCCTGTTTTTTCTTCTCTTTCCCAAATCCACCCCCCTACCTGAAATTCCTAAATCCAAATAAAGCCCACGGGCTGAAATGTGAGACAGACCCCACAGCTCTACAGGAAGACCTGGGGCCCCCGATATCAACCTCCCTTCTTGCCCCACCACTCCGTTGCTGTGTGACCCACACAGGCTTTTGGATGTCTCTGAGCCTTGGCTGGCCTGCTTCATGGCAAGCAAAATGCTGACCTGTCTCGTGGGCAGAGTGAGAAGGAGCTAATGAAAATGGTTGAAAAAACACTCCAGGCATTTAAAAAATGTCACGTAATTGCAAAATAATAACGATAACAACAATATACTTTGGAATTTTGCTGGAACCGGGAGGAGGCCCGGGTGGAATCTGGCACGGCGTGGGCCTGCCCTGGCCTCTGTCCAAGGGGGTTTAGTTACTTAGGCGCCCCCAGGACTCCGATCTGCGGCGGCCCCTCTTGGGAGGTGGTCCTGCCGCCGGACCCCTGTGCGGGGCTGGGCGGGGGCTCCCCTGCCGCCGGGCCAGCCTGCAGCCCTGCTGCCACAACCCACAGGTCACGTGGTTGGCAAACCCTTGGTGCTTTTTATTTTCTTAATTCCCAAAATGAAAATAGCCTTATATTTCCTCGATTGTAGAAATACCACATGCTCATTGTAAAAAGAAAATGCAAACAATACAGAAATGTATAAAAAAGAAAAGAAAATTTCCCCCAGATAGATTCTCTCACCCGGCGATAACAATGGACGGCAGTTTGGGGCTCTGCACGATTTGGGGACCCATATTTACTTGTTGGGTCCAAAGTACATATTTCAGTACGTATTTTAAAGCACTAGAGTAAACAGACGCACACACACACATATATACACATATAGCGTTTTACTTTCAAAATATTTAGGCATGATGAGAGGTATAAGGGACCCACGATATGAGTCTGGTAAACAAAGAAACAGACAAACGGTTGGAAAGAGAGATTTCAAATTCAGAGATCTGGCAGATTTCAAATCTCCCAAATGGAGAAGACAGCTTGCGCCTCAGCAGGCGTGTTAGCCACAGGCCAGACTCTCCCCAAGTTACAGGTTTAGGGGGAGGCCGTGGTTGAAAAGCGGCAACCTGAACAGGAAGAAAACGCAGGTGCTCTACAGAAACCGCACAGCAGTGCAGACATCACACCCAAAATGGGGGCCAGGGTGGTCGACGAGGCCCAGGCCAGGCCCGTCCCAGGACACTCTGCAGGGGGGTCCCTCGGCTGCCCGGCTCCAGCGCCAGTCCCAGGTGGAAGATGGAAGTCTCTGGTTAATGAAGTGACTGCAGGGGGCTAGGACCAAACTACGTTTGTCGTAAACGAGTGTCAAAATCCCGTTTGAACTGTTTCCTGGAAAAAAATGAAAGGGGAGCTCTGGGGGGGGGCACCTGTTATTTCCACATTGATAGGAAACAGTCTCCATCCTGTGACCATGGAAACTCCCATGGTGCGTCCTGGCTGTGCATTTCCCTCGAGCCGCCCCCTGCCCACGGCTTACCACTGTGTTGGCACAGATCCTCGGCCAGCAGGACAGGCATCAGGGGTCGGCTGAGCCCTCTGGCCCAGGCCTCAGTGTCGGCTGGAGCCCCCGTGATGCCACCCAGACAGGCACTGAGTCCTGGCTGGGGCGTGGCCCAGTCTGTGCTGGGCGCTGGGCACCCACAGGTGAAGGTGGCTGGGGGCTCCCCTGAGGAGCCAGGGGAGGGAGGTGCCTGGGGACTGCCCGGGCGGAGCAGCCCCCAGAGGCCCTGAAGTGTCTAGGAGGAGGTGCAGGTAGAGACTGGCTGGCAGGAGAAGCCCTCCCGGCAGAGGGCTCAGCAGCCAGGCGCCAGGACTGGGCTGGTGGCAGCTGGACCAGTTCACCACGCCGGCCGACTCCAGACCTGGTGGAGGGATCATCCTATCCTGGTGGGTCAGCCCTTTGCCTGAGCAGATTACAAAAATACAACAGGAAAGCTGAGGAACAAACGGGTCCCTTTTCTTTCTAACGGTCGCTCGGGCCCGTTACGTGTCAGAAGTACGTACTGGCCCAGAAACCTGCCCTCTCCCAGTCTCACAGCTGCTGGTGAGCAAGGCCACTACCCACGAGCGCATAGCGGCTGTAAGTTTGGGTTGAAAAACGCTAAAAGGTCAGGAAGAGACCTGCCCCATCATTCTCTCATTCACTCATCCATTCTGTGCGGCACACCCACCTCCCCCTGCACACTGTGTGATCAGGCATGAGCTGGCTCTGAGCACAGAGCTGCGGGTGCAGACCTGGCATCCCGAGGATCTTCCCCTGCTCACTGGGGCCAGAGGCCTGGCTCCGGGCCTTTGCTCCTGCGGGAGCTGGAGGTGGACAGAGCAAGAGGCTGGCTTGTGCCCGCCGTGGCCTGCCCCATTTCAGGATGCAGTCCCACCTGGGCATCTGTTTCTGGCTTGAAACTAGGGGAGGGGCGTCTGCATTCTGGTTGCCTGAAGCGTCCCGGAGCCCCGGCTCCGGTTAGAGGAGGGCCCCCCTCCCCCGCCTGCCAGGAGTTACCAGGCTGCCCCCAAGTGCCGCCGGGGGCGTGGGCCCTGGCGTCGCGGTGCGAGGACCCGGCCGGGCAGGGGTCTCGTTGCCACCCCCACTCCCCACGCCCGGCCACCCCTCCCCCGCGCCCGCCGCCCCCACCGCGCCGCGCGTCTGTTTGGAGAAGAAAGCGGGCCAATTTGTTTTCATTCAGAATCACTTAAGATCCCATTTTGGAGAAATGAAAAGAGAGAGGCGCGCTTCCCGCGCCCGGCCCGCTGGGTGCCCGCTCGTGTCCGGCGGCGCGCTGGGGGGGGGGCGGGGCGTCTGCGCCCCTCTCTCCCTCCCCTCCTCTCCCCTCCCCCACCCCGGCCGTGGCTCGGGGTTCCAGGGCGGCGGCCTGCAGGCCGGTGCGGCCAGGCCGCGCTCATCTGCATGAAGCGCACACTCGCGGCCCATCTGCAAAGGCGCAATTAAACCCGGGGGCGGGGGGCGCCCGAAATTAGCATTTCCGCGGCCATCTGGCGCGAGGAGCGGGCGCGGCCGGACAAAGGGCGCCGGGCGAGGGGAGAGGCGAGTGTGCCGCGGCATTGACCTGCAAATGAGGCTTTGTCAGCGCATTAAAGCTGGCCGGACCCTCGACCTCGGCCCCCACCCCCGCCTGCGGCCCGTGGCCCCTCGCGGCCCAGGCCTGGGCCAGGCATCCGGAGGGCTGAGGCCGGCCCGGCCCGGGCTCGGTCTGCGCAGGAGGCAGCCAGGGCAGGCACCCAGACCCCGGCCTACCCTCCGTCCAGCAGAGCTCCTGGATGTGGCCCCTGCCCCCATCGTCCCCGGTCTGGGCCTGTTGTTGCCTACCTACCTCTTGGGCAGGGTTCTCAGGGATGTGGAGGTCTTGGCTAGAATCCTGCCGTGGGTGCTGGAGGGGGCATGGATGGGTGGGACCAGGTGTGGGAAATTTTCTGTTGGGGAGATACTAAAAACTGGCCCAGTGGTCACCTGGACACGTTTTTGGTTTTTCCCTATGGTCTTTGAGGCCCTAAATCTTTGAAAACGGTGCCTTTGGAATGTTTTACGAGCCTTAAAAATTTGGGGAAATCTTTGGTGATGGGCACATTGCTTTTCAGCCTGGTCACCTGGGCTTGAGTGACAAGCCAGCGCTCATGACCTGGAGGCTCTTCCTTTCCTTACTTGGGATCAAGCCCTCAGAGAACTCCAAGTGTGTGCGGGGTGGCTTTGGAGGAACCCCCTGACTCCTCGGAGGGTGAAACTGAGGCTGCAGGAGGACCAGGGCCCCTGGAGGCAGGAGGAGGATGGGAGCTGGGCAGACAGATGCCTGGTCCCTTGGTGCCCCTGAGTCCCCTGGACTTTCAACAGCATTGCTCACACTCCGACACCCTCAAAGGCCTGGGGGGCACTGGGAGGCATAGAGGACAATGTGTGGCTGGCTCTGGGTCCCGGCCCCCCGGGTGGACAAATGGGAGTCTTGGCAATGCTGTTCAGGGTGACATCCATCTGTGGTCCCTCCTCCCTTCAGCACCAGCTCCCGGCATATCTGAAGGGGTGATGGGGCGAGGGGTGCCCCTGACCCAGCCTGAGGGTGACGCTGAGTCTTCCTGGAGGAGGAAGGCCTGAGCCAAGTCTTCAGTGAGGCAGAGGGAGGGGAGAGGGACCACTGTGCGTTCTGGGGGTCAGCTGGGTGGGGCTGAGGCCTGGGATTCTGTTCAGGGTATACAAGGGAAGATGCTGGATACGCAGGTAGGCGCTGGGTCCTACGGCACGAGCGCTGGACTGAGTCATGATTTGTGGGAATTGTCAATTATCTCCCCTTAGCAGGGGTCAGAATTCAAAAATCTCCCCCGAAATGTATACCTCAGGGCTCAGATTAGGTCTTCTTCAGGTTCTCCTTCTGGGGTGCTAATACTATACCAGAAAGGAGCAAGCTGAAAGTTGAGTAGTCAGTTATACTCTAGTGAAAATTAGTCAGCCAACTAATTTCCTTGGAAATTGGGGGTCTAGGGACCAGTGTTTAACACCGAGTCTCTTGGACAGGTGTGCTCAGAGGGGGAGGGTGTGGGCATGTGGGAAGCTACCTGTTGTACAGCCTGGCACTGGACTGCAGGAGTGGGGGCTTTGGCTACCAGCTATCCCAAGGGGCAGGAGTTCTCCCATCTGTGACGTGGCTTCGTGACCCTCGGCCTCTCTGTGGGCTGTGCGTGTGAGGTGGAGCAGAGGTCTCTGCCTGGGAGCCATGCGAGCCTGAGTGGGGCGTTTCTCCACCCGGGCCTCGAAGTTTTGCTGTGTAAATGGGCAGAGTCACCCCTCCTGCCCTCACCACGGGGATGCTGGGAGGTGCTGTGCCTAGGGGACATGGTGGCACCTGGCCCTCGGCTGTTCTTTGGAAGCTGTAGTGAGCTTCATTGGACAAGGTTATATGTGTGAGATGCTGGGAAAAGCGAAGTAAAGACAGTCTTGGTGGTGGTGAGAATGGCGGCCATCCTCTGTGCTTGCGGGCGGGCAGGCAGGACCTCGTTCTCCCAAGTCTCTGCGGGTGTGCCTGTGGGGGAGCTGCGGCACCGAGAATTTAAGAAACCTGCTCTCCCAAGGCTGCCTGCAAAATTGTACAGATGTGGGATGTGGGTAAGAAGGGTTTTTGGGGTGGGTGGCCCAGAGGAGCAGGCACCCATGTAGGGTGGGACCCTAGGGGGCTCCTGAGGGACTGCAGTGCAGCCTGTCTGTGGGGTTGGGGTGCTGGAGGAAGGCGTGGCTGGAGAGCAGGTGGCGGGTGTGCCTGTCTCCTCCGTGGCTCCTGGTGGGCATCTCCTATTCTCCAGGGTCAGGTCCACACTGTCAGCCAATGGTGGGGTCCAGCGCCCAATTTTGTGAATGACCACAGCTCCCAGCTCCTGTCCTCAGGAGATCACAGGTGCAGCCTGAGCTGGCTTCCTGCAGATCGGCATTTCCTACACACATGCTCAAGGGTTCTGTCTGTTATGTGTCCCCTCCATAATCTGCTGAAGGGGCATTGCCCTGTCTGGAGGGGAGACCAGCTGCAAAGTGTCTGCAGTGGGTGCCAAGGGCTGGGAGGGAGACCCTGGGCCACATTTGGCTGGCCCTCTGGGAAGGCTTCATGGAGCAGGAGCCCCTTGCCCTGGGCTTTGGCAGATAAGTAGGAGTTTGCTAAATGGAGGCGAGGAAGGGCAAATCTGGCAGGTGGTGGAGGTGATGGTGGTGAGGGGTGGTGATTGGGAGGGGCTGGGGCAGCTGCTGGCAAGTGCGCGGAGAATGGGGGCCAGGCCTGGAGACCAGCCTCCACCCGCAGGCATTTCCAGTCCCCGTTTCCCGCGCTGGGTCTTCCTGCCCTGGGTCGGAGCTGATATATTCACGCATCTCGCTACAGGATGCTCTTTTCAGCGTCACCAACCGGGCAGAAGGGCTGAGTGACCGGCAACTCGTGGCCCAGCTCTTGGAGAGCAGGACGGCCTCTGAGCCGGGCCTGACGCTGAGAGGGAGCCCCGGGCAGCCTAGAAGGAGCCCTGGAACCTGCGTCCTGTCTGTAGAACCTGGGCGCCCCGCACGGCCGAGGGCCCGGCCGCCAAGGGGGACGGGACTGCACTGATGCCTGGGTGGCTGAGCCCACCTCCACTTCCCTGCCTGCTCCATCCCTCTCTCCCCGCATGGCCCCCAGCTGGAGACCCGCTGGAAGAGAAATGGCCTCCTTCTGTCTGGGGGGTGGGGGGAGTCAAGACTGGCCGGAGGCTGGGGTTTGCCCCCCTGTCTCCATGGGGCCCGTGAAGCTGCAGCCTGGGCCTGAGTGGGGGCTGGGGGTGAGTGGGGGCAGGTGACGAGAGACAGGACAGCGAGACCATCTCTGGGTCTCTCCTGCAGGGGTTCGGGGGGGGGGCTTCTGTTCTCAGTGCGACTCATGTATCAGTGTGCCTCCTCGACTGCCCCTTGGCCGGCCATCTGTGAAATGGGTCGGGAATCTGTCTCTGGAGCCGGAGGCTGGCCCTCTGATGTCCAGCAGTCCTTGGCCCTCTGGGCCTTTGCTCACGCTGTTCCCTCCACGTGTCTCGCCCTCCCGCGGGCTGCGGCTTGGCCCAGAACTCCTTCCAGGCCACCTTCTCCATCTGCTCACTCAGAGGGGACCCTTGGGCAGGGCGAGGGGCAGCGTGGGGCGTCAGACACACCCGGCTCCACCCAGCTCTGCTCCTCCCCCGTGTGGAAACTCAGGTAGGCGAGTCAAGTGCTCCTGCCTCGGTTCCTCATCCATGAATGGGGGCAAAAGACTTGCCTGATGTGTGTTGAGTCCCCTCCTGGAGGGGGGACTGTCTCCCTTAGCACTCAGCTTGGGGAGTCCCCTGGGCCCATCCCGGGCTGCCTGCTGTCCCAGGCCCTGGAGGAGGGCGGGATCTCTGCCTGCTTCTCTACGCCCTCACACCTCTCCTGGGCACCCCGGGGCGGGGCCCATCCCAGCCCCTCAACCCCGGCCGTGGCCCTGGAGGGCAGTCTGGGCAGCGCTGGCTCGGGGAGGCGGGTGCCGGGGTGTGGGAGGGCCCAGGTGGGCAGCGGCAGCCAGGTCGGGCCAGGCTGGCTCCGGCGGGGTCTGAATGGGCGCTCTGTCCTGCCGCCCGCGGCTGTCATCTGCCGCTGGGATTTGGTTTCCTGGAGCTGGTGCGGCTGCAGGTGGATTGTGCGAGGCCCGGTGACCTCGCTGCCCGGAGCCCGGGTGTCTCCGAGCCAGGCGGGGGCCAGGGTGGGGGGACAATGAGGCCTTTTCCCCGAGGGGACCAGGGCCCTGTGGGCAGCGGGGAAAGCAATCTGCCTGTGCCCTCTGGCCCCGCAGGCTTGCTAGCAGCGAGAGGGGCGGCTGGGGGCGGTGGTGCCAGGCCCTGGCAGGGCTCTCAGGAGGCAGGGCGCCAGGGAACAGGAGCTGCGCAGGCCGATGCGGAGTTTGTGGAGCGTTTTCAGGGCCTGGCTGTGCCTGCTTCATCCTGTGGCTGGCGGCAGCCGGGAGACGGGTGGGGCAGAGGTGCTCCGGGTGGGGAGGGGGCTCGAGAGCTTCCCGACAGTTAAGAACAGGGAGTTTGTGGTCAGACAGACAGGGGTGCCTGCTCACCGTGTGCCTAACCTCCGAGGCCGTGTCTCCATCCTTTGACACGGGGGCACACTTTTGGGAGTGTCTCCAGCTGTCATTCATTCATTTGTTCCACCCACAGCCGCCCACCTGGGTGCGCTCACCTGGCCGCCTGGGGCAGAGGCCAGCAGTACCAGCCAGTGGGATCGGAGGGGGTGGCTGGGCCTTGGACCCCAAGAGGAGGTGCCCTCTGAGCTGTGGCTGCCCCCTGCAAGCCCAAAGGGTCTCTCTGGGATGTGGGGGCAGCCCTGCTTCACAGGGCAATGAGGAGCGGTCAGGACCGCTGGGCACTACTCCTGGAGGGCCATTCTGCCTGCTGGAGTGGGTGTGGGTGTGTATGGGTATGGGTGTGGGTGTCCCTCAATGGCCACACGTCAGATACAAGTGAATGTGCATTTGTGGGGGGATGTTGAACGTGGTTACGGCAGGTGGACTGAGAAACACTACACCGAAGGCCAAACCAGCAGGAGGGTCCCCATGGATGGGCTTCGGGGGCTCCTTTGTGCCCGTAACAGGGAAGGCCAGCACAGAACAGCTTGGATCACAGGCTGCTGCCCGGGTGCCTGCAGAGCCCACGGCACGTGCACATGTGAATTTAAACTCTGTCTGGAAAGGTGAGCATCTGCTCGTGACTGTCCCAGGAGGGAGAGGTGGGGGTGCTGGGGTGAGGGGTCTGTCCTTTCCCAGCCTGTGGACTTGGGGGTGTTTGGAAACACACGAGGAGAATGGTTTTATGTCTATGCCTCGAAAAAATGTCAGAGGAAGCAGGGTGGGGGATGCAGAGGGAGCTCTGAAAGACCCCGACTGATGGGGACCCTGGGAATGCGGGCCTGAGGATCCGCCCTGGACCATGCAGGAAGCACCTACTGCACGCGACCCATGGCCTTGCTCCCAGCCCAGCCACGTCAGTAGGACATGGTTTCACCCATGTTTGATAGATGGGGAAAATGAGGCACAGAGGGATTGAATTCCTGGCCCGAGTTCACAGGCTGTGGCCCCTCCCCCAACATTTCATGGCTTCCCAAGCATCAGTTTCCCCTCCTGTCAGTAGTGATGTCCAGCGGCTGTGTGCTTGAGGCTTTGGAGGGGACGTTTACGAGGCGTCCTCCTGGAGTGACGGGGAGGGAGCCTCCCCCGCTGACCTGTTCCCTGAACGGGGCAGTGCGGGGTCTCCTGGGCCTTCGGGGGACGTGATGGAGGCCCAGAGAGGAGACCGGCCTGGCTCAGGGTCAAAACCTGAGTGTGTGTGGAGCAGGAGCCCCACAGTACCCGTGCCCAGGGCCGGCCAGTCAAGTGGAAGGCCCACCGCGATTGTCAGCCTCCGCCTCTTCCTCTCCAAAGTCCTTTTGACTCGGTCCTGCAGACGGAGAGGGGATTTCATTAAGACCCTTTGAAATCACTTAATGACATTACCCACTGTCCCGACAACCCCTCTTTAGAAAGCCTCTCTTCAGCGGTCTCCCACCCATCCCAGGACGCCCCTTCTCCCGGGCGATGCCGTGGTCCCTGGGGCCCGCCCAGGCCCAGCCCATCAACAGTCAGAGCCTCCGCGTCTCCACCCCCTCAAGTGCCCAGGGGAGCCCTGTCCCGGGGCCGGAGCCTCTCCCAGCAGGAGCCTCCTCTCCGGAGCCCTGCCAATCCATCTCTGACCTGTCACTCCCATTGTCCTTGCTGGAGGGGCTGCGGCCAGGCCTTCTTGGGAGGGGGCTGAGGGCACTCGCTGTGTGCCCATCCCTCTGGCCCCAGGGTGTGCACCGAGGTGGGGCTGAGGCTGCATAGGGGCATCCCATGAGTGGCTGCTCGGGGCTTCTCACACCAGGGCCTCCTGGCCTTGCTTCGAGGCTGCCCATCCCCGTGGACCCTGGGCCACTGTTGGCCTCCCTCCACTGTTCTGGGAGAACCGGATGGAGACTCGTGAGGCCTTTGTCCTTCGAGCCACCTGTGCTGGGCCAGACACTGCCCAGCAGCTATCCCATTCAACATGGATTTGCTATGGAGCCTTCTAGCTCAGGGACGGTTTTGTGTTACAGCTGTATCTAAGGACATATTGCTGGGCTGGAGAGAACAATTAACATATACATCCCTCTCTGAGCTCAGTGAGCTCCCTCACTGGCACTCTGTCATGACGTTGCTGTGGCTTTTGTTCCGTCTTCTCTTATGCTTAGTGCCCTGTTGGCAGCTCTGTGAATTTGGGGCTGCAATGACCAACTGAAGCTCAGAGAGGTTAGAGGCTCTGTCCAAGGACACACAGCAAGAGCGTGGCTGAGCCAGAATGGGAACAAGGGGATTCTTCTAGCTTCAGTTTCATCTACACCCCGACTGGCTTCTCTTACATTCCCAGTGGAGGCTATTCGTGCACCATGCGTGCGTGTGTGCATGCATGTGAGTGTAAGGGGTAGCAGTGGGGAGGGATAAAACTGAGAATCAACCAAAAGGAATTCAGTGGGGTTTGGTGAGCTGAATCAGTGCTCAGGCTTGAAACAGAGTTTCTTGAAGATCCAACAGGGAGTTTAGAATTTTCCTGTGTGGCAGGTGCAATGGCAGCCTGTTTGGAACCAGTGGGCATGTCTTGATGGACCATCTGGCACTCGGCTGCATTAGGCACGCATAGTGCTTCCTGGCTTCTCGGCCCACACGGACCAGCAGAGGAGCTGTGTCCACACCACCTCGGAATTTTCTGCATCTTTTCCTTGGCTCTGGCCTCTCTGGCCCTGTGATCTGACCCAAGAAGGCCAGCTCTTTGTTTTAGCCGGTCTATACCTCTCTGCCCTCCAGCTTCTTGGCCCAGCAACACTGGAAGTTTGGTTTTATTCTCTGAGGCTTTTCCAGTGCAAATTCACACAAACAGGTGCTGTGTCGGGCTGGCCCTGCCCTAGGCCTCGGTTTCCCCATCTGCACCAGGTGGGGAGGACCCATGTGCCCTGAGCCCTCTCTGCTCTAAGGTCTCCCTCCCCTCAGTACAACCTGTGCAACCCACGGACGCCCAATGACCGCCCCCCCCCCCCCCCCGCCCCGTGCGTTTCACCACTGCTGCGGCTTCCTGGGGCTGCAGGCTGGGCAGGAAGACGCGGCGGCCGGCACGATTGATCCGGCGGCCCGCGCCTCCTGCTTTGATGTTTCTCGGAAAGATCACACGCTTCCTACGGGCTGGAAACCCAGCGAGAATTTGACTGAGCCGAGAGTGGAGGGGGCTGGGTGGGAGAGGAGGAGGGAGGAGGTGTCCAGAGTCGTGGACAGGTGGGAGTCACTGCTTTCAACTCGGTCTCGACACTTCCCACCCCTGCCACTTGGGTCCACACCCAGGAAGCAGAGGCGCTGGGTGTGCCAGGCCCACAATGGGCACCAGGAAGGACCCTGTTGCTCAGCCTGTCCTGGGCCGGCTCTGGGTCTTCTCAGGCGGTGGGGTCACTACCTGGACGTGTCTGAAACCTAAGCTGGGGAACAGGTGAGGGGTGGGATGGGGGTGGCTCTGGGAACAAACGGCAGATTTGCCTCTCGGTGCCACAGGGGCAGGCTCTGGGATGAAGGCTTGGGGTGGGAGTCTGAAGGGCAGGGGGAGGGGAGAGGGGGTCTGAGCATTCCCTGGTGTCCAGTAGGTCTGCCCCGGGCTGAGCTCTCCCCCTCTTCCACTTTCCACCTCACTAAGGTGCCTTGGGTGCTGGGGGCTGTGGGAGGTGGTGGGGATACACAGAGGCACCATGGATCCCCCTGCCACCCCCGGTGCCTCACAGGGGTGCTGAGGGAGAGCCAAATGACAGTATCAGGCCCAGGAGGTCACAGAAGGACCAGCTGAGAGAAAAGGATCTGGGGCTCAGAGTGGACCCCCACCGCCTGCCACAGAGCTAGCGCCTGAAGTCTGGGCAGGAAGGGGCTGGGTGCCCTGGCCTCAGAGGCCTTGGGATGGGCAGGGTGGTGGCCATGACCCCATCTTTAGAGAAGACCCTCTTCAGGCCAATGTCTCTGGCCAGTGCTGAGAGCCCACACCCCACCCTCTGCCCAAGTCTGGCCTGCTGGAGCTGAAGGCAGTGCCCCCCTGGAGCAGGTGACAAAGCAGCAGCTGGTCGGCGAGGTCGGAGGTCACCTGCCATGGGCTCTTGTGTCGTCTGGCCGCAGGCCTGCTCAGCCCGCCAGCCCAGGCTCCAATGCACAATTGGGCTGGAAAGAGCCCGGGGTGGGGGGTCAGCTTCCAGAGGGCCCCAGCCCCCGGCTCTTGAAGGTCAGTGGAAACTGATTCTGTGTGTCCAGCTCTGGCTGCCCTGAGCACACTCCTGGCCATGCTGCCCTGGACCCCGGCTGACCCAGGTTGGGCCCACCTCCTCCGCTCACTGGCCCTCTGGGGCCACAGGACAGGGCCAGAGACACGAGGTGGGTGCCACTGGGGGCTGCGAATGGTGAAGCAGAGACACCCTTTCAGAACCCCCAACAAGCCACCGGGGTCCAGGGCCCAGAGGGTGGTCTTTGGCTACAAACGGGGCAGGGGGGAAGGCAGGTTTTGGGAGCTGGGAAGGGCCCCCCCAAACCGGGGACTGGCTGCATGCTGGGAAGGGAGGTCTCTGTCCCTGCAGATGACCCAGTAGATCCCCATGGGGTGGACGCTGGCTCGGGGCCGTGTGTCCCAGGAGCCCTGGCCCACGTCTGCCTTTCGCCACCCCCACCTCCCTCTCCAGCTGTCTGCCCTCCCCAGTCAAAATGCCCTCCTACGGGGCACAGGGTGGCAGCCCCCCTCCCCTGAGCATCCATTGGATGGCACCGTCCACTGGCGCCCTGCCCGGGTCTGCAGCCCCGCGGTGTGGTGGCCTCTTCTCAAAACCCTCCTGTTAGCCCTTAATTTAGCTGGCGCTTCCTGGGTACCCGGGGGGCCAGGCCCTGGGCCAGGTGCTGCTGGGATCCAGCCCCCCTTGGGGCCCTAAAGTCCCAGTAGAGACCCCTGCCTGGTGGGGGACCTGCTTGCACAAACAGGCCTGAGCAGGGAGGGGCTGTGCTGACGGGCAGCTGGGGCCAATACGATGCAGGGAGCAGCCGTGAGGAGGAAAGCTGCAGCCGTGGGGGCCCAAGGTGAGAGGTGGCTGCAGCTCGCAGGGCCTCACAGGCTGGGCCTGGGCCGGGCAGTGGGGGGGCCAGAGCTGGCCTGGGTGCAGGACGGTGAGCAGCCAGCTGGGGATGTGGACAGCTGGCGCTGGCTGCAAGGGAGCCTGGGGGGTGAGACTGGACGCAGGAGGGGCCGGGAAGTCTCTCTTGGGGTCACGGGGGCCAGGCAGGGGGTGTAGAGTGAGGAGATAGAGCCCAGAACCTAGGCATCTCCCAGGCTGTCTGGTTGCCTTTATTAAGCACCTACTGTGCGCCAGACCTGGGCCCGGAGTTTGCGTGTATTAGCTCCATCAGCCCCGGCCCGCCCCCACCCCCTCCGCGGGCACTTTCGCTGTTCCTCATTTCACAGATGGGAGGGGGCGGGCGGTGCAGGTCTGCCCTGCCCTTCCTCCCCCGGCCTCTGGCCCAAAGACTGGGAAAACCTCAGGTTGGGCTGACAGTGGCCTCAGAGACTGGCCCCAGTGCCCGCGAGGTGCCATCATCCGCCGGCTCAGACGGGCGCTGACGGGGGCGGGGGACAGGGCAGAGGAGGTGGGTGCCCAAGAAAGCGGGCAGCAGGACTGCCCCCGAGCCGCCCCCACCCTGTGCCCCCAGCAGATGCTCCCAGCACCCATTGGACACCGAGGACCTCAATAAGGGAGCCCAATTTGGAGACAAAGACCGGGCGCTGTGGACAAACACTCACGGACGTTGTCAGCGCGAGCAGCCAGGCAGCCGCGGCGAGGCCACAAAGGGGCCGGGGGAGGGGCGTGAATGGGCCTGGGCTGCACATGCCACCGTTGCCCAGGCGACGGCCCTCTCCCGGAGAGGTCTGCTGGGCCATTGTCCGGGGCACACAGGACGTGTCATACACCAGATGGCCGTGTGCTGTCTAAGTCAGTTATCGGGGGACAGAGTGAAGGAATGCGGCCGGCGAGGCAGGCCGGGGCGCCATCTGTTCCCTCAGACCGCGGGCACCGGGCAGGCATTGAGCGCCCGGCCGGCCAGGCCCAGCCTCCACTGAGGGCTTTAATTAGCTAATTCCATAATTGGGCTTTATTTCAGGTAAATTGCATTTCACACCCGAGAGGGCTGCAACGGCCCATCCAGGAGCGAGGCACCGGGCACTTTGTGCGTGGCCGCGAGCGCGGGGAGCAGAGCAGGCTGGGTGCAGGGGCCGCGCCTGGCCCAGATGGGCGGCCCGCCGAGCGCCGCGGGCTGGGGGCCGGGGCTGGCCCGGCCGGGCCGGGGGCGCCGTGGAGGGCCCTGCTCTCCAGCCAGCCGCTTCCTGGGGTTTCCGCAAATATTTACCCAACAAGGAAACAACAGCTTTTGCCTTTCCAGTAATTGTTGCTCCCGCCCCTCCCCCGGTGGGTGCAGGCCCTGCGAGGCCCCTCCTCCCCTCCCTGCACTGGGGCAGACGCCAAGTCCCCACGGTGGGAGTCAGGGCTGGGCTCCGGGGAGCCCCTGGGAGGCTCAGCAAAGTGGGACCCAGGGCCCTCCCCTCCTACAGGGCCCCAAGCTGCCACGCCGCGTGGAAACCTGGATCCTCTGTCCTGACGCTGGCCCCTGCTGCTTCTGGTGGCCTCGGGACAGCCCCATCCTCAGAAATCTCAAATGCCCTGGCCCTGAGGGCCTGGGAATTTGGGGTGAGCTCCAGAAGGAGGACAGGAGGGGAAGCAGTCCTAGAGGGTAGAGAAACAGTCAAGAAGTAGGTACAGCGGACCCACCCCCCAGCGGACCCGTGTCTATACCTGTGGACTGGAGGGCAGGGGCCATATGGAGAGTGTGGGTGGAGTGAGGGTGCCCATGTGGCAGGGTGAAGGACGAGTGGCCCCCACCTGGCATATACCTCCAGCCTGCTTGGAGCCAGACAGGCCCGAGGAAGCACTGTGTTACTGATGGGGAAATTGATGACTAGAGGGAGGCAGACATGTCTGTGTGAGGGCTCCGGAACCCCGGCCCTTCCCTGCACCCCACCCCAGTCAGGATCCAGTCTGTGTGCCTCGATGTCCCTAGGGATCCTGGAGGGTGGGCCTGGATGGGGCCCACTACCGTGGTGGGGTTCGTGGGTCCTTGGACAAGGGCCAGCTGGGCCTGGGAGGGGCAGAGGGAGAGGCCTGAGTGTGTCCCCTAAGGTGGATGCCCAGGGGGATGGACTGTAGCCCCAGCTCCAACAGCCCCAACCAGGCCAGGCCCTGGACAGAGGGCCGGGCCCCGGAGTGGTACCGGCCTGCCCCAGAGGCTCAGGGTCTGCTGGGAGACAACAGTGACATCTTGACTACACCAGGTGGCCAGGGCCACCCTAGGGGGAAGTCACAGGGCCACCAAAGCCCTGATCAGGAAGGATGCTGAGCTGGGCTGGAGCCTTTGCCTAGCTCCCACAGCCTTTCTGAGCTCTTCAAACCCTGGACCTCTCCTCTGTGGAAAGAATCATGAGTTCTGTTTAGCAGCCACCTGGGCACCCGTCTCCAAGGGGCCTGCAGGGGTCCTGTCCCTGAGTGAGGTCCACGAGGGTTCCAGGCAGGGCCTGTGGGGAAGGGAGCTGGGCCTGGGAGGAGGCGGGGGCTCAGCTGCCCATGGGCAGCAGTGGGAGGTAGGCAGGGGAGGGCAGGGCGCTGTCCTGTCCACAAGGAGCCCTGTGGCCTGGGAAATGAGAGTGGGGCCTGGAGTGCAGCTGGCATGTGGGATGTGGGCACTGAGGACAGGGTCCCTGAGCCCTGTCTCCATTGCTTATCCGGGGTGACGACCCCACCGGCTCACCCCGCCCCCTTGAGGGGTCACAAGGCCTGGAGTGGGCTGCTTCTCATGAGGGGCTATTAGGGAGAGCGTGTTGCAGGAGGGGACTTTGAGCCAGGCTGTAGACCAAGGGAGCGATTTCATCAGATGGAGAGGAGCTGGGAAGAACATTCAGCAAGAGCAAAGGCTGGGGGGCGGGGGGGCGTGTTTCTGGTCTGTCCCAAGGTCCGAGTACATTCTTTCCTTCTGCTCAGTTCACGTGGACAGAGCCTGACCTCGGTGCTGGCTGCGGGGACAGGAATGGCCTGGGCTCAGCTGCCCGGCTCCCTGGGGGACCCTGCTTCCAGAACCCCAGGCCAGTGGGCGGGGGGCTCCTGGGCCTCCTCTCGCCTGGGCAGGTGGGGGTGGTGACTCCACGGGGGAACAGGGTTGTCCCAAAGGTGGGTGGCTCCCTAGGAATCAAGGTGAGAGGAAGTCATCAACCCCGTGACTCTCCATGTTTATTAGGAAAAGCCGGCACAATTAAGAGTCAAAATCACACGGTGAAACTCATTAAAACAGATTCCAAATCACAACAAATTATTCTGATTTCTGTGAGACGTAACGCCCAGCAGCCCCATCCTGTGTAGAGACTGTGACACCCTTAGGCTCCCTCACGGTTTGGCAGCCGGCTCAGGGAGGGGACAGTTCTGTGCATCTGTCTGTCCAGCCGCTCAGACCGGGCAGGGAGCTGAAGGCGGGGGCCGCGCACAGAGTGGGGTTGGGGGGACCCTCCTCTTCTCTCCAGAATGGGTAGGAGAAGCTGCCAGTCCAATGTGGGGGACCTGCCCGCCCCCATTCCACTGGTGGACATTCCACCTCCAGTGAGGCAGTCGGGGGACAGCGGTGGGCCTGCCCCTCCTGCTGGAAGCTGTGGCCTCGGGATCAGCTCC
This sequence comes from Diceros bicornis minor, assembly GCF_020826845.1. NCBI lineage: Eukaryota > Metazoa > Chordata > Mammalia > Perissodactyla > Rhinocerotidae > Diceros > Diceros bicornis. Next base: position 1,929,858 of record NC_080770.1, read on the forward strand.
CCTCATAGCGCCCCGTCAATCGAGGCGTCATCTCTGGGGACTGAGGGAGCAGGCCTGGGCCCCCCGAGTGGGGCTTGTGGGCCTGGGTCACGGGCGTCCTTATTCGGCATGGGCTGGGCCTGCCCTGCCCTGCGTGCCTTCTCCCCGGGTCCACCTGCGTCCTGGATGTGAGGTTGGGGGTGGGGCACCCACAGACCCTGTCCAGGCTGTCCCTCTGTCTCCCCTTAGGAAGCCCCCTGGGGCCTACCAGGGTGGGCTTTCGCGCAACTGTGCTGCTTCCTGGTCATACATGGGACGGACCAAGTGCCTGGGATGTCCAGCCCGATGGGGGCCAGCCTGACCCCCTGCTACTGTGTCCCAACCACGCAAGTGATGTGGGGGGCCACAGTGTCAGAGCTGAGAGGGGGCCCCTACCCAGCCAAGTTCTAGTACCCGCTGGCCGGGCAGAGGTGGCCTTGGTGAACCCCAAGCCCAGGCCCGAGGGGCGGCATGGCCCACCAGGTGGCCGGGGCCTGGGAGAGAGGGGCTGCTCTCTCGGGCCTTTGAGGAGGTGGCTGCAGCCCGGTGGGTGCCCCTGCCGAGTGGGAGGTGGGGTGGGCCTCCCCTCTCAGGCCCCGGGCCCCCATCAGGACCCATCGTCAGGGCCCCTGCGGGGCACGGTCAGCTGTTCGTAGGTGGGCAGGGCGTTGCTGGGCAGGAAGAGCTCGGGGTTGATGGAGCCACTGCTGCAGGGCTGGACCACTCGGGCCCCGTCCCCGCTGGGGGGGCGGCCGCCTGGGGGGCTGCCATGGTGCAGGGAGAGCAGCTGCTGCAGCATGTCCGTGATGAGCACCAGCCTCTGGTCCAGCTGTGTCACCTGTGGGGACAAGAACAGAGCTGAGTTGGGTGACGTGGGCAGCCCAGGTGTGCGGCGGCCTCAGGGCCTGGGCGTGGCGAGGAGTGTGGGGGGAGGTGTGTGGCCTGCATGTCCACGTGTCCAAGTGTCCCTGCAAATGCAAGCCGTGCACGGGCCTCGGTCGTGCCTGCGAGTGAGGAATGTGCATGCAGGTATCCGAGTGTGCACATGTGTAGACACGTGGTTGGAAGGAGTCCGCGCTCTGCAGCCCTCACCTGAGACCTGGAGGCCAGAGCAGGTTATTCCTCCTGGGAAGGGCTCATGAGTCCCAGGGCGGGGCCTCCCCCCTGTCCCCCGCACACCAACAGGGCTCGTGCTCCTGTCACCCCACGGGCACCCTTTCCCTAGCTCAGCACGGGCACCACCATCTTCCCAGCAAGCCAGTAAACGAGGACTCTGTCTGCAGCCACCCCCAGGGGTCCAGCCAGGGCCCCAAGGCGCTTGCTCCACCACACGACCCCGCCACGCGGTTACCGAAAGCCTGTCTGGCGCTGAGCACTGGGTTTGCCCATGGTGAACAAGATGGGGCCACTGGGTGAAGCTGGTGGGTAGGTGGAGGCAGGACGGCCCAGGGACAGCAGAGGTTCACAGAGGCCTCTGGGTGGCCAGGAGGGGCAGGGGCTGAAGGCAGTCCAGGGTGGGCGGAGGCCTGCGGAGCCCTCAGAGCCGGGCAGGGGGGAAGCAGAGCTAGGCCAGGGCACGGGAGGGAGCCCAGGTGGGCTGAGGGTCTAGCGCTGTCTGAGGGGCCCCCTCTCCTGGGAGGTTGGCCAGGAGGAAGTGCCGAGCCAGAGAGCGGTGGGCCTGCGGTCCAGCATGAGCCAGGGTCTGCGGGGACCCAGCTCAGACTGCGGCTTGTAGAGTGCTCGGTCAGAGAATAAAGCAGACCCTCCCCCACTGGGTACCTGGAACACCAGAGAGACTGGAAATGGTGGTGGAGGGAGTGGAGGGGGCCAATCGTCGCTTGACGGGCCAAGCCACAAGAATGCAGAGCGGCTTCAGGGGAGAGCGTGGCTTGGGGGCAAGAGTCACAAGGATGACTCTCCCACGTGTCAACTGCTGGGGCTGAGGACAGCAGCAGGCAGAACTGGCTGCCACTGTCCACCCACCTGGACACACACACGTGGGCGTGGTGTCTGTGCCCCTAGGCCCCACCTCCCTGGACCCACCCAGGCCCCACTCCCCGAGGACCAGGCGGAGCTAGGGTGCTGGCCAGGCAGGATGGCCCCGAGGAAGATGCTGTTGCGTGAAGTGGCCACAAACCCTGTGTGGGCTAGAGGCGGGGTAGCCAGGTCCCCAGGCGGGCCCAGGCCTGCTTCAGAAGTGGGTATGGCAGTCACCAACCCTCTCTCCCAGGGACACTGAGCCACAGGGGTGGGGAGATGAGAGGAGGGTCTCTCTTGAGGAGCCAGGGGAGCCTCTTCACCAGAGACCCTGTGGCAGGTGGGGCAGGATGAGGCCGTGCCCTTCCTGGAGGCAGAGACCCAGCTTTGCAGCGTGGAGGCTGGGCGCAGTCTGAGACCCACCTGTCTCAGGTCCCATCACCCAGGCCAGAGGGGCCTTATCTTCAATTTTCCCAGACAAATGCAATGCGGGAGCCCAGGTTATAAGGGGAAGAGGTGAAGGACTTCTCTGGTTCTGGCAGGGTGGGGCCTGGGCCACTCACTCAGCTCCCCATGCCACGGTACCTGCCGGTCACCCCAGTTCTCTGCAGAGCTGTTTGGAGACCACTGAACAAACCCTAAGTCCACCCCACACATGCAGACCCTAAGGCCCCAGGAGGAGAAGGGCCTTGCTCGGGGTCACCTGCTGGTTCCCCTGCAGCCCCCACCTGCGGGTTCCATGCTGAGAAGACACGGCATCAGGAAGGGAGGGGGACCCATCAGGGGCTGAAGCAGGGGTCGGGGCTGAGCTCAGAGGCTGGGTGAACGCTCTCAGTGAGCAAGGTGGGAGGGGATGTGGGGAGGGGGACTTGCTCCCCATCACACCCAAACCCATCCGTTGCTCTGGCCCCTGGGTGTCCCACTGCAGCAGGCCTGACCCCCTCAGTCCCACTGCCCACTCGCACCCCAGGAAGCCTGTGGGGAGTCACCTGGGCTCCCTGGGCCCCCATACTGTAGCCTTGAGCAAGGCTGGTCCAGGCGTGGCTTCATGTTGCTTAACTGTGCAGGCCCCGGCTTGGGCATCCATTGGTTTGGCATCAATTAAAGCATCAAATACGTTACAGAAGAAAATCTGTGGTTTCATAAATTTTCACTTTACGGCACTTGAACATCTGTGGAAGGCCTCAGATGTGCAAGTGGGTATGGAAGCCTTTATAGGGTGTTCTTGGGACAAAAGGAAACGGAAGGGTGGTTGGAGCAGGAAGCGGTGGGGGCTGCTGGGCGTGGCTGGAGAAGGGGCTCAGTCCTGGGCCACCTCCGGTGACAGTGGGCCAGACCTGTGTAGCCCTCCCAGCCCCCGACCCCCTGAGCTAGGCCCCCTCCTGGAGCTGGGTGGCTGGCCTTGGTGCCACACACCGCCCGAGGGCTGCCTGCTGCTCCTCTGCTGGCTCTGGGCTCCGTGCCCAGCCCCCAGGGCCCTGTGGTGGCCTCTGCCCAGCACACGTGGGCCTCTGTCCCCCTCACTGGCTGATGGCATTGCCCCATTGGTGGTGTGGGCTGAGCCGTGGTCAGGTTGACCTGGGAGGCCGAGTCTGCTCCCCAGCGCTGAGGCCTGGCCCCTGCACTCTCCTCTCTGGAAAGCGAGGGAACCTGCTCCTCCCTCAGTGGGTCGTCTTGAGGATGGAGCAAGACAGTACGGGCTGGGTGAGCACGACATGCACGGGACCCTCCTCTCCTCTGGGGCGGGGCACTGGGGTGGTCCCAGGGCTTGGGGGGCTCCTTCACTCAGGCCTATGAGCGGCCCTGCTGGTCCCTCTGCTGGGAGGGCCCTGGGCCGGGACGGCTCCTCCTCAGCCTCAGGGCTCAGCTCCATCGCGTCTCAGAGAGACGGTCCCTGAGCTGCCACACGCCATGTCCTCCCTCCTTGGCCCTGGACATGGAGTGCCTTTATCTCGTGCACACATTTGACCGCTATGCCCGAGGAGCCCCTCGATGGGCCAAGGGAGCAGCCTTGGCCACACCCCATCTGCGGGGTGGGGGTCCTTCCAGGCAGGTGCCCAGGGGAGGCGCCGCCACCCTCAGGGGAAGGCAGTGCCCGCTCCGGCCGGGCGCGTTCCCCAGGAGCCGTGGGGGCAGATCAGTTTGGGGATCTGGAATCTCGTCATTATTTGCAATTTGATAGTGACTGAAAGTACAAGCCAACAAAAGCTGCCTTGTGCCCTGCCTCGATTCACCAAATTCATAACCCTAGGACGGCTTCTGCGGCCCTCGGAAGAGAAAAAAGCAATTAGAATAACAGCTAGTTAGAGCCAGGGCGGCCGGGGAGCGAGGCGACGGGGTTCCTGTTTGATGTGGTTCTGAATTTGTTTTCAAAAGAAAATCTTGAAAAAGAGTCTTTCAAGGGAAATTTTTGCAGAACCTGCTCGGCCTGGATCCCAGCTCTGGACCCGCTGACGGCCCTGGCCGCGGGCGCGCCTCGGCTGTCTCGCCACCCTGGCTGGAGTCGGCTGGAGAGGGGACACAAGGCCTGGGACCCCAGGGGAGGGAGCCCTCGGCCCTGGGGCGCAGCTTGTGGTGTCCTCCGGGGTCCCTGGGGATCAGGATCTAAAGGCGGGTGGGGCCTCCTCTCAGTACAGCCCTGGGCCCTCTGTAGGGTCACAGGGTGAAGGTCACCTGGGCCCTCCTCTTGTTTGCAGACTGTCCTGGACCAATAGTCATGGGGCCATACTCAAAATATTCAATACCAGGCACTAAGCTGGGCTGCAGGGAGTTAGGGGGTCCAGGTGCGGGGCAGGACATGCAGGAGCCCCAGCTAGCTCCACCCTGGCACACGCCGGGGACACGCACACCGGGGACATGCACGGGACACGGCTGTGATTACTCGGCATGTCCCAGCCCTGGCTCTGCACTCCGTCCTCCATTGTGCCGCATGCTGGGCTGCGTGGCTGCCAAGCAGGTTTTGGGTGGTGGTCCTGGGCCCCTGGGGACTACTGGGTTCTCCATCTCAGAATGCCAAGTTCTTGTACCACCCCTCACTCTGCAAGCTGCTGCCTGGTCAGGGAGGGGAGTGGAGGGTGGCAGTGACCTATGACCTTTGCCCCCGTGCCCCCCAGCACATGCAAGTGATACTGAACAGCCACTTCTAGGGCAATGGATGTCATTGAGAGAAACCACCAAGGGGAGAGGCGCTGGCTGCTTCTAGGTATTTGCCAGCCCAGAACCCTTCTCCACTGACCGTGGCAGAGGAGGGCCAGCCTGATGTGACAGCTGTGGTCTGCCATCCTCTGGACCCAGAGGACCTCAGGGTCAGGCCAGGGACACACCCAGGACCTGCATGCTCGACCCTGCTGGGCCTTGGGCCTGAACTCAGACCACAAAACCACGGTTTTCCTGCACCTCCCTTGAGGCCTCTCTCTCTCTGACCACCCTGTTCCTTCCGCAATTTCCCTCATCTCAGAAAAAGGCTCCACATCCCAGCATCACGCTCCACATTCTATACGTCAGCAGACCTGGGAGACCCCTGCCTGCCCCTCCATGGCCCCAGCCTGGGCCAGAAGCCCATCCTCTTTCTGGGACTGGTGCAGTAGGCTGGCAGCTGGCCTTCCCCCACCACATGCTTCCACACGGTGTTTTTTCCAAAACACAAACCAGGTCATGTCACTGCCCTGCCGACACCCTCCCCAGCTCCCATCTCACTTGTAGGAGAAGCCTGAGTCCCTCTGGTGGCCCCTGGACCTGTCCCCTTTGCTCTCTGGCCTCTGCTCCTTCTTCCCTCCTAGTTCGCTCTGCTCCAGGTCTCTCTGCTGGTCCTCAAACATGGCAGCGTGCGCTGGCCTCAGGACCTTTGTCCTGCCGCCTCCACCAGTCACCCTCCACCATTAGGTCTCACCAACGTCACTGATCTGAGGCTACCTCCCTCCCTCTGCTGCTACCCCCCAGTCTCCCTGAGCAGCCCATATTTTCTCTAAGGCAGCTGGTGTGTGATTGTGTCTGCTCGCTCCTTCACTGTTTCTCCCACTAGAATTAGGCTCCACGAGCCGTTCCCTCCGCCTGTCCTGGCCAGCACTGAAGGGGCCCAGTTTTTGGAACTCATGCGGTGGGCACTGCATTGCCCAGCGCCTGGACTCCAGAGCCCCCGGGGACCCTCCAGCGGAGGGGGGAGGGTGGTGCAGGGTCCTGTCTGCCAGGGGCGAGTTGTCCTGGGAGGTCCCTGCCCAGCGGGCAGCCTGGGCCCGGGCTCTGGGCTCTGCCCCTAGTGCCCAGCCTCCTCGACGCCTCGGGGCTTGGGAACGGCCCTCCCCCATGGCGAGGAGGCAGGAATCGCACCCATAAATCACCCTCTCGTTAGGGCCGTGGGCTGGCCGGTCTTTCCGAGCTGGGCATGAGTAGAAATAGATCACAGAGCTTCATAAGGGCGTAATTTATGGCAGGAGACGGTGTAATTGTGTTTATGACTTTCTTTTAGTGCTTCAGCTCTTGGAGAAAAATCAACCGTGTTTCTAGCTGCTGAAGTTTTATGGCCAGTCCCCAGGGCAGCCGCTCTGCGGAGCCCTCTGTCCCGTGGCAAGCTGGCGCGCACCTGGCGACGGGCATGCACGAGGCGTGTGTGTGGGAGGGCAGGGCCCCAGCGGGAGGACACGTCGTGGATGTGCGAGTGGCACACAGTGGGGCTGGGTCTGCGGGGAGGGCTTGGGCACACGGGCAGGCTGCCGGGGTTCACATCCTGCCTCTGCCGCTTCCTGGCTGGGTGACCTTGGGCAAGTCACGTGGCCTCCCGGAACCTCAGTTCCCCGTCTGTGAAATGGGGACGATGGTAGACCCTCCCTCAGTAGAATGTGCAAGGAGCGAATGAATTAATGCACGAAACACCAGAAACAGTGCTTGACACTCAGCAAATGCTGATTAAGTCTCCTGGCGACCGTTATTGTCAGTAATTACTGTGAGTATGTGTACGATTGTGCATGTGTGCACTGTGGCCTGCGGCTGAACGAGGATTCCTATGCAGGGTCGGTTGGCATGTGCGTGTGTACATGTGTGTGCACACGTGTACCTGGGCTATATAAGGGCACGGAGACTGTGTGTGGAATGCAGAAGCTGCCCCTGCCTTGGCTGTGATTTGCACAATTCCCCTCACTTTCTACCAAATTGTTGCCCGAGCTGCCAAAGACTGTGGGGGTCATCTGCCTGGACCTCTAGGCCCCTGGGCCTTTGCATGTGCCAAGGAGGTGAGCACCCCTCTGCCAGTTGGCCATGCTGCTGGGACGGGGCAATTCAGAGGTGAGTGGAGGGAGCCCCACCAAGCACGGGGGTCTGTCGGGTACCAGTTGTCCTCTACTGAGAGGCAGACAGACGCCACCATCTCCAGGACCCGCGGTCACCAACACACCAGCTGTTCCGCCTGTCTCCCGGGGCCCTCTGCCTGCAGAGTCCAAGCTGGGTGAGCCCTGGCCTGGAGACACAGTGACGCGAAGCCACTTATGCCCTGGCCCCAGGACTGGCGTCACGGTGGGGTTGATGAGCGATGTTTTGCCAAGCTGGGCATTTCAGAGGCTGCAGAACAAGGCCCCCGTCCTAGCCACTGTGCCTCAAGTCTCCTGCTGCTCCTGCTGGGTGGCCAGAGGGGGTCATGCTACGGAAGGTGATCTAAGCCACTGCCAAGGTGAGCCACGTCTCAGCTGAGTCCTTGGTACAGCACGGCCAAGCGGCTGAGGGCCTGGTCACTGCCACCCCCAAGACCCTTCTGGGGGCCTGCCGGTGCCTGGCTGGGGTTTGCTGACCGCCCCTCAGGAGCACAGGGTGTTTCCTCTGAGAGGGCACCATGATGGGGAGCAGACCCTTCTACCGGCCCCACAGACACACGCTCGACCAGGGGCAGCCCCATGGATGCCTGGGGCCCACCAGGACCCTTAGCAGCGCCTTGTTCCAGCTGACGGCTGAGGGGGGTCTCGGGATCATCATCACACCAATGCCCACCTCTCCTGAGCTCAGTGGGCCAGCACAACCTCGCCTGCCCCCCACACCTGGCCCTAGACCCCGGACTCTAGGCCCCAGCTCTGGGTTCTCCCTGGGGTCCCAGTACACTGTCTCCGCTGGCCTGCAGGTCTCCCAGCGTCTCAGCGCAGCAGGTCCCAAACACAGCTCGGACCCGCCCCCGGCCTGCCCCCAGCCCCATTCTCCCGTCTCAGAAAGCGGCGCCGACACCCACGCAGTGCACCGACCATCGGAGTCCCCTGGCGCTCACGCCATCCCCCGGCTGGCGGGTCCTGCGGCTCTCTAGAGCAAACACCCTGAATCCGGCCCCCTCTCCCGCCTCCTCCGACACCCCCGGCCCAGGCCTCACCCCTTGCCTGCGCTGTCGCAACTGCCTCTAATCGATGCGCTCGTCTCCCTCCCCTCTGCCCTGGGCAGCAGCGGGGCTGGGCTCAATCTGCTGACCTGAGCTATCTCCCACCGAGGAGCTCCCAGCGCACCTGGAGCGAATCTCACCTCCTCCCGCAGCCCCGAGGCTGTGCGTCCCCCTCCCTCAGTCCTCCCTGACCCCGGCTTTCAGGCCCTGAGCACGTCTCCCTTGATCCCACCCCTGGGCCTCTGTACTTGCCGTTCCCTCCGCCCAGAAAACAGTTGTCCACCACGTTGTGTAACCTCAGCACAAACGCTGAGAGCGGCCTCCTGACCTCATCGCCTCCAGTTCTGTCTGCAGCCCTCACCGCTCCCTGAAATGTCCTGGTGTGTTGATTTACTTGCTGTGGTCCCTTCCGCCAACTGAAGGCCCCTGAGGCTGGGCCTTAGACCATGCCATCACTGCTGCATCACAGAGGGTCTCCCAGAACCCGGCACATAGTAGGTGTGCAGTAAATACACGTGGGATAAGTGGAGTTGATGTTCCACAAATATTTCCTGGATGAATAAATGAGGCCCCCTGACTTTCTCTGAGGCCCCAGTGCTGGGGTGGGAGAGGCAGAGGTCCTCCAAGCCCAGTGCTCACTCCCTCCCTGGAGCAGGTGCTGGGCAGAGAAGCAGGGGCCGGCACTGCTGGCCAGGCCTTTTCCTTGTCATTGATTTGTAAGGGCTCTTTGTATATTAAGGAAATTTGTCTTTTGACAAGTACATGACAAATGTTTTCCCCTCATGTGCTATTTGTCTTGTGACTTGGTTTATGGTAATGATGGATTATTATTTTTTATCTTGCCATACAGAAGTTTTATTTTTATTTTTGTGCATTTTCATGTAGTCAGAGTTATCCATCTTTCCCTTCATGGCTTCTAGATTCTGTGCGTGCTTTGGGGTGGCCTTCTCCATTACAACGTTGAAACATTTTTTTCTAGTTCTTTTTGGATTTGTATTTTGCCCTTAAACCTTTGACTCGCGTGGGACTGATTCTGAGCCACAGATCCGTTTTCAGTGATGACCCTGTTGATACCCCACACTGGACTGAGTGACCTACCTTTCCCCACAGACCTGCAACGTCCTTTTCATACACCAGTTCCTGCTATGTCCTGATCTGCTTTGCAGTCTGCACTAAACCGCAGGGTCCAGCAGAGTGGGTGGTGAGGGGAGTGCAGACCAGCTCCCCTGGATAACCTCAGCAGCCACCGTCCGCGGCCTCGCAGTCTGCAAGATCCCAACCCTCCGCTCGGAATTGGAGAAGACCCCCCTTTCAGCGCTGGGCAAAGATGAAATCCTCACCACGGGCAGCCATGGGACACCGTGTGACCGACCCCCGTCACCCCTCCCCCAGGAGCTGCGGCCATGGGGCCTCCTCTCTGCCCCTGGCCCGCTGGACATCTTTGCTGGCTCTCATGTGTCTCTCGACCTCACCTCGTCCATGTTTCCGCTCAAGTCTCACTTCCCCAGGGGCCTCCAGGGCTGCGCACTGACGACACGACCTGCCACCAGAGCCCTGCCCTCCTTGACCTCCCCTTCCCTCCAAGACTCACGCTGATGTCACTGGCTTCTTTATTATTTTCTGTCTCTTGGTGCCAGCCCCCTGCCCCCACTAGGATGCAGTCCCACGGTGGTCTGTGTGTGCTCACCCATGTGCTCTGTCCACACTCGTAGACATGTAGCCACCTCCTCCCTCCCCTGCACCCGTCGGAGCCGACATTTGAGCCCAGAGTCGTTCACGTTCACAGCCTCACTGTGCCCGCCGAGGCTGCCCTGTGGGGGCTTCCACATGGACCTCCGGGAGGACAAGGCTCACGGGATAAGGCTGCGGAGGGTCAGGGGCAGAGCCAGGGGGCCCTGGGTGGCACAGGAGCCCTTCACGCACCCTCCGCTGGAAGGGGGCCTGGGCGGTGGGGCCAGGAGGCTGCCCACTTGGCGGGCGGGCGAGGGCGACCCTGGCCGAGGATGAGTGGGGCTCGGGCCTCCCCGATGGGCTGGCTGGCTCCTAGCCGGGGCCTCAGGGGGTCCTGCCCAGAGGCCAAGGTGGGGTGCTCCCCCCACCACCCGCGGCGGGCAGCCCCAGGCCGGGCAGGCGAGTGGGAATGTAGGGCAGGCTGGCAAAAGGCGCTGGGAGCCACGAGGCCGTGTTTGTGTTGGCAGCGGGCGGAGACCCCACCTGCATCTGACTCTCCCGCCTCCCCACCCGCTTGTGGCCCCTCTGCGGAGCCCCAAGTCCCGGAAGCCGGGGGGGCGCCGGGCAGAATGCTCTGTACCTGGAGCCAGGAGCAACTGGCCGCTGCAGCCAAACCCCAGCCCAGGTGGGCAGGTGGGCAGGGGTCGCCCAGCGGCTCTGTCAGCATCGTCCATCTGCCACTGGTTGCTTCTAGCCAGGCCCAGGCCTGGCCGCCCCCACACCCCCCAGGGCCCTTGGCCAGGGCATGGGCAGTTCAGGATCCCCAAGCCCACCAGCCCCCAGCACTGCCCCCGAGGCTCGGCTGGCCCTCCTTGCCGCTCTCCACGGCCCACAGACCCCCCCTCTGTCCTCACACCCTGCCCTTGGCCTGCGTGAACCCCCCACAGGACTCCCTACTGCCATTAGGATAAAGACACAGCCCCGCCTTGGCCAGAGTGCCCCTCACGGTCTGGCCCTGTGCTCCAGCTCGGCCACTGTCCCTTCATGCCCCACACTGGATTTTTCCAGCTCCTCGGATGTGCCACAGCCTCCTTGCCTCAGGGCCTTTGCATCAGCTGGCCCCACTTCCTGGAACAATACACCCCTCTCCTGAGCCAGTGAACCCTTCTCATCCTCCAGGCCCCAAGGTGAGGGTCTCTTCCCCAGAAGGCCTCCCTCCTTCTCCTCCCTCCTGGTTTGCCTCCATCACCTCCCTGCTCTCATCCTTCCAGGCACTTCAGTCTGCCCAGGTACCACTTGTATTGTTTGCTTCTTAAACATCTGCCTCCCTGAAAGCAGGGACACTGCCAGGCCATCCATGACCCCTCACTGGCTGGGTGACCCTGCGCTGCCATCACCTCCTAGCAGGGAGGGGACAGTGAGCCTGTCTTGCAGTGTATGGCAGCTGTGGGGGTCCTGTCTGAGAACGGGTCCGTGTGTAGGTGGTTGGGGTCTCCTGGGAGCAAGGCCCAGCTCCCCCGGCCTGTGGGGGCTCAGGGGAAGAAGGAGCCAGTGTGTCCTCCGGTTCCCCAACACCCCACAGCTGCCCCTGACCACGTCCCTGTCCCCCAACATTGGCTGCACCCACAGCCTGCTATGTTTTCTCTCCATGCCTCTCTCAGGACACCCTTAGTTGTCCCAGCTCAGCCCAGGACCATGTCCTCTCTCTGGACACTCGCAACAGCTTCCCAGGCTGCTCCCTGACTGCATGCGCCCCGGGAGCCTCTTCCCTGGATGGCTGGAGCCTGTGGACCCCAACCCATCTGCCTGCACCCTGCTGTCTCCAGGAAACCACCCGCAGTGCCCCCTCCCTGGTCAACACGCCAGGCCAGCTGGAGTTCTTGTTTTTAAATTAGCCTGTTTACAAGGTTTTGCACGATAAAAGTACTCTTTGAAAACATTCTCCCTAAAAAGTAAAAACATTTCAAGGAAACACCCCCTCTGACCCAGCCTGTCTCTCCCTGGGTCCTCTCCTCTCCCAGGTAACCATCCTCACGACCTGGTGTTTATCCTTGCAGCTATTTCAAAACGGGCTGGCGCATGCGGTCCAGTCTCCCTCCGCGGCGGGTTTTAGCATAAATGGTAACATGAGATGCTGTGGCACTCTACCTGCTTGTTTGCACTCAACACAGGTTCCGAGGCTGCCCATGTTGAAACACGTCCACGGAGTTTGCTCCCCGGGGCGGCCGCACAGCGAGCCTTTCCATGGGGCTGGGAAATGTCACGTGGCCAGTGTCCGTCGGGGGACGGGGAGGCTGAGGACTCCGCAGGCAACACCCCTGTGCACCTCCAGGGGACCCAGGGAGGGGACCGCTGCTCCAGGAAGAGGTCTTCTGGGTGCCGGTGGCCAAGGCCGTGCCTGCAGTGGCCCTTCCACATGGCTCTCCAGAGCCCCGTGCCCCCTCCTCCACTCCACTCCCCACCGACCCGGAGGAGAGGAGCCCCAGGCCAAAGGAGACCCCGCCCCGGCCTGTCCTCCTGTCCTGCGGGGCTGTCTGGCTGCCGTGGAAGGCCATGCCCCCCTCCCCCCGCCGAGTGCAGGCAGGCAGCTCAGCCTTCTCCCCTCTCCCCAGATCACCAGCGCGCCCCCCTGCCGGACCGTTCCACCTGTAGACACGCTCACGCTGACTCTCCTGTCCCCAACAAGACAGACAGAACCAGCTCTTGGATTCGCCACCTGTGGCCACTGCCGCCCGCCTCTCCTTGGAGGGGTCGTCCACTGTTCTCTTGGCCCAGGCCAGCAGCACCCTTGTCCAGCGACTGCAGAGACCCCGGATGGCCTCCCCGGGCTGGGGTCTGCGGCCTGGCAGCAGACACTGCCCAGCTGCCTCACTGCTATCTCCGTCAACCACCACCTGTCCTCTCCCTGCTGGTGACAGGGCGCCTCGGGCTCAGCTCTTGGTCCCTCTCTGCTACGCTCCCCTTGGTGACCTCGTCCAGCTTGTAGCCTCATGTTCGGCCACATTCCGATGATCCCGCATGTACATCTCAGACCCAGACCCCAGAATTCTGTCACCCCACCCACTGGCCGCCTCTCCAGGTGTCTGAGGCATCTGGAACCCAGCGCCACCCTCGGGCGCTGGTCTGCTCCCCTCACGGTTTCCCCGCTCAGTTAAGCGGTCAGGCCAGAACCCCTGGGGTCACCCCGACTCCTTTTTTCTCCCACTTCTCATCTGATCCAGCTGCAAAGGCACCAACACGGTCAAGGTGGAGACCTTCAGAGCCCAGCAAATGCACGTGGACTCTGAGGCTCCTCCTGCCCCCGCGGCCGCCGCCCCGGGCCAAGCCACCAGCATCTCCAAGGCTGCAGCAGCCTCCCACTGCTCTGCCACGGCCACTCTTAGGCCCCAGGAGAGGGACGTTAAAACGGGGGTTCCCCATGCCCTCAGAGCCCAGGCCAGATCCTGAGGCCCATCACCATCTGGCCATGTTCTCCCCATGGCCCCCCCTCGCTCCGTTCTAGCCCCACAGGCCTTGGGTCCAGGCCTAGATCTGTGGCAGGGCTTTTGCGTCTGCTGCCTCCGGGAGGTGGGCTCCTCCTCTGGAGCTGTGGGCCGCCTCTGCCCTCCTTGAAGTGTTTGCTCAGATGCCCTCTCAGGCCCGCCCGGCATGCCCACGACTCCTGGCTCCTCGAGGCCGGGGCTACAGCTCTGTCACGTCGCAGCCACTAGCCCGCTGCCTGGCTCAGTCTGTGCTCAGTGAGGATGTGCAGAGTGAGTGGGAGACCGCTACCAGAGGCTGGAGTGTCCAGGTCAGTCTCAGGTCAGGCGACCAGCGGAGAGGCTGAGGGGCTTGGCCTGTGTGTGTGCACAGGTGTGTGTGCACACACACAGGCTTCCATCAGAGCTGTGCTGGGCCCTACGCTGGGAGCGGGTGAGAGCTGGGAGCTGGCCCACGAAACAGAATCCAGGGCTGGTGGCGAGGACTGGGAGGCTGTAAGAGCTGGGGTACAGACTGGCCACCTCCAGTCCCGGGGGGCCCTGCCTGCCCCCCAGGTGCTGGGGTGTCCAGCCTTGCTGCCTCTCCCGGCTTGGTCCTAGCCTGGAGACAGCAGTCCCATGACTCGGCGGCCAGGGCTGGGCTGCAGCTGTGGCTGACCCAGACAGGTAGGCAGCTCCCGGCCCCCGGGCACCCCAGGCTCCTAGGCCTATACCCAGGACAGAGCCACCCCCTACCCCTCCGCTTACGGCTCTGGATTCTAGGACAGGATTCCCTGAATTAGCCACTTAAGGCTAGAACTGGGTTGGAGGCTGGGCCCAGGAGCTCTGGGCTGGGTCCCAAGTGGGGGCTGGGTGGCCAGGCTTAGAATCTGGAATCCAGCCCCTTTCCTGGCACCTGGAAGAGTCTGGTGGGGCAGGAGACACAGGACGTGCCCCCAAGCCAAGGTCGGAGCCTCCTTCTGGAGCCTGCCTTCCTGGGGAAGTCCCAGGGATTTCCCCCACTGCAGGCCCCAGCCCAGCACCCTGCCTGGCACTCGAGGCCCAGCTGGGGGCTTGGGAGCACCTTACCCACCTTGTGGACATGACGACACCTTCCCAAGCCTGTTCCCTCCTGGCTTGTGAGGCCCAGAACCCTGAGCCAGAAGCCCCTCAACTCTACCCTTCCTCCATGCAACACCAGGCTCCCCTCCCACCTCTGCTTGCACAGTCTGTGGGACAGGGAACTCAGTACCTCACCGGGAGCCGTCTCTGTGTTGGGGAGCCAGAGCAGCCCGCCGGGGGCAGATCTCTCCGTGGAGTGGCAGTGCCAGCAGAGCCGGGAGACAGGCCCCCAGAGATGGGCTGGGATGGGAGTGGACAGCAGCTCTTCGAGGCCTTGAAGGCAGGATGAGCTGGCAAGACCTGGCACATCTCTTTCTGGTCCTCCGGCTACTGAGAACAAGGGACCTTCCAGGGTCCCCTGTCCTTTTCGCCCCCGTCGCCCCCTCCGTGGTGCTTTCCCCCACGGCGGCTCTAGCACCACGCTCAGCACCACCCCTCGCGAGTCCCTCACCCCCCACGGCTCAGCTTGGGGTGGCTCCCATATCACCTCCCCACGACCTGCCCCACGTGGATGTGTGGCCCTGGGGGACTGTGCTGTCACCAGCCTTGCTGGGCAGAGCAAGTGCTCAGTGTCATGCGGGGGGACCGAGGCTTCGGGTGCCCAGCCCCTGGCGGCACTGGTGTGGTTAAGTGGGTGCTGCTGCACCCCGACCCCACCCTGCGACCGGCTGTCCGGGAAGGACGTGAGGAGATGGGGGCAGGGTGCGTGGGCAGGAAGTCGCTGGGGCTCCAGGCCAGGCCCCCGAGTGCTCTGGCCCCATCTGGACATATTTGGCAGGGCCTGCACCCCTCCTTCCCAGGCCAGCCTACATTCCCAGCGCTCCCCTGGCTCCTGGGCCCACCTTCCCCTCTGTGGCCTGTGGTCCTGCCCCGGGGCCTTTGCCCTTGCAGTTCACACTCGCCCCCCATCCTGCTGGCGAGCACAGGGGACTGCCTTGTCCCCATCCCAGGCCCAGCCACGTGCAAACACAGGACCTGGTACTCAGTCACCCCCTGAGCCTTCGTTCCTGCCTCTGTGAGACCGTGTCTTGAAGGGACGCTCCAGGAGGTGATGAAGGGTCAGAGCTGCCCACCCTGTGACCCGGCCAGTCCTTTGTCCCCCCTGCACTGCAGCCTCCTCCCATCACAGGGGGTGGGGGGGTGGTTCTCAGTCATTTGCGGCCACTGACAGACTACGGGTGCTGTGACCACGGCAGGCAGGTGCCCAGGGCACACCGGGAGCATGGCAGCCATGGCCAGGTGCCCACCCTGGGGCTCAGACGACCTGCTGATCTAGGTGGCTCTCAGAGAGGTCCTGTGGGATGTGGGGCACCAGTCCCGAGGGATCCAGGTTCCTGGTCATGGCGGTGTCCTGGGGGGGAGGAGCCCAGGGGGCTGGGCCTGTGGGCAGTTGGGGGGACCTCACTCTCAGCTTCTGCCCATGCCCCCTGGCCTGGGTGGAGAATAGGAGGGCTGTAGGTGACAGTGGGGGCCACCTGGACTGAGAGGGACAGTCTCTGGACACAGGGGCCTCCCTCAGCCCAGTTCCCTGGGGCTCCAGGGTCCACCCCAGCCCCTTAGCGCTGGGCACTGCAGGGTGCTGGCCCGGCTTGGTAGCCCTAGGGCCTCTAATCTGCAGGCTTCTCCGGAAGCCCATAGGCCTCCCCGGCATCTGGGGAGGTGAGGAGGGCCGTGTCCTCTGTCCCACTGTGTGGCCTCCTCTGGGGGTTCATGCAGCGGTCTCTGCTGCCTCGGTCCTCCGGGGGACGGCACACACATCCCCCACCCTGCGCTTCCTCCTAACCATGGAGGCGGAGGCTGCCCCACAAGCCTCCTGACTCCTGGATGGTCTTGTCCCCTGGTCTGGCGGGCAGGGAACAGAGGCCTGTGCTCCCCAGGAGCATCTAACCTCCCCAGCAGGAGTGTGCATGGGGATGCTTGGGGCGGGGGAGGGTATAGGCCTTGAAAAGCAAAGAGAGAGGCTCCCCAGCAGGGCGTCTATCCGCCACCCCATCTCCAAACTCACAGGCCCCCAGCCAGGCCACCTGTGGCTCCTGTGCAGGCGATAGCACCGCCCCTCACTGTCCCCACACCACACTCGCATCCCCACACCAGTCCAGCCTCCACACCCAGCCTTGACCCCTAGGCGTGTGGCTCTGTGGCCAGGGCGCTGGAGGCGACTGTCATGAGGTGTCTTTGTGGGGGGTCAGATGACTGAGAGCCACCGAGCAGCAGGGGTTCCCAGGAAGGCCCACAATGCTCGGAAGGTGAGCGGAAAGGTGGGGGGCCTCTACCCGGGAAGAAGGCCCTGGGCTGGCCCGCGGCCTGCCTGGCCTGGGCTGACCTTAGGGCTGATGAGAGATTCAGGCCCTGTCCTGTGGCTCCCAGCCCGCCCTTCCTGCTCCTGGGGCTGGAGGAAGAGCTCCTTGGGACACTAGGCCTGGGTGGGGGCACCCAAGCTGACCAGCCCGGGTATGGTCTGCAGGCCACCCGGAGGACCTGGATGGCTCATTGTCACAGCCTGTAGCATCCCCTTTAGTGCCTGGATCTGGGGCCCTCGGAAATCTTTGGTACCACTGGGGTCACAGGTCCGGGAGGCCCGCCCCGGCAGAAGCCCAGGTCTCTCTGTCAACCTGAGTTAAAGATGCGGAAGGGGGGACCCACCAGTGAACCCTCCTCTCTCACCACAGCCCCGTCCCGCACAGACCCAGTCCCCCCGCCCCGCAGCCGGCTCCTGTCCAGGACCAGCCAGGCTCGAGTCTGCACATGTGGCGCGAAGGGCCCGCCTGTCCCGCGTCCTCGCCCACTCTCCTGCTCTTCCCAAACTGGGGGGCACGCCTCACCTTTCCAGCTCAGAGCCCCTGCTCCTCTGCTGACCATCTCTTCCTCCTCCTCACCACCAGGGCACCGTCAGCCCTCCTTACCCTCCTGCACCTTCGCCGTCTCCCTCCATTCTAGAGTTTTCTCACCACCGGCAAGCACAGCCGCTTGAAGAGCTCCCACAGGGAGCTCTGTATGCTCTGTCCTCTGTTCCTGACCCCAGAGGCAACCCCTCGACACTCCCAGCTGTCTCTTGGCTTCACCTCGCTATTTCTAAACCACAGGCCTATATTGTACTCCTTGCTCTTGCAGCTTTAGACATTATCTAGTGACTGCCTGACACGGAAGATGAGAGGGCAAGATTTCATTTTCACAACCCCTGTCCCCTCCACGCCCCTATCCTCCCAATATAGTTATATTGCAATTCTAGGCTAAATAAATATTTACTGTTTGCATTTTACGTAAGCATTATGCACCTTTATATTACTATGTAAGTGCTGTTTTCAGCTGAGTCACGTGGTCTTCTGTGGTTACAACTTTTTGTTTTCCCTGGGGTTAAGAATTGCCTTTATGTTTTGCTTAGCTTTTAATGCATCTGTCACGAATTCATTCTTGGACTCTCTGCCAGAATTGTAAAACTTTTATTCATCTCATTGAGAACACCAGCAATCTACCAGCTTCATTATTTTTCTTCCTGGAAGTTTCCTCCTGGAGTCCTAGAAGGACTAGCTGTTCTTCAGGCCTGCTGAACAGTTGTAATGCTACAATTTCCTTCCCCCATCATCCTGGGAATTTCCTTGGCCTGTTTTTTGTTTTTTGTTTTTTTTTTTGGTGTTGGATTTCCCTGGTTCGTGGATCCTATGTTTCTCTTTCTTGGTTTTCCCCTAATTTTGCTGGAATATATCCTCAAGTAACTTCCTGAGAAAAGGCATGTCGTAGGTAAAACTTTTAACTGTGCATGTCTGAAAATGTCTTTAATCTACTCCCATACCTAAGAGTTTGACTGGGTATAGAATCTAGATTGAAAATAATTTTTTCCCTTAGAAGTTGGAAGGCATGTCTCCATTATGTGCTAGCTTCCTGCATTGCTGTTGAAACGTCTGATGTAATTTGATCTACTACCCTGTGTGTGTGAACTGGTGTTTTATTTCTGGTGTTCTGAAATCACGATGCTGTGCCCTGACTGGGGCATCTGGGAACTGAGGAGGGAAGGGGTATGGGTCTTACTTTCTAGCATGAAAGCACTCACTGACTCGCTCGTTTTCATCGCGATGCCTCACTCTCCACCCACAGCTGCTCCTAACGTCTCCAAGCTCAGAACTTCTCAGGTTCAGCTTCTCTGGGGACCAAGCCTCCTGTCTTTGGCTAGGCTGGGGGACGGGCAGTACCTGGCTTCCTGGGCTGGGGGATACCTGGGGGCATCTGCTGCTCAGACTGGTCTTTAATAAATACCCTCCCGTCTGCAGTCTTCCTTGTCCCAGCGGCAAGGATACCTGGGGCTCCGTCCTTGGACCTGCCCAGGGTTCTGGGCCGGGAGTGGCCTCCTTCTTGGTGCCTCTCCCTCCTGCAGGGCCCGGGGTCTACATTCCCCGGTCTCCTGTCATCCTTCTGCTTCCCAATTTCCAAACTTGGGTTGACATTCTTTGGTGCCTCTCTTATCTTCTCGCCTGATCACTCTAGCCTTGTTGATCTATACCTTAAATTTTTTTAATGCCTCCACTGTCATTTTAGTGGGATTTGGAGGGAGTAGAAAGAAACACGTGTTAATGTGCCATATTGGACCAGAGGTTGTACATTAACTTTTCAGCCCTCTTCATCTGGGCCTTCAGCCCTAGCACCCACTGCTCTGGTCACCAGTGACTTCCCTGTGGCCACTCCACGCTGCCTTCTGTCCTGACTTCCCGGGTTTTCCTCCAAGGGGGCAGGTCCCGCCCCACTGAAGCCCTCCAGCTCCCAGGACCCACGTTCCCCTGGGTTTCTCTCCTCCAAGTCACCCCCGTGTCCCCTCTTCTCTACTGGCCGTCGTGTGGTGGCCACCCCTGCCCTCACTGCTCTGCAGACAGGCACTCCCTCGGTCGCAGACCTCACCACATCCACCTGCGGGTGGTTCCTGGTTTGGACTCTCAGGGCCAACCGCGCCACAGAGCCCCCGGGCCTTGGCCTCCCCACTTCAGTGCCTCAGAGGCATCTTGAATCCACACGTCCATCCTCCCCATCCTCTTCATCCCCAGAAATGGCTGCTCACAGCTGGGGGCTGCTCCATGGCAGCGTCCTCCTCTTTCCTCGCCTCCAACATCCGGTTTCTACCTGAGTTCTCTCTATCTGGCCTCCAAACAACATGTGGAATTTGCCCTGTGGCAAAGACAGTTAATCGTACCCATAGCCATTCTCTACTTTTTTATCAACAGATCCTGGAATTAAGTGGGGCTTTGGCTGCCTGGAGTAGAAATTTGGTTTCTCAGGTGCCCTTGCAGTGACTCCCAGGACGTGTTACATTGCGGTCAATGGAAAGGAGAAGAACGGACACAAGCAGCCTTTACGCAGGTCTTTTCCCTCTTTCCTGCTGCTGGAATGCAGACGTGATGGCGACTGCAGGAGCAGCTACTGGGGGCTGTGCGACAGAAGCCCTGTGTTGCAGACAGTCAAGTAAAGAGAGAGAGAAGGGGCCTGGGTCCTGTTGCAGTGCTGTACACACTTCAGCTCTTGCTTGGCTGGGACCCTGCGGGTGGCAAAATTCTCTCTTGATTAGGCTACCATCACTGCTATTGTCTCAGCAACAGCTGGGACCAACCCCCCGCCCTGAATCTAGTCCATCATCTCTTTGCCAACTGCTCTCTCTGACCCCCACCCTATTCGACACAGAGCTCAAAAACATGTAAATCAGAGCAAGCCATCTCTGGGCTTAGAGCTTACAACCTTCCTACAGTTTCTGATCAACTAAAAATAAGTCCAAACTTTTTACGGGGGCTGCCAGGCCCCAATCTGGCCCCTGCTGGCACCCCACCCTCACCTTGTCCCGCTCACCCGAGTCCCATAGGCCTGGGTGCCATTGTCCCCTGAACACTGCAGGCTCTCCCACCCAGGACCCCAGGACTGACGCTCCTGGCCCACAGTAGGCACTTAGTAAAGGTTTGTCAAACAACTTAGTGAGCAGGCGAGCGAGTGAGCCAATGTACACTTTAGCACCAGAAAGCACAGGAACCTTCTAAGGCCCAAGGCAGGGGGGCCAGAGCCTGGTCGTCAGCCCCACGAGGCATCAGGAGGGGCCGGGGCAGCTTGGCAGCCCCTCCTCTGCTCCTGGATGTCTGTCCAGCTCACGCCCCCCTCATCGATTTCTGCTCCAATGTCACCGACTTGGAGAGCCCCCGCCACTGACCCCCCTGCTCACTCGCCGCCCGCCCTGCCTTCTCCCTCGTCCTTGCTGCTCTGGAACCTGGCGCTCCGCCCCCGCCCCCAGCAGCAGCTGGCTTCTTGCCTGTCTCCCCCTGGACGGAGCTTCCTGAGGAAGAGGTCACGTGGCCGCCCCAGCACTTGGCACTACTCCTGGCACCCAGTAGGTGCTCGAGTCACTGAGACAACAGATCCGGGGTGGAGGCAGGGCTGGGGCCCCGCGATGCGGGGTGTCCCAGGGAGCCCCAGTGCCCAGCACCCCTCTCTGTTCCCCTGGACCCACTGGGGGAGGGCTAGGTGGGCTAGACAAGCCCCCGCAGGCCCTGGAGCCATTTTCACTCTGTGGGCTCTGGGCTGCAGACCCGCGGGAAAGCAGCAGCAGTGGGGGTGGGGAGGGGACGGGGGGGACTCGGGGGCCGGCCTGGCGCACACCCTCCAACACCGCCGTCCTCCCGAGTTTCCGGGACTGTCTGTGCGGAACCGCACGGCGGTTTCCATCGGCGCTGCCAAGTGGCGGCTGCCGGGCCTGGCCACGGGTTCTGATCCCCGACCAGCCTGCTCCCTGTCAGGCAGCCCCGGGAAGCTGGGAGCACTGGGGGCCCAAAGGGTTAAGCTGCCCTCCACCAGCCTGGGCTCAATTTCTTCATTTCTCAAAGGCCGGGCCCTCACTCCTTCCAAGTCACAGCTGACGTGAAATGCAGCCTTAAAATGCAGCTGACATGACAAACAATAGCACTCCCTCGGAGAGGCTCTGCTGCGGGCGGGACGGCCCCCCGCCCCCCAATAATTACTCAAGACATTGGCATGAGCCGGGCCTGGTTAGGTAACAGGCTGCTTGCTCCGGAGACTTATAACTCACAGGCAGTTACACATGATCTCCGCAGACAACAAAATCGTTTCCAGGATGGCGGGGAGGGCGCGGCCTCGGGGAGAGGGTACAGGGCAGGAGGGGCCGAGACCGGCCGGGTGGGGGCGGGTCCGAAGGAGGGCCTCCCGGGGGCCCCGGGGATGCAGCCTGGGAACTTGGGAGCCAGGAAGCATTTCTGGGAAGTGGTTGTGCTAGCTCCTCTCTGCTCTGACCCCCACCCTCGCCCCGGTCCCTGGAACGTGAGGCCACCCTGGTCTAGTCCGTTACCCAGCAAAGCACAGGAGAAAGTCATTCAGACCGAAGTGTGAATGACTAACCGTGTCAGGCGCTTCCCCCCTTTCTCTGCGGAAGATAATTAATTGTCTGTTTGCTGTCCGTGGCCCCGTTGTACATGACTCCCTCAAGGGCAGGTCCACATACTTTCCCCCGTGTTCCCAGCGCCTAGTACATAGCAGACATTCAGAAAATATTTGTTGAAGAAGATGACATGTAACCAAAAGAAGGAAGCATCAATGTTGTAACTTTAGGCACATAGGCTGGGGCCCCCTGGCAACGAATGCCAAAGGGATGCTGGCAAGTGGACGGCTGTGGACACTCCTGCTCCCCTCAGAGCCTGCTTTCTGACACCCTGGGCCCCTGGAGCCCTCCCACAGGAAACGCCCATTTCCCTGGAAGGACGCTGAGCCGAGGCGGGCCCAGGACTCCGGACATGTGGGGTGGGAGGGCCTTCGCCTCTCTCTCTCAGCCACCCCCGTTGGTCTGGGTCTGCATCCTGGGAGCCCAGCAGCCTGCCCATGCCCAGGGAGCTTGACGTCCGGGGCTGTGGCAGGAGGGAGGGTCCAGTACACGCCTGACCTTGGCCACATCTCGGGGAAGCGGCGCCTCCCACCCTCTCTGGGCCCTTTTTCCTCTCTGACTGCCTCTGGGCACAAAGCTAGCCCTCTCCACTTCCATCTGAACTCAGTCTGGGGCCCCAGGCTGAGGTCAAGCACACTACTCCTCCTTCCCTGTACCCATGAACAGACCAACACACACGCAGCCCGAGGTGTGGATGGCGGAGCTCCCTGGCCGGCCCCTCTGCTGGGCAGAGCCAGCTTCTATAGACACCTGGCTGACCCCACCACAAATGTCCACTTCCTCATCTAGTCATTCAGGCCACAAGAATTTTTGGGCACTTACTGTGAGCTGGCACAGGAGGCCTGGTGACCCAAGCAGTGTGATTCGTGTCCCTGATCAGCACAGTGTCTAGTGGGGTCAGAGTGGACACAGTGGTCGCGCTGAGGCAGACCAAGTATGGAATTCTGTGGCTCTGCTCGGCCGCACCCACTGGGACATCCCAGTCCTCATTTGCTGTCCTCTGGATGGCACAGCTCACCCCTTCTTGAAACCACCTCCCTGAGCTTCTGGGGCGCCCGGGCTCCCGGCTGTCTTCCTGCCCCGGCTGCTGCCCTATGCTGCCTGCCTGCACCAGCTCGTCTCTCCGCAGCCCTCAAGTGGCCGGGCCCAGCTCTCTCTCCTCCCGCTGCAATCTCTCGCCGGGTGACCTCATCCACACCCCTTCCTCAGGTGCCAGCTCCACGCTGACCGCTTTCCACATCTGTTTTCAGCTCTGACCTCCTCTCTGAGCCCCACACCCTAACTGCAGTGGGCACCCTCATACAGACCCCTCAGACACGCCACGTCATCCTCTGCCGTGTCCCCACCTGGGAATCACTGCAGCCTCTCCTCCCTCACTGCGTGGCCAAGCCAGAGCCCGGGGGGGGGGGTGGTCTTTCATGATGACCTCCATCCCTCACCCTCAGATCCCCTCCCCTCGAGTCTGTGGATTTCGCCCCCTAAACATCTCTTGCATTGCCCCTCTTTCCACCCTCTGGTCCTCCCTCTCTCCTCCCTCTGAGGACGTTGGCCGTGGCCCCTTACCCGTGGCCTCTCCCCATCTCTTCTGGCCCCCCACAGTCACCTCACGTTCCAGCCAGAGAGTGGCTTTTGCGGGAAGAATTAATTATGTGCACGGGTGTACTTGTGTGTGGGTGTGTGTGCGCGTGAGTGTGCATGCGTGTGTGAATGTGTGTGTGAGTGTAATCCAAAGGATGTACTCACAGTACAGCTTATAATAAAAAAGAACCCCCCTGGCCTCAGTCCGCACCCCAGTTCCCACTGCTAAGGCTTCCCTTTGGCAGTTCCCTCACGGGCCCTGAGGAGCACGCGGCCACGTCATCTTGATTTATAAGCTTGGACATCTTTAGAGACTTCCTTCTACGGAGGGCGAGGCCTGAGAGCTCTCATACCCCCATGCCTCCCCTCCCTCTGACTTCCCAGGACAGCTTCACCAGTATTTCTGGCCAGCCCACCGTGAGACCCGTGCCCAGAAATTAGTTCCCTTAGAGCCACGGGGTCCAGGTTCTCACCCCGTTTTCCAGCAAGGCCTTCCTCACGGCGATCCTCTGTGGTTTCAGAAGCCCCGTGGTACCAGGTCTGCTTCTGAGCCCGCGCTGTTCATTTTCCTGGAGCCGGCCTGGAGCTGGGCCTCCCCAACTCCTCCCTGTGCTGCATCCACCGTGGCCTGCTTCTGCACTCCCCCTGCCCTCATTCGCTCCCGCCTTCTGCTGGAGCACATTCTCCACAACTTTCTAAGTGAAGGTGCAGAAAGTAACCTTTAGGAACTCTCGAGTGTCTGAAAATGTCTTTCTGGTATCCTCGCTCTCGGTAGACACTTTGGCTGGGTATAGAATTGTACTTTCCTTCAGAATTTTGCAGCCATCTTTGTAAATCCTCTCTGCTGCAGACCAACCCACTCAGAGGCCCACGGTTTGGTAGGTTACGTCTTAGTTCTTTAAGAAGATTCCAGGGTGTTCTGGAAGGACATGAGGACGTGGTGGCTGTTCTTTTTGGTTCCAGGTTCTTGGCAGGTCCTCTCTCTCATTTACATTTCCTCCCCACCGCCGTCTCCCCTCTCCCTTTCTGGAACGTCTAGCAGCTGGATGTTGGATCTCCTTGGATCGAATCTCCATGCTTCTTGGCTGTTCTTAGTTTCCATCTCTCTGTCTTTAGTCTACTTTCTGGGAGATTTACTTCAATCTTTCACTGAGATTTTTTTTTTTTATTCAGCACCATATTTTACATTTCCAAGAGCCTTTTCTTTCTCTAATTGTGTCTTTTCCATACCATCCTGTTCTGGATTAATGATTATCTTATCTTCTTGAATTTCAGAGGGATCTTACAAAAGCAGGTTTTTCATATTGCTCCATTTCCTCCTGCCCTTTGGGGTGCCCCTTGTCCACACTCTCAGAGCCCCCTCCATGGTCTAGCTCTGCTCAGCACTTCACCCTCCCTTACCCTCCTCTCTCCCTTGGCCATCTACTTCCTCTCAGATCCACAAGCCAGGCATGTTCCTTCCTGCCTCAGGGCCTTTGCATGTGCTGCCCCTGTCTGGAAGGCTCTCTCCATCCCTCTCCTTAGTCTAGCTAATTTCTGCTTATGCTGTGTATCCAGATCACAGGGTACTTCCTCGGGCTGCCTTTGCTAACCTCCTAGATGGAGTCACAACCCCGTTATGTGTCCCCTCAGCTCTCTTTACAGCACTCAGCATGACTCTAACTAAACACCTATCCCCACTCCCCACCCCACCTCCTACAGGGTAACCCCCACAAGGGAGGTCTGGTCCATTTTGTCCGCTGCTGCACCCCAGGGCCCAGCACCAAGGGGGGGGTTTGTATCAGTGTTCCGTTGCTGCCACAACAAGCTACCACAACCTTCGTACTGTTTTATAGTGAGAACTTAGTCTCTTATAGTTCGGGAGGTCAGGAGCCTCACGGGGCTATCCTCCAGGTGTCACGGGGCTGGTTCCCTCTGGAGGCTCCAGGGGAGACTATCTCCTGGCCTTTCCAGCTTCTCGAGGCGCCCACATGCTCGGCTCATGGCACCTTCTTCTACCCTCAGAGCCGGCAGTATGGCGTCTTCTCTCCTCCCTGACCTCTGCTCCGTCGTCACATCCCCGCCTCTGACCCTGACCCTCCTGTGTCCCTCTTATAAGGACCCCTGTGATGACCTTGGGCCCACCTGGGTAATCCAGGGTAGTCTCCTCACCACAAGAACCTTAACTTAATCGCATCTGCAAAGTCCCCTTTGCTGTATGAGGTCACCCGTTCACAGGGGCCAGGCAGTAGGACAGGACATCTTTGGGGTCATTGTGTGACCACGGGGCTCATATGTGCTTGCAGAGCAGGGATGTGGTTCCAGTGGAGGTTAATTGGGATTTCCTGGAGAAAGCGCCCTTTAATGGGATGCCTCAAGGACTAGCCAGGTCCCAGGGGGAGAGATTAAGGTGAGCAAGAGGGCTGCCTCCCAGCACCTGCAAGGACTTCCAGGGGACAAGGCCAGGGAGGGTGGCAGGGCCCACCTCAAAGCCCCAGGAGCCACCGTGAATGGTCTAGAACTACAGTAGGGGCTGGGGACACTGGTGGTGAATATGGGGGGGTGGGGGTCAGTGTGATTCTGCCCTCACAGGGCTCTTCCACAGGCCTCTCCTCCTCGGTGTCCCCTGGGCTCTCCACCCACCTCCTTTGCTCTGGCTCAGGCCTGGGGACCTCCCATCCCATCTGAGCCCATCCAGCCAGCCCCCACGGGTCCCCAGACCCCTGTAGCCAGAGCAATGATTCAGAACACACAGCGGCCCTGCACGAAACCTTCCCAGAGCTTCCATTTGGGCTGGCGTGAAGACCCACATTGCAGGATTCTCATCACGCTCCCCAGCCTCACCTGCCAGGCCGTCGGTCACCTTTCTGTCCTCACTCACCACACTCCTGCCCTGCACGGGGCCTTTGCACGTACTTTGTTCTTTGCACCTAGAGTCACACAGCTGAGAAGCAGAGGAAGCACCGAGCTCCAACACTCACCTCGTAACCACTTCCTGAGATACAGGATCTTGCTCCCTGAGACGAAGAGTCACTAGACACTGAGGAGTTGCCCCCACCCCCATGGGACAGGGGTGAGCTCACCACTGAAGAGGCAGCTTTGGGGAGCAAGCCCAATCGGGCTTTAGATTAGATCCAACGTGCTCAGAGAGACGCAAAGAGGAAGAGAGCTCAAAGACCCGACCGATTGCTGTGGAGCCGGGCCAAGGAGCAAGACGAGCCAGTGGAGGGGTGAGAAGAGAGTGGAGGCTGAGCGGAGGGGCTCCCCCACAATACAGCACAGCTGGAGAGTGCAAAGTTAGGATGAAGGACAAGCAAGGGAACTTGGGGGCTGGAGGGACCAGAACCAATGGAGAGGCATTCTAGAAGGAGAGAAGAAAGAGAGAGAGAGAGAGGAGCAGACTCGAACCATGAGCAGAGCCCATCGCACAGATCTGAGGGAAGTATGCGTGTGTGCCCAGACTTGAAGGGCCCAGAGTGCAGAGCAGAAAAAGTCAAACAAAACCAATAAAGCAAGGAATCCACATTATCATTGGTAATTATAGCACCCCTCTCTCAGAAGCTAACACGTCGCAGTGGAAAAACAACCAAACAAACAAACTAAGGATGTAGAAAAGCCGAACAACTCAACTACCAAGATTAAGCCAATTAACAGAAAAGGCTCTGCTGCCTCCACACATACCTGGAAAGGTCACAAAATGACCTTATGAGGCCCCAAAGGAAAAGCCAATACATTTCAAAAAGTCTATAGCTTGAAATAAAATGAGAAATTAGTATCAAAAAGGGAGTGACAAAATTGATACACTTGGAACTGGGACAAATACAGTTCTACATAATTCTTTGATTAAGGAGAAAACAGATGGAAACTAAATTTATTTAGAACAGATTCACGATGAGAGTATAACATGCAAAAATCTGTGGGATGCTGCCAAAAGTGTATTCTGAGGAATATTTATAGCAGTTTTGAAACATCAGAAAAGCTGAACATAAATGGGATAAGCTTTTAACTCAAGAAGCTAGAAAAAGAACACCAAAATAAATACAAAGAAAGAATAAGAAATGACAAAGGACATTAACAAAATGGAAATATTTTTATGAAAATAGAATTGATTAGTAAAACCAAATGCTAATTGTTTGAAGAGCCAATAAAATAGATAAACTTTAAGCAAGTAAAGAAACAAATAAAGAGTTAGGAATGAAAGGAGAGAAATAACTAAAGACGCAGAGTGAATTGAATAAATCTGTTATTAAGATACATAATTTTACGTCCATAAAATTAAAAACTTGATGTGATGGATCATTTTCAAGGAAAAAATGACCCTAAGTGGATTACGAAGTAGAAAATCCTAATAAACAAAAACCCATTGGAGAAATTGATATCATAGTCACTGATCCTCCTCCAGAAGGTTCTAAGCCCAGTTTTTTGAGTGATTTCTACAATATTTTCAAGAAGCAGATAACATTGATCCCACACAAAGTGTCCTGGTGCCCAGGCAAAGATGAGACATAGCCCAACTTATCTTATGAGATGAAACCAGACACCAAAACAAGGTGAGGAAATACAAGAAAACTCTAGGCCAAAGCCAGTTATACACACAGATGCCCAAATCCTAAATTGTATAGTAGAGGTGGAATCCAGCAGCCCAAGAGAGTAAAGATCATTTATAATCTAGGAATGTAAGGACAGTTTGACCTTAGGAAGCCAAGCAATGCTCTAGCTCACATGATCTGGTGTTTGGCCCCTGTTTTAGGTCTGTTTTCAACTTGACTTCTAGTCCCATTTGTGGGCTGATGGTTTCTGGTGTATGTCTCCCATCCCTGAGTTCTAGCCTGCCCAGGTGGAACTCGGTGGGCTCATGCCAGCCTTGCCACCCTCACTTGTACTTTGGTTTGCTCTGTTTTGTCTCCGTCCTCTGACCCCCCAGCCCACAGCCAGGCACATAGTTGGCACTCGGGGAACTGGTCTGATGTTTACTGTAACTCAACACAGCCAGGCGGATCCTTCCTGACCCAACCACGTTTCTTGCACCAATGAGGGGTGATCCTGGGATAGAAGGGATGGAGAGACAGGTGCAGAGCGTGGGCAGAGGGGATGGGAGGCAGCCAGTGGTGATGCCAGAAACCCCAGCCTCCTCTCTCCAGAAGCTAAGGTTGATGGGAGCTGGGGAGCCCCTGGATCTGGAGGCGCAAGGGTTCAAGTGTTTCTGAGCTGAACCAACCCATGGATACAGGTTGATGTTCAGATGAGTCCTTGGGTCTCTCAGTGGACAGAGAACCAGGGCTTTGGCAAAAGAAGGCTGAGGGGCTTCACTGGGAGCCCCTGTCAAGTGTGTTCACTGTGTACTCAGTCCCAAGCATCTGCTGGTCCAACGGGACCTGCACCACTGAGCACCCCTGGGCCATGCACCCCACAGTAGCAGCCCCATGTGGGGCACCCGGCTGGCGCTCAGGAAAGATGAGCAGAGCTGGGCTGGAGAGAAGTGCGTTCTAAAAGGAGCCAGGTGGACAGGGTCTGGGGCCTCTCCGAGAAAGGCCCGGGGCACAGCTCCTTCCCACCCCAGGGCTTTGCACCTTCCATGTCCTCTGCCTCATCTTTGCCGGGCTGGCTCTTTCTTGCCATTTGGGTCTCAGCTCCTCAGAGACGCCCTCCCGGCCCCTTCCAGGCCCTTCTATCACAGTCCCCATGTTCTTTCTTTCACGGGACTTACTATCACTGTGAAATTCACTTGCTTCTCTTTTGTCTCCTTGATTACTGTCTGTCATCCTCAGCAGATCACTGCCCCTTTAGCAGCAGGGCCCTCTGCCCACACAGCTTGTTGAGTGACGGAATGAGAGAACGAATGAGGACCAGCGAGTACACTCCCAGGTCCTGCCGGGCAGAACCTCCCCCAGGGATTCTGGCTGGTCTTTTCAAAGGGTGGGGGAGGCCTGACGCAGTCCAGGCTGGAGCTGGGAGCATAAGGATGTGGAGGTCCTGCAGGGCTTGGGCAGGGGCTGGGCGATTGTGCTGGAGGCTGGGCCGGACCCCTCGTGCCACCCGCCTTCTGTAGTGGCAAGTGGTGCTCTCCCCACCCCCACTGGCACAGCTCTGCCGGGCATCTCCAGCAGTCGTGGGACACCTGTTGGGGGGGGGTGTGGTGGGGGCCGTGCTGGCAGCTGTGAGTGGGGCCTGGCCAGGGGAAGGGCCTGGGTCATCAGACTGGGGCTGGGGGCTGGGGGCTCTGGACAGCTGGCGCGAGGACCCGTGGGCCTGACAGGTGGGCCGGGGTCGGGGGCTCAGCAGCTGGGCTGGCGACAACTGGTGGCAGGGCGGGCCGCATCCTGGGGGCAGATCCGACCCCTGAGCTGTGTGTGCATGTGTATTGCGGGGGCAGAAGGGATCTGGTGCGGGAGAAGGACAATGGGGGCACTTTCTGGGCCCCTCACCCACAGTGGCGACAGCCCCTAGCTTTTGGCTCACACGTGCCACAGGCTTTTCCATCTGAGAAAGGCCTCTCTTTGCTTTTGTGAGGACTCTGGGAGGCCCTGGGATGCACCCACTGAGGGGGTCTTGGGTGGAAAAAGGGGGTCAGGACAGGCTTTCCCTGCTCTGGGGGCCAGGACAGAGTGTGGGACGTGGGGTGGAGAGGGGGTGCCCATGTGTTTTTTGGATAGTCCTGCAGCTTCCCTGCCAAGAAGATGGGTTTAGATGTTAATGCATATTCTGCCAGAGAAAAAGAAAAAAGGTTTTGTAGATAGTAGTAGTTTGGGAACTGCTGGGTTAAACAAAATTAGGTTCTTTTACCGTGGACCTTCTCAGGGCCTTTAATATGCAAACGAGCATCATCTGCACAAAACTAGGGGAGTGGGTGCTGAGTGGGGAAGGGATAGTGTCTGTGGGAGGTTTCTAAAACTTCTGGATCCTGGATTCCTGGTTGGAATTCTGAGCAGCATCCTAAGGACTCGAGGTTTCCTTAAGTCCGATGTTCTGCCTTTGCCCCAGAGGAGAGGGAGTGGGCTCTGAGTGAGAATGGCGCCCTGAGCGTGTCTGTGCCACCTGCCCCTCGGCCCGGGGTGGCTCACACGGGCTTTGTGGAGCTGGGACAGCCCCGTGCTCTGCTCAGTGCCCGCCCTCCGAGCCTTCCTGGCTGTGGACCCCTGGCTGAGCCTTCTTGAAGGCACCAGGAACAGAAATCGGGGAGCTGTGCTTCCACAGGCCGGGCGGATGGAGCACAGGGCGGGCCTGTGGTGATCACCTGAGCCACCTCTGCACCTCCCAGAAGGGGCCCCGCCTGCCAGGGTGGCTGCTGCCATCGGGGTCAACTTCACAAAGCTGGGGGGCCGAGGGAATCGACACGGCCCTTGTCCTGGGGTATGACAGGGGTTCAAGGTAGCGCCCAGAAACTGGCTGAAGCCACGGAAAGAGCCGTCGTGGGTTCTGTCCAACGTAGTTAAAAACATCTGACCGCGACCACAAAAATGCTGGCATCCGGGCCTGCTGCAAAAACATTTTCCTGTGAAATGCAAACGCGCCGGTACCGTGAGGAGCTCGTGTGTTAACCCTTGGGAGGGAGCGTGGCGAGGCCCCGCGGGGGTGAGCCAGGCGCCGTCTCCTGGGCGGGCGCGGGGCCTCCAGGAGCTGCCGGGCTTTGCCAGCCTCGGGCCTCGACGTGCTGGCAGGATGCGGACATCAAGGTTTGGGGGGGACCTCTAGAGGCAAAGGGCAGCCACCTCCCGGGGTGGGACTGTGGCTCCCAGACACACGTTTGCTCATTAAGGACCCTGAGTGGGCACCAGTGGGGTCAGGCACCGGGCACGCGCACCAAGCAGGCCGAGCCATCCTGGCGGCACTCAGGCAGTATCTGGGAGTTGGGGGAGAGACGGGATCAACAAGCAAGAAGTAAGACATGGAGAAGGTTGTCTGGAGATGCGGGCAGGCCTGGAGGGCCATCGTGAGCCGGGGATGGCAGATAGAGGAGCTGGAGGGACACCGGGAGGTGTCCCCCAGAGTCAGTCCAGGGCAGTGGCCCCGCGTGGGAGTGTGCAGCACGTTCCAGGAACAGCAATGATGCTGCTGTCGCTTATTAAACCTCATGGCCACCCTCCCGTCACACGGTTCCCCCACTCCCCTCCCCCTGCCACCAGCATGCTGGCACGTTTCGCAGGATGGTTGTACCGGGCAAGGTTGCCTGTCTCCCTCCATGATGCCAGGGTGAGTTCAGCTTTTTAGCCCTACAAAGTCACTCCAGCGCACAGCCCAGAGGCCTAGCCCAACACCCGGGCCCTGGGGCTGTGGGCAGAGTCTCGGAGGGGGAATCGCTGGCCAAAGGGCGAGCATAACCTCCATTTTGATGGTTGGCCCTTTTTGCAAAAGGCTGGAAATTCTCCCCAGACAGGTAGGAGAGCCCCGTCTCCCCCACTGTCACCAATACTGAGTGTGACTCTCCTTTTTAATTCTTGCCCATCTGCCTTTTGGAGCCTGCCTTCTGCAACCTGAATCTGTGTGCTCTCGGCCCACCGGAGCCTTTGGAGCCGTGGGACTTTTCCATGCCATGTGGGAGCTCTCCCACCCCCACCCCGTGCACCACGGCTGTTAACCCTTTCCCTGCAATACGCATCAGCCCGTTTCCCCAGACCAGGGCGATTCAGCCTTATTCACAGAAGGAGGACATGCTGAGAGGGACCGTGCTGAAGGCCTTTGGCCCAGCTGCCATCCACTGCCTTGAGGGCTTGTCGCTCTCCCCAGCCCAGGCCTCCAGCTGTCTGTGTTCGTCTGGCACGGGCAGCCCTGGCTCAGGGCTGTGTGCATACTTGGGCCCCCAGTGCCCGGGGCCCGCCTGCCAGGGAACGCATCCAGCTGGCCCCCCCGCCCCGACAGGTGTGTGGTGACTCAGCGGTGTTTAATTTTTCGGCAAAGGCAGCTGTTGGAGACAGCCTGGAGACCCCTTGAGCAGCCTGCCTCGGGCTGAGGGGGAGGCCTCAGAGCCGGGAGCTCTGGGGAGTCTGGCAGGAAGGGATGGCGGGCTCCACCCAGTGCCTCTGGGGCCCCCTCTCCCCCCACCCCTGCCTGAGTGGGGGCTCCAGCACCTTCCACCCACCTCTCTGCCTGCACGGCGGGTCTCGGTCCTCCTATGTGTCTGTGCCAGCCTAGGACTGGGGCGGTGACAGTGCTAGTGCCCTATGACTACACCGTCAAGCCAGGGTGTCCTGGGTGTCCCTGTCTGTCTTGGGGTTGTCAAGTGGAACAGGACAGCCTGTCCCCACTCCTACAGGCTCTGGAAGGGGTACCAGGATGGGGATGCTGAGCTGCACCAGGAGTTTGGATCTACAGAGGGAAGAGCTCTAGGACCTCCTCCGACTCCCCAGGGCCAGGAGAGAGGCCCTGAATTCAGAACCACCCGAGGGACCCCAGCACGTCTCTTCAGCACCCAGAGATGCCCCAGAGCCTCCTCCCTGAGCCCACAGTCCACGCGCCCCTACATGGGCCTCCAGAGAAGAATGTGGGTGTAGCTGGATGCTCTGCACACACGCTTTCTCACCAGCTCCCAGGCCAGCTCCAGGGGCAGGGGAGCCAGGCAGGCCAGGAAGCAGAGGGGGAGCACCTTCCCATGAGCAGGGAAGAGTCCTGAAGGGAAGTGGCTCAAGCTCTAGGCCCTGGCAGGATGGCAGAGTGGTCTGCTCAGCGGCCAGAAGCAGATGAGACAGGAAGGGGTGCTGGCCTCAAAGGCTCGGGGCCGTGTGTTCCCCACTGAGGAATCCCCGCTTGAGGTCCTTTATCCACACATCCAAGAGTTCTTTGCTCGCTTGCTGCCTTCCTTCCACCCATCCATTTAACATTCCACCCACCCATCCGCCCATCCAGCCACCCACCCACTCATCCATCCATCCAGCCACCCAGCTACCATTCCATCCCATCCACCCATCCATTCGTCCATCTGTGCATCTATCCATCCTTCCTTCTACCCATCCATCCACCCATCCACCCATCTATCCATCCACCATCCCATCCCATCCATCCATCTATTCGTCCATCTGTGCATCTATCCATCCTTCCTTCTACCCACCCATCCACCCATCCACCCATCTATCCATCCACCATCCCATCCCATCCATCCGTCCATTTGTCCATCTGTCCATCTATCCATCCTTCCTTCTACCCATCCACCCACCCATCTATCCATCCACCATTCCATCCCATCCACCCATCCATTCGTCCATCTGTCCATCTATCCATCCTTCCTTCTACCCATCCATCCACCCATCTATTCATCCACCATTGCATTCCATCCATCCATTCATCCATCTGTCCACCTGTTCAGCCACCCATCCATTCATCGTTCACTCTCTTTTCCTTCTTTTCTTCCTTCCTTTCACCCACCCGTCCAGCCAGCCCTCCCTCCATCTCCTCACACACCCATCTATCCATTCATCTACCGCCCACCCATATTTATTCACAACCTCCGCCCCCTGCCCCCGCCTGTGTGCCTGCCTTCATTCTTTCCACAAGCAGTTAGCAGCTGCCTCCTGTGTATCTTGCGGCAACAACAAGAAGATCAAAAGGCATCGATGACGCAGCCACTGGCCTCTGGAGTGACAGCCTGCCACCAACTAAAAATAGACCAGGATCAAGATGCTGGCCCTCCCTCCATTCCTTCCCTCGTCTCTTGAGTCCCTGCCCCTCTCAACAGGGGACACACTCCATGTGGCCGAGTGGTTCCAGATCAAAGAGGGCTCATGGGGCCAGGCACTGGGGGTGTTGTGAGGGCTTGGTGACCAGGCACGGGGTGACTCGCAGGGTCTTGGCTGACGTGGATGGGGGCCATTTGCTGAGCGCGCGCCCAGGGCAGGCGGGTGTGGGGGAGGAGTGGGGGCACGGGCCTTAGCCCCGGTAAGCGTGGGGAGCCTGGGCGCCCTGAGAGCAGATGCGCAAGGACGCACGGTGTGGGCTGGGCTGGACTCGCGTTCCTGGGACCACACGGCCTTGGGACGGGCCCGGGGCACTTGTGAGGCCATCGAGCTGCCCCGGGGAACTTGGGAGCTGGAACGGACACCCTCTGACTCCCGCCTGCCACCTTGACACGTGCTGAGAGGGAGACGGGGGCTCGGCCTGGCCTGTTCCAGGCCATGGCGCCGGACCTGCCTGCCGTGGAGGAGCCTCCCTCCCCGTGGGGGAGCCAGACCCTAGCACCCCAGCCCAGGTTTAGGGTCACACGTTGATGACGGACTGGGGGTGGGGGGCAGAGACCTGAAGGCAGCGAGGGGAACAGCGTGCCAGGCAGGGGAAGAGCAAGCGCAAGCCGGGTCCCCAGGTGTGGCCGTGCGGGCTGGCCATGGCGCACCCCCAGGGCACCTATCACGCAGGCCCAGAGGCCTTGAGGAGGGAACCCCACAAAGGCCAGGGGGCCGAGCAGGAGCTTCAGGCAGGTGAGGCTGGGAGGTAGGCACCAGGCCGGGGGCCCTGGCCATGGAAAGGCGCCTGGACTACATTCCAGGGAGAAGCGAGGCCGTCGGGGTTTGAGCAGAGAGCGCATGGTCTGGTTTATGTTTGAAACGTCCCTCTGGCCGCTGCATGGAGACAGGAATGCAGGGGGGAGACTGAAACCCAGGCGCCCCTTGGGACGGGGCCGGCCCTCATCTTTGGGAAGGAATATTGCACTTGTACATGCTGTTCCCATCTGCCGGAAATGCCCTTCCGCCCCTGGCAGAGGCTGCAGAGGAGGGAAGCTGTGATTCAAATCCATCTCCCATCGCTTACGACCTGTGCCTGTGAGCACGTGGCTCCCCTTTCTCTCCTCCCCTCAGTTTCCTCAGATGCAAATGACCTTAGTAACACCCACCCCACAGGGCTGTGGGCTGTGGCGAACCTGGCTGGCCTCAGGGCCCACCTCCTCCAGGCAGCCCTCCCTGAGTGCCCATGGCTCAGGTGGCTTCCCCGTCCTGGGAGTCTCTCTGCCCTTTGGACACTACTGGGATTCTGGGCACACAGCAGCCCCTCACCTGCATGGCCAGCGTGCCCACCAGACAAGGAGAAGGAGCTCCTGTGTGGGGGATGGGCCTTGACTCCTGCTGTGTCCCCCAAGGTGCGCTGAGGGCCAGATGCCCGTGGACAGCTCCACATGACGTGCACAGTGGTGAGTCCATCACTGTGGCCCAGGACACAGCCCTCCAGCGCCCCGGCCTCTGTGGTCAGGGACCAGGACTCCTCTGAGTGTGTGTGGGGTCTTAGCTCTGACAGGCTGACCCCATGAGGGAGCAGGGCCTGCTCCTGCTGATAGGATGGTGGTGTGTGCCCCACGGTGGCACCCAGGCAGGCAGGCAATGAGGAGCAGGGCCCTGGTCCTGCTGTCAGGGTGGGCCTGGGAATAGAACCCTCCTCCCTGTTCCAGATCACGGGAAGGAAGGAGGGAGGGAGAGGGTGGAGGAAGGAGGGAGGGAAGGAAGGAGGGAGGGAGTGGATGGAGGAAGGAGGGAGGGAAGGAAGGAAGGGAGGGAGGAAGAGGGAAGGGAGGAAGGAGGGAGAGGAGGCAAGAAGGAGGGAGGGATGGAGGGAGGGGGGAGGGAGGAAGGAGGGAGGGGGGAGGGAAGGAGGGAGGCGGAGGGATGGAGGGAGGGGGGAGGAAGGGAGGAAGGAGGGAGGGAGGGAGGAAGAGGAGGGAGGGAGTCAGTTCACACTGCCTCAGCACAGGTGTCAGCCCGGCGGACGGCTCCCACACCAGCCTCTCGTCCTGTCCTCTGCGCTCTGGCTGTGGGAGGTGGCAGCCTACACCAGAGGCAGGGACGAGGCTAAGAGGGGTTTGGAGACCCTCCAGAGTAAGAGTGCTGGATGGACTACAGGATGCCCAGCTAAATTTGAATTTTAGATAAACAATGAATGTTTTCAGTGTGAATATGTCACATGAAATATTTGGGTACACTTATACTAAAAAAAGTCTTCATCCTAGGCATCCTGTATTTTTATTTGCTAAATCTGGCCACTTTCTGGAGGCCCTGCAGCTTGGAGTGGCTTCCAGACTCCAGAGCCCCGACTCTCCCTGGGATGCGAGGCCTGCTTCTGGGTGGGGCCGTCTCCCAGCCGTGGGAATCATAGGCCCCCAGTCAGAGCAGCCTCAGCATGGCCATCCTGGGGAAGCTGTTCCAGGCGGGGTGAGCCCACATCCCTGCGCTTCCAATAGGCCTCTCCCGCTGCCCTCTGCTGTCCTCAGGCCCCACAGGGCCCAGTGAGTCAGCAGGTTTCACCCCTCGGCCCCTGCCATTGGCCGGCTGAGTGAGCCTTCTGTTCCTCCTCCAGCAGGTGAGGCCTAGGGAGGCATTCTCACTGCGCTCGGGGGTATCATTCCCTCCGCCTAGAAATGACCCACAACCTCGGTCAGAAAGCAGCCCGACTGGAATGGATGGGCCTGCCACCAAAGCTGGTCCATGAGAGTCAGCCAATGGGACTGTGGCTGGAAGTACTGGGAAGCGGAAAGTCGTGACCTGTGGGGATGGAAGTGTGGGGCTGTTGAGAGCTATCTGCCGTCTTGTGGAGAGCACCCAAACCAGAGAGACAGGCTGCTGCTACAGTGGTTTCCACCCCTGGATCTAGCTGTACCTGAAGCTGCTTACCCTCAGACTTTTCAGGTATGAAGTCAACACATTTCCTTCTTTGCTCAGGCAAGTTTCAGGGGAGTTTCTATTCCTTGAAATGGAAAGTAGGCGCTAGCATCAGATTTCTGGGTGCACGGTGGGCAACGTTGGGGGGGGGAGATCAATGCAGGGGCGTGGCTGCCCAAGAGGCTGCCTAAAGGAGGGAATGACTTAGAGGGGCCACAAGGGGCAGGCTGAGGGGCAGCAGGGAAGGCAATGCCGGGGAAGGAGTGTGGGGTGGGTGTGTGGTGCTGGGCGGGGCCCTGGGATGGTTTGCTGGGTATGGGGTTTGCCTGGGTGCTGAGCAGCGAGGGCTTGGAGGGGCCCTGCCCGTGTACCCGTTTATTTCCCAGAACCACCATCAGGAGAGACTCGAGAACCATTCTACCCCCGCTCCACACATAAAGAGACTGAGGCTTAGACAGCTCAGGCCGCCTGAGGTCTCACCAAACGTCAGGACAGGCTGGGCTCCAACCCACGTGTCCTGGAGGCTGAGTGGGGTGACGAGCTCTGAGAGGCGGGAGGAGCAGGGAGCTGGCAGAGTGACCCTGAGCCCCGGGGGGACAGAGGTCAGGGCGCCTCTGCCCTAGTCGTCAGAAGAATGCACCCCGGCCTGCCCACTGGCCCATAGACCCTGACAGGGGGCACTTTCGTGCTGCCTGCCGACCCCCAGCTGACCAGTAGGTGCCCGAGTGACCCTCAGGGTGAGACGTTGATTTGGTGGATGTTTGTTACACAGCCTACCTGACTACATTCACAGAACTTTTATGACCCTCTCTTCCCCCAATTACGGTAAAAATAGGATTAAATTCTCAGTAATGCAGCTTCTCTGCTCTGATGACCCACTGCCTGTCCCCTGCACTGCCCCCTTGCTGGGCAGGGATCCACTTTGTGTGCAGAAAGGCACCCCTGCACCCCTTT
Organism: Diceros bicornis minor; assembly: GCF_020826845.1. Taxonomy (NCBI): domain Eukaryota; kingdom Metazoa; phylum Chordata; class Mammalia; order Perissodactyla; family Rhinocerotidae; genus Diceros; species Diceros bicornis. The sequence goes on from NC_080770.1 coordinate 1,967,943, forward strand.
AATCCCACTCCACCTGCCAGGGCCGGAGGAAGCAGGGGGCCGTGTGACAGCTGTCAGTCCTGTGGCAGGAAGTTCTGTCATCCATTCTGCTGGCCCCAGAGCAGGCTCATCCAGCATGAGGCAGGAAGCTGGTCCTTGCACCCGGCCCACAGGGAGGGAGGGGACACGAGGTGCCCCTTCTGGTACTCTAAGCAGCTCTGCTGGCCCAGTCAGCAGATGAGAAAACAGACTGAGGGAGGTCACACAGCCGCTGGTGTCCTCTGAATCTGTCTGACTTAAGGTCTCTGATCTGTCCTTACAGTGCGCTGACCAAATGCATGCGGGATGTGGGTGGGTTATCACCCCAGGCCATGTGTGAGCCACAGACCCCCCAGTCACCCGGGGTCTGGAGCTTGGTCCAGGGGAGCTGGAGGTCACCCTGAAGGGAGTCCTGGGGACAGCAGGGAACGTGCCACAGGCTGACTCCCCTTGAGGGGCTGGGAACTTACCACCTGCCTCCCCAGGCACCTTTCTGGCCCTGGTGGCTTGTCCTGCGCTCAGGCAGCTACCACCTCTGCAGGGAGGGGCCTGCAGCCCTTGGAGGGGAGGGCCACGGGGATGGGGGAGGGCAATCGAGCTTGGGTCCCTGCCCCGTCCCACAGAAATCGAGGCCCCAGGTGGGGCCTGAATGTGAGTCCATGCTCTGATCTCTGCTGGGAATGACAGGATTGGCGGAAGACCCCCCCCCACACACCAACACCTTGAGAAACCGTGGAATGGGAATGCACTGCTCGCTGGGGTCCATTTTCTGGACCAGAGCCTGCAGGAAGTGGGGCTCTCTCTGGGCCCCCTCTTTGCTGGCCTCTGCCCCTCCCACCTGGGCTCACTCACGTCCTAGGCTCACCACCATGCCCACCACCACCTGCTCTCCTCCGACAGTGGTCTGCCAACCCCTTGGCACTGCATTTGTCCAGGACACCCCCCACGCCACAACCTCAGCCCAGGAGCAGGATGACCACCCAGTGGGCACATGGCCACCCCTCTGCTCAGCGGGCAGGATCGCCTGGGCATTTCTGCCCACCCTCTCCCCAGATCCCTGCTCACCCCCTGGCTCCACCAGAGGCCATAAACCTCAAAGTAGTGTTCGGAACCGTAGGCGGGGCCTCACGCTTCCCTTTTCCAGGCCTTACGAAAATTGTAGTCATGGCTTGACTAACCCACACACTGGCTCAGGAGAATATTCGGCTGCCTGCATGAAGCAGTGACAAGCGCCAAGGAGCTGTGCTTGGGGACATGCGGAGGGACTCAGATGATTCCCAACCTTGAGAGTGTCTGGCTCAGGGGCTGAAACTGGATGAAATGTGGGAAATCTGGGTTATGCCATAGACAGGGAGCTGGGGCAGCACGACCGGGCAGACGGCTGATTCCACCCGGGGGGCTTCAGGAGGGATGGCTCTGTGCTGGGCTGTGGTAGCCGTGCAGGAGGATGGCTGGCTCTGATGGTGAGAGGGCACCCCCGATGAGGACATGGCACAGTCACAGTGTGCGGCATGGGAGTGGAGATGTGCTGGGGACCATGTCTGCCCTGGTCACCTGGGGCTGTGATGGTGCCGAGGCCAGGCTGCCTGAAGGCCATGCCGAGAAGTTGTCCACAGCATCAAAACGGCAGGTGTGGGCAGAAGGTAAGGCGTGAGGTCCTTGCCCTGTCCTCTGCCACACTAGAGTGTGCTACCTGGTGGACCCCCAGCCGCCAGCCCTGGGACGCTAGGAGAGCTCTCAGATGCATGGGTCCCTCAGTGCTCTGACGTATGGGGTCCCTCAGTGTAATGACATACGGGGCCCCTCAGTGCAATGACTGGCGCCACCTGATCGCTGTCAGCACAACCTGAATGCCAGCAGGGCCATCCATGCTTGGTGCCCAAGCAAACACTTGAAAATGCTTGGGACATGAAAGAGAGAGGCCAGGCTGACCCAACAGAATCAGAACACCAGCAGGTGAGCAGGTCTCAAGACATAAAGACGTATCTGGAATTCCAGGAGCTGTTACACCATCAAGGAAGGGCAGAACGCCACAACAGATGTCAGAGGACAGAAAGCTATGGGACATTAAAAAGAGGGCTGCTCATAAAATTTCATAGAACTTGGAAGAGGTAAAGTCGAGGATATAACCCTATAAATAGAGAAGAGAGAAAAGTTAAGAGACATTGAAGTTTCATTAAAAACATCTTCAATCTAATTAAAAAGAATTCTAGAAAAAGAAAACAGAGGGGCCGGCCCGGTGGCACAGTGGTTAAGTTCACATGCTCTGCTTCGGCAGCCCAGGGTTTGCAGGTTCGGACCCCGGGTGCAGACCGACGCACTGGTTGTCAAGCCATGCTGTGGTGGCATCCCATATAAAGTAGAGGAAGATGGGCATGGATGTTAGCCCAGGGCCAGTCTTCCTCAGCAAAAAGAGGAGGATTGGCAACAGATGTTAGCTCAGGGCTAATCTTCCCCACTAAAGAAAAAAAAAAAAGAAAACAGAGAAGAGAGCGTGAAGGAAATTATCAGAAATAAAGAAAACATCCCAGAGCTCAAGGACTCAAGTCTCCAAAGGGCCCGCCCAGTGCCCAGCACAAGCAATGAGCCAAGTCACCCATGGAGGAACTGCACTGGGCAGTTCAGGCCTGAGGCTAGAATGTAGATGCTGAAAACTTCCAGGAAGGAAACAGAAAAGACCCCCTACTAAGGCATAAGCACAAAGCAAGTGTGAGACTGCTCAACAGCAAGTCTGGATGCTAGAAGACCACGGGATAAGGTCTTCAAAATTCTGAAACAAAATTAGTTCCAACTTGAAATTGTATACCCAGGTGAACTATCAATAGGGCGTAATGGCTGCATAGAGACACTTTCAGATATGTGAGGACTGGAATGTCCACCTTCCACACACTTCTTATTAGGAAGGCACTTGAGGTTTTCCCAGAAAACTGAGGAAATGACAAAGAAGAAGACACGAGATCCAGGGAAGAGTAAATCCAACCTAGGATAGTCATAAAGGTGAGTTCTAGAAGGATGCTAGGCAGGAGGCCTCATAAAACACGCCCAGATTGGAGCAGGAGAGGGGGAGGGCTCCAGGGGGAAGGTGTCCAGGACAAAAGGGGATTTGAGAGACCTGGAAATGTGGGCAGTGGAGGAGATGATGAAGCCAGACAATGTCAACGAGGAAGGTCAGCAGTGAAGCAGGCAAGAACTGTGGGGCCTTCTAGAATCAGTTACTTGAGGAAGAAATCCAACCAATCAGGAGATCAATCAAAACAGAGAACTGAGGACCGAGCAGCTCGGTGAAGGGGTCATGGTGAGCCCGACCCCACCTTAATATGGAAGCAAGATAAGCCAGCAGTGGGAAGTAGGGCCTCAGAACCGCACACACACATCAGAGACCTGACTAACGTGCTGGGGGCTGGGAAGTGGGGGGCAGGACTGCAGCATCATTCACTACCACATAAAGCTGAGAGAAGACCGCGAAACCCACAATGACTCCAACTTCCCACATTTTATAGCATTTTTTATCTTAACCTGAAAGTGACATTTAGAAATTAACTTCCCCTTTGGTGAAGAAACACTTTTCTGCATTCAGTAATTTTTTTCTTTTACTTGGGCTTTTTCTTTTCTTTGTTAATAAAAATTAATAAATCAAAGGTAGCAGTACCATATTCATATAGTTTCTGCTGGCGTGTCTGTTTATTTGTCCATCCATCCACCCATCTGTACACTCACCTATCCATCCATCCCCTAACCACACATCCATCCATCCATCCACATATTCATTCACCCATCCATCCATCCTTCCACCCATCCACCCATCCCCCAACCACACATCCATCCATCCATCCACATATTCATTCATCCATCCATCCATCCATCCATGTATCCATCATCCACCCATCCACCCATCCCCCAACCACACATCCATCCATCCATCCACATATTCATTCATCCATCCATTCATCCATCCACATATTCATTCACCCATCCATCCATCCTTCCACCCATCCACCCATCCCCCAACCACACATCCATCCATCCATCCACATATTCATTCATCCATCCATCCATCCATCCATGTATCCATCATCCACCCATCCACCCATCCCCCAACCACACATCCATCCATCCATCCACATATTCATTCATCCATCCATTCATCCATCCACATATTCATTCACCCATCCATCCATCCTTCCACCCATCCACCCATCCCCCAACCACACATCCATCCATCCATCCACATATTCATTCATCCATCCATCCATCCATCCATGTATCCATCATCCACCCATCCACCCATCCCCCAACCACACATCCATCCATCCACCCATCCACGTATCCATCCATATATCCAGCCACCCATCCATCTATCCCCTAACCACACATCCATCCATCCATCCATCCATCCACATATCCACCCGCCCACCCATACCACAACCACATAGCCATCTGTCTGTTTATCCATTCACCCTTTTCCTATGCAACATGCAGAGCAATGTCCGGGATGTTGCTCCCCTCCCACTAATGATGGGTATTTCTGGGATAACAGGGGGATATCCTTAGGAAGAAGGAGGGAGGTCCTGGAGGTTTTCACTTTTCTTTCTTGACCTTTCTGTACTGTTTGAATTTTCTAGAAGTTCAAATAGAACTAAAATATGTATCAATTTATCTAAACACTTCCATTGAAAAAAATTAATGATAGTCATCGACGGAGAAATTATGTCTTCTTTTTGTTTTCTCCTCTGGACAGCTCTGCCCTGAAGCCCTATTAATAGCAACGCTGAGCGCTATTTTCAGACTCCCCTCCCGTGGCGGTCTTCCCTGACCACCCCGCTGCCCTCCGTCACAGTGCCCTGCTCTGTTCCTGCACGGTAATTATCCAGGTCTGTAATTACGTGGTGTATTTTTGACCGGGGGCAGCTGCATAACGCCAGGAACGCCGTCCCGTCCCTGCAGAACCTCCAGCGCCCGTCCACCATCCAGGACCCGGTAGGGGCGGGGGCTGCGGGGGTGGGTGGATGCTGGGTCAGCCTGGATGCATTGACTTTGAGCTGCGTCCCACCAGGCTCTTGATGCCCCAAGCAGACTGCATCAAATCTCAGTCTGGTGCTTGGCAGCGGGCGGGGAAGACGAACCCACAGCCGTGCCCACAGCGGTGCCCACAAGAGGGGGCGGGAAGCAGGAGCTTCCACCTTGCCACGTGCCGGGCGCCAGGCCAGGTGCTCAACAGACAGGTCTCCGGGTAATCCTGGCCACGGGCCCGGAGTGAGCGTCCCTGTCTCCTTGTGGATGCAGAATCCAAGGCTCAGAGGGGCCACGTGGGGTGGCCTGGGTCACACAGCTGGGAAGTGGGAGGGAAAGGGCTTGAACTCAGCTTTCTCTGCTGTAACCTCAGTACGCCATTGCTAGGAGAGATCACAGGGGCTGCGAGGGGGCTTGTGGGACAAACGAAGAGGGGACTTCTTGCTGGGGACCCAGGGAGGCGCCAGAGGCCCTGTGGCCTGCGGCAGAAGCGAGAGTGGGGAGGTACTGATTTGCCTGTGCTGGAAGAGAGCAGTGGTGGTGGGCAGGCAGAGAGTCAGGGTTGAGGGATTGGGGCAGAGGGACAAAGAGGGGGTGACGAGAGGGCCCAGGGGTGCCATACCAGCTGCCTGCTGCTGCGCGTGGGCCCTGTACTTCTCCTGGCTGCTGGCTCCCCAGGGTTGGCCCGAGGTGGGCAGGGGGCCTGTCTCCGTCCCCCATCCTGGCTGAGAAGGCTCAGGAGCTCTGTTGGTCCCTTCTCCACAGAGCGGGACCCTGTGGCCCTGGGCAGGCCAGGCTGAGCTGCCTTCTGTGCTCTGGACAGCAGGGCAACCCTCCCCCAGGCCTTGGGACAGTAGGGAGTTGCACCGAGACAGCTAGGCAAGGCCATGAGGGGAGCCTGTTCAAAACGCTGAGAGGTTACCATCCTGGTCTGCCCCCACTCCAGGCTGGGTGCTCCCTGAGGACCAAGATCGGGATGGGGGCAAGGGGCAGAGAGAGGTGGCTGAGGCCAGTATGCGGAGGAAGTGAGGGAGGAGAGAGCGGGAAGGTGAGGGGAGTGGGGTGGGGAGGAGGAGGGGAGCAGGGGAGGCCGGGGCGGGAGGGAGGGCGCTTGCCGGCGCTTGCCAGCGCTGTGCCTGCGCTATGCCCGCCGTGTCCGGGTCTGGAGTGGGTCCTGTGCACGCGTGGGGCAGGGAGGCCCAACGAGGTGGCGGCAGGGAGCCCGCGGGAGCGTTCCCAGAAGAGATTTATTAGTGAAACAAAAGCACAGTTTTCAGGCAGGACTGTGTGTGTGTGCGTGTTGCTTCCTGACATCGCCTTGGCCCAGGGCCCGGAGGGGGGGGGGGGGGGGGGCAGGGGGCCGGCCCAGCCTCTCTCCCCTCCCAGCCTTATCTGGTCCCGGACATCAAAGTGGCTCTCTCCTCAGCGCACCCAGCCGGCACACAAACAGCCCAGGACGGGCCAGGGATTGGCCCCACGAGGGCGGGAGGCCCTGCGAGTGCGAAGCCCCTTTCTCGGGAGTCAGCTTGTCAAACTCCATGAAATATTTTGCCCAAAGCTCATTAGAATAATGAACCTGCATTTCTCCCCCCAAGAGGACAATTAGCAGACTTCTAAATGGTTTAAAATGGCAATTTAAAAACTACCCCCTCCATTGTCCCATTTACTGCATTTTGTGACAAGGAAACTGTGGCGCCTACGGAGGGAGCCCAGGCTCCCCTCACGGGCAGCGTGCCAGGGCCGGGGCTGCACAGGGGGCTCGGCTCGCCACCCTCGCCGGGCCACCATGGGCACCGGCCCTCCGCCCCGGGCCTCTCGCTTGTCTCTAAACGGCCGGCTGGTGCCAAGACTGGAGGAGCGGAAGGCCTTGGAGAGGCTGAGCGGCTGGGCCCCGATCGCATTTCCGGGAGGGCGTCAGCCTCCTGGGGCGCAGAAGAGGGAGGGAAAGGTAGGTCCTGCTGCACGCAGACCACCGACCTGGGGAGACTGGGTGTACTCATGACAGTGACCTGACAAGGCCCACGGGGGGAATGGATGGGGGCGTCAGGCAGGGTGAGGAGGAGGGTGAGATTTAAGGTGAGCAAGTCAGGGCGGGAGGAGCCTGGGAGATGCGGGGCGATCTAAGGCCCCCGCCCCACCCCAGCCAGGGCCTTGCAGCCCCCATAGAGAGCCCCAAGTGACCGGATGGCTCCCAGTAAGCAGACACTGCTCACAGCTCAGCAGGCAGAGCAGACAGGTCACCGGATGCCTGGCCACTTGGCCCAGCCGGGGTGAGGGACAGGAGGGTCCCAGGTCTCATGGCGCAGCGTGGAGTCACCCACCCTTCCCAGATGACGCAGCCAGGCTTTGCTGTGCACAGTGGTGGGGTGTGGCCACAGACAGCTTGGGAAGAGCAGAGATTAGTCCATGTGGAGGCTAGGCTGGACGGGTCAGAGTCCTTCTGCAAGGGGAAGCCCCTCAAAGTCTCCTCCCTCCCTCCACATTTATTGTTTATTCTTTCTGATTGTAAAAACAACAACCATCGTGACAGAAAATTTTGGAAACTACAGGGAAATCTCTGCAAAAAGGCATCTCTAAGTCTACCCTCCAGCAACTGACAGCAGCAAGGTTTTGGTGTACTTTCTGCAAGGTGATATTCTGCACGGACACATGCGCCCCAGGCTGGGATGGCACCGTGCCCTGTCCATCTCCGAGTCACCTTGTACACTGGGCATTTTCCTGGGTCACTGAAAACCGCATAATTGTCCCAATGTGCGTGACCAGAACTAGTCATCTCGCAAACGCTGGCTATGGAGCCTGTTCCAGTTTCTCACTGTTATAAATCCGGCTGTGAGGAACACATTCATGCTAACTCTTCGCGTCAACTCTGATTTCTTCTTTAGGGATAGATTCCTGGAGGGAGGCTGACAGGGTCATAGGGAGAGGAACAGGTTTTAACACTCTTGATACATTTCATCAGAGTGCTTTCCGGAAGGGTGAGCTGGTTTACAGACCCATTTCACCTCTGCTTCACCGGCCTGGAATGTCATACATTTACACTTATTTTTGCCAACCTTGCATCTCTCGATTTAAGGTTTTTTTTTTGGTGATGAAGATTAGCCCTGAGCTAACACCCATGCCAATCCTCCTTTTTTTTGCTGAGGAAAACTGGCCCTGAGCTAACATCCATGCACATCTTCCTCTACTTTATCTGGGATGCTGCCACAGCATGGCCTGACAAGTGGTGCGACGGTGCACGCCGGGATCTGAACCCAGGGCCACCAGCAGCAGAGCGCGCGCACTCAACCACCACGCTACGGGGCCAGCCCCTCCATTTAAGTTCTTAGATTGAGGGTCTGCAAACCTTTCTGTTAAGGGGTAGGTGGTAAGTATTTTAAGCGTTGACTGTCACGTGGTCTCTGTTGTAACTCCTGGACTCTGCCAATGCAGTGTGAGAGCAGCCCGAGATACATCATAGGTGAGTGGGTGTGGCTGTGTTCTAATAAAGCTTTATTTATACAAACAGGCCGAGGGCTGGATTAGACCTGCAGGCTGTGATTGACCAGCCCTGTCTTAGAGGACAGGAGTCTTCGGTTCTTCTTTTGTGAACTGTCTTTCTAGATCTTTGCCCACCCCTACTGCTCCTCTCTTAGATTTGAGTCTTTACATATTAAAAACTGTCTCTCTCCATCGTTGGCCGCAGTTTTCTCCCTGGCCTGCTGCCGGGTGGGCAGGCGCGGGCAGGCAGGGAGGGCCCCGTGGGGCCGCAGCCTTTGCTCCTCGCTTCCGTCTCTCAGCCCCGTCTCAGAGCCTGGCTCAGCCTGAGCCCCTGAGGCCAGACGGCTTCTCTGTCTGCTGCCCAAGGACGGCTGGCTACTCACACACTCTTTCCGGCTTTGCTTTGTAAATGGTTTCAATTTGACATCCCTCGCCTTGTCACAGGTTGTGTGCTGGCAGTGACACGCTGCCTTAATTTCTTCCCCGAACAGCTGGTGTCGTCAACATCCTACCTGGTTTGCTATGCTGTTGCCTCTCCCCCATCAGAAGTGTTGTCCCGTGTTCTGGGGGAGCCAGGTGGCCTGGGGACAAACCCATTCCTGCCACACAGCAGCTGCGTGACCGTGGGCCGTGCCTCCGTCTCCTCGAACGTATGATGGGAACAACAGCAGCGCCATTTCCTGGGAGGCCACATGTGCTTAGCTGCTCCGGGCGCCTGGCACAGGGTGAGCCACGTCGGCCTCAGTCTTCGGGGCTGGTCTTTCATGGTCTAAGAGCCGTGGAAATGTCAAAGATAGTGGCTTGTTCTGCAGCATCGGGCAGAGCAACCCCATTCATGAGTTATTTTTTTTTTCCCAGAAATATCATAGCTATTTTCATCTCTTTATTCTTCTGCATGAGCTCTGGAACCATTTTGTCAAGTTAAAAATATCCCTGATGCTTTGGTTAGGGGTTGCCATGAACTAAAAGTGAACCTGAGGGGAGCGGGCGTCTTTCCGATGCCCAGTCCTCGGGTCAGGAGCACGCCCGCTCTGCTTTGGCCTCGCTCATGTCGCCTAGCGCCATTGGTGCAACTGTCCCTTCGCTCTGGGCGGTCGGTGTCCTGGTTAAAGATGGGCTTCACCAGACGGCCTGGGTTCAAACCTCAGCTCCACCACTAATGAGCTGTACAACCCGGCAGCACAGGAGTGCTCTGAGCCTCAGTTTCCCTCCTGTAAGTGACGTCACGGGAGGCTATGTGCTGAGATGAGGGGAACAGGGTATCCTACACCCCTGTATCTTCTAACTGGCGACTGGCTATCGTGGAGAACTGAGTGACCCTATAACGCTTCACATTTAAGATACAGAAGCAGCTCCTGGTTCTTTCCACACCCAATGGTATACATGCCTCCTCAGTGGGCAGGACGCCAGCTTCCTTTGCCCTCCCCTGCACTAGGGGCTACTGCCATGCACTGGCCCGGGGCTCAGTGGGACTGGGACCTGCCAGGTGGCTGGAGCAGGTGACCTGAGGTATCCCTGACCCCCAGGCTGGGCTGAACTCCCTGACCTTGGAGCTGTGGAACGGGCGGCCTGAGCCAGTGGCCAGCATGTGGCACCCTGAGCACCCGGAGAGCGCATGAGTCTGTAGGGGCAGCAGGGCGGGAGCTGTGGGGCCGAGAGTGTAGGAGAGAGGATGGGAGAGGAGCAGTGAGAGTGGCTGAGGACAGGAGAAAGTGTGGGCTCCAGGAGCTCCCTGGGCGAGTTGGGGCACGCGGTAGCCCCGGGCATTTGGGGGGCAGGCTGCGGGCGGGCACCAGCCCCCGAGCCGTGCGGCGGGCAGGCCAGGGCAGGCAGGCAGGAAAGGGGCCGGCGGCAGGGCTGTGGAGGACGCATGCCCAGGCTTGTGTGCCAGGTCCTGGCGGCTGCTCTGAACCCCCCTCCCCAAGCCCAGCACACAGACCCTTCCCCACATTCTCATCCCCTCCTCAGCCCTGCCCAGGATCAGCACTGCCTGCAGGGGTGGAGTGGGGGTACGCCAGCTCCAGTTCCCAGCCATAGCACAAGGGCACGAGAGTTCCTGGGGACGTAGGTGCATTCTTCAGGGTACAGGGACACCGCAACCCCATCTGGCTTGAGAACAGCATTTTATATGTACCGCAAGACCTCTGCAGACAGCCCCCAAACACACAGTGGGCTCCCCTCTCCTGGGCCCACCCTAAGGGCTTCCAGGCCGGGCCCCCAGCCCTGCTCATGCCCACTGTGGCTCAGGCTGACCCTCGGCCAGGGGTGTCCTTCCCTAGCCAAGCTCTGGCCGTGGCGGACACCGTTTATTCCTCTGTGATCGACGCAGGCTGCGTCCCAGGAGCACGCTCAGACAACCCCAGAATCCTCCTGCAAGGCAACACTGGTCCCCAGGTGTGCCTGGGGTGGGGCCCCCACTAGGGTCCAGGGCCACCTGAGCCCCTGCTGGCTGTGTCCCTTCTCAGCCTTTAGGCTCACGGGTGCCACAATGGCAAGCGTTCCTATGCCCAGCTCACACCAGGATTGTGCTGCCCAGCCCACCCTCCAGCCAGGTGCATGGGCAGCCTGGCCCCCATGGGCAATGCCAAGGGTCTGCAGGGAGGGCTGGGACATCCTGGGCCTGCCGCTAGGGGCCTGATGTGGTGGGCTTGGGGTGATGGTGGCTCCCCGGCCTGCAGGGTGAGGGGCTGGGGAGCCAGCAGTGGCTTCACCCCTCCTAGTCCACGGTCCTGAGGAGACGACCCTCCTTCTCCCCTCCCCTGCGATCTCTGACTCTCTGGACCTAAAGCCTCCAATGTGGCCATGGAGGAGGCACCCGGTGCCCCTCTGTACCCCACATGTGCCACCCTGCGGCGTGGTCGGGGGAGTTAGCTTCTGACGGGCCTGTTACCACCTGTGCCTTGGGGTTTGTCCCCACTTCTCGGGGATCCCGGAGACACTGGGCTGGCACTGAGAGGCAGGGTGGCTGGTAAAGCCGCCATCCCCAAAGAGCAGACCTTAATGAGAGGGTGCCACATGGAGGCCCTGAGCCCTGCAGGAGTGGCACAGCCACGGTAGAACGCGACCCCACGGTAGCATGGTCGTTGTCTCTGGCAGGTTTAATGAATAGACCATAGGCAGGCCCATAAAGTGGCCACCTGTGCCCGAAGATGGCACATGCCAGGGCCGGCCCCTCGGGATGACAGTTAATATTGACAAGGTCTGGGAGGCTGTGCTGGCGTCCTCAGCCCCACTGGTCAGGAACAGGGAAAGGGACAGGGCCCGGGGCCAGGGGCTGAGTCCACCATCCTGCTGCCCTCCTCCCCAGCAGACTAGGCAGCCTGGAAGATTCCACACAGCCCTCCCATGGCCAGAGAACAGTTGAGCTGACCTCTTGGGTCCCTGGTCATAGGGCCACTCCCCACCCCCAGCTGAACCTCCCTTGTGGCAATAACGGCAAGAAGCCCCTCCCCTGAGTGACTCATCCTACAGCTGAACATGGACCGTCTCACGGACCCCTGCTCCTTCCTAGTTGGGGTCTCTCCTCGTCCCCCCTGTACAGACGGGAAAACAGAGGCTCAGAGGGGAAACGTGAGCTGCCTATGTCCCAAGGCCAGTGAGTGGGAGACAAAGGGGCCGAGCTGCTCCTGGACCTGTCCAGGGGGTCAGGAGGCCACAGGGAGGAGGAGCTGAGAGCTGCAATCGATCCCCACCCACCAGGTTCCCGGAGTCCGGCAGGCCGCCCCCCAGACTCAGCTCCCCCACTGAGAGGGGCGGAGGTCAGGCCCATGGTGGAGTCCAAAGTAGGACACTGGGCATGTGGCCGTCCGGGGAGGCCTCGCCCACATTCTTCCTTTGCCAGCAAAGCCTGAGCTTCCTCTGTAACGGAAAGGACCCTGGAGGGAGGCGCGGACGACAGGCTTCTCTGGTGGCAGGAGGGCAGCTGGGAGGGTCAGCAGAGCACCTCCAGGCTCTGAGGCAGCGGCTTCCAGGAGGGCAGGCAGCTCTGGCCGGCCGAAGGCCTGGAGCGGGGTGGGCAGGGCCACGCTCACCTTCACGTCCAAGTTGACACAGCCTTCTGGGGGCTGAGGCCAGGCCCCATGTTCAGGCTCTGAGACAGGCTTTGTGTATCCAGCACTTTCCCAGTGGACACCCTGGTCACTGGATGGTCAGCACTCAGACCGCAGGCTCTTGCATGTGGGGTAGCTTGCCCAGGGCCAGCAGCCCTGTTTCTGCGTGCCTACGAGGTCCCAGGCTGGGCAGAGGCCCTCTGTCCCCCTCAGAGCAGCGGGGCTGGGAGACCGTCCGGATTTCCAGTGAAGACAGATGGGCTCAAGGGGGCCAGCCAGGTCCAGGGTCCTGCAGCTGGTGAGCGTCGGGCCTGGGTCTGACGCCTGACCCCCATGGGGCACGGCCCAGGCGGCGGGCTCGGCGACAGTCAGAACACGGGTGTACTCGGGCTGGGAGGGACAGGGCCTCAAGATCTCCAGGTGGCGGGACGACAAGACCAAGATGATAGCACACCATGCCCTGCCCCAAGGCAGTATATTGACAAATTCAAAGACCCCCGTTCCGTACCACTGATGCTAAACGAACACCCAGACCCTGCCGCGGGCTCCCTCCGTGCCCCAGCCTACCCGAGGCTCGGGCCTCCTGAGGTCAGTGTGCTGCCTGGGGAGGCGGCGGAGCCCAGGTGCTGCGTGGACCTGGGTCCCCTCACAGGTGGAGAAGCTGGGCTCCCCTGACTCGGCCAGCTGGTGTGGCCCTGAGGGACAGCATGCTCCCTGGCCCTACCCTGCTGCTTCCTAGCCCTGGTGCCTCACACGGGGCGGAGGGAGAAGAAGGAGCCTGCAGTGACACTGGGCTCCACGCTCGGGTGCCCTGATGGAGGACAGGTGTTATGGACTGAACTGTGTCCCCCAAAATTCATACCTTGAAGCCCTAACTCCCAGTGTGATTGTATTTGGAGATGGAGCCATCAGGGAGGTGACTAAGGCTAAATGATGTCATAAGGGTGGGGCCCCGATCCCACAGGATTAGTGTCCTTGCAAGAAGAGAGAAGACGTCAGAGCTCGCTCTCTCCTCTGCGCACAGAGGAGAGGCCACGAGAAGACATAGGGAGACGGCGGCCATCTGGTTAGAGCCCTTGCCAGAAACCAAACCTGTCGCTGCTGTGATCTCGGACCGCCAGCCTCCAGAACAGTGAGAAAGGAATATCTGTTGTGTAAGCTGCCTCGTCTGTGATATTTTGTTACAGCAGCCTGAGCTGACTGAGACAACAGGCCCGCCAGCAAGAAGGCAGGAGCTGCAGACACGCAGTGCAGAGGGGAGGTGGGCGTGGGGCACCCAGGGGGAGAAGCGGAGTGTACCACCTGAGATGTGAAGGAGCTCATGCCTCCAGAGTGCTGGACGGTGCCCAGACCTGACCTGTTCCAAACTCGCCTCCTGACCTCCAGCTAACTCCGCCCCATCTCTGCCACTGGCGTGGTTGTCGAGCCACCACCTGACACTGTCCCTACCCTTCACCAAACACCATTGTTTCTACCTCTTACCAGCTCTGGCACCACCTGCGCCTTCCCATGGCCAGCACTCACCCTGGGCACCTCGCTGACCCTTGCCTCCCCTGTCCCTTCCAGAACATTCTCCAGAGTGGGCAGCCAGAGTGGGCTCTGCAATTCTGTCCTCCACCCCTTGGGCCTGGTGCTGTGGTCAGAGCCTTGTGAGCACCCGCCAAGGGAAACCTTCCCCTCCCACTCTGGCTCCACTCTGTTCTCTGCTGCCCGCCATGGCTGAATTATCCCATAACTTGCAAAACCATGGTAGCCAAACGTTCCCGGGGGGATGCCATGTGCCAGCTCTGGGCGTGCAACCCGGTGCGTCCCCAACCTTCAAACAGCCCTGCAGATGCCCTCCCACTCTCGTGTCAGGGCTGGGGAAACTGATGCACAGAGAGGCCGTGTAATGCTCCCCAAGTTGCACCGATGCTACGCTGGGTGTCAGCTCCAGAAGTTCTTGCCCTGCTCCCGCCTGTCCCACCCACCTTTCACCAGTGGGCATGTCCCCTCTGGCTGTGGGTCCTGGGGACTCTATCTCAACAGTGTGCCTGACACCAGCCACTTCACACCACTCCCTGGGCCGTGTATGACATCAGAGGGGACAAAGCAGAGAGGGGCCGCTGGGCTGGGAGTGTCCAGGTTCAGGCTGAGGGCAGCGAGGAGGAAAGGGGCTGCATGGGGGGATGTGTGGGGAGTGGGACGCCTGGACCTCAGAATGGAGGGGTGGAAGACACACCCTTCAGCAGCTATACCCCTCCACACAGCCACTGGGACCCTCCACACAGCCTGCCAAGTGGTTGGCTGGCCTCTGCCTGGCCGTGTCCTGTGACAGGGACCTCCTGCTCCGTACAACTCTGACTACTGAGAAATTCTTGTAAATGTTCCTGACATTGACCCAGAAATTCCACTCCTGGAAAATAAAACACAACATGAGGGGAAAACGTATGGGAGGAGGTTTGCCATAACAGGATAGATAATGGTGAAAAACTTCCAACAGCTCAAATTCAGGGCCCTCCATACTGCGTGCACTAGTCCCTCTGAACTTGCCCTTTGGCTGTCTTGGGCACAACACACACACACATCACACTCATTCAACATTTACACACAATGCTCACACGCACACAGACTGGGAGTGACCTTCCAGCCCACAACGGACCACCACCCAGAATCCCAGACCTGCCGCCCTGGTGGTGCGGCCCCCGTCTGCCTCTGAGAGCTCCTCTCCTGCACTGCCCCATTGCTCACTCTGCTGCAGACACACTGGCCTTCTTTCTGTCCCAGACTCATTCCTGCCCCAGGGCCTTTGCTCTTGCTGTTCCCTTTGCCTGGAACCCTCCTCCCAGGAAGGCTTCCTCATCTGCCAGGGAAGCTGACCCTGATCATCATGTCCTGGTCTCACGTCCCTCCTCTATCATCTGTTCCTTCGTGTGGATTCCCTCATCTCCCCCTCCTCTCCTCCTCCCTGCACTGCGCTCGGCTCCTCTGGCCCCTTCCCCCTCCCGCTACCCTGATAATCGACCCAAACCAGCCCCAAATTAGGCAAACGCGCACGCACAAACCAACTCGTCCCCAGCCACGGAGGCGAGAGTTCAAACAACGCGACCAATTTATAAACAATTTTCTCTGTGACGATTAAGTTACATTTTCCCCAATAGCTGCTTAATTTTCTTGTCAAAAATACACAGTTTTCACATTTGTCTCGCTGTAAGGGTAATTAATTTCCAGACCATAAGTAAGAACTTAATTTGATACCTGCAAGGATTATAAACTATTTCAAGCTGTTGTTTACATGAAATCAAGAAAGATTCGTTCTGTTTGCAATTATGTTAATGAGGAAATAGAGCAGGTATTTTTTTTTACGGAACTTGGCATCATTTCGCCGTTACCAATGAATTAGTCTAAAGGGTGGGCCGCTGCTGCAAACCCTCCACACCTACTTTTAAGGTGACCCTGGCTGGTGAGGGGGCCCCGCGGTTCGGCCAAGTATCCCAAGGAAGGCTCTTGTGGGAACGGCTCTGGGGATCAGGGCCGGTGAACTCTGGGGACTGGCGTGTCCCCAGGTTGTCGGCAGTGAGCCGGGCCTGGAGGTAGGACCGAGGAACCTTCTGATGGTGAGATGCAAGACGGAGGGTGATCAGGGCGGCCCTTTTGGAAGGAGGCATCCCAGGAGAGGTGCTCAGCACAGGCAACGGCTCGGGGGCGTGGAAGGTCCCGTGTGCCCGAGAACGGGGCCAGAGCAGAGGAAGTGTGGAGGCGGCGGCGGAGGGAGGGGAGCTGGGCCACGCCGTGATGGCCACGTGTGCCCCACCACACCGAGAAGGCAAGGAGCCTTCAAGACGTACAAGGGGGTGGCCAGACGTGCATGGAGGCAGGACCCTCAGACTCCGGGCTGGCTGTCGCTGGGGAGGTGGGGGCCAGCATGCTTCCCAGCCCTCTCCTTGTCCGCGCAGGGCCTACCCCCGAGCCTGCCTGGAGCGGCCGGCCTGAGGCTGTGGGCAGAGTCCTCGTGAATCCCGGCATGCTGGAGACAGCCCAGGGGAGGCCAGAACAATGTCCCACTGTGGCCCCATGGGGATGGTGTGCCACCACTTGCCACTGGCCCTACGTTGTAAAGTCTCTCCCCATGGATCCAGTTTCGCCCTGCTGGCCCTCGAGGGGTTAGGCCTGGGACAGGCACCGGCTCACTCGACACAGGAACCGTTTACGGTCGGGATAAAGGCCGCTTGTGCTGGCACCGAAAGGCGAGCATTGCCCTGCCTGGTCGTCTGTCACCATTGCATCTGTCAGGTGGTGTGAGCGGGGGCAGCGCAGCAAGGGGGCTTGTGTGGGGACAAGGGCAGGCCCGTCGCAAGGAAGAACAGCCCACAATCTCCAGCTTCCTGGGAAACCTGTGAGGATCTCCCTCTGCCCTGGGCCTCAGTGGGCCCATCATCTGGGGGAGGAGGGCAGCTCTGAGGCAGGGGGACTCACGGGCCCGAGGGGCTGGAGGGGGAGCAGGCACTGCAGGAGGCCCACGACCCAGACACAGGCCCGTCCAGGGGACGTTTCCTTCACGACAGGGAGGGTGTGTGATAGGAAACAGGCCACCGAGAAGGCCGGAAACAGGAACGTTCCTCAGGCCCTGCGCCTGGCCCCGCTGGAGTCGAGGCCTCGCCCAGCTCGGGCGGGAATGCTGGGTGAAGACGGGAGGTGCAGGGAAGACCCGGGAAGGGGAGGAGAGCAGAGGGCGTTTCTGCCACCTCGTCAGCAAAGCTCCGAGTGACCGGCCTGGCCTGTGTTCCCGACGTCAGTGCCCTGTCTCCCGCCGCCTGGGAGCCGTGAGGACAGCTGGGCCGCCCTGGCCTTGGGCGTTAATCTCAAATCGAGCCCTATCAGGACTGTGGCCACCACGGGCAGGGACGCCAGGGGGACACAGGGGCTGTGCTGGCCTCTGGCAGGAGACAGACAATTCCAGGTGGTGTTTAAACAGTCACTTTGTATTTTAACATTTCCGTGAGTGATCACACGTGTGTTAACGTGCGTAGAACAGGGCACATGAGCCCTCACACAGCGGTGTCACAGGGGCATCTCTTAGGGCGAGGCTGCCACAGGGCAAGCACTTAACGTTTACAAAAGTGGGTGGGCATCCAGAGGACCGTTATGTAAAACGCCACGTGGGGAGATGTAGAGGGACCCCGTGAGACCCTGGGCAGGAGAGGGGAGCCGGGCAGCGCTCCCCTCACTCGGGGCCTCACCAGGCGATGACCCTGTGAGGTGGGAGCGGCAGCCACACCTGACCCCGCCTGGAGGCACCTGTCCACGGAAAAGACAGGCTCCTGCCAGGTTTACGGAGCCGCAAAATAAGTGGGTTTTCCTCGTAAAAGGGCAGGGAGGATTCGGCTGGCTCTGTGGCTGGGGGCTTGGTGTCACTGCAGCAATTGCAAGCCTTGGGGGGCGTGGTGTGCACAGTGGCCAGGTTGGAGCAGGGGTCTGCTCGAGCCAGGGAGGAGGCTGGGCTGGGTCGGGAAGCGGCCCTCCTGTGCCCAAGTGTCACCGTCCCTTTTAGCTCTTGCTCTGTCTCTGGGGGTCGGATCTGAAGGTGTTCAGGCTGGTCTTGCTGCAGAGCTCCAATTTTAGGAATAGAGGGAAACGGAGTGGGACAGACAAGCCAGTTCACCTCACCCCTGAGGCCATGTTGGTGGCCTCTCCATAAAGCGGCACAGCCCCTAACCGCAGGCCCAGGAGCTGCAGCTCTGCGAACCCCGTTTCGCCTCTTCCCTCGGCAGGGAGAGGCCCCAGGAAGGAGGTCGAGCGTCCCCATCTGCGCAAGGTGCTTTTGCCTAATCCACGAAGCACCCACGAGGCAGGGAGGAGAGACGGGAAACTGAGGCAGAGAGCAGCAAGGTGACTGGCCCCTCAGCTGGTGTCTGACGGAACTGAGCAGATGGGGGAGCAGGAGGAGAGTGAGAGGACGTGAGCCCCTGGGCACCCGAACACCACGGGCTTAGGACTCTGGGAGTGGTGTCTTGACGAGGCGCCTGCCCTCCCTCCCTCTGCACCTTCGCAGGGCGTGATGACCTGCGCCCTCCCAGGCCTGCTGCCCGCACAGTCATCCCCACAGGCGCCTTCTTGCCTTCCAGGACAGGCATTCGTGGGCTTCACGACCTTCCACCCACTGGGGAGTGAACTCGGGAGGGACAAGGGGGCGGCGGTGCCGTGAGGGGCCCTCTCGTGTCCAGCAGATACAGGGCTCGTAGCCGCCCCCGTCTGCCCTGCCTTTGTCACCTGTCCCTGGGAATGGCCAGTCCCTGGCCTCCTCACCTAGGAAGCCCTCCTGCATGTTGGTGGTGCCGTGCTGCCGCCTCGAATCCACAGACACGATGGCTTCACCCTCTTGTGTCTTTCCGGTCCCACGATCTCAGAGGCCCAGCCGAGCCCAGGGCTGGGGCAGTGCTAGCCCCAGTCAGAGCAAACCCCGTCCCCTCCCCTGCCCAGCCCCCGCTCCAGCCTCCCTCCTGGGCTCTGGTGAGGCCCAGTCTCGACATCTCGACATCTCTCCTCCCGTCTCTGTCACCCCTCCCTCTCTACCGCCATCCTTCATTCTTTTCCCCTCCATTTCTAAGCATTGGGGTTCCAAGTGCCCAGTGAACATGTCCAGGCTTGCCCCGACTTGCCTCACCGTGTATCCCTCCAAGCAAATACCCCATCCAGGTGCTCCCGTCAGAAACCCAGGGTCCATCTGGACATCCTGTCCCCTCAGTCTGCCTGTCCAGTCCAGCGGACTGTGGGCTGTGACCCCACAGGTGTCCACCTGGGTGCAAGGCACCGACATTGGATCCAAATCCCACTGCAGCCCCTCTCTGCTCTTGGGGTACCCACCATCCCCTATCTCTAATCCTCCTCCTCCCCCAAGTTCTTAGGGGGATTTCTAAAGTCCCTAATTCGGCTGGCAGGGCCAGGCCCATGCCTCACTCACCGGCTCTGCCTCGCCTGCTCTCTCAGTCTCAAGATGGCTGTGCCCGCTGGTCCCCCGGGCCTTTGCACAGGCTGCACACGCTGGGGCCTCTTCCACCCCCTGTCGTCCTCTGCCTCATTCACTCCTGGTTGGCTCTAGGCCCCTGGCCCCCGACTAGGGGAGCCCCTGCCTGCCTGCCTGCGTGGTGCCGTCCCCTTTTCACACGGGGAAATAGGTAATTACAGGTCATTCTGTGCATCCCCTCCTCTGCCTGCTGGACTGTGTGTTCCAAGGGGCAGGGACCAGCCCGCCCCACTCACAGTGGCAACCCCTGCATGTGGCTGGTGCCCAGTGGACAGAGGATGGATGCGCGCACGTATGCAGCGTTCCAGGAGTCCTTCCTGGCTTCTTTACTTTCTGCTCCCGTGACCGCCGGTCCCTCTGTCCAGACCAGACGGCATTATTTTTTAGGACACCGTGGGTTCTGGGGAAGGCGCAGGGTTGAGGGGACACTGTCACGGGACCCCACCAGCGCAGTTCCCACTTGGCTATTGGATGTGGCCCCTCTTGTTGAAAGGTGACGTCATAAAGCCTTAACAAGACTCGTGCGTCTGCCAAGTGCACCCAGGTGGCCCCACACGGGTGCTGGGAAGACTAGATTCCATCACCGCTGTGGGGCTCCCACCACCAGACGCGCTCTGCCCGGGACTCACGGGATCCCATCCCAAGCATTTCTCTGGTTCTTGGGGCTGAGAGTGGCCAGGGGACATGGGTCACCCGGGCATTGGCACCTTGGACCAGGGCCTTACACTACCCTGAGGAGCCCCTGCCCAGGGGTGGGTGCTAGTGGTCCAATGGGGTGTCCGCAGGCCCCTCCGGGGAGGAGGTGAGTGGGCCCTGCTGGATAGAGTGTCCCTGTGCGGGCGGCAGGCTGGCCGGCCACCTCACTGCCCACACAGATGGCTCTTTATGTGTGAGACCTGACCTGCGGCTCCCGGCCGGCAGGGAGTAGAGGGGAGCTGTGCACCAACCTGCACCCCAGGGCAGGGGTGGTGGTGGTGGGCAGGGAGCAGGGGGGATGGGAGGGGGCATGCACGGCCCCACAGGTCCCCCTCAAGGCACACTTGCCCTTCTTCAGTCTATTCTCAATGTACCAGAGCAACGTAGCTAAAAACGTGAGTCTCATGGTGGCCCTCCTTGGCCCCAAAGCCCCCACCTCCCTTCAAGTGAAGCCTCAAATCCTTCCAAGGGCTCACAGGGCCAGGTGTCTGCCCACTCTCTTGCCTGTCTGCTCCCACCTCCAGGATTCCCCTCACCCTGTGGCTCCAGCCACATTGCTGTCCTGCTATTGCTCAAAACAAGCCAGGCACGGTCCTACCTCAGGGCCTTTGCACTTGCTGTGCCCTCTGCCTGGAACACTGTCCCCCTAGATAGCCACATGCCTTGCCCCTGCGCCCCCTAGATATCTTTCCTGCAGATTGGCATACCCTCCAGTCTTCTTTTAAAGGGCCCAGATCCTGCCTAGACACAGTTTCTTTTTTTTTTCCTTTTTTTGTTGAGGAAGATTCACCCTGAGCTAACATCTGCGCCAATCTTCCTCTATTTTGTATGTGGGTTGCTGCCATACATGGCCACTGAGGAGTGGTGTAGGTCTGCCCAGGGAAACCAAACGCTGCGGAAGAAGCAGAGTACGCTGAACTTAACCGTTAGGTCAGGAGCCAGCCCCCAGAGGGTTTCTTTTGAGCGAAAGCAGGGTGTAAGGCCTCACCTCTCAGGCTATCCTGGTGCTATTTTGCCTTTCTGAGAGCAGGACCTGTGACAGGGCCTGTGTACAGGGCATTTTCTGGATGCTGGACACACAGGCACGTGCCATACCCTGCTTGTCTGGTCCACACACTGACTCCCATTGCACAGACAAGGATCTGGAGGTCAGAGGTGCCCCCAGTTTGATAAGGGCCCCGGAAGAGTAGGCTTTTCTGGTCAGCCCTCCCTCATCCTACAGCCTCTTCCAAACTTGGGGAGGGGTCCAAGGCGCCCCTGCTCTGGGCCAGCACGGGCACCCCCTCAAGGCCACGGGCGTGAGGGCGGGGGTGGTGGAGCGGAGGCATGAATG
This sequence comes from Diceros bicornis minor, assembly GCF_020826845.1. NCBI lineage: Eukaryota > Metazoa > Chordata > Mammalia > Perissodactyla > Rhinocerotidae > Diceros > Diceros bicornis. The sequence goes on from NC_080770.1 coordinate 1,989,529, forward strand.
GATGCTCCGGTGACGAGGGCGGGAGCAGCGGATGAGGAACGGGGTGGGGAGGGAGCGCGCTGCCAACCCAAACAGCCCGGCGCGCCTCAGCCCCGTGTTTAATCCACAAAAATTTCCATCTGCCTCTGGAGCCCTCGGAACCCGGGCAACGAGAGGCGTGCGCTCTGCAAAACAAACACGCTCGGCCGGTGGCTCCGTGTCCTCGCGGCCCGGCTCCAAGCGCAGCGTCAGCCATTTTGTGGACACGGCGTCCACAGGGGAGCGAAGCCCCACGCCGGTGGATTCGGGGGGCCCCGGGCACGGGGAGGTGGCCCGCCACTTGCTCGATGTGGCTTGCGGCTGGGGACCTGCTAGCGTCCACCTGCCACGCTGCCCCGGGCGCCGAGGGCGCGCTCCGACCCCATCGGGCCCGTGGCCCACTGTGGCAGCCACCCAGTTCCCACCCTTGGATGTCCGGACACTCACACCCTGACCCTGGCCTGGCAGGGTAGACCCTGAGGGGGAGGTGGCCAAACGTGCCAGGCGCGGGCTCCCTGCTGCCTGCCTGCACGGCCTGGGCCACTGCCCCCTTCCGGGCTGGTCCCCTCCCGGGCGGGCGGGACAGCCCTGCGCCTGGGCTGGGACATCTATTTTTGGTAGTGACCAAGCCACTGCTTAATATGCAGGACTGGCTGGGGGCAGGCTGTGCCCTGACCCGCAGGGTGACAAGTTTAAAAAAGGGCCCATTTTGATCAAAATACATGTTTTTCTGAGGTCGGCCAAGGCGGCCGGGCAGGGTTTGCCACAAAGACAAGGATCGGGGCCGCCCTCACGTGGGTCCCCACAAATGGCCGGCCCAGCCCGATGCCCCCAATTGATGCCATTGATTATACGTCACCAAATAGCACGCACGCAGGGCTCTCCGCCACCAGGCTGCATGCCACTGCCGGATACGCATGTCTCTGTCTGCCACCCAACCCCGTCCCCTGCCTTCCTCAGAAGCAGTCAACCCACAGAAGCTGACACAGGCTTGAGTTAAAGTTTTTACAAATGTAAATTTCCTTTCTGGCCAATATTTGAGCCTATAAATAGAGTCATTCAGGAGAGGCTGAGCTGGAGGGGTATCGTTCCGGGCAGACGGGGAGAGAGACACCCAGGAAGAGGAGGGCAGGGCAGAGGGAAAGCCAGATTCTTCGGGGCTGCTGAGGATGTGAAAAGCAGGAGGCCACAGGGGAGCAGGGGAAACTGAGGCTCAGACTCAAGAGGCTTGTCCAGGGCCACCCAGTGGGGTCAGGGCAGAGCTGGAGCTCTCGGATTGGCCCCTGACCCCAGCTCTCCCGCCAGTGGCCAGCCCACCCTCATGCCCATTCTCTCTGAGCTCTGCACTCAGACACCAGGTCTTTCAGCTCTGGAACTTGCCACAGGGCCTTTGCGCATGAGGCTCCCCTAGCCTGGATGTGAATCAGCTCATGACTCCTCCCCACCGTGCTGGGTATAGAGCATTAATGTCATCTTCTCCACTCACAGTAAGGAGACCAAAGCGCTGAGAGCCATTGTGACCTGCCCGGGTCTCATGGCCAGTGAGCAGAGGGGGCAGGGCTTGAACCCGGCCTTTGGCTAGAAAAGTGCAATGGGGGGCTCGAGTTTTGCCCTCTGAGAAGGGGGCGAGGGGATGGCAGGGCCCCTTGGGGCTCACATGCACGCGAGCAGCCTCGTCCCTTTGGCCAGCGGCGAACACGCGGAATCTGAGAACACACTGGCGTGAGAGCCAGGCTGCCCAGGCCCAAATCCTGGCTCTGCCCCCTGGCAGGACCACAGGGAGGGACGGAGGCTCTGGGGTCCGTAAGATGGGCATAGTGATCAGGGTGCCCACCCTGCCCCAAGGGGTAGGTGAAAACAGCTGGCCCTGGATACACCCAGTTCACAGAAGGCTCTGGGCCTCTGGGGCATCGGGCGTGTGGGCAGCAGCCGTAAGGGACCAGGCCACAGTAAGTGCCCTGAGCATGACACTTCTCTCCTCTTTCCTCCAAACTATAGTGACCAAACCAGACTTGTCCTCCCAGACTTGGACAGAGGGGGAAACTGAGGCTCAGAGAGGCCGGTGGGCATTGCCCGGGTCACCCAGGAGGGTATCCCCGGGAGGCACGGGGCACCTCCCTGTGGGCCTCCTCCTCCAGGCCATGCCCTGTCGCAACGGCTCCACTTTCTCGGAGATGGGGACCTCCTGCTGGGGGCCAGTCATCAGGGTCACTGCTTTTCCCTGAATAGGCCCCCCGCCAGGCCCCACCCCAGGATATAAGCAGGCCAGAAACAGGCTTCAAAAGCCAGCACTCACATTCCTTCCTGGAAAGCCAAGCATCTGATGCCAGTAACAGGCGAGGCCACCCACCATGGGGGGATCTGCTCCTGCTGGCCAGGAGGGAGTGGACGGGGGGGCAGTGAGGGGCGAGCCACGAGGCCAGCCTTCCCGCCTCCTGCCTCAACATTGGGAGGCCCCGGACGACAGCCCAGCAGGCACACTGCCCTGAGCGTCAGTCCTGATGCCAGCTCCAGGTTTTAGCTCTGGGCCAGCCTTAGCTCTGACCCCCCTCCCACAGCCATGGCCTTTTGGTGGCAAACCCCTCAGACACCATAGGGGCCTGCGGGCCTCATGCTTGATGGGATGGAAAGGTCTGGAATGCCTGCAGATCCCTCAAAGACCCCCTGACCGATGCCCTCATTTCAATGACAGGGAAACCGAGTCCCTGAAAGGGGAGGGATGTGATTTTTCAGTCTCCTGATTTTTCAGACCCATAGGCGTGATTGGGGCCCCTGATGCCCCCAGCTGTGATGGGTCACCCACTTCTCTGACCTCAGTGAGGGGCTCCCTGCAGATGAGGCTTGGCCCCTCAGACGGAGAATCCTGCTGCGGCCCTGTCACCTGGACCATGGGGACGAGGGTGGAGAAAGGAGGGCTCACGGGGGTACGTACCCCGTGGCTGACCATGGCCCACCTCCACTGTCCCTGTTTGTCCCTTTGGTGCCAGCCCGGCTGCTGCTGACCACTGGGTGCCAGCCCACGCTGGGGGACAGACGGCTAGACAGGAGTGCCTCCCAGGCCTCTCTCCCTGGTGCCTCCTAACCCTGGTGGGGGTTTGACCCACAAAACCAAGCCCAGCATGTGGGCCCCTTGGGTGCCGGGTTGTCCCAGGGGTCTTGCTGGGGGCAGAGGGCTGAACTGCTGGCCATGCTGTCATCCCCCTGAGTGGCTGGCCGCTGACATGGGTCCCTGGAAAGGGCTGTTGAGGTGAGCTGTATGTGGACAAGAACAGGCTGGCAGCAGAGACCACCTTACACTCAGGTGGGCGAGCCCAAGTCCTGGAGTGGCTGCTGCCTCTGGTGGGTGGACAGACGAAGGTCCCTGTCAACGGATGACTCCAGAGGTTCCTGCTCCTCCCATCACATTGCTGGAAAACAGCTGTCCTGCCGGGTCTATGTTCCCCAAATCCTCTGGGTGGGGCCACGTGACTCGCTCTCTCCAATGGGATCAAGCAGACGTGATGTGTGTGTTACTTCTGGGCTGAAGTAGTTAAGAGCTGGGGCCATTCTTCAGGCCTGGGAGGGGCCTGGCCCCAGTGGACATCTTGGCAGGGAGAGGGCCTGAGGGGAAGGAGGCTCAGACCAATGACCAACACCAGACAGCAGGTGCTGAGTGTAGCTGGAGCCCCGGGAGGAGGCTCTCAGGGGAGTGACTCAGGATGGCAAGACTGGGTGACAGTCCTTCAGGTGGGAGAGCAGCCCTGGCTGACAGAGGACCAAGGACCAGAGCAGGAGGCTGGACGGGAATTGGCAGACCTTGTGTCTGATGCACCTCCCATGAAACACCTAGGAATACGCACCCTGACTGTGAAAATCATCTCGACCTCAGACAAGATGAGAACCTAGCGTCTCAGAATAGCGCACAGGCATCTACTGCCAGGACGGCCCCAGCGCCCTGGAGCCAGGCTCTGCTCTCACTGCCCTCCTCAGTGCCATCTCGGGCAGCATGGTTTCATGAAACTGGCATGCCTGTTCCTGGCATCTTAGGTTACTTTCTTAGCCATCATCGGGGTGTCTCTCCAGAGCACCTGACAGACATGGGCTCACCGGCATCGTGCATTAAGGCTGCCTAACCTCCCCCAGCTGGAGGCATCTCGGTTTATCCAGCTCTGCTCTCTCTACAATCAAGCCGCTCCTGGTGTCTCGCTATTACAAACCGGAGTGTGACAAACACCCTCACATGTAAATCCACAGCCCTGGGGCTCCCTCTCCTAGGAGTGGAGATGTTAGCTCACAGGGCATGGGTATTTTTAATGCTAACAGAGGTTGCTAGATTCCTTTCCAGAAGCCCCGTTACTACAGTAACTCACGTCCCCACCAGCAATGTGTAAGAATGCCTGTTTCCCCACGTCCGTGCCAGCATGGGCTATTATTATTTTCTTAAATTTTGACGTCACTGTGCATTCCCCTGGCTGCTGGTGAGGGTGGTCAACTTCCAGCAGAAGACTGCTGGCCAAAGCTGGGCCGTCTATTGAAAGACGCCTCCTGAGCCACACTTTGGGCAAGGCCTGTGGGCGCTGCCCTGGTCAGGATGCCCAGTGCAGCTTCCCAGAGGCCCCAAGCGGCCCAGGCCCAAAGGGCTCTGACCTCGGGCTCCCTCCAGGGGCGCAGCAGCCCCGTCCCAGGGGCCGTCAAGTCTCCCTGGCACTCGCAGGGCACGGGGACTCCCTGGCAAGCCCGCCCACCTCTGCCCAGGAATGGGGGTGGTGGTGCTCAGCGTCAACTGACGCTTTCATTATAGGTTTATCTTTGAAACCCTAGACAAAACAGGGCTTGTGTGGTTTGACTGAAGAGCCAGCACCTCAGGACCTCGCCATCCACTAAGACGGCTCCTCAGGAAAGAAAAAATACACTAACCTTAAAATAACCAGTTCCCAGAATAGCAACTAATGACGGCTTCTGAAGGGAGCCCTTTGATCAGCCAGAGCCCCACGCCTTCGCCTATTTACGGCCATGTCACTCAAGAGCAGCTCACCAGCAAAGGGAGAAGTGTTGGGGGGGCAGGGGAAAGTGGGGGGCTGGGTGGGCAGGGCCCTCGGTGCCCGTTTGAGGCCACCCGACTTTCTGATGCAAGCAGCCCAGGCTGGTGGTGAGGTGCTCCATGGAGTCTCAGGCGGCTTGGTGCGCCAGGGGCAGCCTGGAAAGGCAGCCTCATGCAGTGGACACTGCTCCTGACAGCCCCCTGAGAGCCCAAGTGGTGGAAGCCAAGGCTGGTGGGAGGCAGATGTGGTTATAAGCACCAGAATCCCAGGCAGATTCTGGTGTCCTCAGGGACCTCGGCGAGGCGTGGGTCATGGGCTCTGGGGGCTCAAGGGGGGGAATTCCAGGGAGATTCTGTGGAATGGGAGCCCAGAGGGGTCTGCAAGGATGTGCCCCTGTTGGGAGATGGGGATGCCAGAGTTGTAAGATGCTGCTCTCCCGCCAGCTGCCTCATGTCTGCCCTGTGTCAGGCACCCACTCACCCTATTGGTGTTCACCCAGCACCTCCCTGGCCCTGGCCCGGGTCAGGGGCCAATGGGGGACCACACTCACCCCTGCCAGCAGAGACATGGCAGTCTAAAGCTGCCCTGTCCAAAAGCCCAGTCACCAGGCCTGTTTGGCTACGGAGCACCTGAAATGTGGCTTGTGAAACCGAGGAAGTGAATTTTAATTTGATTTAATTTTAATTCAAATTTAAATGCAGATTCTCAATTCAGTTATTGGAAAATGTTGAAGTATGTTTGGAATGACTGAGGTACGAGAATCTCCTTCAACCGTAAATTTTTTGGAATCTAAATGCAGACCAAGTTGTTCTGATGGAAACGTAACATCTGAACTGGACGTGCTGTGAGAGTAAAACACACACTGGCTTTGAAGAAAGAATGTCGACCATCCCAACAGTTTTTTTCTATTGATTATATATTGAAATGATAATATTTTCATCTATTGGGTTAAATGAATTTAATCTGTTTCTTTTTACTTTTTTAAATGCAGATATTGGAATTTAAAATTATACCTATGGCTTGTACTTTATTTCTGTTGGACAACAGTGGCCTAGATCAAGGATCAGCAAACTTTTCCATAAAGGGCCAGATAGTAAATATCGTAGGCATTGTGGATCACATACAGTCTCTGTCACACATTCTGTTTTTTTTGTTTTAAATGCATGAACAGGTCGGGAGCCCAATTTGGTCCACAGGCCACAGTTGGCCGGCCCCTGGTCCAGAGGCTCCCAGCTGAATCAGGCCAGCTGGCCTCAGTACAACAGCACTCAGTTAGTGGGGGATCCCTTCCTCTCTGAGGTATAGAGGGCCTGGAGAAGAGTGTCCTTCTCAGTCCAGCCTGCTGAGGGCTGGTGGCCCAACTGGACCCCCTGGAGTCCCAGCATGTGACCTACTTATGATTAAGACCCTAGGGACCAGCATGAACCAGACATGTTATACCAACCCATAGCTCCCAGTGTCCTGGGGAGACGAAACACAGCAGGTACCAGTACAGGGAGCTGGGGACATAGCAGCCATGAGACACAGGCTGCCCAGAAAAAAATCCCATCTTCAAAATCCTGATTCTGTCCCTGCAAGTGGACAAGAGCTTGTCTGACCACACGTTGGAGGGACAGACTCACCAGCACTGATGCGCTAACCAGGAAGGAAGGGAGGGTACGAGGAGGAACACGCAGTGAGAGTGGAACCCACAGACGGGAGAGGCGCCTTTGATGAACTGTCACCTGGAGCTTTGGTTCTCATAGTCTCACAGGTGATGGATGGCTGGGTATCCAGGCCCAGGCTTGCTCTAGGTGGGCAGTCTCACAGCAGAGCCTGCCATAAAGCTGGGACCTTCAAAGGGCTCCATGTTCAGTATGCGGGTCAGTGAGAAATAAGCCACTCCCTGAAAAGACTGTCAAGAAGACTGCCTTGCCACTAAGAGCAGTGGAACAATACTTGCCCTGAGAAGTCACAGCCACAAGCTGGTCCACTCTTAGCTTGGAAGCCTAAATGCATACCACCCGGGTGGTCTGGAAAACTTGGAGCCTAGGATTCAAGTCCAGGCTGGTGGTATTCCCACACGTATAGTAAAGGAAGAGGTCACCATGCATCCTCCCTCAGGGCCTCAACTTTGCCCTAGGCTCAAAAATTCCCACAGATAAATTTTAAGATATATGAAATTACTATTTTAAAAAAGAACCCTTAAAGGGAATGAAACATCATGAATGAGAGCCAGCAGAAAAAACAAAACAAAACAAAAAACAAAAAAACCCCAGAGAAACAGACTCACAAAGACTTTAGATACCAGAATTATCGAAAACTAAATATAAAATAGCCATATTTAACCCACTTCAAGAAATGTTTTTAAAGTTTAAATATGCAAGTAAATAGAAAGATACTATAAAAATGATTTATCAAGAATGCATAAAAACCAAATAGAATTTCCATAAATAGAAAAATAATAATTGAAATTTAAAATTCATTGGGCAGGCTTAACAGCAGGTTAGATATAGTTGAAGAAATAATTAGTGAATTGGAAGATGGATCAGAAGACATTATCCAGAATACAGTACAGAAAAACAAAGTGAATAAAAAAAAAAAGAGAGAAGGATTAGGAGACACGGAGGGGAGTGAGATGGTCCACCACACGTCTAATAAAAATTCCGGAAGGAGATAATGAGCTTAAGCAAAATATGAAGAGGTAATGGCTGAGGGTAGTCCAGAACGGATACAAAACACCAAACCACAGATTAAGAAAATTTACTGAATTCCAAGCAGAACAAACAAAAGAAACTCTCTATTGACACATCATAGTGAAAATGCGGAACACTCGAGTCAAAGGAAAGATCTTAAAAGCGGCTAGAGAGAAGAGATACATTGCCTTCCAAAGACCAACAATTCATCCTCATGCTTGTTTTCCACAGTAACAGTGGAAACCAAAGAAGTGTTGGATGATATTTCCAATGTGCAAAAGAACATCATTTTGGTAACCTAGGGCCTAGAATTTTATACCCAGTGGAAATATCTTTTAAAAACAGCAATAAAACATTCATTTTAAAACAAAATCTGAGAGATTTTGATTTTCAGTGAAGGAAATTCTAATGAATATTGTAGCCAGAAAAAAAGTGATCCTAGATGTGAGATCTGAGATGAAAAAGAAACGATGAGTGACCAAAGAGGCAAATAGTTGGGTAAATTTTAACACATAACAATTGTATAAAAATTCTAATTATGAATTGTTGGGTTAAAAAATACACACAATTTAACTAAAATGTATAACCACAAAGCATATAAGTCAGCAGGAGAGTGACTGAAGCTTAAGTGTCCTAAGGTCCTTATGTTATTACAAATACAGGTAAAGATAGCAATTAACTTGCTATATATCCATTTAAAACGTTCTAGGTTAACCTCTACGAGAATGGCAATAGGGGGCTGGCCTGGTGGTGCAGGTGTTAAGTGCACGCCCTCCGCTGTGGTGGCCCAGGGTTTTGCCGGTTTGGATCCCTGGCGTGCACTGATGCACTGCTTGGCAAGCCATGCTGTGGCGCCATCCCATATAAAGTGGAGGAAGATGGGCACGGATGTTAGCCCGGGGCCAGTCTTCCTTGGCAAAAAAAGGGGAGGATTGGCAGATGTTAGCACAGGGCTGATGTCCTCACAAAAAAAAAAAAAAAAAAAAGAAAGAAAAGAAAAAGAATGGCAATAGAATACGTAACTTCAAAACCAGTAGAAGGAAAAATGGAATGAGAAATAATCATCGATCCAACAGGAGGCAAAAACGAGGAGCAAAATAAACACTAAAAAATTTAGTACAAATGGAAAGTACAAAATTCATTGCTAGAAATCAACCCAAATATATTAGAAATTACATTAAGTGTAAATGTATTAAATAATTTTTAAAAACACAGCCATATAGTGTTTACAAAAGACATCTAAAATACGTATATAGGATGAAACAATTTAAAAACTTAACACCAAAATCAGAAAAATAAATCACAAGAAAACTACAGGTCAATATCCTTTAGGAATACAGATCCAAATATTCTTAACAAAATATTAGCAAAGCAACTCCAGCAACATATAAAAGAGATTACATACCATGACTAAGTGGGAAATGCAAAGTTGGTTTGACAGCCCCAAAATCAATTAATGTGTTACACCATATTAAAAGAATAAGGGATAAGAACTATGTAACAGTCTCGAAAGATGCAGAATGGGCATTTGAGAAAATCTAACATCCATTCGTGATAAGAGCTCTGAACACACTAGAAATAGAAAGAAACATCCTTTATCCTGATAAAGAGCATCTACAGAAAACTTACAGCTAACATCACACTTAATAGCAAATGACTGAATGATTTTCCTAGCCACTTCTAGTTAACATTTTACTGGAAGTTCAAGCCAGTATAATTAGGCAAAAAAAAGAAATTAAATGCATCCAGATTGGAAGGAAGAAGTTAAACCGTCCTTATTCACACATGACATGATCTTATATATAGAAAATCCTAAAGAATCAACAACAGTAACAACAAACTTTACTAAAATTAATAACAGTGAAGTCACAGTTTACAAGCTTGATATAAAAAATTAATTGTATCTCTATATACTAATAAGAAACCATTCAAAAATGAAATTAAGAAAAAAATTCCATTGACAACAGCATTGAAAATAATAAAATATTTAGGAGTAAATTTAACAAAAGATGTGTAAGATTTGCACACTGAAAACTAGAAAACATCACTTGAAGAAATTAAAGTAGACCAAATAAATGGCAGGATATACCATGTTCATGAATTAGAAGACTTAATATTGTTAAGATGTCAGTTTTTCCCAAGAGGATGTATAGATTCCACACAATCCCTATCAAAATCCCACCAGGCTCTTTTTTTTTTTTTTTTTTTTTTGGTAGAAATTGACAAGCTGATTCTAAAATTCATACAAAAGGACTTAGGACTTAGAATGGGCAAAATAATTTGAAAAAGAAGAACAAAATTGGAAGATTTACACTACCTGATTTCAAAACTTACTATAAAGGTACAATAATCAAGACAGTGTAACATGGTTTTAAGGAACAACAGAACGGCAATGAGAATCCAGAAACAAACCCATTTATTTATGCTCAACTGATTTTTGACAAAGGTGCCATGACAATTCAGTGGGGGAAAAATAGTCTTTTCAATAAATGGTGCAGAGGCAACTGGCTATCCATAAGCAAAACCAAACCAAAACAAAACTTAACTTAGATTTTACTTCAAACCACACCCCAAAATGAACTCAAAATAAATCACAGACCTAAATATAAGAGTGAAATCTATAAAACTTCTAGAAGAAAAAATAGAAGAAAATGTTCATGACCTTGGAGTAGGCAAAGAGGTCTTAGATACAACATCAAAAGCACAAGCCATACAAGAAAAGATAAATTGGACTTTATTGAAATTTAAAACTTTTGTGTTTTGAAAGACATGATTAAGAAAATGAAAAGAGAGCCACAGAATGGGAGAAAATATTTGCAAGTCATATATCTGACAAAGGACTTGTATCCAGAACATACAAACAATTCTGACAACTCAATAACAGAACAAACTACTTAATTGGAAAATGGGCAAGAGAGTTGAATAAACATTTCACCAAAGAAGACTATGAATGGCTAATAAGCACATGAAAGGTCGCTCAACATCATTAGTGATTAGGGAAATGCAAATCAAACCCACAATGAGATACCATTACACACTCACTCGAATGGCTAAAACAAAAAAGACCAACCATACCATTTATTTGCAAGGATATGGAGAAAGTGGGACCTTTGTGCATTACTGGTGGGAAATCAAAATGGTACAGACCGTTTGGAAAACAACTTAGACGTTTTTCAGAAAGTTAAACAGAAACTCACCATATGACCCACCAATTCCACTCTGAGGAACCTAACCAAGAGAAATGAAAACATATGTCCACACAAAGACTTGTAGATAAAAGTTCACAGCAGCGTTACCCATAATAGCCAAAACTGGAAACAATCCAAGTGTCCGTCAACTGGGAAATGGATAAACACAATGTGGTCTATCCACACAACAGAGAACTATTCACCATGAGAAAGGAAAGAAACGCAGGGTGGAGCGTAGATGAGCCTCAAGAACATTACACTGTGTGAAAAAAGCTAAACACAAAACACCACATATTGTTTGATTCCATTTACATGAAACGTCCAGAAAAGGCAAATGTCTAGCCTTAGAGAAATTTAAGGATACGGAGACAGAAAGCAGATCAGTGACTGACTGGCTGGGGGTAGGAGCTGGCAATGATTGCAAATGAGACTGAGGGAATTTGAGGGGTGTTGAGAATGTTCTAAAACTTAGTTTGGATGATGGTTGCACTTCAAACTAGAAGTTTACTAAAATTTGTCTAGAATTTAGTAAAACTAGAATTTTACTAAAATACATTTATATTGTGTGAATTTTTTTTTTTAAACTTTATTTATTTATTTTTCCCCCCAAAGCCCCAGTAGATAGTTGTATGTCATAGCTGCACATCCTTCTAGTTGCTGTATGTGGGACGCTGCCTCAGCATGGCCTGACAAGTGGTGGCGTAGGTGCGTGCCCGGGATCCGAACCTGGGCCGCCAGCAACAGAGCGCACGCACTTAACCGCTAAGCCACGGGGCCGGCCTATATTGTGTGAATTTTATGGCATATAAATAAAGCTTTGAAAAAAAAGATGTACATGGGCTGGCCCGGTGGCATAGTGGTTAAGTTTGTGCGCTCTGCTTCGGTGGCCCGGGGTTCGCGAGTCTGGATCCCGGGCGTGGACCTACGCACCGTTCATCAAGCCATGCTGTGGCAGCATCCCATGTATAAAATGGAGGAAGATGGGTGTGTATGTTAGCTCAGGGCCAATCTTCCTCACCATGGAAAAAACAAAAGATGTACAAGCAAAATCAAGTTTGCATAGCAATGATAATAGACTTTAAGGGGAAAAGCACTACTTGAGATAAAGAAGGTGCTATGTAATTTATAAAATACTGAAATCCAGCAGTGAATATATAAAAATCTGAATATGATTTGTACCTAATCATAAGATCTAAAAATATATAATGTAAAAATTGACAGAAATATAAGGAAAACTAGACAAATACTCCACAACAGTTGGAATTTCAACACATTTCTCAGTAATGATAGATCAAGTAGATAAAAATATTCCAATGAGGATATAGATCTAAACAAAACAATTAACAAGATTGTTCTAAGGGACATAAAGACAAAACTGCACCAACAGCATCAGAATGCACACAGTATTCAAATACAGAAGGTAAATTTATAAAAATTGACCACAAATCATGCCATAAAACGTATTTCAAAATGTTTCAAAGGATTGATAGCACGCAATTGCTTTCTCTGATAACAGAGCGACAACATTAAAAAGCTCTCACAACGATAAAAATCATATTGCTATATAGCTCCTGAGATAAACGAGAGGTTATAATGGAGACTAGAAAAATATATAAGTGAATGAACATTAAAATTAAATGCTATATATCGAAACTTGGCAGATGCAGTTTGAGTGGTATTTAGAGAAAAAATATATAGCCTTAAAGGCACACCTTAGAAATTGAGCAAGTCTGAAAATTAACAACTATCCAACCTAAGGAGTTAAAGAAAGAACAATATATTAAATCCAAGTAAATAAAAGGAAAAAAATGAAGAGAAGTGAATGAAACAAAACCAAACGTACCATAGAGAGGATCAACCAAGTCAAAAATTTCTTGAAAATGTTAATAAAATTGGCAAATAGCTGGCAAGCTTGACTAATGGAAAAAAAGGGAAGGCACAAATAAACAATATTGGCTGATGATACAGATGTTAAAATATCATAAATGCTGATAGATTTGAAAACTAAGACGGAATGTACAAATTCTTAGAACATGTAACTTATCAAAACTGACACAAGAAGAAATAGAAAACCCACACAGTCTCATAACCAGGAAAGTCATTGAATCGGAATTAAACATCTTCCCACAAAGAAAACACCAAGCCTAGACATCTTTCAGGGCCACTAAACATTCAAGAGAAAAAAAGAATCCTAATCTGATACAAAAGATTCCAGAATATAGAAACAGAGGGAACACTTCTCAATTCATTCTGTGAGGCTCACATAAATTTGATACCAAAACCTGATGAGGACAGTATAAGAAAGGAAAATCGTGTTACGTACGTATCTCACACGTGAACACCAACACAAAAATTCTAAACAAAACAATAGCAAGGGGATTTCAGCAGTGTTTAGGAAATAATATACAATGTGAAGGATTGGGGGTGATGGGGAGGCTGGAGACCACATAGGTGGCTGGAAAAATAAGCTAAGCGCAAGACGATGAAGGCCTGAGTGCTGAACTCAGCACGGAGGGAGAGGGGCTGAGAGCAAGGATGAGCTGCATCCAGGTGGCTCTGGGGTTGAGGGGGCGGGGAGTTTTCCAGGATGACAAGACCCCAGGGTCCCACCTGTAGGCCTGGGTGGATGGAAGATTCCCTCTGGGATGAGGGACAGAGCACCAAGAGCAGGGTCTGGGGCAGATGCCAAGTCCTGGGTAACTGGGCCTTCCTGGTCCAAGGTGTGTGCTCAGCAAAGGGGAGGTGTTGGGGGGTGTCCTGGGCTGGGGGGCATTGCTATCCAGGAGAAAGGTGTGTCTGGCAGGGTTCTGGGACAGGAGGCAGTGGAAGGAGTGTCAGGTGGTAAGGGCCGCTTCCCACCCACACCCTCTGGACTGGGGCCTGGAAACCCAGGACTTCTCTGGGTCCGGCTCGGAGCCATGAATATTTCCGGCCAAAACGGAGAAGAAAGCAACTCTCCCAGCTCACTGTGTGCCTCATATCAGCAAAAGCAGTATGAGCTGAGTTTGCAAAATAAACAGGGCTCAGCGTAAACACTGAGCAGGTCCTGGGCACTGAGCTAAGAATACACATGGGGGAGGGGGGCTGGAGAGCCTCCCCCCGATCGGGGCCTGGAGAGCCACTGGGATGCCTGCCTTCCCAGCAGCCCCGACTCCAGTGGGCCAGAGAAACCCGCGCGGGGGGCTGGGGGCTGGGCAGGGGCCGGTGTCCACAGGACTCCTGTCCCAGGGCCTGACGAGGCCCCTCCACTGTCAGAATCAACCCTGCTCCCCGACCACCACAGCCCCCGGCCCTCACTGCTTGCCCTCCTGCCTGGCCCTCCGTGTTCACGCTGGTGTCCCTTTTGAACAGACCCCTTATGTTTATGAAATCCTTCCTGGTTTCCTCCGTCTCTCTCCACCTCGTCTCCCCCGCCTCCTTGGGGTCTCCGCGGGGACCAGCTCTTCACCTAACTAGCTGTGTGACCTTAGGCAACCACTCAACCTCTCTGGGCCTGTTTCCCCACCTGTAAAAGAATTTATTTGGGCAAACAAAAGTCCTTTCCAGAGTAAGGACAACGTGAAAGAGCATGTGGCAGCTCTGGTGATCTTTGCACGGAAGCAAAGAGCAGTTCACACCTCCCCTTTCACAACCAAAGGGAGGCCAGTGGGGAGCGGGTCCCAGATGTGGGGCCGTTCCAGGTGTCTGCGGGTGAGGCCGGCGGGGCACAGGCTGCAGGTTGGGAATGCTCTTTCTGCTCTCTGCACCCCTGGAGCGAGGAGGGCCTGCACAGCCAGGCCAGGCTGCGGACAGGGGTACGAGGTTCCCCAGGGATGGGGAGGCATCCTGAAGGGCAGGTAGGGGGCTCTCAGTTGGAGTAAAGGCGCGCTGCTGCCAAGCCAGAGTTGCGACAAGGCCACCGGACTCCAGGGAGAAGGAAGTGCCTGGGGTCCTTCTCCGCAACGTGGCCCCCAGCCTGGACATAAGGAGAGGGTGGCTCCCTGCAGGGAAACCGAGACAAGTTGAGCTGGTCTTCCCTGGGAACTCCCTGCAAGTGGACACCCCAGGCCCCTGACCCTCAGAATGATCTGCTCCTGAGAGAGGGGGCCAGTCAGCGCTCATCCCAAAGGCTCCTCTCCCAGCCCCTCCTCTTGCGCGGGGCAAGCTGGCCTGGGATGGGACCCCTGTCACAGCTGAGGGCCTGAGCTGAGATGAGGAAGCAGCTGGGGGCCAGAGCCTCGACTCCCACTGCCAGGGCCAGGCTCCCTTCCGGCCTGAGGCCAGCCTGGCGGGGTTGGGAAGGCCCAGGGGCTCTGGCTGGGGTTGGCGGGCAGTGGCTCTGCCACTGCGTGGGCCTGCCGGGCCTCCAAGGGCTGGGCGGCTGCTCGATTTCCTGCCCCCAACTTCCCGCAGTCAGCAGGATTGCTCTGGGGTTGTTTATGGTCCTGATGGCTGCAGCGATAAGGTGGGGCCCAGGACGTGCCACTGTGCCCAGCGAGGCCCTTTCCCAGGGTCTGTCCCCCAGGGGGGCATCGGTTAGTGGCTGGGGAGGGGCTGGGCAGGCTGCCACTGACTGAGCCGGATGCCGCCCCACGGCAGCCTCTGTTTGGGTCCAGCACATCTCCACCAATGCCTTGACAGACAGCGGGGCGCTGCGATTCAGCGTGGAGCATGGGCCTGCTCGCTATCTCAGAGACCCTACGTGGGGGACTCCAGCTCTCAGACTGAACCGGCTCCCCTGCAGGACAGCGGGGTGAAGACAGCACAGAATCAGCTTCCCTAAGTTCTGTGCGGGCGGAAGCCCCTAGAATCCTCGCAACCCAGAAATGGCCCCTCTCGTGGGTGCAGAGCCTGATGGCCGAGGCCATCAGGGGCTTTGTTCCCAAACCTTGCCCCCAGGGATCAGGGACTCCGGAACCCGCTTCCTTTGTTGTTCAGATCTGAAGAAACGTGGGCACGTAATTGTGCACCCCAAGGCCAGCGCTGGCCCCA
The DNA here is from genome assembly GCF_020826845.1 of Diceros bicornis minor. NCBI lineage: Eukaryota > Metazoa > Chordata > Mammalia > Perissodactyla > Rhinocerotidae > Diceros > Diceros bicornis. The sequence continues at coordinate 2,005,402 of NC_080770.1, forward strand.
CCTCAGCCCACCACACTGACCTCGGCCGACTGCCTCCTGGTTCTCGGACCCCCGCAGGCTGCCGGGCGGCTGCTGCCCCAGCCTGGGGAGGGGGCACTGCTCCAGGGAGCCCTGTCTCCTACCCATTGTCACCCCAGAGGACACTGGGCTCCGGTCTGGGCTTAAAGGGGTGGGCTGTCCTGAGAAGCATAAGGAAGGCCTGGTACAGCGGGGTGGGGGATAGAACGGGGCCTGGACGGGGAAGTGAGGGGCCGAGAGCGCATCTGGACGATGGGACAGCGCAGTGGCTCCCAGGGCTGCTGGGGTAGGCATGCTCATGGGCCCAGGGGCTGCCACGATTCCTGCCAGTGGTGGGGGCCAGTCAGCAAAAGCAGCCTTCGCCAAGGATGTTCCAGGGCTGGGCGAGGATGTCAGCATGGGTGCCTGTTTCCATTCCCTGGCTCTACCTCTGTTTCCTTTGAGGCCGGGAAGCCCCCACGCAGGGTGCCCGGCCTGCCGTACTGCCGCGTCTTGAAGGGTGTGCCAGCCCTGAGTCCCTGGTCCCACAGGCGAGAAAGAGCAAAAGCCAAGGACACATCTTGTTCACCAAAGCGGCAGAGTCTAGGGCCCCCGAGCCTCTGATCCTAACCGGCCTGGTGCGCTGACCTCTCCTGGTCTCAGTTCCCATCCTGCCAGGCAGGGACATGTCCTGCGGGGCCATCTACCTGAGAAAAGGCGAGGCATCAGCCCTGCTCAGGCCTTTGCTGGCAGAGGTGGGCCAGGCCCTCCGGCACGGTCAGGGTATTGGTGTCACACTGTCCCAGCAGGTCAGGCCTGAAGTGAGGGCCCCAGTGGGCACCTGGACAGCGACCCTCCCTCCCCCTGCCTGAGCCCACTTACTAGTTTCCTGGACTCCTTCAGCCCAGGCTAGGAGCAGACTGTACAGGAGGGAGGGGGTGATGCTGCAGGCCCCAGGGCCCAGGTGTGGCTGGGCAGGAATGGGGAGCCGTGCCCCTGCCCGGTCTACCCAGCTGCAGCCAAGAAGGAAGTGGGCCAGAGCCAGGCGTTGCCGGGGCAACCGAGCAGCAGACGCCCTCCCTGCCTGACCGAAATTCTCTATTTTTAGCCTCCCAGCTACTTTCAGATAAAGTCCATGTAGATGGAGGAGCTGTGCGGCAAGATAACAGCCAGCTCCAAACCACAGAGACTTCAAAGGGCAGCGCCAGCCATGGGCCTGAGAAAGGCCCTCCCACTCCCCAGAACCTCCCCTGGCTCCCTGGATGCCCTGGGAAGAGGTTCCCGCGCTGAGAGGCTGGGCAATGGGCACAGAGCCTGGCGGGGAGCAGGGGCATCCCAGAGGCCAAGGCTGCACGGGCTGAGGGACCGGCGCCCCGCAGCAGAGGGAGCATGGGCATCGCGGCAGCAGAGGAACCACAGGCCCCGAATTCCACGTGGATGCCCAACAGGGCCTCGGCAGACACTCCACACCCCCAGCGTGGTCAGGACCCTACAGCGGAGGGTCCTGGAGGCCACAGCCCCTCCTGGCCACTTGACACACCCCTGTGCCACTGTCAGCGCCTCTGATGTCCCCAAGCGCACATGGGCTGGGGGCCGAGGAGCCACATGCACTGTGGACGGCACTGCCCACCCTGGCATGCTCTGGAAGGTTCTCAGCTACTCCAGGGAGGGGCCTGCGGGCACTTGGTGCCACTTGCTAGTAAATACGCCACTTGTCAGAGGTCGAGAAACCAGCCTGGCCTCGACTCAGGCCGTCCTCCTCCCATGGGACCAACACCCAGCTGGGTGGGGAGGAGCGGACACAAGCCCTGTCTCAGGGAGACCCTGGCGTCATGTGGGCAACACTGCACTGGGGAAGGAAGGGAGGAAAGAGAGTGGGAAGGAAGGAGGGAAGGAGAGAGACCCACAGTGGCCTAGGTTACCATCCAATTCCCAGTACATGGTGGGACAGAGCCAGGAGAATGAAACGTCACTGTGGGTGGTGCTGTACTGGCCCCAAAGACTACGCCCACCAGGAGCAATGCCACACTGTCCCCCAGCCGACGTGGGCTGGGACCCTGGTGCCTACCTTGTCTTCCACGCGATTCAGGCGGGCGCCGATGCTGTTACTGCCACGGTCCTTGCTCTTTTCTGGGGGCAAAGCACAGAAATCAGGGATGCACGTGTGGGCAGGGGGGAGGGGCAGGGCAGGGCAGGGTTGGAAGGCCTGAACCTCTGAGGACATCTTTTAGAAGTGCATCTGTGGCGAGAACTTCAGGAGATGGTGGGGTGGGCAGGGCACTGGCCGGGCTCCAGCCTTCCTAGCTCCGCCACCTCGGAGAGCCCGTCAGGGGAGGACAGGGACACGTCCTGCCCAGGGGGGCTGCCTGAGGTACAAATCCTACATCCTGCCCTCCGGGGAGGCAGTGGCCTCGCTCAGGCCCGGGAGTGCCTGCTACCCCAGCTGCCCCCCCCCAACCCGGCCCCCACATGAGCTGCAGTGCCCACTTAAACTTGGGCTAGGGCAACCCCAAGGAAGCTGCCTGGCCCCGTCCTCCCCTGGTGCGCCCACAGCCCTGGTCCAGAGGACACGAGGACTCAGAGCTGGAGAATGCACCTGTTGTGCTGCCACCAATGGCCCCTCGAGCTCTGGGCTGGCGACTCATCCCCAATGCCACTCCCCGTCCCTCCCTGCACAGGATCCGGTCATGTCTCCATACCCAGGTCTTCAATGGCCTGGAAGAGTCTGCCATTTAAAGGGACCCACATGGGTCCTTGTACTAGCTGAAATTCGTTTGTAAAACATGTTCTAAGCCACCTTGCTTAGGGTGGGGTCTACCTGCCCCTTCTGTCTGGCTTTTGCTGCATGTCAGGTACTTTGGAGGCCCCAACAGCTGTTCTGATGGTGGGGAGAGGCAGGTGTGGGTGGAGGGTGGGAAAAAGGTCCAACACGGGCCATCATGCCCAGGATGCCTCGATGTGGAAACCCACCTGAGCCGGAGATGAAGAGGGAGGGCTTTCCGATGGACTGGTCCAGCCTGGGAGGGAGGGAGACAGAGACCAGCTTATGCTCGGCCCAGGCACCACATGGACACCCAGCCTGTTGGCGGGCAGATGGGCTGATGCGCCCAGCAAGACAAGCTGCCCACCCCCTCTGGGGGTCACCCACCACTGCCACCCACACACCAGCCAGGTGCCTCCCAGGCCCGTGCTTCTGAGGGGGCTGGGCAGGGGGCTGAGAGATGAGGGCCAGTGGTTGGGCTGCTCCTTAGAATTCCTCCCGGGGCAGGGCGGAGGGCCCAGGATCTCCCAGTGTCCTGTGGCCACTTCATGAATGCCCCAGGCCAGGCGCCTTGGTCACGCTCAGAGAAGCAGGCCTGTGGGTGGGCCCTTCCAGGGCGAGGCCAGGTTGCTGAGCAGGGTGTACTTCACGTCTCATTGGTGGGTCAGTGACGGGGGGCAGCCTGAGCCCCCAGCCGTGGTCAGGATGGGCACATTCCCCTGCCACACTCTGTGACACCCGGAACTAGGTTCCCAGGCTAGCCCACCGAAGAGGTACAGCTGGTCTGGGCCTGCACAGACTCCCAAGAACCACGCCGCTTACATGCAGACAAGCTTCCCAGGCTTCAAGCCAGAAGCCAGGACATGTTGGCTCCCAATGGTTAGGATCCTCAGCTCCAGTGGTGGAGACCCCAGGGGTAGGCTGATGGTGGGGAGGGGCCTTGTGCCAGGCAGGGTCTCCCCTGGTGGTGGGTGTCTCCTGGGCAGGGCCTGGCCCTTGCACGGAGCTGGTGCAGCAGGAGGCGGGTGGGTGGATAGGGCTGCGAAGTGACCTGCAGCTCTCAGAGGCGGGACAATATGGAGTTGGGGGGCAGGGGAGGCGACGTTGTCCTTCCCACCTGCCCGCCACCCCCCACCTGACCTACTTGTCCTCTCAGATGGCCAGCGGTTGCGGCCCCTCCCCGGTGGCCCCTGCCCGGGCCCACCTTCTCTGCAGCTCTTTGATGCGCACCATGAGGTTGAGGTGGCCCTGGGAGTACTGCTCGATGACGTCCCGCACATCGTAGGGCTTCCGCGCTTGCTGCAGCCAGAGAGACACGCGTCAGTCCCCTCCCTGTGCCCGCTGGCTCTGAGTGAAACGCAGACAGCGACAGCGCCTGCCTTGGGGGGTCTTTTGGGGAGCTCGCTTGAGTGGCACGATGGGGCAGGCCTGGCCCAGGGCACACGAAGTAGCTGGGCTCACCCCACTGGCTTGGCCACTCCATGCTTGGCAACTCCATGCTTGGCCACCAGGTTTGGGTGACCCTGGGCTGGTGGCTCAGCCTCTCTGGGCCTCAGCTTCTTGCCACTCTCCCTGTCCAGGCTACCAGTCCCTGTTTTCAAACAGCCTTGGAAGAGTTGGCCCAGCTGAGGGGCCCGGAGGGGCAGCACGGCCGCCGGGAGGCAGCCGGGAGGGCGCAGCTCTGTGCAGCACGGCCTGCCTGGGTCCCAAGCTGACCCTTGACACGCTCGCTGGCATGCACACCCACTGTTCTCAGGGTGGGAAGGTGGCCCACCAGGCACACTTCCCAGGCAGTCCCCAGTACTGGGCCGAGGTGGCCCCAGGTGACAGGCCTCCTGCTGGGGCTACCGGGAAAGAGGGATGCTCCCGCAGCAGGCCTGGGGCCAGGCGGGCAGGGTAGGCGACCCCGGGCACCCAGGCCTGGCGCCAGCTCTGAGCCCTTAAATGCATCCGGGGCTCAAGCGAAATCACCAGAAACCACAACAGAGAGAACAAGGCTTCTCATGACGTCACAAAACCCCAAGCCGCATTTATGGCCTTGTGCCCAGGAGCTGCAGACCAAGGGTCTTGCCCAGGTGGCAGCAGGTCGGCAGAGTGGGGGTTGGATGGCCTGGGAAGCTCCTCGCCCACACGAGCAGGCTGGAGTCACATGGGAAGACAGACCACCACTCTTGTAGGGACCTCAGAGAGACAGGGCTGGTGGGGCCCAGGAGTGTCCTCACCAGCACTGAAGAGCCCACATGAGTGATGAGCGGGGGTTACTGCCTCTTGCTGGGGAGTGCAAAGGGCCTGAGACACATGCCAGACAGCCCGGGGATCGGGGGGGAGGTAGGGCCAGCCCAGGTCAGAGGATGAGGTGGGACAAGGGGCAGATGCCCATTGAGGGTCAGGGCCGGGTCTCAGCCCTGGGGTCCCAGGGGATATGTCCTTCCTGCCCACCTGAGGCCTACTTCTCCTTGGGGTGCCACCCCAGAGACTGGGGCGACCTTAGTCTGAGGGCATGGCCATCTTTGCCTCCCCAGAAAGACTGTATGCCCCCGAGGGCAGGGTCCTGCCTCAGGTCTCTGCATACCCTTCTGACATTCCTGGGGGCTCTGCCATCAACACTGGCAGCTTGGCAAAGTTCTTGTAACTCCCTAACATTGTCCCGGGCCCCAGGAATCCCAAGGCAGGGCAGAGACCTCCTCCCTACCAGGGGATAGGCCCCAGAAGTCTGGGGGTTTCCTGCCCTCCACAAGATCCACCAGGCAGGGCCCTCATGGGTAACACACAGCCCCTCTCTGGGCCCTAAATACAGGACCTTGATTTGGAGGGGCTGGGAAGTAGCCTGCCTTCCCCATACCACAACTGTGCCCCCAACAGAAGAACTTGCTGCTTCTGGGGGCCATGCTGGGCACCAGGACCACCTATGTCACCTTGTGGCCTACATTCCTAGACTGTCATGGTATCATGGAGTGGGAGTCTAGGCAGATCCTCTGGCTCCCCACACACTCAGCTTAATGGCAGTCATAAAATCGGCACTTAGGTTCAGGCCAGTGTTAATATCTCCAGGTCTTAGTTTTTACTTCTGTAAAATGGGGTATACTGAACCCTGCTGCTCCCTTTTGTAAGATGCGGATGCTGAGCCTTGTCCCTCCCTTCTGCAAGATAGGGATGCTAAGCCCTGCTCCCCCCTTCCGTAAGATAGAGATGCTGAGCCTTGTCCCTCCCTTCTGTAAGATGAGGATGCTGAGCCTTGTCCCTCCCTTCCGTAAGATGAGGATGCTGAGCTCTGCTCCTCCCTTCTGTAAGATGGGGATGCTGAGCCCTGTTCCTCCCTTCTGTAAGATGGGGATGCTGAGCCCTGTTCCTCCCTTCTGTAAGATAGAGATGCTAAGCCTTGTCCCTCCCTTCTGCAAGATGAGGATGTTGAGCCCTGTTCCTCCCTTCTGTAAGATGGGGATGCTGAGCCCTGCCCTTCCCTTCTATAAGATGGGGATGCTGAGCCTTGTCCCTCCCTTCTGTAAGACAGGGATGCTGAGCCCTGCTCCTCCCTTCTGTAAAATGAGGATGCTGAGCCTTGTCCCTCCCTTCTGTAAGATGGGGATGCTGAGCCCTGTTCCCCCCTTCTGTAAAATGAGGATGCTGAACCTTGTCCTCTTCTGTAAGATGAGGATGCTGAGCCCTGCTCCTCCCTTCTGTAAGATGGGAATGCTGAGCCCTATTCCTCCCTTCTGTAACATGGGGATGTTGAGCCCTGCCTCACTCTGGCTGACAGGGAGGGAGTGAGGATAAAATAAGATGGTGAGTGAGGAAGGTCAGGGAGTTCTGAGCTGCCTCATGCCAGGAGAGCCAGAACTGGTTGTGCTGGTGGCTGTGGCTGAGCCAGAGTCTGAGCTGTTCCTCAGCACACACTAAAGGCAGCCCTAAGTCGAGGCAGTCAGCCTCCCGCGGACCAAAGGGCTTTGTGAGGCAGGTAGCACCTCCAGGCAGGCTGGTGAGGCCTGGGGCAGGCTGGAGAACTGGCTGGGTTCAGAGGTCTGGCCTAGGGTGGAGTGGGGTCCTTGTGCTGGTCTCCCAGACAGCCTGGGAGGTCATGGGCCACTGTGTGCACCTAAGTGTGTTAGGATCCTCTGCATGCACAAACGTATACAAATGTGACCGTGGGAAGGTGTGAGAGTGTGAGCCACAACTGTGGGTAGGCATGTGAGGGTGACAGTGTGTGTGTGCCTGAGTGTGTGCACGTCTGCAAGAGTGGGGGTGGGGTGACACCCAGGCGCTGTGGCCCAGCGGGGTCCCAAGCCTCTGAGACTTGTCTTGGAGCTGATGGCTCCCCCGGGGTCTGGTCAGTGCTCCCGGGGGCCTCTGTCGAGTGGCCGCCTGGGGCTGGCTGGAGAGATCATCCTGGCTTTCTCTCTAGAGCTAATTTCCTCTGGCGGCAGCAGCAGGAGCCTGAGATGAGCCGAGATAATGCTGGGCTGTCCAGACTGACGGACGGTGGACATGGGAGTTCAAGGCAAACTTGAAGAGCTGAGAGGCTCTGGCTCCTCTGGCTAGACACAGGGGCGGCCAGCCGGGCACTTATCGGCCCGCGGGGCCGGCAGGGGGGCCACCCGCCACGTCCGCGGCCCCTGAGGCCAGACGGGGGTGGGGGTGCAGGCAGGCAGACAGACAGGCTGCTGCGGGGGAAGCAAAGGCATCCACGACAGCTGGGCCCAGGGTGGGGGCCGCCCCTGGAGCCCCACATTGCTCCTCACTCCAGGGGCTCCCTCCACTGCCCCTACTTGGTGGGTGCCTCCTCCTAGGAGGCCTCCTGCTCCCCATCCCTCCATGTGCCGCCAGCAATGAGGGCCAGCTGTGAAGCGGGAGGCAGCATCAGACCCTGGCTTTGCTCGAGAGCCTCTGTCCTCCAGAAGGGCCCCATCCAGTTTATTCAAGGGCCCCCGGGGGTCCTGTGCACAGGGGAGGGCAGAGAGCAGGAGAGGTGGGGGTTGTCCAGGCTGCTTTCCAGACTTGAGGGACACTTGCAGGACCCTGGCCTGTGTCCTGAGGCAGAAATGGGGACCCTCAGCCTGGAAGGGAGTGCAGGGCCCCCACCGATGCCAGCAGCCTGTTTTCTTGCCTGCACTCCACTGACGGGTGCTCACCAGAGCTCAGGCCGGCTCCAGCCGCTGTGGGCGCCCGCCTGCCAAGGACAATCTGTGGTCCTGAGCTGGAAGCTGCGCGTGTCACCCCTGAGCCAGGCCTGCCAGGAGCCCTAAGTTTCCGCCTGCTCTGCTGGGGGCCCCCAGACCTTGGAAGCAGCTCCAGGCAAGCCTGGCATCCACCCTGGCACGGCCCCCCCCACCCCTACTCAAGCAGTGGTTACGAGCTCTGCCCTGAGGGGGCCTGCTCTGGAGCCTCTGTGGCCCAGCTCCTCAGGCTGGGGACTGTCCCCGTCCTGGAGGAGCCCCCACTGCTTCCTTTGCTCCAGCAGGTTGACATATGTGGCTTTAGCTGTCACCACCAGGCTGCTCTCAGCCAAGGTCACACATCCCGGCCCTTGGGGGACCGTCCTGCCCAGACCTGACCTCTGAGAGGGGTTCCTGCAGCCCTCTCCCTGCCTGACTCCAGCCCCTCCTCTCCAGTGCCCCATCAGCTCCCCGCCCTACACACTGCCCCTCTGCGGGGCACCGCCAGTGCCACCGGGGCCCTCTGGGAAGGAGAGGCCAGAGAATCCAGACGCCCTCCATCTGGGGCCATCACATCTCACCCAGGACTTGCCGGGCAGACCTCCCGGTGCCGGCCGAGGACGGCGTTGACCGAGACTCTTTTGTTTCAGCAATGGGAAGGCCCAGGCCCGGGTGGGAGCCTTAGCATAATTTGCCCCAGGTTGGTGGTGAAAGGCCTGCCTCCGGGGTGCGGGCAGACAGACGGACAGGCAGCAGAATGCCACCGAGGGGCTGTGTCTGCAAGCCATCCCGGCCAAGGGGGCCCTACGCTGCTCTTGGTAGCAGGAGAGGCAGGTGGCTGGAGAGGCGCCCCGCTGCCCAGGGGCTGCTCCTGGGCCTGGACCAGCGGTGGTCAGGGTCAGGGTGACTGCTGCCCAAGGGCAGCCATGGGCGAGGCCCATGTGAGACACGTGTGGACGTGGTCCTGTGCCGACCCCTCAGGCTCTTGTTCCCATTACAGACAGGAGAAGAACTGGCCCAGGGCTGCTGGGGGTGGGGGTCTGACCCCGTGGACGGCTGGGTGGGGGCTCTGCTGAGGGGGGTGTACATGAGCCCAGGTCAGTCCTGCAGCCTGGCATGGAAGGTGTGGCCTGGAGAACGATGCAGGGGCACTGATTCCCCACTCTGAGGGGTGTGAACAAGTCGCCCCCACCCCACCCATGTGGTAAAATGAGCCCTAGGGGATCTAGACGCTGCTGCTAGCTCCCGGGGACCCCCAGCCCTGGCTCCATCAGGTGCTCACTTTTTAAAGGGAACCTGGCCAAGCCTTCTGGAAAGAATGACCACCCACCAGAGAATTCCTCTTTCCTAAGTCTACGTGTTCTCAGAGCGAAGGCAGCTCCAGGAGCGCCCCCTCAGACTGTCCCCACAGCAGAGGGAAGGGGGCCGAGCCTGCCACCAACTGGCCTTCTCTGGGGCCTTGGGCTTTGGGGGCTCCAAGCAGCTGCTGTAGGAGACCCAGCCCTGGAACAGTGCCGATGGGTATGGCAGCCATGGGCTCCAGGTCCACTTAGCCAAGGTGCCCCTACCTCTCCCTGTCAAGGCGGGCCACCCCCAGGCACGGAGGAGGGCCAGGTTTCCCCTCTGTTCCCCTGACTCACACGGTGTCGGGGTAGGGGTGACAAGAGCACTGAGGCCACGTGAGACAGGGCTCTGTGGTCTGAGGGACCCCACTTTCCGCCCAAGTGACGCAGGGCAGGCTCTGCACTCTCTCTGAGTCACTGCCACATCACCTGCTGTTGATCAGGGGAGGGGTGCAGAGGAAGAGGAAGGCTGGACGTGTCCTTGGCTCTGGGCTGGGCCTCAGGGCCAGGACCCATCAGGGAAGGGTCCCTGTAGGGGCCTGCTCTCTGGGGGATGGATAACGGAATCATTGCAGGGAGTCTGCCAGGTGACGGGTCAGATCTTCAATGGCCCTGCCTGTGTGGCAGGGGATGGAGACCTTGCGCCTCCACCCGGGCGGGAGAGGGGCTTCTGGAGCAGGCCAAGGGCAGGAGGGCTCAGCGCAGGACTCACCTGGAATTTCTTCTTGGCCACAAAGTACTGCATGCGCCGGATGACCTTGATGGTGGCCCGATGGTGCTCCCGCAACCTGCAGTGGAGAACGGAGAGGAGGCCGTGAGTGGGCACCCTGCGACAGTCATCCTGTGCCCGGTGTCTCCCCAGGTGCCCCCTGCTGCACGTGGGCTGGGCCCTTCCAGAAACAAGGAAAAGTTTCAACCCATGGGACAGAGACCTTCAAGGCCATGTCCTGGTAGAGGGAGGAGGAGAGGCCAGGGCAGAAGGCTTTTAATGGGCGGGGTGTTCCCAGAGGGGCCTTTATTTCGCTTGTCGCTCAGAAGTGGGATGGAAGTCTGGGTCCTGGGTTTGCAATAGCTATTCCCCTAACTCATGGTAGAGTCACAGAAGCTTCTATCTATCCCTGAGCCTTCAGCGTCCTCCTCAGTATAATAGGGAGGGGATACAAACAGATGACCCCTAAGGCCCCTTTCAGCTGGAATGTTCTGTGGCCCCACTCACAGACACACACTTGGAAAATGTAGGGTCTGCAGGACAAGTTAGCTAGAGACAGTTACGACTGAGCCACTCTGTTAAGGGGACTGCATTGTCTCCCCTCTAAAGTTCCTTCTAGCGACATAGATCCTTCTAGAAATATCATCAACAAAGGAAACACAATCGATGAAATATATGTGCATAGAAATAAGACTGGAAGGAAATACATCCAGATGGAAACACCATGGTTTTTGCTTTTGGCTACAAAGCTCGCATCGGACTAAACTTTCTGCCGAGAGCACCCGTAACAACCAGAGGAAGCACCCCCACCCAGCTGTGTGCTGGCTTTGGGGAGCAACGAAGATTTGAAGGCCAAGGGTTCAGAAGAGAGCAAACCGGGGGAGCCCACACATGCAGCTGATCTCCCTCCTTGAACATTTGTATGTCCATTGAGGACTTGAGGGGACAACATCCTGGTGAACAGGGGACCAGAGAGAAGTGAGCCCTTCTTCAGGCAATTTTCCCTTGAAGCATTTGTGCATTAAGCTGTACAGGCATGGGGTGAGATTCTGAGTAACTGAGCAAAAAGTAGCCCCTAGGAGGGCTAGAATCTAAGCAGAGGACTCCACAGACTCACTGGGGAGAGGACAATTGGGGTTCAGAATCTACCAAGGAGGTGGGGCCCCAGTAAACACCCCAAGCTTTCAGTTGAGACCTCTGTGGCCTCAAATTATCTCAACCCCCACCTGGAGCAAGGTGCTCTGCTCTGCACCTTTTGTATGCCAGAGTAGGGAGACAATATCGTCGAGACTCTACTTTTTTTTTATGTAGTCAAAAGACTGAAAACCAAGAGGAAAGATAGACCATAGAAACAGACCTACAGATGTGGTAGATTCAATGCCTTAAGTGCTTATAGCTCCTCCACCAAGAGATAGTTGGTTTTCCCACTACTTGAATTTGGGCTGACCTTGACACTTCCTGTGACAGAAAGAATACTGGGGAAGTCACATTGTGTGTCACTCATATGCTCTTGGAATGTGGCCACACGAACCAGCCAGAGCTGGCCGGCTGGAGAGGCCACATGGAGGAGAATGGAGGCATCCTATCCAACAGCCGGCACCAGGCAGCAGACGTGAGTGAGGCCATCTTCCACCATCCAGCCCTGATCAGCCACCAGGTGAGTGTGGCTGCACGAGTTGCCCCACACAAAGCCAGCACAACAGCCTTCCTGCTGAGCTGAGACCTAATCACTGACCCACAGAATTCTGAGCAAGGAAATGAGTTGTGGTGTGGAGCCACTAAATTTAGGTGTGGTTTGCTATGCAGCAATAGATTACAGACAGAGAAATTAGGACTCAACAGTGGGGTACTGTCAGATCAAAATCCTAAAACACATGGTGCTGGGCTTGGGACCAGGCATTGAACAGTGGCTGGAAAAAGAGGCAGGTCATAAGATATTGAACTTTGAGCATGATGCTGTCTCTAATTGGATGAGACTTTGAGGTGTCTTGGAGAGGTGAGTGAATTTTGCATTGAGGGGAATGTGAAAATTAATAGCAGGTGGGCAGACTGTGGTGGATACAGATGGGTACAAATCCTTTGCAATTTCCCCCATCAAAAGGTAGAGTCTATTGCTACCATGGTGGAAGTGGACTGCATGTTCCGAGCTGTGGCTTCAAGTTTCCTTGTAGCTTCAACTCTCACCCTCTTAGAATGCTGCTGCTGTGTAGACACGGGCTGAGCCGGGCTGCTAGAACAGTCACATGGAGGAGAGCTGAGGCACCGGGGCTGATAGCTCCAGACAGCTCCAGACATGTGAAGCTGGCTGAGACCACCCAGTCACCATGAAGCTGCCACTTGGATGAACCCAAGTGAGATGACCCAGAGGAGCAGCCCCAAATGCTGACCCACAGATTCCTGAGCAGATAGATGATTGTGGTTTGCTTTTGAGTTTTTAGGTGAAGACTTTAACATAACCATATTAAATAGGTTCAAGGAAACAGATGAAAAGATGGAGAATTTCACTAGAGAAATAAAATCTGTTAAAAATAATAAAATGGAAATTCTAGAACAGAAAGGACAATAACGGAAATTAAGAATGCAATAGGTGAATTTAATAGCAGAGGAGACATAGAAGAAAAGAATACTTGTGAACTGGGAAAAAAGAGCCAGTTGGAGTATGGAGAGAAAGTACAATTAAACATAAAGAAAAAAATGTAAGATGCGAGATGGTTAAAGTTCTAATACATGTGAAATCTCAGAATGAGAGGAGACAAAATAGAGAACAAAATAGAGATTAAAAACAACACTCAGTGGCTGAGAATTTTCCAAAAATGATGGAAGACATCAGGTCACAGACTCAAGCAGCTGTTTGGACCCATGTTGGAGAGATACAATGTACACCAGACCCATCAGAAGAACACTGATGAAGACCAAAGGCACAGAGAATGTCACAGAAGCAGTGAAGGAGGGAGGGGATGATGTCACATTAACCTGATGGCTGGCTTATCAACAGAAAGGATGAAAGCCAGATGACATCATCTCAAGGAAAATTACTAACAACTCAGCATTCTATACTCATCAAATACATCCTTAAAAATGGAGGTGAAAGTGAAATAAGCCAGACACAAAAGGACAAATACTGCATGATTCCACTCACATGAAGCACCAGAGTCATCAAATTCAGAGAGACAGAGAGTAGAAGGGTGGGTGCCAGGGGCTGGGGGCAGGGGATGAGGACTCACTATTGTTTAATGGGGACAGAGTCTCAGTTTGAGAAGATGAAAAAGGTCTGGAGATGGAGGGAGGTGACGGTTGCCCAACAATGTGAATGTACCTAATGCCACTGAACTACATACTTAAAAATGATTAAGGTGGTACATGTTATGTTATGTATATTTTACCATAATTAAAAAAAAGGAGGGGCTGGACCCGTGGGGTAGTGGTTGGGTTCAGTGCACTCCACTTTGGCGGCCCAGGTTCACAGCTTCAGAACCCAGGCGTGGACCTACACCACTCATCAGCCATGCTGTGGCAGTGACCCACATATAAAGTGGAGGAGGATTGGCACAGATGTTAGCTCAGGGCTAATCTTCCTCAGCAAAAAAAAAAAAAAAAAAAGAGTGAAACCAAAGCCAAGAGAATTCTCTGCCAGGAGATCTGCATTGAAAGAACAACTCAGGGGCAGAGAGAAATGATCCTAGGAGGACACAGGGAGATACAGGAAGGAATTAAGAACCCAGAAAAGAACAGATATTTGAAAAGTTTGAAACTAGTATTGACTGAAATGATACTGATGATGTTTCATGAGGTTTTAGGTATACCTGTAGCTAAAACGCATGATAAAAATAGCATAAAAGGTGGAGGGCATCAATGGAGTTGCACAGTTATAAGCACCGTGTGTTGTCAGGGAAACGGTGAGGGTGCTAACCTGAGGTGGACTACACCGAGTTAAGGACGTGTGCTGTAATCGCTAGGCAACCACTGACAGAATAATAAAAGAATAGAAATAACATGCTAACACAGGATAAAATTTAATTAGTAACAATATTTGATTAATCCAAGAGAAGCAAGAAAGGAGATGGCGTGCACTGCAAAGGGTCTAAATATTCCAATTAAAAGACCAAGATTGTCAGACAGGATTAAAAAAACAGCTTGATGCTGCTTATAAATCTACTTTAAAATATAACAATATAGGGGGGCTGGCCCAGTGGTGCAAGCAGTTAAGTGCACGCACTCCACTGCGGCAGCCCGGCGTCCTGGGTGTACGTTGATGTACCACTTGTCAAGCCATGCTGTGGCGGCGTCCCATAAAAAGGGGAGGAAGATGGGCATGGATGTTAGCCCAGGGCCAGTCTTCCTCAGCAAAAAGAGGAGGATTGGCAGATGTTAGCTCAGGGCCGATCTTCCTCACACACACACACACAAAAAAATATATATATATATATATAACAATATAGAAAGGCTGACAGTAACTAAGGGATATATCATGATGTAGCCAAAGAAAGCTAGTACAGGTAAACTAATAGCAGACAGAGTAGACTTTAAGTATTACTAGAGATAAAGAGGGATATTTCATAATTTAAAAACTGGTCAAAATTTAGTAGGAAGATATCAATTCCAAATCTGTATGCACCTACAAATATAATCTTAAAACATAAAAAGCAAAAACTGGCAGAACTAAAAGGTAAAAGAGAAAATCCACAATCATGGTGGGAGATTTGAATATACCTCTGTGGGTAACCGATAGAAAAGCTGTCAAAACATCAGTAGAGAGACAAATTTGAACAATATGAGTTGCAACTTGACCTAATCAACATTTATAGAACACTGCTATCAATAACTCTGAATAAGCTTTCCAAGTGCACATGGTACATTTACCAGAAAAGACCATAGGCAGGGCTTTAAAAGCAAGTTCCAACAAATTTCAAAGAAATTAAATCATACACGTATGTTCTCTGACCACAGTGAAATTAAGCAAGAAATCAATAAGAAAAAGATAACTAGAAAACCCCTAAATGTTTTGGAAATTAATCTAAATAGCTCAAGAGTCAAAGAAGAAATATAATAAGAATTGGAAAATATTTTAATTGAATAATAATAATGTCACATATCAAAACTTACAGCTAAGTAAGTGCTTGAGGTACCACGAAACAAGTACTTAGAGCAAAATTTGTGATCTTAAATGTATATATTAGAGAAGAGGAGAGGCTGAAATCTGTCTCAACAAGTTAAAGCAATAGCAGATTAAACCCGAATATAGTAGATGGAAAGAGACGACAAAAGTACAACTCAGTGAAATAAAAACTGAACATTACATTAAGGAAAACCAACAAAGCCAAAATTTGATTCTCTGAAGAGACTAACAAAATTGATAAACTTTTTCGGGTCAGCCCCAGCAGCCTTGTGGTTAAGTTCAGCGGGCTCTGCTTTGGCGGCCTGGGCCCAGTTCCGGGGCGCGGACCTATACCACTCGTCTGTCAGTGGCCATGCTGTGGCAGCAGCTCACATACAAAAAGAGGAAGATTGGCAGCAGATGTCGGCTCAGGGTGAATCTTCCTCACCAAAAAAAAAAAAAAGTAAACATTTAGCAAGCTTGACTAGAGGGGAGGGACACAAATTACCAATGTCAAGAATTAGAAATTGAACATCATTATAGACGTAGAGACATTAAATATTCTATTCAGAGGATACTATGTACAAAAGTAATTTTGATAGTTTAGATAAAATAGATCAATTCTTTAAAAAAACATAATATATAAAAGCAGATACAAGAAGACAAAAAAATCCAAGTTGTCCAAAATTAATTAAATAAATTAAATTTGAAATTTTAACACTCTTCCCACAAAAACCCTTTAACTCTAGATGACTTCCCCAGTAGATTCTTCTAAACATTTAAGGAAGAAATAATATCGACTTTATACAAATCTTTTTAGAGGATTTTTTATGAGTCAACATAACCTTCATAACCTATTTCAAGAAAGAAAATTCACAGGCCAATCTCTCTTAGGAACATAGATGCAAACATCCTACCCACAATACCAACAAACTGAACCCAAAGCCATATATAAAGACATATGATCGAGTGTAGTGTAATCCAGTTACGCAAGGTTAGTTTAACATCTGAAAATCAATCAACATAATTCACCACATCAACAGAAAAAGAAAGAAAAAACATATAATCAACTCAAAAGATGCAGAAAAACATTTGATAAAACTCAAGACCGATTCATAATTAAAAACACAACTCTTAGAGACCTAGAAATAGACGGAAACTCCATTATGCAGGAAACAAACATAAAAATAACAGAAACCAAACTCCAAGCAAACGTCATACTTGAAATATTATACACCTTCCTCCTTAGACAGGTAGCCAGACAAGGATGTCCACCGTCACCATCTCTATTTGACACTGTCCCCAAAGTCTCAGCCTGTGCATTGCGGTAAGAAAAGGGAAGTAAAAGTTAAAGGGATTGGACAGGAAGAGGCAAAACTGTCATTATTTGCAAATGACATAATCATAGATGTAAAAAAAATCCTTACAAGGGGGCCAGCCCAGTGGTGCAGCGGTTAAGCACGCACGGCCCGGGGTTTGCAGGTCGGATCCGGGGCACGCACCGACGCACCGCTCGTCAAGCCACGCTGTGGCAGCATCCCATATAAAAAGTAGAGGAAGATGGGCACGGATATTAGCCCAGGGCCAATCTTCCTCAGCAAAAAAGAGGAGGATTGGCATCAGATGTTAGCTCAGGGCTGATCTTCCTCACAAAAAAAAAAAAATCCTTAAGAACCTCCAGATAAACTATTCTATTGCTAAACGCCTTCAGCAAGAATGCTGGTTTTAAAGATGATATACAAAAATCACTTGTATTTCTATATGCTAGTAACAGCTAGAAAATGATACAAAAAGATACCAATTACAACAGCATCAAAAACCACAAAACACCTCAAAATTAACTTACTGAAGATGAGCAAGACCTTCACACAGAAAAGTACTAAACATTAGTGAGAGACATGAAAGGAGCCCTAAATTAATTGATGTTCATGAATTGGAAGACTCAGCATTTGTAAGACACTAATTTTGAGGTCTGGATTAAATGTGATTCCAATCAGTATCTGAGTGGTTTTACCGTTTTATTTTTGTTTTTGGAAAATTTCAAGCTGATTCAAAATATTTATGAATAAGCAAAGGGCCAAGAAAAGACAAGACAATATTCAAGAACCAAAAAGTTGGAGGACTTACACTACCCGAGTTCAAGAGGCATTGCAAAGCTGCAGTGATGGATACAGTGTATTAGAGAAGTGTAGTATTAGGTTACATTGTTAAGACAGTACAGATACAGTTAATACAGAAACATTGTTAACACAGCAGTATCAGATTAGATAGACGGATAGATCAGTGGGACAGAACAGAGCGTCCGGAAGCATGAAAACACATATGTGGTCACTTGGTTTATCACCAAGGTGCTGTTTCAATCAAGCGGGGGAAGGCCGTTCTTTTCAATAAACAGTACTGGAACAATTTGGATATCCATATGAAAAAATATGAACCACGATCCCTGCTACACATCAGTCACAAAATTAATTCAAGTTATCTCAGAACTCAAATACAAAGGCAGAGATGATCAAACCTGGAGAAGAGAACAGCAGAATATCTTCATGACCTTGGGAGAGGCCAAGATTTAACAGAACACAAACAGTACTAACTATAAGAGGAAAATATTTGACAAATTGGACTTCCTTAAAATTAAGAACTTCTATACAACAAAAGACATCATTAAGAGAATGAATAGACACTCTACAGTCTGGGAAAGGATATTTTCTGGTAAAGGATTTGTATCTGGAATATATCAAGAACTCCTATGTCTATAAGGAAAAGATGAATGATTTTAAAAACCAGACAAAAGATATGAACAGGCGCGTCACCAGGATGTCCAAATAAGCACATGAAAATGGTACTCAACACCATTACTCACTCGAGAAATGCAGATTGAAACCAAAAGGAGGGACCTGTACACACTTACCAAAATGGCCCAAATTAAAAAGACCGACAACATTAAGTGTTGGCAACAGTGTGGAGCGACAGTCTCCTGTGCCCTACTGGTGGGAATGGAGGTTGGTTCAACCACTCTGGAAAGCTGTTTGGCAGTAGCCACGGGCTCACATCATGACCTAGCATTTCTACTTCCAGATACATACGCTGGAGAAATTCACACACGCGTCCACCAAAAGACATCTATCAGAGTGTCTATAGCAGTTTTATTCAAAAGAAATAAAACTCAAAGTGACACACATCTAACTACAGGAGCAGGGATAAGCAGAGAATGGTGTATTCCTACAATGGAACATCATACAGCAATGTAAAAGAACATGCTGTTGAAATCCACACAACAGAATACTATACAGCAACGGGAGAGAACAAACTAACGATCCGTGCAACGATACGGATGAATCTCAAAATTGTTCTGTTGCCTGCAAGAAGCCAGCAACAAAGGTGCACATATGTATGAGTCCACGCAGGCTCAAGAACAGGCAAAACTGATCCATGGCAAGAGAAATCAGAGAAGTGGTTCCCTCTGGGGGGGTGACAGGCTTCCCTGGGGAAGGGTGGGAGGAAACTTCTGGTGTGATGGAAATGTTCTATGTCTTGATCTGGCTGTTTTTATGTAGTATATACGTATGTAAAAATAAGCTGATCTGTTTATTTAAAATTTGTGCACTTTACAATAAATAAATCATACCACAGTTGGTTTTTTTCTTAAAGGCTTTCAAGATGAGCAGCTTTTAAAATTCTCAGAGAGAGGTGGTTTCTCTTTAGCTCGGAGTTGGCCACTTTTGAACACGGAATGTATGAAAGAACAAGATCCACTAAGCCACTGGACGGTGGGGGCCCATCTGCTGAAGGGATTCAGGCCTGTTTCCCCACATCTGCTCCTCAGCACGTCCACTCGCGTGGGCGCCTGGTGCCCTCTGCGTGCAGCACGGGCCTGGTGACACCTGAGCTGTCTGCACAGTGCTTACCCCACACACCTGTGCACGCCTCTGCTCCGACCTGCATGCCCAGGCACTCAACGAAGGCCGTCCGCCCACACTCTGAGCCCAGCAGTGGCCCTCTCCCCAGTGCTCACTCATTCCTGGACCCTGCCAGACACGCAGAACCCCACCCTGGCCACCTGGACTCCTGGGCTGTCCTGTAAGCGCCTGGGGGGTGGATGCCTGGAGATGACCAAGGCACATGTCACTAAGGAAGGACTCTTTGTGCCACCATGGGCTCCAGCTGGGAAAGGAGCCCCAGTAATGTCCAGGCAGTTCTCATGCCCATAGGCAGGAGAGGATACCCAGGTGAGGGCTATGGGGCTCTGAAGTCACGGCTGCCAGGCCCAGCTAGCCCCTAGCTGTCAGCCAGGCCCGCAGATGGCTCCAGTTCTCATATCTAGGGCAATACAGGGCACTAGAAGGCCTCATTCCAACAGGGAGGATGGGGAGACTCACAGATGAGGTTGATGAACCTTCCTGGAGGCACTGGAGAAGGACGGGCCATTTTCCTGGAATAGTTCAGGGCCTATGTGAAGACTGGGGCTGGCTGAGACGCATGCGGGGCCTTCTTCCCTCCTTCTCTTCCACCTCTAATGTCTTCCAACCCCCACAGAGTGCAGGGGCCATGCTCAGGCCCACCCAAAGCATCTAAGTTCAGGCCAGAGGGCTGCAGGGAGCCAGGCTCTCCAGCCGGCAGATGGAGGGAAGGCGGCAGACTGGGCATGTGGGACCAGAGAACAAGGGCACCAGGTCAGTGGGCCGTGTCTCCTCCTCGGTGGTGCTGACAGCACAGCAGAAACAGGATGGGGGCGGGCAGCTCTGTGGGACCCTCAGGACCCGGGCATGCGGCTCTCCTTCCAGAGTGTGGGCAGCCTGGGTGGGGATGGGCGAGGCCAGAGGGAGGTGCTGCCAGCAGTCGGCTACTCCCGGGTACAGTGTGGCCACTGATCTACAGGTGACATTGGCTCTTGTGCGGTCCTGGCCAGAGGCTGGGCTGCGATTCGGCCCAGATACAGACGGCTGGCCTGACACCCCAGCCTTCCCCAGCTCGTAGCCCCAGTCTCTGCCTGAGGCACCGTAGGTGCCCCCAGGACAGCAGGAGTGAGCCCAGGGGCAGGGGGACAGGGAGAGGGGGATGCAGGGCCAGCTCTGGCTTCTGCTTAGATTCTAGTGCCAAGGTGCCAGGTATTAAAAGTACACTTCTACACGGGCGGAGGGTCGTAACTCACACACATCAGGACACACACACGCTCGCACATACAAACTCTCAATGTGCACTCCCCACTCACACACACCAGTACACGCGTACACACACCCACGCTCATAAATACACTCACACAATCCCAGACACACACACAGGCTTGGAGGTGGGGGCTAAGCAGGCTTGGGGAGGCTCCCGAGCCCCCACCCCAGGCCTGAGCCATGGGAGGGGCTATTGCCCTGGCCTCATGTCCCTGATGGTGTGGGAGCAGGCGAAGGGGTGGGGGTTCCACTGGCCTCACCATGAAGGGCCCCTTATGGGCCGTGGCTGAGGCCTGGATGCGGCCCCAGGCCCAGTGAGAATGCTCAGGGCTTCTCAGATGCAGCTTCGCTCAAACCAAGGACCACACCCAGTGACCGCTCCAGCGGCCTCCAGAAGCTGCCGCCGCCCTCATCTCTGCCAGCTCTGCAGAGCAGAATCGTGGCCTTTGCAATCAGGTAGCCCAGGCCAGGCTGACTGAAAGCTCTGCTCAGGCCTGGTGTGGGCTGGCCACTGTGCTGGTGACAGCCCTGCCTGCCTTCCTCCCTGCTGGATGCAAACGACTCCGCGGTCTGCAGGGGAAGGGACCACCACAAATGCTGGAGACGACTTGGCTCTTGCTTGTCTCATGGCATCATGGTCACCCAGGTGCACAAACACACACGTGGGCACACGCACACTCACATGCCTGTCACGGG
Organism: Diceros bicornis minor; assembly: GCF_020826845.1. NCBI lineage: Eukaryota > Metazoa > Chordata > Mammalia > Perissodactyla > Rhinocerotidae > Diceros > Diceros bicornis. The sequence goes on from NC_080770.1 coordinate 2,026,315, forward strand.
CCTCCAGGAGGCACAGGCACCCCCTACCCGAGTCTGCTCCCAGAATGTGCCTGGGTGCCCTCCTTGGCTCCCTGAGTGAGGGCAGGCCACTGGGGGGGGCACGTGAAGCTGGCGGGACCTGGCTGGCCAGCCCCAGGTGGCCTTCCTGCTCACCCAGCAGCCAGGCCTGCCCTGGTCAGAGCCTCCTGTGGGCTCACCCAAGGCCCTGGTGCCTGGCAGGCCAGACCCCAGTGACTGTCCACTCCCTGCATGGAAGACAAAAGAACAAGGTGCTTTTGGCAGATCTGGGCATGACTAGGGAGCTGCACATCCCCTGCTCTCAGTGCCCTGAGAAAGGAGAAGCCCCGACCCCTACAAAGAGAAGGACTGGATGGATGCTGGCTTTTGTCCGATGCTTTTCCTGCATCACCTGATAGGACCGTGTGATTCTTCCTCTTTAGCCTGTTGATGTGTTGGATTACGTTAATTGATTTTTGAATATTGAACCAGCCTGGTTTATCTGGAATAAACCTCACTTGGTTGTGGTGCTGAATTTTTTGATACCTTTTTGTATAATTAGTTGTAATTGTTTTTCAATAAGGTAGAGAACCCCCAGGAACCCACTGCTCAATATAAAAGCTGGACCTGGTAGCCCGCACTCGACCACCCAGCCTCCCTGCCGCCGGGTGACCATCCAAGTCCCTGCCCCTCACAGCTTGCTTTCCTATTTATATAATTTTATCGAATCTATATGTATCCCCCAAAAGGCATGTATTTTTTATTTTGGTGATTTAAACTCTATAAAAATGTATCATGCTTTTCCTTGATATCATGATGCCAAGACCTGCCCGCATGGTTGGGTGTTACTCTGGTTCATTTGTTTTAATTGGTGGAAAATGCCCCTTTGTGTAGACATTCCAAGCTCATTCGCTCTCCTCCTGCAATGGGTGCGCGGCTGGTGACCAGGCTTTTGGCTTGTGAAGAGCGCTGTGACATGCACTCCGGGCTACCTTCTCAGATTGGGCATGGATGAGAGTGTTCCCTGGGTGTACACCCAAGAACGCCACTGCTGGGTCATTGGCATGTGAATCTGAACCTTGCAGGTGATCCTGCAGTGTCCTTCAAAGTGGTGGCCCCACTGTGCACTCCCACTGGCAGTGCAGGAGAGACTCTGGGCCCCATATCCGTGTGTGCACCCCCAATGATCAGACTTCATGATTTCTGCCAATGAAATGAGTATAAACGGTGCCTTCTCACACCCACTGGCCACGTGTGCTTCCTCTGCTGCGAAAGGCTGAGGACGTATCTGGGTCATTTTTCTGTTCTCTTATTTGTGTACTTATTGATAAATTGTCTATATAATTTATATCTATCTATCGCTCTATCTCCCTATCTATCTCCCTATCTATCTCCCTATCTATCTATCTATCTATCTAGTTATCATCTACCAATATCTTTGTCAATTCACGTATTGGGAACACCCACTCCTGTGGTAGGCAGGAAAAGGCTCCCTCAAAGATGTCCTAATCCCCAGAACCTGTGAACATGTGACCTCACACAGCAAAAGGGGCTTTGTCAATGTGATTAAGGTTATGCCCCCTGAGATGGGGAGATTATCCTGGACTATCCCAAAGGGCCCAACTAGACGCTAGAGTCCTTAAAAGTGGAGATCCTTTCCCAGCTGCGGTTAGAGCCATGACTGTGGAAAAAAGACCAGAGAGTGGCAATGTGATGGCTTTAAAGATGGAGGAAGGGGCCACAAGCCAAGGGATGCAGGAAAAGGCAAAGCAAGATTCCCTCCTTGGGCCTTTGGAAGGAGCCAGCCCTGCAACACCTTTCAGACCAGTCAGACTGTGTCAGACTTCTAACCTACAGAAACGGAAGATAATAAACATGTGTAGTCTCAAGCCACCAGGTTTGAGGTGATTTGTCATAGCAACGATAGAAAACTAACGCAAATCCCAGTTTGCAAATTTTCTTTCTTTGGGGTGCCTTTTGATGAACAAGAGTTATTATTTTATATAAACAAATTTATCACTATTTTTTCTTTCATAGTCAATGCTTTTGTGTCTTGTATAAGAAATATTTCCCTACACTCAGGTTTGAAAGATACCAACTAACCCATATTTTCTAAGAGTTGTTAGGTTTGTATTTGACATTTAATTCCTAGGCCCACCGGGAGTCAATTTTTGTATATGTATTTTTTTGTGGATAATCACCTATTCCGGTGGTCTGCAACACCATCTCAGTCTCACACCAAAGTCTCACACTTGTGCGGGTCTTTTCTGGGCCTTCTGTTCTACTCCACTGGGCTAATTGCCAATCCCTGCAGCATCCTAATTGCTCTAGCCTCATACCAAGTCCGATATCTGGAAGGAAAGGCCTTTCCTTGACCTTCTTAAGAAGGTTATTCTTGGCTCTTTATTATCCACAGAAGTTTTAGAAGCATCATATTAAGTTTCATGAAAAAAACCCGTTGTAGTTTTTATTGGCATGATACTGAATCTGTGAATCAAGCAGGAAAAAATGAATTGACATCTTTATAATATTAAGTGCCTTATCTATGATATGATATGATATGATATGGTGTATCTTTCCCTTTATGTAAGTCTTTAAAATGTCTAAATAAAGCAAAAATTTGGTTCTTTTAAAAAACAAACAAAATAGACAAAGCTCTGGCAAGACTGATTCAGAAGAGAGAAGATAAAATAAAGATTAAAATATCATATAAGAAAATACTACAAATAGGGATTAAAAAGATAAAAGAATATTCTCAACAACTATATGCCAAAAACTTTGGAAAACCTAGGCAGAAATAGGCATATTCTTAGGAAAAAAAATCTAACTCACTAGAACTGACTCAAAATGGAATAAAATTTTTGAATAAGCCTACAACTATTGAAGGTATCGAAGTCGTGGTTAAAAATCTTTCCACAAGAAAATACCAGGCCCAGATGTCTTTATCCCAAATTCTAACAAACTTTTCAGATCATTCCAATTTTATGCAAACATCTTAAATTGAATGAAAAATCAAAACATAATATATCAAAATTTGAGAGATGCAGCCAAAGCAGTGCTCAGAGGGAAATTTATAGCATTCAGTAATTATATTAAAATAAAAGAAAGGTCTCAAATCAATGACCTAAGTTTCTATCTTAAGAAACCAGAAAAATAAGACCAAATTAAATCCAAAGCAAGCAGAAGGGAAGAAGTAATAATTGAGCAGAAATGACTGAAATAGAGCAGAGCGTTGCCCTTGTCTGAGATGTACCTGAGGCCCAGCTGAAGTCACAGAGGACCAGCCCCTGTGCCAACTTTGTCCCTGAAGGCCCACGCCCAGGAAGCCTCACCAGGATTGCAGGAACATCTCCATTAACCAGCCTTCTGCTCTCCCAGAGCCCTCGCTCTCCTGCCCCTGAAAGTGGCTGACTTTGGGGACTCTCTCTTTTAGGACTCTCTGAAGGAAGGGGTTTAGGCAGGGTGTGCAGAGGCAGCAGGCTGCTGTCACCTTCCCTTCAGAGTCCCAAGGGGTCTGGGAGGTGGGGACCCCTCAGTTCAAGCTCTGAGACCACCTGCCTCATTTATCAGTAATTGTCTGGTGATGTGTGTTCACTGCCCCATGTTGGCTCTGACAGGAAGGCAAGGTGTCCCCTGCTCAGTCCCGGGGAAGTGGAGCCTTGTGCCCCAGCCTCCGGCTGACTGAGGGCAGGACTGCTGTGTGAGCTCTGTCCACGTGACAGCCAGGTCACACTCCTGCCCTGGCTCGGGTTCCCGTCTGTGGAGTGGGCGGGTGCCCAGGCCTCCCCCAGCCCAGGCTGGGCTCTGTGTCCACATCCTGCCTGCCTGGGCTGCCTGAGGGCTCACTGCCCCACAGTCTTCCCCCCACCACCCTTGACCCATCCTCCTGGGCAGCTCTGGCCTCAGCTCTGGGTATGCGAAAGGGAAAGAGTCTGTGGTCGAGTCAGGTGACTTCTTCAGACAGAAATAGCACCCTGCAGGGCAAGGTTTGTGCAATCCTGATCTTTCAAACCTGGCTACCTGCCTGCACAGCCCACCAGCTTCTGGAAAAAGCAGCTCAGGACGGGCTATGAAGTCCCCTGGGCCTGGTCATGCCTGGGCCTGAGAAGCCACTGTACTCCCAGGACAGGTGGAGCAAGGGGCAGCCCTGCCACCGTGCCTGTCTTCTGCTGACCCCGAGCTGTGCCTAGAGTGGCTCCACAGCCCGCCAGCTGTGGCTACCTCCAGGGGCGGGCCAGACCGGAACTGCTGGTGGACAGGGCCCAGTCCAGGCGACATGGGGGCTGGCTGCTGCGGCTCTCTCTGTAGCTTGCCCCCCACCACGGCCTCCGTGTCCACAAACCCCTGCCATGCCAAGGGGCCCCTGAGCAGGCTGCAGTCCTCCCTCACCTCCTTTTCTGGCCAGAGCGCACACCCCATTCACATGCAGCCACATTCCCTCCACGGCCTGGCTTCCCTGCTGTCATGGCACCCTGGAGCAGTGAATGCCGACCATAATCAAATGACTGTCACTCGTAATTCACGGTCAACGCTAGGGCTGAGGCTGTGTGGCCCATGCCATTCCCCATGTCCAGGTGTGGGCTCAGAGGCGGAGCTTGGAGGCTGGAGCAGATGATGACCCTTGGCCCGAGAGCCCCCAGAGCTCCCATGGGCCGGGGTGGGAAGTCTTGAAGTCTCTCCTCCCCTCTCCACGGGTGGAGGAAGCCCCAAGACAGGGCTTGGCCTGAGCTGGGCTGGTGGCCCTTAGAAACTCAAGTCGAATCAGGAATGGGGACCAAAGGCAGTCGGGACCTTCCCCCTCACACATTCCAACCGACTGGAAATTCTAGTTCTGTGCCCAGGAGACGTGAACACCTATGTCCACATACGAACTTGCATATGATTGCTCACAGCAGCTTTGTTTGCAATGGTCTGAAGGTAGAAACAACACAAACGTTCATCAGCCGACGAACAGAGACACAAAATGTGGCACATCCATTCAACAGAATGTTAGTCAGTCATAAAAAGGAATAAAGTACTGATTCACGCCACAGCACGGGGGAAACTTGAAAACATGATGCTCAGTGCAAGAAGCCAGACACAGAAGGCCACGTAGTGTAGGATTCCATTTATGTGAAATGATCTGAAGAGGCAAATCCACAGACAAGGAGAATAGATTAGTGTTTGCCTAGGGCTGGGGTGGGGGGGGTAGGGAGGCAGTGGGGAAGGGGAGTAACTGCTAATGAGTGCAGGGTTGCTTTTGGGGGTAACGGAAAATGTTCTAAAATTAGGTAGTGGTTAGGGTTGTGCAACTCAGTGAATACACTAAAACCACTGAGGTGTGCACTTTTAAAGGCGTGGCTGATCCTCCCAGATCACTCTTGATTTCAGGGGCTGCTGGGGAAGGCTCATGAGGGTGCCAGATGCTTCTCTGGGGAGACAGGGCAGGCTGGGAAGGGGAGGGGACGGAGAGGGGAAAGCAGTTTTTGGGACGCCCCCAGCACTCCCAGCTCTGCCCAGGGCACGTGCTTCTTTGGGGAAGGACCCTTTCCTCAGGGTGGTTCAGCTCCCTGGGCAGCCTGCCTCAGGAGTGCGACGTGGTTGGCCTTCCTCTCTCCTGCCCTCCCTCCCTCCCTGGGCAGGTACGGAAGCCTCCTAACTCCCCCCTTCCAACCCACCCCCACAGTGTGGCTGCCAGAGGGGGCTTTCCAATCCAAGGGACAAATCACAGATCTTGTGATCACCGCTCCCACCTACCCCACCCCCGCCTCAAATCCTGCCAAGTCTCCCTGTTGCCTGCCTGATGACATTGGCCCTTCACGACCCGGTCCAAACAAAATAAAATGGGAGCTTTAGGCGGGTCTTGAGTCGGCGCACCTTCCCTTCCCCCTAAGTGGTCACACACATGGAACACTAAACACGTGAGGTTCTTACAAGATTTGTAAGACTGTTTTCATATCAATGATCCATCAGTCAGAGCAATCCCGTGCTGGTCCCCAAGCCTGGATCAGCCAGACCAGACCTCCCTGGTTGGCAGTGAAATTCTTAGAGGACCTTGGGACAGGTTACCAAAAAGGATTCAGCAAAAATAACGCAATTCAACTCACCAAGTCAACTCAGTTCAGTTTGGTTTGTATCACCTCCATTTAACGCACTCAGCTTGGCACAGACGACCTCAATTAAGTAAACTTAACTCAGGCAACTCAACTGCATTCAATTCAGCACAGTTCAAGTCAACCCAAGTCAACTTCCTGCGGAGCTGAAACCAGCTGGGCAAGAGAGTGACCACGCTAGGGACAACTGACCCAGAACAGCCCTGCCCCCAGGCCTGGTCCAGGCCATCTTTGCCAGACAAGCCATAGGGATGGAAAAGCCAAAATGCAGAGACCCCGAGACAGTTAGGAGTGGCCCAGGCTCCAGAAAACACCACCCCAATCACTAATCCTGGATAGGGTCAGGGAAGACAGTGGTGGGCGAGCTGCTGGTCTGGCCGGCGAGGGGAACACTCACCCATCCCTTCCACTAAGAATCTCCTAATGACAGTTTTGGGGAGCACTGTAAAGGACTACAGGGTATGGGGGACAGTGCCTGTCTGAGGAGCCTGACACCATCTCGGGGAACAGGAAGCCTTCCCCGGGGAAGAGAAGTTAAGTGGAGATGGGAAGGAGGTGGGAGTTGGCGGTCAGCAAGGAGGATGGCACGTGTGAGGCCTGGGGAGGGAAGAAGGAAGAGAAAGAAGGCCAGGGTAGCTGGTGGCCCGAGTGAGGGCAGGAGGGGACAGAGAGGCGGAGGCCAGGGAAGTGGGCAGCACTGTCCACAGTCCCCACCTGAAAAGATCACCACGCAGCTTCAAAAATGACTACAGAAATGACGATGACCGCAACTGCACCCAGCAGCGATTGCGCCGGCCTTGCGGGAAGTCTCCTGAGGGTCATTTCCTCTTCTGGCTCTGCTGCGGGCACTGTGAGAGCTCTGGTCTGCAGGGCAGGCGGCAGGCCCCGGGGGTGTGACCTCTCTCTTGCCCACCTCACCAGATCCGTGCTCCCGCTCACCTACGCAGGGTACAGCACATAGGGACGGATTTTACTTAAAACCTGCTGGTCACCCCGGCTGAGGGTTGCCAGAAGAGCCGCGTTCTCAGTGCAATGGCCTGTGAGGTGTGCAAGGGGCAGAACGAGGGCAGATGGACGCCGGGAAGGGGCTGACCCAGCTGTGACCCTGGAAGACAGTTCCGGAACCTGTGTTCTCAGGCCCTCCCCCACTGCCCCCAAGACAACAGGCGAGACTCAAGTCCTTACATCAGGGATAGGGTTTCTTGGGAGTGGGATGTGCAACTGCTGCCCACTTGGGACATTTGGCTCAATCCTCCCTTTGCCCATGGAGACCCCTGCCCCTTGACCCGGGTTGTCTCCCAAGTGTCGGTGTCTATTTCCTCCTGTGAACCTGGGGGTCGGGGGTGGCCGGAGATAGGGCCTTGGACAAGACCGTGAGAAAACCCCAAACCGATTCCCAAGCTGGGCCTCGGCTGGTTCCAGCAAATTCCTTGGGCTTTGGAGGCCTCAGGAGCGAGAGAGCCCACAAAGGATGGTGCGGATGAGGTCTGAGGTTTCCTCATAACAAGGACGTGGCCTCGGACGGACGCAGAGCCCGGGAGAGCTGCCACAGCTGTGCAGCTCGAGCTTTGGAGATTACGAGCTCTTGAGAAATCACCGTGGCCGGGCTCTGGCCCCTCTGCGGTGTGGGGAGAGTAGCCCTCGAGCTCCCAGGCTGGGGTGCTCCAAATTGGGCGGACGGCCCCCAAGCCTGAGGCTGCCCGGGCAGAGCTACTGACGAGCCAGCAAAGAAACGCATCTTTGTCCCAGCTTTGTCCCCAGGAGGGGCTGGGCGAGCAGACGGAGGGAAAGAGCTGGCGAGGTTGGGATGTGAGCAGGCGGCTGGGGAGGACCCCGTTTAAATCCTGGGGAGATTATGAGGACGTTTGTTGCAGGCTGTCAGCCCTCATTAAGTTAATGGAACTGGCGAGTTGGCCTCCTTCCAGTGCGCCAGAGAAAGAAAACAAGAAAAGTGTTTTCAGCGAAAGAGCCAGGGGGTCCCATTTCGCTCGGAGCCCCGGGAGATTATGAGCCATCAGTAATGGTCTCCCTGAAATGACTTATTGGGAACTTGTTGATTAAAACAAGAGAGCGAAAACCCCTAATGTCCAAGAAGAATTACATGGGCTTCTTATTGATTTTCGTCTAGAAAAGCAATTTGTGAGCATTTCCTTCCAAAAGCCTTGTGAATTACCAACCAACCCAGGTCCCCTGGCAGCACCTCTGCTGCCACTCGGGCAGGAGGGGGAAAGACTTAGAATTAAAACCAGTGCAATTCCACGCAGGCTTGAGTAGGAAGCAGGGATTTGGGGCTGGGTGACCCCTGGGGTCAGGAGCCAGGGATTCTGCCAGGCTCCCTGGGGCACCTTAGGAGGGCTGAGCAGACCCCTGCAGGGGTGGAGGGCCCCACCCTGCCCCCGGGGCCCTTCCTTTCTGCTCTCAGGGACAGAGCTGGCAAGTCATCCCCTGAGGTTGTGTGGGACGTACAAAGGCACTGATGCCCTTCCTCACCGTGACATAAAGCTCATGGGGGGCTCTCACGGGGCACTGATGGTGGGATTCCTGCACCAGCATCTGGGACCCTGTGTTGAGTATCCCACTGTTCCCCACCGCTAACCTGCCAGGACACCCTCAAGCCCAACGGCTGCCCCCCAATCTCCTGTGACCACGGCTCCTGGGCCCAGAGCCCCATCTTCCCCAGAACACATGGCGTGCCTCAACTTCCCCAGAGACCCTGCCTCTGGCTGCTCTCACACCGACCTGGACTCTGGACCCACCAGACCTCGGGCGGGGGCCTGGCCTCACCACTGTTCCCTCCTCTCATTCCACTTGCACAACCAGCCGGGCCTGTGTCTTCACACGCATGTTTTAACTGCTCTGTGATCCCCGCTGCACAGATAAGGAAGCTGAGACCCGGGAGGAGAGCAACCGGCCCCGCTTACACAGCTCGGGGAGGCAGGGCCCCGCCTGCAGACTCCCATCCCGGACCCGGACCCGGGCTGGAAGACACAGAGCTGATTTCTGGGGGCCCCGCCTCCAGGTGCCTCCCATCCTTGTCTTCGCCTGTCCCCGGCTGGGCCCGCTCAAGCTCGTCCTCACTCTCTAGGTCTCTCCTTTCTTGAACCTGGAGCCCCTGGGGCTTCAGGCTGAGTTTCGGGGCAGTTTTGCCATTATAGAGCCAGCAGCCCCCACAAATCGTGGCCTCCACCCATCCTTCCTGCAGGGGTGCTGAGGGAGCAGGCCCCCAAATCAGGGGTGAAGGAGATGAGCTGGAGATCTTGGTGACATCCAGCAGGCACTGAGCCTCCTTCCTCGCAGAACCCCACTCACATCAACTGAGGGGCCATCAGGCTGCTTTTGACCCCAAGAGTGGCAGCAGAGACTTACTCGGCACGGCCCGCACCCCCTCCCCTTGCTCTGGAGGCCTTGCCACCCCTCCCCTCACAAATAGCTCATATCGGACTCAGGCAGCACAGAGGGCTGAGAGCTGGCGCCTCCCCCCACAGTTTAACTCAAGGACAAGGTGACGACTGCAAAGAGGAGAGGTGAGCGCTCCCGGGTGGGTGCCCCCGCACACCCAGCCACCAGACAAGAGGTGGGGACCCTGGCCCACCGGGGCACCGCTCACCTGTTCAGATCACAACCTGCAGCTCACAGCGCAGGTGAGCAAGGCCTCCCATGTCTCCTTCTTTCACATGACAGATGACCCTGAGGCCCAGAGAGGGAGGGACAGCCTGGGTCCCCTGATGACTCAGAAACAGCAGCAGGAGCCAGCCGGGCCCTGTGTGCTGTGCCCGAGCCAGGCCTGGTGTGGGCAGTCAGGGCCCTCAGTGGGCCCTGGGCGGCCTCTGAGGCCTCATCTGCACTCGCTGGGCCTCAGTTTCCCCAGCTACAGCTAGGGGAGGAGGGGTCAGAGACCCACATTCCAGGGTGCCTGGGGGCTCCCATAGCTCTAGTTCGGAGCTGGGCCCGGACCCCTGACTGCCTTTCATTGTCAGGCTGGTCCCACCCGGGACCCAGGCCAGCTCTTAGCCTGGCCCCCAACTCAACTGGAGAGAGGGTCGTGCAGGGCATTCCCTCCAGGATACTGAGGGCCCGCCTGGGGGAGGTGTCTGGGGGGGCCCAAAGCCATGTAGCCCCATGACTGCCTTCAGCTCTGTTCCCCTCCTACTATGTTCCTCCAACACACGCACAACCCCTCTCCCTGGATAAGCCAGGCAGGTATATCCCTGGGATCCACATGGGGAACAGCTGCCTGGGCCCTGCCAGGGTGAGCCGTGGGGTAGGGGCACTTTCTTCTCCTTCTACCCTGATCTGGGGACACGAGGAGACTCTGCCCATCCCCACCTTATTCGGGGAGCTGGGGGTCCGGGTGGGGTGTCTTTCCTGTCTGGGCTGGGCCTCCCGTGGGCCGGGCTGAGGACAACGCTGGGTGTTCAGGAGGGAAGAGCTGGCCTCTCACTCAGCCCCGAGGGCCAAGTGTGCATGTTAATGCAGACTGTGGACCAGATATGTTTTCAGCCCCCAGCCTGAGCCGTCTTCCTGGAGAATCCTCCTGTGGGGGTGGGGAAGCTGCCGACTAAGCTCTGTTTCTGACATGGCTTGCTCCAAGCTGGAGGGACTGTTTGGAAATGCAAACGTTATCACTCCTATCTGCTGAAGTCTGGAAGGCCGCTCCCCAGGCCCGGCTGCCTCCTCTGCCTCCAGCCCAGCCTGCCATGCACACCCTGTTCCTGGGCCTCCAGATCCCCAGCCGGCCCTGGATATTCTGCTCCCTCTGCCCCCCACCCCCACTTCTCCAGGCGTCCTTCTGCCCCTCTTGCCCTCTCGGGCCTCAGGCCCTTCCGTAGGAAGCCCACCCTGCCGTGCCCACACCTCCCCTGAGCCGTGTTCCCTTCTGCTGGGGCACACGCGTGGGGCCACAGCTTGTCTCTGAGGGCCCTGTTTTTCTCACAGCTGCATTCCCAGTGCCTGACACACAGCAAGTGCCCAGCAAACCAACGGGTGCCAGGCTGCTCCAGGCCAGGCCAGCAGGGACAGGGCGCCGGCTGCCTGGGGTGGGGGCCGGGCTGCTGCAGGCTGGGCATGCGAGGTGGAGGGGCAGAGTGCTGAGGAAGGTTCTCCCGAGGCCACCACCCAGCCTCTGCCTCTCCCTCCCCCAAAGGAAAGGAGAGGTTAATAAACCAATTACTTTGGGCAACGAAGCAGAATAAGTCCCATTAAAGTAATTAACGTCCTTTGCACAGCCCCCATTGGAGAAGACTAATAAATTGGGGCTTTGTCACCATCCGGTAATTTCTTTCTAAGGCGTTTCTTCATCCTCATCCAACAGCACAGTTTAAGGCTCTGTTAATACTTTTAAGACGGGCTCAATGCCAGACTAATTAGATTTGCATTTCCACCATGGGCCAGGCTAGGCTCGGATGTGCCCAATGAAAGAGGCCCGAGGACCCTGCAGGGGCCCCGGGGACAGCACCCCCCTTTGAGAAGGGGCCATGTGTGGATTCCCATGTCTGGCCTGACACTCTGTCTGCCTGCCCAGCTTCCCGCCCCCACAACCAGGGGCACAGCTCTGATCTGGGCGGAGGTCAGACCTTATTCTCCAGAGGGTCCCTTCCTGAATCTGCCCACCCTGGGGCTCACAGAGTCGACTGGGTGATCCAGGGCTCCAGAGACAAACCCTGGGGCCTCCAAGGAGACAATATGGAAAGGAGGAGGAGTCGTTGGACAGTGGAGAAACCTGACAGATGCTGCCTGGGCCAGGTGATCAAGGTCAACCTCACGTGATAGGTCATGTTGATAGCGTGTGCCCCTGATGTGACGGATGAGATGGGCACTACACCTCTGTGGTCTTCCTCCCAAGAGCCCACAAGCCCAGTCCAACCATGAGAAAAACAGCAGACAAATCCCAATAGAGGGGCATCCTACAAAATACCCGACAAGTCCTCCTCAAAACTGCCAAGGTCATCAAAAACAAGGAAAGTCTGAGAAACTGTCACAGCCAAGAGGAGCCTAAGGAGACCTGACGACTAACTGTCACGTGGGATCCTGGGACAGTAGGGAAAAACAGGAAATCTGAATGAAATATGGACTCTAGTTAACAATAGTGTACCACTGATGGTTTGTTACTTCTGACAAATGTACCGTCCTAATGTGAGATGTTAACAATAGGGGACGCTGAGCGAGGGGGTATATGGGAGCTCTCCGTATGACCTTCATAATAATTCTGTAATTCTACAACTGTTTTAAAATCTCCCCCAGCCTCCAGCTCCCCCTCTGTGTGATGGGCACCATCACCCAGGCCTGGCTTCTACCACAGGACCATCATGAGCTCAGGGGGCACCCTGACCCGGCAAGGCTTGGAGGAGTAAGCGCCTGGAGAGATGACGAGAACCACCAAGTCAACTTCAGTTATGGAATGCTGAATGTGAGCATGGGGAGCAACGAGCTCAGAGACAAATGAGGTTGGGACCTTGATCAAGTCAGCTGGGTCAGGTTTGGGTGCCACACAAATGAATGCCCTCCAGGTGGGGCATGGTCCAAGGTGGGAGGACTGGGAGGTGACAGGTTGGGGGGCGGGTTAGGTGGGGTGAGAAATGCCAACGACAAGGCTAGACCAGATTGGCGCTTGAGTGCCAGGATGTGGAATTTGAACCAGAGTGTGCACTCACTCAGGTCTGCCACTGTAATTTGAAAGCAGCTGTAGACAGTGAGCAAATGAATGAGAGTGGCTGAGTGCCAATAAAACTTACCTTCTGGATGTTAAAATTTGGATTTTATGTAAGTTTTGTGCATCAGAACTATTATTCTTCTTTTGATTTATTTTCAATCATTTGAAAATTTAAAGACCATTCTTAGCTCATGGGCCATACAAAAATAGGTTGTGGGTCATGGTTTACAACCCTGTGGCAAAGGTTAATAAGGTAGACAGACCACTGCAAGATTGCTTTATAAAAAAGTTGCAATACAGACACCTTTGATGGAGGTGTTTAGATTGACCAAAGATGTCAATGTATGTATTAATAAAGAGATGAAAGATGTAACAGAAATTGCAAAAATAATAAAAATAAAATTATTATGGATGACTATGAGTTAATAAACTTGAAAACCCAGAGGAAATGGATAAATTTCTAGAACTAGATAAAATGTCAAAATCGGTGCTAGAAGAAATAGAGGACTTGAATGTGTATTTACGAAATTAAAAAGTAATCAGAGTCGTCTCCAAAAAACTCATGCCTGAATGGCTTTGTAGGTGACCTCTCCCAAAGTTTTATAAAACACCTAAGATAGCGATTCCTACCTTCTACAAGTTGTTCCAGAAAAAGGAAAAAGAATAACATTTTCCAGTTCTTTTTAACAGGCTAGTAAACTTGACTCTGAATCCATGCAAGGAAAATATAAGAAAATAGAACTATAGGCCCATTTCACTTATGAATATAGATGCAAAAAGTCTTAAACAAAATACTAGCTAACCAAACCCAACACTGTATTAAAAAAAGAAATACAAATCAGGATTTATGCCAGGAATGCAAGGATGGTTCAACACATGAAATCAATCATGTGATTCTTCCCCCAAGGAAAAATTACATGATCATCCTCGTTAGTACAGAAAGCATTTGATAAGGTTCAAACCTTCTTATAGTAAAAAATTAAATCTTTAAAGAATAGGAATAGAAAGGAACTTCTTTAACTTGGCAGTTTATAGACCAAAAACCTAGAACAAACCATCCAATTAATGGAGAAACTTTAAATGCATTTCCATTAAGCCATGGAATAAGACAAAGATGCTCACGACGCCACACTATCTAAGGTAGTCCTAGAGGTCCCACTTAATACAAAAGAAAAGAAAGAAATTGCTGTGAGGATTGGGAGAGAAAAGATAAAACTGTCATTATTTGCAGCTAATAAGATCACCTACTTAGAAAATCAGCAAAGTCAACAGATCAATTATTAGAACTGATTAAAAAAAGTCCAGCACGGTTGCCAGACAGATGATCAACCTGCTCAAATCAATGGCATTTCTTTACTTCAGCAATAAAGTTGTAGGAAAAATAAGCCCCCACACAGCACTAGAGAGGATGTGTTATCTGGGAAAAACTGAAGCAAACCCCCATGGGAGGAGCCCTCCAGGAACACTGTCAGACTCGCATGGAAGACAAAGAAGATAACCCGAGTCGATGCAGAGACGTTCCTTTTTCTTGGGTGGGATGGTATGAGATAGAGATTACAACTTTTCCTAAATTTAATCTGTAAATTCAATGCAATCCCAAGCAAACATCCCATTGAATTTCAGAAACTCAATAAACTCACTCTGAAGCTGACATGAAGGAATAAACGTTCCAAAGAGATAAGTCAAACGTAAAAAGGGGTTAAATGTGGGGAGGAGGGATTAGGCGCTGGGCTGGCATTAGCACCTATTTGCAAACCAGAGAAGCAAGTGTGCAGGGCACTGGCACGTCCTCCAGACGGCAGACCACTGGTGCAGAGAAGGAGCCGGATCGCACCCCTCATACACTTGGGAACGTAGCTGACCACTAAGATGACAACGCCAACCACAAGGGACAGGCTGGAGAGACTGGGGGGTGGAGTGGGAAAACAGTCACTCCACAGAGGAAAATGAAGCTCGATCTCACTCAGCACCCAAAGGTGTACCCAGAAGTGATTAAAGACTTAAATGACAAAAGGCGAATTATAACGCTAATGGGAGAAATTGCAGGAAAATACCTCCTAACAGGGCACTTGATAAAGTCCAAGGTGGATGCAGTTGGTATGTCACAGGTTATGATTTCCGTTCAAGAGGGGACTCTGCCTGGCTGGGCTGTTCATTTCCTCTCTGAGGCCTCATTCTCTCCCGCCATCGGACTGCCAGAACCTCATTTCTCTTTACGGAAGTTCTTTGTTTCTGTCATCTTCCCTGCAAAATCCTAAGTTCCGTGGATGGGGGTTTTGTCTTTTTTGTCCACTTTTGTATCTTTGGGGGCTAGGATGGTGCGTGGCACACAGGGGCTCAGGCAACAGTGGTGACTGAATGAAGCACATACACATGTGTACACACTAGCTCTGGGACAAGGAGCGACCTCAGAGCAGTCTCAACTCTGCCTGGCCTCAGGTTAGGGCGCTGAAACAGGTGTATCTCATACTCCTACAGGTAAGATGCTCGCGGGGACTGGAGTGGGTGAGAAACGCATCCTCCGCTCCCAGAGGCCCAGAAGAAGCTAACGGAACTCAGATACCCCAAGAAACCGCCAGCTGATGAGTGCATTTGGTGCCTGCCCAGCCCAGAACGTTTTCTCTTCTGAGTCCCACACTCCTGTTCACGATGGGGTGTTGCCCCCTGTTCTGGAGGAAACACCAGAGTGGACCAGGGTGTCCTAAGCAGGCAGGATGCAAGCCACAGCTTTTGGCTGAGTCCCCAGTGGCAGCCTGGAAAGGCTCCTTACTGGTTGCATGAAGCGCCATGGAAATGCATGGGTGACGAATCCTTCCCCTACAATTCCTCGAGCAAAGAACCTGGATCTTGGGTCCCCCAGCTTCCCAGTCCTAGTCTCCAACCCCCGCCGCCTCAGGCGCCAGAGAGAAGCCTTTCAGTGGGTGGGGCAAGGGCAAGGCAGATGGATACACCCAACAGTCACAGGCTCCCCTGCAGGCCAGGGAAGGGCTGGGGAAGGTGGTGGCCCCTCGAGGCCCCAGAAGTTCCCACCAAACACCAGCCACACTTCCGGAGCCCCTGCTGGCCCAGGCCCCAGGGCTCACGGTTTAGGGGAGTGAGAGTGTGTTGAGGAGGGACTAATCAGTTGATTTTCAACGCAACGACTGTGGCCAAGAGGCGGCGAAGGTGCAGTGGGGGCCAGCAACAGGGCGGCTGCTGTTCCAAGCCACACAGAGGGCAGGCACTGGGGCTCGGAGCCCAGACTGGGGTCAGGGGATGCCGGCAGGTGAGAACACGCAGGAGCAGGCCCTCAGGCCGGCACCCCCACACCCGCAAGCCCACCAGCACAGGCCTGCGGCTGGTGTCCTGTGAGGACACCTGTGCAATCTCCCTGAAACATCCTGCCCCACCAGAAGGACCGCGCGTGTAACATTCCTTTCCTGAGGCGGTCTGTGGCCTGAACTGCCAGCTGACGCCATTGCCGGGGGGCACCGGCCCATGAGGCCGTGCGCTTGGGCAGTAGGTGGTGGATCATCGGACAGGTGGGTGAAAAAGTGGAAACTGCGAATCTGAGACACAGGCACCTTCGCCACGTTGTCTTAACCTAAAAAGTAGTGCCATGTATCTACTGGCTGACCCTGCAACGCAGGCCCGGGCCCTGTCTGCACCCCACACCCTGAGAGCACCTAGAGGCGCTTGGCTTTTACCCTGTAGGCAGAAAGAGAACTTACAGGTGCTTACGGGCAATCTGAGAACGAAGATCTTGTCGGATCCCTCGCAACACTTTTCCCGGGCTTTTTAGCTATTTGACCCCAACACACCTTAACTGAATCTTCCCGAAGTTGCCAATTAAGTTTTCACAGAAATCTGAAAGTCTGTGCACACTCACCTGGGTACACGAACTTTAACCATTTACGACCACTCACCCACCTGGCTGAACCAGCAGGGTCCCGGGGAGCAGGTGCTCTGACGGGGGACGGGTGGGCTAGAGCAGGGCATCCAAACCACAGACCATACTAATTTTTAAAACTAGTTAAAATAATAATAATAATATTATTATATTACATATTTTATTTATGATACATTTTCTCTATATTAAAAATAAGAATTATTTAATAATCAATAAAATAAGAATAAAATTATTTAGAGCAGAATAGAACCTATTAGAATGGTAAACATGACAGTACGAGTGTGTGCGTACACGCATGTGTACATTGTGTGTGTCTAGGCCACCAGGAAGATGAGCCTTGCATCTGAGTTGTGGTCAGAGCGTGCCAGGCACTTCCTGGAACGCATCAGGGAGAGGGCCTTTGGGTGGACACGGTGGGCAGTGGGATGTCAGTTAGGAGCCCTCCAACTCTGTCCCTCTTGGGCACTGTTGGCAGACGCAGAGCCCTGCGGCCCAGCTGCGTAGACTCAAGGAGTTGGACAAAAGAGGGCCGGGCAGGGCTGTTCTCCTCCAGGGCACACAGCCCAGGCAGGGCCAGAGAGGGGCCCTCCCTGCTCACACTCCTTCTTTGGGAGCCAAGATAAGAGAGTTGGAGGGAGGTCGGGGCAGAATGACAACAAGCCCCGGGCTCTGACATCTCGGGCCCCAAGTGCTGGGCAAGGGCCATGGTTATTTCTAACCCTGAGGTCAGCCCACGAGAGAGGGGTTGGGAGGCCCTTCTCTGAAGCCTGTGCCAGGTCCTGGAGGAAAAGGGGCTTGAATAATGCTTCAAAAGCAGTGAAGAAAGGCACTGTATGGAACCACAGGCCTCCCTCGCTTGAGGAGCATATCATTCTGGGGCTGGGAGACACCCAGAGACAAAAATCAGTCTCCACGTGGCGAGGGAGGCCCAAGGGGACAGTTTTAGTGGAAGTACAGGCTATCGCTTGGGTGCCTGCTCATCCCAGGCACCCTGGGTCACACCGGTTGTCCCCAAGTGACTGTTAAGAATGTCCCCTTCCCTCTCAAACGTCATTACCGGGGTCTCCTGGCTCAAGTTTGCCTGACAGTGACCTGCCTCTGTTTCGATGTTATCGAAGGCTGTGTGGGTCAGCGGTCTTAACAAAGAACTTGCTGAAATTCGAGAACTCCTCCTTGGGGTTTGAGCAAGGAGCTCTCTCCTGGGTCAGAGGGAAGAACAAACCAGCCCTGGAACTCCTAACGGCCGGCCTGCAACAGTGGACCTTCGCATGGCTGCTGTCCAGTCTCGCTGTGTTGCCTCTGCACCCAAACCCAGAGGCCGGGAAGCGCTGGGCTTCCTGCACCCGCTCACTCGGGGCCCCCCGGGCTGTGGGTTTGCTTTGCTTGGCCAGCATTTACTCAGCAGCCGTGCACAGGAGGCCCCCGCTGGCCCCCAGCCCCACTGTCAGCCCGCGGGGGAACTCAGAGCACTTGGGGGAGGGGAGGCCTCCTTCGCTCCGGGCGCTTTTGTTTGCAAAGCTCCTGGAGGACCTGGCAGGACAGAGCCTGGACAAACACGGAACATCCTCAGCCCCCAAAAAGCCACATCAGTAAACACTCGCCGCCACGGCATTTTTGCCTCTCATTGATTCAGCTGCAAAGTGCAAACTGCTCTAAGAAAGGGCGGCGGGGGCCCTGGGCCCCCTGGACCAGCATTCAAACGAATCCTTCATGTGAGGCAGCACAGCTGGGTGGGCAGACGCCCTGCTGGAGAGAGGCCCCTCCGCTGCAGCACTGGGGTGCAGGGGCCAGGTGGCCGGAGGCACCATGACAGGCTGCAAATGGGCATGCCGGGCCCAGCTCCTCAGCTGGGACCGCCAGAGCCCGAGGCCACGGGCCACCTCCCGTGGTATCTGAGCTCCAGGCACCGGGCAGCCCCTGCCCCAGACCATTCTACCCATCTCCTGGGGGTTGATTCCAGCCAGCACAGCCTGGAGTCCAAGCCACCCACTGCTGGGAGGGCAAAGAGGGGACGGCCATTCTGTGCAAAACCTCCTCCAGCCTCAAGAGCAGGCCAGGGCAGGAAAACCTGTTTTGTGTTCAGAAGTTATTTTTCCTCCTTTTAATGTAGAAAAATCTGATGATGTCACAGCACCCAGAAGAATGTCTTGCAACGGTCAGTGCTGACTGACAAACTCGAGGACCAAGAGTTCTGGGAGATGATAAAATGGCCAGGAGCAGCTGGCCCTGGGGCAGGGGTAGGAGAGTCATTGCTGGGGTCCTCTCGGGGTTCCTGCAGGTAGTGACCCACCCTGGCCCTGCCTGGGGAGCCAGAGAGAGGGGCTCAGCTGGGAGAAGGGATGGGCTCTTCTGAGAAGGGCCAAGGGTCTCTGGAAGAGGCCCCCAGCCGCAGCTGTCTAGCTGCCCCTTTGAGGAGCCCAGCATGTTCTACAGCCTGGTGCCTCCAATCAGTGACAGCGTGATAACTGCAGGTAAGTGTCGGCAGACTGTTCTGGAACATTCCATCAGTAACACAGGGGGCTAAAGGGAGGAGGACAGAAACCCAGATGGTGGTTAGGCCTGGGGCCAGAGGAGGGCAAGTTGGGAGTGCCAGGACCTGGCAGAGGGCAGGCCACCCCCACACTCCCCCCAGTTCACAGGGACCTGTCCTGTCTCTGAAACCCACCCTTCCACTCCCTGGTCTGCAGCTGCCCAAGGGACCCTTCAATTCCCATCTGAGGCAGTACAGCCTGAGGTGGCCCGCGAGGGGATGCTGGACGATGCAGGGGACCTGACCCCATAGAAGGCACCATGGTGAGCAGAATAATGGCCCCCAAAGATGTCCATGTCGCGGTCCCTGGAACCCAGGAATATATTCAGTTATGCAGCAAAGGGGCATAAAGGCTGCAGATGGAATGAAGGTTGCTGCGAGGTAACCTTGAGATGGGAGTTCACCGTGGATTATCCGAGTAGGCCCAACTCGATCACAAGGTCCTTATAGGGAGAGAGACAGGAGGGTCAGAATCACAGAAGGAGCTGCGACTGTGCAGAAGGTCAGAGAGATGCCATGTGAGGAGGTTTCCACTGGTCATGGGTACCCTGAAAATGGAGGAAGGGGCCACGAGTCAGGGCACACAGGTGGTTTTCAGAAGCTGGGAGAGGCTAGGGACAGACTCTCCCTGGAGCCCCCAGAAGGAGCCCAGCCTGCCAACACCTTGATTTTAGTCCAGTGAGATTGTTCTGACCTCCAGGACCATAAGATGACAAGTTTGTGTTGTTTCAAGCCACCAAACTTTGGTCATTTGTCATAGCAGCCACAGGAAACTACCATGGGCACCCACTGCGTGGCGTCCAGTCCCCGGGGTACTGCCCACCCAGGTTCAGGGCCTGCTGTGAGGACTTCGAAGTCGGCATGTGCTGTCCCCTGGGCGTGGCCACACCAGGGTCCCTTGCCACATCTGTCACTCACTCTGTATCTGTGAACACCTGTACCATTGTTTGCTTAATGTTTTTCCCTTAAGTAAACTCTGTTTCCTTATCTGAGTATATTTGAAAGCCAGAATAAGTGACCCTAAGTAGACGATAGTTGTCAAAACACATACAATAAAGAGTAAGATTCATTGAATTTGTTCAAGTTCCCCCGCCCCCGTCCAGGCCGATGGGCAGCTGCATGCTTCCACCATGTCCCAACCTCCTTCCTGCCATTCTTGGGGGCTCTCCCAGGCACCCTTCCCAAGAGGCCCTGGCTAGCTCATCTCACAGAAGGGGACAGAAACAAGTCCTGGGGCTTCTCCTGGTTTTAAAACAAATCAGAGTCCTGCCAGCCCCACTGGGCACTTCTCCTGGCCACCCTCCCAGCTGCTTAGACCGAGGCATCAGTGGGCACAGAGTGGCAGGCCCTGGATGCCTGGGTGGCTTCGTGCTGCCTGCCTGGTGTCCCCATGGGGTCCTGGTGCATGCCTGCATACCAGGCCCCTCAGGCTCAGTGGCCAGATCCCACCTCAGGGAGGCCTCTGGTCCCAGCCCAGAGAGGCTGGCCTCCCTCAGGACCCTCCTCCAAGCCACATCCCCAGGAGGGCTCCCAACAGCCCTCCTCTCTCTGTTCCCCTGGACACAATCAACTGGGTCAGCATCAACCCAGCTAAGGCACGATGCTAACGGAGCCAGTGTCCTCGGAGTATCCTCTCCCCAGACCTCTGTGGGACTTGCTGTTCTCAAGGGGCACAAGGGGCTGGGCTGGCAGTGGGCCTAGGAGGAGCAAGATCTTACCAGAAAACTTAGGACTCTTTTCTCTGGTCAGAGATAATGTCCTCAGACTTCCTAGAATGAATGGTGGTATTTAATTAGAGCAAAGTTGTCTTCTAAAATGTCCTTTTTTCTCACAATTAAGAAGTTAGCCACTTTGTGCCATTCCACTTCTTCTTGGGGGTGGCACAGGGGTGGATAATGGATTTTGATGGGGCCTTGAAATCCAAATAGCCCTAAGCCACCAATAGGGCAGAGATAGCCCCCTGTTGGGAGCCAGATTGCCTGGGTTTAAATCCTTGTGTTACCACGTAACCTTGGGTGACCTTGCACTTGCCACCCACCTTCTGGAGCCTCGGCTGGTACACCTGTGGGATGGGCTCCCAGCACCTCACACCATGGGCATTGGGTCAGCCCATCCAGCCTGGGGAGGGGCCCTGCTGCACCCGTGGCCTGTCCCTACACACCAGGCATGCATGATGCCAGCCTGTCATCCCCCCTCACTGTCACCCCAGGAGGCTGGGCCAGTGTCATCCCACTTCACGGGGAGATCGAGGCTGCAGGGATGTCCTCACTGAAGTACACATGGTGGGCAGCAGCAGGGCTCGGACCATCCTCTGCTGCTCCCGGCCTCCGCTCCTCTCAGGGGTCCCCAGCCGCCCCGCCCGGGCTGGTGAGTGACAGCCAGCGCTGTGCCCGCCCACCTGGCTGAGGGCACCCACACTGCACCTGCAACAACAGGGGCGGCCCAGCCTGGCGTCCGATTACAGTCCACTCAGCGGCCTGCTCCGAATTCCTGCGGAAGGCCGGTGTGCAGAGGCCGGGGCGGGGGGGACAATCCCCCCCAGTGTCTCTGCGGCTGGTGCCCAGCACGTGGTCTGCTGAGAGGACAGCCTGGCCTGGCTGGGGGCCCCCAGGAAAATCAAACCCACCCCCCACACCCAGAGGCCACACAAGCCCTTTCCACGCTAAGCCCCACATTCTCCCAGCGACCCGAGGACCCCACTGGGATGGGGAGGACATAGGTTGGCCTCCTCTGGCCTTCAAGGACGCTCAGCTTCAGGTCCAGCCGGAGGGGTGAACATCCACGGCCCTGGCCCATCCCATAGCTGGGCCGGGGTCTCTGCCCGCCCCGGGGAGGTAAGCAGAGGCCAGGGAATGCCCAGGGCAGACACGCTGGGTGTAGCTGGCAGGGCCAGTGTGTTTCCTCACTCTGGCCCTTAGCCTAGAGCAGGGGACTTTTCGTCTCTCTTTTCACGCTCAGTGCAAACGTCGCCTCCTCAGGGAACCCTCCCTGATCACCCTAGCCTCGTGACAATGCTGCTGCCCACCCCCTGGGCCAAGGAGGGGGCCCCCCTCCTTGAAGGCCCCACTCCTCCCCCTCCCCCTGGGGGGGCTCACTCCTGCTGCCCCCTCTTCCTTGCATCTCTTTCCATCCCTACTATCTGAAGCTTTCCTTGTTCACCTTCTTCATTTCGAGGTACATTTCCTGTACTGACTGCAGGCCATGGGTCAAGGTCAGGCTAGGACATTCTGTCCTGCCATTGCAGGGTGACGTGGTTCTCCCCTGACCTCGAGAGGGCCAGCATCCGTTCTCTGCCCCGGAATGTCCCTCCCCTGGGCCCACCCTCCATGCAGCTCCCACGACCACAACGACAGGCTCTACCCATGAAGGCCTGAGATGGGGCTCAGACAGTCCTTGCTCCCCCACATCCTGGGGCTCCCTGACATCCTCTGATGCAGAGCGACAGAGACTTCCCAGTGACCCCGAGTCCCGCAGTGTGGATCCACTAGCCGCGTTTTACGGTCTACAAGGGCTGAGTCCAGATGATGGCTCCCGCATTCTACACAAAGTTTCTTCGCCACGAACGGAGTCAAATGGATTCACATTGGGATCATAAATATAATTAGGAGATTTTTATTTTCAAGTAGCACTTCTGAAATCTATAAAATTAAGCTAATATACCGATTTTTAAAACACAAGAATTTTATTGCTCCATGAGTCAGAGTTTGCCAGCCCACGAGGCTGGGAGTTAACTCCGTCCAGGTCTTAGGCAGCCAGAGGCCCCTGGGGCCACCTTGGTGGGCCTGGGCCTGCTGCCCCACAGCAAGGTGGACATGCCCGGGAGAGCGGTGACAGGGCAGGAATGACTAGCACAGGTGACCAGCCACTCCCCTTCACCCCCACCTCGACTCACACCCTGCACCCCTCCCGGTGACCTGAGAGGCAGGATCCTTCCTTTGCTCCTTTGCTGCCCCCACTGGACTCGCCCTTCCGGCCCCACCACTCCCGGGGGCTCCTGCCTAATCCGAAAGCCCTGGCCCAAACGCCTTCCTGCCAGGATCCTTTCTGGACCCTACTAATGGCATGTGGTACTCTCGGCTCCTCCTCCCGGGTGCTGGCGTCCCAGGGTGTGGCGATCTACCAGGGGACTCAGGAAGCCCTGGGAAGGGCAGGCAGGACAGTGCTTCCTCCCCACCCTCGGCCAGCACCTCAGAGGTGGCCTGAGGTTGAGCTGGGCTCGTCCCTGGCTCCCAACACACGCTGTGGCATCCCTGAGCCTTGAGTGTCTTATGCTGAGTTCCTATCTTACGGCCCCACCGCACCTGGAGCACACAGTGCTGGCCCCAGGAGCCCCCCAGGGCAGCCACACGCAGGTGACAGATGCACAAGCAGTGGGAAGCTGCCCTTCGCTCCTGGCCACGCCTGTGTCAGTCGGCAGGTCCTGCCCCCCGCGTTTGCACTGGCGGGAGATCACAGAGGGACGCCTGGAAGGGGCATAGGTCGGGGTTTGCAGGCTGTGTAGCTGGGGGGCCAGGGACAGCCTGAGAAGCCCACCATGTTGAGGACTTCACACTGACCCCTTCCCTGCAGGATCCAAGCCAAGGCTTCTTCCCCAGGCAACTGGCACCCAGCGCCCCCCACCCTGGAGCCCACCCTGCCCCTGCTCTCCAAGTATGGCAGCCACCTCCTGCGCCTCGCAGCTCCCCAGGCTCCTCACACTCAGGCCCCAGGGCCTCCACAGGCCCCTCAGGCTCCCCAGGCTCCTCACGCTCAGGCCCCTCAGGCTCCCCAGGCCCCTCACACTCAGGCCCCAGGGCCTCCACAGGCCCCTCAGGCTCCCCAGGCTCCTCACGCTCAGGCCCCAGGGCCTCCACAGGCCCCTCAGGCTCCCCAGGCTCCTCACGCTCAGGCCCCTCAGGCTCCCCAGGCCCCTCACGCTCAGGCCCCAGGGCCTCCACAGGCCCCTCAGGCTCCCCAGGCTCCTCACGCTCAGGCCCCTCAGGCTCCCCAGGCCCCTCACGCTCAGGCCCCAGGGCCTCCACAGGCCCCTCAGGCTCCCCAGGCTCCTCACGCTCAGGCCCCTCAGGCTCCCCAGGCCCCTCACGCTCAGGCCCCAGGGCCTCCACAGGCCCCTCAGGCTCCCCAGGCTCCTCACGCTCAGGCCCCTCAGGCTCCCCAGGCCCCTCAGGCTCCCCAGGCTCCTCACGCTCAGGCCCCAGGGCCTCCACAGGCCCCTCAGGCTCCCCAGGCTCCTCACGCTCAGGCCCCAGGGCCTCCACAGGCCCCTCAGGCTCCCCAGGCTCCTCACGCTCAGGCCCCAGGGCCTCCACAGGCCCCTCAGGCTCCCCAGGCTCCTCACGCTCAGGCCCCTCAGGCTCCCCAGGCCCCTCAGGCTCCCCAGGCTCCTCACGCTCAGGCCCCAGGGCCTCCACAGGCCCCTCAGGCTCCCCAGGCTCCTCACGCTCAGGCCCCTCAGGCTCCCCAGGCCCCTCAGGCTCCCCAGGCTCCTCACGCTCAGGCCCCAGGGCCTCCACAGGCCCCTCAGGCTCCCCAGGCTCCTCACGCTCAGGCCCCTCAGGCTCCCCAGGCTCCTCACGCTCAGGCCCCAGGGCCTCCACAGGCCCCTCAGGCTCCCCAGGCTCCTCACGCTCAGGCCCCTCAGGCTCCCCAGGCCCCTCAGGCTCCCCAGGCTCCTCACGCTCAGGCCCCAGGGCCTCCACAGGCCCCTCAGGCTCCCCAGGCTCCTCACGCTCAGGCCCCAGGGCCTCCACAGGCCCCTCAGGCTCCCCAGGCTCCTCACGCTCAGGCCCCAGGGCCTCCACAGGCCCCTCAGGCTCCCCAGGCTCCTCACGCTCAGGCCCCAGGGCCTCCACAGGCCCCTCAGGCTCCCCAGGCTCCTCACACTCAGGCCCCTCAGGCTCCCCAGGCTCCTCACACTCAGGCCCCAGGGCCTCCACAGGCCCCTCAGGCTCCCCAGGCTCCTCACACTCAGGCCCCTCAGGCTCCCCAGGCTCCTCACACTCAGGCCCCTCAGGCTCCCCAGGCTCCTCACACTCAGGCCCCTCAGGCTCCCCAGGCTCCTCACACTCAGGCCCCTCAGGCTCCCCAGGCTCCTCACACTCAGGCCCCAGGGCCTCCACAGGCCCCTCAGGCTCCCCAGGCTCCTCACGCTCAGGCCCCTCAGGCTCCCCAGGCTCCTCACACTCAGGCCCCAGGGCCTCCACAGGCCCCTCAGGCTCCCCAGGCTCCTCACACTCAGGCCCCTCAGGCTCCCCAGGCTCCTCACACTCAGGCCCCTCAGGCTCCCCAGGCTCCTCACACTCAGGCCCCTCAGGCTCCCCAGGCTCCTCACACTCAGGCCCCTCAGGCTCCCCAGGCTCCTCACACTCAGGCCCCAGGGCCTCCACAGGCCCCTCAGGCTCCCCAGGCTCCTCACGCTCAGGCCCCAGGGCCTCCACAGGCCCCTCAGGCTCCCCAGGCTCCTCACGCTCACAGGCCCTGGATCTGGGCTCTCTAGGCTCCAGATGCTCGGGGACTTTGAAACTCAAGGGCCCAGATACTGTCCATGTTCCCAATATTCATGGGCCCCGATACTCCCAGGCCCCTGGTACCTCTCAGACTCACTCACCCTCAATCCCACCTCAGTCCCAAGCCCTAGACTGGAGTCTAGACTGGTCCCCTTCCTGGTGCTCCCCAGGATGGTGGCCAGAGGAGATTTCCTTCAGATGTGGGGGACTGGGGAGCCCTGAGGACAGGCAGGAGGGCTGGGCCCTGCCAGTGAGGTGCTCTTTGGCCCCTCAGGCACCCACAGGACCACCCCCCTCCCTGCCTCACCTCAAGGCAGCTCACAGGGCCTCCTGCACCCACATCCCAAGAAGCCCTCTTACCCTGGGGGCAGAGGTCACCTCCTTGCCTCTGCCCCTCCTCCAGATATGGAGAAATGGGGTGGGCTCATCCCATCCACCCCCATCCTGCCTCAGAGTGTGACTGCGTTTGGAGATGGGGCCTTTAAAGAGGTAATTAAGGTAAAATGAGGTCACTAGGGTGGGCCTGATCCAGTGTGACTGGGTCCTTATAAGAGGTGATCAGGACACAGACATGCACAGAGGGACGACCACGTGAGGACACAGGGAGAAGACAGCCGTCCACATGCCCAGGAGAGAGGCCTCAGGAGGAACTAGCCCTGCCCACAGCTGGATCTCGGTCGTCCAGCCTCAGGACTGGAGACAGCAGACATCCGTGGTTGAGCTGCCCGGGCTGCGGTGTTTGTTCCAGCAGCTCTGGGTGAATGGTACATCCTCTACCTCAGAGAGGCGCCCGACATGCACACACACGTCAATCGGAAGATCTCGAGGGATGGGAGGGCTGGGCCTTGGAACACGGGAGGAGCCGTGACCCCAGCGGACAGGTGGTGTTGGGCCCCCCTGGCCCAAGAGGCAGGGGGTCTGGGGTGGGGGGAGGAGTGAATGAGGCGGGAGGGGCTCTGACCACCTCCCCTGGGCCACACCACTCCTCACTGCTGCCCCAGAGGCCTCCGTGGGGACTTTGCATCTCGGTGGCCCCAGCCCAGGGCGGGGGAAGCCATAGCTTGCCCACGGCCCAGTGGTCCCTCCTCCTGGAGCTCGAGCCCCGACTCTGTTCACACAGGACAGCGTGGGCAGTCCCGGGCAGGGAGCACACTCTCTATTTCACAGTGGGGGAAACTGAGGCTAGAAGAGGCAGGTGGCTTGACCAGAACACACAGTTCATGGCAGAGAAGTGGGGTTCTGGGCCCCAGGTTCTCTTCTCGCCCTGTCTACAGAGTAGCTTCCACAGTCACCAGCTCCTTATGCTTGGCCGAAAATGCCTGGGACCTGGCTGGACTCCTCAGGAAGCCCCCAACTCTGAGGTCTGCTCCTTCTCTCAAGGTCTTTGCCTCGCAGGTGGCACTGCTGTCCCCCCAACCCAGCGAGCGGCCTGGGCAAGCGGCCTGACGTCAGCCTTGATATCTCCACCTCCCCATCACGCCCACTGCCAAGCCCGCCTCCAACCCTTCCCTCACGCACACCCTGCGCCTGGCCCCTTCTCCCTTCACTCAACCAAGTGCACAGCCTGCTGAGGACCCTTGGACTCCAGGCCCACCCTCCACCTCGTCTGCAGTGGCCAGCGGGGCTCCTTAAGCTCACTCGCCTGACCCCTTGCTCCCCAGCCCTCCGAGCTCTGCGCTGTCAGGCCCTTCTCGGCCACCCCCACCCCTATGCCATGGTGCGCCCCCAGTTCCAGCCTGATTCAGCTTCTTTCAGATTCTGAAACCCACCAGCTCTCTTGCCTCCAGGCTACGTGATTTCTCATTCAGTCATTGGTTTGTGCGTTCATTCATTCTTCCAGCATCTATCAGGCACCCTGTAATGCACAGATCCCCAGCCCCTGGTGCCAGAGCAGTGACCTCCCCTGCTGGACCCGCTGTCCAAGCTCTCGGAGAGAGACAAGTGTAAGACAAGCACCGCCCCCCCCCACACACCGACATGTGCCATCAGAGGCCAGGACCTCCATAAGGCAAGGCTAGGTTGGGTGAAGAACCACGAGGGGTCCTGATTTAGAACATGGGCTGGTGCATGGAGGATTCACAGGGGAAGTGGTAGTTGAGGGCTGAAGACTAAACAGGATGTAGCCAGGGAGGAAGAGGGTATGTGCGTGTACATGCATGTGTGCTGGGAGTACCACACAGGGCAGGGCAGAAGGAACAGCATGTGCAAAGGCCCTGATATAGGAAAGAGAGTGGTAGGGCTGGTGGGCAGAGAGGAACAAGGCAGCACAGGGCTGCCTCTGCCCAGTAATGTCCCTTCTCCAATGGTCCTTCCCTTCAAGGTCTCCCCAACTCTCCTTTCCAGATGTGCTGCTGAGAAGCTTGGGGGTACTGCTCTATCCTTTGGGGTCCCAACTGCCTGCCCACAACAGGACGAGTCCCCTGAACTGGGGGTGGCATTCACTGCCACTGGCACATAAGGAGAGGGCATATGGGAGGGTCTAGACCAGCCTGCCAGGTGGGGAAGAGGCTGAGCAAGGAGATAGGGGGGCCATGCGAGAGTGAGGATCGGGGGTCACAGTGGGGAGGGCACCAGGGAAGGCCCATACACTGACTGCAGCCGAGAGCCCCACGTGGGGCTGACCCCACCATTCAGGATGTCCCCGGGGAGGGGGCCAGAAGCCACAGGGGCCCAGGAGCCCTCTGCCTCCTGACACGTAGTGGGATTGAGGAAAAGCAGCCCCAGAACAGCCCGAGGAGCAGAGGCTGGGACGGGGCAGGGGGGCTCGGTGGAAGGGAGTGATCTCCAGCCCCCGGCTGTGGGGCAGGGCTGGGTTGGGTGATGCTTCCTATCTTACGGAGGAGGAAACTGAGGCCGAGGAGGTGAGGACTGGCTCAGGTGTGACGGTCTCCGAGGTCCCTCCTGCCACGTGCCTGTGGCTCAGCAGCTGGCTTGCTGCCTGTGGGTGGTCAGGGGCTCCCAGCGGGAGCACCAGCAGCCGTCCAGCCGGGGGGCCTGGAGCCACCCCGCCTCGGGCATGATGGGGGGCTGGGCCTGCAGGGCAGGGGTCTCCTCCCCAGGCCCCGGTGGGTGGGACAGAGGCCCCCGGGCTCCGGCTGTGAGGCGAGGCCCTTGGTGGCGGCCACAATAAATATGTTTGTTCAAGGGAAGCCAGGCTGGGAGCTGTGCGCGCTGGCCTGGTGAGGAAGAAAAGGCTGCTTGTGCCTTGCACACTGGGGCGATTGTTCGTGCTCACGCAACTGCTGCCCCATGGCCGGAAAGGTCAGACGCCCCTCGGGCCCCGTCGGAAGCAACCGGTGCCTCAGGCCCTTCACTTGCTCCCAGCTGTAATGCTCGTCCGTCCACATCACCTCTGGGCCTTGGCAAAGGGAGAGAAGGTGCCAGGCAAGGTCTGCGAGGCGGCCCCGGCAAGGGCAAGAGGAAAGTGAAGCCAGGAGCTGACCGCCTGGCCAGGGCAGGCATCGCAAGTGAGTGGAGAGCAGGCCCCTAGGCCCCAGCGCCCGAGAGGGAGGAAGCGGGGATTGGGGCAGGGGGCACCTCTGGGCTCAGGGGCTTCACTGCGAGGCGATTGGCTCACTGGTCGAATCGAGTAGTGCTGACTGTGGTGTTGGGCTATCAGGGGATGCCAGCGTGAGGGCTGCGGGGAGACCCGGAGTGTGCGAAGGCCAGCAGGCCACCCCCTTGAAGCAAGACCTCGCCATCACCCCCGCCCCAGTGGCAGAGAGGTGTCAGGGGGCAACTTGCTCACACTGCAGCCCGGCTTTTAGAACAGGCCTGGCACTCTGCAGGCACTCGTCAACACCCGCGGAGCGAGCCCAGCACAGACGGAAG
Source organism: Diceros bicornis minor (assembly GCF_020826845.1). Taxonomy (NCBI): domain Eukaryota; kingdom Metazoa; phylum Chordata; class Mammalia; order Perissodactyla; family Rhinocerotidae; genus Diceros; species Diceros bicornis. The sequence continues at coordinate 2,055,809 of NC_080770.1, forward strand.
CATTGTCTCAGGTGCTCCCAGCTCTCCCTCATCCCAACACCGTCAAAGGCAGATCCGGAGCCCAAGCCTAGTCTTCTGCTCCCCTGATGGGCAAGGAGGGAGCACCGGAGCCCAGGACGGGCCAAACTCAGAGGGGGTGTCCCTGAGTCCCCCACAATCTGGCCTCCTCTTGGCCCTGGCACTGTCTTGTCTTCTCTCCTGAGGGACAGACGGGGCTGTGCTGGGGATAGTGCCTCAGCCACGGCCTGGAGGAGGGACGGGGGCCTGCTCACCTCCGCACACACACACCCAGGGCAACCAGGATGGCTGAGGAAGGGGACGCCTGAGGGAAGGTGCTGTTGGCTAAGCTCCCAGCTCTGGCGCCCAGGGATCCAGCCGAACTGCAGTCCTGGTAGTGACGTCCGTGAGAGGCTGCTGTGGTCCAGTGACCTACTTTGGCTAAGTGAGTCCCCCCAAAACTGTCTTTCAACTAGAAGACCTGGTACTGAGAGGCAGACAAAGAGGGCCCAAGGGAAGAGCTTCTAGCAGCTTCCAAAGGGATGGTTCCACAGGAGGCCTCCTGGACAGCTGACTGTCAGGGTAGCTGGATGGGAGAGGGTCGGGTGCCCAGGCTTGGGACCAGCCCTGCCCTGACTTGCTCCTGGCACACTCCTTCCCCTGGCTGGCCTCCACCCCTCCCCTGTGCACCGCGGAGGTGGTTCCAGGGTCCTGACCCCCAGGACCGCAGGGTTCCCAGGAAGATGGGCTGTGCGGAGCCACAGTGAGGTCTTATTGGGGACATGAGGCAAAAACCAGAAGAGCTTGCCTGGAGATGAGAAGGGGTCACCAGATGACGGAGGGAGGTCCACTGGCCGGGTGAGCATGGGAAGCCGCACGTCCTGCCTGGGGAGAGCCTCGCTTGATGACCTCGCTCCCCCATGCCCAGTGCTGAGGTGGCCAGGTGGTGGGTGGCCTGCAGCCTTGGCTCCTTGTCCTGGGACTCTCCCACTGACACATGGCTGGAATGTGCCAGACTCACCAGGGCCTGAATTCCCGAGGGGCCCGGCATTCCGACCGTGGGCCGAGGGCATTCCAGTATTGTTCTCTCCACGCAACAATGGGGAGCGTGGGGTGATGCCCTGTAGGACCGATTCAGGCCTTGGGGGGTTCAGCAGCCCTCCAGTTGGGGAGCTGTGGGCTGCCCCTTGGGGAGGCCCCCTCCCGTGCCGAGGTTCCCTTTGGGGAGTCCAGGGACGGTGGGGCGGCTCCTTACCCAGCAGGCCCCGGGACCTGCAGGTTCTGCGTTAGCTGTCAGGCCAGAGGCAGGTGCTTGCTCACAATACAAGGCAACAAGGCCTCTTCCCTTTCGTGTTAGCGAAGCTGAGCTCCCAGAGACACAAGGTGCCTGGGCCAGGGCTCTGGTCCCTGCGGTGTGTCCTGCCAGGACAATCTCTGGTCCATCCAGCCGAGAGCCCAGCCTAGCTCCTATCCACTGCCTCCTGGGCCTGGCCCCAAACAGCCCTGGAACCTGGCCCTGGTCCCCTTTCCCTCTCCACCTCTGCCTGTTTGAGCTGCCCTGGCTGTACCCCCTGCAGCAGCCCCCACTCTAATCTGCCTCCACTGGGACTGAGGCAGGAGCCGGGAGACTCTGTGGCCCCACAACCCTGATGTCAGCACTTGTTGCTGGGGACAAAGTCAACCTCCCTCCTGGGGCCTCCCAGGCCCTGTGTGGTCTGCCCCAGCCAGTGCAACCCATGCTCCTTATAAGGGAAAGAGGGAGGCAGGAGACAGAGAGGAGGAAACAACGGAAGCAAAGGTCGGAGTGCTGCAGGGAAGGGGCTGCAAGCCAAGGATTTGGGTGCCTCCAGAAGCCGGGAAAGGTCGGGAATGGAGTCTCCAGAGGAGCCAGCCCTGCCCACACCCTGATTTTAGCCCAATGAGACCCATTTTGGACTTCTGACCTCCAGAACTATTAGATAATAAATTTGTCTTGTTTAAAGCTACTAAGTTTGTGGGAATTTATTACGGCAGCTAAAGGAAATTAAAACAGTTTCCCTTTCAAATGCCCTGGAATCCGACATTGCCCTCCTCGCTTGCCTCGGCCCTGGTCTCCCAGGTCCGCCCCAGCCCCTCCACTGTCCATCTTTTGCTCTGCAGCTGGAGTGACCCTGTTACCATCTGGGCCGGGTCACACCCCTCTCAGTGTGAAAGCCAGTGTTGTCGTGTGACTCCCAGGGTCCTGGCACATCGGCTTCCTCCCATGCGCCCTTGTCCAGAGCATTCTCCACCCTGATACCACGAAACTCACCTTCCCCAGGGTTTGGTCCAATCATCTTCCCTGTAAGACTTACCCTGACAGGCCCCTTCCTAGCACCAGCCCTGCCTGCCTTGCGTTTTCCTCCCAAGTACTTATCAATAAGTAATGATGAGTTAGGCACATTTCCTTACGCATCTTGTGCCCGTCCATGCTTCCCCCTGTGGAGTTTTAGTTCCTCCAGGTGTGTGTCGATTTTATGTCCATTTGTGTCAATTTTGTATCCATTTGTGTTGATGTGTAACAATTTTGTGTTGATTTTGTGTCAATTTGTGTCAATTTTTTATCTAAATCGTCACTGCTGCCCCCGCGCACCCGGAGCAGGTGTTCTTGTTTGTCATAAACACACGCATGCTCTAAAGACTTTTCTATTTGATCTAATTTAATCTGCCACCAGCCCCACGGGGTGGGGACGTCACTATCCCATTCTACAGGTGTGGCTACTGAGGCATGGGGATTTTTGTCACCCCCAGTATGACTCCACCCCGGGGAGCTCTGGAGGAGGAGCACAAGGGGTGGGCTCAGCACCTTTCTCCACCCGAATCCAGTCTGGGACAGTACTTGTCCCGTGGCACCTGGGGCCCTGTCCCCAGGGAGAGCCGGGCTCCAGGGTTCCTGGCCCGAGTGCCCTTTGTGCCCATCCGGGCCGGCGGGTGGCAGGCGGGGCAGTGGATAAACGGGCTATTGTTCTGGCAAGCACAGTTGCCAGCCCGGCGCTCACAACAGCCCCTGTGTCTGCAGCGGCTCCCAAGACCAATCAACACCTTATCACCGGCATTAATCACCCCGCTATCGGCCCCAAATCAGGCAAACACTTCTGGGGAGTTCAAACCCCTGACTTCACAGAAGTTTCTGTGTAATAATAGATTAAGTTTCTGGCGGTTCAACAGCATCCACAGAGGCCGGCCCTCTGGGGTGGTGAGGGGCTGCCAAGGGTAGGTGGATGCTCTGCCCCTAGCTCTTGGCAGGCCTGTGACCTGCCCCAGCAGGGCCCTCCCGGGATGCTCCTCCCCAGTCCGAACCCTTGGGACCAGACAGACTGTCTCCCCTGAGCCAGGCTCTGCTCGGACCTGGACCCCCTGCTCCCGCTCTCATCCTCCCCGAGGCCCGGCTCTGCCGCCGGGCTGCCTCAGGGTGATTTTAGACTCTCCAGGAGGAAGTGGCCTGGATCCTGGTAAGCCCTGGCCTCAGAGTGCTTCTTTCTGGGGTTGAGGAGACAACATAGCCTGTAGGGCACAGGAAGGGCTGTGAGGAGTCACAGTCAGAGTCCAAGCAGAAGGGAGGAGCAGAGGGGACCAGAGAGGTGAGACCTGCATGGGGAAAGGGCAGGGCCATCGTAAGACCTGGAGGGGGACACAGGCAGAGGCCCTAGGGCAGGAACGAGCTGGAAGAGGGTGAGGGACAGGAGAAGGCTGGAGCGCCTGGGCGCAGTGGAGGGGCGTGGGGAGGCCGGGAGGTGAGCAGGAACTAGCAGCCGCGTGGGCCTGGCGCTGAGTGAGCGGTTTGGATTCTGTGCCGCGAGAAATGGGAACGTAACAGCATGACTACAGCAGGGGTCCCGGGGAACGTGGGGTGCCCTCTGCCTGCACTGCAGAGCCCTGCAGTACCCACAGAGGGAGGAGCGCCACCCACGTCCCCGCCCCTTCGTCGTGTGAATGAGGCATGTGCCGGGCTCGTTTCCCATTGATGTTGTCTTTGAACCCTGGACGCCGTCCAGCCACCCTCCCAGACCACACAGCTCTTTTCCGCCAGCTTGCTCTGCCCCAGGAGGCTGGGCGCTGCAGGTTACGTGCCAGGATCCTGGCCTGGGACTTCCAGTTTGGGTCTGGGTCTCCCTGCTGTGGAGCCTGGGGGCTGGCTGTGACCCCCCATCTTGGGTCCCTGCTCCAGCCCTCAAGGTGAACTGTTCACATGACCTTCCCTCTCCAGGGCTCGGGTACCTCTCCCTTCCCTCCATCCTCCGAGTCCAGGTAGGATCCACTGCAAGGATACTAGCCCTGGATCCCTATGGGAGCCCCAGGGGTTCCAGACACCCCGCCCACATGTGGATCATCCCAAGGTGCCATCTGCTTTCCCTACAGTCCTGCCCCACAAATGCGGCGGCCCTTTAGTATCTCCATTTTACAGAGGAGGAAATGAACCTCGGAGAGGCTGAGCTGCCCCAGGTCTTGGCGAGCCAGCATTTGGATCCGGTGTGTCTGCCCCCAGAGCCCTGCACATCCCCCAAGATGCCTTCTTGCCCCCACATCTGCAGACGCTGAGCTTTTGAGGCCTCTGCTGTTCTAGAACCCCACTGTCCTGGGGGCTGGTCCTTCCCGGAGTCTAGCGTACATAGTCTTACTCCAACTTGGGCAGACATGTTACTGAACCTCAGAAGTTGAAGCAAACTCAACAGAGCAGAAGGCAGGCACAGGCTCTTCTGCCAGGGTGTTTTAAAGACAATGCAGGGTTTTGTCAGGACCCCCTTGGGGATGCGGAGGTGGGAGTGCAGAGCTTGAGTCCCTAACCAAGTGGTTCAAATGTCCTCTGCACCCTGTTGACCTCCACGCCCAGGGCCATCCCTTCACCTGGGGGGCAGAGCTAGGGGAGCCCAGTGAGTGGAGGTAAATGCCTTCCATCTCTCTGTAAGGAGCACGGATGTCTGTTGGGAGCTGCTGCAGAGGGACCTAGGTGTTCTTCCTGAGCCTCTGGAAGGGCAGATCTGGCCCTGGTGCCAGGGGAAGGGGAGGCACCCCTCTGCCCAGCTTGGGCACAGCCGCCCACCGAGTCGGGGGAGAGGCAGATTCCAGGGGAAGGCAGGCACGCCCTCCCGTGCTTTAACATTCCTGCTTCTCCCGTAGTGGAGTCAGCTCCTATTCAGGCCAACACAGAAATAACGTTATTTGGGGAAGAAATATCAAATAATGTTCCTCCCTGCTGGAAATGGGCCTTCCCATCTCTCTGGCCTCAGTCCACCAGCTAGTCACCGCAGTCCCACCCAGAGCCCCTCTGGGCTCCTGGCCGCCACCCTGTCACATGGGCCACAGTGGGGCGGGGGTGGAGAGAGCTGGGACCTGGAGCAGGACACTTCTCTGCCCCAGGCCTCAGTTTCCCCAGCTCTGAGAGTAGTGATCGTCTCCCGCCTTATGTCTGGGCCCTTGGAAAACCTATCGTCAGCCTGGGGCTTGCCTCCAGGAAGACCCCTGTCCCTTGCTCAAACGCACCCCTGCCCTTTATTTGAGGGCACCTGGCAGATCCCACAGGATCTATCCAGGGACCCTGGGGTCCTCAGGTCAGGAGTCTGGGTGGGCAAGCCTCCACACGCACCCCCGCCTGAGCCAGCCACGTCCACACACACGTCACGTGAGCGAGCGCAGCCCTGGCTGAGCCACCGCCTGGGACCCACCCTCGGCCTTGGCTGCTCCAGCCAGCTGGAAGCAATCTCCCCGGAGCGGGCAGGTGGTCCTCCTTAGCCGGCTCCCTCTAGGCCGTCCCCAGCCCCACACCCACGCAGAGGTGGCTCTGCACGCTCGGCCGCCTCGGGCCCCTTCCCTGCCGGAATGAACCAAGCGCTCTGGAATTCGTGAAGAAACCAGGGGTCTTTCGCCTGCTGTTTTTCTTGGCGCGTCCTTATCACGCATTAACGGGGAAGCCCGAGGGTCAGGGTTTCAGTGAGTTCAGCAGAATCTGAGAAGCAGGGAGTTGGCCTCCCGCCTCTCCTTGACCTGCAGGGCCCCAGGGAGCTCTCGGGGCCCAGCATGATTAACTGGGAGGCTGACCTGCACTTCAGGCAGGGGGGAGACAGTGTTTGCATGAGCTGAGGGGTTTCAGCAAGCCTAGCACACCCCTGCCCTCCCAGGGCCCACTCAGCTGGCGTGTAAATAGGGCATCGGAGCCCAGGGCTGGGGACCCTGGGCACTGAAGGCAGGCAGGGCCACCCAGCCTTGTGTGGCGTGTGCGGCCAGGAAGAGATGAAGGCAAGCTGACTGGGGTTCTAAGGGCACGCCCTTTGAACTTGGCGACCTTCAAGCTAAGGGGTGTCTTCAACCACAGGTAAACATGCTGGCTCTATGTCAGTGACTCAGAAGATCAGGGACTTCAGACACAAATGGCAGGGCGTCTCTACCATAAAAGCCGCTCTTCTGATGTAGAAGACGGGCCGAGCTGCCTCTCCCACTCTGAGAGCAGGGCGGCGTGTGTGCTGACAGTCAAACCACCACGTGGCCAAAGCACTTCTCACATGGCTGGCCCTGCAGTGTGTCCCCCATGGCTGATGGTCCCCCAGTCCGCCATGGGTCTGGGAAGGGGAGACCAACTCAGAGCTTCTCCGAGTCTCGCCCCTCTCCGCCATGGACGGCCTTCACCCCAAAACACTTGACTCCTGTCTCCATTTCATGAATTCGTGCCCGCCCTGCCCTGACGCCCTGTGAGCTGAAACAGGGCAGTGAACAGGGCTAGAAACGTGCGCATTTAGGAGACGCGTCTGACGGTTTTCAGCAAATCATATGCTAGACTGTTGGGCTCGCTGGCCAGGTACCCTGGTGACACAATGGATTCCAGTGGATGGTTTCTGATGGACCATCCTTTTCTGAGTACTGGCTGTGCCAGGCACTGCCCTCGGCACCTGGTACAGGTTACTGGATCAGTCATCTACTCCCTGTGAGAGAGACCACTGTGTCCCCACTTTATAGCTGAGAACACTGAGGCTTGGGCCTTTAAATTTATTCAAGATTGCACAGCTGGTAAACAACAGGACAGGATGAAGCCAGCTATGCGCTGAGGCCAAAAGCTTGATCCTAGAGACCCTGCTACACGTGGGGGCAGGTGACCCCTATCCCTATTCTGAGTCCTGGCTCTACCGGCCCCCCTATCTCCTCGGGCAAGTCCCCACGTCCTCATCTGTGAGCCCACGATAATCACAGCATCATCTCAGGGGGTGTGACAAGGGGGGGAATGTAGGCAGGGGGCCAAGCATGAGGCTGGCGCTCAGCTGGAGCCATGCTCAGGGCACCCCCAGACTCCTCCCGCCCTTCTCCTTGAGGGACTAAAAAGGGGGTACCGTGTTCAGGTGGAGAGGGGCTCTTGAGGGGCCCTGCCTAGGTGACAAGGCTCCAGCCCTGCAGGGCGTCCTGACCTCTCTCCTCTTTGCTGTTCTTCATTCTCCGCCGTCCCCCCTCCGAGGGCAGCATCAGCTTCCCAGGGAGACACCGCAGCCCAGTTCCCAGCCCTCGATGCATGCCTGGCAGCTCACAGGTGGGAGGGATGGGGACCCCGGCTGCGGGCCCCATTCCATTTTGCAGAAACCCAATCCAGGCAGGAGGACGGCTGTCGTTTCCGAGGATTTAGGGCTGTCACCTGGTGGAGCGGGAGAGCTCTCCGCCCTGACAGAATAAGTGGCTACATGCCGAAAGGTGACACCGTAAAGCGATACTGAGCCGGCGGGAGGACCGTATATTATCTGAGCCTGCATGTGTGCGTGTTTTTCTTTGTCTTTCCTTCCTGGACTCCTTGTCCATAGCTCCCCGATGATTTTATTGGAGCGTCCAGATCCAGATGTGGTTTTCTATCAGGAGGACGGGGCCCCCGGGTCCTGCCCAGGGGCCGTATGTGGAGGTGTGGGGGGCTGGCGCGTGGATGGAGGGCAGGGCTCTGTGGCAGACACAGAGAGCCGGGTTTAAATTTCTGCTCCGCCTGGTAAAAAGAGTAAATTCTTTCACACCTGTGGCAGATCACGAAGGTGCCAGCCCCTCCCGTGTGTGTCGCATGCTCCTCTGTCCTGTGACTTCATTTTTCCCACCCAGGGGAGGAAGCCCTCTCTTCACCGTCTTGAATCTGGGTTTGGCCATGTGACTCATTCTGTCCACCGGCTCATGAGCACAAGTGGAGGCTGGCAGTACTTGTGCCCTGGTCTGTCGTCTGTTGCCACGAGAACTCTGTGGCCACCACCATGTGAACCAGCCCTATCTAGCCAGTTGGAGGAGAGGCCCCAGCCACCAGCTAAGGGCCTGAGCTATGAGTGAGGCCATTCTAGACCCAGTCCCCACTCACACAAGTCAACCCGCTCAGCCAACCCACAGAAGTGTGAGCAACGAGAAACACTTGCTATTTGGAGCTGCTGGGTCTGGGGACGGCTTGTTTCACAGCAAAGCTAACTGACACACAGCCTCTCTGAGCCCAGTATTGTCTTTAAGTACACGTCTCTGCTTCCAGGCACAACTGCCACATCAGAGACAGAACCGTGAACTGGACCAGGACTGGGGCCATCTCATGGGGCCTCCAGCTGTGCCAGGCATATAGAAAGTGCCCCCTTGTCACACCTATGCCTGTTCCCCGAATTCAGCAAGGAGGGTGTTGTCATATTCCACTTGACAGATGAGGACCCCAAGGCTCAGGGAGGGAGGGACTTGCTGGGGGTCTCGAGGGCCGGAGCTGGGATTGAGCCTGGTCTGGGTGGGCTGACGCACCTCTAGTGTCCCCACTAAGAGGCAAGCATGCCCAGTGTCCCTTGAGAGGCTACTAAGACTCCGTGACCTCTCACTTGTCCCAGCAGTAAGTGGGGACAGCACTGACTGTGCCCTCACCTGGGGCGGTGGGAAGTCCAGTCAGTGGGAGCTCCATGGATGGACACCATGCTCAGTCAGCAGCCACACCCGCCCCTCGCATGACAGGAGGTGTGGTGCACCCAGAGCCTGGGTCTGCCTGTGGTCACTCCCTTGGTCACAGTACTCCAGGGTCCCCATAGCCCACAGGACCCAGACTCAGCCTCTCAGCCCATTCCATCCCTCTCTCAGGGCCCTGTGCCCAACCCAGGCACTGGTACTGCTACAGCCCACACTCACAGCCTCCGAGGTGGCCAGCCTCCCTCAGTCCTGCCCAGCTGTCACCTCCACGGAGAGGCTGACCCCCGGGGTTGAGCAGTCTAGCCTAGCACCCCTAGCCACCTCTCTACCCTCCCCCAGCCTGCTTCTCTTCACCTGTCAATCTGGTGTGATGTCCTGTCACCTGTGAGCTCTGAGGGGCAGGGCATGTCAGCTTTGTGGCTGCCCCGTCCCCACGCCCTGACTTGCCCAGGTCAGCCCACGCTGGGACCTCAGGATCCAGCCCTGCTCCAAGGTCCGTGTGGGGCTTCTTACAACCTGTGCTGCGCAGGACCCCAGAGGATGACTGTGTGTTCTCTGTTCACAGTGGCCCTTCATGCAAGACACCTCGCCACAAAACTCCATGGAGGCTGCGGTGGCCACCAAAAGTGGGACAGGAAGCTCTCCATGCACGTCTCCTGGGAGAGACATGGATGGAACTGGGCCTCTTGGGCTTATAGTGAAGGTGTCCCCAGAGGCCCTGGGCCTGTGCTGGGTACAGGGCAGTATAGCCACGTCTTACGGACCACCCCAAGCCCACCATGGGCCCTCCCTGAGCTGGAGGAGGGGACAAAGTTCTCAGAAGGGGCTGGGGGACAGATGGAGGGATGGATGGATGGATGACTCCGGGCAAGCTCGGGACCTCCTCAGATCCTTGGCCAGTGTCTGGTCAGCGCTGCTGCAGTCCGGGCTGGGGCGGCCGCCCCAGGAGCTGTCGGGGAAACAACTAGCCCAGTAGAAGGACCACCTCACATTGTCACCACATCTCAAGTTGCAGAGTGGTGGAGCCCTCATAAAGGCCCCTGGGGGCAAGGACGGGTGACCCCCCAGGCCAGCCCCTGCCTATCCCAGGCCAACTCTGTAGGGCACCTCCCACCCCTTCACGCAGGAGAAAAGCCTCGAGGAGACTCTTGACCGCCGGAATGTAAATCCCTAGAAATATTTCTTGATGCAATCTGCTAATTCCACTCACACCCTAGAAGGACACTGGGCACAGCCTCGGCTGGCGGGCTGGAGACAGAGATCCGCCAGCGCTCTGAGGCGGGGCCGCCGAGCCGGGACGGGAATCTCGGGCCCTCAAAGCACCCAGCGGGAGTCGGCTTATTAGCGGCCCCGAACAAAGGCTGTGAAGGCTCGGGGTCCCCTTGCGCGCAGACCCCTGCGGGGAGCCTTTCAGCCCCCAAAGCACTGCCTTTTAACTCAGCCTCCACGGCAGGACAAACCGGGGAAGAAATTAGTCGTGGATGCTGCTGGATGTTTTGTAACTTGTCGCATTGTCTCCCTGGAGTTGGTCTGGCCCCGCAGCTTGTCCCCTTGACATTCAGAATGGATAACCTGGAGCAGGGCCCCGCCACTGGCTGCCCCCTTGCCTTTTTAACTCTTTACAAGCTTCAAAAGACAGAACTCCTTTCTTGCATCTGTGCCTGGCCTTGGAAGGGGCCAGGGGCCGTCTGTGGCTCTGAGCCAGAAAGCTGTGCCTGCCATGTCCCTGGGAGGCTGGAGAGGGTGGGGTGGAAGAGGAGCCAGGAGAACCGCCTCATCTCCCTCGGTACCAACCCTGGGGCCCTGGGGTCTACGTCTGTCTCCAACTCCCAGCAATGCCTGCTCCCCAACCTAACCCCACTTACTGAGGAAAACAAGGGGCAATTGCCCAAATGCTCCAAGGGCACACTCCCCACAGGCTGCGAGAGAGAGACGACGCTCTCCCCAGAAGGCAAGGGGCCCTGGGTTCTGGAAGCCAGGCCTGCCAAGGGAGAAAGTGGCTGTGGCTGCTTATGCTTTAGCTGCCATTTTTGGCAGCCGATGAGAAGCCCCTCTTGGGCCCCTGGCACCTAGGGAGAGGTCTCCGACGTAGGACGCTCAGAAAAGGCGCCAGCAGGAGCTCAGAGCTCTGGGCAGGCAGGGGTTAACTCGGACTGCCGGTGCTGGCCAGCCCCGGTCCCACTCCCCTTGCAGAGAGCAGCCAGGTGACCTTCCAGGGGCTGCCTCTGCTTTGGGAGGCTTTCCCAAGGCCAGGGGCCTCCTCCTGGCCTTCAGCTGTCCCCGCACAAGGCCAGCGTGGGCTTGGCCTGAAGGAGGCCTGACCTCAGCCTGGCCCCGGAAGGCAGCCGAGCCAGGGAGTGTATGCCTGCGTGTGCAAATCTGCCGGACGTGGAGAGCTGCCGACACACTCGAGCCTTCGAGATATGCCGATACTTTCTAAAGACAATAAACGACAGGGACGTTTTGTCTTGAGTCTTTAAACTTCACTTATGTGATCAATTTGGGGGCCTCCTGTGCTGTCTAACGTACTTGGAGGGTCTCCTTGCAGGCCTCCAGTGAGGTCGGGATTGAACTCTACTGCTCTCAGCAGGAGCCTCTCATGTCAGCCGCCCCAAACACGGAGGGGAAGGGGGAGTTGGCGAGCCAGTTTTGGGAGATTGTGAGGTTTGGCACATTTGTACCCATGATGCAGCGGATCCACCTCTGCAGGGCGTGTGCGGGGTCAGGCACCAGTGTATCTGGCACGTGATGTGCGTGACCTGGTCATACATCTGTGATAAGAGCTTTTGGTCAGTGTTCATTCCTGTCTTTCCATAACTGAAGGTTATGGAAAATTAGGATGCCCCTAGAGGTCATGGCCAAACTGCGGCTGTTTGTTTCTCTGAAATCACAAAGTGTATGGCCTGAACCTCTGCCCCTGGCCATCCTAGTTGTAGTTGCTACCAACAGGCCTCAGGCCCTGGGGCCACCAGACAAGGTTTGCTCCCCAGCAGGCAGCAGAGTGGCTGAGGGGTAACAAAACGATGAGGGTTTTTAGGCAGAGACAATTCTCCCAACTTCTTATATCCGTCTGCATTCTCCACGCTCTAGGGACCTGTATGCCTCGTGTGACAATGGTGTTAACCACCATTACCTCTTGCAGTGGCTAAATACGTGTATTCATAATCTCCCACTCACGACTGAGATGTGTGGGTGTGCTTATCACCCCTGCTTGACAAACGCAGAAGTCGAGGCTTGGGAGGTCAGCTCTGTATCCAAGAGCACATGGCTCAGAGGTGGTCCAGTGGGGGCTTCAGAGCTCGGCAGCCACAGGGCCTCCTACTCCCAGCGTGCACTCAAGGTGGGGTGCCAGGGCAGACAACACCTACGTGGGGGCTGGGGCTTGGTCAACACCAGGATGGACAGCAACACCTTAATGTGGTCCTAACTGCAACTGCCCTTCCCACGACAAATGCAAGTGGCACTGGCCGGGCCACAAGCCTACGCAAAGCCATGTGAGGGGTCCCGGACAGCCCATGCTGTGCACGTGCTCTAAGAAGCTGTGGCCTGGATGTCCTAGCTTTCCTCGGCAACTTACAGCCGACCTCGCAGCCACCGCAAGCCAACTCCTGGAGCGGATCGACCCCTGCCTTTCTTCTTTCTGCTCAGCCACATCCTAGGAGCTGCACCCCATAAAGCTCGTGGGGGGGGGGGGTGTCGGGAATGGGGAGGCTCCCGTGAGTAAAGGAGAATGACATGGAACCTGAGATGAGGAGGGGGCTTAGCCAGGCAGCAGGGAGGCCCAGCCGGGCTGGGGCTCCGGCACCTGGTGCCCAGCGCGAGGGCTGGGGTGTGAGGGTGTCGGTAGGTGAAGGCAACGCAGAGGAAGGTGGTGGTCTGGAGGGGCTCGGGGGCTGAAGCGCTGTTCTAAGCTCCACCCTGAGGGCTGGGGCAGTCCTCAAGGGTTTTAAACCAGGCCAGGCATGTCCGCCTGTCAACCCAGAGCTCACCTTGAGAAGGATCAACTCCACAGACTTGGAGCTGCTGGGGGCACTGAGGCGACGCCCTTTCAACAAAACAAAACAAGTGCTTCTACAGCACACCGTTCCCAGCCTTCTGGAGCCAAGTTTAGTCCTTTCCCCCGATCCTAGAAGTACCCTGACGCTGAGTTACTAAACTGGGGTACTCAGACCTTGAGGTCCTGGGCCGAGCAGTGCGGGGAGGGGTCCTCCGGCCGTGAGGCTGCAGACAAGCTGTGCCTCCTCTTCCCTCTCCCTTAGAGCAGTTTTCCTGTCTCTTCTCCCATGCCCAAGTCTGAGTCCCTCTGCTTCTGCACTTCAAGAGCTTATGTTTAGAACAAAATAAGAAGCCAGTCAGTACCAGCCAGTCAGTGAGGCCTGAGGAACTTTCCTGAATCTGGGGGACAGAGGGCAGGAGGCAGGGCCTGTGACTTCCTGGAGCCCCACCACCACCGGTGTTCTTCCTAGCCTGGGGCCTGGTGGGGCCTATGGGGCCTCACAGCCGGTGGGGCCCGGTGGGGCCTGGTCGGGGGAGGCCCAGTTAATGGCTCTGGATGAAGGGCAGGAAGAAGGGCAGAAAGTCGGGAAGGAGGGAGGGAGGGAAGCACTCTCCCACAGCCACCTCAAAGTCTCCTTTCTGCTGGCTTTCTAATGTTGAGCTTTTTGGAGAAATTGCGTATACTGCAAATGGAAGGGCAGGCTGCAATTAAATGTGCCTCGTGGGTCCAGCGGTTAATGCTCTCATTTTGGGGTGACCCATGAGCTGACTTCCAACTCCTGCCCTCTCCCCCCACAGCCTTAAATGTTGCTGAGGGGACCCACCCTAGCCCCAGAGTCCAAGTGACACTATGCTGGGAATAGCCCCACTACCTCACCCCCACAGGGGCTGGTGTAACTCTTTGCACCACTGGCTGTGAGAAGGAAGAGAGGGGCAATCTGCCCAGGTACCTCCTCCTCCTCCCAACCCGGTCCATCCTCCCAGACCCCCCCGGGCAGCTTGGTTTCCACCTCATCAGCTATCAGGACTCTTTCTGCACATGGAGGGTAGGGGCTCTGGCTGATCATTAACTCTTCCAGGCCCAGGTGCTGGAGTCTGCAGACCTGCAGGGTACAGAAAGGCCCCACGGAAGGTCTAGCAGGCTTGGCATGTCGATCATAAAATAACCCCCAGACGACTGTGTATTTATTACGTGCTGGGAACCGTGCTCACACTTCATATTCATGAATCTCATTTAAGCTCATACATAACCCTGCAAGGAAAATCTTATGCTCCCTGAGTTGACCCTCGGAAAACTAAACACCAAGCCCCAGAACACATGCCCTGTAGCTGATGGAGGAGGATGTGGACTGAACTCAGGGCGCTCCACGGTCAGCTGCCTGCGAAGGAGACGGGGCCTAGAAACCAGCCACAGTTTCACAGCATCAGCTTGACGGTCAAGGACACAGCCCTTCTAGAAAGCCGGCCTAAGTCCTGACAAGGGGCCTGACAGAGGAGACCTGTGTGTGCTGCTTCCTGATCCCCAAGCTGTGATGTTTTCTCCCACGTGGAGGAGACACCCCAATCTCCTCACCTCATCCTTCCAGGCTCTCTTTTCCCACTGGCACAGTGACCAGGGTTGCTGGCGAGAGCAGCGTGGGTTCCTGTACAGACCCCCGGCTGGCCCGCGCTGGATGAGCAGCACCAGTGCCGATGAAACCTGCGGGGCTGTTTGTTACTCAGCAGGACTTTGGCCATCCCGACCAGCCCAGGGCCCATTGACTGTTCTGAACCTGACATCAAGACCCATGAACTCATTCAGTAGCTATCTGCTGAGTTCCTACTGTGCGCCCAGCCTTAGGCCGGGCGTGATCTCTGTAAATCGCTCACTATTCATGACCCAGTTATCTCAGGCTCCTAGCTGCCCATGGCTCCCTCCAAACGCGGCAACAGAAACATTGCTTGGAGCTAGAACACCAGTGCCCTGCCCCATTCGATGTGGGCCACTGGTGCCACCCTGTCCAGGAGTGCCACACTGCCTGTGCCTTCCACAGCTCCCCTTCTTAGCAGGAGTCCTGCGCCTTGGGCCAGCCAGGGTCTGGCCATTGCTGGGAAGGCCTCAAGATAAGATGTTCTGGGAGGCAGGGAGTGGAAATCCACCAGGCTCCACAGAACTGAGGCTGTTTGTGCTGATGCTACTTGGCAGGCAAACCCTGGACGCTGGGCGGGCAGCCACGTGACCTGGAAACCAGGGGCCACCCCGGAGGCCAAAGAAAAGGCTGTCGATGGAGGAGGGACACCCAGCGATTCCTAGATAGCTACCATGTGCGTGGCACTGCTGAGGCCACGTATCTGACCACCGGCCTGCCCTTTCCCACTATCTCCTGCTGGCCAACCACGTAGCTCCACCACCCAAAACCGTCTCCCCCAGGGGGGACCCCAGATGAGCCATGACATGTCTGAAGAAGCTGAAGGGGCCCTCAGCTTCGCATTTATTTCCTGGCTTCTTTCCCTGGGAAGAGAACCGCCTGAGCCTGGCCCCGAGAGGGTGCACACTGCTTTGGGGTTATTTACAACTACCCCAAATGTGAAAAATTGTAAGTGATACAAATAGCAATTAACGTGGGCCTAGCAACTAAGACAAACGAGGTGGGTGAGAAATAGGGGGACTGACCTCCCCGGGCGGGGTCAGAGCTGTGACAATGAGCTTGTCCCATCAGTCCCAGTGCAGAGAGGTCAAAGGCAGGGCGCGGCCCAAAGGTGGCTTAAACCCTCTGAAATTTGCTTTTACAGGAGGGAATTAATCCAAAGCTGCAGGCCTGAGGTTGTCAGGGAAGCCCTGTTTTATCTCAGGTAGTCAAGTCTGAAATCTGTGCCCCGGGTGGAGGGTGGCTTCTCCTCACCATCCCTCACAGTTGGCCGGCCAGAGGGGTTTTGGTGGAGACTCAGGGGGGGATGGTTTTACAGTTTGCATCAGTGGGGTTTCCCACCTGGCTGCCTCCTGCCCACTCTATCACCGGAACTTGGGCCCACGTGGTGGCTCCCCCACCCCAGGAGGCTGGGTGGCATCCAGGTCAACATGGGGCTCTGGCGGAGCATGGGGCTGCCCCCACCAGTCAGCCCTCACAGGCAGGGCCGGCTGGAATGTGGCCGGAGGGACAGAGTATGATATGGGGTGCCCCAGGGGGGCTCCCCCTACCTCCTGAGCCAGCACCCACTCTCTCCCAAGAGAGGTCTTCCTGGATCTGACTGCCCTGGGTGGGGCATGGGCTCTGAAGGCTGGCAGGGGCCAGGGAGGGATGGGAGTCTCCTCCAAGAGACCTCGGGAGGCATGGGACGGAGGAGGCAGGCTAGGGCCCCGGGTCATTCTCAGGGTGCGGTAGCCCCCATCCAACCCTACAGCGGGAAGCCGAGGCCCCTGGCTGCCCTCCTCTCCCGGGGCCCTCAAACACAGCAGGCACCAGGTCCTGGAGCTCTTGCCTGGCTCCCGCCTCACCCTCCCTCCTTTCCATCCCAGAAGCCCTACCTGGGCCTGGCCACAGCATCTTCTGCCTGGGTGGCTGCAGGCACGTCTTCCCTGGTCTCCCCTCCATCCCCACCTTGGTAACGTGCAAAGCCTGCCCTTCCCCTTCTCTCTTGCTCCCCCAGGATAAGGCCTCTAAGTTGTGGACTCCCCTGAGCTCTCCAGAGAGCAGAGACCCCTGAGAGAGGCACAGGACCAAACCCCGCTGACCACTTTCCAGCTGTGGGGCTCAGGGTGGGTGGGTGAAAGTCTCTGCGTGGGGCTCCTGGTCTGTAAATCGGGCTGGTGCCATTGAATGCCCTTGTTGAGAACTTCCCGGGATATGCATGAGTGCTGGGCCCAGCGGGCTGGCCATTACCTCTTGCCAAGTACCACTCAGCATCATTACTGCTGGCAAACCCACCCTTCTACTCCTCACCTGTACCAACAGCGGGAGCCCTCAGGGTCCACACTCAGGGCTCTGCGTGTACAGCACCTGCCCGGCCCAGCGTCCTCCAGTGTCCAGCCAAGACGCAGACAAGCTGAAGAACACGGGTCGCGAGGGAACCAGAAATCAGGTCCCAAGATCTGGATTCTGGGAGAGGCACAGCCGTCTGCATCACTTCCTTGCTCGAGGAAGGGATGCCACCATTGGAACGATGACGGCGGGACTCCTTGGCTGGCCTTCGAGGCCCTCTGCCATCTGACTCTGCCCAGTCTCAAGATCCTCGTGTCATCCAGTGCCCAGGCATGCTGGCTACGGCTGGCCTCTTTACCCTCCACGCCTTTACCCGTGCTGTGCCCTCTGCCTGATGTGCCTCGTCCTCTGTTGAGAATCCATCTCTGTGAAGTCTTGGCCAACCCTCCAACTTCCACCTGTCTGCCTAACACTTGCCGCCACCTCCAGCTTCTCTGTCCATCCCAAGCGCGCACAGTGTCAGAGCCCTGTGCCCAGGCTGGAGACACAGGGGTGAGTGGGAGAAGCAGAGAGCGGGGCTTTATCCCCACGGATGACAGAATGGCCGTCCGGGGCCCTGACCCTACCCAAAGCTCATTCAGACCTCCCAGCTGGGTGGGGATGGCCTTCCGCCTGACCTTGGGGCTCAGGCTGTGTGAGGGGAGTGGGCTGCAAGGGAGATGAGGCCTAAGCCAACTGGTCAGGTGCAGAATGCTAGAATGCTCCCGCCTGACTTATCCCCGGGGTGGGGGTGGACAAGCAGGACTGCTCCAGCCCCAGGCCTGTGGGACCAGGACCGTGCCCCGCCCCTAACAGGCCCCAATGACAGGAAAGAGGCCTCAGCCCCCAGCTCAGGCCTGGAGACGCTCCAGCACCATGTTGTTCTCTCTGCAGAGACTCCCTCGGGGCCGGGGGCCACAGGCCTGGCGCCCCCACACTCTTGAGGGCAGACGCATGGGAGCCCTGAGTGAGCGGGGACAGAGGGGGACCCAGAGAACAAAGACGTGGTGGTGAACGGCAGGCTGGGCCGTCGCATCTGCAGGGCCGGCTCCGAGTGGGTGTTTGCCCATCTGGAAGCAATATTGCAGTAATGTAAGACGGCCAGAGTACGGGATATTCTCTGAATACGTGAACTCCACAGTGAGGAATATGGATTTAATGGATAATCTCACCAGCAGCCAAGGAACCCAGATTCCTCCCCAGGCCTTCACCCTGCACTTGGCTCCCACTGCAGCCCAGCCCAGCCAGGGGCCAGCAGCGCCTGTGGCCATGGCCTCCAGGAACGGGGCTGACCCAGGATCTGAGCTCACTTTTTTCTCTCATGGGTGGGAGTGGGGGGAACGGAGATCTGCTCCAGGAGCAACAACGGCCTGTCCTTGAGAGCCCCACTTACAGTGAGGAGAACGAAGCTGGAGAAAGTAAAACATGGGGGGGGGTGGCGGGTGGTGATTAATCAAAATCTACAATGGCTACGACTTGTTCTGGAATCTGGGGGAGAAGAAACCATTTCTGTAGTTCTTCCCAACTTAATATAGCTGGAATAATAAAATAAAACAATAAAAACCACAGCGGAAAAGATGACTGGAGCGTTTTTATGGCGAGCAGCAGAGGAAGAGCCCAGAAGGCCCGATGGAGCGCAGCGAACAATGTGATTCAGGGAACGTTTCCAGAAGGCGGGAGGAGGAGTGGAATGCAGGTCCGGCTGGCCCGGGGCGCCTGGAGGAGTAGGGGCTCCCCACACTCAATCCACGGAAGCCGCATCTCAGGCCGGGTCCTGGCTGCTCTCTGGGATCTCGTTTCAGAGGCTCGTTAATCCCTCCCTAACGTAAAATCCCCAAATACCAAATGCTTCGTGAGTGCTTAATAGCACAGGGAGTCTTTTGCCTGCTGCCTCCTGGGTGCCCCTGTGCCAGGGTGGGCCCACACAGCTGGGGTCTCTGGTTCCTCATCTCTACCAGGACTCCCCACCCCTACCCCATTTACGACTGGGGGTCTTCCAGGGAGCTGACCTTGCTCTGACACAGCCTCGCAGGAAGGGAGAGGCAGGACCCCTCTGTTTCTCCCATAGCCTCCTCCCCGGGTCCAGCCAAAGAGTCTCCAGGAGGCAGTGTGCTCGCCCCATGCCGGGAGGCTGTGAGAAAGTCATCAGCAGAAAAGAAAGGCACAGGAGCCCAGCGCTCTGGCTTTCCAGCCGGGCACACAGAAAGCGCTCAATAAGTGCACAGTGCATGGACAAATGAGGGGAGTGAGCAATATTCATGACTTAAATGAGACATGCACACGAAGCCCCTCCCCAGTTTCCCAAAGGACTCGTAAACTATCACCTCCTTGGACTTGGTCCCCTCCCTGGCTTTCTGGGGGGGCAGGGAATATAGGGAGTGTGTCCCCCTTTTACAGATGGGGAGAGAGACCCAGTGCAGCTGGGGCACACCAGCTGGCAGTGATCCAATTTGGTCCAAACGGCTCAGCCCAGCCCTGTCCAAGGGGACAGACACAGGCGAGCAGGTGAGCAGCCCCAGCCACCTGTCACCTGCCACCAGCTCCAGGCAGGCTCGCCATGGGCCGACTCGGCCTCCCCTCAAAGGTACCCTCCTCAGAAGCAGTGCCAGGACCCTCCCCTCCAGGGCTGCAGACTGGATTTGAGCCCCTTGAGTTGAAAGGAAATTTGAAAAATCAAACTCCTTTTGTAAACTGCCAAAGTCCTTTTTCTCTGGCAGCGAGGCCCCAAGATGCCTCACTTGGTATTTAAGGAGTATTTATCAATCATGGGACCCAGGGTAAAACTACCAGCTCAGGAAACAGTTCAGTTATTCCTGCAGACCCTCCCGGGGTTTCCACGTCCTGTGCCCAGTCTTGAGGTGCAGAGGGGCCAAGACGGTAGAGCTGCAGCCTGGGTGTGGCACTCACATTTGGCAGAGGATGACCAAGGCATGTGAAGAGGCCCTACAAGAGGCCTGAGAGCACTGAGATGTGAGGGTAGCTCAGGGAACCTGCCAGGACATGAGGAAGCTCCCAGAGAGGGAAGGAGAGCGTGTGCCCCAGGCAGGGATGCAGGATGTGCAAAGATTGGGCCGGAGCAATAGTCTGTGCACTACAACAAGACAAGACTGCGAAGAAGCATCGGTGGAGCCCAGAGCGAGGGGCCTTAGGGCCTGGAGGCTGGGCAGGACCAGTGGGTGAGACGGTCACTATTATACAAAACTCCACAGGATCAACAAAGAAGTGTAAAAGTTATACTCTGAAAACTATAAGACATTCTTGAAAGAAATGAAAGATCTAAACAAGTGGAAAGCCATCCCATGTTCATGGACTGGAAGACTTAACATTGTTGAGGTGCCAGTATACCCCTAAATTGATCTATAGATTTAATGCAATCTCTCCCAGAATCCCAGCTGGCTTCTTTGCAGAAATTAACAAGCTGATCCTAAAATTCATATGGAAATTCAAGGGACCCGGAACAGCCAAAACAATCTTGAAAAAGAACAAAGTTGTTGGATTCACATTTCCTGATTTCAACTTACTACAAAGCTGCAGTCATCAAGACAGTGTGGGGCTGGTATAAGGAGAGACATACAGATCAGTGGAATAGAATTGAGAGTCTAGAAATAAACCCTCACATTTATGGTCAATTGATTTTGACATTGGTGCCAAGACCATTCAATGGGGAAAGAACAGGCTTTTCAACAAATGGTACTGGGATAACTAAAGATCTATATGTGAAGAATAAAGCTAGACTCCTACCTCACACCATATATAAAAATTAACTAAAATAGATAAAAAACCTAGATGTAAAAGCTAAAACTATAAAACTCTTAGAAGAAAACGCAGGAGTAAATCTTTATGACCCTGGATTTGCACATTGTTATTTAGTTACAAGATTAAAAACACACGTAACAAAAGAAAAACATAAATAAATTGGACTTCATCAAAATTAAAAATTATGTGAGTCAAAGGACACCAACAAGAAAGTGAAAAGACAACCCACAAAGTGGGAGAAAATTTGTCTGATAAGGGACTTGTATCTAGAACATACGAAGAACTCTAATGACTCAACAACAAAAAGATAAATAACCCAATAAAAAATTGGGCAAAGGACCTAAATAGGCATTTCATAAAAGAAGATATACAAATAGCCAATGAATACATAAAAAGATGTTCAACATCATTAGCCAGCAGGGAAATACAAAACCACAATGAGATATTATTTCACACCCACTACAATGGCTAAAAAGAAAACGATAGACAGTAACAAGTGTTGGCGAGGATGTGGAGAAATCAGACCCCTCATAAATCACAGTACCTCACCAGAGCTGGTGGGAATGTAGGATGGTGCAGACACTTTGGAAAACAGTTTGGTAGTTCCTCACCAGGTTAAACATCAAGTTTCCGTATGACCTAGCAATTATATCCTTTGGTGTATACCTAAGATAAATGAAAATATATGTCCATAAAGAAGCACGTACTGAATGTTCATGGCAACGTTACTCATAATAGCCAAAAAGTGGAAACAGCCCAAATGTCCATCAATGGATGAATGGATAAAGAAAATGTGGGCTATCCATACAATGGAATATTATTTGGCCACAAAAAGAAATGAAGCACTGACACAGGCTACAACATGGATGAACCTTGAAAACACGATGCTCAGTGAAAGAAGCCAGTCACAAAAGACCACGTATTGTGTGATTCCATTTATATGAAATGTCCAGAATAGGCAAATCCATGCAGACAGAAAGTAGATGGGTGTCTGCCTGAGGCTGGGAGTGGGAGTGGGATTGGGAGTGGGGAGTGGGGAGCGATGGCTGAAGGAGGCAGGGCTTCTTTCTGCGGTGCTGAAAACATACTGGAACTAGATAGTGGTGATGGCTGCACAACTCTGAACATACGAAAGAGCACTGAATCATACACTTTAAATGGGTGAATTGTATGGTACATGAATGATGTCTGTATAAAGCTGTTACAGAAGCACAAATAAAAACCAAAAAACACAAAGCAAACAACCCCACAGCACCCTAGCAGGCCCCGAGAGCGGCCTCCACCTCCCGGCTGCCCCTGAATGTGGGGGCCCAGGAAGCCCCCAGAGGCCCCGGGGGCCCAGCTCCTACCCACATCTTGCTGTACGGCTCCCAGGTTGGATATTTCTCATGGTGAAGGCCCAGGAACAGAGAGCCAGAAGTCCTCTGCAGCTGGGGTGGGGGGGTGGGGGGGCCTGGAAGCCGTGCAGCAGAGATGGAGGCTCCCACGCTCCAGGGCCAAGCTGACGTGACTAAAGCTAAACAGACCCCACGCCACAACGGGGTTACAGCTAATTCTGTGCAGTGCGCTGAGCCCCTCGCCAGCGATGGCAGCCGTGGGGAGGGGCGGGGGAGCAGGCAGCCCCAAAGGTAATTTGCACACGGAGTTTATAAGGCCCCTCAGCTCTTTTAAACATATGCTTCTCTGATTATAAACAGCTGATGGCTCACAAGATTCAGATTTTCCAGCAAGGCTTCCAAAAAAAGATTACACTCCAAGCAGAGAAAGGTGACCGGGTGCTCTGCTGTGGATGTAGATCCAGCCATGCTCTCCAGCAGCTGAGCCGCCCCTGCTGCCAGGCTCTGAGCACGTCACATCTGTAAAATGTTCGCTGCCATCGACATGTCCCGCGGTGGGGGGGCCTTCAGCCCTGGCCGTGGGCCTGGGGAGGGAAGGGGGTGAAGGAGACCCAGGCCCGCATTTCAGACTGGATCCCCTGCCTCCTCGGAGCTGAGGCTGCGTGGAGCCTTCACCTCTTGCATTTAGATCTGGGCCCAGGGCCCAAGCCCTGGGGCGAGGCTTCAGGCCACTGCCCACCCTGTGCTACCCCAGAGGCCTCCGTACTGACCCCCTTGGGGGGATGCGCCTCTGCCTGTGCCGACTCCATTTTCCACCACCCCACCCTCCTCGAGGATTCGGGGTATACCAAAGGGAAGCTAAAAAGAAAGAAAAGGAGCACGGAGCAAGCTAGAAATGCCAGCAGGACTGAGCGCCCAAATGAGACCCCGATTCATCACCTCTCTTGGTTCTGCTCAGCCGTGCCAGCGGGCGGTGTTTGGGCTGCAGACCCCAGAAAGGAAAGGATTCTGCAGAGAAGAGCGTCCAAGTCTGTTAAGCGGCTGCTGCCGAAGTGAGTTTGGGCCAGGGGAGTCCTCTCTCTACTGAGCAGAGTCTCCGAGGCCTCCCCAACCACGTAAAAAACGACGTCACCGTCAGGTGGCACAATTAATGAGCAGGGGTTCTCGGGGTCCCCAATCTGTCCATCTGTTGTGGGAGTTTTATGGAGCCTGGTACCTCTGGGGGCTCCGCTGCCCACACCACCTCCCCCGCTGGGCACACCTGCTGGCACACACGGTAGCTCCAGGAAGAGGGGGCAGCACACGTGAGTTCAGCGCCTAGGAGGCCAAATGTGGGCGAAGGCACCCCTACCCTTAGGCCCAGTAAGCGCCGTGTCCACGACGGGACTGCCTGACTGGGCCACATGGCTGCTGTGCAAGCAGGGGCCACATCCCTCACACTGAGGCCATGGGGCAAGGAGGGAAGGACAGACAGACAGAGAGAGCCTGGTCCCAGGACACCTGGGTGCAAAGCCCAGCTCCAGCATCCACTACCTGTGTGATGCCTGGCGGCCCCTTGACCTTGCTGTGCCTCTGTTTCCCTACCTCCATGGTGGGCTGTGATAGAATTAAATGAGTGACTGTCTTAAAGCCCTTAGGACTGGACCTGATACAGTGACCTCTAGGAACTGTTGGTTAGGTCAAATAGACCAAGCATCCCCCCTTGGAGGTGCCTCGGCTGCACCCATTCATTGCTCTCCTACTTCCAGGCTGCTCTGACAGCCTCGCAGGGACTTTGAGTTGGACGTGCTGTTGGACAGCCCAGAACACCAGCTGATACGTGAGGCCTTGGAGGCAGGGGCTGCCCAGTGAGGTGGCGGCTCAGCCCCCAGGTGGGGTCTGTGCCCAGTCAGGCACATAATTGGCCTCCGGGGGCCTAAAGGAATCTTGCCAATACACACCACTTCTGCCTTTTGTTTTAGTGGATGCTTACGGAGCAGAAACAATCCCGCCGGAAAGCGCCGGCCTTTCCCAAAGGGGCAGGGAGGGCAGAAAAACGGGAGGGGGCTTTGGTGCCACTTCCCACCCACAAAGGGCATTGTACCATCACCCCAACGTGCCTGCTCCCTTTTCACTGTGGCTGACTGACGTGAGGGCTCATCGATGTTCTTGGGCATAGAAAACACCTTGGGAACAGAGCTGGCTTCAAGGCCCCTTCTCTGGGGCTCTGGTCATGTGAGAACCGTCAGGGTGGGGCAGGCATGAAGGAGTTCAGTGTCCATCCTTGGGCCCACAGGCCGTAGGCCACCACTGAGGAAAAGGAAGTTACACCCTTGGGAAGCAAAAGGACCAACTGCCAGCTTCCCTAGGGCAGGGCGCTGGGAAAGGAGGAGGATGGGAGAGTCGCCACTATAGCATGGGGTTACCTCCATGGTGAGCTGGGGGACAGAGCACTGGGGACCCACTCAGAGACCGATGAGAAGGCACCCTAGCAACCCGGCCCCCTCAATGCCCGGGTACCCTGGATGCTGCCTGGGGAGGTGGGGGTCCCTGGCCACCGGCCTCAAGAAAGGCAGGCCCTACCCTTAGTCCTATCCATATCCTAAAGAACTGGATTTGGATGTTCTCTGGGGAAGAAAAGTCACCTGTTGTAGTTGCCAGATTACACTCCAGCTGTCAGTTTCTCCCAATCATAAGCACATTGTCACAAAGTCACCCCGGTTCAAACCCCAACAGCTCTCTGCTGCCCGCAGACCACCCACTGAGTTGAAATCGCTCATCTCTGGGGATAGGACCTGCACAGCCATGTGGGTCTCATGGGCTCCCCAGGTTAAGAGCCTCTGGCCTGATGTGACTTGCATGCCAGGGGCAGATGCTGCTGTCAGGTCACAGTACCCTTTCTCTCGGTTCCCCAGATGCCATCAACCATTGGAGAAAGCTGAGAGGCAGGCTGAGCTCTTTGCTGCCCCTGTCAAGGGTCAGACTGAACCTGGCAAGGGTGGCTGTATCAGCTAGCTATTGCCAAGTAACAAACTACCCTCCAACTTCACAGCTTGAAGCAATGAACATTTACTATTTCGCATGGTTTCTGAGAGTCTGGAATCCAGGAGCAGCTGGGCGGTTCTGGCTCAGAGTCTTTTATGAGGCTGAAGTCAGCATGCTGGCCAGGATTGCAGTCATCTGATGGCTTGACTGGGGCTGGAGGATCCACTTCCAAGATGGCTCAGTTCCTCACAGTGAGGTCTCAGTTCCTCACCAACTAGACCTCACCACAGGGCTGCTTGAGCATCCTCACAACATGGCAGTCGGCTTCTTCCAGAGTTGGCGGCCCCAGCGAGAGCAAGCAAGGAGGAAGCTGCAGTGCCTTTTATGATCTAGTCTCAGAAGTCACACTTTGTCACTTCCAGCATATTCTACTTGTCAGAAACAAATCTCTAAGTCTAGGCTGAAATCAAGGGGAGGGAATTAAACTCCACCTCTTGAAGGGAGGAGTCTCAAAGACCACGGGGACAGACCTTAAAACCACATGGCCACATGGTACTCAGACTGCTCAGTCAGATTGCTCTTTCTTTCAGTCCTGTCTTTTTCCCCCAAATTACATCCATCCTCTGAGCCAGCGCGGCTCAATTAGAACATTCTCATTCAGTTCTCTGAGGTTCCTCACAACCAATCACTTTGTACCCACTGCTCACCAGAGGCCTGCCATTTCAGTCGCCTCGCCCTCTACAAGCACAGAGCCAAGCGACATACGGGCTCTCTGCAAATATCTGTCCACACCACAAGTATCAATTGAGGGTGCTTCAATGTTTAAAAACAACCTATAACCACCAGAGCGACAGGGATGGGCTTCCTGTTAACACCTTTCCAGGAACTTGAGAGATAATCGGAAACACTTTCCAGGTTGGCCCTGGTAATGCCAATGTCCTCAAAGGTCTGGACCCACCCAACCTGGAGGGCTCGGGAGACTGTGGCTGGCTGAGTGATGGCTGTGGAAACGATGGACCTGGGCAGGAAGTGGGGGGGCACATATGCCTTGGGACAGGACGCATCGTGGGAAGAAATTGCCTCTGGAAAGTAGTGGTAGGAAAGGCTGTTTAGGCGATGGGTCTGGCAGGGTCCAGTCATTTTTCTTTCCCACCCGCCATGCCTGGCACCTAACCAGGCCCCAAGCAGGTGCTCAGGAGACAGCTGCTGAGTTAACCCGCATCGAAGTGGGGGCTCTGGGAGAACTGGGGTTGGCTAATCAAGGCTTGACTGTGCAATGCCCAAACATACACACACACGGCACAGCTGCCCTCTGGATGGGAAGTGGTCCACACCCCGCACTGCCACTCATCGGGACCGCCAGCACTCAAGACCCCCACCCGTCTGGCCTCTCGTTATCGCTGACCCCAAACATAGGAAAGCAAGTCTGCCAGTGACGAAAGGCTAGGACCGACCTAACGCAGCATCATCGTCTAATGGCATTCCCCCATAACTCCCTTCCCACGTTGCTCTTGGAGAGGGGTGCTGTGGGGGTCCAACATTGTCCTGGAATGGGGACCAGCACAGCGGGGCACAGGACCCACTTCTGTCACACTTGGTCACCCTGAGCCTGTGCCCTGTTCCAGGCTCTGGGCAGCTAAGACAGGGAAGGGAACCACAGACAGGCCCGGTTTGTGGAGTGACAATGCTCCAGATCCACGGAGCCATCACCGCAGCTGGGTGGAGGGGTGGGGGCTGACACACATACATGGGTTTCTGAAGACTTGGCTTGTCTGCCTGACTTTTAACCTTCCCTCCAAATCCACCCTAGGGGCTACCCAGAGCTCCTCCTTGCCCTCATCCATGGGGTCCCACCAAAGCTGCCTCCCACAGGAGCCCTGGCCTGGCCATTTCTCAGACCTCCTTGGCCACCACCTTCCTCCAAGCCTCCTGCCTCTCTCACTGGGCAATGGTGAGTCTCCTCACAGGCCTCCTGTGCCCTCTCACCTCCTCTGCCCTCTCTAGCTCTCTCTCCATTCAGCAGCCAGGGTGATCTTTCTAGAATGGAGACCTGATCCTCACCACCACTCTCCCCAAAACCTCCTAGAGAAGCCCCACTGTGCCTCATCCCTACCATGGTCTGCAAGGCCCAGAATGACCCAGAGCCTGCCCATCCTCACTGGGGGTGCCAAGCTCCGAAGTGGGGAACACAAGGCAGGGAGATTTGGGGGACTACAGCTTCGGGTGGGGACATGAGGGTATGCTACCTGCGGGCGCAAGAGAGACATGAATATAAGACAAGGTGAGTACAAACGTGTCAGGGGCCAAGCAAGAGTGGGGAGTCATCAACAGGTCAACATACCTGAAGCCATTGGGACAGAGGGGAGGCCCACGTGGAACGCAGGTAGAGGAGCCCACAGGAGGAGGAAGATTTCGGAATGAGGACATGGGCAGCAGGGTCAGCAGAGACCTGAGACCAGCCAAGCAGCCACTGGACAGACGGTCTTGGGGGTCACAGAGATCTCACCCAGGACAGCCACAGTGGTATGTGTGAGTGCGTGTGCAAAAAGCTGTTGAGGACGGAGTGGCCGCTGGGTGCTGGGGACATGGAGACGGGGGTGTTGACTGCAGGGGCTGACCTGAAGAGTAGGCTTCTTGGCAACTGCCTTGGTCAGGCAGGGGTACCCTGGGGTCCTCATCCCCCTCTGCATTCCTGTGCACTTCAGAGAGCAGCATGGGGCAAGGGCCCTCCCTGGGAAGATGCAGCTGAGGCAGCCATGTGGCCCTGGGCCTCTTGGCTTTGGAGGGAAGCAGCTCTCTGGGAACCTGGCTGAGCCCAAAGCTGGTTCCACCCTTAGACTCTGGGGGGTGGGGGAGCAGTGGGGGGTGAACTGCAGCCCAGAGAACCTCTCAGCCAGGACCTGCCACGTCCCGTCACTCGGGAGAGGGGCTCCCACCCCGTCCTTTCCTCCTGCCTTGCCCCGTGCGGAGGAGGGCTGGTGTTTCCCCCAGGACACGGTGGGGCTCTGGGCCCCATCTGCACTTCTGTGCTGGCAAACGCAGGAGAATTAGCTCAGCAACTTCCTCCCCTAATCCCCCACCCCCATTCTAAATACCTTGGAATCAAGAGAAAAGCCGAGTGGACGTTTTGAGCCTAATTCTCTTCAGCTGTGTGTGCGTGTGTGTGTGCGTGCACTCGGGTGCAGAGGCCTGCTAGGAAACCTTTTGAACCCCGAATATTAGTGCTGGAGGGAGCACAAGGAACGTTAGGTCAGCCCCTATCACGTACAGATGAGATAAACCAGATGCCCTCTGTCACACGGGGAGCCAGGGTAGAGGCCACCAGGTGCCCCACACCAGCCCCCCAGTCCTAAGACCAAGAAGGTGACAAGGGCCAGGCACCACATCCCAGGGCTTCCAGGACCCGAGAACCCCCAGGCTGGCCTGGGCTTGGGAGGGACCCCAGCAAAACCCAGAGAGGAACTGGCCGTGCCTGCACCCCCTCCCCGATTTCTGCTGTTGTGCCCAAGGCCAGCTCCAGGCTCCCCCTCCCAGCCCTCCTGGCAGCCCCCAGTTGGCCCTGGGCTGGCGTGGAGTCCTCCCAGCCCCACATGCTTCTCCAGCCAATTCCCACGTGTCTCTTGTCTCCCGACGAGACAACAATCCCCGTTCAGTCTTGGACTGTTTTCCTGTCTCCCCCAAGGACTAGAGAAGAGGAGGGGCAGAACACAACAGGTGCGCTGGGCTGGCGGGCAGTGCTAGCTGATTGACGGCACCCCATGTGCCATGAGGGGGTGAGGGGTGAGGACTCAGCCTGCATGTGACTCGGAACCATCCTTCTCGACCACTGTGTCAAAATCGACAGCAGCAGGCTCCTTGGCCCGGCTCGAAGCACGGCCCCAAGGAGATGGTCGCACAAGCTGCAAAGATGTGGTGCCCACACGGTTTCACTGTGAGGGAGTCTGTTAGGGGAAAGCCTGAGTGTGTCCAGGATCTCAAGTTCTGAGGTTAGAGGGTTCGGTGGAGCAAGTGCCAGCACACGAACACATGCGCGAACGAATTGGCCACTTGAAAGACGTGCCTCCATCCAGGTACACAATTAGAACCGAAATTTTGTTAAGTATAAGATCAATGCAACTCAATTTTCATGATTTTAAAAATCAGTTTTCAAGATGAAATCCCAATTGACTCCCTTTGCCACTCTTTCCTCAGAAGGTAGTCACCATTTTAAGTGGACTTGCTTTAGATGGCTTTTTATCCCACGCTCAACATCCTTGGATTAAAAACAACACCAAAACCAAAATCAAAAGTTTGGGGAAAAGCTGGTGTTCATGAGTAAGGACTAGAGGGGCCAGCCGTGGTACAGCCATAGGGTGCAGCTAACAAAAGCAACCTAGGCATCTACAGGTTCTGACAAAGAACTTCCAGAACACTTTGAACACTTCTTGTCGGTCTCTCCTACAGGAACGCAAACCCCACAGACGCAGGGATTTTGCTTTGTTGAAATCTGTGAAATTGTTCTGATGACCTGTGGCTCCCACTCCCGATGGCCCTGGGGAGGCGAAAAAGACATGCCTGGAGGGTATCCAGGGAGGGATGCCGGAGGCCACAGGAGGCGGTGGTCTGAGCTGCTCCCACTTGCTCACAGCAGCAAAAACCAGGGCGGTGCCTGAGGCTGCATTCCACCTCATGTTCCAGCACTATCTTCCTGTTCTTGTCTCATCAGCTCCAGGAGGCTGGCAGTGTCATCTCCATCTTCTAGGTAGGGGTCCTGGTGTTGCAGAGCGTGGGCCAGGACTCCAGTCCCTCTCTGCCCTTCTGGGCCAGAGGATCATAGCGGTCGCCTGGTGGGAGTAGGGAGAGGAACCCCCGCCAGGCAGAGGGGGCGGGAGAGTGGGCCGCTAAGAACCTGTCCCCAGGAGGCAGGGAGGTGGTGGGACCACATGCCAGCCGAGGCTCCAAGCCCCTGGAGCACCCGCCATTATCCTGTTCAACTTCACTTACAAAACACAAGTTCATAAATGAAATTGTTAAGAATTCTAAGATGACAGCAGAGTATTAAACCCTGAACGCGGTGCCCCCCTGAGCACAGAACCATGTGATGATACTGGTTACAACTTGCCTCCAGGACAGGCGACGCCAAACAACACCCCGCCAGGTGGGGAGGGCAGGAGGACCCTCTGGATCAAACGCACCAACCCCGGCTGGTCCCCTGGCCTCCCCGTTGATGCCTGACAAGACGACACCACTTTCCCTCCTCCTCAGGCTGAACCAGGAACGACACGCCGCCTGGTCCCCCCCGCAGAGACTCTGGTCTTCTCGCAGACACACATTTCAGGAGGGCTGCTGGCCCTGCTGCTCCGGCCCCGTTCCTCCGTGTCTGAGGTCGGGCCTGGGCGGGCTGGTGACGCCTCCGAGAACGCGCGAGAGGTCCGCGGGCCACAGCCGTCTTGCAACTTTAGGTCCAGGCTGCCCGGACTTGCTGCTGAGACCCCGGGGGGCGAGAGCCCCCAAGGACAAGCGTCCTGACCGCGTCCGCGCCGACGCCAGTGTGGACCGGGGCGGGAGAGGGGAGGCGGCGGGCGCACGCAGAGCTGTCGGTCCGGGCGGGAGGCTGATCCCCTGGTCCCTGCGGGGTGACCGGGCGGTCACGGCCCCTCCCTCAGCGCACAGTCCGCAGGGAGGTGGGAGCGCCACCCCTGAGCCTGTCCAGCCGCGGACAGGGAGGAAAGGGCTCTCCGGTCGCGTGCGGCAAACAGCCCGCGGGGTCACCCTGGGGCGCCGTGCGTCTCGCCGAGGAGAAGGGCGGCCCCCTCAGCGCGGACGCGGACCCGCCCGGGGACCACGGGGACGCCCGGACCGCGGGTGGGGGCGGCGCGCCTCCTGGCCCGCGCGGGAGGGGCGGGGCGCGGCACGTGGTGCTAGACTCGCCGGCCAATCCGAGCCCGGGGGGGCATCGGCGCCGGCCCCTCTCAGCCAATGGCAGAGCGCGGCACGCCACCCTCCGCGCCCAGCCAATCCACGCGGCCGCACGCGGCAAGCCCGCCCTCGCGGGCCCGGCCAATCAGCAGCAGGGCGGCCGCCACCTCAAAAGGGGTCGCAGCAGCTCCGCAGACGGTCTCTGCGCCACGCTTGTACCCAGAGGGTTCTGAGCGTTCCTGACCTCCGTTGCACTCTGCTCAGCCGGCGCTCTGGTCACCGCGGAGATCTCCTCAGCCGGCGCTCCGGTCATCGCGGAGATCTCCTCAGCCGGCGCTCCGGTCACCGCGGAGATCTCCTCGGCCGGCGCTCCGGTCACCGCCGCGCTCTCCTCGGCCGGCGCTCCGGTCACCGCGGAGATCTCCTCGGCCGGCGCTCCGGTCACCGCCGCGCTCTCCTCGGCCGGCGCTCCGGTCACCGCCGCGCTCTCCTCGGC
This sequence comes from Diceros bicornis minor, assembly GCF_020826845.1. Lineage (NCBI taxonomy): Eukaryota > Metazoa > Chordata > Mammalia > Perissodactyla > Rhinocerotidae > Diceros > Diceros bicornis. The sequence goes on from NC_080770.1 coordinate 2,087,086, forward strand.
CGGCGCTCCGGTCACCGCGGAGATCTCCTCGGCCGGCGCTCCGGTCACCGCCGCGCTCTCCTCGGCCGGCGCTCCGGTCACCGCCGCGCTCTCCTCGGCCGGCGCTCCGGTCACCGCGGAGATCTCCTCGGCCGGCGCTCCGGTCACCGCCGCGCTCTCCTCGGCCGGCGCTCCGGTCACCGCGGAGATCTCCTCGGCCGGCGCTCCGGTCACCGCCGCGCTCTCCTCGGCCGGCGCTCCGGTCACCGCGGAGATCTCCTCGGCCGGCGCTCCGGTCACCGCCGCGCTCTCCTCGGCCGGCGCTCCGGTCACCGCGGAGATCTCCTCGGCCGGCGCTCCGGTCACCGCCGCGCTCTCCTCGGCCGGCGCTCCGGTCACCGCGGAGATCTCCTCGGCCGGCGCTCCGGTCACCGCCGCGCTCTCCTCGGCCGGCGCTCCGGTCACCGCGGAGATCTCCTCGGCCGGCGCTCCGGTCACCGCCGCGCTCTCCTCGGCCGGCGCTCCGGTCTGCGCAGAGATCTCAGTACGCGCCCCTCACGGCCCCTCAGCGCTCCCGGCGCGGACCGACCGGGCAGCGCGAGACGCGCGATCGCCAACACGCCGAGGTGAGCTCCGCTTCGGGCGGTCGGGTGGTGGGGCCACCGCGGCCAGCGGCTCAGGCCCCCTGGGGCCCGGCCTGGCCATTGCGCTCCGCCCGGCGCCTCGTGGAGAGCCGGGCCGAGGGCCGGGGCCGGGGCCGGGATGGGAGTCCACGTCGTGGTTCCACCCTGGGGATCGCAGTTCGGGTCGCGGGTCCGCCAGGTGGTTCAGAGTCGGCGTCTGGAGTTCCATTCGGGGATCCGAGTCCGCCTCGGGGTTCTGCGCCCGGGATCGGAGGGTCAGGGGTCCGAGGAGGGGATCGGGCGGAGCCCGACTTTTGGTTCTGAGTCGGGGATCGAGCCGGGGATCGGAGTCTGGGCCGTGGGTCCGCCTCGTGGTTCTGCGTCCGGGATCGGAGGATCAGGGGTCCTCATGGGGGGTCGGGTTTCCAAGTGCGGAGTCGGAGGTCCGAGTCAGGGTTCACCGCCTGGTTCTGAGTTAGGGATCGGAGTCAGGGTATGTCCGAATTAAGATCGAATTCAGAGTCGGGGATCCGAGTCCGGGGTCGGAGGTCCGGGTAGGGGTTGGAGTCCGGGATCTGAGCCCGAGTCTTGGTTCTGAGTCGGGGGTCGGAGTTCGGGTCTGGAGTCTGGATTAGAATCCGAATTCTGAGTTGGAGATCGGAGTCGCCTCTGGAGACTGTGTGGACCGGCCTAGTGGTTCTGAGTCAGGGTCCCGGTTGGGGTTCCGAGTTGGAGATGGGACTTGGGTTGAAGGTCCAAGTTGGGGATCAGTCAGGATTCGCAGTTGAGGTTTCTAGATGGTGAGTGAAGGCTGGTCCTCTACAGAGAACACTTCTGTTCTAGACTGAGCATCACAAAGGTCAAAAATGTTGCTAATCATCATGCCCACATTTGAGGCACACTTACCAGCCCCTTCCCTTGCTCCCAGCCACTGCTGGACCAAAAGCTCCCAGGAGGGACTTGTCTGTTTGGTTCTCTGCGGTGCTGGGTAAGAGCCTGATAGGCAGCCTCGCTCAGGCAATACTCCTTGAAGGAAAGCAGGCAGGCAGATTAACCAGATTTCTATGGTGTCTCAAATGATCCATTTCTGCACCTGTTTTCAAGATATTCACTAGGAGAAAAATTTAAGGATTGGGTTGCTTGATTACAGTTCTATTTTAATGTTTCCAAACATGCTGAAGAGAAGAGTGGGCCTGATTCAGGATTTATGCTCCAGCTAGAGGGATCTTTTAAAATTGCGAATCAGAGCATGTCCAAATTCAAATAAGGAGAGCGTAAGAAAATTATGAGCTATTTCCCTTAAGAACATAGATGCAGAAGTCCCATGTACAGCGTTAGCTAACCGAATCCAACAGTATATTAACAATTCTTAAACAAGTGGGATTTCTCCTAGGAATGCAAAGATGATCCAATATCAGAAACTCTATCCGTGTAATTCACCACATTAAGAGACTAGAGGAGAAAAACCATATGGTTCTCTCAATAGAGGCAGGAAAATTATATGATAAAGTTTAATGCCTATGTATGATTTTAGGGAGGGGGGGACACCACTTAGCCAGCCAGGACTAGAAAGGGACTTCCCTAACTTGATACAAGTTGTATACCCAAACTTTCTTTTCAGCAAACAAACAAACCAAAGTGTATCCGTCCCTTTAAGATGAGGAGTAAGCCTAGGATGCGATCCTGGCCATCCTCTAACACAAGAAAAGGAAATGGTATGTAAATGAGAGCTGGAGAGAGAAAGGAAACTGCCGATCACAAGCTTGTCTACATCAGGGTTCTCAAACGTTTTGGTCTCGGGACCCTATTTTCTCTTAAAAGTTATGGAGGTCCCCAAAGAACTTTTGTTAACATGAGTGTATATCTGTTGATAGTTACCTTCTTAGAAGTTAAAACTGAGAAATGTTTAAAACACAGGACTAGAGAAGCACATATTCCAGTGGGGTCATGCTGCCTCTGGAAAACTCTTCAACTTTGTGAGAGTGAAAGCAGAAAAAGCAAATAATGTCTATTATGAAAATGGTTTTGACCTTGAGTGAAAGGGTCTCTGGGGTCCCTGGACCACACTTTGAAAACTGCTAAGCTACATGAAAAAAAAGTTAAACTTTTAGAACTAAAAACAGACTTCAACAAAGTTTTTGGGTATAAGATCAGTATACACCCCCCCAAAAGTATTTCTTTATGCTAGTAATGAGTAACTAAAAAGTATAATAGAAGTTACAGTAGCAATCAGAATAGAAGCAAAATTTATATCAGGTCTAGGAATTAACAAAGAAGACTTTTATGGAGAAATTTTTAAAATTCTATTGAAGGATATAAAAGGAGATCTTTTGATATGGAGAGACATTCTATTCTCTTGGATGGGGCAGTTTAGCATTAGAAAGATGTGAGGTTTTTCCAAATCTGTAAATTCAATACAACTCCACTTGAACTTCTAGTTGGAGCTTTTGAGGAACTTGACAAACATATTCTAAAATGTATGTGAAAGAAAAAGATCTACAGACACCAAATGAACTTTGAAAAAGGAGAACAGAGAAGGCCTTGTACCAGCAGATCCTGGAGAACTGTGGGGGACAGAGGCCCAGAAGAGACTTCAGAGGTAGCCCTGCGTCTAGAGGAAGGTGGCATGAGATAAAGGTGGCACCACATGTCTATGGGGACTACTTAGAAGATGATATTGGGAAAATTAGCCCCAAAAGGAGAAATATGAATGTGGATTCCTACCTGACCCCTAGAAAAAGGAGGCTCCAAGTGGACTAAAGATTTAAAAGTAAAAGTTAAACTTGATGTTTGTTTAGTAGGAGAAAACTATGAAGAATAATTTCATGGCCCAGGGTGGCCTTGAGGTCTTAAACAGGACCCAGAAAGCACAAACTTCAAGACTAAAATTTATGAACTTGAATACATGCAAGTTAACTATTTCTGTTAAATAAATCCATTGTTGCAAAGGTCAAAACTATTTTCACTAAGACATGACTTGCCTTTTTCACTCTCATTCATGTTACTTTGCCCGGCTTACAAATGACGGATTACAAGATATTTGAAACAACTAAAACCAATAAGGGAACAAAAGCTAAAATATACTAAAAAGACCTACAAATCGATGAGGAAAAGAGAGGAAACCCAACAGAGAAGTGGGCAATTGATGTTAACTGGCAGTTTGGAGGAGAGTTACCAAATGTATGAAAAGATGCTGAAGTAATCAGAGTAATCGTTAGTAATCAGAGAAATGCAACTGAAAGGTTCATACGAGAATTAGAAAGTAGGATAACGCCAAGTGTTGGCAGAAACGCAGGAAACAAGCCTCCCTGTGTGCCACAGGTGGGAATGTAGACAGGCACAGGCATTCTGGAGAGCCGTCCAACACTTCTTCCTCAAATAAAATATTTAATACCTGCAACACAGCAGTTTCCCTCCTGGGTAAACAGCTAGAGCAGTTCTCACCAGAACAACGAGGGGCTGTGTGTGTGCACGCTTAGTGCAGCCCTGCTTGTGGGGGTGGGGAGTTGGAACCTGGCACTGTGGTTAGGAGTAAGGACTAGATGTACACTTCACAAAATGGAGACATGTGCAAACAGGGCACTGAGCGACACAAATGCCAAACAGAATGAGGGCCTCAGTACACGACTGTGTATTAAAATTAAAATTACACACCACCCAGACATGCTAGAAGATACTCCATGCATTACCAGGGCACATGCACACAATGATATAAATAAATTACACTGGAGCAGCTGTCTATGGTGGGAGGGGAGCAGGGGTGGAGAATGGGGATTAAATGGAAAAGCACAGAGAGGAACAGAGTGATGCCTCCCACCGTGACCCTTACAGAGTGACCGTGTTTCATGAACTTAGGGCTGTGATTAACCCTATGTGCTATGCAGTAGAGTCCCAAAGGGCAAGAATGAATAAATGAATCCCTGCCACATACCCTCCAGTGGCTTCTATTTCTAGGAAATAAATTTCAAATGCCATCAGGTTTTACAAGATCTGCCATGCTGTCCTTCTCCCTCACAGAGCTCCTGTCACGCTAGCCTTCTGCCTGTTTCTCAAATCAGCCAAGTGCCTCAGGGCCTTTGCACCAGCCACTTCTGCTTGGCTCACCCTTCCCTGTGATCTTTCCATGACAATTCCTTCTCATCCTTCAGGTCTCACCTGAAATGCTACTGGTCAGGGAGATCTCTGACCTGCCATTTCAGTCGGCCCCTTCAGTCACTTGCTAGGTCAGCACTATGTTTCAAGCCTCTAAAAGCACAGGCTATGCCATGGTATTTTCTAGTTCCTTTGGCATCTACTTACTTGTTGCCTGCCTCTCTCCTCCACCGGAAGGGAGGCCCCATGAGAGCGTGTCTGTCTTCTCTACAGGGTCTGCACACAGCGGGTACGTCATGCATGTCTGTTGAATGGTTTCATTGATTTTTTTCAATGAAGGAATGGCCAGGCCAGGAAAGTGTACATCCATTTTCAGAACACAGTGTGAAAATAAGCAGCATGTCAGGATCCTCTCCCCTCAGATCATGTGTTCTCAACTGCCGTACTGGTGACATTTGGGGCCAGACCATTCTTTGTTGTTGGGGCTGTCCTTTGCGTTGTAGGATGTTTAACAGCCTGCCTGGCCTCTACCCAGTAGATACCAGTAGCACCCCCACAGTTGTGATAATCAAAAATGTCTCCAGACATTGCCACATGTCCCCTGGTGAGTATCCCAGATGAAGGGCCACTGCCTGAGACCAGCTCTGGGGTCTGGGATGGTCTCTATTCTGTCCCTTTAAACGAAGCAAGCCCTGGCCTGCATCCTACCACACCTAGCACCTATAGCCTTACCCTCTCAGTGACAGAGACCCAACCCAGGCCTGGCCAATTGGAGCAGCCCCTGCCCCTGCCCCTGCCAGCAGTATAATAAGGTTGGTGGGTGTCTCAAGACCCACAGCCTGGGGGCTGCCACCCAGGGCTTTAGTTGGAACAGTCTTTCAGCTGCAGTCCCTAAGCCTTTTCCGGCATGGGCACGTATGGCTTGTCTGAATTAGAGGTGGCCTAGATAGAGGCCGGGCAGACCCTCTCACCTCCAGTTAGTGCAGACTGATAAGGGAGTGGCTCTAGGTGGACAGCAGATCCATAAGGTTTGCAATACACTCTAGGAGGAGGAGATATCGGAGGGGGCCTCAGAGCAGGTCCGGCTGGGGGGAAGGAATGGGTTCTAATACTGCCCTTCCTTCCCCTGTGCTCTCTTCAACCTTTGCCACGTTCTTCCACGCTGGCCGGCTCCAGCAGGACTGGGTCACTGATAAGAGCCTGGATGACCCAGGGTCTTAATGAGATCAACCAGGAAGGTCCAGAAAGCCCAGCATGCACCCACTCCCCCAACTCCTCCATCTGCGGAACTGAAGCCTTTCTCCGAGAGCCACTGGGTGAGGCCTTGTTTGCAATTTAAATGTGGCCTCATTTATGGAAGAATCCTTGCTCCTCCGAAAAGGCTTGCGCTCAGGCTCACCCTGCCTAGCAGCCTGGCCTGTGCCAGAAGAAACTGATCTAATAGGCCTTTCTCTGGCTAATTGTAGCAATTAGCGTCATAGAATGAGGTCTCCCCGGGGGGCCAGTGCCCAGCACACAAGCCTGTCGCAGGCTTGGGCCCAGGCCCAGCTACTCAGGCTACTGTTTGGGCAAACTGGGCCCCCACCAAAGTTCTGGCTGGGCTTCAAGGTGGCGGTGTGGGTCGGGGAAGAGAGCCAGGTCCTTAGGTGCTCAGGAGAGTTGTGAAAGGTGTGCGCCTGAGCAGTTCAGTCCAGTGGCCACACAGGTGACCCTGGGCTGTTGACATGTGATCCTCCCAGAAGAGGTCCTGATTGGAGCATAAGAGCCAGACCATATCTGCCTGACTGTGTGTCCAGGAGGGCAGAAGAGAGGAACATCCAGTGGTGTGACAGGAAGTAATCATTGGAGCAAATTACTTTTACAGAGTGGAGAGCCATTTCCCAGTGTGATTGAGTAGAATCTTTTCTCTCCCCTCCCTCCACAGGGGAGCTCCTGTTACTTTATTCAGCATGCTTACGGAGGTTCTGGGAGATTGCAGCGAGCGCACACACGCTGCATACCCACTAGTGATACAGACCATGGTAAGCTGACTTGGAGGCTGTGTTCTGCCATCTACACAGCGCTTTTCTAGGCGGTGAATTATGCCTGAGAGGCAGGGCAGTGATCATTGCCCCATTTTACAGATTTGGTCATTGAACAAATCTTTATTGAAAACTCACCAGGCACTAGACAGTTGTGGCCCAGGCAGGAGGGATTTGACAGGGTCATGAACCAAGTGGCCCCTGCCCTTGTGGGACTTGTGGTCCAAAGGGGAGAGAGACTACCCAAGGTGTTAGAGTGTGTTTTACTGCACCCCAAGGAGAGTGCTCTGCAAGCGGGCACACAGAGGACGTCCATAACAGGAACCACCTGGAACAGGGTCTGAACCAGGAATTGGTTTGAGGTTCTAGAAGCTCCTTTGGAGAAGGTGGTGGGAGGCAGGATGAGGGGTGCAGAAAAAAGAGGCCAGGCCTGTGAACTGGGAGAGTGAAGAGGAAGAAGAGAGCTGCAAGCAGAGGCCAGACCAGACAGGCCACACTGCCACTGAGGACTTTGGCCTTGAGAGCACTGAAAGCCACTGAAAGGTCCCACGGAGAGAGTCACCCAGTTGGATCCCCATTCTGAAAGAATCTCCCTCTGCTGAGTAGAGAATGGACTGGAAGGGGATAGAGGCAATGCCCAGAGATGGTGGCCTACCATGGCAGTGGCAAAGGGAATGGAGGGAGGCAGAAAACTTCCAGAGATAGTGAGGGGTGAAGTCAGCATGGCATGGTGATGGGGCAGATGTGGGCAGCTGGGAGTGGGAAGTGTTGGGAATGATTCTGTGGTTTCCAGCTTGCATGGCTGCAAGGGTGGGTGGCAGGGACCTTTGTTGTTGAAGAAGTGTGCTTGGTGGTATGGAGTGTGGAGTGACAGAAGCTATTGAAGGGAGCCGTGGGGCAGGTGACCAAAATGTGGGTCTGGAAGGTGGAGGCCCAGACTGGAGAGACGTTTGGGAGTCGGGGACCCACAGATGATGCCGGAAGCCGCGGGGACTGGGGGAGCAGCTCTGGGAAACAGGTTTGGAGAGAGAAGAGAAACCAGCCCTGGACAGGTCCTGAGGAGCTCTGGTGTTAACAGCCAAGCCAGGAGGGACAGCTTGCAAAGGAGACCGAGGACAAAGCCAGAGAGGTGGCAGGAAAGCTAGGAGACTAGGAAGGAGGGAAAGTCACCTGCCTTAAGGGTCATGGCCCCTGTAGAGGCCAGACTAGAATAGTGTTCCTGGCCCTCTGACTGTTGGCAGTGGACAGCCACCTGCTGAAAATGGCCCTGTTGGGATGTGTCCCCAGCCAGTATGGCTCTCTGCTGGTCACTTTTCCTTGGGACAGACGAGGAGAGGCCCCTTCCACAAATGGTTCTTTCTCCTGTCTCATTTTGCCCTTGGAATTGTGGCAGCAAAGAGGCTCTCCCTGCAGCACGTGCGGGAGGAAGCTGGGTCGACTCCCGCGGGGAGGCCTTGTCCTTGCCGAGCTATTTCATAACCTCGGAAGGGTGGAAAATCCCTCCAATCTTAATGCAAAGCCAGCAAGCTGAAAAACGGCCTTGAATAGGCTGAGATGAGAAAACAAAGAGGCCGTCAACATCAGTCGAGGAGGGGGCAGGGAACTTCAGCAGACCCCACGCAGACAGCAGTTTCTCAGCTTCAATACCCAGAGCCAGAGACCCAGCTCAGGATGGGCGTTCAGGGGGGCGGCTGCAGCCCTCCAGCTCAGCCTTCCTGATTAACAGTTCAAACAGGCTTCAAAGGCTCAAAAGGGGTTAACCGCAGAGCCTCTAACTCCTCCGCTTGCTAATTTTTAAACGCAGCTGAGTTCTGAAAGCCCCTCCCAGAAGGCCCTGAGAGGGACTCTGCACAGCCCCCACTCCTGGTGTTGCCAGGAATCCACGTGCATCTAGAACAAAGGCTCCCCATTTCCTCCCTCATCCAGCTTGTTCTGATGCCTAAGCCAAGAGTTCACCCCAAGTCTCTGCCCCCTATCCAAGTCTGGTGGACTTTAACACATGGCTGTGACTCCCAAATGAACCTTTGAGATTGGCTTAAAGGAGCTGGGATGTAAACCCAGGCGAAACTCTGATGGGAGTAGTGGCTCAAACTCCTGTGCCTGAAAGTCCAGCTCCCAGCAGTGGGAGGGCAGCAGCCTGGGAGCCAGGGCAATGGGCAGAGCACTCCCATAGCCTGAGGTCCATGGTCTCCCTCTGACCCCCCTTGCCAGGCTGCACCCACCTGAGGGCTCTAGGGCACACACCCCATCCTCAACCATTGGGATGGGATGAAAACCACTCAGAAATGCTAACAGCTGGCCCCCTGCACCCACATGCCCTAACGCACACCTACTAACTCATGCACTAAAACACACACCCACGCCCAGCTCGTGCCTTGCTCCCTGACAAGGCCTGGGGTTCTGTCCTCTTTTCATGTCACTTCTTGCCCAACCCCTGGCCCCTGTGGCACCTTCTTTGTGATGGAAGCCGAGACCCCACCAGGTCCTAGGTCCTGGCCTCTGCTCTCACAGTGCCCCACTGGCCCCTGGGACCCCTTCTCAGGGAGGGAGACAGCCCTTTTAGTACAGTCACATGTCACACGCAAAACTGTCACACTAGCAGCAATAGTGCTCCTTAACTGTGCAGTGCCTTAACTTCATCACAATTGACTTTATTTAATCTTCATAATAGCCTTTTAGGGAGGGAGGCACTGCCTGCACACACAGATGCAGCAAAGAGCAGCTTGGCCACATGAAGTGACTTGACTGAAGCCACTGGGCACTGACACAGCAGAATTTAGCCTGGTCTCTGGGGAGACCAGCCCTCCCTGTCCTCGCACAGCTAGGGAGTGCTGCGGGCCTTTATTGGGCCCTGTGTCCTAACCTTGGAAGACAGTCACTGTCATCTTTCAACTCTGCTGGGAGAACCAGGCCGGGAGAGGGGAGCAGAGGCAGAGCCAGCCCAAGGAGGCTCACGTGCCTTCTCAGCCCATGCAAGGGCAAAGGTCTCCCAAACAGCTGAGGCTTGTCACTGTCATTGTCATTGGGGAAGGCAGCCTGGGAGTCCAAGAGGCCTTCCCTGCACATGCAGGGGTGGGTGCCCTGAGGGATGCCCAAGGCCATGGCTGGGCACCTGAGAGGGCCAAGTACCACTCCAATAAGGCATTGGTTCCTTTCCTGAATAGGCTGCTTGGAATCCAGATGTCACCCCCCAGCTTCCTGTAGACAAGTGGGCCTGTGCCTGGCCAAGGTGCAAAGGGCAGCTGCCCCCGCAGCCACTCACCTGGCCCTGGCCTCCTCAGCAGGCTGCTCCCCCCCGTTCCCCCTTCTGCTCCTGCTGCCAGGGCTGCAGGCCACTTGCTGGCTTGTTTTGTTCCAGAAATGTCTGGATGTTTGAGAATCCAGAAGATACCCCTGCTAACAGATTTCCATTTCATTCACTAATTCATCATTCATTCTGTTCCTCCTCTGCAGGCCTAGTGCTGGGACATGGGGGCTATCAGATGGGGGTGCCCCTCTGTGAGCTCCCAGGCAGGCAGACAAGGCAAAGGAGCAAACTGGGGGCTATGAGGTGGAATGTGCAGGGGGCACACTGGCTGCCTGGGGCGAGGCGCCTTCTGGGCCGAGGAGGGAGGGGGGTTCTCCAGACACCTTCCACCCCTTGTTCTCCGAGGAACGCCAGTGCCTGGGGGGAAGCAGAGCAGAGGGCAGGGGTCTCTGGGGGCAGCTGTTCTGGCAGGCAGGGCTGCCCCTCCCCAACCCTCCCCATTTCCCACAGAGGGGGCTTTTTCCATTCCCTCATGCCCCTCCCCAAGGCCACCAAAAAAGGCCTCAAGCTCTAAGAGGGGGCATCCCAAGAGTGATATTGAGTCCCAGGGCTGGGTGGGAGATTATCTGTGCAGAGGCTGATAGGAACGTCCCCCAAGGGCTGACTTCAAAGCTGCTCTGCCTAACCCCCTGCATCAAAGTCAGCAGGCTGGGCTGTTTGAACGTTAAAAGGGGAGGGGTGGGCGGCCTCCCCAGCCACCTGCATCTCCCAACTTCTCTCCTCAGGGTCTCAAAGGCCTTCCTGCGCAGGCAGGTGGGGGCAAGACCACCCTACTCCCAGGCAGATGAGCACTATGGGTGGGGAGGGGGTAGCTGCCCCTCAAAACCCTGCAGAAGGTACCCCTGCATCCCAGGCCTCCAGGGTTCCCATCCTGGGCCCTGCAGTCTCAGCTCTGCTGGTCATCCCTTGCCATTTTCTCAGAGCTCTTCCAGAGAGAGCCCCACAGGTGGGGGTGGGGCAGAGAGCAGAGCCCTATCCCTCAGCTCAGCTCACGACCTTGCTGCGTGATCTTTGGCCTTCCCTCTTGGGGGCTGTACCCAGTGGGCTTTTAGTGGGTGGTGGAATATGTAGGTGTGGTGTGGCAGGACAGCACGGCGGTGCCAAACAGCAGGTCCAGGCTACCCAACGTGGATCCTAGCGCTACCACAGATGATGTATGTGTCGTTGGGCAGGTCACCTAATCTCTCTATGCTTCATTTTCCTCATCTGTGAACCGAAATTAAACCCAGCAGGTACTTCCTAGGGTTATCTGGCTGGTTAAAGGGCCAACTCAGGCCAAGTGTCCAGGAGAGCGCCTGCCTTGTCAGCAGTGTGGAACAGTGGCACTGGGGCCACCAGACCCAGCTATATGACTTCCACCTGGCCGCCTAGAGCCTCGGCTTGCTCATCAGTGAGCTGGAAGCCAAGTGTGGCATCCTTCTGTGAATTGGTGAAGGCACACACACAGGCTGGCGTCCAGTGCCTGCACAGAGGGCCAGCAAACGGCAGCTACTATTGAAACCTCTTGGGAAGTTTCTCAGACACACAATGAAGGCCCCCAGGAGGCTGTGTGAGTGACGCACTTGGGTTGTCTAGAGGCATCAGTTTCTTCATCATGGCCCCTCCCTCCCAGATCAGACAGCCCAGGCTGGAGAGCCCTGCCTGAGTGGACGCACCCTCAGTGGACTCAGATCAGACCATCCCTTCCCCTCCATCATGAGCTCTCTGCTGAGGCTGGGGTTTTTCCACCCAGCCTCCTCCCCACCCTGTTGGGCCCCTGCCTGACCCCAGCATACTCAGGTCCCAGAAGCACAGACTCCTCGTCGCAGCCCAGCGAGCGTGTGTGTGTCCATACCCTGAGGGGTGCTGACTCCTCCCTCACACAGGAGACATCAAAGGGAAGCAGGAAGCAGTGGGGCCGGGCTGACCCCCAGCCAGCAGGAGAAGTGCAGTGTCATAGCTCAGCCTGGGGCCCAACTGCTGGGGATTTTCCATCCCACCAGGATTTCCGCAGGACACCCCAACTCCGGCCTTTGAGGCTCCTCGGGAACCAGGGTTTGGGCTGGATCCCGCTGGGGCAGGGCAGGGGGCTGGGCGGCTCGGGAGTGTGGCCAGGGACACCAGGAGGCCTCGTCCTCAGTCTCCCCACGACTTGCTGGCTCCTGGCCCAGGTACATCAAAATACTGTACCCTGAGCTCTGGGGACCTGGCCTGGGAGGGAAGGCCACAGATTTTTGTAGAGGGTCTGAGAAGAATGGAGAAGGGAACTACCCCTCCCCCGCCAGCCACACCTCCTTGACAGGCGACAAGGGGGCCAGGGCCATTGAGTAGGTTGTGTCAGGGAGAGGGCCACATGGAGATGAACGGTCCCAAGTCCCAGGTTCCCAGGATGGCTCTCCTGAATATGCTGCAGCAGCCCCAGTGCAGGCAGAGATGCAGCATGGACAGCTGGGCCCACGGTTGTGTATCCACCTATGAGAGCCTTCTGTGGAGTGCAACACTGAGGGCAGCTATAGGCAGGCCAGGCTGCCCCAGCCCTCGACCCAAGACCATCAGACCTGGGAATCCAGCACTCTCACAGCCCCTGTGCTTGGTGGACAGGCCCAGTCTCAGACCTCTCCAGTGTAGTTTCTGGGCTAAGAGCTACTTGATATGCCCCACTTAGGGCATCTGTGTCACTCCCTGGGGTCCTGTCCTCCTAGAGCTGAGACTGCCAGGTCTTTGCCCTGAGCTCTTGCTCCCACCTCAGTAAGTCCAGCCTGGCCCTGTCCTTGCCTTTGTTCAGCAGGAGGATGAATCAGGTGTGCCCTAGGTCATGAAGGCCCTCCTGGACCTAGGTTGGCCTCTAGGCCGGTCACTGGGCTGACGCATACCAGGGCCCTCTGGCCAAAGAGAACTGCACCTGCGTGCCTTTGATTGTTCTGTGGGGGTGGGCAGAGGGGTGCTTACTCCAGAGGGGATGTAGTTTTATAGTTGGAAGCCACTGGTCCCTGGCTGAAAACAGGGCTGGGTAGGACATCCCAGCCTTCAACACGGATTTACCATCCAGGCAGGGACCCGTGTTTGGTCCAGCAGCCATGCTCTCCCTGTACAGCCCAGAGCTTGGCCTAACTGCAAACACGCTCATGTGGAAAGTGCTGGCAGCCGGGCTCCCGATCCGGTTACAGCAGCTGTCCTTGCAGGAACAAGCTGCCCAGGGCTGGGAGTTGTTGTTCCAGGGCTGCAGATGAGACTGTACACTGGGGGCGGGTGGGAGTGTCTGTTAGTGGAAATTATTTCAAAACAATCATGGAAACTTGGCAGGCAGGGGCTCTGGGCGTAGGGGTCTGGGTCTCCTGGTCAGGGGTTGGGGTGCCCACACCACACTGATAAGCCTGAGTGAGTGTGTTCCTTCCCTGGCCAGGCATGGCGTGGTGTGGTCTGGGGTCTGGCTTCCTAGGCCAGTGGTGTTTACTGGGGTGGGGATATTTGTTCTGTGCATCACAGGGCCTGAGGGTCACATAGCCAGGCTAGAGCCAGTTGGGGGTGGGCAGGATGGGCAGGCACAGCTGTGTTCTCAGGAAGGCATAGAAAACCCCAGAAGTGAAGGGGTAAGACAAAGCAAAGGCCCACACTTTGCCGTCAACTCAGACCTGCTTGGGTCTGGCCCAGCACCCTTCTCTGCTCCCCCATCCAGATAGATGGGTGGGAGCCAGAGGGGGCTAGAGCAAGCCCTACCCTGACTCTCCTGGGAGTGGACTGACGTCCCGAGTGTGCAGGCCTTGCCGCTGGCACCCAGCAGCTGATGGTAGAGTGGGCCAGGATTCAGGCCAGCCTGTCCACAGAGAACACATGGCCTCTCCTAGCCCAGGCGATGGCCAAGCCCCTGGTGAGTCAGGAGGCAGCCTGGGAAACCACCCCAGCCCACTCTGCCCAGGAGTCCTGTTCCTGGGAAGGGCCGACTGTGCAGGACCTTTTGGACAGACTGAGTCAGAGCACCGGGGGCAGGGGCCTGCCCCCATAAGCCCCAGACCCCAGACTTGAAGGCCCAAAGCCTGCCTAGGGCCTCTGAAATTCCAGTGCCTGAGTGGGAGGCTGTGGGGGCCTGTGGCTTCTAGCGCCTATGTGGGCTTGTCCCCCAGACTTCACATGGGGTGACGCCGACCTGCCTCACAGCCGTGAGCTCTAGTAATCTGTGTGGGTGTTCCCACTGAACAGTGGGGCCAGGGTCCCATGCCTAGGTGTGAGCAACCCACTGGTGTGGCCCGTCAGACAGGAGGCATTACGGGGCGTCTGGGGACCCTGAGGGCTTCCTGTTCAGGGTGCAGTTCCATGTGAAAGGAAACCCTCTGACACCTGTTCAGCACCAGTGATATGGGTGGACCCCCATGTGACGTGGCTGGACCCCTTAAGTGTGAGACACATGGTTATGGGTGTGATGTGTTATAGCATGTATGCTGTGGGGGTTTGGGAAGCATTGGTAAGAGAACTGAAGGTGTGCTGTGGGAGCCATGCTAGCTGCCCCCACACAGGGGAGCATTCTATCTAGATGGGGACCCTCTCCAGGCAGCCCCTTCCCTGTCTGATCGTCTGACTGTCAGACTCTCTGTGCCAATAGGAGCCCCCCCATAATCTGTAATTCCCACAGGTTGTCCCAAGAGGCACAAATTTTAAATCTAGGAAATACGAGTACCCGTGAGGCAGGGATGGGAGAAAGTTGTGAATGAAAAGCAGCATAACTTTAAAAATGGAAGCCATTTTGCTTCTTATTCAGTCATCTGGTACAAAAATAATGTATTGTGTGGATTAGGAACACAAATCTACTTTCTAATATAGAGAAAATCTTTGTAAAACCTAACCTATGTCTCAGGGTGCTCTCCAGAGGAGGCTGGTCATGGGCTTGCCCTGGTAGGGGAGACCCCTAGCCCCTCCCTGTGACTGGAGCAGCCTGTGAAGGGACAGCGGGAGGCAGAACCTTCCCTTACTCTTTCTAGATGCGAAGGTGTAGCTGAGGGGCTCCTCTCAGGTCCCTCAGTCAAAGCAAGTTCTCAGTCGGCCACCAGCTCCCAGCCAGGCCAGTGAGGCTGTTCTCCTAGGAAAGCTTAGCCTCAACTCTGGTGCCATAGACAAGGGACATTCTTCTCTACCGGAAAGTCACTTCAGGGACACTGAGAAAGCAAATCTATTGCTTTTCCAACACCTAACAGTGGAAAAAGAGGAAGAGAAGGGAGGTCAGCTAGAAAGTTCTAGAACATAGTCTGTTTACCAAAGGAGCATGTTTTCAAATGAAAGAAAATGCTGCTGGGAAGCTGAAGGATCAGTGGGGACTGAGCCCACATGGCCCCCTGGAGCTTGTCTTGTGCTGGCAGCAGGCTCCAGGCCCTCATACACATGCCTGGGCCACCTCAGAAGAGAGACCACAGGGGTAGAAATGGGGCAGGTCACTCTGGCCACATCAATTCCCCTTTTGTTCAGTTATTTAATCCAATCAGAGAAGGTACCAGGCACAGTTGTTAACGGACAGCTGCCTGTCTCCTGGCAGAGCCCAACCAAGCCCCCCAGCACTTTTCTTCCTAGGCCCGATGGTGTGCCCCATTCTCCGGGAGAGGTCCTCTCAAGAGCCAGTGTGAAAGGGTTCCCAAGTTGCTGTACCAGTTAATGAGTTCTTTGCTCGTTTAAACAATGTCTTGATAAAGAGGATGGATGAAGTTAGCTGGTGTTGACTAAGGAGAGACAGGTTGCCAAGGAAATGCTTCTCAATGGAAAGCAGCAAAATACTATCATCAGGTTTTGTCTGACTAGGAAAAACGTCGTGGACAGCCTACCTTTGGCCATCTTTTGTGTTTATGATTTGGAAGAGAGAGGCAGCAGTGAGTATGAGGCCAGGGAGAGGAATTTAACAAGGCTGGTGTGCAAGGTGGAGGCCGAGATTTTGGGGCATGGAGCGAGAACAGCAGCCCTGGAGTCCCAGGTCACCTGGGCCGACCTGGAGTTCAAGCCAGGAAGGAGTAAGGAGGGCCCAAGGCCCAGGCCAGGTCCTGGGGCCGTCTAAACTACAAGTACTGAGATGGGAAAGTGAGGGAGGCTCCCAGAAGCCGAGATGAAGGAGCAGGTTGGAGCAAGTAGTGTTTGAACCGAGCTGGCATTTCAGGGAGTGTTCAGAGTCTCAGTCAATGTAAGGGGCTTTTACTCCTTTAAGTCTTGCTCTGTGTTATAAATCACTGCTTCTCCTCAACAGTTCCAATTGTTTACTATGAACTAAGCCCTATGTTTTAACGAGTCATGTTTTAATAGGAAAACCATCTTTGATGGAATCATATGCAATTCCTACTCTTTTCGACCAGCCAGAGCCCCAGGACCAGCCTTTGCAGGACAGTAGTGACAGGCAGAGTGGCCTAGCGCTTGGCACGGAAAACCTGGCTTCGACATGGCTGGTCTTGGAAACTAAAACACTGTTGCCCATACTCAGGCTGCTAGGGTGTGGAGGACCAGGACCCTTGCTCTTTCCCTCACCTCCTGCTCCATCATCCACAGCGCATGAGCCCTCAGTCGGAATCTTTAGTCAGGTGCTGGCCCGTCGCCATGCCTCCCGAGCTGGTGCGATTTATTCTGGGAACAGGAAGATTTAAAGGCCCCTGGTTCTCAGGCTAATGGGAGACTTGCCATTAAGAAGTGGGAGCAGAATTCTTCTCTGGGGAGGAAGAACTAGGGCGACCAGGCAAGGAAGGCATCTGAACATGGCCTAGTGCCAGAGAGACTCCTGGCCTCAGGCACACACAGACCCGACCACCTCCCCAGGTGCCACTGTTTTCTATCTGGGAACATCTGCCACCCCTAAGCCTCGGTTTCTTGATCTACAAAAACTGAAATGGTCCCCACAGACGCGGCTCCTGGAGGATCATCCAAGTCACGGCATTTCTAGAAGGGCAACAGAAGGGAGTGGGCTCCAGGGGGAGAGGTTCTTTGTGATTAGAGACCTTTGGTAGACTCTGGCCTCCAACTGCCATGGCCTGTAGAGTGGGGACATGAGCCCTGGAGGAGGACTGGCGTGAATGAGCTCCAAGGAGAGCTCTGAGGCCTCACTGCCACTCTGAGACCTGCCATGGGCTGCGCGGGTCCCAGCAGGCCCTCGTGGGAGGATGGACCACAGCTGGCGTCCTGCACCTGACTGGCCTGGGCACAAATCCTGGCTCACTTATTCATTCACTTAGTTATTCACAAAACATTCACTGAGCACCCATGATGGGCTCCACACAGATTAAGCACTGAAGATAACAACACTGAACAAAAATGGCCTGCTCTTGCCTTCTCCTGGCCTTGCATGATTGCAGGAGACAGCCACTAAACCCTTCACAAATATAAACACACAGTTGTCCGCTAAGAATGGGAAGGGAGGTACGGGGTTCTCTGTGGCCCAGTTGGAGGCTTAGAAATCTGCAGCTCTGAGGAGGGGACATTTCAGCTAAGACCTGCAGGAAAGTTGGCCCCAGCCTGGGGAAGGGGAGAGGGTGAGGAGTTTGACTTGTTTAAAATGATACCAAGAGAATATCCAAGGACCCGCAGTGACTTCATCAGACCTACTAGCTTTGTGACCCTGGACCCCAGACTTAACCTCTCAAGTCTCAGGTTGATTATATTTAAAACAGGAGCAATAATATTCTTATATCAAAAGCTGCCATGATGTGAGGATTAGTGAGATGATGTTTATAAAGCACTTGGCACAGTGCCTGGCTAAGAGGAAGTACAAATACTATTATTATTTTAAGATTATTGTTTAGTCCAAGCTATGTGCAGGGCTAGGGAGTTTTCTGCTCACCTAAACAGGAGTGCCAGCCCTCCTTCAGAACACCTAGATGCCCAGGGAGCATTGATGATGAGACCAGAACTTCTGAGAGTTCAGGGACTGCCCCTGCCCAGCTCCTCCTGGTCCCCTGGGGCCCGCATAGCGCCTGGTATGCTCACTTATACCTCCTGCATGGAAGAACGGACATACAGGGTGAGGGGCACCCTCTCTTCCACCTGCCTTTAGGGCGCTACATTGAATCTTGTAGGTCCCTTCAGTTCCAGAGCCTGGACCCCACACACACCAGCCCTGGGGAAGCCCATGGGAGTTCTAGGGAGCTGCCCTTTGTCCTTCTTAGTTCGGGGTGCAGATGTGTGTATGTAGGGGATGGGGGCACAGCTAGAAAGCTCCAGAGAAGTAAAAGGCAAGTTCCTTCCAGGCTTCATGGGCTGGCCTAGCATGGACCAAGTAGAGGGCTTTACTAAGCCCCATTTCCCATCAAGGAAGCCTGAGGCCATGAAGGTCAACTGATCCCACACCTCCCCCCAGAGGTCTCATGGGGATCCCCATTCTTTGTCTGCAATCACTCCAGCCCCAAGAGCTGTCCTCTACATGGGGTTGAGCAGGGAGCTTCATGATGACTAGGGGTCACAGAGTCATCTCGGAGAGAGACAAACCTAGGTGGGCTGGTGGGGAGACAGGAAGATACTCGGAGAAAGTGAGGATGTCTTTAGGGGGAGCATTTGAGGCAGGAATGCCCTCCTCCCAGACCCCACAGGATGCTCCCAAGCCCCTCCTGGGGGCTCCCTGAGCCCCTGCATCTATCCCAGAGGGAGCTAAGTTGCTTCCTTCTATCCTACTCTCCATCAAACATACATGATGTAAAAATGACTTTTTTCTGAATTATGTTGGCATTCTGAAATAGAATTGTTGTACAAGAATTTTTTCACAAGAAGGAAATCCTGCCATTTGTGACAACATGGATGAATGTGGAGGACAGTGAAATAAGCCAGACACAGGACAAATACTGTGTGATACCACTTATATGAGGAATCTAAAAGAGTCAAACTCATAGAAGCAGAGAGTTGAATGGTGGTTGCCAGGGGCTGGGGGAGGGGGCAGCAGGGAGGAATTAGTCAAAGGGCACAGAGTTTCAGTTCTGCAGGATGAATGAGTCCTAGAGAGCTACTGTCCCCGCACGGGGCCTGTAGTTAACAATACTTCATTGTATACTTCGAAAGTTGCTAAGAGGGTAGATCTTATGTTAAGTGTTCTTATAAAATAATAATAAAAAATATAAATGATAAAGAGGGTAGGAAAAAACTTTTAGAGGTGATAGATATGTTTATGTCCTAGATTGTTTGTGATGGTCTCATGGGTCTATACTTATCGCCAAACTCATCATGTTGTATACGTTAATTAGGGACAGATTTTGTATGTCAAGCATATCTCAATAAAGTGGTTAAAAAAAATTAAAAACCACAAAAATAACTTTTTCACAGGAGCATGTTTTTTTGAGCAATCTATTTTAAAATAATCACATCCTTAACAAATCTTCCAAAGTCTCTTTATGGAGCAAAAATTCCACTGATGTCCAAATCTGACAAGGCTAGCATAATAAAAGCACATACATCTATTTCATCTATGATAGTGACTGCAAAAAATCCTAAAGAAAATATTAGTGACTAGGGTCCATCAGCTTTAAAAATACAGACCTAAATAGGGTCATACCAAGTATGCAGCGATGCATGTGACAACCTGATGGATCTCCAGGGAATCGTGTCAAGTGAAAAGAGCTGGTTTCAAAAGGTCCCATACTGTATGATTCCACTTACAGAGCATTCTTGTAATGAGAAGATTAAAGAAATGCAGAACAGATTAGTGGTTGCCAGAGGCTAAGGACAGGGGTAGAATGGGTGGGAAGTGAGAGTGTCCCTATAAAAGGGAGACGTGAGGGACCCCTAGGGTGACAGAAGCCCCACTGTATCAGTGTCTGTATCCTGGCCGTGATCTTGTCCTACAGTTTGCAAGATGTTACTGTTGGGGGAAGCTGGGTAAAGGCTACATGGGATCTATTATTTCTTACAACTGCATGTGAATCTACAATTATCTCAAAATAAAAAGTTTAATTAAAATAATCATGCTCCCCAAATTAAAAAAATCAATAGTCCTCCTACCCAGTAATGCATTTAAAAATGTACAATCTATACGAACAAAGGGTATTGAGATATTGAGGGACATTACAACTGATTTGAACACATGGATAAACCTCCCCTATTTGTGGCTAGAAAGACTATTTTTGTAAAAAAGATAATTCTAAGTTAATCTAAATTGATTGCAGCTTCAATAGAAAATACCAACAGAATATGGATGGTTACAGAAACACACACAAAAAATTTTTTCTTAATCAGGCAAGCGGATTCTAAAGTTTATGTGAAAAAAATGAGCACATATGCTTGTCTTGTAAAATTCTGAAAAAGCATCTGGAGTTCTTTGGTGGCAGCCTGGCCCCCTGTGCTCCAGAAAGGCAGCGGATTTTAAAGATTACCCATTATCCTAAATAGTCTTATGAGGGTACACTGCACTTTTTTCTGAAGCTGATTCTACTCATTTAAACTCCTCTCCCCATCGGCCTTGTCAGGTACCTGTGATAAAGACGAGCTGAATGACTCACCATGAGGTATATACGTGCGTTTAACCAACACTGTATAACCTTACCATATGTTGGCACTGTTCTGTGTGCTTCTCATCAGTAATTCATTTAATGCTCCCAGCAACCCTCTGTGGAAGGCACTGTTTCTTATTTTCCCTATTTTACAGATGGAGAAACTGAAACTGAGGTTAAATGACTCACTCAAGGTCTAGCAGGTGGGAGCAGTGCAGTCAGAATTTGAGTTTGGGCTGTGGCTCCAGAATCTGCAGTCACTCTCCACTTTTTGTTTATAAGTCAGTAAAGGAGAGCACTGAGCAGGGGGACAGGGACAGCATTCCTCCGGCCTGGCTTCACATGGACAAGGCTGGAAAAGCCGCATTGGTACAGGTGACCCAGACTAGACAAGGAAACTGAGTCACTGCTGTCCAAGTCGTGACATGAAACCATTTCCACCTGCACTGGTTCTAATAGCATTCCAGGTGTAACACTTGATCATCTGTTTCTCCCTTTTTGGTGGTTGGTGTAGGGGAGGGGCTGGCTACATGTTGTAGATTTTGTTTCTTATTGCAGGTTTCTCCTTGAATTAGGCTTATTTACTCTCTTCTCTACTGAGTTACTGAATTCAGTTTTCCGAAGATGCCCTGAAAGTATGAGATATCACACATGCGTAGGCAGTGGCCCCTGGGTCAGACCCGCAGCCCCTATGCATCCCCTATGCATCCCCTGTCTGGACTCTGAGCGAGCCCCGGAAGAATCAAGTGCTCCTATTCCCTGACATTAGTTGCCGAGATGAGGACTCAGTCCCCAACACTCTGGCTTCCCGTACAACTCAAGAGCTAATCCTGTGCCTACATCCGAAGAGTGTTTTGTTCTGAGGCCATGCCATGGATTCCCTGGTTGACTGCACTGTGTGAACTGCAGCTTCCTCTTCCTGGCTCTTAAGTAGTAGAGATGAGGGAAGCCCTGCCACACTGATAAGTACGTCGTAAAGTCCATAAGTCAAATAACCAAGTCTGGCCTATCACCAGGCCCATCGGCGATCCAGAAGACAGTCTTGAAATGGACGCATTAAATGAGAGTTTGAAATATGATAAAGGTAGCAGTTTAAATCAGTGGAGAGAAATGATGTACTCAATAAATAGTGTGGGGACAACTAGTTAGATATATAGAAAACAAATTGGATTTAGTGACTCCTTATGCCAAAATCCAGATTAAATAACTACTTACATGTAAAAAATGAAATAAAAATGACAGAAGAAAACGTGAGAGAATTTATTAAAACAATCTCAGAATGAGGAAGTGTTTTCAAAATTTAAGTCTAGAACCCCAAACCACAAAAGACTGCCAAAATTGACTATGTCAAAATTTAAAAATCCTTCCAGCAGAAAAATATAGAAGCTAAAAGACCAAAGAAAAATTGAGATAAAATATTTTCAACACATATGATAGAGTTCCTATAAATCAGTAAGAAGAAGTATTAAAAAAATAAGAGTATGGAGAGATGGTTCACAAAAAAGAACAAACAAATGCTTTTAATTATTTGAAAAGATAAAAAACTCATTTATAATAAAAGAAATGTAAATTAAAACTCCAGTATACCATTTCTTGTCCATCAAATTACTGAAGATAAAAACCATGATTACTCACTTGTTGGTGAGGGTGTGGGGAAATGGGCACGTTTGTGTAATTTTCATAGTAGGATAAATGAGCACAGCCTTTATTTGGCAGTATCTATTAAAACATGTACAAATATTTTAACCCTGCTGGAAATGGGGAAAAAATGGACCTCTTGAAGTGAATGCACTTAAAATGGAGACAAAAATTTCATGCAAAACAGATTTGATTGGGAAGTTACCTTGAAAAATAACAAGAATAGTTAGGAAAATAAGATTGTCCTATATATACTAAGTTGTTACAACTGCAGATATCTACTCTTTCAAGAAAAAAATGAATTGAGAGGTTCTGGTGTAACATTTGTATAACATGATATGGTAGCACAGTAGGGCATCTTTTATTTCCTAATGCACTTGGGCAGCACTTTCACAGAGATCATTTTTGTAGAAGGTTAGGGCTTTGTGGCTTTGCCGAGGGTCCACCCTTAATCTTTATTTTTTCATTTGCTCTCCATTGAAATGCTTCTCGAGGCATCAGCCCTGATTCTCTCTTCAATTGCTAACTGCTTTAACTCTGCCTAATCTTCTAATCTCTGTTAAAGAGATTCTTCAATTTCACTTCCCTTAACTTCATGAAATCTCATATCTTGGTAAGATTTTCAATTCTTTATAAGTGATTTACTTTATATTGTCCTTGTTTGATAAGAGACTGCCTAGAAAGAGACTCAGTCAACAGAGATAGAGCAGGGATAGACGGGTGGGGAGAAACAATAGTGTTCAGTGGGGAGGGATGTTTCAGAGGGACTAATTTCATAAATGGGCAGTTCATTAGTGAATATTTGAATGGTTAATGGCTGTCTTTAGCTGCCCTATACATCCATCAATAGGGGACTTGTTCCGTACATTATGGCACAATGGAATGCTCTGCAGCTGTTAATAAAAAGGAGATGCACTAGATGTCTTAATATAGATCCATCTCCAGAACACATAGGCATCTTCCTTTGAACAGTGTATATTGGGGCCGCGTGCTTACCAAGAAATGAGAGGGCTCACTCAGTGAAAGCTGAAAGGTTTCCTTACAGCATGACGCCTGAGAGACAGGTCCCAGCACAGTACACTGGCCAGGGCTCCATTCTCTTCAAATGCCCTGGGGTTGCTTCCTGCCCAGGTCATCATGCCTCCGGGCCACTGTGCATGTAACTGTTGGCCACCTCCTGCCAGATGCAGTCGAGTCAGTGTTGCCCTTGCAACACTGAGAATGCTCAGGACCTTAATCAGGCCGTAATGAACTGCCCATCCCTGCATCGGCTGATGGAAAGCTCACTGATTAACACCCAGCATGACATTCCTTAGCCTTCTTACCACTTCCATGCCTCTTTCAGGTGGCCTCGTGCCCCATGTTCACCAGAAATGGAACCAATGCCAGAAAGACTAGAGCTACCATGAGCACCATCCCATTTGGGGAAAGCCCAGCCCAGTGGGCTGAGAGCAGAGACCATGTTCCGTCAAGTATCCAGTAAGCTCGACCACGAGAAGGCAGCACTTCAGCTACACTGTGCCTTGCTGTCACCTATTCATGCATGCACACACCCATATGGGTGTGCGCACAAAACACTGTAAAATAAAAGTGCCTTTTAGATGTACTGCCCTATAATAAATCAATATTGTCTGGACAGCTCAAAAAGAAGTATGGCATACCTTTATATTAAGTCCCAAAAGGCAAACTACAGATAAATATATACAATATGTTACCACTTGTGTAAAAAGGAGTATATATAAGTATACACACAGACATATTTGTTCATATAAAACATTGGAAAATACAACAGGCAACAGTTAACAGTGGTAACCTTTCAGGAAGGAGATTTCCAAATTAGGGGTTGGGGTGGGGACAGTCTGATTATTCACCATATTCCCTTTTGTACTCTGAATTTGTCTTACCATGTGCGTGTAAAGCCTACTTTATTATTATTTTTTTAGTACAACATTTTAACACATAGAGAACGGTGTGCTGCAGAGCATACAGATGTTCTGCCAGGCTGTGAATGAGCGGCCCTCCGCTGCAGGGCTAGGGCTGCTGGTGAGAGGCAGCTCCCGCCGCATGGTGGTGTGGGCTCTGGTTCATGTCACTCTGAGGAGCAGGGGCTGCTCCGGCACAAAGAGGTTTTTGACGGAGAGGCAGAGCGGGAGTGAGAGCAGGCTCTGGGCAGGCTCCCAGGGATCCCCTCCTCCCAATGAGAAGGGGTGCCCTCCACCCATCTGCAGATCAACAAGGCTCTCCTAGGAAATGAAATGTTACATATGTTTTGTCATTACAGAATTTTGAGATGAGTGATATTTAAAGAAATGAATGTGTACAGCACGTTCTGACTGCTGTGTCTCATTAAATATTTAAGTTTTTATGTAACTTTTTTTTCCATTTTCAGGTAATCTTTGATTTTGATTAATGCAACAATGACAACACTTAATGTATTTTTCAATTGATTTGCCTAATGTCTCTATTAATTTAACTATTTTCTAACGCATATTCACGTTTTAAACTCTTTTTGTAAACTTGACCTTAGAGCCCATTTTACATGCATGCTTTATATTGCCAAAGCTCTGCTCCTGGGAGGGGTGAGTTATCTTCACTTCTGAAACAGCACCGCTTGGGAGCTGGCTGGGCCTGGGTATTCTGGGGAAGTAACACAATGTTGACCTAGGAGGGGACCCTGATCTCTCCCTATTGGAGCACCACCCCCATGGAGCGGGGAATGGAGGGGAAGATGAGGATGGTGACCCACATCCAGCCTCTCCAGGGGCTCTCTGCCCTGGGCATCCCCGTCCTCCACCTGGGCATGGGGAGGCCTGGCCATGCCGCTGGCAGAGAAGCTGGGCGGGAAGAAGCCGGCCGAGCGCCCGCCACTGTAAGAGGAAACGAAGAGAAACAGCTCCAGTCAGCCCCAGAAGCGAGGCCTGGAAAAACTCTGCAGCTGGAGCTAACACAAAGGACTTTTCAGACCCTGCAGCCAAGGTGCCCAGTGAGCGTTTTTTTTTTTTTTTTTTTTTTTTTTTTTTTACAGCTATTAGGGTGACAAGCCTTTCCAAAGGCCAGCAGTTGGCGAGGGTTTCCAGGAAGCTGGTCTGGCACCAGGCTGGGATTGGAGCAACTTTAACGAGTTAACTTCAGAAGGAAGGAATCATCAGGAAAGGTTTAAGGTTCAACAAACTTTTTGAATTATTTTGCAAAAAGTTCTGGCTTTCAAATTCAAAGGCATGTTTTGCCGGGACTGTTTTAAGCCAGAGCCTATTTCAAAGGCAACACAGCCCGCACGTTTCTGATTCATTCACTCCAGGTATTTGTCTTAACTCCTCCGGATGGGCTTTGCAAGTGCCATCCAGTGCCGGGAAACACTGGGGTCACCTTACACGTCTCATCAAACACCCCTCCACCCACGTGCCTCTCTGTCTGCCAGCCCCCGTGGCTATGTGTGCACGCGCACACACACGCGCACACCTTCCTCAAGCAGGAAGCTGCTCTTTGCCAAGAGCGAATGGAATTCAGATTTCCAGAGGGTGTCCTTGGCCTCCAGCTCCACAGCCGCATGCTGAAGAAAGGTCCTAGTGTGTGTCGTGAGGGCCGAGAGAGAGGGGCCTCCATCTCTGCTCACGTCTCTCTGGGCCCCAAGAAAAACCCACAACTGGCTGCGCTCTCCTCAGCCACACCCGGCCTCAGTCACATTCCTTCCCTTCCTGAGCCCACACTGGGTGGCCCCAGCAAACCAGCTTCCATACCTCCCTCCCCACCAGCGGGGAGACCTAGGCCAGGCCCTCATGGGGCAGCCAGCAAGTACAAATGAGGGGGCCACACCCCAGGCCCAAAGCAGCCAGAAACCACTGAGGGGCCCTCAGGGCCCCTGGGCATCCTACCCATGGCCTACCCTCACCTACATGGGAGAAGACAGTATACTCCCCGTTCAGCACACCCTGGGGCTGAGCTCACTACAGGAAGTCCCTCTTCATATCCAATCCTCACTCTCCTTGCTGCAGCACTGGTGGGCCTGTTGCAAAGGCTGACACTACCCTCCCCCACCAGCAGGTCCCCACATACCAGCAAGAAGGATTGCCACCCTCCCACCTCCTCCACCCCAAGTCTTGGCCTTCCTAGCCAAGATCTGCATCCTTGGGAGTTAAACATTTACAGGCAGAGGGGCCAACACCATCCTGGTAGATGAGAAAAGTTCGTGATCAGCCACGCACAGTGGATAGGCTGGTCATGCTTAGCTTCTCTTTGGCTCAAGTCATTGGGTCCTTGTGCCTGTGTGGCCAGGTAGTGACAGGCAGAGAGTGTTCCTTCTGCAAGGCATCAGGTCAATGAGGACTGTGATGAGCAGGAGCATTTATGGCATTTCAGGTGCTCAGTGATCCGGGAGCCCTGGCACCAAGCTAGGATGCATCCGCCGGGGCCCAGGGCCCAGGCAGAGTAGCCACTGCTAAACAAAAGCCAAGCTGTACTCCACTCAGGCAGTTCCCTTTATTTGCTCATGAGACTGTTTATAAAAGCGGTGGCTCCTGGTGGCCTGCATTTCTGCCCAGGGAGAAAGCTGTGGCTTTGCAGCCTGGGCCTGGAGTCTCTAGTTCGCCTTCTGCCCTGCTCAGGGCTACTCTGACCCTCCTGCTTGGGTCGAGATTGGCGGCATCCCTGTCCTGGTATTGTTCACTGGGGTCTCCTGACCGAGTACCTTGAGGTCTTGCTGTGAGGAGAGGCCAACTTCACTGTCCCTCCTGGCTAGTCCAGACACCACATTTCAGTGTTCATGCAATGCCTCAACTCCATCAGCCTTTCCTTCTAGGCATTGCCTGCAAAGGACTCAACTGGGGGACACTGTTATTCCCTGTCCCTGGGGAGAGCCTGCATGTGGGAGAAGCAGCAAGATAAGGAACAGGGTGTGGCCAGGCTCAAGGCCTCGAGGAAGTGGCCTGTGCTGCTCTCCTAGCAGTTAGACAGGGGCATGGTGCTCAGGGAAGTGCCCCAGCCAGCCACCAGGACTGGGGTTACTTGGCCCAGACCTGATGAAAGGGGACTGGCTGGGCCTGGTGTAGGAGGGAGCATTGGCCCTACTAGAGGAGACAGGGCCCACTGAGACAGCAAAAGAGAACACAATTCCGTCAGGAGCCTAAGGGCCTGGCCCTGGCTCTGCCAACAGCTAGCATGTCCTCTGGGTAAGGTCCTCTTGTCTCTGGTCTTGGGGCTCCCATTTCCCAGTCTATCCATCTCCTGACACCAGTGGATATTTTCCCAGCCCAAACCCAGGCCGGGTGGTCTAATGAAGTCCATTTCCTCGTGCAAGAGACAGGCAGGCTCCCAGGCACTGCCATGGACTGTGGGGATCACTGGGGAGAACATCTCAAGTGAGGCCCTTTGAGCCCCTCTGGTCAGTCCCCCACTGTGCACGTGTGCGCACACACATGCACGCGCGCGCGCACACGAGCTTAAGCAAGCTGGAGCCAGTTTTCCTGAGCATTGCCTCACCCAATGGCCGCCCCTATCTCATGACCCCGGCCCCCTGCTCCTGCTGCTGGCCTCGCCCTACAGCCAAGGCCCCCACCAGCTTCCACCTGGATCCCACACACCCGACTGGGGGCTGTATGGGGCAGTTCAAAAAGAAAAGCAGAAAAAAAGCATTCAAGTGTTTCAAACTGGAAGAGATTCAATTTAACAAATTCAGACAGGAACCTAAAGAAAACATCGAAAAACAAGCCCATCTCCAAAAGGCCCAAGAGGGGTGATTAGGTGGGAGAAGAAAGGTCTCCTTGGGGCAGAGGACGGCTGCCCAATCTGGGCCAGGGAGTGGAGGACACTGGTTCCCAGTGCAGACTGGGCTGGGCCAGAGGGACAAGCCTAGAATGAGCTCAAGAACTTTACGCCAAAGGTCCCAAAGTGACCTCACCCTGCACTTTATACCCCAGATAGAGAGACTAGCTGCCTGAGGAATTAAGTGGGGCCCAGCACCTGGCTGCCTGGTGCTGCTCCCTCCTCTCCAGGGGCCTGGCTCTCTGGGGGCAGTAGGCTCAGGCCCATAACCACAAGTGAGGCAGTCGGGAAGGATCCTGAGTGTGTGTGTATGTGTGGCTCCGTGCTCTCTGAACAGCCTTACCGACCACCCCACCTCCCAAATACCCTCTAACTGCCTTGCAAAGTCACCCCACTCTCTGCCTCAGTTTCCCTAGCAAGGCACCAGAGGACACTGTTGTGGCAAGGATTATACTTTGGGTGCAGTATAGTCTGATCTTGTGTGATGGTTCAGTTCCAAGGTCTTAGAGGACAAATCAGGTAGAGTCAAAATTATTTTTGAAAATCCCTTGAATTACCCCAAAAAAGTCCCTTTCTTAGAGCTTTGTGTATACCCCCTGCTAAGTCACTCCTGTGCCACCGGCAAGTAAGAGCCTCTGCACAGGCATCCGGGGTCTCCTGGGAGAGGCACCCCAGGTATCCTTGCCCTCTCCAGGACACTCCCAGTGCCATCTTCACAGTGAGACTCTGGGGCTGCTGCCCACGTGACGATATTATTTTTTGAGAAGATCAAAGCAACAGTGGGGTCGTGGCTAAGGGTGTGGGAGTGACCAGGATGCTAAGGACACCAGACTCTGAGGCCAGACCTGGACTCCTGTCTTCCTCTGCCTCTACCTTTTCTTTGTCTTCTTCCTTCTTCTCTTCCCATCGAGGAGTCCCTTCCAAGACAGTGCCTTGGGCCTGCCGTGGGGTCAACCAGACCTGACAGACTTACAGCCAGACCTCTACACACTAGCCAGTCACTGCCAAAGACATGCACCTAAGGTGTGGCCCCTGCTCAGGACACCTGCATTGTCCCAAAAGGGCCTGCAAATCTAAAGAGTAAACCCCCAGTGGGGGGCTCTGGGGCACCACAAGAAGCCATGAAACTGTGCCTGCCACTCTGCATCCAGGAGGGCAGGTCAGCCTTGCCCAAGTGATCCAGGAGCCCTTTGAGTGGCCTGCAGGCCTGTGAGGTCCCTCACCCTCCTCACATGGCAGTGCCAGGTCTGAGGTGTGTGGAGAGACTGAACACAGAATTCTCACTGGAGAAGGCAGCTGCCAGGAGCCACCTGACCAGTGCACAGACTGTCTCTCCATGGATTATTTTCCTCTGCCCAATGGGCTATAGAAACACCTTAGGCAGCGCAGACCCAAACCAGAGTCCAGGCCCTTTGCCTCTGCTGTCGTCTTGCCTTTCCACTCCCTGCCTGCCAGCCTGACATCTACCTCACAGACTCAGGCTCCCCTAGAGACGGCATGTCTGGGAATGAGCCCTGGCTCTGCGCTACTTCACAGGTGACACTGGGAAGTCCTGGCCCTTCCTGTGAATGGGGGCACTCTCTGAAAGCCCTGCCAAGGATGCAGGCTGTGTGTCTCAGCCAACAGCAGCATCCCCTCCCAAGCCTAGCATAAGACATACATACAGTAGGGGCTCAGTTGATGCTACTGGAACTTCAACCTCTTCTAAGCACCTGAAAGCCATCAAGTCTGTGAATACTGCTGCCACATTTGGGCTGTCTCCCCCTTGGGCACCTGTGAGTCGCCCAGAGACTGAGAGCTACTGTGGTGTCTCCATTCCCTGCGACGTGCAGGGCCAAGAGAAGGCAGAACACATGGCCCACCCTGCTCCTCACTCTGCTGGGAGGCTGGTGCTGTCCTCAGCAGGTGGGCTGCCTGTGATGAGAACAAGCGGCAGGAGCACATCGGGGCACTGTGATTGCTGTGGGGCGAGGCCCTCTGACCCCCACCCTAGTGTGGGTACCAGGTTTCTCTCTGCTTCTCCATAAGAGTCCCTTCCCCAGTGATGGGGATTTCCATCAGATTCCCCCTACCTCCAGCTCATCCTGAGGCTGGGGGCTCTCAGGCCTCTAAGTACATCTTGTTAAGGACAACACCTAATGGTCACACACTGTGATTCTATCTGTTTCAGTGTTTCATTGACCCTCCTTCTAAAGGAAGCTCTGTGATCAAGCTCATCGACACAGATCTCATGCTTACCTGTCTGAAACTCATGGAAGCTTGTGACCCAGCGGTTTCAGAAGCTCTTGGGCCAAGTAAGGGATGTCCCCATGGGGTTTCCCATTACAAAGTGACTTTCTACACTGGCTAACATTTATCAGGCACTTTCTTGAATCAGGTACACGGTCGGACGCCTGACCCCATCTCCTCGAGGCTTCACACCAGCACCACAAGACACATCCCCAATGTCTACAAGAGGACACTGAGGCTCAGAGAAGGGAGGTGACTACCCCAGCATCCCATGGGCAAGACAAAATGACCCAAGCTGGCAAGGGTTCCCTGGCAGAGAGTGTTCCTGGGCTTGGTGAACACATAACAAACATCAGATGACAAGGAATAGATCTCAGACAAGATATGCACGACCACTGCACTGAAATCTACAGGACATGGTAAGAGAAGTGAACCAATACCTAATAAACAAGGGACGCATTAAGGCCACAGTTCCAAAGACTCAATATTGTAAAGATGTCTGCTCTCCCCATACTCAACTAGAGAGCCACCGCACCTCCAGGAGGTGTTCTGTGGAAATTGGCACGTGGATAGAGAGACAGGGGCCACACAAAGACAGCCAAGCCAGTCGTGAGGCAGGAGAACTGGCCGGAGCCTGCATGACCAGCTGTCGTGACCTGGTATCAAACTATAGTGATAACGAACCATGGTCCTGGCAAAAAAGAAAACTAGCATCTGACCAATGGAAGCGAACAGGGTCCACAAACAGAGCCACATGTAGACAGTGAGCTGGTTTTTGACGATGTTGATGTGGCAGGGCAGGGGAGAGAGGATGGTCTTTTCCATAAAGGGTGCTGAGTCAAACTGGATATCCAAGTGGGGGAAAAAGTGTACCTTGACCTCGGCCTCACATTGGACACAAAAATCGATTCCAGATGGACTGCAGATCTGTGTGTGAAAGGTGAACTAATAAACCTTTAGGAAAAAACAGAATATCTTTATGACCTTGGAGTACTCAAAGTTTCTTAACTAGGACACAAACAGCACTAAACAGAAAGGAAATGTTGGATTAACTGGATCCCGTTAAAATTAAGGCCTTCTGTTCATCAAAAGACACCCTCAGGAGAGAAAAAGGGCATTCTGCAGAGAGAGGTGCCATTTACCTGGAATCCACAGATATATATGTATTTCTGACAAATGACTCATATCCAGGATATATAAAGATAGAAAGAAATAACTACCAGTCAATAAGAAAAGACAACCTAAAATAAAACGGGCAGAAGATGTGGGCATTTTACAAAGGACAATATCCAACTAAATAGTAATAACATTGGAGAGAGACTCAACTGCATTAGCTATCAGGTTACTGCAAATTAAAATCACAATTTGATGCCACTAGACATCCACCAGCGTGACTAAAAAGAAACAATGGAAAATGCCAAGTGTCAATGAGGACATGGAGCAGCCAGAACCCCGGATGCTGCTGGTGGGAGTGAAAACATGTATGCCTGCTTTGGAAATTGTTAGGCAGTGTTTACTAAAAGTAAACATGCCCATCCCACAACCCGGCAGCTCCACACCTAGGCATATCCTCACCAGAAATGCAGCCCGTACGTTCACCAAAAAGCCTGTACAGAATATTCTTAGCACTAACGATAACAACCTCACACTGGAAACTGTCCAAGTGGCCACCGACAGTAGAACGAAAACAAAGTGTAGGCCATTCACACGGTGGAGTGCCAGCCAGCAGGGAGAGAGCAGCACTGCTCTCTTCAGCCACACGCGAGTCTCACAGGAAGTCAGACATACGGGTGTGTGCCCTGTGTGAATCCATCTATAGAAAGTCCGAGAATGGGCAAAGCAGAATCCCGCTGCTAGAAGCCAGGACAGTGGTTACCCTCAGGTGTCAATGACAGGAAGTGGGAGCACAGGGGCTTCCTAGGAGGTTCTGCTGCCTCACCTGGGTACTGGTTACATGGGTCCTAGGGGGTGAAAATGCATCAAGCTATACTCTTGAGACCTGTGCACTCGTTTGTATATATTTCATCCTTCAACAGAAAAGTGGAAAACAGGACGCTCTACATACAAGGACAATCCTTTCTAAGCTAAACTTGAGAGATGGACAATCGGGGCCTGGAGAAGGGCTGGGTCTGGCCCCCAGCCCCTCCCTGCCCCCTGCTCAGGGGACATGTGCTTCAGGCCTCCTGACCAGGCTGCCTCGGGGCTCAGTCTCCTATTCTAGGTTTAGGCAGAACACACATGGGAGCTGTGTGGGACCCCCCCCCCAACCGCCGGAACTGTGTCCACAGCAACACCAGTGTAATCTGTGAAGTCATTTTGTCTTCCAGCCACCTCTAGCGTATGGACGTTCTCCTTTCCCTAACATCCTCCAACACTGTCGCCAGGTCCAGGCCAGCCTTGCCGAGGATGTGCGCAGCAGAGAGGGCTGAGCTGGGGCCCGAGAACGTCTGGGCCAGGGGTTACTGAGATGGTTGCTGGGGAAGTAAGAAGCCTGCCAGTTTTCCTCTGGGCCTTCTACCTAGACAGCAGGCCCACTCCCTGGAGCAGTGGCCCTACAAGGCTAGCTGCATCCTCCTCACATGCTCAGATGGAGGAAGTGAGGCTCCCCAAGGTTAGGGGGCCTCAGGGGCTGGTCTGCAGCTGGGCTGGTGTCGGCTGGGAGCCAGATTGAGGGCATCCGATTCCCAGTCCCGTCTCTTTCCCACTGAGCCACTCTGCCTCGCTTTTAATTTAATTAGGAGAACATTTAATCCCCCCGTGCATTTTAGAGACGGGTTTGAGCCTGGCCGGGACTGTGAGGCTCTGACAGGGAGCCTGTGACTCATGCAGCTTCACACAGCCCTCCCGGGCGGCCTCCCATGGGGCTTCCTTGGCACCTCGTGCAGACAGAGGTGGTCTGGAGCTCTGAAGAAGACAGGACAACGGTCTGGAAAGACAAACTGGTCTCATCCGTTCCTGGCAAGCCCCCTCCCTTGTCCCCCTGGACACTGGCCCCAGAATGGCCTCTCCATCCTTTCCCACCAAGGTTTGCAGAGTGAGAAACAAAGTGAGGAGCTCAGGCGCTTGCAGAAGTGCAGTGCCTGGTGCCTCCAGGGTCCATGGGGGCAGGCCGCAGTAGGCCCTGGGTATCTCTGAAATGTCCCTGGCAAAGCTGGATCCATCAAAAGAGCTAGCCCCTGGTCCACGGAGCCAAGTGCGAGGCTGAGCCTTGTGACATTTGCCCCCATTTCCAGAAGGCATGGGGCTGGCCCTGGCCTCGCTGACAAATGCAGAATTCAGGAGACATTAGTAGTGATGTGGATGAAAGCCAGGCCACAGCGGCCTCACTGGAAAAGAGAAGCTTGAACGTTTTGGCGTGAGATTCTGCAGGGTCCAGGAGAAAGTTGAAGACATGGAAATTCTAATTAACGCACACAGGGCTGGTTTTGCTCAAGGATCTACAGGCTGTCATGTCGCAGGAGGCATGTAAGCACATGCTCGCCGGGGAGGTGCTCACAGTCACCTGGTGGAGGCCCCACAGTGCCCCAGCCTCAGCCCTGCCTCCCCATGCCTTCCATCCCTGGAAGGCCCCTGGCCCTCCCCAGGCCCAGGTCAGTGGACAGGGTGCCACCCTACATTCTCCTCCTGCAGAACAGAAGGAGGAGTGGCTAATAAACACGAGCTGAGTCTCGCCCATCCAAGATGTCATGACAAAAGAGATTGTGAAGGCCAGGGACCAACTCTTCTGGAGGGACCCTTCAGGGAAACCACAGTCTGTGCTCATGAGGGGCCTGGCCTCTTGCACCGTCTGTCTTGGACATCCATGTGCAACTGATGGGGCAGACGTGGATTCCAGGCCAGTCCTGGCTGACTCTACAGCTTGGGAGAGGACTTCACGGAAATGGCTGCAATCTCCCAAGGCTGCTGGGAGGAGAGTACCCAGGCCCCTCCTGCTCACAGCCCCGAGCTCAGAACCACGGATCCTCATGGAGAATGGAGACCAGTTCTGACCCTGCTATTCCAGGCCCTGCATGTTAGCACCCATGTCAAGGCCCTTGCTTCATCTCCTCCTTAGGTGGGGCTGGCCAGGCTTTGGCTGGGGCGGAGGTTGGGGGGTGGAGGGGGGGATGGTGTCTGCCTTGGGACAGGAGCAGCAGTCTTAGAGCTAATTTTAGCCTGGGGCTTTGGGGAGGAGGGAGAGGCTGAGAGGAGCCACACACTCCCTGCTCCTCAGGAGCCGAGGGCTGGGCAGGGAGACAGAGACCCGAAAAGGGTCCCAGGCCCCGTATTGAGGGCTCAGGGAGCTGGTACCAAGGGCCTCCAGAGCTGGAGGAGGACGCGGCTTCCTGGCCTGCAGGCATCCTGGCCTCTGAGGCAGGGGTAACTGAGCAGACATTGGAAAGATGAGTAGGAATCTAATGGCTGCGAGTGACAGGGGCATTCCAGATGGGGACACCTGTGCAAGGCACAGGGATGCACACAGGGGTGGGTGGCCCGCCCTTCCCACTGTCCTGCTAGTGACCTTCGGTGGGCAGAAGACAATAGGTGGAGCAGGAGCCCTGGAACTCATCCCAGCTCCTACTGGGGTGCAGGGCTCCCCTCCTCTGGTGGAGCCGAGGAGGGGAGATGCCCAGCCCCCCACACTGTGCCCTAGATGCCCCGTCTCTACCGTACACTTGCCCCTTGGAAGCCCTGCAGCAAGGCTCTGGGTAGGGGAGAGAGGGTATAGGGAGCTTGAGGCAGACAGGGGCTCCCTTCTGGCGCTGTGGGACCTGGAAGACTATCTGCCTGAAAGCTGTGTGTGAGGTGCGTGTGCCAGAGCTGTGTGAGGGCCCCAAAGCTGCATGGGGATGCTGGGATTTGCCTACAGGGCTGGGGTGGCCGAAGCCACTCTGTCTCCCCAGCCTGCTGTGCCCTGGCCCCTGCTTGCTGGCAGCTTCCAGGCTTGCTCACAGACCCCCGGCCCCCCACCCCTCGCTCCACCGATGGCCAACAGGCCCCGGAAAGAGGAGCTTCGCCCAGCCCCAGGGACCTTCCCGTAATCAAGGCTGCAGTGACCTCACCTCCCTGGGGCCCTGCGGGCGGGGAGAGCTTGAGATGGAAACAAAATGTGTCTTTATTTATGCTTTTAATTTGAATTCTGGAACTGGCCCAACGTGGTAATACATTTAACATCAGTAAAATGCTGAAGAAAAATGGATCTGTTTTTCAGTAACTGCCTCCCACCCACTCTGCCCCCTGCGAGACCCCCGCATACATCCCTGTCCCTCGTGCACACACACCAGAGCGTGCGCCTCTCTTCCCCTCTCGGGCTCCACAGAGCTGGGCTGCCCACAGGAGCCGCGTCCCTGAGCAGCTGGAGCCGAGTTTAATTAGGGGCATCAATCACCAGGTTGGCTGTGCGGGAGGCGAAGGAATGCGGCTCCAGCGCAGGCACAAAAGCCTGGCCATCCTGCTCCCCGCCCCGAAGGTCGGTGCAGCCCTGAGTAAACACGGTGCCCACTGGTGCCATCTCCTCCTCTAGCCATGGTGGTGGGGCCTCTGCTCGGCCTGTAGCCCTGGGGACGCCTACGTTCTGAGGACCTAACACCTCTTTCACTGGCCTACATCCCACCCTTCCTACCAGGGCTTCCTCAACGGACAGTACCCCAACTACTGAGGACAAAGGCTCACAGATCCCCTGCCATCTCAGCCTTGACTCTGCCCTGACCAGACCACAATGCCTCGAGGTGGCCCCTCAACTGTAACCTCGGTATCCCTGCTTCCAGCGAAGCAGAAGGACCTCTCCGAAGACCACTGAAGACCTCTCACCCATGCACCACGCCTGGCCTCCTTCCCACCTTCCCAGCTGGCTCACATCCAGCCACTGCCTCTAGAAGGATCTGTGCTGGGAAAGACCTTCTCAGGTTCTAGAGTGGGGACCCAGCCAGGTGAAGAGTGGTGTCTTGGCCTCACCTAGGCCCAGCCAGCGCTGGAGGTGACAGAGGACACCCCCCTCCTACAACCAACCGGCCACATTGTGGGAGTGCCAGCCCGAGAAGGCCCATAGCAGGCTCTCTGGATGGTGATGTACCAGGCCCATAGCAGGCAGAGCTCAGGGTGATTCAGGTCTGACAGCCTCTGTCTCCAAGGACGGAGGACAAGAAATGGCCAAGCGCCCCTGACAATGCAGCTGTACTGGCTTGGGTTGCCTCCTGGGGCTCCTTGGGCAGGTGGGCAGCCTCTGGCTCCAGGAAGCTTGGTGTGTGCCTGCATGGACAGCTCTCACCTCAAAAGGCGTGTCTGCACAAGGCAGCTGTGGGCTTGGCTGTGGGCCACCTCCGTCCCCAGGTTTTCACGACCCTCACCCTGGGCCTCCCTTGCAGGAGCCCTGCAGGGCCCAGGGAGCTGATAAGGCCTGACTGCTTGGCTGGCTGGATGGTGGGTGACAGCCCTGTCCTCTCAGGGTGCGACTCCTTGTGTGTACATTCTGGGGGCCAGGCCACAGCTGAGAGAACAGAGGAAAATGAGCTGCGACAGGAAGAAAGAGACCAGGAAGACAAGACAAGGCTGAGGCCTGGGTGGTGTCCACCTACACGAGGGTTGTGGTTCTCAGTGGGCTCTCAACGGCCCTTGCTCTGAGCAGGCGCTGCAACCTGTGTTGCACACGACACCAGCCACAAAACTCCAACTTTTACGGCTCTGGGGTCTGTACAGTCCTCAGCCAAAATGGCAAGCTGGCGTTCTGCCTTCAGGCACTGACCTGTACCTGCCCAGCCTGCCTGGCTCCGCTGCTGCTCACACCTCCGGCCTTGCCCGTTTACCAAGTGAGTCTGGCAGGTCATCTCCAGGATGGACCCAGAGTTCAGATTCCCATTCCCAAGGGTGACCCAGAAGCCCGCTCTCATGCTGGGTCCGGGAGGACAAGTCACCCCTGCTTCCCAGTGACCCGGCTGGCTCCCACCAAGCCTGTGAACATTTCCTATGCACACTCTGCCAACCACAGGGTGCTGCCAACCTCCCTGTGAGCCTGGGGGACCTGGAAAGATGGCGAGTGGGTCCTATCTGGTCATAGTACCTCCTCAAGACAACCCTATCCTTCTTTCATTCTGCTACCCGACTCTGCCAGTCCTCTGGTCACATGAGCATCCAGGAGGCCCTGTAATTCGGGTCCCAACTTTCTCAGTCACCTATGAAGCAAAGGCTGCACCTGGCTGGCAGCAAAGGCAGCAGGCCTAGGGCTTCACTCTGACATAGGCGCACACGGTTCAGGACGACCTCGAGAGCCCTAGAAAGTCTGGAGAGCTACAACACCCTTTAGGGAACTGTCTGTAGAGAGAAGGAAAGAGTGCCGGCAAGTGCCTCTGGGAAGGGCTGCGAGTGCCGCTTACACATCGAGACACAAAAAGACTTCTCAGGGGAATCCCCAGTGGGGTGGCGGCCAAAATGGGCCCGAGTGCCCCACTGACCCCACCACAGGCTGTCATTGCTGGGTGCCCCGGCAGGGAGCACTGAGTCACACGTCACCGGGGAATCACACCATGGCTGGGCCCCAGGGATTGGCCTAGCGATGCCGTGACGGCGGGGGAGGACGGGCATACGTTCCAGGCCAGCTGTGCCTCGGGGGAAGGCCAACTGGAAGGCGTGGAAAATCGGCCATTTCCTCCACCTGAAGGAGCCCCTGAGGACAGCAGCGGCAACTGGCAGACAGCACTCGGCATCTGCCCCGTGGCTTGGGCCAGGGTTCCACGGGGAAATGCTGAAAAACAAAGTCGTCTCTTTTTTGGGGGGTGGGGGAGGGGGCTAGGGGAGAGAAAAACAATCTTCTCAGATGCTCGAAGCATGAAAACAAGTGGAAAACGATCAGTCTGGTTTTCCATAAGTCAAAACAAGAGGATCATGTTCTCAGACTCAGCGGGAAATGGCCCTGCTCTCCTCCCTGCCTGGTGCCCCGGCACTGGGGCCAGCCTGTGGTGGCTGGTAGCCCCAGGTTGCTGAGGGCAGGCAGTGAATGCTGGGTGAGTAGACCTGAGCCCCAGCATCGTGGAGGCCCCTTTGAGCCCTACGCCCCTCCAGCCCATCATCTGCGGGCAAGCGGGCACTCACTGTGACACGTGGGTGATGGGGGCCAGCAGCGTCTCCCCTTCCAGGTCCAGGTCCTCAGCAAAGCTGTTGGTTCTCATGAAAGGGGCCGGGCTCACTTCAAGCAGCATGGGGCTCTTCTTCACTGCGGGGAAAGGTATAGGGCAGCACGTTAGGCCTCCGTGGAAGGCTTGATGGCAAAGGGGCCTCAAGTCTGGCTAGAGCTGGACTCAGATGCCCACGCCAACCTGCCACTCTGGCTGTGGGACACACCTGTGTACCAAGCCTTCCCACAAATGGACAAGATATCCACTCGCAGGGCCAGGTGAGGAGTGGAGATGGTGCATGAAGCCTCAGCACCGAGGATCTGGGCAGGTTAAGATGGCCCCCACGTGCCTGAGGCCTCAATGGCTGAAGACCAGTTGAGGGCCAGTGATGCCTCCTCTGAGTAAGGACTGTGCTTATGCTGAACTCAAGTGTCCATGCTTCTCCAGGTTCACACCTGACATTCATGAAACAGCTGACAAGCACAGGTCTGGTAAGAGACACTGACTCCCACCACCACAATGTCACGCTCATGTAGACGGAAGGCTTGTGACGCACCAGTGAAGACCTAGGGTGGTAAGACTCCTGCCTACGAGGAGTTACAAGCCCAGGAGGGAAGGACATCCATTGTGGCCCCTCGCTTAGGCCACAGTGCTACATCCATCACCCATACCCCAAGGGAGGCACAGGAACCACCCCAACAACTAGCGTAACATTCAGATTCCTGGGCCCACCCTCAGCGATCTGACACTGGTGCTCAGGGCTGACTAAGAATATGTTTTAGTCCTCTGATTTTCACTCTGAACTTTTTTCATTTAAAATTTTTATTGTAAAAGAATTAAGTACTTGTAAAAAGTGAAACAACTCAAAGATTTATGAAGGCTTTCCTCCCCCAAGGTCACCAGTATTAACCGCCACCTGGATTCCTAGCTCATCCCTCTCTGCTCATCATAGCAGCTGACACCAGGTAGGACTTGCTTTTATGCACATTTGATGGCTCTGTTCCTGTCACTTTGTTCCTGTCACTCTGCAATACGCTCATCTCATTTTTCTACAGGTATGTAGACATGAATCTAAGTCTTATTTTAGTAGTTGTGTAAACGTCCGTGGTTTAGATCTGCCACAATTCACTCAACCATTCCATGTTTGATGGACATTCAGGCTCCATTACCTTCAAGTCACTACTTTAAGACAAGGATGCACCACCCATCTTGATGAAAACCTGACATATTGGGGCAGGTGAGAGAGTGCTTCTTGGTAATTTTAATAGGTGTTGCTGGATTG
This sequence comes from Diceros bicornis minor, assembly GCF_020826845.1. NCBI lineage: Eukaryota > Metazoa > Chordata > Mammalia > Perissodactyla > Rhinocerotidae > Diceros > Diceros bicornis. The sequence continues at coordinate 2,126,507 of NC_080770.1, forward strand.
TTTTCCCAAGAAGTTGCAGCAGTTCAGACTCCACGAGCAGTGTGTGAATGTGCCAGCTTCCACATCCATGACTGCACCGGCTGTTGGCAGCCTTTGCAGGGCCGCCAAACATGGATGAAGACTGGGATGCTGTTTTTCCTTCTTAGCTGAACGCCTTTTGTGGCTCAGAGGCTGTTTGGATTTCCTCCTACGGAATTGTCTGTTCATATCATTTGCTCATTTTTGCTCGTCAATTTGCGGGAATTTTTTAATATATTAGAGATAGTAACCTTGTGTCATATGAGGCCCAGATCTCCTTCCCAGTCTATCTTTGCTGTTTTAACCTTAATTGTATGGTCGTTTCTATCATAGAAAATGTTTTCTGTTTTTAAACTGATATACCTATCTTTTGCATTTTGAAAAAGGAAAGTTTTCCCACCTCAAAGTAATATAACTCTCTCTTAAGTTTATTTGTAATATAAATTTATGAATGTGTGTGTGTATGTGTGTGTGTCTAAGTTTTAATACATTTACCATTTATGCCTAACATTGATCATCAACAATCCGAAAATGAAAACGTAAAAGTTATTGTAAAGTAAAACATAAACTATAAAATTTCTTGAAGAAAACATAGGAGAAAAATCTCTGGACCTTGGATTTGGCAATGAGTTTTGACGTACAACACCAAAAAGCTCAATCTTGAAGGGAAAAAACACCTGAAAAATTGGACTTTATCAAAATTAAAAGCATTTGCTCTGCAAAAGACACTGCTAAGGGAATGAAAAGACAAGGCACCGACTTGGAGAAAATGTTTACACACCACCTCTCTGATCAAGAACTTGTATCCAGAATATATAAAGAACTTTTGCAACTTGACAACAAGAAAGCTAACAACCCAATTTTAAAAATGGATTACAGGGGCTGGCCCAGTGGCTTAGTGGTTGGGTTTACGCTCCACTTCAGCGGCCCTGGGTCCGTGGGTTTGGATCCTGGGCACAGACCTACACACTGCTTATCAAGCCATGCTGTGGTGGCATCCCATATACAAAATAGAGGAAGACTGACACAGATGTTAGCTCAGGGCCTATCTTCCTCAAGCAAAAAGAGGAAGATTGGCAACAGATGTTAGCTCAGGGCCAATCTTCGTCACTAAGAATAATAAATAAATAAAAAAGATCACAAATAAGCACATGAAAAGATGCTCAATTCAGTCAACATCACTAGTTATTCGGGAAATGCTATTTAAATCCACAATGAGCTACCACACCACCCTTACTATAATGGCTAAAATTAAAAAGTGGTGTCAATTTTGGATATTTGGAAAAGAATTAAGTTAGAGCCTTACTTCTCACCTTACATAAAAAAAAAAAAAAAAAAAAAGAAAGTTGAAGCCTGATAATACGAAACACGAGGATGCAGAGCAACTGGAACTCTCACATGTTTGCTGATGGGAATGCAAAATGGTGCAGCCATGTTGGAAAAGAGTTTGGCAATTTCTTATCAAGTTAAACATACACTTACCGTGTGACCCAGTGGTCCCTCTCCCAGATATTTACCCAAGTGAATTGAAAATTTATGTTCACAAAAACCTATACATAAATGTGTATAGCAACTTCACTCAAATTGCCAAGCCCTGAAAACAACAAAGATGTACTTCAATAGGTGAATTGATAAACAAAACAAACTGGTACATCCATACAATGGAATACCATCCAGCAATCAAAAGAAATGAACTAATGATTCATGCAACAACAGGGATGAATCTCAGATGCATTTTGCTAAGCAGTGAAAGAAGCCAGATGTAAAAGGCTACATATTATATGACATTCTGGAAAAGGCAAAACTATAGGGACATAAAACAGGTCAATGTCTGCTGGCGTTTGGGGGAGGAAGAATACTTGACTTCAAAAGGGTTATATGAGGGAACTTCTAGGGCTATGGAACTTCTCTGTATGATGCTGTGATGGCAGATACATGACTCCAGGCATTTGTCAAAACCCATAGAACTGTACATCTCCAAGAATAGATTTTACTGTGTGCAAACTAAAATGAAATCAACTAGCCTGTTGGATCCTAGGGTGGAGAGTAAACTGACGAGTGAATTCTGTGTTATGAATGTATGACGTAGCACTGAAAGGAGAGGGGAAGAAGCTGGCCTACAAAGCCTCAGGTAACAATCTTTTGACTGGACATGGTATGGCTAAAGTCAAAAAACTATCATAGACACAGTATTCTAGTTGGTAAGTTTGTTTCTCATAGGGGTACTACATGTTCACCTGGGTTAAACAAATAAGTAAGTAAATTATAGATATGGGAGCCAGGTTTCTCACTGTTACAGAAAAAAAGTAACAAACCAAGTAGGGGGTGTGAATGAACTCTATGGTCAGAAATATCAGTATGAATTCACAGTTAGCTTAATATAGACACCAAAATAAATATAGATATGTGTGTATACTCAGGTTATGTACCTACACATTATTTCCCAGCTCTGTCCACTGAGAGGCCCTATAGCAGTGACAGGCCTGGAGCAATGAGCACACCCAGTGCCCAGATCCTGGATTCTAAATACCATTCATTTTCCAGTAAAAGGAACCAGGACTCTGGCTGATTGGTGATTTTAGGGGTAGGGCAGAGAAAATACAAGATGAGCCTGAAGTATTATCTAGTGCTAGAGAGGAAGGAAATGCTCGAAAATAAATAAATGAGAAGGATTGGGGCATGTCAAATGGACACAGGAACTTACCCAAAGAGCTCTCAATCCAATGGCCAAAGCTACAAAATAAATAATAGTATTGGATTATAGCTCAAAAAAGAAATATTCCTGAGTCCATACTGATTCAGATTAACAAATAAATAATTGGAGAAGCAGGAAAAATCTTCCTTACAGAAGAATTCCAAACAATAAATGTAGAAAGAATGAGGAAAATAGAAAACCACCATTAGGACCACAATGATATTTGCTGCAGGCAAGATCCACGGATGAATGCTAAAATTAGTAGGTGAAACTTTAAGAGAAAACTTCAAAGTATCTCCCCTCAAATACTTATTCATTGCTGTGGTGGTTTTAACATATGTGTGACAATTCTTTGATAGTCTCTCCTGCAGGAGGTAGAGCGTAACTCTTCTCCGCTTGAATGTGGGCTGGACTCAGTGACTCACTTCTGAACATGACTAGACTGTGGAAAGGAAAAAATAGTAACTCGATGGTGGAGGAACCTGGCTGACATCACCTTACCCAAGTGGGTCAAGGTTAATATCATCAGTGACAAACCATGTTGATGTCATGTATCCTGATACGATGCAGTGAGAAAAGCACCTCACTTCTGTGGCATTCCTCCCCAAACACATAACCCCAGTCTAATCCTGAGTCAGTAGCAGACAAACCCAAACCCAAACCAAGGGACACCAGACTAGTATTCCTCAAAAGTGTCAAGGTCATGAAAAACAAGGGAGGATTGAGAAGCTGTCATAGATCACAGGAGACCTGCTGACTACATGTAATGATGGATTCTGGAAGAGAAAAAGGACATTAGTAGTTAAACTGGGGAAATCCAGATAAATTAACTAAACTGTAGTTTACCTAATACTATTGTTGCAATGTTAATTTCTTTGTTTTGATAACTGTACCATAGTTAAAGATGCTAACATTAGGGGAAACTGGTGAAAGGTATATGGGGAGTCTGTACTATTTTTGCCTCTTCTGTAAATCAAAAAAAATATTTTGAAATAAAAAGTGAAAAAAACCTGTATACAATAGTACAAAAAACTGCTTAGTATGTAACTAAGGAGATACGAGAACTCTAAGGAGAAATTATAAAACCTTAATGAGAGACATTCAAGAGACACAAATAAATGGAGAAATATGCTTTTGTTCCATTGACTAGAAGACTCAGTAGTGAAAAGATTCTCCCCAAATATTAATAAAAATCCCAAGGTTTGTGTATTGGAACCTTGGGCAAGTTGATTCTAAAATTGATCTGGAAGTGCAGAAAGCCAAGAATCAACAATATTCTTGAAGAACAACAAGGTAGGAGAACTCACTCTCCCAGCCATCGGTACTTCTTACGAGGCAGTGGTCGTTAAGACAGTGTGGTGCTGATGCAGAGACACACTTGCCAAAGTAACAGGGTTGAGTGTCCAGAAATAGCCCACACACATACGGACGCTTGCTGTGTATCCGAGGTGGCCTGCATATGGTGGGAAGAGGATGTTTAGGATCATCCTCTATCCACAGGGGAAAAACATTACATTGGACCCTTACCTCACACCATACACCAAAAATTCATTCTTGGCATTCCAGGCAACTGAAGACTAATGAAGAAAAGGAAAACTATAAAGCCTTTATGCCTGAATCTAGAAGACTATATGACCTCAAGGTTTGGAAGGATTTTCTAAAACTTAAGCAATAACCATAAAGGAAAAGACTGATTAATTTGATTACATTAAAATTCAGATCTAATCATCAAATGACACCTTAAAGAGTGAAAAGACAACCACAGAAGAACAGTATCCACAAAATATAAAGAACTCATACAAATCAATAAGAAGAACATAAACAACTTGGTGAAAAGCTGACAACAGACAAAGAAACACATCACAAAAGAGGAATCCAAATGGCCAATGAACATGTGGAAAGGTGTTGTGCCTGACTAGCAATCAGAGAGATGTAAATAAACTCAGGGAGCTTACAGCCCATGGGGGCGAGGGACAGACTTCCAGCAGGAAACCGCACAGACATTACTTAGTCACACCCGGGAGAAGGGCTCTGAGTGAAAGGCTCTCTGCCCGTGATATTCTCAGAGAGTGCAGGAAAGTGGCCGGTAAGCCTTGGAGAATGCAGGCACATTCAAAAGCTCACAGGTCTGGGGGACCTGGCGGGAGCATTTACCGCCCCCATTTTAGAGACTCGGGGCAGAGATTCAAGTACCCTGGGTTATATTATACAGTTGTCAAGTGACAGCTAAAACTTCATCCAGGATTCAAATGTTCTTTCAAAAAAAAAAAAAAAGGAAAGGAAAAAGAACACAAGTACATATTTTTATGTCTGCATCACTTGTATACAGAAGGAACGAATCGTGGAGCGGTGGCTGGAAAGAGGGGCTGCTTTCCAAACACCCGAGATGACAAGTGCCATCTCCAAAGCCCGAGGGCCAAGGGTGAGCCACCTGACCCCTGTGAAAGGCTCAGCCTGGTGTTTTAGGAAATTAAAATGTGCATATCGGTTGGCTGCCCAGAGCGGGTGGGGCCTGCACCTGCCAGAGAAGAATGTGTGCTGTTTGGTTTAATCCTGGGAACGGCACATGGGGCCCCACAGCAAGGGGTAAAGAGAGGGGTTCCACAGGTTTGTTTTTCCAAATTAATAGGAAAGGCTCTGCTCTGCTCTGCCCAGCTTCTGTGTCGGGGGCTGTGGGGTCTGCCTCCCCCACCTTGGGCAGGCAGTGAGCAGGGCTGCAAAGCCCCTCCCTTTACCCACCTGCAGTCACAGCCCGGTTGGGGACCTGCAGGAAGGTGCAGGGAGTGGGGGGTAGGATTCAGATCCTTGGCCAACAGCTGCCCTCTTCAGGCAAGGGCTTGGAGGTAAGTGCTGTGTCCCAAGAGACCCAGCTTGTCACCCCGACATCAAAGGAGCCTGAGGCTGGTGTTTCACAAAGATGTGAAAAAACCAACAGCCCTGGCCTCACAGCTGCAGAGCAGGCTGAGCCCATGGTGGACTCGACAGGGCAGCTCATCTGGACACCGGGCCCTAAGGAGGACAACAGAGCCATGCCAGGTGAACCATCCAGTGTGTCAGACCTTGGGAAAAAGAGAGCACTACATCCTGGCGACAGTGAAGTCACACTTTCATAAGACAGTCCCAGTTTTTGATGCTTTAATTCCTTGGCTGCCTTTGCCTTATCAAGGCCAGAATCTGGGCCTAAGTTTTCAGGGCAGAACAAAACAATTTTGTTTTCTAGGAAAATGGGAGGTCTGGGATGGCGAACGCAGCCTCTGGCGTGGCGACTACCACAGCTGGTGATGCTGTCTGCCAAGTCTCACCCTCTCTCCAGAGAACAGGAACCAAACAGCACAGCATCTTCCTTTCCAGCCAGCGGCCCTGCTCAATAGGGTGATTTTAATTTTCTTTAAAAAGATACGGACACAGAAAAAAGACTAGAAGGAAATAGATCAAAATATTAACTGTGTCTGTCTTTAGGTGAAGAGACTGGGGGTGATTTTCTTTTCTTCCTTTATCGTATCCATGTTTTCTATCTTGGATGATACTTTTCCAAGTCAGGAAACCATTTGTGGAAGTCTCCCATATCTGTGCTATGCCCTCCACCCCACGGCCCTGCACATATTGTCCTGGAGTTACCAGAGTCTGTCAGAGGATCCTTCATCCTTCCACCCAGCCTGCAGCAGTCCACATGGCTGCACAGAGCCCTGTCCTGCCACAAATATCCCCAAGGCCTTCCGTTCCCAGGAGTACCTGGTCTCCCTTTGGTTCCTCATCCAGCCCCTGCCCCCTGCCCATTCTGGTCCCTCTCTCTCACAGCGAGGCCAGCTCATCCCCAATACCAGGACACACTTGGCTGCCCCAAGACACGGGAAGGGAATTCCCATTTCTTCACTTTCTGCTTCAACCGTGACCTCCTTTCATTTTCACAGCAGCCCTATGGGGTGGCAGCTTTGATTCCCATTTCTACATGAGCAAACTGAGTTTCAGAAAGGCTACAAATCATGCCCTGTGTCACAAAGACTAGGCCAGGACTTCAGTACTAAGTCAAACTTGCTGTAAGGCCCCAGCCCACCCTGCCTGCCCTCTGCCCTTTGCCCTCGGGAGAGTCTCTCCGGTTTCTGGGCCCTCCCTGGTAACTTCACCCGACCCTCCCCCTCATAACTGATTAAAATCCTGTCTAATCTCCCAGGTGTAACTCAAGTCCTCCACAAAGCTTTCCAAGGCTCTGGAGACTTCCCCCTCCCCTGGATGGGCGTAGGGCTTATGTGTGTCTGGCCCACAGGTCTGCACCGGTTCCTTAGCACAAGGACCTCGCCTTCCACCTTCCCCATGTCTCTTCAGGGCCTGGCACAGGCGCGTTCCCTGAGGGATAAACAGAATCTTCCCCTGTCCTTCCCAAGTCAAAGCCCCTTCCCTGGCCCCCGCTAAGAAATCCACTCTCTCCTGGCAGATTTGCCAAAGCCCTGCAGATCCTGCACTGTGAACGAGAACCCGCTCCCCAGGGCATCCGGACAGCTGCAGCCAGGCCCTGCGTGACATTGCTGAGTCTCAGCCCCAGGCCTGTGCCAGCTGCCCATGCCCGGCTCATAGTCCCCGAGCCAGCACTGCCGCGCCACCACCTGTGTCTACTCAGAGGCGAGAAGTAAGAGACACGGACAGAAAGTGTAAAAGCCATTCCCACAACAGCTGCCAGGAACAGGGCGAGGAGTGGAGTGAAAATGTATAGTCACAGCTGGCACCCAGTTCCGCTCAGGAAAATACCTTGCTTGAGTGGACACCTGTTGTTTTTGCCTGTCCAGCAGCCAGGATTGGCTTCTGGGAACAGCTTCTCGAATCTTCCTGAGAGGGCTCCTCCTTCCCCACTCCCAGGCTGCAGGGTTCAGGTACCCACTGGCTATCCCCAGAGGGGGCCTGTGGCTCAGGCCTTGGCCTTCAGAGGCAGGTCTGAGGATGGCTTATACCCTGCTTGGGGCCAATGTGAGCCTGGCCCCAGGCTCTGGCAGGAATGATGGGGAGAGAGAAGGCCTCTTTCTGCTGAGTTTGCAGAGCTGACAGCCATCTTGCCCCATTGTAAAGTGGCTACCTGAGGACACAGCCATCCCAGGGGCCAACAGGGAGAGGGAGAGGGGGAGCAGAAGAGAGAATAAGGTGGGTTGGGGGAGAGTGAGAGCAAGCAAGCGAGATCATCCCAGCCCCAGGGTCCTGCTGTGTCTGAAACAGCTGGGTCCAGATGTGTGAACTAAAAAAAAAAGTTCCTTTTATGCTTCAGCTAGTTTGAGTTGGGGTTCCATCATTTGTTACCAAGAGAGTCTTTAGGAATGCGTGTGACAAACTTGGGGGTGAGGCATGAGCCTGAGGGAATGGGTCTGGGGAGTCAAGGTTACACAAGAGCTGAACTACTCAAACTTCCCTCCCTGTGCTTTGGGAAGCACAGGGCAGAGAGGACGGAAGCTGATGGGAAAGAATTATCTCTGCAACAGCCCAGGGAGCTCTCAGAAAGGGGCTCCCTAAAGCTGGTGGCTGGCTTTCTACTGCTGTGATGCCAATCCCCTCTCCACACCTTGGGGTAAGAGGATGTTTGAAGCAAATGGTGGAACAGGCTGGATCTCACAGCCAGTCAATGGCCTGCAGAACAGACTTGACAGAAGCACAAGCAACAGTGATGTGACCGAGTCAAAAGCGGCCTTGGGAATCCTGACCAATCCTGGTGAGGACACTGGGCTTTACACACCCAAGGGCACAGAGGACCCTCACCCCAAGCGCCGCCCCTCTCAATGGGGCTTACAGGGTTCAGAAAACACAAATCTGAGACGGAACGGAAATGGTTCTGTGGGCCCAAGGGTGGGGTCCAAATAGCGGGGGCGCTGAGGAGGACAAGCAGCGACAGCCAGGACAGGGTCAGCCCTGAGCGAGTGCAGGAAATGGAAAGGGAGCAACACAGCCACCCACACAAGTTGGGCGACCCTCTGGGGTCTCCATGCTCCAGGAAGTCACTGTCCAGGTCTCCCAAGACACAGTTCCAGGGGACAGTTCCCGGCAGCAAGAGCAGCCCCAGGAAACGTTAATATACAATGGAATCTGGGTTAAGCACTGTCTTCTCCAAGAGTTGAGCTCACAGGACATTCCCAAGAAACCTCTGGAGAGGTGGGGAGGAAAGTTTCTGGAGGTCTTTGGATGAAGAAAACAAAAAAGTGGCCTTGATTTTCAAGGCAAAATTACAGAGGAAGAAAAAAATGTTTTTAATCTAATTAAGAGCGATCTTTTCACCTTCATCACAACATCGCGGAAATGTGCCAGTTCTTAACTTCACACAATAATCAAAGCAATTAGTGAGGGAGAAGCCTTGGAAAGCAGTGCAGATGTTCTCAGAATGTTTAATGGGGAAATGAGTTGCAGGCCTCGTTCTCAGCATCCGGCTCCAGGCCCTGGCTACCAAATCCAGACATCTGCTTGGGCCCCACCCCCAGGCCCCGAGGGCGCGGGCTTGAGAAACACAGGTCCCTTCCCAGGCCGCCTCCCAGCCAGGCCAGATCCAGGGCCGAGAGGCTCCCCATGTCTCCCCAAGCCAGAGCCTGGACACAGTCAGAGCCACCTCAGAGCTGGGGGGAGGCTTAACATCAAAATTATGTTAACAACTGGTTGTCAAAAATAATCAGCTCAGCCTGGCTCCCCCACCCTGTCCCTGCTGGCTGCAGGAGTGCTGGGAGGCAAGGAGAGGGCAAAGGGCCTGGAGGGGAACTCTCAGCTATGACGCCCCCAGTTTGCACAAACACCACTTCATGAAAAGACATAGTGGCATCTATCCGGCGTGGCCCTGTAGGCCCCGTTCCAATGCTACTGGCCTCTTAATGGGCCCAGGAGTCAAACTGTTCGGACTTGAGGAATTCCCAATAATCAGAGAAACTATGGAGAAAGGAGGATGATGCTACTTAGGAAATGGCCTGTTCCAGAGAGCAGAGGGGAGCATGGATGTGTTAACTGGCTGTGGGAGAGACTGAGACCCTGGGTTGCTCGGCAAAGCTCCTCAGAGGCCCTACTGTATGGCAGGCACGGGGGACACAGAAGTAAAGAACACACTGTTCCTGCTCTCAAGGACACACGGGCAGCACAAGGGCCCCACCCCTGTGCCCTCAGCACTCACGTTCCATACGCACCAAAGGCCTCTTAATGCAAACCTACCAGATGCTTTTGTGAGCACTATCTCTGACCACAGGGGCCTGCTCAGCAGCACACAGGGCAGGCCAGAAGTGACAGAGAGTGAAACCCCTGAGGCGCAGCCTCAGCAATGAGAGATAAATACCCTAGCTCCCTTAGCAGCTGGTGGAACAACTCAGGACTGCCCTATGCAGCTTCACAGCTGCCCGCCATAGAGTTCTTCCTCAATAAGTGACCTGCACAAGGATTCCCGAATTGGGCTCTATCCAGTGAAACTGACCCAAGACAGTGTGACAGGAAGCTGCTGGAGCATTTGAAGTAGGAGAGCAGCAAGGTCCACTTTATATTTAAAGAATTCCCTTGGGCTGCTTTGTGAAGAATGGAGGAAAAGAGGCAGGAGTGGAAAGAGATCAGTGAAGAGGGAAGGGCAACAAGCTAGGCAGAGAAGTGGCAGCAGCTTTGACTAGGGTGGTGGCTGGAGAGAAGGCAAGGAGGGGGCAAAGTCCAGAAGGTTGACAAGACCTGCTGATGGATTAGACAGAGGCACTAAGAAAAAGGCATCATTTTAAAAGACTTTCAGCCAGGTTTAGAGAACAATGGCATGCTGCTCCCCTTCCCCTCTAGTTTCAAATCTCCCTACTTACCTCCCCCAAAGCATAAAACCAACAAGACATGCAAATAAAACAATACACAACCCATGTCTTCAGCAGCACTAGGAAACAATACTGTGGCCTTCAAATTACCTGTGAGTGGAGAAATGAACCAAATTCTAACAGTGTTCTAGCCACCTGCCTACCACTGCAAGGCTCAGAATGCAGAGTCAGGAGATGAGGTTTAAGATGCCCTGTCAAAAAATGTGAGGAAAGTGAGTGACCTCAGCAAAAATGGAGGAGTAGGTAACTCTGAGGACTCTTTCCTTCAGAAACATTGAAAAGTCAAGCAAAACTTTTGAAGCAAATCCAGAATCAACTTTGTCAGAACTCCAGAAAGCAGTCAAAGGTTTACAGCAACCAAGTGAACACCAAACCAAGAAACAGGCAAATTAAAAATAGTAGGAGAGCTCTGTGGCATTTTTATTTTCTTGTAACACTCCCTTCCCCAGCTCAGTGGCAGTCTTGAAGATGACAGCCCACATTCCCAGTGTGGGACCCCACTCCTTGGCTCTGGAGGGAGCAGAGCAGATCTCATTTTCAAGGAATTGTGTCTGTTCTGTATCGTCTGGGGGCTACCTGAAGGACTGACACGTGGTGACTGCCTTTGTTTGTTTTCTCTAACAGAGAACTCACTCAGAGTGAAAAATGGTGGACATTCCTCGAAAACACTGTAAGGGGGTCAAACAAATCATGGCCACCTGGGGAAAAGGTTACAGTTGAGGCATACAATAGAGCATTGAAAGTCTGGGAGGAAAAGCTGGGCAAAGAGCTTCTTTGGGAAATCAGGCCATTCAAAAGCACCTGCATATACTGAGGAATTGAGAAAGCCAAGAGCATGCCCAGGGCAGGATGCATGCTCAGAAAAGTCCTGAGAACACACTAAGCTTTCACCTCTGGCTGATCTCTCTGCCCACCTCAAACAGGAAGTGAAGGCTAGGCAGAGTTGTAGACAGCCTGGCCAAATCTTGAAGGATTGCCCCAGCATGAGCTAACCTGCAAATACTGGGAGAGTTCTGTTACTTTTTTCCTCCCTCTCCCCTTTTCTGATGCCTGGCACTCAAGGAAATCTCTGTCAAAACACTAGCTGAACACAAGCTAGAGGAACAATAACTTCAGAGACCACACATGACAAAGAATACAGATTTCACAAAAATAGCTTAGAAGTCACTAAACAAACAGCTACAACTCATATCCAGAAAGAAAATCCTAAGAAGGGAAAAGAATCAGATGTCTAGGGTTACTACATATAATATCCAAAACATCCAGTTTTCAGCAAAAAATTACAAAACATGTAAAGAAACAAGAAAGTGTGGTGCATTCATAGAAGAAATTAACAGAAACTGTCCCAGAGGAAGCACAGACATTGAACTTACTAGACAGAGACTTTAAATCAACTTTCTTAAATATTCTCAAAGAACTAAAGGAAATCACAGACAAAGAACTAAAGGAAACCAGGAGACCATGTATGAACACATAGAGAATATCAGGAAAGAGGTAGAAATTATAAAAAGGAATTAGACATTCTGGAACTGAAAAGTATAATGACTGAAATGAAAAACTCACTAGAAGGTTTTATTAGCATATTTGAGTGGGCAGAAGAATCAGTGAACTTGAAGATAGATCAATTGAAATTATCCAGTCTCAGGAGCAGAAAGAAAAAAAGGATGAAGGAAAAATGAACAGAACTTGAAGGACCTGTGGGATACCATCGAGCATAACAACATATTCATAATGGGAATCCCAGAAGGAGAGATGAAAGAGAAAGGGACAGGAAGAATATTTGAAGAAATAAAGCCAACAACTTCCCAAATTTGATGAAAGACATGAATCTATATCTTCGAGAAGCTCAATGAACTCCGAGAAACATATCATAAATCAAATTGTTGAAAGACAAAGACAGAATCATGAAAGGAGTGAGAGAAGTGACTCATCACATACAGCGATACTCACTAAGATTAACATCAGATTTCTCGTCAGAAAGCAGGGAGGCCAGAAGGAAGTGGGACTGAATTTTTAAAGTGCTAAAAGAGAAAAAAACACTTGAGTCAAGAATTTTATATCTAGCAAAATTGTCTTTCAACAATGAAGGAGAAATTAAGACATTCCCAGATAAACAAAAGCTGAGGGAGTTTGTTGCCTGTAGACCTGCCCTACAAAAAGCACTAAAGAAAGTCCTTCAGGCTGAAATGATAGGACACAAGAAAGTAACTCAAAGCCATACAAATCAAGGAGAAATTCCAGAAAAAGTAACTATATAGGTATAAAAGCCAGTATTACTGTATTCTTAGTTTGTAACTCCTCTTTATTTCCTATATGACTTAAAAGACAAATGTATAAAACAATAATTATACTTCTATGTTATTGGGAATACAATATATATATATATATATTGGACTATATATATATATATATATAAAGATATAATTTGTAACAATAACAACTTGGAGATGGAGCTGTATAGGAATTGACTTTTGTATGCTATTGAAGCCAAATTGGGATGAGCTCAAACTAGATTTTTACAAATTTAGGATTTTAAATGTAATCCTCATGGTAACCACTAAGAAAATACCTAAAATACATACACAAAAAGAATTGAGAAGAGAGTCAGTATCCTATAGTAAAAAAAAAAAATCGGTTAAACACGAAAGAAGGTAGTAAAGGAGGAAAGAAGGTATAAGACATACAGAAAAAAAATAGCAAAATGGCAGAAGTCCTTCATTATCAGTAATTACTTTAAATGTAAATGGATTAAATTCTTCAATCAAAAGACAGAAATGGGCAGAATGGATAAAAAAAATTACCTAACTTATGCTGTCAGGAAGATACTCATTTTAGATGTAAAGATGCAAATAGATTGAAAGTTGAAAGGAAGGGAAATGATATTCTATACGAAGAGTAACCAACAGAGAGCTAGGTTGCTATACTAATATCAGAAAAAAATACACTTTAAGTAAAAAATTGTTACAGAAGACAAAGAAGGACATTATATATTGAGAAAAGGCTCAATTCATCAAGATGACGTAACAATTATAAATATACAGTCATGCACAACATAACGATGTTTTGGTCAACAACAGACCCCATATATGATAGTGGGCCCATAGCCTAGGTGTGTAGTAGGCTATACCATCTAGGTTTGTGAAAGTATACTCTATGATGTTTGCACAACAATGAAATTACCCAACGACACATTTCTCAGAACGTATCCCTGTTAAGCAACACATGACTGTATATACATCAAACAACAGAACCCCAAAATATATGAAGCAAACATTGACAGAATTGGAGGCAGAAATAGACATTTCTACAGTAATAGTTGGAGACTTTAATACCCTACACTCAATAATGGATAGAACAACCAGACAGAAGATAAATGAGGAAACAGAAGACTTGAACAACACTATAAACCAACTAGACCTGACAAACTCATATAGAACAATCCACCAAACAACGGCTGAATACGCATTCTTCTCCAGGATAGATCACATGTTAGGCCACAAAGCAGTCTCAGTAAATTTTTTAAAATTAAAATCAGACAAAGTGTCTTCTCCAACCAAAATGGAATGAGGGTACAAATCAATAATAGAAGGAAAACTAGAAAATTAACAAATATGTGGAAATTAAACAGCACTCTCTTTAAAAACTAATGGGTCAAAGAAGTCATCACAAGGGAAATTAGAAAATACTTTGAGATGAAAGAAAATAAAAACATAACATTCCAAAACTTATGGGATGCAATGAAAGCAATGCTCAAAGAGAAAATTATAGCTACAAATTTCTACATAAAGAAAGAGGAAAGACCGGGCCAGCCCCAATGGCCTAGTGGTTAAGTTCAGCGCACCCCACTTCAGCAGCCCAGGTTTGGTTCCTGGGCATAGACCTACCCCACTTATCAGTGGCCATGGTGTGGTGGTGGCTCACATACAAAAAGAGGAAGATTGGCAGCAGACCTAAGTTAGCTCAGGGCGAATCTTCCTCACAAAAAAAAAAAAAAAAGAAAGAAAGCTCTCCAATAACCTAACTTTATAGCTTAAGAAACTATAAAAAGAAAAGTGAACTAAACCCAAAGTTAGCAGAATGAAGGAAATAATAAACATGAGAGTGGAAAAATGAATAGAATAGAAAAATAATAGAGAGACTCAACTAAACCAAAAATTGGCTATTTTTGAAAAGATAAACAAAACACAAACCTTTAGCTAGATGGACTAAGAAAAAACTGGAGAAGATGCAAATAAGTAACATCATAAGTGAAAGTGGGGACATTACAATTAACCTTACAGAAATAAAAAGAATTATAAGAGAATATTATGAACAGTTGTACTCTAACAAATTAGACAGCCTTGATGAAATGGACAAATTCTTAGAAACACATGAACTACATAAACTGACTCAAGAAGAAATAGAAATTTTGAATAGACTTATAACAAGTAAAAAGTTTGAATCAGTTACCAAAAAACTAGTGAAGACAAGTCCAGAACCTGATGGCTTCACTGGTGAATTATACCAAACATTTAAAGAAGAATTAACACCAATCCTTCTCAAAGTCTAACAAAAAAACAGAAGAGGAAGGAACACTTTGTCACACATTCTATGAGGTCAGTATTACTCTGATATGAAAGCCAGACAAATACATCACATGAAAAGAAAGCTAGATACCAATATCCCTTATAGATGCAAAAATCCTCAAGAAAATACTAGTAAACCAAATCCAGTAGCATATTAAAAGGATTATACACCATGAGTAAGTGGGTTTTATCTCAGGAATGGAAGGATGGTTCAACATTAAAAAAATTAATCAATGTAATACATCACATTAATAGAATTATCTCAATTGACACAGAAAAAGCATTCGACAAAATCCAATGATCTTCCAGGATAAAAATACGCACAAAATTAGGAAAAGCATGGAACTTCTTCAACGTGATAAAGAGCATTTATGAAAAATCCATAGCTAACATCATACACAACAGTGAAAAGACTAAAAACTTTTTCCCTAAAACCAGGAACAAGACAAGGATGCCCATTTTCACCATTGCTTTTCAACAATGTACTGGAGGTTTTAACCACAGCAATTAGGCAAATAAATAAAAAGCATCCAAATTGGAAAAGAAGTAAAACTATTTTTGTTCACAGATATCATGATCTTACATATAGAAAATCCCAAAGAAGCGACAAAAAATCTAGAGCTAATAAACAAGTTCAGCAATGTTGCAGGGTGCATGGTCAACACACAAAAATAATCTGTGTTTGTATACACCAGCAATGAACAATTTGAGAAGGAAAATTTTTAAAAATTTCACTTACAATAGCATCAAGAAGAATAAAGTACCTAGGAATAAATTTAACCAAGGAGGTGAAAGACTTCTATGCTAAATACTAAAAAACACTGCTGATAGAAATTAAAGACCTAAATAAATATGACGACATGCTTTGTTTATGGATTGGAAGACTTGACATCGTTAAGATGACAATATTATCCAGTGATCCACAGATTGAATGCAATCCCTATCAAAAATTCTAATGGTCTTTTTTGCAGAAATGGAAAAATTGACGCTAAAATGTTTATGGAATTGCAAGGGGCCCCGAATAGCTAAAACAGTACTGAAAAAGAACAAAGTTGAAACACTCACACTTCCCAATTTCAAAACTTACACAGAGCTATAGTAATAAAACAATGTGATACTGGCATAAGGACAGACATATAGACCAATGGAATTAAATAGAGAACCTAGAAATAAACCCTCACATTTATGGTCAGTTGGTTTCCAACAAGGATGCCAAGACCATTCAATGGGAAAAGAATAGTCTCTCAACAAACAGTGCTGGAACAACTGGATAGCCACAGGAAAAAGAATGAAGTTGGACACATACCTCACACCATATACAAAAATTATCTCAAAATGTACCAGCAAGCTACATACAAGAGCTAAAATCATAAATTTCTTAGAAGAAAACATAGGAGTAAATCTTTATGACCTTGATTTGGCAATAAATTGTTAGATGTGCAAGCAACAAACACAACATTGTGAATGCACTAAATGCCACTGAATTGTTTGACTTTAAAATGATTAATTTACGTTATGTGAATTTCACCTCATTAAAAAAAAGCAGGGACATAGAAACTTAAAAGGAGCACAGACAGAATCACTCCCAGAAAAAGAAAGTCCAACATTATGTGTCAAAATGGAGAACACAGATGAGAAATAGGCAGTTCATAGCACCAGCTACAATGAAGGGTCATGAAGTGACTGGGTAGAAGCCTCAGAGAATCACTTCTTGAGGAGGCTCAGATATACAGAGAAGTGGCATAGTAGTGAAGGTAAAGAAGGAAATAAGAGGAGAAAATTAAAGAATCCTGCAGGAATTAAAGAAAAACAAGACATGCCAATTGTCTCACACACCCCCACAACAGCATTATCTAGAAAAGAAACTGCCTAAAAGAGGACAAGCCTGAGAGAGGAGGGAATTCTTGAACTAGGAACTCTGACCACTAACTACAGAATATGAGTAAGCAGACTACATCCATGTGATACTAGTGTAAGAAAAAAAAAATCAGAAAATGAGAATGAAAACTTTTCTGATATGAAAATTCTTCTCCAAAAACCAACCATAAAGCTGAAGGAAACTATAAACAATATTCCAGACTCAATTAAATATCCTCAACCTTTGGGATATGAAAACATATCTTGAATCAGTAATAAAAAGACTTAAAACAGAAACAAACAAAAAAAATGAAAAACAAAGGAAATGACAAGATATAACTGAACTAAAGATAGAAATAGAAGAAAAGCATGAAAACAGCTAAGATAATTAAAATGAGATAAAGACAGAGATAAAAAGAGTCAGTGACCATGGTTGAAATGGAAGCTAGGCAAAGGGGGGTCCAACCTGCATATAACTGAAGTCTCTGAAGAAGAAAATAAAAATGATACAATATAAATAATATTTAAAACCATATATATATAATTTTATATAGATACAATAAATTCTAACTCTTACAGTGAAAGAACCCACATGGTATCAAGGAAATTGATCTGGAAAAATCAACTCTGAGATATTTCCTAGTAAAACTATTAGACTTTAAAGAAGAAATCCTTAGGGCCTCCAAGCAAAAAGATGAAATAACTTACAAAGGCAAGAGAATTATCCTGGCAATAGACTTATCAAAAATAATATACAAAGCAAGACAACAGTGGAGCAGAATTTTCAAGAAACTTAAGGAAGTACAAACCAAGGATTTTATATCCAGTCAAGCTGACCTTCATGTATCAAGGTGATAGAAAAACAGTTTTACATATGTACAAAATAGGGTATATATGAGCCCTTGCTGAGGAACTTATTAGCGAATAAGCTTCATCCAACTATGAGAAGACTGGGAAACTGGAGCAAAAGAACTGATGGTGAATATTTTGTATATTTAATTATAGAACTAGATGGAGACCCGGATAGAATCATGGCTGAATAATAATGTATGAACACAACATGTCCTGACAAAATAGAAAGAATACAAATCTGAGAGGAAAAGGAAGAGAGAATGAGAAAGTATATAGTAAGTATATATTATAGTATATAGAAAGTCTGACTTACATACATAAGAAATAGCATCCACTGACACAATTAAAAGTGGCACACCAATTAGTATAAGGTTAAGTAAGACAAAGGGGGATTAAACCACACCAAAATTAGTAATTCAAAGGAAACCACTAGTAAAAAGAAATATATAAACATTCTTAAATACCAAAATAATTTATAAAAAAGCAAAGCAGACAAATAGAGCAACAAAATCAGTGTGACATAATATAGGCAATAATTGCAATATGTGATAATGTAAAGAAACTGAGATAAACATATCAGTCATATTAATAACTGTGAGTAAAAAACATGCCTCTTAAAAATATATTCAAATTGGCTCATAAAACAAAATCCAACTCTTTTCAGTAAAAAAAAAAAAAAAAACAAAAAAACTCAGACATCTAAAATTCAGTGATTGAAATGATTGAAAAACACAGGAATGGATAAAGATTTACCAAATAAATGTAAACACCAAGAAATCAGGGGTTACAATTCTGATATTTTAAAAAGTATAGTTAATGCTAAAAAAAAAAAAGCATTAAATGAGACAAGGATACTTAATAATGCTAAAAGCCACATTTCATATTGAAGTTATAACAATTATGAATAATTATGCAATGAATACCACAGCAACCACCTATATAAAACAAACGACTGGATATGCAGGGAAGAATATAACCACATTAATAGGAGAGTCTTAACATTCCACTTTCATATGACAGACCAAGTGGACAAAAAAAATAAGCAAGGATATAAAAGATTTGAAGAACATAATCCATAAAGTAGATCTTTTGTATATATAGAACAGTGCACCATGACAACAGAGATTATCCCTTCTTGAGCACATATTTATAGGCCTAAATATACACATCAATAAAAAACATACACAAATTACCAATTCAAAAAGCTAGTAAAAGCACAATAAATCAAAAGAAAGCACAAGGAAGGAAATAACAAAGATAAAAGCAGAAATTAATGAGGCAGAAAAAAGTAAAATAGAAGGCCAAATTAATAAAATCAAAATCCTGGTTATTTGGGGGAAAAAAAACCCAAAATAGACAAACTACTATTTAATTTAATTAAGGAGAAAAGAACAAACACAAATATACAAAAGAAATGACAAGAGAAAGTAACTATTGCTGTGGAGGAAATTTTAAAAATCATAATAGTACACTTCTATGCAAAAAATTTGTAAAAGCCAGATGAAATAGATAATTTCTTTGCAAAATACAGTTTATCTAAAACTGATCTCAGTAGAAATAGAAAGCTTAGAGACACTAATTTCCACAAAGTAAATAGAAGATGTTAACAAGGAACTATCCTAAAAGAAAGCACTATATCCAGTAGGTTTCACAGGGTAATTCTACCAAAATCTTCTAAAAAGAGAGCAGAGAGTCCTAATTTTACATTTATTGTTTCAGGGCACAGAAAATGAATGAAACATTCCAAATACTTTTATAAGCAAGTGTAACATTGATATATAAACCTGATAAAAAATAGAACATAAAAAGAAAAGACCAATATTATTTATGAATGCTGATGCAAAAATCCTAAATATTTCTCCATATTAATAGGTTTAAGAAGAAACATGGTTAACTCCAAGAATTCATCAACTATTCCTAATAAAACTCTTGTGAAAATACAAATGGATGGATACTTCCTTGATATAACTACACAAATATTAGAAGAAAACAGGAGTGAATTCCTCTATAAACTAAGCATAGCAAAAAGGCTTCCTAACTATGACTAAAAATCTAGATGTAATAGGAGAAGATCAGTAAATTTTACTACACATATATTAAAATAAACCTTTCATAGAAAAAAAAATACCTTAAGCAAAATCAAAACACAAATGACAAAATGGAAGGATATCTTTGCAACACATATTACCAAGAGAAGGCTAATGGCTATGATATACACAAAACTTTTTAAAAATTGAGGGAGTAAAGGACCAAAAAAATTATAGAAAAATAGGCAAAAGTATAAACAGGCAGTTCAGGAAATGATATATAAAAATGGCCCATAACCTTATGAAAAGATTGCAATTTCACTCAAAAAGATAAATTCAAGCTAAAGCTAAATTGAGATACCATTTTTCATCTATCAGATCAAAATCAAAATCTTAATAACATACTCCTTTGGTGAGGCTGTGGGAAGAGTCTCACACTGTTGCTGTGAATGCAAAATGGCACTATCCCAATGGAGAGGAATTTGCCAATATTTAACAAAACTAAATGTGTATTTATATTTAAACCTAGCAATCCCACTTCTAGGAATTTACCTTGAGGATACACCTCCAACAATATGGAAAAAATATGCATAAGATTATTCACTGCAGTATTATTTGCAATTACAGAATATTAGAAACTAACCGAAGCACTGGCCACAGAATGGTGAGCACAACCGCCATCCAAAAACTACCTACACACATGAGCATAACAGATTGGTTGAGAAGACTACTACATACACACCAAGGAATACCATGCAACTGTAATAAAGAATGAGAAAGCTCTTTATGAATGAATATTTAATGATTCCTAGAAGGTACTGCTAGGTGAGAAAAGCAAAGTACAAAAGGGCATATAGAAAATACTACATTTTTGTAACAAACAAGGGGAAATGAGAAAATAACCATATATGATTGATAAAGATACACACACAATCACACACGAATAATAAACCAGAAAACACTGCAGTTGGTTACCTATGAGAGGCGGGCAGAATTAGGATGGAAGGGGTATGGGAGGGAGGCATATTTCAGTAGACCTTTCTGTATAATTTTGACTTTGGAAGTATATTAATGTTATACATATACAAAAAGTAAAATTAAATCAGCAAGATGTAGGACACCTTTGAAATGGCGGAATGAGGACCTTGGCAAAACTGCTCCCTAAAAAGCAATGATAAAACTAGACAAAACTGTCAAAAACAACCATTTAGAGCCCCAGAAATTAACCAAAGGCATAAAACTAACTGAAAAGTGTTTATTCAAGAAAAAACTGCTAAACCTTGGTGAGAACAGCAGGGTCTGTGGCAATTTAACTTGGAGATTTAACTGCTCCCATCCCCCACCTAAGCTCAGTGGCACAGAAGCCTTTAGGACCTTCGGTCTCAGTGCCAACAAATTGGGCTAACCTGATTTGGAGCTCCGTGGAAAACCCTATGCACTATGTCAAACCGTAGTGATCTTAGTGGCAAATAATTGGGGAAGGCCCACATCACAGCTACTCAAGGCTGCAATACTGGTTGAGGCAAGAAATAGACCAGCAAAAATTTTTAAAGGGATTCTTGAGATCTGGAAGACTGCACATACTCTCAAGAGAGACCAGAGAGGACTTGTTATCTACTTATCCTTAGCTGACTGTGAGACCCTGTGCAAGCAGAAAGTAAAAGCCAGAAAAGACTTGTAAACTGCTGAACTTTGAATGAATGTCTCAACTCATACACAGATCACCTCAGCAAATGGTAGAAGCCTCATTGGCTCATCATGTTTAAACAAAACTTCTGACCAATCAGCCTGACTGCTAGGCTCTCCTGATCCAAGAGTGACACCAAGGAAGCCAGGCTTAGAAACAAAAATAATAATAAAAAACTGAGCAGAGACATTAGTGGCCATACACTGCAGGAGACAGAAACTGCAGCATCAGTGCAGGCAAGGCATAAACAAATCAACAAACAAAAAACCAGCAACAACAATTACCCCTGGTTAGGGGGAAGAATCAGAATCCAGACTTCCTACATTATACAAAATGATCAGTTTTTAACAAAAAATTTTGAGACATATAGAGAAACACAGAGTGTAACTCTTCAACAGGAATAAAGAGCAATCAATAGAAATGATCTCTGAGGGGGCCCAAATGTTAGCCTTAGTAGGCCAAGACTTCAAAGCAGCTATTATAAATATGTTCAAAACACTAAAAGAAACCATGTTTAAAGAATGAAAGGACAGTATGATGACAATGACTCATCAAATGGAGAATATCAATGAAGAAATATGAATTATAAAATAAACCAAATAGAAATTCTGAAGTTGAAAAGCACAATAACTTAGATGAAAAACTAAAGGGGCTAAACAGCAGATTTGAGCTGGCAGAAGAAAGAAGGAATCAATGAACTTGAAGATAGAACCATAAAGATGATTTATTCTGAAGAACATAAAATAGCAAGAATGAAGAAAAAGGAACAAAGCCTCTGAGACCTGTTGGATACCGTAAGAGTAAGAACCTATGTGTAATTTGAGTCCCTGGAAGGAGAGGAGAGAGAGGAGCAGACAAAAATATTTGAAGAGATAATTTAGTATTAACCTGAAGCAGATTGTTCTCAGTAAAGATGCTTATTGTAATTCTCAGATTATATTACTGAGAAAAATGACTTTAAAAATAGGGAACAGAAACTAACAAAGGAATTAGAATGGCACACTAAAACATATCTATACAACACAACAGAAGGCAGTAAAGGAGGAAGAACAAAAGAGACATGAGACAGAAAATGAATAGCAAATGGCAGATGCAAATCCTACTATATCAATAATTTTATTAACTATAAGTGAATTAAACACAATAAAGAAGCAGAGATTGCCAGACTGCCTAGAACAGGAACCAAGTATATACTGCCTACAATAGATACATTATATATTCCAAGACACAAATGGGTTCAAAGGAAAAAGAGGGAAAAAGATGACATGGAAACATTACACACAAGAAAGCTGGAGAGGGTATACTAAATATCAGACAAAGCAGACTTTAAAACAAACTATTTTACTGGAGACAACAAGGGACATTTATAATAATAATAAAAGGGTTAATTAATCAGGAAGAAATAAAAATTATAAGCAAAAAGTATAAAAATTATATATGCAGCTAACAACAGAGTCCTAGAATACATGAAACAAAACCTCACAGACTGAAGAGAGAAATAGACAATTCAACAGTAAAATAACAGTAATATTCAAGTCTTTTATATCCTTGTTTATTTTATGTCTTATCAATCATTAAGAGTGGCATATTGAGCTATTACCTAACTACTATTGTTGAATGTGGTGGTGGGAGATGAAGTTATGTGGCACTCTGCTTAATGTGTTCTCCTCTGCTGGTGTCAGGAGACCCAATGGGAAGCTGAGCACCTACTCTCCAGGGGGCTACACTGGGGAGCTGGTCTTACACCCACTCAGAAGCAACAAGGCAGTGCAAGTTGGTGCCCTACTTTCACTGGGAAGATATCAGGGGCCCAAAAGGGGAGCTGAACTTCCACTCACCCTTCTACAATGAAGTAGTGTAAGGTAGTGCCCTACGTTTTCTGGAGTGGGGCTCAGGGGGAAGACGACCATGCATGCTCACCTGGCCCTCTAGCTACACCTCACCAGGGGAACTGTCTGCTAAAAAAAAAAGAACCAAATATTAAATAGGATCCAGAGCCTTATAATATAATCTCTAAAATTTCCAGCATATAATTGAAAATCACTTGTCATGCCAAGAATCAGGATAATCACAATATAAATGAAAAAAGATAATCAAGAGATGACAAAACCAAAGTAAATCAAATGTTGGAATTATTTGACAAGGACTTAAAAGAAGTCATCATAAAAATGCTTTAACAAGCAATTCTAATTTTCTTGACAAATGAAAAAATACAAAATCTCAGCAAAGAATTAGAAGTTATTAAAAAGTAGAAATTGCAGAACTGAAAAATACAATAACTGAAAATAAAAAAACTCACCTGATGGACTCAATTGTAGAGTGGGGATGACAGAAGATAAATCAGTGAACTTGAGGACAGATCAACAGAATCGACTCAATCTGAATAACAGAAAATAGACTGAAAATAAACAGTGAAGAGAGTCTCCAGGACCTGTTTGACAATAGCAAAAGAGCTAACATTTGTATCACTGGAGTCCCAAAGGAGAGGAGAGTGAGAAAAAAATTGTATTCAATAAATAATGGCTGAAAACTCCCCAATTATGGTGAAAGATACAATCATACAGATTCAAGAAGCTAAGTGAGAATACAAAGAATAACCCCCCCAAAATCTATATTGAGATAGCCTATAAATTTCTGAAAACTAAAGACAAAAAAAAATTTGAAAGAAGAGAAATGATGCATTACTTATAGAGGAACACTAATTTGAATGACAGTGGATTTCTCATCAAAAACCATGGAAACCAGAAAGAAGTGGCATAACATCTTTCAAATACTTAAAGAAAAGAATTGTCAACTGTGAATTCTATAACCAGCAAAAATATACTTCAGGAATGAAGGAGAAATAGATATTCTCAGATGAAGGGAAACAGAATTTGTTGTTAGCAAACCCACGCTTGAAGAATAGCAAAAGAAAGTTTACTATCTATTGGGGTGCTCAATGGATGAGGAGGAAATACTTAAAGACAATTGTATTTTAAAAGTGGTGAGGATAAAGGGAACTAAATGGAAGTGAGGTTTCAACATTTCACTTGAAGTGAAGCACTGATACCAGTAGATTATGATAAATTACATATTTATATTATAATACCTAGGGTAATTACTAAGGGAATTATACAAAACTGCTTACTCAAAAACACTGCAGACATCAAAAGGATAATAAGGGAATGCTTCAAACAATTCTACACACAAGTTTGACAACTTGGATGAAATGGACCAATTCCTCAAAAACCACAAACTACAACAATGCACCCAAAATGAAATAGGTAATTTTTATAGCCTATAACTAATAAAGAGATTAAATTTGTAATTTGTAATTAAATTAAATTTGTAATTTAAAAATTCCCAAAAAGGAATCTCCAGGTCTAAATGGTTTCACTGGAGATTTCTCTCAAACTTTCAGAGAGAATTAATGGTAAGGCCACATAATCTCTTCCAAAAAAACAGAAGAGGAGGGACTACTTTCCAATTCATTTTATGAAGGTAAAATTCTCCTGATTAACAAAGCAAAAGACAGTATAAAAAGAGAAAACTACAAACCAATACACCTCATGAATATAGATGCAAAAATTATTTTAAAATATTAGCGAGACATCATGCTTCCTGATTTCAAACTATATTACAAAGCTATAGTAATTAAAACAGTATAGTATTGGCAATAAAGACAGACATGTAGGTCAATGGAACAGAACAAGGAACTCAGACTTATATGGTCAATTAATTTATGACAAAGGAGCCAAGAACATACAATGGGGAAAGGACAGTCTCTTCAATAAATGGTGCTGGTAAAACTGGACAGCCACATGCAAAAGAATGAAACTCGACCACCATATCTTACACCATATAAAAAATTAACTCTAAAGACTTGAATGTAAGAGCTGAAACCATAAAACTCCTAAAAGAAAAACATAGGTGATAAGCTCTTTGACATCAGTCTTGGCAATGATTTTTTTAATCTGATGCCAAACTAAACAAACTAAACACCAAACAAAACAAACTACACACCAGACTACATCAAACTAAAAAGCTTCTGCACAGCAAAGGAAACCATCAACAAAATGAAAAGGCAGCCTATGAATGGGAGAAAGTATTTGCAAATCATATATCTGAAAGGGGGCTAATATCCAAAACATATACAGAATTCATACAACTCAATAGCAAAAAACCAATCTGATTTAAAAATGGGAAGAAGATCTGAATAGACATTTTTCCAAAGAAGACATACAGACGGCCAACAGGCACATGAAAAGATGCTCAACATCACTAATCATGAGGGAAATGCAAATCAAAATCACACTGATATCACCTCACACCTGTTAGAATGGCTATCATCAAAAAGACAAGAGATAAATGCTGGCACAGATGTGTAGAAAAGGAACCCTTGTGCACTGTTGGTGAGAATGTAAACTGGCGCAACCACTATGGAAAACAGTCGAGAAGTTCCTCAAGAAATTAAAAATTGAACTACCATATGATCCAGCAATTCCACTTCTGGGTATTCATCCAAAGAAAATGAAAACATTAACTCAAAAAGATATCTGCATTGCCATGTTCACTGCAGCATTATTTATAATAGCCAAGATATGGAAAAAACCTAAGTGTCCATCAATGGCTGAATGGATAAAGAAATTGTGGTATATATATACAATGGAATATTACTCAGCCATAAAAATGAATGAAATCTTGCCATTTGTGACAACGTGGATGGACCTCGAGAGCATTATGCTAAGTGAAATAAGTCCTACAGAGAAAGACAAATACCGTGTGATCTCTCTTATATGTGGAATCTAAAAAACAAGGCAAAACAAAAAAAACAAGCTCATAGATACAGAGAACAGATTGGTGGTTGGTGCTTGTCAGAAATGGGGGGTGGGAAAAATGGGCGAAGGGGGTCAAAAGATAAAAAATAAAATAAAAATAAACAAACCAAAGACAAAGAAATCATCCAGGAGATACATCCAACTGATAGGAATTCTAGAAAGAGAACAGAGAAAATAAAGAGGAGGAATTTAATAAATAAAACTGATTTCTCAGAATAGAGAGATGTGAGTCTTCAGATTAAAAGGGCCCACTCACCAATTGTCTGGCAAAACAGATGGGGGATAAAACACCCCACTCTGGGCTGATCATTGACATTTCAAAACATTAAGCATTAATTTTTTTTAAATGTCAGCTTTTAGAGGTAGGGAAAACAGGCTGCCAACAAAGGAATGAAAATAATATTAGCACCCACACCCCCAAAATAAAATATTATCAAATAGAATTCAGCAATTTATGGAAAGAATTACACACCAGGACCAGTGGGATTTATTGTAGGAATGCAAAATTGTTTCAGTATTCAAAATCATTCAATGTAATGCACCATATCAATAGGTAAATAATAAAAATCAATGATCATATCAATTCATGCACAAAATGCATTTGACAAAATCCAACATCTTTTCATAATAAAAACTCTCAGAAAAAATAGAAATAAAAGGGAACATCCTCAATTTGATAAACACCATCTACCAAAGAAAACCTATACCTAACCTATATTTTATGTTCAGTAAAAGACTGAATGATTTTCCCTTAAGATGGAGAAGAAGACAATGATGTTCACTCATCATTCTTATTCAGTATACTCTTGGAAGTTACAGGCACTGCAATAACATAAGAAAAGTGAATGAAAGGCATACATATTGGAAAATTAAAAATAAAACTGTCACTATTTGAAGAGGACATTATAGTAAAATGCTGAAAGCCAAAGATAAGGAGAAAATCTTGAAAGCAGCAAGAGAAAAAAAAGAACTCCAACAAAATTAACAAGTGTTCGAAGAAAAAATTAATGAAGAATCTTACATTCAGAAAGACTATTTTTCAAAAGGAAGGCAAAATAAACACATTCCAAGATAAACAAAAACAGAGAATTTCTTGTTAGCACGTCCACTGTATAAGTACTGAAGGAAGTTTTTCAGGCAGAAAGCAAGTGATTCACACATAGAAAACAAAAAGCATCCATAAAGGTATTTATGTAATTATACAAGACAATATAAATGCACATTTCTTCTAACTGAATTAGAAAGCAGTTGTATAAAACAACATATATTTAGTTGTATTGTTAGGTCTGTACCATACAGAAATGTAATATATTTGCCAATGCCAACTCGAAGGAAGTTGGTTGTTGCAAAGCTGTACTGAGCTAAGGAAATTCCAGCCGTTGGTAATTTGGATCCAAAGGACCAAAGAAGAGGATCAAAAATGTTAATTAAGGAGGTTAATAAAACCAACACTATAAATATATCTTTGCTTTCCTTTCTATAAAGACATAAAGTTATATAATACTTTGTACAGTGTATTGTTGGGTTTATAACATACATAGATATAATATGTTTAACAATAATACCACAGAAATGGGTAAAACAGAACAAAGCAATATAGGAGTAACTTTTCTTTATCTAACTGGGATTAGGTTAGTATAAATCTGAAGTAGAGTCTGATAAGATGTATATAATAGGGGATGGCCCGGTAGCACAAGCGGTTAAGTGCGTGCGCTCCGCTGCAGTGGCCTGGGGTTCGCCGGTTCGGATCCCGGGCGCACACTGACGCACCACTTGTTAAGCCATGCTGTGGCGGCATCCCATATAAAGTAGAGGAAGATGGGCATAGATGTTAGCCCAGGGCCAGTCTTCCTCAGCAAAAAAAAAAAAAAAGGAGGATTGGCATCAGATGTTAGCTCAGGGCTGGTCTTTCTCACAAAAAAAAAAAAAAAAGATGTATATAATAACTATAAGAACAACCACTAAGGAAATAACTCAAATAGTCAAAATAATTAAAGAGGGGCCGGCCCGGTGGCGCAAGCGGTTAAGTGCGCATGCTCCGCTGCGGCGGCCCGGGGTTCACTGGTTCAGATCCCGGGTGCGCACCGACGCACTGCTTGGTAAGCCATGCTGTGGCGGCGTCCCATATAAAGTGGAGGAAGATAGGCACAGATGTTAGCCCAGGGCCGTCTTCCTCAGGAAAAACAAGAGGAGGATTGGCGGATGTTAGCTCAGGGCTGATCTCCTCACAAAAAAAAAAAATAATTAAAGAAACTTAAAATTTGTATTAGTAAATTTTCACTAAATGTAAAAGAAAGCAGTAAAGGAGAAATAGAGGAACAAAAAATACACGAGACAGAAAACAAAAAGTAAAACTGCAAACATAAATGCAACTATATCCATAACACTAAATGAGAATTGATTAAGCAATCAAAAGGCAGAGCTTCAGACTGGATAAAACAATAAGATCCAACTATATGCTGTCTACAGGAAGCATACTTTAGATTCAAAGATACAAACAGACTGAAAGTAAAAGGATGGAAAAAGATATATCATGCAAACAGCAACCATAAGACACTTGGAGTGCTATGCTAAAATCAGACAAAGTAGACTTTAAATAAAAATGTTACTAGTATTAACGAGGGACATTTTATAATGATAAAAGGTCAATTCATCAGAAGGTATAACAATTATAAAAATATATGCATCTAACAATAGAGCACCAAAACACATGAAGCAAACTCATAGACCTGAACAGAGAAATAGCCAATTCAGTAGTTGCCAATAGTTGGAGACTTTAATACCTCATTTTCGATAATGTATAAAATAGGCAGGTCAGTAAGCAAACAGAAGATATGAACAATACTATCAACCAACTAGACCCAACAGATATTTATAGAACACCGCAAGCAACAATCATAGAATATACAGTCTTTTCAAGTGCACATGGAACATTCTCCAAGAAGGACTATACGCTACATCACAAAACAACCTCAAAAATTTTAAAGGATTCTTATAATTCTCAGTATGTTGTCTGAGCACAATGGAATGAAAGTAGAAATCAATAACAGAGAGAAGTTTGGGGAACATATAAATATGTGGAATTTAAACAACACACTCTTAAATAACCAATGAGTCAAAGAAGAATTCACAAGGAAAATTGGAAAATACTTTGAGATGAATGAAAATGAAGGCACAATACACCAGAACTTATGGGATACAGTTAAAGCAGTGCTAAAAGGGAATTTTATGGCTGCAAATGCCCACATTAAAAAAGAAAATCAACCTCAAATCAATAACCTAACTCTCCACCTTAGGAGGCTGGAAGAAACAACTCAACCTAAAACAAGCAGAAGAAACGAAATACTAAAGACTAGAGTGGAAATTAAGGAAGTAGAGGGTGGAAAAATAATAGAGAAAGTCAACAAAAGCAGAAGTTGGTTATTTGAAAAGATCAACAAATTGGACCAACCTTTAGCTATATTGATGAGAGAGAGAGGGGATTCAAATTGCTAAAATTAGAAATGAGAGAGAGAACGTTACAGCTGACCTTATAGAAATAAAAGGATTATAAAGAATGCTATGAACAATCTTATGCCAATAAATTACACATCTTAGAAAAATTGGACAAATTTATAGAAAGTCAAAACCTACTAAAACTGAGTCAGAAATAAGTAGAAAATTTGAATAGACTTATAACAAATAAAGAGATTTAATTAGTAATGAAAACACTACCCACAAAGAAAAGCCCAGCAGGCCAGATGGTTTTATTGGTGAATTCTACCAAAATTTTAAAAAATTAATACCAGTTCTTTAACAACTCTTCCAAAAAAAATAAATAAATAAATAGAAGAGGAGGAAACACTTCCCAACACATTCTATGAGGCCAGTATTACCTTGCTACTAAAACCAGACAAAGATATAACAAGAAGAGAACCCAGACCAATAACTCTTATGAAAATAAGTGCAAAATGATCAACAAAATACTAGCAAATAAAATCCAGCAATAGACAAAAAGGATTATACATGATGACCAAGTGAAATTTACTCCAGGAATGCAAGGTTGCATTAACATCTGAAAATCGATTCATCTGATGCACCATATCAATGAAATAAAGGACAAAAACTATAAGATTATCAATAGAAGAAAAGACACAGAAAACACATTTGATAAAATCCAACACCATTCCATGATGAAAAAAAGTATTCAATATAGTAGGAATAGAAAGAAACTTTCTCAGCCTGATAAAGAGCATCTATTAAAAAAAACCACAGCTAACATCATACTTAATGGTCAAAGACTGAATGATTTCCTCTTAAGATTAGGAACAAGACAAAGATGTCTCCTCTCACCACTTCTATTTGACATTGTATTGGAGGGTCTATCCAGGACAATTAGGCAAGAAAAAGAAATAAAAGGCATCTAGTTTGGAAAGAAAGAAGTATAACTATCTCTATTCACAGATGACATGATTTTATATATAGAAAATCTTGGGAATCCACTAAAAAACTATAATAACTAATAAACGAGTTCAACAAGTTTGCAGGATATAAGATCAGTATGCAAAAATCAATTGTATTTCTACACACTTTCAATAAACAATCAAAAAATGAAATTAACAATTCCATTAACCATAACATCGAAAAAGAATAAAGCACCACAGTGTGAATGTACTTAATGCCACAGACATGTACGTCTAAAAATGGTTAAAGTGGTAAATTTTATATCTACTGTACCACAATAAAGAGAGAAAAAATACTCAGGAATAAATCTAACAAAAGAAATGCAAAACTTATACTCTGAAAACCACAAAACATCATTGAAAGAAAAGCTCTAAAAAAATGAAAGACATCCCATGTTCATGGATTGGAAGGTGATATTGTTAAGATGGCAGTACTCCCCGAACTGATCTAGAGATTGAATACAATCCTTATCAGAATCCCAGCTGGCTTCTTTATAGAAATTGACAAGCTGATTCTAAAATTCATATGGAAATTAAAAATGATCCAGAATAGTCAAAACAATCTTGAAAAAGAATGAAGTTGGAGGATTCACACTTCCCGATTTCAAAACTTACTACAGACTAACAGTATTCAAGATAGTGTGGTATTGGCAAAAGATAAGACATATAGATCAACGGAATAGGAGGAGAGTCTAAAAAATAAAGCTTTACATCTTCGGTCAATTGATTTTTGACAAGGATGCCAAGAACATTCAATGGGAAAAGAATAGTTTTCTGAACAAATGGTGCTGGAACAACACAAAAAAATAGAGTTGCACCACTCCCTCACACCATATACAAAAATTAACTCAAAATGGATCAAAGACCTAAATATAACAGATAATGCTATATAAAGCTCATAGAAGAAAACATAGGGATAAATCTTCATGACCTTAGATTCGGCAATGCTTTCTAAGATATAACACCAACAGCACAAGCAACAAAGGAAAAAACAGATATATTGTTCTTTATCAAAAGTAAAAGCTTTTGTGCTTCAAAGGACATTGTAAAGAGAGTTAAAAAGACAAACCACAGATGGGAGAAACTATTTGCAAATGATATATCTGATAAAGTACTTGTGGCTAGAATATATGAAGAACTCTTACAACTCAAAAACAAAAAAACAAATATCCCAATTTTTAAAAATGCATGAAGGACTTGAATAGACATTTCTTAAAAAAAGATATACAAGTGGTCAATAAGCACATGGAAAGATGCTTAACATCATTAGTCATAGGAAATCAAAACCACAATGAGATTCCATTTCACACACACTAAGATGGCTATAATAATAATTTTTAAAAGACAGATAATAACAAGTATTGTTGAGGATATGGAGAAATTGTACAGTGCACATCCATTGCTGGTGAGAATATAAATGGCAAACTCACTTTGGAAAAAAAGTTTGTTAGTTTCTCAAAAAATTAAACATAATGTTACCATTCGACTCTTCCTCTGCCAAATATTTACGCAAGAGAAATAAAATCCTATGTCCACACAAAAACTTGTATACATATGTTCATAGAAGCATTCATAATAGTCAAGAGGTGGAAGCAACCTAAATGCCTATTAACTGATGAATGGATAAATAAAACATGGTATATCCATACAAAGGAATATTATTCAGCTATAAAAAGAAATGAAGTACTTTTACATACTACAACGTGGATGAATCTTGTAAACATTATGCTAAGTGAAAGAAGCCAGTCAGTAAGGACCACATATTGTATGATTTCATTTTTATGAAATGTCCAGAATAGGCAAATCCATTGAGACAGAAAGTAGATAAGTGGTTGCCTAGGGCTTAAGGGGATGGAATGGGGGGTTGGGAGGTAATGTTTAAAGGGTACTGGAATGATGAAACTGTTTTAAAACTGATAGTGGTGATGGTTGCACAACTTTGGGAATATACTAAAAACCATTGAATTATACACTTTAAATGGGTGAATTGTATGGTACATGAATTATATCTTAATAAAACTGTTACCAAAAAAACTATGAGAAAATATTCAGGTCCAGGGTTAGGCAAAGAATTCTCAGACCTGACATGAAAAGTGCAATCCATAAAAAGGATAAATTGGATATCACCAAAATTAAAAATATTTGCTCTGTGAAGGAACCTGTTAAGAGGATGAAAAGGAAAGCTACAGAGTGGGTGAAATATTTGCAAAATATCTGACTTAGGACTAGTATCTAGAATATATAAAGACTTCTCAAAACTCAATAGTTAAAAAACAATCCAATTGGAAAATGGGCAAATGATGTGAACATTTCACCAAATAGGATATACAAATGGCAAATAAGCACATGAAACGATGTTCAGTATCACTAGCTATTGGGAAAATGCAAATTAAAACCACAGTGAGATATTGCTACATACCTATGAGAATAGGTAAAATTAAAAATAGTGTCAACACCAGATGCTGGCAAGGACACAGAAACTGGATCGCTTATACATTGCTGGAGGGAACATAAAATAGTACAGCCACTTGGGAAAAGTTCTGCAGTTTCTTAAAAAACTAAACATGCAACTACCATACAACTCAGCAATTACACTCTTGGGCTTTTATCCCAGAGAAAGGAAAAATTATGTTCACACAAAAATCCGTACATTGATGTTCATACCAGCTCTATCTGTATACAGTCATGCGCCAAATAACGCTGTTTCAGTCAACAAGGGACTGCACATACAACAGTGGTCCCATAAGATTAGTACCATAGAGCCTAGGTGTGTAGTCGGCTATAACATATAGGTTTGTGTAAGTACAGTCTATGATGTTCGCACAATGACGAAATCACCTAATGACGCACTTCTCAGAATGTATCTCCATCATGAAGTGAAGTGATGCACGACTGTATTAGTATCCTATTGCTGCTGTTACAAATTACCACAAACTTAGTGGCTTGAAACAACACAAATTTGCTTTTTTATAGTTCTGGAGGCCAGAAGTCCAAAATGAATCTTATGGGACTAAAAATCATTGGCAGGGCTGATTTCTTGTGGTGGCTGTAGGGGAGCATCTGTTTCCTTGCCTTTCCTTCTGGGGGCCACCTGCATTCCTTAGCTCACGACCCATTCCTCACTCACATCAGATTTTCTCCCCCTGCTTCCAATGTCACACCACCTTCTCTTCTACAGTCACATCTCCCTCTGCCTCGTTCTTATAAGGACACTTCTGATGACACTGGGCCCACCTGGATAATCCCGGATCATCTCTCCATCTCAAGATCCTTAATTTAAACACATCTGCAGAGTTTCCTTTGCCATGTAAGGTGACAATCACAGGTTCTAGGAATTAGGGCCTGAATACTTTCGGGGCAATTATCCAGCCTACCACAATCTTTAATAGCCCCAAACTGGAAAGAACCCAGATCTCCTTCAATGGGTGAATGGCTAAACAAACTGTGGCACATCAGTATCATGGAATTCTACACAGCAATAAAAATGAATGAACTACTCATATACAAAACAACTTAAATGAGTCTTAAGATAATTATGCTAAGTCAAAAGAGCCAATCCCAAATGTCATGTGCTGTGTGATTCCATTTATATAACATTCTTGAAATGACAAAATTATAGAATTTGAGAACAGATTAGTGGTTTCAAGGGATTAAGGAAGGATGGAGTGGGAGGAAAGTGGGTGTGGCTATAAAAGAGCCAACACCAGGGATCCTTGTGGAGATGGAAATATTCTGTATCTTGGCTGTCTCGATGTTAATATCCTGGTTGTGATACTGTATAGTTTTAGAAGATGTTACCATAGGCGGAAACTATGTCAAAGGTGCATGGAATCTCTCGGTATTATTTCTTATGCTTGCATGTGAATGTCTGAAAACACAAAGTTTAATTTTTAAAAAATGGGCCAAAGATGTGAATAAATATTGCATCAAGAAGATATATAATTGGCCAATAAGAACATAAAAAATTCTCAGCATCATCAGTCATTAGGGTAATGCAAATCAAAACCAGTATGGCGAAGCCCCTACTAGGATGGCAGTAACAAAGGAGACAGATGATAACAAATATTGGTAAGGATATGGAGAAATAGGAACCCTCACAGATCGCTGGGGGGAATATAAAATGGCAAATTCATTTTGGAAAACAGTGGCGATTCCTCAACAAGTTAAACGTTGAGTTACCATTTGACTCAGCAATTCCACTCCTTAGGTATCTATTCAAGAGAAATGAAAGCATATGTCCACACAAAATCTTGCACATGAATATTCATAGCCGCATTATTTATAATAGCCAAAAGGTGGAAATAATGCAAATATCCCTCAACTGGTAAATGGATAAACAAAGTGTTATAGCCACACAATGGAATACTTTTTTTTTTTTTTTTTTTTTTGTGAGGAGATCAGCCCTGTGCTAACATCCGCCAATCCTCCTCTTTTTTTTTTTTTTTTTTGCTGAGGAAGACGGCCCTGGGCTAACATCTGTGCCCATCTTCCTCCATTTTGTATGGGACGCCGCCACAGCATGGCTTGCCAAGCAGTGCGTCGGTGCGCTCCCGGGATCCGAACCAGCGAACCCCGGGCCGCCGCAGCGGAGCGCGTGCACTTAACAGCTTGCGCCACCGGGCCGGCCCCTGGAATACTTTTTAGCAATAAAAAGGAATGAAATATTTTCATGTGCTACGATTTGGATGAACCTAAAAAATATTCTTAACGAAGCCAGAGAGAAAAGATTAGATTTTATGTGATTCCATTTATATGAATTGTCCAGGGTCGGCAAACCTACGGAGACCACTAGAAAGCAGATTAGCGCTTGCTGGGGGCTGGAAGTGGGGACAGGGATTAACTAGACGGGCATGATGGGTCTATGGTGGGGTAGGGGATGTTCTAAACCTAGACTGTGGTGTCGATTCCACAAGTTAGTAAATTACTAAAATTACACTGAAAATGGATGAATTTTATGGTATGTAAATTATACCTCAATAAAGTGGTGTTTTAAAAAAAAATTAAAAAATGAAATGTACCCAACTAATTTTCAAATGAGTAACATAACCACATTGAAAGGAGAGAGAAAGGGAGAGAAGGAGAAAACCACTAACCCAAGTAATTTGAGACGCTAGTATTTGACTGTATACCCTTCGTCTTGAGTAGGGTGAGGCAGAGAATTACAAACAAATCTTGGACTCTTTTCAGTAGGTTTGATTTTGTAGTGATAAGGGCAAAGCAATTAAGAAAAGTATTTCAGATGCATTGTAGACAGAGCAGTGAGTCTGTGCGCTGATGTGGCTGGGAACCTAGCATCTCACTGTGGACAAAGGGGCTCACAAGTAAGCAAGAACCCAGTGCCGATGGAGTAGAATTAGAGACAGTGGTGTGGACTCAAGATTTCTAGTGTGTATATGTTTCTGTGTATGCATGCCTATGTGTACATGTATATGTATGTAAGCACAATGTGTATTTACGTGTGCATACATATGCATATATTTCCTTAGCTGCATACATAGAAAGGGCCTAGAAGAAAAGATACCTACTAGCAATAAGCAGACCCAGTGCCTAGATTTTGGTTTCTAATAATTTCATTCACCAGTAAGAGGAACCAGGGCTCAGAAAATCAGTTGATTCTAGGGCTGGGGCAGAGTGGGTATAAAAAGAGCCTGAATCTTGTTATTCTAGAACATAAAGAAATACTTAAAAAATAAAAAAGTGAGCACGGCACAAGGACACAGAAGCCAGCTTAAAGGGGCTTTCGCTGGCCAGATCTGGGACAATTTGAATATGAAAGTAATTAAGGACAGTAAAAACTTATAATAAAAATTCATAAGCCCATGCATATAGATAGTAAATCAATAGAAATAAATGAATGGGAGAGAGAGGAGGCTCTCTCTCACAGTAGAATGTTGACATATTTTCTCTTGGAATACCATTCTAGCTGGACAGTAATTTTTTTCAGTACTTTTGTGGAGAGGGTTGGAGTTGGAAAATCATCATTTTGCAACCACTGTAATAAAGTCTAGTTCAAGAAAGCCTCTAAATCTGGGAGACATTTTTTGATAAGGAGCAGGATATTTGCATGGCCTTAAACTATCTCCCCCAGATTGTTTATTGGTTACAAAGCAAAACAAAGTAACTGCTCAGTGGAATGACAGGACAGTGCCTCCACTAGGTGATTAAAGCAACAGCACCAATTAGAGGCAGATGGCATTGTGTGCCTTGAGACATGATACCCTGAGAAGGCCACCACATCACTTATGGAGTGTCCCAGCTGGGAATGCACAACTCGAATCTAACCACAAGGAAACAGCAAACTGCCCCCACCCCCGCCCCAGGAAGTGATGGGACTGTATCCTTCAAAAATGTCAATGTCATCAACAACAGACATTGGCAATGTTCCAGATTAAAGGAAGCTAAAGAGACATGACAACGAAAGGCAATACTGACCCTGGAATGGATGCTCATTGGACGGAAAAAATGCTACAGAGGACTTTGCCACGTCAACTGGCAAAACTGGAATACAGATGGTAGATTAGGTAAATGGACTGGATCAACGTTTAATTGCAGAGGTTAACTGTGCTATAGCTTTAAAAGGGCGTACTTTTATTTCTAGGAAATACACAGCAAAATGTCTAGGGGCACAAGGCTGTAGAGTATGCAATTTACTTTCAAATGGTTCAGAAAATAGTGTTACATGAATATACATATAGAAAAGGGGTGCAAACAATAAAATAAATGGGGCAGAATGTTAATCAGTGAACTGAATCTTAGTAAAGGGTGTATGGGTGTTTTGTATCTCATTCTTGCAATTTTTCTTTACTTCAAAATTATTTCCACATAAACAGCTTTTTAAAAAACCCAAAAAACTCTGAGTTATCACTTCAGCCCAGTGCTTCTCAACCAGGGGCGATTTTGCCCCCAGGGGACATTTAGCAATATCTAGAGACATTTTGATTGTCATAACCCAGGGGATGGTGCTGCTGGTTCCCTGGCAGAGGCCAAGGATGCTGCTAAACATCCTACGATGCACAAAATAGCCCACTCATCAAAGACTGATCTGGCCCCAAATATCAATAGTCCTGCAGTGGAGAAATAC
This sequence comes from Diceros bicornis minor, assembly GCF_020826845.1. Classification (NCBI taxonomy): domain Eukaryota; kingdom Metazoa; phylum Chordata; class Mammalia; order Perissodactyla; family Rhinocerotidae; genus Diceros; species Diceros bicornis. The sequence goes on from NC_080770.1 coordinate 2,164,338, forward strand.
TGCCCCACTTGCCTGACAAGGTGGAAAATTGCTCTGCTGATGAGGGCTGGTGGGGATGCCAGGAAGGGAGCCCTGCCTTCCTGGAAGGGAAGGAAAAGGTGGAAAAGCAAGGTTGGACCACTCTGGGAAAAAGCAACCCGGCAACATACATTGAAATTAAAATGCACCTCATACCTGTGTTACAGGCTGAATTGTGATTTCATTTTTATACTTGGACACAAAGAAAATCTTCATTTAAAAAAAAGTGGAGATTTCACAGGCCACATCCTCTTACTGTAAGCTTATTAAATTAGAAATAAATAACAGTGATAAAAAATGTACTGTTTAAAAATGAAGAAAATATTTCTTACAAGAACTCTAGATTAAAGAGAAAATCAAAATACAAAGTAAAATCTATCCAGAAAGCAATGAAAAGGAACACATTTCATTGTAAGATCTATGTGTCACAGCTAACGCTACAATCAGAGGAAAATTTATAACCTTTAAAATGTCTTTTAGAAGAAAGACTTTAAATAAATGAATTAAGTTTTACTCTTAATTAAATTTAAAAAATGAATAAAGTTAACCAGGAAGAGGGAATTAATAGATATAAAAGCCTACGTTGGTGAAATAGAAAACAAAAATAGCAAAAAGGTAGTTTTCTGAAAAGATAATAAAAGTATAATAAATAAAATGAAACAGATAAATCTTTCATCAGCCTGAGGAAAAAAGAGAAAGACTATAAAAGCTCGGCAAGAAAAAAAGAGAAGCAGAGACGGAAGACATAAAACCACTAAAGGAGAAAATTAGTTTCGACCAAGTGGCAACATAAACGAAACCCTTGAGGAATTAAATAGCAATGAATAAATTACCCCCAAAGAGGCAGTAAATTTACTTAGAACAAATTACCATAAAACAGACTAAAAGGAGATTAAAAGTTCTTTAAAACACGTACCAGACCCAGATAGTTTAACCACTTAGTTCTAATATTTAACTTTTAAAGAGAAGATAAATCCAATGTTCTTCAAACCGTTCCAGGACACAGGAAAAGGTAGACAGATCTCCCTTTTGTAAAACGTTGTATTTGCACGCACATCATGGCAGCTTTCCCACTCTTTTGAACCTGAGACACTGTTATTTCTAGGATCAGATATCACGGATGTCTTTCATCAGCACCAAGAGGACAGTTTCACAGTTTTAATGGCTGGTTGAATGGATATATGATACTTTCTTTAAGCAGACCTCCACTGATGGATATGTCCGTGGTTTGCTATCTTTTGCTATTTAACAATTGCAGAAATCAGTATCCTGATAATGGATAATGCAAATGTGCAGCGTCAGTGTAGAATAAGTTTCTGGAAGGGTTGAAGGGTACATGCTTCTTTAGTTTTCATTGAAATTGTCTTATTTGTCTCCATAGAGGTTGTATCAATTTATTCTTCCAACAGCAATCACTGAAGTGGAGGGTTTCCCTGTACACTCTCACCCAGAGTATTATCAAACTCTTTAAAATTTAATAATCAGAGAAATAAAAAAATCCCATTGCTTTAACTTGTGTTTCTGGTATAATCAGGGTTATCAGCATCTTTTTGTTCTTAAAAATCATTGGCATTTCCTTTGCTGAGAACTGTTTTTATATCTTTTATCCTTTTGTCTTTATGCTTTACAAGAGCTTCTTAATATATTGATGAAATTAGCCCTATATCTATGATATGAGTAGCAACAATTTTCCCCAGGTTATGATTTTTAAAAATTATTTCTGGTATTTTTTTTTGCTATGCAAAATATTTTTATTTTAGATATTTTTTTCATCGAGGGGTAACTGACATATAATAAACTGCACCTGTTGAAAGTCTACAATTTGGTAACTTTGGATACATGATGAAACCATCGCCACAATTAAGATAATGAACATAGCCAACACCTCAAAAGTTTCTTGTGCCCTTTTGTCCTCCTCCTCCCAACACTGTCCCCGTGCTCCCCCATCCCATGGTAACCACTGATCTTTTTGTCACTCTGGATTAGTCCTCATTTTCTAGAGTTTTATATAAATAGAATAAGACAGTATGTACTCTTTTTTTTTTGTCTGGTTTCTTTCACTCATCATAATTATTTTGAGATTCATCCAGGCTGTTGTATGTATTAATAGCTATTCCTTTTTTATTTTTGAGTAGTATTCCATTGTATGGATACACTACAACTTTACAAAAATTTATTCAAATGTTGATGGGCATTTGGGTTGTTTCCAGTTTTCATTAAACTGCTATGAATATTCCATATACAAGTGTCAGTATGCGTATCTGCTCTTAATTTTCCTGGACAAATACCTAGGAATAGAATGGCTGGGTAATACGGCAGGTGTATACTTTTTAAGAAACTGCCTGTTTTACCATTTTGCATTCACACCAGGGGTGTATGACAGTTCCATTTCCTCCACATCCTTGCCAGCACTTGGTATGGTTAATCTTCTTAATTTTAGCTAATATAATAATAGTGTAGTAGTATCTCATTGTGGTTTTAATTTGCATTTCTCTAATAACTAATGATATTGAGCATCTTTTTATGTGCTTATCCATATATCCTCTTTGATGAAGTGTCTGTTCAAAGCTTTTGCCCATATTTTATTTGTTGTTTGTCTTCTTCTTATTCAGTCATAAGTGTCCCTCATATATTCTGGGTACAAGTCCTTTATCATACGTATGATTTGAAAACATTTTCTCCCAGTCTCTGGTGTGTCTTGTCCTTCTCTCCTTTTTTTTTTTTTTTTTGGTGAGGAAGATCAGCCCTGAGCTAACATCCGTGCTAATCCTCCTCTTTTTTTCTGCTGAGGAAGACCGGCTCTGAGCTAACATCTATTGCCAATCCTCCTCCTTTTTTCCCCCAAAGCCCCAGTAGATAGTTGTATGTCATAGTTGCACGTCATAGTTGCACATCCTTCTAGTTGCTGTATGTGGGACGCAGCCTCAGCATGGCTGGAGAAGCAGTGCGTCGGTGCACGCCTGGGATCCGAACCCGGGCCGCCAGTAGCGGAGGGTGTGTTCTTAGCCCCTAAGCCACGGTGCCGGCCCCTGTCTTGTCATTCTCTTAATCGTGTCTTTCAAAGAGAAGTTTGTAACATTGATAAGTCCAATCTATTTGTTCTTATGGCCTATGCTTTTAGTGTCATGTCTAAGAAATCTTTAATTCAAAGTCACAGACATTTTCTCCTATGTTTTCTTCTATAAGTTTTAGGCTTTAAATTCAGGTCTATCATAAATTTTGAGTTAATTTTTATATATGATGCAAGATGTAGATCCAAGTTCATTTTTTGGCACACGGATATCCAACTGTTCCACCACTGTTTGTTGAAAAGACTATGCTTTCTCCACCAAATTCTCTTTGCACCTTGGTCAAAAATCAGCTGTCCATGAGTGTGTGGGTCTATCTGGATTCTCTGTTCTGTTCCATTGATCTATTTGCTTATCTTGATGCTAACACCACACTGCTAGTGTTAGTCCTCCAACTTTGTTCATTTTCACAGTTGTCTGGTATTCTAGGTTATTTGCATTTCCATACGAATTTCAGAATCAGCTCGTTAATTTTTACAAAATGCCTGCTGGGATCTTGACTGATATTACGTTGAATTTAGAGATCAACATTGAGTCTTGTGATTCTCAAACATGTACCTCTCCATTTATTTAGATATTCTCTAATTTCTCTCAGCAATGTTTTGTAGTTTCCAAGGTACAGCTCATGTCTTTTGTCAGATTAATCTCTAAGTATCTCATATTTTTAATGCTACTGTAAGTGGTATTTTTAAAATTCCAATTTCAGATTATTTGCTGCTAGAATATAGAAACAGAATTGACTTTTGCATATTGATGTTGTATCTGCCAATTATATTATCAATAATCATTTAAATATTTTGAATATATACTATAGGATCTGATATGGAGTGTTTCTGCTATTATTTTTCTAAATGTTCTCTAATTTTAGATTTTATTTCCTCTTGGACAGAAGAGTTTAAAACCCAGGAACAATATCAACCAAAACAGTAAAATGCTGACTCCAATTCCAACAAAATCAGAAACATGTCCCTACTGTGTTTCCAAATTAGTCCGCAGATTCTTCCTAATGCAGCAAGTCAAGAATACCAAGTCACTGCCATAAATATTAGACTAGACACCATAAAAATCAACTTAAAAAGAACTTCAAATGATATGTGATAACAATCACATAACAAGTGAAAAAGCAGGAACAGCACTGAACGATCCAGGTGGAACCAACCCGGGGGCATATATGCATTAAAACTAAGGGGGGACATATGTCAAAACCCTAACAGGTGCTCCCTCTGGGCAGTAAGACAACAGGTGACTGTTCTTTCTTCATCATTCTCTTCTGGATGTTTCGTGTGCTCTACAAGGAGCATCCACCACTTCCTTAATCAGAAAAAGTGTCTCTTGAAATTTAAGAGCAGACAAATGTTCGTCATGAAGAGATGAGCAGTGGCGGAAAGTCCTTCCACCAAAAGTATCCAGGTGGAAAAGCCTGCCTGTGGGTGGGGACAGGGCATGCTTAATAGGGCAGAGAGGGAAAGATGAGGCAAGACCGGGTTGTCACAAGACTCATGGAGGCTTCTGGACAGTGGCCTGGAAGGGATGGGGAATTCTGGAGGGTTTGAGCAGAGCCACAGCCTGCCTGGACCTCTGTCTGAGGTAAACATGTTTGTTAACCTGTTCACTGGCCACACAGAGCAGACTGGAGGAGGGAGACAGTGAGGAGGATACAGTGATGTCCTCCTCAGTGAAGTCAGCAAAGGCCCGGAAGAGAACCAAAGCCATGGCGGCGGGATGGAGGGGGCACGAGTGAGCAGCTTGGGGGAGGGCCAACAAGAAGGTTCTGATCCACAAGCTCTAGAAACGCCCATGAGCCCGGTCCAGCCTGTCCTCCTGCTCCATCATATCCCCACACCCACACAAGAAGTCCCAGGCCCTCAGCCTGCAGGATCTTGTGGGGGCGACTTCCCTAGGACTCTGAGGCTGGCATGACTGATGTGTGGCACCCAGGATGGTCACCAGAAGTCATAATCAGAAGTCCTCTCCAGAGCTTGGGATAACATCATGCCCTGAGACCAGAGCAGGGGTGCAGATGCCAGGAGAGCGCTGCGGATCCTGCTCTTGTCCTAAACAAGCAAACTTTGACCTAGGTGAGACAGAGATGGGACACAGACCTGGAAGTCACAGAAGCCCTGCTCTGGCTTCCCTGTGACCTGGTGCTGGACCCTCTAGGTCCCCAATGCCAATCCATGGGCCACCTGCTTCAGGGTAACCTGGGGGTCTCGTTACACACACACATTCCCTGGGCCTCCCCAAAGGCACCGTGGCTCAAAATCTCGAAGGGTAGGCCTCTGAGTCTGTGTTAAAAGTACAATTCTCCAGGTAGTTCGAGGGACCCCCAGGAAAGTTCCAACCTGGAGTATCACTGTCTCGCCATCTGCCAATGGGGAGCTCATGGCTTCCCTTGTTGGGGACAGCTCTCCCTGCCACTAAGCTGAGGACTCTGTTTCTGGCAATAAGTAGACCTGATGCCACGAAAAGCCTCTCCCTACAAGTTCCCCAACAGGCTTGCTGAGATGGAGCAAACGTCCTTCTGTGGGCACCACTGAGCTCACCTGGCAGGGAGGGAGTCCCCACGGGCCAAGAATGGAGCAAAGCAGACTGCACGCTGGTCTTGACATACAGGTGGTCCTGGGAGTTTGGCCCCCGAGGAACCACAGTGTGGACTTTATTGGCCCCCAAGAAGAAGAGGCAGGGCCTGGAACCAGCACGAGGCAAGAATCGGTAACTGAGACTCCCCATATAAAACTGGGCCCCTAGAAAGGCTAAACCAATAGTAGCCCCAAATCAAACAAAGCAAACCCATGCATTGGCTATGGGGAAAAAAAAAAAGGAAATTCACTGGTCTTAGCCTAGTGTTTTGGAGATCAGTAAAAAGTTTCCTTTGATATATGTGGCTTAGGCTCGTTCTTACAAGAAGTTGGGTTTGTATTTATAGTACATGGTTGTCCAGAAAATCTATAGCTATAAACCAACACCACACATGCTCTAGATCAGTTCACTGGGTCACCCTCTACAAGCAAAGGGGCAACTTCTCCAGAGAAGCCTGGTCCCCTCAATCAGGGCACACAGGAACCCCACAGATAAAAACCTCCATCACAACCTGAGCTTACAAACCCACAAGAAAACAAGCCACCATGAGCAAGAGTCAGGAGAAGCCACAGTGAACAGAGTTAGACTCGCCAAGAACTGCAGATGATGAAGCTATAGAATAGAGACAATGAAATAAGTAGTTCAAATGACCTAAAAATTCAAAGTTGTAATGTAAAATATGAGGAAGATACAAGATGCTAAGATCAAGCAGATTAACCCTCCACACAAGTACATACAGAAATGAAAAAAATACGTGGTAATTGAAATTAAAATCTCAGTGGATGGAGTAACCAGTGGATTAGACACATCTGAAGAGTTAGTAAAGCAGAAACAAGTTACCAAGGATGCAGCACAGGGAGACAGAGATGGAAAATACTAGCGCCAGCCAAGGAGCGCAGCACGAGATGGTCAAGTCAAAGCTTCTAGGAGAGATTAGAGTGCTTAGGGGAGGCAATATTTTTAATATTCTATGACATGATGGTGCTGATTTTCCACACTTGATGAAAGACACAAACTCTCAGATTCTGGAATCACAACAAATTGCAGGCAAGATAATTAAAAACAATCCACCACCTTGATTCACTGTCGTGAAACTATAGAATACCAAAGTCAAAGAGAAGCTGTTCAGAGTCACCAGATGGGGAAGGATCACCTAGCTACCTGTCAGTTAGCTCGACAATGCACAGAAGCCAGGAGACCGTGGAATATCTCCCGAGTGTTCAGAGAAAATACATATCTCAACCTATAACCTTTTCCCCAACCAAACCATCATCCAAGAGCAAAGGCAAAATCCACACATTTCAGACAAACAAATACTGAGTTGCCCATCAACAGACCTTCACAGAAGGAAGCAAAGGCTTCAGGAAGAAGGAAATTAAATCCAAATTGTGAAAACTGGCAAATCTGTTGGTAAATACAAGCAAGTCTCAACTGTATACAACAACAACAAGAAGTGACTAATTCAGAGGATTGTTGAAAAAGGTGAAACTCAAACACGGGACAGCAACGGGCTGTGAAATGGGAGGGGTGACGGGTTTAGAGTGCACCGGGCCCCCGTGAGGTTCAGGGGCCACGGATCAACTGCAGACGGCAATTGGCGGAGCCTTCAGGAGAGAATCCTGCGGGAGCTACCAAAACCGCAGAATCAGCACGCACAGCCTTGAAAGGCGAAAGCGAAAAGGCAAGGATGGGCGAGTTGGGCTGAACACACAGAGCAAGCTGCAGGAGGCTGCTGCAGGCACTCTGGGAATGGGCTCGTGAGGGCTCGAGTGGGCATTGAGGCTGTTTCACGACATGTCACAAGAGCTCGCACATGTGAGTGGGAGCGACAAACCCCCAGTGCAGACCGGGCCTCCGTGCGTTGGACGCATGTTCCTCTAGCACGTGGGACACGTGGGCTTTCAGCACATCATTCTCTGAATTGCATTATTTCTCTGAAATGTTTTGTGATGAAAGTAAATGGCCTCTCTCTTTACCCAGTGGCCTAACCATCTCAAACCCCACTCTGCCCTCCATTGTTGCACCCGGGTCTCCGAGTCCCCAGATCCCATCTCCCACAGGTTTCTGGTTCCTCTTCCTCTCCTCGGTCCCAGTGTGATAATATCACTTCAGGCTCTGGACTGGCCTGCCACTGTGTCCTGTGTGTGGTCCCTGACCTGGGTCCTGCCTGCTGCCCCGTCTGTCCTCTGCCAGGAGAGCCATGTAGCTGGCCCACGGCCACTCCTGTCTGTAGACTTCTGAGATCTGGCCCGTCCAACACCTGTGGGCTCCTGGTCACTCTCATGCCTGAGGCCTCCAGTCAGGAGCCAGGGTAACCCAAACAGCAACATGTGTGCCAGGAGCCCATGTGGGCCTCTCTGTGAGGCAGGCCAGGTCAGCCCCCACTTTACAGATGAGGCTGCCTGGCCACTATGCAGAGACGTGCAGAGAGCAGCTGTCCCCCTCTGCACCTCTGTCCAAGCCGCTCCGCTGCTCACGCCCTTCCTCTCCCTCCCCAGCAGCTCTACTCAGCCCTAATGTCATCTCCTCCAAGAAGCCTTCCCAGGCCTAACCAGGCCGAGCCAGGTGCACATCCCTCAGAGGCCCACGCTCCTTGCCCCCTTGCTGCCTCACCCATCTTCCTCCTGGGATGGTGAGGAGCCCCCGCCACTCCTTGGGGCCTCACCCAGGCCTGCACAGAGCATACCCTGATGAATAGTCACTGGTGAGCCAGGACAGTGTGAGCAACTGAAGGACCGGGACTTGCAAGAGGATAGAAACTGTGGAGGGGCGGGGACTCCTGCCGCCTATGCCATCTGTTACCATGAGCAAGTCCTCTAGCTGCTAGTTACGACATTTTCCTTGAAGACAGGGATCCACCCAGGAATTACAGTGGCTAACACAGGCTCTGGAACCCGTGAATGAGAGTGGGCAGCTCTACCTCGGACACTGCGCCTGAGGGTCACAAGACAGAAGCCCAGAGACACTGTAAGCCTGAGACACAGAGAGAAATCCCCGAGGCTGGGGAGAGGGGGGCAGTGGGCGTTGTGTATGGGATACATTGTTGTGGGCAGGCGGGTATTTCCATGGGAGGCAGGCAGGCACTGTGGACAGGCACTATGCACTGGGATGGAGATGACTTCTGCCTAATAGGCCCCATTCATGCCCTCAGAAAGTGCACCCAGCGAGGTTCAGGTTCGAGGCCTGGGTCTGGCCTGGCGGTGGAATTCAGCATGGCTGCTCACGCCCCACCACATGGGAACCGGGGCTGCCGTCCTTTCCCAGTGATGGCATCTGCCCTGGGATTAGCACCCTGTCTCCCCACACCAGGGCTCTTGAGAGCCTCTGGGCGAGGAGGACTCAGGAGTATCAGGTAACCCACAGGGCGGGGGCCACTCTGAATCCCAGGGGCCAGGACAACAGCTCAGGCTCCAGAAATCCAGTGGCTCTGGGCTGGGCTGACTTATCGAGTTGGCAGGAAAGAAAAAACTCCTCCGTGCGGGAGCATTCCACAAAAGGCGCCTGACTTTCCCTGCACTTGTACCTCATTAACATTCCGCAGACATCACTAAGTACTTAATAACACCAAACAGGCTGAATGGACGGCATCGTTTGGGGCTGCTCCGTATTCAGCAAACAGCAAATGATGCTTCTCTCCACGCCGACCTGCCCATTAGCATTTGCAGAAAGCCCCCATTTGCATTGCGACAATGGTCTGGCCCTGAATCTGGAGTTGCGGGGGCACCAGGCATTTGTTGGCACAATTGTCCTTTGTGCCCACGCCAGTGGGCAGGCGGGGAGCACGTCTCAGGGGCTCACCAGTGACGTGGCCGGGCCAGAGCCAAACCCAATGCTATGTGATGAGGCCACGGGTAGCCCAGCGCCCAGCAGGGTGAGTGCTTGGGCTCGGTCCTGCCCACCCAACTCCCAAGGAAGATGTCCACTGACAGCCCCAAGGAGCAGGGAGCGGCCGCGACCCCTCTCCAGAACACTTTCCCCCCTTCTGCCAGGGGACAGTGACCAGATGCAGGAGGACATATCGTGGGTCAGCCGCCTACAAACCAAGCACTTTGCGGGCCAGGTGCCAGACGCCCATGAGCACAAAGGGTCAGGAACAATATGAACTTGTCACCCTCTGCCGTGCTTAAGACAGTAACACTATCCTCACAACTACCAATAAGCTGGAATGTTCTGGTGGGTGCTGAAACGTTCTGGTGGCTACCGGGAAGAGATCCAAAAGGGGAGGGATGCACACAGAAACAACAAAAGAGCAAAGGCACAGAGCGTCAAGGAAGGGGACAGCTGTGGGCACACACAGTGCTGGCTCTGGACCCCCTGCCCTACTCCACAGGGAATAGGGGGTCAGCATGTGTGTCTGCCTCCTCTCTACCAGACTCAGGGCACCAGCCACACAGCATGACTGAGGCAGGGCCTGGCTGCCAGCAGCCCAGAGTCCAGAACAGAACAGGAGGGGACCCTCCAGGGTGGGGTCAGGCCTCCTGGAGGGACATGCCATGGGTGGAAGGAGTGGTAGGACTTGGACAGGCAGACGCTAGGTCAGCAGGAGCCAATGCAAGGCCTTGGAACACCTGACATCCATCAGACCATAGCAAGTGGTCTGGAGGAGGAGCGGTGGGCATCCTTGAAACCCCAAAGGCCCTGGCCAGCCCTAGTGGCTTGGAGCTGAGGGTCCAGGCCCTGTCCACACCCCTCATCCTGTGTGAAGGCTTCTCACCAGAATTGTCACAGCTCTCCACCAAGAAATGGTCTGGCCTCCGCTCCTCTGAGACAAGGTCACATGTGATGTGAGGGACGGTGAGTGTCTTCTCTCCGGGACTCACTCCATTGTCCCTGTCCAGTTTGAACTTTTTTTTCTTTACCTAGAAAACCAGACAATAAATTGCCGGTTCCTGGGCATTCTGTGCCAGGCCCTCCGCCAGCCCTAGAACACCCATAGCAGCATTGGCTGGGGCCCTGGTCCAGCACCCTCACACACAGACGGGACGGGCAGTGGCTCGTGGTGCTACCGGGGTTCCCGTGGGGCTCAGCCCAGTTGCTGCGCTGGGAGCTCATGGCCGAGGGGGGCATGTGGTGGGAAACTGGCAAAGAGATAAATATACAAGAACACAGCAGGGCAGGTGGTGACAAAGGCCAGCAGGGGGTTCGAGTGTGTGATGGGGGGGATTAACTGAAGGCCAGCAAAGGCCTCTTTGAGGAGATGACCTGGAGGAGGGGAGGGAGCAGGCCATGTGGGAATCTGGGAGAATATTCCAGCAGAGGGAACAGTGGGTGCAGAGCCCCAGAAGCAGCCGGTAACTGGGAAAGCAGGGTGTCGGGGAGGCCAGGAGGGAGAAGCTGCCAGGCTGACTTCACCCTTCATTCGCTACTCCAGTCAAATCCCGAGACTCTTGCCTAAAGCCTGCCTGAACTACCCCACACTGCGCCCTCAAGACCCTCTTCCTCCAGCCGGGACGCTACCTCTGTCCCCCACCGCCTGCCATACCCAGCACGGACGGCCCGACATCCAGGCCCTCTCAAGAGCCTTCTCTCCGGCAGCTGGCAGGAATCTAGCCCATCCCATTCCTGGGGCACCTCCTCTGGACCTCCTACAGGCCTCAGAGCAGCCAGTCTCACACGCCCCAGAGCCTAGGGACACTGGGGTGGTGGGGGCCCAGCATGGGGTGTACACCCCCAGTGCCCAGAATGGTGCTGACATCCAATGTGGGCTACACTGAGCTGAGATGCCAGAGTCAAGTCTTGGCCAGGAGCTGTGCCCGCCATGGTCTCCCCACCCGCCAACGAGTGGCCCCCATTCTTGTGGCAGGTGGGGGCTGGTTACCATGACAGACTTCTTGGGCTTGGGGCTGGGGGAGAGCAGAACATGGCTCCGGGAGGGCTTCCGCACATAGATCTTCCAGGTGGAGGAGTCGGGGTTCTCAGCCGCGTAGCACCTCCACGCCGTCTGAAACCAGCAGAAGGGAGAGGCTGTCACCCACCGAGCACCCGACGGGGCCTCATACAGAAGCTGCAGCCCGCCTATCCTACCCTGTGCACCCCACTCCTGGCAGGACAGCAGGGCATCCTGTGTGCCAACCCTGCCTCCCGCCAGGTTCAGGGCCTGGTCCCTCACCTCCCAGAGCCTTTTCATCCCCCAGACAGCCTGGCTCAGCCCCTTCCTGTGTCAGGCAGCTCATGGCCTCATGCACTGACTGTTACTCGCAGCTCAGACAGCAGAGGCCTTCCCCTGGGAACTCCAATCCATCAGCCGCCACCTCCACCCACCAGTCCCTCCTGCAGTCCAGCCCCACATCAGGCCCTGGAGATGCCCAGTTGGCTGCCTCTCCTCTGGGCATACACGGCGAGTACAGGGACAGGCGCAGAACCGGACAGTAGGAGTCCATCCAGTGAGGATGCGCTGCAGAACAGAGGTCACCTGGAGCCTGGGGGGGAGGGGGGCCACCAGGCAGAATGTGGAGGAGCAGGGCCCCCGGAGCTGGTGGGAGGTGAGACTGAGTGGCTAGGAAGCAAAGCCCCTCACAGAGACACCAGTGCAGGGCCCAGGGGCCCCAGGGCCATCCTACAGCTGGGGGGAGCCTCCAGACGGCACATGGGTGAAGGTCTTAAGCCTCCATTCAAGAGGTAACCACCACACAGGGGATGACCCGGAGGAGGAGAAGCCATTGGCAGGGGACCTGAGGGGAGGCCGTGCCACGTCTGGGTGGGCAGGGGTGGGACAGAAGGGGGTGCCAGGAGCCTTGTATGAGGACGCATCCTGGGGGTCTTGTCACAGCCTGCTTGCCATGGGAGCCTGAGAGGGAGGAGGTGGGGACTGTTGGCACGCTGGCAGGGTTTCTGGGGGCAGTGACATGATCCCTGTGATGGGAACCCAGGCAGACATGGTGGCTGGTGGGGGGTACACGCAGCCCTCACACCCACCCAGGACAATCAGGGAAAGGCCACAGGTCCGGCCACCACATCCACGACAAGCCACCGCCAGATCCCACCCTCCCAAGCAGCCTGCGCATGTCCTGCCCCCAAACACAACATCATCCAGCTGCCTCGTGCTTCCTGCCTTGGTCCATTGAACGTGCCCTTCCCTGGGCCCCAGCTCCAGTCTTCCTGTGGTGGGCGTGTCTGCACCCCTGAACTCGCCAATAGACCTGCCTTCTAAGGGATGCTCATTCTCGAGGTGTGTGATTCCTGGGAGCAGCACAGGGCTCCGCAAGACAGCCATCCATGCTCCCCTCCTGCAGGCGGCTGCCCATGGCAGGCTGGGCCGGTTTTACGGGCCTGATTTATGGTCTCCCCGAAAGGAGAAACTGTGGGGTCATAAAACCGGGCCTGAGGCTGCCCTCAGCTTTATGGCCGCTTTTATTTCCTTCCCGTCCAGGTATAATGTCCAGGCCCCAGACGGTGGGTTCCGGAAGGGCTTCAGAGGAGCGAGATGGAGACTCTGGCTGAGCCCCGGCTCCTAGGCTGAATAACGGACAGCTGCCTACCCCTCACTGGGGCCCTGCCCGAGGCATAGTGGTCAGGAGGCTGAGGCCCAAGGGCATGACCCGAGACTATCTTTGGGGGGCATTCAGCTCTGGGTGTGCAGAGGGGTCCACACGTGTACTGCAGCTGCCCCACTGGGAGAGGGGCGCACATCCACAGCCCGACACATGACGAAACCCATGCTGCAGACCCCCGTTCCTGGCCACTCAGGCAGGCTCTGGGACCACTCGGCCCCCACAGAGGCCAGTGACCAAGACTCTCAGGGACATCATTTTCAAGTGGGTCTTGGCCCTAAGTCTTTGTTCGCATTAAAAGGGTGGCCCGGTTCTCTGGTGTGTTCTGGGGTCACAGACCAGAGCCAAGTGTCTGGGGGCTTGGGGCCACCTGCCTCCTTGCCCACCTCCAGAATCTTCCTCTCCCCACTGCTCTCAGGATCTGCCGCCTCTGGTCCCCCAGCCTCAGAGCCTCTGGGACAGTGTCCTTACAGCAACTTTGGGCTGAGGGGAGTGAGAAGCCGACCTGCCTGGTTCCATACCAGGCAATGAGGGGCCTTGGGGCAGGCGCAGCCCCTTCCCCACCACTGAAGGCCTGGCACTCTGAGCCACAGGCCCTGTGTGGGGCAGCTGCTGGGCCTCTGAGAGCTAAGCTGGCACTGTGAATGCAGTGCATGGCCTGTGCTGCTGGATCGCTGGTCCTCACCTCCCATCACCCGGGAACACTGAGCTCCATGCATGCTGGGAGCAGCCCAGAAGGCATGGAGGCTGCACAGGCAGGGCCGTGAGCCCTGTGGGGGATGGCCCCCTGGGAACCCCTTACTCCTCCCGTCCAGACTTGCCCGCATGCAGAGCAGGGGTGGCAGAAAGAGGGAGAAGAGGAGGGAGAGGAATGACACCAAGGCCGGCCTCTGTGGCCAGGAAGTGAGGGGCCCACAGAACTGGCCACGTCGAATCCAGGACTGGCCAAGCCACCTCCTTGTCCCCCAGCCCAGCCTGCTGAACGTGACCCTCTGTGGGAGCCGCGGTAGAGGGAGACAAGCTCCCCCAACTCCTGGGCCCACCCTGTCAGCATCACTGGATGGTTCCCAGGAGCAGAAGTTACGACAGGCGAGCACGTCTGTGCTGCAGACGTGGTTCTTCCACGTTCTGGAGGGATCCACAGCCACAGGGTCTCGGGAGCTTCACAGGCCGGTCAACTCAGGGCTGAGAGTGGTTCCCAATTCTCAGAATGGACGCTAGCTTGTATTTACGCAGATGGACATGAGGCTGACACAATGACGACAAGGAGAGGGCAGTGACAAGGCTGCCTCGGTGGGGGCCCTCACCTGAATGAGCGACGCTGCTGCCGGGATCTGCCGGTTGAAGTGCTTCTGCCTCTGCTTCTGCTGCACCTTCAGGGCGAACCCGGAGCCGAGGATCCCCTGGGAAGGGACAGAAACCAGGGCTTGTGTCCACACAGGTGGCCACCAGATGGGCGCAAGCTTGCAGGATGCGGGAGCTGGGGAGACACGGTGGACACGGGGTCGCTAGCTTGGGGAGGCCAGGCCTGCTCAGCCCTGCAGGCCCCACAAATGAGGCTGGCCCCTCTGGCCCAGCCTGCCCAGGCAGAGGGTAACCCCCATCTGAGGAGGACTACTGCTGCCACCCCAGGGTTGCCAACGGGATGGAGAGGACTAGCTCATCAGGGAGGGAGCTCCCTGTCCACAGAGGTGATCAAGTCCTACACTTGCACATGCATGTGCATACACACACACATACTACACTACAGGTATGTGACGTGTGTACACATACACCACACACATATACTGTATACATACAACACATGCACATACACATAGACTCACATGCCACATGTATTATACTGTACACAGAGAACACATGTACCCATACATGATCTATACACACACACATAAGCAAATGCATGCTCTAGTATACCTGTGTGACACATACACATATAAACACATACACACATCCTAACACACATGCACATGCAATGTGTACACATATACACATGTGGTCTATAACACACATGCACATAGTATGCACATGCATACACCACACGTATACACACATAACACACACACCTACCTACACACATAGTGAACTAGAAGATTTTAACCCTCACGGTCTATGATTTCTGGAAAGGACATGGATCGAAGCCCCTCCTAGGCCACAGTGCAGGACTGCTCCCTCCCTCCCAGGCACACGGACTCCACCTCTGTGGTCACATAGCAGCCACACTGGCACCTCACCCTTTCCCCTCAGGGGCCGACTAAGCCGGCCTGCACCCCACTGTCTGCCATTAACGGCCTGGCGATCACCATCAGACCGTCCTAGGCCACCTCGTGCACTCGCTACAAAGGACCCCACTGGGGGTGGGGAACAGGAAGGCAGATGGCTTCCAGGGGCCTGTAGCAGGTGAGCTGGGCTCTGAATGTGCCGCCCCTGTGATGAATCTGCTCACGGGGAGACCCCCAGCCAGGCCCAGAGCCTGGAAGAGGCTGGTGAGCGGCAGAGACGCCCCCCAACGTGGAGCACCTACCGCCGGGAGCGCGAAGAAGGAGATAGCGAAGACGGAGAAGCAGGAGGCAATAGTCTTCCCGACCCATGTCTGGGGCACCTTGTCCCCATAGCCGATGGTGGTGACAGTGACCTGCAAGGAGGGACAGCAGTCAGCAGTCAAGGCCCCAGAAAATCAGGACAAGCATCTGTCCAGCCTGAACCCACTGCCACCCAAGACCTGCCACCTTGTGAATGGAGGCCAGGGAGAGACCTCATCACCAAGATGGCCATGTGGCTCAGCCAAAGGACCAGTGCCAGAGCAGCCAGACGGTTTGGGCCTCCCAAACTTAACACTGTAAAGGAAGCAAGTCCACCGGGGTGTGCACAGGAGCTCAGTGCCGATGGAAGACCAGGGCCTGCCAGCCAGACACGCGGGCCAGGAGGAAGACCAGGCGTGGCCTACCTGCTCCACACACCTGCCCCATCCCTGAGGAGGTCCGCCACCCAGGCCACCAACATCGCTGCGCACTGCCCCCAGAAGGCCGGAAACTCCCACCGAGGCTGGTCCTCAACAAAATGCTAGGATGGGAATGACACGCCACTTCCTGACGACCCCCCGGGCACCAGATGTTTCATTTGTCCTTTTTCCAAGAGAACCAGACGCAGTTCAATCCTTTTTCTCAGTGGGGGGCTGTCCATCCGGGGTGTGTGGTGGGACAAGGAGAGTGAGGGGCTGCTCCTACCCCACTCCCATGCCCACCCCAGGCTTGCCTCCTACTGCCATCTGAGGTTTGCTCTCTGGGGGCTCTGGTGGGAGCCTGACAATGACACTCTGCAGGGACTCGAGAGCCCACCCGACCGTGCCAGCCGCTTGGCCCGGGCCCATGCCTGACCATGCCGCAGAGTCTGGGCTGTGGGGCTGCCTGCTGGGTGTCCAAGGAGCCAGCTCTGAGCCTGGCAAGGGGACCTAGGGTGCCCCCAAGTCACAGCTCGTCCTGTCGGCACACGCACTCATACCCACATGCCCGGGCAGCAGGCATGGTGGCCCAGAGTGTTCCTGTGGCTCCCTACCTGTGGGTAGTCAGCCTGGCTGCCACCTGCCTGCCCCAGGGTCTTGCCAGCCCATCTTCTCCTCTCTGAGGCCTCCAGTCCAGGCCAAGTAAAAATCACCTCCGGCAGGCCTGGGAAGGTTTACATGGAGCCTCCATTCCGTCCCCTGCCCCATGAGGCTGGTGCAGGGAGTTGGGAACGTGAAGACAGGGCCTGGGGAGGCCCATTTAACAGACTGACTAAAGACAAGGCCCAGACAGAAAGCGGTGAGTTCTACAGTGCTGACCACTGGCTCACTCCGCACCCCCCGGACTCTCCACCAGCCACTGAGGAGGGACGGACAGAGTGGAGAGGCCCAGTGGCCACAGCTGGGCAGGGACAGACACACACCACCACTCAGAATTGCTGTAGCCGAGGCGAGAGCCGGCGGGAAACAGGAGCATGAAGGAGCCTGGGCGGCAGAAAGTACTGTAATGCAAGAGACTGAGTTACACCACAGAGCAAGTCAACTCGTGGGAGGTACAGCCACCTAGTTCAGCTTCTGTGACTGAGGACGTTACAGACCAGCCACTGCTGAGCCCGCCCTGCCGGACCGTGTGTCTATTTATGATCCCGGCGCTTCGGAGAGCCATCTCCCACAGCTGCACACACGGAGCATTTCCCTGCCACGTCAGCGTCCCTCAAACACACGTCCCACACACAGAGGCCGAGTGCACTGAGCCTCCTACTGCCGGGTACTTTAAACGGACCACCCGAGCCTGTGCACATGAGTGCACACTCACAAACGTGCCTCACACATGCACGCTAAGACAGGCAACAGCCTGATGTGCTCAGGCAGGAACGTGGTACACACAGTTGCATTCATCACACACACACGGCACAAGGTCACATGAAGGCAGCTGGTACTCTCGTCGAGCCTGACACTCTCTGGGCACACTCAGGCTCAACATCTCACACACACAGACACGCCATGCACACCTGGAACACGGCCCAGGTACCTGCAGGGTGGAGCCAGGGGCCATGGGCAAGGCTGCCAGCTGGCTGGGAGATAAGGGGGGTCTGGGGAGCCTGGAGCCCCCATGTCTGCAGCCCGTGGGGGGCCTGCACCCTACATGTGAGGCCTGGGCCGCAGCAGCATCTGCAGAGTGCCCGGCGCACACAGCAAAGGCAGATGGGGGCCACAAGTGGGGTGGGCTTCCAAGACACTGCACCCAGCCCTCTTTTGGAAAATACAGTTGTTTTTCATAAAATTATTTTATTTATGTAATCATATAATGGGTCTATTATTATTTTAATGAATTAATATAGAAACATTTTTTAAATTTCTTTCTCAGTTTTATTTTCTAATGTGGTATCAATAGTTATAATCCATGTAAACAAAAGCTCTCTGGGGTCTTCAACAATTGCTAAGAGCGTAAAGGGGTCCTGAGACCCACGAGTTTGAGAATGGCCACCATGCAGAGAGCGAGAGGCAGGGTGGCCTCTGAGACAGCGCAACCTGGGAGGCATGTGAGGCACTTACACCTGGGGTAAAGTTTAAGGGGGCGCCCAAAACTCAGGCCTCAAGACAAATAACATGTAATGCAACCTTCTAAATTACCAAAATTAATGCAAAATAAAACCCTGCGATGACTAGGAACCGGATGTAGGTGGGGGAGGGAAGGGGCTCGCCTGGAAGGGCCCCAGGATGGAGTGGAGCCTGAGCCCATCTACCCCAGCAGACAAGAGCCCTGGAGGGTGGCCCCTCGTCCTCTTCCACCTGGCGCCATGCCTGGGCCTGCGCCTGCCCAGAAGATGCTGGGACTCCCTGCTGGGTGGGTGGTGGGCAGAACTGGGGAAGCCCAGAGCCAGGTGTCCCCCACCCCCAACCGTGAAGGGCACAAGCCCAGAGCTGGGGACCTCGGCCTCCCCTCTCAGACCCTGTCACAGACCCTCTTTGTCAAGTTAACGACATCCTTTCAGCTCTTTGAGGAAACGGCCCATCCCCGCAGAGCTGTTTGTTTTTCCTGAATTCACAGACACAAGCAGCTCAGGAATGGGCCGTTTTATAGCCTCTGTGCTCGGAACTTGCCCTCGATGGCGGGCGATCCAGAATGCAGATCTGCACGTCCCCTGGGCCCACAAACTCCGGGAGACACAACCCGGCCGCCGCAGCCCAGGTGGCCCCCACCACGCTGCAGCACACACCGGCTGGCTCACGTGAACCCAAGGACACACCCGTGACAGGACCGTGGAGACGGGTGTGTGGGGGGCCCAAGATGTCTTCATCCTCTCAGGAGCCGGCGCTGGGGCGTGTCCTCCATCATTTGTGTTTCTCCTCTGTGCCTTCACTTACATTTTGAGGGAAAAGAGGCATGAGAGGACCTTCTAGTTCCCCCCTACAGACACGTTCTGTCCTGAGAAGCTGGCACTGGCATCATTTTATTTTCTCTTTTTTAAAGCAGCCTCCTGGACACCAGCCTCCAAGGGAGATGGGAGGTCCAGCCCAGAAACCCTGACTCCACTGGGGAGGCGGTCAGCCTGCAGCCACCTCCACAGGCCCGGCCCATCTGGAGATGTCACGGTCGTCTGTCCAGAGGCAAGGAGCAAGAGGATAATGCCAATGCGGACACTTAGGGGGTCACATCACAGGCAGCACCTCCGTTTGGCAAACTTGAGGTGATGCTGAGTTAGGCACCATCTTACACAGCGGGAAACTGAGGCTGAGAGGAGCAGTCACTGTGCCTGAGGTCTTACCACTGGTAAGTGACCGAGCTGGCACCAAACAATGCCTGCACGACCCCAGGCTCCATGCTGTGACGCTAGGAGGGCTGCAGAACAAACCTGAGGCTAGAGGCTGCTGCCTCGTCATGGGTCCAGGCCTCACCCAGCCTCAGGTTCCTGGGGTCCAGGGGGAGCCGCTCTGTGAGGAAGGTGCTGGAGGTGGGGGGTGGGGGGCAGACAGGGGCAGAGCAGGACCCTTAAGACCAGCAGGGCTAAGGAGTGTGATTGGACCACGGCAGCCATAAACACTTGAGTGTGAATTAGCTTGCTGCCCAGAGGACGCTGAAAAGGACAGAGCCAGGGAAAGGGCAGCCTTGGGGAAGGAGAAGCGTGGACAGAAGGGAAGGCTGGGTGAGAGGCAGGACTGTCTCGCGGTGGTGAAGGGCAGGAGCAGCGGTCCTGGGCTCTTTTTCCCAGGGGACCCCCAGCCCCAGCCGGTTGCAGGCCTGCCCCGAGAGACCCCGGCCTGGCTGGTGGGAGGGGGCGGAGGGAGCAGCCCAGCCAGGCTTGCAAACTATGAGTAAAACAAAAGCAATCACATACCCCAAAATAAACCCACTTCCTTTCAGCAGGAAAAAGTAAATAAATGAACACAGATCCGTGCAGGCCCAGGGTTCTCGTCACATGAGTTTATCTTCTCACTCACGGTGATGTGGAGCTCAGGCCCGGCCGAGTCCGCGTCCTCGCCTCGTGTGGCTCCCGGGCCCCGAGCACCCGCCAGACGGGGATATGGACTACGAGGACGGGTGAGAAGGGGCCTGCGCCTGGGGGCCGCCATTGCAGCACCAAGGGGTGGGGGACAGGACCTCTCTCTTTCCCTCCTCCTGAGCAGTCCCCAGGAGTCCCAGACAGAGGCTGACACGATGCTACAGATAGCCCGGGCACCAGCCAGGCCACGTCTACCCCACAGCATGGCCAGGCTCAAGGCCCCACGTGCAGAAAGCCCAGGTGACTCTGCCTTGAGGGCTCAGTTCAGATGTCACCTCCTCAGGAGGTCCTCTCTGACTCCCAGAGCAGACAGAGGGGGTCCTCCAGGGACCCCACAAATCACTGCGTGCAGACCCCACCATGACTCCAAGAGCACAAGACCAGGGCTGCCCGACCCCTGCTGTACCCCGGGGCCCAAGCAAGCAGGGTTGCAGCGACGTGCCTCACCTCAGATCTGCAAGCCGAGACATGTACCCTCGTGGCAAGAGCTGGCATCGCCAGAGGCCCGCATCGGCCAAGCAAAGTCTTCATGGCAACAGGAACAGTCGCCACCAGGGATCATAGCCAGGGATCCAGGGATCAGGGCCTACTCAGTGAGCCCCACAGCGGCCCTCAGAGGTTGACCCTGTTTTCTCTCCCATTGTACAGATGGGGAAACAGAGGCACAGCACAGCACATGCTCTGGCCCCAGGGCCAGTTTGATGGTGCAGCTGACTTTGCACCCCAGGAAGCTGACTCCATAGTCTGCCCCCCCAACCTCGGCCTCACTGACAGAGGCCCTGTCATTCATCCATGAGCCCCTGTCCTGCTGCAGCCTGGCCTAGGCCCTGGAAATGGGAATCAGAAACACGAGGTCCCTGGGGTCCAGGAGGGGCCGCTCTGCGAGGAAGGTGCTGGAGGTGGCAGGGAGGGAGGGCAGACAGGGGCAGAGCAGGACCCTCAAGACCAGCAGAGCTAAGGAGTGTGATTGGACCACGGCAGCCATAAACACTTGAGTGTGAATTAGCTTGCTGCAGGGCCATCGCCTGGCGTCTGGCTTTGGAGAATGCCAGGAACACCGTGGCTGGAACAGCCTCCTGAAATCTACAACAGCCTTCACTGTGTCCCTGTCCTCTCTGGGCGCCTGGTGCCCAGAGCTTTCTGCGTTCTCACTGACAACTCTCCAACAATCACGGAAGTGGGTACTCACGCCCATTTTACAGATGAGCCCAGAGAGGTTGGGTAACCCGCCCAGGGCCACACAGCTGGTCAGTGGTGGAGCTGGCATACAGCACCAGGTCCGGCTCCACCCCCGAGCTCCTGGTTTCCCTGTTTCCTGATGCTGACCATGTTTCTTGCCCTCAGGATGAAGCTGGAAAGTTCTTACCTTTGCTGACATGAGCTGAACCCCACCCTGGAGGAAATCAATTCTGTACACCACCCTCACTGGGCCTGCCAGGTCCATGTAGGCAATCTCCCCAGGTGTTCGCCAGTGGGCAGTAGTACAGAGAGATGGACCTGCCTTGCGGACTCCTACTCATCCTGCAAAACCCGGCTGAAAAGCCTTTCTCTGGCTGGGCTCCCAGAGCCCAGAGTGAGAACTCCACACACTACAGCCTATAGGCGAGGACCACACCGGGGTGGGGAGCAGCCTGGGCTCCTGCAGACCCTCTGTTCTTGGCTGCGCAGCACTCCCTGGCTTTGCGTGGAGCTCCAGGCAGAGAAAGAGCCCTGGAACGGGTGGGATCTGCGTGCTGGGGGACTGGCTCAGCATCCCCAGGCCCATGCCACCTCAGTTTCCCCAGCTTCAGACAGGGTCCTGACACCGGCCCCACCCACTTGGCGGTGCCAACAGGGCTAGCACGGGAATGTCTGGGAGGCCCTCTCCTCACTCAGGCCCCCACTCAGCTCCCAGACCCCTCTGGCCTCGTCCTGCCAGGATGCAGTACAGCCTGGGAAGCCGGAACCTTCTGGAGCCAACAGCTAAGGAGAGAGTGAACAGGAGTCAGACTATTTTAAATGGTGGCTGAAATGCAGGGACGGGCGTCCAGGCTTTTCCCTCTAACTCTAAATTTAGACGCAGGGGTAAACAGAGCCAGGCAGCCTTCTGATTTGAGAGACCCCCGGGCGCTAAACAGAGGAGCCCGTGTGTGCAAAACTGCCTTTCCCTCCACTCTAACTTTAATATAAACAAACGCATTTTGTTCCAAGGGCAAAGAAAAAAGTCTTAAATTCTCCCGAAACACCTCAGCAGCCAGGCGTGGGGCGCCACACTTGGGGGAGCAGGGAGCTCTCACCCCCGAATCGGGGGTCCCCACCCGGGGTGGGGGACACCAGCCACTGAGCGGGCACCTTTGCTAGACAGTGTGGAACTGGCACTCAGAGAGGGGAGGGACCTTCTCACGAAGTCCACCTGGGACACTCACTATCCTGGGCTGAATAGTGTCCCCCTGAAATTCATGTCTGGCTGGACCCTCAGATATGAGCTGATTTGGAAATAAGGCCTCTGTTGAGGTAATTAAGTTAAGGAACTCGAGTTGAGATCATCCTGGGTAATCCACGTGGGTCCTAAATCCAGTGACAAATGTCCTTATGAGACAGGAGATGCAGCCACAAACCCAGGGATGCCTGGAGCCCCCAGAGGCTGGAAGAGGCGGGAAGGCCCCTCCCCGAGAGCCTCCAGCGGGAACGTGGCCCTGCCACACCTTGACTTCAGACTGTGTCCTCCAGAACTGGGAGAGAATCCATTTTTGTTGTTTTAAGCCCCCCAGTGGGTGGGAGTTCATTGTGGCAGCCCCAGGAGACTCGTACACCCGCTGCCCCAGGTGCCATGCACAGAGCCGCTCTATAGGCACACCAACTCATTCGCTCATTCATACAACAAACACCACCAGCTGAGCCTAGAAGGTGAGGACCACCTCTGCCGCACCTACAGTCCAAGGGGCACGAGAGCGCCTACATGTGGCGGCTCCCCCGCTGGATTCCCCATGGTCTCCAAAGGAAACCCGGTGCACGGCACTTCCCACACGCCAGCCGCCCAGACGCTCTATTTTAGGGTCGATCCCACACATCTCTGAGAAGCTGGGCTGGCTTCTGGCCAGCCCCCAGCCCAGGCCTGTGGGGCGAGGGGGTGCGGAGTGCAGGCAAAGCAGGGTGGACCCAGCGTGGAGATCAGATGAGGCCCGGCCTCCACCCCTCACCCCCGTGAGGTACCCCTGGCAGCACCCCCCATTGAGTAGACCCCCCTCCTCTGTCTGCCCTGAGGGGACCTGTGGGCAGTGCTGCAGGGCAGGAGGCTGGCGCTTGCTCCCATGGGGGTGAAGGAAGCCGGGACAGAGGAGACAGAACAACTGCTGGGGCACAGTTGCAACTGGCAAACTGGCCCAAAGCCCCCGATCGGGGCCGCCCCGGCTTGCCTTTCTTGGGCTCTGTTTGTCCGAGTCGCGCCAGGAACACAGCCCATAACTCAAGCCTCGGGCCGCCCCCACCCGGACAGCTGCAGGGGCAGCCGCTGCTATGAATGGGAGCCGTTTGCCCCCGAGTCCCGGCGGTGGGGGCCCAGGGCGGCCCAGGGGCGCGGGGCCCGGCGGGAACAATGGCCGGGCCAAGGCCCATGGTGGCCGAGGCTGGGGCTGCAGCTGACGGTGCGGCCGGGGCACCCGTGCCAAGCTGGGCACAAAGGGGCCGTTCTCCCGGCCAGCGGGCGGATGTTTGCACAGGTGTGGGAGTGGGAGCGCCGCGCTGTGCGGGCGGCCGGGGGGCAGGGGGGCAGCCCGCGGCCCACAGCCCAGGAGCGGCCGGGGGACAGGGAGGGCAGCGCCAAGGCCGAGCACCGCTTATCAGCCCTGCCACGGGCAATCCTCACGCGCTTCCTGCTGCACCGTATGGTCTCCGGGAATCCTCCTGGCTCTGGGGAGCCTGTCACTACATGGGCCCTGCCTGTCACTAGGATGGGCACCCTCCACCCGCCACGGGCAAGCTCCCTGCCGGGGACTGAGCCTGCCCACCCAAACCTGCTGGGGCCTGCCACACCTGGGCCTGCGGGGGCACAAGCCCGCAGGAGGGCGGGCGGGCAGAGGCTGGAACCAGGGCCTTCCCCAACCCGGAAGCTGGGTCTTTGCCTTCCCTGAGCAGCCTGGCACGTTGGAAGCTTCCAGAAAACACGCTGACTCAGCCAACAAACATCAGGAGCCCCCGCTGCGAGCCTGGCCTCACGGGGGTGGGGATGCAGAAACAGCAGGGGAACAGGCCTGCTGGGGAGCCACAGAGCGGCGTCCCGCCCCGCCGAAACAAGCTAGGATGGGCCTCCCTCCTGGAGGAGGGTGGGGAGCCCCCGGAGAGAGCAAGGCCTGCCCTTTCTGGAAGGAAACACTGGGGACAGACACAGCTGGGGCCTGGCACAGCCGTTGTCCCCACCCAGTGCCCCTTACACCCGCGCTGCCCCCAAGACCTCGGCTCCACCTTATACAGGCTGCGACCCTCTCCCCTCCCTGGCCGGAGCAAGCCTGGACGTCAGCATCCCAGCCCCCAGCTCAAAGGGGCTCCCACTCAGCCTTGTGCAGCTCGTAACCAGGGCTGGCGTCCACCTGCTCTCACCCACTCCACCACTCCAGGCTCAGTTCTAGACCCTACTGGGGCACTAGCTCCTTGCGCCCCGAGAGCATGTTGAAGTAGTGCTGTGTGTGCCCCACGGGAAAGGCGGGGAGTGCCAGGGCCTGGCTGCGGCCCAGAGATGGGCCGCACCCCTGCATTCCCCTACAGCGAGCGCCCACCCCGGGCTGCCTCAGGGCCCTGCACTTGCTGTTCCCTAGGCCAGTTCCCATCCCTGTGGGTGGGTAAGCTGCCGGCCACCCTGCAGTTAAGGGCCCGGGACCTGCCTCCCCACGAGGTCCGAGGTGTGCGTGGAGGGTTTGGTGCCCCGAGAACTTGCTCCCTGGACCCACACACCAGTGAGGCCGGCTTCCCACCGTGAGCAGCACTCATGGAGCATGCGGATCAGACGTCCTGCAGCTGCTGAGGCCCCCGAACCATCCACGGCACATCTAAGTGGTCTTTACCGCCTGTGGGATCATCTGCTTCCCGTCCGCCTCTCCTGCACAATGGCAGCGCGGGCCAGCTGAGAGCCACCCCAGCCTGCGGCCTGGCCACTTCCAAGCAGAAGCTGGGTGCTGGGTGCTGCAGGAGGGGGAGGGAGCACACCTGCTGGGCTCTGCCCCCAGCTCACACAAAGAACCCATCTGCACAGCCAGGGGAGCCTCTGGGCCCCTGGGGCAGAACCCACACTTTTCTGGACAACTCTGCTTCACAGGGCATGCCCGCTGCCCAGGGCCAGCTACTGAATTCGCAGGAGATGAGGTCCACCCACTTGTCATGAGTTCTTTGTTTGCTATGTAACGTCTCGCTCCTCGACACAGGGGTACTTATGGGGCCAGCACAGGCCCTCAAAGACACAGGGCACACACCTGACCCCACCCTCGATGATGCCAGGGCAAAGGGTGGCCAGGGTCTCGGAGCAGGGGTGGAGGCGGGGGGAGAGGCAGTGGAGAACTCGGCCTGGGTGGGGTGGGGCCCGGCGCGGGGACCTAGTGTGAGCTGAGGCTCCAAGCACCCCACGCACACTCCGGCGTCTCGGATTTCCCTTATAAACTCAGAGACAGAACGTCAGGACCCTCAAGACAGGTGACCGCAGGGCATTAAGCACGGAGTGTGGGGCCGTCTGAGTGTGGGGCCCTGCGCTGGCCACCCATCCACCAAGCTGGGCCCGCTGCTGGCTTCAACCACAGATCCGTGGGAAGAGTTCTGAGCATTCAGGCGGGCAAGGAGTCCCCGCCATCGAGGCATGAAATCTTGAGAAACCAGAGCCCCACGGCCCACAGGGCGACGTCCTGCCCCCTCCTCCGTCCCAGAGGGTCTGTGGACACGCGGCCCCCACACAGGACAGCCCTGCCCAAAACCCCAACTTACCACCCCCCACCACAAGGCGTCGGCGTAGCTGCCAAACTCAACGCGGCCCGACTCATTCACGGCATCTTTCTCGGCCAGGTACACGAAGTACGAGGAGAAGATGAGGCCCAGGAAGCCGATGTACAAGGTGGTTATCAGCTCCTGGGAGTCAGAGCAAGCAGAGAAGGCACCAGTCAGCCGGGTGCTCACAGGCACCTCAGGGGCCTCTGCGGATACGCCTGGCCAACATCACAGGCAGCGAGGGGCCCGCCTGGCAGCAAGTTCCAACATTTACCAGAAAGTTCTATGTAAATTCCAGCATGTTTCACATGCAGACATCAGACTTCAAAGTAACCTATTTTTCTCAACCCTTGTAAATGGCTGGTGGTGGGTCTGGCCCTCCAGGAGCAAGGTGGGCCCCCAGCCACCGCCTGGACAGACCATCTGGGCTTGCACAGGCTCCACTGACCGCGGCTCTCTTTCCTGAAGAATCACGGTGATAGGGACGGCTAGGTTCTCACGGAGGGGTGTGGGCAGGCCACCTCCGCCGTCACGGGACTGTTCTTGCTCTGCCCAGTTCTAGATTTCTGAGCCTGTTCGACCTTTTTCCATCTTACATTTCTGTCTCTTGTCCCCAGCTTCAAAGAACAAGAGCACGTCATCAACCCGACTGGCCAGGGATGCTGGCACTCTGCATTGGTTGCAGGACGGCCCACCTGGCTCATACTGGGGCTCGCTTAGACCCCGCACTGCACCCTCTCTCCCCCAACTCCAGGCCTCTGCACCCCACCCAGACCACCCACCTGACGGTGGATGAAGACCACGGAGCCCAGCAGTCTCCAGGTGCCTCCCTGGCGGTCGACATGCAGCATCCTCAGGATCTGGAGGAAGCGGATGCCCCTGCGAAAAAGAATTTCTGTGCCCCTGCCCAGGCCTGCTCCACCCCCGACTCACCCCACTCAGTGCCTCTGAAGCCCCCTCCGGCACAGCCCCTCAAAGCCTGGTTCCAAATCTACCCACTCACCATCGTGCAACCCCCAACACCCTCTTTCTCAAGCACAGGGTCAGGGCTAGGGGCAGACTGCCTTCTGGGGGAGGCCCCGGGATCAGCCCAGTTTACAGATGAGCACACTGAGTCCTGGAAGTGAATTAGTGCTCATGCGGTGTCTGGAACCCGGGCAGCCTAACTCAGCATGGGCCTTGAGCCCACCCCCCGCCCCAGCACACGGCCCCAAAGCTCTCGCCCCCTCCCAGCCCGGAGAGCTTGCAGCCCAGCCGTACCTGATGGCCGAGGTGGCAAATACCTGCCCTTTGGAGCCCACGCAGAGGACGACCATGGAAGCCACAACCACAATGAGGTCTGGGGGAACAGCGTGACACCACCGTCACCAGCCGGGCGGCTGGCTCAGGGCAAGGAGCCTGATGGTCGGGCGGGACAGGGCCCAACAAAGGGGACACAGAGACACCTTGGATGGGGAGACTCGGCCCTCCATCTTAGGCAAGTGCAGAGCCCACCTGACCCCACCTCCCCAGCCCTGGCTTGCAGGCTACTGAGGGCAGCAGACACCCACATGTGCTGAGCACAACCAAGACCCCTGCCCATGAGCAGCATCTGAGGACAGGGGACCTGAGTGCTGAGGCTGGCTCCTGGGCTGGGGGACCTGGGAGGACAGCCTGCTGGCCTTGGGGTCCTACTGCATCACAGGCAGAGGAGCCTGAGGGTCTCTGAGTCCTCAGGGGACTCTGCCTGCTGGTGGCTCGTGATAGGGCCCTGCCCCACAGATCCCCCCTTCCTGGGGAGGGTGCCAGCCCTTGCCGGAAAACCTTGGGGTGAAGCTTCCGTGGAGGCAGGCGTGACTCACCAATGATGGAAATGGGCTTCCGGGCAAAGCGCAGCCGCCCCCAGACGCCCACGTACTTGCTGCGGCAGCCTGCGGACCAGAGGCGGACCGCGTACTCAGTCCCAAAGAACACCACCAGGACGATCTCCTGCGGGGACAGAGGGGCATGATCTCACCATGAGGCCAGGCTCTGCCGCCTGTTCAGATGGGGCTGCACCAATGGGCAGGCCCCCAGTATGGGACCCTCTACTGAGAGACACCCCAAGAGCAGCTGGCCTGGGTCCTGGTCTGCTAGAAGTGGGTGGTGCCCACTGCATCGCCCACCTGGAGAAGCCAACGACCTAAGCCCAGGTCCACCAGTGGTGGACACCGGTGAGGCCTGCTGCTCTTCAGGGGCAGGGGGAGACCAGGCCCAAAGGGAGATCCACACCAGGGCTCAGGAGCGGCTCTGGGTCTTGTGCCCTCATCTGGCCCCAAGAAACACGACGTCCTGGGGCCTACATTCTCCAGCCAGTACTCATTGAAACCACCGAGTCCCCAGAACTCAGCCCATACATCCCAATTTGGGGGTTGGAGAACATATGTCCTCACGAGACAATCCCTCTTTCACCTCACACAGGCACCACGCCACCAGAGGGACAGTAGTCACCATTTGGCAGCCTTCACTGGGGCCCAGGTGCAGGAGTTCCCTGGGGCAGGGAAGCTGGGTCACAGGAGAAAGAGGGGTCTCAGAGGGCATCATTGGTACTTTCCTAAAGGGAAAGGCAGGTACAATGTCCCCTGTGAAACAATGCCCCTTG
This sequence comes from Diceros bicornis minor, assembly GCF_020826845.1. Lineage (NCBI taxonomy): Eukaryota > Metazoa > Chordata > Mammalia > Perissodactyla > Rhinocerotidae > Diceros > Diceros bicornis. Next base: position 2,193,062 of record NC_080770.1, read on the forward strand.
AGAGGCCCTTCCCATGGTCCAGGCCTCCAGCAAAGACTGTTCCACAGATCAGTCTACAGTCAGGGTACTTTGGGGAGGTGGGGGAAAGCCAGAGAGCCAAGAGCTAACATCTGGGTTACAATGGATGGATGGATAGTGGACATACAGGTGGGTGGAAGGAAAAAAGGATGGGTGGATGGGCAAATGAGGATGGATAGCGTAAAAATCAAATTCAAAAGGGAAGTGCTGTATGTCAACAAATTGGATAACCTAGATGAAACGGACAAATCCTTAGAAACACAAAACCTACCAAGACTAAATCATAAAGAAATAGGCAATCTGAATGGCCCTATAACTAATAAAGAGACTCAGTAATCAAAAATCTCCCAACAAAGAAAAGCCCAAGATCTGATGGCCTCACTGGTGAATTCTATCAAACATTTAAAGAAGAACTAATACCAATCATTCTCAAACCTTTCCAAAAAAATCGAAAAGGAAGGAACGCTTCCTACCTCATTCTAGGAGGCCAGCATTACCCTGATACCAAAGCCAGACAAAGACACTACGAGAAAAGAGAACTACAGACCAGTATCCCTTATGGACACTGATACAAAAATGCTCAACAAAATACTAGCAAACTGAATTCAGCAGCATATTAAAAAATTATACACTATGACCAAGTGGGATTTATGCCGGGAATGCAAAGACAGTTCAACATACGAAAATCAATCAATATAATACATCACATTAACAGAATGAAGGAAGAAAACCACATGATTGCAATCGACGAAGAAAAAGCATTTGACAAAATTCAATACCCTTTCATGATAAAATAAAAAAACAACAGTAAACAAATTAGGAATAGAAGGGAACTACCTCCACATAATAAAAGCCATATATGAAAAACCCAGCAAACATCATATCAATGGTGAAAGACTGAAAGCTTTTCCTGTAAGATCAGGAACAAGGCTTTCACCACTTCTATTCAACACAGTATTGGAAGTTCTAACCAGAGCAATTAGGCAAGAAAGAGAAATAAAAGGCATCCAAATTGGAAATGAAGAAGTAAAATTATCTCTGTTTACAGATACGATCCTATGTGTAGAAAACAAAGATTCCACAAAAAATAACTGTTAGACCTAATAAATGAATTCAGCAAAGCAGGATACAAAGCCAATGTATAACAATAAGTTGCATTTCTATATCAATTGCATTGTTTCTATAAACAATGAACAATCTGAAAAGGAAATTACAAAAACAATTCTATTTACACTAGCAACAAAAAGAATAAAATACTTATAAATCAACTAAGGAGGTGAAAGACTTGTACAATGAAAATGGAAAAATACTGCTTAAAGAAATGAAGACGACAAATAAATGGAAACACATCCCATATTGATGGATTAAAAGATTTAATATTGTTAAGATGTCAATACTACCCAAAGTGATCTACAGATTCAAAGCAATCCCTCTTAAACTCATGATAACGTTTTTTGCAGAAAAAGAAAAAAAGCCGTCTTAAATTCATATGGAACTCAAGGGACTCTGAGTAGCCAAAACAGAATGTGGTCCACCCATTCAGTGGAATATTACTCAGCCTTATAAAGGAAGGCAATGCTGACACAAGCTACACCATGCATGAACCCGGAGGATGTTACACTGAGTGACATAAGTCAGTCAGGCCTGCTTCCAGCTGGCTCCCTGCCCTGTCCTCCCCCAGGAGCCCGGTCCTGGCAGGGGACTTCTGCTTCCACTGGGTGACAGTGGCAGGCCCTGCTCCCACGCCCAACCTCTGCCCTCCAGGGAGCCCACCACAAAGTGGTGGCCGGACACTGCCCGCTGGCTCCCAAGTGTCATTAATTAGGATGAAATAATACTTACACCACCCAGCTTGTGTTTGGGGCAAGCTCCATGGATAACGGGAGAAAACGTGGGAGAGTTTACGCTTTTCCTTTTACAAAAAAGTTCTCGGTTCATAACATGGAATCTTTCGGGCGGCGGGGTGTGTGTGTGGTTGGGAACACGTGGGAGATGGCGGGAGAGCAAGGGGGCGTGGACACCTCAGGCTCTGTGGCCTCGTGGGGGGCAGTGGTACTTATCCTACCTCTGTCCTCAGCTCCAAGTGCAGCGGCCTTGGCTGGGGGTTGGCTGAGCCCACCAGGGCAGAGGCCACATTAATCTTCCCAGCCCCCTTTCCCCAGCCTCAGAACAGTGCCTGCCCTGGTTGGCACTTGATATGGATCTACTGAATGAATGAATGAACAGATCACCAAGAAGGTTGAGAGCTCCCTGGTAGCAAGGACTTTGTCTCGTTCGTCTGTCCCAAGAACCGGGCCCTGACAGTTCCCAGTTGGTGTGACGAGCAGACAAGCACGGAGGTCCCAGCAGTGAATGGAGAAGGGGGGGCAGGGGGGAGGGTCTGGCTTCCAGCGTTTCGCAATCATGAGAAGGGCCACAGAGCCATCAACCTCCGGGTCCCCGAAGTTGAGACATGGTGGTGTCTTCACGGAGAAGGGGTCACCTGACCACTGGTGGCCCCCAAAGGGGGTGAGTAGCAACCCCCAAAGAGCAGGCCCCAGAGCCTCCAGCCCAGCTCTGAAGACCCACACACCATGGGGCTATCAACCACTTAGGGTTTTTCTTACTTGGATGCATTTTTTTATTGAATACCTTCTTCAGCTGTGTCCTAAGCAGATTTGAAGTGTTAGAAGTGTCTTATAACAGACCTGAAAATAAATAACTAGTAGGGATTGCTGTTGATGGCTGCGTGTCCCCCCAAATTACCCTGGCCTCACACTTCGGGAGACCCTGGCTGGGAGCTCAGAGCTACCCCTGCCCTCCTGGCGCTGGCAGTCTGAGACTGCGGGACTCCCTCTCTGGAGGGGTGAAGTGTAGGAATAATTTAAAACAATGCTAATCCCCAAATCCTGTTTGCCTCTGGAATGCAGCGCGAGGCCCGGCTGGCTGCATGGGGCTCTCCCCATGTCTAAGCGAGCCCCAGGCCCGGGCCGGGCTGAGTTCATCAACGTGGCGCTGCAGGCATGCTGGGAAGGGCAAGTAAAAGCCCTTTTACCGTCTCAGGGCCTAAGACAGTGGGAACGAGTGTTGCTCAAAGATAAGATGATCTCTGCACCGTCAGCCTCGAGCGCTGGGCGGGATGGCACTTGAGTCAAGGCCACGGCCGGGACTTCAGGCCTGGGCGCCGCTTGCTGGGACCCCCGGGGGCTCCCTGTGGGCTGGGCACCGCGGGGGCAGATTTCCCGGCCAGCCGGGCCTGTCTCCATCTCTTGGAGCCGTCTGTCCACCGACCTGGGCCCCAGGAGGGCTGGACAGACCAGCCTGAGGCTCTGGACCAGCAGAATTCTTGCACAAGAGGGGCCTTGGCCGCCCGGGCAGGGGCTGCTGTGGGGGCTTTGACTGGGCTTGACCGTCCACTTGTGGCAGTTGGGGGAGGAGTGGGGATAGGGCCTAAGCTATCCGGTGGTGCTACCCCGATTCAGGGGACAACATCCCCAGTACAAAGTGGACTCATGGAATGGCAAGGCTACCTCCTCCTAGCTCCGGGTTAAGAGAGACCAGCCTCCAGCTTCAGTGGTCCAGACCCAGGAAGAGTGACCCCCTGGCCACCCTCCATGCCCTGGGCTTTCTGCCCCTGGCAGGGACAGGCCCGAGGCTCATCTGTCTTTGCAAACCAGGCCCTAAGCACGCCCCGAAGGTGAACTAAAGGGGCGTCAACCCCCACCCCCCCGCCCTCTGCCCAGAGCCTGCCAACATCTGTCACCTCCCCCATGTTCCTGCTCAAGCCACCACCATGGCTCCCCATTGTCCACAGAGTAGGGTCAGGGTCTGAGGCCCCTTCCTGGGGGCTCATCCCAGCCCACCTCGAGAGCTTCCCATTGGCCCAAGGCACCGCATCCCAGTGCTCCACGCCCCCTCTCCCCCAGTCCTCTGCGTCTGGGATGCTCTCCTTCTGGTTCCTCCCCTCTCTCTACCCCCTCCAGGTCCTCAAGCCCGTCTCAGTCCAGCTCAGGCACCCCCACCCCCTCTGTGGGGACCCCCCCACCAAACCTGTGGAAGCCAAGGACCCTCCTTGGCTCCCCCAGTGATAACAGAGCCAGCCCAGGGGGCCCTCTTGGCGAGCCACACGGGGTGCCCGCACCCCCGCTCTGGTATGTGCACAGGTCAAGGATGCAGGCTGGGAAGCTGGATCACCGACGGTGCATGGCCCTGAGCTCTGCCCAGCAGACACGAGAAGAGGGGTCATCAGGGATCTCGTTGAGACCACAGTCAAACCACATGGACAAAGGGACCCCTTCCACCCTGGCTACTGTCCCTCAGACAAATCAAGGTCGCCTCCCGGCTACAGTCAGCTTTGTGAACGAGGGGCCTCTGAGCCAGGCTGGGCACTGAGACTAGGGGACGAGCATTTAGTGCCTGCCAGACGCTGGCCGGACACAGAGAGACAGGGACATCCAGGATCCAAGCCGCCAACGAGCCCCTCCCACCCCAAAGGCCCGAGTCCTTCCACAAGTTTTAGTCCAGGCTGATCCTGGGCTCTTCCTGTGTGTCTTACAAGTGGTGGTTGCTGGGCGTGGCTCTCAGCAGTATTATTTGCATAATTTAGAATTGTTTTTAAAAACAAAGTTCCTAACAAACAACCCAATTAAAAAATGGGTAAAGAACTTGAATAGGCAAAGAAGATATACAAATGGTCAATAAGCACCTGAAAAGATGCTCATCACTGGTCACGAGGGAAATGCACATCAGCCCCAGAGACACCACCTCACACCCCTCAGGATGGTTCCTATCAATAAAAAAAATGACAAATGTTGGCGAGGATGAGGAGAAATTGGACCCTTGTGCACTGTTGTTGGGAAGGAAAAATGGTGCAGCCGCTGTGGAAAACAGTATGGAGGTTCCTCTAAAAATTAAAAATAGAATTGCCATATGCTGCAGCAAAAAAAAGAAGTGAGAGCAGGGTCTCAAAGATTTGTGCACACTCGTGTTCACAGCAGCCTTAGTCACAACAGCCAAGAGGTGTAAGCAACCCAAGTGTCCATCAATAGATGAACACAGTCTATCCATACAGTGGAATACTACGCAGGCTTCAAAAGAAAGGGATCCTGATACCTGCTACAACACGGATGAACCTCGAGGACATTATGCTGAGTGAAAGAAGCCAGACACAAAAGGATCAATATTGTATGATTCCATTTATAATGAGGACCTAGAGGAGTCAAATTCATAGAGACAGAAAGCAGAATGGTGGTTTCCAGGGGCTGGAGGAGGGGGAGTGGAAGTTAGTGTTTAATGGAGACAAAGTTTCAGTTTGGGAAGATGGAAAGTTCCGGAAATGGATGGTGGTGATGCTTGCACAACAATGTGAATGTGCTTAACGCCCCTAAACTGTATAACTAAAAATGGTGAAGATGGTAAATTTTACATTTTGTGTATTTTACCACAATTTTAATAAAGAGAAAGTGGATTAGTGGCTGCTTAGGGGCTGAGGGAGGGAGGAATGGGGAGTGACTGCTAACAGATATGACATTTCCTTTTGGGGTGACGAAAAAGCTCTGGAACTAGACAGAGGTGATGGCTGCACAACAATGTGAATGTACTGATTGCCGCTGAATTGCCCACTTGAAAAAGGTGAATTTTGTGTTACGTGTGTTTTATCTCAATATACACAAGCGCTGGGGGGCATGTGGCAGAAGCGCTGGGGCTCTGCTCTCAGGCCTTTGCCCTGGACCTTCAGGGCCAGCCCACCAGGCAGAAACACGGCCTGAGTCTCTGGGCTGCCCGCCTGTGGCCGGGAAAGTCCCCCCAGCCGGCCTTGAGCCTCTTGTTCCTAATCCTCCCGGACCACTGTCAGCTCAGTATTGAGCAAACTAACCAAGCACAGGCAGCGGCTGCAGGACGCCCACGGGCCTCAGCCTCTGCTCTCCTGGGGGGGACGGTCGGGAAGTGGGGCGCACAGGGCTGCGCGAATTGCTCCCATGTGACAGGGCTGAGGGGTAAAGGCGAGGGCGAGGCTCTAAATCCCCTTCTATCTGGGTCCACGGCCAGGTGGACAGAGGGCACGAGCACTGTGCAGAGCTCAGTGGCCCCTCCACGGAAGGCTGTGGATGCTGACACGGAGACACCATGGCACTGTCACGCTCCATGCTGAAAGCCTGCCATTCAGCAGACGCTAGGACCCTCGAATTGGACCAAGAGAAAGCTCAGAGTGACAAACGAGGGCACTCAGTCCCACAGGCACGGCGCCCCACGCGGGCTCTCGGTGTTTTGGGTTAACGGTGGGGCGACAGCAGATCTGCAAGTCCCAAGAGTCAAGATAAAGGTTTGGAAAAGCAGGTGCTTATCTGGGGATTTTCTCTGCCCCAAGCGCACACAGGGGGAAAGGTCGGCGATTACTCAAGCGTTTCGTAACTCTCCGTGGAAAGAGTGCTCACAGGGAAGGATGAAGGTCGACGAGGCCGTCTTATCTATTGCTGCGCTTTTATCAGCCAGTGAATCCTCATCCTGGGGAGACTGTCTAAAGCCCAATGTGTTTCGAGGCCCCACGCTGCCGGCATCGCATGATTTAGAAGCGCTGGGAAGGTCCCTGCGCGAATTGCTCCCATGTGACAGATAGGAGGATGGCCTGAAGGTTAAACCGGCTCAGATTAGCTGTGCCCACAGCCTGACGTCGGATAGAAGAGGTTTTTTCTTTTTTGCTCAACAACAAACGTAGTCTCATAGATCCTTATCGTTATTATTCTAGTGGTCTCTGATGTTACTGCTCTATTATCTTTATAATAAAAAATTAGTTCTAAAGAGGATGGAAGATTAACTGCAGAGGATTAAGCGCTGAGGTTTGTGGGATGGAGGGGCTGACTGGAGGCGGGAATTGGGGTCAAGGACAAAGGCATGGTGGCCTCCCTGGTGGCCCTGTGGACGCCGGACATGGCCGACTCAGGGACACGGCCTGGGGGATACTTTGTAGGAACTCCTGGTCCCCTCGAAGGCCTCCTGGGCAAGAAGGATGTCCCTGCTTTCCGGGGTGAGTGAGACTTCAGCAGGCGGAGAGGGGGGCCTGGAGAACTGGAGGGGTGGATGTGGGGGCCACACCAGGCCACCCATCAGGGCCAGGGGTGCGGGCGGCCAGGCGGAGGGGCTTGCCCTCTTCCCATAAGCCTGGGAAACCTGTGGGCCCGCCATTCCCTGGGCCAGGAGGCGTCCCCACGGGGGCTATGGTCCTCGCAGCACAGAGCCCAGCCGGAGGGCGCTGGAGCCAGCCGGTCCACCTCCACGTGGGACCCGATAAGCCGCAGCGGGAGCCGGTCTGGGCATTCCTGGGAGGGTCAGCTGGCCAGAGAGCATGAAGCAGGCGTGGGCTGCTCAAAGCGCCCTTTGTTCAGGGGCCTGCCTGTGGCCAGCTGCTCCCAGCCGCGAGCCCATGGTGAGGGCTCATGGGCCTCCTGGTGACATGTGCTGGGCACAGCTGGGGCCCTCAGTGCAGGCTTGTTGCCTGTCCTGCATAAGGCCAGCGCGCACCCCAGCGGAGTTGCCCCAGCCTGGGGCCGACACCACGGAGTAGCCCTGCAGAGGGGCCAGGAGGAGGATAGAGGCAGGGAGCCCTGGGCAGGGGTGGGTCCTGTCTGCCTGGGACCTGCAGGGGAGCTGACCCCCGCCCGCCTCTCCCCGTCCAATGCTACCTCAGCTGTGGGAGCCCCTCTGCTCAGCTGCTTCCCTTTGGCCCCACAGCCCCCCTGAATGTGCAGCCCCACCACCCTCAAAGGGCCTGCTCCCTGCTCCATGCGGCCTGTAGCCCAGGCCCCGCGTCAGGCACTGGGGTACAGGCAAGGGGTGGCCCTGCTGTGTGAGGGGAGCTCCAGGCTGGGACAAAGGGGCAGGCTGGGCCCCCGAGAGCCCCACGCTCCCATAGGACGGTGAGATGCAGGATCACCAAGCCCCCAGGGCAGTGACCAGGGTCGGTCATGTAACCCTTAGCACCTCAGCATCCTTGTCTGTCCAATGGGGGTGCTGGCAGCACCCACCTCCTAGGGCTATGGGGAGGCTGAAATGAGAAGAACCCCCTCAGGCCCGTGGAAAGGCCCAGGGAGGGGTTAGGGGAAGGTGGGACGGGTGGGGTCCCAGCAAAGGGGCGAGGCCTGGAGGACGGTGCCGTGCAGAGGGGTGGGGACCCCCAACCCAGTCTGGGGCCTGCACGTCACCCTCCCACCCCCGCAGGGCCCCAGGTCCCACCCTGCCCAGACCTGTCTCAGAACCCCCACGCCGCCCGCAGGACAGAAGACCCTTCCTGACCCCATATGACACACCGCCACACTGGACCCAAGCTGGGTCTCCCTGGCCTCCCCTCCCTCCTGCAGACGCAGTGGGACTCATCCCAGCTCAGGGGACCCCGCCCCTGCTCCTTGGCTGTCTCCCCAATGCCAGGGTCTGCCTTTTCTGCCTCAGAAGCCCAGCCCAGCACTGCACCCCGGCATGGCAGCCAGCTGGCGCTCAGAGGGCCACATCGGAGACTCCAGGTGGAGGACGCTCCTGCTCCTTGCCCCAGCCCCTAGGGTGGGTGCTGCATTCCAGGGGGCTCAGGGGGCCCAGGGAGACCCACAGTGCCCCCAGGCTGGACACGACTTCCTGCATGGGTCTGGGGTCCATCTGCCTGAAGTCACTGGCGCTTTGGGGTCCCCACCCTGCAGCCTCTCCCCAACAGGCCGGCACCCTGCATTCCCATGAGTCGTCAGACCCTGAGGGAGACAGAAACCCAAGCCTGGAGGTAAGAGCCGGATGGGCCAGCGGCTCTGTGTGCCTGCCCCACTGGTTAAAGGCAGTCACAGGTTTCGGGGCAACTTCGGAGGCACTGGGTCGCTTTCCCCCGAGAACCAGCCCCACTGACCAGCTGTCTGGGGCGGCCATTCTGCAGACTGAGCAGGAGAGGCCATGAGGCTTGCTCTGTCGCCATGGGGACGGACGTTCCCATCCACTCTGCAGCCAGGCCCTGCAAGTGATCACCAGCTGCTGTCTGGTCCCCGGGCCCTGGAGAGGGGCCGCAGCACTGCCCCTCAACTCAGACACACCCCAACAGGCGGCTCAAGGCCCGGTGTCCAGGCTGTCTGGGGAGGCTCTCGAGAGGCTGAGACCACAGGGGCTGGCCATTTCCCCCAACCGGGTTCCACACTCAAGCAGCTGCCTGGGGGTGCCTGGGGTGCGGGGAGGCTCCAGGGGCTCCTTGTTCTTTGATGGGCCTGCATCCACTCCCTGGCTGGGGTAGGGCCCCCTGTGCCACCCCCAGCCTCACGGGAGCTGTGTTCAAACATTTTGTTACAACTCGACAGACTACTGGCAGAGCGGGCACCTATTCTAAGCTCGGCTTCCCAGGAAACTCCTCTGGAGGCACCAAAGGCCTTTTAAGGAGCAAGAAAAACGTAAGGATGCCCCTCGAGCAAACCCTTCCTGCAGCTGGAAGCTCAGGCCATCCCCGCTCTGTGGAGCCTCTCCAGCTCCATTCAGGCCTCCAGCACCCCCACCCCGCCCCCCATCCGCAGTTCTGCAAGTAACTGCCAGCTCTTAACACCTGTCACCCGCCTATCCCCCCAGCACTGCAAATGGGTCTGAGCCCCATGGGAATGTGTTTTTTTTGGGAGGAGGGGATGAGGCCAAGACCAGAGACTTGGACCACACCACCACTCGAGCACATTCTCCAGCCCATTATCATCAAGGCCGAATCCTTCCCAGGATCGCTCAGGCTTCCGGCCCCAGCCTCTGAATAAAGGCTGCCCACCCACGGTGGGGAGGAGAGCAGGGCCCCTAGGTGATTTTAATTTCACATGGACTGCTGGTGCTGTACCAAGGCCGACTAGAGTTACACGAGATTCGGGGTTTAATGAGGTGCCTCCAGCCCTGGGACCCAGCTCACTGCAGCAGACGGCGAGCCAGCGCCTCAGGGATGCCCGAGCGCTGCCCACTTCCTCCCCACCTGGGTGTTCCCAAGGTCAGGAGGCGGACACGGGGCTTGGCAGCCACCGACACCTGGCTGGGGCGGAGGAGGCAGATGCGGCCAGGGAGAGGGCCCACGGCCGACAGCTCCCTCCTAGGATGGGGCTTATCAGCAGATTCTGATGAGGCAAAGACTACACGGCCCCAGACACCCCCAGAGCAGCTGGCAAAGGGTGGGTGCCCAGGAGGCATTTGACAGATATACGCCTGTGTGTGTTTATGCAATAGATAACGTATACATTTTATCTTATTATTCCTTTTTAACAAGTGAATTTCAGCCCATGTGGGCAACAACACTTGCAAACACAAGGAAGCTGCTAGCAAGCAACAAGGTCAATGGTAGGAAAATTACAAGTGTCCAGTCAGGGTGGGGGTAGGGGGCAGGCCCAAAAAGCACCTTCCCACCCTGCAGAGGGGTCTACTTTTCATAACTCGCTACATAGCCTGCACACCCCACACTCATCTCTTCCTGATGGTTATTTAGAAGAGTGATCCTTAATATAGTTAAGCCTTTTTTGTAACCTTGTAACTATTTATTTCCACTTGTTTGAGGTTTTGATCATGGCTAGCTACATCTCAATGTTTTGAAGTGTGTTGGGTTTTTTTTTACAGTCATATAAAACGATTGGTTTTATAAATGTTGCATGGGCACAGGAAATAAAACATCTCTGTTATTAAGATCCTCAGTTACAGTGCTGGTTTTAAAACGTGTCCTGAGGTTCTTTACCACTCCCCTTACTACATTCTGGGTTCTGAGATGCTAGATCAAAAGACAATAGCAAAATGATGCTGCCCAGTCTCCAGGCCTGTCCACTGCCCGTCTCCTGAAACCAGATGTGAGGCGGCCATGCGGTCCTGGAGAGACCCTGGGGAAGAGGACCTCACTACCACATGCGCCCACCATGCTGGAAGTGCAGCCTCAGCCCCAGCGGACACTAGGCAGGGCAGAGATGAACCGCCCCTCCAGGGCCCCGCCCACATTGCAAGTCCGTGAGCTCCTTGTGATGGTTGTTTGGAGGCACCAGATTTGAGAATGCTTGTTACGTGGCTGTAGATAATAGAGAGTTATTTCAGATTACTGTTAGAATCTGACATTGCTCACCATTGCAACATGTAACTATCCGTGTCCTCTTCTAGCTTGTGTCTGCTAGAATTATCCTAATCTGAGAATAAAGATCTCCCGAGATGATTATATTTCACCCATTTTTTTCTTCACTTCCAATAGCTTTCACTTTACGTATTTTGTTATGTTGTTTGACACATAAAAGTTTACATTATGGCTCCTCCAAAAATGGTGACTCGTCCAGGCTTCTCTCAGTGCCAACAGGAAAAAGGCCGTCCTGCTTTTCTTTGTCCTTTTGTCTGTAGTTGCTTTGCATTCTTCGGCTATCCCTTTATTTTTCAACTGTCCATTATCAGTTTGATTGACTGAATTCCTCTGAACAATGTATTTGTTAAAAATAAAAACCCTTCTGACAGTCCTCTACCTTTTAATAGAGGAATTCAGGCCATTCACATTTAGTGTAAAATTGGATATGTTTGATTTGATTCTTTTCCTCTTACTTTGTATTTGCTATTTTACTTGGTTGTTTGTTTCATTTTCCTTATAGTAGCAAAGTTGATTCACATATTATCCATTCCTTTCTTATTCATGAATTTGGAAGTTTCACTGTACTATTCCATTCCATCACTGTGATCCTTCAGATCTTTAAACTTCAGTTCCTTCAAACCTGCTCTGATCTAAAAACAGTTGTCACTGTAGAGTTTCCCCTACAGTTTTCTCCCCAGCAAGACAGGAATTTATGTGTGACTTTATTTCCTCCCTCTCCTTTCATCTCCATCAATGGCTCTGTGGGTGAATAAAGCAATCTCCAACATCGCTTTTACAGACTTCCTGAAACCCTGCGCCTTTTGCAAGAATGCTAACGTCACTTTGCAATCAACTAGCATCCCATGGTGAGACACAGCCGGAGGGGACAGAGCAGGGAGCAGGTGCAGCAGGTGGGTCTTTGGGACAGGACTGATGACAAGAGATGACTTCATTAGGGGATATTTGCATGCCCTGATGGTTCTGCTTGCCCTGCTGCCTGTAACCACAGACACTTTGGTAATTGCACGTCACAATTATGAGAGCTGAGGGATCTGCCAGGCTTCAGAATCTCAAAGACTCTGGAAACTGAAGAAGGCGGAGTTATTTGATTTTGCTTCCACATTTCAAGGGGTAAAACTCTTCGCTCGCCTGCACTTAGGCATTTGGAAATGTCTTTCTCCCGAGCAGACTAAAAAAAAGGAAAAATATCTATCCTTTCTTCCTTCATGTATTCATCCTGGTCCCAGCACAGGGATCCCTCATCCCCTAAAACTGCTGGGCCAGCGTCCAACGCTGGGAACACCAGAGCCCAATCTTTTGTCCACGTAGCTGCACCTACTGTGTGCCAGGCCTACTGCGCGCCAGGCCCTCCTCTGTGGAGTGCACACTTAGCGCTAACTCCCAGGTCTGCCACCAACAGCAGCCAGGACGCAGGCCCACGGCCACCTCTTTGAGCCAGGGACAAAGGGCGTGCCACTCAGCACACACCTGCCAGGAACCTGGACCTCCAGCCTGCCCCCAAGGCCATCCTCCTCCTGAGGACCCTGCGTCACAGGTCCTGCCCTCAGGGAAAGAGCAGACAGGGCCGTAGCAGCCGCTCTGTCCATATCGCCTCCTTTCTGTCCCCAGTGACCACCCCTTTCCTACCTCGGGCCTTCATTTTTGCAGTTCTCCCCCGCCCCTCAGCCCCCTTCTCCCCCCTCGGTGCCAGCTCCAACACCACCCTCACAATGGTCTGCTGGTCCATCCCCGGCCACCAGCTCTCTCCACCACCGAGTTCTCTTTTCTTTGTGGTGTTCATCCATGTGGGAAGCTACCTCTGTTTCCCAGCTCACGGGACCACCGTTGCCACATCCAATGGAATGCAAGGCCTGAGCACAGGGACCTCTCCTGTCTTGCTCCAGCTGAGTCCCTGGCTCTGAGCACAGTGCCAAACCCAGGGCCTGGTCCGGGAGCCGTGAGTATAACGGGTGGCAACAGTCACCAAGGGCCACTCACGTCTCACTACAGAACAGGGCAGATCAGAATGATCCCCACATCCCTTGCTCGACAAGTCCGCCTCACTCCCATGCCTCGGGCACTGTTCAGGGTTGATGTGTGTTGTCCTCCACGCCCCCCACCACCAAATTCATATGTTGAAGTCCTGACCCTCAGCACCTCAGAATGTGGCCTTATTTGGAAACAGGGTCATTGCAGGTGTAAGTAGTTAAGATAAGGTCACTACAGTGGGCCCCTAATCCAATATGACTGGCATCCTTATAAACAGGGGACATTTGGAAGCAGACGCACACCCAGGGAAAACACCATGTGAAGATGAGGCATCGGGGTTGTGCTTCCACAAGCCCAGGAATGCCAGTGATCAACAGAGAACCCCAGAGCTAGGGGAGAGGCCTGGACCAGATGTTCCCTCAGCCCCTAGAGGAATCAACCCTACCTACACCTCCATCTCGGACTTGTGGCCCAAAGGGGCAGCACTGGTGCCAGGGGCCCCAGGTTGTCACCAAGCTCTGGCCAAGGGCTGGACAAGGGTCCCTGGGGATGTCCAGACCACAAGCTACAGGCCTTGAAGCTTTCTCCTCCTGGGAAGGGGTCCCACAGGCCTTGGGGAGATACGGCCCCCCTTTCTTTTTGCAGAGGAACATCAGCCTGCCCCTCCCCCACTCCATGGAAAAATCTGGGCTCTGAAGACAGCACTCAAAATGCTGGAGGTGGGATTCCAGGCTGATAACCAACAGAAGCCAAGGCCCAGGGGTGGGAGAAGGTGGGAGGAGGGGGAGGGGCATCCAGGGCTCTGAACAGTCGAACAGGCAGGTGGCGGCTTTCCAGAAAGCAGGTCCTGACACCCCCTGAGCCCCACCGCGTGGCCTTGGGGCCTCGCGCACACGGGAGTGGTCCAGGCTGGCTGCCCTGCAATTTGCGGTGGAGGAGCGGGAGGCCCAGAGACCGCCCGTGCCCGCTGCAGACCCCAGGATCCGCCCGGCAGCCAGCTTTACACGTATTTAAAGCAAATCCTCCGTCTTCCCCAGGCAGGGCTATTTCCGTCTATAGGCCCATTACAGGGGGTTTATTTTCAGCCCAGGAACCCCACTGCTGAGGGCTGTTAACCCCAAGGAAGTCCCACCCCTATGATTGCCACGGGCTGGGATGGGGAAAGGAGGGCGGAGGGGGGAGATGGTATTTTTACCTGCTGAGAGCCCAAGCTTCTAAAAAAATGTCTTATTTAAGAATTTACTCAGAACGAGAAGTTTACCAAACCAAAGAGACTCGGGGATGAAAACCCCTTCTAATCATCTGGCTGATGCACTGAAAGGCTCTGCCTCGCCGTGGGCTGGAATGGTGTTCACTTCAGCAGAGGCTGAAGGGCTCCGATGGACCCTGGCGATCGGGGCTCCGAGGTGGGGGGGGCGGGCCTGCGTGTGAGTGTGGCCCGCTTCTCTGTGTCCTCACCGCCGGGCACCTCGCTCCGATGCTGCACATCTAGAGATCTTCAAGACAGGCGGTGAATTTCAAGTTTCATTTTGTCTTTCAGGAATGTTTTAAGGGATTTAGGGGGAATTGTGCGCGGATTTTGCTATTTTCAGAGCTAATATGTGGACAGCTTCAGAAGGATGTATGTTGTCTTAGGGCTAAAGTTTACAGAGGAAAAGTGTGGGACAAAAGCAGACGTGCCGTGGACTGGGGGGCCATCTACTTGAATTTCATCCCTCAGAGAAGGGGCTGCCTTCCCCCAAGCCCTGTCCATGTCATGTCACCAGAGCGCTGTGGAGGGGGTGCCAGCTGGACGGCCAGCAGCAGGGGGGACTGGGAGGGGCTTGAGCAGTTCTGGGGCCAAAGGCCGCCAGCCCATGTCCCCCTCTGAGGAGGGTCCCCTGCATTCAGCCGGCTGAGTGCAGACGCTGCAAACCCCTAAACCATCCGGGAACAACATCCCAGCACTGGATGGTCTTGTTTCCACATCTGGGCTGGGGCCGTGGAACAAATACCTTCCACCAAGACACAGACTCGCAAGTTACTTAACAAGGAAGATAACCTGACTAGCCCTAGAGCTATGAAAGAAATTGAATTCCTAATGAAAACCTTTCCCAGAGAGAAGACTCCAGGTTCGATGGCTTCACAGATCATCCTATCAAATACTGAAGGAAGAAATACGGCAATTCTATACCAACTCGTTCTGAACTATAAAGAAGGGACACTTCTCAGCGCATTCTACCTAAGGCCAAAAGCAAAGATGCTGTGAGCAGACAAACCACAGACAACATCCCTTGTGAACAGAGATGCCAAAATTCTATACAAAATTTTAGCAAATCAAACCCAACAATATCTTTTTTAAAAAATGCATCACGACCAAGTCGGCTTTATATTAAGAATGCAGGGTTGGTTTACTATTTGAAAATCAATGCGTATAGTTCACCATATAACAAAGTAAGAAAGAAAAACACACATAACCATCTCAAATGGAGGCAGCAAAGCATCTGACAAAATCCCACAGCCTCGCTCGACACACTCTATTCCCAGCAAGCTAGGAGGAGCAGGAACTACCTCACCCGATAAAGGGCACTCAGAAAATATCAGACTTATTGACGAGACCCCAAATGCTTCCCCCGAGATCAGAAATGAGACAAGGACGAGTGCTTGCTCCTCACTGCTCAGCGTTGGCGTGGAGGTCCCAGCCAGCACGGCGGGCAAGAACCAGAAACCAAAAGCACAGAGATTGAAAAGGAAAAAATAAAACTGACTGTATTCGGGACAACATGATCTTCATCATAGAAAATTCCAAAGAATCTACCAAAAAGAAGCTTCCAGAACTAATGTTAGCAGAGCCACAGGAGACAAGGTCGACATACCAGCAACAAATAATCCAAAAGTGAAAATAAGAAAACTATACCATTTCAGTAGCGTCAAAACCACAAAATACTTAGTAACAAATCTCACAAATTATGTGCTCGGAGAACTACAAAACCCCGCTGAATGAGATTTAAAAATATCCGAACAAGTGCAGAGATACATGGCGTCTGCTGACCAGAAAAATTCAGTATTATTATGACATGCATGATACCTAAATTCACCTACCCATTCACCGCAGTGCTAACCAAAATTCTGGCAGGATTTTTTGGTGGAAATTAACAAACTGATTCTAAGATTTACGTGGAAATGCAAAGGACCTAGGATTGCCAACATACTTTTGAAAATGAACAAAATTGAGGGATTAACACAGCCTGATTTCAAGGCTTACTATAAAAGCCACATTAATCAAGACAGTGTGGTGGTGGCAGAACAGATTACAAAGTCTAGAAACAGACCCACGCACATGGTCAACTGATTTTCATCAAAGGTGTCAAACTAATTCGATGGAAAAAAGGTGCTGGAACAATTGGATAACCACATGCAAAAAAGATTTAACCTCGATCCATACCTGTCACCATATATAAAATTAAACTTGAAATGGATCACAGATCTAAATATAAAATGTAAAACTACGAAATTTCTACAGAAAACATAGAAGGAAAATCTTTGTAACCCTGGATTAGGCAAATATTTCTTAGACAGAACACAAAAAGCATGAACCTTACAGAAAAAAAAAAACACCCTGAAAAATTGGTCTTCATCAAAATTGAAAACTTCTTCTCTTTTGAAAGATACTGTTGAGAAAAAGCAAAGAGAAGCCATAGATTGGGAGAAAATATTTGCAAAACACAAATCTGATCATCGAAATCTAATATCTAGACTTATACCGAGAACATATAAACAACTGTCACAATTCAGTAATAAGAAAATGACCCAATCATTAAGATGGGCAAAAAAGTGAACAGACACTTCGTCAAAGATGTATGAATGGCAAATCAGCACAGGAAAAGATGCTCAACATCATTAGTCACTAGGGAAACGCAATTAAAACTACCGTGAGATACGACCACGTGCCTTTAGAATGGCTAAAATGTACCAATCAGGCAATATTAAGTGCTGATGAGAAAGCAGCACTACTGCAACAGTCCCACAGAGACGGGACGAGCGGAACAGTCCCACAGAGACGGGACGAGTGGAACAGTCCCACAGAGATGGGACGAGCAGAGCGAACCATGGAAAACAGTTTGCAGTTTCTTAGAAAGGTCAACATGCATGGACCACATCATCCAGCCATCCCTCTCCTAGGGACTTACCCAAGAGAAATGAAGACATATGACTACTCAAAAACCTGTATGCAATAATCAGGGCAGCTTTAATCATAACAGCCGAACACTGGAAACAGCTCAAATGTCCATCAGCCTGTGAATAGATAAACAAACTGTGGTACATTTTATCCTTTCCAATTAAAAGGAAACAAAGTACTGAACGCAAGCCACAACATGGATGAAGCTCAAATGCATTCTGCTAAGTGAAAGAAGCCAGACACAAAGGCCACATAGTGCAGGATGCCTTTCGAATGACGTTCTGGAAAAGGCAAAACTACGGGGACAGGAAACATCCGTGATTACCAGGTGCTGGGGGTGCGGGGGCAGGCTGAGCTGCCAAGGGGCACTGAGGACCTTCTGGGGGTGATGGGAATGTTCTAGATCTTGATTGCAGGGGTGATTACACAACTGCAAACATTTGCCAGGACTCACTGAACTGTACTGTACACCTAAAGAGGAGAAATTTCACTGTAACGAAATTTAGACCTCCGTAAATCTAAATTGAAAATAAGAAGACATCAGGAAAATAATGAAACCAACCTACAAGATGGATGAGTAAATTGATCATTTTTTAAAACAAGTTAATATGTTAAAAGGAAAGATAAGCTAAATCAAAGATCTGGTTTTTGGAGATTTTATATAAAAAAAAACCCTAGTCAGAAATCAGCCCCGTCTGCCCAGAGTGGACCAGGGAGCTCGGCACCAGCTCTGCACGGCCTCCCTCTCTCCACTGACTGCAGTCCCCTGCTTCCTGTCTAAAACGCTCCCTGTTGTTGGGGACTTGTGCTGCTGTCCCCCTGCCAACCCCACGAGAGGTGTCCCCACAGGCGTCCTCCTCAGTGTGCCCCCCAGGACTGAGGGCAGCACGCTTGTTGACCACCTCGCCGTTGGTCTCCCTGTCACACCGCGGGGCACACAGGAGACGCTCTGGAAACAGGTGCTGAGGAAGCCCGGGTGAAGTCCAGCTAATGTCTACACCTCACACCTGGGACCCCAACCCTATCTGCAGCCCGGTTCTGGCTGAGCCTGGTGATGCCCACTGCCCACCCTGTAGCCAAGGGAGCCCTCAAGGCCCAGCTCCCCCTTCAAGGCTCCTTTCAGAAGTTCCTGACCGTCCCCTACCCAGAAAGCCATCTCCACCAGCCCTCAGACTCACTGCCCAAGCCCCATCTGCCTCCGGGGGACCTGGGCTCATGTGTTGGCTTGGGTGTCCCCTGGCACTATGACCTCGGGAAGTGTGTCCCCGGCCCCTTGAGTGCCGGGCACTCAGCTCACTTCAGGCGTCCTTCCAGCTCCCCCCACCCCCCGTGCACACTCGGAGCTGCTCAGAAGGGAATTTGCAGAGTTCTGGGCCTTCTGTGACCTTCCGAGTCTGTTGGCTTCTTCTGCCTTCCGCCCACACCATTTAATCCCCAAAGCGGCCTGACGAGGGGGCAGTGGGGTGACAGTGAGGGTACCCCACGTGGAAGGAATCCAACCATGGTATCACAGGCTCTTCTCCTGCAAAGACCCCCAGCACCATGACCGAAAATGTCCCCTCTCTGGATGGTACCCAACTGCCTGCGAGTCAGCGAGGGCCACAGGACGAGGGTGGAGGGCAGGCCTCCCTGGGGACGGGAGACTCCAGCTGCAGCCTGGAGGAAAAGGAGGGCCGCGCGGCGAAGGCTGGATAGCAGGGAGGCCGCGTCCAGGAGGCAGGGCTGGCAGAGCCGAGCAGGGACCCTGCCTTGAGGGGTTTTGTGGGTTACAGGGAGGGGTGTGGGTGTCGCTTCACAGCCGTGGGAAGCTTCTGGAGGGTTCTAAACAAGGCAAGGACCGCATCTGAGTCGCCTTTTGAAGAGGCCCCCCCCCCGGCCGCCATGTGGTGCGTGTCGGTGCGGCCTGGCCGAGGGAGGGGAGCGACCAGCGCGCTCTGGACGAGGGACAGCAGAGCCCAGACTGGGGACAGAGTGAAGCCCACGCCAGACAGCAACGGGGCATGTGTAGGCCCAGGTCCTCATTCAAGCCTGGTGACCCCAGGTCAGAGAGCCGGACCTCTGACCCCTACGCAGCCAAGCCCAGACCTGTGCCCAGGAGGACTCAAGGGGATGCCCTCATTCTGGGGATGCTCAGAGCACAGCCCATTTCATGGTCAAGCAGCGTGAACACTTAGGGAAAATAAAAAGAACCAGAGAAGTCACAACTTCAGGCCACAGAACCACAGTCAGGGCCCACCCTGCCTCTGAGGCAGGGACCTGGACCCAGGGCCCCCGCTTCTGGACGGCTCACAGGGGAGTCAGCTGGCAGCCCAGGCCTGCTCAGCCCAGGGCACCCCTGCATGCCAGGCGAGAACCTGCGATGGGGGTGGCGCGATGGGAGGGCCTGGCGCCCCTTGAGCTGTGTGTGGAGACCCCAGGGGGAACGTGTGGCTCTAGGCCACTCCCCACACCGAGGTCTGAGCCAGGGGCCTCATTTCACCGTGGCTGAAGCCAGTGGCTGCCTGCTTTTGCCAATTCTAGGGACAGTAAAGAGAGCAGTGGGGGGGACGGCGGGGGGGGGCTCTGGGGAAAGGAGGGATGGCTAGAGGGTCCTTCTCTGGGAGGAGCACAGAGGATCTGTAGGGTGGTGAACTACTCTGTATGACACTGTACACGCCATTACACATTTGCCAAAACCCATCGAGTGTACAACCCCTAGAGTGACCCTGCTGCAAACTGTGGACTTGAGTGAATAGTGACGAATCAGACTGGTTCATCGATCATAATGAATGCCCGCACGAATGCAAGAGGTTAATAATGGGGGACACTGAGGAGGAGTGGCAGTATATGGGAACTCTGTACTTTCCGCTCAGTTTTTCTGCAAACCTAAAAATGCTGTAAAAAGTAGTCTATTCATTTTAAAATTCTAATTTAAAAATGAAGTTTTGTTGGCACACACCATGCCCTCTCGCCCTACACTGGTGGAGCTGGGGGCCGTGTGTGGCCTGAGAGCCTGAGATAGTCACCCTCGGGCCCTTGACAGAAATGCTTGCCAACCCCATTCTGTGCCACCGCTGGGACACATGCATTCCAGTTCCGGTCTGTCCCTCCCGGCCCGAGGGCGATGAGCCCTCCACATCCCAACCACAAAGGGGCACCAGGGTCCCCCCCCGACACCCTGTAGAGTGGAGACAGAGGCTTGTGCTGGGTGGCACAGTACGCAGCGGGCCAAGTCCCCCCGATTCCATCGCACAGAAGGGCTAATCGGGCCTGTGGACGGGCCTCCCTGCTGCCCAGAGATGGCCGCGTGCTGCCACTCCTGTCTATTGCCCACCAGGCATCCCCAGAGCAGCCCGTGGGAGCCCGGGCAGCTTGCCTGCTGGAGGAGCAGCCACAGCACACAGACCGCCTCCTTTTCCCATCCTGGGCACTTGGGGGGCAAGAGAACCCAACCTTGCAGCCGGGTGGACAGACGATGGGCCCCCCGGAGCAGTTCCTGGAGAAGCAGACAGCCCAGAGCCCTCCAGAAACAGGACCAGCCACGGCCAGGACACCGGGCGGCACTCGGCCTCCCTCAGGGTCCCCCGCACCCGAGGGCCCTCCTCGAGGGCACAGCACCTGGCCCGGTGTTGCCAGGTGGGGGACAGCCTCTCGCAGCCCCTCGGGAACCACCTGGAATTGGCCACTGAGATGCCCCCTGGCCCCGGGGTGCCAGGGCTCAGGAAATGGGTCGGGACCCGGGAGCCTCACACCAGCATCCGAGCAAACCGGTGAGCGGTGAAGGACTGGGGCACCTGGGGAAGAGGGCGAGGTGTGGGCGGGGAGGGGGTGATGGGACGGGGTGGTGGTGAGAGACCCCGCAGTTGCCAGCCAGTTCAGGCTTCACCTGTTCCTGGGGCTGTCTCGGGCCCGGCCCAGGGGCAGAGGAAGGGCAGAAGGTCCCTGTGCCTGCCATCTTAGGGACTGACCACGACACGCACACGCATGAATGTGCACGCAGAACACACGCTGAACATACAGACACATGTGTGCAAGTGCACGCAGACAAGCACATGCTGGCCTGGGGCGAGCCACCTGCGCTGCAGCAGGACGCCCTCCCCTTGAAGTGGGCCATCACGCCTCTCCTCCCCACACATCAACAAACTCCTCCTCGGAAACGTTTTCCCCGTAGGGATCCGTAAACTCCAGAAATGTCTTAGCAGAATTTAGCCATTTGCAGACATGTCCCCGTGACCCCTGCAGGATGTCAGGGTACCCACCACACCCACAAGGCTGAGAGAGGGCATACGAACTGCTATGGAAAATTCTCAGCTATACAGAGACTTTTCTGCTTGTTCGATATGAAGTCTTTTAAATAGACCTAAGAATACAGCAAATAACACGACAAAAAAGTATGTGTTCCAACCCCAACCCCTGCTTTATTTTTCTCCATTTTGTTGTACTTGGTTCAGATGTTTTGGAGAAATAAAACCTATCAGAATCAGTAAAAGCCTTCTCCGACCCACCTCCCCAGAAGGAACCATTATTTGGGGGTGTAAACGCTTCCTACCCATGTTTCTATGCTTGCAAGATGTGTGCAGTCAAATAGGAACAGGTGTCCATGGCACGTCTGGGTCTGAGCCACCACCCTCCACCATCAGGCTGACAGCCGCAGGTGCCTTGCTGCCGCTGCCCAGCCCTCCTCAGCCTGTCCTCCACCAGTCAGAGGAGAGGTGCTAGCCCTGAGTCCCTCACATCATCGCAGACTAAAAGCCAAGCGTCCAGAGCAGCCCTGAGGCCCTGCCCCAGGCCCTGACCTCACCTGCCCACTCTGCTCTCTGGTTTCCTCTCAACTCCTTCCACGAACGCCAGGCACACGCTTGCTCAGGGTCTTGATGTGTGCTGTCCCCTCTGCCCCTGAAATGTATGCATGACTCAGTCCTTCACCTTCACACAGAGCCCCACAGTCAACTGCTCAATGTGGCCACCTATGACCCCTCTACTGAGGATGCCACCCCCACGCCACATCACTTATTTCTCACCCTCTGAGTATTCAGTTGTTGATCTGGGGTTTGTGCAGCCTGAAACTTATAAAAGAGGAAAATGGAATAAGCTTGTTGTTTGTGCCACAGGAAGCAGGTGGGAGTTAGAGGATATCAATGTGAACCAGCAAGCCAGACAGTGAAGGATCAAGTGAGAAGACAAGGATTACAGAAATTTTAAAAGGTGTAAGTACGAAAGTAACTATTAGAAGGAAAGGACAAGGCTTCCTGAATACCAACATATTTTTAAAGAGCAAAGAATACACATCCTGTAGAGAAAACTCTCACAGCAACGATGACAAATGACACATAATTATAAAAGACCATGAAAGAGTTGAGACCAAGAACATCAGTCACGTTAATAAATGCAAATGAGCTTAAGTTATCCTTCAAGAGAAAAATATTTTAATTTGACTCACAAAATAAGACTCAACTATACGCTCCACACAGAAACACGGTTTAAATATAAAGACACAAATAGGTTAAAAGTAAAACAAATGAAAAAGATACACTATGCTAACACTAATGAAAAGAACCTGGACTGGCTATATTAATATCAGACAAAGCAGATTTCAGAGCAAAGAAATTTATCAGGGATAAACAAGGTCATTTCATAATGATAAATGGCTCAATTCATCCAGAGACCATAACAATCCTAAATACCAATGCACCCAATAACAAAGCTTCAAAATACATTGAGCAAAAACTACTAGAACTGGAAGAACAAAAAGACAGATCCACAATTACAGTTGGAGATTTTGATACTCCTCTCTCAATAATCTACAGAACAAGTAGACAGAAAATCAGTAAGGGTACAAGAGGACACCAACCTCACTCGAGGACTGCCAACCACAGTGACCTAATTGGCATTTACAGAACAATCCTCCCAACCGCAGCAGAATACACACTCTTTTCAAGTGGACAACAGAATATTTACAAAGAGAAACCATATGCTGGGCCATAAAACAAGTGCTAATAAATTTTAAAAGATTTAAATCATGTTAAGTATTTTTTTATGACCACAAATGAAATAAAGTAGAAATCAATAACAGAAAGGTATCTTGAAGATCCCCAAATGTTTAGAAAGTAAGTAATATACTGCTAAATAACTCATGCATCAAAGAAGACATCAAAAAGGAAATTAGAAAATATTTTGAAGGGAACGAAAATAAGAAAAGCACCAAAATCTGCAGGCCTAACCAACATGATCTTTAGAGAGAAAGGTATACCACCAAACACCTATAGTAGAAGAGAAGAGGGGTCTCCAGTCAACGACCTAAGCTTCTACCTTAATAAACTAGAAAAAAGAGAGCAAACTAAAACTAAATAAGCAAAATAAAAGAAATAAAAATCAGAGCAGAAATGAAATAACAAAAAAAGAAAATAAATTCAATGAAATCCAAAATCAAAAGTTGATTTTTTTTGAGATCAATCAAGTCACTAAAACTCTAGCCACATTGATCATATATATATATTTAAAAAACAAAGGGCCAGCCCCCTGGCTTAGTGGTTAAATTTGGCACACTCTGCTTTGGCAGCCCAGGTTTGGTTCCTAGGTACAGATCTACACCACTCATCAGCCATGCTGTGGTGGTGACCCATATACAAAATAGAGGAAGATTGGCACAGATGTTAGCTCAGGGCGAATCTTCCTCAGCAAAAAAAAAAAAAGAAAAGAAAAGAGTCACAAATTACCAATATCAGGAATGAGAGAAGAGACGTTATTACATATTCTACAAATGTTAAAAGAATAACACAATGTTATGAACTCATGCTAATAAATTTAACACGTTAGATAAAATGAAAAAATTTCTTCAAACACGCAAAATAATATCAAAGCTCACTCAAGAAGAAACAGATAACTTAAATATGTCTATTAAATTCATTCAAAATCTGGTTAACACATTTCCTTCTCACAAAGGAAAGTTCAGGCCTAGAGAGTTTTACCGATAAACTCCACCACACGTGTAGGGAAGAAATAAGATTGGGTCTACACAAGCTCTTCTCCCAACTGGAGCGAGAACCCCGCCCAGCTCACTCTGCCACACCAACTGGTTCTGGCTCTGAGACCAGAACCAAAACATAAGAAAAGTACAGACAATATCCATCATGGATAGATGCTAAAGTTCTTAGCAAAATTTTAGCAAATTAAGTCCAGTAATATACAAAAAAGGTAAAACAACATGACCAAGTAGGGTTTACCCAGGAATGCAAGACTAGTTTAACATTTGAACACCAATCAGTATAATTCACCATATCAGGAGACTAAAGAAGAAAAAAGCTATCATCATTTCAAGAGATATAGAAAAAGCATTTGACAAAATTCAACATCCATTCATGTTAAAAAATAAAATAAAATAAAATAAAAAACCTCTCAGCATTAGTATTGGAAGGGAAGTTCCTCAGCCTAATAAAGGACATCTACAGAAACCTACTAACATCACACACCATCACACTCGGTGGTGAAGGACTAACCGTATTTCTCCTAAGATTGAGAACAAGGCAAGGATGTTCACTCTTCCCGTCGATGTTAAACCATGTACCGGCGAGGCAAGCCAGTGCAATCAGGCAAGAAAAAAATAATAGGCATCCAGATTGGAAAGGAAGAGGTAAAACTGCTTTTATTTGCAGACATGATCAATGTAAAAAAAATCAAAGGAATCACCAAAAAAAAGCTACTAGAACTAAGAAGTGCATTAGAAAAGTCTCAAGATACAAGATAAATATATCAAAATTAATCACAGTTTTAAATACTAGCAATGAACAACCAGAAATCAAAATTAATGAAGAAATACCATTGACAATAGCATAAAAAATACGAAATACTTAGGTTTCTGCCCAAAGATGTGTAAGACCTCTACACTGAAAACTACAAAACACCTCTGACAGAAACTAAAGATCTAAATAAATGGAGAGATATACAATGTTCATGGCTCAGAAGATTCAATATTGGTAAGAGATCGACTCCCCCCCAGTTGATCTCTGGGTTTGATGCAGTCCCAAACAAAATCCCACGAGGCTTCTTTGTAAAAACTGACAAGCAGCTTCTAAAATGTATATATAAATGGAAAGGATCTGGAATAATCAAAACAACTTGAAAGAGAAGAACAAAGTTGAAGGATTTACCTTATTTCAAGACTTCTAAAGCTACAGTGATCAAGGCAGTGTGGTATTAGCATATGCCATACTAACAGATCAATGCATCAGAACAAAGCATCCAAAAATACATCCACATTTTTATGATCGAGTTTTTAAAAAGCTGTCAAGGTGATTTGATGGGTAAAAGATACTCTTTTCAACATAGGGCACTGGAATAATTAGACATTCATATAAAAATTATAAACCTCAACCCAAAATTTACATAGTATCCAAAAATTAACTCATGGACCTAAATGTAAGCACTAAAACTAAACTACCAGAAGAAAGTCTTAGTAATTACATGTTTGGTAAAGATTTCTTAAAGATAACATAAAAAGCACGAGAAGCATAAAAAAGGAAAAAGAAATAAATTTGACAATTAAAATTGAGAACTTGTAGTCTTTAAAAGACACTATTAAATAAATGAGAAGGAAAGCCACAGACTAGGGAAAATATTTGTAAAACATGTATCCATGCACCTAGAATATACAAAGAACGTTCACAACCCAGTAATAAGAAGACAAACAGCTCAATCGTTAAATGAGCAAAAGATTTGAAAAGACTTTACCCGAGAAGTTACAAGGAAGCCAATTAAACTGCACGTGAAAAGATCCTCAACATCATTAGTCATCAGGAAATGAAAATTAAAACATAATGAGATACCCCTACCCACTTATTAGATTGGTGAAATGAAAAAGACCAACCGTACCAAGTGTTGGTGAGGATGGAATGCAAAACAGTGCAGTCACTTTGGAAAACAGTTCGTTAGTTTCTTAAATAAACACCTATCATATTCTCCAACCATCGTGGTCCTAGGTATTTGCCCAAGAAAAAAGGAAACACAACTCCATCCAAAGACTTGGACACAAACGTATTTTAAATCACTCATAACTGGAAATGACCCAAATGCCCATAAACACAAGAATGGATAAAGCCACTGTGAGACACCCATACAGTGGAACACAACTCAGGAATAAAAAAGCATGGACTGCTGATACACGCAGCAACCCAGATGAACCTCAGAATAACGACGCTGAGTGAAAGGAGCCAGACAGAAAGAGTACTAGTGGATGAGTCCATCTGTAGAAAATTCTAGAAAATGCAAACCAATCTATACCAACAGAAAGAGACCAGTGGGCACCTCCTGAGTGGGGAGGGCAGGAGGAAGGATCTCAAGGGCACAAGGACACTCTGGGGTGATGGATGTGCTTGCTATCCTAATGGTGGTGACGGTCTCATGGCATCCACACGTGTCAAGGTTTATCAGATCGTGCGCTATAAATACGGCGGTCTATCGCATGTCAACGATACCTCCGTAGAGCTGGTTTGGGTTTAAGTGAGCAGAGGAAATATGCTGGGAGCTACAGCGCCTTGTGTAGATCCAGGCACACGTGCTGCCATGGCAAACATGGGTCGGTCTGTCTGTCTGTCTGTCTGTCTGTCTGTCTGTCCGTCTCTCCCCCTTGGATTTCCGCTCAGGTGCTGCAAACAATCATCTAATCGAGGTCACTGGCTCCCAATTAGGTGCCTTGGTGGGTACGGACGGCCCTCCCATCCACTTCTCCAGCACCACCGACCCTGCCACTCCACACTCGCCAGGAAGAAGGGGGCACTGTCCCCCACTGTCCCTTTGACCCTTTAGGCTGTCGGCTCCGGGCTGAGAACCTCCACACCGTATGTCCCCATCTCACAGCCCGGAGAGGGGCGGGAATGTGTGAGGGCCCACCAGCAGCCTCGGAGGTCCGGACCCCACCACCTCCCTGAGTCTCTAGTGCACACCCAGGCTCCGGGGCCTTGGAGAGCCATGCCCAGCACGGCCCCTCTCTCAGGCCTACCCCAAACCAGAAAGGGGTGCAACCCTGGAGGCCCCAGGCCTGCTGCCTCCCTGCCACTCTTTCTCAAGAGGGGTCCAGAGGCCTCCAGAGGCCCCCTGAGCCCCCTCGGCTGCCCGTTTACATGGGGATCAGCGATGGAACCTTATGACGGGTTCTCTGAACACTGGGGAGGAACTAGAAAGTCTTACAAACTCCCCAGGATGAGAGGGTGTTTTCCCAATGTCCCAGAGCCACTAAGTGGTCTAACAGATGTCTTCATTACAGAGAAAGTCACCTCCAGCCTGAGGTGAAAGCAGAGACCCCGAGCACAAGGCGGGTGTTTGGGGAAAGTTCAGAGGATCTGGACAGCAGGGACTAAGTCTTGCTCACCAGCACCCTGAAAGCAGCGTGATCACGGGCGGTTTGTGGTCAAGGCCAGACTTTCACAGCAATCACCAGGCCCCGGAACCTCGTGGAGTCGCCAACACTGAAAAAAGAGTAGCAAACGGACCCCAGCCCGGCCCCCATCCCCAAGGACGGCGACACCCATCACCACCCTCCCCAGTCAGCTCCACGCACGGTCGGGGAGAAGAGACACAGGCCCAGCTTGAGAAACTGAAAATGAAATAAAGACACTCGCCCTTCCCCCAGGTCTCCCCACCAGACCCTGTTTTGAATGCACAAATTATTCTCAGCTCATCGTGCTCGGAAACTGACCAGATCATCGCCCGCCAGGAAAGGGGGCAGGCTGCGCCTCTCAGCACACACTTGACATTTTGTTCTCGTCCAGGCTTCCCGTGCTGACAGTTTCTGGATTAAATGTGCAAATGGAACGTGGCCCCAAGGGGGTCTCGCTCCTGCCGGCCCGAAGCTCCGGGCTGAGCGTGCTTGTGTGCACGTGTGCATGCAGACATGTGTATGTGCCTGAATGTGCACGCCACGTGAGTGTGTCCACACGTGTGTGCCTCCCTGTGTGCCTGTGCCCGTGTATGTGCCTGTGAGTATCTCTGGTGTGTTTGTGTAACCGCGGGTGCTGTGTCTGTGTGTGCCTCTGCACGCTCGCCTCTCAATGAGGCATCCGGCTGCACCGGGCACGCTTTCCCCAACCTGCTCCTTCAGCTGCCTTGACCTTGACCAAGCTGGGAAAACAGCTTGCAGCCACCCCGGCTTGGCTTTCAGCACAGGGTACTTCTGGCCCAGTGGTGGCTATGTCCACTTGAAAATGCAAATATGGTGCCCGTCACCGTGAGCCTCGGGCTGGGGGGCTCTGCTTGCAGCTGCCCCCCATGGGGAAGTGAAGCTGTGAAGGCCGAGGCCCGCAGTGCGCCTTCCCAGGCCCCAGGTGACCAGCAGGACCGCAGGATCAGCGCCTGCAGTAGAGGCCAGCTCATTTGGGGCGGGGACCACCGCCCCCAATTCCCATGACCCTAAAGATGCTTGAAGGGCTTCTCGGGCCTCTTCTGTGTTTATGAGTGTCATCGAGTTCTCTTGAGCCCCGCTGGGGCCCGCCCAGGGGCCTGGAAGGAGCTGACGGACAGTACTCCGGGCACACTGGGCTGGCCCAGGTCAAGGGCATCTCCCTGGGGGTCACCCACAGCTCCCTTTTCCCCGTTCGCCCCACCCAGTACACCCAGCCATCACCCAGTCTCATAACTGGGAGGTTGAAAGTGCAGTGGAAGGAGCTGCCGCGCCCCAGCCCTGAGGTCGGCTCAGTGAGGCAGGGGGCTGGGGCCTGGCTGCACCGGCCTGGCGGCCCCTCGACCCCACAAGGCTGCACTGAGACCCCTTCTTTCTGCCCTGAAGCCACACAATGACACACTTCAATGGCTGCACAGCCGGGGCCTCTGGTTTCCATTCTGCATGACCTGGGGAGGCAGAGAACGTGATTATAACCCATCTGAATGCAGTATCCTGGGGCGATTATTCTGGCACCTGCACAGCCTCCAGCCCCCGCCCAGCAACCAGCCACTTGGTCAGCCCACTCATCAGGGCGGCGACAGCTGGCGGACCCCACTGCGATGCGCCCCACGGCCACGAGGCCCCACCAGGCTCATCCTATTATCCCTGACGACTTCCCCAGGGCAGCACCCCGGGAGCCCCCACGTGGAGTGCCGTGCCAGGCCCCCGCCCAGCGACACGGCTGCCTGTTCAGCCTGAGCCCCGTTATGTTATGTCAGCTGTCACCCCGTGCTTAAAACAAGGCACTCCAGCTGGCCGGGGTCAGATGTAAAAATGAGGCCCCAACAAAACCCGGCCCTCCAGCGAGCCCGCGCGGGAGACCCCACTGAATGTGGCACTTAATGACGAGCTTCTTTCCAGCCCTCGGGCATAAAGGAAACACCTGTCCCACCGACGGCACATTCTAATCCCACTACATCCAGAACGCAGGAGCCCATGGGGCCCACAGTGGGACCCCCCCACAACGTCTGACTTTTGTCCTGGGCCTCAGGGAGACGCTGACAACGAGTGCTGCCCTGTTTTGGTGGGCGGGGCGGCGAGAAAACCCAGGAGCCGGGCCTGGGAGCGCCAGGAAGCGGAGACCTCCCTCATGGCATGCGCCTGCTAGTCAGACCCACAGCCGCAGAGAGCCAAGCGCCACGTGGGGACTCTTCTCTGGGGCTGGCTGATGGGTGGCCTGGGTGTGTGGGAAGAGCCCCCCGCCTTCCTTGTACAGTTGTCACCTTCTGGAAGGGCAGAGGGAGTCCTGCGCCTGCCCCTGAAGGGCCCTTCCTGCCGACACCAGAGGCTGAGCTGAGCTCCCCCACAGACCAGAGCCGGCGGTGCCCCCTCACGCCCACCAAGCCTGTACCCTGACCCGGGCGGCTGCATCTCCAGTTACCAACCTGGAGCTGACTCATCATGGTTCTGAAAAGAGGAAAAAAAAGGGGGGGGGCAGTGGCAGAGGTGGCGAATGTGACACCAGCCAGACACCTGGGCGTGTCGGGGAGAAAAATCTGGAAACCACACACCTCAGGTGCCAGGAGAGGCCATGGGGCCCGCTGAGCTGGCACCTGGGCGATCCCGGCCCCCGGTTCCTCCTGCCCCCAAGGGAGATGAGGCCGCCCCGTGTTTCTGCCCGGCTCCTTCCAGGGCCTGTGGACAAAGCGGAACAGGCTTCTGGGAAGAGGGTTGAGGAGACACGGGCCTCGGCCCGCAGAGCCCAGGGCAGACAGGGGTGCCGGCCAGGGGGATCTCCCCAGCACTCCTGGCAAAGCCCCCCGTCCGTCCCCTGGCAGTCAAGATCCAGCGTTCACCTTGCATCATGTGGCTTTATAGTTTGAAAACAGGAAATACTATGGAAACAAACAGTCAGGCTCGGCCTCTGGCGGTTCACGGAGCCTAGGGCGGGGCGGTGGGGCCCGGCCGGCCGGGCCCTGGCTGGTCTCAGGGCCCCAGGACCTCCCCTTGACCATCGTGGAGTCTCCCTGGGACCCGAGAGGCCCCACTTCCGGGCACAAGCCAGTGTCACCTCCCTTTTCCTTCAGGAGACACGGCTGAAACCAACGGCCCCCACAGCACCTGGGGAATCTGGAGAGGTGATCTGGTGGAGAAGCGGGGGGAACAGATGTCCCGCTTCCCAGGTGACCCGGGGGCTGCAGGAGGACGGCCCCTTGTGCCCCTCCATGGGCGGGGAGCACTGCCGGCTGAGCATGCCCCCAGGTTCCTCCATCCCAGGGGGGGCCTGTTCTTCCCTCTGCACAGGCCCCAGAGGACAGACATGCCCGGCTGCTGGGAGTACGGACCTCCCAGACCACTGGCCCGGGATCGGGTTCTGTGTTTATTAGGGAAGTTTCCAGCATTTTGCACACTTTCCTCTACCTCCTGCGCAAGCCCCCCGTGCCCTGTTCTGAACAGACTTGATGGATATGACAATCTGGCCTGCAACAGATAACGTGAGGCCCGCTGTGGGCTTCACAGAGGGTGTCTTTGTCACAGAAACGAGTCACCGTAGGACCCCTCCACACACAGGGCCGGCATACCCATGGAAGGTTCCGGTTACAGCTGAGGATTCCTGTTTTCACGGCTCTCGGCTGAGGGCAGACCCCGCATGAAGGAATGTCAGCTGTCCCCCTCAGGAGCAGCTGCCTCCAGGCCAGGAACTCAGCCAGCCCAAACCCTGCAACACCCCTCCTCGAGGATGGGGGACCCGGCGGGGTAAACTATGTCCCCCGTGGTGGGGACGGCCTGAGCCGCCGCCCTGGGCCCCACAAGCCGTGAGCCCTTGGATTCTTCCGGCTCAGACATCCTTGGGGGCCTGGGGACGGTCTCCTACATAAAGTGGGACAATGACGTTTGCCCCTCGAAGCCCAGGAAGGAGACCACGAAGAGAGGGCGGAAGTTACTCTCGATCTAGGAGGCCAGAAACCTTTGACACCATCACCGAAACATGCCACGAACACCGGGAGAAGCGATGAAACATGAACGTTGACTGGGGGTGGACAGAAGGGCCTGTGGGCGTCAGAGGGAGTGAGGAGGGAATGCACTGAGCAGAAGCCCAGGGCCAGGGGCCCCCGGGTTAGAGGGCTTTAGAAGTGGCACAGGCCGGCGTCCACAGAATCACCAAGGAGGGGCAGAGGTCCCCACCCACCTGCATGGGGGCTCTGGCAAGTTGGCTGAGTCCCCTTGAGGCAGCGGTTTCAAATTCTGCCTGGTGGCCCCTAAGACTCTGTTCGCAAACTCATGCAGGGACCCAGACCCAGGAGGAGCTGCGGGGCTGCCTGGGTCTCCCTCCACCACCCCCCCGGCTCAGCATGGATGGCCCCACAGTGGCCTGCCCCCACCAGACACGCACGGTTCAGGTCAGCCCCTTCCTCACCTGCCTGAGCAGCAGCCGTGGCCCCCCACGTCCACCTTCCACCCCTTCCCCGTCCTGGAGGCCGGCATCCCTCCACTCTGTCTCCCTGGGGTCAGCACCAGCACGGCCTCAGGGCGGATGAGCAAGAGATGCCCCCTTGCAGCCTCAGCCGGAGCTACCCTAAGTCCCGCCGAGCAGAGCCGCAGGCCACTCCACACCATCAGGCTGTGCAGTCAGCACCCGGAGCCCACTAGCTTCAGTCAGCACCGCCTGTCCCCTACCTGCCAGAGCCACTTGAAAAGAAATCCTGCCCTTCTCCATTCACCAGCACAGAAACATCCGGAACACGCACTACAGTTGTTTCAGGTGCTTCTTTAACTTTTAGTGTTTCTCCCCGAAACCAGAGAGGCTCTGGTCTGCATGGAAAGTCGGCTACCCAGGGGGGCGGCCGAGATCCCCTGCCATGCAGAGGGACAACC
This sequence comes from Diceros bicornis minor, assembly GCF_020826845.1. Classification (NCBI taxonomy): domain Eukaryota; kingdom Metazoa; phylum Chordata; class Mammalia; order Perissodactyla; family Rhinocerotidae; genus Diceros; species Diceros bicornis. Next base: position 2,225,504 of record NC_080770.1, read on the forward strand.
CAGAGCCAGGCAACAGTCCAACTGTGGCCTAGTAGAACACGTGTGTGCACACACACACAGGTGTGCACGCAGAAGGGAGCGTGCGCCCCTGCCTTCCAGCTCCCAGGAATGGGGGGTCAGACCCTCCCCTCACTCAGGCACTGGGCCCCTCTTACACAGGGCCCTGCGGTAAGGGTCCTGGGGGTGCAGACACGAAGCCTGTGTCCTGCCCTGGAGAGCACACACCTATTTGCACACAGGCCCTGGCACGTGGTAGGTGCTTAATAAATATTTACTGGCTGAACAAACATAGGAGAGAACACCCCAACCGGAGTCCACCAGCGGGGTGGACAACATTCTGAGGCAGGACATCAGAGAATGCCCGGGCGGTGGGAAGCAATCCTCACCACACGGCTCCCACATGCCGGGGACAAAGAGGCAGAGGGGCTTAAGGTTCTGCAGCAGGAAGATGAGGTCTTCCCAGAGGACCCTGCAGTCCAGAGGCGGAGGCAGGTGACACTACTGGGTGGGCAAGAAGGCATCCCAGGAGCGACTCTGCAGAAGCGGGCCTCTGTTGGATATGTAGGAGTTCACCAAGCAGAGAGGCGAGGCCTGAGTGAGGCGAGCAGCCCGGGCAGGAGTCGGCCACAGAGAAAATAAGACCTTGGGGTTTGTTAATGGAAAACCTGGGCCCCTGCCGGTGCCCTGACCTCGGGCAGAAGTGACTTATGTCACTCAGCCCCATGTGAGTCTCGGGCCCCTCCTGAGAGAAGCACATTGCAGAGGGCGTGCACACGGCGGGCTCTGGATGGTGGCAGCACCAGCCCGGACATGAACCCGCCGTCTCTACTGGAGTTTCAGGGACATGGGGAGCAGACACCGGAACCGTGTGGGTCTGCAGGGGCCCATGCTGAGTGTGAGTTGGGCAAGGGGACCAGGGACAGAGTCTGCACCTTGTCGCACAGAAATGGGGGACCCACCGAGGGCTTCCAGGGGCCCATAGAGTCCCCGTGGGGCCTCCTTGTGCAGCTGGGAAACTGAGGCCCAGAGAACCGCAGGGTCTCGTCCGCGCTGGGGGGAGATGCAGCTGGCGGGAGAGCCGGGCCAGGCGGTGGGGCTGAGGGAGCCTCGGCTGCGAGGGAGGAAGCCGCAGCGATGACCTCATCCCCCAGGCCTCTGGGCCGCGGCTCCCGGGGTTTTCAACCACAGGCAGGCAGGACAATTCCCTGGTATGCTCGCCACCAGAGGTGCGGAACACCCTGCGTCTGTACTGTGCCGCAAGTGCCTCTCTCTTTGTGTGGGATTTCGGGGGGGGGGGGGGCGGAGAAAAGTCTTCGATTTTAGAGACAAAAGGCAGCCCCTCACCTGGGCTGGGCAGGGTCTCTTACTGCGGAGGGGGGGATTTCTGCCACAGCGGCAGGACAGGGGTGACACAGAGGAGCCACCCAAACCCAGAACTCGCTCCCAGGGTGCGCGCACACACAGAAACGCAGGCACAAAGCCCGGACACAGACACACGGACGCGGACACGCAATTGCACACGCGTGCATGTGGTAATGTGCACCAGCAGACACACAAGCACACGCACACACACGCACACACACACAGGGCTTCCTCTGAATTCAGGAACCATGTCAGGAGCTGTCTTGGCAACCCCAGAAGTGGCCCTTTTCCCCGGGCAGCCACAGACAAGGCTCAGATCTCAGAAGCGCCCCTTAACAGTCCCGGGACAGACCCGCAGCCGAGATGAGATTCCTCCCAAAATGGCTTTTTCAGGCCCACCAAATATCCCTGGTTCAGCAGAAAGCTTAATCCCTCGGAGGCCGCCCTGGGGCTTCCTTACACCGAGCTGAGATAACAGCTTTCTGGCACCATAAAAGCCGAGCTAGGAAAAGAAATGAAGAAATATGGGCTCTCTGGGAAAACACAGCTTTGAATGACTTTTTTCCACCATTTAAACATCGTGCTGCTCTCCGCACCCTCGCGCGGAGCCCACCCTCGCCCCTCCGGGCTCGGCTGTGGTCTGGCTCCCGCGCTCGCTCCGCGCTCTGGGCCCTGGCCAGCGGCACCGCATGGGGCGGACAGCAGCGCCACCTGGTGTTCCGCGGCCCAGCTTCAGGCCGCCCGACTCCAGGGGCTGCAAACTCCTCTGCTTCTGAAGCCCACTCCCCACCCCCGCACCCGGGGCCCCTCTGCCTGGTCAACCCCTCCCACCCCTGCAGACTGAAGCCCCCCCAGGAAGCCCCTGATTTCTGCCTGCGCTCGCCCAGCCCACGCTGGAGGCTGTGAGCTGTGGGAGGGGTCCCTGCCTGTCCTCTCCACCCCCCCCCGCACCCTCCTCCTTCCCCTTCCCCTTCCTACTTCAGGGGGTCCCCTCCTCTGGGAAGCCCTCAGCATCCCTGCAGACACATCCTACCCCAGTCCTTCTTCACCTCGCACCTCCTTAGGGGCCCTACCCTGAACATAATTCACGCCTGCCCTGGAGGCTGGGCCCCACGGTTGCCTCATTCCTGCTGTGACCCCAACGCCCCCTTCCCCCTGTGGCCGTGACTCTCCAGTGGCAGCCCGACACAGCCAGCTCAAACCCATCTTGAAGGATCCGTTGCTACGTGGCCAATGATTTGGAAAGTCCTTGGAAACCCCAGCAAGGCCATCAGAAAGGTAAGTCTGAGGCCGTCCTGCCTACCCCTCCATTTTACAGGTGGGGGAACTGAGGCCCAGGACCACACAGCAACTGGGGGTGTCCCACGGGGGCAGCTCTGGGCACAAGGGCTCATAGGAGGCAGGTCCAAACCCCAGAAACACTCTGCTGGGCATGTGGGGTGAGCGCGGCCACTGGGCCCCCGCCCTCTGGGAGTGTGGAATGGAGCGAGGAGACGGAACCCACCCCCAGTGCCCCCGTCACACCCAGACTGCTGAGAAAAGAGTAGGGTGCGATGGGAGGGAGGGAAAGGGACCCCACAGATGGCAGGTCGGGGAGGGTGCACCAAGGCAGTGACGACCAAGCCGAGGCCTGAAACTGGACAAGAAGCCGGTCCTGTAACATGCCAGAGAAACAGCTGGGCCAAGAACAGAGCACATGCAAAGGCCCTGAGGCAGCAGGAGTGTCCAAGGGTCAGCAAATAGTGTGCTGGAGTGGAGGGAGCAAGAGAGGTGGAAGGAGGTGTGGGGGGCAGGGGTCCCTGAATGTGTGGCACTTTGGGGCTAAGAGAGATGCCAAGTTTATTCTAAATGCTACGGGGAGCCTCTGGAATGATCAGATTTTCGCTTTAGAAAGCCCTCCCAGCCAATGGCTGCTGTGTGGAGAGGGCACCTGGTGGGACATGAGGTGGCAGGGAGGTGGCTGATGTGAGAGAATGGGGGACAAGGGAGGAGGCACAGGGTCTCTGCCCTCAAAGGGGTGGAAAGGGAGATGGGACCCCAGTGGGACTGGGCTCTGCTCAGGGCAGGGGAGCTGCTCACTGGCACACCCATCCTGGGTCCCAGAGGGAGAGGGAAAGGGGTGCAGGACCATCCACCTCTCCCCTCCCCAGCACACACTGAGCTCTGAGCCTCAGCTGGGGGAACTGTGCCCGCAGTTCACAGAATGGCCAGCAGGGGGCAGGCAAACCTCAGAGATGTCAGGACAGCAGGCGGAGGGGGTGCCAAGGAGAAAGGGTGGTGGGCAGGGGGACAGCAAGGATGTGACACAGGCCTTCAGCCACCTCCCCCAGCTCTGGGCCACACTGCACCATGAAACCTGCGACAGCGAGCTCTATCTGAACGTGAGAAGTACTCCTGGCCAGTCCCAGAGGAAAGTGCAGGCCGGACCAGACTAGGTCTGAAGCCCCCATCCCAGGGCTGTCGTGGGGGTAGCCCCTCCACTGGTCTGGTTCCCACCCCCAGCGCAGGACCTGGGATCCCACGGGCACATCAGTGATGATTCCTGGCGGAGATTCACACACGAAGGAGCACATGGCATGTACGTGAGAGTCCCTGTGGGCTGGGCCTATGTGAGTTTGACCCACTCTCTATCCCACCCTCCCAGCTGCACCCAGAGGCGCTGCCTGAGCTGCATAAGGAGATGGTAAGTTCCCACCTGAACTCGGGACCCTTGGTGCTGACAGCTGCCTGGGTACAGGGCCCAGGAGGGGGCACGTGGTGCTCTTCACATCAACCCGGGAACCAGATGCTGTTGGAGCCACTGAAAACCCAAGAGGGAACCTCCTAGCAGTGGAGGAACTGACCCAAGACCCTCGGGGGGCCTTATGTGCTGAACTGTGTCCCCCCCAAAATTCATGTGTTGGATCCCAAACCCCCAGCACCTCAGAAAGTGACTGTACAAAGAGACAGGGCTTTTCAAGAGGGTACTAAGGTAAAAAGAAGTCATTAGGGGGCCTTAATCCAATAGGACTGGTGTCCTTATGAGAAGAGGAGATAGGTACACAGACACACACAGAGGGGTGACCACGTGAGGACACAGGGAGAAGACGGCCGTCTACACGCCAAGGAGAGAGGCCTCAGGAGGAACCAGCCCTGCCCACACCTGGATCTCGGCTGTCTAGCCTCCAGGACTGGGAGACAGTAACGTCTGTTGTTTAAGTTGCCCATCTGTGGAACTTTGTTCCGGCAGCCTGAGCAAACTCATATAGAGGGAGTGAAGCCCACCAAGACCCTGGTCCCGGGCCCCAGTTCTCTCCGTGGCCCCAGGGCCCACCAGCATGTACATGCAGTAGGAGGGCAGTCTTAGAGTCTGGGTCCCGCTCGGCAGGGTCTTCCTGGCCCCTTCCTGCTGCTGCCTCCTGAAGCCTCAGTCTCCAGCTGGATAAGGAGCTCAGGCACTTATCGTGAGGAGAGGACCTGAGGAGCAACCCGCAGAGCAGATGTGCTTTGTGGGGTCCAGGCTGGGGCTCGAATCACCGCATGAAATCCCAAAGCACCAGAGACACCCACCCCACTCCCCACTCTCCTCACCATCCAGCCCCTCCTCTGCGGTCCAGCCGGCGGGAAGGACAGTCCCCACCCTAGGAAGCAGGCGCAGGGCTGGGAGGGCACCTGGGAAGCCCACAACAGACAGAAGCGTGGCTCCTGCCCACCGCTCACCTGCAGGGGAGACGGACCCATCAGGCCTGCCCCAGGGCCCACCCAGAGCAGGGGTTTGGGGACGTTTCTCGCCAGGCCGGTGGCAGCCGACATACCGCCCAAATGCAGGAGTGGCCAGCGTTCCCCAGGGAGCTGCAGCCCCCAGGCCTTGGCATGGACCCTCGGCGGCTTCTGCGGGTTCCCAGGACCAGGGGAGGCGAGGAGGCAGGAGTACTCCATGACCCTAAAAGCTGTCCCTCTTGCTGGGATAGTGGCTGTCCTCCTTTTTGCCATTCATCCTGTCCCTACTCTTCTACGAGAAAGTGTAACCTGACAGGACAGTGAGAAGGATACACCGGGACCCTGGGGGTTACCAGGGAAAGCGAGAGGATCAACATCAGGGCATCCTCAGACATGACCCGCCCCCGGATGCAGGAAAGGCTCCTGACGAGAGTCAACACCGTCACGTTAAAACCGGGCCCTCATGTCGGCCTTGAAGGACACCTCCCAATCTGAACAAACACACGGCACTCCACCGGAGGCCGTCACGCGCCTTCAGGAGGAGCACAGGGAGCTGGCCCGCCCGTCACAGCCAGAGTGACAGACGGAGGCCAGCGCTCCCCGCCCGACCAGCAGTTCGCATCTGTTGGCTGAGTTCCACACCCAGAAAGCCCGAAAGGACCAGAGGAAAGACCACGGCAAACAAATGACAGAAGGTAGTGACGTCACAGGCTATCCTAGGGACAGAAATCCACGGTGTCCACGTATACCAAAAAAAAACCTCCAGAAAACAATGGAAGAGAAGACCCCGTTTGTGACGGCAATGAACAACTCTTATTATTAGGAATAAACTTAACAACAACTGTCTAAAGCTACATTACAAAACCATAAAACCGTCCTGATAAACCAACACACCACGATTGCAGGCAGGAAGACCCCATGCCAGAGGGATGCCAGTCTCGCCAGATTCATTCATCCAATACCATCCAACTTTTCCTGGGAGCCAGACAAGTTGATTGTAAAGGTCATCGGGAAGAACAAACAAACGAGACTTGTCAGGTAACCCTGAACACAAAGGGCCGTGAAGATATTAAATCACACAATAAAACAGATTTAGGACACGTATCATCAAAGCAGCGCGGCCCTGGGAGACGAAAGCAGACAGAGCAGTGCAGCTGAACCGGAAAATCCCACAGCAGATCCACTCACATCTGGACCTCTGGTTTACGATAAAAATGGCCCCTCAAAGAGGGGGGGGGAAGAGACTTCTGAAGAAGTGGCTTTGGGAGGACTGGAGAACAGGGGGACGGAGTGAGAGCAGATCTGTGCCTCATGCCACACGCCAGCACGTTCCCAACTGCCCTCAACAATTTAAAAACACAAGATTAACCCGTATGGGTGCTGGAAGAAATCCCGGATTGATTCCTCTGTAACCTCCGAGGGGGGGAACCTGCCTGTGAACTGAAATCCAGAAGCAGGAAGGAAAGATCAAGTCAATGCAGAGAAATAAAACGGGAGCTGTCGAGGGGTCAGGTCACAAGGCCAGGAGACCCAGCAGAACAGGCCCCTGCCCGGGAAGACACACCAGGCCCAGCGTGAACCCACGTGCGGCCAGCCTGGTGACGCTGGGAGGTGGCTGCAGGTGGGGAGTCACGACCCCTCTGCTTGTGTAGGCGGTGGGGAGGTTGTAGATGAGACAGAAACGCAGTGACAGAAAGACTGCGACGCTGCCCTCCACGGGCCCCACGCCCACCAGCCATCAGCACTCAGGCTGCCTCCTTGGGCCACGACCAGGCCCTGTACGCCGCCTTCTCCGCAGCCTCACAGTCAGGTCCCCTTTGAGGGGTCCCCACTGCCGTAAGGTCACGTGCACCCAGCACCCGGCCCAGCGTAAACCGAGGCTGATTCCTTCTCGGCTGCCGGCTCCCAGCCCTAGCCAGGGCCGCGCTGACCCAAGGCTGTGGGGGACCCGCCCCAGGCCCTGTCCCGGGGGGCTCACGGCGGTTGCCAGGAGGGGAGTCCTCAAACCCCACTCTCAGAGGGGCGGGGCTCAGATGGGCTGGGGGGAGGGGCCAGGGCCTGGCGCTGGAAATTCCTTCTGTCCTCACGCTGCCCCGGAGCACCTCCTCTGGGGCCGCAGACACAGGCAGCAGGGCTGAGAGCCTTGAAGGCCAGTGGAAGGAGCCATCAGTTGGCTGGTGGGGGGACACCCTGGGCAGAGGCGGGGGTGGCGGCTGAGACAGCTGCAGGGTCCGAGTACCAGCCATAATCCCGGTCAGGAGTCACCCAGACTGGGGCCACAGTGCAGGCTTGGGCAGGTCCCTGCTGACCACGGTCCCAGCTCCGCGTGCCTACATCGTCCTGCCCTTGTTTCTCAGCCCAGCCACCCCCTCCTCCAGGAAGCCCTCCCAGACCACCAGCCCCAGGTGTCTCTCATTCCGAGGCCCTCCCAGCCTGATGGTCACATCCTGGCAAGTGTGGGAGCCAGGGTGGGAGGGTCCCCACAACCCAGCCCTCCAGCATCAGAGCAAGCCCGTAGCTGTGGGCCAGCAGGGGCGCTCTGGTACAGGGTCATCGTGCAAGTAGGAGAGGCCAGGAGGCCCTCACTCCACCCACAGCCCCCAATCCAGGGCGGCTGTGACAGCTGTCTGGCCCCTCATGCTGCTACGTACCATCCAGAAGAGGGTCCCTGTAGCCAGGGTGACATACTGCTCGATGGTGGACAGCACACTGAAGATGAGGCAGGCCAGGACGATGAGGAAGCTGCGAGACAGGACGACACAGTGGTCAGCTCTCGTGGTCAGCTCCCATGGCCAGCCTGCCACCCCTCCCCCGCCACAGACACAAGCTCAGGCCCAGGGAGCCGAGGGGCTCAGCCACCACCCCCAGCCCACTTCGCCCAGCGGGACCAAGCCCCTTCCCTCCCCAGACATAGGAACCCAAAGTGCCACCCAAACCCCAGCGTCCGGCAGCCGGTAAGCAGACGTATGAGGTGCGGCCATCTGTCCGGCAGTGCTGGCACGGGCCGTGAAAGGAGGCGGTTCTGAGCACGCTACAGTGGGACGGACTCTCAAACATCGCGCTAAGATTGCAGACACTAAAGACCATGTATCGTGTGATTCCATTTGTCTGAAATGCCCAGAATGGGAAGCCCACAGGGACAGGAAGCGGACTGGTGGTCACCGGGGACCGGAGGGACCGGGGAGCGACAGCCAGTGGGTACAGGGTTTCCTTTTGGGGTGAAGAAAATGTTCTGAACTCAGAAAGTGGTGATGGCTGCACGACTCGGTGAAGGTCCTGAGAACTGCTGAGGGGCACACCTCGCGTGGGGAGCCCTCGTGGGCGCCTACAGCTCAGCACACAATATCGAACAGTATCCCATGTCTGTTTTCACCAGTGCTTCCACAGAGATGTCGAGGACACATGGTCACAGGAGCTCCTGGCCCCGAGCAGGGCGCCTGGTGGTTAGAGCACAGAAGCCAGCCTGCCAGGGAGGGAGGGCCAGCTCCCGCACCTGTTAATGGGGTGTCACCACGGTCCCCCGAGGGGCTGGTGGCTTGGGGCCTGGGCCGCTCTGACTGCTGTCTGAGGTGGCACCCAGGAGCTCAGCAAACGGAAGGCGGGCAGCCCCGCCCTGGGCCCACTCCCAGGCACAGCCCCCCAGTGCCCGTCTGCACACCAACACCACAGACGGCGGCTCTGATCACTCCCAAACCATCAAGATAAGGAGCCCCTGCTTCCTGAAGGGGGACGACCCTCCAGGGCCCCTCCCCATCCCCGGATGTCACGGAGCCAAGCCCCCAGCCCTCCTCCTGCCTGGTGGAGAGGGGACTCTTAAGGGGACTTCCAGGGGGCTTCAGGGTCTCCAGGCACCCTCTTGGCGGGTCCTCAGGGACAGAACAGCAGAGCGGCTGCAGTGCGGCCCCGGGAGACACAGATGTGGAGAAAGCTCCCTGGGCCCACGACACGGACTCCGGCCCAGCACCGGGAGCCCAGGCCCTCTCGCTACCCTGAGACCCTGCTGCTCCCCGGTGGCTCTCAATCCATTCCCCTACCCCCACATGCACACCCCGTGCTGGCCAGGAAGCCCTCGGGATCTCCCCCCACCAGCTCAGCCCCAGCCCACCCTCTTCAGTCATCCTCCTTCCCAGCCCTCCAGAGGCCGAGACCCGAGGGGAGCCTTTTGGGGGGGTGAACAAGACATGGGGCTCCCACCTCAGGAAGCTTTCCATCTCACGGGGACTCGAGCAAACACGGGTCAGGAGAGTGAGCGACATCTGGGGCCCGACTGCCCCTAGCACACAGAGCTCCCCTTCCACTGCACCAGCCAGGGGTCTTGCACGGCGCCACATCGCCCCAGCCCTCGCCCTGGAGCCCCTCAAGTCCTGCTCCCCAAGGGCTTCCTGCCAGCTGGGCCGCGAGGGACCAGAGCAGGTGCCTGCCAGCCCCGCTCCCCAGATCCCGAGTGCAGACAGGGCCTCAGAGGCACCGCCCACCCACTGCCCCTCTGTGGTCACGTGGCCCGGCAGGTCCCTCTGCCTCAATTTCCCCACCGACACAAGCCAGAGCCCACGGACACGTCCTCGCAGGGCTGTGGATGGCAGTGAGCAAGGATTCAGGAGCAGCCTGTGACTTGCCTGAGGCCTGGGCGAGCGTTGCAGGCCCTTTCCCTCCTGAGAAGATGGGCAAAAGCCGCCCGCCACGGCCTGGGAGTCACTCTCTGTCAGGCTACAGAAGCACTCCCAGGACCAACTGCCACCAACCGTGTCCCCTGCCCAGTCGGCACTTTACAGATAGCAACACGAACCCCCACAAGACCTCAGCGCTGGTGTCACACAACAAGTGCTACGAATGGGGAAACCGAGGCTCGGGGGCTCCACGCCTGCTGAGGCCACGTGTGACGAAACCACGGAGGTGACAAGAATGCACGTCCAGGGGAGACGCAGGACTGCGGGGGGGTGCAGGGAGGACAGTGCAGCACAGTCTCATCTCTCCCCAACCTCTGAGGTCACACTCCCCTGCTCTGACCCCCACCTCCCTCTTATGGACATTCGTGACCTCCCTGAGGGCCCACCCAGCTAATCCAGAACGCTCTCCCATATCCAGACCCTGTACTGAGTCACACCTGCAAAGCCCCTTTTACTGTGTAAGGTCACACATGGGTTCAGGGGTCGGACCACGGACATCTCTGGGGCCACCATTCAGCTGACCGATGGTCACCACTTCAACAAAAAAGGCGACACCAGAGTCGTGTGCCCGGTGCCCCACACCACCATCCCCAAGCCTTTCTGTCTCACACGTGAGGAAAGTGAGGCCCCAGGCCTGCCCGGACCCCACGGCCTCCAGGCTCCACGGCCAGGACGTGCTGGAAAAGTTCCACGTTCTCTACGTTTCCTGCCTCCCGATGCAGAGGCGGTCAGGAGAACTGACTCTCCAGGGCATCACGGCGGGCACCTGCTTCCCGCCAGGCCGCCCACGCGGCTGTGCTTTGGGCCCACGGAGGCAGCGCGTCTCTTCTGCAAGACCACAGACCGCAGCGCCCTTTAGACCCCGTGACTGCTGAGGGTCAGTTTTCAGTTCTTTTGCTGTCAGGGAGGCATCCACTTACTGTCGCTGTGTGTGTGACCTCAGCTACAGGACAGAAAGCAGTGGCTGGAGCCTGTTAGAACTGTGTGTCGAGTCAGAGCACAGGGGCCCCAAGCGAGGCCTTGGAAACATAGATCGGCTGCATTCACGGCAGCGCCTGGACCGCACGGCCTGGGCTCTGGCCACCAAGAGGCCTCTTCTACCCAATGCCCTGTGCCGGGCTGTGCTGGGGACACACAGTGAACTCGGGGTGGGCAGGGAGGAGGATCTGGCCAGAGAAGCCCCGCCTCTGGACAGACCTTGGCCGTCCCCCACAGAGGGTACATCAGGATGGGTGTCCTCACCCCGAGGTCCCAGGCAGAGGTGTGCACTGGGAGACCCCCCGGCGCAGACAGAACCACAGCAGAGGCTCTGGGCCACGGGTCCTACCCAAGAAGCTCCCCCCAGGCTGGCTGAGGAAGGTCTTCCCTTGAGGATGAGGGGTGTGGTGTTAATTTATATCTGCCTGTTGTGGCTTTTCAGCCTTGCTGCATTCCGAAGGCTACACAGTTCTGCAAACACTGGAATACACTGTGCTGGCTTCAGAAAGAATCACTTAACCGAGTGTGCTTCTGACTGCTCCCTCCTGTCCTGGGTGGGCGGGGAGCCTGAGAGACGCCGAGACAGGGTCCCTGCCCCTGGGGGCTCGCAGCCTGGGGTGCCTGATGCCCCCTCCTGCCACCATTCTATCCCAGCTCACGTCCCCAGCCTCCAAAATTCAGCAGCCACAGACCCCCAAGAGCTGGGAGACGGAGGCCCAGGAAAAAGGAATCTCCCCAGGGCGTGGGGAGCAGGGCAGGTGGAGAAGAGGGTGGTGGGAGAAAGGACACCGACCCCCACGGAGGCCACCTCAGCCCCCAAGGCTTCCTGACCAGACTTCCCCGGAGAGCGTGTGCATGTCTGCAGGAGGCAGCCGCTGCCAGAGGCGAGGGCAGCTCCATGCCCCAAGGGACAATGCCCTGCTTGTGCCCCTGCGGCTGGTCCACCTCAGGAGCTGTGATCGCAAGTGCCAGCCCTGAGGGACGCCCGGAACTTTATCGGACATCACGCCAGTATCTGTGGCAGCCAGGTGCCCTGCGAACAGGAAAGAATGCGGGAGCCCTGCCAGGGCTGTAGACGGGACCCGAGCAGAGGGTGCTCCGGGTGCAGAGGCAGAATGCCAGTGGCGGGCTCTGGGGGCCACAGAACCCCCTTCCCACGCTCCGGGCCCCCACAGGCACCTGTAACGGGCTGAGTCAGCCAGGCCTGTCCCCCCAGGAGGGGCGGGGGACGTGACTCCACCATGACAGCATCTCCAGCCCACGGGGAAGCATCTTCCAACCCCGGGATGTTTCCCAATGAAGTTTAAAAAGTAAACACACAATCCATGTGCAAAGAAAACAAGGACTGTTCAAGGCGCCCTCAGAACTCCGGCACGAAAGAACTCGGCCATCGGGCTAACGTGGGGGGTGAGCTCAAATCCAGGAGGCCCAGATGCAGCACCCGGAGCACCTCCGAGAACATCCGGGAGCCGTATTCGTACACTTAACTTATCAAATCGATGAAAATTACCTGAGTACTCTGAAAAGTTTTGTCGCTCCAGGGAAAATGTCATGTGTAAAAGGAGGAACCTCATGGACATGATGCTGAGTGGAAAGAAGCCAGACGAGAAAGGACAAAACTGTGACTTCACTCATATGAGGACCCAGAGGAGGAAGATGCACAGAGACAGACAGCAGGACGGTGGGGGCTGGGGCCGGCAGAGGGGCTGGGAGTCAGTGTTTAAGGGGGACAGAGTGTCAGTTTGGGAAGCTGGAAAGTTCTGGAGAGGGATGGTGGTGATGGCTGCACAACAATGTGAACGTGCTTAATGCAACTGAGCTGTTCACTTAGAAATGGTTGGGGTGGTAAATTTCATGTTATGTGTATTTTGCCACAATTAAAACATTTTTTTTTATAAAAGAAAAGGGAGTAAAGATGTGTATAGACCAGCGCTGCACACAGATGGCGTTATCGAGGCTGTAAAGGAGGCGGCGCAAGTTCAAAGACCCCCTGCCCCCACCCCCCCCACGGGACCGGCCGATAAACAGGCAAAGGGCTTGTGAGGCCGCTGAGGGCCCAAGGCCGCGCAGGGCCGGAATGTGTAATTTAGCAGATTAGGCACTGACGTCTAAACCGAGCCACACAGGAGGGCTTCTCTTTGTACAAAAGTCACCCTGCAGGTTCCAAACGCCCCTAACAAATGAAGGACACGTGCCCCACCAGCCCGGGCTGGTGAGCTCCGCGCCCTGGATGTGGGCACCCACGGGACGCCGGACTCCTGGAGGGGGCGGCCTCAGGTCGTGCCAGGGCTGGCCCTGGGTGGGGGGACGCCAAGGCCCCCACATGCCGGCCCAGCCCGTGGCCGAGACTGCTCTGGGTGGGGCTAGGCTGGATGCATCTCAGCTCACACCTTGGGCCCCGGGCCATGCTGGGCACTGCACACGGGTCCCCCTTCTCTGCCCCGTGTGGAAGATGCCACCTCACCTCACGCAAGGAAGTGGGGGCCCAGGGCGAGGCACAGTGGGTCCTGGGTCCCAGACTGGGGGGCTGGCCCTCCAGCCCAGAGCCCCCAGCCCTGAGAGGGCCCTGGAGTGTGGATCAAGAGGCCCAGCCACCAATGGGGACACCAACGCTCTGAGCCAGCAAGGACACGCCAAGGGCCACAGGGATAGTGAACCCAGGTCAGCCGACCCCAGGGCCCCCAACCAGCCTCAGCTGCAAGCAAAGACCATGCCGCTCCTTGGGCACGGGCCCTGCTGCCAGGGACCACGGGCCTCCAAGAGGGAATGCCGCACCGTGCCACATATGAGCATGAACCATGCGGGCATGCTGGGAAGGGAGGGGTCGGGGTGACGGGACCGGATCCTCTTCCAGCTTCTGGGGGCCCCAAGCATTCCTGTGCTCATGGCCACATCTCTCCAGTCTCTGCCTCCATGTCACGTGGACTCCTCCTTTGTGTCTCCCAACCGCTTCTGCGTCTTGTATGAGGATGCTTGTCACTGGATTTAGGGTCCGCCCGGGTACCCTGGGTCATCTCCTCTCAAGATCCTTCCCTTAACCACACTTGCAAAGACTCTTTTTCTCTATAAGTTCACATTCACGGGGTCCAGGGAGCCCGATATCTTTGGGGACCGTTATTCAGCCTACTACAATATATAAAGAGTATTTAATAAACTAACAAATTACGATGATAACTATTAGCGAATGTTCAGTGAATTTTTAAAAAGTCATCATTAGGTATCAGGTAAAAATATATATCAGGGGCCGGCCTGGTGGCACAAGCGGTTAAGTGTGCGAGCACCACTGCGGTGGCCCGGGGTTTGCCGGTTCGGATCCTGGGCGCGCACCGACGCACCGCTTCTCAGGCCATGCTGTGGTGGCGTCCCATATAAAGTAGAGGAAGATGGGCGTGGATATTAGCCCAGGGCCAGTCTTCCTCAGCAAAAAAAGAGAGGAGGACTGGCATCAGATGTTAGCTCAGGGCTAGTCTTCATGACAAAATACATATATATATATATATATCAGTGTCACAATTTTTAAAACAGTTCAAAATACATTCAGAGGCTCCTTTTCATCTTCTCCTTACTTAACTACATCTGCAAAGAGCTTCTTTCCAAATAAAGTCACATTCAGAGGTTCCAGGGGTGAGGATGCAGACACGGCTCTGGGAGGTCACCACGTGGCGCACTGCACCGGCCAAACCACATCACGTCGGGGAGAGAAAGGAGCTGGGGGTGCGGGGCAACCCCGGCCCACTCCCTCCCACCCCAGCCCCCTAAGGACCCCGCCACTCACCAAACAACCCTGACAGCCCCCTGCCCGTCTCCCCACTGCCCCTCTGCCTGCTGCTACACCCCAGCATCCGTTACCACCACACACTGGGCAGGGTCGAGGCTCGACTCACAGACCCTCCTGGGCCTCCTGGGACCAGGGCTCCGGGGCCGCCCCTCTCGCCCAGCCCCTCCCCGAGCCCCCAACACGCTCCGAACCTTGTTCAGCGGCTCTGAGCCTCATTTCATTAAAAGTTCACTCGGGCAACGCGCTCCACAGCCTGGAGACCACACAACAGGCAGCTGGGCGCGGCGGGGGTCCTGTTCCTGGGTCATTGTCTCCCGAAGCCCCCACGTGCACTGATTCCATTAAACAGATTCCAGGCCGCCCGGCAAGGAGCTATTAGGAGATTAAAACCTGCGTCCCTGCCGCCAGATGGAGGCTTTCCTCAGCCTCGCGGGGTTTCAGCTGACACTTTTTCTGAAAGTGATCTGGGCTGGGGGACCCGGAGACACAGGACCCTCACACCCAGTGCTCTGGCCGGCCCTCACGGGGCACCTGTGCACACAGCACCTCCCCAAAGGCTGGGTCTCCACCGCCCAGGGGTCTCACCACCTGGAGGCCACCACGACTGCACCAGAATCTACAGCACGCCCCCACTAGTCCCCCTGCCTCAGTCCTTCAATACCCACTGGGCAGCCGGGGCCATCCCAACAGGCCCTCCCCAACTAAAGACCCTCCAAATGACGTCTGCACTCCAAACCTGCCCTCCCAGGTGTTCCCCCCACCTCATGGGCCTGGGCTTCCCTGCAGGGAAACCTTCTAATGCCCCAGCTGAGCCGTGGCCCCTGCCCACGCCCCATCAAACCAGTGACCACCTGCTGCCTCCCCAGTAGAGCAAGGGCTCCCCAGGCGGGGGCCTGTCTGCCGGTGTCCCTTCTGAAGGCCCAGCCTTGGGCCTGGTACATGAGTGTTGAAGGTTTAGGTTGAAGTCAGGGGCTCGGTGAACAGAATTCTTGGTGCCGCCTCCTCCATGCAGGCGTGTACCAAGGTGTATCAAGAAGTGAGATCCTGGTGCTCCATTCTTTCCCTCCTCACCCTGCCCCTCCCCGCTCTACCCCCACGGGCTCAGCCAGGGCCCTGTAGGGCCTTTGGATGGACCAGGACAGGGCACTGAGGCAGCTCTCCACACCGCCCCCCCCAGGCTGCGTGCCAACAGTGCTGATGGTCAGGGCAGAAGGGAGCCTCCCAGGCTGGGCTCGGACGTGAGCTGGGAGCAGGCATGGCCACCCCAACTGCCGGGCGTGCATGACGACAGCAGCAGAGCGGGCAGGGTGCGCTGGGCAAGGGCTCCGAGGGCCCCAGTCCAGCTGCCCAAAGCAGCCCCTTTCCCATGGGCCATCAGACAACAGGAGCGTCCGCCCTGTGGGAGCTGGACCCACATCCTCTTTCCCTGCAGGCCCCATGGCGGCCCCCTAAGGATCCCCAGTTCTCAGCGGGTCAGAGGCCCCCCGCGTGGCAGGAGGGTGGGAAGAAGCTGTGTAAAAGCCCACCTTCTCCTGCCCACTCCAATCCTCACGAGAAGCAGGCCTGTCTTTCACCCCAGGAGAGAGAGGGAAGCTCAGAGAGGGCAAGGGCCTGCCCAGAGTCACACAGCACCAAACGGTCAGCAGAGAGCTGGACTCCAGGTCTACCCGACTCCAGCTCAGGCCTTCTCCCGCCACCCAGCGCCTCTAGGAAAACAGCAGCTCAGGGCTCAGCCAGGAGCGGTGGGGCCTCCGGGCCTGCCACCGCCCACCCTTGGGGGCTGCGCCTGACCCGGTGGTGCGAGGACGGGCCCCAGGCAGGCTCAGCCAGGAGGCTGTGAGATGTCCCGGCCCTCGGGGTCACGGCCATCACTGCAGCCACACTATGTGCACTTGGCGGGTGCCTGGAGCGCCCAGGACGCAGAGGCGCCGGTGCTGGCCGTGTGAGAGGGGTTCTCCCGGGAGACCCAGGGCCGCCGGCGGAGTGCACGCCCGTCCAGGGCCCGGGGGCCGCCGACGCAGCCTGGCGGCCAGGCCGGCCGGCGATAAGAAACCCTCGCAGGGTATATTTAGAAGGTGCCGGGAGAACGAACTGAAGTGACCCCCGGACAGAGGCCTTATCCGGGATGCAGGACGCACGTCATCTTCCCCGGAAGAGAACCTGTCTGGGCCCTCCTGGCGGGCAGCGGATACACCTGTGCCCCTCGCTGCACCGGGACCGGCCTGTGTCTCAGGGGAGAGCCTTGGCTTGTTGGCCTCACCCGGGCGGGACAAGACGGGCCCTCCTCTGCCTCCCCTCTGGGGCGAGAAGGTGCGACAGGTGGCCTGGCCTGGAGCCGAGGACTCAGAGTGGGTGGTGGGTAGGGCCCGGTGGGCTTCCTCACCCCAGGGCCAGAGTCCCTGCCTCCTTCAAATGGGGCGGCTTTGAAGACTCAAGGCCACAGGCAGGGCTCCCAGGACCCCTCACCCAGGGCCCGAGAAAGGAGTGAGGTGAGGAAGAAGGAAGGAGAGTGACCCTGGACCTGCCTGCGGCCAGGTCAACACAGCCCCACCAGTCCTGAGAGGGCATGGATTCTCGGGCTCATCCCTGCCTGGGAAAGTCCCTCCTCGTGTCTAGCCTAAGTCTTTCTTGCTGTGGTTTGGCCTCTAGCTGAAGGAAACCTCCCACCCCACTGTGCAGGCTTCAGCCCCACTCTGGGGGGCACGAGGGGTCCCTGAAACTGAGCTGCTGTGTGACTTCCCTGAGCCTCAGTTTCCCCACTGGGAAGCAGGAAGGCACCAAGGGTGCCAGACAGCCTGCACACGCTCAGTCGGGCCACCACAGCAGTGACCACCGTCAGATCGGTCTGAGTCATTCCCGGCACTGGCCCCAGCACCAGTGGCAGCCTGGCCGTGGAGCCAGTGGCAGCCCTGGGACCACAGGGCTCAGCAGGATGCTACCCAGCTCTTCAATCAGGTTAAAAACCACCACCAGCGAGAGCCTGCAGGGGAAGAGGGGTCAGCCCTCCCCCAGCCCTCGGTGGCTGCCAGCAATATGGCAGGGACAGGGGACAAGGAGGCCCACCCACCCCCTCACTTCTCCCTCTCCCAAGGAGGGCCAGGCCTGGAAGTGCTGGCGGCTCAAGGTCAGGGAGCTGAGCCGGTGTCCAGGAGTGTCCGCTGCTCCTCCCCCAGCCTCCCAGGTGGTACCGAGGCAGCAGCTGACCCTACAAGGAGCCGTGGGCGCCAGGCACTACCCCAGGGGCCTCCCCGCCCCGGACCGGGAGACTGAGGCCAGAGAGACAGCGCCAGCACCGGGCAAGCGGCTCACACCATGGGGGCCGCTCCCCACATCGATGGGCGAGAGGGTCAGCCAGGCCAGGCCATGGTGCCCAGCTGCTTGGTCAAGCACCAGTCTAGACACTTCTGTGAAGGTGTCTTTAGATGTGAGCAGACCCCTCTCCACGACGTGGTGGGCCTTGTCATCAGGCGAAGGCCCGAGAGCAAAGACTGAGGGTGCTCAAAGGAGAAGGAAGGAATGCTCCTCAAGACCAACAGAGAACCCCCCGCCCCGAGCATCCAGCCTGTCGGCCTCCCCGTTGACTTCAGACTCACAGGACCCACAATCGTGTGAGCCAAACCCTTAAAATGCGTCCATCTCCCTCTCCCTCTAAGCACACTCATGCACGCACACACACACTGGATGTTTCTCTGGAGAACCCTGAGGAATATGACCAGTTAGGTATTAAGACACCCATTTCGCAGGTGGGGAAACTGAGGCTCACAAATGCCAAGAATCCCACTCAAGTCCAGCTCTTTCTGGTCTCGCCCAATTCTAAAAGTCTAGGATTCCCCCGAAGAGGGAGCAAAGCCAGCGCAGGGTGGGTGGTCATGTCGAGACGAGGGCTGTGCCCATGCTGGCCGGGGCCCACCCAGCCTCAGTTCTGTCCTGGGGTGAAAGCGCTCAGCACAGGATTTGGGCGAGGAGCCCACCAGACCTTGCTTTCCACACACGAGGAAACTGAGCCCCCAAGCCGGCCCCCTAGTGCTCCAGCAGAGCCCCTCAGGGGTCCCCCGGACAACCTGTTCTCGGGGCCAAGACCACAGCCTGGACGCAGAGAGGCCGAGACTCCCCCCCTGCCCTGCCCTCCCAGTACCCCAGACCCCCAAGCCCAGACCCAAAGGTCGGAGGCAGAGGCCCCTTCTGAGTGGCCAGAGGCCCACGTTGGTTGTCTTCCACCCAAGGCAGAGCCCAGCCCACCCCAGACTGAGACCTGCCAGAGACAGGACAGAGGCAAATGTCCCCTCCTGGCCAGAGATGGCCAGCTGCAGCCCTGCCCTCCCCCACCAACACTGCCCACCAAGCAGACACGGGACTCCAGCTGGCCTCGGCTCACACGCACAACCCCACCACCAGGAATGCTGCAGGTGTGGCCCCGTGGGGGCTGCAGGGCCCCCAGTGCAGGACCCCTGTGGTCCCTGCTCCCCCTCCCAGAGCCCTGCACCCCTAATCCCGGGGGGTCAGCATCTGGGGGAGGGGGAAGGCAGCATGTCCACATGCCAAGCCCCCCACCAGCCAGGCTTGACACCGTGGAGGGCCTGAGCATTGGCGCAGGGCCCAGGTGAGTGGTGCCCTCAGGAGTCATCCTGTCCTGGGATGCCAAGAAGGAGCTGCCCTCTGTCCCTGTGTCCCACAGTCCAGATTCCTGGGACGAGACACTGGCTTCTCAGGACCCACAGGCAGAGCAGATGGGTCTGGCTTCACGTCTCTCTCCTGGGGCGACCCCCTCTTCAGAACGAGCAAGCCAGGGCATGGGCTCTGGAGCGAGACACCCTCCTCCTCCCGAGGCCCCCGCACCGGGACACAGGGGCCAAGGGCGGGCTGGCGGCCTCCCCAGGGCCAGGGCACCTGTCCCTACCCCACCCACAGAGCAGGAAAGCCCTCTGCTGACAAAACAAGAACTCCATGACGGCACAGCCCGCAGGGAGCGGGCCATGCCAACCCACACAGCCCCAGGCCAGCCTCCTGAATGGAACCCCTCGCCGACGCCTCTGCGGTCAGGTCCGCTTTCCACGGGAAGGTCTAGGGATCGGGGCTGGGGACAGTGCCTCGAGCCGCAGTCCGCGGGGCATCCCAAGGAAGAACAGGCTGGACTGGAGAGAGTGGGCCCAGGCCTCCAGTGGTGCACCCCAGGGACCCCAGCGCAGCCTGGCCTCAGGCCCAAGGCGGCGGCACCCCTGCTCCGGGAGACAAGAGAGGGACCAGTCGGGCAGAGCTGTGCATGAGGTCTCACGATGGAGCATCTGCAGAAGCCTCCACGGGGCACCTCCACTCACACCCACTGACCCCACGTCACAGCCACGTCTGGCTGTAGGGAAGGCTGGCACGCCAGCATTCTAGGTGGCCGTGCACCCTGCTAGACACCAGGGCCATGACAGCCACCAAAGGGGAGACAGGGATCTCCCTGTAGGGGATGAGGCAGGGATGTTGGGAGCCAAATAGACACAATTTCCCTGGCTGCCCATTATGGGGTCACCACTTCTCTGCTGCCGGCCCCCAAATCTAGCCCTCAACCCCCCTGTGCCAGGCTACCAAAACCCCCTGAGGGGCCAGCCAGGCTGCACCTACAGCTGTCACTACCACCTGCCCACACAGCATCTCCGCCCCAGGCCAGGGCGTGGGAGGGATGGTCAGTCCCCAAGGACTGCAGGGTCCCCTGACTGGGGGCCACCGCCCTGAGCCAACCGCCTCCCCGATACGGAAGCCCCAGCCCTGCCCAGCCCAGGCCAGGAGGACAGCCCTCGGGCACAGGCGGGAGGATGGGGGAAGCACAGCCGGGCGGCCCCAGCACTCCAGCCCCTTCGGCTGCCCCCTGATGTGGTGGGCAGCAGGGGTCCCGCGCTCAGCACTGCTGGGGGCGTGTGGGCACCGCAAGGGGAGACGAGCCCCACAGGAGGGCTGAGCACGTGCCGTTCCTGACGTAACTGCCCGCAGCGCAGGCCACCCAGTGGTCGGGGCCTGAGGGCCCAGGGTTTGTGTGGATAGAGTGTGACTGAGGGACAGGCACCTGGCACGTGGCAGGAGCCTCACGCTGGTGCTGCCCATTGTCATCCTGGGACAAAATGCGGACCTTGCCCACTCGAGCCTCGGCTTCTGCAGGGTCTGCCCCTCCAGGAAACGGCCCGTTTCCTCTTTCTCCAGCTGGCCTGAGACAAACACTCCCACTTCCTCTGGACGCCTTCCTCATGGCCTGGACGTGCCCCGCTCTGCTCCGCACCCTCCGCGGGCAAACCACCATGCGGGGCTCTTACCCGCGCGTGAGGAACAGGCCCGGCGGCCGTGGACCCCAGGGTGGGTCGAGGTGCCTCCGTGCCACCAAGCCCCCCCGCCCGAGCCGGGGCTCCCAGGGTGCCGGGGCTCTGCCGGCTGGACTTCCACACGGTGCCGTCGAGAAGCAGGCCCAGCCTTCACCAAAACCGGGAGTGACACGGGCCTGGAGGGAGGAAGTGGCTAATTTTGTGGCAGGAGAGGCCTGGGGCCTTGGTGTTCCTCTCACAGCCGGGAGGCATGGGATTACTCAACGCCGGACGCAATTAGCAGTTTTATTTCAGTCTCAGCATCCTCGGTCCCGCCGGATGGCGGCCCAGCTCTGGCCGCAGAGGGGCAGGTCAGTGCCTCTGCCCAGCACAGCCGGCCAAGCAGGGGCACAAAGACATGCTCCTCTGTCACCTGCCACCCACCAGCCGCTGATCATGGAGGGAGAATTCCCAGGCCTCGGAGTGACCAGGACTCAGCTAAACCAGGTCCTCACCCACACGAGGCTGACCATGAGGGACACCTGGGCCTGGTAGGGCCACTCCGGCCCCAGGGGAGGTTCTAGCAATAGGAACCGTTGCCAGTTGGCATCCCCCAGGAACCCTCCAGTGGCACCCCAGGTGCTCAGAATAAAATGCACACTCCCTGCTCTGCCTGCGGGGTCTCCCTCCCACCCCCATCCCCACCCCTAGATGGAAAGCACCTACTGTGTGCCTGGCACCATGCTAGGCTCCAGAGATGCAGCAATAGACAAGGCAGGCACGGGAAAAGAGATGATAACCCAGAAAACAATGCACAAAATAACAATGGACAGCCACCCCTGGGAAAACAGAAAGGGGGCTGTCACAGTGAGTGACAGGGCTGGGAGGCTGCTCTACGAGGTGACATATAAGCTGAGTTTAGAAAGGGGCTGAGGCTGGATATTCCAGGCAGAGGAAACTGCTGTGCAAAGGCCCTGGGGCAGGGTTTGGCAGGCTTGAGGCCAGGGTGGCCAGAGGAGGGTGAAGGACTGGGAAGCTGCTAGTGATGAGGTCACTGGAAGGCCATTTCCAGGAGCGCCCCGCAGGCAGAGGAGAGGCATCGAGGAGCACCAGGCCTCCTAGGATCAGCGGGCACAGGCTCTGGGCTGGGTTTGCTGTTTACCAATGGAGCGCCTGGCCTGGGCCCCAGAGACCCCAAGTGGAAGGAAGGGTGGGATGCCGTCAGCGATGCTCCCCTTTGGTGCACACCGACACAGAGGCGGGAGAAAAGCTCAAGGAGCCTTTGAACACCAGGGAACCAAACCCAGACGTATCCAAACGGAAAGGAAGCATCGGCTGCGGGTCCATCCCAGCCATCGCTCTCACCTCCACGAGCATCTCCCAAACAGGGCTGCCCCGTGCCATCTCGGCAGCCCACACCTGTGGCCCCCTTGGCAAAGCCAGTGGCCACCAAGGCCCCTCCCCCGAGAGCCTCTGTTTTCTTTGTCAATCCAGGGACTGTCTCCAGGCCTGACCCAGAGCAAAGGAGAGGAAAGGGAGAGCCAGCCCAGGGCACAGCCGGACATGGGGACCGGAGACACCGACACCAGACCCACACCTCCACACGGCCGTCTGGGAGCACGCCCTGCGCTGCCGCCGTCGCCGCCCACGGACCTGGGCCCAAGTCGCGCTTCCTGCCTGCCGCCTAGAATAGTCGGCACATCCTCTGAGCAGCCCGCCCAGAGCCCCCAGCCCCGCAGGCCACCCTGCCTTCCCCCACCTCTGCCCACGACGGAGACTCCCCCTCAGGACACTGAGCACCCCCACACTGCACGGACCAGCCTTCTGGAAGCCGGTCATTCATCAGAGCAAGGAGCCCCTGCAGGCTTTGGATGGGGCACAGGGTGTGCCAGGCACGGGGGTGGGAGCAGAGATGCTGAACTTGAACACGGAGGGGAAGCAATGACTGACACCAAGAGGAAGGCCCTGAGATGCCCTCAGCCCGAGACCCCCTCGTGAATTATTATTACATGATCTCACAGACTGAGAGTCTGTCTCATGAAACAGCGATAAAAACCCTTAGATAGCTGCGGTCGCGCAATCTGTGCCGTGCACTGCACTGCACGTCACACAAATGCAGCCCTTTCCCCAGGGGTCCCCCAAGCTCCCCAATATGGTGTAGGCAGTACACTGATTTGGAAACTTCCATTTCACCCTGAGCAACGCCTCCTCTGGAAGTCTTCCCGGATTGCTCAATCAAGTCCCACCCACACACACTGCATGCGCTTGCCCAGTGCTGCGCACCTCCCTCTGCGGACCTCGCCTCAGCTATAGCTTTGCTTTTATGGTTCATTTGATTTGGGGACCGAAGGTGTTCCCCCTCCGTGCCCGCTAGGGCAGAGCAGGGCTTGCAGCGCTGGCACACGCCAGTGTACATGGGGCACATCAGTGCGGAGAGAGCACGGACTACACGAGTGCCTTCCTCGGCTTTCCGCGTTGGTCACGTTCAAAGCCCGTGTGAGCCCAGAAGAAAACTTAAAAAGCTTAATGTACAGCCCCCGCCCATCCCTCCCATCCGTCTGGTGCGTTTCCATCACAGAAGCCAGGTGGTCACTGCAGCCAGCACAGGTTTCCCAGGCGTCCCCAGGGAGCAGGGGAGGGAGCAAAACTCGGAAGGGCTGTGACACACCATTCACGCTCCGAGAAGTCAACTCCCAGCCTCCTGAGGCCTGTCCCCAGGGCCCTGGCTGTGAGGCGGGCCAGATCACCAACCCCTGGGGG
The DNA here is from genome assembly GCF_020826845.1 of Diceros bicornis minor. Classification (NCBI taxonomy): domain Eukaryota; kingdom Metazoa; phylum Chordata; class Mammalia; order Perissodactyla; family Rhinocerotidae; genus Diceros; species Diceros bicornis. The sequence continues at coordinate 2,249,023 of NC_080770.1, forward strand.
TATTATTACCCCCACCCGACACCCGGGTGGGGTGCTCACGTGGGGACCCACAACCCTCCTGGTGCTTCTGGTGAGGATGTGGCATTAGGATGGTTCTCAGTGGTGCGGCCAGGTCTAAGACCCTCTAGAACCAGCAACACTTTGCTCCCCCTGCACCCCACTGCCTCGGTGCCAGGACTGCCTCCCTCCCAGGCCCCGCCTTCCTCACCCTCAGCCTCTCCCGACGTTGTCATCTGGCCCCGGCCCTCTTCTCCTCTCCATCCCATTCGCTCCTGAGAGACCCGGTCCATCCCTGCTCTCGTGTCGTCTATACACCGACACATGTGTACACCCATACCCGTGACCCCAACCCAGGCTCTCCCTGGAGCTCCCACTGGCTTCACAACATCTCACCTGGCTGCCTGGCAATCCCTCCAACATATCCCTGCCTGACCCCAGCACCACCTCCATCTCAGAATGGAAACTGCGTTCCCCCAGGTGCTGAGGCACACTCCTTAGGGTCATGCTCCCTCCTTCCTCTCCTGTACCTCCCCCGCCCCTGCATCCACTCTACCTGCAAACCCTGCTGTCTTGGCTGCAGGGCTGTAGTGAGGGCCCTACAGCCCTACAGTGAGGGCTGTAGACTCCTCACTTCTCAATGTCATTCCAGCCCCCCTAGAGCAAGCCAGCCCCATCCCACAGCCCCTCCCAGCACCAGCCTCCTGGTCTCCCTGCCCTGTGTCCCCAGCAGACCCGGCGAAAGTGCTGGTGAGTGGGATGGATGTGTAAGGAAGGAGTCCTGGGCAGCCATCAGGAAAGAGACCACCTTAGATCACGCACATGGGTAAACTCCACATGGACGAGGAGTAGAATGTAAAAAATGAAGCCCCAAACTTCTAGAAGAAAACTCGGTGAATTCCCCTTTCACTTCTGTGTAGGGAAAGGCTCTCAGTCATGACTCACAATCCAGAGGCAATAGAAGAAAAGGCTGATAAATTTGATTACATAAACATAGAAATTTCTTTCATAACAAAAATCACCATAAACAAAGTCAAAAGACAAATGACCAACTGGCAGAAAATATTCACAGCATAAACCACAGATGAAGGACTAATACTCCCCAAATATAAATGACTTAAAAATTGAGGGACCAGGGACCAAAAATTCAATAGAAAAATTTGGAAAAGACATAAACAGTGCACAAATACACACAGGTAATCCTCAGACATATGAAAAATGTCCAAACGCATAGTTATAATTCTAGAAATGCAGATTAAAACAAAGCTATCAGGCTGGCAAAAAAACAAGAGTGTGAGAACACACTGTTGGTGAAGCTGCAAAGAAACTGACACACTCATACATCGCTGGGGGGTTGTGCACGGCACACACCCTCTGGAGGGAAATTTAGTCATGCCTAACAAAATGACATTTTTATCCTTCAACCCAGCACTTCCGTTTCTAGGAATCCACCCGAAAGACTCACCTCCAACAATACAAAACTACAAATGCACAAGATTTTCATTGCAACATTGTTTGTAATTGCAAAATATTAGAAACAACCTAAATGCCCATAAATAAACCATAGCGCGTCCACGTGGTGAAGCACCAGGCAGCTGTGAGAAAGAATATGGAAGACCTCAGTGATGTGGAATGATTTCCAGGATATACTGCTAACTGAGAAAGGCAAATACAAAAGAGTATCTATAATCTTTTCAAAAAACGGTGCAAGGAAAACTGGATATCCATGTGCGAAAGAATGAATTGGACCCTTACCTCACGCCATATACAAAAGTTAACTCAAAATGGATTAAAGACCTATACATAAAACTGTAAATCTCTTAGAAGAAGATGGGGAGAATTGTCACGGCATTGGACTAGGCAATGATTTCTTGGCTATGACACCAAAAGTATCGGGAATAAAAGAAAAAATAGATCAATTGGACTGCATGAAAATTAAAAATTTCTGGGCAGCAAAGAACACAATCAACAAAGCGAAAAGGCAACCCACAGAATGGGAGAGAGTATTGACAAACCATGTATCCAGAATATATAAAGAACTCCTACAACCCAACAACAACCCAATTAAAAAACCGGCAAGACCCAATTATATGCTGCCTACAACAGACTCACTTCAGCTTCAAGGACACACATAGGCTCAAAGTAAAGGGATGGACAAAGATATTCCATGCAAAGGGAAACCAAAAGAGAGCAGGGGTAGCTATACTTATATCAGACAAAATAGACCTTAAGCCAAAGACTGTAACAAGAGACAAAGAAGGTCATTATATAATGGTAAGGCGCCAATTCTTCAAGAGGATATAACACTTGTAAATATTTATGCACCCAACATAGGAGCACCTAAGCTATTATATTAAGCACCTAAGCTATTATCTATTAATATATTATATAAATATATATTAATAGCAACTAAGCTATTATATATTAAGCAAATACTAACAGATCTGAAGGGAGAAATAGACAGCAATACAACAACAGCAGGGAATGCAATACCCCACTTTCAACAATGGATAGATCATCCAGACGGAGAATCAATAAGGAAACATTGGACTTAAACTACACATTAGACCAGATGAACCTAACAGACATCTCATAGAACATTCCATCAACGGCAGCAGAGTACACATTCTTCTCGAGTACACATGGAACATTTTTCAGAATAGATCATACATTAGGCCACAAAAAACAAGCCTTAATAAATTTAAGAAGATTGAAACAATACCAAGCATCTTTTCTGACCACAATAGTATGAAACTAGAAATCAGTTACAAGAAGAAAACTGGAAAATTTACAAATATGTGGAGATTAAACAACATGCAACTGAACAACTATGGGTCACTGAAGAAACCAAAAAAGAAATTAAAAAATATCTTGAGACAAATGAAAATGAAAACACAACATATCCAAATTTATGGGATGCAGCAAAAGTAGTTCTAAGATGGAAGTGATAGTGACAAACATCTACATTAAGAAAAAAGAAAAATCTCAAGTAAACAACCTATGTTTACACATCAAGGAACTAAAAAAAGAACAAACTAAGCCCAAAGTTAGCAGAAGGAAGGAAGTAAAGATCAGAGTAGAAATAAATGAAACAGAGACTAAAAGTATAATACAAAAGATCAATGAAACTAAGAGCTGGTCTTTTGAAAAGATAAACAAAATAGACAAACTTTTAGCTAGACTTACCAAGAAAAAAAGAGAGAAGACTCACATAAATATAAAAAAATCAGTTGCATTTCTATACACCAAAAATGAACTATCAGAAAGAGAAGTTAAGAAAACAATCCCATTTATGAAAGAATAAAATACTTAGGAATAAATTTAACCAAGGAAGTGAAAGATCCATACAGTGAAAACTGTAAGAAATTGATGAAAAAAATTAAAGATGACACAAATAAGTGGGAATATATTCCGTGTTCATGCAAACTGCATATCTAATAAGCGATTAATATCTAAAGTATACAAGCAACTCACAGCACTCAACAATTAACACTGTTACAATATCCATACTATCCAAAGCAATGTACACATTCAGTGCCATCTTTATCAAAATTCCAATGGCATTTTTCACAGAAATAGAAAAAAGAATCTTAAAACTTGTATGGAACCACAAAAGACCCCAAATAGCCAAAACAATCTTGAGAAAGCAGAACAAAGCTAGAGGCACTACACTCCCTGATTTCAAACTATATTACAAAGCTATCATAATCAAAACAGTATGTTATTGGCATAAAAACAGACACATAGATCAATGGAATAGAACAGAGAGCACAGAAATAAACCCACACATACACGGTCAATTAATTTACAACAAAGGAGCCAAGAACATACAATGGAGAATGGAAAGTCTCTTCAATAAATGGTGTTGGGAAACTGGACAGACACTTGCAAACGAATGAAACTGGACCACTATCTTACACCACACACACACATTAACTCAACATGGATTAAAGACTTGAAGGTAAGACCTGACACTATAGAGCTCCTAGAAGAAAACATAGGTGGTTAAGTTCCTTGACATTGGTCTTGGCCAGGCCATGATTTTTTGGATTTGACACCAAAAGCAAAGGCAACAAAAGCAAAAACAAACAAGTGGGACTGCATCAAGCTAAAAAGCCTCCGCACAGCAAAGGAAACCACCAACAAAATGAAAAGGCAACCTACAGAATGAAAGAAAATATTTGCAAACCACATATCCGATAAGGGGTAAATATCTAAAGTATACAAGGAACTCATACAAGTCAACAGCAGAAAAAACAAACAATCTGATTAAAAAATGGGCAGAGGACCTGAATAGACATTTCTCCAAAGAAAACATACAGATGGACAACAGGTACATGAAAAGATGCTCAACATCAGTAATCATCAGGGAAACGCAATCAAGACCACAATGAGATCCTGCTTTGCACCCATCAGGAGGGCTACTATCAAAAAACCAACAGAGGGGCCAGCCCCGCGGCCTAACAGTTAAGTTCACGCGCTCTGCTGCAGCGGCCTGGGGTTCACAGCTTCCGATCCCAGACGCGGACTGACACACTGCTAGTCAAGCCATGCTGTGATGGCGTCCCATATAAAGTAGAGGAAGATGGGCACAGGTGTTAGCCCAGGGCCAATCTTCCTCAGCAAAAAGAGGAGGATTGGCAATGGATGTTAGCCCAGGGCTGATCTTCCTCACAAAAAGAAAATAAATAACAAGTGTTGATAAGATTGTGGAGAAACTTGAAACCTGTGCACTGTTGGTGGGAATGTAAAATGAGGCAGCCACTGTGGGAAACAGTATGGCGGTATCTCAAAAAAATAAAAATAGAATTAACACATGATCCAGCAATTAGACTTCTGGTTACATATCCAAAAGAATTGAAAACAGGGCCTTGAAGCGATATTTGTATGTTCATGTTTGCAGCAGCATTATTCACAATAGTCGAGAGTGGCAGCAACCCAAGGGCCCATCGATGGATGAATGGATAAGCAAAATGTGGTCTATCCATACAACAGGGCACTATTCAGCCTTAAGAAGGAAGGAAATTCTGGCACCTGCTACAACAAGGATGAACCTTGAGGACATTATGCTGAGTGAAACAAGCCAGTCACCTGTATGAGTCCACTCATAGGAGGTCCCTAGAGCTGTCAACTTCATAGAGACAGAAAGCAAAATGGTGAGTGCCAGGGGCTGGGAAGGGGTAGTTAGTGTTTAATGGGGACAGAGTTTCAGTTTGGGAAGGTGGAAAGTTCTGGAGACGGATGGAGGTGATGCTTGCATAACAATGTGAATGTGCTTCACGCCACCGAACTGTGCACCTAAAAATGGTTAAGATGGTAAATTTTATGTGATGTATATTTTACCACGATTAAAAATTTTACAAAAGAGTATCTATACCATGCTTCCCTTCATGTAAGAAAGAAAGCGACATAAGAAACTACACGTGCGTTTGCTCATTTGTGCACGAGAACCACAGGAAGGGTAAACCAGAGACTTTATAAAGGGACGGGTGATCTGCAGGGGTGGGTGGGCAAGGAGTGACGGGAGGGCAGTGGGGACGGGCCGGCGGGGACGCGGAGGGAGTGGATCTTCTGAGAACACCTTTTAGTACAGCTCCGACGCTTACAGCCACAGCCGTGGTTAGGTGCCCTTTCCATATCCCCAAATAAACAAGCAATAAAACCACTCAGGACGTGGGAAACTCAACACGGAATGCCAACCTAATAAATGAACTTCACTGTATTCTACACGAATGACATAACCACACGGAAGGAGTGTGGAGGAAAGACATATCCTGAGTACCTGTGAGAAGCGGCGTTTGGACAGAATACTGTAAGCCTAGGACAAAAAGAACTGTGCACGAACACTGTGCTCCTGTCGGTAAGTCCGTCTCCCACGGGAGCGTGGGTCAGCAACACACGAGGGCTGAACAAACGACTAAACAGAGTGAGTCAAGGAAGACGTCACAACAGACACAGAGAAGCTACAATGAGCCCCGTGGGGCTGACCCAGAACTGGAGTATTGGTAGGAACCCAGACTTCTGTTAATACACACACATAGGCAGACAGGGCCAGAAACAGACACAGATGTGCGGGTTGGTTACACCTCTCCCTAGATCTGTCCGCTGAGACAGCCTGCGTAGGAGCGAGGAGCATGGCTAGCGCCCAGGTCTTGGTTTCTAAACACCATTGGCCAAGGAAAGGACCAGGGCTGGTTGGAGAAAGGGTTGAGTTCAGAACTCAACTCAGAAACAAGCAAGCGAAGCCTGGAGCACCTTGGGGGGCCAGAAAGTGACACAGTGCTCCAAAAAAAGATGGGGCATGTTGGAAGGGCACAGAAGCCAACCCGGAAAGAACTCCTGATGGCCAAGGCTGGAACAATTTGAGCAAAAAAATCAGTAATGATAGAACTGGATCACAACCCATAAATAAAATCAATATGCACGAGACCACATGGATCTAAATAAACCACTGAATAAATGAATGGAGGAAAACCGACAGCTCCTCCTACAAAAGAACGCCAATTAATAAACGGAGAAGGAGAGTGGGAACACAAAATCCCCACTGGACAAACATCTCTGGAAGAGCTGTTGCAGGTGATTTCTGCCGATGGATGCTAACATCAGCAGGCAGCAGTTTGAGGAGGAAAGGGATAGCTGCACTGTGTCAGCGCCTCCCTCAAGATCTTTATTCTGACCACGGAGAAAACTGTACCTTTACACCGGAGAAAACCGAAAGACACTCCTCGATCCAACTGATCAAGGTCAAAACAGCCAGTAATGAGACATCTCCACATCATGTGCCTCGAGATGAGGCACGTCTCAGGAGCAACATCGTTCCTGGTGTTCTGATCAGAAGGGCATAGTCTTGACCTAATCGTGAGACATATCAGACACATCCAAATTGAGGAACATTCTAGAACACAGCTGACCAGTACTCATCAGAAATGTCCAGGTCGTGGAAGACAAGGAAGGAGCTGGAGGAGACTAAGGAGACACGACAACTGAAGGCAACATGCAGATGGGGGAACAGAAAAGGACATTAGCGAGAAAACCAGTGGGACTTGAATAAGGTCTGTAGTTAGAGTAGCATACCAATGTCAATTTCCTGGGTTTGATACATGTATCTGGCTGTGTGAGATGTTATACTTTTAGGGGAAGCTGGGGGAGGAGTCTATGGGGGCTCTCTGTACTGTTTTGGAACTTTTCTGTAAGCCTAAATTTATTTCATAATAAAAAGTTAAAAAAAAAAGTAGAGAAGAGAGGACAGACCTCATTACTCCTCACTCAAGCCCCTTGGAGCCCCCTTTTGCTCGCAGAGTCACAGCCCAGGTCTACCCTCGTGACCCGGCCACCTGCCCCAGGGCATTCTGCTCCAGCATCAGCCCCTCACAACTCCTCACACATGCCGAACACATCCCTACCGGAGGGCCTTTGCACATGCTGCCTCCTCTGCTCAGACGCTCTTCCTTCAAAAGTGAGTGCAGCCCATTTCCTTCAGGTCTCGGCTCAAACACCACCCAGTCCAAGAGGCTGTCCCTGATCACCCCACAAACGGGTATTCCATCACTGTCTCTGCCCCTTTCCCTGCTTTATGCCTTTTCAGGCTCTTACCACTGCCTGACACACGACACGTTTGTTCATGGCCCTCTCCACTCTCTGGAATGTAACCTGCTGGAGGACAGAGACCCTGTCTCATTAATTCACGGTCTCCCAAGAATGCAGAGGGCAGCCTCGTGCATCACAGGTGCACAGCAGGCAGCTGAGCGCACGAACGGCTCAAATACAGAGGCGGATAAAGTTATGGAAGCATCCCCTTCACCACAAACAACGAGATGCTATTTTTGCCTCATCAAAATGGCCAAGTGTTTTTACAATAATGCCCAGCTTTAGAGAGGGTGAAAAAGCATGAGGGAGATTAAATTAGGAAAAGCTTCCCGGAAGGCATTTGGCCGAAGGTGTCAGAGCCATAAAAAACGTGGGAACTCTTTGATCCTGTCAGTCTTCTCCTGCAAATGTGACCCAAGGAAATAATCTGGGTTCTGGGCAAAATGAATGTACAAGGATTTGCATCACAATGTTATTTATAAGAGTAAAATAGGAAATAAGCCACATGTCAACAGTAGAAAGACAGTCAAATATGTTACGTTCAATAACACAACGGAAACATGAAGCGGCCATAAAAATCACACGTCGAAGAAGAAGAATGGATGATGTGGAAAGTGTTCACCATGTGTCAAGTCATAAAAAGATACCAAGAGCGGTTTAGCATATCTCAGTCCTACCAAATATTTACGCAGATATACCCGTGCAAATACACATGGAAAAACAGTGGTGCTGAGCGCTTCCTCCGAGTGGCACTAACTTAAGTGTGCTCATTTAATCTTCGAACAGCCATTCAAAGCAAGGACTCTGATTATTCCCACTTCGTAGATGGAGAAGCTGAGGCACAAATAGGTTAACATGGCCACACAGCATGGGGGGCGATCTAGCTGTGGCCACGCTACTCACCACTGACTGCCCCAAGTGTGTCCACACACACCCTAAAAACACACGTGGGCACACGTGCACACGCACACAGAAGGACCTAGAAGGGAATCTGCAGCAGGCGTCTCTGGGTTGTGGTTCAATGAATAAGGTTAATTTTCTTCTTTAAAATTTCCAAATGGTCTGTGCTCAACGTTTCTCAGTTTTACAATCAGAAAAACTTATCTTCTAAAAACATGTTCTTATGTTTGGTGAGGAGATAATCAGAAGCCTTTCCAGCAGCTAGTGAAATAATCATGTGCTTTTGATTAGCATCAGTGATGCAATATATCATATCAGTACATTTCAAAGAGCAAACCCACCCACTCCTGCGGTTACAAGAATAACCCAAAGCAGTTCTGGTCATTTTGTGCAACTCTTTGTGTAGTTTAATTTCAAACTTACAGACCAGTTGCAAGTACAGTACAAGGAACTCCCAAACACCCTTTGCCCAGATTCACCAACGGTCCACACATTACCCCACTTCCTGCTTGATCATCCTCTCTCTCCCCATGCTCCCGCCTCTCCGTTAGGTTTTTCTGAACCATCCAAGAGAAGGTTGGAGACATCGCGCCTGTTTTCTGCTAAATACTTCCCCGTGTATGTCTCAGGAAGAAGGACATTCTCTTCCGCAACCACAGGACAGTTGTCAGAGTCAGGAAACCTAACACTGACATGACACAGTGACCTCATCTGCAGCATATACCCCAATTCTGCCAACCACCCCAACGCTGGTCATTATAGCTCTCCTTTCCCCGTCAGGCTTCCATCCAGAATCACACATTCCGTTTAGCGGTTGTATTTCTTTGTTCTCCTTTAATCTGAACAGTTCTTCAGTCTTTACGTTTTTTGACCTTGACATTTCTGAAGAGTTCACGCCAGTGACTTTGTAGAACGTCCTTCAACTTGGCTTTATCTAGTGTTTCTTCACGATTAGATTCAGATTGTGTGTCATTGGCGTGAATACAGCTAACACGACATCCATTCGGGGGCTGGAAGTCCCCGGGGGCTCTTGAAGTTGGTTTGTCCCTTTCTGGGATGTTAACTTTGATCACTTGGGTAAGGTGGCCATCTGCAGGTTTTGTCCCTGGAAGGTTACAGTTTCCCCTTGTAATTAATCAGTAACGTGGGGGGATGCTCTAAGACTATGTAACTCCCCTATGAGAGGTACAGAGAAACTTTTGCCCACGTGGTCCATACACTGATGACTTCCACCGTTATAGCTGTGGGGAGAGCTATCCCTTCCTCCCACTAATCTACTCATATATACAATTAGGTATGTCAGTACGGGTGCATGGATTCTTTTATTTCATAAGTTATATCCATTTTCATCATTTTGGGTGTGTGGTCATTTTTAACGTGCTTTTGGATGTAGTTTACTGTATTTCGGATTTTCATATCTTTACTTGTACACGTGGTTGGTCTGTAGTTTTCTCTTTGCTAGACGTTCATGTCAGCGCTTTATACAAGTTGAAGTGGGCAGCTTGCCCATGGAGCCACTCACGTGGGCTGGTGCTCTCAATAGCCATGAGCGTCTTACCTGAACGGGGAAGGACCTGTGTGGTGGGTCACCCAGCCAGTGGCTGTCCGGGAGAAAACTCGTCAACGACTTTTTAAAAAGCATTTTCTCTCTCATTGTTTTTATCCTACATTTGGAATTTTTCAAACATACAGAATGAAAACTGTGTGCGGCGAACACCCCATAACCAGCATCTAGATTCCACTGTTACTGCCTTGCTCAGCGTCCTCGTCACACGTTGTCCCTCTGCTCACGTTACTTCCTGGGGCATTCAGAGTGAGTGGCAGACACTTTGATGACTTTTCCAACTTATCCCATACTTACTGAGATTTTCTACTTCTTATTAGTTCAACTTTATCTTAATCTTTTCCCAAATAAGCAACTATTTCACAAAGGTTTTCAAATTTGTTAGAATATAATTTTACAAATCACTGTCAAATTTAAACCTTTCTAAATCTGTTGCTAAAGAGCCTTCTCATGTTTAATTTTTAATTATATACTTGCTGTTTTTCCTTGATTGGAATTATGAAAGATGAGTCTTTTTTCCTCAAAGAACCACGACTCAGTTCCTGAAAAGGGTTATCAATTCAGTTTTTCTGTTTCTTAATCTATTCTTTTCTATACTTATTTCTTCATTTCTGCTTTCCTTATAGTGAACTTTTTAACTTACATGCTAGTTTTTTCTTCTAAGAATGAAAATACACGTAGCTATGAATTTGCCTCAGAGTGTAGCTATGCAGGCATCCCTTTAATTTTTATATCTCTTACACAGATATAGCACTGTTGCTGTTTTTATTTCTAAGTAGGTTTTTCTTCTTTAAATTTGTTATTAATTAAACTTGTAATTCGCTTTAAACTTATGTTGAAATCAGGGAAATCCAACATACTTTGTTAATTTTAGAATGCACTGAGGCTTTTGCAGTCAAGTATGAAGTCAACTTGGGTGACCGTTCCAGGAATATTGTAAAAGGTACATCTTTTACTTATAGGGTACAGAGTTCAGTATATCTATCAATTTAACTATATTAACAATTCAAATTATTTTTCATTTTCTTGATCTATCAAAGACTGGATGAGGTAATTCAAGTTTCTGGCTATTTCTCTTTGCATTTTAAATAACTTTCCTTTTATTGCCCTTCATGAAAGTTACAGCTTCAGAGCTGACTATATCTTTAGCCATTTAAAATTACCCTCTTTGCCCTAATTCTTTGTCTGAGATTAAGGCCACAACCTCTGTTATCTCTTGGTGTGTGCCCTTGAAAACCTCCAGCCATCCTTTTATTTTCATGGTATGATACCTGATTTTGTGATTTTATAGGCAACATGTAGTCGAGTTTATTTGTTGTTAACTCTAAGACGCAGGCTTTTAGTAAAGGGGCTCTCACCACCTTTACATGCATGGAGAAGTCTGGCCCTCCAGGAAGGGAGAGAGAAGCCAGCCCGGGTGGGGTGGGGTACAGAATTGAGGGGTGGGCTGGTTTTGGTTTTGTTCTTGTCTGAGGGACAGAGGGAAGTGTGTGCAATGATGCTAAGAAAGACCCAGTAGAAAGCAGGAGGTGAGTCAGGAAGGATGGGGCGCCCTCCACAGTGTGGGGGCTCCAAGGAGCACCCAGCTCTGCTGGGAGGAGAGGGAAGGAAGGATGCAGGGCTGTGGGAGGGGGTGGATTTTTAAGTTTGGTGGCAAGAAAGAGAGGGGACGTGGAAGGCAAGGCCATCACAGTGGGAGGGAGAAGCTGGGGAAGCGGAGACTCAGCAGCAGGGTGGCTGCTGCCCCATCTCCATGGGAGGAAGGCAAGGGGGGGAGGGAGGAAGGAGGGGGAGGGGGCAGGGAGGGGGAGGGGCAGGGAGGAGGGAGGGGGGGCAGGGAGGAAGGGAGAGGGAGGAAGATGGAGGGTCTCCCGACATCCCTCAGGAGAACAGCTCCTCCCCAGGGTCCAGTTCTGGAAGACACCCTGTTCCTCACTACAGCCTTGGGGGCTACTGTCCATGTTGCTCTTTCTCATCACAGTGTAAAGTGGGGGCTGAGACTCCGCTGCCATTCCAAACAGGGGTATAGGAGCGGGGTTTGATCCCACAGGAATGGGGCACACTCCAGGTGGAGGGAGGAACTTGGTCCCGGGAGAGTCTGGGCACCTAGCACGATGGGGTCGAAGTGGGCGGGGGGGGGGGGGACAGCACAAGGGACTTCATCCGGGAGCCAGAGTGTGGGGGCCGGGGAGGGGCAGGTGGGCGGGGAGCTGACGCGATCCAAAACTGAGACTCGCTGGGGACGACCCCCCAGGTGGAGGCACTGCTCAGAGAGGCCCTGCCAGGGCGTAGGAGGCCCCGGGCAGCGCTGACCGGTGGTCACATGACCTGGCAACCCCACTCTGGGGCGTAGACTCTCAAGAATCAAAAACAGGCGTTCAAACAAAAACTTGTACACACATGTTCACAGCAGCACAACCACAACCCAAAGGTGGAGATGACCCACATGTCCACTGACGGACAAAGGGACACGCAAATGTGGTCTGTCCACAGAGCGGAATATTGTTTGGCTTAAAAAGCAGTGCATTCCTGCCACATCCTACAACATGGATGAAGCTTCAGACATTATGGTAAGAGAGAGAAGTTGGCCATGAAGGACCACACCCTGTATGATTCCACTTCTATCCAACACCCAGAACAGGCAAATCCACAGACAGAGAGCAGATACGCGGTTGCCGGGGCTGGGGGCAGGGGAGTGGGAGTCACTGCTAATGGTGCAGGAGCTCCCCATTCGGGTGATGAACACATTCAGGAATTAGGAAGAGGTGACGGCTGCACAGCCTTGTGAATTTACCCAATACCACTAAACCGTACATTTTAAAACGGTTAAAATGGTAAATTTTGTCATGTTATTTTACCACAATAAAAAAGTACATATTTAAGCATGTGTACACACACACACACACACACACAGAAAGAGGCAATCTCTGAAGCCGAATACCTGGGTTCCCGTCTGGCTCTGTTCCTCACTAGCTAGGGCCCCCCTGCCTCGGTCTCCCCATCTGTAAATGAGGCTAATGGAGGGCTATGGAGAGGTTTTGATGAGTGAGTCCACACAAAGTGCCCGGACTGGTGCCCAGCACACATCCAGAGGCCCCCCACTGTAAGGCTGACCACTACTGTCATGATCTAGAATAATCCATCCCAGCCATGAACACCCACTCTGTCAGCACCCCTTCCTCAAATCTACCCTGAAGCCCGCAGGCTGCACGACGCCGCCCCTGAAGGCTAGGAAAGCAGCAGGTGTGGCCACCCACGCGCTGAGTCCCTCTGGCCCGGGAGCTGGCCCCTCCCTGCAGGCACAGCGGACACCTCCGCGGAGCAGACAGTGAGCCGCAAACGGCCCGACACCTGGTGGCATCCACTACCTGCCAGCCACTTTGGGACCCGTCACCTGGCCACAGAAGCCCAGTGTGCTCAGCTGTAGAGTGGGGTGCTTCCCACAGGCAGGATGGCTGGGAGTGGGCTCCCAATTGGTGGGTGCAGATGCCCACCACACCCAGGCACTGGCCCACCAGGCAAAGGTCTCCTCGCAGCAGCTGCTGCCCAGGCTGGGCACCTGCCCCAGACTGACCCCACCCAACCTTCCTGTCTCTCTCCTGTTGGAGGTGAGCAAAGAAGCTGTGGCCCCAGGGGCCATGGAAGGCACTATTCGTCACGGTCAGGACACTGGAGGACAGCAGAGCAGAGACAGGAGGAACCACGTCCCAAATACAGCATCCCTGAGACACCGACTCCCACCCCCTCCCCAGGGTCTGCCGGCCTCTGGACGTCCAGCTGCCCTAGCAGGGCATCCAGAACAAGTCTCTGTTCCGAAGGCGGGACCAAGAGCCGCTCTGAGCTGAGCGACGCGTGTGAAGAGCACTGGAGGCAGCCACAGCCTGCTACCGCAACAGCGCCACCCGGGCCACCAGCCCCACCTCCCCTGCTCCTGCCATCAGGCTTTTGCTGGTGGGTTTGATGAGGGAGGACGTCCCTTCCAGGAGCCACGATAATGAGGTTTTTCTGGGGCCTCCGGTGGGGTGAGGCCGAGGCCCTCCCCATCGTCACCGCTCCCCAGCATCACCACCCCCATTGTCACCCCCCATCGTCGCCCCTCCCCCATCGTCACCCCTCCCCCATCGTCACCCTCCCATCGTCACCCCCCATCGTTGCCCCTGCCCCATTGTCGCCCCTCCCCCATCGTCACCCCTCCCATCGTCACCCCCCGCGTTGTCACCCCCATCGTTGCCCCACCCCCATCGTCACCCCCCATCGTCGCCCCTCCATCGTCACCCCCCATCGTCGCCCCTCCATCGTCACCTCCCCATCGTCACCCCCCATCGTCGCCCCTCCCCCATCGTCACCACCCCGATCGTCACCACCCCCATCGTCACCCTCCCCAGCATCACCATCCCCATCTGCCGTGGCCAGAGGGCACAGCGGGACTGAGTGCCCAGGTGGTGCCTACTGGGCCACGGTCATCTTGGGCAAGTTGGTCCTTTGGCCCTCCCTCCTCAGAGAGGTGCCTCCCCAGCAGTCAGGGCCTCGGGCCCCTGCAGGCTCCAGACCTGCCCAGACTCTCGACGCGGCCAGCAGAACCACACCAGGCCACGCACGCCTGCTCGTTCCCACCACATGTAATGACCAACCATCTGTTCCACGCCAAGCCCTGTGTCAATGCTGGGGATGCAGTGACAGACCCAGACAGGGAACGGCCCTGCCCTCTCGGGACTCCCACACAGACACCCCCCGCCCCTGCTCCCCAGGGAAGTGCCTGGAACCTTGCCACTCACCCGGCCCCCATCTCCAAGGACCAGATTTCCCGGCCGGGCAGGACTTACAGCATGATGCCCACCCCCACACCCCGGGGTCCTTCCCTACTGTAGCCCCCGGAGCGGAATCCTCGAGGCCGCCCACCCCCTCTGAGTCCCTGACACCCACCCCCAGGCTCCCAATCGAACCAAAGCCACTATTTCCCTCCAAGTTAGTTGGTTTACTGTTGTACCAATACAGGGGCAGCAATAAACGACATCAAAAATATCAGAGTCACCCCAGCTGGCCCCCATCACGTCACCTGCTCTCCCGTCCTATGCCGGTCGCTCCTCAGCCACAGCAGAAACTTCTAGAGGTTTGATCACACAGTGAGTCAACCCTGTGGGTGGGAGCCTCCTGGGGGCAAAACGGGTGGTCGGGGGTTTGAGGGGTGGGACCCTATGCCGCCCTCCACCTGGAAGGTGCTCCCCCCTAGGGGCCAAGAATGGGGGGGTGGGGCACGCAGGAAGCTCTTCACCCAAATGGCACAGATGCCTTCAGGTGTCAGCCTCACCCCAGCTCATGCCCAGCTCCTCCCCAAGAGCCCCTCTCTTCATGCCTAGCTGCGTGTCCCGGGGTTGAGTCTTGGCCCAGAGCTGTGAGCCCCCCCATGGAGCCCCAGGAAGGTCAGGGTGTCCTCCCAGTGCCCCTGAGGACGGTACGGACCTGGCTGCGCCCACAGCGCTATCGCGTGCGCTCCTCAAACAAGTGGGGGTGGCAGGGCAGCCCTCCTGGCCCATCCGCATGAGGACGGGGGCGTGGTAAGGGGCAGGGACCTGGCCAAGTCCCCATGGCAGGCAAGAGCCGGAGTCCCTGAGCAGCACCCCACCTACATGCCCACGTTGCAGGGGACCCAGACTCTCACCATGCCACCCTCCCCTCCTAGCCACCCTGCCTGGCTCCCTCAGGGACAGGGCCAGGACCCCGAGCCCCACCCCCGGCCCGCGACCTTCGCTCTCTGCGTGCAGGCACCTCACCCTAGGTGCATAGACCAGCCTCAGGGGCTCTCCTGTCCCTTCCTGCTCTCCCCGTGTGAGCAAAGGACACACACGCACCAGCACACACTCATACTCGTGTACATGTACACACACAGGAGGCCGAGACGCTGCCATGCTCAAAACCCAGGGCCAGAACCATCGGGTCCACTGGGCGCCCCCAAGACCCGGGGACTCAGGGTGTGTGCAGTGAGATGGGGGTTGTGGGTCCTGCTGGGTCTGCCGACACTTCAACGACCCGCCTGTGGTCTCCAGCAGGTGGACAGGTGGAGTCGAGGCTTGTTAAGGTCACATGCTCCAGAATCAGCAACCAGCCCTGAGGACGCCTGGAGGGCAGGGAGAAACCTTCCAGCAACCTGCGCTTGGGCACTCTGGATCCCATACAAAAGGGAGCCTCCATCACAGCTCACACCTGACACAGAAAGGAACTCAAAATGGACCTAGGCCTAAACGAAAAACTGAAAACTACTCAACTTCTAGAAGAAAACATGGAAAATCTTTGGGCCTCGAGTTAGGCAAAGATTTCTTGACATAGCACCAAAACCACAACCCATAAAAGAATAAATGATAAATCAGACTTCATCAAACTGAAGAACTTTTCTCTCTGAAGGAACAGAGAAGAGAATGAGAAGACACCACAAACCAGGAGAAAATCCTTGAAGAGCGTGTAGATGATAAAGGACTCGCGTCCAGAAGATAAGGAACTGAAATTCATCAGCAAGAAGACAACGCGGTTTTTCCTAACAGACAAAAGATTTGAACAGACACATCACCAAAGAAGAGATATGGATGGCAAATAAGTACAGGAAAAGACGCCCAACATCCTCGGTCACAGGGAAATGCACCTGAAACCATGAGGAGATGCCCCTGCAGACCCACCAGGGCGGCGGAAATGAACAAGACCGCCGGACCCCGTGTGACGAGGCCGAGAGGAGCTGGGAGGCTGGCGCCTGGCTGGCGGGGATGCAGAACGGCACGGCCGCTCAGGAAAGTGTGGCAGCTCCTCAGAAAGTCAGATCCACACGGCCCTGTGCCGCACCTCTGCCCTAGGTCCCTCCGCAGGGGACGCGAAGGCACACGTCCACACAAAGACGCGTCCCCCACTGTGCCCAGTAGCTTTCCCCGTGAGAGCCTCGCACTGGACACAACCAGATGGCCTCCAACTGGGGCAGGATGATGCCCACGAACCAGCTGTGGTCCAGCCGCACAGCGGAGTCCTATACAGCGGTCAAAAGGAGTGAACCACTCACAACACCCTGGGTGGACCTCAGGAGGAGGTCGTGAGTGCAAGAAGCCAGACCAAAGGACTACTCCCTGCATGATTCCACTTACAGAAAATCCTACAAAATGCAAGCCCACCTAAAGAGAGAAAGCAGATCAGTGGTTGCCTGGGGTGGGAACGCGGGGCTGGGAGGAGGGCTTACAAAGGGACACGAGGCCACCTTTGGGGTGATGGACGCGTTCACTCTGGTGATGGGGGTTCCTGAGACTGAACCAACTGTACACTTCAAAGGTGTGCAGTTTACTGAGTGTCGATTCCAGCTCAACAAAGCTGCTCTCTACAAAGTCACTCTGAGAAGGGGTCTGTGGCACATGGAAGGTTAGGCACCCCCGTGGAAGTGACCGTGCACCAGGCGCCTGCTCTGTCCCAGCACAGCCCTGAGGCTGCTTCCCCCACTGCACCCCGAAGTAATCTCAACGGCCCTGGCACTCCGAGTCCGAGGGCCACTTCCTGAGGCCTATCTGCCTTCCTGTGGCTCCTCAGCTGACCTCCCCCTCCCCAGCCACACCATGTCCCGTGTGTGAGCCTCATCAGGCCAGGGGACTGTGCCCCCACCCCATCCCTGCTGATCCAGGGAAGAAGGGGCGGCTGAGGGGTGGGAGGGGGCAGCAGACACTGTCAAAGCCAGCCCTGACCTCTTCTGGGCTCCCACCAGGCAGTGAGGTACCAAGAGGAGCATCCACAGCTCAGCCCAACCCCCAGGAGCCCCAGGGGATAAACCCAGTGTCCCCCACAGAGACACCCACCCCCACCCCCGGGGTAGCCCACAACCCGAGGCCTGCTGCACAGCACTGCCCCGCTCTCCACCACGGCTTGGCCTCTCACCTCCAGCCTCCTCTGGGAGCCCCTCCCTCAGGCTCCTGCCGCCCCTGGGCACCCTGCTGCACGCAAAGGCCCCCGAAGCTGGGGAAGGCCGTGGGCCACCATCTGGTCTTGCTCAGCATCGCGCCCTGGGGCCCAGCCCTGGGAGGGTGTGGGCGGGTGCGCGGGCGTGCTCACGACGAGCAGTGCAGGCATAGCGAGAAGAGCAGAGGCCTGGCCCCACCACCACCAACCCACCCAGAGCAGGTGGGTGTGGACGCTCAGACCGGGGGCCCTGGGAGGTGGCCTCGACCTGCCAGGCTGGCAGCAGAGGCACAGGCAGGCCATGGTGTCCAGGCTGGCACGAATGCAAAGGGCCAGGGCAGGATGGACAGGGCAGCAGGCCGGGTCCATGGGGCCCACGGTTGCCTGCTGGGCGACTCCCCGGCACAGGCCAGTCGCCAAGGCTGAGCAAGGGAGGGATCTGGGGCCCAGGCGGGCGTTGCCGGCTCGAGGCACACACGGAGCACCCAATCCTTCCCCAGGGCTGGCTCACTCGTGGGCCTCAGCGTGCATCCACAGGCCCCATCCTGACTGGCCCATGACCACAGGTGTCACCCCATCAAGTCCCAGGGGTCTGAGCTGGATGTCCCCGAATCCCAAGCTGGACACTGAGCTGGGACCGCACAGCCTGTGATCAGCTGTCCCCATGGGGCCGAGCTCTTCTTTCATCAGCACCAAGGACCTTTCCTGGGTTTGCTCCCCCACTGGATGGCACTGACCCCATGGGGCCATGGGAAGGCAGGGAGCAGAAGGAAGCCAGGGGACAGCAGAGAACCACGGGGAGCCACGGAGAGCCTCGGGGAGCTGGGGGAACAGGCCAGCTGGCTGACTGTGGCCTGGGCCATCCTTCAATCAGATCATCGCCTTCCCCCATCGATGGTACCCGCAGCACCGAGCGGGGCCGTCCACAGTGACAGCCCGGGCCAGCCCCAAGCTTCCACGTGGTCTCGAGGGCTCATGAGCAATCCTCCCGCACTCACTCCAGAGGCAGGGGTCTGAACCCACACTCTGCCCCGGGCAATGTTTGGAGATGCTTCTGTTGTCACGACTCAGGGGCAGGGGCTTGAGGCTGCTGACACCCCACAGTGCACAGGACAGCCGCCCACCACAGAATGATCCTGACCAAAACATCACAAGTGCTGAGGTGGAGGAACCCTGCTCCATAAACCAACAACCATCGTGATCCCCGTTGCCAGACAGGACGGCTGAGGCCTCCAGAGGTTAAGCCACCACCAGGCCAGAGCGCCCTCCCCACGAGGACAGAAAGCTCTCTCCCTCTGCCCACCTGGCAGGAGCCCCCTGGACAACGCTGGCCAGCATTCTTGCAGCCCGGCCATGGGCAGGGGCCTGGAGGCAGCAAGGTCCCCAAAGGGCTTTCTGGCCTCCCAGGGACCCCGTTCCCTTGGGCGAGGCTGACGCCACAGGCCAGAGCCCCCGAGGCCTGGCAGGTGTCGATGATGCTGTCCTGACTCCTGCTCCAGGACCAGCGAGGGGAGCAGGGAGGCTGCAGCCACCACGGCCAGTGATACCGACTAGCCAGGCCCTTGCCCCTCGGAGGACGGTGGTCCTGGGACCAGAAGGGAGGACCCCAGCACCCCGTTTCCTCCATGACTCTCGCTCTGTGAGCCCCAACTCCTCCTGCAGAGTGGGAGATGCACCAGGGAACTGCAGGGCAGGGAGGGCCACGCCTGGGGAGGGGTCATGAGGAGGGGACCCAGGGTCCAGGCAGGCACTCCGAGGTGTCACTTGCCCCTTTAGAGGCCCTGCTCTGCTCCGGACCTCGGATTCCCCAACTATAGGATGGGGCAGCAGGTCCCCAGTGTGTTTGCATCTCTTTAACAAGGGAGGTCACCGTCCAGCCTCGTCGGCGACACGTCCTGGGCAGAGGCCTCAGGAAGAGTCAAATCTGTTCCTGAGTCACCTGGGACAGCCTGGGGACAGCTGGTCTCGGCCCAGGACGGGAGGGAGTAGTGCCCTCATGCCCAGCCCCGGAGCACACCGCCCCCACCCCGGGGAGGCAACCCTGAGGGAGCTCCCAGGGAGGACGGGTCGGGTTACAAGTCAGGCCGGTGCCACCAGGAACCGTCCCAATCCAGCACCACCCGGTAAGGCTCAGCTCCCACCGCAGCCTGCCAGGCTGAGGATGACCTTTCCTGGCTCCCTGGAGGCACTGCCGGTGATCGGCCAGGCCAGACCATCCTCCCCCAAGGTTCTGCCCAGCCCGGGGCCTGAAAGGGCGCTGTCTGGCCCACGTAGTACACATCAGGCCGCAGGGAAGGCCTGTCCGGGGTGCATGTGGGTCTCTGCCCCACAGGGTCTGCCAGGAGGCATGGAGAGCCCAAGGCCACCGCCCCCAAGACCTTCTCCCCACCCCAGACGCCACAGGGAGGTTCCCCCGGAGGAGCACAGAGGTCGGATGCGGAGGACCCAGCCCACCATCCCCGTCCTCCCTAATCCACCGCCCCACCTAGGCAGGGGGCCCAGCTCCCCAATGCCAGGCCGCGGACTTGCCAGAGAGCATCCCTGGCTTGGGCCCAGCCAGCCGGGGATATTCAGGCGGCAGGGAGACGCCTTCCCCCGGCCCCCTGCCCTGGCCACAGCAGGCATAGCAGCCTCGAGCTGCCACCCCAACACCCAGCAGGCCCCCAGCCCAGGGCCCCCCGGTGCTGCTTGTCCAGGGCCCACCGTGCGAGCAGGACCACAGCAGCAGGCCCCCAGCCCACTGTCCCCCCAGTGCTGCTTGTCCAGTGCCCACCATGTGAGCAGGACCAGAGCGAGAGGCCAGCCCGACGTAGGAGTGCTGCTCAGAGCAGGTCAGGAAGTAGTGGACAGTCACATGACAGGGGCCAACACCAGCCCTGCCACCTACCAGCGTGTGGCCTGGGCCAGCGTCTGCTCCTCGGGCTCCCCCGTATTCGATAAGCTGCCTTGGCCCTGGGGGATGGGATTCCCTCCAGCTGAGACCCTGGACAGAGGGCATTCTGTCTGAGAGCTGCCGGCTGCCACCAGGGCCCCGGGCCTCCCTCCTGGACGGGCGACCAGGCCGGTCACGTAGGTGAGGCCACAGCACCAGCTGTGAGCCTGGTGTCAGGTCCCCAGGGACACACTTCCTTCCGCGGGAGGGGGCCTCTGAAGGGAGCGGCCTCCATGGGAACTTCCTCCCTGTCCCCCACACACGGAGCCGGCTCCTTTCATCCCTGGGCAGGACTCCCTCAGACCGGGGGCTGCCCTCCATCCCCGAGCCCACTTGTGAGGGTTCAGCCGGGCGGTGGCCTCCACACCAGCCAGACTGTCCTCCAACCTGGAGCCCCCACAGGTCACCCCAGACCTGGGCTGAGTGGGCCCCCCAACACAAGCCGTGCGATCTTGACCCCGTGACAGAGGCTGGGGTCCCACACACAGCAGCCCTGCCCGCCCCACGCCACTCCCAGCCCGTCTCCCCAAGGACAGGACTCAGGAGCACACGGGTCTCAGTGCCCAGGGGCAGCTGGGCACATGCCCCCAAGTTACCCTCCTGACCCCATACCACACTCAACCCAGTGGGACTCTCAGCCCTGGAAGGACGAGCAAAAAACTCCCCAGGGGCCCAAGACTTTCTCGGGGTCTTCTTGTCACTTATTTTAACAAAAATGTTTTATTATTTTTAAACAACCAATATTTTTAAAGCAGAAAATTCAGATAAGCAAAAGTTTACAAGTTGCAACTCAGAACCCACACCCAGGGTGACCACGAGGAACGCCTCCCCGGCCGGCCCGAGCTGCGTCTCAGCGCCATGAGCGCACGGCCGGCCATCGCAGCCATCAGCGCTGCTTTCCCGCGTCAGTCAGGCCCAGCCCACGTCCTGACCAGCCTGCCCAGACCCTGTCTGTGTCACACTGGCCACAGCGCTGCCCTGCTGTAGAGACACGGCCCATGGTCCCGAGCCCACTTTAATGAACAAAACCCAATGCCCAACCAAGAGCCCCCAGAACAAGTTGCCCTCTGGGTGCTGGCTCCTGCCTGCCCTGTGGTGGGTTTGCTGAGCAATTCTTGGGGAGGTGGCTCCGTGGGGAGGGACCCCTGGAGCAGCTGGGTGCAGCCAGGGGCCCTGTCACCAGCCGCGGGGCTGACCCCCTCCCAGGCAACATTCTGGGGTCTCAGGAAGTGGGGAGGCTGCTGCTCAGAGCCGCGTCCTCCAAACCTGGGTTCAGATCTCAGCCGCAACACCCCGGGAGCTCCCTGACTGAGTGCCCCCGCCGTGCCGGCATGCGGCACCCGGAGCACTCCCGATGACCACCCTACCCCCACCCCGGAAGAGGCTGGAAGGGCCCACGGACACCCTCGGGGCGGCGTGACTTTGAGGTGGCAGGCGGCCCAGCAGAGAGGCCTTGATAAGAGCGCGGAGGCGGGGCCTGCCCCGGGGACGAGGCCAGCCGGGCCGCAGAGCCCCCAGCCCCACCCATCCCCCTGTGCCAAGGGCAGCCAGAACATTCCAGCGCTGCCCGGGAGGTGCCACGCCTCCTCGGAGCTGCACATGGGGACCTTGAGCAGCCGGTGACCTGGAGGGCAGACTGGGCGGGGGGCGGGAGGTGCGCAGAAAGCAGCCTCGGCCTCCAGAGGCTGCGGGGGCCTCTCAGAGCTCCCCATTCCCCCGTCTTCCATTTCCTCCTGGCCCAGCAAGGTAGGGATGGGCCTCTCTGGGGACATAAGGAGGGCAGCTGGTCACCCGAGGGCACACGGCAGCTCAGGGACAAGCCAGGAGCAGAGCGACGTGTGGGGACCCCCCACTCCGATCACAGGCAAACCAGGGCTTCCTGGAACCCACCTGTCCCCACGTCTCCAAAAGGCCACAGCTGCTCTCCCGCCCTCACCCAGCAGCTCGAGAGGCTCAGGCCAGGCCGCGACCTCGCCCTCTGAGAGCCTGCGTGGCTGCATGGCGTGCCCGGAAGGACCTGGACTCCTGGCCAGGCCACGTGGCCGCTGCTGAGTCCGGCCTGTTCCATCACCCCCCATTTGCCCCCGACTTGGCAGCAGGGGGGTCTCCTTCCTGCTCCTCCAGATGGCCACGCCTCCCCACCTCCCGCCTCTGCATCTGTTGTTCTCCACCAGCAATGCCCCCACCCTCAGGCCCAGCCTCCCTGAGCTGTTTGATTCTCGGTGGGGGTGGGATCACCAAGGACCACCCACCCCTCAGAGTGTAAGCACCTTGAGAGCAGGACCAGCCCTGTGACCCTTCCTGCAGCCCCAGGGCACACGGCTCAGGAAGGCAGGCGTCTCATGGGGACAGGGTGGGGCTGTGATGGCTGCCACCCCAATCAGAGCCGATATTGCACACAGTTCCCGCTGTGCTGCCAGAGGCAGCACATTCTGGAAACTGAGGCCTTCGCTGGGAGCCTCCCGGGCAGGTGCAAGACCAGTCAGAGGGAGGAGGTGAGTCAAAACTCAGCACCAGAGACTAAAGCCCTGATAGTGGTCACACCTGATCCGTCCACACCCTGAGACAGAGTTCCAGTGTCGGGCCCACCTACATGTGCAGGGACGGCCTCAGAAAAACGAGGTGACCGCCCAGGGCCACACGCTTTGGGGCTAGGATGCACACTGGGCGTGCCCAGCCCCCAACGGTGTCTTTGCCCATGAGGCGCCCTCGGCCACGCTCGTCTTGGGCTGCCCCGAGTCCTGCCAGCTGCTCACAGCTCAGCACCCGGGGCCTGGTCCCCGCAGAGGCAAGGAGGGCAGATGGCTGGGGGAGGCCCCTGCCACCCCTGAGCCCACCAGGAAGCCCACGGCTGGCAGCAGCACCACAGATAAACGGGGCCCTTCTCTGGCAGTGGGGTCCCCCCTCCAACAGTGCGTCTCCCCCCAGGAAGGGCCTCAGGGCCGTGCCACAGTCAGTGGACAAGTCCGACTCTGAGAGCTCCCTGCAGGTGGATGACGAGGACCCCAAACAAGAAACCAGTACGCCCCACGCCCGGGAGCAAGCATTCCTCTGAGGGGTTAAGAAGGTCGCCCACGGGGCCAGAGAGGTGCCCCCACCGTATGCAGAGGCCAGACCGTCCTGTCCTCCGTCCCGGGTGCCTGTCTCTCCTTCCCACACCGAAGGTCCTGGAACACCCAGTACTGCCCTGACCACAGGCCACCTGGACCAGGGCAGCTCCCATCAGCTCCGCCCGCCCTGCGGGCACAGGGCACAGGGCAACGGGTCAGCCAAACTTCGGGCTCAAGGCCCAGCTACAGCTGAATGGACAGATGGCCCCAGTACCTGAGACACCTCCAAGAACGTGGGGCGTGCCTGGGGTGCTGGCCTTGGAGCCGCGGCAAGCAGAGCGGGTGGTGAGCAAACAAGGGAGGCCAGCCGAGCCCTTGGAGCTGGGGCGCAGGGCTGAGACTCTCCAGACAGGTACCATCTGCCCTCCGTACTGCCCGGGGTCCCGGGACCCACTCCTCCAATGAGCGCACTCCACTGCAGAGCGCTGCTCCCCGCAAAGGCCCAGGGAGGCCGGGCCCTGCATCTGTCCACCAGAGAAGCGCAGGCCAGCGGTGAAGCCCAGCCTGCCCTCAGGGAGCCAGACCACCTGGGGGACTCACCCTGGCCCCGACTCCTGCTCCCAGCTCTGTCACCAGCTCTGCGGGGGACCTGGGCCCATCCGTGGACCCTGAGAGGGTGGAAATCAGACATGAGGCTGGGGATCTTGCTGAGACAGGCAGTAATCCGCAACCCTTCTAGGCTTTAGAGGAGCTCTGAGCTTCAACATAAGCAGTTGGGGGGGCTTGCGGGCTTGGAAAAAAAACATGGCTGTGTACAGCTGTCATTCACGTTCCTTCTTAAATTCGATTTGTCTGAAAGACTGCCGAACCTGCTGTGTGGCTTTAAACAAACCACGAACCTCTTCTGGCCTGCAGGCGCCTATGCATAAGGAAAAAACAAATTCATCAATTCCTGCTAAACCAGTCCTCTGACCAGCCCCAGAGTGAGTTTAAGGAGAAGGGAACCCACGCACTCCAATTCTGTCCTAGACCCCGAATGGTCCACCACTGGGGCAAAGAGTAAGACCCTGCAGTCCTTACAGCAGCTTGCCCACTACAGACAGGAGGGGGACTGAGGTGGCCTTAGGGGGTGCTGACTCGAGGGGGGGCGACACGTGGTCATCCACATGTCCCTGAGGCCACCCTCCACGGGTCACTGTGTGGGATGCTGTAGCCCGCCCTCCTGGAAGGAGCTGAGGACAGGGAGTGACCCCCACCCCACACTGCCCTCAAGACACAAAAGCGTCCTCGAGGACTCCTGCAGCTCCCAGTCACCAGCTGCCTCAATGCCCGGGGGAGAATTCCCACCAGGAGGGAGGGAAGGAAGTCAGTGCCCTGGGGACGGGCTCCCAGAGAGGGTCTCGGCCCGGTTTCTAAATGACCGCTTGTTCCCTCCGTCCCTCGACAGCATCCATCAGAGGCCTGCAGGGTCCAGCTCAGGCCCAGGACTCCCCATGTCCTCATGGGCTCCCTGTCTGTGGGGGAGGCAGCCCTCGAATGTCCTTTACCAACATGATCACTGCACTGCAATAGGTGCCAAGGAGGCAAAAGACGGGAGCGGTGGAAGGTTCCGGAGCAGGTGACACTGGACCTGAAATCTGAAAGGAGAGAAGCTGACGTGGACAGAACAAGAAGAAGAGCATCTCAGGCAGAGAGAACAGGCAGTGCAAAGTCACTGGGGCGAGAAAGAAAGGGGGCTGGGACCAACACGTACAAGCACCAGAGGAGGGACCAGGGTGGGGGCAGATCCACGTGCCGGGCAGCAACACAGGAACTTGCCTCTAAGAGCAGGGCCAGCTTTGGGGAGCTGGTCAGGAATGTGATCCAACCTACACCTTTAAAAGAACATTGCGGGACTCAGTATAGTCCTGTGGAAGGTCATTTGGTGACACCTCTCCAAATGACAAATGCACACACTCAAGCCCAGTGGCTCCAGTCCGAGGAATGGCATCTGGAGAGCTGTGTGCAGTTGTGCTTAGAAGAGCTGAAAGGTTGGAAATGAACCTAAACACCCTTCGACAGGGACTGGTCACACACACTGTGGTACAAGGGAATGCTACGCAGCCATGACAAAGAATGCTGGCCTGTCACACACTCGACAGACGTGTGCTGTGTGTTCATCATGTGCCGAGCGTTGTTCTAGGCACGAGGATCCTGCAGAGAACAAAGGACACAGCCCACCCTGAGGGGCTGATGTCCTAGCATTTTAGCCACTTGTTTGTGATTCCACCCCAAATTTTTCACACATTTACCAATCTGTGAATGTTCACACTGAAAACAGTATAACACAAGCCTCTGTGCACACTGACAGCTATATAGACGCTTTGTGCAACCACATAGGATTCCAGGTATAGAAAAACACCAGTGCTCCTTGCCCTCCAGCCCCGTCTCACGAGAGGCCAGCTCCCCAGTAACCAAGGCGGCACCATGGCAAACTCAGGAGACCACACCCCGTCGTCACAGGCAACGTGAGCTCCAGACGCAGGACCACAGAGCTGAGACGACTCTCGCATCGTCCTGAACTGTAAACCACAGTGAACTCAGCACTGAAAAAAATCCACGGCGCACTGAAGAAAAAAGTCATGAACGCTGTGGAAACAGGTGTGATCCATCTAAAGCGAACACACGTGTGTCTGCCAGAGTCTTGGGAGGACTCTCATCAGAAAACGGCTGCCACCAGAAGAGGAGATGTGGGTCCAAGAGACAGGGCGGGAGAGAGGGAGGTCACCGTGTGCCATCTGGGACCTTCCCAACGTTGTGAGACATTCTGTATCTCACCCCCACCAGGGACGCCCGGCCCTCCTGTCTTACAGCTAAGGGGCCGCAGTCAGTCAGGTGTGAACCCAGGGCTCTGGGGCCCCCTGGGGCTCCTCAAGTCCCCGTCCCAGGGAAGGGCGGGAGCCACTCACAAGAGGATCCCAACAGCCCCAAACCCTCCCGACGTGGCCCAGCCCAGCTTGCGGGCAGAAGGGTCACAAAGATGAGACGATGGCACGGCACAGGCCCTGGCGTGGTGGCAGAGGGCCAGCGACACAAAGACAAAAGGCACAGGTCCCCGGACCAGGTGATTTCAAACAAGATGTTTTCAGTTTGTTTAACCACGACCTAAACAAGGTCACATCCTCATGGGTCCCTAAATGACCACAGACTCTTTCCACGGGAATGTTCCCACTCCCCCACTCTTTTTTTTTTTTTTAATCTCTTGGTCGTTTATTTGTTGAAGAAATCAAGCCTTCTGTCCTGCAGAGGTCCCACCTCTGGCGGATCTGGTGGGCGGCATCCCTGTGCTGTGATCCCTCCGTCCCCGGGGCTTCTGTCGAGCTTGCAGTCAGGCCCAGAGGCTCCGTCGCGTTCACTCGCCTCCAGCCACCCATTCTGGCGAGAAAGCCTCGTGGGCCAGCGGGCTCCCAGGCAGAGGCCCACGGTGCCTGCATCCCTGACGGTCAATGCCGACTCCGAGACCTCAGCAGGAGCCCTCGAGGATGCTTGAGCCCAGTCACCTCCTCCGGCCTCAGCCAGATCCTGAGGAGTCATGACCTCACCTGCCATTTGGTTTCCCAGAGTCACATGGGTTGGGTTCTTTCCCTTTATTTGTGGGGGTTCAAAATAACGAGGTGTTTCCCTCGTAGCCCCCAAGGCAACAGCTGGTCTTGCTCCTTATTATCAGTGAACTCTGGGATTTAACCTCCCCGAGACACGTTCCAATCCACCGCAGCCCTGCTTCTCCTCTGTTGCATCTTCAAGTTGTCCCCACGTCCTGTGATGTGGCCCTGGTGGCCTGTGATGAGGCTCCTGCTTCCTGGCATGACACGATGGTCCAGGCTCAGCTGGCGTGTCCCTGCGCCAGACCTGGACTTGGCCATTTCTCCAGGACCCCTGGTCCCTGTCAGGGGAAATGGAGGCTAGGGTGCCCACAGCTACGGGCTCGGGCCTTCTCTCCAGCCCCTCCCAGTAAACAGAGAAATATCTTTTAAATAAAATCATCATGAACATTACGTCGGCTGTTTTCTCCCGTGCTAAGAGCTCTGCTCCAATGACACCAACAGATCTACTTGTTTGCCTTAACCCATGATTAGGGGTTGCTTTTTTATTTAAAATTATGGAAATTATTTACATGTTCCAAAGTCAAATACATAAAACAAAACATATTCAGAGGTGCTCGGGTTCCATCATGTCCCCCCCTCCCCAGAGGTGATTTTTTTATAAGTTTTGGTTTATCCTTCCACAGCTTTTGGTTTTTGACATAAAGCAAGTGTGTAGATATTATAGCCCTCCCGTTATTAGATGAGCAATAGCCCGTTATATTTTTATCCACTGTTCTTTTTCTACTTAGAAATAGATCCCGGTACTCATTCCATAAAAGCATATAGAGACAACACCAGCCTTTTTCACATCTGCATAATATTCCACACATGGCTGCTTCCACCACTCTCCCATGGGTGGGCACCTGAGTGTTTCCCATCTTTCTTGATTACAAAGAGCACTTTAATGAACAGCTTTGTGCATACGTATGTTCCTGGTTTTTTTGCCAAGATCTTCAAGACAGGTTCCAGGAAGCAAGACTGCTGGGTCAGAGGGGAAAAGCACGCATCATTGTGCCAGATGTTGCCAAAGCCCCCTCCTCACAGATGCCACCACTTCACCGACCTTCTGGCAACACAAGAGCGCCATTTCCCCACAGCCTCACCCACCACTCAAGCATGGCGTTTGCAAACGCCCTCAGATTTCCGCCGGTCTGACGGGATCTCGGTGAAGTTTGCATTTCTCTGACCACAAGTGAGTCAGCACGTTCTTGAATGTTGGAGGACTGGCCACCGGTCCTGCTCACTGTCTGGCCACATCTCTGCTCATCTTCTGTGGGACTGTTGGTTCTCTCTTCTCTATTTTCAGAAACTCTGTCTATAGTAGAGATGTTGACCCTTTCCACCGTGTCACAACCGTCCCCCAGTTTGTCTTTTTACCGTTCAGGTGGTGGTGTCACACAAAGGCTGTTTCTTTCCCACACAAACGTTCGTATCTCTTCCTTAACGCATCTGGTGTCCGAGTCAGAGTCAGAGAAGTCTCCCGGCCTCGGCTGGTGGAGGCCGCCCTGTGCGTGATTCTGGCACCTGAGTGGTTCTCCCACCCATGTGGAATTCACCCTGGGGTGCAGCGTGAGGAGTGGGTCCAGCCTGACCTCCTTCCTCCTGGCTACCCATTTCCCCAGCATCACATTAAAAACTTCATCTTCACCCCATGGGTTAGAGGGGCCGGCCCGGTGGCATAGCAGTTAAGTTCATGTACTCCACTTCGGCGGCTCAGGGTTCACCGGTTCAGATCCTGGGCGTGGACCTATGCAGCTTGTCAAGCCATACTGTGGCAGTGTCCCACATATAAAAAATACAGGGAGATGGGCGTGGCTGTTAGCTCAGGGCCAATCTTTCTCAGGAAAAAGAAGAGGATTGGCAATGGATGTTAGCTCAGGGCTAATCTTCATCACCAAAAAAAAAAAAAAAAACCACAACATCTTCTCCCCACTGGTTCGAGATGTTGCCTACATTTTGGCTAAATTTCCATATGTAATTGAGTGTATACACGGATTTTTTATTCTGTTCCATTACTTACCTGCCTGTCCATATGCCAGAAGCACACTGCTTTAACTAACCGAGCTTTACGTTTTATAATATCTTGAGCCATCCCAGCCAAGAATTCAGACGTGACTTTTACAAGAGACCAGCTGGAGACGTCATGAAACAGAAAGCCAAGCCCACGACCCATCAACATCCAACGTCCAGAGCATGTGGTTCCTGCGGCTGCTCAGGCACTGCCCAAGGCTCCTCCGGGCTCCCCTGGGGATCCCCAGCTGCTCCCCTCCACCAGCTGGGGGGCACCTCTGGGAAGGAAGGGCCTGGCCCTCTGGGTCAGGGGTCCTCTGCTTGCTCCTCGGAGCTGGACGAGGCAGCCCCCGACTCGGGCTGGGCTGGGCTCCCGGGGCGGTGTCCATATGGAGAAGTGTTCCAGGGCTGCAGGGAGTCGGGGGGTGGGGTGGGGTCTCTGTCCAGCTGGCCTGGCTTCGGTTCCTGTTTTCTGACCCGCTGGAGATCTCCGCGTGGTGCTCAGCAGCTAACACAGCAGGAAGACGTGATGCAGCTGCTGTCCTGAGCGTCCCTTCAGTCTGCCCGAGAGTGTGGTCTGGAGAGGGAGCAGAGAAGGGGGCCCGCCCCTGGGAGACACAGAGAGGAAGCCCACAGCCCCTGCTCCTCAATGAGTCGGCACCCTGTGGGTGGGGGCAGCCGGGAAGGCACCCCCTGAGAGGCGGGCAAGAGGCAAGCGTCCGGGGAGGTCGGAAGGGGGTGGCCGTCGGGTGCTTCCTGGAGGCGGCAGAGGGAGCCTCTGCCGATTGGGGGTGAGGGCCAGCGGGGGTGCCCATGGGCGCACACCGGGCACGACGCTGGGAAGGAGGCTTCGTCTTGCTTGAAAACATGAGCATCATAAGAGCTTCTGGGCCAAAGTGGAACAGCTTTCCGGGTGCTGCATGAGCCAAGTAGCTGGGCCTCAGTTTCCCCATCTGCAAGTCACTTTGCAGAAAAGAGGAGCAAAGAGCAGGCCCAGAGTTCCCGAGTGGGCAGGAGCAGGCCCTGGGGTCAGCTGCCCCAGCCTAAGCCCCCAATTCAGGCACAGCAGATGGGCGAGCAGATCGGGGGGCCTCTTCAGAGTCCTGTTCTGATCGACAGAGCCAACATCCCCTCAGAGCAGCCTGGGACCACGGCTGGGTCTCCCTGTGTTCAGAGGCCTCCACGGCAACAGTGGCACTGGGGCCACACGTCAACCTTCAGCGGGGACCATGCTTCCGCACAGGGGCTCAGGCATGTCCTCAGACACACTGCCCTTTGCCCAGGCCCTTCTGGAAGCAGCAGTCCACAAGTGGACAGTGCTGAGGAGGCGTCAGACACCTGGGTCCCACTGTCAAGGGCTGCGTGGCCCTGGCTTGTCACCCCCCAACCCCCTCTCACCCTCCGGCCTCAGGCTTTTCATCTGGGCAATGAGGATCTGCCCCCTACCCCCAGCCGGGGCTGTTGTGAAGACAGAGAAGTTCCTGGGAAAAGGGCTCTTCTCTTAAACAGGAGGGTCCCGGGGCCTCTGCTCACCACTTTCCGAGTCATGCTTCTCCCGAGCTCAGGAATGCCACTGGATAAAAATACCCACAGGCGGCGGATGCCATCAGGTCCGGCCTGTCTGTGGGGCTCAGAGCTGCCGGGCAGCAGGCTGACCGCCACGGCCCAGGCTGGAGGGGGCCGGGAGTGGGGAGAAGGCAAGGAAGGGGCCTGGGCTTCTGAGGCCAGCACCAGGTGACCCCCTCGTGAGTCCTGCTGCATCCCTGCCGGATATCAGGTAAGGATGGAGACAGCTCCCAGGGCCCACTCACTCGGACCCTCTAATGCCCAGGAGCACCGAGACCAGCACACACTAACGCCCTGCACAGCAGCCAGATGGCTGAGCCACCACGGGGGCCCCAAGCACCAGGGCCGGGGGTGGCAAAGAAAGAAGGCATGGCTCTGCCTGTGGCAACGTGGGAAGGCTTCCTGGAGGAGGCGGCCTCCGAGCTGAGCCTCAGCTCATGGTTCTGGGCAGCAGGGCTTTAGGGCAGAGGCCTAAAGCAGCCAGATCAAAGGCCTCTAAATGTTGGTCACCCCACCCGCAGGGTGGGCAGCCCCAGGACGCAGAGGGCCAGTTCATCAGCCACAGCCAGAGCAGAGTGTCCAGGCTGGGGCTGCCTGGGATCTGTGTGCCACTCTCAGGAGGCAGCTTCCTCCTGCCCAGGAGCTCTCTCTCCTCTCCTTCCATGACAAGCAGTGGCTTCTGCTCCTCACATGGCCAAGCCACCCAAGGGTCAACATCATGACCTCTCGGCCAAGGTGGGAGGGTGGGACATGAACTTCATCGAGCCTCCTTGGATTGGAGCCCCGGCCGTCAGAAGGAGCTGCTGGTTTCAGGGTCAGGCAGCCTCAGGCACATCACCTCCCTCCCTGAGCCCCAGGCTCCCAGTGCACACAGCAGCCTCCCACCCCCTCCAGCCTCCGGCAGGGCCTCCAGCGGAGAGCCAGGCTGCCCCTCTGCCCCGGCACCCTTGCCACAGCCAGTGCCCACCCAGGCCAGGCAGCAGAAGACAAATGCCACCACACATTCGGAAAACGGCTCCCGGGGTCCTATCCTGGGGCACTGGCGGAGGACACCCCCACCCTTGTAACCTAACCCTGCCCTGAGAGTTAGGGCTGTTGACAGCACTCAGGGGGGCCTCGGGAGAGAAATGACTGCTCGTGGCCCTCTCTGCCCTCTGGGGTGCCGCCCGGAGGTTCACCCGATGTGCCCGAGGGCACAGAGTGAGCCACCTCTACACTCTGCCCCTTGCTCCAAGGTGCTTTCTTGAGGAGAGGGAAGCGGGAACCACCTGGCCCTCCCCTCTGTAACCAAATCCGTGGGGTCTGAGTTGAAAGGCACTAGATGGTGGGGTTCATCTCTTCACTCTCTCCTCTAGCAGCAGAGGCCAGTCACCAGTACACACGAGCTTCCAGAAGCTTCTCTGTGGTATCTCCCTGGGCCTACATGCTGTGGTCTCCCAGCACGGGTCAGATGCCCATGTCTCACCTTGAGCATGACCCCCTGCCACAGCCCCTCCTGGGCCCGGCACATTCTCCTCACAGACGGGCCTCCCTGGACACTGTCTGCCACCTCACGGGAGCCTGACACGAGACTGTCCCGGCCCCGTCGGTCTCACTGGTGGACAGGGTATTGAATTGCAGCGAGAGATGTCACACGAGCCAAGAGCTGGTTTCCATCGTCAGTCTGAGAAGGGCCGCAGAGCTCACCTGGCACCATCTCCCAGACGAGAGAGCTGGGGGCCGAGGGGGGCAGGCAGGGCCTGACCCAGACCCCCATCAGGAGCGGCCGAGCAGGCACGCAGCACAAGACCCGCGCAGCGGTACCTTGCCCTCCGAGTGTGGTCACAGAGCAGCATCCCCCAGGAGCTGCTGAGAAACGAGGACCCCCCGGGCTGCTGGACCTGCCGGACCACCCCTCCTTCAGCAGCATCTCCAGGGCACGCTGGCCTGCGAAGACCCTGCTCCTGCCGGCGAGGACGTCCCGCACCGGGAGGGTGAACTGGGGAACCGGCTTCTGCTGTAGGAGGATTCCCGGCATGCGACGCCTGCAGAAGCAGCCCTGCTGGAGTCTGGACCCCAGCTGCTCCTGCTCAGCTTGCCGTGACCTGTGTCCAGCTCTGGAGCACGTGTGGTTCATGTGTGGTTCGGGTCGGGAGCCTCTCGTCATTCCCGGGACGGCACATGGCAGGGCTCGCTGCACTTGTACGCCTGACACGCCAGCTCCCGGGCTGCGGTCACCCTGACCTCAGGCAGCTCGGCTCCGCCAGGCAGGGGTGTGTGAGTGTCCTGGGGCTGCCAAGACAAAGCCCCCAGACCGGGGGCCTGAACTGTCTCCCAGTCCCGGAGGCTGGACGTCCGAGATCCAGGTGTCGCAGGGCTGGTTCCTCCTGAGATCTCTCTCCGAGGCGCGTAGATGGCCCTCTCCTCCCTGTGACCTCACATGGTCATCCCTCTGAGTGTGTCTGTGTCCTGATCTCCTCTTCTTATGAGGATACCGGTCACCACCCCAATGACCTCATTTAACCTTAACCACCTCTTTAAAGGGCCCATCTCCCAACACAGTCACATTTGCAGGTACTGGGAGTCAGGACTCCAACAGATCTTTCTGAGGGGCACAATCTGACCCAAACAGAAGGACCTGTGTGAACCCACCATGAGTCCACACTCCAACACCTCCGTCACACAAAACGGCCTGTACCGCTGTCCCCTCAACAGCCAGGGCCTGGCGGCATCCGTGTCTTGGCCCCTCCCGCCCAGAGGCAGGTTGTCCTGTCGGCATGTGGCCACCTGAAACACGCCACACCCACCTTCCCCAGGACAGAGTGCCCCAGCCCCTCCCCCAGCCCCAATCCTGAGACACACCACTGCATGTGAAAGTCCCAGCACATGGGGACCGTGACTGCAAAGGGGCCCCCCCCGTCCCTCCAGCGCCCTTGGCACTCCCCGGGTGCAGGCCAAGGCCATGGGCACTGAGCTCTTGGGGAGCGCCGATTCAGTGCCAGGCACGGGCGAATGTTCTCTCCCACCTGAACAGCCCTGCCGGAAGATGCCAGCGGCCACCGAGCCTGCACAGAGGAGGAGACGCAGACTCGGAGAGCGCAGGGACCTGGCAAGGTGGCCCAGCCAAGGGGCAAAGCTCGGACACGAAGCATCGTCCCTGCCCCATGTCCCCACCCCCTGTACCGCCCACCCAGCCCTGCATCTCGAGCCAGGCGGCCTCCTGGGCCCAGACCTCAGTGCACGCTGGGGGGTTCCTTCCAGCCCCAGACCAGCCCCTCTCCTCTCACCACCTCCCTCATGCCCTCGAGGTCTCCTGGGTCCCCCCCAGCCGGTGGCCCCTGAGTAAGGGATGCCTGTGGTCCCACAACTAATGCCAGGCCATGAGGAGGTGCTTGACACAGGGACAGCAGCGGGTCCAGAAATGTCGGGCTGGGTCTGGGGCAGCAGTGAGGTGTCTCCAGACAGCCAGGGGACCAGGCCCTGCGGAAGGTGACACAGGGAGAGGCAACAGAAGGAATTCCCAGTTTTATCAGGAACTGGGGGCTGACAAACGAGCGGAGGAGTCTCAAAGGGGATGGGGGGAAGAGACCGGACAGCCCATCCTCCTCCAAACTCCAACCCCGCCACGCAGACCGCCACGCGGCCCGCCGCGCCCTCCACCCTCCCTAGCTGGCTTCCCTTCCAGGGTCTGCAGAATCACTGCCTGTTGGGCACTTCAGGACCCTAACACCCGAGCCTGGGGGCAGGCGGGCCCTGGGAGCCACAGAGTTGGGGGACGCAGCCCACACACTGGCCTCCTCTTTTGAAAAGGAGGGCCAGCCAGCCCAACAAACCGCCAGGGCCAGCTTCCAGCGCCATCAATGATTAATGCACCCTGTGAAATGCCGCCAAAGCCACTGGAAAGTTCTTGGGAACCCGGGAAAGGCAGGGTGGCGGGAGGGCGGGGACAGGAGGCATGAAGCCAAGTGTGTGAGCCGGGGCGGGGGGGCTCTCCACTCACTCCCAGGCCCCTCCCTAAACTCAGCTGCACCCGGATCTCTAAGCAGCTTGGCAACCAGAGTAGCTGCTGACCGAGTGGGGTGCTGTGCACCTGCACGGAGAAACTGAGGCACAGGGGAGGCGCTTGCCCAGGGTCAGTCAGCCACAGTGGTGGCCAAGACCCGAGGCCCGGCTGCGTGAGTAGGTGTGGTAAGGAGCAGCTGGGAAAAGACAAGAATCTCCACGTATCGTGTCATCCTGCAGCCCCCAAGAGCTGGGGGGTGGGGGGTAAGGGAGGAAGAGAGAGCAGAGGGGAGGAGGGGCTCCTGGGGCTCCTGGGGCTCCTGTCCTGGAAGCTCCTCGCTATTCAGGAGAGGGATGTGGTCCCCTGGGGGCAGCCTTCATCCTGCCCTCCAGAGGGGGGGCCCCGCCTCATGGCCAGGGCAGGGATGCTCCCTACCCAGATGATCCCGGCCGAGGGCCACCAGCCAGGAGGCCAGGACTCCTCTGTGCCCTCAGCTGGAGTGGGAGCCACGCACGGTGGGGACACGAAGGGGGTCAGAAGAGGCCTGGGGGGCAGTGCTCAGGGCGGCAGCATCCTGCTCCCTGACCCCAGCAGACAGGGCAGGCCAGGCGCGCACAGGAAGGGCTGCTCTCCTCTCAGCCGGAGCAGGGGTTCCCCGATGGGGGGGACAGGATATCCTGGCTTGCTTCCCCAGCTGCGCCTGGGAGAGTGTGCCCAGCCCTGCAGGGCCCGCCAGGACAGCAGCTCCCACACCCACCAGCCCGCCCAGGGCCCTTCAAGGCCAGGCTCGTCCTTCTCGGGCCGGAAACCAAGCCAGGCCCGGGTCGCAACAATAATCCTGCACGTTTCACAATCCACGTCACCAAGGACACAGCTCTTTCTCTGCCACTATCTCGGACACTCCTTAGAGCGACACCAGGGCTGGAGCGGGCCTTGTGCACCCCCCTCACAGGGCCATGGCCACGCTCCAGCCACTGGCCACAAGCTGCAGTCCCAGCTCGAAGGCCAGGTTCCCTCAAGAGACTGGCTGATTCAGAGAGCACCTGGGCTCTGTGAGTTTCCTGGAGACGTAGGGGTGAGGGGGCAACTTCCCAGGCCCCAGACAAGCCACGCACCCTGCCTGGCCAGTGTCCCCCTCCAGCCCCACCCGGCACGGGGGGAATGTGGCGGGTGTTCACTCCCCAGGGCCACAGCACAACTCTTGCAGGACAGGGCCCAGAGCAGGAAAAGACTGACCCAAGGTCACACAGCCACTCTCAGGAGCATCCCTTTCCCAGCTCCCCGAGGGGAAGCCGCCCCTGCCCCGCCAGCTCCTGGGGAGGCTGGGCAAAGGCAGACTCTGCTGAGCAAACTTCCGAGGGCTAAACAATCAGAATCAGGAAGAAAACACAAGTGTAAGCAGAGACTTCCTCTGGGGTGCGGCGAGCCCTCTTCCTCCACAGGGCGACGCGCGCCCACGGCCTGCAAACCCCGGACCCGAACCAGTGGTGTGTCTGGAGGCCCCTCACCCTGGCGGCCCTCCGGGAGTGGGGGGCACTGCAGACCGCCTGGCAATCCTCTGCCCACGCCTCCCCCCCTTTGCCTGGAGCTGGCGTGCAGGGCTCCAGGATGGAGAAACAGCTGGGCAGGGTCTTCCCCAGGACCCTGCTGTGTGGTCCATCCCACCCTGGACATCTCAGGGAGTCTGGGATCCAGCAGGTGAGGGCTAGGAGGCGGGCAGCCCACATGCACAGCAGCGCCACAGCCTGGTGTTGGCTGGGTGTTCACATGGCTGGTGTGGGACTCGGGGGGTTATCCCTTGGGGTCACTGCACAGGAACATTCCCCCAAACCCCAAGACAAGCCAGTGCTGCTGCAGCTGCGGGCAGGGCCCCCGTCTCCCACAGCCACGGTCACAGCTCACGTGCCCTCTCACACTCTGGGAGGCTGGGGTAGAGAAGAGGCTTGAAGATTGTGGTCCACCCATGTTTTCAGGGACATTGACCCCCAGACTTGCCTGCCCCTCAGCAGGGAGGGCAGCAACCCCCATATCACCTGCACTCACAGCGGAGCAAGGTGAGAAGCTGAGGCTGCCCCGCCCCGCCGCCCCTGCCCGAGATGATGCTCCAAGCTGGTTGGAGCCTGGCTTCCGCTGCATCCTGGGGGCCCTGGTGGCAGCTGCCACTGGGAGAAAACGGGACCTGGACGCTCCTCTGCCAGGTCTCCCCTGCCCGAGGCCAGCCAAGGCAGCAGGGATGAGCGCCGGGCACCACCATTAGGAAGCCAGAGGGAGGCCACCCGTGTGGCCCCCGGACGAGCCCCCGCAATCAGCGTGGGGATGGCTGAGTGAAGGCTCACAGGATAGAGGCTGGCACCATACCGAGAGGCCGTGGGCTGGGCAGCCAGGAAGTAGGACCATGGAAGGCAGGGAGGGCTCAAGCAGGCAGCAAGGAGGGCGGCCCCGAGGAGGTAACTTCCTCGTGCCCCTGTCCCTTTGAAACGGAGTGCCCTGCCCTGCCCTGCCTCACGCAGGCGCCACACCATGAATTAGAAGCACCTGGGTAACTGCAGGGGCCAGGTGCTGCCTGGAGGGCCCTGCCCTCTCCCCGTGCACAGCTTCCTCTGATTGAAGCTGGCAACGTGGCCCAACCCCTCCCCTCCGCGTGCCCCCTCCAGGCTCCTCGCTTCAATCCAAGTTTTCATGAGCTTGGTTCCTCAACTGGGGCAGGGGGCACTCCCCACCTCCGTGCTGACCCCTCAGGGAACACCACCGCCAAGAGGCCTGACCTGACTGGGAGGGTCTGTGATGCTGCTGCAGGAGCAGAGGGCCCTCCCCTCTAGGGGTTCCTGTCTTCCCTACAGGGCCACCCTGGGGAATCTTCTCCCCTGCACCCAAGAGCAAGCTCCCCCCGCACATGTCCTTTCCCAGAAGGATTAACACCTGGACCGTCCCTCCAGCGAGGAGTGGAGCCAACTTCTGGGCTCTGGCACCCCTCCCCAGCTGGCTCCCGCCACACACAGGCCCAGGCAGGGCCAGCCGGGAACTGCCCGCCCCCACAGGCTCAGAGCCACACGGCCCTGAACTTCAAGGGACAGGCTCCACGATGTTTCTGTTCTGTCTGTTAACCTCTTCCTTCCCTCCCGGCTGCTCCCAGTCGCAGCTCCGACCGTGGTCCGTGCGGCAGCAGGTGTCACGGGCACAGCGCTACCCCGACACCCCTCCCCAGCCCCGCGGAAAGCCCCTCGGTGCCGGGCCTCGGCCGCCGGCGATACTCACACGGCGAAGTGGTAGACGAAGCACTTCCAGCCCGTGGGGCGCTCGAGGAAGTTGTAGACACGGCCCTGGATGTGCGTGCGCGCGAGCAGCGGGCGGCGCGCGCTGTAGATGGAGACGCGCGGGTCGAGGCTCACAGGCGGCCGCGGGCCAAGGTCGGCGACGGCGGGGGGCGCGGCGGGCGGGGCAGGGGACGCGGGGGACGCGGGCCCCGGGGCGCCGGGCGGCGCGATGGGCGCGTAGAGCGCGCCTCCCGCCGGGCCGCCCTCGGCCAGCTCCAGCGAGAACGGGCACTTCTTGGCCAGGCCCGCGCTGCCCCGCCGGGCGCCCGGCAGGCGGCCCCAGCCCCAGCGCTTCCTCTCGGCCCTGGGCGGGGAGGAGGCCGCGGCCATGGCCAGGCAGGGCCCGCGGGGGCCGGCCGGGCGGCGGCACCGGGAGCTGCAGAGAAGGCGGGCGCCGGGGCGCAGTGCGGGCAGCCGCTGCTGCCAGCCCCGCCGCGGGGGGCCGCTGCCCGCCCCGCCCGGGGGTAGGGGGCGGGGCCGGGAGGGGGCGGTGGCCGCGGGCCAGTCCCTGGGGATGGCGTGCGCCGCCCCGGGCCGGACGCCCCGCCCTTGACCAACCGGCGCGCACGCGGCGCCCAGTCCGCGCTCACCTGCTTGGTCCCATCCGGGTGGGTGCCCACCTGTTCGTCCCGTCCCTTTCGCATTCACCTGCTGGGCCTGCCCGGTTCGGTGCTTGCCTGCTCATCCCCACCTGCACCCACGTGCTCGCCCCCCCACGCCCACCTGCTCTGCGGGCGCGGAGCCTCCAGCGGATCCGGGAAGGAAGGCTCGGGGTTGGCAGGTGCAGCGACCGCGAATCGCGTGGTCTGGGCAGGAGGGCAGGGTAGGGCTCAGGCGCCCGCTTTACCCTCTCTGAGCCTCTTCGAAGAGGAGGTGGAAAGTAAATAGGGAAGGAGGGGCGCCCTGGGGCTCGCGGACTGACCCTCTCGGCGCCAGGAAGACTGCGTGTTAGCCCCGCGAACACTCTGAACTTCCCGTGGGTGCCCGGGGGCGCACGCTGTGGGCAGAGAAGAATGATGTTGAGTCGGTGCCCACTAGGGCGGTCGGACCCAGGAGGCAAGACGGGGCCATCGACAGTCAGGGACGGCCCAGTGGGAACTGTGCATGTGGGGAGGCTGTGGGCGGCACAGCTGGGGCCTGGATGGAGTTTGACTGCGAGGCATGGTGAGTGGGGCTGCCTGAGCAGGTCGGGAGAGAGGCGTTTGGGCAGCCCTAGGAGTGTGAAGACTGGGTGTCCTATCCCTGCCCACCTGATCGGGGCTGCTAGTCGGCCCTGTGGCTTTCCCTGGGTGAGGGTGAGTGTAGAGGTAGGTCATGGGATCAGGTTTGTGCGGGTCCCCTGCGCTGCCTCCAGCCGTGCTGCGCTGGCGTTTGGGTCCCTGTGCATTGACCAGACGCCAGGGTGGAGGATAGGGTGGCAAATAGAAAAAACCGGCTTCTCTGGAGACATTGCCCCAGGCAGAGGTCGGGGTCCATAACTAAGAGACACTTCCCAGGTCTTCCCTGAGCACCCGGGGCTGATTTACTCAATGTACCCCCCACCAGAAAGTCAGCTCTTGACGGTGGGCAGAGTCCAGCTCCGGCCCTTCACCCCTGCCTCCCCACACCTCGGAGACTGCCTGCACACGGCCAGCACAGTTTGTGTTTGCAGAGAGAAGAGGGGAGTGGGTCTCAGCCTGTGCCGGGCGCTGTGGAGACTTGGGCACCACTAAGGCCAGGGCACCTTCCTCAGAAGTGCGTCACTTAGGATCCCAAACAGGCAGAGAGTCCACCTCTGCAGGGCACCAGGGGGACAGGCCAGGGCACACGGCAGGCAGGCAGGCAGTATTTCCGAATGAGCGCATGCACGAGCGAGCAGTGTCTGCACATCCGCATCCCAGCAGCAGGAGGAAGGTGAACTTTAATGGGCGGTGTTGGGACAGCTGGAGAGCCATAGAGAAGGGAAAAAGATAAAGTTGGATCCACATGGCACACAACACAAGGATAAATTTCGAACGGATCAGAGGCTTAAATGTAAAAGTTGAAATGAAGCCATTCAGATGCTATCAGACTTCCTCAACAGTCTGGAAGTAGGGAAAACATTTCCAATGGTGGAGACGAATGACAAGCTGACACAGCTGTTGGCAATTGACCTCACAGGCTGAGGGGCAGTAGCACCGACACGTAAAAACATCTAAAACCGAGAAGACGACGGAAACAACCCGTGGAAAAGGGAGCGAAAGACACGAACGTTTCACGAGAAAAGAGGTTCGCGATCTTTGCACTTAAGAAAAAAGGCTCAACGGCCGCCCTAACAAGAAAAATGCAAATTAAAAGTACACTCTGATACCACTGCTCACCTATCTGATTGGCAAAAACCCAGACATTTGCACACTCCATGGGCAGGGCAGCTGAGAAGCAGGTGGGCAGGGGGCCTGGAGGTTTAGCAAAAGCACATGTGTCCTTTGCCCCAGCAAGTTAGTTCCACTTCTAGGAACTGACCCAAAGACGTGGAAAAAGTGGAAAATGATATCTGCACACTGCTATTGGTGGCAACATGATTTGTATGAGCAAAAGACTGGAAACAGCCAGAACATGCCCAGGGCACTGAACCATGCTAAGGTACAGCCTCACAGTATAGCCCGCTATCAATATTATCTCTAACACTCTGAGGACGAAAGGAACCCAAAGAATCATATTCTTGGTAATAATATTGGTGTTGTTACTTTGGAATTATATATGTGTATAATATATACATAATATCTATATCATGTTAAATTCCTTAGGAGCCAAAAATTTTGGTATAAGAGAAAAGAGATACAGATATAAAATCGAAGTATGAACCAAACCTTCAATTTGAATCGGGAATATTAGCAGAAACTCCTCAGCTATGTTATCTTAAAATTACTTTCTAGCTCTGTCCACTGAAGAGTTTTAGGAAGGGCCAGTCAACAACAGAACAATTTGAGCCTCACAAAGAATTATAGATGAAAACATATCAAATATCTTAAAAACCCATTAAGTCATAATGATACTAAAATATCCTCATTGGCCCTTTGTAGGTTGCTAGGGCTCATTATTCTGAAAACGTTAACAGAGGGAAAAAGTTGAAGGTTTACCCTCCCTCCCCTGTCAGAACCGAACCTCAGGGTGAAAAGAAGCCGCCCGCACTGGTGGCATGGACCGCGGTGTTTCCGGAGAGAATTAGGTGATGTCGGGAAATTGCTCCGAGACAATCAGCGGGGAGGGGCCGCCAGTCGGGTAGAGATGAGAGCTAACGCCTCTGAATTGGTCGTTGGTGAGCCCCGGTGAGCGCAGTCACGATGCTGTGCGCCCTGTGTGTTTCCACATTTAAAATATTATAATAAGTAGCTGCCCAAGAACCTGGGGAGGCTTCTTGAGGGGGCTGCATGCTAGCCCAGGGTCGGCCGGAGGAGCAAGTGAGGGGCTCTCGGGGGGCCCTGAGCTATGAGGGAGCTGCTCTGGGGGGTCCTGGGCCCACCAGCATGGGGACGCTGGGGAGCATGGAAGGCTAGACAGAGGGTGGCCGAGAGCTCCCTGCAAGCTCAGAGGAGGACCCTGGGGGAGCACTGGGAACCCCTGGGCACGCTGAGGGGTGGGAGCTGGAAGGAGGGAGGGATGCCAGGTGCGCAGGTGCGGTGAAGTGGGGCTGGGCTTGAGAAGGGTCGGGTAAGGAAAGGCCCAGGGTGGAGGGCTGGGGGTGGGGCTGGGGGCAGGGTCAGCCGCAGGAGCAAGAAGCACAAGCCAGGCCTGCTCCGCGGTGGGTAGCAGGCCTGACCCAGCCCATTAGCTCACCAGCTGCTCCCAGGATGCCCCTCCACTGAGGACAGCCCCTCCTGGCCACAGCCCCCTCCCCAGGACCTGCCTGAGGGCACCTCGGTCACTCTGGGTACAAGTGTCACGTCCTGGGTATTGGATGCAGAGGCTGATGGATCTACCTGGCCGTGTTTGGATGGAGAGGCAGCCCCTCCCTGCCTCTCAGGCCCACGGGCCATCTCTGGGCCTCAGAACATTCTGGAAACACTGCACTCACCTCCCTTCAGTGGCACTTTGCCAACACCCCTCGGTGCACCATACTCACCCCACGTTCCTTGCATGGGGTCAGAAGCCAAATGTGAGAGGAGCCTAGAGGTCATCAAGCACACATGGGTGACCCGAGGCTGGGGAAGGGAGGGGTGGGTGGCTGCTGCGAGGCCAGTCCGCAGGCCAGGGTGCGCCCCGGAGGCTTCCTGGCTGGCGTCCTCCTCCAGCTCCACTTCTGAGTCAGTCGTTCATCCATTCACTCCCCAGGTGCTCGCTGAGCACCGGCTGCACGCCAGGCTCTGTTCACACCGTGTGCACGAGGCCCTTCCTTCCTGGGGCTAGAGTCAGTGGGGAGCACTGACCGAGATGAAGATGACCGAGGAGGCCGGGGGCGAGCCAGATGGCTGAGGGCCATGCTGGCGGGGGTCTGGGGGGACATGTCCGCAGAGACCCTTCCCAGGGCCCTTCAGCTGAT
Organism: Diceros bicornis minor; assembly: GCF_020826845.1. NCBI lineage: Eukaryota > Metazoa > Chordata > Mammalia > Perissodactyla > Rhinocerotidae > Diceros > Diceros bicornis. Next base: position 2,291,963 of record NC_080770.1, read on the forward strand.
CAGGGAGATATCTGCATGCAGTAGGTGCTCAGTACAGAATGGATGGATGGCTAAGGGGCAGTGGTGGGCAGGGAGAAGGTGGGGGGCGGGTGCCACCACCCCTGTCTTCCTCAAGCTAATGAGTCTCTCCAAAGTGGTTGCTCTGGCTATTGCGTGTCCCTTAGGGAGGTGACAGCAGTGCTGGGAAGCGTGGCTTGGCACTGCCTGTCTCCCCACTTTGCCCCTTTCTCCATCCTGGCCTGCAGGCGGCTCTCGCCTGCAGGATGCACCGCCCTCGCCCCACCTGGGCTCCAAATGCCTGTCCCCCACGAAGACTCCTGCCAGTGCAGCCCTGCCCATTGCCAGCAGGCTGGGACGGCACCACCAAGGCAGTGGGCCTCAGCTAGTGGACACAGAGTCGCCGGGGGGGGGGGGGGTTCTGTAAGCACGTGGTCTCCCTGTGCAGACCCAGGTGCAGCGGGGCTGGGGGGGGTCCAGGAATCTGCATTATAGTGAGCTCCTCTCCCTCCCAGGCAGGGGATGCTGAGGGCCCCTGAGTCTGGGCACCGCTCCAGGACAGAAGCCCAGGGGAGTCCTTCCTCTCTGATGTGACTCCGTCTCCCCCACTCATGGGCCGTCAGACCGTCACTCCACAGAGTTAACTGGCGCCAGCTGTGTGCCCAGCTCGGTGAGCAAGGGGCCTTGCTTTCGTTGGTCTCCTAGCCAGGCAGGACAGTCGGATCTGGACATGCCATCACAGCAGAGGCACCAGCAAGGCAGGAGATCCTTGTGGCATCGCCCTGTCCCCTCCATTTGCCGCCTGAGCACTCCCTGCTCCCAGCTCTTCCGAGGCGCCATGCTGGGAGTGGGTGGGAAGACTGAGGGCATGTGTGTACGCTGTGCACACCTGGGGGTGCAAGTGTGTAGGTGTGTGCACAGTGCACAGAGTGTGCGAGCGTCTGGTGTGTTCATGGGCACACGTGTGTTGCACATCTGTGTGTGTGCATGAGTGTGTGTGCGTGCATATGCACATGAACCCTTTCATGACCACAGGGGGACTGGGGAGACCCGTCCCCACTCCTAAGAAGGGCAGCCTTAGAGCGGTGGGATCTGGCGGGCTGCGGGGGCGGTGCTGGAAGAGAGACCAGCAGAGCCAGAGTTGGGGGGCAGGGAGCCACCCCCTACAGGGCCATGCCTACACCCTAACTGGCTGGCCCATGCAGGTCACTTGGTGACTGGGCCCTCCCCGCAGAATCACACACCCACACTCACCCCTCCCGGCCCAGGACCAGAGTCCTGCCGGCACCTGGTGAGCGGGTGGGGAGCCCCTGCCTGTTTTCCTTGGTCTGAGGTTAGGTCTTCTGACATCACCGCCTCCCACGAGCTGGGCTCCAGAGAGCTCTCAGGGCCCATCCCAGCTGACAGAAAGCCCTTCCGGACACTCTGGGGCTCAATTCCAGTTCTCCAAATCAGGCAAAAGATTGACAAAAGTTTGGGGCTGCTGGCACTGGCTTTGTGCAGGGGGGTTTGGCTTCAGTGAAGGGAGTCCCCTCCAGTGACCCTCCCACTGGCCACTGAGCCTCCCCTCTCCTTCCAAGTGGGGGTCTTGGGGACCAGTCCCGAGACTCCTGTCTCAGCGATGAGGGCCCAGGGCAGCCAGAACCAGGGAGGTTCCCTCGCAGGAGCCATTAGTAGCGGTTTGCTCTGGGCAGAAAGGTCAGGTTTGGAATTCTAGGTCAGCTTCCAGCCAGCAGGGCCACCTTGTGACATCTTTGCTGGGAATTTGCACCGACTACGTGCAAAATCAAGATTTGAATTTCTTTTAGACTGCTGGTCCCGCTGCTGTGAGCACGCGCCGTCTGGCGCCCTCTTTGGGGAAATCACCCCTAACGTGCACACTTAGACACTCGCTCTCATCCTTGGTTCTCCTGTGAGACCTGAGCGCGTGGAGTCAGGGGCGCTCCAAGCCAGCTGGGGCCCTCCAGGGCACCTGTCTGCCCAGCGTGGCCTGGGGAGTGAGGGCCAGGGCCCGACATGCCCCCACGTCTGATCACCAAGACCTGAGACCTCCCCAGCCCTCGAGGGGCAGCCGCCTGAAAGAGCAGCCCACTGCCCCCCCCACACTTTCCCCAGCTGCCCCTGCTGGAGCCACAGGCTGCCGCACATCCCAGGATCCCAGGCAGTGCCCGTTGTGGGGCGTCGGGTAAGCTCTCGGGCCTTTCCTTGCTGGAGAGTCAGGTGGTGGGTGTCCCTGGCCGCTTGGAGAATGGAGGGCGGGAGACCTGGGCTGGGTGGCCTGTCCCTAGTCCTTTGAGGCCGTGGTGGACAGTTTCCCGGCCAAGTTCCTCGTCGACCTTGCTGGTGCTGCCAGCCTGGCGCTTCAGCCAACAGGCCGGCCCTCTGCAGCTGCCCCCGTGGCCCATTGAGGAGCCAGCACCCAGGCCGGGCCTGAGCCGAGATGGACTTGGAGGGGCAGGTGAGTGGGTCAGGCCAAAGGCTGGCAGGGAGGCACGGGTGACAGAGCCAACAGCAAAATGGGGGTGAGCAGAGGAGGAGGAAGTAGGGATGACTCAGCCAGCCTGCTGGTATTTATTTGGCGCCTACTGAGTTCCCAGCCTTGTTTGGCTATGATGTCAGGAAGGCCAGAGGAGTGGAGGGAGAGGCCTTGCCCATGGGGGACAGTCATCTTGTCTGTGAGACACACGGACGGAGGGAGAAACCACATGAGAACCGCACATGCTGTGCGAGTGCTTCGCCCAGCCTCCACCCCGCTCCCCACGGCTACCCAGAGCCTGTGAAAGGGCTGTCCCTGCTCCAGTGGGTGGGCACCCTGAGGGCTGAGACTGAGTGACTCATCTGTGTGAGCCCAGGTGCCCAGGAGAAGTTAACAAATGGTGAGTGGGTGACTGGAGAGAATGGATGCACGCGTGGGTGGACGGATGGAGGGACGGGTGGAGGGATGGGTGGGTGGGTGGATGGATGGATGGATGGATGGATGGATGGATGGATGGATGCAGGGACGGATAGAGGGATAGATGGATGGATGGGTGGATGGATGGAGGGACGGATAGAGGGACAGATGGATGGATGGATGGATGGATGGAGGGACGGATAGAGGGACAGATGGATGGATGGATGGATGGAGGGACGGATAGAGGGACAGATGGATGGATGGATGGAGGGATGGATAGAGGGACAGATGGATGGATGGATGGATGGATGGAGGGACGGATAGAGGGACAGATGGATGGATGGATGGATGGATGGATGGAGGGACGGATAGAGGGATAGATGGATGGATGGGTGGATGGATGGAGGGACGGATAGAGGGACAGATGGATGGATGGATGGAGGGATGGATAGAGGGATGGATGGATGGATGGATGGATGGATGGAGGGATGGATAGAGGGACAGATGGATGGATGGATGGATGGAGGGACGGATAGAGGGACAGATGGATGGATGGATGGAGGGATGGATAGAGGGACAGATGGATGGATGGATGGATGGATGGAGGGACGGATAGAGGGACAGACGGATGGATGGATGGATGGAGGGACGGATAGAGGGACAGATGGATGGATGGATGGAGGGATGGATAGAGGGACAGATGGATGGATGGATGGATGGAGGGACGGATAGAGGGACGGATGGATGGATGGATGGAGGGACAGATAGAGGGACAGATGGATGGATGGATGGATGGAGGGACGGATAGAGGGACAGATGGATGGATGGATGGATGGAGGGACGGATAGAGGGACAGATGGATGGATGGATGGAGGGATGGATAGAGGGACAGATGGATGGATGGATGGATGGATGGAGGGACGGATAGAGGGACAGATGGATGGATGGATGGATGGATGGATGGAGGGACGGATAGAGGGATAGATGGATGGATGGGTGGATGGATGGAGGGACGGATAGAGGGACAGATGGATGGATGGATGGAGGGATGGATAGAGGGATGGATGGATGGATGGATGGATGGATGGAGGGATGGATAGAGGGACAGATGGATGGATGGATGGATGGAGGGACGGATAGAGGGACAGATGGATGGATGGATGGAGGGAGGGACGGATAGAGGGACAGATGGATGGATGGATGGAGGGATGGATAGAGGGACAGATGGATGGATGGATGGATGGAGGGACGGATAGAGGGACGGATGGATGGATGGATGGAGGGACAGATAGAGGGACAGATGGATGGATGGATGGATGGATGGAGGGACGGATAGAGGGACAGATGGATGGATGGACGGAGGGACGGATAGAGGGACAGATGGATGGATGGACGGAGGGACGGATAGAGGGACAGATGGATGGATGGATGGATGGAGGGACGGATAGAGGGACAGATGGATGGAAGGATGGATGGATGGACAGATGGATGTATGGACGTGTGGGTGGATGGATGGGGGTGGGTAGGTGAATGGATGACGGGCAGATGACCGCCTTTCCTTCAGTTATTTGCACAGATGTGACCTTCCCAATAAGGTACTCCTTGACCAGTCCATTTGAAAATAAAATCCCCCCACCACTGGTTCTCTTCTGCTTTATTTTTCTGCACAGCCATTTTAATCGTGTCTTTCCTTTATTTACTTATTTATTTCTTTGTTCATTGTCTGCCTCTCGCCTGACATCTGGCACGGTGTTGGCACAAGGAAGGTGCTCAATAAATCTGTACTGAATGACTGCAGGAGCTGACGGGGGATGGGATGGTGGGGAAGGAGTGAGTGGAGGGACAGCGGGGCCTGAGGCAAGCGAGGGGCACAAGAGGCCTGCAGTGTAACGAACCTCAAACACTTCTTGTCTCCTGCAGACCCCAGGGAAGGGGCAGTCTGTTCCTCAGCCTCCTCGGGGCCAAGAAGAAGGGGACAGAGGGGCAGCCGAGGACTGGCAGGGCTGTGGTCCCCCTGACCTGATGCCCACACCCTGGCGCTCCAGCTGCACCTGCAGGGCAAGAGCCTGTGAATCCACACAGACACACACACAGTGTGTCCACACATACAGACACACGGTGTGTCCACACACACACACAGACAAACAGTGTGTCCCCACAGACATATACACGTGTCCACGCAGACACACACACACACACACACACACAGTGTGTCCCCACAGACATATACACGTGTCCACACAGACACACACACACAGTGTCCACACACACGGACACACAGTGTCTCCACACACACACACAGACACACACACACAGACACACAGTGTGTCCCCACAGACATATACACGTGTCCACACAGACACACACACACAGTGTGTCCACACACACGGACACACAGTGTCTCCACACACACACACACAGACACACAGTGCGTCCACACACACAGACACACAGTGTGTCCCCACAGACATATACACATGTCCACGCAGACACACATACACATAGTGTGTTCACACACACGGACACACACACACGGACACACGGTGTGTCCATACACACACACAGACACACACAGTGTGTCCACACAGACATATACACGTGTTCATGCAGACACATAGACACACAGTGTGTCCCCACAGACATAGACACGTGTCCACGCAGACACACACACACAGAGTGTGTCCACACACACACACACATAGTGTGTCCACACACACGGACACACAGTGCGTCCACACACACACACACATACACACACTGTGTCCCCACAGACATACACATGTCCACGCAGACACACATACACATAGTGTGTTCACACACACACGGACACACGGTTTGTCCATACACACACACAGACACACACAGTGTGTCCACACAGACATATACACGTGTCCACACAGACACACACACATGTAGTGTGTCCACACACACGGACACACAGTGCATCCACACAGAGACACACACACAGTGAGTCCACACAGACAGACACACACAGTGAGTCCACACAGAGACACACATATACTGCGTCCACACAGACAGACACACAGGGTGCGTCCACACAGACAGACACACACACACAGTGTGTCCACACAAACACATACGGTGCATCCACACAGACACACACAGTGCGTCCACACAGACAGACACACACGGTGCGTCCACACACAGCCACACACACATAGTGTGTCCACACAGATACAGTGCATTCACACAGAGACACACACACATAATGTGTCCACACAGACAGGCACACACGGTGCATCCACACAGAGACACATACGCATAGTGTGTCCACACAGACACACACACATAGTGTGTCCACAGACAGACACACATACATAGTGCGTCCACACAGAGACACACACACACACACACACATAGGACACACATAGTGTGTCCACACGGATGGACACACACAGTGCATCCCCACAGAGACATGCACACATAGTGTGTCCACTCAGACGGACACACACAGTGCATCCACACACAGACGCACACACATAGTGTGTCCAGACAGACGGACACACGTAGTGTGTCCACACAGAGACACACACACATAGTGTGTCCACACACAAGGACACACATGATACGTACACACACACACAGACACACACACAGTGTGTCCACACAGACACACACAGTGTGTCCACACAGACGCACACATACAGTGTGTCCACGCACACACACACACACAGTGCATCTAAGCACACACAGACACACTATGTACATACACAAGGTGTGTCGTCATAAACACACAGACATGCATACACATTGTGTACACACTCACACTGTGTACACTCACACACACTGCGTACACTCACACTGTACACTCACACTGTGCACACACTGTGTACATTCACACTGTGTACACTCACACACACTGTGCAAACACTGTGTACACTCACACATATTGCATACACTCACCCACACTCGCACACACATACTTACATTTCACACCCCAGTCCCTCCCTTGGCGGCTCACCAGGAGCCCTGGCCCACAGGCCCCTCCGAGGTGGGGTCACCGTCCTTCCCTCACATGGGGACCTGAACCCGCAGGGGTGAAGGGCATCGTGGAGGGGCACCCGCAGCCCTGCCCCTCACACGGGTGCTCTCGGGGGGTGCATACAGGCTTGTGCGTGGGGCATCCTCCCGGGCCTGGGGCCTGCCCGCCCGCCCAGCCCTCCACAGCCAACACGGCTCTCAATGGCCGGAGTGGACGGGCTGCCCCCACGTGCTGTGGAGGGAGGCTCTCCTCTACTTGTGATTCTGCATTTGACCCCCAAGCCCCCTCCGGGAGGAGCGGGGTGGGGGATGTCTCCTTCCTGGGGCTCCAGAAAGCTCCGGGGCAAGATGCTGGGAGGGAGAGGGAATAAGCCTGGGCCAGGGGCCACGTGTGAGTCCTGCCTTAGCCCCCTCTGGCCTCTGTCCCCGCATCTGTGGCAGGGGTGGACGTGCCTCTCAGTGTTGATGGAAGGCCTGGCCCCAGAAAAAGAGGTGCTGCCCCTGGGGCCGGCGGCCAGAGGCCCTGCTGCCGCCTCTGTTCCTTCTCTTCCCAGTCCCTGGTCCTGGGGGCAGAGGCCACAGACAAGGGTCTACCTGCTGGGTGCGGGACCCTGGGCTGAGAAGATCCTAGTGGTCACTTTAGGGAGAGGACGCTGCCATGGCCACGGGGCACGAGGCACAGCTTCAGAACCCTGGGCGCCCTCGTGTCCCCAGAGTCCCATGGGTGGGGTCGGGAAGACCTGGAGTGCAGGGTCAGCAAGGACGTGTCTGTTTCACGCAGGGGGTGCGAGTCTAGGCTGCTTGGCGTGGGTGACCCTGCAACGGGGTGGCCCCCCAGTCTCTCGGCCTCCACCGGGGGAGCTCGGTCAGCCCAGAGGCTGTGGATGGTGGTCCTGTCCTGCAGAGCCTGCCCTGCACTCTCTAACCAGGAGGGGCCAGAGGTAGCGTCCCAACGAGGGCCAGGAGGGCCTGAGTCTGGACCTCATGTGGACTCGAGGGAGGCGCTGGGTCAGAGGAGGCCCCCACACCGACAGGGAGACTCAGGGCCAGCCGGGCCCACTGTGGGTCATGGCTTCGGTCCTGTGAGACAAAGGAGCAGGGGTGACTCAGAGGGCTGCGAATCTTCCTGCAAATCAAACCCCAGGTGGCACCCAGCACGCAGCGGGGAGGGCTGCCCGTCTGCGGTGGCGTGTGTGTCAGAGCCCACCCTCAGCCCCCTCCCCGCCACTCCCCAGCCTCAGAAGACAGGGGAAAACCTGTGGTCAGCCTGCTCCGGAGCCGGATCTGCCATCCCAGGGACAGAAGTGTGGGGGCTGGGCACGCTCTGCCAGGCGTGGCCTCTCCCCCAAAGGAAGTGTCATGTGAGCTCAATCCTGTCCCGTGTGGCGCGGCCCCAGGGCCAACTGCAGCAAAGGGGATGGAGGCAGCTAAAAATAAAGCAGGAGGGCAGCCCAGCTTGGATGTCCCTTCAGACGGTGTTGGGGCGCAGGTGGCACGTGGGCACCTCCATGCCCTGCAGGGGTGCCCCCAGCCTGACCTGAGCCCGGCCACTCCTGCCCTGCCCTCCCCGGACACTGCAGTCCATTGGTCCCAAAGACACCCCCTCTCTGCCCCGCGGTGGCTCACACATAGACACACACCCGCACCCTCACCCCTTCATTCACTCATTCGTTCATTCGTCCAGTAGCTTGGGGTCTGGGCCCAGGGGGGGCAGCAGAGAACGCTTCCCGAGCAGGAAGCAGACAGATAATAAACAAGTTGATGAAAGGTCGCTCCAGAGGGTCAGGCTCACTGAAAAATAACGCCAGATAATGTGGAAACAGAGATGGAGGGCAGGCCCCCTGCGCTGATGTGGCCGGGGGTGGGGTCGGGGGAGCAGAAGGGACGGCTCCGAGGTGGGGACAAGGGAGCAAAGAGGAGGCCAGATGGCTGGGGAGGGAGGTGGGCGACTGAGTTTTATAGTTGGGTCATAGGGAGGCATAGAGGGTTGTAGGCAGGGGAGGAGCTGGGGAGAGCGTCCTGGAGGCAAAGGTAGAGAGGTGAGACTGACATTGAGGAAGGGAGGGGGCAAGGACTGTGTGCCCCCCGCCCCCACAGGCTCAGAGGTGCTGGGGAGCCCCCTTCACTTTCCCCATACCCCGACACTGGCAGGACCCACAGCAGGACCGGGCCCAGGCCAGCAGGGTGCGTGCGAGCCCAGGCTGCTCTCTGAGCTGGGTATGTGGCCCAGTGGACTTCTCACCTTGCCAGGCCTGGGGTCTGATGCTCCTGCCCAGGGCCCCCAAGATTAGCCTCTCCCCCTTCGGGGCCTGGGGGTTCCCTACCCTGAAGCCCCACTCACCTGGAGCCCAGTATTTCCTAGTCTCAGACACCCCACCTCCCTGGGTGGGTTCCAGGCGAAGCAGTGGGACGTGCCCAGCCCGTGAGGGGAGCCCTCGTTTCGAGGGGCAAAGCTGGCCTCCAATGCCCGGACCACCTCCGCCATCCCCAAGTCTGCCCGTGGTCCTGGGGCGCCCTCTGGGGGCCAACTGGCCAGAATGAAGTGGCCGCTAGAGGTCCCAGAGCACAGAGACTGGACGCCATCCCCCATCCCTCCTGGAGCACAGGGGATGAGGGTCCCCGGGAGGGGGTCCTGGGGGTCTCTTTGGAGACTCAGAACTATCATCAGGCTCTGCTCTCCTCGTGTGTTACCCACAAGCTCCCAGAAGCTGGGCTATTCGGATCCCATTTTTCAGAGAAACTGACGCCCAGAGTGTTAAGGAGCCTGAAGGGTAACCAGGATGTGAGCCCAGGGCTGTGGGACTCCTGAGGGCACTCTCCCCGCCTACCCCCTGTCCTGCCCCTGGATGAGGGGACAGTGTTCATGCAGTGCCCACGTCCGGGAGGACAGCCCATCCCGGGGGCCGATGCCTCTCGGCTTTGCAGGACCCCAGGAGGGAGGGGGCGGTCTCTGCCCATGGGTCCTCTGTGGGACAGCTGGGCCACACACGCTGGCGTCAGCCACTCTCATTTGTTGGACAGAGAAACTGAGGCTCAGTGGGAAACTGAGACAGGTTGGGTGTGATACTGGCTGGACTCAGCCCCCAGCCACAGGCCACCCCCAGGCATAGCCCATGGAGGGAACGACAGCAAGCAAGGTGGCTCGGCACCGCCCCCACGCAGGGACATGGGGCCACTGGACGTGCCTGAGGGGCCACTGGGCAATCACTGCCGGGGGAAGGCTGGCCCTCTGCGCAGGGTCGCTTTGGCCAGAGCAGGCCCGTGGGCCCGGCCGTGCCAAGATCAGGTGGCACTCTGTGTTGGTCACGGTGTTGGCTGCCCAGATGCCAGGCGTGGTGGGCGGGGTGAGGGGGAGGAGGAGGAGCAGGCGAGCTGCTTGCAGGCACCCTGGCCGGTGGGTAGCCTCCACCCTGCTCCTTGGCCGGCAGCCACATGTCAGGGCACCAGGGAGAAAGCCGGCAGGTAGGTGCCCCAAGCCACCTGCTCCCAGGTAGGAGCAGGAGTGGGGTGCCCTCTCCTCTGGGCGGGAAGGGGAGGTGGGATGGGAGAGGAGGGGTCGGGCCACACCCCTGCTTCTCGCCTCGGGGTCTTGTGTGGAGCCTGGGGAGACCGCCGCCTTCTGGGGACTGAAGAGGGGGGCCCTCTGTGGGTGAGGCGGGCGTTTGGGAAGGGGCTGCCCCTCGGCCCCAGGCCCAAAGCCAGTGCTTGGGGTGGGCTGGGCAGGAGGGGTGGGTCCTGGACTTAGGACAGCGTCTGCCTGAGCAGCCGGGATGCTCAGAGCTGGCGCCTATTGGGGTGGGGAGGCTGAGAAGTGAGAGGGGCGGGAGGGCAGGCTGTGCCCCCTCCCCACCGCCTCCCCGATCCACGCCCTCCACGCCCGGCCCGGGGAGACCTGTGCCCTCACTGGGGACAGAGGGGCCGCAGCGCTGACCGCTGGCCTGCTGGGCGTGGTCCGGGCTGGTCTGTGCTTCTCCTAGTTACTGCCGTCTTCCTGAATCTCATGGAGGAGGAGACAGGCCCAGAGAGTCTAAGGGATTTGCCCAAGGTCACACAGCGGAGGAAGGTCTGGGCTGGGACCCTGGGGGCCTGGGGCCATTTCTCTGATGGCCTCCGACCAGCGGGTGGCCGTCTGCCCCCCAAGCAGGAGCTCCCAGTGCCTTCGCTGCTGGGGCTGGAGATTTTGCCTCAGTTCGCCCTCTCGGGAGTTGTGGGATAGGATTCCAGCCGGAGGTGGGTCACGTAGGACCCCCAGGCTGCCCCGCCTCCTCTTCCCCCTCCAGGAACCAGGGGGCATTCAAGACCTGACACCTGCTCATGCAAATCCTGCCCATTTGCATTCTCTTCCTACTTGGTGGCCCCATTTGCCTGGCGCCTGCCTGGCACAGTGCCCAAATGCCCCCTCAGCCCTGGGCGGAGAAGCTTAGGGCCCGGCCCAGGCCTAGTGGGGTGTGGCATGAGGGGTGGTGGTTGTGGCCCCGGGGAAGGCAGGGAGGACCCTCCACACTCCTGCTCAGGACCACCTGTCCCGTCAGCGAGGAGAGAGGCAACGTGGGCCCTAGGTGGAGGGAGCACTTCCAGGGCCTGGGAACCCCACAGGACCCTCTCTGCAGCAGGGCCACTCCCCGCCGTCCCCACCAGCTGCCCCTCGCTGGCCCAGCAAGCCTGAGACTCATGGGGTATGAGCACATCCATGTTGTCCAGGCCCCCGAACTCGAACTCCATACCCGGGGCGGCGGGCACATCCAGCTGTGCGCTCCCTGCTGGCAGGGCACGTGTCCGGACACAGCGAGGGATGACCCTACTGGTGGCTGGGAGCGACAGGGCCCTGGTGGGATGAGGGCTGTCCCCAGACAGCAGCCAGCCCTGAGGCCCGCTCTGCCCCACCCTCCTGACCTGGCACACACTCCCCACCTCGAAGCCTGTGCTTTGGGATTGAAGAATGTCCCCCAAAATTCACATCCACCCGGAACCTCAGAATGTGACATTTGGAAAATAGAGTGTTTGCAGATGTAGTTAGTGAAGATGTAGTGATAGGGGAGTAAGAAGTGAGGGCCCTAACCCGGTGACTGCTGTCCCCATAGAGGAGGGAAATTTGGACAGAGAGACACGGAGGAGAGGCCGTGTGAAGATAGAGACAAGAGCTGGAGTGACATGGCCAGGAAGGACCCTCGCCAGACCCTCTGGAGGGAGCACAGCCCTGCCGCCACCTTGATTTTGGACTTCTGGCCTCCAGAACTAAGAGAATCACTTCCTGTTGTCCTGAGCCACCCAGTCTGTGGGACTCTGTTACAGCTGCCCCAGGACACTCACGCACAGCCCATGTCTTGTCCCCTTCCCCCCACACACCCAGGCCTGTCGCCAGACACCAGCCTCTGACACCATAAACCGGTAATCATCCACTTGGAAAGGCCATATTCAAATGCCCCTCTCTGTGGCCCCTCAGTGGCGCCAAGTTCCTGCCCTGGGAGTGGGAAGCCGGAGGATTTGCATCCCAACCCCCGCAGGGCTGGGCCCGAGACCAGAGGTACCCACCCTGCCTAGACTCGGTGGGCAGGGGGAGCTAGACCTGGCCTGGGGTCTGGAACCAGCCCAGCTCGCCTGTCCGGCTCTGCGGCCCTGTGGGTGAAGAACTGAATGCGTGTCCCAGGGCGGTCATAACAAACGACCACAAATGGGGCATCTTAAAACAACAGGAACTTATTTTCTCTGGGTTCTGGAGGCCAGAGCTCCCAAATCAAGGCGTCGGCAGGGCTGCCTCCCTCGGAAGAGTCCAGCGGAGGGTCCTTCCTGCCTCTTCCAGCTTCTGGGGGTCCAGGCGTTCCTGGCTGTAGCCGTGTTGTTCCCCTCCACCTCCATGCTCACACGGGTCCCTTTTCTTATAAGGACACCAGTCACTGGGTTCGGGCCCACCCTAATGACCTCACCTCAACCTGACCACCTCTGTAGAGAGCTTCTGCCCCACAAGGCCCCGTCCACAGGGTGAGGAGTCAGGACTCGGGCACATCTTCCTGGGGGCCGCAGGGGGAGGGCCGTGAGGATACAGGTCCCTGTCGTGCCTGCGGGCGTCCTGCCCACCTCCTGTGTACACAGGTGGCCCCTCTCTAGGAAACAAAGAGCTGGCCTTAAGAACCACCGTCAGAGAGGGTTTTACAAAAGGATCCATTCTCCTCTCACAAAGGGCCCTGGCTGAAGCCGGGCACTGCCCAGGGCGCCGCCTCGGGGTAGAGGACCGGGTGGGGCTGACTGTGGAGAAGGTGGGAAAATAGCTCAGCGGGAAGGGGGCTGCTGACACCCCCGGCTGGACAGGGTGGCTGTGGAGCCCAGGGCTGCTTCCCGCCCCAGTGGCTGGAGAGACCTCAGGGTGGGTGTCGAGGGGGCAGGACGTCTTGGGTCCTCCAGAACCCTGTGACCCCTGGTTCTGGGGAGCCCTCTGCTCCTCCTGCAGGCCCACTGCCTCCACTGAGTCTGCAGAGAAAACCCTTAGAGCCAGGAAGGCCTTGGGCTGGACTGTGGTGGCCATGGTGGGTGTGATGGGCCATGGCTGGAGCCTGGTGGCTGGGAGACTTGGGGTGGTGGTCAGGAGACGCTGGGGGTGCTTGTGGCCAGGCAGGCTAGTGCGACCTAGCTCCTCGTCGCACAGGCCGGCCCTGGGCCCCCAGCCCTCGGGTCCCTGCTGAGTGGAGTGGGGCTGACGTGCCCGACCTGCTGGGCTGCAGGCGATGATGTGGGCACAGTGCCAGGCACCGAGCCTGGCAGCGGGCTGGGGAGAGGCGGGGACTTGGTGGGAAGAACTCAGGGCCAGTGGGCAAGGGCTGGCCCACCTGGGCAAGGAAGGGTGGTCCCTCCCTTCTCCACCGTCTTCCCCGGACCCCCTCAGCCCCCCTGCACCTGAGCTGCATGCACCGGCCCAACCTTCTCATCAGCCTGCCGCCTCTTCCCCCAGGCACACCCAGGGTGCCCATCCATGTCCTGGGGACCGACGGGGATGTGGGGCAGGTGAGCTTCATATCTGGAAGGGCACGAGACTTCCACTGAGTCTTTCGGGGTTTCTAGGACACCTCCCGCCAAAGCCTCTGCAGAAGCGGCGACGAGAGTGGCCGGTCCGAGGCGCCGGGGGTGGGGTGAGTAGCAGGACCAGGAGCCAGGCAGAGGGGCCAGGAAGCCTCCCCCATCACCACTCGAGAAGGGGGCTCGGGCTGCCTGGGAAGCTCTGGCCACTGAAGCAGGAGCTTGGTGGGGGCAATGTGGGCGTGGGCAGCTGGAGCTGTACCAGTGGACTTTAGGCAGGGCCAGCGGGTGGGAAGGGCACTGGGGCACAAAGGCCCTCTTGGTGGCCCCAAATCTCTGCCAGCACGTAGGCTGGGGAGAGGGGCTTCCCTCGAGGAAGTGAGGCAGGGAGGCAGGGTTAGCTTCTCCTGCCCACAGGGGTCAGCTCTGTCCCTGCAGAGAGGTCCCCATGCAGGACATCCGGGGCGCCTGTCCCGACACACCCAGGGATGCCGGAGACGGGTGGGGGCCAGGCCTGTGCCGGGGTGAGATCGAATTCGGAGGCTCTGGAAAGAAGCGAGGCAAGGTATGCCCCCTCCAATCCCAAGCCCAGGCTTGGCCTCCACGCCCCGGTCACCAACCTCCACGCTCACTGGGACCCCTGAGCCCCCACTTCCTCCCGTGAACACTGAGCACCCCGGTGCCTGCTCACCCTCGGGGCCACTCTCTCAGGGGCCGTGTCCAGCACCCCCATGGCCAGCAGCCCCTGCCCAGCACCCAGCACCCCCATGGCCAGCAGCCCCTGCCCAGCACCCAGCACCCCCATGGCCAGCAGCCCCTGCCTAGCACCCCACAAGCCCAGCACCCCATGCCTAATACCCTCATGCCCAGTACCCTGCAAGCACAGCACCCCAATGCCCAGCACTCCCATAACCAGCACCCCCATGCCCAGCACCCACATGCCCAGCAGCACCCATGCCCAGCACCACATGCCCAGCACTCCCCATGACCAGTACCCGCCTTGCACAGCAACCCCAGGACCAGCACCCCAATTCCCAGTACCCCCATGCCCAACACTCCCATGCCCAGTCCACCCATGACCAGCATTCCCCATGACCAGCACTTGCCATACCCAGCACCCCCATACCCAGTACCCCCTCATACTCAACTCCCCCATGCCCAGCACCCCTGCCCTGAGCCCTGAGGCTGCTGGCTGCCTTGCCCTGCAGTTCGTGAAGGTGCCAAGCGGCGTGGCCCCCTCCATGCTCTTTGACCTCCTGCTGGCTGAGTGGCACCTGCCAGCCCCCAACCTTGTGGTGTCCCTGGCGGGCGAGGAGCGGCCTTTTGCCGTGAAGTCCTGGCTGCGGGACGTGCTGCGCAAAGGGCTGGTGAAGGCAGCTCAGAGCACAGGTGAGACCCCAGGCCCCAGGCCCCCTCCGGTCCCCCAAGCGTGGAGCGCCCCAGCCCACTGACTCCCGTGGCCATCCCTCAGTGATGGTCCCCACAGCCACCTTCCCTCTGCACAGCCTGTAGCAGGAGCAGTTCCTGGGGATGTGGCAGAGGGGTCGAGGGTCCCCCAGAAGAGTGTCGGCCCACCCTGTGGGCAGGGGCCTGGCCCCTTCACTCCGAGGGCCCATAGGCCTCAGCGAGATGCCCCCGAGGGTGGCAACTGTTCCTACACCCTGCTGCCCAAGGGTGGGTCCCCATCACCCCCTCTGCCTCCCTGGGGGGTGGCAATCTGGCCGGCCAGCCGTTAGAGTCAGAACCAAATCACTGGGCTTTATTTTCAGGCCAGCGGGGCCTGCAGAAAATCCAGTACAAGGATGTGGGGTATCCTAGTTCCCTCACCCCAGAAACGACTGTAGCAAAGAAAAGAGATCTACGAACCAGATGTGGGCTGGGGCTTTGCAATTTGGGAAAACCTTCCCACGCTCTGGTCCAGCACAGCCAACTGGACAGAGCCGCGGCCTGCTCTGTCCCAGACGGCACCCGGGAGTCCCAGCAGACGCTGTACAGGCAGGAGGGGTTGCTGTGGCTCCACCAGGCCTGGGGCCTGGGCAGACCAGCAGGCCGGGGAGAACCTGGGGGCCCCCGTGCACAGTGAGAACCCCATGCCTACAGGTGCCTGGATCCTGACCAGCGCGCTCCGTGTGGGCCTCGCCCGGTACGTTGGGCAGGCTGTGCGCGACCACTCGCTGGCCAGCACGTCCAGCAAGGCCCGTGTGGTGGCCATCGGCATGGCCTCGCTGGGCCACGTCCTGCACCGTCAGCTTCTGGACGATGCCCAGGTGAGTGTCCAGCTCGGAGCACCTGGCCGCAGGGCAAGGTGGGCCTGGGAGGCAGTCAGGGACTGCGGCCCCTGAGGATCACTCACCCCAGGTGGGGAGGGAGGCACACTGCGGAGGCCACCAACGCAGTCTCGAAGGCTGACCACATCCCGCCATCCGCTGACCATTCGTTATTTGGCAAACGTCTTCTGAGTCCCTCCATGTGCCGGGCCGGCAGTGGACAGACCAGCCCCTGCCCTCAGGGGCTCACGGGCTTCCTCAGTGGGGGAGTGAGGCAGGTGCTCTGAAGGATTGAGACAGAGAGGTGAAGCTGTTGGAGGACAAGACTCAGTCAAAGGGGAGTGGGGAGGGGAGGAGGGGGAGAGAAGAGGGAGAGGATGAGGATGAGGAGGGCAAGGGAGGACGAGGTGCGACGAGGTGCCGTGTGCCCAGCACTCGACCAGCAGGTGGCAGCATTGCCTCGGGAACAGCGTGGGCGGGGCTGCAGGCTCCCAGCCAGCACCAACCTGGGATGGGGACCGGGGCTCTAAGGCCCCGCACAGGACTGGTGTCCAAAGGGGCCCAGGTCTGGCTTGGCCACTGCCCCGTAAGCCTCAGCGACCCTAGGCGGGTGGCCTCTACTCCCAACCGCGTCTGTCTCAGGCAGGGCCCCAGGAGGGCAGGCCCGGGTGAATGAGGGGAGCTCCCCAGAGCCCTGGGTTCTGCCTCGGGGACCCCTCCCTGCCCATGCCTGCCTCTGAGCCCTGGCACCAGCAGCCCAGCCCTTTATCCACCTGGGGGGTGGGAATGGGCCTGGGCAGAAGCTTTACCCAGCCCTCACAGTGTGCATGGGGCCCAGGAGGACCGCCCCGTCCACTACCCCATGGACGACAGTGGCAGCAGCCAGGGACCCTTCTGCTCCCTGGACAACAACCATTCCCACTTCATCCTGGTGGAGCCGGGTCTCTCTGGGGAGGAGGACGAGCCCATGGAGCTGCGGCTAAGGCTGGAGAAGCACATTTCGGAGCAGAGGACCGGTTACGGGGGTGAGGACCGCCCGCTGCCCAGGGAGGCCGCCAGGGGACATGGCGGCACAGCATGTGGCCAGGGCTGCAAGGGCCACCAGGTGGGCAGGGAAGGGCATTCCAGGCAGAAGGCACTGAGCATGCCTGAGTGTTGAGACCTGGGCCGAAAGGTGGCCTGGGACGGGGAGCGACCAGCGGGGGCACAGCTAGGGGGAGTAGCCCAGCTGGGCAGCGACATTCCCGCCAGATGGCAGAGTAGTGGCAGGTCCGTTTCCAGTGGGGCTCCCCTGGCGGGAGGCTCTGGCTGTGGGCTCAGGGCTTTGGGGAAAAAATGAGATTTGTAAGTTTCAAGAGCCCTATTTCCCTCCACTGGCTGTGAGGTATGCTGCCACCAGGAGGCAGTGTTGCCCGAGGAATGGATGCCGCTGTGGCCAGGGCAAGGTTTGAAAGCTGGATTTACTGGGAAACACCAGTGCGTGACTAATATTTATACACACGATATATAATTGCTTATATTTATAAACAATATGAGATGTTTATCAACTGAGCACTCTTTAAAAATGAAAACACTACCAAAGCCGTGTTTAAACCACTTAGGGGCAATGGGGTGCTCGGGGTTGCGGAAGCCTGGCTGGCCCAGCACCCCGGTGTATCCTCAAGATTCTACCAGGAGGCGTCTGTGGGAGTTAGAGGGGACCCTGCCTGGGAGTTGGGCGATTCCCACCTGCTCAGGGTCCGGAGCCCCCAGGCAGTTTGCTGAAGCTCCTCCCACATAGCAGAGCCGGTGGGTCTCGGCTTCTCTGGGGGCTTCGCATTGGGGAGTCTCATTTCCGGTTTATGTTTGGGGAAGAAACACACCAACATCCCTCTTCACCTCTGGTTTGCTCCGCTGGGCCTCAGATGGTCTGGCGGCGCAGTCAGTTTTCTGCCGTGGTGGGACCAAACAGTGGGCACCTGGAACATGGCTGGTGTGGCCGAGGACTGTGTTCAACTTCGCTCACGTTACTCGATGTTTCAGTAGCCACGAAGCAGCCGTATTGGACAGTGGGGTGTGGGATGGGCATCCCTGTCCCTGGGTGATGGGGCTTGTGCTGAATAGTCCCTGGGATGCAGCCTGGAGCCCATACTTCACCAGAAAAAGCCTCTTGGCTGGCCTTTGCCCAGAAAACGTGGCAGGTGATGGTTTGAGGCCTGAGTGGTCACTCCACGAGGAGGGTCCAGGCTCCCCGCTTGCCCCGGGCACTGGGAGGACCTCACTGGGTCTCTGTCCGTAGGAACCGGCAGCATCGAGATCCCAGTCCTCTGTCTGCTGGTCAATGGTGACCCCAGCACCCTGGAGGTAGGGCGGTGGGTGAGGGCTGGCTGGGGCTCCTGCAGGGCCCTCCCCAGCCCAGGACAGGGAGTTGGGGGAGACAGGGGTACCTCCAACCCACAGGCCCAGGACGGTGCCAGAGCTGATTTGGGGTCCACTCTTCCCTCCCTGCCCGCCGCAGAGGATTTCCAGGGCTGTGGACCATGCTGCCCCGTGGCTGATCCTGGCGGGCTCTGGGGGCATTGCCGACGTGCTCGCCACCCTAATGAACCAGCCCCACCTCCTGGTGCCCCAGGTGGCTGAGAAGCAGTTTAAGGAGAAGTTCCCCAGCGAGCATTTCTCCTGGGAGGACATCGTGCACTGGACTGAGCTGGTATGAGCCGCCCAGAGACTGTAGAGTCAGGAAGGTCACCCCGTCCTCCCTGCTCCGTACCCCTCCTCCTGGGCAAATGCTGTGTGGTCTCTGTGGCCCCTTCCCACCCAGATGGCCCGGCCCCTCTTGCTGCAAAGCCCCCATGCCCACGCACTCCTGCTTCGGGCGGGCCCTCAGGAGTGGGGGCAACCTTGAGGCAAGCCCCCGGGTCTGTGGGTGGTGCTGCGCCCAGCACACAGGGCGAGGGGCTGGCATTCTCACCGGGGAACATGGCCTCACACATCGTGTGCTCAGCTCTGTGCCTCCGTCCACACTGGGCTCGCAGCCTGCCCACTGCCCTGACCCCTTCCCATGGGGCCACTTCAGGGCCTCTCTCCTGGTGTCCCCAGCTGCAGAACATCACCTCCCACCCACACCTGCTCACCGTGCATGACTTCGAGCAGGAGGGCTCTGAGGAACTGGACACTGTCATCCTCAAGGCACTGGTGAAAGGTGAGGGCCTGGCAGGCCGGGTGCCTGCTGGGAGGCCCAGAGAGGGCACTGGACGCAGAGGGTACTGGGCGGAGACAGGATTGCCGACCACTGCCCACCCCCCAGCCCAGGGCTCTGCGCCTGGCATGGGGCTGCTTCCCATACCCTGTCCCACCCTGGGTCTCCACCTCCAGGGTCCTGTCCCTGGGGCAGGGCCACCACCTAGGTGGGATGTCAGTGGCCAGGACACCTGGGACAGCGTCACTCTGCCGTGTGTGTGTGAGTGTGTGCGGGTGTACATGTGTCTGTGGGTTGTGCACGTGTGTGTACGGCTCTGTGCTCACCTAGGCAGCAGATCATATGACACCACTGGAACAATATGGAGATTACTGTGGCCTCTGTGCAAGAATGACACACAAATTCTGTACTTGGCAAGTTTTCTGTTAGATATATTTTCCACCACTTAAAAAAACAATTTAGGGCCAGCCCCGGTGGCCTAGTGGTTAAAGTTCTGCACGCGTCACTCTGGCAGCCTGGGTCTGGTTCCTGGGTTTGAACCACACCGCTCCTCTGTCAGTGGCCATGCTGTGGCAGGAGCTCACATCAAAAAAAAGAGGAAGATTGACAACAGATGTTAGCTCAGGGAGAATCTTCCCCAGCAAAAAAAAAAATCAAGTTTTCAATTCAGCGGTTTTTAGTATATTCACAAGGTCGTGCAAGCATGACTACTATCTAATTCCAGAATTTCCATCACCTCAAAAAGAAATCCGGCACCTGTTAGCCCCTCCCCAGGTCCCCCAGCCCCTGGCAGCCACCAGTCTTTGTCTCTATGGGTTGCCGGTTTGGGGCCTCTCCTGTCAATGGAGACGCGGCCCTGCGCGGCCTTTCTGTCTGGCTGCTCTCACTGAGCGTGAGGTTTTTGAGGCTGTCCACGCGGGAGTGAGTGTCGGGGCTTCGTTCCTCCGTGAGGCTGACTGGTCTACGGAGCAGAAGGACGCGTTTTGTTTCTCCGTTCATCTGTTGGTGGACACTCAGTTTGTCTCCACTTCTTGGCTGTCACTTGATGTGCTTGTGTTTGGAGACAAGCCTATACGGAGGGGCTGGCCGCTGGCAGCCAGACACAGGCCCAGGCAGGGAGGGGCCGTGCTGGGCAGGGGGCGGGACGCCCTTGAGGGAGGGGGGCCCTCCAGACAGGCTGTCCTGCTCCCGCCCTTCCCGCGCCCCCCGTACCACAGTGTCCGCGGCTCCCAGCACTGGCTCCTGCGGGTATCGTGGAGTCTTATGCCTCTTGCCGTTACCCAGAAGGCTTGAACCAGGGCGAGGTTCCAGTTGCTGTGTTTCTAGAAGACCCACCTTGAGGGGCCCTGTGCCCACCAGCTCTGTCGGCCCTGGGTTCTCCTCACCCCCTCTGCCTGCAGCCTGCAAGAGCCACAGCCAGGAGGCGCAGGACTACCTGGACGAGCTGAAGCTGGCTGTGGCCTGGGACCCGCGTGGACATCGCCAAGAGCGAGATCTTCAATGGGGACGTGGAGTGGAAGGTGCCCTGCCCGCCCTGCCCGCTGGTGCATCCTGAGCCCCGCGTCTGGCCAACACAGGGCAGGGACCACGTGGAGGGCCTGGGGACAGGTGGTGTCCTGAGGGCCACTGGCTGGGCCCATTCTGGCCCAGCTGTTGCCGAGGGGGCCACCTCCTGGGTTGACGCCTCACTCATAGGCCCCCAGGCAGGATGGGCTGAACCACCGGTTGTTGTGGGCCTGCCCCGAAGCCCTAGGCACTCCTGACACCCTCAGTGGCCCGGAACCCCGAGCTCTGACCAGCCCAGAGGGACAGGCCCGGGTGCCTGGGAGCTTGGGGTCTGTGCCAAGGGGCGCAGAACCTGGGCCGGCCTGGCCTTGGGCAGAGGGTCCCCCTTCTCCACCAGCGCCCACTCACTCTCCCCGTCTCCGCCCCGGGCATGTCCCTGCTGCCGCCCAGTCCTGTGACCTGGAGGAGGTGATGATGGACGCACTGGTGAGCAACAAGCCTGAGTTTGTGCGTCTCTTCGTGGACAACGGGGCCGACGTGGCCGACTTCCTGACGTACGGGCGGCTGCAGCAGCTCTACCGCTCCGTGCCCCCCAAGAGCCTGCTCTTCGACCTGCTGCAGCGCAAGCACGAGGAGGGCCGGCTGACGCTGGCCGGCCTGGGTGCCCAGCAGGCCCGGGAGCCGCCCACGGGGCCGCCTGCCTTCTCCCTGCACGAGGTCTCCCGCGTGCTCAAGGACTTTCTGCATGACGCCTGCCGCGGGCTCTACCAGGCAGTGAGTGGGGCCGGCGGGGGGGCCGGGCGGGGGCGCGGCTGGAGGCTGACAGTCCCTGTCCTCCAGGAGAGGGGGCCAGCCAGGCGGCCTGCGGGCCAGAAGTGGCTGCTGGACCTGAACCAGAGGAGTGAGAACCCCTGGAGGGACCTGTTCCTGTGGGCTGTGCTGCAGAACCGCCACGAGATGGCCACCTACTTCTGGGCCATGGTGAGTGGTGGCCGTGGCAGCCATGGGCCGTGCTCCACTGAGCATGGGGCTCCCCCAGGGAGGGCGGACGAGGCTGGCCAGCATCCTCAGACCCGTCTCCTAGGGTCAGGAGGGTGTGGCAGCCGCTCTGGCCGCCTGCAAGATCCTCAAAGAGATGTCCCATCTGGAGACGAAGGCAGAGGTGGGCCGCACCATGCGCGAGGCCAAGTATGAGCAGCTGGCCCTGGGTGAGTGACCGGCCTGGCGGTCAGGCTGACCTGCTGGGGGGAGGGGCGCAGGAGGTGGGGTGACCTCAGTAACCCCTCTGGGCCCGTGGGCTCCTCCCGGGGGGGCAGGCGGGCCCTAACACCCTAACAGAGGGACAGATGGGTGCACAGTGATGACAACGCAGCCCCATGCCTTGGGCACACCTGGGCCCTGCAGCGGGGTGGGGACACTCAGGGTGACGGAGGCTCCCATGGTCCTGGCTGGGGAGGGAAGTTGCCCTGGGCAGGCCAGGAGGGGACGGTCAGCATCCACTTGGCGCACAGGCCTGGCTGGCCCCTCCCAGCCCCTGGGAGGTGGGCGCAGGGCAGAGTGGCCCTTCCTACGGGGCCTGGCTCAGGGCAGAGGAGGAGGGAGGGTGGAGGCCGGGCGCCAGGCGTCAGCGTCCACCCCAGCCACGGGTGCCGCGGGCCAGGCCTCTTCTCTGAGTGCTACAGCAACAGCGAGGACCGCGCCTTCGCCCTGCTGGTGCGCCGAAACCGCTGCTGGAGCAGGACCACCTGTCTGCATCTGGCCACCGAGGCCGACACCAAGGCCTTCTTTGCCCACGATGGAGTGCAGGTGAGCGGCTGGCCTCGGGGAGGGCTCCTGGGGGGAGAGGCAGGGGGGCAGACAAGAGGTGGCCTGGCTGACCTCCCTCCCCACCCTCCCCCTGGCTTGCGGCCAGCCCTCTTCACACCTCCTGTCCCGGCCAGCCACGTGGGGTCGGGGCACAGCAGGGAAGTATTCCATTCCTGGAAGGAGCCCGCCTGCTTTCCTCCTCCGCCAGCCACTCTCCCCAGCTGTCCCACGGCCGGCCCTTTCTCCACTTCGGGTCTCAGGGGAAGCGCCACGCCCTCAGCTCGGCCTCCTGGACCCTGAGCCCAGCCTCCCGCCATTGAAGTCTCTTCCTCAGCAGGATGCAGGCTCCAGGAGGCAGGGCTGGAAGGGGCGATGCTTCAGCAGAGCCTTGAAGGGCACACTTGGTGCAGGGCACAGCCTGGGCAAAGGTGTAGGGACGGGAGGCCAGCAGCTGTGCCTTTATTTCAGGCCTTCCTGACCAAGATCTGGTGGGGGGACATGGCCTCGGACACACCCATCCTACGCCTGCTGGGCGCCTTCCTCTGCCCGGCCCTCGTCTACACCAACCTCATCACCTTCAGGTCCGTTGGGGCAGGCATAGCTGGCTTACCAGAGCCGCTGGGGGGCCCTGGGCTTTGCGCCTGTTGGTGGCGGCACGTCCCCAGGTCACCCCGCATCCAGCGTCTGTGTGGGGCCGCTACGCGCAGCTCCTGCCTGTGTTCCTTCTGAGTGTGCCCAGCACTTCCTCCGCTGGCTGGGTGCTCGGGGCCAAGCGGGCCCTCCCCACGGGCCCTGAGGGTCCCCTGTGCTCGCAGTGAGGAGGCCCCGCCGAGGAAGGGCTCAGAGGACCTGCAGGAGCTGGACAGCCTGGACGCAGAGAAGAGCCTGCTCCGCAGGCCGCGCAGCTGGTGAAGGCCCCGAGGAGGGCGGGCGGGTGCAGGCAGCCGACTCCCGCGGTCAGGGGCGCGGCTCCCGAGGGCACCTGGCCACCTGGCTCACCCAGCCGTGGCCTCCTTTGTGGTGCAGGGCGGAGGAGCCGGCTGAGGCACCGAGCACTCGGGGCGACAGAGGCCTGCGTGCGGCCTTCCTGCTCACGCGCTGGCGGAGGTTCTGGGGTGCGCCTGTGACCGTGTTCCTGGGGAATGTGGTCATGTACTTTGCGTTCCTCTTCCTGTTCACCTATGTCCTGCTGGTGGACTTCAGGCCACCTCCCCAGGGGCCATCGGGGCCTGAGGTCACCCTCTACTTCTGGGTCTTTACGCTGGTGCTGGAGGAAATCCGGCAGGTCAGTGGTGGGCCCAGACCAATGAGCCCTGATCCCAGCCCCAGCCTGAGCCCTGATCCCCGCTGACCCTAGCCTGGTCTGGGCGGTGCTGTCTCCAGCGAGGTGGGAGCCCGGTCAGCTGTCAGTGGACTGCTGGCCTCTCCGCCAGGGCTTCTTCACAGACGAGGACACACACCTGGTGAAGAAGTTCACACTCTACGTGGAGGACAACTGGAACAAGTGTGACATGGTGGCCATCTTTCTGTTCGTCCTTGGTGTCACCTGCAGGTCTG
Organism: Diceros bicornis minor; assembly: GCF_020826845.1. Lineage (NCBI taxonomy): Eukaryota > Metazoa > Chordata > Mammalia > Perissodactyla > Rhinocerotidae > Diceros > Diceros bicornis. The sequence goes on from NC_080770.1 coordinate 2,316,177, forward strand.
AGGGGCCCAGACGCCTTGCAGGGGCAGCCTCAGGTGGGCTGGTTGTAGGGTGGAGCCACTAAGGGCCTCAGCAATCCTGCTTGTCTCTGGCACCTGCGCTGTGTGTCCTGGGGGAAGTCCCTTCCCCTCTCTGGGCACCAGCAGCCCATGCAGCCCCGCATCCTGCCCCAGGATGCTGCCCTCCGTATTTGAGGCCGGCCGCACGGTCCTTGCCATGGACTTCATGGTGTTCACGCTCCGGCTTATCCACATCTTCGCCATCCACAAACAGCTAGGCCCCAAGATCATCATCGTGGGGCGGATGGTGAGCCCCCACCTGGGTCCGCCCTACCCGGGGAGGGTGGGACAACGCCCCCCGGGCCAGCGGGCTGCTAACACTCCCCACCCCCCACCCCCGGAGGTGAAGGACGTCTTTTTCTTCCTCTTCTTCCTGAGCGTGTGGCTCGTGGCCTACGGCGTGACCACGCAGGCGCTGCTGCACCCCCACGACAGCCGCCTGGAGTGGATCTTCCGCCGTGTGCTCTACCGGCCCTACCTGCAGATCTTCGGGCAGATCCCGCTGGACGAGATTGACGGTCAGCACACAGCCTGGGGCGGGGGGCGAGGGCAGCTCCTCTGTTCCAGCTTGAAGTAGGAGCCCCCCAACCCAGGGTGCAGTCGAACTGAGGCCAGTTTACGCAGGTCCCTTTTGTAAGACCCTGGACATGTGGCCCTCGAGAGGGGCCTTTTGGGGTCACGTGAGACCCCGGCCTGGAGGTAGCTAAGAGTGGGGAAGTCCTGAAGGCCAGCCCCCAGGCCCTGCACACCTGTACAGGGCCAGGCCCCCGACCTCAGGCTGGAGACTGAGACATGAGGAGGCCACAAGGGCAAGGGCTGGCCTCCTGCTGGGGGAGGCTGGGGGCAAGCCTGGCTTTGGGGTGGTCTGTGCTAGGTGGAATGATGGGTAGCTGCTGTGGACTCAGAGCAGGGGCCATCTCAGTTGGTCCCTGACCATTACCTGGGGTCTGGGCCCCTCCAGCTGGCCCCACACCCCTGGGCCTCTGCTCTCCTGCTTGGCCCTGCTGGGCAGCAGGTCTCCCTGTCACCCACCCACCACCAGAAGCCCTGCACCCAGCCCTGGCCCACCTGCTGGACAGGGCCCTCTGACGCGAGGCTGTTCCTGTGGCACCCTTGCTTCTTGTGGGGATCCACCCCAAAGTGTGTACCTTACCTACCGTCGCGTGTGTGTGGCCTGTCTGAGGGCATGGGCGTCTCCAAGCTGGCCCCTGTACTGGGCTGGGGGCTGGTGGAGGCTCTGAGAACTTCCAACGACCAGTGGGTACAGTGCAAGAGACAGCGCTGCTCAGCCGTGGGGGCCTGGGTGGTGATGGTGCAGGGGAACCCTGGGGTGGGGGGCATGGACACCTGTGCAGGCCCCAGGATGGCCAGGATTCAGTGAGGGGGTGGGGAGAAGAGGGGACCAGCCTCCTCAAGGCAGGGGCCCAGCGTGAGGGGCTGAGGGCACCAGCCCCGTGGAGTACTCCTGGGGCACCAAGCAGGGGCGGAGGGGTCATTCATTCCGGCTGGCGTCAGACTGGAGCTGCTGGGGCCCATGGGGCAATCCTGGGCACACCGTGTCACTGCGGGCTGAGCCCGACCACTACAGTTAATGAGGCGAGGCCACTCAGTAAATATTTGTCAGAGAGATGAGGGCGTGATTGAAGCAAACAGGCTGCCAGGATGGGAAAGGGGCCTCGCAGTCATGGAAATTGCCTCCTAATTGGGGTGTTCCGGACGCCCATTTCCTTGGGCTGTTTTCTTAGTCCCCTGGGCCCCTCTGTGAATTCTCGGTGTTTGCTCATCCACGGGCATTAGTTTTCCAGGCCATTAGTTAACGAGACCCTGCGGCCCTCCAGCCCTCCCACCCTCACCATATGGCCCCTGCTGGGGGACGGTGCTGTGACCCCCAGCACTGCCCTTCAGGAGGAGGGGAGTGAGGCAGGCGCCACCATGGCTGGGGAGAAGGTCACTGCGACCCTGATCTCCAGCCCGGCCAGCCCCGGCCACACGCTGGCATGGGGGGACACGGGTATTGTGTGGGGCAACCTGTGGGAGGGCAGAGGGAGTGCAGACTTCTCGGAGGCGGTCTAAGCCTGAAGTACCGCTGCGGCCGTGGCAGGCAGAATCCTTAGCAGAAAGTCCGTGACCAGGGCTGGGCCTGGACCAGCTCCTGGATCGTCCTGTGCACGTCCCTGCCCCTCCTGGGGCCTTGGCTCCCGTCCACTCAGGTCTCTCACTGTGAGCCCACCGTGCTCGGGGTGCCGAGTAATTCACTCAAGTATGCCCAGGCTGAGAGGGAAACTGGGGCTCAGGCAGCCCCCAGCCTGTGGGTCCTGGGGCCCAGGGCAGCTGCTCTACCCTCCCTATCTGCACAGGCCAGGCGGCAGCCCCGGGCTGAGCCATGATGGCAGAGCTCCTTCTCTGGGCCCCAGGCCCCAGGGACAATTTAATTTCTAGCCCGGCCTGGTGGTGCCTTGGCAGTCACAGGGGAGGACGGGGTCTCATTATCATGAAGCTGCTTTTATCAGACAGATTTACAGCTTCACAAACGCGCTTTCCAGGCCTGGCCCCGGCCTACCTCTTGGGGCGCCAGGGGGACAGAGTGGCGTCATGACCCAGCTCCGGGTATGCAGGGGCGGTGGATGCGGGAGGGGCAGGGAACTGCAGCCCCCTACACCTAGTAACTCATGTGGACGGCCCCACTGCAGTAACTCACTCAGGAGGATCGAGGCAGGGACTCACCCCAGTGAGGGGGACATGGAGACAGGCCCTGCCAGCCCGTGTGAGCACAGAGGTGGGGACACAGGTACACGTGGGCAGACAGAGAGACAGACTCCTAGTGCAGCCTGGACTCAGTCACTGAACCAAGATTGGGGAGGGCAGTCACAGAAACATAGTCCAACATGCTGGTGTGTGCACACACCCACGTGTACGCATACACTCACACAGACACACACAGCCTGTGGAGGTCGGCAAGGGGGGCCACAAGCCCCTTCCTTGAAGAGGTGCCCGGAACACCAGGGCCACCATGGGCCTGTGCACTCCCCCAGCTTCCATCTGCTCCTTCCTCCTGCCTCCCCGTGGCCTGTGGTCAGGGCTGGCCCTGTGGGGGAGAAGGGGCCTGGGAGATGCTGGCTGGTGAGGGCCTGGAGCTGTGTTCTTTGGGCCCCTCAGGAATGCTGGCCCCCCAGAGCACCCCTGCCCAGGGCACGGGTCCGTGTGCTCACTCCCACCTCCCGGAGAATATTCTTCAGGCTGGAATGGGCCAGAGAGGGTTCTGTCCACAGGGCCTGCAGTAGTCAGCAGGCTGTGAGGGCGTTCTGGCTTGATAGGCTTTGGAAGTGGTGCAGTCTTGTCCCCCAACAAGGATCCCTGTGACAGGCATTAGTGTCATAAAGGCCGTGAGAAGTTCTGCAGGAAAGACACCATCTCCCCTTGCCTAGGCCAGCTCTCCCAAAACTGGGTTTGAGCAGAGCCTTTGGTGGGGGGTAATCCACACGGCAACCAGCAGAAACCAGGGTCCTCTGTCCTTCATCCCCCAAATGGCCTTGGCTCTGCCTCCAGAGCCTGTGGCCCTGGCTGTGACTGCGGCCTGGCAGAGGTGAGGAACTGGGACCAGTGCTGCTAGGCTGACCAGCCATCTGGTTTGCCCGGGACTGGGGTGTCCCATGATGGAGGCTTTCAGTGCTAACACCCAGATAATCCCTGGTAAACCAGGATAGTTGGTCACCTAACTAGTCCCCGCTGTCCCTGAGTTGCCTTGACTCCAGGACGAAGCTCTCGAGGCCTGAGGGTGTTTGCCCCGGTGGGTGCCCTGGCCCAGCAGCCCGCTCAGCCCTCACCCCGCCTGCCGTGCCCGCCTGGTTTCAGAAGCCCGCGTGAACTGTTCCGTGCACCCGCTGCTGCTGGAGGACTCGCCCTCCTGCCCCAACCTCTATGCCAACTGGCTGGTCATCCTCCTGCTGGTCACTTTCCTGCTGGTCACCAATGTACTGCTCATGAACCTGCTCATCGCCATGTTCAGGTGCCCTGCCCCGCCCCCTATGCTCTGTCCACATGTGGGTGCCCCTGGTGACCCCAGTTCCCAGCCTCCTCAGTCCCAGCTGGCCCAGCTGGCTCTGGCCCAGGCCTGCCCGGCCCTCCAGACCTAGGGCCACAGTTGGGGCTGGGGCCTGTGATGGGAGAGGCCTGGATGTGGAGTGTCACCCCAAACCCTGGCTCCCCTTCTGGCTGGGCCTGGAGTGTAGGCAGAGGGAGGGCATGGCACCTAGGAGGTGGAGGAGTGCATGGCAGGTGCAGAATGGGAGGCCTTGCTTTCCCAAGTCCCCTGCCCCAGGGGCCACACCCCACTCCCAGGGAGCGCTTCCTGAGTCTGAAAGCTGGGGCCTGGGTGGTGTGTCCAGAAGCCTGGACTTGTCCAGCAAAGCAGAGGGGGCAGTGGAAGACCCCGGATGAGCCAACCCTACTCTAGACCCACCCCACAGAGAGAAATTATTGTTTTGAGGCAATCACAGTAGAAGGGGCAGGGCCTCTGTTTCTGAAGTCTCCCCAGGGCTCCGGAAACGGCTCTGGGCCGCACACAGGGCGTGGGAGGAGCTGCCAGCCCTGTGTGCCCACCGCCACCCACACCCGTCCCCACAGCTACACGTTCCAGGTCGTGCAGGGCAATGCCGACATGTTCTGGAAGTTCCAGCGCTACCATCTCATCGTGGAGTACCATGAACGTCCTGCCCTGGCGCCGCCCTTTATCCTCCTCAGCCACCTGAGCTTGGTGCTCAAGAGGGCCTTCCAGAAGGATAAGCAGAAGCGGGCACGCCTGGGTGAGGCCATGGGGCTGGACGCGGTGGCCCGGCTGCCCTGACTGTGCTGAGGGGCGAGGAGCAGGGACTGGGCCTGGGGGAGGGGCAACGCGGCCTGGTGGGCAGGCGGGGAGAGGCCTGGGCCCCTCCTCAGCCTCCGGGGACCCTTGGCCTGAGTCTCTCCAAGCCCCAGAGCAGCTAGCATGGGGCTGAGCCTAGAGGTCGCTGAAGCGGGGCCCATCTCTGCCCCTCCGCCTCATGCCCTGGCCGCATCTGCAGTGACCGGCAGGGCTGTGGGACAAGGCTCTCTGGGCTTGCCCCGGGCTCCCCCGCCCCAGCTGAGGCCCAGCTGGCTCTAGCTAAGCCTGAGGCTGCCCGGCCGTTTCAGAGAGAGACCTGCCAGAGGCCCTGGACCAGAAGATGGTCACCTGGGAGGCTGTTCAGAAGGAGAACTTCCTGAGCAAGCTGGAGAAGCAGAGGAAGGACAGCGAGCAGGAGGTGCTGAGGAAAACCGCCCACAGGTGCGCAGGGGCTGGATGGGGGGCCCTCTGCCCCGGCCCCCAGGGCTGCCCGGAATGTAGAAACGGCCCCTCCTTGGAGGCAGACTGCTGAGTACCCCACAGGGTGCCGAGCGGCAGAGGGGGTGAGGCGCCTGCCTTGGAAGGCCCGACCCCGGCTCGGGGGCTGGGGGTTTAAGATCTCCTCTGGGACTCCTACCATTATCACTGTTGGTGTCAGGCTGCCTTAAGGCTGGGGTGTGTCCCTCTCCCGCCAGTCACAGGATGGGGAAACAGGCTGAAGGGGACAGGGACATGGCCAGGTCTGAGGTCCAGCACTTGGTCTCCTGACCCTGGACAGGGCTCTGCTGAAGCCTTGCTTGCCCTGCATTTGGGCAACAGGGGCCAACATGTGTGGCATCCTCCCTGCTCTGAGATCTTCTCATGGTTCTTGCCTGCCTGTGGGGGGCACGGTCCTGCCCTTTGCTCTCCTGTTGCTGGAGGGGACCCAGCCCCCATCACACATGGGGAGGGTGCAGAAGCCCTCTGTACCCAAATCCTAGGGTGAGGAGGCCAGAACACCCCAGACTCAGGCACCCAGAGAGGCTCAGTGACCCTAAACCCACCTGAAGGGCCTGGGTGACAGGGAACGGGGGAGGACGGGAAGGCTCCCCAAATTGGGAGCACCCTGTCGCCATCAGAGACTGCTGCCACCTGCTTCCGCCACAGGGTGGACTTCGTTGCCAAGTACCTCGGGGGGCTGCGAGAGCAAGAGAAGCGGATCAAGTGTCTGGAATCGCAGGTAGGTAGGCAAACCGAGTGTTTGTGCTGATCGGGCCCAGCAGGCAGACAGCAGGCCCTCGCTCACGGTCCCGCACCCACCATCCAAACTCAGGGGCTGCACCAGGCTAGGGCTCAGCAGTCAGGGCAAGGCGGGGGGCGCCCTGGCGGTTTAGGACTTGTACCTGCCCCACCCCCAAGTCACTGGAGAGTCCCTGTGCCCTCCCTGAGGGGGTTCTAGATACAGGGCACCCTCCCCAGGAAGTTCTAGAGACTGGGCACTCTCCAGGGGGCTGTAGACACACTGGGCACCCTTCCCAAGGGGGTTCTAGAGATGGACACCTCTCCAGGAAACTCTAGAGACACTGGACACCCTCTCCAGGAGACTCTAGAGACAATGGACACCCTCTCCATGCGACTCTAGAGACACTGGGCACCCCCTCCAGGCGACTCTAGAGACACTGCGCACCCCCTCCAGACCACTCTAGAGACACTGGGCACCCTCTCCAGGTGACTCTAGAGACACTGGGCACCCTCCTCAGGAGGTTCTAGAGACTGGGTGCCCTCCCTGTAGGGTCCTACGTTTTTAGACTCCTCACCGTTCACTCTCCATATGCCACGCTGGCCCTCCCGCCCCCTCCTTCGACTTGCAGCCACCAGAGGGAAGGTCACAGGGAGCAGGGCTCCGGCAGGAGGGGAGGCGGGTGGCAAGGGTGCCTCTGCGCCCTGCTGTCCTCAGAGCTCCAGGGCTTGGCCCTGGGCCTCCCTCTTGCTCTTGCAGATGAACTACTGCACAGTGCTCCTGTCGTCCATGGCCAACACGCTGGCCCAGGGCAGCACCTCCTGGAGTAAGTGCGTGTCTGGGGAGGGCGGGCAACTCTCCAGCTGGCTGGTCTGGAGGCAGGCGGAAGGCCGTTGGCCTGTGCTGTGTCTGCTGCCTTCCCTTGGGCCTCTGCTTCCCCCCCAGCCTGGGAGGGGACTAGCCCAGGCTGACTCAGCCAGGGTATGAGGGCGTGGCCACTCTGGCTCCAGAAGCTCTGCCAGGTGCCAGCCCTACTGGGCTGCTTTCCCAGCCCTCCTCACCCAGGGCCACCATGCCCCATGCTTGCCTCTTAGTGGGCCACCTCTCCCTCCCCTGGGCCTGCCCAGCAGCTGAGAAAGGGCCTTCCTTCCCCACCAGCCTCTCTGAACTTCGGCAGTGGGAACCAGCAGCCCTCTGCTGACCATGGAAGGGGCCCGGGCAGCAGGGAGCACCCGGAGGCTGGCTGGCCACCCTCAGACACCTGAGCCACTTGGACTGTCCACGCAAGGGGCCCATTCTCCCAGTCTCAGGCCTCAGCGTGGGCAGGCAAGGGCCTGGACCTGAGCTGGTCACCGTGGGCCCTGTGGACGTGCCAACCTTCCCCCAGCTCCGGTGGAGTCTCCCAGTGGGATGTGGCTCTCAAAAGGAACCACTCCTTGCCCTACCTGGCACGTTCTCGGGACCCCCACTGGCCTAGGACTGCAGCGGTGCATCATGAGCCCTCTCGTCGACAGGCAGAGCCCCCGGGTTCCCAGCCGGAACCAAACAGCTGGGCCAGGACAGCAAGCACTCACTGAGCACCTTGTTGGAGACACCTCCTGCCCGGTGGGCGACTGCCCACACTGTCCCCTGCCCAACCTGTGCTGCCTGCTAAGAGACTGATCTTTTCCGAAACCACAGCGGTTAGAATTTCTGTCCTTTAAGACCCGGCGCTGACGTTCACTGTGTGTGTCGGCTCGCACTCTGGTACACTCAAGAGCTTGCACAGTGAGTGCTGGACTCGGTCCAGCCTGGGCAGTGGCCAGGGGATGCTGCCCCAAGAGGACCTGCTTCCACCCCCGAGAGCTGCTTTATCTTAAAGGGAGCCCAGAGAACACACCCACACCTTGGGCTGCAGCCCCAGATCACAGTGGACACGGTGGACGGCTGGAGGCATTCAGGTCACTGAGTCAGTAAAGCACATGGGACGGGGACAGAGGGCTTACCTTCCCGAGGGGCTGGGGTCCGGGCTCCTGGGCGGCCCCCAGCTAGGCCGAGTGGCCAACCAGATTGATCCCTCCTTCCCTTGGGGGCCTGGTGCCCTGGCACAGAGACAGTGAGGGCAGCAAGGGCAGGGCCAGGCCTAGGAACTTAGCAGCATGGCGGCCTGGCCGCCCAAGCCCTGCCACCAGTCCCAGGAGAGCCCTGCCCACTCCTGTCCACCTTCGCTGGCACCCTCGGGGGACCCTGTTCCCCCCGCACGCAGTAGCTCAGCAGTCCTGGCGACGCAGCCCCAGGACACTGGTCATCTTCACACACGGCCTGGGAGGGCAGAGCTGAGGGGCGAGTTTGGCCAGGGTTGGGGAGGGCGCCCGCCCACCCGCCCCCTCTCACACTCTGGCTCCTTGGACCCATTTCATTAACCCCCTTGCCCCCAGCCTTGTGGTGTGCAGACCCACTGGGGGCAGAGGCTGCAGCTGCAAGCCCACTCCCCCGAAGAACCCAGGGTCTCCACCTCTTGCTCTGGACTGAGAAGGGGTCACCCCAGTCCCTTCAAGAACATCTGCTGCCGATGAACACAATCATCGATTTAAAACCTGAGCCCCCTGACACTGCTGGGGAGGCGCAAATGTGGGACCAGGGCGATTGGGTGCACTGGAGAGTATAGAAGGCCCAGCCACACCAGTCCTGGCAGCTGGGGGGTATACACAGACACACGAAGCCTGAGACACACCCAAAACCTTTACTGTCCCCCACTGGCACCGGATGGGCCAGGGCTTCCACCGTCCTCTGGCCCACATCCTCAGCAAGGTCTCTGCTTCAGAAGAGACCAGAGCACCAAGACCCAGCCAGGGCCACTGGCGCCACCTGCAGGCAGCCCGTCAGCTCCCTTCCCAAAGGAGTGGGGACGGGGCCCGCGGCACCTGCCCCTAAAGCCACCCTATGTGGGCAGTGGCCCCCGGCAGCCCCTCCAACACCAGCCCACGGGCAGCCTGGTTGGGGAAGGCTGGCTGGGCAGTCTCTCCTCTCAGACCTCAGCACCCGAGGCCTCGGGGCTGCTGCCCTTGTTCCGGAAGTGGTCTCTACTCCGCTTCCTGCTGCCGTGGAAGCCAACAGTCTCCACCACTGGGGACCCTGCTGCTGACCCGGTGTGGGCGGCCCCCTCTGGCGTGTCCACCTCCTGCAGGACCCCACAGGGGCTGCTCCACTCCTCAGCCTCCGGGCTCCCAGGCCCAGCCAGGTGGGCCAGCTCCACAGGACCCTCACCCCCCACCACTGCTGGGTTCCCAGGGGCACCCCTGCCCCGCTCTCCCGCCTTCCTCAGGACCCTCTTCCTTTCAGGTCTGGCCTCGCCAGCTCGGGCCGGTTTGGTGAAGATGACTCTTCCCTCCCCGCAGCTGGAGGGATCCTGGTTGAAGGAGGGCACGTAGTTGCTGGGGGCAGCCAGGCTCTGGGAGCCCAGGAAGGCCATGGCGGCGGCCCGGTTGCTCTGCTCGCTGGCCTCGGCCACGTCTTCCAGGCTGTACTTGGTCCAACGCTCGGGATGGGCCACGTAGTCAGGGACAGGCCTGCCTAGGCCCTCTGCTGGAGGCTGGCTTGAGGGCAGCCGGGGCCGCTTGAAGCCCCCATTGTCACCCATGCCAGTTTGGGGCACAGAGGGCAGAGCCCGCCTGGCTGCCCCCTCCAGGCAGTCGAAGATGTTGTGGCTGCGCTGAGAGAAGGTGGTGCTCGTGCCTCTCAGGTGGAACGCCTGCACCTCAACTGTGGGGAAGCCCCTGGGGGATGAGGGGGACTCATCGGGGTCTGAATCCCCCTGGGCCTCCCCAGGAAGCCCCTCTGGGGACAGAGCTTCCACATCAGCACCGCTCGGTAGGCTGACGTCGGAGTCTGAGTCGCTAAGGGAGACGGTGTCGGAAGGCAGGGTGTTATACTCTGTCCCCTGCTCGACGTCCAAGCCAAGAGAGGCCTCGCCTGCCTCTGCCTCAGCCATGTGTCCCAAGGCCACGCCACACCTAGACCAAAACAGCCCAGCAAACAGTTTCTGAGAACAGCACGCATTTAGAACAAACTCCTCCTGCAGACCTACTGCACCCAGCAGGCAGCAGGATCAGCAGAAAGAACTGTGTCCTACAAAGGAAGGGACAGTCCCTCTCCACTCCCCAAGAGCCCTCCTCACCTCCCTTGTCTTCTGGGTGCCTGTGCTGACACTGGAGTGCTGGTGGGAGGAGCGCTGCCAAAGGTCCGTGGCGGCAAAGGCGTGGTGGCCTCAGTCCCAGAAGTCCCCCGGCACAGCTCTGTTCAGCTGCGGCTCAACTGTAGGCGGCTGAGACTGGGGAAGGAAAGCCAGCCATCAGACCACAGTGAGCGTGCAGAAGTGGTGCCACAACCCCGGGAGTGGACCCGGGTTTCCGGAGCCCCCATACAGGCCAGGTCCAGGAGCAGGCCCTCTGTCATGTCACCTCATTCAATTCTCTCGAGCTAAGCCTAACTTGACAACTAGGGGCCTGCTGGGGGACGGGGAATTCTAGTAGCAGGCGGCCAGCCAGGGCTTGAACCCCGAGATGAGAGCAGCCTCTGCTTGACACTACCACTCTTGACCAAGGAGGGTCATTCATAAACTGCTCAGCACAGCGCGAGGCACCCAGGAAGTACTCCACCAAGACTGGAGCACTTTGCCCTGTCTGTGGGGAGCAGGTTTGCTCCTGATTGCTGGAGTTGCTCTGAGAGCTCAGAGGGGTCTGCAGCCAGGTCCTGGGCACCTGAGGGTCAAAGCTCTCAGGGAACTGGGTGTCAGTGATCACCTGGAGCAGCCTCGCTGGGCAGAGGCAAGCCCCCGCGGCCCCTAGAGCATTTCTCCTCTAACTCGCTACACACCCCCACCTTCCCCAGCTGAGCAGAGAACTGCTGAGGACACTCGAGTGTCCGAGTGTGACCAGGCACCCGCAGCTTTGTTTCCAGGTTCAGAGGCAGCCCAGCCTCACCCATCCGTCCACCAACTCCCCTTCCCCGGAGAAGCCTCCCTAGCCCAGGGTGACCCATTGCTCCTGCTCCCACTGAAGACCTGGCCAGGCGGAGCAGGAGCGGCCCCGAGAGCCCCGCACCAGGTCAGACACGGGCGAGATCTCCATTCCTCTGCGGCATGACTCCCAAACGAGGGAACGACTAAAAGAGAGAACAAGGAGAGGAGCACACCCCACCGGGGGGTTCCAGAGCAGGCAGGGCCGGGGGGACAGATAATCTGCCCGTCACACAGCACGTCGCACGCACGGCTGGAGTTCCGAGCAGACCCCGGCTCCCCAAATCCGCACTCCCGTCCCCTGCACCGCCGGGGACGCCGCCGCGCCTACGACAAGACGCCTGACCAGCGGGGCGCTCGGGGCAGACGGGAGCCTGTCTCTGGGAGCTCTCTGGGAACTGCGGGAGCTCAGAGAAGGCAGAGCCGAGTCCGGGCTGAGGGGTCGGGGGTCCCCGGGAGCGGGACCACTGGCCTCCTTGCCGGTTCTCTCCCCGTCGGAGGCAGAGCCGTGACTTCCTGCACTCGCGCCCAGCAGGCTCTCGTGCCGAGGCCTGGGTCTTGGGGACCCAGTCGGGCTGGGTGAGGAAGTGTCCGGGCCTCACGAGGCACGGGGGCCCGACGGCCAGGCCGCGAGACATGAGGAACAAAGAGCACGTTGGGGTCTCAGGGCTCGGGGCAGCAGCCTGCGAGACCCAACCGGCCTGCGCCGCCGTCCTACCTCACCACAAACCTACCAGCTCACGGTGGCCCGCCCGGCCATCTCCATCTTGCACCGCCTCCATCCTGCGCCGCGCTCGGATCTCTGGGAAACCGAGTCCTCCGCCGGCCGAGCGCCAAGGCTTCCGCGCCTGAAGAACTACATCTCCCACAAGGCACTGGACCGCTACTCCCGAGGCCTGTCGGGACGTGTAGTCCTTGCGCATGCGCCCTCGCTTCTCTCCCTGACCTCCCCTCCCCGGAAACGTCGGAACTCCTTCCCCAAGAGCCCGGAATTGATTAGGGAGAGGAGGGAAGGGAGGAGAAGGGACTGCGACTCCCAGAATGCTCGAGGGCTAACTGCTGGCGCCGGTTTCCTTGGGCCTCAGCGCCACCTGCCGGAAGGCCCGAGAACAGTAGTCCCTCAGGCCGGAAGTGCATCATCACGCGCAGCGTTGTTCCCGGGCACTTCCGGTCCTGGCCGGAAGCGGCTGATCGCGCTCGTCGTAGGTCCTAGGAGCAGGCCGCGCCTCAGGTAGAGTGCTCGTCGCAGCCGCCGAGGGGGTCATGGTCGGGCTAGCCTGCTTGCCGATGGCTGATGGTCCAGCTGGTCTCTTCCGCCCGGGAGCGGAGGACAGGCCCCGGCTCCCTGGACAGGCGCTTGTCCCTCGTCCCCGGGCCCAGCGGCCGCCACCCGCCCCTTCCCCGCTGGGCCGCGCCGTGCCCGAGTCCAGGCGCCTCGGCTCCCGCCTGCTGGACGGCCGGACCTCGGCCTCTCCCAGGGCTGCATCCCCGGAGTCCAGGGACCCGGAGAGGAAACGGGGCCCGTTCCTGTGCAGCCTCGGGACTCCCCATTTCCCCCCCCCGCACTAATTGTGTAGTGTCACATCGCAGCTTACAGGTGACAGACACCTAAGCCCTGGCCAGGACATCCCCGGGTAAAAAGGGGGCTCTTCGACCATCCCGTCCTTCTGGCCGACCCGACCCGGCAAGCTCGGTGGAGGGGTATGGTGAGAGCGGCAGGCCCGCTGAGACCCTCCCCCCCGACCCCCAGCGCAGGTCTGGGGTTCGTTTCCAAAATCTGCCCCCAGGGAGGCGGCCGGGTGCCCGCGACATGAATCCCAGCCAGGCCTTTGTGGCCTCAAGGGGTCAATTTTAACACACACGCAGGTCCGTGCCTGCCTATAGCTCACAGTGATGTCACCCAGCCTTCCAGACGGGGCAGCAGCCAGATCCAAGAGGCAGCTAGACCTCAGTCCACCGTGGTGGGCCAGGTGGGCTCCCGCAGGCAGTCGTAGAGGCCCTCTGATCCAGCGCCTGCACGATGGGGCTTAAGCCCTGAGCCACCCAGCTCCTCAACAGAACATTTAGAGGCACCTAGACGGGGAGGGACAGGGCCGGGGCCAGGCGTCCAGCCTCCACAGAGCCCTCCGTCAGGAGAGTCTTGCAGGCCCCCCACCTCAAACATCTGCTGCACCGCATTCTCTGGCCGCCCTGTCCCCCCTGCTCCTTCCAGGCAGTGGTGCAGCAGGAGGAGTAGGGGAGAGGTTGGCTGGAGACTGCTGCAGGTGGCACAGGGCCCAAGAAAGGGGGCTGTCCTGGGGGGGGGGGGGTCTGTCTTCACCCACCAACAGAGTTGGCAGCACACCCTGGGCCCAGCAAGGTCCACAGAGCTAAGCCCCATGCGTGCCAGGCTCCCCTTCCCCTCCGGCCACCCCCTGGGTCTTGGACGATGCAGGCACAGGAAGGGGCTGGACAGTTTGTGAGCATGCCTGGTTTTTCTTTCTTTATTGAATGACTTTCAAGATGTAATTACAGTTGAAGGTGACACGTTAGAAAGGAGAGGTGCATTAAAGGCATAAGGCCGCTCGTAGACCCCGCTCTAGAGACAGGTGGCAGGAGAGGAACATGGATTAAAAACGGCCTGAGCCCTGCAGCCTATGGGGACAGGTGGGTGGGAGGATGCAGCTCCACCAGAAGGCCCGCGAGGTCCCCTGGAGAGGGCTGGCTGAGCAGGCAGAGCCCCCAGGCGGCCCCAGGGGCAGAGGGGGCCCCTGCCCTGCAGTCCCCAGGGTCCAGTCACATACCACCTACAGGTGACATCAACCCCAGAAGGTAATGGGGAACTTCAGGACCAAAACAAAACCTCAAAAGTAAAAAGACTAATAAGTGCAGCAGAGTAATAATACCAGAAAAGTTATATACACAGGTGGTGAGAGGCCCTCTGCAGAAGTGTCCGGGTCGCCCTGGGGATGCCGCAGGGGTCCCACCGGCCTGGCCTGCGGCCCGAGTGGCCGGAGCCTCAGTACACGGAGCTGTTCCGGATGCCACAGCAGAGCACCATGCTCAGGATCATCTCGAAGATCTGCGGGGAGGGGGCGGGCAAGCTGGTCAGCACCCACAGACCCGTGGAGGGCTCTGAGCAGACGCCCCACCTGCCCGCTCACCATGATCACTGCCACTACGATGGCGGCAATGCCGATGAGGTACAGCTTCCCCGAGAAGAGCTCATCGATCTTCTTGTGGCAATCTTCCTGTGGGGGATGGCCACAGGCGGTCAGGGGCACTGGTCCGCAGGACCCCCGGACTGCAGCAGCCGGATCATTGTAGAAAGAGCATGGAGGGGCACGGCCCCTGCCCCTCAGAAGAGGTGTGAACAACACCCAGTCTCTCCATTTTAAACCAAATGTGGAACCGAGGGACGGGCTGTGTGCTCCCTGTTCCACTCAGAGATCACTGGGCATTGATGGGCGTTGACCCAGCGGTCAGGGCGCCCTCCATGCCTGCTCGGGTACGGGTAGAGCTAGCGGAGGAGGAGAGCTCCCCCACTGGGAACCCAGGGCACAGTCGCCCCGCTATGGGCCGTCAGTACAAACTCAGCCTTGGCCCAGCCCCACAGGCAGAACAGCCCTGACTCTAGCCACAGTGCCGCTGTGTAGCTGTGGCCCACCCACCACCCAGGACCCACTGAGAGGGGAGGGTGGCAGCGAAGTGGGGGAGCAGGCAGGCCCAGCCCCACCCAGCCCCTGGGAGGTCCCACCCACCACCCACACCTTGAATAAGTTGGGTATAACCTTGCCGCCCGAGGGACACAGGTCGTTCCTGAACCCAGGGGTGGTCGTTGCGAATGGCGTGCTGGAGCCACAGCAGTTGAGCTGCAGAGAGCAAGCATGCCCACGGTCAGTCCTGGGCGCGGGCAAGATGACGCAAGGGGAGATGCACGAGGATAGGCATCCCACAGGCTGCAGGGGCCCCAGCAGCTGCCCCGGCCTGGCATGGTGCTGCGGGGGTGGGATAGTCCCCTCCAGGGGGAGCACCAAACCCAGGCGCCCCCTCCTTCCCTGCCTCTCACTCAGCTGTGCTGCTCAGAGACCCATGAACCCCAGCCGGCCTGAACTGTCTCGTTCCCACCAGGGACCCACAGGTCCCAGAGAAGCCCCCACAGGGCTCGCAGACGGCCCCACAGCCCTCAAGGAGAGGGCTGCCAGGTCTCAAGTGTCCCTTCTGCTCCGGAGGTCTGGGCTGAGGCCTAGCTGGGCCTCAACTGAGGGGACAAACACCTTCATCCACCTGGCCTCCCCTGGTCCCCCTCGACCCCTTCCCCGCCTCCCCCCATCTCCCGCACCGTCTCGTGGAAAGTCTTCACCACAGCCTTGGCCTTGGCCTTGGCGTTGTCGCTGTCGCTGTCGCTTTTGCTGAGTGTCACGGCCTGCTGCAAGGCCTGGTCGTAGAACTGCTTCACGTCCTTGGCGATCTGGGGGAGGGGTGGGGTCACATGCACAGCGGGGACCATCCCCAGAGACAGCGTTCACCTGACTCTCCCAGAAGGTATCACTTCCAGGACAGCCCAGCTGCAACCCAGAAGCTGGGAGTCGGGCAGCCCTGCCTCCATGCCACCGCCTCCAGAAAGCCCTCTGTGGTCTCCCTCCCAGGCCAGTCCCAGAGAGCACCCCGCAACCCGACCCGTCTCCCACAGCCTGAGCAGCAGGTGCTCCCCCCCGCCGCCCCTCCGGGCTGGGACTGGCCCTCCCCTATGGACTCAGGCTCACCTGGTCCTTGTTGACAAAGCCCCAGATGCCGGCAGCCACTTCGCAGGCAAACAGGATCACCAGACAGGTGAAGAACTGGGTCAGGGTAGAGGGGGGGTTCAGAGCAGGCACGGCCAGGGCTTCCTGAGGCCCTGACTGGCGTGGCAGCTTGGGGCTCGCCTTCCACAGGTGACATGCCCGACTGAGCAACAGGTGTGTGTGGGGTGGTTGGCGGTACCCACCCACCCACGTCCTGACCGGGGAAGAGCTGTATGGAGCCTAAGATTTGGCCCCAGCAGCAGGAGGCCAGTGTTCTCATTGTCCCCGCAGGACCAGGGGCGGCTGGAGGAAGAGGACAAGGGTAGGGGCTGGGTGGGTTGGGAAATGCAGGGTGGCACAGCCCCCAAGGAGGCTTGGGCCGCCAGTACCCCTTTCCTTGCCCCATTTCTTCCTCTCCTCTCCCCATGGAAAAGGGGTCGTCGTGGTGTGCCTCAGTTTCCCCCACTGGAGACACTGGCACAGGCTCCCACAGCCCATGCCTCCTGGACCGGCTAGACCCTGGACACCACAGCCAGGCCTCAGCTTCCCACATGCCCTGGGACACCTGAGATTGGCCATGAGACTGGGACTCGCTCCTATTATATCTGTGGGTTTTTCTTTAAAGAAAGAAAGAAAAAAAGCAACTTTGGAACTTAGGAACTAGACATAAGGGCAATCAACCGTGATGCAATTTAAGACCCAAACAGGGAAACCAGGGAGCTGGCATTCTGGGGAAGGTCGTCAGGCTGCCTGTAAACCCTCCTCCAGGGCCAGACAGGCGAGGGGAGGCGCCCGAGCTCCACATCGCAGGCCAGTCTAGGCTGACCACGTGCTGCCTCCCCGGAGCTCCGGGTTCTGCCGTCAGCATCAGCCCTGCAGCCCCCCCACTGCTAGGCGAGCTGGACATAGCACCCCCCTGGCCCAGGACCTCACCGTCCCCAGCAGGCACTGGGACTCCTGGATGGCCCCGTAGCAGCCCAGGAACCCGACGAACATCATCACAGCACCCACGGCGATGAGGATGTAGATGCCTGTGGGGGAGGATGGACAGACACCCTCAGTGCCCCACATCCCAGAGAGGAGGAATGGACATCCTGGTGCCCTGATGTCCTGGGGGCCGCATCCCCGAAAACCCACCACCCTAGACCTCCTCCCCGGCCAAGACCCCTCCACTGCCAGGACTCTGAAGGGTCTCACAGGTGCGGACACCCCACCTTGGGCCGCCCTGCCAGGAAGAGGTCAGATGCCCAATGCCTTGGGGAGGGCACCACGGCCTGGCTGGGCCACGTGAGCACCTCTCCAGGCCTTGGTTCCTCTTCCATAACGTGGGAGGGAGGCGGGCAAAGTCGAGCAGCACTGAATGGTACATGGTTAGTGCCCAGAGGACCTAGCGATTGGGGTTTTACTCGGAACGTCTCTCCCGGGGTGACCCACCCCACCACCCGCACCCACTCTGGTTCCCACAAGCCTCTGGGACTCGGGGGGCGGGGGCCGAGAAGGATCACCCCCGTCTTGGTGCGGAGGGTCCAGCTGTTGGCCTGGGGGTGGGACGGAGGAGGGCAGCCCCGGGATCTGGTGGCAGGGATCCCCTGCTGGCCACATGCGCCTGCTTCAGCTGCCCGCACTCTTAGGCAGCGCTGGGTGGTTCCTCGGGCTGGACGGGTGGGCTCGAATCAGCTTCTGAGGCCCTGACCCTGGGGGCTGGAGCCTGCTGGACGAGGTGCCCTGGCGGCTGGGCCTCGTGGACAGGATGGGGCGTGTGGCGGCAGGGTGGCAGGGGTGGCTCTAGGACAGCACACGGGACAGTTTGCCCTCCTGACCTGCCCAACACCCACTGGGCTGCACACGCATTCCTGGGGAGGCAGGAAAGGCCGCCAAAGGGTGGGGGGCACTGGGGGCCGAGAGGCCTCTGACCCGGCCATGCTGTCCTTCTTGGTGCCCACAGCCCACCCAGACAGGGCCCTGTGCCCCTTGGGAAACGCTGACCACATCTCTCCGGGGACCTCCCACGCCCCTCGTCCTCGCAGCAGACACTGTGGGCAGCCCTAGCCTCTCCAGAGCCAGGACGGTGGCTCCCAGGGAGAAGGAGCCTGGGGGCCGGGACCCGCCGACGGGCTCAGAAAAGGCCCAGGGCCTCCTCCTGGCCAGACGAAGCCTCCAGGCGGCACTGAGGGGACCTGGCTGAGAGGAAACCTCCAGCCACGGCCGCCCCCAGAGGGTTCCCCCAAGCCGGGTCTGTCTCTCTCTCCTCAGGCCCTGACACTCCCATCCGTGAGCTGAGGTGGGACCCTCAGGCTTCCATCTCCCTGAGGTTCAGCAAGATGGTGCAGGGTGCAGGGGAGAGGCGTCTTGATGATCTGGGCTGTGCAGCGTCCTGCAAGGGGCTGGGAGATCAGGGAACAGGTGCCTGACCCACAGCCCCTCCCAGGCCCAGCCCAGATCTCCCCCAGTGCTGGGCTGCTGTCTGTACACGTGGGCCTGGCTCTGGCAAATGAGGTCAGGGACTCACCCGGGCCCTGCAGCTTGCCCGGGGTGCTGAGCGGGCCCGGCTAACCCGCCCTCACTTCCTGGCACCAGACAAAGAGCCCTTGTCAGGGCTCCATCTCCTCTCCCACCTCCCTGGCAGGCCTAGCCCGCATCAGGGCCAGCAAGAGGCTCCAGAAGGCCAGTCCTGGATGGGCAGGGACTCAGCAGCCAGAGGGGCTCCCCAAGGATTGCTGGGCCCTGGAAACCACTGCCAGAGCCACAGGCTCCCAATTCCGGGGAGAAGAGGGACTGCCCCTTTGATGCCCCCTGGAACGCAGCCCTCTCCACGTTATGGCCCAGAGGGACCACAGGCTGGGAAAGGCCCCCGTGTGGCCCCAGGGTGCCCGGGCAGGATGGCGAGGATGCAGGGCCATGTGTATCCCAAGTGTGTGGGGGTCCCGACTGGCAGCTGGGAGGGACTCAGACCCCTCCCGTGCTCCACACAGTACAAAGGACTTGCAGCAGGCTAGGGGGTGGCAGCTGCCCCGCTATGAGCCCTGAACCCTGGAGGCGCACAGCTGCTTCCTGCTCTGCTGCTTGGCCTGTGGGGGTGAGAGGGGCCGCCCAGGGGCCATTCCTTTAAGGGACAGAAATATCTCAACACACAGGCCAGAGCTCCACAAGGGCCAGGCCCCGCCCACCTCCCCTTGGCTGGGGACCAACTGGCAGGAGGGGTGCTGCTCTGCACAGCATGGCGGCCCTCCTCCTCTGTGACCTCTGCCCCTGGGGGTGGGGGCAGCGGCCCACTCCCCCCAGCCTGACAGACGCCCCTGGGGGGCCACAGCTAGTGCCTGGGAGGCAGACGCAGCCTAATAAGGCAGCAAGGTGTGGCTGTGGGGGTGGCCTGAGTCACGCTGGCCCCGGCCCCTGCCCCCCACTCCTGAGGGCCTGAGTCTCCATCCCCTGTGGCTGCAGCTGCCTCAGGCATCCAGCTCCACCCCCTCCCAGGGAGCCTCTCCTGAAATCCCCACCACATGACACAGCTCCCTGCCCCTGCCCAGCTGCTGCCCTTTGGGCCTGGCTCATCTAGTGGGGTCCCAACAAGCCACATGCCCCTCAAAGTTTCAGCTTTCCTGGGAACCTGGCTCCTGCCCCAGGCACCCCCAACCCAGCCAGGCATGGGACCACCTCTGGAGAGGGATCCAGGCCACAACGCCTCACCCAGGCCCTCAAGGCTCCCAGGCTGACCTCGCCCCACCTGTTCTCTGGCTCCTTCTCACCCTGTTGCCCAAAGAGCCCTTCCTGGCTGGTCTCCTTCTGGCCCCAGCATGCAGCAAGCCCCATTGAGCTGGCTCAGGCCCTGCCTCCTCCTGGAAGCCCTCCCTGACCGCCTCTCTGCAGCCTCACTCAGGTCAGGATCAGACACCTTGATCACACACCTCAATGGGCTGTCCCTGCTGGCCCACAGCCTAGAGCCCACCCCACATGCACTCACCTACATAGAAGGTGTTGGGTGCAGGCCTGTCTCCAAGCTCCAGATGGAGGAGGTTGGTGGTCTGTGGGTCATGGCGGAGCCACAGGGCCACACCCAGGATCACACCTCCGGCAAGCTGGGGAAAGAACAGGGCAGTGTCACTTGTGGCCCAAAGCAGTGCAGCAGTGGGTGCAAATCGTCCACACCGAACACCCAGGGAGAGGTGGGTGCCGGACCCTCCCCTCCACTTATCCAGGGAGGGGTCCCCTCTTGGGTGGTGCTCACGGGCACCACTGGGCTCTGGCCCGCCTGCTGGCTCCACATGTCTGCCGAGGTGCCCCAGGAAGGCCTGGGCATCAGGGACCATGAATCTGGTCCTGGACCCTCCGGCCAGCACCACTGTAGTGAGACCCCACAACAGGCTGCCAGACAAGATGCAGGACACCGGTCAAATTTGCATTTCAGGTGAACATGGAATACTTCTTTAGCATGAGTGTGTCCCAGATGCTGCATGAGACATAACCTACACTGAAAAAGCGTTCCTTGTCTATGTGACGCTCAAGTGTAACTGATGTCTTGCATTTTTATTTGCTAAATCTGGCCAGACGCCACACTAGACCCCGAGCACCCCACGGAACGCCGGGCCCTCCTCCAAGGGGGGGATACTGCCCCAACAGTCCGTGGAGGGGACTGGGACTCCCCGTCTTTGCTGCCAGGACAAAGAGAGGAGTGGGGATTTGATGTCCCCGGGTCCCTGGTGGGGCTGGTGGAGGGAATTACTGAAAAGGGGAGGCAGCCGGGGCTGGTGGCATCCAGGAAGCCACAGGGGAGAGGGGCCAGGCGGTTTGTGGGATAAATACCTGCCATCAGCCCTGGGAAGGGAACCTGCTTGAGGAAGGAAGCTCGCTGTGCTCTCCAGATAGGCCAGGGCAGGGGAGGCTGCCCTGAGTAGTTGTAGGAAAGCACGGGGCCTGGGGGCCTGGCATGAGGGACAGGGCTCCTGGCTGAGGCTGAGGGAGACTCGTCCTCCTGCCAGCACGTGGCTCAGTGGCGGGTGGGGTCTGCCCTCGAGGATGAGCCCAGACCAGGCCTGGCCAGGCCTAGGCCTGAGCATCTGACTAACCCATGCAAGCGCCCAGGCCTCCCTCAGCGCCCCAGCCTCCTCCCCGCGCTGCCCTCAGCGCCCCAGCATCCTCCCCAGGCCGCCCTCTGCGCCCTGGCCTCCTCCCCGGGCTCCCCCAGCCCTGAACACCCCACTGAAGTGGAATCTGCTCCCAGAGCCACAAGCGCAGCCAGCCAGCTCCCGCCCTCCTCCGCCTCTCTCCTGTCCACGTGCTGGCAGCTAAGGCCTTCCCACAGCAGCGCTGGGCACCTTGTGTCGCTGACCCCGCACAGACTCACAGCTCCATGTCCAACGGGGAAGAGAAACTGAGAATTGGACCCCCAGAAAACTACCTGGCCAGCCCAGTGCCTAGCCCCACAGCCCTGGCACAGGAGCGGGGCCCCGAGACGACGCTCCGGGGGGACATGCTCAGTCGAGGGTGTGAGACTTGAGGCCCCGGCCCCATGGGCTGCCCCAAGGAAAGCCCTGAGCAGCGCCGGGGACTCCTCAGGCAGGTGGCACTAGAGGGCCGGTGGGAGGTGGGAAGAGCCTTCTACCCTGGGCTTGGCTGACAGCAGGGCAGGCAGCAGCTGGGCTCCCACCCCCAAAGGGATGCCATTGGCGCCTCCCCCAGAGCAGGAGGCTGGCATCTCTCTGTCCGCCACCAGCCTGGGGATGCGGTTTCTCAGCTCTCCTTCTCCCCAAGTTTCAACGTCTGATGGAGGCTGGGGGGACCCCACTCCCCAACCCCAGGCAGGACGGAGGCTCTGAATGCTTCCCTGTCCTCCAGCAAGCACATGGTAGGACCCTCGGGGCCCACTCTGCACCTGCTGCCTGAGTTCCCTCCCATGGGGCTTGGCCCTGCCCTCCCAGCATCCTGTCGCTGCTCTTTGGTGCCTGTCACACCTGTGAGACCCACCGGAGGGCCCGCGGGACATGAGCAGGGGGAGGTGGGGACAGTGGGGGCAGGGCAGGCACCCCAGAGTCCTCGGCTCCTCCCTAGCTGGCTGCCATCTGTGGCTCCAGGGGAGGCGAGGCTGAGGGTTGCTGTGGTCACTCTGGATTGAAAACGTCACTTATTCTGTTTTGAAACTGTAGTCCAGAGACTGCTTTGTGAGAAGTTCCAGGACTCAGCGGGAAGGGGCTGGGAGAGCCCCGTCCTGGGCCTCCATCTGTAGTCGTAGAGACCTGGCCATAAGCCCTGTCTCGGCCTCCGTATCCCCATCACTCGAGGGGAGCCAAGCATGGAGCGGCACCTGGCTCGAATGCTCCTCGGCCCTGTGCCCCCTCGGCTGGGCTGAGACCACCCACATCTTCCCTGTGTAGCCCCCTCACCCCAGGAGCTGGGAGGACAGGCCCATCTCAGGTGCACAGTCCTAAGAGAAATGGAGACAATGCTCTTCTACCCCTCAAACTCTAATGGTGGGATCGCAGACAAAGTCACCAGCTCTCGCTGTTTTGGGAAGGAAAGTGCTTCCATTCAGACTCCAGGGCAAGCAGCGGGGCCGGCGCCTCTGACTCCCCCCCGGCGCTCAGCCCACCCTCCCGAGGGGTCCACAGAGAAGCTGGTCCTGCCTACGGGGCAGGGGAGAGTCTGGCGCTGAAGTGCTCCCTCCTTGCCCTCCCTCAGTCATTCCTGGCCCTGCGCAGACCTGCCAGCGTGGGGCTGGACGAAGGCAATAACCATCCCATTTTCCAGATGAGCAAACTGAGGCGGAGGGAAGTTATTCACGTGAAGTCACCTACAAAGGAGGGGCAAAGGCAGCACTGGGGTCCCCCCCACCCGCCATGGGGAAGAGCAGAGGAGGGGTGCGTCTGAGGGGAAGAGAGGGCTCCCACCCCGGCCCCACAACCGACCAAAGGAGGGCAGGGCTGGGGTCCCTGAAATAGCACAAGGTGGAAAGAAGCCTGCCCTTCAGAAGACAAGCCACTGACTGGGACTTGCAAACAGCTGATAACGGACTTATATCCAAAATTTATAAAGAACTTTTGAAAATCAACGAAAACAACCCAATTTTTAAAAAATGAGCAACAAATTTGGACGCTTCATCAAAGAAAAGACACAGATGACAAATAAGTACAGGAAAAGATGCCCAATATCATCGGTCACAGGAAAACGCACCGGAAACCACGAGGAGATGCCCCTGCAGACCCACCAGGGCAGCGGAAATGAACAAGACCGCCGGACCCCGTGTGACGAGGCCGAGAGGAGCTGGGAGGCTCGCGCCCAGCTGGCGGGGATGCGGAACAGTGCAGCCGCTCAGGAAAGTGTGGCAGCTCCTCAGAAAGTCAGATCCACACAGCTCTGTGCCGCAGCTCTCCCCTAGGTCCCTCCGCAGGGGACGCGAAGGCACACGTCCACACGAAGACGCGTCCCCCACTGTGCCCAGTAGCTTTCCCCGTGAGAGCCTCGCACTGGACACAACCAGATGGCCTCCAACTGGGGCAGGATGATGCCCACGAACCAGCTGTGGTCCAGCCGCACAGCGGAGTCCTATACAGCGGTCAAAAGGAGTGAACCACTCACAACACCCGGGGTGGACCTCAGGAAGAGGATGAGTGCCAAACAAAAAAGAAGGGGGCCAGCCCAGTGGCACAGTGGTTAAGTTCGTGTGCTCTGCTTCAGCGGCCTGGGGTTCGCAGGTTTGGATCCCAGCCACGCACCGACGCATCACTTGTCAAGCCATGCTGTGGCGGCATCCCATATAAAGTAGAGGAAGATGGGCATGGATGTTAGCCCAGGGCCAGTCTTCCTCTGCAAAAAGAAGAGGATTGGCAACAGATGTTAGCTCAGGGCTAATCTTCCTCAAAAAAAAAAAAAGGAGAAAAAAAAAGAAAAAAGAACCACCACTTTCTGATTCCGTTTACATAAAAGTGTGAGAAATGCAAATTATGTACGGTGACAGAAAACAGACAGTGGTTGCCCTGGGGTGGGGGAGGGGCAGGGGGAGGGTCCCAAGGCCCCAAGGACACTTTTTGGGGGTGTGATGGATGCGTCCACCATTTTAAAGAGGCGCAGTTTACTGTCAAATAAAGCGGTTTAAAAAACCCCCTACCCCCAGGTCCCTGACGACTGAACTTCTAAGCAGCAGGGCCCCTGGGGTAAATGTTTCTTCTGTGTCCCACAGGATCCAGGCTGCCGTCTTGGTGACAACCGTGCACTGAGGCAAGGAGCTGGACACTTGGGGCTCTCCAGGCCTCCAGCAGCCAGCAGCAAGCAGCTGGGAACATCAAAGTCCCATCCACAGAGCCAAGGTGTTAGGGTCAATCCAAGAAAGGACTGGGTAGCCAGGGGACACGTATGTATGTCCATTATAAAACAGGCCAGCATGAACGGGAAGCGTGCCGTTCTAGCACTGGGTGGAGGCCGGAGCACTGCAGTCCAGGGTGGCCCCGGGCCCCTGACTGCGGGGCCACCTCAGGGCCATCTCGGGGTTCTGTGCCTCCAATATATCCTTCCTTGTAAAAGCAGGAAATAAAGGTACGTCAGCTAATATATGTAGAGTGCTTAGCATGACGCCGCTGAAGACAGAGGGCGAGGGCGATGAGTATTTGCAGCAGGAGTTCCAGGGCAGGTTTATCAGCAGCAGAATCTGACCTGTCTTCATTAGTCCCTCTCCTGACAGAACCCTCCACAGGGCCACAGACACCTCTCTCCTGCACGCTCGCCTGCTGGAAGCGCCACCGCCACCTGCTCCTGCATCCCAAGATGCTCCTGCTCGGGATCTGGGTGGGGGGCAGCTCCCGGGAAGAGCCGGCCAACTTGCTGGGGTTCCTGGAGCTACCACACCAGGGCACAGCACAGGGTGCTGGTAACCCTAGGAAAGTTCTGTTTCTGTTTCTTTCTTCCTCCTTTCAGGGAATTAACAAACAACAGTGTCACCTAAAAGAAGAAGGGAGCTGCCAAGGGCGCTGGGTTCCTGCCCAGCCTGGCTGCCGTTTCCAAGCTGCTGCTGAAAGGGAGCAAGAGGCACGGGCACTGCCCGGGCAGGCCTGGGGCAGCAGCCTCCCATGCCAGCGCCGGCTGCCCCGCCCTCTGCCAGGCCCCTCCCCCACGCCAGCACGCATGCCCCCACCCCCTCCCCAGGAAGGGACAGCAATCGTCTCCCCATCCCTCCCTCACCCCCAGCCACGGGCCCAAGTGGTCACCCCAGTCCTGCCCACGGGTCCCACGGGCAGCTAGGACGACTAGAGCTTCAACGTGCTCCCTTAAGGAGCAGCTGGTCTGCAGCCCAGACCCTTGGCCCCAATGCTCAGAGCCAGAGGCTCTCAGCAAGGGCAGCTCCACCGTGACCGGGGAGGGCCACCAGGTGGGGGACGCCAAGGGGCCTCGGCTGGGTGCCAGCTCTGCTCCCTAAGCTGCCACAGCAAGGGGTGCACATACTTGCTGGTTAAGTGCCTGCATGGCTTGGCAACCCGGGGATCCTGGGGGCCTGGAGACCCTCCCCAGGAGGGCAGTGAGACCAGGGACAGGGAGTAAGGCAGAAAATGCCCTTGGAGGAGCTGGGATAAGTCAGAGGGAAGAGGTGAGTGAGGACACTTTTAGGATGGGATGTGGAGGGTCAGCAGGGGAGAGGAAGGTTCTGACAGTGGCGGGGGACCTGGGTCCCTACAGGCTGACCCTCGCTTTCCATTCACCAGGAGGGGACAGGGCCAGACTCCTCCCTGGGTGATACAGGGCCTGTCTCTGGCCTTCCCGGGGGGTGGGCAGCTGACCCTAAGACCCTGTTGTGGCCTCTGGGAGCACAGCCGCCGGGTTCAAGGCAGGAAGGAAGTGTGGAGGGAAGAGCAGGGACCCTCACCGTCAGCCAGGAAGCGGAAACCACTCTCGGCCCTTCAACCTCAGGAAGCCGCCTGGCTTCTAAAGATAGGTGGGGGGAGGCAAGGACACTGGGTCTCCTGGGCCCCACTGGCTGAGGGATCAGAAGCCACTTCCTGCCAGGAGGTGAGTGCAGGCCAATGCATGGTGAGGACACCCTGCCACCTCTTGGGGCGCAGTGGAGTGGGCCTGGGGCCCAAGGACCAGGCCGCTTCTAGGGCAAGTCCCTGAGCCTGCCACCCACCCCCTGGGCAGGGAAGCCAGGAAATGGCCTGCTCTCCCACCCCAAACCCACCCCACTGGCTGGAAGGGCACCCCCCCTTGGGAAGCCCCCCTGCCCCCCTGGCCCCTGCAGGGAGGGGCATGTGGACACTGGCGTCCCAGTGACCTGCTAGAGAAAGGCATGCGAGGGGCTGCAGAGGATCGTGTGCATTAGACAAGGAGGATCTAGGTGGGCCGGGCACCCACTGCGGAAGGAGATGGGAGGTGGGTGGGCTCGGTCATGAGACCAGAGAATGGGTGGAGGGGTCCCAGGGCAGGTCAGGGTGTCCCTGGCCAGCAACAGCACTGCGACGCTGCCTAGTATGGCCTCACCAAGAGCCAGAACCTTCTACCCGGGCACTGCCAACCACCCTGGGGGAGCCCACGGTCCTGGAGCCATGCCGGGCTATGAACCACAGCGGTTAAAGAACAGGATCTGGTTTCCAACCCGCCCCCACTACTCCCTCACGTGGTCCCTTGGGAACCTCAGTTTCCTTATCACTTCAGTGGGTCCAATAATAGCTCAGCCCCAGCCGGAGGCAAAGGGGACGGCTCCAGCCTGGGGCCTGCCTGGCACAGGAGAGTGCTGCTCCGTGTGAGCCGGAGCTGTTATCATCTCGGCGACAGAGGGAGAGACTGTCCTTGCAGAGGGTGGGCGGGCCGAGCTGCTGCGGTGGGGAGCAGCGCGGGCCATCGGCCAAGCAGAGCTGCAGCTGTGTCAGGGGTGAGCTCCCCATGAGCCCTGGGCAGGCGTGGCCAGACTGCAGCCAGCGGCTCCCAAACCCGCTGCCCCTGGGAAGCCCCTGAACCCTCGAGACCGAGGGCATCGAGCTCAGGGGCTCAGGCCTCACAGCCCCCAGGACTAGAGACCCGGGAAGGTGGGCAGCCTGGGGTCCTCACTCCTGCTCCCCCAGCCGCACCCGGGCACCTTGCAGCCCTGGGTTCTTGGCCTGAGTCCCCACATTCACCGCCGGGAGCTGGCTGTCAGCTGCAGTGTGGAGCCAACCTCAACGCCCACCCACCGGTGCCGGCACAAGTGAGACAGGTGCCCGGGCGCCGTTAGACATCCCCTGAGGGAGAGCTGTGACCCAGGCCAACCTGGGTGTGGGACAGTAGGTACAGAAGATTCCTGTGTGATGGCACAGGACGCCAGGTGGGTCACCCGCCAGCTCTGCATGGCAGGCCAGCCTGCCTTCCTGTCCTTTGCCTTCACGACGATGATCACGTTACCCCAATAATTGGGGGTGGGGGCAGCACTAATTTTCCAAAGTTAGAAGAAGGGCCATAGCTTCAGAGAAGAGGACAAGGGGACTCCCTGTTCCCCAGGCCTCATGACGCTCAGATCCCCATGCCTGGGCTCTTGGGCCCCCGGCCCAGAGCACCCCCACCAGCGACCCGAGGCACTTACAGGGCCTGACTCCACCAAACCCCAGGCCCAATGTGCCTCCCATCCCTCGAGCCCCGGCCCTCGCCAGCCCTTACACCCGAAGAGGGCGGCTGCCCCGTCTCAGGTGCCCCTGCGGCCACAGCACTGGCAGCTGGCTTAGGAAGGGAGATCCAGCTGCCGGTTGATGACAGGCCAGCCGTTCGAGAGTGGCCCCCTGCCCACCCGCAGGGACTCCCCAGCATCTGGGGGTCCACCTGGAAGGAACTAGC
This sequence comes from Diceros bicornis minor, assembly GCF_020826845.1. NCBI lineage: Eukaryota > Metazoa > Chordata > Mammalia > Perissodactyla > Rhinocerotidae > Diceros > Diceros bicornis. Next base: position 2,343,851 of record NC_080770.1, read on the forward strand.
ACCTGCTCTGCCATCAAGGAGGGGCTTAGGCCAGGACTGAAAGTACACAGTGTGTGTGGGGGTGCAGGGGGAGAGTCAGAAGTCCAGAGGCTTTTGGAAGCCATCCGTGCTTGGGTCAATTCACATTCTGCTCCACTCAAGAGAAGGGTGCTGAGGGCCAGTTCTGGGCGAGCCTGGTTCTCCGAGGAGTCCTGGCCACTGGGCAGGTGCCACCTCCAGGGCCGAAAATCACCTAGCCTTCGCTGTGTGGCCAGCCTGGGTCCTGGGGGGCCGGGCCCTGGGCTTCTCCCCTACCCCCACCCCCACCCTCGGGCCCTCTCCAGAACGCCAGGTCAGTGCAAAGGTGACCATGTGCCCCTCCCTCGGGTGCCCGGACTCTAAGCTGTATTGATTTTATGACCCAGGTCCTTCCTTGTCACAGGATTTGGGCGCCGAAATGAAGGCATGGGGGTAGCATATTTGGGAGGGGGATGGGGTGGTTTCTTTTCAATTTTTTGTGGGGGGGGGTCCATCTCTGTCCAGACTTTGAAGCAGTATGAGATAGGGACTGGGGGTGAACAGCCCACAGGGAGGGCACCACGTCAGCATGGGAGCAGAGCCGGCCAGGTGCCCCGGCTCCCGGCCCCTCACTCTGGCTCGGCGCCCCTCGCTTCCCCGCCACCCTCACTGGGGCCAGCGCATCCCAGGGACAGACCACAGACTTCCTCTTCTCAGCCGGGTCAGCCCAACGGCCTTTTCCCCAAAGCTCCATAGGGAGATGCCGGGGAGGACCAAGGGAAGTCCCCTGGCCCTGGCTGGAACTGGGCACAGGAAATCCCCATCCCCACCGAGAGCCCGCCTGGGTCACACCCCCTCTCCCGGAAGGAAGGCGACAGCACCGCTAAGTGAGAGACAGTCTTGTGCTGTCTGGAAGCGAGAATTAAATGCCAGTTAGCAAGGCTTCTAATCAGCTCCGTTCCATTCCGGGTCTGGCCGCCCTGCCTCTGGAAGGCAGCCACCGACTGCATCAGGCTGGTGGAGCAGCCCGTCCCAGTCCCAGGCGGGAGACGCTGGGGCAGTGGCACCTCCAGGGCTCCCTGGCCAGCCCCCAAAGAGAGAGCTATTGTCATACCCATTCCACAGATGAGGAAGGCGGGGCTCACAAGGTCAGCTGCCTGCCCAGGTCACCGGCTGCAGTTGAGTAAGCAGGGATGTGAGCCTCTGTTCTTCCTGATCTGCCCCAGGAGCAGGAATCTGAGTGCCCACTGCCGCCGCCAGGAATCTCCTGGTCCCACCCCAGGGGTAGGATCTCCAGGAAGGAGCGTCTGCACTGTCTCCCCCGCCCAGGCCGGGTGGCTGCTCTTGTCTTCCTGTCCTGTCCCCACCTCCCAGCCCGGTGCCTGCCCAGCCAGGGAGCCCCAAAGCAGGCTGTGGGCAGGCAGGCTGACTGCACACTGCACGGGGCCCTGGGGTCTCTGTGCAGAGGGTGGGGGAGCAAGTATGTGTGTGGGCATGCAGGGTGACCGGGTTCCTCTTTGCAGAAGCATGCCAGACTGCCTCTGATGCCTCCTCCCACGCGGGAAGCCTTTTTACTCTCTAATACGGAACTTGAAAAAGTGCCCCTATCCAGATACCTATTATCAACCTCTCCTCCTGGCTCCTGCCCTCAGCACCCCCTTACTGCACTAGGGCCGGGGTGCACGGTGAGGAGTCAGGCTAGGCACCAGGAGCCCTCCTTCAGCCACTGGGCCCTGCAGGAGCCTCCCAGGCACCCAAAGCCCCTTCCCCGAGGCACTGCCTACACCAACAGGCTTGGCTCTCCTTGGCTGTCTTCCCGGCCAGCCACCTTGCCCAACATCCATTTCCTGAGCGTGGCCTCTACTCCCATTAGCTGATCCACCAACAATCCCAGGAGAGAGGAGTCTGAGGACTCCCACTTCAGAGGGGAGGGAGCTGAGGCCCAGGACCCAGAGCACCAGAGCAGTAGAGCAGTGGGGTGGGGACTCCACCCGGCCAAACTCGCCCCTGCACCATGCTCTCAGCCAAGAGATGCCAGGGGGCAGAGAGCAGCTCTGACACGGTGGTGCCCGGCAGCCCCGCCTGGCTCAGCCCAGCATCTCCCCACTGCAGGGGGTGGCCCAGCATGGGTGGGTGGGGCCATGGTGACTATAGATGGCTCCAGTTCTCAATGTTCAGCTGGGCAGGCCCCAGGAAGGGAGAGGAGAGGCCTTGGAAGCATTTCCTTAAGCCTCAATAGAAAGCGGGCCGGAATGCAAGGCCTCCATCCCAGCTGCCTGGGAAACTATCAGATTCAGCCAGGCTGAGCTCCAGGGGTCCCGTCCTGGAGACCTCCCAGGCTGGGCAGGTGGGAGGGACTTGCCACCCGCACTGACACCTAGCCCCGCACTGACATCTAGCCCCAGGCAAGAATCCACTCCTGGAGAAGTTCCCTTCCTCTGCCTCCCCTCCACCTCCCCACCGGGGTCCTCGCCCCAACATCCAGGCTTTGCTTGTAGGGGATGGGCTCAGGGGCCAGCCGAGAGGTGTCTGGACGTTGTTCCCCACTTGCCTGGGCCAAAGGAGGCAAACACCAAATCCACACCGACACCACCCCAGGTAGGATGTGACACCCCATTCCACCCCCAGCTAGAGTTTAGTCCAGTCTCTGTCCTCCCCACCCCAAATACCTCACTGCCCCGAGATCTGCCCTGAGATCACCGGCCGTCCAGATGGCAAGCACATGTCCCCAGTCCCACACACTGGCTCCAGGGGCCATTTAAAAAGTTCACCCTCCCTGCGTCAACTTGAAAAATACGCCACCCCCCAGGCATCACCCTGGTCCTCAGTGGGAAGGGGTGAGCAGCCTGGGGTGGCAAAGCAGCAGTGAGGGGGCCCGGCAGGGGGTCCTGGTCACTGCCCAGGGGAGCACTGAGAGGAGGCAGGGCACGGCCATCGAGCGAGCTCCTGACACCCATCCAGGGGCCTACCAAGCCAAAAAGAGATCTCCACCCCATTCCCCATTCCAACATCGACAGCAAACAGAAACAAAAGCAAAAGCGTCATCAGTCACTGGGCAGAGATTAAGAATAAGGTCAGGAAGACGCAACTCTCAGGCCAGCAGCCTGGGGACCCCGGGGAGACCCTGCCGCACCCAGAGATGACCACCCTGTGGCGCTCCTCTTTCCAAAGTGGATGCCCAAGCCCGGATCTGGGCACCCACCCGGACCCAGGCCCCCAGAGTTCAGAGGCGCTCAGGTCTTCACAGCCCCCTGCCCTGTGCCAGCTCAGAACGCAGGCTCGGACCCCACTCCCCTCAAAGCTCCGGGGGTCGAGGCTGGGATGGAATCTCAGTCTGGGTGAGGAGGGCAAGAGGACCGGACCACACAAACCGGGGCCACTATGGTGCAAGCACCCCAGCACACGGGCCATCAGGGCCCAGGGCGCTTTCTGTCTGAGCTCCGCCCCGGGCCCGGACCCCCAGGACGATCCCCAGGATGGCGACAGCAGACTGGGGGGTGAGCTGGGCTAGGCCAAGAGTGGGGTGGACGTTCCTCAAGACTCGGACGGAGTGTGCGCAACCCCCCCGCCCCCCTCCTCACCCGGCCGACCATCAAGGGGAGGTGGCCTCGATGAGCTCATGGGGGCGGGGCGCCGGGAGCCCCGCCCTCGAGCCCCCTCTCCATCCTCGCAAAACAGGGTGGTCCCAGGAACAGCGCCAGGTGGGCTGAGCGGCGGCGGGGTACGCGGCCCAGAGCCCGCACCCACCGCAACCCCGACTATCACCAATCGGTAACAGACCCGAGGCGCCCAAACGCCCCGGCCCGGCCGCGGGGCTCTGGGCCCGGACGCGCAGAGGCCCCGAAACCCGGCTCGCAGCCCCCCGCCCCACCGTAAAGCGGCGCGGCGGCCCCAGACGGCCCCTAACGTCGCAGCCTACCGGCCCAGGACTCCCCGCCCCGCGCCCGGCGCGCACAGGTGGCCCAGCAACTTGGCGGCCCGGCTGCGCCCCCTCTGCGGGGCCTAGCGGGGCGCGCGGCCTGCGGTGCTCGGGGCGCGCGCCCCGCCCCCCCTTGCCCGGCCGGGGCTCACCCAGAAGACGAAATTGAAGACGAAGAGCAGGTACTTGATGCACTTGGTGCAGCCCTCCACCCCCATGGCGGCGCGGGCCGGTCCTGGGCGAGGGGCGGCGGGGCCGGGGCCTGGCGAGCAGCGGCCGGGGGCCGAGAGGTCGGCTTGAAAGCGACAGCGGGGGCGTAAGAGGCGCGCAGACGAGAGGCACACGGCGCAGGAGGCCTGGCCGGGGCGCGCTCGCTTTCTGGGCGGGCGCGCGCTCCGCTCCACCACTTATCGGGCGCCGCACCCTCCCCCACGCCCGGCAGGCTCCGCCTCCCGGCCCCGCTCATCCCGCTCCGCCCCGCCCCCCGCCTGCCGGGCGCGCAGGGGCTGCAGTCTGGTCCCCAGCCCGGCCTCCGCCGAGGCGGCCCGCAACCCCTCCTCCGTCGTGCCCACGCTAAGAGGACCTCAGTGCCGCAAGCACCACGGGGCTCGGACGCTCTGTTCGGCGCGCGGCAGGCGTCCCAGAGCCGCTGGCGCGCCCCGAGCCTCTACTAGGGGCTGCGCCTGAGGAAAGGCCTGCCGCCAGGGGTGGCCAGGGAAGACCTTCTCCCTCTCTCCTTCTCTCCTCCCTCAGGCTCCTTGGATATCCAAGGAGGCTCCCTGGAGGAGATGATGCGCTGGTGATGGTTATGCCAAGATAGCCGCGAGCTTTGTTTACATTGCTCGCTGGGAACAGGACCTGGGTGAAGCCTGAGTGTCAGGGGGCCTGGCCTGAAAATCCTACAGCGAAATTCTAGGCAGCCAAGCCCTTGTCCCGCGGACAGGGGGAGTTGCTGCCCGCTGTTAGAGGAGTCAGTGTTTGGAAAGGTCGCTGAGAGGGTGTCCCCTAGACCAGTGTTAAGTGTCCAGGAGGCCTAAGACACCTATAGGAGAACCTCCAAATATTGTGTATTTCATGGACACCCTGATGGTGCCAGTAGCCCAGGGAGGCCCACCCACTGCCTCCTGCCCTCACTGCCTGGGCAATGAGGAAGTGGAGAGGTGCCATATCAAGTGAGGGGCGCTTTGTCCCCAGGTGACGTGAAGATGAAGAGCTGGAAACATTGTGTGTCTGCAGGAGCCGTAGCACAAACGACCACTGACCGCTTGAAACACGGCCAGTGCCGCGAGCAAGGAACTGAATTTTTCATCGTCGTTCGTTGTAGTTTAAACGTGAGTGGCCGTGGCGGCCAGTGGCTACCATGTTAGCCAGCAGCCCGATGGTATTCATCTGTACTCTATTAGTTTCGTAGTTTTCTTGGTGGTTAATTTTAAAATTTGTTTTGGCTTCACGCTTTTACGAGAGCCATAAGCACATGTTGATACCCAGTGTTATGTTTGTGCGTGTGGAAGTGACACTAGAATAAAAATAACTTAAGTCTTCACTTGGGCATCTGCCAGGATGTGTTTTGTTGCAAAGGAGGCAGAGCAAGCCTCCGGTGTGAGGAACCCATGTCTACATGTCCTGGGCGCCCTGCTCTGCCATCAGCTCCCTGCTTCCCACAGTGATGAGGACATTCCTGCCAAAAGTGTGAACTGTATCCTCAGAGAAAGGCCTTCCCTGGGCCCTCTGGGGAGGGGGCAGAGGAGGACATTGAGCCCACCCTCAGGGAGCAGGGGCGGGGGCAGACCCATGCACGCTGCGTCCTTGCTCCACCATCCCCAAAGCAGGTCATGCCCCGCCGACTTGTCTTCCTCCTCTTCAGGCGGGCGTCAGATATTTAGTTGTGCCAGCTGTGTGCCAGGCACCATTGCACGCGCTGGCTGTGGGGAGCTGGGCAGCCAAGACCCCTTCCCTCGAAGACAGATGTCACCCCACAATGCTCATGTCAATACTGGGAAGGGAGGGAATTCCCAGGATGCTTGAAAGAGAGTCACAGAATGGGGGGCACTATTCCAGTGTGGGGGCTTGCAGGAGTGAACAATGGATCCAGGCTGTGAAGATTGAGAAGGAGGCAGCCCTGTAGGGCCTGGAGAAGAGCATTCAGGGCAGAGAGGGACAAGGTTGGAGGGACAGAAAGGAAGCCAGTGGGATGGGAGCATAGGGATGGAGAAGAGGCTAGATGCTGAGGTTGGGGGCAGGTGGTGAGGTCAGGGGACAGGTGAAGACCAGAGTGAGGCTGCGTTTGATTCTGACTGCAGTGGGAGCAGCTGGAGGGTTTCTGCAGGAGACCCTCAGGCCTGGCTTCAGACTGAATGGGAACACGGATGGCAGCAGGCTGCCTCCGCTCTCCAGTGGAACCGGCTCCCACGGGCACCTGGGGGCTCACTGGGAAATGGGCTGCAAGGGTGTACAGGGCTGCCTCCAGGTGCCTGGCACATGGGGGCTCTCCCAGGGGACCACTTCTGAAGTGCCCTGTCCAGTGGCCCATTAACTTGACCTTGTGAGGACCACAGGGGACCCACTGGCAGTGTATTAGGGCTCTCCAGAGAAACAGAACCAGGAAGAGATAAAGGAGATTTATTATGAGGCATTAGCTCATGTGATTATGGAGCCTGCGGAGTCCCACGATCTGCTGTCTGCAAGCTGGAGACCCAGGAGAGCTGGTGGTGTGATTCAGTCCCAGTCTGAAGGTCTGAGACCCAGGAGAGCAGATGGTGTAAATCGAAGTCCGAGGGCCAGAAAAGACGAGCTAAGATGTCCCAGCGCAAGGGGTGAGGCAGGAAAAAGAGTGAATTCCTCCTTCCTCTGCCTTTGTTCCATTTGGGCCCTCAGGGGACTGGACGAGGCCCACCCACACTGGGGAGGGCCATCTGCTTTCCTGAGTCCACCAGTTCAAATGCTCATCTCACCTGGAAACACCCTCCCAGACACCCCCAGGTATAATGTTTATCTGGACACCCCGTGGCCAGTCACGTTGAGACGCAACACTAAATGTCACAGGCAGCAATGAAAGGACATGTGCCAGTGTGATCCAGGGGCAGGTGGGCACTGGGGTTGCGTCCTGGGAAAGGCTCCTGTTGTCAGCCAGTCAGACGGTGGATCTTCCATCCCTGCCCCAGGATGCGTGGATGAGCACCCAGATGGGCTGCACAAAGAATGAGGGAGAGAGGGGCCAGGGCGTGCCTGAGATGGGAGACCCCTCCCTGCACTTTAACCTGAGGGTGGGTGGGGCTGATGGTGTGAGGGTCAGGTAGCGAGCAGCAGGGCGGGAAGAGCAGGCCTTTGCTGCCCAGCCGGCTTTGGCTCGGAGTCTGCCCCTCCGTGTGACTTTGGTCTGGTTCCTCAGTTTCCCCGTCTGCGGTAGAGCTACTCCTCGTGTTCTTGGGTGGGTGGAATTCGAGGATATTCGCAAGCCCATGGAGCAGGGCCTGGCCCTGGGAGGCAGGAGGTCACTGCCTCCTTTAAGCTTGTGTGACAGAGAGGCTTGTCCGCCAGGCACAGCTCCAGGGCTGGTGACTCACCGCTCTCTTGGGGGCACACACTCTGTCCTGTCTTGATTCCTGCCCCTCTGCCTTGATTTCCTGTGGAAATAAACGAGGACCACCCAGATGAAGCTGACAGGGGCTGTTTATGCCGAGCTGGCTATATCACGGGGGTCAGCCGCCCTCCCTGCATTTGGCAGAGACTCGAAGGCAGAGCTGGACGGGCACAGCTTTATAGTAATAAAAAGAAAAAAAAGGAAGAGTTTAATATCCAAAAAACAACCAATGTAATGCACCGTATTAATAGAATAAAGGACAGAAATCATGTGATCGTCTCAGTAGATGCAGGAAAAGCATTTAACAAAACCCAACACTCTTTCATGATGGAAACACTCGGAATAGAGTGGAACTTCCTCACCTGATAAGGAGCATTACAAACCCCCCAGCTAACATCATACCTAATGGTGAAGGACTTGAGCCTTCCCTGAAGACTAGGGACAAGACAAGGATGTCCGCTCTCCCTACCTGTATTCAGCATTGTCCTGGAGGTTCTGGCCAGGGCAGTTAGGCAAGAAGAAGAAATAAAAAGCATCCAGATTGGACAGGAAGGCGTAAACTATCTCTATTTGCAGATGACATAATATTGTGTATAGAAAATTCTAAGAAATCAATCTGCAAAAAAAACTATGGAAACCGACAAATGTGTACAGCAATTGGTAGGATACAAGATCAATATACAAAAATCAGTTTTATTTCTATACACTACCAATGAACAATCCAAAAATGGAATTAAGAAGACAATCCCATTTTTTTTTTTATTTTGGTGAGGAAGATCAGCCTTGAGCTAACATCCATGCCAATCCTCCTCTTTTTGCTGAGGAAGACTGGCCCTGGGCTAACATCCATGCCCATCTTCCTCCACTTTGTGTGGGACGCCACCACAGCATGGCTTGACAAGAGGTGCATCGGTGTGCGCCCAGGATCCGAACCTGGGCCGCCAGCAGCGGAGCGCACGCACTTAACCACTACGCCACGGGCCAGCCCTGACAATCCCATTTGTAATAGTGGCAAACAGAACAAAATAGCTTGGAATAAATTTAGCAGGAAAAGCATAAGACTTGCACTCTGAAAACTACCGAACTGTCAAAAGTCATTAAAGAAGACCTAATAAATGGAAAGATATCCGATGTTCACGGATCGGAAGGCTTAATATTGTTCTGATGCCAACAGGCCCCAAATTGACCTACAGCTTCAAAGCAACCCCTATCAAAATCCCAGCTGGCTTCTTACAAGCTCATCCTAAAATCCATGTGGAAATGCAAGAGATCTCGAAAAGCCAAAACAGTCTTGAAAACGAAGAACAAAGTTGTTGGACTCACACTTCCCATTTCAAATTTACTGCAAAGCTACAGTGATCGAGACAGTCTGGTACTGACATAAGAACAGACATACGGATCAGTGGAATAGAATTGAGACTCCAGAAATAAACCCTCACATTCATGGTCAGTTGGTTTCTACAAGGGCGCCAAGAGCATTCAACGCCAGAAAGAACAGTCTTTTCAACAAGTGGTGCCGGGACAAATGGGTATCCACGTGCAAAAAAAGGATGCCGTTGGGCCTCATGCTACCTCTTGCTATACACAAAAATTAACTCAAAATTAACTCACAATGGATCAGAGACCTAAAGTAAGAGCTGAAACTATAAAACTCTTAGAGAAAAACATAAGTGTAAATCTTTGTGACCTCATGTTAGACAGTAGTTTCTTGTACGGCACCAAAACCACAGGCAAAATAAGGAAAAAATAGATAAGTTGGACTTGGTCAAAATTTTAGACTGTTGTGTGTCAAAAGATATCATCAAGGGGGCCGGCCTGGTAGAGTAGTGGTTAAGTTTGCACACTCCGCTTCTGGTGCCCTGAAGTTCGCAGGTTCGGATCCCTGGCACGAACCTATGCACCACTTATCAAGCCACGCTGTGGCAGGTGTCCCACATAAAGTAGAGGAGGATGGGCACGGATGTTAGCCCAGGACCAGTCTTCCTCAGCAAAAAAGAGGAGGATTGGCAACAAGTGTTAGCTCAGGGCTAATCTTCTTCACACACACACACACACACACACACACACACACACAAGATATCATCAAGAAAGTGGAAAGACAACCCATGGGAGAAAATATTTGCAAATCATGTATCTGGTAGGAGACTAGTAGCTAGGACATGTAGGGAACTCTTCACAACAACCAAAGAGCAGACAACCCAACTTAAAAAATGGACAAAGCATCTGGATAAACATTTTTCCAAAAAAGACAAACAGATGGCCGAAAAGCACATGGAGAGATGCTCAACATCACTAACCGTCAGGGACATGCAAATCAGAACCACAATGAGATGGCACCTCCCACCCACTAGGACGGCTATCATAAAAAGGCAGACTGTAACAACAGTGATGAGGACGTGGAGGAGTTGGAGCCCTCATTCATTGCTGGTGGGAATGTAAAATGGTGCAGCTGTTTTGGAAAACTGTCTGGCAGTTCCTCAAAATGCTACACATAAGGTTACCACGTGACCCAGTAAATCGTCTTAAGTATATTCCCAAGAGAAATGAAAACATACGTCCGTCCATACAAAAATGTGTACATGAATGTTGTTGTTCACAGCAGCTCAAGAGCGGAAACAACCCCAGTCTCCATCAGCAGATGACGGATAAGCCAACTGTGCTGTAGCCACACCATGGAATATGATTCAGCCATAGAAAGGAGTGAAGTGCTGACACACGCTACGGTAGGGCTGACCCTTGAGGACATTGTGCTGAGTGAAAGAAGCCAGACACAAAAGGCCACATATTGTAGGATTCCATTATGTGAGATGTCCAGAACAGGCAAATCCATAGACAGAAAGTAGATTCGTGGTTGCCTGGGGCTGGGGTGTGGGAGTGCGGCATGACTGCTAATGGGTATATACAGCGTCTCTTTGGGGGGTGTTGAAATGTTAAATTGGGTAGGGGTGATGGTTGCACAACTCTGTGAATCTGCTAAAAACCATGAACTGTACACTGTAAATGAGTGAATTTTGTGGTATGTGAATTCTCTCTCAATAAAGCTGAAAGAGAAGGGGAGGTTTCAAGTGTGTTCTGATGGGCCTGGGGGAGCTGGAGGCAGCCAACCAGGAGTGGGGCATCCCGTGTGATTGGTTTGGGGGGTATATTTGGCTTTCTCTGGGTGGTCCTGAGTTGGGGGCAAAAATAGGGAAGCTGGCAGTCTTGGCCATGGCAGAGGTTGTGACTTGACTTCCTGGACTTCCTATGTAGGTCAGAATTCTGCTGTCACATATGGACTGTCCTTGTCTGTTCGTATGTCAGGCTCTTGTTCCTCGTGTATAAGGCAGGGATAGTAATGCACCTGCGTCCGAGTATTGAGAGGCATGAGTGAATTAACCCAGGGAGGCTGCAGGGTGCAGTTTGGGGCCGGGGTAGATGCTCAGTCAGCTTCTCCAGCAGGGGTCTCCTTTGCCAGCGCTGCCTTCGCCTGGGGTGGGGGGGACCTGACCTTGCGGAGCTCCCACTTTGTAAATTAGAGAACTTGGGTTAGTGACAGGAGCTAGAGAGGGACCAGGAGGAGATGGGGACCTAGCACGCTGGGAGGGACGGTCCTCTGAGGGCTTTGCCCGATACTTGCGGGGTGGGGGGACTTCTGGCCCAGGGAATAGCAGAGACTTGGGGGCTGCTACCTGCTGGGGGGCCACCTCCAGTCTCCTCTAAAGCAGTGGGTTAGGACCCCATTCCCTGAGGAAGGGCTTAGCTGGGCGACGTGGATGAGGGTCTGTCGTGCTGTGACCTGAATTGGCTGAGATGCCCTGGGGCTCCTGGCCCTTTGGAGCAATGACTTTGGGAGGCCCCAGTGTCCCTCTGACCTCCCCTTACTCCAACCACAGGGTTTGGAGGGGCTGGGTTGGGGCGGCATGGATGATGGAGCTCCTGCTTCTCAGAATTACTCCGCCCACCCAGGCCTTTTTGACCACTGTCAACCTGCTCTGACCCGACTCCAACCCTGCCTGTCCCCACACCCCCACCCCTGTCATCAGCATCCCCTCTGAGGAGGGGACCTTGGGGCTCTCCCTCTGCCTCCAGGCACTATTCCAGTCCCAGGGGCACCTCCTGGACTCTGGAGGACCCAGAGGTCCCGGAAGGTCCTCATGGAAGGGGCTGCCCGGCTGAGACCTGAAGGAGAAGTGGGCAGTGCGCAGAAGAAGAAGGGATTCACAATACAGCCGGGGGCCAAGTCGAGTCTGCTGAGAATGGGGAGTTTGGTTGAAGGCGGGTCTTTCAAAACTGGGAAGCTTGTTTGGGAAATGCCCAGGCTGGGACAGTCAGGATTGGGACTGGGAAAGCCCAGGTACAGGGGTCCCGAGCAGGGGGAGGGGTCGGGGGCTTAACTGTCAATGCTTCTCCTTGAAGAGTTGATGGGTCTCTCAATGAGCCCGAGGCTCCGTGCTGATGGAGACAGCAGGCTGTGAAGTAGGGGCGGGGGTCCTCAGTATCTGAACCATGGTGGTGGGGGGTGGTATATGAATGGCGATCAGTTCTGCCTACCATCACAACTTCACCGAAGACCTCAGCTCCAGTTTCCAAATGAGTACTAAATAATCGCGAGAGAAAATTTAAAAGCAAGACCGGCGAGTGGGAGGTGGGAGAGCCTTGGCGGATGAGGGGGCAGGGGCAGGGGTGCAGGGACAGGCCCTGGGGTCGCGAAGGCCCCACTAAGAAGCTGGGATTTGACCGTGGGCAGTGCAGCTCCGGGTCTGGCTTCTGCAGAGGGCGTGATGCTTGCCAGGAATTTGGGCGCCTTTGGCGGCCAATCCTTGAAGATGGATTCAAGGGGGGGAAGGGGGCGGTCGTCCAGGGGACCAGGTGAGTGAGAGAGAGGCCAGATGGAGCCACAGTGTGACGACAGGGCTATTTGGGGGACAGCCCAGGTGATGGGTGCGGGGGAAGAGAGCGCGGAGGGAGGCTCCCAGGCTCGGCTGTGTGGGGGTGGAGAGGCCATTTCCTGAGGTGGGGGCGCTGCTGCAGGAGAGGGTGGAGAGGGGAATCCAGGGAGAGGGGCTGAGTCTGTGGTATGGGGGTAGGAAGGGGCCTCAGCAGGGAGGAGGCCAAGGCTCCACCTCCCCTCTGCTGTCCCCCTCCCCAAGCATGCAGGGGGCTCTGGGAAGGCTTGCTGTGTCCTCATCATTCAGGCCTCGTTCTCCGCCAACGCCCACCAGTGGAGGCAAAGGGCGGGGGGCAGGAGACTTGGGGGATCCAGCATGGGCATTTCTCGCTGAGTGCCCAACCTGAGGGCTCTGAACCTGGGCTGAATCCTGAATCTGGGTGCAGCCAAGCAACCTTTGACCTCAAACATCAGGCTCAGGTGGCCAGGCCTGCCTGCAGGGCACAGGAGGATGGGCCAGCGGGCCAGGCCAGGTCTGGGGGATGGGGGCAGAGCATGCACAGGGTCCAGGATGAGTCCTGGCTCTGGCCTGCGTCCTTCCCAGAGTCCTGGGGTGGGCGAGCCAGGCTTCCGGGAGGGGTGGGGTCTGCGCTGGAGGCCCCCCAGCTGACCTTGGGCCTTGTCAGGCGCGTGGGTCTGGCTTTATTGGCTGCAGGGCAGCAGGCCCATAGCCCTCTCCTTTAGGACTCCCTGGGGGCAGGTCCTGTCACCCACTGGGGCCGGGTGCTGCTATACGTCCCCGTGGAGCCGAGGAGCTTAGCAGAGCCCCGGCCTCTTCTTAAGAGCAGCCCCCGCACTCCTGTTGGCTGGGAGTGTGCTGGGGAGCCGTGGGCCCTGTGCAAGCTGAGCCCAGGGCACCGGGCCAGCCTCCAGCCAGCCTTCCCGTGGGGACTTGGAGCTTGTACCCTGGGCAGGCAAAGCAGGGATCCCAGCTGGCCCAGAGCTCCGGTGTGTGGGTGGTGGGGAAGGGGTCCCAACCCCTTTGGGCCCTGGAGTCTTCTCTATCTCAGTCTCTAACTCCAGACTCGGGCGTTTCCTCTACCCCCAACCTTTGTCCTGTGAAGTGTGCAGGTGTGTGTGGGGTGGAGAGGGCCCCATGGGGCCAGAGGAGAGCCACGGACCTGCAGGTCTCTGCAGGCATCCACCTGTCTGTCCTGACCAGAGCCCCTTGGTTCCTGCCTCCCTGTCATGAAGCCCCTCCCAACCCCAGGCTCTGCCAGCCCCTCAGCGTCCCCTCCCAGGGGAGGCAGGCTTGCCCCTGCCCCTCCCTCTGCCCTGCACAGGCTCTGGGGCAACATGGAGCCTTATGTGGAGTTTACTTCCTCCCCCGTGATGCCCGGGAAGCACCCCTGCCCCCTGGGGGGCCCTGACTCCTCCTGCCTCTTTGGTTTAATATCTCCGAAATGTTTTCTGCATACCAGCAGGGAACCTGATCTTGGTGGTGAGGGAGTGGTGAGGACTTCGTGGTTACAGGGGCAGACCTCCACTCACGGGCACAGGGCAGGGAGCACACAGTGCCCAGGATGCTGGAACGCCCAGCCCAGCCTCCCTGGGACACAAGAAGCCCAGGATGTGGCTGCCCTCCCCCCTGCTTGCTGGGGAAGCACAGCCCTCTGCCACAGGCGTCCATGCGGGCGTGGCGCCCACCTTAATGTGTCTCCGATTCTTTTGCTGCTAACTGTCGAACTTTCCCCACACTTCCTGCTCAGATTCCAGAGACACGGCATCCAAAGGCCATCAGTCATGATTGCTTTCACGCTCGCCTGTGTCAGGCTGCTGGCTGGACCCTGATCCTCTGCTGGGACTCAGGGTCCAAGGTCACGAGAGACAGAACATGGACATCTACGCATAAGGAAGGGCGTTGGCCCCACTCCGCCAGGGGCTGTGGATGGATCCCCTGACCAGGGCCTATGGGTGGGAGGCCTGTACCTGGATGGCTGACGGAGCACCTGTAGTTCTTCACGTTGCTGGTCTTCCCAGAGCCAACAACTCAAGCCCTTGGGTGTCTGCCCACTTCACCCTCCAGCCAAACCCCCTGGATCGCTCCTGCTGGTCTGATTCCATGGTGGGAGGGATGATGTTATGGGTTGAACTGTGTCTCCCCAAAATTCACAGGTTGAAGTCCTAACCCCTACTACCTCAGAATGTGACCATGTTTGGAAATAGGGTCGTTGCAGATGTAATAGATGTCAGTATGAGGTCACCCTGCATTCAGAGTGGACCCTAAATCCAGTGACAAGTGTTCTTATAAGAGAAAGGCAGGGGCCGGCCCGGTGGCGCAAGCGGTTAAGTGTGCATGCTCCGCTACAGCGGCCCAGGGTTCGCCGGTTCGGATCCCGGGCGCACACCGATGCACTGCTTGGCAAGCCATGCTGTGGTAGCGTCCCATATAAAGTGGAGGAAGGTGGGCAGAGATGTTAGCCCAGGGCCAGTCTTCCTCACCGAAAAAAAAAAAAGAGGAGGATTGGCAGATGTTAGCTCAGGGCTGATCTCCTCACAAAAATAAAAACAAAAACAAAAACAAAAAAATAAGAGAAAGGCAGAGGGAGATTAGACAGAGACACAAGGAGAACGTCACATGAAGATGGAGGCAGAGGTCAGGTTGATGCCTCTACAAGCCAGGGAACCCCAAAGATTGCCTGGACCAGATTCTCCATCACAGCCCCAGGAAGAGCCCACCCTGCCGACACCTTATCTTGGACATCCAGCCTCCAGGACTGTGAGAAATAAATTCTGTTGCCTACACCCTGTCTGTGGTGCTTTGTTACGGCCGCCCGAGTAGACTCACACTGGTGAGATTAGAAGTGTTTAACAGGGGACACTGCATGGTGTTGGCCCATCAGAAGGGCCTGGCCACAGTGCAGAGGGTCCTTCCAGAAGTCCTCTGTGGTGCCATGGTTGGATCCTGGGAGAGGAGCTGGGGTGGCCTCATGTGGACACCTGGCGGCTCGAGGCAGGGGCCACTTATGAACCAGTATGGCAGTAGTTTAGTATTTTAACAGCCAGTGTGGGTGTGCCAGTGCACACCATGAAACACTAGGCCTGTGGGACGAGAGATACGCTCAGGTCCCGGGATGGGGAGATGTCAGCCGAGCTAGAGGCCTGGACACGTCCTTAGGACTCATTGTTCAGGAGATATCTGAGGTGGGGTTCCCTGAGAAAGACACTCTGAGACAGAGAGGTCCAGGCCAGAGGTTTTGTGGGGAGGACTCGGAACAAGTGCACGAGAGCCCAGGGAGCAGGACCGGCGGAGGGAGGCGTTGAGCTGCAATGGGCTGGCGACGAAAGCCTCACATGGTGCCTCAGGGCATGTTTGGAGCTGAGATGGCCCTGAGAGCTGTCCTGAATTGAGGCAGAGGAACTGGCCTTTTTGCTCCCTCCACTGGCCATTTGTTGGGTGCAGGCTGCCGGCAGGGAGGGGGCGAAACCTCAGGTTGGGCAGCTCCCCTTGGCCTGGCATTTCTGGGCCAGGGGAGGGACATCCTGTGAGCGTCGGCCACTGCAGGCATGAGCTCCTGGCCAGCATTCCTTTCTCAGGCCATGGCTGCTGCACTGGTCCACTCTCCAATAAAACGGGCAGGGAGGGGCTGGCCTGGTGGCCTAGCGGTTGAGTTTGCCTGTTCCTCTTTGGTGGCCTGCGGTTCGCCAATTCAGATCCTGGGCGTGGGCCTCCTCACTGCTCATCAAGCCATGCTGTGGCAGCATCCCAGATAGAAAAACTACAACTCTACAACTATGATACACAACTATGCACTGGGGCTTGGGGGAGGGGAAAAAAACAAGAAAAAAAGAGAAAGATTGGCAACAGATGTTAGCGCAGGGCCAATATTCCTTGTCTAAAAGAAAACAGGCAGGGAGATACCAAGAGACCCCGGTGGGCCATCTGGGCCCCTTTGTGTGTCAGCAGTCCTTCCTCATGGTCACAGTCAGTCCCCCTGCCAGTCTGGGGACTCCTTGTCTTACCTGTGGGTCTCTGGAGTCAAAGAACCCAAAGTGACAAGGAAGCAGCTGTGGCCTAAAGGTCAGTGGGAAGTCTGCCATGTCCACTGGTGGAATGGTCCTCCTCTGACCCACACAGCCTCGCGGAAGTGTAGCAAGTGCAAGTCCCACGTGGGTCACTGGGAGTGAAGCCCGGTACCTGAGGCTTACTGTAAATATTCGGTAAGATTACCTTTTGACCTTGTTATGAAAAGAAGTTAATCTTGTCAATTTGCTGTTTTCTTGTTTAACCTGAGGGGTGACTCAAGAGTCACAAGGATTTATGAGCTTCTTTTTTTTTGGTGAAGAAGATTGTCCCTGAGCTAACATCTGTGCCAATCTTCCTCTATTTTGTATGTGGGACGCCACCACAGCAGGGCTTGACAAGTGGTGTGTAGGTCCACACCCAAAATCCAAACTGCAAAACCCAGGCCTCCGAAGAGGAGTGTGCAAACTTAAGCACTACACCACAGGGCCAGCCCCCTAGGAACTTCTTTTATAGAAGAAAAAGAATGTCTTCAAGGAAGTTACAATTGCTAGATAACCAGCCCCCAGCTGCCGTAGACACCCAGAAGTCAGATTGCCCAAGGGCTTACCTGGAGTGAAAGAAACACGGATTACCCTTTTGTTTCTCTGAAACTCCTCCTGCCAAGCCCCTTAGCTCTGTAAAACCCCCTGCTCTCTTCTCTTGTTAAGGTGGATTTGAGAGAACCTATCCTCCCGCCTTCTTGCTTTGGCCAGTTTGAATAAACCTTTCTCCATCTCCAAGCACTGATGGCTCAGGGATTGGCTCACTGTGCATGGCACACGACCTTGAGATTAAGAGGTTCAGTATCAGGAGTGATGGTGAGCAAGGCCACTGCTGCTCTGTCCCTCCTTCCCAGACTTGATGGTGGTGTCTGTTGGTTTAGGGTGAACACTGCCTCCTGCAACGTGACGCCCTGTTCTCGAATGGTGTCAGCCAAGCGGGGGTCTCAACTGAGCTTTCCAAAGGTGGCTCCAGTGCTCTCAGGGGCTGGTGACCTCTGAATGGTATGGTCTCTGCTAGGATCGTGTGGCCACAGGCCCACTGCCACACCTCCTGCCGAGTTGTAAAGCGGGTCTTTTGGTCCAGGGTGATGCTGTGCAGGTCTTGGGTTGATGGGTCAAACGCTTTGTAAGTCCTCATTGAGTGGGGTGGGCTGAGATCCTGTGGTCAGGGACCACCAGCCTGGCGTGTGTGTCAGTTCTACTGACGATGCAAGGCTGCTCCTTGCAGGGGGATGTCCCCAAAGCAACTAGCTTGCCTCCAGGGGGCTGTACGGCCTCCTCACGGTGGTGCCATAGCAGGCACTCAACAGCAGCCTGTGGCCAGCGGGTTGGACGTTGAGCAGCAGCTGTAGCTGGACCAGCCTTGGTGGGTGAGGCCATGCTGTTGGCCCCATGGACAGGCTCCACATCTGTCCCCAAGGCTACCCCATTCATGGGCCCAGTGGGCCAGCGTTTGTGAGGCCAAGGTCGGAGGCCGTTCTGCTGGTCGTGGTGGACAAACACGTGGTGATAGCCAGATCGTCACCTCTCACGGCCAGTCCCATAGGTTCACTCACGTGCCTCCTCCCCAGGGACGGGGGGCAGGATAATGGCCCCCAGAGATGTCCAGGGCTCCTTCTTAATGGGCGTGGAATAGAACTCATCTGCGAGATTGGTGGCCACGTACCGCGCACCCGATGCCGTGTCACTCTCCTCTAGCGAAGATGACATAGCTGGCCCAGCAGCTGCAATGGGTGGCTACTCAGTTGAGTTTTGTGTTGGTCAGGGTTCTCCAGAGGAACATAGCCAATAGGATAAATCTACGTGAAGGAATTTATTATAAGGAATTGGCTCATGTGATAACGGAGGCCGAGAAGTCCCAAGAGCAGCAGTCTGAAGGCCTGAGAACCAGGAGAGCTGATGATGTAAGGCCCAGTCCATGTCTGAAGGCGGGAGAAGACCCTCGTCCTGGCTCAAAGGCCATTAGGCAGAAAGAGCAAATTTGCCTCCCCCGCCTTAGTTCTATTCAGGCCTTCCAAGACAGGAGGCCCGCCCACTCTACAGAGGGCCATCTTTACTCCTCTACCCTTTCAAATGTTAATCTCAATCAGACACACGCCCAGAATAACTTTTGACCAAACATCTGGGCAAGTTCAAGTTCGCGGAAGTCTGCTGGCATCCTCTGGGGTTCCCCTCGGTCTGAGTGGCCGGGCTGGTGAACTAACTGGGGGAGGTGGTGGTCTTAAGGAGTGGCGCCAGTCTCCGCTCCTCCCCCCGCGTGTGTGTTATTTTTGTTTTACTGTCTTGGCTATGGTGCAGAGGAAGCTTCAGAGGTTTCGCTATGATAGTTTTTACCCCTGCCCCTGGGACCAAGAACCTACAGGGGGTTTCTGCCAGTCACCGAGATTGTCCGGGTGTACATCCAGGGTCTGGGGGAATAAGCAGTGGTCCAGGGACCCAGTGGCCAGGCTCGGTGTGAGCCACCAAGCGTCCGGGGCCTCCATACGCCCTCCTCTGACAGAACCACGCTGATGCCCCAACCCCCGGTTGTCGGTGTCAGCTTGGTGCCTGGGTTCAGCAGCCTTGAAGAATCTGGGTGTTCCCCTTTCCTCGGCATATGGTTACTGAAGTACGTCTCCAGTAGTGATGACGGCTTTTGGGGTGGGGAAGGCCTGGGGGCATCTACCACACGCACACGCCCTGGCATGGTGGTGTCCTTCCTCTGGGGACCTGACTGCTCCTTCAGTCGAGGGTTTGTGGGTCTGAAAACAGTCTTAGGCCCAGAAGCTGGACAGGGGACCATGCCTGTGTATTGGGACATGTATCAGTCAGTTTGGGTCACTGTGACAAAAACTACATAATTGGGTGGATTATACTGGAGAAATTGTCTCCCAGTCCTGGAAGCTGGAAGTCCAAAATTAAGGCGTCAGCAGGGCTGGATCCCTCCCCAGGCCTCTCTCCTTGGTGTGTAGATGGCCGTCTTCTCCCTGTGTCCTCACACGGTCATCCCTCTGTGTGTGTCTGTGTCCTGATCTCCTCTTCTTATAAGGACCCCAGTCACACTGGATTAGGACCCACCCTAGTGATTTCATTTTAACTTAAGCACCTCTGTAAAGACCCCAGCTCCAAATACAGTCACATTCTGAGGTGCTGGAGAGCAGGACTTCAGCATATGAATTTAGGCGACACAATTCAGCCTGTAATAGTGTGGTTGTTCTCAGCTTTGTGAGTAGCCATCCTTGATTACTTTTTTTTTTTTTTTGTAAGGAAGATCAGCCCTGAGCTAACATCCGATGCCAGTCCTCCTCTTTTTGCTGAGGAAGATTGGCCCTGGGCTCACATCCGTGCCCATCTTCCACTACTTTATATGGGACGCCGCCACAGCGTGGCTGGACAAGTGGCACGTCAGTGCGCGCCTGGGATCCGAACCTGCGAACCCTGGGCCGCTGAAGTGGAGTGTGTGTACTTAACTGCTGCGCCACCAGGCCGGCCCCTAAATTTTGTTTGTTTTTAATCTTTTCTTTTTCTTTTCTTTTTTTTTTTTTGGTGAGGATGATTGGCTCTAAGCTAACATCTGTTGCCAATCTTCCTCTTTCTGCTGAGGAAGATTGTCCCTGAGCTAACATCTGGGCCAATCTTCCTCTATTTTGTATGCAGGATGCTGCCACAGCATGGCTTGATGAGCAGCGTATAGGTCCACGCCCGGGATCTGAACCTGCAGACCCCAGGGTGCCAAAGCAGACTGTGCGAACTTCACCACTATGCCACTGGGCCAGCCTCCTTGATTACTTTTGGTCATATGGATGGGGCAATGTCCATGCTGGCTGCCCATTGGTCTTGCCTGGGAATGCCATCTTTTACTGACCATCTCATGGCTCTGAGACCAGCCTGCCGGTCCTCTGATAACACACCACCCTTGCTTCTGGTGGTGGGTGCTGCTCCTGGCCTCTGCTGTTTCGGATCCCATCATCCTGGTTGCTCTGGTAGTCCAGTTCTGAAAGAGCATCCCTGCCATCAGCCTGGCCTGCAGCGGTTGGCCTCCACTCACCTTCCTGATGATGCTGGTGCCCCTTCACCAACATGGTCCTGTTAAATTGGTAAATGGGGTGTCCTTCAGGGCCTCCCATGGAACGCAACCAGCTGATGGGTTTTCTGGCTGTGGTCGGCTAAAATAACGACTCCCAGAGATATCCAGGTCCTAGTCCCTGGAACCTGCAAGTGTCACCAAAAGGGACTCTGCACATGTGATTAAGTTAAGAGTTTTGAAATGGGGAGATTTAGCCTGGATTATCCAGGTGGGCCCAGTGTCATCACCAGGGCCCATAGGGAGGCAGAGGGAGATTTGGCAGAAGCAGCTAATGTGAGGTTGGAAGCAGAGAGAGAGATTGGAAGATGCGATGCTGCTGGCTTTGAAGATGGAGGAACGGGCCATGAGCCAAGGAAGGTGGTTCTGGAAGCTGGAACAGACCAAGAAAAGGACCCTCCCTTAGAATTTTCAGAGGAAACATGGCCCCGTGGCATCTTGATTTCAGTTTCGGTTTCTGGCCTCCAGACTGCGAGAAACCACAAAACTGTTGTTCTAAGCGGCCAAGTTTGTGGTGATTTGTACATTACAGCAGTGTTGGGAAACTAATGCACGGGCCTTACGAGGTCATATCCAATCTGGCATTCCCACTTTTCTGAGTTCTGGCGTTTTTACCTCCTTTAGTGTTATGGACTGAATTGTCCCCCCAAAATTCGTATGTTGAAGCCCTAGCCCCCAGTGTGACTGTATTCGGAGACAGGGTCTTGTGTTGGGGGCCCCGTAGCTGGTGTAGTGAATTAAGAATATGCAGATGATGACTTGCTGAACGCGGGGGCACGAGCCACTCACACGGGGTCGGCAGGTAGCTCCCTTGGCGTCCGAGCCCCAACTCTACGGAGGTGAAAACCCCAGGGTCATTTTGACTGAAGGCACAGTTTCAGTACGTTCACACAAAGGGGTTTATTACCTACAGATCCCAGAAGCGAGGGGGCAGTGAGTGGGGGAAGTGTCCTCCGTCCCAGGTCGTGAGCCAGCAGGAGGTGGAGAGCAGGTTGGCAGGCCCCGGTTACCCGTAAGGTGGTTGGGGCAAAGGTCACTCACTGTTCTCGGGCTCAACTCTGAGTGGTCATGTTAAAAGGTGCCTCAGGAGAAGCAGAGGGGAACTCGAGGCGGGTGTCCCAAGCTTGGGGCCTCTCTGGACATCCACACTCATGTGAGCAGGGCTGTGGTGCTGTGAAGGGCCTGGGCAGCGACTCACAATGGCTGTTTCCTCATCCCAGGCCTTTAGGGAGGTGATTAAGGTAGAGTGAGGTCACTAGGGGGCCCTAATCCAGTGTGACCAATGTCCTTATGAGAAGAGGCGATCGGGACACAGACACACACAGAGGGACGACCATGTGAGGCCACAGGGAGGAGACGGCCGTCTACACACCAGGGAGAGAGGCCTCAGGAGGAACCAGCCCTGCCCACACCTGGATCTCGGACGTCCAGCCTCCAGGGCTGGAGCCAATAATTCCTGTTATTTAAGCCGCCGCGTCTGTGGGACTTTGTTCCGGCAGCCTGAGCAGCTCTTTTTGTCCCCAAGCATCCAAGAGCCAATCTGGCGATGATCTAGTGCCATCCTCCGGGAAACTTGCAGGGAGTTAAATCCTCTATCCCAGGAGGGCACTCCAATATCGACACACTCACGCGACTTTACACCCTTTCCTACGAGGCAGCATGCTCAGGACCCAACTCCCACGGACTCTCCCAGCTCCCAGCAAGGCCTGCAGCTTCCTCTGGGTCTAGTCCTCATCATTTCTGAACCAGCCCAGAGCCAGTGGCAGCCTGGGAACTGAGCACTTTGGTCCTGAAGGTGCAGATGGGGTGGAACACCACAGCACAGCAGGACAGGAGCCATGTGCGAGGGTTCATTGTGTGTCAACCTGACTGGGCCATGGGGGGCCCAGACATTTGGTCAAACATGATTCTGGGTGTGTCTGGGAGGGTGTTTCTGGAGGAGATTAGCATTTGAATGGGTGGACTGAGGAAAGCAGATTGCCCTCCCTAATGTGGGTGGGCATCATCCAACCTGTTGAAGATCTGAACGGAACAAAAGGCCGAGTAAGAGGGAACCCCTCCTGCCTGATTGTGAGCCGGGATGTTGGACTCATCCTGCCTTCAGAGGACTGAAATGTTAGCCCCTCTTGGGTCTCGAGCCTGCGGGCTTTGGGACTGAAACTCATACCTTCGGCTCTCCTGGGTCTTAGCCCTTCCTAATCAGGCTGGAGCTACACCATCCGCTTCCCTGGGTCTCCAGCTTGCAGACTGCAGATCTTGGGACTTCTCGGCCTCCACAGTCGCATGAGCCAATTCCTTATAACAAATCTCTTTCTATGTATATACACATCCCATTGGTTCTGTTTCTCGGGAGAACCCCGACTATCACACTGTGTCCTTGGAATTGTTCCAAGAGTCTGACGTCAGCCTGGGAGCTGGTTCCAAGGGACTGCATCTACGTCCTCGGAGCTGGGTGTGCAGGAGCTGGATGAGGCTAGCTCAGGGTCATCTTCTCCAGCCCAATCCCTGTATCCATGCCAGGTGGGACAGCCCACCCAACACCACCTGACCTCCCATCTCCAGCGACCTTCACCTCTACTCCCGTGAGGGAGCCCATGCCACCTCTTGGATCTCGTTGACTCTGAGACTGCCTTACCTCTGAGGTTGAAAATCCCAGCCTCCCAGCACTTCCAATCCTTCCAGCTTGCCCTGTGTGTATTTCACTCAACCCCTTATTTGTCAGAACGGACATCATTCTCCCTAGAGGGCTTGTTAGAACACAATCGATGGCCCCACCCCAGCACTTCTGAGTCAGGAGGTCTGGGGCGGGGCCTAAGAATTTGCATTTCTTCCGCATTCAGGTGACTCAGCTGGTCCAGGCACCACACTTCAAAACTAGACCATGTTGTGGTAACACATACACCCTGAGATCTCAGGTTTTATACTTTTCACTTGGGTGCGGTCTAACATGGGTTGAGTAGCTCTTCTATATCTTCCAACTGTCTTTGGGGACATGTGGCCTCCAAGGTCACGTTAAAAGGGGAAGACCATGCAGGAAGTGGATTATATCACTTCCCCTCTCATTCCATTGGCCAGAACTAAGTCATGTGACCCCTGTGTGACCACACTGACCAGGGGAAGGCTGGGAACTGCAATCTTTCTGTTGGCCCAGGAAGAGGACATGGTGTGGTGGACATGTGGTATTGTCTCTTCCATCAGCACCCCTCTGCTCACCAGACAACTTACTCTTCTTATCTCACATGGAGCACATTCTCTACCTTCTCAAAGCTTGTCTGGTCACAGTGTCCATGTCCAGGTCCAGAATCTCCAGGTGATGAGTGCTTTGGGTTGGCACATGCCTTCCCTTGGTCCAGCAGCCTTGACTTTAATGTTGAGTTATGTATCCCCTGCTGACAGATCATGTTGGTGTCCCCAGGCCTTACCACTACCCGTGTTCAGGCTTTTGCTCTGTAATTTTGTGGCACCCTCCTACTGGGGGTGGGGAGTTTGCCCCTCAAATCTGGTCTCAGTCATGTGACTTGCTTTGCTCTTGTCAGGACAACACGCCCAGGCCAGCCTGTTGGAGGATGAGAGACACATGGAGCAGAGCTGAGTCTTCCAAAGATGAGACAGGATCTGCTGACAGCAGCCAACACGCTGACATGGGAATGAGCCCAGCCGTGACCAGTCGAGCTGAGCCCAGTCACATGAGCTGCACAGCTTACTGTCACATGCCATGGAGATTTTGTGGATGTGGTATTTGTTAATTTAGATTTCTTGTTATGGTAGCAACCCACTTCAAAGAGCCTATTTCTATATGAGTCCAGATAGACCAGATTATGTTGTGGTAACAAATAAACCCCAAACCTAAATGCTGTGGCATTGGCTTCACAGGCAGGTTGCTGGCAGTGACAGCTGATAGCAGAGGCTGGAACGATGGTGATCCATGCGATCCTGGGGCTGGACATTTGGTAAGAAACACTCGTGGTCACTTGGCAGTTGGACTATGAGTGGACTGAGTCAGCAGCCAAGGGCAGAAGTTGGAAAAGAGAAGGCTGTCGTGCGTGTTGGAAGCCTGGGGCTTCGTGAGGTCCCGCAGTACCAGAGAGAGATGAACTGGAGAAGAAATGCCCAGTTTGCAGGTGGAATCAAAAATGATGATGGAGACAGATCCAGACGTTCAGAACTTTGCAGGGTTGGACAGCCAATTGCTTCCAGAGTGGGGATTTTAAAAGGTTTGTGAGACAAAGGCCCAGAACAATGCCTGAATTGGGGTGAGCAAGGCCTGACAGCCCCAGCAGCTACCACTGAGGGGGAGGGGAGGGAGATTGAGTGACCCCTGAAATGTCACTTTGCTGGGCTAAGCCCCTCGTGGCACAGTCGACGTGGGCTGGGCAGCCTCCTCCATTGGGAGCTACGCCGGTGGGGACATGTGGCCTCATGTGGCAGTGCAAGGGGAAGAGTGGGTAGGGGCTGGGCAGGGGGTTTGGAAGGGCTGGGCCTGGAAGTGGTGTGTGTCACTTTTGCCCATGTGCCACTGGCCAGGATGAGGTCATGTGCCCAGGAAGAGATGGTGGGGCCGTGCACATCGGCATTGCCTGGTCCCCTTTCCCTTCTGCCACCGCCTTGCAGCTCCCCCAGCCTGATCCTTCCCACCTTCCCCTCTACATTCCTGAACCTGTGACAACAGTGATGTGCCACACCCAGCCTTTGTTGCTCCTGACACAGTGGGCCCCTCATCTCCAAGTATTTGGACATTTGGTTTCCTTTGCTTGGAATGTCCCCCCTGCTCAACACATACATGTACACGGACACACACTCATGCACATACCCATGCACACACACATGCCCATGTACACAGACCCGTATGGAACACATCCATGTGCACACACATGCACACATACACGCATGCACACCCATATGAACACACATGTGCAGACACCCATTTACACACACACATGCACAATGCCCATGTGCACACACATCCATGTACACACACTTGTGTGCACACACATGTACACAGACACGCACAGTCCGTGCGCACACATCCATATGAACACACATGCACACGCGCGTGCACAGCCGCCTCATTCCCCTTGCCTTTCAGGTCTCAGCTGGAAGCTTGCCCATCAGCTGGGCCGGGCCCCCAGGCCCTCCTCCACGATGGCGCCGCCTGCTGCCGTCTTCCGTCCTCTCTAGGGCTGGCTGCCCTGCGTGGTGATTGCCCATTAGCTGTTCTTCCTCCCTCACCGCTGTGCTGCTGGCTCCGAGCTGTCCCTCCAGAGCCTGGGGCACGACTCGGTGCATTTTTGTCTGATGATGGGGCAGATGAGGGCACAGCTGAGTAAACAGGGTAAAGGACTTTCTGTGGCCTCTAGTACTGGACCCCTGGCTGCAGCTCGTGTGTGGGATCAGGCCTAACCCCGGGGAAACATGGGGCACCCCTCAATGGGAGAGTTCGGGGGATCCACCATGTAGGAGGCTGTGGAGGGGCCCCCCAGGCTGGGCTGCAGGAGCAGGACCTGACAGTGAGCTTGGCAGGCAGGGAGGGCGAGGCTCCCCTCCTGGAGCTCAGAGGCTGCCATCACTCGGACACCGGGCAGCCCTAGGGTCCGCGGGGGGGACCCCAGCAGCAGCCTTGCTGGATCCTCCAGCTCCAGGACTGAGGCTGGGACAGAGGCGGCAGCTGGCAGACCCCGGGTTCTGTTTCCGGTCGGCCCAGTAGCTGAGCCTTGGCTGCCTCCCGGAGTCTCCCAGCCCCGCCCGGCACTTCTGGGCCCCTTCCAGGCTCTCCTTTGGCATTTTCGAATTTGGATGCTTGCAGCCTGGAAGTGAACTAGCCCTGGGTGGGGGCGCCCTGGAGCTGCCGATGGGAGACATGGGGCTCCCTGACTGGCTGCTTGCTTTGGGGGCAGGAGGGGCCTGAACAGCTCCCTCAAGCTCTGGGGGGCTCCTAGGACCCTGCCAACCAAGTCCCTTGACTTCCTGGACATGTGTCCTCATGGGACAGAGGGGCCCCGACAGTCCCAGTCTTTGCCGTTCCCAGAGCTGCCTGGAACTGTCCAGGGGCGAGGGGCCCGACCACCAACACGGGGAGGATAAGGGCTTGCTTTCTTTCCCTGGGGGTCTCCCAGCTCCCTGCCAAGGTGAGGCAGGCACCACTGGCCATGCTGGACAGATGGGGACAGGAGCCCATCTATATGTCTGGGGCCTAGTGTGCAGCGGCTTGTGCATGACCTCTGCCCCCGAGGCCTGGCAGGGCCTGCGACCCAGGCCTGGGGCCTGGGGGGCCTCCTTTGTTGCATTTGTCCCCTAGGTTTGGGGCTTTCTGGTCCTTTGGGCCAGGGGAACAGAAACCACCGTTGCCCACCCCTCGCCCTCCCATGTGCCTGAGGACTTGAAATCCCTGTCTGGTCTGAGAGCTGAAGTGTTTGTTCTCACGGGTCACCCAGATCCGTCTGGAGAGACGCCCAGAAAGCTGTCTGCTGCTACGTGCAGGCAGGAAGGAGGGCTGTTGTCCGTGGGCACAGGGCCAGGACCTGAGAGCCCTCAGTGGGGACATTTGAGAGATTGCCCAGGCCCCTTCTTGATGTCCGCCAGGACCACACTGCTGTGCCCCTCACGGTGGACGTCGCCTCCTTTCCTTCTCCTGCTGCCCCGTTCCGGCTCTGGAGCGAGTGCTGTAGATGGGGAGGGAGAGGCGGCCAGGGGGTCCTCTTCTCGACTGCTGTTTCCTCTGTGTCCCGTGATGGGACAGCACCAGGGCCTCCTGGGGTGCAGAGGGAGTCAGCGCCCGCAGGGTTGTGGACCAGCGCTCCAGTGGAGAGGCTGCTCCGGGACCGCAGAGTCCCTCCTGTCCCAGGAGCCAGAGACGGAGACAGGGAGCTTGGAGCACCGCAGGCCACCAGGTGGTGGGCATCGCCAGCCCTCTGCTGTTATTTCCTACGTTTGCGACATTGTGAGATCTTTACATGCATACGGAATTGTATATCAACGTGCAGGTGAGGGAACAAGGATAGACAGACACCTGCGGGCCTCCCCCCCACCAGGTCAAGCAGTGGGACACGGCCAGGACAGTGCATGTCCATCCGCGAGGGGACCCGAGGGGTTTGTTGTTCAGAGCTGGAAACCCGAGTGGCCGGCACACCCCCAGCTTGTGAAGGAAGAGGCCCGGCTGCCACTCGATGTCTCCCTGGGGGACAGAGGCCAAGCAGAGCCTCAGGGTAAGGTCTGGCCACAGCTTCTGGAGAATTTGCAAGAACCCCTTCTGGGGAGGCGGGGGGAAGTCACCAGGAGGTCCTGGGAGGCCTACGACCACCCCAGCCAGGGCGTTGGAAGGGCAGCAGAGGGACCAGATGAGGGAGAGCTGGCAGGAACGTGGCCAGGGGCCTGGGCTGCTTCTCATGGCACCTGCTGTTGGGGGGAGTGTCCCTGGCTGACCCCAGTGGGGAGGGGGCGCTCAGTGTCACGAGGTCAAGACAGGCCAAGGATGGAGGAGAGCCAGGCCGGGCTCGCCGGGGCATTCTGAGGACAGTGGACGTGGGATCTGGGCACTGCCGTCCTCCAGCAGGGTGCCCCCGGAGCCCCGTTCCTCCACACCTAGCTGCAAGACAGTCTCAGGGACGGTGGAAGACTCAGCATCACATGGCCTGTCCCTCCTGCCAACCACAGCAGGTCAGATGTTGATAATAAGACAACTTAAGACGTTGACTCTAAACAACTAAAGGGCTAAAGAAGAAATCGTCCTGGAAATTTAAAAATACCTAGAAGTGAATGATATTGAAAAAGCTACATTAAAAACTCGTGGGGTACAGCAAAATGGAGCTTGGGAGGAATGTGGTCTTGGTGCTTACGTGAGACGGACGGCTGGAAGTGATGCAGCCGAGCATCCAGCTGTAGAAGCGAGAAGCACAACAAAACCAACCCAAATAATGTGGAAGGAAGGAAACAATAAAGGGCAGAAATGAACGAAGTGGGGGGACTGTAGAGGGGGCCAACTGAGATGAATAAAATTAATAGTCTGGCAGATTGGATCAGGAAAAAACAAAAACCAAGAAAAACATGTTAGGAAAGTAAAAAGGGGCATCACTACAGATTCAGCAGGAGATTAAAATGCTAGAGAATGTTTTCTTAGGTTGGCGGTTTCTTATAAAATTAAACTCGCACTACCACCTGCCCTAGTAGTGAACTCTTAGGCATTTATCCAAAAGAAATGAAAACGTATGTCCACTCAAAAACCTGGACACGGATGTCCACAGCAGCTGTATTTATAATAGTCCCTCGGCGGTGTTTTCCAAGACCAGCGCCCAATTCTCTGATTCTCTGGACACCAGCTGGGGGGCCAGCCATTCAAGTCAATTCTGACACCATCGACCTGGAGTTAGTATCAGACCCCACAGGTTAAGGGCTCAGCCCCACAAGACTGCCCCCACTTCAGACGCCAGTCACAAGTCCAGGGCCACCAGTACTGCTGACTGACCGGCTGTGAATTGGAACTCCCATGAACCCCTCCTCAGGTTTGATAATTTGCTAGAATGCAATTCTCACAGAACTCAGGAAAGCACTTTACTATGACTGGTTTATTATAAAGGCCACAACTCAGGAACAGCCAGACGGAAGAGCTGCACACGGTAAGGTGTGGGGGCAGGGCGCGCCCACCTCCGGGCACCTCCGTGTTGACCAACGAACCTTGTCCGTTCAGGGTTTTTATGGAGGTTCCATCGTATGGGCAGGATTGATTAAATCATTGGCCATTGGTGATTAACTCAATCTCCAGCCCCTCTCCCTTCCCCAGAGGTCAAGGGTTGGAGCTGAAAGTTCTAACCCTCTGATCACACATGGTCTTTCTGGAGACCAGCCCCCATCCTGAAGCCACCTAGGGG
This sequence comes from Diceros bicornis minor, assembly GCF_020826845.1. Classification (NCBI taxonomy): domain Eukaryota; kingdom Metazoa; phylum Chordata; class Mammalia; order Perissodactyla; family Rhinocerotidae; genus Diceros; species Diceros bicornis. Next base: position 2,373,206 of record NC_080770.1, read on the forward strand.
CCCCAGCCACCAGTCACCTCATTAGCCTATAGAAGACCCCCTTATCACTCCAGAGATGCCAACGGTTTTAGGAGCTGTGTCCCAGGAACCAGAGCAAAGACCAAATATTTACTTTTTTATTATGTCACAGGCCGCCCTCTGGTCTTTGACCGGATCCCTTATAGCAAAACAATTGTAAAAGTCAAAAGCTACCGGCACGTTACTAGAATTAGCGCAGTCCATCATGATACTGTGTGAGCACGTCTCCCGGGGTGAGGCCGCTAAGGTTTGCAGGCTTCCATTCGATCTGGTCAGGTTCCAAAAGCAAAGAGTGGTCTCGCAAGATATGGTCTCTCCCTTTCAGGCGTCTGGTACAAGGGGGCTAAGAGCCAGTAACATCTCTTGCTCTGAGCCTCTTTAGAGGTGTTAACGTCACACTGAATTTCCCTCGTTACATAACCCATTTATTCCTTCTTCACCCTCAGCCACAATACAGTACCAGGTTTTGCAATACTAGGTCGGGGCAGTGTTCCCCAGTAGGACGTAGTATCCATTCCCATAAAACACTCAGGTAAGGGAGACGCAGCCTCTTGACATAAAGCCTGTCGAAACACTGCAACTGGGGCCAGCCCCACGGAGTAGCGGTTAAGTGAGTGTGCTAAGCTGCTGGCGGCCCGGGTTCGGATCCCAGCCGCGCACCAACGTACCGCTTGTCAGGCCGTGCTGTGGCGGCATCCCACATAAAGTGGAGGAAGATGGGCACGGATGTTAGCCCAGGGCCAGTCTTCCTCAGCAAAATGAGGAGGATTGGCAGATGTTAGCTCAGGGCTGATCTTCCTCACAAAAAAAAAAAAAAAGAAAGAAAGAAACACTCCAACTTTCATAACCCTGTTGTCTCACGTTTCTGTAGGCTCTCAATCTAACTGTGCCCACGTGAGGGCCTCACCCACAGGTTTTGGTGCCACAGCATGTGGGGCTCTGTCTCAAGGAGTCTTGGGAATGGCTCTTCTCTACCTCCTGACTGTTTGACCCGCTCTAAGCAAAAGGCTTTGCGTCCCAGCAGGGGATTGAGCCAAGGGACCCTGGCCTTTGTCAATCTGTATGGTCATTAAGCTGCTTGATTATTGCCCCAGGCTATTCTGAGTCTGATTTCTCATTGGAATCTCCCCCTCCCTGCTTTTTGCATTCCTCCAAACTGGGGTAAATAGACCAGACTTGTTTGGGCCCTTTCATGTTGGGGGACCAGCAGGGAGTCACTTTGGCCCACCAACCCTTGACAGTGCTGTATTAAGACCTTCTTTTAGCCCCCAGCAATGTCCGTTTTATTCACCCAATTTCTTCTTTTTTTAAAAAAATTATTATTGTTATTTTTTGCTGAGGAAGATTTGCCCTGAGCTAACATCCGTGCCAATGTTCCTCTATTTTTTAGTATGTGGCCTGCCGATACAGCATGGCTGCTAACAGAGTGGTGTAGGCCCACGCCCAGGAACTGAACCAGGGCCACCAAAGCAGAGCATGCTGAACTTAACCACTAGGTCACTGGGGCTGGCTCCCACCCAATTTCTTAATAACCATCTAAAGATTTCCACCCAGCTGGGATGAGTCCCTGTGACTCTGCCCTGTGCCTTCCCCATTTTCCTGTTAATTAGTTTTATGTTTTTATTAGCATCTGTCAGAGCCATGAGGGGAAGCTGAGAGAGCAGATTCTTCTGTAAGGCTTTCTGGAGAAGGGGAGAACGGTGCATGGGACCTCTGTGTACAATTGTTTGGAACACTCTGTGAATCTAGAATTATTTCAAAATAGAGTGCTAAAAAAAAAGTTGCAGGCCATGAAATTTGAAAACTTTGTTGTAATGAAAACACTGGTAGAAAATTATAAACGGACAAAACTGACTCAAGAAGAAATAAAATTAAGAATCTCTGAAGTTCCCAAGGAATCTTGGTTGATAAGGGAAAGCTTGCCTTCCCAAAGAAGGGCCATCTAAGGAACACAGAAAGAATGGCAAAATCAGCATATTAGCTATCTATGGCTGGGTAACAAATTAGCCCAAAACTTAGTAGTTTAAAACAACCACCATTTATTATCTCACAGTTTCTGCAGGTCAGGAGCCCGTGCATGGCTTAGTCCTGAGTTCTCTGGCTCAGGGTCTCTCACAAGGATAAGTCCCAGGACCTATCACATGGTGTCTCACAAATCTTCCCTCGATGGCTGGGCTACAGTCTCATCTGAAGGCACAACCGGCGAGGGTCCACTTCCAAGCTCACTTAGTGGTTGTGGGCAGAATTCAGTTCCTCACTGGCTGTTGGCTGGAGGCCACCCTCGGTTCCTTGCCAAGTGGGCCTCTCTATAGGGCAGCTCTCAATATGGCAGCTGGCTCCCAGCAGAGTGAGCAAGAGAGGATGAGAAGGTGGAATCTGGGTCATTTTGTAGCCTAATCTCAGACCTGACACCCCATCACTTTTACCTTATTCAATTGTTGGAAGTGAATCATGAGATCCAGCCCACACTCTAGAGGAGAGGGTTGCACACGAGCCTGAAGATCAGGAGGCAGGGGTCTTTGGGGCTATTGTAGATGCTGCCTACCACAGTCAGAAACTTGCCACTTTGCAACACCTAGTGAGATGATTGATTCAGGCAAGGACTATTGACAGACACTGCAACCAGGAGGAGGAGGTGGGCTTGCTGCAGAAGTGGCTGTCACCATGACATCCACAGATTGTTTGCTAGTTGAAAAGAAGTGGAAATATCAGTGTCACCCAGTGATCAAACTTAGCCTCACTAATGTGAGACCAGCAGACACCATGTTCCCTGGATTGCATATCGCCTTGAACGAACCAGCAACAGAAGCCATTGGGATCTGGGGAAAAATGAATATGGATTGTGTTTTCAATGCTCTTAGGGAATTATTGTTAACTTGGCTAGATGTGATAATGGGGTTGTGGTTTTGTTGGAGAATATCTTCCATTTTTGGAGATGAATGCTGGACCTGCTGAACTATTTATCTATTTATGGCTGAAGTGTCATGATGTCTGTAATTTACTTTAAGAAACTTACATATATACATATATATATTTCTTAAAGTAAATATATATATGTGTATATATATATAGACAGAGAGAATTATTTTTAAGGAATTAGCTCATGCAATTGTGGGGGCTGGCAAATCTGAAATCCATAGGGCAGGTTGGCAGACAGGAAACTCAGGCAGGGTCTCTATGCTGCAGTCTTGAGGTTGAATTCCTTCTTCTCCAGGAAACCTCAGTCTTTGCTCTTAAGGCCTTCAACTGATTGGATGAGGCCCACCCACACAGTAGAGGGTGATCTGCTTTACTCAAAGTCCACTGATTTCAGTGTTAATCACATCTACAAAACACCTTCATGGAAACATCTAGACTGGTGTTTGACCAAATGGCTGGACACCACTGCCTGGCCAAGATGACACATCAAATTAGCCATCATAGTGGATATATGCATGTTCATTGTGTTATTCTTTCTACTTCTTTTCTGCATCAAAATTTTCATTAAAAGGTAAAAAACAAACCAAGAACATTCGTTCACCAGAAATCACTATAAAGAAAGTGAAAGTCAAGCCACAAATTAGGAGATAATATCCACCATACATATAAGCAACAAGTGATTTCTACCAGGTAATACATAGAAACTTCCCCACACATCAGCAAGGCATAGGACCCTATATAAAAATGGGCAAAAGACGTGAACAGGCACGTCACAGAGTAGGAAACAGAAATGGCCAATAAACATGTGAAAACCTGGTTTACGATCCGGGAAATGGAAATTAAAGCCATAATGGCATGCCATTTAACACTTGCCAGAATGACAAACACTTCCCCCCCCCCCCCCAAAGCCCCAGTAGATGGTTGTATGTCGTAGCTACACATCCTTCTAGTTGCTGTATGTGGGACGCGGCCTCAGCATGGCCGGAGAAGCAGTGCGTCGATGCGCGCCGGGATCCGAACCTGGGCCGCCAGCAGCAGAGCGCGTGCACTTAACCGCTAAGCCATGGGGCCGGCCCTTGACAAACACTTTGAATCTGTGGGCTAGGACACGTAGCAGCCAGAACACCCATGCGCTGCTGGCCTGGTGCGTGCATGGTTTGAAACAAGCATCTGAAAAAATGTGGCGCTCTCCAGGAAGGGTGAGCGTGGACGGACGCAGCCATTCGGCAGTCCCCCCTCTAGCTGTTCCCCTGGGTCAACTTTCCAGCCTGTGAGCTGTGCACCGTTAGGGGAGATCTGGAAATCGAGTGTGTGTGTGTGTGTGTGTGTGTGTGTGTGTGTGTGAGAGAGAGAGACATAACAGCAGCCATAGTTCCAGATATTCTTAATTGGAGCAAATCAATACAGGCAATCACACCTGGCAAGCAGCTCCATAGCCAGTGAACCCTGGGGACATGAACACTCCGGCTCTCAGCCATAAGTGAGTCTGCAGGGACCCTGCCCCCTCGTCCATGCCCGGGACACTGTGCTGATGGCATCTGGGGAGGAGGATGCGGGAGGTTGCTCTGGTAAAAACGATGCGTGGCGGAGAGTGGGAAGCAGTGTGGGAACCCTGTGAAAAGACAGGCTGGTGCTCTCTCAGCGAGGTTCCCTCTGGGGTACAGTGCGCTCAGGCGTGTCCTCTCCATGGTGAAGGATAAGGGCACAAGACTTTTTGGAGGAAGCATAGGCCACATTTGGTGTCCGCCTCTCTGCTTCTACCTACAGCCAGGTGGCCCAAGGGGATGGCAGCTGTGAGTGGATGCAGAGCAAGTGAAGGTGACCAGGCGGTCCTGGCTTTGCTGCAGGCAGGCCACACCACTTGGTCGTTGTGACCTGGGGACCCCACAGTCCTGGCTGTCTTGGCAGATTGGGTGCCCACGGATCCCTGGGAAGCCGTGGTGGAGCCCTGAGCATGGGGCACGGCCATGCCCTCTCTGGCCAGGACCTCTTCTGCCTTCGGGACTCAGCATTCAGCTTCCCTCGGGTCCAGGTAGGGACTGACCCTTGTCCATGGGGCATCAAGGTGACCGAACTGTCCATCCTGCAGTCATTTGTCTGCTGGGTCATGTACCTGGCCAAGCCTGGCAGCTCCCCATCCCCTGGTGAGATTGGGTGTCTGGACTCTTGTAAGGTTCTTAGAACCCTGTGGCAGACAGGAAGCTTCTTGCCCGACCATCCCCATGCTGCCTGGTGGCCTCCTGTGCAACGCAGACATGGTGGGTAGGAAGGGGAGCCGCCCGCGGGCCCAGCTGCCGAGGCTCACCGGTTACCACTCCGGCCCAGAGCCTGGTTGCAAGTTCATTGACTTTGGACCCCATGTTAGTCAGTGTTCTCCAGAGAAACAGAACCAGTAGGATGTATATCTCTATATCTATTTATATACGTATCCATCCATCTATCCATCCATCCATCTGTTTGTCTATCATCTATCATTTACCTACCTACCTATCTATCTATAAAAGGAGATTTGTTATGAGGAATTGGCTCATGTGATTATGAGCCACATGGGAGCCTGCGGAGTCCCACGATCTGCTGTCTGCAGGCTGGAGACCCAGGAGAGCCGGTGGTGTGATTCAGTCCCAGTCCGAAGGTCTGAGAACCAGGGGAGCAGGTGGCGTAAATCGCAGTCTGAGGGCCAGAGAAGACGAGCCGTCATGTTGCAGCACAAGGGGTGAGGCAGGAAAAGGAGTGAATTCCTCCTTCCTCTGCCTTTGTTCTGTCCGGGCCCTCAGGGGACTGGATGAGGCCCACTCATACTGGGGAGGGCCGTCTGCTTTCCTGAATCCACCAGTTCAAATGCTCATCTCCCCCGGAAACATGCTCCCAGACACCCCCAGTCACGCCGACACACAGCACTAACCACTGCCGTCCCCTTCCTTCACGGAGAGGGTAGGATTTCTCCCAGCGCACTGCACCCTTAGTCTGGATTGGGTTTGCTTCCCTGCCTGTCATACTTGTGCCAGCACAGCACTTTCTTAGACAAAGCCTGATTTACTGTGTGGTTCCCCATCGTTTCGGGCCGAGATGCCCGTGGGATTCACGAGGGTTACCACCTCTCCTGTTACTCAGAAGGAGGCAGCCCTGTGCGGTGGTGGACTGGCCTTCTTAGGCATCATTAGGACCACAGCTAGGGGACAACGCTGCGAGACTGTAGCGGTGTCCCACAGGATATGGCACCAGCAGCTGGTCAGCGGGGCCATTTCCCCCAAATCAGGGCGCACAGGGGTGGACGTGGGGCCACAAGTCTTGTGATTAGAGGCAACGAGCCGTTCACAAAAACTTGCCTCTTGGCCCCGCTGGTCCTTACTCTCCTGGTTTGGAGAATTTAGTAACCAACAAAGGAATTCTTTGCCCGGAGAACAAAATAATGGTGACCTTGAGCTGGGAGCTGTGGGCACCACCTGGCCCATTTGGGCCTCCTCTGCCACTGGGTTAAGGGCCATAAAGGGGACCATGGTGATGGCTGGGGTGATCCTCTCAGGAGGAAATGGGGTGCTCTACTCAAAGTGGGACGGGCAGGTTAGGAGTCCCTAAGGTCTTCCTCATCCTGCCACATCTGGTGATGACAGTTGGTGGAAGACCATGGCCAGAAGAATGAAGATCTTCATCCCTCTGTTCCCTCCGAAACGAAGAGTGGGGTCACCCTGCCAGGAAAAGCCTCGGGCCACCTGGGCGCAGACAGGATGGTTGTGGAGGAGGCCAGCTGTGACCACAGTCATGGCCTGGTGGTCAGCTGCAGAAAAGAGCAGTCTACAGCTTCCGGCAAAGTTTCTTTTCTTGCTGTGTCATATAAAGTTTTATTAAATCTCCTTTTCCTTCCTCTCTCTTGCTGCCATTGTTGTGCATAGGACATATTGCTGGTTCTTTGTTTGAAATTTATTTCATACGTTGTAGAATAGTGAGATGACAAGAACAGACCCAGAGGAGGAACGCATGTCACCGGAGACCCTGGACTGTTCCCGAATGCAGGAGCCATGGGACGCTGGGGTATCTTCCTTTGGGGACAAGGATTTCAGTGGGAGGAGTGCTATTTGCTCAAAATTAGGTGGGAACATCCTGGTTTTGGGAAGCACGAGTGTGGGGAGAAGTTTGTGTGTGATTGAAAACACAGGGCTGGCTTGTAGTGGGTTTGTCACTTTGTGACTTTTTTGGCTGTCTGTCACAGAATGGGTCTTCTTATTTTGGAGGACACCCCCTCTGTTGGTCTTGGTAGGGGCAGGCCCGGCCTCCCCCTGTGAAAATAAAAGGGCCCTGACATTCCCTTCTCCTTTGTCAGCTCTGTTGGGGCCCTGGCCTCCGCTGGACCAATTTGGTGTTCCACCCAGGACTTTTGATTTTGAGCAAAGCATGCAAACCCTCGGAGACAGTTAGAAAGAATTCATTGGAGAGGTGGTTTCGATGTCCAGTGGGAGTGGCTGTGGCAGGCAGAATTTCTAACATGCCCCTCCCCCCAATGTCCTGCCTTAGTGCCTTGATCTTGTGAACACAGGATCACTGGGAATGTGGCAGGATTTCCCCGTAAGATGGGGAGTCACCTGGGTGGACCTCATCTAGCCACACGAGCCTTTGAAAGCAGAGCGCTTTCTCTAGCCTGGAGGAGAGGGGAAGTCAAAGAAATTCCCAGCACAAGAGAGAAGGACTCGACAAGCCACTGCTGACTTAAAGACGGAGGAAGTGAATTCTGCTGACAGCCTGACGGATCCTGGAATTGGATCCTTCCCAGAGGCTGCAGGGGGAGCCCAGCCTGGCCCACCCTGCATCTGACCTTGTGAGACCGTAAGCAGAGAGTCCAGTCAGGCCTGCCCTCTGGCTTCTCTATTCTGACTCACTTCCCAGCCTGTCCCACGGCATCTGTGAGTGACCCCTGATCCCTCCGTCTGCTTAAACAGGGCCTGCTTATCGGGTCTTTTCCTCCTTCCCCATCCCACCACGGTGTGGAGGAAACAGCTCACATCCTCCTCACAGGAACCACATGGGCCCAGGCCAGAGTGTCTTCATCTCTGTGGGCAGACGGGTGACAGGATGGCAACTGAAACAGTGTCAGTTGTCCTGGAGCAGCCGGGGGCTGTCTGAGGGTCCGTGTGGGCCCAGATGGCCATCAAGAGCATCTGCTTCAGGCGGGTGTTGAAGTGCAGGCCCCCACCGGGAGCATCTGATGAAGCCGGGCCCCTGGGACTGGCAGCCGTGGGCTCTGAGAAGCAGAGGATACAGTGAGGCTGTTCTAGAATGCGGAGGGGCTAGCAGGATGCCTGGGCAGGGAGGGGTCCAGATGGCCAGGGCAGAAGGACTGGGTGGGGCGAGTAGAGGAGATGGCAGGTGGGAACGTCTGCAAGCGCCCAGGGGCAGGAGGGGCCTCTTGGCTGCTGGGTCTGGGTCTTCCCTGCTCCCTGTGCATGGGAAGCCCTGGGGTTCCCCAAGATCAGAGGTCCTGGCTTGGGGCTGTAGTTTAGGGGCCCCAGAAGCATCCGTCTCTCGGCATTAGCGGAGATGGCACTTGTGAGGCCAGGCCTTGGCAGGGATTGGGGGTGAGCAGAGGGGGTCCCTGTGCAGGCTGTAGAACGGAGTGCATGCTGGCCTGGCAACTTTCCAACTGCCCCCCTCCCTCAGTGGCCAGCCACCCACAAAGCGCCTCTCCTGGAGTATCAGCCTCGGCCCTTGGTCCAGGGGTCCCATAAGGCCGGGCGGAGACAATGACATCTCGGGAGTGGGAAGTGGCAGCCGCTCTCTGGCCGGGGAGTCAGCTTGAGTGCCGGCCCCCCTCCATCTGCAGGGCTGTGGGACCCCCTCGGGGAGGTGGTAGAGGGGCGGGCGGGGGCCTACCGTGGGTTCAGGGTGTATCTGCCTTTGTGGTCCAAGCTGCGGCCAGAGCGGATGGCGAACCAGAGAAAGGAGCTGAGCAGCATCGCGTACACCTGGGAGGGAGGCACTGTCTGCACCTGCACCAGTAGCTCCGGGCCGGCCAGGGCTCACGGCCTCCCCAGGAAGTTATGGGCTCTGCAGTGTTCCCTGCTCTAGGGAAGGGCGTGAGGCAGCAGCCTGCTCCTCCCTGGCCCCCGCATGGGGAGCCCTGGTGCTCCCCAAGACCAGAGTTCTGGCTTGGGGCTGCCCACCCCTTTCGTCTGGGGTGGGGACAGGCAGGTGAAGGGGCAAGGAGGTGGGGAAGGGGCAGTGAGGGAGGGCGAGTGGGTACCATGGAGGCGAGGCCGACGCTGGTCAGGGTGAAGATGATGTTTCGGTGAGTGCTCAGGAAGCGCCCGATGCCCTGCAGGCAGTCCTGGAAAGAGGGCAACGCACATGGCATCACCCTGACCGCCCTCCCTGCCCAGGGCGAGGGGCCTCTGCCGAGGCACGGAGCTGCAGCACCCGCCTAGGCCAAATGCTAGGGCAATAGGAAGTCGGGGTGCAGCACAACCCAGGGACAACCACCCCAGAGCTCTGGGAGAGGCGTCGCAAACAGGCGAAAACAAGCAGGATGGAGCTGGCCCCTGTGGGACCGAGGGGACGCTGCCGAGGGGCCCAGCGGTGCCTTCCTCTGGGCGTCCCTGAGCTGCCTGTGTCGGGTCAAGCATCTGGCTCTGCGGGCAGGCAGAGTCTTAGTCACTCAGGGGCCCCAGCACCCAGCCCAGAGCTGCGCCCAGCGCCTGGGTGAGGGGAGGGTGCTGGTTAATGGGGATGTCAGAGGACCAGCAGTGGAGGGGCCGGGGTTCCGGGCTGTCCCAGGGTCCTGGCTCCATCCCGGGCTTCCAATGCCTCGCCAGGGCATGGCGTCCCCAGAGCCTCTCTCTTCAGAAAAAGAGAGGTGACAGTGCCTCTCTGAACCACCCAGATGGTGGCATTTGGTTTTGGGGAAGGACCTTGGCATTTTGGGGCACGCTGGGGGAAAGAAGCACTGCAGGACCTGTGGGGTATGGTTCTGAAGGCCAGGATGGGGACAGAGAGGAGGCTGGAGTGGTGTCTGTCTGTCCATCTGTCCACAAGTTCACTTGACAGAGTCTCGGCCCTCCGGCCTCCCCACGGGACCTCTAACCCTGGCTGGAGTCCAGCCCCTGCTCACACCAAGATGGGGACCAACTTCGGCGGCCCTGGAGGTTGGGACCGCTGGCTCCTGGGGCAGCTGGCACTCAGCCTTGTCCCAGCTAGGAAACAGCCCCAAACGGCCCCAGGAGCCCTGGGCACACCCCTGCAGCCTGGCCTGGGTGCCCCGTGGGAAAATGGACCATAATCAGCCCCTACTTCCCCACCCCGCTGCCACGTGGTCACACTTCCTCTTGGAAGGCAGCCTGAGGGCAGACCACCACCCAGGGCACCATCCCTGCCCCTCCCATCCCATCCCCCAGGCGGCTCCACAGACCGCCCACCCACCTGTGCTGGCCCTTGTGTCCCCACCCAGGAGGCCTTTACAGTCGGTCCCCATGTTCCCACCATTCCGGAGGGTGCACGAAGCAGGCCCTCATCCTCACTCTACAGATCAGATGGGAGACTTCAGGCTTCTCCCTGGGTGGCATAAACAGGCCTCCTCGACTCGCAGCCCCATTCCCAGGCATGCTGGGCCCTCCTTTGCCCTCCCCCTCCCCAGCACCGCCCCTCTGGGCTGAGTTGGCTCCATCCCTCACTGGGCTGAGGGCCATTTGCATCCTCCTGTCTGTTTCTTGGAGGGCAGCCAGGAGCCTCTTGCCCGGAGATAGGGGTGGGTTTGTTTCCCGGACAGTGGGGGAGGGGAGCTGGGGAGACGGGTGGGGGAGGGGGGAAGCAGGAGGGAGGGGGCCCGGCCCTCTCCAGGCCTCAGGGAGGAAGGGGCTTCCCTGCCTTGTCTCTGTCACTGAAGCCCGGGGAGGCCAGACTTGGGCTCAGGGTGACGCTCCCTCTGTGGAATGCCCTTCTGGCTCCTTCAGGGGCCCTCGGGACGCCTGCCTCCCCGCGGGAACAGCTGACTACCCCTGCTCTCTGGGCCCTTGGCATTGCTCATCCCCGTTTATCTCCCACCCACCCCCTGTGCTTCTGGAGGCTTCCGAGGGTGGGAACTCAGTGCCTGGCACTGCGTCTGGCCTTGGGGAGCCCCCAGGCTGGGAGCAGTGTGAAGGAGTGAGGGAGTGAATGGAGAGTGGGGCCCGCGTCCAGCCTGGAGAAGGACCCGGGCCTGTGGCTCACCCAGCCCAGCCCAGCCCCTCTCACCGTGGCCGCCAATCCCCGAGCCCTGAGTGGGCAGGTCCCCGGGGTCTGGGGGAGGCCAAGGGGTGGGAGACGTCCCTGGTCTGGGGCTGAGCCCCTGGTTGCGGCTGCCCCTCCCACTCACCTGTCTCGCAGCCTCCGCTCCCCGACACAGGTCAGCCTCCGAGCTCCCCAGGAGACTGAAAGGAGAGCCCTTTCCACAGCACAGGAACTGCAAGGACAGAAGGGAAGGAGGCGGTTTGCTCTCAGAGCCCCAGGGGCCCTGTCAGACAGAGGGGGAAACTGAGGCACAAAGAGGCCAAATGACTAGGCAGGGTCCAGCAGAGCTCGGGCCCCCCGGGAGGCCAGGACTGGGGCTCAGGGTGATGTGGCTGCCTCTGTGAGGGCACCAGGCGCTGGGCGATACCCTCACCCGCAGGTCCTCGCCAAAGCCGCCTGCCTGCCTGGCCGATTGCTCACCTGCCAGGGCCAGGGCCAGCCTCATGGGTGCGACCCTTGCAGTCACAGGGGCCCTGCTTACTGCTGTGCCATCACCGTCTTATGATTTTGAGTCATTTTTGGACAAGGGTCCCTTCATTTTGCTCTGGGCCCCGCAATTTTGGTAGCCGGCCCTGTCCAGGGCAGAGGGAGGCGGGCAGGAGCTCCTTGTGCCCCCCCGACACTCCACCTCGGGGGCATCCACATACTAAGACCCCTGCTCAGCCCCTGGCCCAGGCCGCCTGACTCTGCAGGGCCGCCCTGTGCCCATTTTCTGGCTCTCAGTCCACAGAGGGAGGCTGACCAGCTCAGAGCCGCCCAGTGAGGGGGAGGCCTCCCCCATCACACTCACCATGTCCTGGATGGCCACCAGCTCCTGCCGCCAGACGCCGGACGAGCTCTTCACCGCATGGTCATACACCAGATCGTAGGTGTCCAGCACGGCATCCTCCACCTGCACCCAGAGCATCGTGGGAAGCTCCCTCCCCCTGACAGAGCTGCCTGAAGGAAGGGCCTGGCCCCTGTGTGCTGGGTGATGTGCAAATGGCCTCCTCCACCTCCCTGAGGGCAGAGCCTAAGTCCCCTGGGTGGGTGAGTCACAGGAGTTCCCCAGACTCCAACTGTGGGAACCTCCCCCCCCAAAATGGCCATTAATGTCACATTCCTGCTCCCGAGGGGTCCTGTGGGATAAGTCGGAGACCTGAGCTCTGATGCCCACCCCAGCTATGGTCTTGTGGATGTGGGGGTCCAGCCGAAGGAAGTGTCCTCCCCGCTCCTGTTGATCTGGAAACTGGCAGAGGGGTAGGGAAAGACCACAGCTGGGCCTGGGCGAAGGCTGGGAGAGGCGTCATGCCAGTTCAGTTCCCCAGTGATGCTCCAGTCTTTCCCCAGAACCACCCAAGTATGTTCCAGAACCCCCAGGCAGCTGGGCTCCAGGCAAGGATTTTGGCCAGGGAAGTGGGGGGCATCCAGGGCCAGCTCTGAGCGAACAAGGCCCCTTGGGGGCAGACAATGGAGAAGGAGGGTAGCAACAGGGGCCTGGCTGGGCTCTGCCTTCCCTCCACACCCCCACATCACCCAGACCTCGTTGCCACTCCCCTCCTCAGCACCCCTTTCTGTGCCTTTGTTCATGCTGCCACCCCCCCGAAGCCGAAATGGCCTCCGCTTCCCAAGTTATCCCTTCAAAGACAAACTGGATTCTTGCCTCTTCCAGGAAGGCTTCCCTGACTGCTCTGGGGCCTCTGGTCTACTGGCACAGGCAAGGCCTCTTTGAGCTCCCCTGCCCTCTGATGCCTCCTTTCCCTCCTCAGAGACCCTGAGCTCTCCCTCCCCTCCCTTCCCTCTCCCATACTATGCTGATATGTGGGACATGCTGACAGGTGCTCAGGGGGGCCTCAAAGGTCTGAGGGTCAACAGCTTGGAGGACCTGGGCGCAGGCGGTTGGCGGGCAGTGGGGGCACTCCCAGCCAGCCCTGTCCAAAGCCCCTGCGCCCCAATAGGAAGCAGATGGACTTGTGTCCAAACACGGCTCCTGGCACTGAATGACCCTCCCCGTGGAGACACTGCTTTGCAAGTCATCCCCAACTCAGCCAGCTGGCTTCCTCCCCACCGTTGGGAGGCAGGCAGTGCCTTGGGCCAGGGGCAGGCACCAGGCTAGCCACCACTGCTGCAGGGCCTGGCTAGGGGCCCTCTCTCTGCCTCAGTTTCCTCAAGTGAAATAGGGGTAGAGACCTGCCAGGCCACTGTGTCTTCATGGGAGGAGGTCCTGGTGAGGGCTGGGGGCCTGGTGGAGCTGGCCTGGGGTCAGGGGGGCAGATGGCTGTGACAAGGAGCCCAGCTTGGACCACCCCTCCTGGTTCCATCCCTTGACCATTTCAACTCCTCCCCTCCCCACTATGGCCGAGGGAGGACCCGGGTGCCTCCACGGCAAGCTGTCATTATTGTAATATTGGCAGGAGAAACAACACCTGCTGGTGGCAGAGCGGCGAGCATCTCTCCCCATGAGCCCCTCCTTCAGATGAAGAAGCAGACCCGGCAAAGCCACGTCCCCTGTCCGAGACCCCCAGGCCTGGTGGTGGGGGCCAGGCTGGACTTGCCCGGCAGGCCTGGGTGTCTAGGTGGTGTGCCACCGTCCACCTCTCATTGCCGGCTTCAGGGGGCGCTGGAGGAGCCGGAGAAAATGGGGGTCTCAGATGCCACCGGGCACTGACATTGGGGTGCTCCCTGCCAGGGTGCCTTATTCCTTAAGCCCCATCGTCAGAGCTCCAGGGGTGCCCTGTCAGGACAGGGGTTTCTGGGCTGCTGAACACTCGCTCCCCAGACAGCACATCTCAGATACCCACACGAACCAGGTGCCCGGGGAGTCCCCACCACACCAGCCCCCCACAACCGGCGCCCCCCCTCCCCCGCCTCCCACCATCTGCCTGGGCTTGGTGACTCTCTGGGCTGTGCCCCAACTCCTGCAGTCTGCTAAACCTGCCCGGGTGGGGATGCTCCCAGGGTGGCCTCTGGGGAGCTGCAGGTGGTCTGCAGACTGGCCCCATGGGCCAGAGGCTGGGTCTGGCCTGAGCCCACACGGTGGCCAGACAATCAGGGAGGAGAGTGGCCTCAGGCGGGGGGGCCCTGACCGCGGGGAGCTGTGAGGACGCCTTTTGACGCCTCTCCTTGCACTGCTGTACTTAATCCGCACATGAATTATTAAGTGGAGCAGGCAATTCATTTCTGTGTGCAGGCCCTTCTGGGGACAGGGGGCGTTGTGCAGAGTCCCTCTCAGGCTGCGGCGGGAGCGTAATTAATAGCCCTTGTGCTCTGTATTCATCGCACGGCCACTCGTCCCCACATCGCCGGCCTTGCCAGCTTCGGGGCGCCTGCCAGGGAGCCAGCGTCCCAGAGGAGCGGCTGTTGGAAAACCCCGTGAGTGGCGGGGGCAGTAAGGGGGGGCACTCACCCCACCAGGGTCTGTGGCTTGGCTTCTGAGCCACGGAAGAGGTGGCCGGTCCCTGTCCTCCTCCACCCTCAGCTTCCCATCTGTGGGGTCCCCCAGACAAGCCGTCTTGACCTTGTGTTTCAGGTTATCTTAGGGGTTCCCTCGGGGGAGGTGCAGGAGGGGGAACAGGGTGAACGGGCCTGGCTGGGCACCAGGCTCCAGACGCCCTGGAGCAAACAGCTTGGCCCTTTGGCCTTCTCTGCTCACTGGGCCGCAGCAGGGCCTTGTGTGTCAACGGTGCCGGGGCTGGGACCTGTTTGGCCTGGGTTCCAGGGTTGGGGGCACAGGCTGGGCGGCTCGGCCTGCCCCTGCTGCTCGGTGCCCTGGCCCTGGCACCAAATACCGCCTCGTGCAAGGTTCCACACTAGTCCCACGCCCTGGAGGACTGATGGGCTCAGGATGTGTTGGGTCCCACTAGGCCCTTCACACGCACTGGTTCCCTCCTGCCATGAGCAGCCCCCTCGGCGGGGTCTCCATGCTCCTCTTACAGATGAAGAAAGAGGCCCAGGAGAGTTAGCTGATTACCCAAGGGTGCTGGGCCGAGAGGCTGACCCTACTTTGAAGCCAGAGCTCCTTCTGCAGGCCGCTCCCATGCCCACGTGGGCCTGGACACGCACACGGACAACACAGGAGGGTGGATGGAGCCCACCTGACTGCGGGCCTGGGAGGAAGCCCCAGCCCCCACCTGGGATCAGGCAGGGCCCGGAGAACTGACCCCCAGGGGCCAGCTGGAGTGAGGACCAGACCAGGACGATTTCTGTGGGGGATGTGGTTGGGGTTGGGACAGAGAAGAGGCCCAGCTGGGAGCCATCTGGCTTTTCGCCCCCACGCTTTCCCAGAGCAGGAGTCCCAGCTGGATGGTGACCTGTGGCCCCTGCACGGCCCCTCCCCTCCAGAACCTTGGATCCTGGGCTCAGAGCTGTAAACACAGTGTCAGAGAAGAGAGGATGGGCTGCAGCTACCCCCAGGAGAGCTGGACGGGGCCCCAGGGCACCCTGGCAGCTGTCTTGACTGGGACCACCCATGCTGTGACCCAGGCCTCGAATGGGCCAATGGATGGGTAATGTGAGGCCGAATTGCCAGCCTAGCCTGGCTTTCCCTGGGCCAGACTGCTGCCAGACCCACCGAGTGGAAGCCACCTTTCAGGGGCTCCGACCCTATCCAAGAGCCAGAGGAAATGTCCTTTTTCTGATCCCGTCACAGGTGGGTGACCCCAAATGATGCTAGGGTGGTGGTGGGTGGTTTGGGGTCACCCTTGGGCAGGGAAGGGAAAAGAAGAATTGACTCAGGACAAAGAACCCTGGATGGTGAGCTGGACCCCTCCTGCCCCGGCTCTGCCTCGTGTCCCCCCACCCCCTTGGGCCTGGCTTCCATCCATAGACTAGGGGTAAGGAAGGCAGGGACCAGAGGGGGTGATCACACACCTAAAAGCACACAGCATGAGCTTGGCCTGGGGGAACCAGGCCCAGCCTCCTGACTCAGCCGCTCTCTGCGAGCCTCTGCACCTTACATGACCATCTTGGGGGGCCCAGGCAACATGGAGTCTGAAGCCACTGGGACTCCTGATACACAGGCAAGAAATCATCTCTTGTCATGTGCTGCTTGCATGGGGTTTTGCCCAGAAACCCAATACGCTCCAGCCAGAGCCACCTTGGTTTCCCTGGGCTGGTCTTTATAGAGCATATGGAGAAACTGAGGCCCAGTAAGAGGAGAAGGGATTGCTCATGGTCACAGAAAGCCAGGACAGACAGGGCTTGTGGAGTGGGCTCTCCTGTCCGTCTCTGCAGCGCCCCCTACTGGCCCCTGCCTTGGGGGTCTTGCTTGGAGCTGGGCTGTCATAGGTGAAAGCTGGGCCCGAGTTCGGCCGCCAGGGTCTTGTCATTGCTAGGGACCAGGGGTGGCCTGCCCCTTGCCCCTTCTCCCAGCTGTGGCCTCTCCGCCAGCCAGCAGCTGGACTGCAGGGCTGGGTGGCGCGGCTGGGAGTGGGCCTGAGGCCTGGGACAAGCGCTGGGAAGCAGACATGCTCCCCCGGGGGCCAAGAGCCCCTTTGGGAAGGGCACCCTGCATCCTGGTGGTGTGTCCACGGCCGCCCCACCCGCTTGGGGACTGCCCTGTAGCCTCACAGCTCAGCGAGGGAGAGAAGCCTAACCTGGTGGTGAGGCGGGGGTGCCCTCTGGGCAGAGGGGCTGAGGGAGGGTGTTGGTGCTGGCTAGCAGTGGTGACTATAGCCACCATCGTCCCCTCCTCTGCCACCCGTGAACCTTCCTGGCCCCCGCCAACCCCCAGCCCCAGCCTGGGCTGCTCTACTCCGAACAAAGGGTCCAGACTGGCCTGGGGCTGGGGGCTGGCCCCCACACGTGAGCCCCTCAGGACCCACTGCCCCTCTCTCTGAGCCTCTTGGGCATCCAGTTCCTCTGCCTGGATGGAGTGGCCTGGCCTTGACCCCCATCCATGGTCTGGGAAGAGGTCGGCTCCACACATGCACTTGCCAGCCCCATTTCCCACGAGGCTCTCAGCTTCGTCCCTGAGTCCAGACAGAATCTCTGGAGGGCCACCTCCCCGCAAGCTCTGGTCCTGCCCTGCTCCTTGGGGGCAGTGCCCTTCATAGACCCATGGCCTGCAGGCTTCGACCCTGCTCACGTGTGCTCTCTGGGGGCTGCGGCCGATGTGACCCCAATATCCTGGAGCTGAGGCCCCCCTCCCTCCCTTAGAGACAGGACAGGAGCCCTCTCCTAGCCCCGAGCCTCCTGGGATGCCCTGCTGAAACAGCAGACACCCACAGAAGGCTAGCCGAATGGTGGATGGATGGACAGAGGGAGGAACAAACGAGCCACCTCCTGTGGGGACCCACCCCAACATTACCCTGGGCATCATCACCCTGGTCACCACCACCACGGAGTCCCTGGGGAAGAGCCCACATTGAAGACGGAGCTAGCAGGTAATCTTGCCACCTCTTCCCACCTGGGTCACCTGGGCTGCCCCAAGCTGCGGGCAGGTCAGTGTCCAGGACTGAAGGACCACTGTCATCCTGTGAATGAATCTTGGACGCCCTGTCCACTTTGTCCTGCAGCCAACCCTCACCCGCACAACGCGTCTCTCCCTGCCCCTCCGGCCCCCATCAGGACAGCAGACCCCTTAGCGCATTTTCTGGAACATGGACCCCTGCTAATCAATCCCTCACTAGTGGGGGGCCCTCTCTGCTCCTGCTCCTCGGCCCCCTTCCCCAGCTCCCTGGGCGTCACATTCAGGCCCAGGGCGGGAGGGGTTGAGGGGCCTTAGTGAGAGGGGTCTGAGGCCTGTGCTTGCCTCCCCTCTTTCCTCGGGGAGCTGCTGCCCCCAGGCCAGGAGAGGAGCAGCCCTGTGGTCCCTGTGCCCCCACCCCACCCCCAGGCAGAGGATGTCCCCACAGTGTTCCCCCGCACCTGCCATGTCTCTCCCCTAGTGAGGCGGGCAGGCGGGAGGGAGCATGGAACCTTAGCTCTGCTGAGGGGTGGGGACGGGGCTGGGAGCTCACCTGGGCAGGATTTCGGAGTCTCCAGAAGGCCACCTGCACCAGGGCGCAGAACACCAGAGCAAAGCACAGGAAGCCCTGGGCAGAGGAGGGACGGGTCACTCCATGCGGCTGTGCATGGCCTGGCGGGGTCCCTCTGGGCAAGGGGGCTCACTGAGGGGCATGTCTGAGCCCAGCTCCTCACTGCCCAAAGGGGAGGCCTTGGGCACTGGGGAGACCTTGGGCGGTGGGCATACTGGTTCCCATCCCTTCTTCTGGCTCTTTTGGGGAATTCTTCCCCTACTGCTGGTTTTGTCTCCCGAGGGCCTGTCCATGGCAGTGCCACATCCCCTGCCCCAGGGGGAGGCAATCCTGGGATGATGGAGACCCCTGTCCACTGTGGCTGCTTCTGGGAGGGGCACTGACCCCGGAAAGACCCGGCAGAGCCTTTCCTGAGCTGGAGACTCGGACCTGGGAGAAGAAAGTGCCCTTTTTAGGTGGTCCGGGCAGGGGGAATGGCTTAGGGGCTGTGGCGGCCCTCGTGCGGGGAAGGCCATCTGCAGGTTCCAGCAGGGACAGCTGGTTTGGGGCCAGGTGGAACACCTGGTGTGACACCAGGTGGTGTGACTCCCCCAGGGAAGCTCCCTGCTCAGTCCTGTGGTCCATCCAACCCCTGCCCCTCACTCTTACTACCCCCTGGACCCCAGAGTTGGAGGAGACGGGAGTTCTCTGGAGGGAACGTCTTCCATCCCTGGCACCCCACTGGGGTGTCCTTCTCTCAGTCAGGGGGTCTGAACTGCTGAGGTCCTCCGGCAGAAGCTGATGAACATCGTGGGCCCCTCGGCTGGGAACTGCACACACGCCCCAGTGCTCTTTTGACAGCACTCTCAGAGGGTCACCCCAGCCTAAGAACCCTGGGGATGTCACCCCTGCCCATAGTTCCACTCGCCACCTTCGTGCTGGTGACCCTCGGATCTGGGTCTCTGGCCAAGGCTCCTCCTGGAGCTCTGGACCGTCAATCTGGCCGCTGACCACCCAACCCAGGTGTCCGGAGGCCTGATGTAACTGTCTGCACCACCCCCTCCCCACCGCTGCCCCATGCTGGGTGGGGCTGGCATGGCCGACATGTCACCCCCGCCCCTAGACTGTCTGCACCCTGGGGCAGGCGGTGGCTGGGCTATCCAAACCCAGTGCCTTGTTCAGGGTGACACCCAAGAGAGCTGATGACCAATGGAATGGAGAGATGCAGACAGACACACAGACACTGGCCTGGCTAGGCAGGGAC
Organism: Diceros bicornis minor; assembly: GCF_020826845.1. NCBI lineage: Eukaryota > Metazoa > Chordata > Mammalia > Perissodactyla > Rhinocerotidae > Diceros > Diceros bicornis. Next base: position 2,392,592 of record NC_080770.1, read on the forward strand.
GAAGAAACGGTCCACACCAGGGGTGGCCCACTGGCCTCCAGGAAAGAGCGGGTCACCCCCACCAGCCCCCAAGCTCAGGTGCGGGCACAGGGGCCTCTGGCTGTGCTGGGGCTGGCAGCCCTCCAGGCTTCTCCTCGTGGTGTTCCCTCCTGCCTGCCTGGGAGTCCCCAAGGCCTGTCTAGGGATGACCTTAGCGATGCCTCTTCCTCCCTCTCCCTCCTTTCTACTTCCTCTCCCTCCTCCTCCTTCTCCCTCCTCCTCCTCCCTGGCTGGCTGCAGGCCGTCTTCCCCATCTGGAAGCCATCGCTCAACTCTGCCTCCCAGGCTGGAGGCCTTGAGCCAGCTCAAGGGACCAGCATTTTCCAGAAACCATTTCGTGCCTTAGGAGAGAGCATCAACTCCCTGTCTCCCATCCCGCTACCGGGCCCACCCCGAAGAGAGGGCCTCTGGCAGCGGATGGGTCCCTCAGTCCCTCTATGCCTCCACAGTGCCGAGGCTGCTGGGTTTCTTGCTCCTCATTCTAAATTCAAATACGTAAGTAAACCGAAACGGCTTCCCTCTGCCACCACCGCCAGCTCTGTTCTCTGTTCTCAGCCCTGCAAGGCAAGCTCGTTGGTTCATTTCCTGTGCGAGAGGCCGGTTTGGGGAGAGGCCGGAGGAGGTGGGGGCAGGAAGGGGGGAGCAGCCAGGCGCCTGTCATGTTGGGAAAGGTCTCCTTGCTCCCTGGCTCCTTCACGTGTGCTCATACACGCAGACACACATGCAGACACAGGATGCAACACGCACACGTGCACACACACACAGCTCAAGGGAGCAGCATCTCCAGAGCAGGTCTCCAAGCACCCCTCGGGGGCCACGCTGGGCTCACCATCAAGGCTGGGGGCTGAGGGCAGGGTTGGGGTGCAGCAGGCATCCAGCCACAGGGCTCCTAGGCCCTTCTCACAGCCTGCCCTGCATAACAGGCCTCCTGGCCCTGGAGTCGGCTGGGGAAGCAGAATTGAGACCCCAGGTGCCCCCTGCCCCCTGCCCACAGCTCAGAGCTGGAGAAGGCCCTGGTGACCGGCTGGGCCAAGAAGAACTGGACGGAGCTGGGGGGACAGAGCGTGGGAGCCTTGGGAACAGGAGCCTGTGGCTGAGGCATCTCCCCGCCGTAAGCCAAGCTCCATGGCGCCCCCTGGCGGCCAACCCCACAGCCCCACACTGGCCTCTCCAAGCCACCCTCGCCTGGCCCCCCAGGCCTGGCCCTGTCAGCACCTTGTCCTCCAGCCATGCACCACTCTAGCAAGGCCCACGCCTTAGGGCTCCCCTCTCGGGACAGTCCACCTGCCTGGTCAGCTCCTGCTGGGGCCTCCCCTCCTTCCCCTCCCCGGCCCCATGGGTACCCAGCTGCAGCCAGATTGCACAGGGTGGAGCCGTGACCTCCAACAACGCCAGCACTGCCCTGCCCACGTGCCTGTGGGTCCTGCTTAGGGCTGGAGCCACCTGATCCCGCTGTGCTCCCCGAGCCCGCCCAGGGCTGGCCGGCCCAGGGCTGCAGCTCCAGGAGGTGACTCTGTCCCTGCCCTTGGAGACATTTACAAACCAGGAGTCGCTCAACAAACGTTTGCTGACACAGGCTGGTCCTCAGATAGCCAGGGTGATCGGCCTCTGGGCCACTCGGAGAAGCAGAGCCCCAGCGTGAGCTCACAGGAGTCGCTGGCCCACGAACCACTCACAGGGCAGGGGTGGGGTTTGCAGGGGCAGAGGGCTGGAGGCACGACAGTGGGGTCCTCCTGGCTGGAAGGGAGGGAGGGAGGCCGGAGGGACCCATGGAGCTCCAGGGAGGCTGGACTGCGTCCCGAACACTGCAGGCAGTCCGCGAAGGCTCCGGGCAGGGAGGGCACATGCCAGGAGGAGGCTGGGGTGCCTGTGAGAGGCCAGTTCAGGTCAGAGAGGGGGGGCTCGAGCCCAGAGGGGCAGGCGGGGCTGGCAGGTAGGGACCAAGATGGGGCCCGGGAAGAGCAGGTACGGGGGCAACAGAGGCCCCGCTGTGGGGTGAGGTGGGACCTGTGGGGCCTGTGGGACCTTGGGGGGCGGTGGAGACACCGCCCCCCTGGTAGCTGCGAAAGCGGATGTGGAGCTCAGGAGGAGCCCGGGCTGCAGGCCACCTTGGGGTCAGCTGCGCAGGCCCAGACCTACAGGGGATGGGGCCGGCAGAGGGGCTTTCTCTGCCTCCCCAGGTCTCTTGGTAACAGGAAATGGAATTCACCCGAACCCTGTTCAGAGCCTCCAGTATAACAGAACCAGACCCTCTCTGGGCCTTTGGGAATGGCTCCCAGGCCTGGGAGGGCTAGCTCTGATGGGGTGAAGTAGGGCTTGGTGGGGTGTCCTGGCTGGCCTGGGTGGAGGGGTCCTGACTAGCCCCAGATGGAGGGGTCCTGGCCGGCCCGGGTGGAGGGGTCCAGGCTGGCCCACATCGCTTGGGCCTCTGTTTCTTTTGGGACATTGCAGGGGAAGGCAGGCTCCCTGGTCTCACAGCCCTGCCAGCTCTCGGTCCCATCCTGGGGAGCTGTGGGGGCTGGGGCACAGAGAACTCACCCCAGCCATGAGGCCCCCGGCCTCCCTCACAGTGGCTACGGCGGTCAGCACGGCGCCCAGGGTCAGGAGCCCAGCCAGGCTGATGCCCACGTAGAAGGCTAGGCAGGGAGAGTGAGGAGGAGGGTTAGGGTGCCCAGGACAGGGGTCCCAAATGCACAGAGCCTGGGACTGAAATGCAACTGGAGGGTCACCAAGGGTGGGGGCTGGACTTCTGGGAGCTCTGAATGGGCCACATTTCCCCCAACAGGCAAGGATGTGGCACTCACCACCCACCCCCTCCTCCCGATGTTCAGAAGGACGAGAGGGAAGGAAGAAGCCTGGGAGGCCCTGTCCCCCTCTTCCTGCCCTCCCTGCCCTCCTCCTGGTGCTATCTTTGAAGCCACATCCCCACCCCCATGCCCTAGTGACAGGTGGCCATGGGGGGCCTGTAATCTTATCAGTCCAGGCCCAGGCCCCAGGCTTCCTGCTCCAGGGAAGCAGGGATCCAGGGTTCAGGGTGAAAACGTGAGGCCTAAGGGTTGGGATGCCTGGGGCCTGGGACCCAGGCCTCGACGCTGTGGGCCTCACTTTCCCCCACATCTGACCTCCTTGGCCTCCTTGCTTGAGGGCAAGCCCCCATCCCGGCTGGGCCCCTCTCTCTGGGAGCACCCCTCCAGGACGTGGACCCGGTCGGGTTCGGATGCTATCCGACACGCCCGCGCTATTCCCAGGATCCCAGGGGGGTGGGGGTCCAGGCAAGAGCACGGCCATCTCCCAGACACCAGGCTCTGCCTAGTGGAGCCGGGGTCCCCCAGGGGACGTCTCTGCTCCTGACCCTGTCGCCTGCCCTGACCCCGCTCCTCCCCAGCCACATTTGCCCCTGAAGCCCCCTCCCCAACAGCGGCCACCTGGGACCTCACTCACCCCAGCGGTGCCTGGCCTCGTAGGAGGTCCTCTCTGATGATGTGCGGCCGATGACCACAAAGTGGGCCCCGAAGTAGGTGAGAGCCGCCATGGTGGCCACGGCAAGGCCCAGCAGCTGGGGGTGGGGCAGACAGAGCATGGTGGGCAGGGCCAGACCCAGACCGAGGCCCCAGAGGGCAGGGTCTCGGGGTCCTGGGTCTCCCTGACCAGCCTCCCTCCAGCTTCCCGGTCTCACATGAGACAGGCTGTGGGGCTTCCGGATATGTCTGTGGGGTGCTCTCAGGGGGCAACGCACACACACTCCCCCACCCACACACACTCATTGTCCAGCTTATCCAAGGACCCGGAACCTCGGATCTTTCCGTCTGCAGAGTGGGGAGTGGGCCCATCCCAGCCCCTCGAAGGCCCCTCCCCACTCCTGTGAGGGCACCCTCCAGGGCAGGAAGCCAGCGCCACCCCCACCCCTGGGCATCACTCCTTCCGAGCCCGGTTCTCCAGCTGCCCAAGGTCCTCAGGCCTCCTCCAGGCCCCTCGCTGCCTGGTGGGAGGATGGACACTGCCCACAGGAGCATCCTGTTCAAACGGTCAGCCCGCCGGGAGTCCACCCCCAGGGACCCCAGGGGCATGTTCCCTGGGGCAGGATGGGGACAGGGCTGGGGGATGTGTGTGTGTGGAGGGGGAAACCACAGAGCTGGGGGTCCAGTCACACAGCACCTCCCCCACTCCCTCCTGCTCCACCTGCCTGTTACCAGGACAAAGAGGCTGGTGACCAGCATCTGGCATTTGGCCACGCTGACTCGACTCCACGGCCCCATGGTGGTCTCCTCTCTTCTCTTCTCCCCTCCTCTCTTCTCTCCCCTCCCTTCCCTCCCCTCCCGCTGTGGTTTCCAGCTGGGCGGGGGCCTCAGAACACAGCTGCTCGCCCAGGAGGTAGGCTGCGTCCGCCCATCTGTCTGTCAACACGCCCAGAGGACTGAGCTGCTGGGTGCCCCGGAAGAAGGGCGGGCAGGAAGGGGAGGAGACATCAAGGCCAGCTCCTGCCGCCCCTGCTCCCCCAGCCCTGGCCCAAGACTCCAGGACATTTGCAGACATCTGTGGGGTCTCCTGCAAGGGCTAGACCTTGTTCTTGGTGTGGCCTCAGTGGACACCCTGGGAGGAGGTAGGAGGAGGTGAGTGAGTAGGAGAGGATACATTGGTAGGGGGTGAGCTTCCTGTCTCAGGAGTGTGCAAGCAGAGGCTAGACCTCTCGTGAGTCCTGCCTGAGGCCGTAATCCTTGGAGGAATTGGGAGACAGGGTCTAATCAGAACATCATTATTGAAGCATTGTTTTATGAAACGCCATTTGAAATGTCCCGTGATAACAACATTTTGAAAAGGTAATTCGATTTTTGATGCCTCAGTGGCACAAATGAGTAATTTGGAGCAGAGCAGTCTCGAGGGTACAGGGCAGGGCTGGGGCTCTCACTCATACCCACGTTGGGCCTCCAAGGGAGGCTTTTTCAAAACTGGAATCTGTAATTAAACTGAATGTGGTAAATCCGAGGATGGGGCTGGGCCGCAACTCAAACACACATGGGCGTGCTGTCTAAGTGGCCGCTGGGGCCAGTGTGGGCCTGGAGGGGACAGGTGGTGAGACCACTGTTTGGGTCCAGTCTGGGCCAGTTTGAATGGCAGGGACCGCTGCTGTGGTCCTCCGGGGTGACGGGGCTGACCGGGCCAGGACCACCTGAGCACAGCTCAGTCTCCTGCTAGAACTGCTTCCCTCTGACGTCTTGTAATGTGGGGTCTTCCTGGACACTCGGGGACCTCAGCAGGGGAGGAGGTGTGCCCCAGACAGCTTTGAGCATGGTGACCTCTTGGCCTTCTAGAAACCAGCAGAATGGGGCTCTATGGCTGGCCAGCAGCTCCAGCCACCTCCTCCCTCCCTCTGACAAGAGTTGGGGGGAGCCAGGACCCCTCGTCCATCCCAGCCCCCCCAGGCGGCCACCCTGACCTCCAGGAATCCCTGTCCTGGGTCTCCAGGGGCACAAGGGGTTTCCCGACGCCACGGGCCTGTGGTGTTGCTCCAGGTGGAGCCCAGGTGTGGCCCAGGCTGGGGCCCATGTGTCACTCGAGGGGGCAGCAAGATGGAAAGTATGTGTGCCAGAGTGTGGGCCACGGGGCTGGCCGTCTCGACCTTCTCTGTACCAAGATGAGCCGCTCGCCACCGTGTCTGCCTCACTTCGGGAATGTCTTTCTCCAACTTTGGTGAGAAAAGCGGCCCCTGGCGACCTCTCGGGGATGGGGGGGTGACACCGCATGTCGCTGCTCCCCAGGTGCCTCTGCGTCAAGTTTGGAGTGAAACTTTCAGAGCAGGGGCCAGGCGTGGGTTCTTGACCTACTGAGTGCCGAGCACTCTGCACAGATGACCTCGCTGTGTCTTCCTAAAGCACCACCAAACCCCTTGGAGGGCAGGTAATGAGGCTCCTTCAGCGACAGGCCACGTGGGGACTGACCCTAGGCCAGCCCTTCTAAAGACGGGGCCTCTGACCACGGCCCCCTTTCCCCGTGCCCACTGGCTGGGGCAGGGAGCCTGGCATTCACATTTGCCCCATGAACCCACCACCCCGTTGGCTGAGCCACACCCCTGGGCTCCAACACCCCCTGTGCAAGAGGAACCAGCATCTGGAGGGGAAGCCGCTGCCCTGCCCAGCTGCCCAGCTCCCCAGCCCTCGGCTGCTCACCCATCTCCTCTGGGCACCTGAGGTGGCCTCCACTCCCGAGGGCAGCCCGTGGGAGCCAGGAGGGTGTCCTGAAGCAGCAGCTTCAGTCCCGAGGGGCTGGTCCAGGGGTACAGAGTCCCCTGCCCCACAGACCCTGTCCTGAGGTTCAGGCCCCACGGGAGCCAGCCTCGCCCGCCTCTGGTCTTCATTTCCATGGGAGATGCTGGGCTTCTAAGTGTGTGCTCATGCTCATGCGTGTAATATATTTGCCAGCCAGCCACCTCCTTTTCCCTCCATCTTCCTCTCCCACATCTAATAATTACTTGGCTAATTGAAAACTGTTTTGTCACAGGAACCAACTGAAAGAGCTCCCAGTGGCCAAAGTGGGAAGAACTTGAGCAACAAAATCGATAATGTCATCTTGGCCGATGACCCACAGTATTCGAAAAATATCCGTGCATCCATGCTGGGCTAGGTAAAAGAGTGAATAAGCAAAGGAACGGTGGAGAAGAGATGAGTGGCCTGCACACAAGAATTCCAAATATGCGTGGGTACGCCCTCCTCAGGGAGGGAGACTCAGCTCCCAGCCCCTGGTGGTGGCTGCGCACAGCGACCTTCTTCCCTGCAGGAGGGCGCAGGATGGAAGGGGGATCCTGACACACACCCCAGCCAGGCGGTCAAGGTCAGCCTTACAGGGTACGTCATGTCGAGAGCATGTGTCCTGATGTGACGGAGGAGAAGGAGAAGGAGACCCCCACTGCGGTCTTCCTCCCCAGACCCACAGCCCAGTGTACTCGTGGCAGAAACATCAGACAAATCCCAAGAGAGGGGCATCTTACAAAACACCTGATGGTTCTCAAAACTGGCAAGGTCGCCAGAAACGAGGGAAGCCTGAGAGACTCTCAAGGCCCAGAGGAGTCTAAGGAGACAAGAAGACTGAACGTCACATGGTGTCCTGGATGGGATCCTGGGACAGAAAAAGGACATTGGGTAAAGGCTAAAGAAACCTGAATAAAGCACGGACTTGAAGTGACAATAATGGATCAATATCAATTGACAGGTTGAGACAAGTGCCCCACACCCACGTGAGATGACGATAATAGGGGGAGCTGGCTGTGGGGCACATGTGAATTCTCTGTACCATCTTTGCAACTTTTCTGTGAATCTAAAACTGTTCTAAAATAAATGTTACCTGGTTTTGTCCACCACTCCAGGCTCACGGCACAGAAGGGAGCAGTGTCCTGGAGCTGGCTCTGCCCGTCCATTCACTGGGTCGTGAGCGCTTGGCCCGTGCTAGCCGGTCCCCACTCCATTAACTGCTCGTCCACCCGGATGTCCGCTATTCGGGGATGTCACCTGATCGCTTGCTCATCCAGCCATCCGCCCTCCACTCACTTGCCTCCACGCAGCTGTTCATTCATTCAGCTCTTCACTTGCTCCTGCCTGCTGCCTCAGTTTACCTGGGCAGCTGCCTCTGGGAATCCAAGCTGGGGGAGGTGGCACTGAGGCAGGCCCCTCCTTCTTTCTGTGAGGCTACTTCCCCTGGGCCAGGAGGTGACAGCCTCCACCCTCCGTCCAGGGGGAGGCCTGAGAGAGGTCCCCCTTCTCCCCCATCGGAGATCAGCTGGGGCCCTGAGGCCTGGAGCCAGAGGCCTGGAGCCAGAGGCCCCTGTACCTGAGCCTGCACCGGGTCCCTGCATGCCTAGTGGGGTGGTGACATGACCCTCCCCACCCAGGGGCACCAGCAGGTTGTCCCCTTGGTGGACCAGGGACTCCCATCTGCTCACTGCCTTCCTGCAGCCCTGTGGGGGTGCTGAGAGAGGGGAGACCTGTCAGGGCCACGCGGGGACTTGAATTCGGCCTCTGGCCTTCCCTCTGCCCTTTGCCTTGATTCTGAAGTTGTCCCCAGCAGCCCGGACAAGTCACAACCCAACCTGGGGCAGCTTCTCCTGAGCCTTCTCCTGGGAGGGTTGGGGACATTCTCCTTCCTGGTCACCTAATGCCTGGGTCAGCTGTGTGTGCCTTGACAGGCCTCCGGATGGACCCCCACAGCCTGGGGAGCCCCAATTCCCCCAGAAACATCCACCCGGGCTTGCAGGGCGCACCCGGGCCTGTCCTCTGAGCACCTGAGCCAGACCCAGGAAGATTCTGGGGCAGAGCTTGTCAGGGCCCCTTCCCCATAGCAGGCCATGAACTGCTTCCTTCCTCTCCCTGGCCCCCAGGGGCATGGATCCCATGCCCTGCCCCTCCTCCTGGAGCCGGGGCCCCACCCCCCATGGTGGGGGTGGGGGTGGAGTGGGGGCTGGGGAGGGCTGTGCCCCTGCTCCATCCCTGTGTGTTGCCCCATTAGCATGGGGGGTTCAGGGGCCATGGAGCCCCTGCCCTGCCCAGACTGACTCACTGCTTGTCCGGCCATGCTGAGGCTGCGTCCCACATACAGCAACTAGCAGGATGTGCAACTATGACATGCAACTATCTACTGGAGCTTTGGGGAGAAAAAGGGAAAAAACAAAAAAAAAAAAAAAAGGAAGGGGATTGGCAATAGATGTTAGCTCAGAGCCGGTCTTACACAGCAAAAAGAGGAAGATTAGCATAGATGTTAGCTCAGGGCTGATCTTCCTCACAAAAAAATTAATTAATTAATTAAAAATAATAAAAAATGGATTTTACTTTTTAAGCAGTTTTAGGGTTACAGATAAATTGAACAGAGTTCAGAGAGTTCCCATATGCCCCTCTCCCCACACACCATGTCCTCTATTATTAACATCTTGCATTAGTGTGGTACATTGTTACAATCAATGAGCCAGTATTGATACATTATTGTTAACTAAAGTCCATAGTTGATATCAGGGTTCACTCTTGGTGTTGTATATTCTGTGGGTTTGGACACGTGTCATGACATGTATACACCGTTACAGTATCATACAGAGTAGTTTTACTGCCCTAAAAGTCGTCTGTGCTCCTCTTCAACCCTCCCTCCCCCTGAGCCCCTGGGAACCACTGATCTTTACTATCTATATCGTTTTGCCTTTTCCAGAATCTCACGTAATTGGAATCATACACCACGTATCCTGTTCAGACTGGCTTCTTTCACTTAGCAATAAACATTTAAGTTTCCTCCACTTCTTCTCAGGGCTTGACAGCTCATTTCTCTTTATCGTGGAATAATACTTTGTTGTCTGGATGGACCACAGTTTGCTTACCCATCTACCTATTGAAAGGCATCTTGGGCGCCTCCACATTTTGGCAATTATGAATAAAGCTGCTAGAAACCTCCCGGTGCAGGTTTTTGTGTGAACAAAGGTTTTCAACTCCTTTGGGTAAGTACCAAGGACTGTGACTTCTGGATTGTATGGTGATTTTGTTTGTTTAGTTTTGTAAGGAACCGCCAAACTGTCTTCCACAGCGTCTGCACCGTTTTGCATTCCCGCCAGCAAGGATGAGCGTTCCTGTGCCTCCACGTCCTTGCAGCATCTGGTGGCGTCAGTGTTCTGGGACATGGACACTCTGATGGCTGTGTGCTGGTGCCTCACTGTTGTTTTAATTTGCACTTCCTTGATGACACAGGATGTGGAGCGCCTTCTCCCGCACATGTTTGCTGTCTGTACGTCTTCTCTGATGAGCTGTCTCTTCAGGTCTTTTGCCCGTTTTTTAATTGGGTTGTTTTCTTATTGTCGAGTTTTAAAAGTTCTTTGTACATTTTGCACACAAGTCCCTTATCAGATGTGTGTTTCGCAAATATTTTCTCCCAGTCTGAGGCTTGTCTTCTCCTTCTCTTAACAGTCTCTTTCGCAGAGCAGAGGTTTCTAATTTAGCAACTTAGCAGCCACGGTTCTGGTGAGGCATACGACCCCCTCCATCGCTCTTAGGAAAGACCACCAGAAGTTGGCCCAAGGTGGGCCAACAGCCCACCTTGACCGTCCTGGCTCAGGGTACACCCGCTCTGTCACAGTCTCGTCCTCGGGGCCGTTGATCAGCTTTCCCCTCTGCAAGCTGTCATATGGGCCCGTTACCTTGATGGCATCATGCTGATTGGGCCTGGCGAGCAGGAAATAGCGATTACTCAGAGACACCTTGGTAACACGGTGGGTGCCGAGAGTGGGAAATAAATCCCACAGAAATGCGGGGGCCTGCCACGTTTCAAGGGGTCCGGCGGTCTGGGGCGTGTCGAGATCCACGTCTGGCCCTTTCTACTACTTCAGAAGAAATGCGATGCCAAGCGAGCCTCTTTGGATTCTGGGGGTAGCACACGCTTGAAACTCGACCCATCTTTCGAATGACCTGGAAAGTGGTCAGTTCGAGGGAGGATCAGAGTGAGAGGAGCCTCTGCAACAGGTCAGGCTGCCGAGCAAGCCACCGCACCTCTTGGGCCTTATACGACTAGCAGATCCGGGCACGTTTGAGGTCTGTAGCGGAGAAGGATGCTGTGTGGAGCCTTTGGCAGGCCCGGTCGTAGGTCACAGCCCAGCACCGTTAGCATTTGGAGCAAAGCTTGTTTCCTCTGTGGCGTGCCTCTCCTTTGCAGAACCAGATTCTGGCTTTTACTTCTGGGCCTTAGTGGAGACTACGTGTAACCATCGCCACCGAGTTACCATGTGACCTGAATTGTCCATCAAGAATGGGTGTTGTCTGACCCACCAAGCATACCATTTCATACCGTACAGTTGGCCATACTCAGTTGTCATCATCAAATGGAAGGGGCATGTACGAGACTGGGCTCAAAGCAGGTTCTGAAGGCATAGGTAAGTCACGTGGAGTAGTGGCTCAAAGCCTACTGCACCCACCCCTGCTCCGTCCCCATCCATCTCTCAGCCGGCTCCTCTGGCTTCATGGCGTGTTCTCTGTGACCTGAAAAGTGAGGAGGGAAAAGTCTGGGGCTGGCTTACAGATGGCTCTGCACCACATGTAGGCACCACCGAGAGTGGACGGATCCTGACCTCTGGCCCCACTGAGGGACAGTGGTGCAGGGAAACGCCCCGGAGGCAGGCAGAAATTCCAGCAGGGCCTCTGGTCGCTTCATTTTGCCAGGAAGGAGTGGTCAGAGCTACACATCTTCCCCAATTCATGATCAGTGCTAATGGTTTGGGTAGATGGTCAGGGATTTGGGGAACAATTGGAACCTCGGTGACTAGAGGCCTGTGAAACAGGGGCACAGAATGTGAAGATATTGTGACCTGCATGGATGCTTGCCAAAGAGCTGCCATCTCGGCCGAGGAGAATCTCAGTGACCTGGTAGACAAGATGAACCTTCTGTGGACATCAGGCAGCTGCCTTCCCCAGCCAGCCCTGTCGTCGCCCAAAGGGCCAATGGGTGAAGGGACCAGGGTGCCAGCTGGAGGTGGTACACAAGCTTAGCCCGTGGGCTGCCACTCACCAGGGCCGATCTGCTAAGCGCCCCACCTGGAAACAGCAGAGACTGACACTGACACCCCCACATTGTCCAGGGGACCCACCAGAGCTCCCCAGTGGCACTGCTTCCATCGGAAAGGGCACCGCTTTGGCCTCGCTAGAACAGACACTCTGGACGTGGATTCCCTTTCCCTCTCCGCAATGCTTCTGCCAAAACACCACTGGTAGACTTACGGAACGCCTTCTCCACCATCCTGGTATCTCACGCAACTTTTCTTCTGAGGAAGGAACTCATTTCCCAGCCGGTGGAGAGGGACACTGGGCAATGGGCTCTGGACACTGTGTTCACGGTCCCACCAGGTTCCCCATCACCCTGAAGCAGCTGGCCTGATAGGACAGTGGAATGGCCTTTTGCAGACTCAGCCATGGCACCTGTTGAGTGGCCACACACTGCAGGGCTGGGACAATGTCCTCTAGGGTGCAGTCAATACTCAGAAGTAGCGTTTTCTCTTATCCCGGAGACTCGTGGTTCTGGGAATCACCAGGGGGAAATGGCAATGATTTCTATTATCCTAATGAAATGCCACGAGTGAAGTCTTTGCTTCCTGTCCCCACAGCTCTCGGATGTCTTTGTCTAGAAGCCCAAGTTCCCTAGGGAGGAGGGCTGCTGCCAGAGGACGTGCAACAAGCCCATTAAAGTGCAAGTTGAGACTGTCACTGGCCACTTGGGGATCCTCGCGCCAGAGAATCACTAGGTAAAGAGGGGTTACCGTACGGGCGGAGGAAGTGATATTACCGAGGGGACATCAGTGGTTATTACACAAGGGATGGGAGGAGTATGTCTGGAACGCAGGAGATCCCCTGGAGCGCTTCTTGATGTTCCCCTGCCCTGCGATTAAAATCAATGGAAAACTACAATTACCGGCCCAGACCCTGCAGGAAGGAAGGCTTGGGTCATTCCACACGGCGAAGAGCCACGAGCAGCTGTGGTGCTTGTCGAGGTGAAGAGAGGACGGGCTGGGCAGTGGAAGCAGGTGATTAGAGATACTGGCCAGCCGGCGTGCGCAGCCGTAGACATGGGGCTCGTGATCACTGTCAGTGTTCCTGCCTTATCTTGACTGGAACATGTGGATGTGGCTCGAGTCAGCAATTTCCTCCTCCTCCACGTAATCTGCGTTCGCAGTGGCTCACTCTGTCCCAGTATGTAAAGCACAGGACATCGGAGGGGGAAAGTGACCCAGCTGGAAGAGGAATGGACACCCCAAGGCGGATAAGAGGCCCCCTCCTCTTGGGGGGGCGCTTGGTTGTGCGGGCTGGGCTGCGTCTCGCTGGGGGAGCACGCCTCCACTTCGTCTTTGGTGGGAGTTGAGCACAGTTGAAGAGGTGCAGGGGATACTGTATGCCCCCATTTGCATGAAGCATCCAAAACAGGCAAATCCACAGAGACATAAAGTGGGTTAGCAGTTGGCAGGGGCTGGGGAGTGAGGGCTTCTAGGTCGGGGGTTTCCTTTTGGGGAGGATGACAACGTTCTAAGATTAGATGGTGGTGGTGGTTGAGTGACTCTATGAGTAGACTAAACCCCACTGAACTGTACTCTTTAAAAGAGTAAATTTCGCGGTACGTGAATTATATCTCAATGAAGCTGTATATCTGTAAGAAAAGGAGGTGCCTGTGGACGCCGTGAGGAGGAGGGTGGGCCGTGGTGGATCCGCGTGGTGTCGCCGTAACTGAACTAGAAGTGTGTTTCCCAGAATTACCCGCCCTGCTGCTCAGGGTTGACATGGTGTGTGACTGGTGTGAGCTTCAGAAGGTGGGAGTGAAGCGGTGGCTGCCTTCTTTCTAGGCTCAGAGGGTTGCTCAGCGAACCGCGGTGCCATGGGGATCTGCTGGCTCACCTAGGGGTGCGGGGTGGCACCGGGACTCCTCTGTCAGCTTCTCTGGCCCCAGACCAGGCCGCCTGCCCGCTGACTGAGGCCCAGCACTGGAGGGATGCAGAGGCGAGAGCCAGACGTCCCTGTGTAACCACATCCATGGCAGAGGAAGCCGCATCCCGGAGTCCGAGCAGTGCCCTGGTGTCCTGTTGGTGGCTGGAAGGCCAGCTGCTGCTCTGGAGACCCTCCCAGCTCCTCACCTCCCATCCAGTCGGGATCCTGCTGTCTGGCCGCTGTCCACCAGGGACCTCCATGCTCCCAAATCCAGTAGGCACTCTCTGCCCTCACCTTTGCCTCTCCACGAGCCTTCAGCACTGGAGACCCTGGGGTCCTCCTGTCTCTCGGTGTCAACGACCCCACTCTCTCCTGGTTTCCGTGTCACCGACTTCGGCGCCGTTTCTCGGTTTCCTGCTGTCTCCTCCCACTCTCCCAGTTGTGGAAATATTAGGGTTCCTCAGGGCTGGATCCTGGGCCCCTTTCTCTTCCCGCTCTGGCTGCTTAGGCGGTTTCGTCAGTTTCTGTTGTTTTAAATGTCGCTCAACGCAGACGACTCTCCTGCCCCATCCACTCCTTGAGTCCCACATGGGAATTTCAACTGCCTGTCTCCCGTTTCTATGTGGATATTTCCCAGATACTCCAAACTCCATGTGTCCAGAAGGGAACCCTCACCTTCCCCTCAGTCCTTGCCCCGGGCCAGCCTCCTGTCCCACCTCAGGCAGACACCCTGAAGTCAGATGAGATCCTACTCCCCTCGCCCTCAGTCCATGATCAACATGTGCTGGTGGCTTCTTCAGAATGCTTCTTTCTTTGTAGGATTGTGAAACAATACACATAACATAAAATTTATCATTTTAACCATTTTTAGGTGCATAGTTCAGTGGCATCAAGTACATTCATAATGTGGAACCATCACCTCCATCCGTCGCCAGAACTTCTCTATCTTCCTAAACTGAAACTCTGTCCCCATTAAACACTGACTCCCCATCCCCACCCCCTCCCCCAGCTCCCACCACTCTCTCTCTTTTTTTTTTTGGTGAGGAAGATCAGCCCTGAGCTAACATCTGCCAATCCTCCTCTTTTTTGCTGAAGAAGACTGGCCCCGGGCTAACATCCATGCCCATCTTCCTCCACTTTATACGGGACGTCGCCACAGCATGGCTTGCCAAGCGGTGCGTTGGTGAGTGCCTGGGATCCGAACCGGCGAACCCCGGGCTGCCGCAGCGGAGCGCGCACACTTAACCGCTTGTGCCACCGGGCCAGCCCCGCCACCACTCTCTTTCTGTCTCTATGAATTTGACGACTCCAGGGACCTTATCTAAGTGGAATCATACAGGATTTGTCTTTTTGTGTCTGACTGCTTTCACTCAGCACAATGTCCAGAATGTTTCTTGCATCTGCGTTTTTCACCTCGACTGCCTTGAGCCTATCATTCTCACTTATCTGACCTCACTCAGCTGGACTCACTGGTCCTGCCTGCCCCATCCACCTTCTCCTCCACAAAAGAGGCAGAGTGACCATCCTCAAACTGGAATTTGCTGCTAGATGGTGACGCCAAAAATCAACCCTGGAGAAACTCTAGCACCTAGAGGGAGGAACAGATCTGAGGAAAGATCAGCAGGTATAATAAACTTCTAGGAACACTAGAGGCTGTGGTGAACTGGTGTGTGTGTGTGTGTGTGTGTGTGTGTGTGTGTGTGATGGTGGCTGCTCACTCTCTCTGTCTCTGTCTCCCTTTCTCCAGGGATCTGCCTGCAAATCCTACTTGCCTCAACTTCCCTGAACTCTCAGCTGGAGAATCACTGGGCTCACCTGGTTTGTTTGCCTTCTTCCACAGATCGCTCACTACCTATGATCCACGTTTGAAAACTGTTGTGCCACGTGTGTCCTGTTTTCTAGGTGCTTAAAGTGGAAGGTAAATGCTGTCCTAGTTATTCTGTTATGGACAAAAGAGGAAGACTTGGTGATATTAACTTGAATACTTGCTTCACGTTGTAACCGGTAGGTTCCTCCAATGTAAAGTTAATATTTTGCCTTTTGTAATTTATATTTTGTAGGGAGGAACTTCGAAACTGTGTAACCCTCCTATTACTCCTCAAACTTTTACTCATTTGTTTTAGCGTCAACTGGTGATTTGCACCCAGATAAATCACTACTGTGATTGTTGCCAAATGACGGATTTTCTAATTTCCTTTCTTCCACATTTATTAGTTGGCATTCTACTGCAAAAAAGAGCTTTTTCTTCTCCTCCATGAATGAATGAGTCCATGAATTTCAGTATGGATTTATGAATTTCTATTATATTTAATGGGTTGTGATCTGTTACTATCATTATTTATTTTGATGCTAAAATTGTCCCAGATATGGCTAGTAGGAGCCCCTTCAGGCTGGCTCCTGTGTCATTTTGACAAATCCTCATCATTTTTTGAGCAGCTTGCTTAATTTCTGATTCCACAAGATGTTCCATGTTCATCTTATAATTTCCCTTCCCCAGTCCTGGAACTAGCCGTAGCTCCAAGGAGCTCTGGTTTCTTTTAGCGGAAAACGGTATTTAGAAGCCAAGATCTGGCACTAGGTACACTCAGTGCTATTTGGGCATCTGCTCTTCTAGGTCCTTCAGGTGAGAACTTTGTTCTTTGTTTATCAAGCTCTCTATATTAAAAATCATAACCTCACAGCAATTCCTCTGATTCCAACCCAAAATCACAGGATATATTCTAGACTTCACCGTTCCATATCTGTCACTTCTTTCTCTGACCATGAGACACCTGGCTTCCATTGTCCTCCCTCCGTACACTTAGTTGTTCCTTCTTTCTTGATGTAACCAGTCTCCTCACTCTGCTGGTGCATCCTCATCCCTGATCCCTTCGTTGGGCCTGGCAGCTGCCTCCTTGGCCTTGACGCCCTGCCCCTACTTCTGGCCTCCTGTCCCCCACCCCATCCTCCAGCCTCCTTCTCTTAAGGCCCTGACTATCTCAAAGGAAGGGAACTCACACATATGTTTTAAGTAAATAAAAGAAAATGGACAGGAAGACAGCCCCCCACCTAGCCTTCTTCAACTGGCTAGGATGACCCAGACAACGCCAGCCTTGGTTCTCCCCATGGTCAGTACCCGACAGAGTCTACTTTTTACAGAAAATCAGCTTTTTTTGATACTAAAATGGCCACTTTAGCTTTCTTTCTTCTTTTTCCCCAGCTTTCTTGAGATATAATTGACATATAACATTGTGATTTGATATATTGTGAAATGATCACGAGGATAAGGTTAGTTAACATCTCCATCACCTCACATAGTTACCTTTCTTTTGTGGTGAGAACATTTAAGATCTATTCTCTTAGCATCCTTCAAGTATATAATACAGTATTGTTAACAATAGTCACCATGCTGTATATTAGATCCCTAGAACTTGTTCATCTTATAACCGGAAGTTGGTACCCTTTGACCAACATCTCCCCATTTCCCCCTCGCCCCGGCCCCTGGCGCCACCATTCTGTTCCTGTTTCTATGAGTTTGTTTTTTTTTAGATTCCACAAATAAGTGAGATCACACAGTATTTATCTTTCTCTGACTTATTTCATTTAGCATAATGCTTTCAAGTTTTATCTGTGTTGTTGTAAACGGCAGGATTTCCTTCCTTTTCATGGCTGAATAATATTCTATTGTATATATAACCACATTTTCTTTATCCATTCATCCATCAATTGATGCTAGGTTGTTTCCATGTCTTGGTTGTTATAAATGATGCTGCAATGATCATGAGGTGCAGATATCTCTTTGAGATAGTGATTTCATTTCCTTTGGCTATATACCCAGAAGTGGGATTGCGGGGTCATATGGTAATTTTATTTTTAATTTTTTAGGAACCTCCATACTGTTTTACATACTGGCTGTACCAATTTACATTCCTACTGACAGTGTACAAGAGTTCCCTTTTCTCCACATCCTCACCAACACTTGTTATTTCCTGTCTTTTTGATGATATCTATCCCAACAGGTGTGAGGTGATATCTCATTGAGGTTTCGATTTGCATGTCCCTGATGATTAATGATGTTGAGCCTTTTCACGTACCCATTGTCCTTCTGTATGTCTTTGGAAAAATGCCTAGTCAGGTCCTCTGCCCATTTTTAAATTGGATTATTTGTTTTTTTGCTATTGAGTTGTATGAGTTTGTTATATATTTTGGATATTAATCTCTTATCAGACAGATGGTTTGCAAATATTTTCTCCCATTCTATAGGTTACCTTTTCATTTTGTTGGTGGTTTCCTCTGCTGTGCAGAAGCTTTTTAATTTAATATAGTCTTACTTGTTTATTTTTGTTTTTGTTGTGTATGCTTTTGGTGTCAAATCCAAAAAATCACTGCCAAGACCAATGTCCAGGAGATATTCCCCTATGTTTTATTCTAGGAGTTTTATGGTTTCAGGTCTTACATTTGAGTCTTTAATCCATTTTGAGTTAAATTGGGGAGTGATGTAAGACAGGGGTTCAGTTTCATTCTTTCCCATGTGACTATCCAGTTTTCCCAACACCATTTATTGAAGAGACTATCTTTTCTCTATTGAATATTCTTGACTCCCTTGTCAAATATTAGGTAACCATATATGCATGGGTTTATTTTGGGCTCTCAATTCTGTTCCTTTGGTCTATGTATCTGTTTTTATGCCAGTACCATGCTGTTTTGATTACTATAGCTTTGCAGTATAGTTTGAAATCAGGAAGTGTGATGCCTTTAGCTTTGTTCTTCTTTCTCAAGATTGCTGGCTATTTGGGGCCTTTTGTGGTTCAATATGAATTTTAGGATTGGTTTTCCTATTTCCATAAAAAAAGTCACTGGAATTTTGATAGGGGTTGCATTGAATCTATAGATGGCTTTGGATAGTATGGATATTTTAACAACATTAATTCTTCTGATCCATGAACTTGGGCTATCTTTCCGTTTGTTAGTGTCTTCTTCAATTTCTTTCATCAATGTCTTATAGTTTTCAGTGTACAGATCTTTTTATCTCTTTGATTAAACTTATTCCTAATTATTTTGTTGTTTTTGATGCTATTGTGAATGGGATTATTTTCTTTATTTCTTTTTCAGACAGTTCATTGTTAGTGTAAACAAATGCAACTGAATTTTGCATGTTGATTTTCTATCCTGCAACTTTACTGAATTTGTTTATTAGTTCTAACAGTTTTTTGGTGGAGTCTTTAGGGTTTTCTATATATACAATCATGTCATCTTCAAAAAAGAGACAATTTTATTTCTTCCTGTCTGATTTGGATGTCTTTATTTCTTTTTCTTGCCTGATTGCTTTGGCTAGGAATTCTAGTACTATGTTGAATAGGAGTGGTAAGATTGGGCACACTTGTCTTGCTCCTGATCTTAGAGAAAAAGCTTTCAGCGTTTCACCATTGAGTATGATGTTAGCTATGGGCTTGTCATATATGGTCTTTATTATGTTGAGGTATGTTCCTTCTTTACTCACTTTGTTGAGAGTTTTTATCATGAAAGGATGTTAAATTTTTTCAAATTCTTTTTCTGCATCTATTGAGATGATCATACATTTTTATCTTTCATTCTATTAATGTAATATATCATATTTATTTATTTGCATATGTTGAACAACCCTTGCATCCCAGGGGTGAATCCCACTTGATCATGGTGTGTGATCCTTTTAATGTGCTGTTAAATTCTGTTTGCAAGTATTTTGTTGAGAATTTTTGCCACTATATCAGCAGTGATATCAGCCTGTAGTCTTTTTTTCTTGTGGTGTCCTTTTCTGGCTTTGGTAGCAGGGTAATCCCAGCCTCATAAAATGAGTTTAGGAGTGCTCCTTCCTCTTCAAGTTTTTGGAAGAGTTTGAGAAGGATTGACATTAATTTTTCTTTAAATGGTTGGTAGAATTCCCCAATGAAACCATCTGGTCCTGGGCTTTTCTTTGTTGGGAGTTTTTTGATTACTGATTCAATCTCCTTAATCATTATTGGTCTGTTCAGATTTTCTATTTCTTCATGATTCTTGGTAGGTTGTATGTTTCTAGGAATTTATCCATTTCTTTTAGGTTATCAAATTTGTGGGGCATATAATTGTTCATAGTGGTCTCTTATGATCCTTTGTATTTCTGTGGTATCAGTTGTAATGTTTCTTCTTTCATTTATAATTTTATTTATTTGAGTCCTGTCTCTTTTTTTCTTGGTTAGTCTAGCTAAAGATTTGTCAATTTTTTTATCTTAAAAAAAAACAGCTCTTAGTTTTATTAATCTTCTCTATTGTTTTCCTCTTCTCTATTCCATATTATTTCTTTCTTTCTGCTAACTTTGGGCTTCATTTGTTCTTCTTTTTCTAGTTCCTTAAGGTATGATGCTAGATTGTGTATTTGAGATCTTTATTTTCTCTTGATGTATGTGACTCCAGGTCTCTTTTGATTAGTTTTGACACAGAATATCTTTTGTAACCTGTACTAATTATTTATTGCTGTATAACAAATACACCAAAACGTAATGGCTTAAAACAATAAATATTTCTTATCTTGGTTTCGTGAGGGCCAGGAAACTGGGCACAGGTTAGCTGGGTGCCTCTGGATCAAGAATTCCTAAAGGGCTGATTTTTTCTTTTTGCCTCAGGCCCCAATAGGGTTTGGCACTGCATGGTACTGTCACTAATCCTGTCTTTGTTTAAAACTTTGATATTTTGGTCTTCATAGAATTTTTTTTTTGTACGAACTTGTATTTTAACGCAAAATATTGCCTTAAGATATTATTTATCTTGATTGCTGAGTTTGTTTGGTGCTTCCTTCAATTTCATGACTGAGGCAAGTGTCTCACTCACCTCACTCTGGTCCCAGCCACAGGCATAACTACCAGAATAATGGGGCCTCTTTAGCCGCTGCCTACCACAGCATCAGCTTACTTTTAACATATTTGTGTCTTTATATTTGAAGTGTGTTTCTTGAAGGCAGCATAGAGTTAGATCTTGCTTTTTTACCCCAGCTGATGTCATCTGTCTTTTAATTGGGTTATTTAGACTGTTTACATTTAATGTGGTTATTCATTTGATTAGGTCTCTCATCTTGTTATATGTTTTCTATTTGTCCCATCTGTTCTTTTCTCCTTTATTTCTCTTTTTCTGTTTTCTTTTGTTTTTTAATTAACTGAATAGTTGTTTAATGATTCTATTAGTTCCTTCATTGGCTTATTAACTATAACTCATTGTTTTCTTATTTTAGTAGTTGCTTAGAGTTTGTAGTTTAACTACAAACTTATCACAGTCTAAGTCTAAGTCTAACTTATCACAGACTAAGATAAGCTAATGTCATAGTCTACCTTCAAGTGGTGTACAAGTTCACAAGTAGTATAACAACTTCACAATAGTCCTCCCTCCAGGCCTTTGTGCTATTGTGGGCATGCAGTTCACTCGCACATATGCTGTCAACTCCACACTAAGTAGTTATTATTGTTTAAATGGTCACTTATGTTTATAAATATTTAAATAATAACAAAAACTTTTATATATTTACTCATATACTTACCATTTCTGGCGCTCTTCATTCCTTTGTGTACATCTATAATTCCACCTCACATAATTTTCTTTCTGGCTGATAGGTGTTTTAAAATATTTTTGAAGGCAGATCTGCTGGTGAAGAATTCTTTCAGCTTTTGAATATCTGGAAAAAACGTCTTTATTTCACCTGAACTTTGCAAGATATTTTCACTGGGTATAGAATCCTAGGTTGACAGATTTTTTTTTTCCAGTACTTTAGAGATGCTGCTCCACTGTCTTGCACTGTTTCCAGTGAGAAATCTGTATTATCCTTATTTTTATTCCTTTGTACAGACCTCATCCCTCTGTATGTATGTGATGTAGCTTTTTTCTCTGGCTGCTTTTAAGATAGTTTTTTCTTTACTACTAGTTTTGAACCATTTGATTAAGCCATGTCTTGGTGTGGTTTTCCTCATGTTCCTTCTTCTTGGGGTTTGTTGAGCTTCTTGGATCTGTGGGTTTATAATTTTCATCAAATTTGGAAAAATTTCAGCCATTTTTTCTTCAAATACTTTTTCTGTCTCCTCTTTTCTCTCCTTTCATTCAGGAAATCCAGTTACATGTATATTACACCACGCGAAGTTGTCTGATGCTCCCTGAGGCTCTTTTCACTCCTAAACAATTCTCTTTTCTCTCTGTGCTTAACTTTAGATATCATCTATTGCAACATCTTCAAGTTCATGACTTTTTCCTTTTGCAGCATCTAATTTGTCATTAATCCAACCCAGTGCATGTTTCATCTCAGAGATGGTATAAGTTCAGTTTGGATTTTTTTTTTATACCTTCCCTGTCTCTACATACTTTTTCAACTTACAAAATACAATCACAATAACTGTTTTAATATCCTGGTCTGTTAACTTCCTTGTCCTTGTTAACATCTTTGTCAGTTCTGGGTATTTATTTATTTATCTATTTCCTCATGGTGTGTCAGATGTTCCTGCTCTTTTCATGCTTGGCATTTGTGATCAGATATCAGACCCTGTAACTTTTACCTTTTTAGGTGCTGGAGAGTCATGTTTTCCTATCTCTTAGCTTTGTTCTGGGATATAGTTGAGTTCCTCAGGAACACTTAGATTCCTCTGGGTCAGGCAGGACTGGAGCAGTGCTCAGTCTAGGGAAAATTGCCCCCCTCTAGTGAGGCAAGAGCCTACCATGGACACTGCCCCATGCCTCATGAGTTATGAGTTTCTCACGCTAGCTGGTGGGGCAGCCTTATTCCCATCCGAGGGAGAGTGGGGCACTGTTCTCTAATGCTCCAGGGCAATTCTTTCCCCACTTCTGGTATTTTCCTCACCTGTGCACCCTGATCAGTCCTCTGCTGAGGACACGAGGGGGACCTTCTGCACATTCTGGGGGTCTCCCTCTGTGCAGCTCTGACCTCTCCAGAATCTGTTTTGAGAGCTCTGGCTTCCCGAGCCTCCTGGGGTCCAAGCTCTGCCTCCACAACGAAAACTCCACTGGGCTCTGCCTGGGTACCTCCTCCTGCGCCACGGCCTGGAAACCGTCTCATGGCAGTAGCAGGGCAGCTGCAGGTCCCCCTGCCATATCTGTCCTGTTTCTTGACAGCCCCTGTGCTCTGCTGCCTGCTGTCCAGTGTCTTGAAAACCATTGTTTCCTGAATTTGGTCCTTTTTTTTTTTTTTTTATGGGGGAGGGTGAGGGTAAAACCAGTTCTTATCTCTCCATCTCAGTCAGAAATGGAAATCTTTTTTTAACTTTTAAACTTTTCAATATTTGTACTTATGACACCTTTCAAATTTCTGTTATTTTTTTATTTTTTATTTTTTGTGAGGAAGATTAGCCGTGAGCTAACATCTGTTGCCAATCCTCCTCTTTTTGCTGAGGAAGATTGGCCCTGGGCTAACATCTGCGCCCATTTCCCTCTACTTTATATGGGACGCCACCACAGCATGGCTTGACAAGTGGTGGATTGGTGTGCACCCAGGATTCGAACCCAGGCCGCCGCGGCCTAGAGTGCGCACTTCACCACTACGCCACTGGGCTGGCCCCCCAAATTTCTGTTATTTTTAAAAGTGTATCTTCTCTTCCTTCCTGATTAGATTGGCCTATTTTGTTGGTCTTGTAAAAAACTCAGTTTTTCATTTTATTGACTATTTTCTTCCTGTTGATTTCTTCTCTCATCACCATTAATTAGCCCTTATTACCTCTTTTATATTTATTTTAGATTTTCTTTTCCCAATGTTCTTGAGTTGAATGCTTTGCTCAGTCTCTCTTGTTTTCTAAGAAATCCATTGAAAGTCATAAAATTTTGGGGGGGTGAAAGGTTTTTTATAGGAATTGTTCTCATGGCTGTTTGTTTTCAAAAAGCCTGTACTTGTTGTTTTGATTCTTGTTTATCCTGAGAATTGTTTAGAGGACCGCTCTTTCCTCTTCGCAGGTGCCCAGCTAGTGACTGAACGCGTGATGTTTTCTTTCTGGTTTTATTCCCTTGTGATTAGAAAGTGCGGCCTGGAGGAGCTGTCCTGGCTTGAATGCACTGCGCTTTCTTCATGGTCTAACACCCGCCCACTTTCTGTTCATGGGGCACAAGATGGACTTGGTGGAGGGCCAGCCTCTCCCCTGCCAGTGGGCTGGGGTGGCTGCTTTCCAAGTGGGCCTGACCAGCCCTCAGGTCACAGCCGTGGGAGCCCATCTCAGCTGCCAGGCTCCTGAGGGGCCCAGGATGGAGGGATGTTAAGGAGGCAGAATCAATGGAACTCCGTTACAGGCTGGCTGATTCTCTCCCCTCACTTGCTGGCCAGGCTTCAGCAAGTCACTTCCTCTCTCCAGACTCAGTTTACCTGTCTGTCACCTGAGGCAACGGGTGTTTTAAAATGTAGGTTTTATTGTTATTCAGCTATGGCCAGACCAACCCATCAGGAGACGGCTGCCATTGAAAAGATGGTTTCTCACTCACCATTCCCAAGAGAGGGGGCAGATGATGCCAAGCAGGCCACATGAGGAAGCACCGGGGGCATCAGAAGGCAGAGGGAGTGAGGGGGAAATGTGGGCAACAGCCTTTATTGTGGTTTCCATGGGAAGGAATGGATGAGGAGGGGGAAGCAGGCTTAGGGTTGGCTAGTTTGAATAATTTCAGTGAATTTGGGGACTGGGGGCTGTCCCTAGTTGTCTGGTAGCTGGCCACAGGATGATCAGGGCAGGGGATAGTGGTCCTGAGCGTGAGACCTTGATAGAGGAGGCGGTGGGGATGTGGGCTCTGGGTTGGTTGGCTCCCCTATGAAAGGTGAGCCTGCAGGCCAGGCTTTCGTGACCTCTAGGAGTTGGCTAGCCCTGGAAAGGGCAGTCTCTCCAGGTCAGCAAAGCCCCAAGCTGTCAATGCATCAAACACAGACTAGAAAATGTAGTATTGCAATGGGGCTCACGCTCCCTCAGTCCAGACCTGTGTCATCCGCTACGGCAGCCACCAGCCGCATGTGGCTATTCAGCACTGGAAATGCGGCCAGTCCGAACTGAGATGCACCATAAGTACAAAAAATACACACCCGGTTTCGAAAACTTAGTATGAAAAGAAAATGTGAACTATCTCGTTAATAACTTTTATTCTGGTTACATGTTGAAACGCATTCACTTTGAATATATTATTAAACTTCATTTTCACTCTTCCTCTTTAGTTTGTTTTCTTTATGTGGCTATTAGATAATGTAAAGCTGCGTATGAGGTTCACATTGTGCTTCTCCCAGTCGGTGCTGCTCCAGGCAGGCGGGGGTCTTCCCACACATGCTTCCTGGCAGACCTTGCGCTCCTGGAGGTGGAAAGGGCCTGGCACCCCTGCTGTGATGAGTGACATGCTGTGTGACACACAGGGGGCGGAGAAGTCAAGGCAGGCTTCCAGGTGATGTGACATTAAAACTGAAGAGGAGGCCAGTGGGGCGGGGGTGGAGGGTGGTGGCAGCGTGCAAAGGAGCTCAGACTTGATCCTGAGGCATGATCCAACTCGCCTCGTAAGGTCCCTCCCGCTTCCAGGCGGCAGACAGACGGGAGGAGGCAAAGCCAGAACCCAGGAGACCAGGAGACCAGGGTGGAGGCAGAAGCTGCATCTAAGGGCAAGATGGTGACACAGCTGTCGAAGGGACACATGTGGATGAAGGGGATGGCGGGAGCAGTGGCTGGGTGGGGTGACCTCCTCTGAGGAGGGCCTAGGCGGAGCAGTCTGCTTAGAGAAAAGGAGGACGGTTCAGCGTGTGGGGTGTTGAACTTGAGGAGCCTGTGGGCTGACCATGGTGCGGTCCAGGTGTCACGTGGTCATGCTGTCATCTAGAGCAGGGGTCAGCAAACCATGGCCAAATGCGGCCCACTGCCTGTTTCTGTATTGCCTGTAAGCGGAGAATGGTTGTCACATTTTTAGGTGGTTAAAAAAAATTAAAATTCACACCCATTAGCTAGTATCAAAAAAACTATTATAAAAAAATACCAGAAAATGACAAATGTTGGTGAGGGTGTGGAGAAATTGGAACGCTTGTGCATTGCTGGGATGTAAAATGGTGCAGCTGCTGTGGAAAACAGTAAGGAAGTTCCTCAAAAATTTAAACATAGAATTATCCTATGACCCAGCAATCCCACTCCTGGGTATACCCCCAAAAGAAGTGAAAGTGGGGACTCGCAGATACTTGTGCATCCATATTCATGGCAGCATTATTCCTAATAGCCAAAAGGTGGAAGCAACCCAAGTGTCCACTGATGGATGAATGAATAAACAAAATGTGGTACACTCATGCATCGCTTAACGACGGGGATGTGTTCTGAGAAATGCATCGTTAGGCAATTTTATTGTCATGTGAACATCACAGAGTGTTCTTTTTTTGTGTGTGTGTGAGGAAGATCAGCCCTGAGCTAACATCCGATGCCGATCCCCCTCTTTTTCTGCCGAGGAAGATTGGCCCCAAGCTAACATCTGTGCCCATCTTCCTCTACTTTATATGGGACGCCGCCACAGCATGGCGTGACAAGCGGTGCGTCGGTGCGCGCCCGTTACCTGAACCCGAGAACCCCGGGCCGCCGAAGCGGAGCACGCACACTTAACCGCTTGAGCCACCGGACCGGCCCCTGTTCTTACACAAACTTAGATGGTATAGCCTCCTACATACCTAGGCTATATGATCCTAATCTTATGGGACCACCGTCGTATATGCGGTCTGTCACTGGCCGAAACGTAATTATGCGGTACATGACTGTATGTATGTACAATGGAGTATTCAGCCTTAACAAAGAAGGGACTTCTGACACACGCCACAACGTAGATAAACTTTGAGGACATTGTGCCGAGTGAAATAAGCCAGCTGGGAAGAAGAGCAGGACAAGGACCACACGGAGAGCGAGACCCAGCTCCCCAGCCGGCTTGCCGTCCTCCTAGTGGAATGCAGCTACAGGAGTGAGCCAGGCCAACCCAGCAGAGGCACCACGCACCAACCCACAGAATCCTGAGAAATAAGACCCATTGTTAAAGCCACTAGAACCAGGGTAGTCTATTCTGTGGCAATAGATAACTGAGGGTCTCCAGGCCCCAGAGGCTGAGCAGAAGTCCAGGCAAGGATTGTCAAAGCCCCTTTGCAGGACTCTGGGATTTTTCCTGGCACCCTTGACATGGGCAGGGGAGGGAGGACAGGCAGCTCCATGTCTGGCTGGGGTTTGCCAAGTGACTGTCAGGGAAGGGGGGCTCAGCCTCTGACCAGGGCGAGCATGCAGAGGTGAGCCAGGGCTTCTGTCCCGGCCTGGGAAGAAGGTCAGCCCACCCGGATTCAGCTAGGGCCCTGATTTCTATCTGGATCGCTCCCCTGGCCAGAGGTGTGACTGTGGACACATTCCAGGTACTCTGAGTCAGCTTCCTCTTAAGACACATGGGGCCCCACACCCACCTGGCTCCAGGCAGGTACTAGCCTCCAGGTCACTCCCCAGAGCGGGAAGGCCAAGCCGACTTGCCAGGAGAATCCTGCGGGTAAGGAGAGCTAGTGGGCACCACAAGGCAGGCACTAAATACGCTCTGTCTGCCCTGCGGGCTCCCTGGAAAGGGGCCCTGGTCCTCCCCGCAGCCAGAACAGCAGGCGGCTCCAGGCAGCCCGGCTACCGCACCATCCATTCCCAGAGGTCCTGGCCCAGGAGGGTCTGGTCACTTTTGGGAAAAACCTGCCAGGCTATGGCTTCCTGAGGACATGGCCACTTGGCTGATGTTCCTGTCCTTGGGGCAGGACAAAACTCTCCCATTAACGGTGCATTCTGCACACTTCCGCAGCTCCTGCTCCCTCAGACCCTGAAATTTCCATCGGTCAGGGAGAAACTCGAAGTCCCACCTCCCCTGGAGCCCCGGCCTGCGCTGGCACAAGGCTGCTGCCCCAGCGACCTTCCCCCACCGGCCCAATCTCCAGGGGTGGGCGGGAGAGCGAGGCCCTAGCTGAGGATGGGTAGCTGAGGCCAGAGGCATGGCACTGAGGAAGGAGCCAGGGCCATGAGAGCGGGTAGGCACAGACAGGTGAGCGGCCAGAGAGAACGGGACCAGGAAGGTAGGAAGATTTGAAGGGGATATGGTAAACGGAGGCAGCTGCGGGGACGGCAGAAGAAGGCTGACCGCCCCTGGTCCGAAGGGATCGGTGCAAACCTCCAGGCCCTCGACTTCAAGGCTCCCCAAGGCCCAGGGCGCACGGAAACCACAGGCAGACGGTGAGCGTTGGGAATGGGGGGAAGGCGCCCCAGGAACCTGATCTCCCCCATCCCCCTCGCCCTGTCTCGACCACTGCTGAAGTCCCGCCCTGCCCGAAGGGCTGCGTCGCCCTCTCCCATTCCTGGTGGAGGAATATACAAGTGGGCGCCGGCCCAAAGAACAGGTGTACGTGGAGTGCGCGCCCACCTGGTCTGGGAGAGGGGCTGGACGTGGCCACGCAGGAGCCCAGCTTTGTTACCGACGCACCCGAGAGCCACGCGCCGGGCGCACGCTCTTCCTCCCAGGGGCCGGGAGTGGGGCCGCGCCCGCCGCGATTGGCCGAACGGGCGGCCCGAGATTGGCTGAGACCCCGGCCCCCGCCCCTCGGCCGCAGCGGGGCGGGGCGCGGGTGCGGACGGCGAGGCGCGTGCTGCCCCCGGGGGTCTCGCGCGCCTATCGGACACCTGCGCTGTCGCCGCGGCCACGCCCTTCCCCCAGGGCGCGCGCTGCGCGTGCGACCGATTGGTGGCACGGGGGACTTGCGGGCTGCGCACGGGGGTAGGGTCGGGGTACCGACGGTTGCGCCCGGGACCTGTGGACTGCGCTCGGGCGACGGGGGTCGCACCGGGGACCTGCTGACAGCGCCGGGAGGTTGGGGGGTTGGGTCATGCACCGGGGACCTTGGGACAGCAGCCTGAGGTGGAGGGCGCACACGGGACCTGTGTACTGCGTCTTGGGGGGGCGCACTGAGCACCTGCTGGAAGCGGGGGGGCGCACCGGTCACCTGCGGACTGTGCCCGGGGGACGGAGTGGGGGGCGCGCTCACAGCTTGGTCTTTGCAGGTTGTGTGCACAAGGGGGAGGGCGAAGTGTGGCGGGAGGGCGAGGCAAGGGAAGGAGGGCGTGAGAAAGGAGGCGGCGGCGGCGCGGAGGAGGGTTATCTATACATTTAAAAACGAGCCGCCTGCGCCGCGCCGGGAAGACCTGGGGAGCGTCCGACCGCACGCGCGGGACACGAGCGCCCCACGCTCCCCGGAGCGCACGGCCCGCGACCTCTCGGCCTCCTGCGTCTTGCTGTCCCAGGGCCCCAGACGACCTGGGACGCATACCCTGGGGAACCGCTCAGCGGCGCAGTACCAGAGGCTCCCTTGGGGCACGACCGTTTCCCACCAATCCCTGTTCCTCTGCCCGCATCTTCCGGCGGGGAGCCGGGCCTCAGAGGAATTGGCGAGCGAGTGAATGCGGGCGCGATGGACAACGGCGCGCTGCCCCGGCCCGCGCCCCCTGCGCCTGGCGTCTCGGGCGGCTGCGCTGCTCGGCGGCGGTCCGCGTCCCCAGAGCTGCTGCGCTGTAGCCGGCGGCGGCGGCCGGGCGCGGCGGAGACCGGCGGTGGCGCTGCGGCCGTGGCACGGCGCAACGAGCGCGAGCGCAACCGCGTGAAGCTGGTGAACTTGGGGTTCCAGGCTCTGCGGCAGCACGTGCCGCACGGCGGCGCCAGCAAGAAGCTGAGCAAGGTGGAGACGCTGCGCTCGGCCGTGGAATACATCCGCGCGCTGCAGCGCCTGCTGGCCGAGCACGATGCGGTGCGAGCCGCGCTGGCTGGGGGGCTGCTCGCGCCAGCCGCGCGGCCCCCCGCACCCCGAGGGCCGCGCGGGACCCCAGCCGCCGCCGCCTCGCCCTCCTGCGCCTCGTCGTCCCCGGGCCGCGGGGGCAGCTCGGAGCCCGGCTCCCCGCGCTCTGCCTACTCGTCGGACGACAGCGGCTGTGAGGGTGCGCTGAGCCCGGAGGAGCGCGAGCTGCTCGACTTCTCCAGCTGGTTGGGGGGCTACTGAGCGCCCGCCTCACGAGGTAACCGCTGGGCGGCGAAGAGGGAGGATCGGAGGCAAGGGCGGCCGGGCGGGGTGAAGTGGACAGGCCCCACGGCTCGCGCCCCCGCGAGCCAGCGGAGCCGAGCGCCAGGGCCAGGCTGTGGCTTCGATTTCGCTCACTCTTCATTTTCCCCAAACTTTTTCAAGCCTGTGCAAGACCAGCGTGTGTTTGTCCGGATTGCAAAACTTCCTCTCGCTGCCCCGCCGCCAAAGGGCGAGCGGGGATGGCGGGGGGAGGCGGGGGGTGCCCTCCGGCGGGTGAGGCCCCAAGTGCTTGCGGATCCCGGGGCAGATCAGGGTGCTTGGAGGCGGGGTGACTTTGCATTGCAAATCGCGCGCCCGGCCTGGGTGGCAGAAATGAGTCGGCGGGTGCGGAGCCCTGACTCACCGCGGCTCGGGGCGCTCGCCCCGCCCCCCGCCCCGGCTCGGGCCGCAGACCGAATCCGGGGCACCCACGGACTCGAGCTCCAAAGTCAACCAAGCAAACGAAACTGCCGACTTCGCTTGTGGGAGGTGGGGGCAGGGCCGGATCCCGCACTAACGCGCGTTCCTTTCCCCCTTCTCTCCCTGCAGCCGCGCCCACCACCTGGGAGCCAGCACGGTGGACCCGCCCGTGCCTTCGTCCCCGGTGTCCCGGCGGGCCAAGCCACCGCCGAGCCAGGGACCCCGCCGACGCCCCCCCGCCGTCCAGGCTGACCAAGCGCCAGTGTGGAAACGGGTCCCGGCCTGACCTCACCGGGTTCTGACCACCCCGCCCCCAGGGGCTTTCCACGTGCAAGGGGGCTGGGCACCAACACTTGGAGGATTTTCTGACAGGGAGAGGATTTTGTGAGGACATGGAGAATCTGTTTTTTACACATTAACTTGAACTGCCCAGGAACACTGGCAATATGAAGACTTATTTTTGTACAAAGAATCTTTAGACTTGGAACACAATAAAGATTATCTACCCCCGCCCCACCCCCACTACCTGGAATTGTCTAACCTGGCCAAGATCTGGACCCCACAGCCCTAGAGGAGCAGGATCCCTGGTGGGCGTCCCCTCGGGGTGCTGGGTTGATGCAGGGCAGTGCTCCGCTGGGGAGAAACAATGTCTGGAAACCTGTTTTGGGAAGGTGGACTTTATAAGTAAATCGGTACTGTGTATCTGTGGTGTTGGGGTGCCCTCTCGGTACCCTCAGGCTCCCCATTTCCTGAGCAGGAGCAGGGGCAGGGCATGGATGGGAGGGTGCCCCCAAGACTCTGAAGCCTGCAGGCCTGGCCCCCTGTGGTCACTTCTCCCTGGACTCAGCCCTCTAGTCTGTAGGGTGGGCAGGGAGGGGTGAAGTCTGGGAGGCCAGCCTGGTGGCCATTGTGCCAAAGCAGTTCATAGGCACCTTGTGGGGCAGGGGACTTCCGGCAGATGGTGGCAGGTTAGTGGGTGTGGTCCAGGCAGGGCTACTTCACAGCTGGGAAGCTGTGGTCCAGAGGCTGCTGACGGGCATGGGGGTCTGGGGCAGGTGCCCGGGGTGGGGTTGGACCCGGGGCAGTCTGATCTGTGGACACCAGCCCACTGCCTGTCTCGAGGTCCAGGCTGCCAGGCTGTTTAGATCTCCACTGCCCGCTACCAGCTGGCTGACCCTGGCAAGTCGCTCAACCTGCAAATGGGCGTGACAGCAGAGCCACCCTACAGAGTTGTGGGAGTTCTTAGGAGAGGTCTGGAGCCCTGTACCAGGCCCTCAGCCACTGTGCCTGTGGCCCCAAGCCCACCTATGCCATGCATGCCTCTGTGTCGCGCGCTGTGAGAACCGCCCTTGAGAGGAACGAGGAAGCACCCCCAGACTCCCCCAGCCCAGAGGGCCGCCTCGGGGAGATCACTCAGCTCTACCTTTGACCCTGGCCTCGGCAGCTTTGAAGTCTCGCTGTGCCCCAAGTGCTCTTTTATCGCAGGGGTGGGGTGGGGCTGGCGGGGATCCCCCAGGCTGCTTTAGGGTGCTGAAGGCACCCCTTTCTTCAACAGGGAGTGGTTGGGTCAAAGCCGTTGGAACCCTGGGAGGTGGAGCAGCCAGTGTTGGCGCAGAGCAGATGTCTCCTGGGTAACCATGGCGACAGGGTCGGTGGGTCTGATGAAGCTCAGCCTGGGGTCAGCAGAGCAACTGCAGCTTGAGGCTGCAGGGCTGAGTGAACCGGCCTTGTCCAAGCGACAGGAGGGGGCGTGTTATATGGCCACCCAGCAGGGGCCACCCCACAGCCTTCTCCCAGGGACCCGCACTCCGATCAGTGACCTCACTGGGTCACTGGACCTGGGCTGTCCCGTGACTCCTCACCTTGACCCCAGGGAGAGGCCTGCAACCACGCGGACACAGGCGGTGGTGGGCAGGGCGGGACTGTGATGGGTTTGGGGGAGGAAGGCACAGGAGAATGGGGCTGAGAGGGAAGGACGGCCCTCCCTGCCATGGGAGCTGGGGCCTTCGTGCAGTGGATGAAACTCTGCAAAGCGTAAGCGCTGCCATCTTGGTTTTCCCATTTTTTATTATGGAACATTCCAAACATGCAAAAGTTCCAAAACCTTGACTGGATACCTCTTCTGTGCCAGGAACTGTCAAGCACTTAGGATGCATCGGTGTGCCTAGGGGAATCCCTGCCCCCGTGGAGCCAGTTCTAGTGGGACACGGATCTCACCCACCAGCAGCGTCTGGATGAGTCCGTCATAAGGCTGGACGATGATGGACACACTGGGCCCTGAGAAACCTCCGAGAAGCCCCCATCACCAGCGTCCACGACTGTTGACACTTGGCCACCCCCGCCACCCCCAAAGGGTTTTTAAAAAAATTTTTCTTTATTTTTATTTTATTTTTTTTGAGGAAGATCAGCCCTGAGCTAACTAGCTAATTAGCATTCATGCTAATCCTTCTCTTTTTGCTGAGGAAGACCGGCTCTGAGCTAACATCTATTGCCAATCCTCCTCCTTTTTTCTCCCCCCCCCAAAGCCCCAGCAGATAGTTGTATGTCATAGTTGCACATCCTTCTAGTTGCTGTATGTGGGACGCGGCCTCAGCATGGCGGGAGAAGCGGTGCATCGGTGTGCGCCCGGGATGCGAACCCGGGCCGCCAGTAGCGGGCAGGGACTGAGAGAGCCCAGTAGCGGGTTAAGCGTGCGCACTTAACCGCTAAGCCACAGGGCCAGCCCCCTCAAAGGGTTTTGAAGCAAATCCCAGACATCATATTGTTTGACCCATAAATTCTCTGTGCCCCTAAAGGACAGCCCAATCCCACCATCCCCCAAACGAACAACAGCTCCTTTCATCAAATACCCAGCCCTCTGATGGTCTCACAGTACTTTTTATAGTTGGTTTTATAAAATTAGTATCCAGCCCAGGTCGACGCATCGAATTTGTTAGTCGGTCTCTTACGCCTCCTGTAAGGCTTTATCTGAGCAATGGGTCGTGTGTTCTGCAGCGTTTCCCACATCTGGGCGTTGCTGGTGGCGCCATGCTGGGTGTTATTTCTCGAATGTCTGTCCCTGTATTTCCCGTAGATCGGGGTGGGGCTCAGAGGTAGAAGTGGGATCAGGTTCCGGCTTAGCTTTTGGTTCCTGCAACTGCATCCCCTCAGGAGACACCGTGCCGTGACAGGATCACTGATTGTCCAAGTGGGGACATTTTTGAGAGGGGCAAGGGCTGTGGTTGGTGATCCACCAGGACAGCAGGTGTGTCACCTGGGCACGCTGGCCCACCCACTCACCTAGTTGGGATTCCCCCCAGGCTGTCACTTACTGAGCCCCAGTCACTGCCCCACTTTACAGGTCTGGAAGTGGCGGCTCTGAAAGTTCAGTGCCCGAAGCCACAGAGCTTGAAGATGATGGGAATCAGGATTCAAACCTGGACGGCTTCATTCCTGAGTCCTTGCAATACTTCCCTCCCGGGAGGGCGGGGCCCTGCCTGGGGGCTGTCCTGAGGAGCACACCTTAGCAATTTAGTGTTCCAGATCAGCACACCTGGACCCACGCCCACCTGGCCCAGGTGCCCAGCCGGCCCCAGGTGCTGCCATGGGGCAGCAGGACTGTGCCGGGAGCCCCTGGCCCAGGCCTTGCTCCCACCTGGAGGATGAAGCCGATTCCATACGGAGGGTGACCGGGGGCCGGAGGGTGGGATTAGGTTGGGGACCCCAATCTATGGGATGGAAGGAAAGGTGCTTTTGGCCTTAGGGTAGGACTGGGGCCGGGAAATCTTTACTAAAATGACTCCACAGAGTCAGAATCGGCAGACGCTGTGTGGGCAGGGCTGGGGTGGTAGGAGAGAGGGGCACAGTCTGGGTGACCAGAACCCCAGGGAACGCTCTGAGGACCCTTTGCCTCTTCGGGTCAGTACATTGTTCTCATCTTCTCCTGATAGCCAGCGCCCCAGAAACCCTACTGTGTTGTCCTGGGTGTGTCTCTGTGGCTGAAACTCACCCAACCCCTTTGTCCTGAACATGTCAGAAAACGGATGTATCCCTTGAGGCCGTCCACCTGCGGGGCTCTGCTGACACAGGACCGGCCCCGACAGAGGCTGAAGACGAGCACAGACGTCCACGCATCCAGGTTTGCCTTATCTGGCCCGCCGGCTCCCATGCCCATTCATTCTTCACTGGACACCTCTGTACTGGGAACTCAGGGTGTGTCTGTGTGCCAAAGGAAACCCTGCCCCCACGGGGCCTGCGTGCTAGCGGGGGACAAGGGATCTCACCGAGAGTAGTGGCGATGAGTCAATCGTACGGTCCCGCCATTGATGGACACACTGGATCCCCGGGGGAAACAGCAAGGGTCCTGGGTCGTGGTCCGTGGGGTCACTTAGCCTCTCTGAGCTGTGTCCCTAAAGCAGAAACTGCAGTGCTGACCTCGTAGGGCTGCTGCCTGTCCCATGTGCTGGAACTGGAGCGATGCTGGGTGCTGAGCGGGGCAGACGAGGCCCTCCGTCAAAGCCGTGTTGTGAGTGGTTGTTCTCGCCCGTCCCGGGGCAGCCCCACAGTCTCCCCGAAGGCACGCCCCTGGCCCCCATTTGGAGGATATCTTGGACTGCTCATTCTGGCCTTAATTTTGGATTAGAGGAGGGGGCCCTTGCAGCCTACCCGTCAATCTGCCTCTGAAGCCTTGAGGGTCTCTGGGCACCTGGGGAAATGGATCAACCCACAGGCCAGCCCTTCCCCACCCTCCATCCTGCACGCAGGCTAGCTGCAGAATTTTCGAGGCCCTGGGGCAAAATGAAAATGCAGCACCCTTGTTCAAAAATTGGGGAAAAGCCTGAAAAGAATATAAAGCTTTTTGCTTTTTTCTGGCCTATGTCTTGACTTAAGATGTTTTAAACTTGCTGTTTAATGCCATTCTGAGTAAAGGAAAATGAACCATTTAAATGATCAGCATGAATTTTACCGTCCAGCTTTATGCCAGTCTTACATGCAAATACGAGAGTGTTGAACTTCAATGCAGAATCGCGGAAACGGCACATTCGTCTTTTGTCCTCGCCCTTGCACGCGTATTTGGTTGTTACCAGGACACACAGCCAGCGCAGCCGTTTTTATTTCTCTCCTTGATACGCACGTCCTACCACACTCTCCCCTCAGCTTACGGCTGGGGAAGGACTGAAGGGCAGAAACCGTGGGCTCTTTCTCCCTTTCCTTCTAGGTCTTTATTTTTCACAAGGTGGTTGGCTCCTGCAGGAAAGTCACACGAGGAGGAAGGATGGTGGGTTCCGTGCACGTTCGTGTTTGTGACATCTTTCTGCATTTCGGGCAAGATCTGGTTGGAGTGCAAACGTGCCCCTGGGGGCTGCCAGCGCCCCACTTGCTGGGCTGAGGAGGTGACACACTGACCTTTTCTTGCTCTGGGCCTGGCTGGACCACCACATCGTGGATCCACAGGAACTCTGTTCCTGGGCATCACGAATGCTCTCTGTGAATGGGGTGGACTCGCGTATGGCCTGCGTGCTCCCTGTCTCGCTGACCTTCACCTGCAAACACACGTTCAAAGGTGAAAGTATTATGGATTTCAAGATGGCACCCGCAGAGCATAAACCTGGCGGGGCCCTGCTCAGCATGGGGCTGTGTCTGCAGGTCCCATGCCCGTGAGGCCAGCCCTGGTGCTGCCCCAGAACTGGGGGCAGCGGGAGACACGTGGAGAGGCAGCCAGCACGAGCGTGTCTCCTGATCCCTGCTCCCCCAGAGGCACGTGGAGTAGACAGAAAGAAATCCCCGAACGAAAGTGAGCATGCCCCACTCACCACGGAAGGGACAC
Source organism: Diceros bicornis minor (assembly GCF_020826845.1). Lineage (NCBI taxonomy): Eukaryota > Metazoa > Chordata > Mammalia > Perissodactyla > Rhinocerotidae > Diceros > Diceros bicornis. The sequence goes on from NC_080770.1 coordinate 2,428,350, forward strand.
ATGAGTGTTGCTATGAGCAGGGCCCTGGGGTCAATGTACTCACCTTTGCTCCTTGAGGAGACTGTGGGCAGCCCAGGTGTGTCCAAAGGCAGATTTGTCCACCAGAGTGAGCCCTTTGGCCAGAGTGGGACCCGGGGACCTGCCTCTAACCCCGGCTGTGTTTGCCCCAGAGGGAGGGGGTGTCCAGGCCAGGAGTGGGGCCACGAAGACCCCTCCTCAGTGACATCAACCCTTGTTTCCTCCCCATGACGTGGGGGAGTGGCTCACATGGCCTAGAGAGCTGGGGAGGGAGGACATAGGACACACGGGCGGATGGCTCCTGCGGAGCTGGCACATGATAGGCACTCAGTAAAGAACCGGGATGTGTCTGCTCCTGCCTTCCTTCCTGCCCTGGATCCCGATGGGGTGGGACCCTGGGGAGGCGGGAAGCCACGTGTGCTAAGAGGGAGCAGGGAAGGCCGGGAGGGGACCCTGCACGGAGCGTCCCAGGGCTCTGAGGCCACGAGACTGTGAGGGGACCCTTCATGAAGGAGGAGGTGGGACCTCAAAAGCATCCTGGAGGGACTGATGGTTCTTTTGGGTGGGGAGGGGGAGGGGAGTAAATCCCAGGTGGGGGCCACACGTGAGCTATGGGTTAAAGGGAGCTCCTGGCTGTTGGGTGGGGGCGGGGAGCCCTTTTGGGGGTCTGAGGGAGGGAGAGTAGGAGGAGACTGGAGTCCACACTGGGGGAGGAGAGAAGGTTCCCAGCCACAGCAATAGTGTTGGGGGGTGCTGGTCATGGTGGGCGGCCTGAGAGACTGCAGGGGGGCAGAGCCAGACTACTGGTGGGGGTGAGGGACAGGGGGTCCGACAGGGCTCCTGACCCTTTCTCCAGCAGTAAAGGCTGGGGGGGCTCTCTGGGGGGTTGCAGAGGGCACGTGGGCAATGCACATGGCCACCCCCTCAGGCTTTGCTCCCTGGAAGCGGGGAGTGGATTGGTTGGCTGCTCAGTGCCTGCCCAGTGCCTTTCTGAGCCTGTGGGCTGTGAGCTGGCCTCGCGCTCTTGGGGGAATGATGGGGGGCGGGCAGGTCCCCTGGGAGTCCACAGTCCAGGAGACGGGAAACTCAGTGTTCCCGGATGCACTCCTCATCCTCCCAGCCTCTTCCGAGCGGTCACGTCCCCACTCCCAGGCCCAGGGAGCCTCAGTGACCGGCCCGAGGCCCACAGCTACGCAGAGGTGTTTGGGGTTCAGAGCCGAGAGTGCTGGGCTGAGGGCCCCGTCACACCTCCCTTGTGCCCCCCACACCAACCTGGAGGGGAAACCATTATTGCTGTTTTTCTGCTGGGGACGCTGAAATGGAGCAATCAGTGACCGAGGGAGGGGCCAGGACGCCAGTTCTGGCCTCCAGACACCCAGGCCCTCCAAATGGGTGGGGCCTGGGCTTCTCCCTGGCCAGGGCTGGAGGGGAAGGAGGAGGAAGGAGAGAGACCGTCGGAAGAGCCTCTGTGAGCCGAGTCCTGGCCCCCGCCTGCCTCCCAGGGCCCCAGTGGGCTCTTGCCCAGTACCCCCTCCAGCCCTGCCCGCCCCAGCTGCTGGCTGTGATTTATGGGGCAAATCAATCAGCTGGTGGGGGGGGTTGAATGCCACAGGCTTCTCCCATCAGCCCACCAGCCTTGTCTCCCGCAGTGCCCCCCGCAAAGGCTGCAACCCAGCCCCCCTTACATATTGAAATAGGCCTTTGTCACCAGAGCTCTGAACCTCCAGCTTCCCAGAGGCAGGGAGGGGCCTGCTGGGGGGTCACCCTGTCAGCACCCCCACAGCAGCCCCTGCCCAAGGCCACACAGCAAGCGGAGGGAGAAACGGGCACGTGCCTGCTCTGACAAGGTCAGAGGGACAGCGAGGGCCCCAGCCCGGTCCTGTCTGCCCGCCTGCCCTCGGCACAGCCCTTTCTCCATGGTAGGTGAGTGAGCAGGGAAGCCAGGCCCAGGGTTAACGCCACCGAGGGTGGGCTTGGCAGAACCACGGCAAGAACCAGGGTCCCGACAGCCAGACAGCAGTGCATCAGTCAGCCAGGGCTGCTTAGCAAACCCCACGATGGGGCGGCTCAAACAACAGGGTTTATTGTCTCCAGTGTGGAGCTGACGTCCGAGATCCAGGCGTGGGCAGGGCTGGCTCCTCCTGAGCCCACTCCCCTGGCGTGTAGACGGCCGCCTTCTCCCTGTGTCCTCATGTGGTCGTCCCTCTGTGTGTCTGTGTCCCGATCTCTTCTCATAAGAACACCAGTCACGTTGGATTAGGGCCCACTCTAGTGACCTCACTGCAACTTGATCTCCTCTGTAAAGACTGCCTTTCCACATTCTGAGGTACTGGGGGTTAGGACTCCGCCATATGAATTTTTTTGGCGGGGGGGACACATGTCAGCCCATAACAGGCAGAAACAATGGGACCTTCCAGTAATACAGCCCCTGAGGGCCACTGCCCGCTCCCTGCCCACAGGACCCCTTCACCTTCTCAGCAGTGACAACCTTCTCCCTTGGGTTAAGCATCACCCTCTCTGAGCCCCTCTTGTAGGGTGAGCCGGCTCAGCGTGAGGCCATAGGCTGCTCGGGAGGGTGGGCACTGCAGAGGACAGAGAGACTGGGCTCCCCGAATGGGCTTGGACGAGATGCGAGCCCACAGAATGGTGGGACGGCTCCAGGCTTTCCCGGGGAGGGTCCCTGTGCGTCCACCAACTGTGACATCACGTGACAACCCAAGAGGGCACGGCTGTCTCCTTGGTGGGGTCTTGGGAGCGAGTGTCACAGGGAGGTTGGCATCATCAGAGCCCTGTTTGCAGGACCAACTTTCTTCTCCCTGCTTGCCCCACCCGGGGTTCTGTGTGGGGTCCGGGCCAGGCTTGTCTCCGTGTCCTGCGGCATGGCCCAGGCCCCACGTGGTGGCCTCCCTCCAGCTTAGGTTTCCCTAACCTGTTATTAGTGAGGAGGTGCTGGCTGCCACCCAGGGCTCCCGGATCCTTCCCCCCACCACCCGCCTGGCATTTGCCTACAGGTCTTGGGGTTCTGTCCAGGCCGGCCCCCAGTGGCTGGCCGCTGCCCGCATTGATAAGCATGCAAATCTCTAAACGAAATCCAATTAGTACCCAAATGAGGGCCTGGGAGCCGCTCGGGCAGCCTGCAGAGGCTGGGCTGGGCTTTCTCTGCAGCCTCACATATTTGTCTCTCATTTGAATGCCTTTTGTGGGCAGGCAGGCAGGGATTGAAAAGGGGCCCAGGGTTCCCGAGACAAAGCCAGCTCTTGCACGCACGCACGCACGCTATGTTTGAGATCTGAGCTGTACTGTGCTCACCCTCCTCCACCCAGCCCGGGACCCCCCCAGGCCCCACGGCCCCTCCCTGAGCATCCCTTCCCAAACCTCATCCCCCACGGGCCTCTCACACAGCTGGCCTCTGTGCCACCCAGCGCTCCTGCAGGGCCCAGGGGAGGGCTGGGGGTCTGGGGTCCTTCTGCCCCTGGCCAGAGCCCGGGTTCTGCGGGAGGGGCGAGCAGCTGGCAGGTTGGGGGGCACTTCTGGGTCGGCACTGGGGTTGAGAGGCATGGGAGCTTGGGTACGAGGGATCTGTCTCCGCCAGCGGGGGTGGGTGTGGAGCAACCCCTCGGCGGAGGGCGTGCAATTTCTCAGGAGTAGGTGAGAGCATATGGCAGAGTGTGTAACACGCCTGGATGTGTGTGTGGTAGTGTTGTTGGCATGTCCCCCTACCTCTTCAGCCCTGACTAACTCACCTGCGCTGTGTTGTCACGGTGGTGCGGGGCCCTGGCATTGCCTTAGTTCATCCTGGTGTGTTGTGCCCGTTTTACAGGCGTGGAAACTGAGACTCGGGGTCGTCAGATGAGCTTCCAAGGCTGGTTGGGGGCAGAGCAGGACTCCCAGGCAGGGCTGTCTGGCTCCAGAGCTCTTCCCAGGGAGAGGCACACATGGGCAGCTCTGCCCAGGGGGAGCGGGCTGGCTGGGGTGGGTTGCCCTTGCCACGGCTGGCCGCCCATGGCAGTCATTCCCTTTCCCCCTACTGACCCTCAGCCCTGACATGACCTCTCTAGTCGGCCTGTAGCGAATGGGCTGAGCCTTTAGGACTGGGCCAGGAAAACCGTGTAGCATGTGCTTGGTGGGGGCCATGGGCTTCCTGCAGCCAGGAGGGGTGGGCTGGGGACAGGTGAGCCGTCCAGGGCTGCCTGACAGGGTTCCTGACACCCACTACTCCATCTGCAGGGAGAGATGAATGTCCGCTCCAAAGCCCCTCTGCCACAGCTGCCCTTGTGCCAACATAAGCTTCCGGTGACCTCGCCAGGGCCCTCTCCTCCCAGACACTCGCTCTCCACCAGGAAGCCTTCCAGGGCTGCCCCACCCTGGTTCATCGGGCAGGGCCAGCAAGGCCTCCTCCCAGCTCCCTTAGGGGAGACACGGGGAGAGAGGATGGGCCAGGGTGGGGAACAGGTGGTCAGGCAGCAGGAAGCCCAGTCGGCCCCCACTCACCTCTGGGTCTTGCGTGTTCTCCCGGCCCCATGGCGATGCTTGAACATCCCCTGGGGGTTCGGGAGCACTGGGGACACAGCAGGAGCCCTTGGAGGGAGAGGGTGGTCTTTGGTAGCCAGTGGGGGGATTTCAGAGGAGGGAAGGGCAGAGGGCGTCCTGTGCCTTAAGGCTCAGAGTTATGACCTTGCTTTTTGGATCTTTTGAGAAAAAGGATTCTGCTCCCAAACTGGCTGCCCTTCAGGGGCTCAGGTTGGGCCACCTCACCCAGGAAACATGGAGAGACAGCGCCAATGGGCACGTGGGGACCCAGGCGGAAGGGAGTTGAGAGGCTGGCTGTCAAAAGCCTGCAGACAGATGGGGCGGAGTGTGGGTCCAGCAGAGAGAGCAGGATGGACAGGATGGACGAGCCCCCCGCCCCGCGGGAATGCAGAGGGGCAGGTCACGGGCCTGTGTCAAGTGACCTGACCCCTCTGCTTCTCCCATCCCGGCTGGGCTGCCCTGGGGTTGTGGTAGCCCAGCACCGCCTGCCTCCGTGGAGCACAGCCTGCATTTCCTGTCCGTCTCTGTGGCCAGAAGGAAGAGATGGGGTTGGGAGGGATGTGCAGCCTGGAACTGGGCCCCGGGATGGAGGGACAAGCCTTTGGGACTTGCCTTGGAGCCCTGGACCTAGGACGCCCTGACCCCCCAGGCTCCCAGGCGCTCCACCGAGGGACTGTCTGGGGGGCTGGGCTGCCCAGATCCTGTGGGCCATCCTGTGCCCAGGGTCCCCTGGGTCCCCTCTCTTCCTGGGCCTTCTGGGGCACCGATGGAGGGCCTGTGGGTCTGGGGGGCACTGGGTGAGCAGTGCTGTCATCTTCTAATTGGGGTGTAATTTACCTAAAACACACGGATCTGGAGTGTGTGCTGACAAATTTTACACGTGTGTACACTTGTGTAACCTCCCCCCAGGTCACCATGTGGAATGTTCCTGGCCAAGCAGGCGTCTCCGAGACCCCCCACCCTCCACCCCTGCTCTGACCTCTGTCACCGCACACCGGGTTTGTTCTGGAGCTTCACATCAGCCTGACCACACAGCACGGGCTCTCTGTGTCCGGCTTGGTCCGTGTTCCTTTCCGCTGCGGTCGGTCTGCTCGTACTTCGTGCCCCTGTGTCTTGGTGCACGTAAGCTCTTGTGTCCTGTGTCCGTGCCTGGAGGGGAAAGGCCAGGCCTGACTGTCACCTTGCCTTTGCATCAAGTGTGGCCGCCCAGGGCCCTCGTGAGCTGAGCTGTCGGGGAGACACTGTGGAGCTGGGGGCCGGCAGTGAGTGTGCGTGTGTTTTGGGGGGATGCTGGACACCCTCCAGTTGCTTCCCTTCATGCCCCTTGGCGCTGGCATTCTCATCTCTGTGGTGCAGAAGTGGACTTGGATGTTCAGAGAGGTCCCATTTCTGCTCCCTGGCCTCAGCTTCCTTTCGGAATGAGGCAGAGTATCATTAAAATTAATAAATGCACCAATTTTAAACAAAAAAGAAAAAGAAACCAGACCATTTCCTGGAGATCAGACAGCTAGGAGGCGCAGTTGGGAGGGGCACACAGGCCCGTCTGATCCCCCTGCTGGCGCTAGGCCAGGGCCTGCTTGGGGTGGGGGCTGCGGGGGAGGTGAGGACCCTCCCTCCCCAGTCAGGCCCACCCCCTGGTCCTCAGTCGGTAGCTGTGGGAAGGTTGAAGGATGCGGGTGGCTGAGGGTCTCGGGGACCCTTCTTCTTGGATACCTGGATTCCTAGCCTCCCCGAAGCCCTTGTGAGTGCTGAGTGGTGACCTGACATGAGGGTCAAAGCTCAGCCAAAGGGGCAGCCCAGAGCCTGTGGGCTGGGTGGACTGGGTAGGCAGGGAGGGCTGCCTGGAGGTGAGGGCATGGAAAACCTTTAGGCAGATGGCCCACCCAGAGGGGGCTCAGATGTGATGCGGGACCCCGGGGGGAGGGGACCCAGCACAGCTCTGGGCAGACGCAGCAGAACCACAGCTCCTGGGCTCAGCCAGGCCTGGCTCCCCACCCCCCACCCTTCCCCTGGCCCTGGCTCCCCCTCCTCGCCACCCCCACCCCCGCCAGGGCAGCCGGGCAGTGCTCTTCAGGTCCAACCTGTTCTGGGCAGGGCCGGCGCCCGCTGCCGCTGGGGCTGGATTCCAGCGTTCTCTTTCTGCCCGACTTCATCTGAGGGCGGGCACCCACCGCCTCCACCCAGCCTCTGCCCTCCCTGCTCCTCTGCCTCTGCCGCGGGGCCTGTGCCGGGAAGATATCAGGCCGCCAGAGCCCTCCCTCCCTCCTACACACACACACACACACACACACACACACGCACTTGGACACAGAGACACACATATACATACATTCACAGACACACAGCCACACTCACAGACACACGCAGACACAGACACGTACGTATACATTTTCACACAGACACGCACACTGCAGCAGGCTTGGGCTTGCGACATCAGGCCGTGCTGACCGGCCCAGGTCGCCCAGGGCTGGGTGAAGAAGCCTGGTGCCATGAGGCCGCCTCCGCCATCTCTGCGCCCCGGTGGCCCCCACCCTTTGCCTTCCTAGCCCCTCCACCCACAGGCTCCTGTGCAAAGAGCCCGAGACACCCAGGAGCACAGAGCCCTACCCCAGCACACAACCGGGCTGCACCCCGTGCCTCCCCTCGCAGGGTCCCACCTGCTCCGCACCTTCACCAGTGGGGGGTAGTGTTCCTTCTGTGTGTTTGTTTTCTGTTGTTTTGTCTTAATTTTAGCCACCTCATTGTGGCTTTAATTTGCATTTCCGTAATGACCCATGGTGTTGAGCCTCTTTTCATGTGCTTATTTGCCATCTGTGTATCTTCACTGCTTATTTTTTAATTCGGTTCTTTGTTTTCTTCTTGTTGAGTTTTGAGAACTCTTTGCATATTCTGGATACAGCTTCTGTATCTGATTTGTGATTCGCAAATATTTTCTCCCAGTCTGTGGTTTGTCTTTTCAATGTCTTAACATTGCCTTTTACACAGGAAAGTTTTAAATTTAACAAAGTCTGATGTATCAATTTTTTTTCTTTGTGGGTCATGTTTTGGTGTCACATCTAAGAACTCTTTACCAAACCCAGTGGTTCTCAACGAACAACCATTCTGCCCCCAGGGGGATATTTGGCAATGTCTGGAGACATTTTTGGTTGTCACAATTGGAGGGTACATTTGCTAAGCATCTGACTGCACAGGACAGCCCCCACAACAAAGAATTATCTGGCCCCAAATGTCAGTAGTGCTGAGATTGGACACCCTGGCTATCCTAAGGTCACGAAGATTTTCTCCCATGTTTTCTTCTAGATGTTTTCTGGTTTTATATTTTACATTAAGGTATATGATTTATTTTGAGTTAATTTTTGTGTAAAGTGTGAGATATGTGTGCCAAGGTTCATTTTTTGCATATGGATGTCCAACACTATTTGTTGAAAAGACTATCCTTTCTTCACTGAATTGCCTTTGCATTTTTGTCAAAACTCAATTGACTGTATTTGTGTAGGTCTCTTGCTGGGCTTTCCGTTCTGTCCCTTTGAAGTTTGAGTCTATCCTGTCACCAATATCACACTGTCTTGGTTACCATAGCTTTGAGTAAAATCAGGTAGTAAATAGTAAATATACAGTAAAATAAAGTGAAATCAGGTCGTGTGAGTCCTCCAGCATTATTCTTCATTTTCTAAATTGTTTTGACTATTCTAGTTTATTTGCATTTCCATACGAATTTTAGAATCAACTTGTCGACATCTACCAAAAAAAATCTGCTGGGGAAATGATTGCATGCGGGAATCTTTAGATCAATTTGGGGAAAACTGACATCTTAACAATATTCAGTCATGCAATCCATGGGCATAGTATATCTTTCCATGTATTTAGGTCTTGGATTTCTTTCATCAGTGTTTTATAGGTTTCAGCATACAGAATCTACACATTTTTTGTTATGTTTATACCCAAGTATTTCATTGTTTGGGTGCTTTGTAAGTGGAGCTGGTTTTGAAATTTTAGAATTTAGATTGTTTGTTGCTAGGCTACAGAAATATAATTAGTTTTTGTATACTGACTTTATACTGAGATCTTGCTAAAGTCTCTTATTAGTTCTGGGAGTTTTCTGTCATTTTGGGGAGGATGTTCTACTTAAACATTCATGTCATTGTGAATAGAGGTGGTTCTATTTCTTCCTTTCCAATCTGTATGTCATTTATTTCTTTTTCTTGCCTTATTATACTGGCTAGGTCTTCAAGTAAAACCTTTAATTGCAGTGGTGAGAGAGGATAGCCATGCCTTCTGCCCAATCTTAAAGGGAAGGCATTCAGTCCTTCACCATTTAGTATGTCAGATGTTTTTTCAGGTGCCTTTTATTACGTTAAGGAAGTTCTCTTACATTCCCAATTTGCTGAGTGTTTTTTTTTTTTTTTAAATCGTGAATGAATGTTGAATTTTGTTTGATCAGTTTTTGCTTTCTGTATTTTGAACCTCTGTTGTTGGGTGTCTGCACATTTAGGACTATTTTCTCTTCTTGGAAAATTGACCCCTGTATCATTATGCGCTATCCCTCCTATGTCTTGTGATATTTCTTATTCTGAAGTCTATTCTACCTGAGATGAATATAGCTACTCCAGCTTTATTTTGACAAGTGTTTGTATGGCATATTTTTTCCAACCTTTTCCTTTAAACCCATGTATGTCTTTGTCTGTGAAGTGGGTTTCTTACAGACAGCATCTAGGCAGGTTTTCTTTTTTTATGAGGAAGATCAGCCCTGAGCTAACATCTATTGCCAATCCTCCTCCTTTTCTTTTTCCCTTTTTCTCCCCAAAGCCCCAGTAGATAGTTGTATATCATAGTTGCACATCCTTCTAGTTGCTGTATGTGGGTCGCAGCCTCAGCATGGCCAGAGAAGCGGTGCGTTGGTGCATGCCCGGGATCCGAACCCGGGCCACCAGTAGCGGAGCGCGTGCACCTAACTGCTAAGCCACGGAGCCAGCCCCTTGTTTTGTTTTTTTAATTTGACAACCTCTTTCTTTTGATTGGTGTATTGAGATTTTAAAATTTAATGTGATTATTTATATGTTTGGATTAAATTTTACAATTTTGCAAGCTCTTTTCTATTCGTTCCATCTGCTATTTGTGTTTCCCCTTTTCTGCCTTCTTTTGGATTAACTGACAATTTTTAATTATTCCATTTTGTCTCCACTCTTGCCTTATTATTTAAATCTCTTTTTAGACAAATTAGTGGTTGTCCTAGGTTTTATGACATATCTCTCTAATTAACAAGGTCTACCAAATAACATCACATTCCTTCATGTGTCATGTAAGGAATTCACAGCTGTATATTCTCCATTCCTTCCTTATTTGTGCTATTGTTGTCATAGATGATACTTTACATTATGCTGTAAATATACAATACTTTACCACTGTTTTTTCTTCAGATGGTCATTATCTTTTAGAGCAATTAAAAATAAGGAAGAAATGAATTTTATTTTTACCTTCATTTGTTCTATTTCTTTGTGTAGATCCATGGTTCTGTCTGGTATTTTGCTTCTCTTGCCTGAAGAACTTCCTTTAACATTTCTTACAATGAGGGTCTTTCAGCAATACATCATCCAGGTTTTGTTTGTCTGATAAAGACTTTATTTCTCCTCCTTTTTTGAAAGATATTTGCACTGGGTACAGAATTCTGAGTTGACAGTTTTTTTTTTTTCCTTTTAGCCCTGGCTCACTTGGTTTCTGACAAGAAGTGTGCTGTTATTTTTATCTTTTTCCTCTAAATGGAATGTACCATTATTCTCTGGCTACTTTCAAGATTTCTCTTTTGTCTTGGGTTTTAAGCAGTTTGAATATGATAGACCTAGGGTTCTTTTTTATGGTAATTATCTTCCCTGGTGTTCTCTGAGCTTCTTGGATGTGTGGTTTATTGTTTTGTCAATACTTCTGTAACATCCTTATCCATTGTTTCTTCAAATATTTCTTCTGCACCACCCTTTCTATCTTCTCTCTCTGAGATTCCACCTGTGCCTACATTGTACCATTCAATATTACCCCACAAATTTTGGATGCTCTGAAATGTTTTTTTTTCCCCTCCCTTTCTCATTATTTTTTCCTCCTTGCATTTCAGTTTGGACATTTGCTATTGACCTAGCTTCATGCTCGCTGAGTCTTTCCTTGGCTGTGTCAAGTTTATCGATGAGCCCCTCAAAGGCGTTCTTCTCATCTCTGTTATGGCGTTTTTGGTTCTAGTGTTTCCATTTGATATTTTTTTCTGGTTTCCATCTCTTTGCTGAAATTACCTATTTGATCTTGCACATTGCCCTCTTTTCCATTAGAATCTTTAACATATTTATCACAGTTATTTAAAATTTCCTGTCTGACAGTTCCAACATCTGTATCATATCAAAGTCTGGTTGTTTTGATTGCTTTGTCTTGACAATGTGCTGTGCTGTTCTTTCTTTTCTTTTCTTTTTTTTTAGTAGTCCTCACCTCATAATTTGAAATCCAGACATCTTGTGGAGGACAGTAGAGACTGAGGTAAATAGTGTTATGCCTGGAAATGAGTATGTCCTTCTTTTTGCTGTTGTTTTAGTGTGGGGTTGCAGTCAACCTAGTCAGGAATCGAGCTGGGTTTGGGTTTGTCATTGCCATGGTTCCCCTCAGAACGCACAGACATCAGATTTCTCTGGTGTCTCCTGGTGTTTAGTGAGGAGAGAGTTTTTCCCAATGTCAGATACACCTTGGATCTGAATGCTTGAAGCATTACCTTTGTGCTGTGCCTCAGCAAGTCTGTCTTTCCACACCCTCGGAACTTTCCCCGTGATGTTCCAACATCACCCATCACTTGTCAGCCTGGTGGCAGGGTTGGGACTGTTCTGTTTTTCTGATTAACTCTACGTCCTTGGGTCTTGTGTGTATAGTTGTCTCAGGGCTCCTGCCCCACCCACAGCTGTAATCTGGGGGATTACAGCTGTGTAATCAGTATCCCTCCCTGAGTGTATAGGGTTCTTAGGATCCTTCTCCCAGCTGAAATGGGTTTTCACCGGTGCCCTAAGTTTGACGGAGGTTTTTGTCCTTGTCCTAACAGTTGAAGGCTGATGCTCCATAGGGAAGACAGGCGAGGCAATCTGGGTGGGGTTTGTGCCTTTGGTGACCTTGCACTCCACCAGGCCTACCCTACAAGGGATGCATTCTTAGGAATCTTGCCAGCCTTTTTGAATCTTGCCCAATGAGGTCCCTGGAGACCTGCAAGTGGGTGTGAATTTCTCTTATATCCACAGCCCCCAGGGTTTCTATAGTCTCTTGTTAGTCCCCACTCAGCTTTCACCAATTCATTGAAAATTTCAGTTGAATTCTTCTTGTTGGTGTCGGGCGTCCTCTGCCCCAGGTAAGCAAGTGCTCACCGTCCATCTCTCCTTCCAGGTGCACTTGCAGGAGCCCTGTGACCTCAGCTCTCTGGGGGTTTCAAGGAAAGTTGTGAATTTTCAGGTTGGTTGGTGCCTTTTGCTGTTATTGTTGTTGAAGGGTGGGGACAGTGCTCCTTCCAGCTTTCTGCATCCCAAGCAGAAAGTACATCCTACTGTTGCTTTCCGAGGAGTTTCACAAGCACCTGCACACTGGGTGCTTGCTCTGTCCTATCTAACCCATCAGTGGATCAAGCCAGGCCTTTCCTCCTCCATCACCTGATCAGTGGGCACCTCCCCCGAAGCCCAGAGGTACAACGTGAAGAAAAGGTACCAGTGCAACATTGGTTCATGACACGGGGTTTGGGCTTCTTGTTTATGTAGCTTTCCTGTGCCCTCTGCTCCCTCCCAGTCCTAGATGTAGCTCTCCCATTTTCTGATGGATTGCTTGACCTTATGGCTTGGTGAGTCTGACAGAACTCCGCTCCTGCTGAGCGTTTATAACCAAGTGGTCACTGACGTCCACGGTCAGGCACTCTGTCTCCACCATGGTCCTGCAGCATGCCAGGAGCCTCTTTCTAGATGGTAAAGTTCTCTGCATGGACTTGCTCCAGAACCCTAGGGTCTATGCCATTACTCTCCTATGGGGTTTGCTGGGGGCTCTGTGTGGATCATGTTTTTCTGCATTGCAGATACCACTGGTACTATAGATCGTGCCAGAGTTTGTGGCAAAAATTTCACAATGTTATTAGATCCCTAAACCTTTGTAGAATGTATCTCCCATCTGTAGGGTTCATATGTCTTACTTGGGGCTTCCAGAGTACCAGCCCCTTCCTGCTCGTTGTACCCAGTTAACAGAATGTTGTCAATATAGTAAACTAAAGTGATGATTGGAATGTGGAGGTCCTTTTCCCTTTGGGCTATTTTGTGATGGAGAGCAGGAGAATTAACACATTCCTGGGGCAAGATCGTGAATGCATCCTGTTGCCCAGCCCATGTGAATGCAAACTGCTTCTGAGATTCCTTCCTGATGAGGATTGAGAAGAATTCCCTTATCACATCAATATCTACATACCACACACCAGAGCTCTGTTAATCTACCCTAGCTGGGGTACCACATCTGGCCCAGCAGCTGCACTTGGAGCTGCTGCTGACTCACTTGGCTAAATCTGAGGTCGTCTACAGACATGCATTATGATTCAGCCAGGCTGCGGAGAGGCCAGAGGGATGAAATAAGTAGAGATATGACGGAGATTGCTACCCTGGCATTCTTTGTCTTTGAAGGTGGCATTAATCCCCGCCATTTCCTCTGGGAAATTACAATTTTTTAGCTTTTTTTGTGTGTGATTGACATATCATAGGCTGCACATATTTAAATGGTACAGTTTGGTAAGTTTTGACATGTGTGCAACTGTGAAAACAACATCTTCACAATCAACAGAGTGAACATACTCATCCCCCTAAGAGTTTCTTGATGTCCTTTTCTCTCACCCATCTCCCTGACCTAGGTAACCACTGATCCGCTTTCTGTAGATTAGTTTTCATTTTTTAGAGTTTTACGGAAATGGGATCAGGCTGTACGTACTCTCTCGTCTGACTTCTTTCACTCTGCATGCTTGTTTTGAGATTCAGCAGTATTGATGTGTGTATCAATAGTTCATTCCCTTTTATTGATGAATTATATGGATGGTTGTATTTGTTTATATAGTCGCTTATTAAAGGTCATTGGATTGTTTTGGTTTGGGCTACAAGCCAATGCTGTAAATGTTCATGGACAAGTCTCTATGTGGATATATTCTTTCATTTCTCTCGAGTAAACACCGGAGTGGAATGCCTGCATCATGTGACAGGTGTATGTTTAACTTTTTAAGAAACTGCCAAACTGTTTTCTAAAGTGGTTGTACCATTCCCACCAGTAGCGCATGAGAATCTAGTTTCTCATATTCTTGCCAAAACTTGTTGCGTTCAGTTTTTTAAAATTTTAGCCATTCAAACTAGGTTGCGTAGTGGCATCTCATTATCATTTTAATTTGCGTTTTTCTAATGACTAGTGATGTAAAGCATGTTTTCATGGGATTATTTACTGTCTTTTTTGGTCAAGTGTTTGTTTCAATTCTTTTCCCATTTTTCCTGGTTGTTTGTTTTCTTATGACTGATTTTTGAGAGTTCTTTGTATATTCTGGATACAAGTCCTTTGTCAGAATATGATTTGCAAATATTTTCTCTTGATCTGTGGTTTGTATTTTAATTCTGTTAACACTGCCTCAAAGAAAAGAAGTTTTGAATTTTGATGAAGTCCAATTTATCCATTTTTTTCTTTTATGATGTGTGCTCTTGGGGTCCAACACCAAAATATAATATTTTGGTGCCAAACCCCAGGTCACAAAGATTTTCTCCTTTGTTTTCTTCTAAAAGCTTCATAGATTTAGGTTTTATATTGGGTCTCTAATTCATCTTGAGTTAATTTTTGTAGGTGGTGTGAGGTTTGTGTCAAAGTTCCTTCTTTCTTTTTTGAACTTCTGCATGTGGATATCCAATTGCTTCAGCACTATTTTTTGGAAAGACCGTGCTTTCTCTGTTGAATTGCCTTTGCACTTTTTTTCAAAACCAGTTGCCCTCACATGTGTGAGTCTTCTTGTTGACTCTCAGATCTGCTCCACTGATTTATTCCTCTGTCCTTATGCCAATACCACACTGTCTTGATTATTGTAGCTTTTATAATGTCTTGAAATCAGATAGAGTTAACCTTCCAAATGTGTTGTTCTTTTTCAAAGATGTTTTTGTTCTTGTAGGTCCTTCGAATTTCCATATGAATTTAAAAGACAGTTTGTCAGTTTCTACAAAAGGTTGCTGGGGTGCCAGTTGAAATTACACTGAATCTGAGAGTTTTCATTGGAAATGGACATTGGATATTATTAAATACTTTTTTCAGCATATGTAGAGATGATAACGTGCTTTTTCTTTTTTAATGTGTTAATACGGAAAGTTACATTAATTGATTTTCAAATGTTAAGTCAATTTTGCATTCCTGAGCTCCATTTGGTCATGATATATCATCCTTTTTATATGTTGTACCAGGGTAATACTGGTCTTGTAGAAAGAGTTGGGAAGTATTCCCTCTTCTTTGATTTTCAGGAGGAGTTTGTGTAGAATCAGTATCATTTCTTCTTTAAATGTTTGGTAGAATTCACCAGTGAAACCATCTGTGCCTAGAATTTTCTTCTTGAATAGAATGTTTATTACAAACGGAATTTAAAAAATATACAGGGACATTCAGGTTATCTATTTTTTATTCTATAGGCTTTGGTAGTTTGTGTCTTTCAAGGAATTTCTCCCATTTCTTCTAAGCTTCCAAATTTATTGGGATAAAGTTGTTCATTTTATCCCAATGATAAAAAGTCATTGGGATTTTTTATCAATGATAAATAATCGTTAATCATTTTCAATGATAAATAATCATTTTATCAATGAAAAATAATAAGGGGGAGACCCTTATTATTTTTTTCATATCTATAGAATCTGTAATCATGTCATCTCTCTTCTTTCCTAATATCAACAATTTTATCTTCCCTCTTTCTTTCCCTAATTAATTTGAGTAGAAGTTTATCAATTTTGTTGACTTTTCTTGATTTCCTCTGATTTTTTATTATTTCTCTCTTTCTACTACTTTGGATTTAATTTGATTTCTACTTTAATTTCATTGTGGTCAGAGAACATACTTTGTATGGCTTGAATCCTTCTGAATTTATCGAGACTCATTTTATGGCCTATCTTGGTAAATGGTCTATCTTGGTAGATGCTCCCTGTGCACTTGAAAAGAATGCATATTCTGCTGTTGTCAGGTAGAGTGTTCTGTTAATGTCAATCAAGTCAAGTTAGTTAATTGTTTTGTTCCAGTCTCTCACATCCTCACCAATTTTCCATATACTTGTCCTGTCTACTATTGAAAGAGGAATATTGAATCTCCTACTATAATATAGATTCACCTCTCTCTCCTTGTAATTTGATCATTTTTTACTTTATTTGTTTTGAAGCTCTGTTATTTGGTGCATAAACATTTAGGATTGTTATATCCTCTTGAAGAATTGATCCTTTTATTATTACGAAATTCCCTTCTTTATCCCTGATAATATCCTTTATTCTTAAGTTCACTTCTCTAACATTAGTATAGCCATTCCATTTTTTTTTTTGATTGGTGTTAGTTTGGTTTATATTTTTTTATCCCTTCACTTTTAACCTATTAGTGTCTTGATATTTAAAGTGCATTTTTGGTAGGCAGCACATAGATGGGTCTTGCTTTTTTATCCAATCTGACCATGTCTACCTGTTTGTGTGGGTGTTTAGACCACTTGTATTTAATGTGATTTTTGATATGCTTGGATTTAAATTCATCATTTTACAATTTGTTTTTTATTTGTTACATCTGTTCTTCCTTTGGGTTGAGTATTTTTTGTGGTATTATTTTATTTCGTTTGTTGGCTTATTATCTATAGCCATTTGTTTTGTTATTTTTGTGGTTGCTTCAGCATTCCTAGTATACATATTTATCTTATTACAGTCTGTCTTCAAGTGATATTAGACCATATCACATATAGTATAAGAACCTTATAATAGTATATTTCCATTTCTCTCCTCCTCATCTTTATGCTTCTGTCGTCATAGATTTTACTTTTACATACTGTAAACCCCACACTATGTAGTTATTAATTTTGTTTGACTAGTAAAATTTTAAATAAACTTTTAATTTTACAATAGTTTTAGATTTTCAGAAAAATTTCAGTTAGTACAGAGTTTCCGTACACTCCATGCTCAGTTTCTCCTGTTGTTAATATCTTGCATTATTATGGTACATGCATCACAACTACAATTATATTTTAAAGATATTTAAATAATAAGAAAAAATACATATTTACCCATGTAGTTACCCATTTTGTGTTCTTTGTTACTTTGAGTAAATCCATATTTTTATTTGGTATCATTTTCCTTCTGTCTAAAGAATTTCCTTTAACATTTCTTGCAGTGCAGTCTGCTAGAGAGTAATGCTTGTAGCTTTTGTATATCTGAAAATGTCTTTATTCCACCTTCATTATGGAAAGATATTTCCACTGGATATGGGATTCTAGGATGGCAGTGTCTTTTCTTTCAATACTTTAACAATGCTGTTTCACTGTCTTATCCCTTGCATTGTTGCTGATAAGAAATTTGCTGTCACTATTACATTTTTTTGCCTCTACACAAAATATGTCTTTTTTTCCTCGAGCAGATTTTGAGATTTCTCTTTAACACTAATTTTGAGAAATTTTATTGGTATCTGCCTCAGTGTAGTTTTCCTAGTCATTCTTGTGCTGGGGTTCATTAAGATTCTTAGATCTGTGGGTTTATAAGTTTCCTCTAATTCAGAAAATTTTTGACCACTATTATTGTTTTAACAAACTTGTAAGTTTTAGAACAGTTTAGATTTACAGAGTTATTGAAAACAGGGAGTTCAGAGAGTTCCCATATATCTGGTTTCCCCTATTATTAGCTTCTTACATTTGGTGTGGTACATTTGTCACAGTTAATGAGCTGATCTTGATACAGTATTATTAATTAAAGTCCATACTACTCTTTTTTTTTTTTCCCCAGATTTCCTCAGTTTTTCCCTAATGTCCTTTTGCTGTCCAGGGTCTCACCCGGGACACCATATCACCTTCATCGTCGCGTCTCCTCAGGCTCCTCTTGGTGGTGATGGCGTCTCAGACTTCGCTTTCTTTTGACGACTTTGACAGTTCTGAGGAGTACTGCTCAGGTATTTTGTAGAATGTTCCTCAATTCGGGTTTTGTCTGATGGTTTTCTCATGATTGGACTGAAGCTATGGGTTTTGGGGGAGGAAGACCAGAGAGTGCAGTGCCCTTCTTGTCACGTCCTATCAGGGCTGTGTAGTATCAACAGGACTTACCACTGCTGATGTTGACCTGGTCACCCGGCAGAGGTGTGTGTGTCAGGCTTCTCCACTTTGGAGTTACTATTTTTTTCCTCCATTTCAATATTCTTTGGAAGGGAGTCACGATATGCAACCCACACTTAAGGTGTGAGGGCTATGCTCCACCTTCTTAAAGAGGGAGTAGCTATGTAAATTATTTGAAATTCTTCTGCAAGGGAAATTAGTCTATATCCCCTGTTTGTTTATTCAATCATTTATTTGTGTCTGTTTGGACTAATGGATGTTTATTTTATAATTTGGGTTATAATCCCATATTACTTTGTATGTTTTCTTGCTAAAACAGTTCCAGCATTGGCCATTGGGGGCTCTTTCAGCCGGCTCCTGTGCCCCTCTGACATACCCCATCAATGTTGGATTTCTTCTTTTGAGCACTGTCTTACTTTCTGGCACTACAGGATGCCCCAGGGTCATATTATGTATTTCCTGGACCCGTCCTAGAATCAGTCATTTCTCTAGGGTTCCTTTTATTGGAGAATGGTGTTAGAAACCACAATCTGGGTGCCGGGTATGCTCGTTGCTACTGGAGTATTATTGCTTCTAGGCCTTCTCAGCTGACAGAGCAAGGAGATATATGTGTGTGTACTAATGGTGTATCCACACATATCTATAAATATTTCTGTATGTAACCATCTATATCTATGTTAAGCTAAATATGAATTCATGGCGATTTCTCCAACTCTGTTACCACAGGGGTTATCCTAGCCTCCTCTCCTTAATTATCTGTAACCTGTCTCTTCCACAAGGAGAAACGTGGCTCCCACCATTCACCATTCGCTTACTTGTTGTTTGATTCCACTGCCCATGCATAGCAGTCTCAGAATTGTGAACCTGTGCCCCCATGGGAAACAACTTTATCCAACTAGACTCCAGTGTTTAAAAACAGTTCCAATGCCTTAGCCTTACAAATTCCACTTGTTTCCAAAATTACTGAGGTTGGCACCTTATTCCGCAATCCCCTTCAGTGAGGTGCTTTCGTACATTTGTAGTAAACTTAGATTATTTTGTCACAACCTACCTTCCATTCTGGGATCTCCCAACCTCGTAAATTACTTATTTCAGATTTGCATATGTTAAGGTTTACTCTTTGTGCTGTAAAGTTTTAGGAGTTTTGATAAATGCTTAATGTCCTGTATTCACTATTGCTATGTCATTAATAATAGTTCCACTGCCCTAAAAATCCTCTGTGCACCAGCTTTTCATCCCTCCCTCCCCACGAGCCTCTGGCACCCACTGACATTTTCACTGTCTGCGTAATTTTGCCTTCCCCAGAATGTCACATAGCTGGAATCATACACTATGTGGCCTTTTCAGATTGGCTCCTTTCACTTAGCCATATGCATGTCTTTTTATGGCTTGACAGATCAACTCTTTTTATCATTGAATAATAATGCATGGTATGAATGAACCTCAGTTTGTTTATCCATCCACCTATTGAAGGACTTTTTAGATGCTTCCAGTTTTTGGTGACTATGACTAAAGCTACTATAAATATTTGTGTGCAGGTTTTTGTGTGGAGGTATGTTTCCAAATCAGTTGGGTAAATATCTAGAAGCATCATCACTGGATCATATGGTAAGACTATGTTTAGTTTTGTGAGAAAGCACCAAACTGTCTTCCCGAGTGGTTGTACCATTTTGAATTTCCACTAGCAATTAATGAGAGTTCCTGTTGCCCCACATCCTCACCAGCAGACAGTATTGTCAGTTTTTTGGGATAAGTGTGTAGTGGTATCTCGTTTTTGTTCTAGTTTTCTATTCATTAATAACAAATGATATTGAGCATCTTTTCACTTGTGCTTACTTGTCACTTTCATTGTATTTTTCATTGTACTTGTTTGTCATCTGTATAACTTCTTTGGTAAAGAGTGAGAAATGGTGTTTATCTATTTTTCTTGTTTTTTAATTGGATTTTTTTTTTAGTGCTGTTGATTTCTTGAGAGTTCCTTTGTATACTTTGGGTGCAAGTCCTTTACCAGATATGAAAATATTTTCTCCCAGTATGGCTTGGCTTTTCATTCTCTTGACAGTGTTTTTCACAGAGCAGAAGTTTTTAATTTTAATGAAGTCCAACATCAATTTTTTCTTTCATAGATCATCCTACTGGTGTTGTGTTTAAAAAGTCTTCACCAAACCTAAGGTCGTGTAGGTTTTCTCATATGTTTTCTTCAAGAAATTTTATAGTTTTGCATTTTACATGTAGATCTATAATCTGTTTGGAGTTAATTTTTTTTAAGGAATGAGGTCTGTGTCTAGATTCATTGTTTTGCGTATGGACGTCCCAATATTTCAGCACCATTTGTTGAAAAGACTATTGTTTCTCCGTGAGTTACCTTTGACCCCTTGGAAAAGATCGTTTGCTGTGTATGTGTGAGTCTATTTCTGGTCTTGCTCTTCTGTCTCATTGATTTATGTTTCTATTCTTTCACCCATACTATGCTGTCTTGATTACTATAGTCTTATAGGAAGTTTTGAAACCAAGTAGTGCGAATTCTCCAACTTTGTTCTTCAGTGTTGTGTTGGCTATTCTTGGTCATTTGCTTCTCCATATAAACTTTAGAATCAGTTTGTTGATACTTACTAAAGAGCTTGCTGAGATTTTGGTTGGGAGCGTATTCAATCTATGTATCAAGTGGGGAGGAATTGATACCTCAATATTGAGTCTTCAGACCTATGAACATTGAATCTATGAATATTTCTCTGTTTATTTAGCCCTTAAAAATTCTTTTAAACCAGTGTTTTGTAGTGTTCTCTATGTAGGTCCTGTGTATTTGTTAGATTTATACCTAAGTATTTCATTTTGGGGTGTGCTATTGTAAACAGTATTGGTTTTTCAATTTCAAATTCCAGTTGTTCATTACTGCTATATAGGAAAGCCATTGCCTTTGTGTATTAAGGTTGTATTCTATGATCCTGTTATACTTGTTTATTAGTTCCAGGATTTTTTTGTCAATTCTTCCAGATTTTCTTCATAGATAATCACGTCATCAGCAAAGAAAGAGTGTTTTGTTTCTTTCTTTGCAATCCGTATACATTTTATTTCATTTTCTTCTCTTATTGCCACAGCAAGGAGTTATAGGATGATGACGAATTAGAGCGGCAAGACCAGACATCTCTGCCTTGTTCCCAATCTCAGATGGAAAGCCTCTGGTTTCTCACCACTAAGTATGATGTCAGCTGTAGGTTTCTGCACATGTTCTTTATCAAATTGTGGAAGTTCCTCTCTATTCCTAATTTGTTGTGGGTTTTTATCATGAACGGGTATTGGATTTTGTCAAAGGCGTAGCTTCCATGTCCCCGTTTGGCTCTTTGCTCGTGTGGAATGCAGTCACACGACTGTTTTGATGTCCCTGCTAATTCCAGCAGCCATGTCCGTTGTGATTGCTTGGCTTGTCTCCCCATTGTGGGTTGTCTTTTCCTGCTTCCTCGCATGCCTCACACTTTTTTCTCAAGGCAGACATCGTGAATTTTGCCTTGTTGTGTGCTAGACGTCTCTGCATTCCTATGAATACCGTAGGGTTTGTTCTGGGACGCAGTTCGGTTATCTTAGGGCACTTTGTCCCTTTCGGATGTTGCTTTTACAATTTGTTGCTCCCTTGAAGTCCAGAACGTTGCTCCCTCAAGGACTAATTATTCCCCAGTAGGGAGGCCAGACCCTTTTATTCTGCCTGATGCCCCATGAATCATGAGGCTTTCTGGTCGGCTGGTGGGAACTGGTACTGTGTCCAGCTGTGTGGGCAGCAGATCCTGCTGCCCCTGATCCTCTGGGGTTCTTTCCCCCCGCCTTGGGCCATTTCCTCCCAGGGATGTGCTGATCAGTTTTCTGCTGCATATTTGAGGGGCCCCTCTGCAGATCTCTGGGGTTCTCTCTCGTGCAGCTCTCCTTTCTCTGCCCTGCAAACTCTAGCCATTTTGGTCTCCCCAGAGCCTCGGTTTCTTCTCCCCAACTCAGGGACTCGCCTGGTCCCCTCCCTGTGCTGTGGCCTGGAAGCTCTCTCAAAGCGGGGGATCACTGTGCTCATTGCCTGGTGTCCAGGGCCTTGAAAACCATTGTTTCATAGCTTTTGTCTGATTTTTTTGTTTATTTTTTCAGGTGGGAGAAAAATCTAGTTCTGTTTCTCCATCTTTGCCAAAGGTGGATGATGGCCCTTGGGAGTGTCACCGCCTTTGACATCCTCGCTGGCCTTTGGGGCAGGGGTGGGCGGGGGCAGTGTCGGGGACTCCACCTGGTATTGCTGCTGTGATAAGTCTTACTACACAGGTCAGGAAGGCCACGTGAGGGCCTGCCTGCGCTGCGCAGGCCCCTTGTGATGATTCATCGGGAACTGGAGAAGTGACCGCTGGCTGGGCCCATGGACACAGGGCACCCGTGTGAGACACAGCTGACCAGGACGTCCTTTGTTACCTGACCCCCATGTGCTGCTTCTCCAGTGGGGCCCTTTGTATCAGTGTGGACACAGACCCCACGTGTAGCAGCCCTGTAAAGATCTGGGGGTTCCTCAGCCCCCAGTTGTGATGATCTGACTCAGTGGCTCTGGGTCCTTTGGCGGGGACCGAGGTGCACACCACTGTATGCACTTATTGGGTTGCAGGGTCCTTCCTCATAGGCACCCAGCGTCTCCTTCCGTCGATGGGTCTGGGTCTGAGGACTGGCTCAGGTCTGGAAACTGGTTCAGGGATCATGACTTTGCACAGGGTAACATGACCTCCACCTCGGGTCACGCCATCTTTCTCTCTTGTTTGTATGTATTAAGTGAGCACTGGCGCTGTCCACCCGTCTCCCCTGGAAGCACCACGCTCCACCAGCCTTCTTATAGGTCCTGTGGGTCAGCCCCCGGGGCCATTTCCATTCTGCTGCCTGTGTAGTCAGCTAGGGCCATTCACAAAGTCCCCCAGACGGAGTGACTTAAACCACAGACATTTACTGTCTCCCAGTCCTGGAGGCTGGACGTCCGAGATCAACGCATGGACAGGGCTGGTTCCTCCTGAGGGCTCTCTCCTTGGCGTGTGGACGGCCGCCTTCTCCCTGTGTCCTCACATGGTCGTCCTTCTGTGCGTGTCTGTGTCCTGATCTCCTCCTCTTTTGAGGACACCGGTCACACTGGATTAGGGCCACTTTAGTGACCTCATCTTACCTTAACCACCTCTTTAGAGGCCCAGTCTCCAAATAGTCCCATTCTGTGGCGCTGGGGGTCAGGAATCCAATATGTGATTTTTTAGGGGGACACAGCTCAGCCCGTAACACTGCCCGTTACATAATCACACCCACCTTCCTGCTGGCAGATATGCGTTGCTCCTGCCCTGCACTGTTCCAGGATTCTCTCTGCCTCATCGCTGCCGGGGAGCCCAGGTCTGTAACACCCCTCCCACACTCCTCCCACTGTCACCAGCCCCGGCCTCTGGAGGGCACCACTGGGGCCCCTCACCATGCTGGGGCCCCTCACCAGCCCCTCCTAGCGCCTCGGTGAACCGAGCATGCCAGGCCTCCCTGAGGCATGGCTGGTGGTTTCCTGGGCTTATGCACAGACCCTTCTTCCTTCCTCCACGGTCTGACATGCAGCTCTGGTCTCGGGACTTTCTTTGCTGGGAGCCCTTGCTCCTCTGGTGTTTCTGAGGGCCTTCATGGCAGTGAAAGAGAACCGTCCCCAGGGTCCCTGCCAAGGGGTTAGGTCCCATGTCCCAGGAGATGGGCTTCGTGTAAGCAAGCTCTCCCTTCTCCAGTTTAACACCGCTGCTTTAACCCAGCGCCCTCCGACCCTCCCCCAGGCCTTGGCGGTCCCCGCCAGCCAGGCCTGCAGCTCTTTGGGTATATAAGCCCCTCCTCACTGTCATCAAGGCCAGCCCTTCCCGGCTGCGGGTCTAGGGGCCAGGTGGGGAGGTGGGGCAGACTGCAAGGAGGGTGGGCATTGCCTTGTAAGCCACCCGCCTCATTTAGGTCTTTGAGCATGGTGTGGCCTCCATCTTACAAAGGGGGGCTTTTCTGTAGCCTGGGGGGGGGGGTCGGAGAGTTGGGGGTTCAAAGGTGTCAAGTGCGACGGTCTCCAGGCATCTTCCTTCCTCATCGAGGCACTTGCTCAGATTCTCCGGGGCTCCCACAACCCGGTCCTGGGCCTGGCGTGGCCCTGCCGCCTCTGCCTCTCTCGGTGCAGCTGGGAGGCCCTGGGACTCTCACGCTGGACTTTACATTGAGGATTCAGAGATCCGAGCCGGCCACCCCATTCCTGCCCCTCGGTTCAGGTTTCCCTGTGGTTCTTATGTGCTGTAGACGTGGCCGGGCCGGGGGCTCCAGCCAGCTGGGGGCAGGGTGGCGTCCAGCAGATGCACTAGTCTGCCCCCAGCCGCCACCCGACTGGCCCCTCCTAGCGTTGGGGACCTCCCGCAGAGCCCCACTCTTGCAGTCTGCTTCCCAGCGCCTCTCTGGCCTGTCCCCAGAGGCAGAGCCCTCGATTCTCACTCAGGGTTGTGAGAGGGGTGCCCTCAGGAGAAGGGGAGGGAAAGAGAAAATGGTAAGCAAGTAGGGGGTCTCCCCGGGTAGCCCTGGGGCTGTAGATCGCACCACAGAGTGGTCTCCTCGAGGTAAGGGGCCGGCCTCCTCTACCCCTAGGGGGTCCCTCCCTGGCCAGGTTGCCCTGGGGGTGGGCATGGCCTCCCGTTTGCCTGAGAACAGTTCATGGATGGGGCAGATGTGAGCAGTTAGCAGCCACCTCAGTAGCTGGGCTGGGTGCAGGGGCTGGTAATAGGGATCAGCTCAGCCGGGTGCCCCTGCACAAAGGGTTTCCAAGTCTCAGAGGTAAGGTCCCAGGGTGAGCCTGCAGGAGGGCTGGGCGGTTGGGAAGCTGCTCTGGACCCCCTGGAGGCCCTGCGTGGAGCTCTCGGTGTGTGAGGTGGAGCCAGGCCCAGCCCCGGCGGGCGGGCAGGGCTCGTGCGTCTGCACGTCGTGGGGCTCCCTGTCCCGGCAGGCCGGACTCCAGGCACACCTGCCGCCTGGGGCTTTGAAGTGCGCGGTGTCTGTCTGAACCTGCCGGCCTGGGTGGACGCGGCTGAGGACGTGTGCCTGGGCGTCTGTGTGGTTGTCGCTGCCGGCAGGCGGCCGAGGCAGGAGGGTTGGGTCCCTGTGGGTGTGACACGCTGTGGGTGTGGGTGTGGGTGTGTGTGCCCCTGCCATGGCTGGGCACGTGCCTCTGCGTGCTGTGTGTGCCTGTGGTGCCTGGGGGTGCCTGGTGCCCCACTGGGGGAATGGGTGCAGGGAGCCTGGCTAGTGCCCGTCTCTGCCTCTCCATGGGTCACGCTGCTTGTTAGGGGCTGGGGACCGAAGGGGAGGGAGAGGGGAGGGGAGAGGGGAGGAAGGGAGGAAAGGAGGGGCAGCTCAAAATCCACGCCCCCGCCCCCACTCCCAGGAGACTCCACAGCGGTGCTGACGGCCTGAGCGCTCCTCCCTCAGAGCTTTCTGGACACAGTCCACCACTGGGGCCTGAGTGGCCAGGCGGGGTCGGGTGGGGCCATGGAGGCTCAGACAGATGCCTGGTTTGAGCCCCAGCTGGTCTCACCTCACCCCCGGGAGGCTCTGCTCCTTCCCAGGCCTGGTGTTCAGTGTCTCAGCTGTGAATGGGGAGCAACGGTGGCTGCCACCCTAACGTGTTCCATGCGGGGCAGCTCCTTCCCCAGCCCCCTCCAGGGGCGTCCAGAGAGCCACTGAGTCCAACCACACCCGGCCAGCCACCTGACATTAATGGAGCACCTGCTGTCTGCACTGGATCCAGTGGTGGATCAGAGACGAGAGCTCGTGGCCCAAGGGGCAGACGGACGTGGGGAAAGCAGCCCAGGAGACAGGCGGAAGGATCCTCTTTAGTGCCTACCTCTCGGGGTGGATGGGCCCGGCTCGGCTCAGGCCGCTCCTCTCCAGCATCCGTGCCCGCCCCAGGCGAGCACATCCCATCTTGAGGCTTTAGGGCCCCTCTGCAGGCAGCAGTGCCCGCGGTTACATCTCCTGCAGCCGGGCCCACACCCACGGCTGCTCGGCACGTCCCCCTGATGGTCAACAGGCTTCTCGAAGCCCACCTGTCTGGAACTTGCCCCTGGTGCCCTCCCCACAGATAAGGGCCCTCAGGGTCTTCCCACCACGCACGTTGCTCCTTATTCTACTTTTCCATAGAATTTAGCTCCATGAACATGCCACGTTTTACCTACTTGTCCACTCTCTGCTTCCTCTGCACCAGGACAGAGGCCCCACTGCCACCAGGACTTGGTCTGTTTTGTCCCTGCTGTCCTCCAGTGCCCGAACAGTGTCTGGGATATGTGTGAAGGGGACCATGGGGCATGTGGCCTGGCTGGGGTGGCTGGGGCAGCTTCCAAGGGGTGGCGCTCAAGGGGGGTTCACTTGGGCAGGGGAGCAGCATGTGCAAAGGCCCTGTGGCTGATCAGTCGTGGCCCTGCAGAGAACAGAGAAGGGCAGGGGTGGGCATGTGCTGTGCAATCAGCCTGGGGAGGCGCAAAGGCCCTGTGCCGGTTCTGTCTGCATCGAAGGCTGATGGGAAGCCCTGGGGGCCTCTAAGCACAGGGAGGTGCATGTCCACGTGCACGTTTGCAAAGGTCACTCCGACCTTCTGAAGGAGGAGGAGCAAGAGGGCAGGAGGGCGAGGGGAGACCACGGCACACGGCCGTCGCTCCCCTGACGATGGGCTTGGGCCGCAGTCCGGCAAAACCCCACAGGAGCAGCCGATGGACAGAATGGGGAGAGAAAGGGGCAGCTGCCAGCGGGGCAGTCGGTAAGCTGGGGGTTGCTGGTGTCCAGATGGAATCGCAAAGGAGGACCAGGTCGTGGGGAGCCCCGGGGCCCGGGCCGGGGAGGCTGGGCCTGCCTTGCCACCTGTCCCAGGAGAACAGCAGTCAGAGGGCAGCTGGCTCTGGGCTGGAGTCCAGGGCATAGGCAGGAGTGGCCTGGACAAGACATGGACAGAGACGGCGACGGGAGGGCCAGGAGATGTGGCCCCGGGGGCTCTGCCGGCTGGGCCAGGGGGAAGAGTCTGGGGAGGGGTCTGGAGAGGGGCAGCCAGAGGAGAAGGAGAAACCCCGAGGGTCGGCCAGGGAGGGCAGTGAGCGGCCATGGGGTGGAGACAGAGCATGCCGTTGTGCTAAAACAGTCATCACTGGGCCCCCCGTGGGCCATTCTGGTGGCCTGAGGGCATAGCGAGGTGACAGGAGGAGATGGAGAGGGCGCGTCTTCGCTCTTGCGAGACTTAGGGTGAAGGAAAGGGATTGGTGGGAGTTATTGGGTCCAAGAGGGGTCTTTCTTTCTGATGTGAGAGAGCTGAGCATGTTTAAAGCCCGTGACAGAAAAGAGCAGTCTGTTCACAAAAGGACGTGGAGGAAACTTAAATGCAGGTGGCTAAGTGAAAGAGGCCAATTTGAAAAGGTCACAAACTGTGTTTCCAGCTATGTGACATTCCCGAAAAGGCACAACTATGCCGACGGTAAATGGATCAATGGTTGCTGGGGTTGGGGGGAGGGAAGGATGAACAGGCGTAGCACAGAGGAGTTTTAGGGCAGTGAAGACACTCCATATGAGGCTGTGATGGTGGACACCTGTCCTCATACATCTGTCCAAACCCACAGGATGTACAACACCAGGAGTGAACCCTCATGTAAACGGTGGACTTTAGTTAATAATTTATCAGTGTGGATAAACAAAATGTGGCCCATCCATATGGTGGAATATTACTCAGCCTTAAAAAGGAAGGAAATCCTGACGTGAGCTACAACATGGATGAACCTCGAGGATGTTATGCTCAGTGGAATAAGTCAGTCACAAAGGACAAATCCTGCGTGATTCCGCTCACAGGTGGTCCTCGCAGTCGTCAAATTCACAGAGACAGAAAGTAGGATGGTGGGTGCCAGGGCCTGGGGATGGGGGAGTCAGTGTTTACTGGGGACAGATGGAACGTTCTGGAGATGGATGGTGGTGATGGTTGCACAACAATGTGAATGTGCTTAATGCCCCTGAACTGAAAAGTAGTTAAGATGGTAAATTTTATGTTATGTATATTTTACTACAATAAAACATTTAAAAAAAATGTATCACTGTTGGTTCATCAGTTATGACAAATGTACCACACGGATTCAAGATGTTCACAATAGAGGAAACTGTGTTTGGGGGATCGGGGGGGATACGAGAACTCTGCACTTTCTGCCCAATTTTCCATAAACCTAAAACTGCTCTAAAAAATAAAAACTATTAGTGAAAAAAGAAATCCCATAGACTTGAGTCCAGTTGAGAGGGATTTGAGTAGTCAGGACGGGGGTGGGGTCCTGTTGAGGGGAGCTGCGGGGCAGGGGGAGGCCGCCGAGGGGCAGAGGCCTGTAGGTCTGAGGGGAGACAGGAGAGGAGGGTGTGTGTGCAGGGGCATGAGCAGGCCGCGGAGCCTCTGGGGCTGACCCTGACCCCAGTGATGGCCTTCGAGGGCTGGGGCTGTCCAGGTAGGGGGTTCGGCTGGAGGAGAATGGGAGGTGAGGACACAGGTGGGAGAGCAATGGAGGTGATGGAGGGACAGAGGGAAGTGAAGAAAAGAGAAGGGAGGGGGTTGATGCTGGTAGGATCTGAGAAGGTGCAGGAAGAAGCCTGTGGGGAGACATTGACCAGCAAGCCAGAAGAGAGGGGTTGACCAGCAAACCAGATGACAGGGTTGACCAGCAAGCCAGAAGACCGGGTTGACCAGCAAGTCCAGAGGGAGGCCTTGAGCAGGGACCCTGAGGGAGGTGCAGTTGTGAAAGGGCCGGGGGAGGGGAGGCTGCAGGGAATGATGAGGGAACCTGGAGCCATGTGTCCCCAGGGGACGGGTCACCGAGTGGAGGGACACTGCAGGTGGTTCCTCTGTAGAACAAGATGAACAAACCCATCCTGGGGCCTCTGTGTGGTGTCGTGGGCAGCCTGGGGAGTCCTGACCCAGGACTTTGAGGCTGCGATGACCTCAGACAAGCATCTCTGTTCCCGCTGGTAGTGAGGTTAGCAGGAGGCAAGGCTCTGGGACAACAGCAGATGACTTTCTACCCTCCCCATTTCATGGAGGAAAATACCGAGGGTCAGAGTGGGGCAAGGGCAGCCTGCTGCCTCTTGGGCCGCCCACGCCCCAGCACCCAGCCAAGGCCTGCAGGTCGGTTGGTTGGTTGGTGGGTCGGGAGCCTAGGAGGGAGAGTGGAGCAGGGGCTGGCTCCTGGGTACGTGGCAGCTCTGCCCTCAGAGGGCAGTGCCCAAGGATTCACCACATTGTCCTCATTCCCTGCCTTCACTCCCCTTTCCGGGCGGCAGGGGTTCAGTTACCCAGGGTTCACCTGTCTCCCCTAGAGTTGTGCGCTCCGTGCCGGCAGGAACCGGATCTGCCTACTCACTCCTGGGTCCCAGGAACCAGCTGGCGCTGGCGCATAGTAGGTCTTCATGGAATTGTGGGAAAGGACGAGGGAGCAGGAGAAAAGGAGCCCAGTGGGAGCGTGAGTGTGGCCACAGGGAGCCATCCAGGGAGGCTAACGTGGCGGGCTCCCCGTCCCCACCCAACGGCTGACTCATTCTCCCAACAGTCCAGGGAGGCCCTGCTCCACGGCCAGGGAGACCCAGGCCCAGGGAGGCCCAGACACCTGCCCAGGGTCACAGCCAATAACGAGCAGAGCTGGGGCTCGTGCCAGGCCGCCCCCCTCGGGATCTGTGTCTCCCCCGCAGCCAAGCCTCTGTGGGTTTCCCACGCTCCAGGACCCACTGTCTGTGGGTCTCTCTCTCTCAGTGGGTTTTTTTTTTTAAATTGAGGTGAAATTCACGTAACATAAAATTAGCCATTTTGAAGTGCACAATTCAGCTGCATTTAGTGCATTCACAATACTGTGCAACCACCACCTCTAGCTAGTTCCCGAACATTTCCATCACCCAAAGGAAACTCTGCACCCACCAGCACTCACTCCCCTTTCCCTCCTCTTCCCACCCCCTGAAACCACCAGTCTGCCTTCTACCTAGATTTGTCTATTCTGGATGTTTCACATAAATGGAATCACACAGTATGTGGTCTTTCGTGTCCGGCTACCTTCACTTGGCCTCGTGTTTTCACAGTTCGTCCGTGTTGTAGCGTGTGTCTGTGCTGCATTCTATTGTCTGGCTGTATAGTATTCCATCGTGTGGCCGGACCATCTTTTGTGTATCCATTTATCCATCAACGGACACTTGGCTCGTTTCCACCTATCGACTGTTGTGAATAATGCTTCTCTGAACATGAGTGTGCAAGTACATCTTTGAGACCCTGCTTTCGACTCTCTTGGGTCTGTGCCTAGGAGCAGAATGGGTGGGTCATATGGTGACCCAATTTTATAATCCCACCTTCAGTGGATGACCGTGGCTCATGTGTCCCCTTCTGTTCCCTGGGCCTGGGAGTACACAGCGAGTGGCTGGGTCCTCCTGCCCCACTGTGGGGTATGTGGTGCTGTCCTGCTGGTGGCTCTATCAACATCCCCTGGGCTGGTTCCAGAACAGGGGAGAACCACGTGCTCTTTGCCTGCCGGGGCCAGTGCAGCATGGCAGCGCCCTGGTGGGATGGGGGTGCTGGTGTGCCCAGGCCATGCCTGGCGACTCCCCGCCCCGGCCTAGGGCAGGGCTGTCCCTCTCCCCTCGGTTTACCCATTAACAAGCCTGCTGGCGGTGGGGCTGGAGACAATGCTGTGCTTGTTCCCTGCAGCCAGGGAGGCCTGCACGGGCCCTGGCGCAGTCATCAAAGTTCCGTGATTAAGTCTATTAGGGAAGGGATTTGTGCAAACAAAGAGACAGGTGCAGGGGCCAGGCAGCTGCCAGGGCTGGGGGCTCCACAAGGTGACCGTAAACTTCCCTGGGGCTGGCCGGCCGGCTTTCCCTGCCAGCAGCCCGCCGGCCTAGGTCTGCCGTCCGCCCAGTGTGGGTCCTGCGATCCCCACCCCCGACTCACCCCGGAGGCTGTTCTGGAGGCTGTTCTGGAGCCCGCCGGCTGGCGGTGGACAGGCCCTCGGGGCGGGCCTGGCTTTCCGCCTGTGTTCCAGCAAGAGCTGAGAGCATTTCATCTCTTTATGGGGCCCCTCCGAGCAGGTCCTTTTTAAAATGAGGAATCCTCTGGTGAAGCAAATCATTTCTCCATCCGGCCTCTGTGTGCTGGGGCCCTGTGCCTGAGTGGGCGTCCTCTCAGGGGGCTGCCTAGGCCCTTATCCTGGCCTCCGGACCCCTAGGCTCATCGGCCTCGCCCCCATCCTGAGCCACAGCTGAGCTCTGGACCTGTGCCGCGGGGCCCTGCCTACGCGGTCGGGGGAGCAGTGGTCTCGGTCACAGCTCAGCTGTGGCTGGGGATCTGTGAGCTTTGGAGGGGTTACTGTTGGCATGCTCTGCCAAAAGCCAGTGCTGGGGCAGTGGGCCTGTGGGTGGGGCTGCCCTGGGGTCTGAGGGGCACCCAGACACTTGGCTGGCCACCACCTCCCTGGCTGCTTCCCGGAGTGTCCGTGCTGACCCGACGGCAGACAGCCCTGTTCTGACGTGCATGGAGCCGCTTGGAGCCACAAAGAGACTAGGCACGTGCCAGCTCCTTTGTCTTCAAGGAAACTAGGTGTGGACCCACTGTCCTCCAGGGGCCACTGCAGGGATACGCAGGGACAAGCCTGGACAGACAGAGCCTGGCCCTCGCTGCCCAGCCGAGCCCTCGTGGGCAGGGCCAGAGAGAGGGTCTGGGGGCCAAGCTGTGAACTGAAAGGGGGCCCGGGGTGGGGGTCCCCCGCCCCTCGGACAAGCACGTGGTGGACGGCAGCTGTGTCCAGGGAGCTCTGCCAGCCCGTGGGCCCTCTCACGCCCACTGCCATCACTCCTGCCATCCTGGGCCCACGTGTCCTCAGCCTGTGACCTCCCCCAGACATAACCCCCACTCCCCAGCCCAGGGCACCCTCATCCAGGCCCAGGCAGTCAGCAGGCTCCCGCACCCCGACCCCCACCCCTTCTCTGGGGTCATATCTCAGCATTTGCATAAGGGACCCGGCTGCCTGGCCTGGTGACCCCCCACTGGCCCCCTCCCTAGGAAGCAGGTGGAGACCTCTCACCAGAGGAGGGTCCTTGCTGGGTCGGCCAGGAGCCCTCTGGGATCACGTCCCACCTAGAGCACTGTTCCTTCTCCCCTCCCACCTGGGCCTTCTGGGGACCCCCTCCTCCGGGAAGCCTTCCCTGACCCCCCAGGTCCAGTGGGGACTCTCTCCCAAACTCGTCCAGAGTGGACGGTCGAGCAAACCACGAGTCCTGACTCTGCCAGCAGCCTGGGTCAGCATTATGGGGCCGGAGGGCAGGTGCACACAGTAGTAATGGGGCTGAGAACAGCCCGCCCAGGGTTGACCAGTCACCTCCTCTCTGAGCCAGCCTCCTTGTCATAAAACGGGCTGAATCCAGACTTCTGTGCCACCAGGGCTTTCCTGGGAGATTGCAGCTATCGAGGGTCCCACTCAGCCGAGACCCCCGGGTATGGGCTGTCTCTGTTCCCTGATGGCTCGGGCCTTCCTTACATGAACCTCCCACCCCCACACACACCGTGGGCTGCTGGCTGCACACAGCAGTTCCTCGCCTCGAGGGCCTCTCTTGCCAGCCCCCAGTGTGGCTTCCCTCGGGGAGAGCAAGGGAGCGAGGGAGCTGGGGGCCTGAGACAGGGCTGCAGCCCTTTTGTGAGCTAATCTTGGAAGTGATGTCATCACTTCTGCCGCATCCTATTGGTTAGAAGTGAGTAAGTCCCACCCACATCTATGGGTGTGAATCACTCTGAGATGGGAACGCAGGATGCGGGTCAGTGGGGTCCTTAGGCTGTGACCACAGCAAGTAGGATCAGTCTGGGATGGTCCATGGTGTCACCAAGGTGCCG
Source organism: Diceros bicornis minor (assembly GCF_020826845.1). Classification (NCBI taxonomy): domain Eukaryota; kingdom Metazoa; phylum Chordata; class Mammalia; order Perissodactyla; family Rhinocerotidae; genus Diceros; species Diceros bicornis. Next base: position 2,461,139 of record NC_080770.1, read on the forward strand.
GGCAGAGACCTTGGGGGGCGCGGGCACCTGTGTGAGCAGAAGGCTGGGTGTGGGGAAGAGTACAGTCCCGTTGCGATGCTGCAGAAGCCAGAGCATGGCCACTTTTCTCCCTCAGCAGGCGCCGGGCCAGGGTCCTTGCTGCAGGAGAATTGGTTTGAGGGGCTAGGCCCAGGCGCCCCCTCAGGCCTGCCCGAGACGCTCACGCCTCTGCTCCCGGGAAACCTCCTCCAGGTGCAGCAAGCCCCTGATTGCAAACTCTGGACCCTCCCCACCTGTGGTCTTGGAGACGGGACAGAGAGGGGAAGTCATTAGGCTGGACAGAGCTGGTCAGACGGAGAGAGGCAACCCTGTACTTGCATCTCCACAGGGCTGTCCTTGCCACGCTGGGGACGCTGGGAGGATGTCACAGACTTGGGCTCTGTCTGTAGGACTTTCCCAGTTAGGGTGGCCTCTGCAGGTAGTGAGTGCCTGGTCCCTGGGAGTATGCAAGCACAGAGGCTGGAGCCCGCCCGCTGAGGAGGACAGGACTTGATTGCCACCGTCTCTCTCTGGTGAGAGGAGCAGTGGATGGGGAGGGGAGGGAGGAAGGCAGCAGGTGGGGGGCAGGTCCAGGCCTGTAGGCCAGCAGGGGTGGGGAGGGGAGGCGGGCAGGGGGATCACAGAGAGGGCCGAGTGCGGCCCCTACCCTTCCTCACCCTCGGCCACCTGGCCATGCTTATTCTAGGCCCGGTCAGGCCTCAGTCCCTGCCCCGGCTGGGAAGGATGTCCCGCCCGGCTGTGGGGTGAGGGACTGCCATTCCTGGGAGCCAGAGGAGCCTCCACCTCTCCCTCCAGCTCCCCCAGCCCCTCCTCTCCTCTTAATCTCCTGAGTGGGGCCCTCCCTCCCCTCCCCATCCACTGCTCCTTAGGGAGGCTCCTTGACGGGGTGGGCTGCCCCTGCCCCTCCCTCTGACAGCCTGAGTCACGTCGCCCCCACCTGCCTGCCCCGAGCTGGCAGCAGCTCCCGTGGCTGGCCCATCTGCCTCTCTCTCTGGCTCTGGGCCTCTCTCCACTCGGGACTGTCTGGGTCTGACCTGCTGCCCTCTGGGTGCTGGCGTGCCCTGTCCCTCGGGGGTCCATGTTCCGTCCTGCTCTCTCCACCTCACAGATGCTCCTTGTTCTCTCCCCGGCCCCTCCCAGGCCTGCCTATGTCTTGGTCACCTTTCCAGAGCTTTCTGGGCTCTGCTGTCCTCTCTGTTCCCTGCCGGCTGCTTCTGCCTCCCCTGCCCCAGGCCTTCTGGACATGCCCCCTCCCGCGCCCTGGCCCCCACCTCAAGCTGCCTGCCCGCCTGTCCCTCCCTCTTGCTGTCTCGCTGCCCCTCTACTGCCCGTGGGGTGGGCTGCTGACCTCCATCCTGGGAAGAGAAGGGGCCAGGCTGTGCCAGGCCAGGAGTGGGCACAGCCTGACGCCACTGCAGACAGACAGGCTGAGACAGGCTGAGACATGCAGTGGCCTGGCCTCCACACTGCTGAGCGGGGCAGCCCCAGGATGGGGTATTTCTGGAATGCGGGGCCAGCCAGGTTGGGCCTGAGGTGTGGGCAGCCGCCAGCTTCTCCCAGGACTGCTCGAGGCCCCCGTTTTCTGCTTGGCAACCAGTTTGCCATGTAGCTCACCACGGGCCTCCCGGCAGAGGCTGCAGAGGCCACCTGGCCGCAGAGCTGGTGAAAGGTGTCCCAGCAAGCTCCCCCCGGGTCCCCTCCCCTGACCTCCCAAACCCTCCCACCCTGGGGGAACGGTTCCCCGTTTCCTGGTCTCCCAGGCTTCAGGCTCATGGGGTGTGCCATCTCGGGGTGCTCCAGGGGCAGTCACAGAAACATCCCCAGGCCTGGCCACAGCCCCTCCAGTTAAGAGTGAAGACTCTGCGAGCAGGTCTGAGAGCCACTGACCTGGGGTCCTGGAGCCCGGATGTGGCTCCTGCATGCCTTTCATACCCACGGGGGCCGTGCGTGTGGCCGTCCTCATGGGTCTCCCCTCTGTGGTCTGGCTATGATCCCCCTGACTACTCTCCCACCCCTCTCCCCCACTCACTCGCCCCCACCAGCCGCACTTCCTGCTGTTCCTTAAACACGGCACACGCGCTCCTGCCTCAGGGTCTTGGCACGTGCTGTTCTCTCTGCAGGGAGACGACTCATGCTGATACTCATCCCCACAGCTTCTTTTGAAGAGAGACCTCCTGAGAGCATCTTACCTGAACTGCAATGCCTCAGCCCGCTCCCAGCCCTCTGTTCCCACTGCCCAGACGGGTTTTTCTCCGGTGCCAGCATTCGACACCTCTGCGTGGTACTTCTTTATCGTTGTCTGGTTTCCTCCACCAGGAGGTGACTGTATGAGGGCTGGTCTTGGGCTCCCTGCGGTGCGCTCACACCGACAGCAGGTGCTCAGAACAGGCTGGACGGATGCCCGGTTCTCTTGGGAGGCTTGCTCGCCCTGGGGCCTAGCTGCCATACTGGGAGGAAGCCCAGGCCACGTGGGGCCTCCCACAGATGTGCCGGCTGACAGCCCGCCGAGGCCCCAGCACAGCCAGCATCGACCGCCAGACCTGCGGGCGAGGAAGGCTCTGAGGGGAGCGCACCTCCGCCGCCATCAGACTGCACTCAGACCCCGCGAGAACCCCCTGCTGAGCCCGTCCACCTGCAGCCGTGAGCGCTGACAACTCCGCTACGGCTCTTGTTTGAGGTCACCAGGGTCGGACAGCAGTGAGAGTCTGATGGGACATTCTGATGCGGGGCCGCCTGCCTGCTCATGTGACAGAGGAAGACCCGGATCCCACCCCAGCTCTGCCACCCACCAGCTCCCTGACCCCAGGGAAGCCACAGCCCTGCCCAGCCTCAGTCTTCTCGTCTGGAGAATGGGGATGACGGCGGAGCCCACGTGACAGCAGTTGTGAGAAGGAAATGAAGTAGCACGTGACGTGTTCACAGGTGGGGACTCGGCACTGCGCTGCATCAAACCCCAGGTCAAGTTGCCCCACGATTTTGTCATCAATTTGAGAGAAAAGAAGGGGAAATTAAGCTGTGAGATGGTGCTTTCCTGTTGTTCGGAGTTCGTTTCACGCTTGTCGAAATTCTCTGCCAGACAGATTAAGTCACTTCACACACGGAAGAGAAAATACAAGCAAAATAAGTTGGTGGCCGTCTCTACCTCGAAGTCCACCTCTGCGGTTTCCCTCTGGCCTTGGGCTGTCGACGCCAGGCCCGTCCACACGCAGGCCTCCTCTGGGCCACGCTGCCCAATGCCGCCCTCCCAGAGCAGGGGCCTCGCTGTTGACCTGGCTTCTTGCCTGCTCTGCTGGTTTCTGGATCTTGCCAGGAAGTGCCAGCAAACAATCTCCTCGGAGGGGTCACCCACCAGGTGGCACAGCCACGCTGCTAAGTGGGGAGCAGTGGCCACCGTGCCATGACTGTCACCTGGCCAACAGCAGTGTTCACACGAAGCCTGATTTCAGGGCCAATTAATGTGGAAAGGAGCATTGGAATCAGTGAACGTGCCCTGTGTAGGTCCCTTCCCCCGGTGACTCCCCTCAGTCTCTCCCACACACGACACTCGGCCTGGCCCTTTGTCCTCAGATGTCCCTGAGGTGGAACCTGACCCCTGCTGCCCCAGGAAGACTCTGGAGACTTCCAGTGAAGCCCGGCCAGTTTCTGCCTCAGTCTTCTCTGCTGTGAAAGGGGCTGACGCCCACGGTCGCTGAGACCCCTCTTGCTTGTTCTTCCCACGATGTTGGCCCTGGAGTCTGTCTTGCCTGACTGGCCTTTCCTGTGGGCATGACCCGCCCAGCCCTGACCCCCGGGGCGGGGAGTGGGTCACGGAGCATGTCTGTCTGTGGAGACCAGTGCCAGCTGTGGGGAGAGGCGGGAGCTGTGAGGCTGAGTGGCTGGCAGGGCGTGGGCTTCGCAGTGAGTCACTCGCCCCCAAGGACAGCCCAGGTCAAGGGCAGCACCACCCCAGACGCCAATTAGCGACTTCTCACCCCTGCCTGGAACACCAGACTGCCAGGGCCATCCTGCCCCCGGCTCTGGCGTCCTGTGGAGGTGGGGAGACCTCTGCATACACACCTGCCCAGGAAAGTTCCTCAGTGGGATCCCTGCCCCTCTGACACAACCTGCTTTGCCCTGGAATTCTCTAGAATCCCCAGAGCTGCAGACCCCCACCCCCACCCGGAATTCCATCAGACATCCTAGGGGTGGAGTAGGGAAGGCTCGCAGGCCTCCTGCGCCCTGTGTGTGGCAGCAGGGACAGGGTAGGTGTTGGGGTTGCACCCAGAGGCCCTCTCCTGTGACCCTGAGAACGTGCCACATTCTGGTCCCCCGGCCCCAGTGGGTCCAAGGAGAGGACCCCGCTCCGAGGGCCATTGAGAGGAGTGAACGGGATAACGGTGTTGGACCGCGTCCTGACCCTGCTGCTGCCAGGGTGGTGGGAGGGGAAGACCGGGGCCATGGGCTGAGGGGCTCTCAGTCGCAGGCCAGCAGGGGCAGAGGGAGGCCTGCAGCGTCCACAGCTGAGCCCCACACCCAGCCGGGCCGGGTAAGGCTGACCTTCCAAGGCTTCCCGACCTGCCGTCGGTCCTCCACCCCGCCAGATGCTGCCTCCCCCGGGCAGTGGTGAAGGCAGAGAGACGCTCTCAGCGTCTCTCCATCTGTGCTGCCCTTTCTCCTCCCAATTGAGAAGCCCAGGAGGTGGGGTGGGGGCCCCAATGGGTTGAAAGGGGACAGGAAGCCTCTGTCTGGAGTGCAGGCCCAGCCAACTGACAGCCCTGGGGAGAGGCTGGGAAGAGGGGGAGGGCTGCCCTGTCCCTGGCACCATCAACCCCAGGGCTCTGGGCTCCCCTAGTGTCCAGAAGCTCCTCCAACTTGTTCGAAACTGGGCCACCATGTGGTGGCGTGGGGTTGTATCCCAGCCCCCATGAGGCCGCCCACCACCCCCTCCACCATTGCTTCAGGTGCCACCAGTTGGGAGAAGGCCCCGGCCAGAAGGGGTGCGCACCCACCCCAACGGCGCTTCCAAGAGGCTCCAGAAGCAGAACCTCAGGGGTGGGGCAGGGGTGCCCTCAGGTCGCAGTGGGGGGCCTCCTGCTGGACCCAGGGTGGGGCTGGGCCGCCCCAGCCGCTCCCTCTGAAGAGGGAGTCCTGGGCAGCTCTGTGCTTGCCCCACCGCCCGCCGCTCCTCCAGCCGGCCCTTTGATGTCCCCAGACTGGCAGGGGTGAGGCCCAAAGGCTTCCTCCGGCCCCTTTGAAGCCAGTCACTGCCCTGTGGCCCCCATACAGCAGAACCCAGGCAGCACTGAGTCCACCCAGGTCCCCGGGGAGGCGTTCGCCCCCAGCTCTGACTCAGAGGTCTGCTCATCTTGGGGGTCTCTGGGGGCTTCAGCGGAGGCCAAGTCTCGGCCAAGTCTGTACTCAGCCCTCCTGATGGAGGAGGCCCTGAAGGTGGTGCCTGCCCCTGGGCCTCGTGGCGACCCCAGGCAGGAGGAACCAGCTAGGCGAGGATCCAGGCCCCCCTGCCACAGCCCACAGCCCGTGCGGGAGGGGGCTGGGACCAGCCTTATCAGAGCGGCCGCCTGCCACCCCACCTGCTGCTGACAGAGAGATGGGGAGCCCAGCCATAAACCTGTTTGTTCCCCCGAACGAGAGAGGGAATAAAAACTGAAGCTCATAAAACTCAGCCAGAATCAAAGCTGACTTATCTCTTCATTTTGCTATAAAATCACAGAATCAGAAAGGCAGGCCGTCTCTTTACGGTTAGGGTTATAGTGATTTCCGGGTCAGAGCGGCCAGGCGGGGGCCACTGCTGCCCACGCGGGTGCCCGGGCCGTGGCAGGAGGGCTTGTGTGGAGCCCTAGCCTCTGGCCGAGGGAGCCTGGAGAAGGCCTTCCCCAGGCCACTCCTTGGGTGGATGGGAGTCTGGATTCCCTCCTTGGCCTCCTGTGGCTACCAGGAGGGTCTGAACGGGTCCCCACGGGCCCTCCAAGACACCAGGGGGCTGACCACTGGCCTGGGTGGCTACCCTGAGCTGATAGCACTGGGTGTGGCCGGCAGGGTGATGGCCCTGCCCACTCTGGGCTGGTGTCTGGTGGGGTCTCCTGGCCTGGGGACTGTGCCCTCTGGTGTGTACAGAAGAGACCCCCCCTTCCTGGGACTTGACCCCTCCTAGAGGGAGACTTGCTGGCAGGGCAGGGCCTCTGCAGGGGGAGGGGCTGCGCTGGGGCCCCTGGGGATGCCAGACACACCTGCCCTCAAGTGGGCACCACGAAACTCCATGAGGAGGCCGCAAGAGTGGCCTGGGTACCCTCTCCCCCAGGTAGAGCCTCCCCGCAGGTCCCTGGGTCTTTCCTCGTCCGCTGGGGGAGCACCAGTGGGTGGTGGACCGGCTGGGACCCCGGAACCTCGGGCAGCCTGGCAGTTGCTCTGCAGGCCTGGGGTCTCTGTGTGCACAGTGGCACAGTGAAGGAGCATGCACACACGTGTGCACTGGCCTACTGGCAGGCATAGTACACAGCTGGGCGCTGTGAATGTGCATGTGCATCCACGTGCACACCACGGACCTCCCAAGTGCTCACGTGCTTGAACACATGCAGGCCCATGTGCACACTCGCACATGGGCCCGCTGTCTGCACACTTCCTGCACGCTTCACCTCTCTCCTAACCAACGCCTGAGCCCTCGGCCTCCCCAAGAATCTGGCGGCCCTTCCCTTCCAAACAGGACCAACGAGTTATGACGCCAGGATTGCAACCTCCCCGAGGGTGTGGGGGGGGAGGCAGGGGCGAGAACCTCTGGGGCAGGGGCTGAGATGAGCCGGCCGCCCCCACTGCAGGATGTCCTGGGCCCCAGAGGCTGGACCCCCTGGCCCCTTATCCCTTCACCCCTGCCGGGTGCGGGGCACTCTGGGTGAGTGTGGGCCTGTGTGCAGGGGCCCAGGTGGAGGAGCCTTTCCCAGGAGGTCCTTGCAGGCATGGGCCAGGGTGAGGCAGGCTCAGCGCCCTACCATCTTCACTGCACCCAGGGTGACACTCTCCACCTCTCTCTGAGCCCTGCCACAGGCTGGGTCGGGAGGGCGGGGTCTGGTGGGACGCCTTTGTTCAGGTTGTCAGGTGGATGCAGGTGTGGGGGATCTGGCCTCAGCCTCTCACTGCCCAGGCATGGCATTTGCAGACCCTGCTCCCTGATCAGGGCGAGCCTGGTCGGTGCCCAGGACAGACCAGGTGCTAGAGAATGGCGTGGTCCAGGACTCAAGGGGCTCTCAGTGACCCCCATGGGGGAGGGGACCGGGGAGCTCCTCTGGTTCAGAGCAGGCTTCCTGGAGGGGGGGCCTCTCAGCTGGGCCCAGAAGACGAGAGGGGCATGGACAAGCAGACAGCTCCTCACATTCTCCGGGGGGGTCTCGAGATTCCCTTCAGTGTTCGTGGTGCGAGTGTGTGCCTCTGCCTGTCCGTGATCCTATCTGTCCCTTCAACCTTAACTCGGCGTGTGGAAGCTCAGCGGAGGCCTCGGGAGGTCACGAGGGTCAGCTGTGCAGCCTCCCCACCGTGGCTGTGGAGACCCAGGTGACTAGGGATTGGGGGTATGTTGACTACCCACCAGGTTTGACATTGGAAAGGGTTCGGGTTTTAGCAAATTGGAGGCCTGTTAGGCTTGTTTGCAGGAGGATTGACCCAAGAATATCTTGGAGCAGACAGGAAGTTGGAGCTGGACCCCTAAATCAGGAAGGTAGATTTAGAGGACATTTTGAATACAGCAAAGGTCTGTCTTCTATTTCTCCATCCACCCACCATCCATCCATCCATCCCTCCATCCTTTCATTCATCCCTCCATCACTCTATTCATCCAGCATCTCTCCATCTACCGATCCACCATCCATCATCCATCCGTCCACTATCCATCCATCATCCACCCATCGATCCACCATCCATCATCCATCCATCCATCCATCATTCATCCATCCATCCACCGTCTCACCATCCATCCAACCATCATTCATCCATCCATCCACCATCTCAACATCCATCCAACCATCATTCATCCATCCATCCACCGTCTCACCATCCTTCCACCCCTCTCCCTCTCTCCTGCTCTCCCTCCCTCTTTTCATCCATTTATCTATCTATGCATTTATTTCTCTCTTCATCCATCTATGCATTAAATCTCACCACTTTTACTGAGCAAATGGGCATGAATTAAAACATAACTTATTTCTTATTAGATTATGAACGTTTGAGGGCCAGAGTCCACGTGTCTCTATAAGCCCATAAGAAGTACAGTACAGAGTAGGCTCCCAGGAAATCCTTGTGGAATGAATGAAAGCATTCAAACGCAGTTGAACTCCTGTATTAATCCGGTTGCTTCGATCTGGTTTTCACCCTCCCAGAGGACTGGATAATTTGGGGTTGTTGCTCATCTGTGATGCCACGTTTATTTGCACGTGGGTGGTCCTTGTCCACCGTGGGTGCTGCTCCTGCCTGAGTGAATGGGTGAGGACAGGCACCGGGCACACGCTGGCGGGTGGTCAGATGTGCTGGGGAGGGTGGGAGGAAGAGGGTGTGTGAACAGGGTCTCAGGAGGCAGGATGGGTGCAGGGGACAGGTATGGGCTTTGAGCTCTGACCAGGATAGGCCCAGGGCAGGCATTCCCCAGGCAGGCGCTAGGGCCGGTCATGGGTGGGCGGGGGGCTGCCTCAGGGGCGGGAGATGTGAGGTCTCAGAGGAGCCAGCTCCCACTAGCTCTGGAGCATCAAGCGACCGGGAAGAGTGGGAACCCTGCACAGAGCTGGGGGCTCTGGGCCTTGGGGTGGGCAGGACTGGAGTCGCACCCAGCTGGCCAGCTGGCCCAGGAGTGGTTGGAGGATTGGACAGCTCACCCCCAGCTGGACACTGTATGGCACTGCCCATGTGCATCTGATCCCCTCCCACCCTGGTGGCCCCACAGCACTGGGAGCTGGCCTGGGCAGGAATGGCCCAGTGGCATGGTGGCCCCCTGGCTAGAGGTCCTGTCCCATGGCCCATTTCAGCCCCGAGGCAGCAGCCTCACCTGTGGGGGCCTCTTAGGGGCCTGCTGATACCCAGGGGTCCAGGTGGGCCAGTCTCCTCACCAGAGGTCGTGATCGGCCCCCGCTGGCCAGAGGCTCCACCCAGAGGGTTCCTGTTTTAAGAAGGCCCAGGCTGAGGAGGGAAGGGAGGCCCTGACATTGGCGATTCCGAACGCGGAGTGCAGGGAGCCCCGAGGCATCCACCATGCCTTCATTGGCACGTCCTTCAACAGAGCCCCGTGGCCTCCCCTCATACAGGGTGGACGTGGGGAAGGGAATGTGTGGGGCAGGAGTGCCGTCAGCGAGGCCCCAGTGGGGATGGAGGGCCGGCCTGCCCGAAAGGACCAGGGGTTCAGGGCAGGTGGGCATGAAGAGCCCTCTGGGGTCTGCCCAGGCCACCTCCCTGCTCTGGGCTCTGCCCACCGCCCTGCCCCTCCTGCCACCTTCTCCAGGCTCCCCACGGGCTCGCGTGGGAAACAGAGACCTGCACTCCTGTGAGTTGTGCCCTCACTCCCCTGGTGTTGGGCTGTGTCCAATCCTTCCAGCCCTGGGTGCCACCTGCCTGCAGGCGCTGGCTATGCTGGGCCCCCTGAGGGCCATGCCTTGGCCAGATGCTGTGGCCACTTGTGCCGTCAGCCCTCCAGGCCACCTGTCTGTGGCGGTCAGGCTGCCCGAGGCAAACAGGCCGGGCTGAGCTGGCCAGGTCCTGCGTCCAGCTGCGGCCAGGGTCCCGGGCTGGGACAGTTCTGGGCCGACCTTGGACACCCAAGAGGGGGACCCTGCAGGTACAGGCGACCTTGGGTCTGGGCGTGCTGCGTGGACGGCAGGTTCTGGTCATCTGTCTGGCGCCAACAATTCCAGCCAGTGGCTGGTCCCAGAGCCGGATGCAGGAGGGATGCTGGCCCTGGGGAGGCAAGAGGCTTGCAACCAGGATGGCTTCGGCTTCTGTCCACCCAGGGCTGGACGGCGTAGGGCTGCGCTGAGAGCAGTTACATGAAGCAGAGGTCATGACTCCCTCCCCACAGGGCTGTTGTAAAGAGGGGCGTACCTTCTTTCTGGGGAGCAGCCTCTGAAGAGGGACTGCCCTTGTTCTCAGGTGAGGATGGGCCCACCCTCCTGGCCCCAGGGTGTCCCCGGGAATTGCCACCTGCCAATCCTCTGGGTGCCCCGTCAGCACCTCAGGCTGGAGGCCACCTTGGTGGACATCGTGTGCCATTTACACAGATACACACGCTGGGCCCAGGGGCGGGAAGCAACTGCAGGGGGTCTAGGGAGTCCCTGCTGTCCCCTGAACTTGGCTTTGCCCTGGGAGAAAGGAGAGGTGTGGGGTGGGCCTGAGTGGGGCTGAGGGTGAGGTGTGGTGATGGGGACATCATGCAGGGCAGGGATGGGTGGGGGGCATGAGGGTGGCTGGGCCACGTCAATCCTCCAAAACAGCACTGCCGTCGTGGCAAGAATGAAACCCACAGAGTGGCCCCAGGGGAGCCAGCCCACACGCCTGCAATGCCCCATTTTTGGTGCGGGTAAGGGCGCTGGGGGGCACTGGGCATGGGCCCCTCCCTTGCAGGTGGGCCCTGGGGGCCGCCTGTCTGGGCGGGGCCCTCAGTCCTCCCCTCCATGTGAATGAGGTGTGCGTTCATGGGCACCTGTGTGTGCGTGTGTGTGTTGGGGACCCCCATGTTGTCAGGCCTGGGCCCCGTCAGCCCAGGACGCCCCCAGCCCCAGCCCCATGGTCGCGATGGAGAAACCAGAGCTGTGAGGTGGGCCTGGGAGGAGTTTTGGGGACCTCCACCCCCACAGTGGGAATTCTGGTGGGGGCTTCCAGGTCCCGTGCACCATGCCTGCTCCTGGGCTCGTGAGTGACTCTTCTGCCTGCAGGTGTTGGCCCGTGGCTGGTCCTGCAGACCCAGGGAGGGCCTCTGGGTACCACTGCCTTGACTGGCCTGCTGACTGCCCCCTTCCTCCACTGGGCCCCACACGCCTTGACCCCCCACAGTCTAGTCCAGCAGAAGGGGGCTGTTGCCCCCCAACAGAAAGGGGATGCGCCTTTCTGTGGTCCTGTCCCTCCCTCCCCAGTCCTGAGGGAGCTTGGGGTCCCCAAGAGCAGCTTGATGGAGCATCCCCACCGGGTCCCCCTCCCCCTCCCTGGCACCCGTTGACCTCTGACCCCTCTCATCCTTCTCATCACCTGGGGACTCCAGCACCTCTCCTGCCCCAGTGCTCTGGGCCACACTGGCTCCAAAAATGGGGCGAGGGCCCCACTGTGTGGCCACCTGGTCACACTGCAGGGGGGATTCTGCAGTCCTGTCTGCAGCCCTCATCATCTTCCTCCCTGTGAGAGTGACAGAGAGACAGACAGAGAGATGGAGACAGAGAGTCAGAGAAAGAGACAGAGACAAAGAGACAGGGAGACAGAGACAGACAGACAGACACAGAGAGATTGCCGAGGCCAACATCTGCACTCCTGCTGCCCTAGGAGCCCCCACTGCAGATAGAGAGCATCGTGTCCAGAGTGAGGTGTCCTCTGCCACCCCCACAGGTTTCAGGGGGGGACACTGGTGGTGGTTGGACTCCAAAGCCGGCTGGGCTGTAGCAACAGGACACAGACGGCCTACCCTCTGCCAGACCAGACTCAGGCCCCCGACACCGAGATCCCAGACCAGCACCAGGCCCGACCCAGCACCTGCCCCACGTGGGCCAGGTTGGCACATGCCCTCTGTGGCATTGCCCACCCGGATGTGGTGTCCTGACTCACAGCCAAGGATGGACAGCACCCCTCCATCAAGGGAGGACAGCCCCTCCCACTGGCCCCCTCCCCAAGGTGGCAGACGCAACCTGGCCCAGTGGGGTCTTCCCCACTTGCTGCCTCTCTGGGCCCCCGTTTTCTTACCTGTCAAGTGGAGTGATGACAACAGAGCCCCAGTGGGCTGTGGTACCCACAAATGTACCCTGTGAAGCTGCCCGAGGGGGTGGTCTTTCTCACAGCTGGGTTTGAACCCAGAGTCTGGATCACGGTCGCGTGGCCTCCCAGGCCTGCCTTTGGCCGGAAGCCGTGAATGGCCGCTGCTCGGCTGAGGCGACTGCGGGTGATCTGGGCAGACCCTGGAGGGAGTGAGGGGCCCCAGGTGAGAGCAGGCGGGGCTCCCCAGGCCACCACACGTCCGGCCTCCCAGCTCGGAGACCTCCGGGTGGTCCCTCCCTCCTTCCTGGGCATTTGGGGCTGATATGGACACCTTTGACATCCTGACCTGTGCTGCTGACCCCATCCTGGAAAACACCACCCACTGACTGCCGATGTCGGGGGCTTCAGCGACCCCAGAAGGACTGTAAACCCCGCCTCCAGCCCTGGGATCTGGGAAATGGGAACCTGTGGGCTCTACCTGCAGTTCAGCCCAACGCCACCTGCCCTGAGCCCCCTGAGGAGCCCAGACGTCCCCCCACAGACTGCCCTGCAGGGTCCACCCGACCCCAAGACCCTGTTGGACCCCTCGGTGGGGGGGCTGCCTCCTCTTTCCTGCCCAGAGCCCCCAGAACAGGCGGGCTGGGAGGGAGGTGATGCCGCAGATGGCCACGTGGGGGCGCCAGCCCACAGAAAATGCCTGAGGGGCCCAGGACTCCGTGGCTGAGCAGAGATGACCCATAGGAAGCAGAGAGGGAGGCCGCTGCAGAGAAGGATGGGCGTGTGAGGGGCATGGCTGGGGCAGAGGCTGGAAGTGTGGGCAGCACAGTCCACTCAGGGCCCACGGGTTGTGCGTTTGGCCAGAGCCCGGGCGTTAGGGGTGAACGGAGCAGGTGGGTGCAGGGTGGGCAGTGGGGGTCCCTGGGGTCCACTGGACCGAGCTCCTGGTGCATGTGTTACTAATTTCACCTCACTCGGGTGAGACCCAACCCACATTCAGAGGAGCTCCAAGGAGGGGCCCACGGTGGGCCTCGTACCCACAATACGTCCCTTCCCCGGAGGGTTCTTTTCTGTTCGATGTCGCGGATTTGAAACGAAACCGAAGCTGAGCGGTCAGCGGCACAAGCTTTTATTCAATGGCCAAAGAACGGAGAAGAGGGAACTAGGTTCACAAATCAACTTCTCTGCTCCTGGTGTTTCAACAGCTGTTATAAGGGGTCCAGGTAATGAAAGGGAGGAATATTTATAGTATTTGGGGCAGCTTTTTTGGGGAACAAGGGTGCCACCTCTTTTCTTTCCTTATTTGGTTCTATCCTGCCGTTGCCATGGCGATTGTAAACTGTCATGGCGCTGGTGGGTGTGTGATGCAGCCTGGTAATGTATTACAACCAGCTATCACGAGCTGCGGGGTCCATGTGGTCAAGCCAGACTGCCATGTTGCCTTCAACTTGTGTTAACTGGTTGCCCCTGTATGTCTCAGTGCCTCCTCCCTCCTCTCGTTGTGGTTTCCGGTCAGCTAAAGAGAACGTGTCAGGCTCGTCTGAGCAGGGCTGCGGTTACTGGCTTATGGGGCCAGGGGCTGGGCTAACACATGGAGCTGGGGGAGCTGGGAGGGCCCCCCACCCCATCCACGCCCCGTCCTCGCTGTGTGTGTGGGCACACACACACACCTACGTGCTCCCCGAGGAAACACGCCCACCCCGGCTCACCCCTACAGACACGTGCACACACCCTCTCACCCCCACAGGGACACACACCCCAACAGAATCCCCCCAAAACACCCCACATCCCAACATACACCCTCCATGCAGACACACTCCACCACTGGAGGGAGAGCCTCATGCCCAGAGAGGGCTCGAAACCTGCTCGAGGTCACGGATGGATAGTCTGCCCCCTCCCCGTCCATGGCGGTGTTTCTGGTCATGTTGATGACGACGGCCGTGGGTGGATCCCAGATCCAGCCGCGTCGTTAGGACCAGGAACGGGTGCCCCCACCTCGGCCGTCCTTTCCCCTTCCCAGGGTGGACTCCATCCCCTTTGCAGCCAGTATCACCACTCTTGACAGACGCACACACACAAACACACGTGCATACTCACACTTGTGTGCACACACGAACACACAGCCCACAAATAGCAGTTGTGCCACTGTCGTCTGACAGGGCCCTGGGCGCAGAGTCCAGGCTCTCAGTGAGCCTGGTTCGGGTCTACTGTTTGGCCAGGGGAAGAGCTCTGGGTTGAGTCCAGAGGGTCCTGGCCGTGTGACCTGGGGCAGGGCACGTCCCCTCTGTCTCAGCCGGGCTCAGGCGCGGACAGCGTCAGATGGAGTCCTCATGGGTGAGCTCTGTCGGACTCAGGGTACTTTCACCTGGAGTGGAGACCTACAGTGAATTGGGGCCTCTCCGGCCTGGAGCTTGGCATCTGCAAGAAGGGGGGTGGGCTCGGCGCCTCTGCCTTGCGCCCCCTGCACCCCCCGCAGCTCCTCCGTTCCTGCGCTGGCCCAGCCCATACCCCTCCTGCTCTCCCTGCTGCCCCCCGGCTCTCCCGGCTCCTGGAGACCCCACCCGCACCCCTGTCCTGAGTCAGCCCCGGCTATCCTTCCTCCCAGCTCCGCGGCTCCCCTCGCCTGCCTGATTCCTGGTGGAGGAGCGGGTGTCACCTGTCAGGGTGACACAAACCAGGGCTACTGCAGTGGGGAGGCTGGAGGAGCAGAGCAGCTCCGACGTGCCCTCGGGCAGCGTCAGGACTCTCATCTGGGAAAGAGCGCCCTGTGCCCGCCGTGCAGGACAGCCTGGGGTGGGCATGCGGGGCCCTGCCAGCGGCTGAGGCTGCCGTCAGTGACCACCGCCGCCCCATCACCCCGCCAACGCCCACCACAACCCTCAGGGTTGATGTCAGGCCCCCTATATGGGTGGGGACAGCGAGCGCCACCAGCGAGCGGCCAAGCGGGGCCTCCTCTCCCGTAGCATGGGGGCTAACCCCGTCACTGCCTGGGGGAGGCCCATGGGCCTGGGGATGGGTGCTCCTGGTGTCTTCCGTCTGTTGCTGGGCAGCGTCGGACCCCAGACTCCGTGCCAGCAGCAGGCGGGCTCAGGACGGCCTTCCCGAGCCCCCAGCCTGCCCTCGGTGGGCAGGGGCTGTGGCTACCATCACTCTTGGGAGGGGGTGCCGGCCGCCCCTGCTGGAAGTGGAGAGAGAGGGCAGGGAGGGGAGTTCCCACCTGTGATCTGCCCGCATGCGCCCCCCCTTGCAGAATCCTCTCAGCTCAGAGGCCCCAGGGCTCTGCTGTCTGGGGTCTGGAGGCTGCTCCCCTGAAACAAACTGCTCGGGTCCCAGGGAGCTTGGCAGGACGTCCCCCACCGCCACTTCCCTCTTTCCAGCAGGGGTGCATTTGCGAGGGCCTGACCCTTCTCGTTCAAGCAGGGAGAGGCCCTGACAGAGGGGGAGCTGTCAGCAGAGGTGACCCAGGCCTCCTGGGCAGGGGACTCTCACCCCACATGGGCCTTAACCAGGAGCAGGCTGGGTGGCCCATCATATGGGGTTCCCTGCTCACGCACGTCCATGCGGTCGGGCAGCTGCTCTGCTGACCGCCAGACCAGGAGTGCCTGGGGCTTCAGCCACTGCCCCTCTCCTCCCCGAGACGGAAACCACCTCCTCTGGTGTGGACTATGGGGACCCAGATCATGGGAGCCCTGGCCTGGGGCTGGGGCCTCTTGCTGCCCGGGCAGAACGGGGAGAACGGGGCTGGGTCCCAGCCTAGATGGGGTGCCTGGGGAAGCGGGTCCGATTTGCACTGAGAAATCATGCCGCGCCCAACAAGCACCCCTCAGTGGGGTGGGAGTGTGTTAATCCTCTCCCAGTCACAGAGACGGTCATAACACCAGCAACCTCCGCCCGCCCAGCCGTCCACCCGGGACGTGTCGTGGCCAGGTTTCCTCCTGCCTTAAAGAAGAGAAACACAAGAAGAGCTGAGGCCCCATACGGGTCCTCTTTGCCCCCCTGCCCCCTCCCTAGACACAGCTGCCACCTTGAACTGGGGTCTCTCGTGTCACGAAGGGCTTCCTGCCCTGGTCACACACGTGGCATCTGTGTGGAGACCCCCCGGTTTATCGAGGCCACCGAGGGGTTGTTAGGTGTTTCCTAGGGGCCTTTACACAGTGTGTTTGTTTGTTTAGAGGTGCTACAGGTTACTGTGATTTTCTCCTTTATGCGTCTCTGTACCTTTTCAGTTTTAGTAATGAGCGTGGGTTACTTTTATAATTAGGAAAAACCATATACATATTTTTCAGTTAAAACTGTGATTCTTCAATAACAAAGATTAACCAACAAACTTAATTAAGCCCTCACCCACCTGACTCCAAAAAGATATCGTGTGCCTGAGGAACACGTCAACAGGACAAAGGGGCACGGGAAAAATTCAGGTCCTCTTTTGCTGTGGCCCCCAGACCAGAGACAGCCGGCATCCAGGTTCTGGTGAGTTCTAGAGGCCACTGTGCACACACAGGCGGGTCCCTCCTCCTCCTCCCTCCTCTCCCCCCTCAAATCTCAGCCCCCTGTGCACCCAGCTGCGTCCCACCCAGGCCTCCCTGTCCCGGCTGTGGGTGGCCGGGCAGGGCTCCGGGCTTCCTCAGCACCTGGGGGGCACATCTGGCCTCCGGGGGCGTCTAGATTTCCATGTTCCTGCAATTACCCTCCGAGTGCGTGCAGAAGTCAGCGTGCCGGGCTCCGCATGGCCCCGGTGTCGAATGTGGACAGATAAAAGAAGAAATGATGGCCTGCTTTGACGATTAACATGCAGCTGTGTCCGTAGATACGGGAGGACGTGTGATGAGACCAGAGCGAGCGCTCTCCAAACCTCCTTAAATGGCAGCTCTGGTGATATCGGCGCCTCACCTTCTGTTCAGCCGCCACCGAGGGCCCCTGCTCCTCCTCTTTGCCTTTAGCGCTGGATTGAATCCACAGCGTGGACCACCGATTCGAATGCACAGTTGGACGAAAGCGGGACTCGACCTTGTGTGGACCCTGCCGTTATGATTAAGCTAGAACGTCCAGAGGAGGAAGATGCTCAGAGACGCCCGTGTGCAGGGAGCCCAGATCAACAGGGCGGCTATGTGGCAGCTCATCCCTCACCCCTATTTTGTCTAATTTTGTTCACTTTGCAGTATAATGGAAGATAACACGTCATTACTAAAAAATCAATAAATGGTCCCGGTGCTTTTAATGGAGGGGAAATAAATAGAAACTGAGCCTGGTCGTCCGGAGGGACGGCGCTTTCTGCCCGGCCTGCTGTACCCCCAGGCTGTGCCTGCCTTGTGCGGGGTTTGAAGCTGTAATCAGATCAGATGGTGCCCGGAGACTGGGTGGCTGATTTGCCCTCTGTGTGGGCAGCCAGCCTCCCTGAACCGGAAAGGGTCCATCCTTCCCTCCCTGCCTCCCTCTGTGCCCCCTAACGGTGTCCCCAAGGAGTGCTCCGTCACCTTGTCCCTGGGAAGATGGGCTGGGAGTGTGTCATTGGGGCCCCCTACCCTGGGCCCCCATTCACTTCACTGTCCGGGAGGGAGGGTCTGGGGGGACCGAGATGGGGCATTTCCCTGGGCCGAGGGAGGTCGGGCTCCCCAGGGGCTGTGTCCTGGCTCTGCACCCCCAGTGTCCACAGCCACCTGGGCCTCCAGGGAGGGAGGAGGGGCCTCTCGGGCACATGTCACTGTGGGCCCAGCAGCTGCGTGGCCCTCCCCAGGCCAGCCTGTGTGTCCAGTGCCCACCCGGCCTCCCGGGGAGGGGTGTCTTGCTCTGCTGGGTGTGGCCGAGAGGCGATCAGACTTGACCTCAACTCAGCCCACTCGCTGCCCTCCAGCCGGCCCTCTGGGCACGCTGACTGGATGAGAAAGCTCTAAATCTGCAAAGGACAGTAAGATGGAAGGCAGCCCCTCGCTCTGCAAAGAGCTCACCCTGGGGCCTCTTTCAAGCTTTCCTTTCTCTCTTCATGTTTGAATAGGATTTCCACGCACAAGTCCACAAAACCCAGAACAAGGCTCCCAGAGGACGGGGGCCCCCACCCCCCGGACAACACCTTTGCGAGGCCCTCCCCCCACAGTCTGTGCGGAAGGACACTCAGGCGTGTGAGTGTGTGTGCACACGTGTGTGTGCGTGTGCAAGCATCAAGATTAATCTTTTTAGGAGCCGATCACAAAGAGCAGCCTGGCCCCACGCTCTCCTCCAGCGGTTGGCTTGCACACAGCTCCCCGCAGCCCCGCACAGCCCTCCCTTCTTTCCACAGCCTCGAATGTGACCTCTTGCTTGAGCAGCCCCTCCAGGGGGATTTGGGTGGACTGGAATCGCTTGCCTTTCCAGCTGAAGTTACAGTGACTTCTCCTGGAGGACAAATTTGGGTGGAATTGCTGGGTCATTTATGATTTGGAGAAATAATAGTCAAAAGTGCTCACCCTCTAGGCGGTACCCACGGACGCCCCCAGCCGAGGTGTCTGAGAAGACCTTTTTGCTGGTGTCGATTACAAAACAAGCTGATGAGGTCATGCTGTCACTGAAGGGCACTGGGAGCCATGGAAGTGCTTGAGGGAGAGAGTGACCCAGGAAACGTACTTTGGTGAAACCACTGAAGCACCAGTGTCAGAGACATTGGCCAGGAAGAGAGAAAGGGTGGGGCGGCTGGGGGGAGCCGAGAGGCCTCCAGACACATCTCCGGGGTCCTGGTCCACCAAGGGGGTCTCATGGATCTGCAGTATGTGCTGCACAGACCTTGGTGTTTGTAACCCCACGTGCTGGTGGGGACCTGGAGAAGGGAAGAGACCCTGAGGCGAAGGGGCCAATGCGTGGACCGGGGGGCAAGGTGGCAGACTGAGTGGGGGGGCATGAGCCCCAGCCATAGGGATCCCCACTGGGCTCGAGGTGGAGCCAGGAACGTCACCATCTGGGCACAGAGGAAGAGCAGACCCAGGCTGTGGGGAGACAGGCCCCCCAAGGCCTGGCTGACAGTGGGGCAGGTGTGGGTGGTCCAGCCCTCTGGGGACCAGGAGGCCAGAGGCCCAAGGGGCTGAAGCTGAAGGAAAGAGTTCCTTTCAGACGAGGTCGTCGGAGCTCCCGTCCCCCCACCCCCGAACCCCCGGCTCCATCCCTAATCCTCCACTTCCCCGCATGATTGAAAAGGGAGATTGAGTTTCCACAGCCTGTTCTCTGGGACAGACACGGCGCGGGCTCTGATGTCGTCGGGGAAGCAGTAATTACTTGGCCTTGAGTCCAGGCCCCCCAGACCAGCCCCCAGACAGTCTGAGGTCTGAGAGGCCCCAGTCCTGCTAGGCTGCCTGGGCAGAGTCAGGCTTCTCAGGTTACCGGGGGCGGGAAGGGCTGCCCCCCACAGAGAGTGGGGCACAAGTCCCCCCCTCCACCTTTGGGGCGCACCTGGTGTATCTCAACTTGTCACCCTGATGGTGTTTCTCTGCCTTTTGTGACCCCTGACCCTTCTGATAAACATCAAAACCTCAGCATCTGCCCCAGGAGGTCATGCCCCCAGGGCGCCCCCACTCACTGATGCGTTCACCCCAATCCAGAGATCCTGCCAGGCCTCGCTGATGGCAGTTTGTAAAAGAAAAACTGTGTTCTTGTGCAAATGCATAATTGCATTGTCACGGTGCATACGGGGAACAGGCAGGCTTCGGGGAACACAGGCCCCCAGTGTTGCCAGGGAGGGGCTGCGTTTCCCTCTTGGGTGGTAATCGGCTCCGTTCAGGTTGGGGTCCCCAGACGAGACCAGACTGCAAGGACCGTGAAGGGAAAGGTTGACCCACCGGGCTCCACCGGGGTCACATCTAAGCCAAACCCCTCCTAAGACGAGAGGCCCCGTCAACACGGTCACAGCCAGACCGGGTGCCGGGGAAGGTGGTTCTTGCTAGAAAGGATGTGTGTCCAGAATGTATGAAGAACTCTCCCATCTTATCACAGAAAGTACAAACGCCCGAAGAGGAAAATGAGGGGAAAAGGGAAAGGGACCATTTTCAGAAGAAGTAGAAATAGCCAGGAAGCACGAGAAAGATGGCGCCTGGGACACCATGGCTCACGGACTGAAACACAGGGAGGCTCCGTCTTATGCCCATTGTTTGAGCAGAAGTACAAAGCTTTGATTGTGTCCAGCGTTGTTGAAGACTTGGAAAGCAGACTCTCTGGGGTGATGGGGGCAGAGAGTCTCCTGGAGCAGCGACTTTGGAAGGCACCGGGGCATTCCCACCCAAAACCTGACAGATGGGCACCTGAGATTTCACCTCTCCCAGAGGCCCACCCTCCAGTCGCGGGGAGTGGGAGGGCCAGGCCCAGAGGAGACCTTTTGTTTCTGTGTGTGCACGCATGTGTGCGTATGTGTGTGTGTGTGTGCACGTGCGTGTGTGTGTGTTTAAAGGAGAATCTGTTGCTTGTATAATTAAAATTAAAAGCCATAATATGGATGTGGAGAAATCTGAATCTTGTGCCCTGTTGGTGGGCATGTAAAATGGTGAGCCTTGTGGAGAGCAGGATGGCCGTTCCTCAAAAAGTCAAACATAGAATTACCAAGCGGTCCAGCAATCCCCCTTCTGGGTACGTAGCCCAGAGAAGTGAAAGCAGGGCCTTGCACAGATCTGTGCACACTCATGTTCATAGCAGCTTTATTCACAACAACCCAAGTGTCCATCGACTGATGAATGTGGTCTATCCACACAGTGGAGTATTACTCAGCTGTAAAAAGGAAGGCAATCCTGACACCTGCTACCACATGGATGAACCTTGAGGACATTATTGCTCAGCGAAATAAGCCAGTCACAAAAGGATAAATATTATGTGATTCCACTCATATGAGGTCCCTAGAGGAGTGAAATTCATAGAGACAGAAAGTAGAATGGTGGGGACCAGGGGCTGGGGGAGGGGGAGGGGGAGTTAGTGTTCAATGGGGACAGAGCTTCAGTTTGGGAAGATGGAAAAGTTCCAGAGATGGATGGTGGTGACGGTTGCACAACACTGTGAATGTGCTTAATGCCATTAGACTATACACTTACAACTGGTTAAGACGGCAAATTCTGTTATGTATAGTTTAACCATGATTTTAAAAAATAAGTCATTGTCTTTTAAAAACCAATAGTACAGAGAGTGGTTGGGGTGGAGGATGGTTGGGAGTGGGGGAGGCAGCGCTGGGGCCCCAGCAGCCCTCCTGAGGGCGTGAGGAGCCCCCGCCCTGGCGGGTGGAGGTGGGCGAGTTGAGAAGGGAGAATGGGCTGCCGCAGGTCGGGGGCCTGCAGGACAGCCGCTGGGGCCGTGCCGGAGGACCCCAGAGCATGAGTTCAGGGGCTGGCACAGTTCATCCGGCTGTGGTGGGGACCCCAGCACCCCATCCTACCACCTTGAGCCTGCTTGCCCCGGACTTCTTTCTTTGTTCCCTCATTTAACAGAGGCATGGGGTGCGCTGTGCAGGTGTTCAGGAGACAGAGGGGCCCAGGGAAGCAGCTGGACAGAGAGAAGACAGGCCCAGAGGAAACCCCCACAGGGCTTCCCAAGGTTCTGAAATCCAGGGAACTTTCAAGAATATGGAACCCTTTCCAAGAAACCTTGGGGCGAGGGAAGGTTCACCCGAAGTGCTGCCCTTCTCTCTCCCTGTTCCCCCACACCCCGCTGACCAGCGGGCTGACCCCTGGCCAATCTCCCTCCCCCTCCCTCCAGGCCATGCTGGGGTGGGGCAGGCCCTGCAGTGTCTCCCAGTGGATTCAGAGCAGCCTGGGGCTAGTCTGGCAGCCTCCCTGTGGGGCCGGAGACCCTGGAAGGCTCTCATCTGTGTTGTGAGGGCCCTCCATGGGTCTCCCCCCAACCGACTATGAGACCCTCAAGGGGTGAGACCCTGTCGTTTTCAAAGAACACCCCAGGAAATGCTTGCTGACTGAATGAATAAAGAGAATGAATAAATGAATGAAAGAATGAATAAACGAAAGAATGTGCAGGTGAATGAAATCAGCCGGCCTTTCCTGACCCCCACTGAGCCCTTTCTTGGGGGGCCGGGCAGGGAGCTGGATCTGCAGCCTCGGCTTTCGGTGGCTCCGTGGGACCAGGCCCTGGTGTAGAAACCGAGGCCCCACGCATCCTCCAGAAAACCTGGGCTTAGTTCTCCATCTGGCCCAGGTGGGAAGCGCTGGCCATGGCTGGAGGGAGCCGGCTTAGCCGGACGAGTTTATTAAAAACAAGCTTGGGATCAAGGCGGCCAGCCTGCTGTCAGCCAAGCTCATCCCGGCCCCAAAGTCATCAAAAAGAAGTAACCGCAAATAAGCCGTGTCTAAATATCACCGCGAGCCGGGTCAGCCATGCGCAGCCTGGAAATGTCAGGGGGGCGGGGCTCCTCCGGGCCCAGATTAGCGGACGGCACCTGAAAGGATCGTGCCGCCATCCCCCGCCTGCCCAAGACCTGGCCCGGGCACCTGGGCAGAGGCTCGGGTGGGGGCCGGGGGCTCTTCTTTTAGCCCCGCTGGCCCCCGGGGAAGGAGGCAGCTGCTGGGGAGGCTGCGCGGGAGGAGGCGGAGCTCGGCCCGAGGGGGGCACACACGTCTGGGTCCAGACCAGGAGCTGGGGTAGAGGGGTGGCAGGCAGCCCCAGGGAAAAAGCTGCCCACCGAAGACCCCAGCTGGGGGAGGCGGCACGGGCTAGGGGAACAGCAAGGCTCCCGGTGGCCTCCGATCCCCCTCCTCTCTCATGGTGTGATTACAGCTCAGGTTTCTCTCTGAGCCTCAGTTTCCCCAATTTTACACAAAGACCCTGCCCTGCCCGGAGTGTGATGCTGCTAGTCCTGAGAACCTGGAGCCACCTGAGTCGGGACGTCGAGAGCCAGGCCGGCCGCCGGCAGCTCACCCCTCCGCGCCCGTTTCTCCACTGGAGGTTCGCACTCCGATCCTGGCGCCCTGGTCTCCAGCTCGGGGCTTGCAGAGCCAGCAGAGCAAACTGTGCCCCCGGAGGACAGATGCAGGGAAATGAAGATGTTTGCCCACCACGCTGTGTCTGGTAGTGTTACCGACTCTCCTGAAGGATCAGAGCGCTTCCTGGGACCCCTTGTCCCAGCAGTGGTGGGAATTGCCACCGCCATCTTGTCCCCAAAATGTCAGTGTGGGGACCAAGGTGGGACCTCAGAGCAGCTCCCCGGGTCTCACTGAAACGAGAGCACCTCCCTACCCCAGGGGAAAGGCGGGAGGCCATGTGGGACGGAAGAACAGCATCGGAGTCAGCACAGAGGGGACCTCAGTCCCAGGCTGCTCCCCAATCCAAGTTGGGCTGTGCGCAGAGGGGGCAGGAAGCACTGTGGGCCCAGGGCGTGGGTGGACAGGTCCTGCCTGGTGCTTCCAGTGAGTGGGCAGGGCCCAGGAGGGCCAGGAAGGCGCTGGACTCCTGGAACAGCCAGGTGAAGCAGAGCTGGGGGCCTCGAGGAACCCACCCTGGCTGCCCAGATGTTCAGCTGGCATGGTCTGGCCCACATCCAGCAGAGCAGGGCTGTCCCCTCCTGTGTTTTAGCCACTATACCTCTGCTAATGCAGCCCAGGGCCATGTAGTCCCACTGTAAGGAGGATGGGCAGGTGCTGGAAGCC
This sequence comes from Diceros bicornis minor, assembly GCF_020826845.1. Taxonomy (NCBI): domain Eukaryota; kingdom Metazoa; phylum Chordata; class Mammalia; order Perissodactyla; family Rhinocerotidae; genus Diceros; species Diceros bicornis. The sequence continues at coordinate 2,484,691 of NC_080770.1, forward strand.
AAGCTTCCCCGTAGGAAGGGAAGGGAGTCATGGGGCAGTTGAGATAAGGGACAAGGCAGCCCGTCACCACCAGGAGCCCCGCACGCCCAGAGCGGTGGGACCACAGCCGCTCCTGTCCATGGGGGCAGGTGACTGCGATGCAGGCCCCAGGCACCAGGGCTGGGGAGGGGCACTGGTCTTGCAATTAGACCTGACTGCTGTCAAAACACAGCTGCCATCGCCTGCCCGTGAGTGACTAATGAGAACTGAATGTCGTTCTTATTGCTTTTCACCTGGCTAATTTGTCAGAGACAGAAAGAGCCAGTGGGAGGGGGCTGCGGGTGGAGGCCAGCGGTCAGGCTGAGTCACTGGTGTGGGGGCGAGGTGAGGGGGTCTGCAGAGGGACCCCAAGGAACCAAGAGCCCCTGGCAGGAACCCGGGGCCTTGGCCATGATGGTGTGTGAGGGGCTGGAGGGACACGGAGACAGGGGTCCCCGTATGTTCCCTACCGTGGTTGGTCAGGCCTTTTGAGCCCCTACTGCATACATACCACTACATGCATGAGCATGCACAAATACGGGCGCACAGGACACACATACACTCGCACCAGCACACACGTGCATGCACTCACACACATAGACCCACAAAGCTGCAGGCTGAGCTCCCAAACCCGGCTGCATGCATAGCCAGGGCTGCTCTTGGCAATTTTAGCATCTCCGCACCCCTGATCCTCATGGCTGGGTTGCGGGCCTCCAGGTGATGTGGGGGGGCCGGGTGTGGGTGGAGCTGTTCCATCCCTGAGCCTCGGCTCCCCCAGCCTGATGTGAGGTTGGCATCCTGCTCCTTGAAGGATGTGAGCAGTAAAGCGGAGGCTGCAAGGTTCGGGGTGCTTGGTGGGTCAGGGGGCGTCTGCGACCTCCCTGCTGTGTCCATCCTTCCACGTGAATGGCTGGTCATCAGGGGCTATGGAGACCTCGCGCTGGCCAGGGCCGTCTGACTCAGGACTCTGTAACCTGCCCTCCAGCCCCATCCTGTGCCTCTCCCCACCCCAACCCCTCCCTGCCTTGGTCCCACAGGGCCCTCTGACCACCTGGTCTCCCTCACGTGGAAGGAACAGTCCCCTTGGCCTTTGTGAATCCCACAGACACGCCCTCCCTCATGGGTGGACTCTGGACCACACGGCCTTGGGTCCCGCCCTCCCTTTCATCTTGCATAGCGGTGCCCATGTCCAGCACTGGACAGCCCCGGCTGAAAGGACCTGAGGATGGGCACCCCTGGGCAAGGTGCAGAGAGCTTTCTCGGAGGCCTGAGAGTGCCAATCCCCAGTGCCAATGGAACCTGGTGCCCCCACTGTGCTGATGGCAAAACTGAGTCTGGGGCACAAGGGGCTACGCCAGGACCCCCCTCCCCGCCCTGCAAAGGTGGGTCTCCGGCTCTGAGCCAGGAGCCCAGTCTCTTGCCAAGGGCTGGCCCCAGCCATAAGGGGATGGTGCTGGAGGGAAGGGAGCTCAGAGGAGAGGCAAGAGGGGGTCTACCCGGAGGAGGAGGGGTGGTCACCGGGCCTGAGGGCCTGGCAGGATTTGGTCCGGGGGAGGGAGCAAAGAGGCCCCAGGTGGGGTGGGGGCGGGCGCCCTCCGAGTGGGCAGGGGGACGTGGCCTGCTCCGCCCACCCGCAAGCGACTCTCTTCTGCAGGTCTGACTTCTAAAGGCCCAATTATCCCTAAGTGCATCCCATTGATCGACCGGTGGGGCTGCGGCTCTGGGTTCGGCTCTCGCCCTCGTCAATACTCTCCGCCCGCCTTCTCGCCCCCTGCTCGGCGCTCCATCCGATGGCCTCGTTAGGGCTAATTGCTCTGACATTTCAGCTCTGACAGGCTGGTGTGTCAGGGCATCTTGGAGGAAGGTGGGCGACTCTTTCTCTGTCTCTCCTCAAACACCGGGCCTGCAGACAGCCCTGAAGCCCCAGCTGGGTGAGGCTGTAGTTGGGGCCCCGGCAGGCCCTGTGCCCGTGATCCAGCAGTCCTGTGCTCCCTGCAGGGCCCTACGTAGCCACCCCAGGCGGGAGGGGTGGGATGCAGGCCTCACTGTCCCCAGCAGACCGTGGGGACCACAGGGCCCAGGGATGGCCCAGGGCCACATGATATCCTGAGTGCCCCCTGAGTCCTCGCAGGTATGTCTGTCCTCATCCCTGCAGGCTTGTCTCCCTGGGAGCAGGGACACTAGTCCTGGGCTCCAGGCTCTGGAGGAGGCTTCTCAGGAGATGGGGTGCCCTGGGCCCAGGGGCTGTGCAGCTCATCTCTGGACCCCTCCCGTGGGCCTGGGTTTTGGGGTGGGAGGAAGGGCAGGGGCCCCCGGGGCCTCAGAACGGGGTCTGTGACTAGTTGAATGCCCTTGCCCTGCCCCTGGACCTCGCCACGTGCCGCCCCGATGCCAGGGAGCGGGCACGCTGTAATTATGGGCTATTAAGTCCTCTGGGGGCCTCCGAGGGAGATTGTAGAGCAAGAAAAGGCTCCGGCTCAGCGCCTCCTAATTGCGGGCAGGCGGCTGTAATCACTCAGTGTGACTGTGAGGGGAGGGGGCCGCGCAGGGGACTGCTGCGGCAGAGAGGGCCAGAGGGCACCGTGCAGGGAGGCGGGGCTGGCCAAGGCCGGTCACTGCCCAGAGCAGGTGAGGGGACAGCGGGGGCTGTTGGAGCCCTGGCCACGTGCCCCGGCCCTCACCATCTTGCCTCTGTGCCTGGCCCTCCTCTCAGTACCCCCCCAAAGCCCACCCGCCTTGTGCTTGGCTCAGCCTGTCTCCCTCCAGTGGATTGATTCCGTGGCCTCACGGCT